>NC_141691.1:438078571-440478571 GCF_964263255.1 Lissotriton vulgaris | reverse complement strand
AAACCTGACAGTGTCTCGTCCTAAATGTGGTTCAATTCTTAAAACTGGGAATTATTTCCCTGAATTTTTTTACCACAATTTTTATCGGGTATGGTAGAAGAGCAGTAATGTGGTGAGTCAACATTTGGCTTTGTTATCAAGCAGCGCCTTCCTCCAGACATTCAGTACAAGAGCTGGCAAAATTGATTGATTACCGACAGCTCTTTAGAAGAGGATTTGCCAGACAAGGTGATAATAACTTCAAAATGGCAGTAGGGAAGAAGTACACTCAGCAAGATCCTCCAGATTTAATAAATGAGTATTACAGAGGCAAAGAGCTACTGAATCTAGACACACCACAGTCTGCTACGTGCTACCCAAGCTGCTCAGGAAAGGTTCAAAACTATCACAAATTATATGAAGTTTGTCAGAAAATAAATGGAGAGATTATTGCATAGCTCTTGTGTATGCTCAAAGACATGAATGGAACAAGATGGAGCAGTAGAAGAACGTACGACAGAAAAAATATAATTAAAAGCATTGCAAGCAGAAAGGAATTTGTTGACAAAGAGTTGGCTTTAGATGTCTGATCATTTCTTAGAGGTAAAGGCATGGTGTACATGTCTTAGCTCTCGGCAAGCAAAGGTCCTGGCACCTGGATGTCAAAGCCTAGGATAGCCACCCCGCTCCTGTCTGTGCTGAGCTAGAGCCGGACCGAGCTTATGTTAGCCATCCATATCAGTTAGCAAAATTCACCAGCCCCTCCCTCTCATGCAGCATTGAGTGCAGGAGCTGTAGTCGGCTCCTGCTGACAGCGAGCCCCAGGCTGCCCGCTGAGGCAGCCAGGCTCTGCCCCAGCCTGGCCTGCTGCCCACCTCGTGTGTTCAACTCATCAGGAAATACAGAATTCCAGTAGCGCAAACTAAGGTTGTAGGAGAAGACTGCCTGGAGCTGCGAGTAGACACGCTGCCGTCGATGGAACGGAGTCTGCGGCAATACTGCAGGGTGCGGGCCTGGAACTTGGACGTTGGTTTTCTTCCCTGGCCTTCCCCTAGTTGTCTTCGGCTGCCCCCTGATGCCAACCGCTTCTTGGAGGTTTGAGACTGTCCTCACTGCCGCCGAGCCTGCATACAGAAAGTCCTCAGCTGTGCCGGGAGGATTGGAGGCTGAGAGGGGAGAGCGGAAGAGTCTCAGAGGGCGGACGTGAGCACATTGCCTGAAACATCCTGGAGGAGAACTGGTGGAGGTAAACTTTTACTTATCTTCAGCCTCTCGTGTTGGCTCTTTCTGACTATTGAGTGTTGTCCCTTGTTGCTCAGGTTACCTCCTCCAGCCATATACTCGCCCTCCTCTGGCCTTTAAAACACTGGAGGTTGCATTGGGAGTGGTGCAGCAAGGATCACTTTTAATAACAACAAACACCTCTAGGGGGGGGTTCTCTATTGTTGTACAGAAGGTGGATAGGATTCTGTCCATTCATGGAAGCGGCACTATTGGGACCGGGTGGGCTTGTGAACAGACTAGCCCCCTCACACCCCTTAATCTTAATCAAAAGCCTTGCGGAGTACAATTAGGCGGATGCTCTAGACTCTAGAGCGTGACATACAGCTGTGGGAGTGTTGAGATCTGGAAAATTTACCTAGTGGTCTGTTGGAGACCCCTTTTTGCCTTCTGTACCCTCCCCGCTCCCGCCTCCCAGCTGCTCCGCCCCCGCGCACTTGGCCATATATGGCCACCGTGCGACGCAGGTGAGTGTGACCTAGTTCTAAGACACCCCCGCGCCGCACGGCCACCAGCTCCTGCGTGTGCTTTCCCTGCCTGCCTGACTGCCTTGCTACCGCCGCGTGACTACGCCCCCTGCCCCCGAGCGGCATGGTCCCTGCTCGCCTGACCTGCCCCTGTTGTTTTTGCTGTGTTGAACTGTTTTTGTCTATTTGTATTGCCTGTATTTTTAGTTTTCGTATTTTCCTTCCTGTTTGCCGCTTTTTTTGCTGCCGTTCGTCCTCCCTCCCCGCTTCCCGCCACCGCCGCCAACCCCGCCCCTTTTTGCCTTCTGTACCCTCCCCGCTCCCGCCTCCCAGCTGCTCCGCCCCCCCGCGCACTTCGCCATATATGGCGACCGTGCGAACGCGCAGCGGTCACGCGCAGCGGTCACGCGCAGCGGGCGCGCCGATTGTGCGCCGAAGGCGCGCCAAAGGTAAGCCCATCTACGCCCGTCCGCGCCTGGACCGCGCCCAGTGCCAGGACCCCTGGACCCCACCGACGCCACAACACTCATCGCACTTAACACCGGCCGATTCCCGGGATGCTACCGAGCAACCCCGAGACGCACCCACGGACCCTTCAGCTGCCACGCCTGCAAGTTCACCTGCATCCGGACCTGCCTGGCACCAGCACCTGCCAAGCCGAACACCAGCAGCAACCACCTCAAGTGCATCCTGCTCAACACTCGCTCCGTCCACAGACACGCCATCGAACTCTGGAACCTCCTAGACGCCACAGCCCCTGACGTTGCCTTCATCACGGAGACCTGGATGAACGCCTCTTCAGCGCCCGACTTTGCCATCGCCATCCCAGAGGGCTACAAGATCACCCGGAGGGACCGCACCGCCAACCAGATGGGAGGAGGCATCGCCATCATCCACAGGAACACCATCCGAATCACGACTAGCACCGACAACACCCTCACAACCGCCGAACACCTGCACTTCCAGATCCACACCGACCCGAAGACCACCCTCAGAGGCACCCTGATCTACCGACCCCCGGGACCACGCACTCAATTCAGCGAGAACATCGCAGACTTCGTCAGCCCGCATGCCCTCCCATCCGCTGACTACATCCTCCTGGGGGACCTCAACTTCCACCTGGAGAACAACAACGACCGCAACACCAGCACCCTGCTCGACAACCTTGCCAACCTTGGACTCAAGCAACTGGTGAACACCCCCACCCACCTCGCCGGACACACACTCGACGCCGTCTTCTCATCCAGCAAAGACATCACCTTCAGCCACACCACGGAACTCCACTGGACGGACAACAGCTGCGTCCATTTCACCTTCAGAAGAACGACGATCCACCACCACCAGCAACAGGTTGCCCGAAGAAACTGGAACAAGATCACAGCCGACCAGCTCGCCGCTTCCCTGAGCCAGCACCCTCCTGCCAGCTCAGCGAACCCCAGCCAGGCCGCCGACAACCTCACGAAGTGGATCAGCAACTGCGCGGACGAACTCGCCCCTCTGAGGACCCCGCCCAGCAGACCCGGCAGCAAGAAAGCCCCATGGTTCACCGACGAACTCAAGAGCTCCAAGAAGAACTGCCGAGCCCTCGTGAAAGTCTGGAGAAAGGAACCTACACCGGACAACATGACCGCCCTCAAACTCGCCACCCGGAAGCACCACCAACTGATCCGCGCCGCCAAGAAAACTGCATTCAAGGACCGGCTGGACAACAACGCACACAACTGCAAGGAACTCTTCAACATCGTGAAAGAGCTCTCCAACCCCAACGCCGGAAACAACAACATCACCCCTTCGCAAGACCTCTGCAACTCCCTCGTCTCCTACTTCCACAACAAGATCGCTGACATACACAACAGCTTCAGCACCCATCCGACGCACGCCACAACCACAGCAACGCCGCCCACCACCACCCTCCGGGCCTGGACTCCGATCAGCACTGATGACACCGTCCGCATGATGAACTCCGTCCACTCCGGATCTCCGACTGACCCCTGCCCTCACCACGTCTTCAACAAGGCCGACGCTGTCATCGCACCCCACCTGCGGGACATCATCAACACCTCCTTCGACACCGCCACCTTCCCCGAGAGCTGGAAGCACGCCGAACTCAGCGCTCTACTCAAGAAACCTACAGCAGACCCCACCGAACTCAAGAACTACCGCCCCATCTCGCTACTCCCGTTTCCGGCCAAAGTCATCGAGAAGACCATCAACAAACAGCTGGCCACCTTTCTCGAGACGAACGGATCCCGCGACCCCTCGCAGTCCGGCTTCCGAGCCAACCACAGCACAGAGACCGCCCTCATCGCCACCACCGACGACATCCGAGCCCTGATGGACAACAGAGAAACAGCGGCCCTCATCCTCCTAGACCTCTCCGCGGCCTTCGACACCGTCTGCCACCGCACCCTAGTGAAACGCCTCAGCAACGTCGGAGTCCAGGAGAAGGCACTGGAATGGATCGTCTCCTTCCTCGACGGAAGAACACAGAGAGTCCGCCTGCCACCGTACAAGTCAGAGACCACCGAAGTCATCTGCGGCGTCCCTCAAGGATCCTCGCTGAGCCCTACCCTCTTCAACGTCTACATGAGCCCCCTCACGGCCATCGCACGCCAACACAACCTCAACATAATCTCCTACGCCGACGACACCCAGCTGATCCTCTCCCTGACCAACGACCCCGCCGCCGCCAGAGCCAACCTGCACGAAGGGATGAAGGAGGTAGCCGAGTGGATGACGACCAGCCGCCTGAAACTGAACTCAGACAAGACGGAGGTACTCATCCTGGGCTCCACACCCACCGCCTGGGACGACTCCTGGTGGCCCCCCGCCCTGGGCACCGCACCCAAACCGACAAACCACGCACGCAACCTGGGCTTCATCCTGGACTCCTCCCTCTCCATGACCAGACAAGTCAACGCCGTCTCCTCGCCATGCTTCAACATCCTGCGCATGCTACGGAAGATCTTCTGGTGGATCCCCACGGAGACCAGGAAGACCGTCACCCAGGCCCTCGTCACCAGCCGACTGGACTACGGCAACGCCCTCTACGCCGGAACCACCGCCAAGCTCCAGAAGAGACTCCAGCGTAAGCATGGGCGAATTTTGCGAATCTCGCGTTCGCGAATTTTGCGGATTTGCGAACTCGCAATCCGCAAAATCCGCGAATTCTCGCGAATTTGCGGATTTTTTTTTTTTGTGTTTGCGCGGGTTTCTGCCAGTTCGCGAGGGTTTTTTACAATGTCGCAAATTGCGAACTTACCTGTCGGGTCGCAAGTTTCGCGAACTTGTTGTTTCTACGTGTCCAGCCTGTTTGGGACACTCTTCTTCACCACTGCCACTCTCTGACTACTCATGCCACCCTCTGGCCCACCCATGCCACCCTCTGTTTCATCACAGAACCCTCTGGTTGTCCAGTCAGTGTACATTATTGTGGCAACGCAAGCACACCTTCCCTGCCTCAAGTGACCTGAATTAATTTGGGGCTGATTAATGTGTCACAGAATATTTTTTTAGCTGGCACCTGCTTCCTTAGTGCTTCCTGATTAGTGATCTTTTGCACTTGCTAAGTGCTTTCATTGTTGCAAAATTAGTTACAACACCTGCCCTGCCCCAACTGACAATAATGCATTAGGGGCTGATTAATGGATTTGAACTTCCAGCCTGGCTCCTGCTTGTCTCCCTTAGCTGTAATTCAGGACCTTTGTGGCATATGTGTAACTATTCTGAGGTTCAGAGCAGGGTCACATAATAGTTTCAACTGGCAACTGAACTCTGGAGGGGCCCCTCAGGAAGCACTACAGGAAATGGCTACTAATGATGAGCCTGAACTTTTGAACCTGGTAAGTAGTTACTTTCAGTTTTGCTAAGATCGTATTTCTGCAATTTTGCACTTATTCGCGGGGCGCGAACTCACGCGAACAGTGCGAACAGTGCGAGCAAAATCCGCTGCTCGCGGATTTGCGGATTTTGCGGGAGATTCGCGAATCTCGCGGATTGCGAATTTACCGAAAATCCGCAAAATCCGCGAGCGAAACGGATTTTCCGCCCATGGTTACTCCAGCGGATCCAGAACGCCTCAGCCAGACTCATCCTCGACATCCCACGAAACAGCCACATCTCCGGACACCTGAAAGACCTGCATTGGCTCCCCGTCAACAAAAGAATCACCTTCCGTCTCCTCACCCACGCACACAAAGCCCTACACGATCAAGGCCCGAGCTACCTCAACAAACGAATCAACTTCTACGCTCCCAAACGCCACCTCCGCTCAGCCAGCCGCGCTCTCGCCACCGTCCCACGCATCCGTAGAGCGACAACAGGAGGAAGGTCCTTCTCCTACCTGGCCGCCAAGACCTGGAACTACCTCCCGGCCGACCTGCGCCTGACCCAGGACCACCTCTCCTTCAGGAAGAAGCTCAAGACCTGGCTGTTCGAGCAGTAACGGCACCCCCCCCCCAAGCGCCTTGAGACCCAACGGGTAAGTAGTGCGCTCTATAAATGTCCTTGATTGATTGATTGATTGGAGAGAGATATTTACCAACGAAGCAGCGAGGCGGAAATAGGTGCGCTTTGTCATGACTGCCTCGATTACTGAGGTTAGCCCTGATAGGGGGACCAGTATTGAATACCTATTCCTTTTAGGGTGGAGTTTAAAGGATTAAGGAGCTGCACAATATTCATGAAGAAACTGGGAACAGCACAATACCTATTTAAGAGTAAATTGAATCCAGCATATAGAGAAGCCCTCTCAGGATCCCATACAGTCACAGAATTGTTCCCGCCTTCCATAGTGGAAGTAACAAATGCAAATGGAATACAATCAGAAGAAAAAGGAAAACAAATTGAAGCAAAGAATAAAGGGGAAAATGAGGCCTTAAGACAGGAAAAATAGATGTAAACCAATGAAGGGTACAAACAACTAGTCCCCTCATTTATGAAAGATCTAATTCAACAGATCACTCAGGTATCCGCAAAAGGAAATCCCAACTGAGATTTTACACTACCCGACATAAATGTGAGCCAGTTCCCGCAAGCAAGCGAAGTTAAAATTTCTAAAGAGAGGTAGGAATTGTTCAATAGTACCCCAAATATTCCATCTAATACAGAAAAAAATCAATCTCATTCACCAGATTTTCCACTGCTATCCCCAGTTAATTCCATCAATAGGCATAAAATTCGATCTGCTGCATTATATACCCTCCAATAGATACTAGAATCAATCCTCTCACTGCTTGAAAAATCTACAACAAACATAGACCATCTTTTGGAAATGCAATCAGCAAACAGTACTACAGTACTTAGTGGATCATCAAACAATCTTCCGGATGGAAGGTTCCAGTCTAAATCTGGAACAAGGGAGGCCCCAGACGAATTACAAATTCAAGGCATAGAGCAAACAGAAGCCCATCTGTTGAAATTCAAGTTAAAAATCCTGCCGGAGGGGATAATAAAGGATAAAAAGTAAAATAAGACAATGGGAAAGGCAGAGATAGTGTACTCCCTGCAGTAACAATTTTAAGAAACAATAGGAAAAGAAGAAGAACCAAAAATAATCCAAACACCAGGTGAAAAACCATTGCTACTTATTCAATCTTTAATTTTAATACTAGTCACCTAAACTAGTCCAAATATTAATGGACCCATCAACAGTGAAGGGCTCAGATGAGGAGTTAAAACAAAAGTTACCTCTTACCTTTATAAAGTCCCCTACTAATACGAAACCAAAGAACATTAAGAGAATGAGCTGAGGTAACAGAGAATTGCAAAGAAGAAATCATGTAAACTAAGATTTGCAGAATTCTACTGCTCAGTAAAACTCAACTCAAAAGATGAAAAGAACAAAGGGGCTGAAGAACCATCTATCTAGTCAATACTTATGATCAAGACTTAAGATTTCTATCGCTCAATCAAGATTCTCTGCCGGAATTAAATCCTCTGGCATTAGAGTTTAAAAGTACTAATCAAGCTAAAAGTTATCATCGCTCAGCTCAGCCCAGAAGAGAAGAACACACAATTATAGAGGTCAAAGACCAAAATGGGCCCATAAACTCCTTTAGAATGCTCGAAATAACAGACCTCTTTGCTACAGCTTAAGGTCCTCTGAACCGCCAGAAGTTATTAAAGTTATTATATTGTGTACACTCACTTACACCTTCAGAAATAAAGTTAGTATTATTTCCAGACAATCGTGATACAACCTGTGCACAGCCTAATTTGATCCCAGCTACAATCCTTGGAGACAGCAAAAAGTTACAAAAAATGGGTTTGATGTAATAGACACAAGAAATAAACCCCCGACAACCTTTAATGGACAATATATGGTAACGCACAAGTTAAATCTTCAAGCTTCTAAAACAACAGCTCCAAAAAAGGAGCGTTATTCAGGTCTCCTGGACAAATTAACAATAAGCCTTGAGGGTGGAAATAGACGGGTATGGAGCCATGAAGAAAATAATATAACTAAGAGCCAAAATGACAATGTATGGTCGTGGCTACCAAGCAACTTGAACAGACATAAACATGACAAGAATGGCAATCTTTTTTTTTTAGCTCTAGTCCAGTAATAATCTTTTGGAACGTAGCAGGACTAGACCCCGAACAACTATTCTGTCTTTTAAGAAATCATCCGTCCATCAATCAATCAATCATGGAATTTGTAGAACGCGCTACTCACCCGCTAGTGTTTTAAGGCGCTGGGGGGAGAGGGAGGCGCTACTGCTCGAAGAGCCAGGTCTTGAGTTGTTTCCTGAAGGAGAGATGGTCCTGGGTCAGCCGTGGTGGGTTGGGAGGGAGTTCCATTTCTTGGCCGCCAGGTAGGAGAAGGATCTTCAACTATGTTGTTTTTAATATTCCGACCACAAGGTCAAGAGGAAGGCATGCAAAGGGAGGACTGGCTATCCTGCTATCAGAAGAGCTAAAGTGGGATTTCGAAATAATCAATTTTATCGGCCTGAATGCACAGTGTCGTAAGCTAAAGTACAAAGATAAACACCCCTGCGTTAAATCATTATTTTTGTTCAACATTTATGTCCCCCCATGCCAGAACACAATATGGTACTCTATAATGTATCTGAACAAAATGGAAACAATAACAGGTTCCAGCAGCAACGTACAAGTACTGTTAATGAACGACTTTAATTCAAACATCTCCGATGCTCTTTTTTACTCACTGCGGAATTCTGAGCTCAAGAAATCATGCTCAAGGAATCATGCCATATTCCAGCTTCTGTTCTCCCAGTCACTAATAGGGCAGACAAGAGAGGAAAAATTAAACTGGAACTAATCAATGGAATGAATGGAGTATTCTTGAATGGGAGAACAGAAGGAGATGGGTCCTATACATGGAAAGGTTCAACTGGGATATCCATATTGTGCTATGCTGTTAGTAGCTATGACTTATACAAGTTTCGATGTCTCTCCACACAATTCATCCAACGCAGTGATCATGCAATACTTCTCGTTGAAACAGACCCTTGTTTGCAGCCAATAGTGACATGGTCTTGTAAAAATGAAAGGGAGATGTACTAGTCCAACAAAGACAAGGTCAAATATTCTGGGACAGCGAGAACCAGAAGCTAATTAATGAAGAAATCAATAGGATAATAGATGACCAGTTACCTGAACACGGCAATACAAGAGTAAACCCAGTTCCCCACTTCAAAAGCAATCTGACTTCAGTAGGTAGTACCCAGCAGAGGAAATCTCCCCCCAGTAAAAATATTTCCTCTAGGAAGAAAGACTTTACAATAAACCCTCTCTCTAGAAAATTAAAAAAGTTAATCAGACTCAAATCTATTAGGTTTTCACCGATTAGGATGTCTGAAATCTCCATATTAAAGAAAACAAGCATTGGCATAGCCAATAGGTCTCGCTTTTGGGACCTTATAAGTATTTCTTTATGCAGCACAATATCCTTGGTTCAACAACATCAACTGTTGCATGGCTAAACACTTATAATGTCCCTAAGCCGAGACCTATTGGCTATGCCAATGCTTGTTTAAACATTCTATACAGCATTGGTCATACTGTACATGATTGCTAAAACCACTATCAAAGCAAATAGGTCTGAAAGGTAAATTACAATAGAATTTGTTAATGATTGCTTAAAGGTAGGGACATTTCTAGTTCAAAAAGTAGCACATTATGGTTGCATTAACTGAAATGTCCTGAGATGAGCAGCTTCAACCAATGACATAGGAGGGGTTTCAAGATTAGGTGTGTCCAGTAAAAGCTGTAGACTCTGTACAACCAGAATGTGCAATTCAGACTGTGAACAGCTTATAAAAGAGAAAAGTATTTGTTTTAGGGCAGATAAAAATGCCAATGAAAGGCATAACATAGCAATGTCCTCCAAAATGCTCTCAATTTAAATATTGGTAAGTTTATTTGGAAAGAATTATGGAGCACCCAGAGAACATCTGGTGTTGGATACAGGAAGCAACCTCAGGAGTGGATATGTGACCTAAGATGTGACCTAAGTAAAAAAACCTCCTAATTCATTAAGAGCCTTTCCACAGCACTAATCAGAAATGGAGCTCAAAATAGAAGAGACGATACAGTGATTATCAATTAAAAGTAAGGTTAAATCAGAGAGCCATGTGCCCCCTGCTCCTGTCCTGTAAAGTACCTGCTGTTACTAGAGATTAGTGAGAACAGCATCTGATTTTACCTAGTCCCATGGTTGTCAGGTAGAGCCTTAGACCATAGCTGGAGCTCAGTCTTCCAGGGTCCAGAGTACACCCCATAACACGTTCTGTGTATGCAGCACCTATTGCGCATGTCCAGCACACCTGAATGTGAAGGTGGCCTTAGGCTGAGCTAAGCTGGCTATAAAGAGGGCCCATGCCACACCCAGCACCTAGTCTCCCCTTCTCAGGAATCTCTGTACTCAGACTTCAGTCCAGACAATTAGTAGTAGTTCACAATCATACTTATCACTGAAGATTTGTGTTAGTGAAACATAACACTCACATGAAATTATTTAGTTAGCAATCAATGGCTGGTCACAGATTTTCTGAATTCCAATTTTATTTGACCAGTAGTAGTGTCGCCTTCGAAGAGAATAAGACATACTAGTTGTAACTTGGCAATGCTTGCAGAAAAGTTATGGAAACCTACGTTTCACTTTCAGAAGATCAGGTACTCTGTCCATTTTTACAGACCATGCTATTCCAGCAGAACATTAAGGGTGGATTTTCATCCCACAACGTGTGTTTAATTACAATGCTCTCAGCTAAGATGCCCACTTGAGAGTATTATTTCCTCCAAAGTGTTTTACATAAAGATGTATTGAAGAAAACATTTCAACCTCCTCTGCGGTACCACTAAGTACCATACAGGCACCGGCGCTTTACTTTTAACGGGTGCCGCGATTTTAGCAAAAGTAAAGAAATAGAAAAAACATCTATGCCTTTACTTTTGTTAGAATCGCGGCATCCTCGCTTTACTTTTAAGGTTAAAAGTAAAGCACGGGTACCGCAAATATAGCAAAAGTAAAGAAATAGAAAAAAACATCTATTTCTTTACTTTTGCTATAATCGCGGCACACGCGCTTTACCTTTGATGTTAAAAGTAAAGCACGGGTGCCGCGAGTATAGCAAAAGTAAAGAAATAGATGCTTTTTCTATTTCTTTACTTTTGCTATAATCGCGGCACTGGTGCTTTACTTTTAATGGAAAAAGTAAAGCGCGGGTGCCGCGATTATAACAAAAGTAAAGAAATAGACAAAAACATATATTTCTTTCATTTTGCTATAATCGCAGCACCAGGGCTTTGCGCGAAAGTGAAAGTAAAGAAGGGATGCATGCGCAGCTGTTATTGGAGAGGCGGAGCGTGGCGAGCGTGCTTGTGCACGTGACGGCAAGCTGGTGGCCGCTTTGGTAGCACTTCCAAAAGCGGCTTACTAAATGTCTCACCAGGGCAGCGCATGCGCTGCCTCAGGCAGGAACTTAAAAGGAAAAGGCTCAGCATGAAAGATAACAGAGAAAACATTTACAGGATCAGGGTGGATCTTCGTGTAGCAGAGCAGGAGAAAAAGATCAAATTCTTCTGGGGTATAATCGCAGAAGCTAGTAAAAACAAAATACCTTCAACAGCTACACCACTTCCAGAAAAATAATGGATAGGCTGCCTTCCGAAATTGTACGGAATCAACTTAGGGACCTCTAGCAATGTAAAATTACACCTGGTTAGAGCCTGCAGCGAGCATGACCAGCAGATAAATGTGCCTACAGAAAAGCAAATCACCATTTATGTAAGGAAAGGGAGAGCTGCAGCAGCAATGGGACCAGGCAGAATCCCTGTAAAGGTTCTAAAACAAAACTTCGAAGAATGGAGTACATTTCTGGCCCTCCTTTTTATGTACTGTAACTAAACTGGCCGCATTCCTAGTCCTTAGACAGGAAGCATTGTGGACCCTCTCTTGAAAAAAAGGTTCCTGCCTTTCTCCAAGCAATTATAAGCAAATTGCTTTCCTGGAGGCCAAAGGGAAGATCTTCGTGGCCAGTGTACTGGACCATCTGAATGACTGGGCCACATCCAGGGGAGCAATTGTGGGTCAAGCAGACTTTCATTGAAACCACTCAGGCACGTACAATATCACAATCCTACAAACTATGATTGAAAAAGTATGTAACCAATAATCCTCAGGACGTTTATAGCCTATCTGTATTTCTTATGCCCTTAATAAGGTTGATGGGCTCCCTCTGTGGGGAAAAGTAAGGAAACTGGATGTCCTGGCATCTTTACTAAGGCTTATAGTAGCTCTTCATACATCCATATGGTGTAAGGTCCAGATGGGAGGGGACAAAGATCTTACTCAGGACATTCCTACTCAGAATCGTCTCAAGCAAGGATATCTTCTTGCTCCCTTTCTCTTTTAACTATTCCTTAGCGGCTTACAGGATTGCTTTCAGGAGGTAAACAATTTCCCACCACAAATTGCAACAAAAAAAATCCATCTCTTTATGTATGCTGACGATGTGGTCATATTTGACCTCACTCCAATATGTCTTCAGTCAACATGGAGGCATTTTTTAATTATACAGAAATTAACTTCTTAAAAATAAACGGCTCAAAAATGCAAATACTACATTTTAAGTGTAGGAAAAATGTTAAATCCTTTGCCTGGAAATTAGAAGGAAAACCAGTCGAAGTAGTATCTACTTACACCTATCTGGGGAGAGTTTTTTCTCAGTCTATTGGAACCATATGGCATTTCCAACAGACCATATTAAAATCTCTTGTTATTTTTTTAAACTTTTTGAGATAATGAATAAATGTAATTTGTCACAAAATAGTTTTCTTTTTCTGGGAGCTATGTTTAATAAAATAGTTCAATATCTGAAACAATCGCATAGAAGATTGTCAAAGTGGGAACTGCAGTCATTTATAAAATCTGCCTTTTCTCAGTAAAGTGCTATTTTATACATGCATATTTGTGCCTTGTAATGAAAAGCGACCTCTACTACTTGAGTTCCAAATGGTAAAGCTCTTTTTTCAGAGCTTTAGAACATTGTGGAATTTTTTCGCTTATTGATAGTGCTTTGTTGTGGAACATCCTAATACCTGTAATCACCAAGAGCAATGAGTACAAAGATTTACCCTAATAGCCCGTTCACTACTGGGAAAAACACTCACCCAACCTTTTTGATATGAGGCATCATTCAAAATTTTAAACAGGACAAACATTTTCATAAAGTTCATAGACTCAATAACAAAGGTGTTGGCGAAGCTATTGACATGAAGATGCAAGATGCCAGTAAAAACTTGATATCCACCAACATTTTTCAAAGCTGAATGCTAATGTAGGAGATGATAAAACATAATAAATGATGGAGTAATTTATGGGAGATGTAGCACTAACAAAGGTGTCATTAAGGACCCTAAGTTCCCCAGATATACATTGAATACAATTGAATTGTTATTTGATTTTTCCATGCAAATGACTACAGCCCCTCTCCGCAACATGTTGACTCGGTTCAGGTAGATGATTTTATTTTTTTAATTTGCTGTTATAGTAATGGGTGAGCTGGCTCAAGGAGTCAGCTCTCTTCAATGACAAATATCACAAGTGTAAGACATCAGCAGGTTAGAACTTTCACTAAGACGGAAGAGTAAAATTGCAAATTAAGCAGAGAGCTTTCTAAATTATATCAGGGGTAGCACTGACTGTGTTAAAAGGAAGAAAATATTAGGAGCTAACATACAAAATACTTATATTCTTAAGACAGACAACAAACCAAAATCTGAAGAACTAGCAGACCCATGTCAGACAATTCACTATACGATTCAAATGGGCAGCCTTTCTCCATTTCTCCATTGGCCATGTGAATGTAGCACAAATGAGGAGAGACAGGCTGCCTAAGGTTTGGTGGCACATCTGCTGCACACATCTGATGTCTGCATGCATTGTGGGAGGAAATAAATAGTACTGCACATGACCTACAAGTTGACTACTAGACACGAACTGGACCTCTTCACTCATAGGGGCGATTCCGATTCGGGTCGGAAATCAGCCCGACCAACTCGTTCCTGGAACGGAGTCCGACCTACACCTACCGGCACCCTACGACTTGTACAGCACGATGCAAAGCCCATTATCTACGACCGAGCTGCACGGAAAACAAGCCGTACGACCAAGCCGTACAAAATTCAGCAATCCGGACGGAAAATGGACACGAGTCGCACCGACCGACACGAACCCGGACTGAACCCGACCGATACGTACCCGTGATGTCCGACACGCACAGTACGATGCAAAATACATGAAAACCCACCGATTTGCACGGAGCCCAAGCCGCAAGACCGACACGGCCCAAGAATGTACCTGAAGGGAGAGAGACCACTGTGATCGATTTGCATGCAACACAGAACCAAATCTGCATGAAAGGCATGGAGCAGCCCGCACAAGCCAACATGAGCGTCCAACTTGGTCAGAAGAACGTCTCCTACAAGCCCACAAAAAACAATGGCAAAAACACAAATAAAGAGCTCTCCAACCCCAACGCCGGAATCAACAACATCACCCCTTCGCAAGACCTTTGCAACTCCCTCGTCTCCTACTTCCACAACAAGATCGCGGACATACACAACAGCTTCAGCACCCATCCGACGCACGCCAAAACCACAGCAACGCCGCCCACCACCACCCTCCGAGCCTGGACTCCGATCAGCACTGATGACACCGTCCACATGATGAACTCCGTCCACTCCGGATCTCCGACTGACCCCTGCCCTCACCACGTCTTCAACAAGGCCGACGCTGTCATCGCACCCCACCTGCGGGACATCATCAACACCTCCTTCGACACCGCCACCTTCCCCGAGAGCTGGAAGCACGCCGAACTCAGCGCTCTACTCAAGAAACCTACAGCAGACCCCACCGAACTCAAGAACTACCGCCCCATCTCGCTACTCCCGTTTCCGGCCAAAGTCATCGAGAAGACCGTCAACAAACAGCTGGCCGCCTTCCTCGAGACGAACGGATCCCTCGACCCCTCGCAGTCCGGCTTCCGAGCCAACCACAGCACAGAGACCGCCCTCATCGCCACCACCGACGACATCCGAGCCCTGATGGACAACGGAGAAACAGCGGCCCTCATCCTCCTAGACCTCTCCGCGGCCTTCGACACCGTCTGCCACCGCACCCTAGTGAAACGCCTTAGCAACGTCGGAGTCCAGGAGAAGGCACTGGAATGGATCGTCTCCTTCCTCGACGAAAGAACACAGAGAGTCCGCCTGCCACCGTACAAGTCAGAGACCACCGAAGTCATCTGCGGCGTCCCTCAAGGATCCTCGCTGAGCCCTACCCTCTTCAACGTCTACATGAGCCCCCTCACGGCCATCGCACGCCAACACAACCTCAACATAATCTCCTACGCCGACGACACCCAGCTGATCCTCTCCCTGACCAACGACCCCGCCGCCGCCAGAGCCAACCTGCACGAAGGGATGAAGGAGGTAGCCGAGTGGATGACGACCAGCCGCCTGAAACTGAACTCAGACAAGACAGAGGTACTCATCCTGGGCACCACACCCACCGCCTGGGACGACTCCTGGTGGCCCCCCGCCCTGGGCACCGCACCCAAACCGACAAACCACGCACGCAACCTGGGCTTCATCCTGGACTCCTCCCTCTCCATGACCAGACAAGTCAACGCCGTCTCCTCGCCATGCTTCAACATCCTGCGCATGCTACGGAAGATCTTCTGGTGGATCCCCACGGAGACCAGGAAGACCGTCACCCAGGCCCTCGTCACCAGCCGACTGGACTACGGCAACGCCCTCTACGCCGGAACCACCGCCAAGCTCCAGAAGAGACTCCAGCGGATCCAGAACGCCTCAGCCAGACTCATCCTCGACATCCCACGAAACAGCCACATCTCCGGACACCTGAAAGACCTGCATTGGCTCCCCGTCAACAAAAGAATCACCTTCCGTCTCCTCACCCACGCACACAAAGCCCTACACGATCAAGGCCCGAGCTACCTCAACAAACGAATCAACTTCTACGCTCCCAAACGCCACCTCCGCTCAGCCAGCCGCGCTCTCGCCACCGTCCCACGCATCTGTAGAGCGACAACAGGAGGAAGGTCCTTCTCCTACCTGGCCGCCAAGACCTGGAACTACCTCCCGGCCGACCTGCGCCTGACCCAGGACCACCTCTCCTTCAGGAAGAAGCTCAAGACCTGGCTGTTCGAGCAGTAACGGCACCCCCCCCCCCCCCTAAGCGCCTTGAGACCCAACGGGTAAGTAGTGCGCTCTATAAATGTCCTTGATTGATTGATTGATTGGAGAGAGATATTTACCAACGAAGCAGCGAGGCAGAAATAGGTGCGCTTTCTCATGACTGCCTCGATTACTGAGGTTAGCCCTGATAGGGGGACCAGTATTGAATACCTATTCCTTTTAGGGTGGAGTTTAAAGAATTAAGGAGCTGCACAATATTCATGAAGAAACTGGGAACAGCACAATACCTATTTAAGAGTAAATTGAATCCAGCATATAGAGAAGCCCTCTCAGGATCCCATACAGTCACAGAATTTTTCCCGCCTTCCATAGTGGAAGTAACAAATGCAAATGGAATACAATCAGAAGAAAAAGGAAAACAAATTGAAGCAAAGGATAAAGGGGAAAATGAGGCCTTAAGACAGGAAAAATAGATGTAAACCAATGAAGGGTACAAACAACTAGTCCCCTCATTTATGAAAGATCTAATTCAACAGATCACTCAGGTATAATAATAATAATAAATGAGTTTGTAAAGCGCCTGGTGACGCCTTCCCGGCGTGTCCCCGCGCTGTGGAGAAAGTAGCTGGATGAAGAGGCCGAGATCATAGGGTGTACAGGTGGGTTTTTAAGCTCTTCCTAAAACTGGTTTCTGTTTCAGCTAGTCTGATATGCGTGGGAAGGGTATTCCAGTGTTTGGCCGCCAGGGCGCGGAATGAACGACCACCCATCCTGGCCTTCTTTACGCGAGGCATTTTAAGGAGACCCTTCCCCATAGAGCGGAGAGCTCTACTTGGCTCATAGGGTATAGCTAAGTCTGTAAGATAGTCAGGAGCTGTCCCTGAGATGATCCTGTGGCTAATGAGCAGTGCCTTAAAGAGAATTCTTTTTCTGATGGGGAGCCAATGAAGGGCATCCAAGGCGGATTTAGAAGGAGCTCTCTTGGGTAATTTAAGGACTAGCCGTGCTGCCGTATTTTGTAGGACTTGAAGCTTGTTCTTGTTCTTTTCAGTAGTCCCTAAGAGGAGCACATTGCCGTAGTCAAAACGGGAGGTGACAAGTGATTGAGTCAAGGTACGTCTAGCCTCTAGTGGAAGGAGGTCAAGAGTACGATTTAGGGTTTTTAACACCCCGAAACATTTCCCTACCACTTTGTGGACATGACTATCAAAAGAGAGTCTGGGGTCAACCCAAACCCCTAAGTTCTTGGCTTCTACGGCAGGAGTGGGTAAAGGTCCCAGACAGGAAGGCCACCATTCCTGAGTCCAGCTGGAGTCCCTACCGCCTATTATAAGAACCTCTGTTTTGGAGCCGTTAAGTTTTAGGCAGTGTTGGTTCATCCAACCTGCCAACTCCTGCATGCAGTTTTTGAAATTAGTTGCAGCTAAGGTCGGGGCTTGGGATAGCGAGATGAGCAGTTGGGTATCGTCGGCATACGATACTAAATTTATGCCATACGATTGAACCACAACTGCCAGAGGAGCCATGTACAAATTGAACAGGGTCGGACTGAGGGCAGAGCCCTGAGGTACCCCCTGTTCAAGAGCAATGCTATCTGAAAGGAAAGCCCCTCTCTGGACCTGAAAGCTACGGCCCAGAAGGAAGGCTTTGAGCCAGCCTAATGCTGTCTTGGTGACCCCAGCTTCGTTTAGACACTGTAGCAAGATGGAATGAGCTACAGTGTCAAACGCGGCGCTGAGGTCCAGCATGATGAGTGCCATAGTGTGACCCTCATCTGCTCCTGCCCGAAGAGTTTCAGTCGCTCTTAGAAGCGCTGTCTCCGTAGAATAGTTGGTTCTGAAACCAGACTGGGAGCCGTGCAGGGAGTGATTGGATTCGAGGTGGGCCATCAGTTGTTTATTAGCAATTTTCTCGCTCACTTTGGCCAGATAGGGAAGAAGGGAAATGGGTCGAAGATTTTCCAAGATATCCTGACTGATGTTAGGTTTCTTTTTTATGGGCAGGACTATCGCCTTTTTCCAGTCATCCGGAAGACAGGCCGAGGAGAAAGATAGTTGAATGACATGCCTGAAATAAGGTTCCAGTACTTGTAGGCTGGTGGCTAAAACCTTGGGTGGGGCTGGGTCCCGGGGGGAGCCGGATTTGACACTTTTGCATATCTTTATGAGTATGTCAGTGGGCAGTACAGAGAAATAAGAAAGACTTTGTGCCGTGGGATCAATTTCTGCAGTCTCCTTAAAATCGTGGCCAGAGGTCGGCAGATCAGAGAAGTTGGCATAAATATTGGTGATTTTCCTAGAGAAGTACTGGGCTATGTTGTTACAGGTTTCGGTTGAGTCATTGCAAGATTGATTATCGTTAGTGAGCACCGATATTTCTTTAAAAATTTTATAGAGCTCTTTTGAAGAGTTCTCCGCCTCCCCTATGCGAGTTTTGTAGTGGAGAGCTTTTGAGGAGCGTATTTTTCTATAGTACTGTTTGAGTGCACTTTTATACAGTATTTTGTTTGTAGGGCAGCAGTTAGTGCGCCACTCCCGCTCCAGTTTTTTACAGGCTGATTTAGCAGCCTGAAGCTCGGGCGTGAACCAAGGACTGGACTTTCTAACATTTTTAAGGTTTTTCACTTCCCGAATGGGAGCGATGGTGTCTAAGGATTTCCGAATGTGATTCTGCAGGAGACTGTTGGCAGTTTCAGTGTCTGTGCCACCCAGGGAGCCTCCTGTATCTAGTATCTTATTAAAACTCTCGCAGGAGAAGTTTTTCCAGTTGCGCCGTAGGTAGCGATGGTTACAAACTGGTTTGGGACCGGGGTCGGATAGTGAAAGAACAAATGGGATAAAAAAGTGATCAGTCCAGGGAACCGGAATAGGGCATTGGACTTGAGCACCAGAGCCATTCATAAAAATAGGATCTAAAAGATGGCCAAGTCTATGGGTGGGATCACTGTTGATAAGGTCGAGCTGTAGAGAAAGCAGTTCAGACCTGATGTCCCTGGCTTCAGTATCATGGGGATCATCAAAATGGACGTTCATGTCCCCTAGCACAATCAGTTTGTTTTTTCTAATTGCTAAGTGTGCTGTAGCTTCTGTAAGGCTAGTTGTAAAGTCATACAATCTGCCTGGGGGCCTGTATACGAGAATACCTGACAGAGAAAGTTGTGGGCCAAAGATTATGGTGAAGGAGCCAGCTTCACAATGGTCAATTGTGATAGGAGATAGAGAACAGACTATTGGAGATCTAGTGGCTATAGCAATACCTCCTCCCCTACCATCCTTCCTATCTATTCTGGAAAGGGAATAGCCAGGGGGCATTGCCTCAATGACATCAGGGTCAGAGAATTCGCCTAACCACGTCTCGGTTAGAAACAGGACATCTAGTCCATCATCCTCAAGTAGGTGATGTATTTGAATGTTGTGTTTGCTGAGTGAACGACAGTTGATTAGGCCAGCCTTAGCCTGCTTAGTTATGGGATTTTCATTAGACCACCTAGTAGGCGTGAAAGTACATGAAGGGCAACTATGTAGCGAAAGTGCCTCCATCTTGTGTTTACAAAGAACGGGGACATCAGGACATAGATCTAGCAATACCTGCCTGGCGTAGCGCAGCGGTTGAGGCTGAGATGAGCAGGGAGTCCCAGCCCCGCGCCCCGTCCTGGCGCGGACGGGCGCAGACGGGCTGGACTTTGGCTCGACTTCGGCGGGCTTCCGGCGCGCCCGCTGCACGCGTCCGCTGCGCGGACGCGAGCCTACGCACATTTATAGTCGACCTAGGGGGATCCGCAAAAGGAAATCCCAACTGAGATTTTACACTACCCGACATAAATGTGAGCCAGTTCCCGCAAGCAAGCGAAGTTAAAATTTCTAAAGAGAGGTAGGAATTGTTCAATAGTACCCCAAATATTCCATCTAATACAGAAAAAAATCAATCTCATTCACCAGATTTTCCACTGCTATCCCCAGTTAATTCCATCAATAGGCATAAAATTCGATCTGCTGCATTATATACCCTCCAATAGATACTAGAATCAATCCTCTCACTGCTTGAAAAATCTACAACAAACATAGACCATCTTTTGGAAATGCAATCAGCAAACAGTACTACAGTACTTAGTGGATCATCAAACAATCTTCCGGATGAAAGGTTCCAGTCTAAATCTGGAACAAGGGAGGCCCCAGACGAATTACAAATTCAAGGCATAGAGCAAACAGAAGCCCAATTGGGAAACACATCTGTTGAAATTCAAGTTAAAAATCCTGCCGGAGGGGATAATAAAGGATAAAAAGTAAAATAAGACAATGGGAAAGGCAGAGATAGTGTACTCCCTGCAGTAACAATTTTAAGAAACAATAGGAAAAGAAGAAGAACCAAAAATAATCCAAACACCAGGTGAAAAACCATTGCTACTTATTCAATCTTTAATTTTAATACTAGTCACCTAAACTAGTCCAAATATTAATGGACCCATCAACAGTGAAGGGCTCAGATGAGGAGTTAAAACAAAAGTTACCTCTTACCTTTATAAAGTCCCCTACTAATACGAAACCAAAGAACATTAAGAGAATGAGCTGAGGTAACAGAGAATTGCAAAGAAGAAATCATGTAAACTAAGATTTGCAGAATTCTACTGCTCAGTAAAACTCAACTCAAAAGATGAAAAGAACAAAGGGGCTGAAGAACCATCTATCTAGTCAATACTTATGATCAAGACTTAAGATTTCTATCGCTCAATCAAGATTCTCTGCCGGAATTAAATCCTCTGGCATTAGAGTTTAAAAGTACTAATCAAGCTAAAAGTTATCATCGCTCAGCTCAGCCCAGAAGAGAAGAACACACAATTATAGAGGTCAAAGACCAAAATGGGCCCATAAACTCCTTTAGAATGCTCGAAATAACAGACCTCTTTGCTACAGCTTAAGGTCCTCTGAACCGCCAGAAGTTATTAAAGTTATTATATTGTGTACACTCACTTACACCTTCAGAAATAAAGTTAGTATTATTTCCAGACAATCGTGATACAACCTGTGCACAGCCTAATTTGATCCCAGCTACAATCCTTGGAGACAGCAAAAAGTTACAAAAAATGGGTTTGATGTAATAGACACAAGAAATAAACCCCCGACAACCTTTAATGGACAATATATGGTAACGCACAAGTTAAATCTTCAAGCTTCTAAAACAACAGCTCCAAAAAAGGAGCGCTATTCAGGTCTCCTGGACAAATTAACAATAAGCCTTGAGGGTGGAAATAGACGGGTATGGAGCCATGAAGAAAATAATATAACTAAGAGCCAAAATGACAATGTATGGTCGCGGCTACCAAGCAACTTGAACAGACATAAACATGACAAGAATGGCAATCTTTTTTTTTTAGCTCTAGTCCAGTAATAATCTTTTGGAACGTAGCAGGACTAGACCCAGAACAACTATTCTGTCTTTTAAGAAATCATCCGTCCATCAATCAATCAATCATGGAATTTGTAGAACGCGCTACTCACCCGCTAGTGTTTTAAGGCGCTGGGGGGAGAGGGAGGCGCTACTGCTCGAAGAGCCAGGTCTTGAGTTGTTTCCTGAAGGAGAGATGGTCCTGGGTCAGCCGTGGTGGGTGGGGAGGGAGTTCCATTTCTTGGCCGCAAGGTAGGAGAAGGATCTTCAACTATGTTGTTTTTAATATTCCGACCACAAGGTCAAGAGGAAGGCATGCAAAGGGAGGACTGGCTATCCTGCTATCAGAAGAGCTAAAGTGGGATTTCGAAATAATCAATTTTATCGGCCTGAATGCACAGTGTCGTAAGCTAAAGTACAAAGATAAACACCCCTGCGTTAAATCATTATTTTTGTTCAACATTTATGTCCCCCCATGCCAGAACACAATATGGTACTCTATAATGTATCTGAACAAAATGGAAACCATAACAGGTTCCAGCAGCAACGTACAAGTACTGTTAATGAACGACTTTAATTCAAACATCTCCGATGCTCTTTTTTACTCACTGCGGAATTCTGAGCTCAAGAAATCATGCTCAAGGAATCATGCCATATTCCAGCTTCTGTTCTCCCAGTCACTAATAGGGCAGACAAGAGAGGAAAAATTAAACTGGAACTAATCAATGGAATGAATGGAGTATTCTTGAATGGGAGAACAGAAGGAGATGGGTCCTATACATGGAAAGGTTCAACTGGGATATCCATATTGTGCTATGCTGTTAGTAGCTATGACTTATACAAGTTTCGATGTCTCTCCACACAATTCATCCAACGCAGTGATCATGCAATACTTCTCGTTGAAACAGACCCTTGTTTGCAGCCAATAGCGACATGGTCTTGTAAAAATGAAAGGGAGATGTACTAGTCCAACAAAGACAAGGTCAAATATTCTGGGACAGCGAGAACCAGAAGCTAATTAATGAAGAAATCAATAGGATAATAGATGACCAGTTACCTGAACACGGCAATACAAGAGTAAACCCAGTTCCCCACTTCAAAAGCAATCTGACTTCAGTAGGTAGTACCCAGCAGAGGAAATCTCCCCCCAGTAAAAATATTTCCTCTAGGAAGAAAGACTTTACAATAAACCCTCTCTCTAGAAAATTAAAAAAGTTAATCAGACTCAAATCTATTAGGTTTTCACCGATTAGGATGTCTGAAATCTCCATATTAAAGAAAACAAGCATTGGCA
Organism: Lissotriton vulgaris; assembly: GCF_964263255.1. Classification (NCBI taxonomy): domain Eukaryota; kingdom Metazoa; phylum Chordata; class Amphibia; order Caudata; family Salamandridae; genus Lissotriton; species Lissotriton vulgaris. Next base: position 440,455,477 of record NC_141691.1, on the reverse strand, counting down.
TAGCCAATAGGTCTCGCTTTTGGGACCTTATAAGTATTTCTTTATGCAGCACAATATCCTTGGTTCAACAACTTCAACTGTTGCATGGCTAAACACTTATAATGTCCCTAAGCCGAGACCTATTGGCTATGCCAATGCTTGTTTAAACATTCTATACAGCATTGGTCATACTGTACATGATTGCTAAAACCACTATCAAAGCAAATAGGTCTGAAAGGTAAATTACAATAGAATTTGTTAATGATTGCTTAAAGGTAGGGACATTTCTAGTTCAAAAAGTAGCACATTATGGTTGCATTAACTGAAATGTCCTGAGATGAGCAGCTTCAACCAATGACATAGGAGGGGTTTCAAGATTAGGTGTGTCCAGTAAAAGCTGTAGACTCTGTACAACCAGAATGTGCAATTCAGACTGTGAACAGCTTATAAAAGAGAAAAGTATTTGTTTTAGGGCAGATAAAAATGCCAATGAAAGGCATAACATAGCAATGTCCTCCAAAATGCTCTCAATTTAAATATTGGTAAGTTTATTTGGAAAGAATTATGGAGCACCCAGAGAACATCTGGTGTTGGATACAGGAAGCAACCTCAGGAGTGGATATGTGACCTAAGATGTGACCTAAGTAAAAAAAACCTCCTAATTCATTAAGAGCCTTTCCACAGCACTAATCAGAAATGGAGCTCAAAATAGAAGAGACGATACAGTGATTATCAATTAAAAGTAAGGTTAAATCAGAGAGCCATGTGCCCCCTGCTCCTGTCCTGTAAAGTACCTGCTGTTACTAGAGATTAGTGCGAACAGCATCTGATTTTACCTAGTCCCATGGTTGTCAGGTAGAGCCTTAGACCATAGCTGGAGCTCAGTCTTCCAGGGTCCAGAGTACACCCCATAACACGTTCTGTGTATGCAGCACCTATTGCGCATGTCCAGCACACCTGAATGTGAAGGTGGCCTTAGGCTGAGCTAAGCTGGCTATAAAGAGGGCCCATGCCACACCCAGCACCTAGTCTCCCCTTCTCAGGAATCTCTGTACTCAGACTTCAGTCCAGACAATTAGTAGTAGTTCACAATCATACTTATCACTGAAGATTTGTGTTAGTGAAACATAACACTCACATGAAATTATTTAGTTAGCAATCAATGGCTGGTCACAGATTTTCTGAATTCCAATTTTATTTGACCAGTAGTAGTGTCGCCTTCGAAGAGAATAAGACATACTAGTTGTAACTTGGCAATGCTTGCAGAAAAGTTATGGAAACCTACGTTTCACTTTCAGAAGATCAGGTACTCTGTCCATTTTTACAGACCATGCTATTCCAGCAGAACATTAAGGGTGGATTTTCATCCCACAACGTGTGTTTAATTACAATGCTCTCAGCTAAGATGCCCACTTGAGAGTATTATTTCCTCCAAAGTGTTTTACATAAAGATGTATTGAAGAAAACATTTCAACCTCCTCTGCGGTACCACTAAGTACCATACAGGCACCGGCGCTTTACTTTTAACGGGTGCCGCGATTTTTGCAAAAGTAAAGAAATAGAAAAAACATCTATGCCTTTACTTTTGTTAGAATCGCGGCATCCTCGCTTTACTTTTAAGGTTAAAAGTAAAGCACGGGTACCGCAAATATAGCAAAAGTAAAGAAATAGAAAAAAACATCTATTTCTTTACTTTTGCTATAATCGCGGCACACGCGCTTTACCTTTGATGTTAAAAGTAAAGCACGGGTGCCGCGAGTATAGCAAAAGTAAAGAAATAGATGCTTTTTCTATTTCTTTACTTTTGCTATAATCGCGGCACTGGTGCTTTACTTTTAATGGAAAAAGTAAAGCGCGGGTGCCGCGATTATAACAAAAGTAAAGAAATAGACAAAAACATATATTTCTTTCATTTTGCTATAATCGCAGCACCAGGGCTTTGCGCGAAAGTGAAAGTAAAGAAGGGATGCATGCGCAGCTGTTATTGGAGAGGCGGAGCGTGGCGAGCGTGCTTGTGCACGTGACCGCAAAGCTGGTGGCCGCTTTGGTAGCACTTCCAAAAGCAGCTTACTAAATGTCTCGCCAGGGCAGCGCATGCGCTGCCTCAGGCAGGAACTTAAAAGGAAAAGGCTCAGCATGAAAGATAACAGAGAAAACATTTACAGGATCAGGGTGGATCTTCGTGTAGCAGAGCAGGAGAAAAAGATCAAATTCTTCTGGGGTATAATCGCAGAAGCTAGTAAAAACAAAATACCTTCAACAGCTACACCACTTCCAGAAAAATAATGGATAGGCTGCCTTCCGAAATTGTACGGAATCAACTTAGCGACCTCTAGCAATGTAAAATTACACCTGGTTAGAGCCTGCAGCGAGCATGACCAGCAGATAAATATGCCTACAGAAAAGCAAATCACCATTTATGTAAGGAAAGGGAGAGCTGCAGCAGCAATGGGACCAGGCAGAATCCCTGTAAAGGTTCTAAAACAAAACTTCGAAGAATGGAGTACATTTCTGGCCCCCCTTTTTATGTACTGTAACTAAACTGGCCGCATTCCTAGTCCTTAGACAGGAAGCATTGTGGACCCTCTCTTGAAAAAAAGGTTCCTGCCTTTCTCCAAGCAATTATAAGCAAATTGCTTTCCTGGAGGCCAAAGGGAAGATCTTCGTGGCCAGTGTACTGGACCATCTGAATGACTGGGCCACATCCAGGGGAGCAATTGTGGGTCAAGCAGACTTTCATTGAAACCACTCAGGCACGTACAATATCACAATCCTACAAACTATGATTGAAAAAGTATGTACCCAATAATCCTCAGGACGTTTATAGCCTATTTGTATTTCTTATGCCCTTAATAAGGTTGATGGGCTCCCTCTGTGGGGAAAAGTAAGGAAACTGGATGTCCTGGCATCTTTACTAAGGCTTATAGTAGCTCTTCATACATCCATATGGTGTAAGGTCCAGATGGGAGGGGACAAAGATCTTACTCAGGACATTCCTACTCAGAATCGTCTCAAGCAAGGATATCTTCTTGCTCCCTTTCTCTTTTAACTATTCCTTAGCGGCTTACAGGATTGCTTTCAGGAGGTAAACAATTTCCCACCACAAATTGCAACAAAAAAAATCCATCTCTTTATGTATGCTGACGATGTGGTCATATTTGACCTCACTCCAATATGTCTTCAGTCAACATGGAGGCATTTTTTAATTATACAGAAATTAACTTCTTAAAAATAAACGGCTCAAAAATGCAAATACTACATTTTAAGTGTAGGAAAAATGTTAAAACCTTTGCCTGGAAATTAGAAGGAAAACCAGTCGAAGTAGTATCTACTTACACCTATCTGGGGAGAGTTTTTTCTCAGTCTCTTGGAACCATATGGCATTTCCAAAGACCATATTAAAATCTCTTGTTATTTTTTTTAACTTTTTGAGATAATGAATAAATGTAATTTGTCACAAAATAGTTTTCTTTTTCTGGGAGCTATGTTTAATAAAATAGTTCAATATCTGAAACAATCGCATAGAAGATTGTCAAAGTGGGAACTGCAGTCATTTATAAAATCTGCCTTTTCTCAGTAAAGTGCTATTTTATACATGCATATTTGTGCCTTGTAATGAAAAGCGACCTCTACTACTTGAGTTCCAAATGGTAAAGCTCTTTTTTCAGAGCTTTAGAACATTGTGGAATTTTTTCGCTTATTGATAGTGCTTTGTTGTGGAACATCCTAATACCTGTAATCACCAAGAGCAATGAGTACAAAGATTTACCCTAATAGCCCGTTCACTACTGGGAAAAACACTCACCCAACCTTTTTGATATGAGGCATCATTCAAAATTTTAAACAGGACAAACATTTTCATAAAGTTCATAGACTCAATAACAAAGGTGTTGGCGGAGCTATTGACATGAAGATGCAAGATGCCAGTAAAAACTTGATATCCACCAACATTTTTCAAAGCTGAATGCTAATGTAGGAGATGATAAAACATAATAAATGATGGAGTAATTTATGGGAGATGTAGCACTAACAAAGGTGTCATTAAGGACCCTAAGTTCCCAAGATATACATTGAATACAATTGAATTGTTATTTGATTTTTCCATGCAAATGACTACAGCCCCTCTCCGCAACATGTTGACTCGGTTCAGGTAGATGATTTTATTTTTTTAATTTGCTGTTATAGTAATGGGTGAGCTGGCTCAAGGAGTCAGCTCTCTTCAATGACAAATATCACAAGTGTAAGACATCAGCAGGTTAGAACTTTCACTAAGACGGAAGAGTAAAATTGCAAATTAAGCAGAGAGCTTTCTAAATTATATCAGGGGTAGCACTGACTGTGTTAAAAGGAAGAAAATATTAGGAGCTAACATACAAAATACTTATATTCTTAAGACAGACAACAAACCAAAATCTGAAGAACTAGCAGACCCATGTCAGACAATTCACTATACGATTCAAATGGGCAGCCTTTCTCCATTTCTCCATTGGCCATGTGAATGTAGCACAAATGAGGAGAGACAGGCTGCCTAAGGTTTGGTGGCACATCTGCTGCACACATCTGATGTCTGCATGCATTGTGGGAGGAAATAAATAGTACTGCACATGACCTACAAGTTGACTACTAGACACGAACTGGACCTCTTCACTCATAGGGGCGATTCCGATTCGGGTCGGAAATCAGCCCAACCAACTCGTTCCTGGAACGGAGTCCGACCTACACCTACCGGCACCCTACGACCTGTACAGCACGATGCAAAGCCCATTATCTACGACCGAGCTGCACGGAAAATAAGCCGTACGACCAAGCCGTACAAAATTCAGCAATCCGGACGGAAAATGGACACGAGTCGCACCGACCGACACGAACCCGGACTGAACCCGACCGATACGTACCCGTGATGTCCGACACGCACAGTACGATGCAAAATACATGAAAACCCACCGATTTGCACGGAGCCCAAGCCGCAAGACCGACACGGCCCAAGAATGTACCTGAAGGGAGAGAGACCACTGTGATCGATTTGCATGCAACACAGAACCAAATCTGCATGAAAGGCATGGAGCAGCCCGCACAAGCCAACATGAGCGTCCAACTTGGTCAGAAGAACGTCTCCTACAAGCCCACAAAAAACAATGGCAAAAACACAAATAAAGGACCAGTCAAGCAATGATAAAGTCAATAAATAAAAAACAAATACAATTGGCACAAAGACACACCCATAACTCCACCTATAAAAAGGCAAAAAAAACTACCATGATCCTTTGCAAATACAACAGAGCAGCCAGCACAAAACAACTTGAGACACCAACCACAGACACACACACAACTCACCCATCACACAACCCACATACTATCAGCACCTCTCCAAAAGCTCTCACACAAACACCTACCAAAACAGACAATCACCTGCACCCAGACTCCCACCCACCCACATCATTCCTCACCATCACCAATCACCATGCCCCCTAAGAAGAATTCACAGCTCACAGACACAGAGTTAGAAATATTGGTAGATGAGATTCTCAGAGTGGAGCCACATTTGATGGCGCATTAGTACAAAGGACCCCCATGTCACAGAAAACCAAGATGTGGGACAGGTTTGTGGACAAGGTGAACACACAAGCACCAGCGTATCGCACAAAGACCGACATCCAGAACAGGTGGTATGACATGTGCAGGAGGGTCAAGAAGCTCCTCCAGAAGGAACACACCCTGAGCCAAGGCACTGGCAGTGGCCCTCCTGGCAAACTAGTCTACTTCAGGTCCTGGGAGGAGAATGTGCGGGACATCCTACCACCAGAGGACATCCATGGTCTACCTGACATACCAGAGCCTGTTGAGTACACAACCAATATACCCAATATTGTGTCGGAATACACACACATCACTGTTAAGGGGACAGTAAAGCCATGCACTGATAGCAAAGGCATAGGAAACAAAAGTCAATCACCCCAAGAAGTCTATGCTAGTCAGACAAACATAATAATGGCCACATCATAGTGATTTGTAACAGTGTCATGACATGTACAAACCTACTAACAATTAAGGCAAGGCAGTGGCACTAATCTGAGTTAACACTGTCAGACATCCCTTCCACCACAACCAATATCTCACAGTGAAGCTGACTGACAGGAAGGAATAGTGTGTATGCTGGTGAAGTGAGTGCATACCATAGCATGATGGTGTTGTTGTCACAGATAATGTACCCCCTCACAATTGCACCATCAACACCTCTTTAAAGAATGCTCACCTCAGAGGGGCTGCAAATGTGCTGGCAAGTCCTCTGTGACTGGGCTCTGTTGTGGGGAGCACAAGGCCATGCTGGGAATTGGCCGGCACCAAACAACAGAACTCCACTTTCAGCCATATTGTCAGGACAGACACACACCCTCACAGGGAAGAAGAGTTAGAAGGAGGGAAGTGAGGGCTTGCTGGAAAGGGGGTATAGCCAAGAGCATGCTGGTAGTTACTGTCACTCACAAACCTCAGCAACATACATGGCCCAGCAAGCCCACACAGGACCATGCTCACCTCTTAGGGGCTGGAAATGGGATGGTAAGTACTGTGGAACTAGGCTCTGTTGTGGGCAGCACATGGCCCTGCTGGGAATTGGCTACCACCACACAACAGAACTACATTGTGAGCCATCTTGTCAGCACAGGCACACACCCTCACAGGAAAGCAGAGTCAGAAGGAGGGAAGTGAGGGTATGCTGGGAAGGGGGTATAGCCAAGAGCATGCTGAGAGTTGCAGTCACTCACAAACCTCAGCAACCTATATGGCCCAGCAAGCCCACACAGCACCATGCTTACCTCAGAGAGACTGGAAATGGGCTGGCAAGTACTCTGGGACTTGGCTCTGTTGTTGACAGCACACGGACCTGCTGGGAATTGTCCACCACCAAACAACAGAACTCCACTGTCAGACATCTTGTCAGCACAGGCACACACCCTCACAGGGAAGCAGAGTCAAATGTTAACAGGGATCACACTCCTGTGTCAGCAACCTGATGGCCCTTGAGTAATAATTACCATGTACATGGAACTCCATACATGAGCTGGGTATGTGCACACATCAACATGCACATTGAAAGGCTTCATGTTTGCAGGACAATGTGCTACCACAACATCAATCTCTGTATGTGACGACTCAAGACAATGCAGTGTTAAGGCATGCATCCTAACGTCACATTGCAAATGTCACATCTCCCTGTGTACCCACAACATCTCTTGCAACAACCTCTGCAAATGCCACAGGGAGGGAGGATGAATCTGGCGGAGAGTCCAGTGCAACATCGATGCCTGCTTCTCAGGACCCCCCCCCAGAAGAAGAGGAGGGGTCTTCCAAAGAAGGACAAGTGAGCCACAGTTGTCCATGCACAGCCCTCAGGAACCCAGAACCTGTTTTGGATATTGGTCTTTGTGTGCAAAGCGTTCACCTTGCTGTACATGACACAAGTCCCCAACATGACATGGAGGGTCCATGTTGTAATAATGTAGAAGATGAATGTGGATTTCACTCTGGACATTCCATCTACCAATACTTCAAACTCATCTGTGAACTTTGGATTCTAAACCTCATGTACAGCACTATCTCCACACATGTATGTAAATAAAATCACTATTACACTACACTTGCCTATGTTGTTATTCAAACTTGGTATGTGTCATGGAGATGATGAAATGCCAAAGCACACAGTGCATGCCGACTACTACAGCAATGTCATTACCATTATGTGACTCATGTTGATTTGACACCTATGAGGGAGACACACCAATTGGGCACCATAACACATACTCACCATGAACATGTAACAAATTACCTACAAAGATGGTTACCAGATATAGGGTGGAATGCACTGATATCAGACCTTTCCAAAGTGACTGCAAACAAGCCCACAGGTGAGGTAACCAAATGTCAGTCAGATGTGTGAAGACAGACAACACACATAACTAAGTGAAGCACAGGTTCATTACAAATCAGAAACAAGTTTATTACACGACAGTATCAACGTGAATCCACAAGACAGTGGGCACATGGTCATCAAGTGTCGTCAAAAGGCACTTTAAGGGTGGATTCTGGTTTCCGGTGTCAGACTTGCCCCAGCAACTGGCAAAGTACCTTGGGAAGGACAGAAATGAGACATCCAGAAGCACACCAGAACAGGATGGACATGCAATAAACATGTCACAAGAAACCAAAACACTAACAAATTAGCAAGTCAACACCATTGTGGACTACAGACCATCTGACAGTTCACATCACTGCACGCTTCCAGTCAAGTACCACACGGACAAACTCAAATAGCAACTGAGCTGTACAAACACTTCACAGGCTCACTCAGGACATTGACATGACAACCCTGTGAACTCACCTTCAGCTAAAGAAATTGTTGATGAGTTGTGCGAGGACCTCAAGCTCATCATCATAACTGGCCTTGTGGCCCAGGCCAGGATCCTCCACAGTTGGTGGATGTTGGTCGCCGTTGTCCTAAATGAGAGGCACCTCCTTCCGTACTGCCATGCTGTGGAGCATGCAGCAGACAATGATGATTTTACGCACCTTTTCAGGCTCATATGGGAGGGCCCCTCTGGTCTTGTACAGGCATCGGAAGTGGATTTACAGGAGACCAAAGGTACGCTCGATGACTCGCATGGTTCTGCCATGTGCCTGATGCGATACACAAATGAGCAAATTGGAAGTAGAAACTCCCCCAGTTTAGAGACGGCAGTACAAGACAGCTGCATGAGTATCTAACCTGCCCTGGTTTGCCATTGAAGATAATACAGACAAATTGCTGTGACATACACCAGCAACACAGAAAACCTATACCAACAATATTCTGCAACAGATATTGATTCAACGATGTCCTACCACAATTTTATCCTGCCCTGAAGAAGACCTTGTACATAGTGATGGTCCCACATTCATAAGGTCGAGATGCGTCGGCATTTCTTAATGGTCCAGAGCTCAAGAAGACACTAAGGGACGCTGTTTGACTCAGCCAGTAGAGCCGGATTGATCAGACTCACAGAGCTGAAGTGCAGAATAGTCTCTGGCCCCTACCAGGACCATAAATGTAGAAATGTGCCTAGAACAGAGTGGTATCTAGTTCTGGCACGGTAAAAAGTAGGACACTTAATGATTTGGGAGAGACACTTTAACATTTTGGGTGAAACATTTAGATACAGGCAATTTCCCAGACATGAGTGCAGTAACTCACAATAACGTCTGAAGTGAACTAAATTACAATTACGATATATGGGAAAATCGTACCTACAACCGTTATTTCTGTGTATTAATGTTCTATTACATTTTTTTCACTGTTTAGTATGTATGAATGTCTCAATAACGTCTCTCATGGTACAGTAAATCTATGTCATGTATATATGTATTATATATTATGTGTGATGCTCACCATGAAATAAAGATGAGTTTTTAATGTACTAGGTGGAGGGACACTTAAATGTTTAAACGTTTTTTGACGAAGAAAAAAAGAAGTATCTAGCATGAAACCTCAGAGTCAATACAAGGGACATATATGACTAAAAGCGTATTGTGATTGATGGTGTCAGAGATAAAACTGCTGTTGAAACATATGCCAGATTGTAGCGCATCTCGGATCCTGTCACAGGGTTCCTCAGGGGTGTCAGCAACCATGGCATGTTTGGGTATCCAGAGTCACTTACATACAAAGAATCACACATTATTTGCATGAGTTCCTTGTGGTGCAATGGCAAATCATTGGGCTGGGGCACAGTACCTATGGACTTCTGTCATGTGAAAAACAAACAACACAGTAACAAGTGAGGACTGATATTCCACAGGCATCACAGTTCCATGTCAAGGAGATAGCCATGGTCCCTGTATTGCCCCATGTGCACTGGAATTACATGTTGTTTCATGGACATCCCACAACCAATCATGAGTCTCACAGTTTGTGGCCCCTGTGGTCCCTGCAGGCTAGACATGGACATCACTGAGACACACACAGCATGAATTTGGCTGCACAAGGCACTTGGTATACCCTGTTTCACATTAGGCACATCACATGGAACCACAAACATCAGAGACATGCAAACAGACTGTGTGGGTACATCAGGATTGTGGCCATGGGTCTGGCTGTGACATACATGACATGCAACCCTGTACTCATGGTGTATGTGACAGGTCATACACATCTCCAAACTGGTACTGTGTCCATGACTCATGCCCATAAGCCAACACTTGGACATTACATTTGTGAGGTGCACCACACCAAAACCAATCTGACCCCATGAACCCCTGCCCAGCCTGGAAGTGGCTTTACCTAAGTGCCATTCTAGATTAGAAATGTTGCCCTCCATGCACACACAGGTGTTGCAGCCTTACATGCTATGGGATGCAGTGTGGGATATGCTGTGGTGTAGAATGTGTGGCCATGGCACTGAAATTTGTGTGTAAACTGTCTGCAAGTCACACCAATGTGATCCGACACGGCTGACTTGTATGCAGACGCGACTTACATGCATGGACGGAGTAGTGCTCACACCTTGTTTATTGACTGCACGATGTGTATGCATTACAGTCACCCACATCGGATCACATTGATGCCAATGGGCAATGCGTGCGCTCGGCTCAGTTCATGCATGTTGGACGTGTATGCAATGTCACCCGACACGGTTGACCTGTAAGCATACGCTTCGTACAGACATGGACCGAGCTGTGCGCACGCATAGCCCATAGAATTGTATCTAGACGGATGCGTCTTGTCAAAAAAATACATGTCGGATAGTCAGTTTACTGAGCCATGCGCACTCATTGGCAATGGGCTGTCATGAAGACGGACACGAATTAAAAAAAACTTTTGAGTCGTGCGCTGAAAATTCAGTTGGATGCATACAACAATGTTGCAATCCTAGGGTGCCCTGAAGGTGAGTGATTTGAACAATGCGAAAGACGTGTAGGAGTATTACATTTCCATGGATTGGACAGATTCATAGAATGCAACTGTGTCTGGCCTATTAATGAGGGGCAATGTCACAGAATCTGCCTCTGTAGCACTGATCTAAGGCTGGCAGGCCCCCAGGGAGCTCACTTGCCTGCACTATATGCTATAGGACCACTTTCCCAAATCTACTGCTGCTGCTGTCTTTGCTTCCTCTGGATCCTGCAATGGCACGTACTCTGGAGAGGGCTCCAGCATTCACTGAGGAAGAGAACCTGGCGCTGCTGGATGGGGTCCTCTCAGAGTACAGCAAGCTGTATGGGAAACTAGGGGAGAAGGTGAGTGTGCAGTCCATCGCCTATCATTTTCTGCAAGTTGTATGACTAAAAGTAATAGAAGTGTGCACAGCAGTGTGAGGCACATAAACTGAGTACTTTCAGCTCCCTATTTATGTAGGTACATGTGATGAACAGGTCTCCTGCTGCAGTAGTGCAGGAGTGCTAGCCTTAAATTCATAGCCAGTGTTGCCATCTCAGATCTACAGCACAAATGCACATTCATATTGGTGCACTACCTGTGTACCTCTTTTAGCTTTGTGATGACTACATGTATTCCCAACTGTATGCAGCACAATTATGTGGCATGTGTCGTAATGTCCTCTTCACTTTGTCAAATTTACAGGTTGATGCCCACCAGAAGCATGAAATCTGGCTAGCCATTGCCCCGGCAATGAGATCAGTGGGGTTCTACAAGCGCCGGATCCGCAACTGCCAGAAGAGGTGGCAGGACCTATGTGGCTGAACCCAGAGGATCGCGAGGGTCCAGCTGAAGCTGTCGCCTCTTCGCCGTAGGGGCGGACAACAGACCCTGACCCCCCACATGCTCAGGATTCTGGCGGTGGTCTTCCCGGACATAGATGGGCAACTGAAGGCCAGACCGCTGTAAAGAGGGGGTAAGTCCATGTCTGATCTGTGAACATGTCTGACATGTCATTTGCTGTCTTTTGGCCTGGTCATACTCCCACATTACGTTGGTCTTGGAATCCAGGACTCATGTCCCTCAATCCTCATCTCATCCACAGTTGTGGCCCCTACAGTCTGTGACTTTTTTAACTTGGGCACTGTGTCCCTTCATTCAGCTATGCTGAGGGTCCTGCACAGCATATGCCACTGGGACTCTGATGTGTGCATCATGGGTGGGTCTATTCTTTGCACTATGCTTGGTCTGAATGAATGAATGAATGAATGAAATAAAATGTATAATGCGCAACTAAAACCCGAAGGCATCAAGGCACCTAACAAAAACAAATCAAAACAAAAAAGGCAGAACACAACTACAAGTATGACTTCACGAAAAGCCGAGTTTTCAGAGCCTTTCTAAATGACTGCATGGTGGGAAGGGACTTAAGTTCCACCAGAAGAATATTCCACCACTTAGGTGCCAGAGTGGAGAAGGCTTTGCCACCCCATTTAGCTCTACGGGTGCGGGGGACTGATAACAGAAATTTGTTGGCAGAGCGCAAGTTCCTAGAGGGGCTATAGGGAGACAGGATGGATCTGATCCCAGTAGAACTGCCTCTGGCAAGGGCCCCGTAGGTCATGCACATAGTTTTAAAGAGGATCCGATCTTCGATGGGGAGCCAGTGTAGCGATTTTCTGGTGGAGGCACATCTGGGCATATCTAATACAAATTTGGCCGCCGCGTTCTGGACCATTTGCAAGCGCTGCAGCAGACCCTTGTTTAGTCCTGCATACAGCGCATTGCAATAGTCCAGACGGGAGTCAATGAGTGCAACCACAACTTGTTTTCTCGCCTGCTGAGAGAGATAGTGTCTAATCTTCCTCAGTACATAGATTATGCCCCAGCAGGTTGAAACTGTTCTATCGACCTGTTGACGCAAGCTGAGGGTAGGATCAATCAGGACTCCTAGGTTTTTAGGTAATGTAGCAGGGACAAGACAAGCTCCCAGTGAGTCCGGCCACCAGTTCGCCGACCATATCTCTTCTTTTCCTCTGAACACCATGACCTCCGTCTTCTCCCCATTTAATTTCAATGAAATGTGGATCATCCATTGAGCGACTGCCTCCATGCAAGATCTAAAATTGGAGGCAGCCGAGCTGGCCGGCTGGGAGAGAGAGACGAGGATCTGGGTGTCGCGGCGTAGGAGACTACCTCCATCCCAAAAGATCTAATCAGTCTGGCAAGAGGGGTCACATAGATGTTGAAAAGGGTCGGACTTAATGCCGACCCATGAGGGACCCCACAATGCACAGACAGGGATGGAGATAGAAAAACCCCCAGCTTCACCCTCTGCTCTCTCTGGTTGAGGAAAGAGGTCAGCAAACACAGGGCAGACCCCTCGACCCCAATCTCCCTCAGGCGTGATGTTAAGACTGAGGGAGAAAGGGTGTCGAAAGCAGCAGTGAGGTCTAGCAGGATCAGGAGGGTGGTCAGTCCCCCATCAGCTCGTATATTATCCAGCACTATGGTGAGGGCCGACTCGGTGCTATGTTCCCTCCTGAAGCCATGCTGCGAGTAATCCAGCAGACCAGAGCTTTCCACGAAGCCCGCGAGATGCTTATTCAGATGGATTTCCAGCATCTTCGCAGGAGCAGTGAAATAGGGTGGAAGTTCTTTAATACCCCCGGGTCGAGAGATGGTTTCTTGAGCAACGGCTTTACCACTGCCCTCTTCCATTGCTGAGGAAAGATGCCGTCCCTCATAGCCCTGTTCATGATCTCAACAAGAGGGGGCAGGAGAGATTCCCTGCGCTGCTTGAGGATCTTAAGCGGACAGGCATCTAATGGGGAGTCAGACCTAGTTTTACTCAGGAGGTTCTCTAATTCCTGAAGAGAGAGAGGAGGAAAGGAGGCCAGGCACCCCAAGGAGGAGTTCTCAGCAGGAACTTGTGAAGAAACAGAGTGGACAGAGGGCTCGATAGTTAGCTCTAAAGCTGAGTAAATATCAGCGATCTTAGTCTGAAAGAAAAGAGCTATGTTGTTACAAAGTTGCTGAGAGGCAATAACAGGGTCCGGTATCTGCAGGGATGTCAGAGAGTCAACAATCTTGAAGAGCTCTTTCGGGGAGGAAAGTGAAATGGTGAGAGCCGTGAAATATTCCTGTTTCACCCTTATTACCTCCACCTTGTAGCGCCTCTTTGTCCCTTAGATCCCAGCTGGTATGCCAGAGACGCTCCTGTCTCTTGACTCCCTGTCTAAGGAGTCTTAGGTGCTCAGGGAACCACGGAGCCGACTTTTTTTTCCTCGCCGAATAACGCGACCGGGCAGGGGCTAGTTCGTCAAATGCCATAGTAACGGCCTTTTCAAACTGCGAGACCGCCAGATGAACGTCTTCCTCTTGGGAGGTGGACATACTGGAAATCCAGGGGGCAAGGGAGCTATTAGAGATATTTTTAAAATTCCTCCATGATTCCATTTTACTGGGGACCTTTTCGTTCCTGTTAACAATCAGACAGGTCACTTCAATCGGTACAGCAAAGTGATCCGACCACGAGAGAGGAAGGGGGTCCTTTACAACCAACCTGCCGTCATTGGAGAAGACCCCATCCAGCGTATGGCCCGCTTGATGGGTGGCGCCTCTCACAAGCTGATTCAGCCCACAAGCGGACAAGGCATCCAGCAGGGAGAGAGTATCACTAGCCTCCAACTTCTCTAAGTGATAGTTCAAATCTCTCAAGACTGTTAGATGTTCACGGCCAAAATAGGGTTCAAGAATGTGAAGTAGCTGTTGTCCAAAATCCGCTCTGGGGCCGGGGGGACGGTAGATCAGGATCCCATTAAATGGGGTTTCGTAAACGCCCTTTAGAGAGAAATACAGGGCCTGGAAGTTATCCTGAGGATCCGATAAAGGTAAGGTGTGACAATGAAAGCTATCTTTATAGAGGATAGCCAGCCCTCCTCCTACCCGACCTATTCTATCCAGCCGGGCCAAAAAATAGCCCTCTGGAACTGCCTCAACAAGGTCTGGGCCAGAAGAATTCTTTGCCCACATTTCAGTGACAAATACCCACAAGGGCTTTCTATCCAGCACAAAATCCTTGAAAGCGATATTATGCTTGATTAGCGAGCGAGCATTAATGAGGAAGCCGTCTTCTCTCACAGTACTACCTCTTTTGTTAATGTAGTGTCCCGATGGGTGGGGTGACGGAGGGAGGCTGGAGCCCCAAGAGCCCTCAAGGGAACACCCGCAGCATAGAGGGTGAGAGAGATCCTCCGGGGAGATTTTAAAGTGACATGGGAGCCGAGAGGGTTTTAGTCTAAGCAGGTCGTAACTAGAGTACCTGACAGCCGTAGATTTATCCTCGAGGCGACCCGACGACCAGCCGTCCAGGCCGCCCTCAGCGCGGATGGGCGCAGACAGGCTGGACTCTGGTGTGACTCCGGCGTCACTGCGGCGCACACGCAGCGCGCACACGCTGCACGCCAACATATCGGGTTTAAATAGGGCTCTAGCTAGTCCACCTGACTGCTAGAGAGCAGAGTGAGGCGTGAGCTTCCCTGAATCCCCCCCAAGATGGCGCTCCCAAGAGTAGAAAGAGCGAAGGACAAGCCGCCAAAATAGCGGTGCGGGGCACAATTAAGGTGTGGCAATGCGGAGGGGAAATTAAAACCAAGATAAAATGTAGTCCCAAACAAATACAAATAATACGACCAAACGGGAATATTTAAAAGCCCTGAAGCGTTTTAGAGCAAAGCGCAGCGCACAGTAGTGAGGAGCCAAACAGGCCGTTCCTATCTAGGTCAGCTCTTAAGTAGATGATGCCCAGAGACTGCCGCTAGACAGTCCACCTGACTGCTAGAGCGCAGAGTGAGGCGTGAGCTTCCCTGAATCCTCCCCAAGATGGCGCTCACAAGAGTTGAAAGCGCGAAGGACAAGCCGCCAAAATAGCGGTGCGGGGCACAATTAAGGTGCGGCAATGCGGAGGGGAAATTAAAACCAAGGTAAAATGTAGTCCCAAACAAATACAAATAATACGACCAAACGGGAATATTTAAAAGCCCTGAAGCATCTTAGAGCAAAGCGCAGCGCTCAGTAGTAAGGACCTAACTGACATGTGTTCTGTGTGTGCCTTTCATATGTGTTCAAATGATTAGTCTGGGTCACAACATGTGTGTGGGGTTCTTAAAACATACTCATGCATCAGGTGAGTCCATGTAATGTCCTCAGGAGTATTTTGAGAAAGTATGTCATACTTGCCCAGGCACCTGCCTACTGTCCAGGCCAAGACACTGTTTTAGGTTTACCTAGTCAGTCATGCCCACTCCACAGCATTGGGAGAGTCTGGACTCACACTCACGTGTATGGACCTACTGATTGTGCTTCCTGAAATGTTCCATTAGGTGTCTGACACAATATCATTGTAGTGTTTCTTCCTGTTTGTGGCAACTGGAGTGTTGAGGATTTTAGTGTCAAATGCAAAAAACACAGTTGATGGACAGAATGCAGAACAATGTCATACATTCACCCCAGTACAGAGATCTGGGCCTAAATCCATCGTTTTTTTGCACTCCACACCACACCAGTTCAGACATGGCCATATGCAAATCAGTCTGACCTTGTGCCTCATGGGAACAGTCCCACCCGAAATGCCAAGCCATGCCTTCCCTGGACCAGAAACAAGCTTCCAAGGACCGGTTGCTGGCATTCCAGCAGTCTTCAGCCAGGCTTGCTTGAATCCAGTGGTGTGGAGAGCATAGGACTCACGTCTGAGCATACCCATCCCACTCAGGGGGACAAATGCAAAAACCACAGTTGATGGACAGAATGCAGAACAATTTCATACATTCACCCCAGTACAGAGATCTGGGCCTAAATCCATTGTTTTTGTGCACTCCACACCGCCCCAGTTCAGACGTGGCCATATGCACAAGAGCCCTTCTCTTGCCTCACCTGCAACCCCATCTCCTAAGAAGCTCTTCCTGTGTGACCTTGGCCTCTTCCCCTCAGATCCAGCAGATCCAGACTGCAGGAGGAGTGACCCTCACACCCGGACACCCTCCCCCAGGCGGAGGCAGACTGAGGCCCGCACCCGCAGGTCACCCCTGCTAATACATACAAGCTCAAAACATACATTGACCACCTGCAGCTCAGATGATGATATAGAAGTCAGCACGTAGAAGACTCCCACTAAACATAATATTTTGGCAAAGAAAAAACATAGTAGAATATTAGCAGAGATCATGCAGGCACGATTACTAGCAGGAAACATTGTGCTTCCATAGCCACGGTTGACATAAGTGTGTTACGCAACCCGCCCAATAGAGATGAGAGAGACAGGTGCCAAGGCTCTGGACCGCAGGAGAGCCAAAGCGCCCTTTACAGGAGTCTGAACCGGAAGTTTTAATGACTGCCTATTTGCCCTCTGACTGTTTGCCACCCATGCCGCCAGGGCCTGTTCTTCAACCCCACAGTACACGGCACGTGGCATGCACTACTCAACTCACAGAAAACACCCTCAGTTCATGGTCCCCAGCTGCAGTTGCGGAGTACAACTTGTGTTTCGTTGTGCGTTACAGCGTAAACATGTGAAGCTGAACCCCACTGCAGACGGCCCTGAAGTGATTTCAAAACTTCTCCCTGGAGGTAAAGGAGCAGAATAGCACCTAACCAGAGTTACTGTTCCTAAAATTTACCGACAAAACAGATTAAGTTGGCCTAAGTGGCCAGGGGTATGGTAGTGTGCTGTGCTGTGTGTCTGCGCTAGGTGCTGGTGACTCCCCTCCTCCAGCAGAAGCAAATGGCACTAGGCCGATGCAGCTTTCTAGGGCTGAACCTGGTTAGCCATCAGCACAGTTCTTTCTCTGCCCCCTCTCTTCCTCATCATCATCGATATAACAACTTAGCAATGTCTTTGTTTGTTGGTACAAGCAAGTACAAGTAACTCGGTCAGCACTGAGTGTCCCCTTCATGGAAGCATACGGGAGGCTGCTGGTGCACTGCCGAGCTCATACCGTCGGTCTGCTATGTCATTGAGCAAGCCCCCTTGCTAAAATTGGAGGCCGCCGAGCTGGCCGGCTGGGAGAGAGAGACGAGGATCTGGGTGTCGCGGCGTAGGAGACTACCTCCATCCCCAAAGATCTAATCAGTCTGGCAAGAGGGGTCACATAGATGTTGAAAAGGGTCGGACTTAATGCCGACCCATGAGGGACCCCACAATGCACAGACAGGGATGGAGATAGAAAAAACCCCAGCTTCACCCTCTGCTCTCTCTGGTTGAGGAAAGAGGTCAGCAAACACAGGGCAGACCCCTCGACCCCAATCTCCCTCAGGCGTGATGTTAAGACTGAGGGAGAAAGGGTGTCGAAAGCAGCAGTGAGGTCTAGCAGGATCAGGAGGGTGGTCTGTCCCCCATCAGCTCGTATATTATCCAGCACTATGGTGAGGGCCGACTCGGTGCTATGTTCCCTCCTGAAGCCATGCTGCGAGTAATCCAGCAGACCAGAGCTTTCCACGAAGCCCGCGAGATGCTTATTCAGATGGATTTCCAGCATCTTCGCAGGAGCAGTGAAATAGGGTGGAAGTTCTTTAATACCCCAGGGTCGAGAGATGGTTTCTTGAGCAACGGCTTTACCACTGCCCTCTTCCATTGCTGAGGAAAGATGCCGTCCCTCATAGCCCTGTTCATGATCACAACAAGAGGGAGCAGGAGAGATTCCCTGCGCTGCTTGAGGATCTTAAGCGGACAGGCATCTAATGGGGAGCCAGACCTAGTTTTACTCAGGAGGTTCTCTAATTCCTGAAGAGAGAGAGGAGGAAAGGAGGCCAGGCGCCCCAAGGAGGAGTTCTCAGCAGGAACTTTACCGACAAAACAGATTAAGTTGGCCTAAGTGGCCAGGGGTATGGTAGTGTGCTGTGCTGTGTGTCTGCGCTAGGTGCTGGTGACTCCCCTCCTCCAGCAGAAGCAAATGGCACTAGGCCGATGCAGCTTTCTAGGGCTGAACCTGGTTAGCCATCAGCACAGTTCTTTCTCTGCCCCCTCTCTTCCTCATCATCATCGATATAACAACTTAGCAATGTCTTTGTTTGTTGGTACAAGCAAGTACAAGTAACTCGGTCAGCACTGAGTGTCCCCTTCATGCAAGCATACGGGAGGCTGCTGGTGCACTGCCGAGCTCATACCGTCGGTCTGCTATGTCATTGAGCAAGCCCCCTTGACGGATTTTGGAAAGAAGGTGGCACCTACAAGGCATGACTAAAGAGAATACAAACAAAAATACAAGCAAGCAATGAGCAACAAGCGCTAAGCAATACCATTAAAAGCAACAAGCAATCAACATGGGGGTCAACAAGGATGGAAAAAAAATCAAGAAGCCTGGGGGATTCATGTTTAAATATTGATTATAAAAATATAGAAGAAAAAAATATTGATGTAAAAATATCGGTTATAAAACTATCGACTCCCTATTTTTGACAGGTAAGTACAATAATATCGACTCACAAATATAGATGTAAAAAATATCGACTTTAAAAAATAACATAACTTAAATTATTAAATAATATTAATATTATTAACAAAATAAATTACATTTAATATATATTTTAACTAATTATAACAAACAGTATTTAATAAACATAACTAAAAAATTATGTACATATACATATATTTACTTAAATACATTTTATTAACTAATATCTTTTTTTAATTTATACACTTAATTATATAAATATAAAAAACACATATAAATAATTTAAAATAAAATAAAATATTCTATATTTGATTAACACATTAAACATAAAAAAAAATAAAACACACATTGAATCTGAAAATAAAAATATTAGTAGTTAAAACGTTGGATAGCGAGGGGGTAACAATTACTATTCCCACTCCAGTGAGTGCACCAGTAGGAAAAGCACTGGATAGCGTCGGGGTAACAATAACTATTCCCACTTCAATGAGAGCAACAGTATGGAAAGTGCTGGATAGCAGTGGGGTTAAATCGGAGGGGTAAAATTTACTATTCCCACTCCAGTGATTGCAACAGTAGAGAAAGCACAGGATAGGGTAGGGGTAAAATTTCTATTCCCACTCCAATGAGTGCAACAGTAGGGAAAGCGCTGGAAAGTGGAGGGTTAAAATACACTATTCCCACTCCAATGAGTGCAACAGTAGGGAAAGCGCTGGATAGCGGAGGGGTAACATTTACTATTCCCACTCCTGTGAATGCAACAGTAGGGAAAGCGACGATTAGAGGAAAGGTAAAAATGACTATTCCCACTCCAATGAGTGCAACAGTAAGGAAAGCGTTGGATAGTGTAGGGGTAAAAACTTCTATTTCCACTCCACACAATTCATTACACATTATTTAACACTGTAATATCCACAACAAAAACGTAAAATGAATTACACAAATACATTTAATAATTACTAATTGATTAATACAAATTAATGTATAAATATTTATTACTTATTCAATAAAAAAAAATTTACTTACCACCTTTCACACCATTTACACATAAAAACACCACAACGCACACCTAGAATTATTTACACAAATGCAATTAATAATTACTAATTATTAATCGTACCTAATTAAAAAAAATGTAATTAATCAATTAAAATGTAATTACTTACTACCCTTCACACCATTTACATAATTAATTACCAACTAATTATTACACTATTATTAATTAATCAATTAATACAGTAATTATTCAATACATTTTATATAGTTAAATTACTTCCCACCCTATTCTCCTATAAACCCACAACCCGCTACGGAACTAAATACGCAATATTCTAATAAAAAAAAATGACTACCATAATTATTAGTTAAATATATATATAATTTTAATTACTTCCCACACTATTCCCCTATAAACCCACAACTCGCTATGGAACTAAAAATGCAGAATTAAACTTAAAATAAATTAATAACTAGTACAATTCGAAAACATATAATACAATGACAAACAATTCTCAATAAAATCACTAAAATACATAACATTATTAATAAATTTATATTTTTGTTAACTATATTTTTGTAAACAATATTTATTACAAAGATATTTTTGTAATCGATATTACTTACCTATCAGTTGATATTCTTGTCAACTATGTTTTTGTTGTCTATATTTCTTCTCCATGATATTCTGGCAGGATATTTAGGTCCCATGATATTTCTCCATCGATATTCCTATTCTACACCGCTGGATTAAAGCCCCATGGCCCCCTCCATAATTTTATCTACGCAGCTGCTCTGGCTGGCTACTAGCAGAAACACCCAGCAGAAGACCACCATATTGGAGCATATGTGAAGAAGGTGCACATTAAAACGAAAGACTGAACAGATCCAAACAGATCCATTATAGGCTCAACATCGACCTTAACATCAAAGGACCACCAGGCTAGCAGATACAACCTGTCTGCATACTAAGCTTGCGTTCCCCCAACTTGGTATCTCCTTTCCCCCACCTTGGTATCTCCTCTACCACCAATAAAAGGAATCATAAAACCATAAAACATACATTATAGTTTTGTATTTGAACCGCAATGCGGTCAGGTCGCTCTTGAGGGCTGTTCTATGTTCAACCTAAATAGAAGATGGCTAAAATATACAAATCCATACTTACTGCGGACCCAGACCCCATCCTGACGTTAAACACCTCCACCTCAAGGGCCATACAGAGGTCATAAGTCTTTGTAAAATCACCGAACAGCTGCAGCGGTGTTAATCAACTCATTATCAAGGACTTCTTCAAATATCCGAAAAAATAATTTAAATAGGATAAACTATCCTAAATGCCATTACACTAACAGAAATAAGTGCTATTAAACCCATTTCAAGGGACGGTCTGGGCACGCTTGGTTCGGCTGCCTCAAATATGCCATTTTTCTGAATGAGGTGCATCATGCAGCCTACGCATTCCTCCTGTAGAAAAACCTACATCAGTTGACCTTGATTCAGGCCCTCTCTTACTGATCAAGAGGCACAAGTCCATTCCACACAAGATACTATTCGCTCTTATACAAATGGTGTTATCTCGAAACTGCAAAAGCCACAGAAATAGACGTTGCAAGATACACATGTGACCAAGGACCAGGATTTAATAAACCTGGATCAGGAAAAAATAAAACTGAAGGGGAACTTTAATCTGAATATTTCCATCATCGCCTTATCGTCCGACCCAGACTCAAATTTAAGTCAACAGGTTCTCTCTCATTCGGATGTCTTCGACTAGGTAACCCCTAAAGCTTGCATCACCGGATAGGATAACATTAGGTTTAAACGTTGCCCAGGTGGCCTAAGATGTAACTAACTATGAAAGGCTGAATGACAAGACAAAATGCAGATCCTTTTAGTCCAATCTTTATAACTGGTAGTAAGTAGCCAGATTTAAACCCGATGCTCACTCCGCTGAAAATAAATCTTGAATATCTTCAGTGAAACCCAGATCTTGAATCTTCAGTAGAGGAAAACCTATGTTCACTGAATAACTTCTTCAAATTGGTTGGCTTTTCTTTTCTGGCAAAATATGACATAAATAAGTCTGTGGATGTCACATCCGATGATCACCCCCAGACTCACTGTGGAATTTAGTGTAATATAGTCAATTCCATGTATCTAATTACCACAGCATTAAACTTTCACTCTGACAAATGAAGCATACCAGTAGACTTGCATGACTCTCTTTCTGTTTATGTCACTGGAATCGACTCCAAGCTACTTAAACTGATAATCTTAATAATAATTTCCAAATCAGACAAAAACAATCAATTAATTACTTGTACATGTGCACACTTTATAGATCAGGGGGTCCATTAGGATGTTGAGAGTTGGAACCACCTAGGTGCCGGCGGTGCAGAAAAATGCTCTTTTCCGCCCGCGCGAACTGCGGTACTCACGTCTGCATATTAGTATGGCCAAACATAGACCAATTCTCTTCTGCTGCGGTTCAACAAACACCGCCATCAAAGTGCGCTTGCAGCGGCGGCAGTGGGATCCAATGGAGACTCACCACTATGCGGAATGTCATCCGCCCGCTCCACAAATTAGGATGCCACAGCAAGCAGACGCACCGCAGCGGAGACACCGCCCAACCAGAGACGGCGGAAGCTTAACAGCAGAACACGAAACCAGAGTCCCAGTCCACACCACCCGGCCAACACTGCCAAGGACTTAGCTCTACACGTTTTTCCGGAGCTGTACTTGCTACATCACCAGGAACTCATGGACCGCAGCGGATGCTGACGCAGGTACGCAATTACATACACACAACACATGGGCTGACACAGGGTCCAAATCCACCTCAGACACCCTGCTGGGGACAGGAACACATCCCCAAGGGCACCCACAAAGACCCACCTGCCACCAAGTCACCCCTTTGCATCCTGGACACATATCTACCGTGATCTTGCAGCAATGTCCCGCACCGCAGCGGAGAACACAAGGAAATATATGCTCACAATGCAGAAGGCAGTGCCAGTCCGAGTCATGGACAGGGCACAAAGACCCCAGGGCCAAACCTCCTCCCACCACACATTAGCACACCCCATGAAGGCACATGCCCATCCTGTGCACTCCCATGCACAACAACAAGCCAGCTCAAACCACACCCTGCACCACACAACAAACAACAAGGGAGACAGGCACAGCAGGAGTGGCTGGACAGTGACACACAACACACAGAACAGTAGCACAGGGCCAGGGAAACACGAACACCACAACACCACCACACACATGGAAACAAAATGAGTACAAGCTCTAAATGAACACATACAAGAAACAAACATACAAATAGACACACAGTCTGCATAGACACACATACATACCACAGACTGACACACAGACACACACACCACAAATGCCAACAGCAATGGAGCACACCAAATAGGAAAGCCAAAGTTGGATGCACACAAATGGAAGCCCAAAGAGACATAAAAGCATGTGCACATCACGGGCAAGACAAGGAGCACACAACGCACCCCCAGACCATCAAACCACACATGGCTGGTATAGTCAGGGAAGTCAAACCACAGACATCACAGTGCAACACAATAGGTAAACAGCAAGGCAAACCATGTATAGGCACAAGGATGAAAGGAAGCCCAAAAGTCAAACTGGGAACAGATGCTTGTGCATACAACTACCTCACAGGAGTCTACCAACAGCACAACACACAGGGCCCATTGACACAATCCGTGACTGTCAAATACCAGGAGAAATGTACACACATACCCCCCTCACGCCTGCAGCACACAACCTCAGTGCAAAACACACTGAAGGCTGGCAATACTTGCCAGTCCATACACCCACAAACAAACACACCCCCTCGGTGTAGACACCAACTTCACACACAGGTATGCCAGAACAAATATCTGCATAAAAACTACAGAAAAACACAGAACCAAACATAAGCACATACAGAACCAGAACAGAAACACACATGCTCTGTGCATCCAAACTGTTGGAAGGCAATGGGAGCAAACACACAACAGGAGTGCAAAACCTAACTACTCAGGAACAATGCACAGACAACATACCATAACACACACAAGAAGTGCACCATCACAGAACAACACAGCCACATCAAACAAACAACAGATGCTCAGGCAAAAGAACAGAACAAACACTGCAGGACATCAGGGGATGCACACCAGGCAATGACAATGCAACATGCACACAGCACTGCAGGCACAACAAGCAGTATATGTATACCAAGCATAACAGTCACACACAGATATCAGTGACACAACATAAACTCACACTACACAAATCAGCACAGCACAAACACAATAACACACCCAGGAAGTGAAGCAATACCACAGCCAACCCATACAAATCCAACACAACAACAACAGATGCACAAATCTGGGATACAAAGGCACAATCATCTTGACCAGAGGACTGGGCAGCACACACAGCTGAACAGCAGATGAGCAACCATGCTTGCCAAACAGCACAGGGACATCACAAATAATTAATTGGGCAAATATCATGCATGGCACATAGCTCCTGGCAAACTAACTGCATCAAGAAGCACAGTGCAACAAATGAGGCGATGAGGAGGCACACACACAGCTGACATCTAAGTGAAGTGTACTGCAGGTCAGTAGTGGAAATGGCAGGAATGCACATACACAAACAGAGGGAGTTCAGACCCACAATGGGTAGGCATTCTATGCATAGATGGGGGATGGCTTCATACTACACACTACATGCCGAACTGGAGGCAAAAAGGCACCATGTGACAGCAATGCATGAGAAAACACAGCCACAATGGCAGTGTGGAGCAGCAGGTCTGCACAGTCTACGCAAACAGAAACCAGACACATGATGAACAACCATACACCACACTGATGTACCAGTCACACACTCTGCATTCTCACAAGTGACAATAACAACAAGTAGGAGTCATACAGAACTGCATGGCCACAACAACACACTGCACAGTGCACAGTGCACAACACACAACTCACACATGTGCATACAACTACATCCACAGGGCTGAAAATAGGCACCCAAATCCTGGCAGACACATGTGTCTTGTTGGCAATGCAGGGGCACACACACATCAACACTTCCTACAAAGACGCACCCTTCACACTGCACACTTCCTGACTACCCAAGAGCACACATATAAGGTAGGCCATGGGATCAAGCTGACTGGCCATCACAAGATGAACACACACATACACTGCTGGGAAAAAATAAAGATTCAACACACATACAGCATGACATTGCCCAGTCTGCCTGCAAATCTGTGGACAGAATCACACTCTGTGCTGGCAGTGTCCCCCAACATGACATGCGAAGACAATATCCATCACCGAAAATGCTTGAAAATGACTACTGCAGCGCAGGCTAAATTGTCAACGTAGACACCACAAGTATCTGTGTCAGGAAGAACTGATGTCCCTGTCACCCCTGTGAAAAAAAGAGTAGGCGAGCAAAGACATTGGCAATGTTAAAGTGGCACACAGAGCATGGGGCATAGTCAACCATATGTACACACCAAAATAGCTTTATTCAGTAAGGACACAGACAAAACAAACAACAGGAGTAACTGTCTTTAATCACATATTGCACAGACGGACACCAACAGTAGAGAAGAGCAAGGCTCAAAATGCAGAGCATATCCATGAGAATCTGCACAGGCAAGGTCAAAACTGAACAGGCCAGTGGCCAGTTCAGGGTGCACAACAAATTCATGAGAATCTGCACAGGCAAGGTCAAAACAGGAAGGCCAGTGACCAGTTCAGGGAGCACAGCATTTCCATGAGAATCTGCACAGGCAAGGTCAAAACAGGAAGGCCAGTGTCCAGGGCAAAGAGCATTGCAAGTAGATGAGAGGCTGCACAGGGAAGAGTCCAACAAAGCAAAGAGCAACAAGGCCAGTGTCCAGGGCAAAGTGCATGGCTAGTACATGAGAGGCTGCAGAGGGAAGAGTCCAGAGCAACAAGGCCAGTGTCCAAGGCAAAGTGCAGGGTGAGTACATGAGAGGCAGCACAGGGAAGATTCCAACACAGCACAGAGCAACAAAGCCAGTGTCCAGGGCAAAGCGCATGGCGAGTACATGACAGGCAGCATTGGGAAGAGTCCAACACAGCAAAGAGTAACAAGGCCCATGTCCAGGGCAATGTGCAGGGCGAGTACATGACAGGTTGCACAGGGAAGAGTCCAACACAGCAAAGAGCAACAAGGCCAGTGTCCAGGGTGAGTACATGACAGGCTGCATAAGGAAGAGTCCAACACAGCAAAGAGCAACAAGCCTAGTGTCCAGGGCAAAGTGCATGGCAAGTACATGAGAGGCTGCACAGGGACGAGTCCAACACAGCAAAGAGCAATAAGGCCAGTGTCCATGGCAAAGTGCAGGGCGAGTACATGAGAGGCTGCACAGGGAAGAGTCAAACACAGCAAAGCGCAACAAGGCCAGTGTCCAGGGCAAAGTGCAGGGTGAGTACATGAAAGGCAGCACAGGGAAGAGTCCAACACAGCAAAGAGCAACAAGGCCAGTGTCCAGGACAAAGTGCAGGGTGAGTATATGAGACGCAGCAAAGGAAAGAGTCCAACACAGCAAAGAGCAACTAGGCCAGTGTCCAGGGCAAAGTGCATGGCGAGTACATGAGAGGCTGCATAGGGAATAGTCCAACACAGCAAAGAGCAACAAGGCCAGTGTCCAGGGCAAAGTGCATGGTGAGTACATGAGAATCTGCATAGGCAAGAGCAAAACAGGAAGCCCAGCGGACAGGGCAAAGTGCAGAGCGAGAACATGAGAATCAGCACAGGCAAGGGCAAAACAGGAAGCCCAGTGGGCGGGGCAAAGTGCAGAGTGAGTACATGAGAATCTGCTCTGGGAGTGTTTGCCACCGAACCCTTCCATGGGCAGCAACACAGTCAGGGTGGTAACAATGGGCAGTACAAGCCCACCTGTGTGAGAGACAGGTGTCTGAAGGGGACTACCACTGAGACTTGACTGTCAGGCGTACTGGGAGCTGGCTGTGTGTCGGGGACTGCAGGAGCACTTAACTGGGAAGTGAGCGGCCCAGGTGAGGTAGAGCTATCAGTGGTTTGGGAGGGCTGCTTGGACCAGGTGGTGTAGTGGCACGTGGAGGTGGAGTCATGCAGACCTGAGACACAGTTTGGGTGGGAGATGTTTGAGGGGTGCCTTTACACTTCTTGGGGATTCAAAATGGCTTCCCTGTACTGGTATTAATGGGAAGTGGTGTGGATACAACAGACACACACACCAACAAAGCTGCATCAGGTGCAGACACTGGCACTCCCTCGTGGGACATGCTGCAACCAGCAGAACTTTTTGTCTGGCTTCGCCTCTGACCCTCCTTCCCCTGTTTGCTAGGTTTACCCCCTACAGTGCCCTCCTTCCCCTGCTTCACTGGACTTGGAATGTGAGTTGAGGTGGTGGGTGAATCTGCCTTGGAGCTCTTCTTAGGCGTACCCTTGCCATGCACCACCTCCTCAGTGGGCACAGAAACTGCATGCCTCTCTTTGTGAGATGCTTTAGGGACAGGAGAGTACTTAGCTGGGGATGCCTCTGAGGTATGTCAACCTGAGGTCTGCTTCTTAGCTTTTTGGGCCTTGGTTTTACCTGATGGGCTTTTGTCTTTGCTTTCTGGGCTGGCTGTGCTCTTCTGTGGGGATGGTGTCTGCAGGCGGGACCGCTTTGGTTGTTTCTGATGTGTGCTTTGTGTGTTGTATTGTGACTGTGACGCATGTGAACCGTGGTCACTACCATCAGACGTGACCAGTACCTGGGGGGTGGACAAAGGCCCTGTAGCAGGAATAGGAGTATGTGCCTGTTGAAGGGCAAACGTCACTGTGGTGGAAAAAGCCTGGACAGTAGGGTGCAATCCACCTACATCGGAATGTATGCCCTCCATGAAAGCAACCACCTGGGCTAATTTTTTGTCATGGTCGACGAAGGCATTGAGCAGAGCTGCCTGGCCCACACAAAGCTGGCGCAAAAGATCAACAAACTCAGTACTGAAGGCATCAGTGTGGAAAATTAATTCTTATTTATAAAAATTATCTGCGCCATCTTGCCTTTTTCCCAATGCCACACTTTTGTCGCACACGGCGGCCATTTTAGATGCCTTGGTCAGACCCTCTCTCTGCACGCCGCCGATCCCCAACGCGGCTCCCCACCCTCGCAAGCATCTCCCCCACGCACTGGTCACCCCCGCTCTCTCTCTCTCTCATGCATGGTCCATAAACCCCCTCCATCTGCGCTGCTCTTCCCTGAGAATCACATCCCATGCCTGCCCGACACCTCCCTTTCATCCTATTCACTATCGCACCCTCTGACACTCCTCTTCCTCCGTGTCCGATTGTCCACGCCGTTCCCAGGCTATCACCTAGCCCTACGGATGCAGTTTATGGCCCCAACTGTAAAGAATCACCCCTCTTCAAAGGAGTTACAGTAGATCAAGGCCCCCACCCCATGAGATCCGTCACACCACACGCATACCGGGAATCGGCGGAATGTCCTGCTGTTCCTACCATCTGATAACGATCCTGTATTGTGATTGGGGAGGGGATTCTCGCTGTGAGGGTGTGTGGGAACGGGCCTGAAGCAGAAGATTCCGGGGATGTCTTTCATACTTCAAAGTACTTTTATTGTAATAAAGAATGTCTTCCTGCCATAAATGCGTGTATAAGAGGCCAGGCCTCAGAGATGCAGTTAGAGCACCTCGAGAAGATTCCCTGTTGGTCTGATCTGATGTGTTCTCCTCCGGAGAGAATAAACCCTTGTTTCCTGCCTTCCAGTCTCCAGCTCCTGCCTCTTCATTGATTAATACTCTGTGGGTTAAGAGGCGACATCACCGGGCAATACTTAAAGTTATTTCATTCGTTGATTGCCTTCCTGTTTAACAATTGGCGTCCCAAGCATGGGGCCCATCAGCGACACGTGGATCCAGTGGGAGAGGTCCTGACAACAGAGTGAATGACTGCAACGATCGGGAAAGAGCTCCTGCCCGATAGACCCTCGTCTGGCAGCCGATCATTCGAACTTCACTGGTTCTGAATCGACCTCTCTCGAGTGATCTACGGTCCTGACTGGGAACCATCAAGAGTGCCACGGCAATAACGGAGAGTAGAGGACGATCGGGCACTGGAAACGGAAGACGGGAAACTATCCATACGGTCCGGGTAAGGTTGTGCAGCACGACATGATTTGTTTGATTGATTGTTTGGTTAATAGTATTAATATTACTTTTTGAGGCATTCACTGCCTGTAAACGGTGAGGAATAGAAATATTCCCTCCCCCTTTACAGACAGCGAAGGATAGGTAGTGCGGACCTTTGTCCCCCTTTGTAATCTGTCATGCCTATCTTCTCCCCACTGATTGATTGTTAACGATGGTTCTCTGAGGCATTCCCTGTCTGCAAACGGTGAGGAATAGAAATATTCTCTCTCCCTTTGCAGATAGTGAAGGATAGGTAACGCGGACCTTTGTCCTCCTTTTGTAATCTGTCGTGCCTATCTTCTCCCCACTGATTGTTTGTTTGGATCTAGTTCTCTTGAGGCATTCATTGTTTGCAAATAACGTAGAATAGAAATATTCTGTCTAGTCTTTGCAAATATTGAAGGATGGGTAGTGCGGATTTTTTCCACCGTTTGAAACCCGACATGCCTATCTTCTCCCCATTGATTGGTAATTGGTTCCACCCAGACCATTTATTAGAGGTAGATCATCCGGCTCCACCGGAGGGCACCCCTAATAAAAAGGATATATATAAAATACGGATTAGTCATTGTATCTTTTTAGCTAACTATGGCATAAAAATCACTAGGGAAGGAAAGAAAAGAAATCGAGCAAAATCAGTAGGCCACTGATAGGATATTTTTGACCCTGCTAAAATAGAAACACTAGGAAATAGCCCTTCGCGAGAAATATGAAACTAGGGGGAGGAGCCAAGCTCGCGGTCGAGATGGCCACGAGGTAGCTCGGCTCCGCCGCCCTCGCCGCCTAAGCATGTCTGTCCTACCACCCACCCCGCCCAGTAACGGCAACATGAGATAGATAAAAGTCAGCAGGGACCTACCCTCCATTCCGCAAGCTCTGGAGTTTAGCAGGTCCGCGGCTACGCCCATCCGGAAGGTGAGGCCTCCGACACGTGGAAGCCGGGACCTTGCCAGCAGCCAGAGACCGGCGAATCGTCCCGATGTGATGCCCAACCAGTTGCGGGCAGGGGATGCCTTACTGACGGCTCCCCCCTTTTTTGTTGCCTGGTCCGGCCATCCTATAATGCTGCGCCAAAAGACGGCGTGGGGTGCCCTGGGGGGAGGCAACGCGTACGGGCTTCCCCCACCTCCCCAGGTGGAGGCTCCTCAGCTGCAGCAGGGCGACCCTTAGCGTTTCACTCGCCCGTCAGCTGCAGCAGGGCGACCCTTAGCGTTTCACTCGCCGGTCAGCTGCAGCAGGACAGCCATTAGCGTTTCACCTGCCGGACAGCTGCACCAGGACTGCCATTGCGGATGGCCGGGGGACCTGCTCCGGTGGCCGGGGTGAAGAGCGGCTGCTGCTGCGGAACGTTCAAAATGGCGGCGGCTCCCCGGATTTGGGCCCGGTCCACTAGAACGGCTCTGGACTACCCTGGAACTCGAATGCTTGCCTGCTCGAGCATGAGCCACACTCTTGAAGACATTGTCCAAGCTCTAAAGATCCCAAGGGAGTCCTGGGCATTCAACCCCAGTGGGCTTCCAGTGGCGGCGACCGCCACTGTTGCTCGATCATCCTCCATTGATGTGGCCCTGCTCCGAGCAACTACCGTCTTATCCCCATCTGGTGCTGCGAGAGAGGCTGATCCAGTGCGTCGGCGGAGGGATACGCCTACTGTCCCGCTCTCCGGAGTGGCCACGACATTGCCGCGAGATGGTGGTGCTCCCATACTGACGCCAGCTTTTGTCCGAATTACCAAGGAACACTGTAGACTACTAACTCGTTCAGTTCCGGTGGAACCTCAACGTGACCTGGAAGGGAAGATTTTGCCTTTCCCCGCCCTTGAGTAATGGTCCATGCTGCCTGTCCTTTCTGTTGGTGTTGACAAACTTTTTTGAACTGCCGAAAGGGGTTCTGGTCCGGCCACGGGTTGTTAGAAGGATTTGAACTAAAACTTTGGACTTGCCCGACCTCGGCCAAAATGGCGCCAATATAGGTGGGACCGTAAAATCCTTACGGTGCCCTGGCTGCTTAGCCTTGATGTTACGGGATATGTACTTGGTCTTTGGGCACATATCGGGCGGGGAAGGATACTGACTGGGCATGCAGACATCCCTGTTGATGTTGGTTTGATCGATTATTGATTATTGTATTATCGTAGCTTCAAAGCAGTGTTGCTCGTGGTACTCGCCCACGGTGTGCATCTGGATGATTTTTATCGTAACTGATCCAGTTATACTTTCGATTATTAAATTAACATTCACTGATCCTGCAACTATTAGACACAATCAGTTTTGCAATTAATGGCTCGACTGTTACGTATTTTTTATATACTACAGTGTAATGTCTCCTTACCTTATACGTTTCTAACCTGCTCCGTGGCCGGCCTATATGGTTGTAGACCCGTATTTGTATGTTGACATTTTTTCACAATAAAGGTAAAAGTACAGATAATACAGACTCCTTGCCTGCATATTAGGATTGATTGAGATATTTTTATCCACCATGCCTGTCTTTCTTAAGGTTATGAGAGAATGGCTGCTTTAACTTGAACTGATTGTCGAATATGAGGTATGGTATTCAGTCCCATAATGTACGACTAATCGAGGAACACACGCACAGGGAAGAAAACTCGAATTTAAAAGACAAGTAAAAGCGAAGCAACTTGTTCCTAAACTTCACCAAAGAAAATGTCATCTAGTCTGACCTTAGGCAAGATACGTACTATTGAATACTCAAAAGCCCTCAGTGAAACCTGCCGCCCCCTATAGTTTCTATGCTCTACGGATAGGGATGGCCCCATACCATTGTAGACCATACCTTTTCTTCAAAGGAAAACATGAACCCGTCACCTCCTTCACCTTATACTGAGTACTCCCAGCTTTTGACCCTTTCCTACACGCGGTCTGCAATACCACACTCGAGCGACCTATGCAGTGAACCGCCGATAAGTCGGGTACGTGGTAAGTAAAAGGTTTTTGTATTCATGCGCGCTAAATGTACTTTGAATGCTGCCTCCCCTCCTTTTTCTTCCCTCCTCTCCAGGCTACAAACGGAATTCTCGACCCAAGAACAAAAGAAGACCTACGCACCGAGTTCCGCACAACAGGAGGACTAGTACAATTGGCGGTATGCTAAGTGCAGAGGCTATCTCTGGTAGCGAAGAGCGATTCGTATGATATGGATGCGTACGTGGCATAATTTGCACAGTATGAATGCGTATGTGGCATAACTTGTGCAGTATGAAGACGCATGTATCATGATCCGTGTAGTAAGTACTCTGCATCATGTATGCTTAGGTTGATCCGGGAATGTTTTTGTGTGACAAGAATACTGACTGAGCGGCCCGTGGGAGGAAGAAAACAGGCCTGGACGTCGTACTTGTATATGACAAATAAATAGACACGTAGGAGGGTAGCTTACCACAGGGTCCTAGAGGGTTATCGCAGTAACGTCGAACAAATACCGAAGAGAAATGCCCAAACGTATGATCATTCCTGACGCTTAGGCCAAAATAAAACGCATCAATGGGTTGACATGTGAGCTAATAAAATAACGAGACGAAGAGTCCCCCGGGCTGGGGAGGACCCTAAATACTCCTCCGCCAAAGAACTAGAGATTGTTATGTTCTAGCTTTACCCCTTCTTCTTCCACCCACTTAGAAAGAATGAGATTTGCACCATTTCGTATCCGACCGACACTCCTCCTTTGCATCAGCCCAGATCGCTATTGCAGGATATTGGAGGACTCCACCGTGAGTACAAACATGACTGGACTAGCGTCCGACCAATTAAAGGGGAGTAAGTATTTTCAAGACAGGCCACCAACCGCAATGATCAACCACTGAGAGATACGGGAAAAGGAATGCGCCTGATCCTGATTTTAATTAAGCAAAGGGCCGAGAGTACGACATTTATGTAAAGTAGTCCATTTGTCCTTTTTGTACTTGATGTATGTCCTGTTCTAATACTCGTACGTCCCAAACCGCATGCTTTATATGTAAAACAGACCCGTAATGTTCTATGTTGTGTATTGCACTGAATAGTCTATTATTGTACACGATTACTCTCTGCCTCTCTTACCACTCTCTTCCTTACCACTTTTTTGATGTTGCACGTGTACTGAATAGCCTATTGTTGCGCATTACTCTCTCTCTCTCTCTCCCCCCCTCTCTCTCTCTCTCTCTCTCTCTCTCTCTCTCTCTCCCTCTTTCTCACCCTGAGGACTCGTTCCTAACTGACCAACTACTATGCCCCCCCTGACCCCCGGTACACGACTCAATTGGCTCCAAATACAACGGTATTTGCACAAATTGACTGAAACAAAATATTGTATTGTGCCATGTTACTACCTCTCCTTTCTGTTAACACTGATGAAACTTAAATTGGCCAAGAAGAAAAGGACAGGTAAGACGACTGATGTTCCCTAATCTGACCCTTGAAAGGGGAGCTATATGTCAGTGGTTTTTTAAATGCCTTAGGTAACACGACCCTCACCACCCAGATTGTCTCAATGCCCAAATTAGAGTGATCCGGATGTCCCCGTTTTCCCGGGATGGCCCCAGTTTTTGTATCAGCTGCCCCCGGACCAGAGCTTGAAAAATGTGGCTTGCGCCCCGGTTGTAAGAGACAGGTTGACTAACAACTGACACAGGCCAGCCGTTGTTCCCAGAAATGATTTAATTAACAAGCAAGCCACCGAGTTTAGAATGCAAAAAATGTCCCTGAATCCTTGCTGACTGAACTGTAGCCTTCGGCTAAATAACGCGCTTATGACCCAAAGTAAGATGGTAACCCCCCACCCCAGTAGAAATTAGAATGATGCTTATGAAGTTGAATTAGATCGAAATAGAGAATTGTTGCAGTAGACCCCGCTGAAAGTAAAATGTTTAGCTGAAGGATAGGATATACCGACATAATGGAAAATTGCTTAGCCCATGTTCCTTTCTCAGAAAGATACCTATCAGCCCATGATGATAGCATTTCACACTTTTTCGTGAATTACAAAGCCCTGAAGGACGGTATCGCTTTGCAGGATTTGTACTAGAAGAATAGGTCTCTGCCAGAGGAGCTGACCTGAATGTGATAAACAATTGTAAAGAATAGGTCTCAGACTTCATACCACGATCATAAATGTAACGAAAACGAACGCCAAAGACAAAGTTATGATGGAAGGTTGCGGAAATACTTGCAGCCCTACACACTAGAAGTGGTTTATAACTTAGTAGCAAACACCAATGCGACGGATGTTTCCCCAGTCGCTTGGGGTTGGGAGAAAAAATAGACTTGCATAATTACCTTCCCCTGTCAGTTCACTAAAATTTGTTTTTCGAACTTATTTAAGGATGTCAGACAGTTGCCGGAGGAGAGGGGCCGGATGTGATGATGCACAGCCTGGCAACAGATCATGGAACATCTACAACCTCGACCAAGGTGGAGCCGCAAGGTAAAGAGTCGCAGGACGAGGCACTATTTCTGACAAGGAGGAAAGAAAGGGCTGACCAGAAGCCCCTGCTCAATGATCAACATGTGCCGGAAAGTCCCAGCCCTCTGAGCTCGATCAATGGGCCCACCGGCATAGAATTTCTTGTCCCCCTGGTCTGTTCCCGATCTGACCCCACTCCGCCCTCTCTTCCCTCGACCTTTCGAAAAGATTGCCCTCACACCCCCTTTTTTTCCACATGGATTTCGTGACAATTGACTTAATGAAGAAACACAGCATTCAGATAGAATAGGGTTTGTTACGAAAAGGAATGGAATATGGATACCCTATCTAAGGTACCCATGAAAGAGTAGTTAGGATACAGGGCACAAAAGGACCTTTGGAACCAGGAATGGCCACGCCCTGCAACGCGAGATCTGGAATAGAGCTGGACGCATAGCTCCACCGCCGGTGCTCAACAGTGCCAACGGAAAACGAAGAAGAACACTAAGTACCTACCAGTGATGACCCGCTGTAATACGACGCTGGAAAGAATGACACCTTTTTTGAACATTATCACCCCCCCGACTGTCACTTATATTAAGTTGCATTTCTCTCCCAAACCACTTTGAATTGAGTATGCTCCAATTGGATGTAAAAAGGATTTATCTGTTGAGAAATTACCTCAGTCACCTTCGCCTATATATGTGTAACGAAGAAACTGTTAAACTTTATATGGTAAAGAATCATAGAAGCAACAGTTATACATATGGATATACCCACTAGTTCGTATTCCCAATAATTGTAGGCCTCTGTGAAATGTACCCAATGCACTCTCGCTGCAAGAACGTTTTTTGTCTGATATGGTGGTATTATGATCTTCCCGCATCATCCTAGTAATGTACCCACATCTAGATCTGAACATGCGCGACCCCACAAATGTAAATGTTATGCACTGTTCCCTCAACTAAACTCCCATTTTTTACTACCTGTGGTTATTACTAAAGACAAGGATAGAAAATAGGCCAGCAAGATGTCTTGGGAATGTTAAAGGGAGGACTGTGGAAAATTAATTCGTATTGATAAACATTATCTGCGCCATCTTGCCTTTTTCTCAATGCCACACTTTTGTCGCACACGGCAGCCATTTTAGATGCCTTGGTCAGACCCTCTCTCTGCACGCCGCCGATCCCCAACGCGGCTCCCCACCCTCGCAAGCATCTCCCCCACGCACTGGTCACCCCCACTCCCTCTCTCTCTCATGCATGGGCCATAAACCCCTTCCATCTGCGCTTCTCTTCCCTGAGAATCACACCCCATGCCTGCCCGATACCTCCCTTTCATCCTATTCACTATCGCACCCTCTGACACTCCTCTTACTCCGTGTCCGATTGTCCAGGCCGTTCCCAGGCTATCACCTAGCCCTGCGGATGCAGTTTATGGCCCCAACTGTAAAGAATCACCCCTCTTCAAAGGAGTTACAGTAGATGCATGACACTGACCCCCAGCCCAGCAATCACTTACATGACACTGCATCACTCCACCCACATCACATAGGCCAGCGCTGGCACAGACCCTGTACACATGAAGCTGCTCCCAGCCAAAGTCACCCTACCAAAATACTCACCCTGCCTTGCTGCTAATGCTCCTTCAGACATGCATCCAGCTCAGGCTGAGTCACCGCCAAGATGCGGCTCATCAGTGGTGTCATGCTGTGCTGTGTCAACCGCCCGGATCGAGGAAACAGCCCCAAGGTCATCTTTGCCAGGCTGATGTCGTCCCACACATCTCACATGGACACTCTGAATGGGATAAGCTGATGTGATTGCAGGCAGTTGTGAGGGGGAACACAGTTACTGCACATCTCACATACATGCAGGATGCCAGCACTGAAACCCCTATGTTGCCTGCACACATCTCCTCTCCTCAGCATGGTTGAGCAACATATACATCACTGGGGGTGGACTCACTGTGTGCAAGAGTGTGCATCACTAAATGTCCCTGCCATTTGATATGATGAGTATGTCATGTGTGTGGCACTGAGGGACATGGGCTCACAAATAGCAATACCTCAACAAAAGTACGGTCGTGTGCAATCTAATGGGCTGAGATGGTGCATAGCTGGAGTGCAATGCAAAAAGACTTAGGAATAACACAGTAGGTAAAGGGATGCGTCCTTGTCTTGGTGGGCGGACACTGTGTAGACCATCTGGGCTCACGCTGAGATGGACAACAGTGGCACACAGCCATTCTGCCAAACAATCACTGTCCTGGCTCCTGCATGGCCAACATACTGCATCACTGTATGGCTGACATTGCAACTCAGTACACTTATACCCACAACAGCAGGCAGGCCAGCCTGCCAACCTGTCACACTGAGACACTTACATTTCCCCTGGGGACTGCATTTTATGCAGTGGATGACACAACCCCACACCCTCAGGCATATACAGCATCAGTACAACTACATTTGTGCCCACGCTGCCCTACACCTCCGCTCTTCAAGACTTATCATGATACCGGGCACCATCCAGCCTTGGGCACTGTGTGAGCACCTCATCCACCAGCACCTTTAGCTCCTCTCTTGTGAATAGACTAGCATTAATCTTCTCAGTCCTTGCCATCACTGTGGGCATGGAACAACTGTGGTGGGATTGGGTGGTCAGGGGTCTCAGGCAGAAGGCCCTGGAGGCAGCAGCAGATGAGAGGTGTCAAGCAACAGTCCCTGGAGGCAGCAGTCTCAGACAGTAGCCAAAGAAAGCAGCAGCAGCAGGTCAGAGGTCTCTGGCAGCAGGCTCTGTGAGCCATGGAAACGTGACGCTCCCTCCCACACATATATAGCCCCCTGAAGTTGTTTCAAAGGTGCCAAGCTGCAGCAATTGGAGGTCCAGGTCTGCCTCATTCAAAATCATCAAATGACAGCCTGTGCGCTTCTAGACCATGCCTACCTCGATTTTCAAAATTGCATCATGCCACCGCAATTGTCATTCCCATTGACTCTAGGGCATGCTCCATGGCGGTTATACACCGCAGGGGTGTGTGCCGCTGCGATCGATGGTGCATCTTTCAAAAGCATCCAATGACTGCCTCCGCGCTGGTGGAGCACGCCTACCGCGATTTTCAAAATTGCATCATGCCACAGCAATCCTCGTTGCCATTGGCTCTAGGGCATGCTCCATGGCGGTGACAGACCATCTGGGCCCGGCGGTAGCTACCACGATTTGGGGACATACAATGACATGAGGCACTGCGATATGTGTGGCAGAGCATGCCAACTGCCATTTAGGCATGTCTCCATGCCAATAACTACCATACCTGTGTGATTCGGGGTGCCCTTCACACACCTCTGGGGTCAGGCGGTAGCTACCACGATTTGGGGACCATACAATTGCAAAGGGCATCTGGCACACTTCTACAGTGCACAGTGGCCACATGGTTATGGGCACATCATCTGCACACAATGCCAATGTCTCATTGACTCCACTGGTGACTACACATGCCATGTTTGTGTATGTGGGTCACAGATTGGTCTGTACTCCCTCACATGTCACTTATGAATTAGATGGTCAATGAGGCAGGACAGTGTTGTAGTGGACTCTACAATGTGTACACATGTCAATGTGTTGAGGTGCAGTGATAATCACGGCAATGCTCATCTCAATGTATGATGTGATTACTTGCATGGTCTCTTCTGTCTGCTCATACACACAATTGTCATTTCAGTGCCAACTGTGGTCATTGTGTTGTGGATGTGTTCCAGGTTGAAATGATGCATTGAGGTGTGACAAGGGCAGCAGCTAAGTAAGAGCCAGTGTTGTTGATTTGTTACACATTGGCTGGATGCCATGCTCCCAGGCATACACATGTGAAATGTAGCCATATCACAATGTGCATTCTCAAAATGACCTATGTGGTGTTTGAGGTTCCTTGTGTATTGTAATTAAAGAGGTGTGCCCTTTGTGTAGCTCAAACGTACACACATGTAGAGTGGTGTGTCACTCAATTGTTGAGTCAGTCTTTGTTTTTGCTGTGTCATCCAGAACGTGATTTGCTGTGCATATCTAATTATTTTTAGCATTGACATGTGTCCACTTTCATCTCAACTAGGAGGAGGCCAAATCTGCTTCGTAACTTGACAGTGCTGGAAGACATGGAGATTTTGGCGATCATCCACAAATTCTGTCTTGAAAGAGCCACTCTGAAAACACTTTGTGATATGTTGGAGCCCCATCTGCAGCCTCGCCGGACATATCCAACAGCTTTCACCCGAACTTAAAAAGTGATGGCAGCCCTCCATTTTTTTGTGACTGGATCATTCCAGGAGACAGTGACCAGTGCTGGTGGGATGTCTCATCCGATGTTCAGCATGGTGCTGTGTGATGTTCTGTCTGCCATGATGATATTCAAGGACAGATATATCCATTTCCCCAGGGGTGCAGAATTGCCAGCTGTGAGGAGAGACTTTTATCCCCTTGGGATATCACCCATGATGTTGGTGCCATTGATTGCACACATGTCAGTCTTGTGCCACCACAGGCAATTGAGTACATATTCAGGAATCGCAAACATTACCACTCCATTATTGTGCAAGTGGTTTGCCTGGCAGATATGATCATCTCGCATGTGTTTGCCAGATTCCCTGGCTCAGGACATGACTCCTACATCCTGCGGAACAGCATTGTGTCCCGGCTGATGGCTAATCCACTTCCTGAGGGTGCATGGATTGTGGATGAGAATGCCTAGTCGTATGACGTGCTAGGTGTGTGACCTGCTGCCCTCGGCCTGTGCAAAATTACAATATCTATTTGTCATACCTAGGTGACTCT
Organism: Lissotriton vulgaris; assembly: GCF_964263255.1. NCBI lineage: Eukaryota > Metazoa > Chordata > Amphibia > Caudata > Salamandridae > Lissotriton > Lissotriton vulgaris. The sequence continues at coordinate 440,415,678 of NC_141691.1, read as the reverse complement.
GCATATCCCAACCATCCATGGCTGCTGAGCCCACTGCAGAATCCCAGGACCCCGGCTGAAGTCAGCTACAATGAGGCCAATGGAAGGACATGTTGTGTGGAAGAGCATGATTTTCGTCTGCTGGAGTCACATTTCTGCTGCCTGGACAAAACCGGAGGTGCACTGGCATACCCGCCCAGGAAGGTGTGTCAGATTGTAGTGGCATGCTGCATGCTCCACAACCTGGCCAATCGCAAGGAGATTCCCCTGCTCCTAAATGATGAAGAGGACCCAAGGCCCCAGCCTGCACACCAACCTGCGTCCAGTGATGAGGACAGTAGCGAGGAGGAAGGTGGTGACATATATCAACAGCTCATCACCCACTACTTCACTTGAAGGAGGGTGACAATGTACAACATACCCATTGTCTGGTAATATTGCTTTTGTAGTGAAGGGGTACGTGCAAATTGTAGCAACAGCCAGTTGTAAACTCAGCAGTGGGTGGCTATGTTACTGGGACATGTCATTTGTGATAGTATACAGGACGTGTTGCCCTTTGTGATGTCCGCATGTTGGCTTATGTATATTGCAGGTGTTGTGTAATGTCTGTGATGCCACTCTCAAACCAGTGATTGTTGTGTTTCCCTTCCCTAGGTACCTTAAACGTATCCTTGCCTACATACAGTACATATTCCGGATATATTATAGATATGTTGTAGACTGTACATCCTGCACTAAAGCTGACACAAAGAAATGTGTGTAAGGTATTTTATTTCCAAAGTTGACATGTGAGGGGGTGCACATTTACATTGGGGTGGTGTTGGAGCAGTGAGTTGACAGTCATGCTAAATTAGATGAAAGAGTAGTTACCACATGGATGTGGTGACCCGGTCCAACAGACAGATGCCATTCACAAGGCAGTTTTGGGGAAGGACAGTCCAAACAGTCAATGCAGTGGTGAAGAGGGTTGCCATCAGGGCTGGCTCAGTGACTGGTGTTTCACAGGTGGTTTGCCTCCAGATACTCCCAGGCTCTTCTTAGGACGGCCCCTCGGTTGCTTGGCAGGAGTGGGCCCTGCTGTGGTGCCTGTGGTGTCTGAAGACTCACCCCTCTCTGTGGCCGCAGGGGAGGATGGTGAACTATGATCCTGAAGCTGACCAGAGGGAGGTAGAGGTGTTGGTTGTTGCACAGGCCTGTCCCTAAGTAACACCACTTGCTGGCCCATGAGGTTCACCATTTGTCCAAAGCGGGATTCGATGGAACTCATCAGCAGGATGAACTCGGATAAAAGGTCGTCCGACCAGCCACTTTGTCCCTGGGCCTGTTCGTATGCCCCAAGAACTCTGGTGATGTGTTCTAGGGATGGGGTCCCAGCCTCCTGGTGTCTGGGGGTGACCCTGGCCCTCCCACCTACCCTGCTGCCACGGACCTGTTGCCTCCCCACTGTGGGTCCCTGCACACTCTCCCTGCCGTCCTCAGTTGGGGTTATGGGGTGGTCATCCTCTGGGATAGGGAGGGTGTTGCAGGTGGCACTGATGGTGTTGGTGGTAGCAATGTTGGTGGGGGCACAGGCCGTAACAGCAGGGGTCTGCTGTGCAGTTCGTGTTGCAGCAGATGTGGTGCTGGGGAGGATGGGGTCCTGGGACCTGTTGCTCCCTGGCACACCAGATGGGCCGGCCTCGAGCTCATCGTCCTGGAAATCCAGGGAGTCTACATCAGAGAGTCCATGTACCGGGGAAGATTGGCTCTGCAGGATGCTGGTATTGTTCTCTGCAGTAAGTTCTTGGTCACCTGTGTATTAGATAGGAAATTGTCATTTTAGTGCACTCCGTAAGTTTTGTGTTTGCTGTGTGTCATCCACTGTTTGTACAGTAAACACTTGACTGATCATCACATTGTTTGCTATGTGCACTACTGTGCCTCCTGACATGATGCAGTGGGACATGCATTACTTGTCCACGGTGTGAGGTATCAATGCATACCATGCAACTTGTGCAAAAATCATGTTCACAGGGACCTGTTGCCATGTAAGGACCAGCACAACATTTTTTCATTGTTGACTCCCTGTTGATTTGTCTGACCTGACAGACGTCACATCTGGCCATGTACTGACCATGGTATTCTCCTGCATACCTTTGCCCTGTCATGTTCATATCTTGATTTATAATCCCACACATTCTTTCTCATTTTTTAAATGGCCCTTGTTGGTTGGGCCCCATAGTAATGCACTAATAAGTAAGTGTTGTGCATGATTGTGCCCAGTCTTTCTTGTACATGTGCATTGTTTTGTCACACTTTGGTAGGTCCGACAGTTCCCTTTGCATGCACACTGACCCCCCTTGCTATGCACACTGTGCACGGACACTGTGCATAGCAAGGGGGGTCAGTGTGCATATTTGTGCAATGAGAGGGCTGGTGTTGCCATATGGTACCATTTATTTTGTGACATATGTGCGGGTACACATACTGACTATTTACCTATTACATGCTCACATTTGGCTTTTTAATATGGCACATCTGTGTGTGCCTGGAGGAGGAATACATTATGCTCAGTGTTGTCATGAGACAGAATAATATGTCTACCTACCTAGTAATTTGCTTGAGGTGGTCCATTATATGCCACATGCATCTGTGTTGCATGGAGTGCTGCATCTTGCTGTTCTTGGGGGGCAAATGTATATGGTGGAAGTAGTGGTGCAGGCCTCCCTTCCACATACAGCCCTCCATGGCAAGATGGCTACCTACCTGTTAGGTTGATGTGGGTTGTGTAATGGCAGGCACATGCTTCTGGGTGGGGGAGGGCTCTATCTTGCTGATGCTGTAGGGCAGGGGGCATGGTGAGAGTAGCAGTGCAGGCCTCCCACCCACAGACACCTTCACTGTGAAGATGGCTGCCTACCTGTAAGTTTGTTGAGTGTACTGCAATGGCTTCCAAGTGCTTTTGGGTGGGGGAGGGGTCCATCTTGCTAGGCTGTAGACCAGGGTGCATGGTGGGAGTAGTGGTATAGGCCAACGCCAGTCCTGTCAGCCAGCTCCCGGTTCTTGCTTCTCTTCTCTTTGACAACTCTCTTCAGATCATGCCACCGCTTCATGATCTCCTTTTTAAATCGCGGGGTGGTCCCCATGCATTGACCCGTAGGACTATCCTTTGCCACATCTGTGTTCTTGTGGTTAATGGTGTCTGTTGGACCAGGCTATACTTAAACAATAAAGTTCTATCATTATTCGATTGTAGTTTTTTGTGTTATTTTTATAATATATGTTTGTATTTTCGTGGTGTTTTTATTTGTAGCTAACCTCCAAATGTGGAGAAAGCACTATGTGATTTTAAAATACCCCTCACACACTATGAATCCCATAGTGTCATGCTTCATCATGGGGGTCTTCCCGTCCCTCTACGGGGCGGGGCGTGCTACGGCCTACGACTACACGGGAGCACTATATTTGGTGAAAATAGACTATGCGTGTGATTAACACATTGGGTGCTTGAGAGATTTTCCTCCTGTGCTGCATTCCCTTCATTCCCATTGTTCATGCCGAGCTCAGCTCGTCATGAGCACAGCTCAACCGTGCCTCATGACGAGCTGAGCTCTTCTAGAAAGTGTGTGGTGAGCTTAGTGGCCTGCCTTTTGCAATGGATAGTACTCTTGTTTTCTGATATCCTGATGCGTATTTTACATGTGGTCATCCGCACATACTTGTATCCACATGGGCATGTGATGAGATAGACTAGTCGTTCACTATTACAGTTAGTGAATTTAATTTGTTTCCGATGGTCTCAGTGTTCCTATATTGACCTCCGTCGTTTTTTTAGTTTGTGGCCAGGCTTGACATGCGCCACAAGGGTGATGTCCTGTGACTGGAGGGAGGTCCCATAGCGACCCAAGAGCCCTAGGTTGTTCTTCAAGGGGTCTTGTGTACACCAACCATTCTCTCAAGTTTGGACATCTCTTTAATGAGAACAATGGGTGTTGAAGAGTCAAACGTCCGGAATTGAGGATTGGCCAGTGTTTTTTGACCGATTTCTGGATTTTGTTGGAAAGGGTCCCAAACGTATGTACAAATGTGAGTCTTTCCATTGGAGCTTTAGGTGTAGATGGTTCCAATAAAGCTGAACGATTGTTATTCATGGCCCGTTTCATTGATTGTCGTACCAGCTTGGGTGGATACTTGCGTGTGATAAGTTGATTACACAGAGTACTAGAATGTTCTTTGTAGGCTGCAGTAGTGGAACAATTCCTTTGGAACCGCAAAAAATGTCCGAAGCGGAGATTCTCCCTTAAGGATCCCGACAATGGTTCCAGAACTAGCCCGGTAACAATGATGGCCGGCGTTGGTGTAACAGCAGCATCGGGCCATTCAGCTCGTTTCCTGGGGCTTGCTGGTTATGAAACTAGACCAGCAACAAAAATGGCCGCCCTCAATGGTGCTTTTGCAATGCAAAATCTTCTACACTTCCTTTAACTTTCGTTTTTAGTCGGAGAAGATGTATGTACCATAAACTCTTGATTTTAAAGACCAGCGTTATAAACTAAAGGCCTAAAAATATTTAGCTGCAATGATAGAGTACATATGGACAAAAATAGAAGTATTTCTGAGGTGAAAGAGAACAGGGAAATTACACGTCTCTTCCTATTATATGAATATGTGGGAAGAGAAAAGGTGCTTGAGTCACAGTATTGGTCACATGATTTGGAGCTGTAAATGAAGAAGGAGCCAGATGGGTCTTCTCATATGTATGTATAGTCTTAAGTGATTCCAAAACATGATTTAATCCATTACTCACACTGTTCATGAGGATTGGGCAGTCCACAATAAATCTCTTATGTGAGTGGTGGCTGGCCCAACTATTGGAAGAAGTGTTCTTAGGCAAAACTTGTCCATAGTTTGAATCCATTACTGACACTGTTCATGAGGATTGGGCAGTCCACAATACATCTCTTATGTGTGTGGTGGCTGGCCCAATGATTGGAAGAAGTGTTCTTAGGCAAAACTTCTCCATAGTTTGAATAAATCGTGGTAAAGGTTGTGTGTTTTGTAGAAGTGAGGGTACTCCCCATTTAGGTAATTGCAGTTGGAGGTCCACCCTGTTTAAAGGCGAGGTCAGTCCTTACAGCTTTAACTAGTGTCTTTCAAATCAAACTGCTAGATGTCCTCTAGCTGAACATAACTTTAGGCTTACAATTGACTCCAATGGATGTCATCATTGAGCCCTCTCTCATGGCTTTTAATGCGAGGCACCCAGCGTTGCTCTTTTTCAAAATGGTGTTTCTCACTTGGAATCTGTTCGAGCACAGTCCGGTATATATCCTTGGCAGTGTGTTTTTTTCAAGAAAATGTGACGCCATTTAAGTTGTACTTGTCTTGCAGTTGATGTTGCTTTTATGTTCGCCAATTCTTGTTTTTACTGGTCTTGTAGTCATGCCTACATATTCCATTAAGCATGGACATCTGATCAAGTATACCACACTGGCAGTGTTGCATGCCGTGAAATTCCTTTGTTCCCAATTTGTGCAGTTTTGGAACACTACTTCTTTACTTTTGGTGGTTAAACTGCAGACTTTGCATTTGCCGCAGGGGTGATGACCACAAATGTTCCTCATTGCCATAGATTGCCCAGATGGCATTGTTTTTTTTGGTCTTGTGTGCACGACCATATCTCTAATGCTCCGTTCTTTGCAGTGTGAAAAGACAGGTTTTGGGAGATTTAGACCACCACTATTGAGAATTTTCCAATGTCTGTTTATCATTTGGTTATTTCATTTGATTTTGTGTTGTAGGTGGTTATACAGAATGAGCGTTGCTCATCTTGTTTATGAAAAACAGGTTCTAACAGGCTTTCTTCACAGTTGTTTCATGCTCTCTTGTAGACTTTGATGATCACCCTCTCTGGGTATTGTCATGCCTGTAGTTTCTGTTTGAGGTCATTAGATTGTTTTTTGAAATCTGTCACCTCAGTGCAGTTTCTTCTTAAGCACAACAATTGTCAATACAGGTAATATTCCTGAGGTGTCTGGGGTAGAAGCTTTGGTACATCAATAAGCAATTTTTTGATGTTTCCTTGAAATGGGTGGTCGTTTTCAATCTGCCATCCATGGGTGTAATGTTCAGATGCAGGAAAACCAAGAGTTACTTGGTGATGGTACTGATGAATTAAAAAAAATTATCTTGGCAGTTAAGCCAGGTAATGAACCTTTGAGCTGACCTCTCGTCGCCATTCCAGATGATAAAAATATCATTAATATATCTCTTCCAGATTTGAATCTGGTCATGGAAAGGGTTGTTTGCATGTGGAATTCTAGTTGTCTCCAGATGGTGTACGTAGAGACCAGCTATGCTGGGAGCAAATGTGCTCCCCATGCTGGTCCCGTGCTTTTGGAGATAGAGTGTTTCTTCATATGCAAAAAAAATTCTACAGCATACAGCATTCCATCATAACATTCCTGGGGGTTTGGTACTCCCAGTCAATGCTGAAGAGAACTTCCTCTATTATATTCAGCGTGTCTTCATGAGGAATGCTCGTGTAGAGGCTTTCTACATCACAGCTTATCATTAGCTGGGTTTCTGGGTTGAAGGGAAGGTTCTCCAAAAGGACTAGTACGTCCTTTGTGTCTTTGAGGCAGGTCGAGGTCTTTTGTACTATCGGTCTCAGGAACGCGTCCGCAAACTTAGAGACTGGTACTAGTATTGACCCAATTCCGGACACTATTGGGCAACCTGGTAGATTTACCGGACTTTTGTGTATTTTGGGGATGGTATACATGTAAGGTGTTATAGGTGATACCTGTATTAGAAATTCCCCTTCTTTCTTTGAGATCCATGCATGTGATATGGCTTCTTTCACCATGCTAGCTATACGTGTTCGTATCTTTTCCGTGGGGTCATCGGTCAGAATACATTAGTTCCTTTTATCCTGAAAGCGGCGTCTGCATTCTTTGTCATATTGGTCAGCTGTTTGTATGACTATGTCCGCAGGCTTAATGACTATCTGTCGGTTGTTGCTGAGCTCTTTGAGTGCCTTCCGTTCCTCATTGGAGATATTCTGGAAAACATGTTTAGTGTTTTTGTCCAGATCTTGAATATCCTTCATGACTGCTTTCTCAAAGGCCAAAAGTTGGACTGGTAGAGTATGGTCTGGAGGGGTAAATTAGAACTTAGGTTTCAACCCGGTGTCTCCCTCGTTGTTCTCATTTTTTTCTTTATCCTGAAAGAACACCTGTAGTTTTATTCTCCTTACAAATTCTTGTATTTTCCTGCAAAGTAGGAATTTATCCAAATTGTTAGTCGGAACATATCCTAGGCCTTTCTCTAGTACTGAAGTCTGTGCAGTACTGAGTGTTTCAGTGGTCAGGTTTACCACTAGATTTATTTTCTGCTGGTGGATGCCTTTGTCATGCTCCTTGTGGACACTCCTGCTGGATCCTCTTCCCTCGGTGTCCAGTGGACATTTGACCCTCTTCGGTTCTGTCCTATGCTTCTCCCTCGGCGAGACCCTAAAAAATGGTTTCGTTCATGGTAGGGATATTCTTGCTGCGGATATGCCCATGGTGGATAGGTTTCTTCCTGGTAATGGAAAGGTGATGGTCCAAAATGCTGATATTGGTATGATTGTGGGCCTTGATAGTTCCCCCATCGCCTTGGACCTTGATGGTTGGGTCGTCTGTAGTTGTTTTGTGCCCCCTGATGGATAGGATTACGTCCTCGACTTGATCCAGAGCTGTTTGATCCCGTATATGATGAATCTTCATCAGTCGTGGCCTCCCGGTTGGGTTTGTAGTCTGTTTTAGTGTAAGAGTACATTTTCTCGTGACTGAATCTGTTGGTATCTTTCTTGAGTTTGGTGTATTTGCTCTGTTTTAGAGTTGCTTGGAAATCGTTCAGTGTCTTATCAAGTTCTTCAAGATGTTTCTTTATGCTGCTGAGAGTTTCATAGGATTTCAGACGAACATCGATGGCTTAAATCTCTATTTTTAATTTAGGTGCCAGTCTATTAGCTGTCTTAATGATTAGCACAATCCAATCTCTCGTGCAGTGCCACGATATTTGTGACCAGTCTTTCTTAAAGTTGATATTGTGTAAGAAAATGTAGGGTTTATTCCTGACGATCAAGCCCGGTTGTGCTGCGTTGACTCGAAGATATTCCGACATCAACAGCCCGTGTAAAGCAGTTTTTATTTGTGTGCGTCTTAGTTCTTACATTTCATCCCAGACATTGTTACTGACTGGATGTTCGGCTGTATTTAGACCTTCAAAAGTTCACAGAGATGACATTGGGTTTGCGATTTCCTTCTCTGGAAAGGTTAGTCCCATGTTTTCTGCCATGATGTGTAAGTGTTGTTTTGGTGTGCCGATCTAACTTTAATGTATACGGACTATAAATCCTCCCACAGCTGTGCGCTGTCAAAGATATTAAAACATCAAGAAAGGGGGAGGCTAGAGGTTATGGATAGAATCTACCTCCTGTGAATCTATACATAAACAACAAAGTTCTATCCTTATTCGATTGTGGTTATTTGTGTTTTTTTTTAATAATATATGTTTGCATGTTCGTGGTGTGTTTGTTAGTAGCTCTTTTTTGGTGGGTGATCCTAATTTGACTGCCGGTTTTTCCATGGCCCCGGGAGACGGTTGTTTTCCGCTTCCATGGCGGTTCTGGGATTTTCCGACCGCCATCCTAATGAGCCCCTAACTCTCAGATCTCCTGAGTATAGTGGCTGCTGTTGTGGGGGATGTTAAACCCATGTCCACATTACAAAACTCTAAGTCAATAATACAACAACAGTGTGTCATAGACAAAGTTTATGTCAAGCCAGTGATAAGCCAACTTCTTAAGCAACACACCAGTGCTAAATATTAAAACAGTCATCGGTAAGCAAGACAACATACGCAAAGCACAGAATATTCTTCTTACTAGAAAATCAGAATTGGGCAAAATGATACCATCAGCCACAGCATATGAAATAAAAATCATCCATGTAATAAACTTCCCTAAATCCTCACTTTCCACCAAAACAAATGGACTAACAAAAGGCTAAGAAAGGCACACAGCAAAGCTAATTATTTGGCAAATATGGCTAGGACAGAGAAGCAAAAGAAATGTTATCCAATCCTTAAATTCATCTCACAGGATAACAGACAGACCAAATCTGCAGAAGTGGTGATGGGTGATACTTCAGCCAATTTTATCCAGAGAATATCCCATGTGGACGAAACAGGAGAAATCTCATTCAATACTAGTGAGGGCACTTTGATCAATCCCTTTGCATGCACCAGAAAAGAGGCAGCAGAAACTTCCCCAGAAAGATTTAGCTGCATCCCCTCTGGGCAATACATTGCATAGGTATTAAAAGGCACCAATACTACTTCAGCATAACTCTGATCAAACCAACAACAAGTTGTATCTGCACACAAGGAAATAAAAATATGACCCAAAAAAGAACCTAAGGGACAATGGGGCAAAACAAGGTAATATCCAAGTTCACTTTTTAACCACTGAATCCCCCACAAGGCTGGTGATTTAAGGTACAAAATTAACAGAAGACTGACTCAACAGACAAAAAGATCAATATACACCTGCATATAAGTCCAACAAGTACCACTCAGATGCTCTTCATCCCATTATATGAATCAAGAGGCCCCCATAACATTCTTAATCATTGCAATATATTGAAATGGCTAGCATCAATCCCAGAGCTCTCCCATCTCACAACCAATGCCCTTGATCCTGTTCAATTTAAACATGACCTAACAATTTTACCAACAGAATTTACTTTCACTACGTGGCTAAACAATGATATTCCAAACAATTTTATTGAAAGTAGCCAATATTTTCCTGGATGGGGAATACAAATCATGCAAAGCAACAATGCAAACTATCCCACAATATTGCTCCCCAAATTTTCAATGAAGAAAAATGAACAAGTGGGCCAAATTACATCCAGGATCACTGATTAAAACACCACAATTTTAAGAGGAGCTATTAGCCCCCTTTTTAAGCCTATAAAACCCTCATGTCTGGTAAATATAAGTTTTATTTGTGGCTTATGTGTCTGTGAGCAAAGTCGGAAGAGGCAAAGACTAATAGAGTATTTGGTTTGGTTTCCAACAATTCTCACATCCAGAAACCCAGAGGAAGATGACAGATGGTTGATTGACCCAGCCAAGTCTCAATTACCTACTGGTCTATGTTTCTAGAATACTCACAACCCTTCTACCTTTCAACCGAAATTGGATAAACTGATGTTCCAGAAAACTTGAAAGGATATCAGGAGTTTCCCATCCTACCTACCCGCTCATCACCTTTCAGCCGTGCTAAAAGAGGGCTTGCAGCATACATTACTTTGGAATTAAATACAAAGGCACAAGATATTGATCTACAACTACCCTGGCAAAAATGTGTGAAATTACGCCTTCATAAACCACAGCCGCGTCCCGCGCAGATATGAGCTTTGGGGGGTGGGGTGATGGGGGGGATGTCGACAGATTATGACCAGGGGAAATAAATTAATAATTAATTTTCCTTTGTCATCGTCCATTGATATCACCCTCCCACCCAGCCCCTCCACCCCACTGCTCTTAACTGAACGGGGCGTGGCTGATGATCTCTTTTAGTACAAAGAGAACAATCAAATTAACTCAGTTTGCCACCCTCAGAGAAATCATTCAAAATCTCCCTTAACAACTTCTAGATGCAAGCTTACTTATCTTGGGTAACTTTAATACCAGCATCAAGACAAAAGAAAAGAGTTGTCTATGTTGTAAGCGAATATTTTAATCCCAGTGCCAACATGAAAACATTTGAAGCGTCAATCGTAATTGATCATACTATCATACTAGGTATTGGCAACCAGTACTCTTGGGTATCCCATTGAAGCACGAATTGAAAGAGGTCACAATCCTCAAATAATAACTTTTATGCTCGATGCCCGGCACCACTTCCATCAAATGACACCATCGTACAATTAGAAAATATTGATCTGGCAGTCATGGAAGCAGTCAAAAATAATGAGTTTTGCTGAAAATCAAATAAGATCTGCGCATTACAAATCTCAAAAGGGAATGTCCATGATGGAGACTTTACATTTAATTTGTTCATCATTAATAGAAAACTTCCGGGCCAGATCTTTTTGAAGGGGTCGTCCCTTGGTATAAATTTAAAACAAATGTTATTCTCATAAACTTCATTAACTAAAGAAGTCTCTAAATAAGTCTACAAGAGTATCCCACCATCATAATGTATCAAGCGACAACCAATAAACAAAAGTGTATACTAAAAACCTTGAGATCAGAATATAAACAAGACATTTGGAGGATAAAAAGGGCATATCATGAGTTGATGTGGGCTAAACTACACTATGCCAGTAAGACAACCAACATAATGGCATTTTGGGGAACTATCAACAATTTGGATAATGGTGGCTATAGGGTCAACAGTGCTAATATTACAGAATATTGTTGGGAAACTTTTATTTCTGGTCTGTATGGAGAGTGCACTGAACCCAAAATAGATGATGACATACAGAGGGCAAGGCCAAATTTAGTTGTGCAAAGTGACCCAAATCAATTATCGTCTTCTTACCCAGTATCAGGTCAAATGGAGCGCTAGATCCAAATTGCCTTCCCACACTGTTTTTGAAGCAAAACATGAACAGTGGGCACTAGTAATGACTCCATTATATAGGGAGATCTTATCTAAAAATCTTATCCCAGGAATCATGGCAAGGATGTATTTTGCAACCTAAACACTGCCCTCCAGAAAATCACCAGCTAATTGCCATAACTAATGTTGAGGAAAAGGTTTTTGCATAATGTTTACTCAAGGAGCTAGAAGCATGGGCTTCATTGAACAATGTAATTCCAAACTATCAATCTGGTTTCTGAAGGTGCCAGTCAACTTCTACAAATTTACTGTCTCCTACTTTAGTGGCGGAGGAAGCAGTTTATTAAAGACAAAAAATGTTCACCTGCTTTTTTTACTTGAACGCCGTCTTTTATACCATTCCAGGCAAGTTGCTATGGTGTAAGCTGGTGACCCAGGGTGTGGATGTAGCCTAACGGTTAGGGCGGTCGACTTCAAATCTGGGGAACCTGGTTCAAGACACTGCAATGACGCTCAACATCTTGTGATTCTAGGCAAATCCCTTAATCTCCCCATGCCTAACAAAAATGTTTGTGTCCTCATGTAACGCAACTGGTGCTCATGTAAAGCGCTCTGATAGTTGATTTTGGGTCACGTTTTGTGCTATAAAAAAACTTCAAAAGAAGAAAAAGAAGAGAAGAAGAAGAACTCCTTGATATGATAATTCTCTTATATACCAACACTGGGTCCAGGTAAAAATAGGAGGTGGCATAAGCATCACTCAGCAATTTGATACCTTTGGTGGCCTGAAGGAAGGCTGTGTGCTTGTACCATATCTTTTTAGTCCCTTCATGGGCAATCTACCACTCAAAATGCATATAGAAAAAAATGCTCATTCGTCTAATCTTGCTGGATGTCATATAAAATATTTACAATATGCAGACAATACTAGTCAGTCATAATCCAATAGGCCTACAATAGTTAATTGAGTCCTTTGATGAATATATAATAGCAAAACCAAAATAATGATACTAGGGCACACTAGACCACAGTCCAGAATATGGAAAGTATGTGAATTGGAAATTGACACATTCAGGACATACAAATACTAATGAATCACATTTGATGACAGAGTATAATTTAAAGACCATTTGAACACCTTTAGAGCCACAACTGCTTCCTTAATTTACGCCTTAAAGTACATTTAGCACCCTTTTATGTGCAAAGTTAAGACTTGCTCCAGGCTAGGAAACTCCAGTGGAACTCTATCGATTGTGTTATGTTCTATATACATTGTAATGACTTTTTATTAATCAGAAAATGTATAAACTTACTTATTTACTTAATCTGATTATTACCTCATCTCCCCTTTCCTTCTACTATAAATATACATAAATGGGCTAAAAGAAGCCTTATACAGAACATTGAAAAAAGAAAATGTGTCCTGGATTTCGAATCTCAGTTCTTTCAACCCATTCTCTGTCATCCTCTGTCAGGCCGTGAAACAGCTCTACTTTTGGAATGTTCATAAATCCAAGTTTTAGACCAATCAATCTCACACAGAGTGCAACTCGTATCACAGCCTAGAATCTCATGAAGACCTCCCTATCCAACCTTAGTTTCTTTCAGAATACAAGACGTTTGCAACTAGCAAGAATCTAAAAATAGCTACAAAAAGTAAGATAGCTATCATCAAGTTGCCTCTCTGTTCTCCTGATCTAAAATCTTCAAAAGTCTTAGCCTACCGCCTAATACGTCTGCTCTTTAATCTGGCCTCCAAAATGTACGTTAGCAGTCGTTTAATTTCCTTTTTCTGTCTGTTGGACTCTTGTCGCTGCTCCCTTCTCATCTTTTATGATCTTTCACTCAAGATTGACATCCTTTACCGTCTGTTTCATGTGTTGCCTGTGGTTAGTAATTTGGGTAGTATCTTTCTCACTATGTGTGCTCAAATCACAGCTGCATGATAGAAATATTCAAATCTGTCCAGAAATCTTGTCAAATGGTTTTGCTCTGCTGATTTGCTTTCAGTTCCCATACTTTTTTGTTTTATTAAACTACATTTTTACGTGGGTTATGTTTATGTAGAGAACATCGTAAGATGCACAAGCGAAATCTAACACATATAACCTGATTAAAGTTAGCTCAACAAAGGTCTTTACATTAATATTTGGAGCAGTTTATGCAATTAGATTCCACATACAAAAATATCAAAAATAGGACGAATGACAAGTTGACAACATGCTCTGTGTTATGTCTTGAAACATAGTCTGGGTGTGTGCCTGCTACCCCTTGGGGATATATTTTACTTCCGTCCACAAGTTCCAACTCCATGATCCCTATCAGTTTCATCCAAACCATGACAAACGTCCACTGGCGTACTTCCTGTCTCCTAATCTTTGAATTGAATTTGATACCAACGCAGCCATCCTCCTCACAGAATTGTCTTATGAACATATCATTCAATGTGTGTTTCTGGAACCTTCCATAACTTTATTACAATCACACAATCCACGCTATTTAAATGTACCAAAGCTCTGTTGGAAATCATATTATTAACAGTGGTTATCAACATCACATTATTTTTAATGAACGACTTACATTTGCTTCTCATCAGAGAAAAGGGAGGTCACATAAAACTCCCTCACTCGTTACCCTTCCAGCATCACCTTGATTGGTTCCCTACCTTCATCTCATTTTCCATAAGTAAATACATTTATGAAGTGTGTTGAGTGCCTTTCAGTAATGGCCTTCACTTAACACTAAAGAAGAAGCCTGACCTCGTCTTGTCAGTTCAGAAGCTTTGTTATTCTCAAGACACTTCACTCAATTGTCATATCGGAGCTCATACTAAGTTGCCACGCTCACATTAATTTTGAAGCATTCACAATATATTTGTCAATTTCTATTGTAAAAATTATTACCTATTACAAATAATCCTTCATTGTTGAGACAGCACAAAATGATATCGCAGGAAGTTCATTAGAAAGAATTTAACTCCTAATTTTGCAGAATGCATCTTGGAACGCAGCTCTAATTGAACAACGTGACAATTGGAGCTTTAGCATTTCCTTTGGATGAGCTAAATGCTGAACATGTCTCCCACATACAATTAACATGCCCCTTCCTGTGATTGCAGTTGGGGTACAGTGAAAATGTATTATTTTAGGTAAGTGGTAACATTCAAACTACCTGTCTTTAAAGAAGCTTAGACAAATGAGTGAGCTATCTAAGAGCCTGAGATGAATGTATATAACACCTGGAATATTGCTATTGTGTGCAAGGGCCAGCTGGATTTCCTGATTCACAACATGCAACAACAAACTTACATAACTCTGAAACCGGTTGTTCAAAGAAGCTGTTAAAACAATGGCAAGTCTATTGTGGAAGGGTTCCAAAGGTAGCTTTATTAATTTGTTTAGTGAGACGAGATTCAAAATGCAATGCTTCTGTGCCAAAATGGGTGGTCGGAGAATCGAAAATGTGTTGAGTTTATTTGGCTGTTTTCTGTTCTGACTTGTAGAACTCAATCTATTATGTTTCTGTCAGTGTAAGACATAGAGGAATAGTGCAGCGGATTTTTTACAATTCATTGTACTGTTTGGGTTAACCGTAGCTTGATATTTTGCTTTAATTTGCCTTTGAGAATGAGATTCTTTGATTTGGCCACAGAGAGATATATTGTATAACTTTTGAGGCAAAGGGAAGTTTGGTGTGAAAAATGGAGTTTGAGCAGCACCAGAGAATCAAGGCCATCTGAAACCCATTTGTTGATGGTTAAGACTGTGAGTGCCATTCAAGACATTGCTTGTGAAGGCAGAGTTGAACACTACATAAAATCTCCCAAGCTCAATTAAGATATTTTTCCCTAGTCTGGATGAAGCTACTTTGAATCTTCCTGAAATGTCTTAAAGGTATTTGGATAGAGAAAGTGATGAGACAGTGGTATTTTAGGGGAATGGTTACAGTACTAGAATTGGGTCTGCACAGAAACATCACAAAATTCAGCCATGAATATAGAGCCTTATTTACAGACTCTTTAAGAGCTCACTTCTTATGGCTCAAAGACCCTAAGGGATAAGAAAAAATAACAGCGTGTTTTATTACCTAGATGTTTCACCTCTCAAAAAGACGCAGTTGTATTCCATTCCAACTGTAGGCAACGTGTGAGTACACTTCACTCCTATATGTTAAACTACAGTCGCCCTCACCTAACCATATGGTGTAGTGTCCAAGCAGAAACAGTGTGTCTTTAGACCATTCTACAATTGCACATGTCTACAATTGTCATGTGCAGCCACGGCCCGTGGAGGGACTTTCGGTGGGGCGGAGAGGCGGGGGAGGGGCAGGGTGGGGAGTGCTAAAAACTGGAGCATGGATAATTGCAGGTAAGTAAACAATTTAATAAATAAATGAATTTCGTGGAGCACCCTGCATCGCATTTTGAAATGCAGGGCGCGCTACGAAATTCGTTTTATTAGCTAGGCTAGCTGGCTAAGTTTGTCGTTAGACATGTGTCTTCCTTTAACTAAGAACAAAATTAACAGCCACCAGCCTCCTGCTCCGTGGTATTCAGACAAAGTTAAACTAGAAAAAACAAAATGTAAAGTTCTAGAGAGGCAATGGAGGAAACACTATGCCCCAACTGAAAAACAAAACTATAAATAAGCCATCAAAGGCTACCAGGCACTATGTAAAGCAGCTCGTGCAAAACATATAAAGAACAATATCATGTTGTCCCAAAACAATTCAAAAACACTTTTTAAAAATGGTGCAAGAATTGTCAGGCACTACACACCAACCAAAACCCCCTAATGTAACGGAATCACAATACGAAAATCTAGCAGTGTTTTTTAATGAGAAAATAGTGAAAATGTATTCAGAATTCAATACGAATGGAGTAAAATGTCCGCAGTCTAATAGTCCGCTAACAAATTTTACCCCTCCCTTAGAATTACCTGATGTTACAAAGAATACACTGGAGAGATGGATACCTTTTGACATAACGTCATTTAAAGATACCCTGAATAGTATCAAATCAGGCTCCCCTAAGGACCTTTTTCCAATTTCAATTTAAAAAAAACTGGACCTTCTGATCCTGAAATGGATTATGGACCTTCTCAATGCCTCACTTACTGAGGCAATAATACCTGCCAATTGGAAACATGTGATGATCCTTCCTTTGTTGAAGAAAGCAAATGCTGACCCAGAGGTTCCTTCTAATTTCCGCCCAGTTCCACTGCTCCCCGCCTTCTCAAACATTTTTGAAAAACATGTTAACTGCTAACTGACCCCATTTGTGAACTCCTGAAATATCCTACATTCATCTCAATTGGGTTTCAGATCCGGATTCTCAACAGGATCGACACTTCTGGGAGTTACAGAAAGCATTCGCCAGCAACTGGACGGAGGCGATACAGTGGCACTCATCTTGTTAGAATTAAGTGCAGCTTTTGACACCATATCACATGAGACTCTTATTCAAGCTCTTAATTCTAAGTGTATTGGCGGCCTTGCGCTGAAATGGCTTGCATGCTCTTTAACTAATCGCACACTCCAAGTGTTCTCTTCAACATCCAACTCCAAATCACACACCTCGTCTTATGGAGTTCCTCAGGGATCGATTTTAAGTCTTTTACTTTTCAATATTTATATTAGCCCCCTAGCTGACAGCAGAGGAAGCTGGACTTATGATATTTTCTTATGCAGTTGATACCCAGCTTATTTTCTCCCTTTTGACTAATAGCACAGCTAAATCAGCATCCCTTAAATAGGCTTACACACTGTTGCAGGATGGTTGCACGCAAACAAACTTAAATTGAATGGAGGAAAAACTGAACTCTTGATTTTGGGCGGCAATAAAGATCTTTGGGGACCTCAACATTGGCCTAACCAAATGGGTTCCCCTCCCACACCTTCTCAATCGGTCCTTAACTTGGGTATTATAATAGATGGTCAGTTGACTATGCGTCAACAAGGAATTAAACTTGCGTCAATATGCTCTGTTGTTTAGCTTGTGTCCGTAAGGCACCCGGAAACCTCCGGGTAGCTGTTGCGCCATATAAATTTAAATATAATAATAATATTAATAATAATAATTATTATTATTATTATGTTTTGTTTTGAAAATGTATTTCATGTAATGTAAACATAAATTAAACATACATATACATATATAATATAATAAATATTTATAAACATATTAATACATAATTATTTTTTTAAATTATACAATAGAAATATATTAAAAATTATAAATACATATATATATATATATATATATATATATATATATATATATATATATATATATATATATATATATATATATATATATATATATTACCTACTGGCGGTCGCCAGTAGGTATATATAGTTAGGATTTTTTCCCTATGGGATTTCTGAAAATTCTATGCCTAATAACTTTGGCGTTTGTGGACGGAATTGGCTGAAATTTTCAGGAAAATGGAACATTTTGTTTCTGAGCAGCCCTTGAAAATTTGGGGGGGTTTTGTGGAGGGGGGGCCGAGAAAAAAGGGGGGTCCCAAAACGCCTTTTTCCCATGTTAATTTCCATAGGGCGGTTGGACTCACTTTTAGCCCGAACGGCTGAATGGATTTTCACGAAACTTGGCAAAATTGTAGGGACTGTTAGCCCGATGTGCCTTTGCTAGGTCTCAATATATGTGCTCCAGTGGATTTTGAGAAATTAACGTTTGAATCAAGATATATATCTGTAACAGCGCTCAGGGCAGCGATCCGGTTAGCGAACCTTTCGCGTATCGGAACTTTGCGATGCGAAGCTGATTGGCCCTCCGGTGTCTGTCAACATTCTAAACAGTCCGGAGCGGCCGCCATCTTGTCTCTCGGTAGGATCGAGAGACAAGAGGAGGCCAAAACAAAGGGGGAAATTGCCATAAGGGGGCATAGTAGATCCTCGTTGACCCCCTAGGTTTTATGTGGAGGTTTTAAAAGGGCCTAGGAGGGTCCCACAAAAAAAATTAAAAAAATTTTTTTTGCGTGGTAAGCGCCAAGTTCGCGAACCGGAAAGCGTTCTGGGCAGCGAACTTTATGGATAAAAGAATGAAAGACTTTTCTAATACTGTATGTTAATTATTTGTTGGTTTTGTTGATTTTTTTTTAATATTTTTATTTTTTCAGCAATTTTTTATTGTTGTGATTGTGTTTCAAAATTTAATAACATTTCTTACATTTAACTACTTTATGAATTACATATAAAAATGATTAAAGACTCAAACAATTTTTTAATATTACATATAATTTTATTTTTCGGATTGTTTTTCGAAATTTACTAGAACGTCTAGCATTTCACTGTCTGATATGTGTTCTTGTTCAGTGAACATAAGTTCAAACATTTGACCGTCATCATAATGAAGTAAATGATCCACTGATTCCACACATTGAACTAATTCATGGTCCCGTGATTGATCCATGAAATCAGAGTCATCATTGTCCTCAATTTCTTTTTCTGTGTTGGTCTCCAGAACAATTTCGAAGGAAACATTCTGCTCACCTTCCATTTTATTGCTGTAATTTGCATAAAAAATAAATATATCAGTAGAGATAGGGCACTGTTGGGTTTAAGTTCAGACAGGCATTTGTGAGTTTATACCAGAGAAGTAATCTATGGGCACTGTATGGTTTCAGGCGTGAAGTAGTACTATTAAAAAGTGCCTGTGAAGAAGCCTAAGTAAATTCATAATTATACCACAGAAACCTAAATAAGTCCATAATTATAATAAAGAAGCCTTTCTCAATGTCTAACTCTTACAGAGGGATAGTATATAACTATCTGAAAAAGTTTACCATATTTACTTATAGTGCACAATATACTTCAGTTTTAAAAATAACAACTTACCTTTAGAAACAAGTTGATGTTATTATTGATATTCTAAATGATATATACAACAACAAGTAGTAGTCAAAATGGCTGTGTTTCCTTCTCTCCCTTTATATATATACAGGTATATAACCAATCAAATGTCAGGTAATAAAAGTAGAAAATGAAAGTAACATTTTCATTGGTTGTCAATTCCAACACTTCAGATGTGTTTTGTGAAGTAATTTACCTCACGGTATTTGGAGAGGTCTACAGGCTAAATGGCTAAATGAAATTTCAATGAAATTTGTGAGAATGGAAGGGATTGTTATGTAGTATGAGCTAATGTATATTTGGTGAGAGTGTCTCTAGTCGTTTTTCTGTAAATTACTTTCCCACCTTTTTTTTGGACCGCTTTCCGGGAAGCGGCCCGGTTAGCGAACCTTAAGCGTCACGGGAATCCACCATTTTGTGTTTCGGTCGCATTAAGATACAAGATGGAGGGCAAATAATGTTTAGAATGGGTAGAAGGGGTCATGGTAGACTTATCTTGACCCCCTAGGTTTTCTGAGCATGGCTGAGGAGGCTTATATGTGCGGAAAAAAACACTTTTTTTAAAAAAATTCCGCGAGGTTAGCTTTCGGTTAGCGAACCGGGTAGCGCTCCGGGGAGCGAATTTTGTGGAAAATTAGTGAAAAAAGTTAGAGAAAAATAATAATTGTGAGTGATCAGATGTAGGGTAGCTCTGAGAAGAGCTTTTGGGTTTATGGTACATTTAGGTACTTATAAGTAGGTACCAATGCACAGTCTTAAATTCAGAATGAAAATTCTGTTGCCCTCATCTGAGAAGTGAACTCCATCTCCTCTGTAGATATCTTGCATGTAGTAACGCAAGTTATTGTTGTAAAGAGAGCCCATTCCATGGTCTCTCATGTAAGCTGAAACAGATTTGTTTACATGCTTCCTCGCTTTCTCAATTTGTGGACAAAATTGGTTGGACCACCTCCATTTCTGTCTTTGGCATATATTGGAATATACCAAGGCAGTTTTAGGAAAAAGTGCCATTAATTGCTCAAAGGTGTCCTTTAAAAGCATTTCCAGACCTACCCCTGTCAAAGTGCCCAAATCATTACCTCCACAGTGCACTATTAACAGGTCAGGTTTTGGCAAATGCATAAAGGTTTTCACCAATGGTATCAATTGGTGACATTTTAATCCTCTTTGGCCCAACCACTTAATTTCCACATCTTGTAAATTGAGGTTATGTAAATTTCTGCTCTCAGCATACCTTTGAGCCCAGTGGATGTAACTATGTCCAAGAATCCAGACCTTAAACATGGTGGGTGAAGGTTGGGCTGCAGTCAGATGAAGTGTGGTAATGAAAGGGCAGTTGAAACAGTAGGAGTTTCTAAAGAAAAAAAATTGTGGATTTACAATGCTAATGATTCATTAGCAGTGATTGGTGCATTTCCATTTCTGAAAACAGAAAGTTAGGGTGCATGGATGTGTTCCTTGAAAGATGTAATTTGAATGGTCAAGGAAGAAACATTTAATGAAAGATTGCACTGGATACGCAGGTGCACTGAGAGTTCAGAATTCAATTGAAACATTGTTGTGTGAATTTGCAAACATGAGAGGTCTTCCAGGAGGTGGTTGCTATGGAAACAAGACAGACAGGGCAGAGGGGGGAAGGGTTTTGATTTGAAAAAAGTGAGGGAAGAGGAATGATTGGCTAATATGAGAGATATGTGAAAAGAATATCTGTATTTCTGTGCTTTCAATAGCTGCAGCCTTTGGAGTGCATCCTTTTTCTTCTGCTGAAGACAATTTGGTGTATTTCTGAGACTGTTTTCAAAACTCAAAAAATATTTGCTAAGGTGAGAAAAGATTTATTTAATTTAGATAGAGAATAGTATGATTTAAGGAGAAAATGATGAAAAAAGCTGTGTTTACAAAATGTGGTTTTGTCTCTAGTGATATACTAATAGAATTAGTTTCATAGAGGAATTGTAATTGCATATTTGGTGTAACATTCTGGCATGCAGTAACACAAGATATTGTGATACATGGAGCCCATTTCATGGTCTGTTATGTAAGCTGAAACAGATATGTTGCATTTAAAAACGATTTAAGAAATCAATTACATTTCTGGATATGTACTGCTAGAGCTTCATAGGTTGTTTTGGGCCATATTTATAAGGTATTTGAGTGTCTAAGATGTTATGTTCGCCTTTTAAAATGTAAAGTGTTCCTCATGGGGCAAGTGTCTTGTAAATACGCTCCCACTTGTGCTTTGCAAATTTAGATTTTGATTATGGGAGTTACCTAGCCATATTAATAGTGTCCCAAAAATGGTGCTAGGGAATTGCAGAAAACACTTTCATGTGTCTCAAGGACATTTTTAGTCATTTCTTCATGAATGCAGGTATACAATTGATTTATATGCTGTGTTTAAAAACGAATTTTGAAATGAATTAAATTTCAGGATATGTACTGTTAGAGCTTCATAGGTTGTTTGGGGTCATATTTAGAAGGCATTTTAGTGTCTTTGATGTTATTTTTCCCTTTTTAAATGGAAAGCGTTCCTCATGGGGCCCTGAGCAGTGCTTAGCCATGTTATTTAATTGGAAGTGGATAACATGGCTAAGAGCATTTGCTGGAAAATGCATGAATATCGCTGACTTTTCTGTTATATTCATGCATTGCGGCAGTTTTTTTTCACATTGCTTCATGGGTTGTTTGGGTTCATATTTAGAAGGCATTTTAGTGTCTTTGATGTTATTTTTCCCTTTTTAAATGGAAAGCGTTCCTCATGGGGCCCTGAGTAGTTCTTAGCCATGTTATTTAATAGGAAGTGGATAACATGGCTAAGAGCATTTGCTGGAAAATGCATGAATATCGCTGATTTTTCTGCTATATTCATGCATTGTGGCCGTTTTTTTTCACATTGCTTCATAGGTTGTTTGGGTTCATATTTAGAAGGCATTTTAGTGTCTTTGATGTTATTTTTCCATTTTTAAATGGAAAGCGTTCCTCATGGGGCCCTGAGCAGTTCTTAACCATGTTATTTTATTGGAAGTGGATAACATGGCTAAGAGCATTTGCTGGAAAATGCATGAATATCGCTGACTTTTCTGCTATATTCATGCATTGTGGCAGTTTTTTTTCACATTGCTTCATGGGTTGTTTGGGTTCATATTTAGAAGGCATTTTAGTGTCTTTGATGTTATTTTTCCCTTTTTAAATGGAAAGCGTTCCTCATGGGGCCCTGAGCAGTTCTTAGCCATGTTATTTAATAGGAAGTGGATAACATGGCTAAGAGCATTTGCTGGAAAATGCATGAATATCGCTGACTTTTCTGCGATATTCATGCATTGCGGCCGTTTTTTTTCACATTGCTTCATAGGTTGTTTGGGTTCATATTTAGAAGGCATTTTAGTGTCTTTGATGTTATTTTTCCATTTTTAAATGGAAAGCGTTCCTCATTGGGCCCTGAGCAGTTCTTAGCCATGTTATTTAATAGGAAGTGGATAACATGGCTAAGAGCATTTGCTGGAAAATGCATGAATATCGCTGACTTTTCTGCTATATTCATGCATTGTGGCAGTTTTTTTTCACATTGCTTCATGGGTTGTTTGGGGTCATATTTAGAAGGCATTTTAGTGTCTTTGATGTTATTTTTCCCTTTTTAAATGGAAAGCGTTCCTCATGGGGCCCTGAGTAGTTCTTAGCCATGTTATTTAATAGGAAGTGGATAACATGGCTAAGAGCATTTGCTGGAAAATGCATGAATATCGCTGATTTTTCTGCTATATTCATGCATTGTGGCCGTTTTTTTTCACATTGCTTCATAGGTTGTTTGGGTTCATATTTAGAAGGCATTTTAGTGTCTTTGATGTTATTTTTCCATTTTTAAATGGAAAGCGTTCCTCATGGGGCCCTGAGCAGTTCTTAGCCATGTTATTTAATAGGAAGTGGATAACATGGCTAAGAGCATTTGCTGGAAAATGCATGAATATCGCTGACTTTTCTGCTATATTCATGCATTGTGGCAGTTTTTTTTCACATTGCTTCATGGGTTGTTTGGGTTCATATTTAGAAGGCATTTTAGTGTCTTTGATGTTATTTTTCCCTTTTTAAATGGAAAGCGTTCCTCATGGGGCCCTGAGCAGTTCTTAGCCATGTTATTTAATAGGAAGTGGATAACATGGCTAAGAGCATTTGCTGGAAAATGCATGAATATCGCTGACTTTTCTGCGATATTCATGCATTGCGGCCTTTTTTTATCACATTTGCAAGCACTTCCTAGCCATGTTATCCAATGGGAGGTGGATAACATGGCTAAAAGCATTTGCTTCAAAGGTTGTTTGGGGTTATACACCATTTTTGGGAAATTATTAACATGCCTATCTAACTCCCATAATCAAAATCTAAATTTGCCAACCGCAGGTGGGAGTGTATTTACAATAAATTTGCACCATGAAGAACGTAAAATAGCATACTAGATACTCAAATAACTTATAAATGTGGCCCAAAACATCTTATGAAGCACTAGTAGTGCATATTTCTAGAAATGTATTGGTTTCCATTTAATGATTTACTTCATTGGTAGGTCTTCACATGTTTTTTTACCTTGGTTTTTTTCAGTGAAAATCTTATCTGCAACCATGTGTTGGCCTCACCTCAAATAAACAAAACAGGTGATGGACTGAATGTGGATCAATGACACACATTCACCCCAGTCTAAAGATCAGGGCCTAAACAAATCTTTAGATAGGCTACATCTTATCGTCATCCTGAATTAATGATCTAAAATATTAGGGAGTGATTTATGAGTGTTGTATGCCTGTTTTGTACCATTGAGTGTCATTTTTGTGATGCAGTGCTGGTGGAAAATATTTGCTATGTTAAATAATTAGTACGGCATTAAGTTTTAGATGACTGTTATTTATTTACTGTTTGGTAATAGTGGTTAATAACATTTTATATTATATTTTTCCACAGGTTCAACTGCAGATTCTTTCATAGTTTGGTAAATGCCTTCCAGAAGTCGAATACGAAAGGCTAGAAAACGTCAAAGACAGCAGGATGATGTTTTATTGCAGCAGTCCTCTTCCCCAAATACTTGTCAAAACACCAAGAAAGGTCCGGGTAAGAGCACGAAATCATTCTTAAGAAATATTTGTAGTAAAAAAAATTTTGCTCAAAAAAATGTTTCAGTTCACAAAAAGAAAAATAATTTAAATGGAAAGGAGAGACCCATCACAAATGTTACTGGTAGAGGAAGAGATAACTCTGTGCATGATAGTAGAAGGAAACAACAGTTTAGGGACATTCGAACTCGGATGTTCCGTAATAGGATATTAGTTAATTTATTGAAAAATATTAAAAAGAAAGGCCAACAGAAAGCGGCATTTTATAGGAAGAAGAAAAATGTAGAGAAAATTATTGATCATGCTTTTGAAATTAAGCGAAAGTTGTTTATTTTGGTAATCAATAGGATTAGGAAACTAAGCAAGGTAATTTCTGATTTCAAAACAAAAAGTAGATGGAAGAGAGTAGTAAATCGTACTAACTTTTGTGAAGTTTTTTCCGGAGAATGGATGCATAGTTCAAGTTCTGAGGCATTTTTTAATGAGGAGACTTATTTTCAGGATAATGATTTGGTGCATGCAGTTGACATCAGTGGTCGAGCTTATGAAGTGAAGGATGGTTGTCCAGTTGAAAAAGAACAACTTGTGACAACAGAGACAGAAGAGGCGCTAAGTGATGAGGTTTTAGGAAGACGTCCTAAGGGTCCTGTGTACATTTGGAAGTGTAGTTCTATTTGCAGTGTGCGACAGGTTTCCATCAATTTGCTTTGTGATTTTATACGGACATTTAATAAGAAAAGTTTGAAGCAGAAAATGAAGTTGTTGCAAGATTTAGATCCTTGCAGAGTGAGACAAATGACAGGTTTCCGTGGTCATTCGCTGGCTTGTCTTTCCAGGAGAGTATGCCAGAGTGTTTTTCATCATTTCAGGATGCTAGCAGTGCATCATAATAAAGTGAGAAAATTAGTGAGAATGTTGTATTATGCTAAGAGTCCAGCAATTATGCTTAAACAGTTATGTGCTGCTCTTTTGCATGGTTCTGAAATAGATGTGAAGAATCTTTGTGAAGAAATTGAGTTTTGTTACTTTGGTAGTAAAGATGAGAATGTCCAAATTGACCCTGAAGTAGAGGGTAATGTGGAAGATAATGTACAGGTTTCCAGTACAGATAATTTTCAGAAGGAAATTGCCACGTTTCAGATGAAATCAAGTGAGAGGCCTAATTTCACTTGTGTATGTTGTCGACACACTTATTATAAGAATCAGACTAAGGTAGTTGATTTATATGCAAAAAGTGAAAGGGAAAATAATAGTGAATGGAAGGATTTAGCCACATACTTGATGGTAGAAAATTATTTTGATTTGGGATCGGATCAACGTGTGTGTACTTATTGTTGTAATAAATTAAACCAAAACCAGATGCCTGCTAGGGCAGTTCATAATAATCTGGAATTGGTTGAGATTCCTTCTGAATTGAAGGATTTAAATACTTATGAATCTATTTTGATTCAAAGTATCCATCCCTTTCAGGCTATTGTAAGAATGGAGCCAAAGACAGGGAAGTTACCTCCAGCAGATTTACAGAGAGGATTAAAGGGAAGAGTTGTTTATTTGCCTCTAGATTTGAAGAAAAACATTAACACAATTGGAATAGAAAAAGTGGAAGAGGAACCTCTGGTTATCTTGGTTAATGGGGTTCCGACAAAGAATAAGAAAATATGGCAAGATTTAGTGGATGTTAGGAAAGTCAAAAAGGCAACAGTGTATTTGAAGAAAAATAATAAGTACTATAAGAATGTATATGTTGCAGAAGAGGAAGTAAGTGATGAAGAGGATAGCGATTTGTGTGTAGGCCAAATTGAGAAAGTAGAGGCCTCTAAAAGTGAAGAAATATATGAACATTATAGTGTTCATCCTTTGCATTCCAAGGAAGTCATGGGGAATGCAATTGAGTTGTTTCAAATGAAACAAGCCAAAGGGAGTCCCATTAGTGTTTGGGAGGAAAGTTTGGAAGCTCGGTGTTTCCCACAGCTATTTCCCACAGGTCAAGGAGGAAGATATGATGAGCGACCTCATCAAATTCCTGCGTCTGAATACCGGACTTTACGATTGTATGCAGAAGATCCTAGGTTTCGGCAATGCATTCCCTATTTGTTTCATCTCCTGTTTGAAAGCGATCTGTCTGGACTGTCATATGCAGTGAACCACATCTTAAAAAGTGGTATACACATGCGAAACATCTCAGCAAGTGACTTTATGCATAAAGTCAATGTCCAAGACAGTATTTTGGATTCTCACTTAATTAATCTCATGGCGTGTCAGCGTGGTACTAATGAGTACTGGTACCGTCGTCATGGTGATTTAAAATGTATGCTGAGGAACTTAGGAACTCCAACATGGTTCCTCACTCTGAGCTGTGCCGAGTATGGCTGGGAAGACTTACTTGAATTTCTACGAGAGGCAAATGGAAATATTGAAAACATTAAATTCAAGACACCTGGAGAACTGTGTTCTTTGGATCCTGTGAATGTATGCAGGTACTTCAATCATAGATTTGAAGCTATGATGTCTTTCATCACAAATAAAAAGAATCCACCTCTTGGAGAGGTGTTGGATTTCTTCTGGAGAAAGGAGTACCAAGCAAGAGGTGCCCCTCATATACATATGTTGCTGTGGATCAAGGATGCACCTAAATTTGGAACAGATCCGGATGACTTAGTGATGAATTTCATCGAACAGTATTCTACGTGTGCTGTTCCAAACGCAACGGAGAAGAAAAGTCTAAGAGAACAAGTTCTACGTTTCCAAAGCCATCGTTGTGGAAAGTACTGTCGTCGTAAATTCAGAAACAAGGACAAGTTTTACACCAAATGTCGTTTCAACTTTCCACGACCGGTGATTTCTAAAGGAAGAGTGAACAGTTTGATGTCTTCGCTGCGACATAATGTGACGAGGAAATCACCCAAGAATACATACAATTTGAAAAGGAATGAAGAGTCCAAGTATATCAATGACTACAACCCAGTGATTTTGTCCATGTGGAATGCCAACATGGATATACAGTTTGTGGCTGACAACTGTATGGCTGTGGCTCGGTATGTGACATCTTACATCACCAAAAAAGAAAAGACCGAACTGAAGGATATGTGGGAGGACATTTCCCATGAAAAGAGCCTCAGCAAGAAGTTGTACAGTTTCAGTCTGAAGATGTTGTCGCATCGAGAAATCGGAGCTTAAGAATGTTCTGATCGATTGTCTTCAGCAAGTCTCTATGCCAAATCCAGGAGTCTCGTTTGGGCGAGTCTTGGTCTTGCTGCAACGCGAAATCGAGTTCTAAAACCTGTTCGGGAAATTGAGTATTTGGCAGAAAAGGAACCAAACAGTACCGACATTTTGAAGACCAACATGTTGGATACATATTATCCAAATCGAAGCAGTCACCTTGAGAATGTTTGTCTATATGAGGTTCTCCAAAATTATATATTCAAGAGGAACATCAAAGAAGATATTGAGAAAGGAGTGTATGCTGTAATTGGAAGTGAGGGATGCCTGGTCAAGCAAAGAAAATGCCAATTAGTAAACCATCGAAAATTGAGTGGCGAATCTCCAGAAAAAAAGGAGTTTTTCTATTTAGCACTTTTGCAACTTTTCAAGCCTTGGCGTGCAGAAGAGGAACTGCTTGGAGATTTCCTCTGTTACGAAGACTCTTTCAATGTAGCCAAGGAGTCCATAGAATGTCCTGCTTTTTCTAGATATCAAGAAATGCTAACTTTGGAAATTGAGCAGGAAGCAACGATTGCAGCCGAGATTGCCAGAGACAGTTCTCAGGACAGTCAGAGTTCTGTTTCATTGAGTCAAGATCCACTTGGAGGACCTATTATCGAAAATGAAGCTGCCACTGCTATGAATGAAGTAGAAAGAGCCATGGCACATGCTCAGGAGGATTCAGTTAACTTACAAGACTTGGAAAAACAACTCAACGTTGAGCAGAGGAAAATATATGATGAAGTTACCAAGGAAATTGAGCACGGATTAAGTCATGAGAAGAAAGAGTGCTCATGTACATCGTTGAAGCCTGTCCGACTGTACGTGAGTGGAGAAGCGGGAACTGGAAAAAGTTTCCTCATTAAAGCAATCTCTTGTTATTTGCAGGAAAGGACTGAGTCATCGCTGTCTTGTGTTGTCACCGCTCCTACTGGACTGGCAGCACATAATATTAAAGGTATTACTTTGCATCGTCTACTGATGCTGCCGGTGGAGCATGACAACAAATTACAATACAACAAGTTATCTGGAGATGCTTGCTGTGAAGTTTCAAGAGTCTTGAGGAAAATGAAACTACTTATCATTGACGAAGTAAGCATGGTTTCCAATGTCATGCTTGCCTTTGTGCATTTGAGAATGCAAGAAGTACTTAAAACTGAATATGATGTCTTATTTGGTGGGAAACACATCATTGTTTTCGGAGATCTTCTACAGCTGACACCAGTAAAAGGTCAACCTGTGTTCAAAATACTCACGCATGAAGATACCAGGAAGTGCCTAGGGAGCATTGGCAACGTCAATATATGGTTAAACTTCAATTATGCAGAACTGCATCAAAATATGCGTCAGGCAAAGGATGAAGATTACAAGAATATTCTACAAGATATTAGAATTGGAAAAGTGACCGAGCATGGGAAAGAAGCTTTAAATGCACGATTACTGTCAAATTTATATCCCAAACAAGAGATTGTGCCTGAGAATATTTTTCAGAAAATTACTGAGAAGAAATCCGGGATATGTCTCATGCCAACTCTTGCAGAATGTGCCATCTTCAACAACAAAATGTTGAATTTAGAAAAGCAAGAGATTGTGAAACTTGAAGCTATCGACAAATTAGAGCATATGGGATCAACTATTATTTTGTCAGACAATTTGAAATCAAAATTGGATTCATTAGAGAAGACTATATCTAAGACAGCGGGTTTTGAAAAGACTCTGAATGTGTGTTTAAATTGCCGAATCATTTTGAGACGGAATTTACATGTAGAAAGAGGTCTGGTAAATGGATCAATGGGTAATGTTGTTGATTTTGAGAAATACAGAAATAGAGATGGAATAGAATTCTTAAGAATTAAATTTGATGGCATTGATGAAGTACAGAGAATTGCTCGTTGTTCTGCTAGGTTTTTGCTTGTTAAAGACTTATATGTTCGCCGTAAACAGTTTCCTGTTTGCTTGGCATATGCGGTGACAATCCATAAATCGCAAGGTTTAAGTGTAGACTGTGCATTGGTGAATATTGGCAGTTCAGTGTTCAAGGAGGGTATGGCATATGTGGCATTGTCACGAGTTAGAACTTTATCGGGATTGTACTTGATTGACTGTGATGTCACAAACATTTGTGCGGATCTAGATTGTGTTAAGGAATACAATAGGTTAAGAAGAGAGTATGCGCCACATTTGCCTCAATATCCTTTGTTTGAGAAACGTGTGGTAGGCCGGAAACGTAGAAATAGCAGTAATAGTAGGGAGGTTGTTGCAAAAAGACTAAAAGTCAATGAACCGAAAGTTGTTAGCAGAAAGAAAGTGGATACTGTTGAAGAGATTGTTGGTTTTCAATTTGAAAACAGTTCTGGTGTCAACTGCTATGCAAATGTTGTTGTTAATGTTCTGTTTTCACTAGAGAGTTTAAAAGAACAGATTGTGTTCAATTCAGAACAAAGTTTATGCTGCTTGTTGAATTCTGTGTTAGTGAAATGTAGCACTGATCGAACAAAAGTAGAAAGTGTGTCTGAAGTTCGTTATCTGTTAGATGAATGTTCAGGTCAAACAGACTTCTCTGAAAATAATCAGCAAGATTGTCAGGAGTTTTTAATGTATATGCTTGATATATTGCAAGATGAGGGTGTAGATGTAGATCAACTGTTTGGGCTTTCTTATCAATGGCAGCATGACTGCGAGAACTGTATGGTATCAAGTACTACTAGTGTAGACTCAGAAAGATTTATATATTTAACTTTGCCAGACAGTAAATCAGTGTCCTTTAATAAGCTAGTAAATGCAGCGGATCACAACATGGAGTGTAGCCAATGTAAATGTGATATGATGTCAACATTATTTATACGTAGATATGGCCAGTATGTCATTTTAATGATGCAACGATGTAGGCCTGATGGATCAAAATTGTCAACTTTAATAAAAAATTTTGTGGCTTCTCAGCTGTCAATATCAGGGAGGACTTTTGTTACTGTAGCAATTATCTATCACGATGGTCCATCAACAACATCAGGACATTATACAGCTTACTTAAAGTCTGGAAACGGCTGGTCATTCTGTAATGATTCTGTTGTAACTTTCAAAAAAAAATTGCCGTTTGACCTTAAAAATTCTTACCTGGTGTTTTTAAAACCAAAATTTTAAGTAGAGGGAATGTAAGTCTGCAATGCTGTCTCGATTAAAAATCCAACTATATAAACCTGATGCAAGTAAGTCTGCTTCATAGTAAGCAGTATCAGTGTCATAGGAAAAGGAGAACATGAGTGACAAAGAAGAGTAAGATATTAGTAGTCCAGGATTGTGAAAATAATCTCAAATATTTTATTTTTGAAAGTTGCGAAAATAGAAAATGTCGGGATTTGATTGGAAGAATTACAAGACTTGCGAATCGCGGCAACATGATTTGGCCTAGTGGAAACATGTGATATAATGAGAGAAGTTTTTTTTCTATGTAACATATTTCACGTATCGATGGAGGTTTTCTTTCAGAAAGTGGCGGGCTGAAAATATTTAAAGCACAACAGAGTGGATGCTGTTCATAGGAGATCGTTCGACGTCATTGAAAGTAAGTTAATTTTAAGGAGTTTTGAAATCAGATTTCTTAGGTTGTATGGGTTTTTTAAACACAGTCATTTTGATTGTGTTTTTTTTTCCCCGCTGTTGCATGATGAATACCTTCAAGTCACTGATTTAAGTGAAATTTGATACATTCTGAGAACAGCAAAAATAAACCATTTAACATGTATAATTAATGTTATGCTTTTTGTACTTATGATATACATTTAGAAATGTGTGGTACATATGGGTAAGCTGAGTTCTGTAAATATCAATTTTAATGCTTAGAGTGCTGTACTTCTGAGTAGTGTTTTTTTTTTTTAAAAAAAGAGGCCTCACCTCAAAGAAAGCTCTTGAAAGAACACATCTTATTTGCATCCTAAAACAATCATTTACAATGTTAGACACAATTTCATGATGGCTTTACATCTTTTTTGCGCTGCTATTGCATCACTACTGTGAGGCATTAGCAGTGCAAGAAAAACATCATGTTCCAAAATAGGCTCCAGTTCAGCAACATCAAGATACAGTTTCTTTCGAATATATATCTTTAGGATTGTGTAGGGGACGTAGAGAAGCAGAGACTTCTGTAAATGTCAAAGTTGTTGAAAAACTGTTTGTTTTTGAACCTTTTCCCTTGTCTTTTCTAATTTTTAAAAACATGTTTTAATATTTTTGGAAATGTTTGTTCTTTGTTTTACAGATTGAAAGTATTAAAAAATATTTTAAAAAGGTAACAAGAATTATAAGGTAAATGTTTTCCACTCTTTTTACCTGCAATGCACTGCTGATGATGTCATTGACACTATCTCTCATTTACTCTCTCTAGCTGTCTTTCTTTTTACATTATTCTATGTTTACTTCCCTTATACTAACTCTTCTTTTTTTTAAAAAAATATTTTTTTAGTTCGCTTAAGGTTCGCGAACCGGTCAGCGAACTTGAAGCGAACCAAAAGAAATAGAGCTTGCCAGAGTGATAAACATTCTAGCAATTTTGTTTGAAAGGGGAGGTAGTTCTGAAAAGAACTGTTTTTTTTTGTTTTTGTTGTTTTATATATTTTTTTTATTTTTTGAACATTTTTTGATTTTTTTGTATTTTTAGAACTGTTTTATGTTTTTTTTGTGTTTTTTATGGAGGGGAGACAACAAAAAACAGGCTTTCAAAACGGCTCAACTGGAGCAAAAAAAAGAAAATTACTTTTTGGGTGCATTAGGGCATTTATGATTTTCATATGCAATGTTCATGAGCTTGACACTCATGTTGCCATATGACAGTATATCACCACAGTAAACACAAGTTAACTTTATGTGCTGGAAGTTAGGTTGGATGTTTGGCACAGTCTCTTGTGCCTCTCTTCCCGTCAAAGACAATGTGGATGTAGATCTTGCCACAGGAGTTGCCGTCGGATTGTCTTCAAGATCCCTTAATTCAGCCCGGCTGTAGTTATTGGGATGCCACCTGCTCATGTGACGATGCATTGTATAGTTCCCCATACTGTACTTCTTATCTGTGCCTCTCGACAATCTGTAGTCACAGATGAGGCAGGTGGCATATTTTGCATTTACTTTCTTAGATCCAGGAGGGATGCTGAAAAACTGCCAGATGAAACTGGTTTTTCGTTTAGAAACCCGGGGGAACTCTTCGACAAATTGTGGTTCCTCTCTGTCCTCTTCTTCTTGCTCATCTTCCTCCTCTCTGTTAGTCAAAATTTGACTAGGTGGTCCTCTCTTCTTATGAGGAGGTGGAGGTGGTGGTGGGGGTGCACCAGCTGCAGCAAGAATGGAAGCCATTGTGGAACTTCAGATAAATGGTCTTTCTCTCACCAAGATGAAAGTCAGAGTGAGGAAATAAGGAGGGGTTTACATGATTTTTGGAAAACAAAAGTTCTGAGCCAATGAAAAGTGTTATTTTTAGGTCACATGACCTAGTCATACATCATTTGGAAACCAAAAGTGAAATGAACCAATGAGAAGTTTGATAAACAAGTCACATGACCTGTTCCGCTTACGTTACGCGGCGCGCGCCGCGTCCCAGATCGCTTCCGGTTCGCGGTCCGGAGCACTTCCGGGAGCGCTAACGCGACGCGTCATTAGACGCATTACGCGATAACGTGATACGTCGCGCTTCCGCGACGCGTCACTGTTCCGCTAACGTAACGTTGACCGGTTCGCGGACTAGATCGCGGCATCAAGATGAGCTAACGGAAAGCTTCCCGGTTCGCGAACTAGAAGCGAAGAAAAAAATATTAAAAAAAAAATTATCAATAAACATCTAAATATATTTTGGGATTTAAAGAATAATACATTTTACAGCTACAGATGTTAGCTTTTAAAAAACCAATGAAATTCACCGAAAAAACCATAGGTTATAGACCATATATAGTTAGAAATTTGCATTTAAAAAACCATTGAAATTCAATGAAAAAACCATAGGTTATAGACCATATATAGTTAGGGATTAGCATTTACAAAACCTTATTTTACTCACACAAAACCATTGAAATTCCATATATAGTTAGTTGCACTAACTATATATCGCGCACCCGCAATCCACTGCTGATGATGTCACATATTACATCATTCATGACATGGTTAGTGACATCACTGATGACATCACTGATGACATCTCAAATGACATCACTGATGACATCACTGATTACAACATCCAGTGACTGTATGTTTCTGTAAAGTTAAAATATGTTTTACATATTGAAGAATGAGTGGATATATAAGTGTCTGAATGAAGGATTTACTAGGTGCATGACTGAGTGATTGAGTGAGTGATTAAATGTGTCTCACTGAGTGCATGGGTTAGTGACTAACCTGTTTTAATTTGTGCATCATTATATCTGTTGTTCTACAAACTGCTGCATATGTTGATCAGTAGCTATATGAGTAACTGTATGGGTTATTGATTGGTTGTCCAAGTATTTGTATGGGAAACTGAGTGTGTGTGTATGGGTGGCTGGGAGGTGTGTGACTCTGTACATAGATGTGTGAGTAGTTGATTCACTATATGTATAGATTCAAAAGTGCATGTGGAAACAGCTGTATGGGCGGTTGACTGTGCATGAGTGTATTAGTGAGTGAATGGATATCTCAGTGCTACATGTCAAATTAAGTACATATGTAAAACACAGTACATGTGAGAGTTGACATCTATAAATAACTGTGCATAAGAGCCAGTGAATGTGTGAGTGGCTGTATGGATCATTGTGAACATGTATCAGAGATTGTATAAGAGAGTAAAGTAAATATGTGTTAGTATATGTTTGAATAAGTAAGGTGTGTATAACTGTATAGTTGAGAAAATGGAGGTGTGATTGATTTTTGGCATAACTGACTAGGTGTGTGAGTAACTCCATGGATGAGTGACAGTCTGTGACTGTCTGTTTACACTGATTGCATCTAAGGTTATATTAGAGTCTGAAGAGGTTCATGGTATTATCACATGAATGATATCATCAGTGATGTGATCAGTCATGTCAAATGAGATGTTATCAGTGATGTCATCAGTGATGTCATTTGAGATGTCATCAG
Source organism: Lissotriton vulgaris (assembly GCF_964263255.1). NCBI lineage: Eukaryota > Metazoa > Chordata > Amphibia > Caudata > Salamandridae > Lissotriton > Lissotriton vulgaris. Next base: position 440,380,833 of record NC_141691.1, on the reverse strand, counting down.
TGATGTCATCAGTGATGTCACTAACCATGTCATGAATGATGTAATATGTGACATCATCAGCAGTGGATTGCGGGTGCGCGATATATAGTTAGTGCAACTAACTATATATGGAATTTCAATGGTTTTGTGTGAGTAAAATAAGGTTTTGTAAATGCTAATCCCTAACTATATATGGTCTATAACCTATGGTTTTTTCATTGAATATATATATATATATATATATATATCACTGAAAAAACCATAGGTTATAGACCATATATAGTTAGGGATTAGCATTTACAAAACCTTATTTTATTCGCACAAAACCATTGAAATTCCATATATAGTTAGTTGCACTAACTATATATCGCGGACCCGCAATCCACTGCTAATGATGTCACATATTACATCATTCATGACATGGTCAGTGACATCACTGATGACATCACTGATGACATCTCAAATGACATCACTGATGACATCACTGATGACATCTCAAATGACATCACTGATGACATCACTGATGACAACACCCAGTGACTGTATGTTTCTGTAAAGTTAAAATATGTCTTACATATTGAAGAATGAGTGGATGTATAAGTGTCTGGATGAAGGATTTAGTAGGTGCATGACTGACTGTATGAGAGAATGATTAAATGTGTCTCACTGAGTGCATGGGTTAGTGACTAAAGTGTCTTAATTTGGCAATCATTATATATGTTGTTCTGTAAACTGCTGCATGTTTAAATCAGTAGCTATATCAGTAACTATATGAGTTATTGAATGGTTGGCCAAGTATTTGTATGGGAGACTGAGTATGTGTGTGGGTGGCTGGGAGGTGTATGACTCTGTGCATAGATGTGTGAGCAGTTGATTCCCTAGGTGTATGGGTTCAAAAGTGCATGTAGAAACAGCTGTATGGACAGTTGACTGTGTGCATGAGTGTATTGGTGAGTGAATGGATATCTCAGTGCTACATGTCAAAGTAAGAACATATGTAAAACACAGTCCATGAGAGAGTTGACATATATAAATAACTGAACATAAGAGCCAGTGAATGTGAGAGTGGCTGTATGGATCATTGTGAACTTGTATCAGGGATTGTATAAGAGAGTAAATATGTGTTAGTATATGTTTGAATAAGTAAGGTGTGTATAACTGTATAGTTGAGGAAATGGAGGTGTGATTGATTCTTTGCATGACTGACTAGGTGTGTGAGTAGCTCCATGGATGTGTGACAGTCTGTGAGTGTCTGTTTACACTGAGTGTATCTAAGGTTATATTACAGTCTGAAGATGTTCATTGTATTATCACATAAATGATATCATCAGTGATGTGATCAATAATGTCAAATGAGATGTCAGTGATGTCATCAGTGATGTCATTTGAGATGTCATCAGTGATGTCATCAGTGATGTCATGTGAGATGTCATCAGTGATGTCATCAGTGATGTCACTGACCATGTCATGAATGATGTAATATGTGACATCATTAGCAGTGGATTGCGGGTCCGCGATATATAGTTAGTGCAACTAACTATATATGGAATTTCAATGGTTTTGTGCGAATAAAATAAGGTTTTGTAAATGCTAATCCCTAACTATATATGGTCTATAATCTATGGTTTTTTCAGTGAATTTTCAAGGTTTTGTAAATGCAAATTCCTAACTATATATGGTCTATAACCTATGGTTTTTTCAGTGAATTTCATTGGTTTTTTAAAAGCTAATATCTATAGCTGTAAAATATATTCTTTATTACGTGACGTATCACGTAGCCCGTGAGACGCCTCATGATGCATCGCATAACCGTGACGTATCGTCTCTGCAGCGCAAACAAAACTGCAATCGCAATTTTTTTTTTCTTTTGCCCCGCGGGGAACTTTAATAGCCCCCTCATCAATCCTAGGGGTTTAGGAGGAGTCTACCTTACCCCTTTCCTTCATTTACACCTTTTTTTTTTTCCACCTCTTGTCTCTCGATCCCACAGAGAGAAAAGATGGCGGCCGCTCCAGACTGTTTACAATGTTAACAGCCAATCAGCTTCACCTCAGACTCCCGTTACACTGCCGGTTAGCTTCCCGGTTAGCTGCCCGGTTCGCGTACCAAGACGCGTCTCTACGGCAAATAAATCGGAATTTTTTATTTTTTTTTTGGGCCCCGCGTCGCTCTATAATATCCCCCTCATCAATCCTAGGGGGTCAGAAGGGGTCTACCTTGCCCCCTTCCCTTCATTTCCCCCTTTGTTTTGGCCTCCTCTTGTCTCTCGATCCTAACGAGAGACAAGATGGCGGCCGCTCCGGACTGTTTACAATGTTGACAGCCAATCAGCTACTCCTGAGACTCCCGTTACACTGCCGGTTAGCTTCCCGGTTAGCTGCCCGGTTAGCTGCCCGGTTAGCTGCCCGGTTCGCGTACCAAGACGCGTCTCTACGGCGAAAAAATCGGATTTTTTTTTTTTTTTGGGCCCCGCGTGGCTCTATAATATCCCCCTCATCAATCCTAGGGGGTCAGAAGGGGTCTACCTTGCCCCCTTTCATTCATTTCCCCCTTTGTTTTGGCCTCCTCTTGTCTCTCGATCCTACCGAGAGACAAGATGGCGGCCGCTCCGGACTGTTTAGAATGTTGACAGACACCGGAGAGCCAATCAGCTTCGCATCGCAAAGTTCCGTTACGCGAAAAGTACGCGAACCGGAGCGCTGCCCGGAGCGCTGTTACAGATATATATCTTTTTTTGAACGTTAATTTCTCAAAATCCACTGAAGCACATATATTGAGACCTAGCAAAGGCACATCGGGCTAACAGTCCCTACAATTTTGCCAAGTTTCGTGCAAATCCATTCAGCCGTTCGAGCTAAAAGTGAGGCCAACCGCCCTATGGAAAAATGAATGGGAAAAACGCGTTTTGGGACCCCCCTTTTTTCTCGGCCCCCCCTTGACGACCCCCTCCCAAATTTTCAGCTCGAACGGCTGAATGGATTTGCACGAAACTTGGCAAAATTGTAGGGACTGTTAGCCCGATGTGCCTTTGCTAGGTCTCAATATATGTGCTCCAGTAGTTTTTGAGAAATTAACGTTCAAAACAAGATATATATCTGTAACAGCGCTCCGGGCAGCGATCCGGTCCGCTTACTTTTCGCGAAACGGAACTTTGCGCGCAGAAAGCTGATTGGCTCTCCGGTGTCTGTCAACATTCTAAACAGTCCGGAGCGGCCGCCATCTTATCTCTCGGTAGGATCGAGAGAGAAGAAGAGGTGAAAAACGAAGGGGGAATTTATTGAAAGGGGGCAAGGTATACCCCTCTTGACCCCCTAGGAATGTTGTTGGGGTTATTAAAGGGTCCCGTGGGGAAAATAAAAAAAAAATGATTTTTCACGGTAGAAGCGCTTCACGGGCCGCGAACTGGGTCGCAAACAGGTAGCAAAACGAGAATTCGCCATTTTGTGCTTCGTTTTAATTGTTTAGAGACAAAAATTATCGCCGCACATCGGCCACAATGCATGAATATCGCTGAAAAGTCAGCGATATTCATGCATTATCCAGCAAATGCTCTTAGCCATGTTATCCACCTTCCATTGGATAACATGGCTAAAAACTGCTCTGTGCGTGAGCTTTTTTTTTTTTTTTTTTGCTGCGTGACGTGTGTTAACGTTCGATTCGATGGAAATCAGGAAGTGTTGACCGCCATTTTGTCACTGCGAGTAAATATTTTGTTATAAATGAATCCTTATTGATAAACATTGTCTGCGCCATCTTGCGTTTTTGTCCAATGCCACAATTTTGTCGTGCACGGCAGCCATTTTAGATGCCTTGACCAGGGCCACTCTCTGCACGCCGCCGATCCTCAGCATGGCTCCCCACCCTCGCAAGCATCTCCCCCACGCACTGGTCACCCCCGCTCTTTCTCTCATGCATGGGCCATATACTTCCCCCCATCTGCGCTGCTCTTCTCTGAGAATCACACCATGTGCCCGCCCGACACCTCCCTTTCACCCTATTCACTACCGCACCCTCTGACACTCCTCTTCCTCTGTGTCCGATTGTCCAGGCCGGACCTAGGCTATCACCTAGCCCTGCGGATGTAGTTTATGGCCCCAGCTGTAGAGTATCCAGACATGACAACCCTCCCGATTCAGGCGTGAGACTACTGATTTCAGTGCTAGTCTCCCGCCTCCCGATTCCTGCAAGCAAAAACCCGGGGGCATATTACCAACAACTAGCAATAATTTTTGTCTCTAACTTGTTTAGAGACAAAAATTATCGCCGCACATCGGCGAATTTTATCGCACATAAAACTTGCTATTAGCAAGGTTTATCGCAAATGCGATAAAAAACGGCCGCAATGCATGAATATCGTTGAAAAGTCAGCGATATTCATGCATTATCCAGCAAATGCTCTTAGCCATGTTATCCACTTCCCATTGGATAACATGGCTAAAACTGCTTAGGGCAGGTGTTAGGTTTTGGAGATATTCGCGCTTAGCGCGAATATCTCCAAAAGTTGGTAATAGGAGATAGCGATGGTTAGGGACTGTTTCCAGTCGCTAAAATCTTGGCACGCCCACTTTGCATGTCATTAGTGATAAATATCACTGATATGCAAAGCGGGGCCCAAGATGGTCGCTATCTCCTTTTAGCTGTCACTAACTGGTGTTAGCGACAGTTTGGTAATAGGGAGATAATTTTATCTCTTTTTTTTTTGGCTTTTAAAGCCCAAAAAGCGGAAATAAACCCCCTTGATAATATGCCCCATGATTTCTCGGGGGTTTCAGCTGACAGGGCTTGGTATTGTGTTACGTGCTAATTTTTCCAGGAAACGTCAGAGGGTCGATGCAGGGGTTCTAGAAGGGGTGATAAACCATTTAAGCCTCATGAACAAGCGCATGGTCTTTTAAAGATTTGTGAAGTACTCGGGGCGGCGGTGTGTGTGTGCCCTCTTTCAGGAGCGGGCGGGGGGGGGGCACTGCCAGCAACTTGCCAGGCCAGGCAGTGTTCAACACGTGCATCACCCTTTCTCTGCCTGCTATTGCGCTCCATGCTTCGGAAAGGTAAGAAAAAGAACGTGCATTTGAGTTTGAAATGTCCGATCTTGTAGCAGTACACTTGCAAAGCCCACACATGACAATAACCCGATTCAAGGCCCCATTCACCCGATTTTTTAAACATATATAGCACTCCAACAAAGTTAGATTTTAAAACGTTATTAACATTTAACTATAATGAACGGAACAAAAACTGTAAAAACATTTAAACATTTTTCACCCAAAAAAGCAACAATGGTCAGAAGCTGTCTTTTGTGCGAATAGTCCCAAGGCAGCACAACGTGCAGAGTTCTGGACGGCACCCAGGTGATGTCGCCTGGGTGCCGCACTGGTTTTGGGATCCTACAATGCTGCTCCGAAAATTGGCGTGGGGCGTCCCGGGTGGTGCGGGGGGAGGCCTCGTCAGTAGCGGTCTGTTGTGCGAATAGTCCCAAGGCAGCAGAACGCGCTGAGATGTTGATGGCACCCAGGTGATGTCCAGTAAACTGCCGCACTGGTTTTGGTATCCTACAATGCTGCTCCGAAAATTGGCGTGCGGCGGCCCGGGGGGGGGGGGGGGGCGTGGGGGAGGCGGCGTGAACGGGCCTCCCCAGGTGTCGGCCATCCAGCTGAGTTGCGCCCGCTCTTGCGGCTACAGCGTCTCGCTCACCATGTTGTTGAGTTGCTCCCACTCTTGCAGTGCAGCGATAGGCGGCTGCCACATGACTCTTAAAATGGCGGACGGCTCTTCGGTTTTGGGCCTGGTCCACTGAAATGGCCCTGGGACACCTTGGAACTCGGACGCTTGCCTGCTAGGGCTTGGGCTCCATTCTCGAAAAGCGTCCCCTCAGCCGTGAAGATTCTACAAAAGTCTTGGGGGCCCCCGACTCCCGCAGGCTTCCGGTGGGGAGCGGCTGCCATGATTGCTCGTGGAATGACCACGACTGAGCCACGAGATGGTGGTGCTCTCATGCTGACGCCAGCTTCAGTCTGAATGATCCAGAAACAAGGTGGGGCTTTCATCGTTTGGGAAAAAAAAAATTTCTAAACCAATGAAAAGTGTTATTTTTAGGTCATATGACCAAGCCTTCCATCTTTAGGAAACCAAAAGTAAAATGAACCAATGAAAAGTTTTATAAACAAGTCACATGACCTGTTCTGCGGCATAGGGCTACAAAAAGCGTAGAAAATCCGTTGGCACGTGAGGCGGCGTCAGTAGCGGACCGATGTGCGAATAGGCCGAAGGCAGCACAACGCGTCGAGATCCGGATGGCACCGAGGTGGTGTCCAGCAAATTGCCGCACTGGTGTGGCCATCCTACAATGCTGCGCCGAAAGACGGCGTGTCCAGCTGAGTTGCGGTCACTCTTGCGGTACAGTGACTCGAACGCGCCGAGATCCGGATGGCACCGAGGTGGTGTCCAGCAAATTGCCGCACTGGTGTGGCCATCCTACAATGCTGCGCCGAAAGACGGCGTGTCCAGCTGAGTTCCGGTCACTTTTGCGGTACAGTGACTCGAACGCGCCAAGATCCGGATGGCACCGAGGTGGTGTCCAGCGAGTTGCCGCACTGGTGTGGCCATCCTACAATGCTGCGCCGAAAGTCGGCGTGGGGTGCCCCGTTGGCTTATGAGGTGATGTCAGTAGTGGACCGATGTGTGAATAGGTCGGAACCAGCACAAGGCGCCAAGATCCGAATGGCAAGTCCTGGATGTTGAGTGCCTCAGTTGAGAGTTCTGAGCAGTGCTTGTAAGACTGTCTGAAGCTTATTTGCACCTGCTGCAGCTTCACTATTGCCCTGGTGTGGCCAAAGGTCGCACATGACATAGGCGGCCGGCTCCCGAGGTCCGGCGGAACTTTTTTCCTTTTCCTTTCTGCTTCTTTTCCTACAATCCGTTTCATCTGAAGACACGACCAGGTCCCTGAATGTGTGCAGGGGGACGCTATTGATTGAATGAAAATGGCGGCTTGTCACAAAGCTGACTCAAGCGTTGCTGTTGATGCTATACGGACAAAAATTGGTTTTCAGTTTGTACATTCTTCAGGATTTTTTTTTCTATCCAAGTCTGATTGAGAGTTTGTAGAAAAATGGCTTCAGATTTTCCACATACTACTCTTCAACATTCTTCCTAAATGAAACAATGTGAAACTCACTAGGAGAACGGCTGTTTCTGTTTCCTTTCAAAATGCTGCCAACAATATTTTCTGAATGGAAGACACCATCTTGTAGCATAAAGGGCCGAAAGGGGTTCTGGGCTGGCCGATGGTTGGTGGAGACATTTTGACTATATCTTGGACCTGCCCGGACTTGCCCAAAATGGCGCCGGTATAAATGGGACTCGTAACTCCTTGCCCGCAAATGTATATCTAGAAAATGTTATTGTAAGTGGCCCTGTCTTATTTTAATTACAAAATGTACGTCCACCGATTCCGCAACTGTTAGACACCTTAGTTCTTGCAACCTAATGGCCCGCTCGTTACGTTCCTCTACAGTGTAAATGTCTCCTCATCATATACGATTTCAGTTTGCTCCGTGGCCGGCCCACGTGGTTATAGGCCCGTATTTGTATACTGACATTTTCACAATAAAGGTTTTTAAAACAAAACACGGTAGTAGTATTTACATTGGTAAAGTTTTTACTTTTAGTCACTGTTTTCGAATCAGTAAAAGGCAAGTGAAATAAAGCAGTCCAATTACATGACGGATAAAAGGTATAATATGTAGGAACGCAGTAAAGATAAATGGTCAAGGGCAGTTGTGTTTTCCACTCCTGCAACATAAAGTGATCGATAAGAATCTGATAATCAGGCGTATCGGCGACTAAGACAGCAGGCCGAGTATCTTTTACTCAACGGCTCCGTCATGGAACGAAGAAACGCCCTTTTTCTCGAAAAAGGAATATATTTTACTTGCAGGACAGTTGTACATTTTCCGGGAAAGTACATTAGCCTGGAATATTATAACATATGTTTTAAAAAAAATAATGTTCGAAAACAATAAAAAGCTTAATTTTTAGGTCATATGACCAAGCTTTTCATCATTAAAATAACAAAAGTAAAATGAACCAATGAAAAGTTTTATTAACAAGTCACATGACCTGTTATGCTTACGTTACGCGCTGCGCCTCGGATCACTTCCGGGTGCGCTAACGCGGCGTGTCATATAACGCATTACGCGACAACGTAGGTCAAGAATATAGTCAAAATGTCTCCACCAACCAGCGTTCGGAACACAACCCCTTTCAGTAGTCCAAAAAGTTCTGTTAAATGACAACAGAGGGGACAGGCAACAAGAACCATCAGTCAAAGAGGGGAGGGCAAGTTCTTCTCTTCCGGGTCATGTTGGGGCGCTACCGGAACTGATCGAATTGGTAGTCTACAGTGTTTCTGGATGTTTCAGACTAAAGCTGGCGTCAGCATGAGAGCACTTCCATCTCGTAGCTCCGTCGTGGCCATTCCACGAGCAGACATGGCAGCCGCTCCCCACCAGAAGCCTGCGGGAGTCGGAGGCCCCCAAGACTTTTGTAGAATCTTCACGGCTGAGGGGACGCTTTCGAGAATGGGACCCAAGCCCTAGCAGACAAGCGTCCGAGTTCAAAGGTGTCCCAGGGCCATTTCAGTGGACCAGGCCCAAAACCGAAGAGCCGGCCGCCATTTTGAGAGTCCTGTGGCAGCCGCCTATCGCTGCACCGCAAGAGTGGGAGCGACTCAACTACATGATGAGCGAGACGCTGTAGTCGCAAGAGCGGGCGGTAAACAGCTGAATGGCGGAAGAGGCACAGTGTAGCAAAAGCGGGCGGAATGGCAACTGAAACGGTAAAGGGGCGCCCCACTACAGCTTGTCTTCAGGTCAAACGGATTGTGGGACAAGGTCCAGAATTGAAGAGTCATCAAAAGGCAAAAAGTTCCGCCGGACCCCGGGAGCCGGCCGCCTATGTCGGGGGCGATCTCAGGCTATACCAGTGCTATAAGACTTGGGGAGGGTGTCGGAGCCAAGCGTCTTCTCCGAGTCCGTGCCATCACACCGTCCCTCGGGGGCCTCCGTCAAGCGGTTTAGGGAGGTACCATATAACATTGTTTTCAAATGCAGTCAGGTCCACAAACGACCCTCACTTACTTTGAGAATAGTGAAGCTGCAGTAGGTGGAAATAAGCTTCAGACAGTCTTACAAGCACTGCTTTTGTAAACATTTTTTGTTTTTTTTGTATTTTTGCACAGTTTTATATATTTTTTTTTGTTTTTGATGGAGGGGAAACAACAAAGCACAGGCATTGAAAAAGGCTCAAACTCAGAACTCTGAACTATGGCACCCAACATCCAGGAGCTTGCCATCCGGTTCTTGGAGCCTTGTGCTGCTTTCGACCTATTCACACATCGGTCCACTACTGACATCATCTTATAAACCAACGTTATGTAAATAGTTTTTTAATAAAATGTTTTACCCTGTTTCTTTGCTGGTGTGTTGTCTATATTTTTAATATTTGCATAGGGTTTGTCGTTATTTTGTGCGGGATGGGTGATGGAGCCGAGCTGTCTTGCAGCCCTCATGGTGTGGAGCTCAGTTCATCTCACTATTTTCGTATTTCTCATGAAGGGTTGTTTATAATATTTCTATTTTGGCGAGGTCAAAAAAAGATCCAATTAGTGGCGTACTGATTTTGCTCGATTACTTTTATTTTTTTACACGATTTTTCCCGATCTGCAAAGACTAAACAGAGTATTGCGACTTTGTGCTTGTTTGTAAATAGAGAATGAACCAAAGAGAATCAATTGTAAAACAGTAAATGCTTGGATAATAATTAGGCTTTCCTGTTTTCAGTTTCTATTTTTGGTAAATTCTGGTGGTGTTTTCTCAGTGTTTTCCAGTGATTTCAATACCTCGAAAAAACAGTGCTTTTCAGTGGTTACTCATTTTCGCGCCATAAAAAACAACTGAAATGGTGTTTTACCGGTGTTTATGGTACGCTTTGCTTTTATTATTGCTTGCTTTCTTAATTGGTGCATGGTATATAGCCAGTCTATGTACAGTGTATATGAGGTCCAAATAAACTTTTACAAGTCAAATTTATTGTAGTACACCATACAATATTTCTTCAGTGAATCTTTGGTCATTTGCGCTCTCTCTTTCCTTCCCATGTACACTTTCATTTGTGAAAAGGCCCTCAAGACATTGGCACTTGAGACTGGCAACGCCAAAACAGACAGTGCACAATTTGCCAACTCTGGCCACCAAGACTCTTGCAGAAAGTGCATACATGACATCCTCGACGTTCTCACGCCCATTAACAAATTGCACTGAAACCAGGTCACCCTAGGCCTACTATCTCCCGTCAACCTACATGATGCATCCAACCAGTGTACGGGCAAAGGAGTGAAGTGCTTTACAACCTTCAATAAAATTCTTACATCATTGCAAGTTTGAACTGTGTAAAACTGACTCTGTCTGGTGGCACTAAGCTCCCCACTCTAAGAAGGGGTGAAAAACAAGATAGCCTTGTTAAGTAAAATGGTCGTATACAGACCTGCGAAGTACTTAGGTGCGGCTGCAGTTAGACAGACGCCAGAACACAATAGGGGGCCTGGTGTTGCTCTGGCCCTTTGGCCTTTCACACCTCGGCTCCCCATTCTCTTGTCTGTCTTCGCCCCCTGCACTCTGTGTTGCACTAAACAATGCCAGAACGTTCTTTAATGGCCAGTGAGGTAAACAACGACAATGCTCGACCAGTATTCTGAAAAATGTGGACGGATGGTAAATTGTTAGTTACATGCAAGGCAGGAGCCTGATATCCGACTGACTCAGTCTCACACCAATAGGTCTTTAATTCAATCTTAACGTTTCCCTAAATGATATACTTTTGATTTATGTATGGACTTTGCATTAAGCACTCGCTGTATATGAACAAGGTCAAGACACTTTGCAGTCGTAAATAACCTTACTTAACTGCAGAAACTAGGCACTCTCTGCAAACAACATGGGAAAGATGCTCTGGATCAGCAGAATCAGTCATCAAGAGCTCATCTTTTAGAAAGTAGGCCTCAGAGGCAGGTAAAAGCCAGATGTAACAACAAAAATTGCATGTTTAAAAGTGGCAAGCTTGGCACAGATGAATTCCCAATGTGCAATACACTAAATTCAAATTGTAATTTGCAAAACGAACGATGGAACAATTTCAGACATCTTTCACTGTATGAGGGCCAGCTGATTAAGACGGGGTGAGGGCGTGACACACAAATTCCATGGATGGCTGGCGACTTCTAGCTTGCAATGTTGGTGCAAGTCAAAAACTAATGGAGAAGTTTATTGCCCAGCCTCCATCCCTTCAATCACTTGCCCTGGGTCAAATCCTGTCTCAGGAATATGAATGACCCGGACCATCTGTAACTCCATTGTGTATGGATCTAATGCACTGTGAACAAGTTGTTTCCGATAGCTGACCCCAATAATTTGCCTCAAGAATGTACCATGTACAACTCCACCCAAAGGAAGAGGGGGAACAAGAGGTGGAGCGAAAGGAGGTCCCTTGCTCTGTAGATCATAGGAACACACTTAGATCGAGCACACTTGCAATAAACTAAAACACCCCATCGAAAGACCAGACCAAGTACAGGGTGAGACGGAGGGAGGGGAAAAAGAGACGTTTTGGGTCCAAATTTGATCTAAGATGCGGCCCTTGATATGTGTGGGCGAAAGAATTTGTTGAGACAGGTTCAAACTGGTGAGGGCCTCGAAGACCTCCAAGGCGTGGGTCCCGGCATTGATGTTGTTGAACCAATAATTGAGGTCGCCGAAGAGGGCGAATCTAGGATGGGAAGTGAGGAGGTTGATCAACTGGTCAGACAGAGTGGCCGCGAAGGTTGGCATCGGTTGAGGGGGACGGTAGAGAAGGAGAAAGTTTAAGGCCCCGCTTTCCGTGTTTAAGCTGAAGATGAGATTGTCAACACCCGGGAGGGAGATAGATGGGATAGAGGTGGAATTCAAGTGTTTGGAGATTATGGCCGCTACCCCACCCCCAGGGCGATTTCCTGGCCGATCAGCCTAAACAGGCATTCTAAATTTCTGTGATTCCACAAAGAGTTCAATCTGACCAGTACTTGGTTTCCTCTGGGGGCTTTCCGTGATTAAAAACAGAAATATAACACAACAACTGACATAAAAACAGCCTGGAGTATTGATTTTGTCAATGGTTGTTAGCTGTTTCTGATAAATGAGTAACAACAACAAATTATTTTACTTGTACCTTGTCACTTTTTGACCAATGAATGAGTGCCTCCTTCACACACATTTGTACAGAATCACACCTGCAATTTGAATACTGTATTGTTGCTCTGTGTTCTCTGCAGAGAGGCCATGTATTGAATGATCATGCATTCTGAACACCTTCTTGATCCTCAGGTAGGCACAATGAAAAAGTTATACTGCATTCGGCCTCAAATACAAAGCTCTCAATTGTAGCCTGTTATAAACACCTGGATGCAACTCAATACAAAGTGTGCACCATACAAGAGTAATATGCTGTGAAACGAATTAAACTAATTTGTTGCCATGTATTACCCTAACACACATTGTCAGACAGACAGGAAATAGGCCCCAGCATCGAAATAAAAGTGGCCCCCATTAGTGAATTAGGCAGCTAGAAAAATTTCTGCATTTGCAAATTATATCAGTTTTTAATTTGTAAAGAGATGCTATATACGATTTTGTAAGGTATGGAAGACTGCATATATTTGAGTTTGCTGGAAGCAATGTTTGTTTTAAAATATCAACAGTAAATGACCATAAAGCGGGCCTGTAAACATCCAAAAAAACAGTCTACGTACTGACCTGACAGATTAGACCGTTGGGCACAGCCTGATTTGATTGCCCTATAGGTCAGTCCGACCCTGCAAAAGTGTCATACCTCACTGTGCAGACACTAGACCAGTTTCTTTGCAGGTCAAGTTAGTACATGAATATAGGAAAAGATATGGAGCCCGTTTGAATGTCCAATCTAATTTATTGCTGGGTCTAAGACATGTAGAGCCTTGCTCCAACCACTTGGTAATGCTGTGCCTGCTCCTCTGCCTACACCCCTTGTCTCACTGTCATACTCACACCTATCTGCCCCTCCCCCTTTGTTCTCACCTCTATGCTTCCTTTCCCAGTTTTCCCTCATGGTAGGTGAGCAGTTTTCAAGTGACAGGACGTCATTCTATCCTTTGTTGTGCGCCCTGCAGGATATCCTGCTTTTCATTCATACAGGGGCAGGGCGCACTTCACACATAAGGGCAGTTTAAGTACCTATCAAATCGCTGCCATCATCATGCAACTACAGCGATAAGGCCCTGCGAGAGGGGCCAGCAGGGGAAATGGGTAATAAAAGAAAACCTTAAAACTCTCGGGGGCCCCCCTGGGCCTCGAAACACAGAAGTCTTTAAAGGTGCGAGGCCCCCCTCCATGCTGCCCATGCCTAGCGCCGGCCCTGGTGCTAGCTACAGACTAGTGCCGAGTTATTGTGAGGACTGTTTTCTTTTCAGAGTCAAGGACATGCTTCTCTCTTTTCGTCACAGAAGAGTCTGGAGCGCCCTGTAACAGTAGGTGACGATGCTTGTTGTAGCGGAAATGCGCGCCTGTGTTAAATAGCTTTAGCCTCATGAATGTCTTTGTTGGATGACAAAGTTAAATTGCAATTTCATGGTTTGGTTTCAAAGGGCCGTGTTTATAAAATTCATGAGCTGTTAAAATGTGTCGGAAAATCTGCACCCGGTGAGCAGCGGAGATGTGTATTTATTCATTTATGCGTTTTTATATAGCGCAGACTTTACCCGAAGGCGTCGGAGCTAAAGGCATTAAGATTAAATAAATTAACTACGCTCAACTTTGCATAACATGGATTACTGTGAAATATTGTAAAACACATGTTACATGGCTGATAATTAGCATTAACAGATGACTAGATTATATCAAGAGATACAATTACCTCACTCTACGAGCGAGTGGCAATTCTGCACGGCCAGGCCTTCTCGTGGCCCCACTGACACCCGGGGCAAACCATGCCGCCCGGGCATGATTAATGTCAGGTTCAGGCGTTCAGCAGCAAAGCTGCACACTGGTGTGCCCTGGGCTGCGAGGCCGCTGTGATCCTTGGGGTTGGCTCGGGGGTCCGGTCACAGGAACACATTTTTAAAAAGAATTCCGCGGTGTAAAGCGCGCTCATTGCTGCTAAAACTTCCTCCTCGCATTATGCATCAGCAGCAGGAAGTCACGCGCTGCTCGCACTTCAGACGGCCGCCGCCTTCAGAATAGTGCCGCCTGGGGCGGACCGCCCCCACCGCACCCCCTCTCTGCTGTCCCGCGACCCTGCTGGCTTAAATCCGCAGCAGTGGGAGGACATTCCTCAAGGATAGTTCTTTTTTGTGCTCCTTTGGCTCCCTCAAGTGGCCTAGCGGAGCAACAAATATGTAAAAAAAAAATCAGTGACACTCGAAATATGTAGAAAAACAGTGACACTCGGTTTAAACCAGGTCACCTTATTTTCAATCGGTAGGGTATTATCGTTTACATTCGGTTTAAACCGAATTCCGAACAGCCTAATAATAATCAATCAAATGGAGAGACAAGCAGGCACGACGGATTACAACGGGGGCAAAGGCCTGCGTTAACTACCGTTCACTATCTGCAAAGAGAGAGTACTACTAAGAGAAAAGAGGGGAGGGGGGGGGGCAGCGTTCAAAGCACATCAGCGTGCATAAATACGAAAATGTTTTTATCTATCACGTACTTGACATTTTAAAGCTTTTCATATTTGCTATTAAAAAAACCAATGAAATTCACAGAAAAAACCATAGGTTATAGTGGATATATAGTTAGGAATTTGCATTTACAAAACCTTGAAAATTCAATGAAAAAACCATTGGTTTTAGGCCATATATAGTTAGGGATTTGCATTTACAAAACCTTATTTTACTCGCACAAAACCATTGAAATTCCATATATAGTTATAAGCGCTAACTATATATCGCGCACCCGCAATCCACTGCTGATGATGTCACATATTACATCATTCATGACATGGTTAGTGACATCACTGATGACATCACTGATGACATCTCAAATGACATCACTGATGACATCACTGAAAACATCTCATTTGACATGACTGATAACATCACTGATGATATCATTCATGTGATAATACCATGAACCTCTTCAGACTCTAATATAACCTTAGATACAATCAGTGTAAACAGACAGTCACAGACTGTCACTCATCCATGGAGTTACTCACACACCTAGTCAGTTATGCCAAAAATCAATCACACCTCCATTTTCTCAACTATACAGTTATACACACCTTACTTATTCAAACATATACTAACACATATTTACTTTACTCTCTTATACAATCTCTGATACATGTTCACAATGATCCATACAGCCACTCACACATTTACTGGCTCTTATCCACAGTTATTTATAGATGTCAACTCTCACATGTACTGTGTTTTAC
Organism: Lissotriton vulgaris; assembly: GCF_964263255.1. Classification (NCBI taxonomy): domain Eukaryota; kingdom Metazoa; phylum Chordata; class Amphibia; order Caudata; family Salamandridae; genus Lissotriton; species Lissotriton vulgaris. Next base: position 440,365,347 of record NC_141691.1, on the reverse strand, counting down.
ATATGTACTTAATTTGACATGTAGCACTGAGATATCCATTCACTCACTAATACACTCATGCACAGTCAACCGCCCATACAGCTGTTTGCACATGCACTTTTGAATCTATACATATAGTGAATCAACTACTCACACATCTATGTACAAAGTCACACACCTCCCAGCCACCCATACACACACACTCAGTTTCCCATACAAATACTTGGACAACCAATCAATAACCCATACAGTTACTCATATAGCTACTGATCAACATATGCAGCAGTTTGTAGAACAACAGATATAATGATGCACAAATTAAAACAGTTTAGTCACTAACCCATGCACTCAGTGAGACACATTTAATCACTCACTCAATCAGTCAGTCATGCACCTAGTAAATCCTTCATCCAGACACTTATATATCCACTCATTCTTCAATATGTAAAACATATTTTAACTTTACAGAAACATACAGTCACTGGATGTTGTCATCAGTGATGTCATCAGTGATGTCATTTGAGATGTCATCAGTGATGTCATCAGTGATGTCACTAACCATGTCATGAATGATGTAATATGTGACATCATCAGCAGTGGATTGCGGGTGCGCGATATATAGTTAGCGCTTATAACTATATATGGAATTTCAATGGTTTTATGCGAGTAAAATAAGGTTTAGTAAATGCAAATCCCTAACTATATATGGCCTAAAACCAATGGTTTTTTCATTGAATATATATATATATATAATAAATTAAAACATTAAAATATTTTTAATCTTTTTAAAATACATTTTACACTACATTAACTGAAACAGTAGAGAAAATATTGCATAGTGGACAGGTAAAAATTACTATTCCCACTCCAGTAAGTGCAACAATAGGGAAAATGTTGGATAGCGTAGGGGTAAACATTACTATTCCCACTCTAGTGAGTGCAACATTAGGGAAAGTGTTGGATAGGAGAGGGGTCAAAATTACTATTCCCACTCCAGTGAGCTCAACAGTAGGGGCGGTGTTGGATAGCGTAGGGGTAAAAATACTATTCCCACTCCAGAGAGTGCAACAGTAGGGAAAGTGTGGTAGCGTAAGGGTAAGAATTACTATTCCCACTTCAGAAAGTTCAACAGTAGGGAAAGTGTTGGATAGCGGAGGGTTAAAAATTACTATTCCCACTCCACAGAGTGCGACAGTAGAAAAAGTGTTGGATAGCAGAGGTGTAATAATTACTATTCTCACTCCAGAAAGTGAAACCGTATTGAAAATGTTGGATAGCGTAGGGGAAAAGAATTACTATTTGCACTCCAGTGAGTGGAACAGAGGGGAACGTGTGGATACCATAGGGGTAAAAATGACTACTCCCACTTTAGAGAGTCAGATGTCAAGAAAATAGCGCCAAAAAGAACAAAGCACCAACTGTGGTGTGGAGTCTGGCATCATTCAACGGCGGTCCTGATGAGGCTTGCAATGCCAGTCTTTGCAAGGGGGGAGACCTATGAGACAGTGATAATGCTTCAGTTCTGCTCTAAGTTGCACTGCATAGCAGAGAAGATGTGTCAGTTCCGCTGTATCCACGTAGGTCGGTATAGCAATTTAGGGCCATTTCTAAGGGTTCCGAACTAGGGAGGCACCACTTGGCATGGTATACTCACAGATGGTAGAGTCCAGGGGCACGGTTTACATTTTTGGGAACCTTCTGTCCCTCAGTCTCAAATCAAGAGAACAGCAAACTAGGCCTTGAAGGGCCTGTGGGGTCCTGGGTTTTAACTGTTGCAGGTCCTGTCCTTCACACCCAGGCAAGAGGGCAGCAGGCAGCAGGTCTGCACAGGAGGTCAGAGGACCCACAGGTCCAGAAGTATACTGAAGAGTTGGTGTTGGAGGTCCAATATGCATATTTGGTTGTTGCTTTGAAGTGGAGAGAAGCTTCAATAGGCATGCTCTTGAAGTATGCATGTGCGCTGCCTTCCCTGCCAAGGCTATAGTCTAACTAAAGGAGGAATGCAGCTCCTTGTGTGGAGGCAGGACACAGCCTATTCGAGTGTAAGTGGGGCTGTGTCCATCTCCTCCCTCCCATTCTGCCGGTAATGGCCCATCGAGACAAACGTCGGCTCTTTATTGTGTTAGGCTCTTTCGGAAAAATTCGCCAAGCCCAACTGTCAACTACACACATTCATGTGTCCCAGAGACAGGCAACAGTCACAAAATGTCAAAGCCAGGAAAATGAAACCTTCTTACTGTGGAATCTTCAAAATTATAATTTAAAATCTGATTTCACCACAAGTGAGAATTTTTCAATAAAATTCCAAAGACACCATACAAGAACTCGTTAGCTGTTCCCAATTGGAGATTTTTGCTTATTAAAGGTAATGAGATAACTGAAATGTTGTCTTATGGGAGAGGTAGGGGTTGCTATAGTGAGAAACATATTTAAGAGTGTTTCACTGCCAGCACATGTAAAACTAAAACGTACATGCCCACCTTTTTTTACACTGCGCCTTGCCCCCTAGCCTGTCCAGGGCCTTCACTAGGGCTGATTTGTATAGATTAAAAAGGAAGGTTTGGGCCCTGCCAAAGGTTTATTTTGCCAGGTCGAAATGGCAGTTTAAAACTGCACATTCAGACTGCAATGGCAAGCCTGAGATGTGTTTAATGTGCTACCTAAGTGGGTGGTAGAGTCAGTGTAGCATGCCTACTAATAGCATTTTATTTACAGGGCCTAGGCACAGGTGGTACCACCTTGCTAGGTACTGACAAGTAAACGTAAAATGTAAATGTAAATTGATACTTGTATAGCGCACTACTCACTCGCAAGGGTCTCAAGGCGCTTGTACGAATACCGCTGTGAAACCTATCCTGGCTTTCCCTGTGAGGCGTTCACTCCTGGGCACCCCCAAGGAGGAGGCCAGGCAGCCTTAGCATTGTGGGGGCTGTTGTGGAGATTAAGCAAGCTATTGCCCTGAGTTGCAGAGTGGGACTCCATGATTGGAATAGGCACCGAGGTGAGAATTATCAGGTCCATGGAATTTTGAGCCCAAGACCCACCGAGGCGGGGAATTGAACCTTGGTCCCGGGCTAGATCTCTGAATCAGGGTCTGCCGCTCTAACCATTGAGCCACACTTCTACAAGTAAACTAAATATGCCAATTGAGTATGAGCTAATCTTTGAATCAGAGGGAGGGAGAAACTGGCTAATCTTTATCCAGGTCCAGCATACGTGTCCGTTAGTTAATCTCTACAAAAGTGGTATGCAGTTCCTAATGTTAAAAGCAGGAGTTTGCGTGTTTTTATGAGATCCACATGTTGGTGTGAAGTCACAGAAGTGGGGATAAGAATCCTCTCCAATTGGAAAAAGACCCTCACACACCCAGCCAGCTAGGTGTCTTGTTTCATCATCGGGTCTGCTCCTTATCGGGCCTGGGCTCAATAACCGATCGGCACCCGATAGTGATTTGTTGGGAAGTGGAGTAAAATAAGGGAGGTGGTCCACTCAAAATAATTTTAATGAACGTGCACAGCAATTCATCAGGACCAAATAGGATCTACCAACCTTTTTGGTGGTGGTCAACAATGAAGTGAACACTGCCCAGACCAGCTGTGTGAGGGGAGGACAACCGCCGCTCGTATTCCAGAGGAACCAACACTACACATTAGTGTCTACACCAGCCGGTACTGATTCCGTGCAACCTTGACCCTAATTGGGTTGTGTTTTTTGATCTACAAGTACCACTTTTAAGGGTGCTGTAATTGTGGTCACTTTCCCACTTCACTTCATTGTTGACCAACACCAAAAATTTTAGTTAGATCCTATTTGGTCCTGCTGAATTGCCGTGTAATAGATTAGAGGGCAAGAAATATGTTGACCTTTTCTACAAGCGCATAAACTTCATGTCCTTAGAGTGGAGATACGCGCCTTTTGACTTTTAACTAGGGCAGGGGCCACATTCATTGAAATTATTTTGAGTGGACCACCTCCCCTATTTTATTCCACTTCCCTACACATAACTATCACCTACACTGATCTAGGGCCCTCACATGCATCTCACCCACCAGCATATGGAACAAAGATCTCCGCCAAGAAGGCCCCATCTCGGGTGCCGATCGGGTATTGCAGCGCCGACCCGATAATGAGCAGACCCGATGATAAAGCAAGACACCTAGCTTGCTGGGTGTGTGAGGGTCTTTTTCCAAAAGGAGAGGATTCTTATCCCCACTTCTGTGACTCCACACCAACATTTGTATCCCAAAAAAACACGCAATCTACTGCTTTTAACATTAGGAACTGCATACCGCTTGTAGATATGAGCTAATCTTACCATATTTTATGAGGAGGGCACAAGCACTTTCACACTGGTTGGTGGTGATAAAGTGTGCAGAGTCCTATGACCAGCAACAACAAAGTCAGCAAAACAGAAGGTCTGAAGGTAAAAGGTTAGGGGGAAAACCACATCAAGATGCCAGTTCTAACAGTGTCTCCCTATGCTTGAGACTTTTGATGAACAATCAGCTTTGATGTTTTCATCATACGGGCCTGTAATAAATTGGGTTACTGTTTGGGGTAAACCCTCGTCAAGCAGCAACCACAAGTCTCCTCAGGGTGAAGTCACAAATAATCCCTAAATTAACTTGTGTCAACCCTTGGGTAGCTTGGCACAGAGCAGTCAGGCTTAATTCAGAGGCAATGTATAAAGTATTTGTGGAACACTTGAAACTGGAACACACTTAAACTGAAGGAGAAAAATAGAGTATTTTTTAATAAATTATGAAAAATATTGGCAAAAAAGCAATTAGTAAAACAGGAGGGATTGAATTTGAAAGTTTCTAGAGAAAATAGTGCCTAAAGGTGTAAAGCACCAACTGTGGATATCCGGTTGTGCTGGACTGGGGTAGAGTCACAAGTTCAGGCTGACCGCAATGTAGAGTGGGCCAGCGACAGGGGCCCAGTTGGGCCCACTGAACAAAAGTACCTTACATCCTGGTTTATGGAGAATTAGATCCACGTTGAAGATGTGTCTTGCAGCTGAAGCGATGCCTTGGTTCCATGATGCGGTGAAGCTGCGGTGATAGGACTTGTTGATTAAGTGTCAAAAATACCATTGACATGGCTTGCGATGCACAGTCTGGTGATGAGGATGCGGCGTGTAGTCAGTGCAATACCTTGGCTCCAAAGAGCTTTGAGGATGTGATGCGGAGTCCGACGTCACTATCAGGGCTGCTCTAGTTAAGGGACATGAAGGCCTGGGCTGTCGTTGAGTGGTACAATGCAGTTCTGAAGGTGATGCAGGCAGTAGGGGCAATGTAGGTCTTTGCAATGGGTTGCATTCACACAGCAGCAGCAAAGCTTGGATATCGCTCTGGGTTGTGCACAAAGGAGATGTGTCATGGCACTGGATCCAGAGAGGCTGGTGAAACATGTCAAACTCACTTTCAAGCACCCAGGACTGGTGTGGCACCACTTGGCAGGGTAGACTTACAGATGTTAGAGTCTAAGGGCCCCATTAGGTTGGCGGGCGGATCGTGCCGGCCGGGCCAGTGGTAGTCACCACTGGTTCGATGGGACAATCCACCCGCCATCCTTGCATCAAAGACCCCTTGTCATATTACAATGGCTGGGGGGTCCGAGGCGGATGGAAAGACCATCCACCTCTTTTCCGCCTAGTCGACCGGGCGGAAACAAGTTCAATATGATGGCGGTGTCTGTTAGACATCACCAGCCATTGTAGGATGTGGGCTGGGACATGCCTTTCTGTGGCGGCAAAGGCATGCAGAGTCTGCTTGCGGGGGCCCATTGCGGGCCCCCAGGGACTCCGGAGGGGGTGAGGGGTGCTCATGGGGGGTACCTATGGTACCCCCTTCAGTTCCATGCACAAAACGGCAGACACCGAGCACGGTGCCTGCCATGTTGTGCATGGATGTGCAAGACATGCCTTTCTGACATTGTGGTGTGCGGTGCTAAGTGCACCACCTGCTACAATGTCAGGATTGAGGGATACGCCCGCCAGTGTGACAGGTGCATCCTAATATCTGCAACGGGACCCCCACACCTGTGGCGGGCGGTCCTCTTCCACGGGGGACTGCTGGTGGACAAAGTCCGCCCGCCATCCAAATTACCCCCTAACTGCAAATGCAAAGTTGTTGGAAGCATGTTATTTCCTTGAGGCTTCCTATCAGGATGCCAGCCAACCAGTCCTTGGTGTCAGCCTGGGTTCTGGTTTCAAGGTTGCAGGTCTAGTCCTTCTCACCCAGGAAACAGGGCAGAAGGCCAGCAAAAACAAGGTCATAAAAATGGAGGAGGAGAACAAAAAGGATGGGGAAGACCACCTTAAGTCTGACAGGTCTAACAGGGCCCTATTCATGAAGGTAAGTTTGGTCACAAACATAAAACCGATGTATCCTTTTTGTGCCTTGCAGGACATCATGAAGGGATTGCTTGCAAATGTAAGGCCATTTATTAGTGTGGACCACAACAATTGAAAATTCACTCTAGGGTTTGAAAGTGGATGTTCCAAGTGGTGGTTGATCTTGGAAAATTTAACAGTCATTGGCATTTGTGGGCAGCTTGGAACTCCATTCTAACTCTTTTCTCACACTGGAAATGTTGAATATTAACCTCTGTGCAGCGCTCCTTTTCCAGGGTGGGAGCAGAAAGAGATCAGCCCCAGATTTGCCGGGCATGTAGTAGAAGGACATTTTCCATAGGAAAACATATTTCCCCAAAGAAGAAAATGGGCATGTGCACACGGTAATTCTATTGCCTCTGTTTGAAGTTCTCCACTTGGATTGCTATAAAGTATATTTGCAACTGTGGGGGTGCTCTTGGGGGGTACCTAGGTACCTATGGAACCCTCTGCAGTTCCATGCACAACATGGCAGGCACCGCCATGGTGCCTGCCATGTTGTGCATGGATGTGCAAGACATGCCTTCCTGACATTGTGGCGGGCGGTGCTGAGTGCACCGCCCACTGCAATGTCAGGAATGCAAGATGCACCCGCCAGTGTAGCAGGCGCATCCTAATATCTGCAACCGGACCCCCGCACATGTGGCAGGTGGTCCTATTCCACGGGGGGATGGCAGGTGGACAAAGTCTGCCCACCATCCAAATGACCCCCTAAGTGCAGATGCAAGGTTGTTGGAAGCATGTTATGTCCTTGAGGCTTCCTATCAGGAGGACAGCCAACCAGTCCTTGGCTATGGAGGATGCCCCATCTGAGCCATAGTGGACCTGTGCTGGCTTAGAATTTGGTTGACAACTAAGAGGACAAATGTAAAAGAGGAAGGATGATGTACACAGGCTATACACCCACACCCATTTGTCTGGAGCCTATTACTAGTTTACTAACACTTGTATGTCGAGCCTACTTTAGGACACACTTTTTTACTGGCAGACCAATGCCCCTCACTCTCCTGCACTATTTGCCACACCATTTTATTTGCATTCTGTCTAATCTGCCCTCAGTATCCTTATTCTCTCTTCTCTTACTACCTTCTCCCCTTTCCGTTAGGGTACTTCGGACCTATCTTTTATTGATACTGTGCCTCTCTCCCATTCTGATCTATGGCCTCAACACTGGCTATTCCCTGTACTGGTAGCCTGATATTGAAGCCGTTACAGTACATCCCTTTATTCTTATTTAGTGACACTCTTTTTCCTTTTACCCCATCATTGTGTCCTCCACTCGGTTTTCTGTCCTAACATTGATTCTCCCTATATACTAGGTGAGAGGTGTGCCTGTGAGAGTGCATGGTCAGCAATGTTCCTGTTCCTGTGGAAGAGTTGGGGTGTGTCTGTATGAGTGCATGGAAAACAGCTGTGTAAATGTGGGTGCAGACTGAGTGGTATGTGAATAGTGTGAGTGGTGTGTGCTTGAGAAAGCAGGGTGAGTGGTGTGCCTTTGTTAGAGCAGCAAAGTATACAATAAGTGATGGATTGAATGCTTGAATTAATCCCAGCCTCTGGTAATTACTTGAGGCTGCATCCCAGACCATCGTTATTTTGCACACCATGCTCTCCAATTTACTCGCTGATACTTATTTTTAATTGTCTGCAATAAGATCCATGACAAGACTATGCCATGAGAGCCAGACTAAGGGGCCCATTAGGATGACGGTTGGAAAATCATCCCAACCCGCCATGGAAGCAGAAAACAACTGCCAGCCAGGACCATGGAAAAACCGGTGGACAAATTAGTAACAACTTCCCAAAAAGTCAATGGTAGAGCCATGGGAAGAGCTGCTGCACAGTCACCGCAGGAGACAAACCATATAAAACATGGCAGACAATGCCAAAACCCCACAATAATGCTAAACATTGCCATGCCCCGCCAATAGACAAAACACATCACAACTGAACAAATGCATGCCAAACAGAAACATACAATTCCCAGGACAACACCCACAACACACCTGACAGCAAATCCCCATTTGGACGCACCCACATAGCAGAGCATAAAACCAGCCCCTTCACTGACCACAATCCTTTGCAACACTCCAGAAGAGAAGGGCATCCACCAGATCAGATAGGAGAGGCAAAAGAACACAGTCACTCAACAACACCACCACGACCATCACACCAGCACCAACAAGCCCCCATCACATAACACACATCAAACACACCAACACCACACCCACCACCCACACCCCTGCACCCAGAAAGCACTTTGCACATCACACCATGTTCACACATAAAATGCCCAGATTCACAGAGAGTGAGTTGACAGTCATAATCAATGAGATAGAGTGGAACCACAACTGTTTGGTAGCCTGGTCCACCAGACACCATTAGCCACAAGGACACAGATGTAGGAAAGGATAGTACAAAGGGTCAATGCAGTAAGGAACACCCCGCGATCCAAGAAGGAGATCATAAAGCGGTGGCAATATCTCAAGAGTGTTGTCAAAGAGAGGAGGAGCAAGAACTGGGAGGTGGCTAACCGGACTGTCAGTGGCCTTCCCCCACTGAAAACATTCACACCATGGGAGGAGAAGGTGCTTGCCATACTGCATCCAGAGAGTCACACAGGAGTTTCTGGGGGAGTGGAGGCTGGTAAGTACAAACAAATGTTAACCAACACACTGATATGTACTGTCTTGCACAAACAAACACCCACACCACCCAAGACAAAACCCATACATCTGCACAACACACCCACAAAAACCTGTCTCACAGATCCAACCTTCACTCACTCCCATTTACTCTAAACGTAGCAGGCAATAATACAGTGGGAGCCTGAGCATAGGCATCCTGCACTACTACTCCCACCATGCCCCCTGTCCCACACACCAGCAGGATGGAGCACTCCTCCCCCACAAGCATGTGGCAGACATTATAGTGTTCACCTTCACCTAACAGGTAGGTAGCCATCTTGCCTGGGAGGGTGTTTGGGGGTGGGAGGCCTGCACAACTACTCCCAGCATGCACCCTGGCCCATACCCCAGCAGGATGGAGCACTCCCTCCCACCCACAAGCATGTGGCAGCCATTGCAGTGTTCACCTTTACCTAACAGGAAGGTAGCCATCTTGTAAGGGATCGGTGTGGGTGTGTGTGAGTCCTGTGCTATAACTCCTAACAGTCCCTCTTGTCTCACCCCTGAGCAGGATGGAACACTCCTCACCCACCCGGAAGCATGTGCCAACAATTGCATTGGCCAAAGCCTTAAGTACATGGCTTGCTGCTTCATGTGACCATGTGGCCCCGCTTAAAAAGATTAAAGCGGTTCGTCCATACGACGCGCACAAATGGTTCTCCACTGAGCTCAAAGCACTAAAACTTGATCTCAGGCGGGCGGAACGCCTCTGGAGACGTCAGTATTCTCCTCCTCTGCGCGTTCAGTACAGACAACTCCTTACCAACTATAAAAAAGCAGTCCTTAATGCCAAAACCTCTTATTTCACGGAGAGAGTATCGCTCTCCGTGAATAAACCCCGCGAAATCTTCTCTTTGGTCCGCAATCTTGCCACTTCTGATCGCTCCTCCCCCGGCTTGGTTCCCTCCCAACCCCTCTGCCTTTCACTCAATAACTTTTTTATCGACAAGATTGCGAATATTAAAGCTAACATTCCTACTGTGCCTCAGCCTATCCTCACCAGCCCTGCCACTGCCCCTTTCTCTTCCCTCGACACTTTCCCCCCTATCTCCCCTGACTTGTTTCACAACTACCTGTCTAAAGTTAAATCTGGCTCTCCTTTGGACGGCGCTCCTGCGCGTATCCTCAAAACCCTTTTCACTAATTGTCCTGGTCCTCCCCTCACTCTTCTCAACTCCTCATTGGCCTCTGGTGCTGTCCCCTCTTCCTTTAAATCTGCTGTTGTTCTCCCTATTCTAAAAAAACCTGGTCTAGATCCCTCCCTTCCGGCTAATTTCCGTCCCATTTCCCTTCTCCCCTACCTGGGTAAGATCCTAGAGACCCACGTCACCTCCTGCCTCTCCTCATACATCGAGGACAATGGCCTTTTAGCTTCCCACCAGGCGGGCTTCCGCCCTGGCCATTCTACAGAAGCGGTGGTTCTCGCGGTTTTGGATGAACTCAAGGGCAAGGCAGATGTTAACCTTCCCCAAGCCTTGGTGCTTCTCGACTTGTCCGCTGCGTTTGACACGGTCGACCATTCTATTCTTCTCGACCGTGTCTGCGCAGCGGGCATTCGAGGCGCGGCCTTCTCCTGGCTAGCATCCTTTCTTCAGGATAGGCATCAGGCCGTTCATCTCTCTGGTTTCTCTGCCCCCTTCTGTCCGGTCACCTGTGGTGTTCCTCAGGGCTCCTCTCTTTCCCCTCTCCTCTTTAATCTGTACATCTGTCCCCTTGTTTCTTCTCTTCTCAAGCTGGGGGTCTCTGTATATAATTACGCAGATGACCTCCAGCTTGTCTTTGATCTGTCTTCTTCTCCCGATTCTATTCCCAAGTTCAGTTCCACTCTTATCTTTATCTCTGAGTGGATGAGTGCCAACCATCTTAAGCTCAACCCCGATAAGACGGAACTTGTCCTCACGGGTGGCCCCTCTAACCCTTGGTCCCCTGCTCACTGGCCCCCTTCTTTTGGCCCCCCCCACGCCCTCTTCCTCTGTTCGTACCCTTGGCATTAAAGTCAGCTCTGACTTAACCATGCACAGCCAGATCAGCTCTGTTGTGTCTTCATGTTTCCTTTCCCTCCGTCTTATTCGGAAAATCTCTCGCTTTTTCACCATCGACGCGCTTAAAACCATAGTCTTGGCTTTAGTCATCACTCGCCTCGACTATGGCAATGGCCTGTACGTGGGTATCCCCTCCCACGAATCCCGACGCTTACAGGCCATTCAAAACCAAGCTGCCCGTCTCATTCTCTCCCTCCCCAAATCCTCTCACATCACCCCGGCTTTGAAATCCCTTCACTGGCTCCCCATCCTCTTCAGATCCCTTTTCAAACTAGCTTGCTTTGACTTTCGTGCCCACTCTCGCTCTGCCCCTGCTTACATCACTTCCCTCATTTCTTCCTACGCTCCCAGTCGCACCCTCCGGTCCTCCTCTCTCTCCCTTCTTCACATTCCCCGTTTCCGCAAATCCAGATCCGGGGGCACTCGTCTTTCCGTCCTGGCTCCCCAGTTCTGGAATAGTCTCCCACTTCATCTTCGCTCCATTCCTATTCTTAGCCATTTCCGCAAAGCCTTAAAAACTTTTCTTTTTTCTTTGGCTTTCCCTTCTTAGGTTCCCTTGTGTGTCCCTCTGTGAGTTCTGACCCAGGTCCCCCAGCGCCAGGAAGCCGCTTGGAAGCAGTGCGCTTTATTAAATATTGTTTTCATTTCATTTCATTTCATTTCCACCCTCATCTAACAGGTAGTTAGCCATCTTCCCAGGTTGGGCTGTTTACGGGTGGGAGGCCTGCAATAATACTCCCACCATGTACCCTTGTATCCTAGCTGAGCAAGATAGAGCACTCGTTCCCACCCAGAAGTAGTTGGAAGCTATTGCAGTGTTCACCTTCACCTAACAGGACGGTAGGACGTACGTGCACCCACACATTTGTCACTAATCAAAGCATCTATTCCAATAGGAGCACAGAAGGAAAAAGAGACTCAGGGTTGCCCTCCACTCAGTGAATCATAAACACAAAAAACCCAGTCTCTAAGGCAAACTGTTTTCGGAACAAGTATGTATATACCTCACATCTATATCTTCTTCAGCAACAAAACCCCTTTATTACTGTTTCATAAGTGGTAATGTGCTATAGTCATTGCCCTTTATTTAAAATGAAAATCTTTTTTGACAGACAGTCTTCAAGAAACACGCACAGAGACTGAAATGCAATTTACACAGTTCTTAATCATGTCAGTACACCTAAATCAGTGAAAAAAGGTGAGAAGGACAAAATGACCCCTCACGGCGCACCACCAACGGGGTAACCGGTAGGTACTCACCAGATAGGTCCCCTGTTCTTATCATAGGCAGTCATTTTTGTCCCAGAAAAGCATGCCATATGGCAACACCACCCCTCTCATTGCACACATATGCACACCGAACCTGCATGTCACGCACAGTGTGCACACAGGTAAGTAAAGGGAACTGTCACAGATAACAAACAGTGACACACCAACGTACATGCACAAGGACGACTAGGCACAACCATGCACAGCACACACTGATGAGTGCATTGCCATGTGGCCCAAACAGCAAGGACCATTACAATATTTAGGAAGCATGTGTGGGCTCATAAATCTAAATCTGTACATGATAGTAAAAAGTTATGCAGTACAATACACTGCCCAGTCCATGGCCAGATCTATCGACTGCCAGGTCAGACAAATCAACAAAGAGACAACAATGACAAAATGTTATGCTGGTCCCTACATGGCAACAGGTCCCGGTGAACATGATTCCATTACGATTTGCATGCTATGCATTGATACCGCACGACATGTACAAGTAATGTATGTACCTCTGCACCATGTTAGGAGGCACAGTAGTGCACATAGAAAACAATGTGAAGATCTGTCAATTGTGTAGTGTACAGACAGTGGATGACACACAGCCAACAGAATGCTTGCAGAGTGCACAACAATGATCATTCCCCATCTAATCCACAGGTGACCAAGAACTAACTGCTGAGGACAACATCAATGACTAGTAGAGCCAGTCTCCCCCCGGTACCTGGACTCTCGGATGTAGACTCCCAGGAATTTCTGGACGATGATCTTGAGGCCAGCCAATCTGGTGTGCCAGGGAGCAACAGGTCCTAGGACCCCATCCTCCCCACCACCACATCTTCTGGAACACCAACTGCACAGCAGACCCCTGCTGTTACAGCCTGTGCGTCCACCGCTGCCACCACCATCACCACCAGTGCCACCTGCAACACCCTCCCTGTCCCAGGGGATTTCCAACCCACACCAACAACTGAGGATGGCAGGGAGAGTGTGCAGGGAACCACAGTGACGAGGATACAAGTCTGTGGCAGCAGGGCAGGTGGGAGGGCCAGGGTCACCCGCAGATACCAGAAGGCTGGGACCCCATCCCTGGAACACATCACCAGAGTCCTTGGGGCATATGAACAGGCCCAGGGACAGAGTGGCCGGTTGGACGATCTTTTATGCAAGCTCATTCTGCTGATGAGGTCCATAGACACCCGCATTGGAAAACTGGTGGACCTCATGGGCCAGGAAGTGGCGTTACTGAGGGACAGGCCTGCGTCCCAAACAACACATCCACCCCCTCTGTTTTGCCGCAGGATGACTGTTCACCATCCTCCCTTGTGGCCACAGAGAGGGGTCAGTCCTCATACACTGCTAGCGTCAGAGTAGGGCCCGCCAAGCGACCCAGGGGCCGTACGTCGAAGAGCCTCGGAGTATCTGGAGGCAAATCACCAGCATAAACACCAGTCACAGAGCCAGCCCTGATGGTAACCATCTTCCCCACTGCATTGACTGTTTGGATTGACCTTCCCCACACTGCCTTGTGAATGGCACCTGTTTGTTGGACTGGGTCACCACATCAAAGTGGTATCTACTCTTACATCTAATTTACCATGCCTGTCAACTCACTGCCCCATCATCACCTCCATGTAAATCTGCCCACACCCCTCACATGTCAACTTTGTAAATAAAATACGATACACACTATTTTTGTGTCAGATTTGTCTCTAGATTAGGATGTACAGTCTTCAAAATGTCCATAATGTATCAGAAGTATGTACTTTAATCAGGCAAGGAGAAGTTTGAGGCCCCTAGGGAAACACAACAGAACAGCATTCACTGGTGTGAGTGTGGCATCACAGACAGTACACTATACCAACTATCACAACCAACACAATGTGCAATAAGTGTCAACATACACATCCTGTATACATTCACAGATGACATGTCACAGTCACATATCCGCATACAGGTGACTTTATATATTGCTGTTTAAAGCATTCGCCCATAGCCCTTCATGACAACAGCATTCTCACCAGACAATTTATATGTTGGACTTCGTCACCCACCTTCAAGTGAAGTAGCAGGTGATGAGCTGTTGGCGCATGTCACCACGTTCATCCTCCCCACTGTCCTCATCACTGGACTTAGGTTGTTGTGCAGGCGGGGGCCTTGGGTACTCTTCATCATCCAGGAGCACGGGTATTTGCTTGCGAATGGCCTGGTTGTGGAGCATGCAGCATGCCACTACGATCTGACACACCTTCCTGGGAGAGTATGCCATTGCACCTCCGGTTTTGTCCAGGCAGAGGAAACATGACTTGAGAACACCAAAAGTACGCTCCACCACACAACGTGTCTTCCCATGGGCCTCATTGTATCAGATATCAGCCGGGGTCCTGGGATTCAGCAGTGGGCTCAGCAGCCATGGACGGCTGGGAAATGCAGAGTCACCTAGGTATGACAAATAGACATTGTAATGTTGCACAGGCAGATGTCTGCAGGTCACACAGCCAGCATGCCATACGACTAGGCATACTCACCCACAATCCATGCACGCTTGGGAAGCATATTAGCCATCATGCGGGGCACAATGCTACTCCTCAGGACTTAGAGGTCATGGGCTGATCCGGGTAATCAGGCACACACATGCGAGATGATCAAATTTCCAGGCACACCACCTGCAAACTGATGGAGTGGTAATAATTTCAATTACGAGAAATGTGATCACTTGCCTGTGGTGGCACAAGAACAACATGTGTGAAATCTATGGCACCAACAACATGAGGATGTGCCCAAGGGGATAGAAGTCTCCCTTCACAGCTGCAAATTCAGCACCACTGGGGAAATGGATTATGTCCTTGTATCTCATCGTGGCAGACAGAACATCACTCAGCACCATGCTAAACATCGGTTGAGACATCCCACCAGCGCTGGCCACGGTCTCCTGGAACAATCTAGAGGCAAAAAAATGGAGGGCTGCCATCACTTTATAAGTTGGTGTGAAATCTGTTGGATATGTCCGGCGAGGCTGCAGGTGGGGCTCCAACATATCACAAAGGGTTTTCAGGGTGGCTTTATCTAGAAGGAATTTGCGAATGATCACCACATCCTCCATGTCCTCCAGCAATGTCAAGTGACGAATCAGATTTGGCCTCCTCCTAGTTGAGATCAAAGTGGACACATGTCAATGACATCCATCATGAGATGGCCAAAGCATATCCCGTACAGGATGACACAGGATAAACACAGACTGACTTGACAAATGAGTGACACACCAGTTCACATGGGTGGATGTTTGAGCCACACAGACAGCACACCTCTCTATTTACAATACACAAGTGGCTCAACCACCACATAGGTCATTGTGAATGCACAATGTTTAATGGCCACATTTCCCATAAGCACGCCTGTGAGTGTAACATCAAGCCAATGGCACACCTCCACAACACAATGACCACAGTTGGCAATGAACTGACAATTGCGTGTATGAGCAGATAGATTAGCACAAGTAAGTAACTAACTACATCATACAGTGAGACAAGCCTTACAGAGGTCATCACTGCCCCACAACACATTGATATGTGTACACATTGTAGAGTCCACTACAACACTGTTTTGCCTCATCAACCATCTAATGTATTTGTGACATGTTAGGGACTACAGGCCAATGTACATCACACATACACGATCATGGCACATGTAGGCACATGTGGAATCAATGGAACATTGACATTGGGCGAACGATGATGTGCCCTTCACCATGTGGCCACTTTGCACTGTTGAAGTGTTCCCGATGGACATTGCCATTGTATGTGGGCCAAACCACAGTAGCTACTGCCTGGCCCCGGCTGTGTGTCACCAGCACCCCCCCTGACACAGGTGCAGTAGTCATTGGCATGGAGACATGCCCAAATGGTGGTTGGCATGCTCCGCCACCCTAATCACGGTAGCTACCGCCTGGCCCCAGCGGTGTGTCACCAGCACCGCCCATACACACAAGTGCGGTAGTGATAGCCATAAGGACATGGGAAGATGGTGGTTGGCATGCTCCACTACCCAAATCAGGGTAGCTACCTTCTGGCCCCAGCTGTGTGTCACTAGCACCCCCATACACACAAGTGCCATAGTGATAGCCATAGGGACATGGGAAGAAGGCCGTTGGCTGCCCCTGCCATTGGGTGCAGGGGCAGTGGTGCCAGGTGTGAATGTAACTCATCCCCTCTTACTGATACGGACATGGGCAGCTCCAGAGGAAGTGGAAGGGAGGGTAGGCACTGGCTGCTGTGTGGTAGAAGATGATGCAGAGTCTCCATTCCCTTTGCCCACCACCATGGATGCATCCCCGCTGGCATCAGATGATGTGGTACTTCGGTCCCAGGCAGGGACTCCTCCTGCATACTCCGGTCCCCCTCTGAGGCGCTGGTAACCTCTGTGTCACTGGGTTCCTGTGCAGCTGTGGTGCTAGTCTTACCTCCACTGGTATTCAGCTCCTGTCCCTCAGTGACCACTGGCGAATCTACATGAGTGAGAGATACAGGGTCAGGTTAGAGGCATCAACAGAATAAAGCAATGCAATGAATGCAGTACACAAGATGCCCAAATCTACCTGTTGCACACCACACTCTGCAATTACATTGCAGCAACTCACTACATAGATCACAACAGTGCATGTAACCCTGATCACCTGTCATGACTGAGCCATGTTAAGGCCACACAGCACAACACCCTGCCCGTGGCTGAAGTCTACCAGACACACAACTTGCGCTGCCCACACCTACAGACATGATGTAGGAAAACCACTTGTTGCTACTGACAGACCTTGAGGGAACAAGATGTGACAACACAGACTCCTATTATGACATGACAGTTTACAATGGCAAATAGCCCATGCAAAACACTATGTTGAACTCTGGGGCCCAAAGACTAGTGCACATTGTTATCAGATGTCTCGGACTCAACATTCATGGTGCATGCAATGTACACATGGATGTAGTCAAACTCAGATTGGGAACACTGCTGTACACTGCCGAATCGATTCCCCAGACTATCCCGATGCTGAATAACCATGAAGAGCACAACACATATGGCAATGGGACTGCACGACTGGGAGGATCACCTTTGTAAGTACAGTTTGTGCAAATGCATGACACGTGCACCCAGCCCAGCAGCCACTTACATGACACTGCACTGCAATACTCCACAAACATCACATAGGGCACTGCTGGCAAAGGCCCTGTACACATGCATCCGCTCCCAGCCAAAGTCACCCTCCCCAAATACTCACCCCTGCCTTGCTGCTGATGCTCCTTCAGACGTGCATCCAGCTGAGGATGAGTCACTGCCAAGATGCGGCCCATCAGCGGTGTCAAGCTGATCCGTGCCAATGGCCCAGTGCGAGGTAGCAGCCTCAAGGTCATTTCTGCTACATTCTTTGCCAGCCAGCTGATGGTGTCCCACCTCTTATGGCAGTGGGTGCGTCGTCGGTTAGATACCTCAGAGCTCGCACCTTTGTTGCAATGGCCCTCCACACGGCCTTACGCTGTTGTAACTTGAGCTGCAGGCTTTGAAGACAAGAGCGGGAAGTGATCAGTGACACAGTGTCATGTACCAACAATTATCAGTACTGTAGCAAGAAACAGACTCATCACCAAACTGATCTCTATCCACCCCACCCTCGGGTACATCTCACATGGGCACTCTGCATGGGCTAAGCTGATGTGGTTGCATGCATTTATGAGGGTGTACAGAGTTCCTGCACATCTCACACAAATGCAGGATGACAGCACTGACCCCCATATTTTGCTTGAGCACATCTGCAGTCCTATGCATGTCTGGCCACAACATACATCACATATCGTCCTGTGTCTGCGGGTTGACTCACTGTGTGCAAGACTGTGCAGCACTCAATGTGCATACCCGGTGAATATATCAGTAGGTCATGTGTGAGGCATTGGGGGACATGGACTCCAAAAAAATATAGCTCTACACAAGTGTGGGGGTGTGTAATTGTACAGGGCGGAGATGGTGCATAGTTGGATTTCACTGTGAGGAAACAAGAGTAAGTACACAGTAAGTGAAGTGATCTGATCTCGTCTTGGTGGGCGGGCACTATGCAGAGCATCTGGGCTAACACGGAGTTGGACTACGGGGGCACACATAGTCATTCAACCAAGCAATTACTGTCCTGACACCTGCATGGCTAACATACTGTGTCACTTTATGGCTGACAATGCAACACACTTCACTCAGACCTACAACTGCAGGCAGGGAAACCTGTGACATTGGGACACACACTCCTTCCCCATGGAGACAGCATGTTTGTCAGTGAATGAAACAGCCCCACACCCTCAGGTATATACTGCAGCGGTCCAACGACATGTGTGCCCCCCTGCCCTACACCTCCATTTCTGATTACTCACCACGACATTTGGGGCACCATACAGCCTTGGGTACTGTGCGAGCACCTCATCCACCAGGACCTCCAGCTCCTCGCTTGTGAATGGACTGGCACGGATGTTCTCTGTCCTTGCCATCCCTGTGGACATGGAAGACCTGTGGTGGAATTGGGTGGTGAGGGTCTCAAGCAGCAGTCCTTGGAGGCAGCAGCAGATGAGGGTCTCAGGCAGCAGTAACTGGAAAAGAGGGTCTCAGGCAGCAATCCCTGGAGGCAGCAGTAGATGAGGGTCTCAGGCAGCAGTCCCCGGAGGCAGCAGCAGATGAGGGTCTCAGTCAGCAGTCCCTGGAGGCAGCAGCAGATGAGGGTCTCAGGCAGCAGTCCCTGGAGGCAGCAGCAGGTGAGGGGTCTATGGCAGCAGGCTCTGTGAGCAGTGGAAATATGAGGCTCACTCCCACACATATATAGCCATCTGGGGACGTATCTTAGGTGCCAAGCAGCAACAATTGGTTGTCCAGGTCTGACTCATTCAAAAGCATCCAATGTCCACCTCCTCTGTGGCTGGGGACGCCTACTGCGATTTTCAAAATTGTATCATGCCACCGCAATCATTGATCCGATTGGCTCTAGGCCATGCTTCATGGCGGTGAGACACCGCCGGGGCCAGGTGGTAGCTACCACAATTTGTGGCGCATACAATAACATGAGGCACTGCGATTTGGGTGGCAGAGCATGCCAACTGCCATCTTCCCATGTCCCTATGGCTATCACTACCACACTTTTATGTAAGGGGGGGCTGGTGACACACCACTGGGGCCAGGTGGCAGCTACCAAGATTTGGCCGATAGAGCAATCCCTATGGCTATCACTACTGCACTTGTGTGTATCGGGGATACTGGTGACACACTACTGTGGCCAGGAGGTAGCAACCGCGATTTGTGACCCATACAATGACATGAGGCACCGCAATTTGGAGTGACTGCTACACACTGCCATTGTGTTTATGTTTCTCAGGCATTGCAAGCACAAGCTGCCTTTTGTCCTCAT
Source organism: Lissotriton vulgaris (assembly GCF_964263255.1). Taxonomy (NCBI): domain Eukaryota; kingdom Metazoa; phylum Chordata; class Amphibia; order Caudata; family Salamandridae; genus Lissotriton; species Lissotriton vulgaris. The sequence continues at coordinate 440,345,547 of NC_141691.1, read as the reverse complement.
GTATGGCATGGTGTGTGTGGTGTAGTGCCATCCCCTATGTGTGCGTCTTGTGCATACTCTTTGCTGGCCGGGGCTCCCTTTGGTTGTGTTTTGTGCATTCCTGCCATGTCCACTGATGACGTGCAATACACTTCACTTGGATGTCGGCTGACCCCTTGCTTTGTGTGTGTGTGTGTGTGCCTCATCATCACTTCATTTGTAGCATTGTGCTGTGTGGTGCATTTGTTTGGGCTGGGGCTATGCACCACTCATGTTCTTTCCCTAATTGTGTCTTTGTGGTGTTCTTGTGCTGTTTGGCAGTCATGGTTGCTCATCTGCTGTTCAGCTGTGTGTGCTGGCTAATACTATGTTCCATTTTATTCCACCACTGTGTCCCAGATCTGTGCATCTGTTGAGGTTGTGTTGGATGTATGTGTGTTGGCTGTGTTGTTGCTTCACTTCCTGGTGTGTTGTTGTGTCACTCATGTTTGTGTGTGACTGGTATGCTTGGTGCGCACACACTGCTTGTTGTGCGTTCAGTGCTGTGTATATGTATCCTTGACATTGCCTGATGTGCATCCCCGGGAAAGTGGGCCAAAATCAACCTCTCCCACACCCCAGAGAACACCTAGCCACTGCAAATGAACAGAACCCACCAACGTCTCCAAATAGCCAAAGATGAAATCTCAAGCCAAACAGCCTGTCTGGCCTAGAAGATAACAAACCGACTAATGACACCTATGCGGAGGCCCTGGGGAAATCCTTAAGGCAGCCTCTCGCCTACCAAAGGAGTGAAGCCCCGGCACAAAGAAACACACAACCCGGACATACGCAAGGGATAGAACCCGATACAGCGAAAACTCCCCTTATTGACCCTATCGGAAAGGCAAGTAAGGACGAATTCAAGGCAGTAAACAAAAGACTACGAAAAAAAAAAGGAAAGGAAGAAAAAAGACAGTCAACATAAACACATTCTCCCACAAGGCAACCATGTCCCCAGTAGCAGCAGCAGCTGAAGTACCAGAAGAAACAGCAGTAGAAGAAACAGAAAGTCTGCCCTCGACCCTAAAAACGTCACCGGTCAGGAAGACGGAAAAGCTAACACAAAGTGAAAAGCCCACCATCTCAACCCCAAGGGGAGGGCCATTAGCAGACAGAAGCAAGGGCCCCCCCTCGAAACAAGACGCTAGAGCCGCAGCCAACAGGACAAACCGGGTAGGGCAGGGGGAGGACCCAAAAGCAATCAATAGACACGAAATCCCACAAAGGGAAATGGGCATAAAAGACGATGAAACATGGGAGTCCGGTCAAGCGGAAGCTGATAGCAGCATAATACTGTTCATCCCAGATTATACTTCAAGAGGGAGAGGAGATATCCTCAATAGAGGCAATATCTTACTCCTAATATCAACTATCAGTAGTCTGACTGATATCAGCACCGAAGACCTAGTGGCAGTGGAATTTATCCACAGTATGCACCTGTCAAACCTCGAGGTCACAAAAACGACATGGGCAAGGAACGAAACAGTGAAGAGAATAATGGAATCTGAGTCACATTTTCTATCCTGGGGGATACGCCTAAAAAGAATGGAAAAAACCGGGTACCGGGAACCACTACGTCAGGCACAAAAAGAGAGACAAGCCCAAGATCCAACAAGTAAGCCTCCTCCAGAAAAAACTGAAAGTGTCTTAAAGGGCGCTAGAAGCCTCTCAGTGTCCAGGATGACCCCACAGTCCAACAGGCAGGAGCAAGGCCTAATGGAACATTCCGACTGGAACTGGATAGCACGGACAATTAACACAAGGGCCTCAAAGCCCTGACAAAATTCCCAACAAAACACAGCAACACAGCAACACCTAAGAGCATGTTCTTGGAACATAAACGGCTTAGGAAACAAAAGAGACGACGTTCAGCTACTTTCCTACCTCCAAACATTTGACATAATAGCCCTACAGCAGACCTGGCTAGAACAAGATCATCACATTCAAGGCTTCAAGACATACCATCTCCCAGCGATAAGAAATGCTAAATATGGCCATCCAAAGGGGGGGTCTAACAATATATACTGCTATAAAGAGCTTCAACGAATCGAAGTACATACACGCGAAACAGACAGGCAATAACTGCACCCTCACAATAGAATTAGAAGTGAGGGGAAAAGACTCAAAACAAAAACTAAGGCTGATGAATGTATATCTACATCCCCGGGAGAAAAAACAGGAATGAAGCTCCTGGTGGAAGAGATCGCAAAAACATTGAAAGAGATAGAAAGCCCCAGCCTCATAGTAACAGGGGACTTTAACATGTTCCTGGGTGGGCCTCAAATAAGGGACACACCACTAGAAGAACTGTTCCTCGCATGGGACATTCCACAACAAGCTACAAGCAAATGGGGCAATCAAAACCGGCTGGCAATGGCAAGCACCAAGGATCTAGAACATCTCAATCTGGCAGCACTAAACGACCGCTTCACAAACGATAGCCCACCGTCTGCTACTTTTCACAATCTAACAGTCAGTTCCACCTTAGACTTTACATTTGTATCCCTGCAACTCTTCACGAAAGTCACAGACTTCCGAATAGGTAGAATGCCAGTCAGCGACCATCAGCCCCAAGAATTCAGCCTTAATCTCCAGGGGGTTGTGCAATCTAGGCCGGCGACAAACTTGGGATGCTCACTGCTGGTGGCAAGGAAAAGAAATAAATGCATCACGTCAAATCTGGAAGGCTTTACAACTGATGCAAAAAGCCGGTGGGAAAAGTGTATCACAAACAAGTCTGAGTACCTAAACGCCTGGGAACAATTCACGAGGAGCCTGGGACAGGCTCATACAAGGAAACCTAAGACCCATTGTCAAAGCGGAAAAAACCAAGGAAAGAGCACCCACCCAACTGGCAACCGCGATAAGGAACCAAATCAAAACCTCGAGATAAAGGCCCTTAAAAGTAAAATTAACAAACTATTGCGGAAACTACACCGCGAAGGACCGGACACTGCAACCCAACTGGAACTGCAAAACTTAAAACAGAGCAAAAAGAGAACAATCTGGCAGGAAAAAAGGAAAGCAAAGGACGAGCTATGGGCGAGACTTTTACACGACGCCAATGGATCCAACACAAGCAGAAGATTCTGGAAAACAGTTAACTCACTCGAGAACTCCAGGACTCCCACCACCGACTCCTATGTAACCGAGGAAGCCTGGGCCAATCATCTTCAGGTACACTTCAATGAAGTGCAACAACTTGCTACAACCAGTCGATTAGATAAGGAAAAAATAATGCCCAGCACAGCCAACACAATTGGCCAGTAATTCATTTGATCCAACTAAAAAACAAATAATAAGCAGGATTGCAAAAGGGAAAGCGGATGGGGCGCCAGGCCCCAATGGGATTCCCCCAATACTGTATAAGCAAAACCCGGATTACTGGGCAGCGGCCCTAGCGCCACTCTTCAAACAGATATCAGACTCAGCAACAATCCCAGCGTCATGGAAAGGCTCTATACTAGCACCAATACACAAGAAGGGCAATGTTAAGGACCCAAATAATTACAGACTAATAGCATTAATCGATAATGAAGCTAAATATTATGCCGGTCTCCTACTAGAGGATCTCCTGGATTGGACGGAAGAAAATGCAGTAATTCCTATCACCCAGACTGGATTCCGCAAACAACTGGGTACAACATCAAACATGTTAGCTCTCTCACTCCTCATCGACGCCACAAAAGCAGCAAATCTACCCCTGTACGTATGCTTCATCGATTTCACTTCAGCGTTTGACACCGGCAACAGAAACTTACTATGGTCAAAGCTGGAAAAAAGGAACATTCCATCAGGCCTTCTCACACAACTGATCTCATTACATACGGACACATGGGTCCAAGTCAAGCTAGGGCCAGGTGACCTCCTCTCAAGGAAAATAAAGACCACGAAAGGTCTAAAACAAGGCTGCGTCCTAGCGCCAACATTATTTAACATCTTTTTGTCTGACCTTGCCTAGCAGCTGGACAAAACTAATTCTCATGCTCCTAGCATAGGCGGCCTCACTCTTTCAAACTTAATGTATGCTGATGATATTGTCCTAATTAGTAGAACACCGATAGGGCTACAACATCTGATCACCACCACGTATAAGTACTCTACAGATAACAGCTTAAGCATCAACCTATTAAAAACCAAAACAATGAGGATCAACGCAAAAACATTGTCAGCAGGATTTAACTGGCACATGGGAGGGACAACACTGGAAACAGTGGAAGAGTACAGGTACTTGGGGGTAATCCTCGACAGAAAGGGCTCATTTAACCAGCAAAAGGAAGCATTAAAACGGAGGGGTACCAGCGTAGGGATCGCGCTAAGGAGCCTCAAAACAAAAGTAGCTGGCCGAAGCTTCACCCCCCTGTTTCAAGTACTTCAGGCAAAACTAACACCGGCCCTAACCTACGGTAGCGAATGCCTACGAGGAAGGGACGCCCAGCAACTGAATAGCACAATCGCGAAGGCCATGAGAATAATTTTCAGCCTGCCCAATTACACCTCTCAGGCACAAATTAGGCTGGAATTTGGCCTGAGAAACCAAACATTTGAGCGAATGGGTGCCTACGCCAAAATATGGCACAAGATCCAGAGAGGAGATGCCATAAGCCTAAATCATCATCTATGGAAAGAGATGGAAAGTAAGAGCAACAGTGCAGCCGCGATATATCTCAAGCACTCCATAAACTCCTTGTGCCTACAAGAAGCCTGGAAGATCGGTGGATCTCACAATACCTTTAAACAGTTAGTTAATAAATCAGTCAGATCTATGTCGCTAATTGAGGATAAAGCAAGTCTAGCAACCCGGGCCCATGGCTGGACAGTTATCCAAAGCTACACAAGTAGTCTCTGCCAAAGCTATCTAGGAGTTGGCTTCACCAGACACATAAAGGAGAAGTTCCTACGACTACGGCTGGGCCAACTTCCCGTACAAAACCATCTCCCTCCATGGAAAAGGCCCCAAGAAACAATCAACTGCCGAGTCTGTGGGAAGGAAAAAGAAGACATCGTGCACCTACTATGTACCTGCAAAGGTCTGGACACAGAACGCAGATACCATCTAAAACAGCACTTCAACAGGCTGGGAATAAGAACACGCCGTCAGGCGGTAAAGGCCTGTTTTGATGGGACGAATATCCAGCTAGCAAGCCACGTTGTCAAATTCTTGGAGAAAGCAGAAAAGAAACAAAAAAGATAGAGGGCAGAAACAAGCTAACGCTAAGTTACGAAGCGAAACCCAAACGGACAATGACAAGTGATCAATCACTCGAATGAGTATTGGACCGCCTCCGAAGGCTAAAAAGCAAGGCGTTATACAAATGCCTCACCTTATTTTTTTCTACGCTCAACCCGAAACAAGCACATATTCCTGTATAAATTATTACTTTTTATACAAAGTCATTCTTATTTTATACTTTTATATACTAATTGCATTTAATTAATGGTTTTATTTGCTAACAATTGCAATGGTTTTAATTAACTGAGCAATAAAGATGATTACCTGATTACCTGCATCCCCTGATGTCCTGCAGTGTTTGTTCAGTTTGTTTGGCATATGCATCTGTTGTTGCTTTGATGTGGCTGTGTTGGTCTGTGTTGGTGCACTTCGTGTGTGATTTGTGGTAGGTTGTGTGTGCTTTGTACCTGAGTGATGAGGTTGTGCACTTCTGTTGTGTCTGTGCTCCCTTTGCCTTGCCACAGTTTTGCTGACAGGGTATGTCTCTTTTAGTCGTGGTTCTGTGTGTGTTTCATTTGGGTTATGTGTTTGTGTGATGTTTTTATGCAGACATTTGCTGTGTCATCCCTGTGTGTGATGTTTGTGGCTGCACAGGGGTATGTGTGTACATGCCTCCTTGTGTTTGTCAGTAATGGAGTATGTATATGGACCCTGTGTGTTGTGCTGCTGGTGTACTCCTGTGAGGTGGTTGTATGGCTGTTCACAGTTTGACTTCAGGGCCTTCCTTTCATCCGTGCGCCTATACATGGTTTGCCTTGCTGTCTCCCTGTGTTGTTGCTCTGTGCTGTCTGTGGTTTGACTTCACTGACTGTACCAGCCATGAGTTGTTTGAAGGTCTGAGGGTGGTGTTCTGTGTTCCTTGTCTTGCATGTGATGTGCATTTGCTTGTTGTGTGTCTCCATGGCCTTCCATTTGTGTACATCCCACTTTGGCTTGCTGATTTGTTGTGCTCAATTGCTGTTGACATTTCGGGTGTCTGTGTCTGTGTGTCAGTGTGTGGTATGTATGTGTGACTGTGCAGGCCGTGTGTCCATGTGTATGCTTGTTCCTTGTAGGTGTTCATTTTGTGCTTGTACTCATGTTTTTTTCAATGTGTGTGGTGGTGTTGTGGTGTGTGTTCCCCTGGCTCTGTGCTGTGTGTTCCTGTGCAGCCACTCCTGCAGTGTCTGTCTCCCTGGTTGTTTGTTGTGTGTAGCAGGGTGTGGATTCAGCTGGCTTGTTGTTGTGCACAGGATGGGCACATGGCCTGTGCCTTCATGGGGTGTGCTGATGTGTGTTGGGAGGAGGTGTGTCCCTGAGGTCTTAGTGCCCTGCCCATGCCTTGGACTGACCCTGCCTTCTGCATTGTGCGCATGTTTTCCCTTGTATTCACCGCTACAGTGACGTGACTGGGACATTGGTGCATGAACGCTGACCATGTGTGTCCAGGATGCAGAGGGGTGACTTGGTGGCAGGTTGGTCATGTGTGGGTGACTTTGTGGATGTGTTACTGCCCCAGCAGTGTGTCAGTTGTGGATTTGGAACCTGTGCCAGCCTGTGTGTTGTGTGTTGTATTTGTGTAGTTGCATACCTGCGGAGGCATCCGCGGCAAGCCGTGAGTTGATAGTGATGTAGCAGGTACAGCACAGTGAATAAGTGTAGAGCTGGGTCCATGGCTGTCGTGACCAGGTTGTGGGTACCGGGACTCTGGTTTCGTGCTCCGCTGTAGAGCTTCCACCGTCTCTGATTGTGCTGCATCTCCGCTGAGGTGCGTCTGCTTGTTTGGGGCTTCCTAATTTGTAGAGCGGGGCAGACGTCATTCCGCACGGCGCTGAGTCTCCATTAGCACCCACCGCCGTGGTGGCGGGCGCACTTTGATGCAGTGCACGTTGCTCCGCGGCGGACAGGAATTGACCTATGTCCAGCAATACTAATATGGCGGACATGTTTGCTGCTGCTCGCGGGTGGAAAATGCATTTTTCTGCACTGCCAGCACTGCGGTTGTGCCACGGCCCGACATCCTAATGGACCCCTAAATGAGGTGGTTTCGACAACTTGTGTAAAAGCACAATGCAAATCTGAGACAGGGCAAAACATCTATGTGCTGATTGTTGGAGATTCACTTTTAATATTGTGTTTAAAAATGTGAGAACCTGTTAAATTCACTTACAAGGCGGTCTGGTGTACTGCTGCAGACAAAGAAAAGACTTAACAGCACCGAACGTGTCATGTTGGATACACTAGAGCTGCAGATGGCTGGACGCTTTTCAAGGATGTGTTGTTAACTGATGTTAACGCATCTGTATGGTGAGAAACAGGAAACCAAGACCATAAATGCCTGTGTGTTCACAATATTATTCCCATTTGAAAACAGAATGTTCTTCACATCTATGAAGGATTTTGAAGAAGCCAGATTATCGAAAGGGAGGCAGTTTAAAGAAACTATGATGACCTCCCCCCACCCCCCCCCCCCATTAGTCAATGTAAGCCACGGATCAACATCTGTTGCATGCTTTTTTTCTGTTTCCGAAGCCATTCCTCATGCAGCCTGTGCAACACAGCAGCAGAAACCATTAACAATAGATCATACATTACTGGTGGTGGTGCTTCTAATATTAGCAGTAAAAATTTGAGAAAGACTTAGTCCACGGAAAAATTTAGATATCTTCGTTTAAAGGCGACCTACATGCTATTTCAAAAGATTACATTTGCTATTCATCGGGAGTGCCTGCACCTGCTGGAAAGGCTGGTTAAATACTGCTTTTTTATATTTAGTTCGAAAAAATAAAAGGCACAAAAGTGTCATTGAAGTACTTGGCGACAGTGGCTGTGTTTCAGTTTAGGTTTTGCCATAGGCTATACAAAAGGGCAGTGTAATATCAGGAGTGCAGGCAGTCATTATAACCCGAGATATGTAAATCTGTACTTGCAGAGGGTCTCTGCAACAAAGCAGAAAAGCCTATTAGTTTTACCTGCCCGAAGCTACTCTTGTACTCTTAAAGAGAAAAGGTCCCGCATTTGTAAGACAATGGATATTTTTAATACTAGCAATTATAAAACGTCCCTCTGGCATTTTAAACACAACAGCCCAAGGCTGATTATTAAACTTGTTTCAATAAAGAGAAAACTGAAGTCATTACATTTTTTGAAGGAAATCTGATGTACTGGAAAAGTGCAGAAATGTTTCAATACCTCTAGTTTACAAGCCCCTAACCTACTTCCTACAACAGTTTCTATTTTCCCAGCAGGAAATATGATTTCCATTTAGGTTTATCTACATTTAGGATACAAATTCGCGAGGTTAGACATTACACAGGAAAACTATGCTCGCGTTTTTTTCATGTTCACATGACAAATGTTCACTTCTATCAGCCTCTGCCACTTGTGTAAATTACGCATAATGAACACATACCCCTGTTTATGGAATCCACATACTGACATTTGTGGTTTAAGTCTCCTATCCTACCACAATCTGCTCATACCAGGTGGACTGTGAACGGTATGCAAGCAAAGTGTTGGGAAAATCGTAAACCATTGCTCACATTTCTTCTGTGCTTTATTTCCTTCACTGTAAATATTTGTTTATTCCATGTCATGCAAGCACACACATATGCTGACTTGCTACACACTCTCCCTCCAGTATTTGCAATTCTTTGAGATTCCCTTCTATTGAGTACACTTCGTAAATGGATCTTGAGATGTTTGGGAATACTGTAAACGTTATCACTATGGGCCTTATTGCAATAGGTTCAGGCAATCCATATTGGTTTACACTACACTAAAAAATATGGTACCGGGAAATACGGTGATTCTGGGGTGAATTCTTACTGCCTTGTCATCAGTATTAAATTTAGCAAGGGAAAATGTACTCAGGAATGAAAAAAGTCCTAACTATCATAAAGTTTCAATTCTATTGAGGAGGGATCCACTTGCATTGCTGACACCAACCCAACCATCGAGACCAGGCTCAGGGGTATCTCTTATTAGTGCTATTGGTACAGTCCAAAGCTCTTGGTAATCTGCCATGCCATGAGACAAAGAGACCCCACTAGGTCCAGGGGGTTAGACTTCCCCAAAGGATCATGGAGGAGACCCAAAAAAGGGGTAGAATGATTTAAAAATCCTAATAAAAGTTCCATCAGAACTGGAAATCAAACTTGATGCCTCCAGATCGGGGTTATCACCACTAGATCTGCTTGCTGCTTCTGGATTTGGATGGACAGCCACATGGAGAATGGAGGGAATGCATAACAGATCTTCTTCCCCAATCCTGGACAAAGGCAGCGGCCACTCACACATTTGGATATGTATGACAACTGAAATAGCGGTTCAATTGATAGTCCAGCTGCAAGGCAAAAAGATCCATCATAATTAGACCCCACCACGACTGAATGTCCTAAACAACCCTTACTTGTTGTTTCCAGAAACTAGCAACTAGCCAATGCCGAAAGGGCCAATCTGTCAACTGATTGGATGTCCCCGCAATGTTCTTTCTCCAAGATCTGATTTATTAGACAGTGATCCCTCAGGGACCACACTAGATCGCCTAAATGGTTGATGTAAAGGAAAGCCGCTACATTGTCCATTTTCAAAAGGACACAACACTGAATTTTGTCTTTGGTCCAACATTTCACAGCAAAGGAACCTTGTATCAATAACAAACAGTTCATGCAGAGGGGCCTTTCTATGGATGACCATTTTTTCTCCTGCAAAGGAGTTTCCGCAGAGGGCACTCCAACCCGAACTGCTGGCATTGGATTCTATCATCAGATCAGGCTGAGAGCCAAAAATCAGGTAAACAGTCTAAATATCAACTTATTAGTAAGTTATTTTGACCCCTATGCTAGGCAACACTTTCCCTATTGTTGCCGCCTCTGGAGTTGGAATAGTAATTTTTACCCCTACACTATCCATCACTTTCCTTACAGTTTCACCCTCTGGATGTTGGAATAATCATTTTAACCCCTGAGCTATCCAACACTTTCCCTACTGTTGCACCCGCTTGAGTTGGAATAGTAATTTTAACCTCTATGCTATCCAACACTTCCCCCCTGTTGCACTCTCTGGAGTTGGAATAATAATGTTGACCCCTACGCTATCCAACACTTTTCTTACTGTTCCATTCGTTGGAGTAGGAACAGCAATTTTTACCCCTACGCTATCCAATATTTACTGTTTTAGGTAACGTAGTGTCTAATTTACATAAAATTATTTTTTCTAATTTGCTAAATAAAGTTTTCATATTTTATTATTATTCTTGTATGTGTATGTATGTATTTATAATTTATAAAATGTTTTTTTAACAATGTATGATTGATTAGAGTAAATAATTGTAAATATTATTAAGTATGCATATCTATTATATTTTATATGTATATATATTTTTTTACATTATACAACTTACTTATAATTTTAAATATATTTTTAACTATGTTTATTTTAATTATATGTATTATTTATTTAATTTTATATTATTTGTAAACAATAAAAAAAAATGTTTTACAATTATATTTTTTACAATATTTTTCTATATTTTTGTACTTACCTTAATGTAGATAGGACTTCAATATTCTTGATGTCGATATTCTGCTGCCGATATTTTTGCTGTCGATATTTTCGACATTGATATTCTGTCAGTGATTCAAAAATCACTCACCCATTCCCCACTTCCATGTGCATGATCCACTACTGCAATTCTTCCTTTGGCTCGTCCGAGAGGGGAACGGAGTCGGAGTAAGTGAGACCTTCCTGTAGATGAGAGGTCTTGAGTCATTGTAACGCTCAATAATGTAAAGGGGCAAGAAAAATGACTTTCATGGATGAGAACAGGAGATCCACTGTACGGGCAATCTAGCATAGAGATTATTGTTTGGCTAGAGTCCTTTACAATTCGTGTCTGAATTTTGCCAGCTTATGTGATGGAAGACTTAGGATGGCTTTGGCCGAATCTACTAGAAATTCTACAAACTGAGTTTAACTATTTAAATTCAGTGAAAATGTTTGCTTCTTGATTACGAACCCCAGGTACGCCAGCAGATTGACCATTGTCTGTAGTTGAAGGGACAGGCGCTTTGGACATTGGTCCATGATCAAGATGCTGTCCAGGTATGAGCTCAACCGGAAACCATGTGACTGAAAGTGTTCTACTACTGGCTTCAGCACCTTGATGAAGCACCAAGTATCTGAAGACATCCCGAAAGGAAGGCAGGTAAATTCAAATACCTGTGATTTCCATTCAAATTGCAGAAAAAGTCTTTGAGGCGGAAAGTTGGAAATCATGAGGTAGGCATCTTTGAAATCCAAGCAAATCATCCAGTTGTCTATCTATAACAAATGCCTGAGAAGATGGATACCTTCTATCATGAACTGGTGTCACTCATTGAATTCCTTCAAATCGATTTCTGGGCATGGACCCCATCTTCCTTTTCCACCAGGAAGAGTTTGCTAAGTAAACCCTGAGGGTGCAAGAATGATGGTACAATGGTGACTTTCCACAGTAGCTGACTGATCTCCGGATCTATTAAAAGTGTCTGACTATCAAACAAAACAGTGGTGTAGGAGTGTGGGGCTGATAAGAGGAGCCATAAAATTCTATATGGAAACCCTACAATGCTTAAAAAACCTACGTATCCACATAAAGAAATCCCAAGTGTCAAAGATCAAGCTCCCTCCAAGTCTTATCCCATAGGAAGAGGTTATTCTTACCTGAAGCATCGTTGTAGGGCCCATTACCCCTGGGAGTTCCTCTCAAGCCCTGTCATTGGGTTAGTAACTGGTCGGATAAAAGGTAAAGAAATGGCTTAAATCTGGCCACTGTCCTTTTCAGACATCGGTACTCCTCTTGGAGACTTGATGGAAGGAGCGACTGGTCAAGTGCCCTCTACTATGACAGCTGTTTGCAAAAACACTGCGATTAAAAATTCTCTTAATGGAGGACAGCGCCTTATCAAGGGAATTGAAGGTGTACACAAATTGGCCCTATTTGCAAATAATAGACTCAGCAAAAAGATTACCGTTAGCGGTGTGGCTTGCCTCAGAGGTAGCTAATTCACCCAGTTTCGGGTCTTTTAATCAAAAGAGACCTGCTCTTCTCTGTCGATATTGTGCAGTAAGCATTTCCTAGGAATATCTGTGCCCTCTGTGCCCAACCAAAAAGAGCCTCAGGAGAAATCAGGCTGTCTTATGCTTTTACATTGTCTGTCATGTGCAAGATTTTTGAGAGGGGGCCGCCTACATCCAGCAATTTGTCGTGGCATATCGGACAGAATGTATCTATATCCTTCTTGGGGTCCCTTACAAATTTCACTAAAAAGCTGCTCATTTTAGAGTCAATCTCAGGAGTGAGGATGACATTATCCTCTAGGGAGAGGCGAGGAGACTCCACCGGAAGGCGACTACGTAACTCCTTTCCCATTGGTTTGTGACAGCAAAATGCCACGAAGCATTCCACTTTTGGGGCAGGAAACAATTCTGCAGAACGCAGGTGTAATAAGTCATCTGGATTCAAGAGGTCCAAATCAAGATCCTGGTGAGGTGCATTTGCTACCTCGCCACCTAGTGAGCATGATGGCCACCAAGACCTAGAAGGATCTAGTTCTCAATCAGAGGTATTCGGGTTGTCATCCCCCTATCGGGATGTGGGAGGAGAAGCGAGGAAGAGAGATGCCCTCTGAGGCACCAGTAGCTGGCCCTTTGCTTCAATACGCAGTATTTCCTGCTCCAAGGGTGCCATTAGCAGTGGTACTGCTTTAAATATGAAAATGTCCATCACCTGGCAAAAATGGTCATTGATTGGGAGGTAAGTCACTTCTCCCTTCTCCACATGCTTGTCAGAGTCAAACATTATCATGGAGAATAACAGTAGCTGTTATGTATACAGAGGGCAATAATGAAAGGGGGATATCCCCAGTAATACTTATTTCCCTTTAGGAACAAGTTTTGAGGTTTCACAAAGGTCTCATAACTCAAATCCACCCATAATTATATACATGGGGTGAGAAGTTGGCCTGGCATATGCTGTCCACTAATTAAAGTTGGCACCTTGCACCAGTCTAAACGACCTTTATGATGTATGAGGTCAAAGATAACCTTCAGAAAGCTTGCCTAGTGGTAGTTGTGGGGAGCAGCCTTCAGGCTCATTCTTGAAGTAATGTAAAACACCTTGTTTTACCATAATATCACCTCCTGAATGACTAAATGAAGGAGAACCACACAGTAGTTATATAAAAATATGTATTTAGTAATATAACACTCCCTACTATCCTCTACATTAGGATAGAGCACAAAACACACAATATGAGATCAATAGAACACATGTAAGTAGCACAATACACAGGGGAATATGTTTTAGGTGCAGTGGCCAATAGATATAGTGGACCTATATCTAAAGTAAGTGGTGCAAGCCCCAGCTTACACAGGTTGCAGTAGTAGCCCTGTAAGTCCCTTTTGCATGGCCTCTCATGGGTGGCATAAAAAATACTTCAGCACTTGGGAGGCCTCTGTGGTACCAATACCCTGGGTACATGGGCACCATATACTAGGGACTAATATGGGTAAGCCAGTATCTAATCTGGTGTGTACCAAAGTGCATGTATGTCAATTTAAGGGAGAAATCAGATAGGCTGGGGTCCGGATTAGCAGGATGCAAGGCACTGACTGGTCACAAACAGTGAGACATCAAGCAAAAAGTGGGGGTAACCATAAGAAGCAGAGACTACTTTCCTACACATGGATTATGCTGATGTCTACCACCTGGTATGAGTCCCAAAAGCTATGTCTTACCCACATGAGTGTTCTTTCTCCTGGTTGTAGCTCTACTGATTACATGAGCACACATACCGATTTCAAGGTTCTTTAACAAACGAATACAACCCCCTTGTTAGAACGCGACCAGCAACGCTTCACCTCTGCTTGAAAGCTATTGGTGAAAGTGATGCGTCAGGTAGCGTGGGTAGAGTTTGTGGAGTGCGAAACTGACAAGAGCGTGGGCCCTTTTGCTATCAAATGACCGCACCACCCTGTAGAGCATAGGAAAGTAAGAGCAGTTGTGTGGAAGCCTTGAGAACATTATGCGGCCACAATCAATTAAAGACAATTATTTTTGCGGGAGGACGCCGCCAGTTAAATACAGAGCTGTTGAACCATAAACAGCAACATTCAATTAAACATCTCAAGTAAAGTCAATATTGTAAAGCGCAACCAACGGCAAACAACAGAGCGTTATGAAAACACTAATCTCAGTCTGCTGGAGCAGCGAAGACAGAGGAGGATAGAATGGCTTTTTGTTTTTGCTTCTCGCTGAAACATGGTAAATGTAGTTTGATGTGTGAAAAATAACTTGTTAATAGCTGATGGTGCAAATAAATGAATAAATAAAAGCCTAATATGTGCCTCTGTGTCCTGACTCAAAATCTTTGTTTGTGAACTTAGGAAAAAATGTACCCTGGGGCTGTGTTGCAGAGAGACGCTGTGAGGCCATGCCCCTTTTTACACCTCTCTGCAATGCAGCTTTGTGGCACTTACTGGAGGTACCTGGTGGACTAGTTGGCCCCCAGTGACCCTCAGGAATGAAGAGGAATTACTTCCCCAACTTAAACCGCGCCACACGGTGTGCTTGTCATGTCAACTCAGGCCCGCCCCCTCTCTTCACCACAGTGCAAACGCGCACGTGGCGTATTTTAAGTTGGTGGATTAACTCCCCTTCAATACTAAGGGTCCCGGGGGTACAACTAGCCCACCAGCTACCTCCATTAAGCACCACAGAGCTGCGTTGCAGAGAGGTGTAAAAAGGGGTGTGGCATCAGAACACCTCTCTGCAACGCAGCCCCCAGGTGGATACTGGAGGCTCCTGTTGGGCTAGTTGGCCCCGGGGACACCCAGTATTCAATGGTCATTCATTCCCATCTCCAAACCCCAGGGGGCACGAATGAGGGGGCGAGGCCTCAGGCGCAATGTCAGTCATTTTCTTTTTAAAAGGGGGGCTATGTGGCCCCCCTTTTTTCCTAATATTCTTGGCCCTAGGGACCCCATTCCCCAGGGTCTGCCCCTAATCTTTTTTTGTCTTCTAAATTTTGGGAAGGGGCCGAGTGGCCCCCTCCCGATGTCAAAATCTGCCCCAGAGACCCCATCCACCGGGGCATGGCCATTTTGTTCATTATTTTTGTTTTTGCAGGGGGGCTGCCTTGTCCCCCTTCGTAGCCCATTTATGGCCCCGGGGATCCCATCCCCCCGGGCCGGCCTTTGTTCTTTTTTCTTATTTTTCAAATTTTGGGCAGGGGGGCTGCGGGCATTGCTTTTCCACATGGGGAGCTACTACGATGCAGCTCCCCATGCAGAAAAGCAATTTGGTTTGAATTTTGAAAGAGAGAGCAGGTTTTCCTGCTCTCTCTTTCAAAAGTCAAACCAAGTTTGCTATAGCAGGGCGGGAGCTGCGAGGCACCCACCCTACCATAGCAAACTGCAGTGTCCCGGGGGTGAGCACCCCAGGACTATTCTGGCCAATAAATGTAACCTGCAACAATGACAACAATATCCCAGTTTCCATGTTCATCTTTGCCATAACCTCCAAAATAGACCTCTTTGGATTTTAAATAAAGTCCTAGTCTACCTGTGGGGATTGGGTGGTGCCCTAATTTATTTCCAAATACACCCTTCCTTTCTGTCAATTTCAGATTTTCGTAATAATTTCATAAGATAATTTTCTTTTTCTCACAGGCCATAGATAACAAGATAGTGATGAGGGTATACTCAGACAGGTTACTCTGGATGTTGGAATATTGTCAAAGATGAAATAACAAGTAATATGTGCTGCTTTCAGGGGCATGAGACTATGTGTGCTAGGACGCTTGTGGATCTGAGTGGATTGAATACGTAACTTGGTCGGAGGTGCTAAGGTGTGCTTATTATCGGTTATGACACAGGGAGAGTGCAATGTGTGCTCGTATGTTGAGGAATAAAAAGTTTTGTTACAGAGCGGTGTGTTCATTTGCATGCTTCCGGGCTGGGGATGATGCTACATCTTACGATGAGTATGGAATCCGTTCCCCAAAGAAAAGAGACTTCTCTCCCTGAGAGTTTGCAATGAAACGGCAAACTGCTTGTGCATGCCACATGTGGTCAAACCCCCGCTCCAGCCCAGACACAGCCCTTGTAGAGGGTGAAGGCATTGCAGAGGAGCACTGTCAACAAGTCCACCAAAACTCACTGGTAAATGCCAACACAAGGCCAGTGCTTGTTAAAGCGACAGACACAAGGACAGCATATGCTCTTAACAGCCGTAGAAAAGAGCATGAAGTATAATGCAGCCATGTTTCTGAAACCAGCACTGCTATTCAACACCTCCAAGAAGCAGAATATTGGCGCCAGGTGGACTGCATGGATCAAGACTTTTGAAAGACTTCAGAGATGCCCTGGAAGAAGTAGATAAAAAATCATTAAATACTGAAAGAATCTTGACGGTGATGGAGTAAAAGAAGTGGATAGGAAAATCTCACGGACTGATGCAATATTGCACCATCACATCAAAAAAGCATTAGGAGCCAAGTTCAATCCAATGCCGAATGTCGACTTTGAAAGGTGCATTTTCAATCAAGAGAGACAGCAAGATGGTGAAAAGATGGATGAGTTTGTTGAGAGACTTGACATGCTTATCAAACACTGCAAGTACAATGAGTATAATAACAAAGAAGCCATGCACCTCAAAGTCATTTTTGACTATCTCTCAGACTCTTTCAGAAGATGCATGTGGAGAGAGGCTCTCAGTTTGGAGACAGTACTAAGGGCTGGGAGGGCCGATAAAAGAGCGGATCAACAAGCTGCTTATATGGAAGCTGGAAAAGCTAAAAGTGAATCAGCGTTGGTCATGAAAAGCAAGCAGAAGTACAAGGTAGATGCATGTAAGTCAATGTCTACAAAGATGTTTCCCAGTGAAGGTAAAGACGTAAAAAGGTTGCAGTAAAGAATTACACTTTGTAACAGTTTGCAAGGCAAAAGAGACACCAACTGCATCATAGCAACAAGAGAAAATAGATGCCAAAATGTTCCAAAAGCAATCTAGTGACTCCCAGAAGGTGAAAATGCAACATCAGTTACAACAACTAGAATCGAGACACAGTAGATCATCATTAAGTTCATCCTACAAAGACTCTTCAACATCATTATCATGCACCATTGAAGAAGATGGCTGTGCGATCATGGTAATGACTATATAACGACAAGCACATGTAGGTTCGGCTGCTTAAGCAGAAGAACAATGGACAAGACAAATCGGCAAATAAAACAAAAGAATTAATTTTGACACTGCCCCACAATTACAATAATGGTCAATGCTTGCCCCATAACCTTTATTATAGACAGTGGTGCATCAATTACCATCAGACCAGTCAAAATAGCCTGTCTCCTGTGCTACTGCTTAACCCACCAAACATGAAGGTATGCATGTGGCCTACTGCCAACCCATTGCAGAGTCTAGGTTTGTTCATAGCAACCTTGGGACAGAAAACATTGCCAGTGCAAATGCCAATTCATGCTCTGCAAGGATCTTCATCCAGTGCATGCTTACTCAGTGTTGTCACTGCTACCGACATGGGACTGATAGCCTCAACTATAACCTCTATACTGAATCTGAAAGTCAGTTCACATCATTGTTTCATGGCCTATAAGACTTAAGAAAATGAAAATGCAACTTCATATTAATGAGGACCTTCGCCCTTTTGCCCAGTGGCACTGGAGATTCACTTTTCACTTGCAAAAAGCCATTGAGAAAGAAATTGAAATACTGTATATAGATATTTTTATACAATTCTAATGAAATGTATTTTAATGCTAATGTTTTTATGATCAATGTACTTTTATGATATGACAATATCAAATAAAGTATCAGTCAATCAATCAAAATACTGTTGAAGTATGACATAGTTGATCCACAAATCCTATGCCCTGGGTCTCCACAGGTGATTCCAAAAAAGGACAATGGTGGAGTGATATGCATCTTTTTTGATATGCACCAGGCCAATAAAGCAATTGAGATCAAAAGACATCCTGGTCCACAGATAGCGAACATGATCATGCCTCTGAACAGAGCCAAACTCTTCTCCTGTCTTGACATGAACAAAGGATACCATCAACTCGAGCTGAAAGAGAACTTTAAGTACATTATGACTTTTTTTACTCATATTTCTTTGTTCAGATACATATGGGAATCGAGTTGCAGATGATTTTTTGGGTCCTTATGAAAAGGACATCATCTCATGGTGCTCATTGATGAGTATTCATGCTTTTCTCTAGTAGAGGAGATATACTGATCAACAACTGATGACAATGTCATTGAGCAGCTTTACAATATCTTTGCAGCGTGGGGTTTTCCCGCCATTTTCCAATTTGATAATGGTCCACTGTTCAAAAGCAACAAATTCAAGGAGTTTATAGTCAGAGCATCATAAGAGTACACCTCTGTGTGCCCAAGCCAATGGTGTTGTGGAACAAATAATGCATACCTTCATAATGGTAGTTCAACAGGCTTCAATGGAGAGAATAAAGTTAAATCAGGCTCTGTGTCAAGCCTTCTGTGCTTATTATTCAACTCCTCACTCAATAACTGATAAGAGTCCTATCACCTTGCTATTGTGGAGAGCTATCAGAACCAAACTGCCACAGTGAACAGCCGATAGATCAATTGATGTTGATAAGGTTCATGTCATAGACACTCCCCGAAAGTGCAAAATGAAAACATATGCGGATTGGTGTCTATTAGCTCGGAAAACAGTCTATGATGAAGGTGTCTGGGTCCTGGTTAAGCAGAAACGAAAGCGGAAAACAGACTCTCTATTTGCTGTCGATCCTCTGAGGGTTGTGATGTGCAAAGGACACATTGTGACAGCGCATTGTCTTGGAAAGTCCATTACATGGGACTTTTCACCCTTTAGGCACCTACCTCAACATTTTTGTGACTGAGGGGTCTCCACCTGATAGTGTGGATCAAGTATCAAAACCTGTGCCATCGGTACCCAAATCGGAGTGTACCTTAACTGCCTCATGCAACTCCATCTGTCCAACTAGTGCGAGTAGCTCAATGATTTATTGAATAACTATGATGTAACTGTTGTTTATACTTTTTATTTATCAATCAATCAGTGGTATGTAGAGTGTGGCTACTCACTTGTGAGGGTCTCAAGGCGCTGGTGGTGCTGCTGATATATCTGGGTGTGGAGGTTCAGTCAAAGAGCCAGGTCTTGAGATCCTTCCAGACCTTTGTCAATGATGCAGAATACCTGAGGTAGAGGGGCAGGGTGTTCCAGGTCTTGGCAGCAAGGTAGGAGAAGGATCTTCCTCCAGTTCTAGTCTTACGGTTCCGTGGGATGGAGGCCAGGGCAAATTGGGTGGAGCAGAGTTGTCTGGCGGCGTGTGGAAGGCAAGGCGGTGGTTCCGATATTCTGGTCCTGCGTCCCGGAGAGCTTTGTTGGCATGTGTGAGGAGCTAGATGGAGATTCTCTTGATAGGGAGCCAGTGGAGTTGTTTGAGGTGTTGTGTCATGTGGTTGTGCTGGGGGATGTCGAGGACCAGTCTGACTGCAGCATTTTGGATGTTCTGTAGTTTCCTGAGCTGTTTCTGGGTAACGCTGGCATAGAGTGTGTTACCATAGTCCACACTACTGGTGATGAGGACGTGGGTGACTGTCTTTCTGGATTCTGTGGGCAGCTGTCTGAAATTCTTTCGAAGTTGGCAGGGGTGTGGAAACACGATGAGGATACTGCATTGATTTGTCAAAGCCATCATAGAACTGTCTGAAGTATTGAGAGGGTGGAACGTTGGTGATCTTGCTGTTCGGGCCTGGCGAACTCCTTGACGATGGTGAAGAGTTCTTTGCTGTTGTGTGCATTATCTTTTATTCCATCTTGGAAGGCCATTTTCTTTGTCGTTTTGATGGGAAGGTGGTGTGCATTGAGGGCAGATTCGAAGATTGTGTGGGTTTTTGGTGTTTTGTTGTTTCTACATTTCTTCTAAAATCATCAGCAGGTGTGTCTGGACTACCGCAGGGCAGTAGTGAAACAGCTGGCGGCTTTGTTGGAGTATTGCTTGCCTCAAGTTTTCTTGAGGGGTGCCAGAGTGTCACTGGAGTTGGAGATCCATCGATGAAGGACAAATGTAGTGTAGTGAGAATATGTGCACTAGAACACAAGTCTTTCTAGGTTGACTCAACAGAAGAATTAAGTAACTTGCTGGGAGGTCTTACAGTGTGGCTATTAATGGCTATGATAAAGAAGAGTGCAGTGTGTGATTGTATGCTGAGGAATAAGGACGTCAGTTACAGAGCTCTATGTAAGGAGTGTACATTTGCGTGCTCCAGAGCTAGGGAGGACGCTACACTACCCTTTGCTGCATATCCTTGGCATTCTTAGTGATAGTCAGCCCACCCCTTCTTTGCAGTGACACATTGAAGTCATATTTTGGGTGTTTTTATGACATTTTGGATATACCTGCCATAAATCATAAGCCCGCGAAGTAACACGAGCGGCTCAGAGCCTGTAGACGCTTTGCTGAGGGGGCCGTCGTGCTGCGGAGTGGCGACACAAGAAGAGCTAGCAAAAACTAGAGACTAAGTTTTATGTGGTCGACCTCCTTGGGGCCCCGCAGCGACACCGCGTGGAACCCAAGACTACTCCAGGGTGACGGCCGGGGCCGCACTCTGGGTCTGGAGGGGTACTGGATTGGGCCTGCTGTCTTGCTACAGCCGTGATAGCCACACGGGGATGAACATCTGCGGAGACGCCCTTGTGCCGTGGGTCCCCGGACACAGTCACGAGCACTGCCGCCTGCTACTTGGAGCTCGGAGGCCCGTCGCTTGGTTGTGACCACTGAAGGGGGAGCGTCACGGCCCCGATTATCATCAACTGCGGAGCGAAGAAGACCGAGACCCGCGAGGCCCTCGAGTCGGGACTCTCCAGCCCAGACACGCTAGCGGCAGCACGGACCATCACTGAGGCCGTGACTTCCATCCGGAAGCCAGGGTGTTCTCCTTTTGACCACCGGGCCCAACGCAACGCTCCGGCAAAACATGGTGATGGAGGGCCTTCCTGCTGCGCCAGGCCCGCGCTCGGATACCGAAATGCTGATGGGAGCCATTCAGGCCTCGCGAACTGATATCCAGGAATCCAGAGCGGCCCTGGATGTTAAGATAGGCGAGGTATGCTCGGAAGTGACACTTCTGAGGCAGGACTTCCGAAATTTGTCGGACAGGGTCACCTCCGCAGAGACGCGAATGGGCGAGGCTGAAGATTCGATCATAACCCTTCGGAAAGATATGGCGGAGCTCAAGGCATCCCATCGCCAATTGCTATGGAAGGTGGATGACGCTGAAAAAAGAGCACGGCGGAACAACCTTCGCTTTGTCGGCTTTAGAGAAGGGATCGAGAAATCGGACATGGTGTCCTTCCTCCACACGTGGCGAATGGAAACCTTCCCGGCTGTTCAATTTTCGCCCTGTTTCATTATAGAAAGGGCACATCGGGCCCTTCTTGCAAAACCTCCACAGGGAGCGAGACCGCGACCGGTCATTGCGTGTTTTCTGAACTTTGCCGACAGAGACTTGATTCTTAGGGAGGCAAGAAAGATGGGAGAGATCCGGCTAGAAAACTCACACAACATGATATTCCCGGACTATAGCCAGGAGGTCCAGAAACAAAGACGCTCTTTTGATACGGTAAAGGCCAAACTCAGAGACTTAAAGATTCCCTACATGCTCCTCTTCCCTGCCAAACTTCAGGTAATATACAAGGAACAGTCCCTTTTTTTCACACACCCGGAGGACGCATGGCAATGGCTAGAGGAGCGCCCGATCCTCAACAGTAGAGAAACTGCTGGACGAGACCTGTTGGACAGATCCCTGCGAAATGCAACTAACTGGGAAATACCGAAGGCACAGAGATTGAAATATAGGAGATCTAAGAGGCAAACACCGGCGACGCCCTACAGAGGTCGGGGCACTGGAAATGCGTGGAAAGGGCGTTCTGCCTCCCCAAAAGGCGCAGAAGCGACAGGCTCAAGATTTGCAGCCCTACGATCCACTACGCGCTCGGAGGGTGAGGACGAGGAAGGACTTGATAGCCGCACATCTGGAGGCGAAGACGAGGAGGAAGGGAGTCAATCTGTACATCCGTTGGTGAATGAGATTCGTGTGCTGGAACAAGACTTGTCTGGACAACATAGTGCACCCGAATCAGAGACTCAAGACTCCAAATCTTAATTGATAGTGGTTTGGGTCATGGATGCAAGCGAGCCGATGTCTCCTCAGAACACTGGCGAATTTGGAGAATGAAAATGGCAGCCCGTCTCAGGGACGCACGCAAGTTGACACGCTTCTCTGTTTTATAAGTTTTACTGTTTTGGGGTGCTTTGATGGGAGGGTTTGGCGGGTGGGCGACAGGCCTACTCTTACGGAAAGTTATGTCCTGCTCTAGGATAAGACTGGAAGGGGAGGGAGGTGGGGAGCGGGGTGGGGAAAGGGGCTCTCAAGTTTGTTTCGGAGGGGGTCCGGGTAGGTACAGTTGGGGGGGAACATTTCAGTTGGAAAAATGCAGCAACACTCACTGAGCATCCACAGCACCTACACAGGCCAGAGTCTTACCACAAGCAACCACCAAGTATTCCAATGGCAAGTACCATAGTCACCCCGCAGGAGGGTGATAGGAGATTGAGCATCCTGACATGGAATGTCAATGGTCTGGGCTCAAAGATCAAGAGAGGCCTAGTAAATGCTTATATTAAAAAGATGGACCCGGACATCACCTTCTTGCAGGAGACACACCTCAAGGGCACTCAATGCGCCTTCATCGCGAGAGGTCGATACAGGGTCCTGGCACATGCGGGGTATACATCTGACTCCAAAGGGGTGGCAGTCATCGTAAAAAAGTCCTCACCATTCTGCATCACCCGCACTTGGCTTGACTCACAGGGAATATACGCTGGAGTTCAGGGCACTTGGAACAGACACACTTATACGCTCATATCTGTCTATGCGCCACCTAAACTGCAGTCCCGTACACTCACAGCGCTTGCTAACATACTCTTAGACACAGCTGACACTGTACAAGTGGTGGGAGGCGACTTTAATGATGTTATGAACTCCGGCCTCGATAGATCTGGAGACACAGTGAGAGGCGAGCACCAGACCACACTCTGCAATCAAATGTCTACTATAGGCCTTACAGATGAATGGAGGTGGCTCCACCCGACACAGCAAGCCTACTCATACTACTCTAGGGCACACTGGGTGTTCTCTCGACTCAATTATATTTTTATGTCCCGCCAATATCCGAGGACAGACGCCACTGCAGAATATAGGGCTTGGGGCATCTCGGATCACTTGCCATTGTATGTGAGGGTGGGACAGAATCGGGGTAGAGAAGGGGTTCCTGGCGTTTGGCGGCCTGGGATCTGCAAAACTCGACCATACTGAGAGGCATCCGGACGGACATTAAGGTGTATGTCGCGGAAAATGAGGGTACGGTAGACTCAAGTGACACCCTCTCGGAAGCCCTAAAGCCAGTACTGAGAGACAGGATAAAGTCCAGACTGGGGGAGGAGAGGCGGAGACTCCAGGCAGAGGTCGCTGCCCTAGAACAGACTGTCCTAAAATGGGAGTGGGATTATCTGACCCATAAAAACACTGAGACTCTCAGAAAACTTCTAGATGCCCAGAAACAATACAGGGAACTGGTAACCAATGAAGGGAAGACCCAGTCCCTTGCCAACCTCCACAGATTATATGATGTAGGAGATAAATCGGGAAAACTCTTAGCGTGGCGGCACGGTGGATAGACAGTATAAATACCACAGATGGCACCACTGTTAACACCAATGCTGCGATAGCGGAAGCTTCTACTACCCATTATGAACAGTTCTATGCAGCTCGTGCCCTTGCAACCCATGAGGAAGCTTTACAATATTTAGACACCACGGTCCTACCGGTCCTGCCCCCGAGAACCTGTAGGCCCTGGAGGCGGACATAACGGCGGATGACATCATGAACACCATCGCCAGGTTGTAACCGGGCAAAATCCCAGGCCCAAATGGCTTCCCGGCGGAGCTCTTTAAGCGTGCGGCGGATCTCCTGACCCGCCATCTTCAAGGCCTCTTTGCTGATGCCTTCAAGGAGGGAGAGCTCCCACCAGATCTTGTTATGGCTACGATCGTCCCAATATAAAAGGAGGCCAAACCACGAGAGGATTGCGCCTCCTATCGGCCCATCTCCCTACTAAATACGGAAGTGAAGCTGTTAGCAACCATCTTGGCGGTCTGCTTAAGAGCGGTCATTACAGGTCTTGTTCATTTGGATCAATCAGGCTTCCTACCGGATAGAGCAACTAAATTAAACCTTAGAAGAACCCATAACTGGCTACAAGAGGTGAGGGGGCGAAGTGATCCACATTGGTTCCTCTCCCTGGATGCCGAAAAGACGTTAGACGCGGTGCACTGGCCCTTCCTGTTTGCGGTGCTCCACAAGTTCGGTTTCGGGCCAAACTTTATCAAATGGGTCCAGCTTCTCTACGCCGCTCCGAGGGCAAGGGTGAGAGTGAACAGGGTACTTTCGCGTGAGTTCCAGATCCAGAGGGGCACTCGTCAGGGATGCCCCCTGTCCCCCCTCATTTTTACGCTCACCATTGAGGAGCTAGCAGCCAGGATCTGGCAAAACAAAGACATCCACGGCTTTACGAGCAACGACACAGACTCGACAACAGAAAAGATCTCGTTATACGCGAACGATGTCTTGCTCTACATAACCAGACCAGAAACCTCCGTCCCAGAGCTTTTCCGAGAACTGGAACAGTACGGCGGAAAGGCAGGGCACAAAATAAACTGGCATAAATCTGTACTTTATGACCCGGGAGGACACGACCAGTGGGGGAGGCTGCTAGAAAACTTATTGACAACCACAGAAGGTTTCCAATACCTCGGGATCTACATCACCGTGAGCGCGACCCTCTCGTTCCATAGAAACCTGGAACGGATCATAATTAATGCAGTGGCAGATATGGACAGATGGCGACAGCTCCCTTTAATGCTGCTGGGCAGAGCGGCCATGTACAAAATGATCATTCTGCTGAAATTCCTCTACGCTCTGCAAAACGAATACTATCCAATACCCGCGACGGTCTTTCACAGGTTCCATGCAGACCTGAGATCCTTCCTTTGGCTAGGCAAGCATGCCAGGGTGGCTCTGTCCACGCTTCATAGACATCAATATAGTGGAGGGATTTCGCTTCCCAACCTAGAGGCCTACTATTGGGCAGAACATCTAAAACCAATAAATGATTGGCTACACGCCCCGGCAGATCACCCAACCTACGTTCTGGAGAGAACAAAACTGTCATCCAAAAAACCTTCTGTGCTATCTCTACGGGACCTTTAGAAGGGCACCCCTCCACCCGGCCACGTCCATAACACTTACTGCATGGACGAAGGCCACCAGACGCATGGGCTGGGATAAAAAGCCCACACCGCAAACACCGCTGTGGCACTGCCAGTGGTTAACGGAACTTAGCAAACTGCAAGGTTTCCAAAGGTGGGACGACATTAGCATTTCTACTATAGGGGATGTAATAGCCAAGGGGGAGTTAAAATCTTTTCAAGCTCTTAAATCAGACTTCGGGTTACATACTACACAACAGTTCAAGTATATCCAACTACGACACGCTTGGCGAGCCCAAATCATCACACTCACAGATATCCCAGAATATGCACCTCTGGAGGGGAGGCTCCTTCAAGAACAGATACCCGAAAAAGCGGTCTCCCTGACGTATCAAACGTTAACTAATCATATGCTGGGGGATCTGGCAAAACTCAGGGCTACGTGGGAGGCTGAGGTAGGCGAGATGGAAGATCTGGACTGGGAAATAGTGTTGATGCATCCCCGGGAGGTGGCAATCAAGTCACGACTGTGGCTTATTCAATTTAATGTACTCCACAGAACTTACTACGACAGACTACGGTTAAGCAAAATGGGGAGGGTGGAGGACCCGCGATGCCTTAGATGCCATCAGGGAGAGGGGGATTTTTATCACACAATATGGACATGTGACATAATACAAACATACTGGACACAGGTATTCAAGGAGCTAGAGGAGGTGCTAGAGGCTTTGATCCCGCAAGATCCCAAGCTGGCTCTGCTGGGCATGACTACCGAGGTGGACCTGACCCGCCCACTTCTTACCTTCTTAGTTCTTGCATTGGATGTTGCGAAAAGGGACATCGCAAAACACTGGGGAGCGCCGGAACCTCCAGATCCAGAGGAATAGAGGAGAGGGTTAGATCTGTATATGGCGGCCGAGAGGGTAACCTATAAGGCTTGGGGATGTCCCAAAAAATTCTGCAGGGTCTGGTCTAAGTGGAGACAATACCATGGGCTCGATGGGGGGCTGTGAGGGGGGGCTTCCTACAGTGAGTATGAGATGGGACACCGGGACAAACGGGACCTCTCTACAAAGGGTACGACGATACATCCTAAACTTGCAGAATACTGGTTCAGAACTGTGAAAGACATTGCTGGCAATAGAAAGACAAGGGGGGATTGGAAGTGTAATTGCTGCTAATTTTTCTTTTGCACATATTAGTTGAGGATATGAAACTTGTGTTATTGTTCGTTAGGGGGGTGGGGGGGTTCAGCAACGAAAAGGGAAAAAAAGCAGATACTCGGAATGCCCATTGAAAGCCTACATTTATATGTGAAACAGAGCCTACAGTGCTCTACTGTAACTCGCCGCCCAACCTCCGGGATGTGGGCTAAATGGCCGTGTATCCTTCTGCCGATGATGAGATGCAATATTTGTGATGAATACCTGAAACACCTGATTGATTGTTCGTGACTTCCTGTGAATCTGCAATAAAAATTAATTTAAAAAAAAAGACTGATTTGCATATGGCCATGTCTGAACTGGGGTGGTGTGGTGAGCAAAATGACCATGGGTTTACCCCAGATCTGTGACTGGGGGTAAGTGTTTTGCCATTGTGCAACATTCCGTCCATCAATTGTTGTTTTTGCATTTGTCACCCCGAGTGAGACAGGTATGCTCAGACATGAGTCCCGTGCTCTCCATGCCACTGGACTCAAGCTATCCTGGCTGATGAAGGCTGACAGCTAGACCCCGGTCCTAAGATGCTTGATTCCGGTCCAGGGAAGACATGGCTTGGCAGTTCGGGCTGGACTGTTCCCATGAGGCACAGGGTCAAAACTGATTTGCATATGGAAATGTCTGAACTGGGGTGGTGAGGTGTTCAAAATAATGATGGATTAAACCCAGATCTGTGACTGGGGTGAATGTTTTGCCATTGTGCAACATTCCGTCCATCAATTGTTGTTTTTGTATTTGGACAATACATCAAGTTGCAAACATCGGAACACATAAACATCCCCCAAAAATATAGTGATACAAAAATATTGTGACAAGAATATCGTATTTTTCAGGTAGATAATTTCATTGTTAAGAATATTGCTGTTGTTTCTACATATATGTTTTATTGGCTATGCAGCAAAATGCAGTTTCACATTATTGGAAATATTAGCAAATGGTACAACCCCAGTAAATGTCCTGTGAAATTTCAAATGTTTCCAAGGCCCTTCTCAACATATCAAATAACAACAAGTAAACAATATAAGATCAAAGGATAAAAGAAACCCCCATTCCCTCTGTTCAACAAGGTAATGCCGAAAGGGCATCTGTTTCACACTGCAAAAGGTAACTCACCCACCTAGTGCTCAGCTGAGTTGCCAACTTAAAACTGTCCAGGAGAGCCACCACCCCCGTTTACACCCATTTGTGTCAAGGGGTCTGTATTTGTGGAGGTTTCTCATCTTCGCTGCTTGCCCCCATAGTAGGGGTGGCGCGTCAATTGTCTGTCAGGTTGTGAATTATAGCTCCCATGCCGGTCATCTGGCAGTCTGACGTTGCGCTTAACCCGTTTCAAGTGTGGTTCTTCTGCGCCAGCCCAAATATAACTGATGTTAATAGCGTTTTTGCTAATTAAGTTGTAAAACATATATTTTTTAACTATCTTTGTTTGGGACCCTGCCTAAGTGTGATCCTGGTATGTTAAGTAGGCATATGCAAAATTTCCATAATGTTCTTTTGCCTGATTATGCAAAGCTTGGCAAAATTACGTGAAAATATGTGGAATGGTAATCCATCATTTAGGGCTATGTTTTAGCATAAAATGCATTCTCCCATCAATTTTGTACATAAAACAGGTTGTGCTAAATAAAAATAGAGCAGCAGTGTTGTGATATCAGGAATTTTGCATCAAAAACATATCATAAAATTTCTGAAAATTCACAAATTATGCTGGTGTAATTTAAATGGTACTTAGAGAAGATATTACGTTGTAAATATCAGGACACACAAATATCGAAAACAAAAATTGTGATACAAAAATATGATGATTCTGGAATATTGTTGCCAAGAATATTGATTATTTCAGGTTAGTAACGTTGTTCTTAAGAATATTGTTGTTTTTAATATTGTTTTTAATTATCTTCATTAGTTTTGGTTCATATATTAATTTTATGTGTTGTTACTGTTTGAATAATAGTTAATACTATTTTTAAATATGGTTTGTAATTTTAAGTGAGCTATAATTATTAATTGAATTGCTAATAGTAATTTATAGTGATGAACAGGGTTGCTAGGTTTGTATGGGTATAGGCTTGGAAGTCAATTAAGTGATAATGAATCAACTATTAATTATTCATTATTTAATTGATTATTAACTATGTAAATTGTGTAACACCTTTATATATTAGTTAGTTTTTAGAAATTAGTTGGGAAGTTATGTAGGTAAAAATCAATTTTCAATTTCTTTTTAATATTGATTATTTAAATGCTAACTAATTACGTACTGTTGGAAATGGCCCTTTTGCAGGGTTATCCCCAAACATTTTGCTTCTTCCTCCTTTATTTTTCCTGACTTGTGGTTGTTGGCTATAGGACTCTGGGCACTTTACCACTGCTGATCAGTACTAAAGTGCAAATGCTCTCCGTATAAAATGTTATTATGATTGGTTATCCATGATTGGCAGAGATGTTTCATCAATAGGTCCCTAGTAAGTAAAGTGCACTGAGTGTGCCAGGGCTGATGATTCAAATGCTACTAGTGGGCCTGCAGCACTGATTGGTGCCACCCACATGAGTAGCCCTAAAATGGTGTCTCAGGCAGATGATAGCTGGCATACTGATTTGACCAGTGTCCCCACTGGCCAGGCCTAAACCCTTCCCTTTCTGTCCACATGGGACACCCCTATGGAAGGCCGAAGGTACCCTCCGGGCAGGGTGCCATATATGTGAGAGGTAGAGCATGTACTAGTGTGGGTGACATGCTCTGATTGTGAAATACTGCCAAGTTCGCTTTTCACTATAGAAAGGCTATCTTACCAATAGGCTAGAATGGGGAATTCTCTGTATAATGCTTACCTGCCTATCTTCCCATAGGAGCAAGATAGAAAATTGAAGTCTGGTATCCCTGAACTCAGAAATTAATACCCCATCTTTTAGGAAGGATTGTTTTTAATTCCAGTGTTCGAAAACAGCACTTTTAGAAAGTGGCTGTTTTCTTGTCTGACCTTTCTGTGTGCCTTTGCCTGTTTGTGAATTGACTCTCTGGTTTGTGTGTGACAGGGGCTGGGGTGGCTCCAGGATGCTGGATGAGTCAACACTTGGCTGAATAGCTTCATCTGCATCTTGAGTGGCGGGAGGGGATAGCACTTGGGCTTGAATAGGGCTGTGCCTGCCTTCCACAATGCTGGCTCCACCTCCTGCTGGGCGGCTAATGGCCCTGCCCCTCTCTTTCAAAGGAAAGAAGTAGTCATGTAAACAGAGTGCTCCAGGACTGACCAGAACTGGTTTGGACTAGGCAAAGGCCTCTCTGCCTTCAGAGAACAAAGAAAATATTGGTATAAATACTGGGGCCCAGACCCCAATACTTTAGATCATCCTGGAAAAAAGAAGGAACCTCTACCAAGGAGAAAAGCTGGAAGACTAGAGAGGAAGGACTGCCCTGCTGTGTGTTTGTAGGCAGACCTGAAGTTGCAATTCTGCCAAGGAGAGGGTAAGCACTTTGCTGTTGCTTGGTCTCCTGCTTGAAGAGATCTCCAAGGGCCTGTGTAGAGCTGGCCTCCTCTTAAGAAGTCCCAGGAACAAAAGGACTTCACCCTCAGCTTTCCCCCTGAACTCTGCTGTGTGAGTTCTAACCTACCTAGGCTGCTTGATCCAGTTGTGGGGCCTCTGGAGGTTGTTTCCTGCTGTTTGGGGAGCAAGAATAGAAGATCTACCTTTTTGCATGCATCGCTCGCTTGCGGAGCGCATTGCCGACAGTGCGAGAAGATTTCCGTTGCCGCGGAGAGCGATTGCAGCACCGGTTACCGCTGCCAGACCAGACGCTTCACTCGCTTGTGGAGCGCATCGCCTCGGTGTGGGAAAATTCCTGTCACTGTGAATATTGTCACAGGGTCTGTTTTTGCTGTGAGAACCGCATCACACCGCTGCAAACATCGTCGCAGAGTTCAGCATCAATGCAGTGAGGGGACGCGACAGAAGACGATCAATGCTGCACCGCACATCACCGCTGCGCCGAAGATCGTCAGCGCCCCGAAGATCATCGCATCACGCCTGTGCGAGACACTTCCTACCGGAGAACCTGCAACCCGGAATACCTACAAGGTATCGGATCACTCCCCATACAGACCAGATTCGACGCAACCAGTCCTCTGCCTGTAGCCAGTTGTAGCATTGCCTCCCCAGGGTCTCAGGAATGACGCATTGCTTGTTTTCTGATGCTGCAGCTGCCGCTTGGAACTTTTGTCTTGTCTATAAGTACTTTGGGCTAAAAGTGACACAACTGTGAATTATGTTGGTGCAAACTTTTGAACTGTTTTTAAAGACTTATTTTGGCACAGTGTATGTTGGATTTTTGTCGTTTTGTTCTTGTGTACTTTAGTTAAAGATGCTTTATTTATCTAAACTGGTGTGGAGTCCATTTGTGGTGTTTTTACTGTGTTACTGTGAGTGTTGGTACAAAAGACTTTATACATTGCCTTTGATAAGCCTGTCTGCTAGTGCCAAGCAACCAAGGGGGTGAGCATGGGTTATCCAAAGAGTGTATCCCCCTTACCCTGACTAGAAGCAAGGGGCCCTATTTGGACATTGGTACCCACCTCTGACAACTAGAGACCCCCAGATCTAACATGTACATTATGTTATATTGATTTATTTTAGTTATATTTTAGTTGTGGGTTGCTAGGTTTATAGGAGTCATGGATTGGACATAAATTAAGTAATAAGTAATTAAAATAATTATTAGTTGCAAAATAATTTGTTAAGTGTTAATTTGTTAATTGATTATCAATTATGTAAATTGTATTATACTTATTTATTGTAGTTATATTTTAACAGTGGGCTGCTAGGTTTGTGGGGGTATACTGTGGGAAACGCGTCTGGCGATGGCGAAATGAATTCATGAAGGCTGTTTTCTTTGAGAAGGTACCTGCTGGCATGGTGCTTAATAAAGATTTGTGAGCAAAATAATCTCCTGGGTGGCTTCAATTCGAAGGGGTTCCTGTTTTTGTTGAATTTAATACGGCCCTAACCCGTTTTTGAAACGAAGCCCACCGCATCCTGGCAGGTCCGCGACGGCACCATGGCGGTGCTGTTGCAAGCGGACCGGAGGCAACCTGGCGCCACAGCAGGGTGGTGTCAGTTACATTTGCTCCTATTTTGCACCCACAAAGCGTGGCAGGTCCCCATCAAGACTTGGCATCTTTTATTTGAACTTTATTGCAAGACTTTTCCAGCGCACCCACGAGGGAAGTACTGTGAGCGCACTACAACTCCCAGAAGGCCATCTGTTGGCCCCGCCCACTGGGGCAGGTGTTTGAAATTGATAGGTGTGCAACAAACTGCGCTTTTCAAAGTCTCTTACCTGCGCCACTGAAGAAAGGATCTCTAATCCAGAAACGCATCTGGCGATGGCGAAATGAATTCATGAAGGCTGTTTTCTTTGAGAAGGTACCTGCTGGCAGGGTGCTTAATAAAGATTTGTGAGCAAAATAATCTCCTGAGTGGCTTCAATTCGAAGAGGTTCCTGTTTTTGTTGAATTTAAGACGGTCCTAACCCGGTCGTGAAACGTAGCCCACCGCATCCTGGCGGGTCCGCGACGGCAACATGGCGGTGCTTTTGCAAGCGGACCGGAGGCAACCTGGCGCCACAGAAGGGTGGTGTCAGATACATTTGCTACTGTTTTGCACCCACAAAGCGGGGCAGGTCCCCATCAAGACTTGGCATCTTTTATTTGAACTTTATTGCAAGACTTTTCCAGCGCACCCACGAGGGAAGTACTGTGAGCGCACTACAACTCCCAGAAGGCCATCTGTTGGCCCCGCCCACTGGGGCAGGTGTTTGAAATTGATAGGTGTGCAACAAACTGCGCTTTTCAAAGTCTCTTACCTGCGCCACTGAAGAAAGGATCTCTAATCCTGAAACGCATCTGGCGATGGCGAAATGAATTCATGAAGGCTGTTTTCTTTGAGAAGGTACCTGCTGGCAGGGTGCTTAATAAAGATTTGTGAGCAAAATAATCTCCTGGGTGGCTTCAATTCGAAGAGGTTCCTGTTTTTGTTGAATTTAAGACGGTCCTAACCCGGTCGTGAAACGTAGCCCACCGCATCCTGGCGGGTCCGCGACGGCACCATGGCTGTGCTGTTGCAAGCGGACCGGAGGCAACCTGGCGCCACAGAAGGGTGGTGTCAGATACATTTGCTACTGTTTTGGACCCACAAAGCGGGGCAGGTCCCCATCAAGACTTGGCATCTTTTATTTGAACTTTATTGCAAGGCTTTTCCAGCGCACCCACGAGGGAAGTACTGTGAGCGCACTACAACTCCCAGAAGGCCATCTGTTGGCCCCGCCCACTGGGGCAGGTGTTTGAAATTGATAGGTGTGCAACAAACTGCGCTTTTCAAAGTCTCTTACCTGCGCCACTGAAGAAAGGATCTCTAATCCTGATACGCGTCTGGCGATGGCGAAATGAATTCATGAAGGCTGTTTTCTTTGAGAAGGTACCTGCTGGCAGGGTGCTTAATAAAGATTCATGAGCATAATAATCTCCTGGGTGGCTTCAATTCGAAGGGGTTCCTGTTTTTGCTGAATTTAAGACGGCCCTAACCCGGTCGTGAAACGAAGCCCACCGCATCCAGGCCGGTCCGCGACGGCACCATGGCAGTGCAGTTGCAAGCGGACCGGAGGCAACCTGGCGCCACAGCAGGGTGGTGTCAGATACATTTGCTCCTATTTTGCACCCACAAATCGGGGCCGGTCCCCATCAAGACTTGGCAAGTCTTATTTGAACTTTATCGCGAGACTTTTCCACCGCACCCACGAGGGAAGTACTGTGAGCGCACTACAACTCCCAGAAGGCCATCTGTTGGCCCCGCCCACTGGGGAAGGTGTTTGAAATTGATAGGTGTGCAACAAACTGCGCTTTTCGAAGTCTCTTACCTGTGCCACTGAAGAAAGGACCTCTAATCCTGAAACGCGTCTGGCGATGGCGAAATGAATTCATGAAGGCTGTTTTCTTTGAGAAGGTACTTGCTGGCAGGGTGCTTAATAAAGATTCGTGAGCAAAATAATCTCCTGGGTGGCTTCAATTCGAAGGGGTTCCTGTTTTTGTTGAATATATATATAATTTCCTGTCACTTGCAATATGATGACAGAAGTGGTTTTAGCTTCCTTGTAAATATGTTTATAAACAATGAAATTAGTTTGTGTTGCTGATAGTTGCACTCAACTGGTTGTGTTTCATACAGTTTATACTATTTCAGCGTAGGGAAGCCACGCTTTTACCTTTGCAATGATTTGGAATATTTATATTTTAAAACATTTTAGATATTTATATGTTTTATTATTATCTCAATTGCAAAGGTTTTTTTGTGCAAACAGCTTGTGCAATATTTGGGTGCAATTCCAATGATGACATTATGGTACTGTATTAATTCCCAAATGTGTCATTTAAGACATTGGTAATGGCATGTACATAGTATTTCCTTTATGTCTATGCTTGCGATGGTACTGTGCACTTTAAATTGGGTAGTCCGCCACCACGACGTTGTCATGTGATCAAGGCCTCGTCCGGCCGAAACGCGTCATGGCGGTGTGGTGTTGGGCTAAAGAATAAAAAATACGCACCATCTACTGGGTTTGCCTCGTCTTCTTTACGGTACAAATTGCCGCTGAGACAACAACGTACTGAATATATGAATATATATATATTCAAGAGAATCAAAACAGGAAAAGAAAAAGAATATTGGGCATTAGTTAACAAACTGAAAAATGATCATCAAATTATCGTATGCACCGCAGATAAAGGAGGCAATATAGCCATCTTGCCCCAGGTTCAATATGTGGAGGAAGCCCACAGACAGCTTTCAGACACGGTATGCTACGCCAGAAAAAATATGCAAGAATACAATTTGTCCAGAGATCATTTAAAAAAACTTCTCTATAAATTTAAAAGGGAAGGACTTATTTCAAATGAAGAATTTAAATCCCTTCATGTTGAACATCCAGTTTTGCCAAAATTCTATTTGATTCCCAAAATACATAAAGGCAGGTGTCCAGTGCCAGGCAGACCTATCATCTCTGCCATTGACAGTGTAACAGAACATCTGGCACAGTATACGGACTACTTTTTACAGTCCCTGGTGAGCAGTCTGCCTACGTATATAAGAGATACGGGACACTTTTTACAAAAATTGAAAAACATTGCCTGGTCAGAAGACTGTATATTGGTAACATTGGACATCGAAGACCTCTATACCAGCATAGACCATGGGAGAGGGCTGGAAGCACTGGACTATTTCTTAAGTACCCGACCAGTGCATTGTTACAACCATAACAAGATGTTGAGTGAATTTGTAAGCTGGTGTTTGCATCACAAATATTTCTTGTTTGGTAAAGACATTTATATACAGAAAAGGGGTGTGGCCATGGGGGCCTGCTTCTCTCCCAGCTATGCGTGTCTATACGTTGGCTGGTGGGAGAAGCGGGTCCTCATGGAAACACACCGGGTGGTGTTTGCTACTAAGGTAGTCATGTGGGTTCGTTTTATAGACGATGTGTTTTTAATTTGCAGGGGCAATGAAGAAAGTGTGAAAGAGTTCATTGTGGCCCTAAACAATAATGAAGACAATCTGAGGTTCACACATAACATTAGTAAAACATCGGTGGACTTTTTAGACATCAGGGTCTTTCACACAGCAGGACACCTAGCCACCTCATTGCACAGAAAGGACACATCAGATAACACAACCCTACATGCAACAAGTGCCCACCCTCGCCACGTTATTGAAAACATTCCATATGGCGAGCTTCTTCGGGTGAAGAGAATCTGTAGCACTGATGATGAGCTCAACACATGTACAGCCCAAGCATTAGATAGATTCCGGGAACGAGGTTATAAGGAGAACATACTCACAAAAGCAGTCAACAAAATGAAATCTAGAGCAAGAGAAACCCTATTTTCACCAGTGGAGGCAAATAGAGTCCCAGTAGGTGGTTCGGCTGAATCTCCTATTAGATTCATTACTGCATACAGTGGCCAGGACAGAAAAATCCGGTCTATTCTTAGTAAAAGTTGGCCTATTCTCCAAACAGATGCAGTACTATCGCATCATTTACCAGCACGGCCAGAGATTACGTTTCGGAGGGGACCCTCCCTATGTATGCATATCTCCAAACCTTGCCCCGAATTACCTATAACAAAAAAAAACTAGTTTCCACCTCGAATGGGATTCTATAAATGCAGCAGCTGCAGAGCATGCAAATTTGGAGTAAACACACAGCAGTATTACACTCCATTCAGTTCAGTACCACAATCTATTAAAGGACATTACGGTTGCAAAACAGACTATGCTGTTTACGTCCTGGCATGCACGTGTGATCTCAGGTATGTGGGAAGCACCAAACTACCAGTGCATGCCAGGATGTTGCAGCATATCAGAGCAATTGTGAACAACGATAGCTCCTATCCGGTAGCCAGACACTTTAAGAGTGTACATAACAACAACCTCCAGTGTCTTAGCTATTATGTCATCACCTCAGTACCCAAACCTAGAAGGGGCAGAGACCGTGATAGGATGCTTAGACAATTAGAGTCCAAAATGATCTTAGAATTAGATTCTAAGGTCCCGAATGGACTCAACACTATGGAAGATCTGTATCATTTTTTATGAGGATAACACTCTACAGATTCCGTAGTCATAATATGTGTAATCATACTGCATAGCGATATTAAGGTTGTGAGAGGTGCTTCCGGCCAGCCACCCATAATGAATCCATATATTTAAACTATGTCTCACTCCGACGCCCAGATTAGACTTTTTCTCTTTTTTCTCTTTTTTTACTTCAAACTGTAAATAACAGGGGTGAATTTGGGTTCTCCCTGTGACATTACAGTCACTTTATGGAATTCTTTTTGAAAATAGGTCACATAGGGGTTGCCATCGACACTTGATGTCCCCGAATGTGTAACTAGTTGGGGTTGCCATCGACACTTGATGTCCCCGAATGTGTAACTAGTTGGCTTTGGAATATGAGGTTTCGAAACTGCATTTAAATACTTTGCTTGATATTGCCATTTTTTTTTGCGTAAGTTGCACAGGAGAGTGTCTAGTTTACATCACGCCATTGCACTCTGATAAATGTAAATTATAAATGAAATTACATATATATATTTTTCTACCTAAACATAACAGTTTTTAGTATGATTTTAAACTGGTTCTGGTAGACAAAGGCATTGGATTTCCTGCATGTTTTAAGAAAGTTGATTTTATATCTATTTATATTATGAATGGGATAAATCATATATTTTTTGGACATTGGCATTTCTTTGCACATACGAAAAGGATATATGCACATTGCACTTTATTGCGGTTTTGAGAAATTGAATGAAAACAAGCATTTATGCTGATATCAAATGAAAAGTTAACAACTGATTGAAATAATGACAATGTTATCCAACTATTTACATACGTAATCAAAGGCACTTTACATTGTATTGAAATGTGACCTATAAGTATTTCCTTTATATTTATTATTTGTGCATCACATGGTGTATCTGAAGGGATTTAAAAAGAGGCATTATGGGAAATATATTTTATGTGAGCAAGGGCACCCACCCAAAACGCGTCATCTGTCAGCGCTGCTGTGACCTTCACTTGAATAAAGTACCTCTTGCCAGCAATTTGGGATTCGTTGTTTTTTTTCCCGGGACAGAAACAACAACTGGCATTCCCAAGGTGAACCTACATCGCTCGATATATATATATATATATATATATATATATATATATATATATATATATATATATATATTCACTGAAAAAACCATAGGTTTTAGCCCATATATAGTTAGGGATTGGCATTTACAAAACCTTAATTTACTCACACAAAACCATAGAAATTCGCATATATAGTTAGATGCAATAACTATATATCGCGCACCCGCAACCCACTGCTGATGATGTCACATATTACATCATTCATGACATGGTCAGTGACATCACTGATGACATCACTGATGACATCTCAAATGACAACATCCAGTGACTGTATGTTTCTGTAAAGTTAAAATATGTCTTACATATTGAAGAATGAGTGCATGTATAAGTGTTTGGATGAAGGATTTAGTAGGTGCATGACTGACTGTATGAGAGAATGATTAAATGTTTCTCACTGAGTGCTTGGGTTAGTGACTAAACTGTCTTAATTTGTGCATCATTATTACTGTAGTTCTGTAAACTGCTGCATGTGTTGATCAGTAGCTATATGAGTAACTATATGGGTTATTGATTGGTTGCCCAAATATTTGTATGGGAGAGTGAGTGTGTGTGTAGGGGGTGGCTGGGAGGTGTGTGACTCTGTGCATAGATGTGTGAGCAGTTGATTCAGTAGATGTATGGGTTCAAAAGTGCATGTGGAAACAGCTGTATGGGCGGTTGACTATCTGCATGAGTGCATTGGTGAGAAATTGGATTTCTCAGTGCTACATGTCAAAGTAAGTACATATGTAAAACACAGTACATGTTAGAGTTGACATATATAAATAACTGTGCATAAGAGCCAGTGAATGTGTGAGTGGCTGTATGGATCATTGTGAACTTGTATCAGGGATTGTATAAGAGAGTAAATATGTGTTAGTATATGTTTGATTAAGTAAGGTGTGTATAACTGTATAGTTGAGGAAATAGAGGTGTGATTGATTCTTTGCATGACTGACTAGGTGTGTGATTAACTCCATGGATGAGTGACAGTCTGTGAGAGTCTGTTTACACTAATTGTATCTAAGGTTATATTAGAGTCTGAAGAGGTTGATCGTATTATCACATGAATGATATCATCAGTGATGTGATCAGTAATGACAAATGAGATGTTATCAGTGATTTTATCAGTGATGTCATTTGAGATGTCATAAGTGATGTCATCAGTGATGTCATTTGAGATGTCATCAGTGATGTCATTTGAGATGTCATCAGTGATGTCATCAGTGATGTCACTGACCATGTCATGAATGATGTAATATGTGACATCATCAGCAGTGGGTTGCGGGTGCGCGATATATAGTTATTGCATCTAACTATATATGCGAATTTCTATGGTTTTGTGCGAGTAAATTAAGGTTTTGTAAATGCCAATCCCTAACTATATATGGGCTAAAACCTATGGCTTTTTCAGTGAATTTCAATGGTTTTTTAATAGCAAATATCAAAAGCTGTCAAATGTCAAGTACGTGATAGGTAAAAACATTTTCGTGTTTATGCACGCTGATGTGCTTTGAACGCTGCCCCCCCTCTTTTCTCTTAGTAGTACTCTCTCTTTGCAGATAGTGAAGGGTAGTTAACGCAGGCCTTTGCCCCCGTTGTAATCCGTCGTGCCTGCTTGTCTCTCCATTTGCTTGATTGTTATCCGAGCATTTACTATTTTAGAATTGATTCTCTTTGGTTCATTCTCTATTTACAAATAAGCACAAAGTCGCAATACTCTGTTTAGTCTTTGCAGATAGTAAAAAATTGTGTAAAAAAAAAAATTATCGAGCAAAATCAGTAGGCCACTAATGGGATCTCTTTTTGACCTCGCTAAAATAGAAACATTAGGAACAACCCTTCATGAGAAATACGAAACTAGTGAGATGAACTGAGCTCCACACCATGATGGCTGCAAGACAGCTCGGCTCCGCCACCCACCCCGCCCAAAATAACGATAAACTCTATGCAAATATTATAAATATATACAACACACCAGCAAAGTAACAGAGTAAAACATTTTATTAAATAACTATTTACATAACTATTTTATACTTTTTGTTGCCTGATCCGGCTAGCTCAATCGATCGAGCATGAAACTCATGCACTCTGATAGCAAGCGTTGCTGCTGATGCTATGCAGACAAAAACTGGTTTTCAGTTTGTACATTCTTCAAGATTTTTCCATCCAAGGCTGGTTGAGAGTTTGTAGAACGATGGCTTCAGATTTTCAACATACGGTGTGGTGGCGCGGACTAGGAGGGGGCGCTTGACTCCTGCCCCCTCCCCAAGTCGTGTTGCCCTGGCGTGGCCTAAAATCGCCCCCGACATAGGCGGCCGGCTCCCGGGGTCCGGCGGAACTTTTTGCCTTTTGATGACTCTTCCATTCTGGACCTTGTCCCACAATCCGTTTGACCTGAAGACACGCTGTAGTGGGGCGCCCCTTTACCGTTTCAGTTGCCATTCCGCCCGCTTTTGCTACACTGTGCCTCTTCCGCCATTCAGCTGTTTTCCGCCCGCTCTTGCAACTACAGTGTCTCGCTCACCATGTAGTTGAGTTGCTCCCGCTCTTGCGATGCAGCGATAGGCGGCTGCCACAGGACTCTCAAAATGGCGGCCGGCTCTTCAGATTTGGGCGTGGTCCACTAAAATGGCCCTGGGACACCTTGGAACTCGGACGCTTGTCTGCTAGGGCTTGGGCCCCATTCTCGAAAGCGTCCACTGAGCCTTGAAGATTCTACAAAAGTCTTGGGGGCCCCCGACTCCCGCAGGCTTCTGGTGGGGAGCGGCTGCCATGATTGCTCGTGGAATGGCCACGTCTGAGCTACGAGATGGTGGTGCTCTCATGCTAATGCCAGCTTCAGTCTGAAACATCCAGAAACACTGTAGACTACCAATTCGATCAGTTCCGGTAGCGCCCCAACGTGACCCGGTAGGGAAGAACTTGCCCTCCCCTCTTTGACTGATGGTTCTTGTTGCCTGTCCCTTCTGTTGTCATTTAACAGAACTTTTTAGACTGCTGAAAGGGGGTGTGTTCCGACCGCTGGTTGGTGGAGATATTTTGACTATATTCTTGACCTACGTTGTCGCATAATGCGTTATATGACACGCCGCGTTAGCGCACCCGGAAGTGCTCTGGTGCGCGAAGCGCAGCTTCCCGGAAGCGATCCGGGGCGCGGTGCGCAGCGCGTAACGTAAGCATAACAGGTCATGTGACTTGTTAATAAAACTTTTCATTGGTTCATTTTACTTTTGTTATTGTAATGATGAAAGGCTTGGTCATATGACCTAAAAATTACGCTTTTTATTGCTTTCGAACATTATTTTTTCTTAAACATATATGTTATAATCTTCCAGGCTAATGTACTTTCCCGGAAAATTTACAACTGTCCTGCAAGTAAAATATATTCCTTTTTCTAGAAAAAGGGCGTTTCTTCGTCCCATGACGGAGCCGTTGAGCAAAAGATGCTCGGCCTGCTGTCTCAGTCGCCGATACGCCTGAATATCAGATTCTTATCGATCACTTTATGTTGCAGGAGTAGAAAACACAACAGCCCTTGACCATCTATCTTTACTGCGTTCCTGCGTATTATACCTTTTATCCGTCATGTAATTGGACTGCTTTATTTCACTTGCCTTTTACTGATTCGAAAACAGTGACTAAAATTAAAAACTTTACCAATGTAAATACTACTACCATGTTTTGTTTTAAAAACCTTTATTGTGAAAATGTCAGTATACAAATACGGGCCTATAACCACGTGGGCCGGCCACGGAGCAAACTGGAATCGTATATGATGAGGAGACATTTACACTGTAGAGGAACGTAACGAGCGGGCCATTAGGTTGCAAGAACTAAGGTGTCTAACAGTTGCGGAATCGGTGGACGTACATTTTGTAATTAAAATACGACAGGGTCACTTACAATAAAATTATCTAGATATACATTTGCGGGCAAGTACCATGGGTGACGTTAATTCGAACTTTCAATAGTACAGTAATCAATAACACATCAGAACTTAATATCAATAGGGATGTCGAAATATTCAATCAATTCTCGTCCCCGCCCGCCATGTGCTTCAAAACTGCATACGTATCTCGTGATATCAAGGTTGTGCAACCAGTACACAACAAGGAGTTACGAGTCCCATTTATACCGGCGCCATTTTGGGCGAGGCCGGGCAGGTCCAGGATATAGTCAAAATGTCTCCACCAACCAGCGGTCGGACCAGAACCCCTTTCGGCAGTCAAAAAAGGTTCAGTTAAATGACAACAGAAGAGATAGGCAACAAGAACCAACAGTCAAAAGAGGGGAGGGCAAGATCTGAAGCCATTGTTCTACAAACTCTCAACCAGCCTTGGATGGAAAAATCCTGAAGAATGTACAAACTGAAAACCAGTTTTTGTCTGTATAGCATCAGCAGCAACGCTTGAGTCAGCTTTGTGTGAAGCCGCCATTTTGATTCAATCAATAGCGTCCCCCTGCACACATTCAGGGACCTGGTCGTGTCTTCAGGTCAAACAGATTGTGGGACAAGATGCAGAAAGGAAAAGGAAAGAAGTTCCGCCGGACCCCGGGAGCCTGCCGCCTATGTCATGGGCGATCTTTGGCCACACCGGGGCAATAGTGAAGCTGCAGCAGCTGCAAATAAGCTTCAGACAGTGTTACAAGCGCTGCTCAGAACTCTCAACTATGACACCACCTCCGTGCCATCCGGATCTTGGCGCCTTGTGCTGGTTCTGACCTATTCACACATCGGTCCGCTACTGACACCACCTCATAGGCCAACGGGGCACCCCACGCCGACTTTCGGCGCAGCATTGTAGGATGGCCACACCAGTGCGGCAACTTACTAGACACCACCTCGGTGCCATCCAGATCTCGGCGCGTTGTGCTGCCTTCGGCCTACTGTAGCCGCAAGTGCGGATGCAACTCAGCTGGATAGCGAGTGAAACTCCAAGGGGCGCCCCTACCGCAGCCGAGGAGCCTCCATCTTGGGGGCGACGCACAGCATCACATTGCTTTCCAATGCCGTCAGATCCTCAAACAGCCCCCACTGACTGACGCGACCTCACAGGCCAACGGGGCGCCCCACGCCGACTTTCGGCGCAGCATTGTAGGATGGCCACACCAGTGCGGCAACTTGCTGGACACCACCTCGGTGCCATCCGGATCTTGGCGCATTGTGCTGCCTTTGGCCTATTCGCACATCGGTCCGCTACTGACGCCGCCTCACATGCCAACGGATTTTCTACGCTTTTTATAGCAGCGCATAACGTAAGCATAACAGGTCATGTGATTTCTTTATAAAACTTTTCATTGGTTCATTTTACTTTTGGTTTCCTAAT
Organism: Lissotriton vulgaris; assembly: GCF_964263255.1. Lineage (NCBI taxonomy): Eukaryota > Metazoa > Chordata > Amphibia > Caudata > Salamandridae > Lissotriton > Lissotriton vulgaris. The sequence goes on along the minus strand of NC_141691.1, from coordinate 440,302,633 downwards.
GATGGAAGGCTTGATCATATGACCTAAAATAACACTTTTCATTGGATTAAAAAAAAAAAATTCCCAAACGATGAAAGCCCCACCTTGTTTCTAGATGTTTCAGACTGAAGCTGGCGTCAGCATGAGAGCACCACCATCTCGTGGCTCCGTCGTGGTCATTCCGCGAGCAATCTTGGCAGCCGCTCCCCACCGGAAGCCTGCAGGAGTCGGGGGCCCCCAAGACTTTTGTAAAATCTTCAAGGCTCAGGGGACGTCCGAGTTCCAAGGTGTCCCAGGGCCATTTTAGTGGACCAGGCCCAAATCTGAAGAGCCGTCTACCATTTTAAGAGTCCTGTGGCAGCCGCAACTCAACTACATGGTGAGCGAGACGCTGTAGGCGCAAGAGCGGGCGATAAACAGCCGAATGGAGGATGAGGCACAGTGTAGCAAAAGCGGGCGGAATGGCAACTGAAACGGTAAAGGGGCGCCCCAGTAGAGCAGACGAGCCTCCACCTGGGGAGGCCTGTTCACGCCGCCTCCCCCCCCCCCCCGGGGCGCCCCACGCTGTTTTTCGGAGCAGCATTGTAGGATACCAAAATCAGTGCGGCAACTTACTGGACATCACCTGGGTGCCATCCACATCTTAGCGCGTTCTGCTGCCTTGGGACTATTTGCACAACAGACCGCTACTGACGAGGCCTCCCCCCGCACCCCCCGGGACGCCCCACGCCGTTTTTCAGAGCTGCATTGTAGGATACCAAAAACCAGTGCGGAACCCAGGTAACATCACCTGGGTGCCGTCCAGAACTCAGCACGTTGTGCTGCCTTGGGACTATTCGCACAAAACACAGCTACTGACCATTGTTGCTTCTTTTTTCAAAAAAATGTTTAAATGTATTTACTGTTTTCGTTGCGTTGTATATATTTATAAGTTATTAAAGTGTTATAATCCTACTACTTTGTTGGAGTGCTATATATTTTTAATGTGACACATAATTGTAAAAACTTTGATGTACAAAGAGGCATCACTGGAATCTTCCCCTTCAGGCTCGGACCCACACACCCTCACAGTGAGAATCCCCTCCCCAAGCACAATACAGGATGGTTATCAGACAGTAGGAACGCGTGTGGTGTGACGGATCTCATCGGTTGGGGGCCTTGATCTACTGTAACTCCTTTGAAGAGGGGTGATTCTGTACAGCTGTGGCCATAAACTACATCTGCAGGGCTAGGTGATAGCCTGGGACCAGCCTGGACAATCGGACACAGAGGAAGAGGAGTGTCAGAGGGTGCGGTAGTGAATAAGGTGAAAGGGAGGTGTCGGGCGGGCACAGGGTGTGATTCTCAGAGAAGAACAGCGCACATGGTAGGAGGTTTCTGGCCCATGCATGAGAGAGAGAGCGGGGGTGACCAGTGCGTGGGGGAGATGCTTGCGAGGGTGGGGAGCCATGCTGAGGATTGGCGGCGTGCAGAGAGTGGGTCTGGTCAAGGCATCTAAAATGGCTGCCGTGCTCAACAAAAGTGTGGCATTGCAAAAAAGGCAAGATGGCGCAGACAATGTTTATCAATAAGGATTAATTTATAACAATTATTTTTAACAAAATATTTACTCGCAGTAACAAAATGGCGGTCAACAGTTCCTGATTTCCATCGAATCGAACGTTAACAGACGTCACGCAGCAAAAAAAAAAAACGCTCACGCACAGCCGCTGGAAGACATGTATTAACATATATGAGCCTCCTCAGCCACCCTCAGAAAACATAAGGGGTCAGGATACGTCTCCCGTACCCCCTTATACCTAGTAATTTAATTAAATCGAAACACAAAATGGCGAATTCACGTTTCGCTACCAGTTTGCGACCCGGTTCGCGAACCGAAAAGCGCTTCTACCGCGAAAAATCTAATTTTTATTATTTGCCCCACGGGACCCTTTAATAACCCCAACATCATTCCTAGGGGGTCAAGAGGGGTCTACCTTGCCCCCTTTCATTAAATTCCCCCTTCGTTTTTCTCCTTCTCTCGATCCGACCGAGAGACAAGCTGGCGGCCGCACCGGACTGTTTAGAATGTTGACAGACACCCGAGAGCCAATCAGCTTCGCTACGCAAAGCTCCGTTACGCGAAAAGTACGCGATCTGGAGCGCTATCTGGGACGCTGTCACAAATATATCTGTTTTTTTAAACGTTAATTTCTCAAAATCCACTGGAGCACATTTATTGAGACCCAGCAAAGGCACATCGGGCTAACAGTCCCTATAATTTTGCCAAGTTTCGTGTAAATCCATTCAGCCGTTCGAGCTAAAAGTGAGGCCAAAGGCCCTATGGAAAAATGAATGGGAAAAACGTGTTTTGGGAACCCCCTTTTTTCTCGGCCCCCCCTTGACGGAACCCCCCCAAATATTCAGGGGCTTCTCAGAAACAAAATGTGCCATTTTCCTGAAACTTTCAGCCAATTCCGTCCTCAAACGCCAAAGTTATTAGACATAGAATTTTCAAAAGTTCCATAGAGAAAAAATCCTAACTATATATACCTACTGGCGACCGCCAGTAGGTAAAATATATATATATATATATATATATATATATATATATATATATATATTCAATGAAAAAACCATAGGTTATAGACCATATATAGTTAGGGATTAGCATTTACAAAACCTTATTTTACTCACACAAAACCATTGAAATTCCATATATAGTTAGTTGCACTAACTATATATCGCGCACCCGCAATCCACTGCTGATGATGTCACATATTACATCATTCATGACATGGTTAGTGACATCACTGATGACATCACTGATGACATCTCAAATGACATCACTGATGACATCACTGATAACATCTCATTTGACATGACTGATCACATCACTGATGATATCATTCATGTGATAATACCATGAACCTCTTCAGACTCTAATATAACCTTAGATGCAATCAGTGTAAACAGACAGTCACAGACTGTCACTCATCCATGGAGTTACTCACACACCTAGTCAGTTATGCCAAAAATCAATCACACCTCCATTTTCTCAACTATACAGTTATACACACCTTACTTATTCAAACATATACTAACACATATTTACTTTACTCTCTTATACAATCTCTGATACATGTTCACAATGATCCATACAGCCACTCACACATTCACTGGCTCTTATGCACAGTTATTTATAGATGTCAACTCTCACATGTACTGTGTTTTACATATGTACTTAATTTGACATGTAGCACTGAGATATCCATTCACTCACTAATACACTCATGCACAGTCAACCGCCCATACAGCTGTTTCCACATGCACTTTTGAATCTATACATATAGTGAATCAACTACTCACACATCTATGTACAGAGTCACACACCTCCCAGCCACCCATACACACACACTCAGTTTCCCATACAAATACTTGGACAACCAATCAATAACCCATACAGTTACTCATATAGCTACTGATCAACATATGCAGCAGTTTGTAGAACAACAGATATAATGATGCACAAATTAAAACAGGTTAGTCACTAACCCATGCACTCAGTGAGACACATTTAATCACTCACTCAATCACTCAGTCATGCACCTAGTAAATCCTTCATTCAGACACTTATATATCCACTCATTCTTCAATATGTAAAACATATTTTAACTTTACAGAAACATACAGTCACTGGATGTTGTAATCAGTGATGTCATCAGTGATGTCATTTGAGATGTCATCAGTGATGTCATCAGTGATGTCACTAACCATGTCATGAATGATGTAATATGTGACATCATCAGCAGTGGATTGCGGGTGCGCGATATATAGTTAGTGCAACTAACTATATATGGAATTTCAATGGTTTTGTGTGAGTAAAATAAGGTTTTGTAAATGCTAATCCCTAACTATATATGGTCTATAACCTATGGTTTTTTCATTGAATTTCAATGGTTTTTTAAATGCAAATTTCTAACTATATATGGTCTATAACCTATGGTTTTTTCGGTGAATTTCATTGGTTTTTTAAAAGCTAACATCTGTAGCTGTAAAATGTATTATTCTTTAAATCCCAAAATATATTTAGATGTTTATTGATAATTTTTTTTTTAATATTTTTTTCTTCGCTTCTAGTTCGCGAACCGGGAAGCTTTCCGTTAGCTCATCTTGATGCCGCGATCTAGTCCGCGAACCGGTCAACGTTACGTTAGCGGAACAGTGACGCGTCGCGGAAGCGCGACGTATCACGTTATCGCGTAATGCGTCTAATGACGCGTCGCGTTAGCGCTCCCGGAAGTGCTCCGGACCGCGAACCGGAAGCGATCTGGGACGCGGCGCGCGCCGCGTAACGTAAGCGGAACAGGTCATGTGACTTGTTTATCAAACTTCTCATTGGTTCATTTCACTTTTGGTTTCCAAATGATGTATGACTAGGTCATGTGACCTAAAAATAACACTTTTCATTGGCTCAGAACTTTTGTTTTCCAAAAATCATGTAAACCCCTCCTTATTTCCTCACTCTGACTTTCATCTTGGTGAGAGAAAGACCATTTATCTGAAGTTCCACAATGGCTTCCATTCTTGCTGCAGCTGGTGCACCCCCACCACCACCTCCACCTCCTCATAAGAAGAGAGGACCACCTAGTCAAATTTTGACTAACAGAGAGGAGGAAGATGAGCAAGAAGAAGAGGACAGAGAGGAACCACAATTTGTCGAAGAGTTCCCCCGGGTTTCTAAACGAAAAACCAGTTTCATCTGGCAGTTTTTCAGCATCCCTCCTGGATCTAAGAAAGTAAATGCAAAATATGCCACCTGCCTCATCTGTGACTACAGATTGTCGAGAGGCACAGATAAGAAGTACAGTATGGGGAACTATACAATGCATCGTCACATGAGCAGGTGGCATCCCAATAACTACAGCCGGGCTGAATTAAGGGATCTTGAAGACAATCCGACGGCAACTCCTGTGGCAAGATCTACATCCACATTGTCTTTGACGGGAAGAGAGGCACAAGAGACTGTGCCAAACATCCAACCTAACTTCCAGCACATAAAGTTAACTTGTGTTTACTGTGGTGATATGCTGTCATATGGCAACATGAGTGTCAAGCTCATGAACATTGCATATGAAAATCATAAATGCCCTAATGCACCCAAAAAGTAATTTTCTTTTTTTTGCTCCAGTTGAGCCGTTTTGAAAGCCTGTTTTTTGTTGTCTCCCCTCCATAAAAAACACAAAAAAAACATAAAACAGTTCTAAAAATACAAAAAAATCAAAAAATGTTCAAAAAATAAAAAAAAAATATAAAACAACAAAAACAAAAAAAAACAGTTCTTTTCAGAACTACCTCCCCTTTCAAACAAAATTGCTAGAATGTTTATCACTCTGGCAAGCTCTATTTCTTTTGGTTCGCTTCAAGTTCGCTGACCGGTTCGCGAACCTTAAGCGAACTAAAAAAATATTTTTTTAAAAAAAAGAAGAGTTAGTATAAGGGAAGTAAACATAGAATAATGTAAAAAGAAAGACAGCTAGAGAGAGTAAATGAGAGATAGTGTCAATGACATCATCAGCAGTGCATTGCAGGTAAAAAGAGTGGAAAACATTTACCTTATAATTCTTGTTACCTTTTTAAAATATTTTTTAATACTTTCAATCTGTAAAACAAAGAACAAACATTTCCAAAAATATTAAAACATGTTTTTAAAAATTAGAAAAGACAAGGGAAAAGGTTCAAAAACAAACAGTTTTTCAACAACTTTGACATTTACAGAAGTCTCTGCTTCTCTACGTCCCCTACACAATCCTAAAGATATATATTCGAAAGAAACTGTATCTTGATGTTGCTGAACTGGAGCCTATTTTGGAACATGATGTTTTTCTTGCACTGCTAATGCCTCACAGTAGTGATGCAATAGCAGCGCAAAAAAGATGTAAAGCCATCATGAAATTGTGTCTAACATTGTAAATGATTGTTTTAGGATGCAAATAAGATGTGTTCTTTCAAGAGCTTTCTTTGAGGTGAGGCCTCTTTTTTTTAAAAAAAAAAACACTACTCAGAAGTACAGCACTCTAAGCATTAAAATTGATATTTACAGAACTCAGCTTACCCATATGTACCACACATTTCTAAATGTATATCATAAGTACAAAAAGCATAACATTAATTATACATGTTAAATGGTTTATTTTTGCTGTTCTCAGAATGTATCAAATTTCACTTAAATCAGTGACTTGAAGGTATTCATCATGCAACAGCGGGGAAAAAAAAACACAATCAAAATGACTGTGTTTAAAAAACCCATACAACCTAAGAAATCTGATTTCAAAACTCCTTAAAATTAACTTACTTTCAATGACGTCAAACGATCTCCTATGAACAGCATCCACTCTGTTGTGCTTTAAATATTTTCAGCCCGCCACTTTCTGAAAGAAAACCTCCATCGATACGTGAAATATGTTACATAGAAAAAAAACTTCTCTCATTATATCACATGTTTCCACTAGGCCAAATCATGTTGCCGCGATTCGCAAGTCTTGTAATTCTTCCAATCAAATCCCGACATTTTCTATTTTCGCAACTTTCAAAAATAAAATATTTGAGATTATTTTCACAATCCTGGACTACTAATATCTTACTCTTCTTTGTCACTCATGTTCTCCTTTTCCTATGACACTGATACTGCTTACTATGAAGCAGACTTACTTGCATCAGGTTTATATAGTTGGATTTTTAATCGAGACAGCATTGCAGACTTACATTCCCTCTACTTAAAATTTTGGTTTTAAAAACACCAGGTAAGAATTTTTAAGGTCAAACGGCAATTTTTTTTTGAAAGTTACAACAGAATCATTACAGAATGACCAGCCGTTTCCAGACTTTAAGTAAGCTGTATAATGTCCTGATGTTGTTGATGGACCATCGTGATAGATAATTGCTACAGTAACAAAAGTCCTCCCTGATATTGACAGCTGAGAAGCCACAAAATTTTTTATTAAAGTTGACAATTTTGATCCATCAGGCCTACATCGTTGCATCATTAAAATGACATACTGGCCATATCTACGTATAAATAATGTTGACATCATATCACATTTACATTGGCTACACTCCATGTTGTGATCCGCTGCATTTACTAGCTTATTAAAGGACACTGATTTACTGTCTGGCAAAGTTAAATATATAAATCTTTCTGAGTCTACACTAGTAGTACTTGATACCATACAGTTCTCGCAGTCATGCTGCCATTGATAAGAAAGCCCAAACAGTTGATCTACATCTACACCCTCATCTTGCAATATATCAAGCATATACATTAAAAACTCCTGACAATCTTGCTGATTATTTTCAGAGAAGTCTGTTTGACCTGAACATTCATCTAACAGATAACGAACTTCAGACACACTTTCTACTTTTGTTCGATCAGTGCTACATTTCACTAACACAGAATTCAACAAGCAGCATAAACTTTGTTCTGAATTGAACACAATCTGTTCTTTTAAACTCTCTAGTGAAAACAGAACATTAACAACAACATTTGCATAGCAGTTGACACCAGAACTGTTTTCAAATTGAAAACCAACAATCTCTTCAACAGTATCCACTTTCTTTCTGCTAACAACTTTCGGTTCATTGACTTTTAGTCTTTTTGCAACAACCTCCCTACTATTACTGCTATTTCTACGTTTCCGGCCTACCACACGTTTCTCAAACAAAGGATATTGAGGCAAATGTGGCGCATACTCTCTTCTTAACCTATTGTATTCCTTAACACAATCTAGATCCGCACAAATGTTTGTGACATCACAGTCAATCAAGTACAATCCCGATAAAGTTCTAACTCGTGACAATGCCACATATGCCATACCCTCCTTGAACACTGAACTGCCAATATTCACCAATGCACAGTCTACACTTAAACCTTGCGATTTATGGATTGTCACCGCATATGCCAAGCAAACAGGAAACTGTTTACGGCGAACATATAAGTCTTTAACAAGCAAAAACCTAGCAGAACAACGAGCAATTATCTGTACTTCATCAATGCCATCAAATTTAATTCTTAAGAATTCTATTCCATCTCTATTTCTGTATTTCTCAAAATCAACAACATTACCCATTGATCCATTTACCAGACCTCTTTCTACATGTAAATTCCGTCTCAAAATGATTCGGCAATTTAAACACACATTCAGAGTCTTTTCAAAACCCGCTGTCTTAGATATAGTCTTCTCTAATGAATCCAATTTTGATTTCAAATTGTCTGACAAAATAATAGTTGATCCCATATGCTCTAATTTGTCGATAGCTTCAAGTTTCACAATCTCTTGCTTTTCTAAATTCAACATTTTGTTGTTGAAGATGGCACATTCTGCAAGAGTTGGCATGAGACATATCCCGGATTTCTTCTCAGTAATTTTCTGAAAAATATTCTCAGGCACAATCTCTTGTTTGGGATATAAATTTGACAGTAATCGTGCATTTAAAGCTTCTTTCCCATGCTCGGTCACTTTTCCAATTCTAATATCTTGTAGAATATTCTTGTAATCTTCATCCTTTGCCTGACGCATATTTTGATGCAGTTCTGCATAATTGAAGTTTAACCATATATTGACGTTGCCAATGCTCCCTAGGCACTTCCTGGTATCTTCATGCGTGAGTATTTTGAACACAGGTTGACCTTTTACTGGTGTCAGCTGTAGAAGATCTCCGAAAACAATGATGTGTTTCCCACCAAATAAGACATCATATTCAGTTTTAAGTACTTCTTGCATTCTCAAATGCACAAAGGCAAGCATGACATTGGAAACCATGCTTACTTCGTCAATGATAAGTAGTTTCATTTTCCTCAAGACTCTTGAAACTTCACAGCAAGCATCTCCAGATAACTTGTTGTATTGTAATTTGTTGTCATGCTCCACCGGCAGCATCAGTAGACGATGCAAAGTAATACCTTTAATATTATGTGCTGCCAGTCCAGTAGGAGCGGTGACAACACAAGACAGCGATGACTCAGTCCTTTCCTGCAAATAACAAGAGATTGCTTTAATGAGGAAACTTTTTCCAGTTCCCGCTTCTCCACTCACGTACAGTCGGACAGGCTTCAACGATGTACATGAGCACTCTTTCTTCTCATGACTTAATCCGTGCTCAATTTCCTTGGTAACTTCATCATATATTTTCCTCTGCTCAACGTTGAGTTGTTTTTCCAAGTCTTGTAAGTTAACTGAATCCTCCTGAGCATGTGCCATGGCTCTTTCTACTTCATTCATAGCAGTGGCAGCTTCATTTTCGATAATAGGTCCTCCAAGTGGATCTTGACTCAATGAAACAGAACTCTGACTGTCCTGAGAACTGTCTCTGGCAATCTCGGCTGCAATCGTTGCTTCCTGCTCAATTTCCAAAGTTAGCATTTCTTGATATCTAGAAAAAGCAGGACATTCTATGGACTCCTTGGCTACATTGAAAGAGTCTTCGTAACAGAGGAAATCTCCAAGCAGTTCCTCTTCTGCACGCCAAGGCTTGAAAAGTTGCAAAAGTGCTAAATAGAAAAACTCCTTTTTTTCTGGAGATTCGCCACTCAATTTTCGATGGTTTACTAATTGGCATTTTCTTTGCTTGACCAGGCATCCCTCACTTCCAATTACAGCATACACTCCTTTCTCAATATCTTCTTTGATGTTCCTCTTGAATATATAATTTTGGAGAACCTCATATAGACAAACATTCTCAAGGTGACTGCTTCGATTTGGATAATATGTATCCAACATGTTGGTCTTCAAAATGTCGGTACTGTTTGGTTCCTTTTCTGCCAAATACTCAATTTCCCGAACAGGTTTTAGAACTCGATTTCGCGTTGCAGCAAGACCAAGACTCGCCCAAACGAGACTCCTGGATTTGGCATAGAGACTTGCTGAAGACAATCGATCAGAACATTCGTAAGCTCCGATTTCTCGATGCGACAACATCTTCAGACTGAAACTGTACAACTTCTTGCTGAGGCTCTTTTCATGGGAAATGTCCTCCCACATATCCTTCAGTTCGGTCTTTTCTTTTTTGGTGATGTAAGATGTCACATACCGAGCCACAGCCATACAGTTGTCAGCCACAAACTGTATATCCATGTTGGCATTCCACATGGACAAAATCACTGGGTTGTAGTCATTGATATACTTGGACTCTTCATTCCTTTTCAAATTGTATGTATTCTTGGGTGATTTCCTCGTCACATTATGTCGCAGCGAAGACATCAAACTGTTCACTCTTCCTTTAGAAATCACCGGTCGTGGAAAGTTGAAACGACATTTGGTGTAAAACTTGTCCTTGTTTCTGAATTTACGACGACAGTACTTTCCACAACGATGGCTTTGGAAACGTAGAACTTGTTCTCTTAGACTTTTCTTCTCCGTTGCGTTTGGAACAGCACACGTAGAATACTGTTCGATGAAATTCATCACTAAGTCATCCGGATCTGTTCCAAATTTAGGTGCATCCTTGATCCACAGCAACATATGTATATGAGGGGCACCTCTTGCTTGGTACTCCTTTCTCCAGAAGAAATCCAACACCTCTCCAAGAGGTGGATTCTTTTTATTTGTGATGAAAGACATCATAGCTTCAAATCTATGATTGAAGTACCTGCATACATTCACAGGATCCAAAGAACACAGTTCTCCAGGTGTCTTGAATTTAATGTTTTCAATATTTCCATTTGCCTCTCGTAGAAATTCAAGTAAGTCTTCCCAGCCATACTCGGCACAGCTCAGAGTGAGGAACCATGTTGGAGTTCCTAAGTTCCTCAGCATACATTTTAAATCACCATGACGACGGTACCAGTACTCATTAGTACCACGCTGACACGCCATGAGATTAATTAAGTGAGAATCCAAAATACTGTCTTGGACATTGACTTTATGCATAAAGTCACTTGCTGAGATGTTTCGCATGTGTATACCACTTTTTAAGATGTGGTTCACTGCATATGACAGTCCAGACAGATCGCTTTCAAACAGGAGATGAAACAAATAGGGAATGCATTGCCGAAACCTAGGATCTTCTGCATACAATCGTAAAGTCCGGTATTCAGACGCAGGAATTTGATGAGGTCGCTCATCATATCTTCCTCCTTGACCTGTGGGAAATAGCTGTGGGAAACACCGAGCTTCCAAACTTTCCTCCCAAACACTAATGGGACTCCCTTTGGCTTGTTTCATTTGAAACAACTCAATTGCATTCCCCATGACTTCCTTGGAATGCAAAGGATGAACACTATAATGTTCATATATTTCTTCACTTTTAGAGGCCTCTACTTTCTCAATTTGGCCTACACACAAATCGCTATCCTCTTCATCACTTACTTCCTCTTCTGCAACATATACATTCTTATAGTACTTATTATTTTTCTTCAAATACACTGTTGCCTTTTTGACTTTCCTAACATCCACTAAATCTTGCCATATTTTCTTATTCTTTGTCGGAACCCCATTAACCAAGATAACCAGAGGTTCCTCTTCCACTTTTTCTATTCCAATTGTGTTAATGTTTTTCTTCAAATCTAGAGGCAAATAAACAACTCTTCCCTTTAATCCTCTCTGTAAATCTGCTGGAGGTAACTTCCCTGTCTTTGGCTCCATTCTTACAATAGCCTGAAAGGGATGGATACTTTGAATCAAAATAGATTCATAAGTATTTAAATCCTTCAATTCAGAAGGAATCTCAACCAATTCCAGATTATTATGAACTGCCCTAGCAGGCATCTGGTTTTGGTTTAATTTATTACAACAATAAGTACACACACGTTGATCCGATCCCAAATCAAAATAATTTTCTACCATCAAGTATGTGGCTAAATCCTTCCATTCACTATTATTTTCCCTTTCACTTTTTGCATATAAATCAACTACCTTAGTCTGATTCTTATAATAAGTGCGTCGACAACATACACAAGTGAAATTAGGCCTCTCACTTGATTTCATCTGAAACGTGGCAATTTCCTTCTGAAAATTATCTGTACTGGAAACCTGTACATTATCTTCCACATTACCCTCTACTTCAGGGTCAATTTGAACATTCTCATCTTTACTACCAAAGTAACAAAACTCAATTTCTTCACAAAGATTCTTCACATCTATTTCAGAACCATGCAAAAGAGCAGCACATAACTGTTTAAGCATAATTGCTGGACTCTTAGCATAATACAACATTCTCACTAATTTTCTCACTTTATTATGATGCACTGCTAGCATCCTGAAATGATGAAAAACACTCTGGCATACTCTCCTGGAAAGACAAGCCAGCGAATGACCACGGAAACCTGTCATTTGTCTCACTCTGCAAGGATCTAAATCTTGCAACAACTTCATTTTCTGCTTCAAACTTTTCTTATTAAATGTCCGTATAAAATCACAAAGCAAATTGATGGAAACCTGTCGCACACTGCAAATAGAACTACACTTCCAAATGTACACAGGACCCTTAGGACGTCTTCCTAAAACCTCATCACTTAGCGCCTCTTCTGTCTCTGTTGTCACAAGTTGTTCTTTTTCAACTGGACAACCATCCTTCACTTCATAAGCTCGACCACTGATGTCAACTGCATGCACCAAATCATTATCCTGAAAATAAGTCTCCTCATTAAAAAATGCCTCAGAACTTGAACTATGCATCCATTCTCCGGAAAAAACTTCACAAAAGTTAGTACGATTTACTACTCTCTTCCATCTACTTTTTGTTTTGAAATCAGAAATTACCTTGCTTAGTTTCCTAATCCTATTGATTACCAAAATAAACAACTTTCGCTTAATTTCAAAAGCATGATCAATAATTAACTAATATCCTATTACGGAACATCCGAGTTCGAATGTCCCTAAACTGTTGTTTCCTTCTACTATCATGCACAGAGTTATCTCTTCCTCTACCAGTAACATTTGTGATGGGTCTCTCCTTTCCATTTAAATTATTTTTCTTTTTGTGAACTGAAACATTTTTTTGAGCAAAATTTTTTTTACTACAAATATTTCTTAAGAATGATTTCGTGCTCTTACCCGGACCTTTCTTGGTGTTTTGACAAGTATTTGGGGAAGAGGACTGCTGCAATAAAACATCATCCTGCTGTCTTTGACGTTTTCTAGCCTTTCGTATTCGACTTCTGGAAGGCATTTACCAAACTATGAAAGAATCTGCAGTTGAACCTGTGGAAAAATATAATATAAAATGTTATTAACCACTATTACCAAACAGTAAATAAATAACAGTCATCTAAAACTTAATGCCGTACTAATTATTTAACATAGCAAATATTTTCCACCAGCACTGCATCACAGAAAATGACACTCAATGGTACAAAACAGGCATACAACACTCATAAATCACTCCCTAATATTTTAGATCATTAATTCAGGATGACGATAAGATGTAGCCTATCTAAAGATTTGTTTAGGCCCTGATCTTTAGACTGGGGTGAATGTGTGTCATTGATCCACATTCAGTCCATCACCTGTTTTGTTTATTTGAGGTGAGGCCAACACATGGTTGCAGATAAGATTTTCACTGAAAAAAACCAAGGTAAAAAAACATGTGAAGACCTACCAATGAAGTAAATCATTAAATGGAAACCAATACATTTCTAGAAATATGCACTACTAGTGCTTCATAAGATGTTTTGGGCCACATTTATAAGTTATTTGAGTATCTAGTATGCTATTTTACGTTCTTCATGGTGCAAATTTATTGTAAATACACTCCCACCTGCGGTTGGCAAATTTAGATTTTGATTATGGGAGTTAGATAGGCATGTTAATAATTTCCCAAAAATGGTGTATAACCCCAAACAACCTTTGAAGCAAATGCTTTTAGCCATGTTATCCACCTCCCATTGGATAACATGGCTAGGAAGTGCTTGCAAATGTGATAAAAAAAGGCCGCAATGCATGAATATCGCAGAAAAGTCAGCGATATTCATGCATTTTCCAGCAAATGCTCTTAGCCATGTTATCCACTTCCTATTAAATAACATGGCTAAGAACTGCTCAGGGCCCCATGAGGAACGCTTTCCATTTAAAAAGGGAAAAATAACATCAAAGACACTAAAATGCCTTCTAAATATGAACCCAAACAACCCATGAAGCAATGTGAAAAAAAACTGCCACAATGCATGAATATAGCAGAAAAGTCAGCGATATTCATGCATTTTCCAGCAAATGCTCTTAGCCATGTTATCCACTTCCTATTAAATAACATGGCTAAGAACTGCTCAGGGCCCCATGAGGAACGCTTTCCATTTAAAAATGGAAAAATAACATCAAAGACACTAAAATGCCTTCTAAATATGAACCCAAACAACCTATGAAGCAATGTGAAAAAAAACGGCCACAATGCATGAATATAGCAGAAAAATCAGCGATATTCATGCATTTTCCAGCAAATGCTCTTAGCCATGTTATCCACTTCCTATTAAATAACATGGCTAAGAACTACTCAGGGCCCCATGAGGAACGCTTTCCATTTAAAAAGGGAAAAATAACATCAAAGACACTAAAATGCCTTCTAAATATGACCCCAAACAACCCATGAAGCAATGTGAAAAAAAACTGCCACAATGCATGAATATAGCAGAAAAGTCAGCGATATTCATGCATTTTCCAGCAAATGCTCTTAGCCATGTTATCCACTTCCTATTAAATAACATGGCTAAGAACTGCTCAGGGCCCCATGAGGAACGCTTTCCATTTAAAAATGGAAAAATAACATCAAAGACACTAAAATGCCTTCTAAATATGAACCCAAACAACCTATGAAGCAATGTGAAAAAAAACGGCCGCAATGCATGAATATCGCAGAAAAGTCAGCGATATTCATGCATTTTCCAGCAAATGCTCTTAGCCATGTTATCCACTTCCTATTAAATAACATGGCTAAGAACTGCTCAGGGCCCCACGAGGAACGCTTTCCATTTAAAAAGGGAAAAATAACATCAAAGACACTAAAATGCCTTCTAAATATGAACCCAAACAACCCATGAAGCAATGTGAAAAAAAACTGCCACAAAGCATGAATATAGCAGAAAAGTCAGCGATATTCATGCATTTTCCAGCAAATGCTCTTAGCCATGTTATCCACTTCCAATAAAATAACATGGTTAAGAACTGCTCAGGGCCCCATGAGGAACGCTTTCCATTTAAAAATGGAAAAATAACATCAAAGACACTAAAATGCCTTCTAAATATGAACCCAAACAACCTATGAAGCAATGTGAAAAAAAACGGCCACAATGCATGAATATAGCAGAAAAATCAGCGATATTCATGCATTTTCCAGCAAATGCTCTTAGCCATGTTATCCACTTCCTATTAAATAACATGGCTAAGAACTACTCAGGGCCCCATGAGGAACGCTTTCCATTTAAAAAGGGAAAAATAACATCAAAGACACTAAAATGCCTTCTAAATATGAACCCAAACAACCCATGAAGCAATGTGAAAAAAAACTGCCGCAATGCATGAATATAACAGAAAAGTCAGCGATATTCATGCATTTTCCAGCAAATGCTCTTAGCCATGTTATCCACTTCCAATTAAATAACATGGCTAAGAACTGCTCAGGGCCCCAGGAGGAACGCTTTCCATTTAAAAAGGGAAAAATAACATCAAAGACACTAAAATGCCTTCTAAATATGACCCCAAACAACCTATGAAGCTCTAACAGTACATATCCTGAAATTTAATTCATTTCAAAATTCGTTTTTAAACACAGCATATAAATCAATTGTATACCTGCATTCATGAAGAAATGACTAAAAATGTCCTTGAGACACATGAAAGTGTTTTCTGCAATTCCCTAGCACCATTTTTGGGACACTATTAATATGGCTAGGTAACTCCCATAATCAAAATCTAAATTTGCAAAGCACAAGTGGGAGCGTATTTACAAGACACTTGCCCCATGAGGAACACTTTACATTTTAAAAGGCGAACATAACATCTTAGACACTCAAATACCTTATAAATATGGCCCAAAACAACCTATGAAGCTCTAGCAGTACATATCCAGAAATGTAATTGATTTCTTAAATCGTTTTTAAATGCAACATATCTGTTTCAGCTTACATAACAGACCATGAAATGGGCTCCATGTATCACAATATCTTGTGTTACTGCATGCCAGAATGTTACACCAAATATGCAATTACAATTCCTCTATGAAACTAATTCTATTAGTATATCACTAGAGACAAAACCACATTTTGTAAACACAGCTTTTTTCATCATTTTCTCCTTAAATCATACTATTCTCTATCTAAATTAAATAAATCTTTTCTCACCTTAGCAAATATTTTTTGAGTTTTGAAAACAGTCTCAGAAATACACCAAATTGTCTTCAGCAGAAGAAAAAGGATGCACTCCAAAGGCTGCAGCTATTGAAAGCACAGAAATACAGATATTCTTTTCACATATCTCTCATATTAGCCAATCATTCCTCTTCCCTCACTTTTTTCAAATCAAAACCCTTCCCCCCTCTGCCCTGTCTGTCTTGTTTCCATAGCAACCACCTCCTGGAAGACCTCTCATGTTTGCAAATTCACACAACAATGTTTCAATTGAACTCTGAACTCTCAGTGCACCTGCGTATCCAGTGCAATCTTTCATTAAATGTTTCTTCCTTGACCATTCAAATTACATCTTTCAAGGAACACATCCATGCACCCTAACTTTCTGTTTTCAGAAATGGAAATGCACCAATCACTGCTAATGAATCATTAGCATTGTAAATCCACAATTTTTTTTCTTTAGAAACTCCTACTGTTTCAACTGCCCTTTCATTACCACACTTCATCTGACTGCAGCCCAACCTTCACCCACCATGTTTAAGGTCTGGATTCTTGGACATAGTTACATCCACTGGGCTCAAAGGTATGCTGAGAGCAGAAATTTACATAACCTCAATTTACAAGATGTGGAAATTAAGTGGTTGGGCCAAAGAGGATTAAAATGTCACCAATTGATACCATTGGTGAAAACCTTTATGCATTTGCCAAAACCTGACCTGTTAATAGTGCACTGTGGAGGTAATGATTTGGGCACTTTGACAGGGGTAGGTCTGGAAATGCTTTTAAAGGACACCTTTGAGCAATTAATGGCACTTTTTCCTAAAACTGCCTTGGTATATTCCAATATATGCCAAAGACAGAAATGGAGGTGGTCCAACCAATTTTGTCCACAAATTGAGAAAGCGAGGAAGCATGTAAACAAATCTGTTTCAGCTTACATGAGAGACCATGGAATGGGCTCTCTTTACAACAATAACTTGCGTTACTACATGCAAGATATCTACAGAGGAGATGGAGTTCACTTCTCAGATGAGGGCAACAGAATTTTCATTCTGAATTTAAGACTGTGCATTGGTACCTACTTATAAGTACCTAAATGTACCATAAACCCAAAAGCTCTTCTCAGAGCTACCCTACATCTGATCACTCACAATTATTATTTTTCTCTAACTTTTTTCACTAATTTTCCACAAAATTCGCTCCCCGGAGCGCTACCCGGTTCGCTAACCGAAAGCTAACCTCGCGGAATTTTTTTTAAAAAAGTGTTTTTTTCCGCACATATAAGCCTCCTCAGCCATGCTCAGAAAACCTAGGGGGTCAAGATAAGTCTACCATGACCCCTTCTACCCATTCTAAACATTATTTGCCCTCCATCTTGTATCTTAATGCGACCGAAACACAAAATGGTGGATTCCCGTGACGCTTAAGGTTCGCTAACCGGGCCGCTTCCCGGAAAGCGGTCCAAAAAAAAGGTGGGAAAGTAATTTACAGAAAAACGACTAGAGACACTCTCACCAAATATACATTAGCTCATACTACATAACAATCCCTTCCATTCTCACAAATTTCATTGAAATTTCATTTAGCCATTTAGCCTGTAGACCTCTCCAAATACCGTGAGGTAAATTACTTCACAAAACACATCTGAAGTGTTGGAATTGACAACCAATGAAAATGTTACTTTCATTTTCTACTTTTATTACCTGACATTTGATTGGTTATATACCTGTATATATATAAAGGGAGAGAAGGAAACACAGCCATTTTGACTACTACTTGTTGTTGTATATATCATTTAGAATATCAATAATAACATCAACTTGTTTCTAAAGGTAAGTTGTTATTTTTAAAACTGAAGTATATTGTGCACTATAAGTAAATATGGTAAACTTTTTCAGATAGTTATATACTATCCCTCTGTAAGAGTTAGACATTGAGAAAGGCTTCTTTATTATAATTATGGACTGATTTAGGTTTCTGTGGTATAATTATGAATTTACTTAGGCTTCTTCACAGGCACTTTTTAATAGTACTACTTCACGCCTGAAACCATACAGTGCCCATAGATTACTTCTCTGGTATAAACTCACAAATGCCTGTCTGAACTTAAACCCAACAGTGCCCTATCTCTACTGATATATTTATTTTTTATGCAAATTACAGCAATAAAATGGAAGGTGAGCAGAATGTTTCCTTCGAAATTGTTCTGGAGACCAACACAGAAAAAGAAATTGAGGACAATGATGACTCTGATTTCATGGATCAATCACGGGACCATGAATTAGTTCAATGTGTGGAATCAGTGGATCATTTACTTCATTATGATGACGGTCAAATGTTTGAACTTATGTTCACTGAACAAGAACACATATCAGACAGTGAAATGCTAGACGTTCTAGTAAATTTCGAAAAACAATCCGAAAAATAAAATTATATGTAATATTAAAAAATTGTTTGAGTCTTTAATCATTTTTATATGTAATTCATAAAGTAGTTAAATGTAAGAAATGTTATTAAATTTTGAAACACAATCACAACAATAAAAAATTGCTGAAAAAATAAAAATATTAAAAAAAAATCAACAAAACCAACAAATAATTAACATACAGTATTAGAAAAGTCTTTCATTCTTTTATCCATAAAGTTCGCTGCCCAGAACGCTTTCCGGTTCGCGAACTTGGCGCTTACCACGCAAAAAAAAATTTTTTAATTTTTTTTGTGGGACCCTCCTAGGCCCTTTTAAAACCTCCACATAAAACCTAGGGGGTCAACGAGGATCTACTATGCCCCCTTATGGCAATTTCCCCCTTTGTTTTGGCCTCCTCTTGTCTCTCGATCCTACCGAGAGACAAGATGGCGGCCGCTCCGGACTGTTTAGAATGTTGACAGACACCGGAGGGCCAATCAGCTTCGCATCGCAAAGTTCCGATACGCGAAAGGTTCGCTAACCGGATCGCTGCCCTGAGCGCTGTTACAGATATATATCTTGATTCAAACGTTAATTTCTCAAAATCCACTGGAGCACATATATTGAGACCTAGCAAAGGCACATCGGGCTAACAGTCCCTACAATTTTGCCAAGTTTCGTGAAAATCCATTCAGCCGTTCGGGCTAAAAGTGAGTCCAACCGCCCTATGGAAATTAACATGGGAAAAAGGCGTTTTGGGACCCCCCTTTTTTCTCGGCCCCCCCTCCACAAAACCCCCCCAAATTTTCAAGGGCTGCTCAGAAACAAAATGTTCCATTTTCCTGAAAATTTCAGCCAATTCCGTCCACAAACGCCAAAGTTATTAGGCATAGAATTTTCAGAAATCCCATAGGGAAAAAATCCTAACTATATATACCTACTGGCGACCGCCAGTAGGTAATATATATATATATATATATATATATATATATATATATATATATATTACCTACTGGCAATAGCCAGTAGGTATATATAGTTAGGATTGGCTACCATAGGAAATTCCGAACATTCTATTGGGAATAACTTTGGCGCCAATTGAGGGATCTGCCTGTAATTTTCCTTAAAATGGTCCAAAATGTGTTTTCCCCATGTTACTTTCCTTAGGACGGTCTGACAAGTCTACAGCCCGAACCGCTGAATGGAATTGCGGCAAACTTGGCAAAATTGTAGGGACTGGTACGCAGATGTGCCTTTGCTATGTTTGGTGAAAGTTGCTCCAGTGGTTTTTATGAAAATTAGGTTCAAAAACACGTATATATCTATATGAGCTTACGGGTCCGCGCACCGTACGCGTACCGTACGCGTACCATACGCGTACCCTTACGTGCGCGAGCGCGATCCTGATTGGCTGGCAGTCGACTGTCAACATTCCAAACTGTCCAAACCAGGAAGAGTTGGCCACCATCTTGCTTCTCAGGAGAACTGAGGCACAAGAGAGCCCAAAACAAGAGTGGAAAACACGAAAAGGGGGCTGGGTAGAGTCCCCCCAACCCCCTAGCCCTTCTCAGGGGATATCAGAAGGAACCCCAAGGGCAAAAAAAAAGAAAATCGAAAAATCGCGGGGTACGCGCACGGTACGCGTATAGGCACACGTACGTACGCGTACCGTGCACGTACCGTGCGCGTACCCCGCGATTAAAAAAAAATATTAATAATAATATTTTGCACTTGGGGGTCTTTCTGGGACAACCTGAGAAGGGCTAGAGGGTCAGGGAGTCTCTACCCTGCCCCCTTTTTGCGTTTTCCACTCTTGTTTTGTGCTCTCTTGTGCCTCAGTTCTACTGAGAAATGAGGTGGCTGCTCAGGTGGTACCAGAAGGATATTAACATATAAAAACGTTATTCGCTAATAGAATTTGCATTTACAAAACCTTTGAAGTTTTTTGAAAAAATAGGTTTCACGCCAGGTATGTTTAGGAATTAGCATTTAAAAAACCTTGCAAATTCACTGAAAAAACCATAGGTTTCAGGCCATATATAGTTAGGAATTAGCATTTAAAAAACCTTGCAAATTCACTTAAAAAACCATAGGTTGCAGGCCTTATATAGTTAGGAATTAGCATTTAAAAAACCTTGCAAATTCACTCAAAAAGTGGGAAGTGTTGGCAGCCATCTTGTGTCTCTGTAGAATTGAGGCACAAGAAAACAGAAAAAGAAGTGTGCAAAAGACGCAAAGGGGCATTTTTTTTACATTTTTAAAAAAGAATTGCGGGATGCGCGTAAAATGCGTGTATTTCGCTGATAAGAAAAAAGAAAACCTGAAGCTCGCTTTAGTGCTGATTCATCAAACGAAGGCTGAGAAAAAAGGGGGTTCCCAAAATCTGTTTTTCCCATGCAATTTTCCATAGTGATCTTTAAGGCGCGTTACAGCCCGAACTGTTGAACGGAATTACACCAAATTTGGCAGAGAGGTAGAGTTTGGTTCGCAGATGACGGTTATTGTTAAATGGTGTAAATCTGTGCAGTAGTTCCTGAGAAAATCAAAAGTAAAATCCTAGATATATCTATGGACGAAGTACCGTACGTGGATTATACGCCTAGTCTTAGGAGTACTAGTTGCATGCTAATTGGCTGTCAACTGTTTTTCAACACTCCAAACTGGGAAGTGTTGGCAGTCATCTTGTGTCTTGGTAGAACCGAGGCACAAGAAAACTGAAAAACAAGTGCGCAAAAGTCGCAAAGGGGGCAGGGTAGAAACACCCTGACTCCCTAGTCGCGGGATGCGCGTACGATACACGTATCACGTTGAAAAAAGAAATAGAAAACCTGCTTTAGTGCTATTTAGCCCCCGGGGTGCAAGCCTCGGGGGCAGTGTAGTTTATTATAATGGGGGCACCCAGAGGGGCTCATTAAATAATCAAGATTTCCTGTCCCCTTTGGCCAATTCTCTCCCAGCATCTTCCCCAGACATTAACCTTATGGAAAAAGATCTCACTGAATGGCTCCTGGCTGCCTGCAACGAGCACGTCCCACTAACCAAGTTTTCACATGCTCGCCGCATGGACGCCCATAGGTGGTTTACCACAGACCTAAAAAATCAAAAATTAGAACTATGCAAATTGGAGAGGAATTGGAGACACAGGTACTCTGATGAAGAAAGATCATCATATACATCTGCCTGCAGGAAGTATAAGAACTCCATCCTATCTGCTAAGGCAGTTTTTTTCTCTGAAAAAATCTCCAATGCCCAGAACAAATCCAGAGAAATCTTTAGGGTCGTAAATGACCTATGTAATGATTTCAGAACCTCCCCCTCTCAACCTCCCACTCAAATGATGTGTAATCAGCTTAATGACTTCTTTAAGGTTAAGATCGCCATTGTAAAAGACAGTATTCAGACCAGCTCGACCACTGCGGACCGAGTGGATACCTGCAGAAACCCCTACGAACTTGAGGCTATCCCTCCTATAGACCAATCCAGGTTAACGGAGTTGATGAACTTCGTAAAGTCCGGGTCTCCCACCGACCCCTGTTTTCCGTATGTCCTAAAGGAAGTTTATTCAACACTCCCCCGAGGAATACTCCCCCTCCTGAATAAGTCCCTATTGCAGGGAATAGTCCCCAATTTATTTAAAAACGCCACGCTGGTCCCATTAATTAAAAAAACAGGTGCCGACTCTTCTAATCTTTCGAACTACCGGCCCATATCCCTCCTCCCTTTTGGTGCAAAGATTCTAGAAGCCCATGTGGCTAGCTGTATCTCTAATTTTATAGAGACATCTGACTACCTGGAGCCCAACCAAGCCGGCTTTCGCCAGGCGCACTCTACCGAGGCGGTGATCCTCGGTGTCCTGGACACAATGAGGTCTAATGCCAATAAGGGCATACATCAGGCCTTGGTGCTCCTGGACCTGTCAGCAGCTTTCGACACAGTGGATCATACCATCTTATTACACCATGTCGAACAAGCCGGCCTTCGAGGCGTGGCCCTCGGATGGGTCAAGTCCTTTCTGAACGACCGATTCCAGGCAGTCAAGTTGGAGAACTTCACGGCTCCCAAACTTTCCACCACCTGCGGCATTCCGCAGGGCTCTTCATTGTCCCCCCTCCTGTTCAATCTGTACCTCAAACCGCTGTTGTACTCTTTAAAAAACAGGAAGGTCACAATATACAACTATGTGGACGACCTGCAGCTTATATTCCCACTAAACTCAACAGACTCCGTTGAGGAATTTCAGGCCACTATGCTGCACATTCAAGGGTGGATGGAGTTGAACCGTCTAAAACTCAACCCTTGAAAGACCGAGCTGGTACTCCTGGGTAAAAGTGTAACCAGCTGGGGCCCTCATTTTTGGCTGTCTTCAATGGGATCTCCCCCGTCTCCCTCTCTTTCGGTGAATAGCCTCGGGATCACCCTTAACTCCGATCTCTCACTGAAAAGTCAGGTGGGAACGGTGATCTCATCTAGTTTCTTCCAGCTACGGAAGATTAAGAAAATTTTTCATCTGCTCACGCACTCTGCCCTCATCCAGGTGGTAATTGCCTTGGTCCTCTCCCGTTTAGATTTTTCCAATTCCATTTATTTAGGCCTCCCCCTGGTTCTTTCTAAACGCCTGCAGATTGTGCAAAATCAGGCGGCCAGACTAATATTTAAAAGCAACGGCAGGAGTTCGGCGAAACCATTGCTAGCCACTCTTCATTGGCTACCTATAGCCCAACGGGTAACCTTCAAAGTAGGCTGCTTGACCTTTAAGGCTCTTCATGGTAAAAGCCCTAAGTTTATTAACCATCTCATAAACAAACACGAACCGACTCGTAATCTCCGCTCTGCCCACCTGTCCCTCCTCACCTTGCCCCTCTTCAAAAAGAAACACCTTGGCGGATGCCGATTTGCCTATTTGGCCCCAAAGATCTGGAACTCTTTTCCCTTGTCACTCCGGAATTGCACCAATCTGATGGTATTCAGGGGCGCACTGAAGACCTGGTTATTCAAGCAAGCGCACGGTTAGGTTACTGATTACCATCCTCTCTTACCTCTAGCGCCATGAAACCTCTGGGTGCCCGTGCGCTTTACAAATCTCGAATAACATAACATAACATAACATAACATCACTACCCCTGGGGCTTTTTTTAAATATATGTGCGGGGGCTCACGGCCCCCTCGCAGTAAATGTAAATGTATATGTGTGTGGGGGTTCCTAGGACCCCCAGCCATGGGGAACACCACCTCTCCGGACTTCAAAACATTAATTGAGGGGGGGTCTGAATCCCCCCAGTCCTATGGGAGCAACACCTCCCGGGGCTTTAAAATATTAATTGAGGGGGGTTCTGAGGCCCAGGAGCCTCGGGGACCGCCACCCTCGGGGCTTCCTGAAAGTGTTGGAGGGGGGCCACGTGGTCCTTCTCCTGGAGCCCAAGATGGCAGTGGGTTCTGCCAACCCCCAGGGCCGGTTCCTGGTATGCCTTGGGGTACACATCCCCGGGACACTGCTGTTTGCAATGACAGGGTGAGAGCTTATACAGGCCTATTCTAGGTTGGCAGTGTGGGTGGACTAGGGTTTGGTTGGCGCTGATAGGGAGCAGATAGTATTTGTGTTTCCCGTAGTTTTGTGTACCCTCTAAATCAGAAGGGAGCTTATAAAGGCCTATTAATTTTATTTATTCAAAAATATATTTATATTTTATTTATTTGTGTACTCCCTTTGCAGCTCCTTAAACATTTTACGTATAATTTCTGTACGATCTTTTCTGTGTTGGACAGCAGAGTGTTACCCCAGTGTCTTTGTCATGATATATGATATATTTTTTCTCTTTTCCTTATTTTAACTTGTTTTTTTTAAGTAATCTTCTAACTCTTATGTCAATCAGTTCCACATTTTAGCATCTGTTTGTTGCAGTGTTCTTAGCCTTGTTGTTGTTTTGCTGACTTACCAGTTTGTGTACATTTGTAGAGATAGAAGGATGACCAATCTTGGTGGTGTTGGCGCTTTACAATATGTAGGCTCTTATTGCTATTCACACCACTAAGTGTATATATAATTGGGTGCCTAGGCATGGGTTGTCATCCTTACCCCCAAGTAATCCTCAGATTAGGTATATAAATGTACAAAGCCTGTCACACCAACAAGAATTATTAGTAGAAAAATTTCAACAATATTTCAATTTCACAAATATAATACAAGTTCGATAGAGATTCAACTTCATTTAATCTTTAGAGGTTTTCCTCCAGTCCAGCCAGCACGTGTTTCGTCGATTGGGATGGAACCCACGACTTCATCAGGGCTGCTATTCGAAGTTCATGCACTTTGCGCCTTCTGACTGGTGATAATTCCGACCCAGCCTTATGTGGCATGGGTAGTAGTATGCCTTTGAATCTTGTATTGGTCGAATCTTAAAAAATATTGTATTCCGTTATTTATATCAACTCTTCACTGGAATCCAGATCGTATTAAATCTGTTCTTTTCTCCAAGTCAATTTGAAGCCAAGATGCTCCCTGCTTCTTAATTTCGAAGTCCAGGGGCTGCGAGAATCAGCTATCCATAGCGCGGTCTTCCGTATTTTGGAAGTTTGTGTACATGATCTGCCATCCTATTTGTGCAGCCTTCTGTGTATCGTCTTTTATATCTGACCTTGGTTCTTTAGTGCTTAATTCAGTGTCCTGCACATACCAGTACATCTGTTGACATGTACTTAATTCCTTTCCATTTTTCTGCCTCCACCCAAATTGACAACGTAATGGGGGGAGATAAAGTAAGGGTCTGTGGTCGTCAGTGTCTGAACCTTGCAACAGAGTAGTTGGGACACAAATTAACCCCTTTGATGCTCATGACGAGCTCAGCTCGTCATGAGGCACGGTTGAGCTGTGCTGATGACGAGCTCAGCTCGTAATGAACAATGGGAATAGAGATCATGCAGCACAGGAGGGGAATTGCTGCAGCAGCGATGGTGTTAAGGAATCTCACATTCACCACTCATGGACTCTCCTGCCCTTTGTTTCCTCCTCCTTTGCTATGCCTTATCTAATAAATCTGCCCTTGGCCAGTCTGTGTGTGTGTGGTGGTACTGCCACTAGATATTGCATATTATACACCACCTTGAGTGTATCCGCCCTGAAAATGCCTCTACTGGCCATTGTACATGAAGACCTTGGACCACCCTGTTAATCAATTTTTGCATCTTGAGATGTAACCTCCTACCTTTGTTCTTTACGTCCTACTTTCCCCTTTTTAATATTCAAATCCTCTTGGAAAGACTGTATCAACCCTTTAAGAGAAAAAGTAAGAAGGTTCGGGAATCAATTTATATGTGATCTCTGTCTACCATTCTAATACACAATCATTAAATTACATGCTTTGTACCATTCTATAATGCGCTTGAGTTGCACTGTTCATTCTTGTCTGGGTTTGTGTGTCATGACAATGAAAGGGACCATATTCCTGCAAATCCAAATAAAACACTTCACACGATGCATAGTGACACTATTTATTTATTGTATTTATTTATTGAATGTATTCATAATAATTTCCACTCAAGTTCATTTTGTTCCTTCATTTTCAAAACAAATATTAAATACATTTCTTCTGAAGCATCACATATGCCGATATTACAGTAAAGGAGTTATAAAAATAAATTTAGTGTTTCACAAAATATTTTATGTGAGCATCTCAAACACTGATATTACAGTAAAGAAGTTCTTAAAATAGTTTCAATGTATTAAAAAACATGTTATGTGAGCTCCTCAAGCACTCATATTACAGTAAAGAAATTGTAAAAATAGTTGGAGTGTAGCTCAAAATATTAAACATGAGGACTACAAACACTGATAGAACAGTAAACAAGTTGTGAAAATAGTTTCAATGTATCAGAATAACTCATTTCACTTCACTGAGAAAATATTTCTTTACCACTGACAGATCTTACATCTTACAGATGGAAAATGTCACTTAAGCATTTCTTCTTGGCATGTAGTAGTGTAGAGTCATATGGTTTCCATAGTCCTTCCATATCGTGTTGTGTTAGGTTTTTGCAAGTTGTTTTTATTTGAAGAAGTCTATTTAGTCACTTGGTAAGGCTGTCTCCTCCTTTTGATGATATTCCACATGGGAATTGTCTCTTTTGTGAGGTAGCTGCCTGACTTAATGTCATACAAACAGCATCTCACTCATCCCACTTGTTCTCAATGGGGTTCCCTTATAGACTTTGTAATCATCCCTTAATGTATCTTAGCGTAATTGTTACTACTCCATCAATTTCCTGCCTTCCTCCCATCTTCCTCACACTTCCTGCTGTCACACCATGAATAAGACGGAGCACATTATATTAAGTTCAGCATTAGATATGCATGATTTTTTTAGAAAATAAGCCAGGAACGGCCAAGTAGCGCAAGAATAAATATGAAAGTCACAGGAGGATTAATCGATTGGCCCACCACAGAGCTAGGATTACACCTTACACTACGATTAAATGCAAGGAAGCACAGGTCATGTGGCGTAGCAAAGAAATGCGACACAAAAAGTTAACATTTCTCTATTATTTGTGAATAAGATCTATTAAGGAGAAGGTGTAAATCAATGTGAATAAAGATCTGCAATGTTGACTGTAAACATCCTCAAAAAATGTACAACTTATTCAAATATCTGGTTCTGGATGTTGAGTTATGTAAGAATCTGCTAAGTAGGGCATGATCGCATGTACTCCTGAAGACGACGATACATTCAGATGTCTCCACCATCAACTTTCGATGCTACTTTCTGTTCCTACCATGGTGAAATGTGAAGGAAGATATGAGTAAGTTGATAACTTGTTAAGAAATAAATTCTGTTTCCTGTAGGTTGTTTGGATTTCCAGGCCATTACACAGATGTGTCCAACATGGGACGTATTAGTCGATCGGCGTGAAATAATACACAAATGATTCTATCGTAAAGGGTTCATGAGTTGTGGTGCACTAAGGTAGGGTCGGTTTGTGTGGAACCTGCGATGCTTTGTGGTTCAGGCAGACCACACTGCTAAGAATGTCTTTTGGCTATTGAATTTTGCCTTAATAATGCCATGTGGCGATTATTTATGGTGCACTGAGTTAGTATTACATCTGCTAGTCAGCGTGTTGCCTACTGGACTGCATAATCTGTAATCAAGTTGGAAATAAAATATGAAACATGTATGTATTACATTGTCGAAATGTGTATGTTTCAGGGACATTATAGTTCAAGTTGTGACCTGTGCTGTCCACAGTGTAGACTGCCATTGAGTGTGCCTTTGCACTTGCAGCGTGAATTTTGTTTTTGAACTAAACCAAGAACTGATATAAAAGAAGTTTTTGAAGGAAGCTTACTAAAGGGATATTGTATAGGGTTTGATAGACGTTTTATTTAGTTTGGTACTGCACTCTGCAAATAATGAATCAAAAGTCAGTTGAATTCTGCCTGAATACAGCCATGTGGCGATTAATTATGGTGCACTGAGTAAGTAGTACCTTTGGGACTGAGTGTGTACGTAACCTGCAATGATGCGTGATCCAGACAGGCCGCAATGGGGGTAATGCTTTTTGACTACTGAATTTTCCCTTAATAAAGCCTCTGGAGATTATTTATGATGTACTGAGTTAGTGGTACGTCTGGTGTTTAGCGTGTGCTCACCCTGCGATGATGCGTGGTCTGAACAGGTTGCACTCAAAGCATTGAATGTTGCATACTGGATTGCATGTACTTTGAGGGGAAAAAAAATACCATTGATGGTTATCAATTGTTCTGCAAACTAGGTATACTGATTGCTCACCATAACAAATTAAACGATTGCATTTCACGCAGTGCATTCTAACTTTCTCAAAATGGGGACTTATGTCTGGTGGCGATGTTGCAGATTGAGAGCATTTGGTTTCCTTAACCGATTATAGTTTCTTACACAATTTGCATCAGTACTAATCTTGAATTGTGAGCCCTACTGTTCACAGTAAAGACCAGAGGCAGTCATCAGGAAGGGCCCACAGCCATGTGGCATTGACTTGAGCTGTTTAGAGTTAGTGGAAGGTGTGGCTCTCAGCATCTACGAAGCCAGTGATGATGCACAGTGTGAGACAGCCGCACTGGGCACAATGTCTTTTGCCTAGTAAATTCTGTTTTAATAAGGTGACGGAAAGATGACTTGTGATGCAGTGAGTTAGTGGTACCTGAAGAGCTCAGCGTGTGTGCACCCTGCGATGATTCGTGGTTCGGGCAGATCGCACTGTTACAATGTCTCTTGCCTACTGGAATGCGTCATGTGCCAACGCCATTCCACTTGAATCGTGAGCCCTCACAATGTAGATCAAAAGCAGTAGTCATCACAAACATCAAGAAATTCTTGTTGTCATATCCTTCACCAAAATCTGAGGACATTAAGTAAAATTATCTCTACCTTAAAAAAATCAAGGCTAAATTTCATGCTTTCCGTAGTTCAGATTCAAAGCTGAATTGAAGTTGTGAACCCTGCTGTCCGCACTGTAGATTGAAGGCAGTACTGAGCACAGATATGGACGAATTATTTTTGTCTCTTATTGTAACAAAAACTGAACACATACAGTATAATAGTCTCTGCATTAAATAAATCAAGGGTGAATTCCCTACTGTCTGTAGTGTAGATGCAAAGTTGAATTCAAGTTGTGAACCCTGCTGTCCGCAGTGTAGATCGAAGGCAGTACTCAACACAAATATCGATGAATGCTTTTTTTGTCACAGTTAACAAAATCTGAGGACATAGTACAATTGTCTCTGCCTTAAATATATCGAGAATTAATTTAATGTTGTATGTAGTGCTGATGCGCCACAGGTATCAAGTGGTAAAGTTTGCTGATTGCAGGGTATATTTGAAGGCAGTAGTTAGTATATCTATTGAGCAATTTTTTTGTGGCATCCTTTAACAAAATTGTCTCTGCCTTACATAAATGACGGCTAACTTGAATGCTGTCCATATTGTAGATGGAAAGCTGAATTGAATTTGTGAACCCTACTGTCCGCAGTGTAGATCGAAGGCAGTAGTTGACACAGATATGGAGGAATGCTTTTTGTCACTTATTTAAAGAAAATGTGAAGACATATAGTAGAATTGTCTCTGCATTAAATAAATGAAGGCTGAACTTCCTATTGTTCAAACTTTAAGAAAATCTGAGGACATTGTGCAATTGTCTGTTTTAAATAAATCAAGACTGAATTGAATGTTTTCTGTACTGCTGGCGCTCCTTGTATCTAGTTGTCAACTCTACTAACAGCAGAATAGATTGAAGGCAGTTCTCAGCACAGATACTGGAGAGAAATTTACATCCAAAGTTGAATTCAAGTTCTGAAACCTGCTGTCCGCAGTGTGGATTGAAGGCAGTTTTTGACAAACATAGACAAATGCTTTTTGTCACTTATTTGAGCAAAATGTGAAGGCATATAGTAGAATTGTCTCTGCATTAAATAAATGAAAGCTCAGGTTTCTACTGTTCAAACTTTAAGAAAATTTGAGGACATTATGCAATTGTCTTTTTAAATAAATGAAGACTGAATTGAATGTTTTCTGTAGTGCTGGAGATTTTGGCATCTAGTTATCAACTCTACTGACTGCAGAAAAGATTGAAGGCAGTTCTCAGCACAGATACTGAAGACAAATTTAGATCCAAAGCTGAATTCAAGTTGTGAACCCTGCTGTACGCAATGTAGATCAAAGGCACTACTCAATACAATCATCAATGAATGCTATTTTGTCACAGTTAATAGAATCTGAGGACATAGTAGAATTGTCTCTGCCTTAAATAAATTGAGACTAAATTCCATGTTGTCTGTAGTGCTGATGCGCTTTTGGTATCAAGTAGTAAACCCTGTTGATTGTAGTGTACGTTTGAAGGCAGTACTTAGTACAGACATTGATGAACGTTTTTTTGTGGCATCCATTAACAAAATTGTCTCTGCCTTACATAAATCAAGGTTAACTTGAATGCTGTCTGTAGTGTAGATGGAAAGCTGAATTCAAGGTGTGAATCCTGCTGTCCGCAGTGTAGATTGAAGGCAGTTGAGTTGTTAACAGACATAGACAAATGCTTTTTGTCACTCATTTACACAAAATGTGAAGACATATAGTAGAATTGTCTCTGCATTAAATAAATGAAGACTGAATTTCCTACTGTTCAAACTTTCAGAAAATCTGAAGACATTGTGAAATTGTCTCTGTTTTAAATAAATTAAGACTGTATTGAATAATTTCTGTAGTGCTGGCGGTCTTGGTATCTAGTAGTATACTCTGTTGATCGCAGTGTACATTTGAAGGCAGTACTTAGTACAGACACTGAGGAACGTTTTTTGTGGCTCCATTAACAAAATTGTCTCTGCCTTACATAAATCAAGGCTAACTGGAATGCTGTCTGTAGTGCAGGTGGATAGCTGAATTCAAGTTGTGATCCCTGCTGTCCGCAGTGTAGATTGAAGGCCGTTGTTGACACAGACATGGATGAATGCTTTTTGTCACTGATTTAAACAGAATGTGAAGACATATAGTAGAATTATCTACCGCCTGCAACTCAAATCAATGGACTGTTCGCCATAACATTTTGTCTCTTTATAAATTTTGCAAAGAATGATAAGGTCTCCAAAATTGGGACGGATGTCCGGATGTGGACTTGATGGTGCTGTGGAAGTGCTGACTACAGGTAGTGGAGGATCTTCCCGCAGCCTGTTGCATGCAGCTCTCGCATAATTGTGGGGATGAACAATCTTTACATGTCTCAGCATGCTGGAGGTTCCAAATTAATATTTTTTATTCGGATCACCTGTAGAAAGCATGGTCCCACACATCATGCCGGCAATTTTCTCTTTCTCAATAGGACAACCATTTCTAACCTCATAAGCTCGACCATTCGTGTCAATTGCATGCAAGAAATAATTGGTCTGAATATAACTCTCTTCATTAAAAAAGGGTCAGAACTTTCTTTGAGGAAGAATTAAAGTGGCTTTGTTAAGCTTTTTATTGAACACGAATGCTAAATAAGGTAAAACGAAATTTTAAAGTATGAGTCCGTAGAGGGAGTCTGAGAAACGTCAGCCACATGCAAGGAATGGCTGCAGAAGCTCAAACTACACACTCCCAATTTGGTGATGTACTTACAAAAAATAAGAACATTGAGCTCTATGATAATGAGGCCCTGTAAATGGAATGAGCAAGTTGACATTTCCTGTTGCTTAACTTGGAAGAAGAATTAAAGTGGCTCTATAAATAAAAGAAGATTTGAGCAAGTTGACAACTTGATACAAGACATAAAGTCTGTTTCCTGTAGGGTCTTTGGATTTCCAGCCCATTATACAGAGTTTGGAGTCAGAGTCCGGAGTTGGAGCCTGAGAAACGACTGCAACTCCGGACTCAAGGCAGGCAGCAAGTGCGCAAATTACCTACTCCCAACTCTGGCTGGTATGGATGAAACATATATCGACAAATTATGTTTTTCACTTTTTTTAACAAAATCTGAATACATACAGTATAATTGTCTTTGCATTAAATGAACCAAGGTTGAATTTCTTGCTCTTTATAGTGTAGATGTAAAGGTGAATTGAAGTTGTAAACCTTGCTGTCCACAGTGTACATCTTAGGGTGGAGTGTATCATCAGCATTCATAGTAGAAGTGGAAGATCGAACATGTATGCAACATGCATTTTATTATTCAACTTCATCTATAAATGATATAAAATATATTTTTGAAGGAAGCATACTAAAGGGATATTGTGTAGGGTTTGATAGGTGTTACACTTAGTTTGGTTTCCACAGGGTTAGTGGTACCTGAAACAACAAGATTCTGCGGAGCTTGCGATGATGATGTGTGGTCCGGGCAGGATGTACTGATAGTAATGTTTTTTGTCTTGTGAATTCTGGCTTAGTAAGGGCAAGTGGCGATTGTGTTTAGCTTTGAGTGAGGTTGCTTCATTTGGTACTGTACCGTATACGTAATGAATGAAGAATCAGTTAAATTTTGCCTGAATACGGCCATGTGGTAATGGCAGGAGGCAGCGGTTAGCAAGAGCCCACGACTACATGACATTGATTACAGCTGCACAATATTGGTAATTTATGTGTGTAAATGCAGCAATGATAAGCGATGGAAAGAGTTAGTGGCACCTGAAGCAACAAAGTTCTTTGGAGTCTGCGATGATGCATGTTCCAAGCAGGACGCACTGGTAGCAAATTCTTTAAAATCAAGTTTTCTAATAAATATTGGTTGTCCATTCACATAAGTAAGTTGAAGTATATCTCCAAAAAGTATGATATATTTTCTTGTAAATAAGTTATCTCATTCAATATGGTCACGTGGCGATGATTTCTGGTGCACTGAGTTAGTAATACCTTTGGCGCTGAGCTTGAATGTACCCTGTGATGATGCGTGGTCGGAGGGGGAGGCACAGTAATTGAAGTAATGTCTTTTGTCGATTGAATTCTGCATCAATTCCATTTAAAAGGGACAGTATCACTGTGACATAAAACTGTTCACTCTTCTTTGCGATTATTTATGGTGCACTGAGTAAGTAGTATCTTTGGCTCTGAGCTTGTACGTTCTCTGCGATAATGAGTGGTACAGGAGGGAACGCATTCTCACCAATGTCTTTTCTCTATTGAATTTTGCTTGCATACGGCTATGTGGTGATGAATTATGGTGCACTGAGTTAGTAGTACCTTTGGGACTGATCGTGTGCGTAACCTGCGAAGATGCGTAGTCCGGGCAGGCCACACTAGGAGCAATGTTTTTTGCCTAGTGAATTCTGCTTTGACAAGGCCACGTGGAGATGACCTGTGGTACAGTGAGTTAGTGGTACCTGAAGAACTCAGCGTGTACTCATCCTGCGATGATTTGTGGTTCGGGTGGGTCGCACTGGTACAATGTCTCCTGGATATTGGAATGCATCATGTGCAATCGCCATTCCACCTGAATCGTGAGCCCTCACAATGAAAGGAAGTTGTCAGCACAGATATTGACAAATGCTTTTTTTGTTACAGTTAACAAAATCTGAGGACACAGTACAATTGTCTCTGCCTTAAATAAATCGAGACTGAATTTAATGTAGTCTGTAGTGCTGATGCACCCCTGGTATCAAGTGGTAGACTCTGTTGATCGCAGTGTACATTTGAAGGCAGTACCTAGTACAGACATTAAAGAAAGTTTTGTGTGGCATCCATTAACAAAATTGTCTCTGCCTTCCATAAATCAAGTTGTGTCCAATTGTCTCTGCCTTAAGTAAATCGAGACTGAATTCAGTGTTGTTTGTAGTACTTCTCCGCTTCTGGTATCAAGTAGTGAACTCTGTTGATCACAGTGTACATTTGAAGGCAGTACTTAGTACACACATTGAGGAACGTTTGTTGTGGCATCAATTAACAAAAATGTCTCTGCCTTATATAAATCAAGGCTAACTTGAATGCTGTCCGTAGTATAGATGGTAAGGTGAATTCAAGATGTGAACCCTGCTGTCCGCAGTGTAGATTGAAGCAGTAGTTGACACAGACATCGAGGAATGCTTTTTGTCACATCCTTTAACAAAATCTGAAGACATATAGTACAATTGTCTCTGCCTTAAATAAAGGAAGGCTGAATTTGCTACTGTTGAAACTTTAAGAAAATCTGAGGACATAGTGCAATTGTCTCTGTTTTAAATAAATCAAGACGGAATTCAATGTGTTCTGTATTGCTGGTGCTCCTGGTATCTAGTTGTCAACTCTACTGACCGCAGAATATATTGAAGGCAGTTCTCAGCACAGATACTGAAGACAAATTTCATCGAAAGTTGAATTCAAGTTGTGAACCATGCTGTCAGTAGCGGAGATTGAAGGCACTGGTCAATACAGACAAAAGTATGCGGTGGTGTGGCTGTGACTTCGCAATCAGCCTGTTTTGAGGAAGCACACAGTCATGGCGGCAGCCACGTTAAAGGGTGCGTACCTTTGCTGCAACGCAGTCTCTTCCTTTTTGTAGAATTGAACCACGCCCAAGGCGTAGACTAATTATTATACTGGGCTCTATTGAGGGCCTGTAATTGGAATTAGAATAAGAATTGGCAAGCATATCTATCGAAGGTAGCAGGCGCGCAAATTACCCACTGCCTTGTCAGGGAAGTAGTTACCATAAAATTATTATTATTTTCAAAGGAAAAAAAGGAAACTGTGCAAACAAAACTGCATGCAACTGGAACAAATAAAAAAAAATAATTAACGGCGAGAGCAACGGTGCTCTTGTTGTGCCTTGAAATCAAATCAATGGACTGTTCTCCATAACATAATGTTTCTTTGCAAAATTTGCAAAGAATAATGAGGTCTGCAAAATTGGGACGGATGTCCGGATGCGGAGTTGATGGCGCTGTGGAAGTGCTGGCTACAGCTGGTTGAGGGTTTTCCTGCAGCCTGTCGCATGCAACTCTTGCATAATTGTGGGTATGAAGAGTGTTCACATGTTTTACTATGCTGGCAGTTGCAAATAATTAGGAAAAACCAGACATTCTATAGTATTTTGAGTTGCGTTGAACAAACATGGGAGGATCAGTGGCAGTGATCCTCCTAGATCTCAGTGCGGCCTTCGACACTGTAGACCATCCCACCCTAATCCACCGACTGGGAGAGATCGGATTAAAGGGTATGGCCTTGAAATGGCTAGAATCCTTTTTGACTGGACGCTCCTTCCAGGTGCGGGAAAACGACAGCTGCTCATCCATCATCCCCCTCCGGTGTGGAGTGCCACAGGGCACATCTCTGAGCCCTACACTTTTCAACGTGTACATGGCCCCACTGGAGAAGAGGGTCAGTTCGTACTGCGTGTCAGTTATCAACTACGCCGACGACACTCAGCTGGTCGTTACCCTTTCTCACCCTCACCACGCCCCATCCGACCTCCACAGCTGCCTTTCCGAAGTCCACCGATGGATGAATCTCTCCTCATTAAAATTGAACGGGTCCAAGACTGAGATCCTCCTGATGGGCCACAACGGGCCCTCTCTACCATCTCACCTTTGGCCTAGGTGCCTAGGGTACCCTCCCGCACACAAGGAAGAGGTCAAGAGCCTTGGTGTGTGGATTGAGAAGGACATGAGTTTTAAAACCCAGGCAAAAAGAACCGCAGGGACATGCTTTGGGCTACTCAGAGCCTGCAGGAAGATCTTTCCCCTGCTCCCAGATACCGCAAGGAGGCTCCTCATTCAGGGTCTAATCCTGGCAAGATTAGACTACTGTAACGCTATATACTTGGGAGCCCCTGAAGCCACCATGAACTCACTGCAGAAAGTCCAAAACGCCGCAGCCCGCCTACTTACGGGCACACCTGGAAGATCCTCCGCCAGGCCGGCCCTCAACTCTCTCCACTGGCTCCCAGTCAGAGAAAGGGTCGTTTTCAAAGCCCTCTGTCTGGCCCATAAAACCCTCAACAACAACGGTCCCCCACTTCTGAAAGAACTTTTAATCCCATACAAAGCAGAGAGAGATCTCCGGTCCAATGCAGAAAATCTCATTGCAGTCCCTAGAGTGAGAAAAGCCAAGACCGGTGGCCGTCGCTTTTCGGTTCACACGGCTAAACGATGGAACCATTTACCCCGAAAACTCAGGACAGAACCGAACTATCTCCAGTTCAGAAAAACCTTAAAGACCCTCCTTTTCCCGCAAATATAATTTCACTAGTTGGCTAAAAACCCCTGGAGAAGCAGATCAGCGCTGGGATGCTCTTCGGAGTTACTACGCGCTTTACAAAAACCATTAAATAAATAAATAAATAAATCTTCGTAGCTCTTAAAATCTCCAAGTAATTGCTATTCTGAACGCCACGGCTTGAAGAGTTGCAAAAGAGTTAATAGTAAAATTCCCTTTTGTCAGGAGTATCACAACTTAGTTTTTGGTGATTAATCAAATGTCCTTTTCTTTGTTTTACCAAACATCCTTCAGAACCAATCACAGCATATATACCATTATTGATGTTTTCTGTAATATTCAGCTTAAAAGTATAGTTTTGCAGCACTTCATAGAGACAAATGTTCTCAAGATGATGACTTCTATTACTCTATTACGATAATATGTTTCTAACATATTTGTTTTCTCAATATCTGTACTTTCTGGTTCTTTTTCACATAAATATTCAATTTCTTGTACAGATTTAAGTACTCAATTTCGTGTTGCAGCAAGACCTAGATTCACCCAAATAATTGTTCTAGATTTGAAGATCTACTACAACTTACTTTTGTAAAAGGACAACCAATATTTAAAACACTCGCATATGAAGATACCAGAAAGTCTTTGGGTAGCATTGGAAATGTTAACATTTGTTTATATTGTGAATGTAAGGAACTTATCACAAATATACAACAAGAAAATGAAGCTGGTTATGGAACTATTCTACAAGATATAAGAATTGGAAAAGTGACTGAACATGGCAAAGAAGCTTTACAGAGTTGATTACTTTCCAAGTTGTTTCCACATGAAAATATTGTTCCTGAGAAAATATATATGACAATTGCAGAAAACAAATCTATAATCTGGTTAATGCCAACATTGCATGAATGTTCAATATTCAATAAAGAAATGTTAAAGTTGGAAAATGAAGAAATTATAAAATTGGAAGCTATTGATAAAATCCAAGGAAGACAACAAGTGTCGGGGACGTAGTTACCAAAAACAGCATTACTAGACTCTATTGAGGGCCTGTAATTGGAATTAGAATTAGAATAGGAATTGGCAACCACATCCAATGAAGGTAGTAGACACGCAAATTACCCGCTGCCTTATCGGGGAAGTAGTTGCCAAAAACAAAAATACTGGGTTGTATTGAGGGTCTGTATTTAGAATTGGATTTGGCAACCATGTGCAATCAAGGCAGCAGATGCGTAAATTACCCACTGCCTTGTTAGGGAAGTAGTTACCAAAAAATTCTTATTGCATGAAATAATATGGTCTGCAAAATCGGGATGGATGTCTGGATGGGAACTACATGGTGCTGTGGAAGTGCTAGCTACAGCTTGTGGACGGTTTTTCTGCAGCCTGTTGCATACAGCTCTAGCATAATTGCAGGTATGAACCAAAAATAACAATACTGAACTCTATTGAGGGTCTGTAATTGGAATTAGAATTGACAACCACATCCAACGAAAGCAGAGGACAAACAAATTACTCACTGCCTTCTCGGGGATGTAGCTGCCAAAAACAACAATACTGGACTCTGTTGAGGGCCTGTAATTAGAATTAGAATTGGCAACCATGTGCAACAAAGGCAGCAGATGCGTAAATTACCCACTGCCTTGTTGGGGAAGTAGTTACCAAAAAATTCTTATTGCATGAAATAATATGGTCTGCAAAATCGGGATGGATGTCTGGATGCGGACTACATGGTGCTGTGGAAGTGCTAGCTACAGCTGGTGGACGGTTTGTCTGCAGCCTGTTGCATACAGCTCTTGCATAATTGCAGGTATAAACCAAAAATAACAATACTGAACTCTATTGAGGGTCTGTATTTGGAATTAGAATTGACAAAAACATCCAACGAAAGCACAGGACAAACAAATTACTCACTGCCTTCTCAGGGATGTAGCTGCCAAAAACAACAATACTTGACTCTATCGAGGGCCTGTAATTAGAATTAGAATTGGCAACCATGTGCAACGAAGGCAGCAGATGCGTAAATTACCCTCTGCCTTGTTTGGGAAGTAGTTACCAAAAAATTCTTATTGCATGAAATATTATGGTCTGCAAAATCGGGATGGATGTCCGGATGCTGACTTCATGGTGCTCTGGAAGTGCTAGCTACAGCTGGTGGAGGGTTTTCCTGCAGCCTGTTCCATATAGCTCTCGCATAATTGCGGGTATGAACATTCTTCACATGTCGTACCATGCTGGCGGTTCCAAATGAATGTTTTTTATTTGGATCACCTCTATAAAGCATGGTCTCACACACGTTGCAGGTGACCTTGGCTGCATTCACTTGGTTTTCTGGGTCTGAAATTGTAATTAATTTCTAGATCAGAGTTTCCTTCCTTTTTGGCTGTGCATTCTCAGCAAGAAATTATTTTTCTGAAGTGTTTTTAGATGTATCTTCCTCCTGGCGTGCAGCCATATTAAAGATGTCTTCAAAAACACAGAACCTTCAGAAAAGAGATGGTTGTCAGAGAAGTAGTTACCAAAAACAACAATACTGGTCTCTATTGAGGGCGTGTAATTGGATTTAGAATTATAATAAGAATTTGCAACCACATCCAACGACGGTAACAGATGCGCAAATTACCCACTGCCTTGTCAGGGAAGTAGTTACCAAAAACAATAATACTGGACTCTATTGAGGGTCTGTAATTCAAGTTAGAATTAGAATAAGAATTGGCAACCACCTCCAACGAAGGCAACAGACGTGAAAATTATCCACTGCTTTGTTGTGAAAGTAGTTACCAAAAACAACAATACTGAGCTGTATTGAGGGCCTGTAATTGGAATTTGAATTGGCAACCACATCCAACAAAGGCAGCAGATGCGCAAATTACCCACTGCTTTATCGGGGAAGTAGATACCAAAAACAACAAAACTGGGTTCTATTGTGGGCCTGTAATTGGAATTAGAATAAGGATTGGCAACCACATCCGACAACGGTAGCAGACGCGTAAATTGTCCACTGCCTTGTTGTGGCGTACTTACGAAAAACAACAATACTAGACTATATTGAGGGTCTGTAATTAGAATAAGAATTGGCAACCACATCCAACGAAGGCAGCAGATGCGCAAATTACCCACTGCCTTGCTGAGGAAGTAGTTACCAAAAACAAGAATACTGGATTCTATCAAAGGCCTGCAATTAGAATTAGAATTGGTAATCACATCCAACGAAGGCAGCAGACGTGCAAGTTATCCTCTGCCTTGTCGGGGATGTAGTTGCCAAAAACAACAATACTGGGCTGTATCGAAGACCTGTAATTGAAATTAAAATTGACAACCACCTCTAATGAAGGCAGCAGACATGCAAATTACCCACTGCCTTGTTGGGACGTAGTTACCAAAAACAACAATACTAGACTCTATTGAGTGCCTGTAATTGGAATTAAAATTAGACTAACAATTGGCAACCACAGCCAACTAAGGCAGCAGACGTGCAAATTACCCACTGCCTTGTCGGGAACGTAGTTATCAAAAACAACAATAGTGGACTCTTATCGAAGGCCTGTAATTTGAATTAGAGTAAGAATTGGCAACCACATCCAATAAAGGCAGCAGACGCGCAAATTACCCACTGCCTTGTCGGGGACATAGTTGCCAAAATAAACAATACTGGACTCTATCGAGGGCATGTAATTGGAATTAAAATTAACAACCATCTACAATGAAGACAGCAGACAGATGAAAATTACCCACTGCATTGTCGGGGACATAGTTGCCAAAAACAACAATACTGGAGTCTATTGAGGGCTTGTAATTAGAATTAGCAACCACATCCAATGAAGGCAGCAGATGCGCAAATTACCCTTTGCTTTATCGGAGAAGTAGTAACCAAAAGCAACAATACTGGGGTGTATTGAGGACCTGTAATTAGAATTAAAATAAGAATTGGCAACCACATCCAACGAAGGCAGCAGACGCGCAAATTAACCACTGCCTTGTGTGGATGCTGAATAAGGTGAAAAGTGAAAGCTGTTTCTTGCGAAGTCTTCAACAAAATCTAAAGACATACAATGATGATGCTTAGCCTTTGTAACAATGACTGAAAAACCTGCTTCGACACGTAGTGCACCCTCTTTGAATCTGCAAGTCAATGGGGTGCAACAGTCTAGGTACACAATACTGAGAACTTAGTGGTATGCAGTGGGAGTGCATGGGATATACTACTTTGGAAGAAAAACAGCGCACAGATACCTCCTTACAGTGGAACTTGATAACTTAATTTGGAAGAAGAATTAAAGTGGCTCTGTATATGAAGGAAGATTTGAGCAATTTGACAACTTGGAATAAAAACAAAAGTCTGTGTCTCTTGTAGAATGTTTGGATTTCCAGCCTATTACACATGTGTCCAACATGGGACGTAGTAATCAATCGGCGTTCAGGAGTAGAAGTCCCCTGCCGTTGTCAGCTTGACGTTCGTCGTTGAAGGCATACACACCAAATACATACTCTACATAACCTCGGGACGATCACACTTTCCCCTCAAGATGACGAAACGTTCAGATGTCTTCACTATCAACTTTCAATGCTACTTTCTGTGCCTACAATGGTGAAATATGAAAGAAGATTCGAGCAAGTTGACAACTTTGTAGAAGAAATAAAGTCTGTCAGCCACATGCAAGGAAGGCTGTAGAAGCGCAAACTACACACTCCCGACTCGGTGACACAGGACTCTTACGAGGCCCTGTAATTTGAATAAGCAAGTTGACATTTCATATTGCTTAGCAACTTTGAAGAAGAATTAAAGTGTTTTGTTAAGCTTTTCATTCTACACAAATGCTACCTTAGGAAAAAGTGAATTGTATGTAAGGAAGGCTGCAGACGTGCAAACTATACACTCCAGACTCGGTGACGTACTTACAAAAAAAATAACACAGGGTTCTTACGAGGACCTGTAATTGGAATTAACAAGTTGACATTTCATTTTGCTTAGCAACTTTGAAGAAGAATTAAAGTGGCTTTGTTAAGCTTCTCTTTCTACACGAATGCTAAATAAGGTAAAAATGAATTGTCAAGTATGAGTCCGTAGAGGAAGTCTAAGAAACGTCAGCCACATGCAAGAAAGGCTGCAGAAGCATAAACTAAACACTCCCGACTTGGTGACGTAGTTACAAAAAATAAGACTCGGCTCTTTCGAGGCCCTGTAATTGGAATGGGCAAGTTGACATTTTGTGTGGCTAACTTGGAAGAAGAATTAAGGTGCCTCTGTATATGAAAGAAGATTAGAGCAAGTTGACAACTTGAAACAAAAAATAAAGTATCCTCTAACGTTTGAAAAAGATGGAAGACGCCTTGGCCATCGCCAAGAAAAAGCCCGATAACTGTGCTGTCTTGTTTAATAAAATATTAAATTTTTAAATGTAGGTGTGTGAGTGTGAGTGTGTTACAATGGAAAAGTGTTTGTAATACTTTCATTAAAAAACATACAAAATACATACTATAGATAACCTTGGGACGATTTCAAGTTCGCCTGAAGATGACAAAACGTTCAGATGTCTCCACTGTCAACTTTTGATGCTACTTTCTGTGACTACCATGGTATCAAAAATCAACAATACTGGGCTCTTTTGAGGGCATGTAATTTGAATTAGAATTAGAATAAGAATTGGCAACCACATCCAACGAAGGCAGCAGACGCACAAATTACCCACTGCCTTGTTGGGGAAGTAGTTACCAAAAACGTATTATTGCATGAAATAATAAGGTCTGCAAAATTGGGATGGATGTCCAGATGCGGAGTTGATGGTGCTCTGGAAGTGCTGGCTTCAGCTGGGGAGGGTCTTTCCACAGCCTGTCACATGCAGCTCTCGCTTATTTGTGGGGACGAAGAGTTTTCACATGTAAATATAGTTGTCTAATAATGGTTGATGGCTTGCCATTTTAGAGTTTATAGCTTCTGGTAACTCTACGTCATCCAGTGCTTCCAAAAAATCAGCATCATTCCTTTTATTTTCAAACTCACAGATGACATCTACAGTACTGATGTCCTCCGAATTAGTCTCGCTGCCCGTTATAGATTGATTTTGTAGTTCAATTACAGTGTTGCTCATTTTTAATGTCTCTTCTGTAATATTGGCCTCTTTATCCATAACACATCTGTTATGTTCTAGGTCCTAGCACAGAAACATAA
Source organism: Lissotriton vulgaris (assembly GCF_964263255.1). NCBI lineage: Eukaryota > Metazoa > Chordata > Amphibia > Caudata > Salamandridae > Lissotriton > Lissotriton vulgaris. The sequence continues at coordinate 440,260,151 of NC_141691.1, read as the reverse complement.
AAACATAACTTTAACAGTTTTCTTAAGTACATAATACAAAAGTAGGTTTACCAACTATTTTGATCCCCCAAAACTATTATGTAAATAGAGTTGTCTAATAACATTCCAATAGTAGAGTTTTAGTAGTTTATAAGGTTATATAAATATAATTGCTTATAAAGATATCCTGTTCTTTAGTTTTTGTAAAATTCGAAACCAGTCACTGCTTATGACTATGGAAAATGACTCAGGCTGTTATACTAAAATGCAGTACTAAAAAATGTTGCATATGTCTATTCACCTTTCCTCATCTAAAATATTAACTGGGTTGGCAGCACACAATATTAAAGGAATTATTTTACATTGTTTACTAATGCTACAGTAGAGCATAAAAACACATTGGAATACTACAAGCTATCTGGAGAAGCTTGTTGTGAAGTTTCAAGAGTCTTGAAAATGAAACTTCTCATTATTGAAGAGGTAAGCATGGTATCAACCTTAATGATTGCCTTTGTGCATGTAAGAATGCAGCAAATTCTTAAAACAGAGTATGACGTGTTATTTGGAGGAAAACACGTCATCGTTTTACTACAATTTACTCCTGTAAAAGGACAGCCAGTTATTTTTGAAAATCAAATTTGATCAAATTAAATAACTAAGACAATTTAGTCGTTATACAGCTTGGTTTTTGCAAAATTCTTGAAATATCTGCTTCAGGCTGTTGACTTATGTAAGAAACTGCAAACAGGGTCAATATCTGGGATATTATTGGTGTCACCATGTATTGTTGGAATGTTCAGCTATTCATTAGCATGTGTCCTCCTGCCTATCCTGTCAACACCTGTGGCTGTTTCATGTTATTATTTATTTCACATACTCATTAACAATTCTATCTTACACATACTTACTCCATTATCAAACTTGTGTGTGAATAGAAACAATAGAGTCGATGCCCACACAGAATAAAAAATAAGAGGTGTGACCTTACTCGCAACTTCAAAGACTTCTTCTAATAAATACTAATCCGGACACAACACTAGATGGCTGGAGTATGCAGAACATGTAATTCTACAGCTGGCATGCGATCACATGTTTATTTTCTTAATACATACATTTGTTACATTTGTAACATGAAAAAAGTAACTGAGATCTTGCATTTGTTTTGATTCATTCAATGTGGACCCATCAGCAGCATTGTGCCTGTTGGGAAGAAAGTGAAAATTAATTTGTTACTCTATTTGCATTGTATAAAGGTCAATAGCATTTTGTTATGCTAACTTAAACATATTTACATAGTAAACATAGCAAACTGTCCTCAGTCAGTGGCAAAGTGCGGTTGAGTCCATTATTAGGAAGGGTGCATAGCCAATGACACAAACCACAAAATAGAGATACCCGGTCAAAAAATGTGTGTTGTTGTACAGAAAACTAAGGAAAGAAGAGGCGACATACTATACATAATGAGTCATATCTGGCTGAGAAATTCCCATCAGACCACCCTTGTTGGCGGAGTATCGTCATATGGGGGTTGGTATTCAATCCAAACACCGCCCAGACCATCAAGTGACGGTGCGGATGTGGATCTTGAAAAACTCTAGCCAAGATGATGCTCAAGGAGTGGAAAAAATGAAGTGCAGTGCTCTTGTGAGGGTGAAAATAAAATTAACTACTTAGATAAAAAATATGTTTAATGGAAATTGTCTAAGTGTCAAAATTAAAACCACGCCCTGTAGTGGAAATTAATAACTACAAAGTGGCGCTGTGCAGGACGGTCGACATGTTTCAGCCTATTGGAATAATTATCCAGCTTTCTTCAGGACCCAGAGGTGGAACTGCTACTGCAATTATACATGGTGAAGTGGAAAATATGTGAAAAAGGGGATTGATACTTTACAATACAGGAGTCTCACTTGATCATGGAGCCCCAATGTATCCTTGAGACATAAATTTTCTTTTCCTGTTAGAACATAAAAGAGGGGACTTACAACATACATATATAGCCACTTAAAACACAAAGAAACTGTACAAACAGCACACATGCATAGGTACATTGTACTTAGCAACAACTAAAGAGTATTATATCTCTCTTAAAGAGAGGTGCTATCCTCCACTGTGATACTCACCCAGCTTTATGTGGGAGAAGACCTCACCTCACCCGGCAACTTACTCGGGAAATTGAGGCCCCGCTCTAGCATGCAAAAAAGAGGACATCAATTAAAGTCATACAATGTGTCCAGCTCACTGGCTTTGCATAAAGACCTAGTTTACAAAGTAAAGGACACCATACCATCAGACCATGAACCGCGTAAGTACAGGATCGACTGATTTCACAATTGTCACTTAATGAGAATTATCAAGTGTATTTTGCCAAATGAGGTTTATTATGGCAAAAGTAAAACCCCTCTTGTCCTCCTACAGCTCACCAAGAGGTGGAAAGATAGTGAGTATACGAGGGGGAGAGGAAAACCGATGTTGAAATGCCAAGGTGAAGTGTAGAGCCTATAGGTACTACGGCTGACGACAGTTGACTGTTCTTAATCTGAAAAGTGCCTGGAAACAAAATAAAAAGACCCAGACAATCTCACCTGTCCATCGGTACCTCTCTCGATCGTCTGAGAGGAAGTGGAGGTACCGACTGGACATCCTATTCCGTATTCATACTGTTGCTGATTGGTTAATTTGCCAGTTAGGAACGGCCAATTAGTATCAGGATCGCCGCCTTTCTTTCAGCGCATGCTCAATAGATCGTAAGCGGCATACACTACTCTTCCCAATGCGCATGATCTCTAGTATGATAGGCGAGGTATTACTCGCGCGCGCATGCTGTTCAACGCGCAAGCTCAATGAATATTGTTAAGACCTTACTGCTACGCGCATGCGCAACACTGAGCTTCCATACTGCTCGCTGTAAAAACGGGAATAGAATGCTCGAACTGTATCTGGATGTAACAAAATTAAATAAAATTCATTTAGAAAAGTCACGAGCAAAGGGAAATCCCTCCTCTTATAGTCTGCTCTTATATTCCCTTCAGTAACAAAGCCTTCGTTAATACTCACTTATCAGTGGCTGAAACAAATGCTTGCACTATATGCGTGCGCGGGCGCACAGTGCATACTAGGGTCGCTTATTATTTATTACTGAAAGGGCAAAATTACTTGGCGCTACTAAAGCAACTTTGTATGAACAGCATAGATATAAAAATTTGCATTCATTAGATTTATAAATGTGGTCAGAATGGTACATGCACTCTTAAATAGCCATAATCTAATGATGGTTGCCAACATAATAGATAAGAGATCAGAGCAAACAAATTGGTGTCAGCATATGGCCAATGTGTCATTTACTGACGCAATATTGCATAGTAACGTATGTGATTGGGGCTAAAGGGAGACCCAGGGGATGGCGTCATTCAGGCCCTGGATATCGCACTGAAGCTTAAAAACCCACTTCTGTTCTTTCACGAATAGAAATTTCGAGACATCACTAATGTGTGGTGGAATATACGGATGCTCTAATATCACCCACCGCAAGTCCTCTGCCTGATGTTTCATGGAAAGAAAGTGGTTAGTAAGGCATGTGGATTGTTTATGGCGCCTGATGGTGCTCTTATGTTCGCTGATTCAAACTTTCATTTTCCGAGTAGTGTGTCCAACATACCTAAGTGAACAGGGGCATGTGATCATGTATATAACGCCCGCCGTGTTACAATTGGTATGTTTTTTAGGCAACCACGGTCTTCCTGTGCCTATGTCCACTTGGTCTGTCTTGTAGGTCTGTGGACATGCACTACATGATCCGCAGGGAAAATGCCCACGCACAGGCGGAAGATTCCACAGTGTATTGGTGGTATCTGTGGTCTGCAATCTCGGCCTCGTGTGTACCAAGGTGTCACGTAGTTTGGGGGCTCTTTTGAAGGAAAAAAGAGGGGGTGGAACTGCAGTCTGTGCCACATTCAAAATATTACGGTGTCTTCTGACAGTTTTCTGGATTTGGTTTGAGAGGACACTGAAAGTGCTGACAAAAGTGATTCTCTCTAGTGGTGGTTTTTTGGGCTTCTTCTCCAAAAGGGCTTCCCGATTATTATTGGAGGCCCTTTTCCATGCTCGTTTGACGAGATGTCGGGGATATTCTCTCTCCTGGAGTTGTCTGGACAGTTGTGCAGCATGTTTCTCAAAAAGTGGTCGGGACAAACAGTTTCTGCGAACTTGCAGAAACTGTCCCACAGGCAGGTTTTCACGTAGGGTCCGAGGGTGATGACTATTGAACACAAGCAGTGAGTTCCTCGACATGGGTTTTTTGTACAATTCACTCTCAAGTTTGCCACCACTAGGAAAGATTGAAATATCCAAAAATGGCAGCTGTTGTTGGCTGTACTCTACAGTAAACTTGAGGTAACGGTTCTGCTGGTTGAGCCATCCATGGAATGCTTAGACTTCAGATGGTGTGCCCCACCATATCACCAAAATATCATCAATGTATCTCTTCCATAGCACCACCCGATGGAAGTGGGGGTTGCTATGGTTGAGTACATGATCCTGTTCGAACAAGTGAACGTAGAGGTTGGCGAGGCTGGGGGCAAAAATACTCCCCATGGAAGTCCCTGAAGTCTGGAGGTAGATCTGATCTTCGAATTTAAAATAGTTCTCCATCATTGCCAATCTGGCACACTCCATGATGAAGTTGACGGGGGTGATGCTGTTCAAATCTCGGGCTTCTAGAAGTGATCTTATGGCCTCTAAAGTTTCTTCCTGCGGGATGCAGGTGTATAATGACTCAACGTCAAAACTGACCAACAGGTCAGTCTCGACGTCAACGTCCACCTCTGGTAACAACCTGAGTATGTAAGCCGTATCTTGAAGGTATGTTGGCATTTCTTTGACTAGTGGCCTGAGGAAAAAATCCACAAAAGTGGATAATGGTTCCAAAAGGGAACCAATCCCTGAGATGATTGGTCGCCCAAGGGGAGGCCTGGTTGCCTTGTGTATTTTAGGCATGCAGTAAAATCCAGGCATTACAGGATTAGAGGTTATCAGAAACTGTGCCTCCTGGGGTGTGATCCATCCTTCCGCATTTCCTTCATCAACCAAAGTCTTGATCTCAGTGAGTAGTCTTGGAGTGGGGTCACTAGATAAGCGCCGGTAGGACTTATGGTCGTTCAATTGTCTCAGACACTCCTGGCGATAGGTCGTCATGTTTTTTTGTGCATAGCCAATGAACCAACAAGGCGGACGCAACTCATAAAAGACCCTGACCATAAAGTTTTCCATATATATTGCTGAAGCTTTTTGGTTGCATACATCACAATACTTTTCAAAAGAGTCTAAATGTAAAAAAGATGTACATTAGCGTATCATAACAGCAATACTAAGTAATGAAAATTGTATTTGCTATATATTGTACATGTTTCCAAGTGTTTTCAAATGAAGGAAATTAGTCAGTCACAACTGTTCCAAAGAAATTGTAATGGCTAGACAACGAACATAATTGAAAAATCACAAACATAATGAAAATGTCTCCCTATACTATGTTAAAATTTAAAGTTATGCCTTTTTCTAAAAAAAATTATGACAAAACAAAATACCAAATAATCCAATCTTCATGACATCACTTGAGTATTACACCATTTCTATCATTGAAATGTGAAAGTCAAACCTTATGACTCCATTAGGTCCATTACAATTTTTGATAGTTAATTCTCAAGAAATATTTCATTAATTAAAATCTGGGCAACTTACAGCTGACTTATGTAACATTGTGCAAACTGAAAAGAGAGTTATAAATATATATGTTGTACAAATGTCCAACCTGAATTTTAAATTACATAAAAACATTTGTTTGCAATAGGATTGGGGTTGAAAAGCAATTATAGGTTTCAGAGCAACCGCTTTAGGACCATAATAGTGGTCAGACAAATTCATATGCGAATAGCAATATGCTTCCGACGGATACTATAGATACATTCGGTAGACGTTCACAAATTTCATCCCTAAAAACCCTCTTTGCTATTTACGAGTACTGTAAAAAAGTAAGCTATTAAGATAAAGTAATGTATCTTTAACAAATTAGGATTTTAAAAAAACCATAATGGAAGTATCATTACCAGCATGCAAAAAACACTACAATTGTAGATGTCCTGTTGCTTTTGGTTACATTCTACGAATAACTGCAATTGGTCATTGTCGGGACGCTTCAATTGCTGTAGGAAAACCCTTTAGAGACATACGAATAGTTATATTAAATATTTTGCTTTTTTAATATCATAAAGAGAGATCATATTGACTATTTTATATTTATGCAATATAAGAAATAATAAAGAGATAACTGAGATTTTTTTTAGGAAAACGTTACCTTCAATTTAGTAAAAACTCTTGATAGGTCTGAATTTTGTTACTCAGTGAATCATGAACGATTATTGTCTTGTTTGAAGGTTTCAAAATGTATTAAAAAAATATCGAAATAAGATTTTTAGTATGGAGAGTTTACATTTTATGGTACATATGTGTACTCAAAATACATTACAAAATCATTTAAAAATATTATTTTTTAAGTTATTTGAAGAATCAAATTTAGGCATTTTAAACTATTACAACCAGTCATATTTTCCAACAATAACTTTCAAAACGGAGTGATAAATGTTGAAAAACTTGCGGTTACCAGAAGTATCCAATGACAGCCAGTATTTGTCGGGCAAAGAACAATGTCCATTTTCTCAAAAGGTACATGTAGAGTTAAAAATACAATCGTGAATAACTTTACATAACAACCCAAATACATACATTTAGACTTACAACTATTCGAAAATGTGAATATCAATGCAATATATATTCAAAATAAACAAACTTCCTTTTGTCAGACTACATTTGTCAGAGTCTTCTAAACATTACTCGATTCTACTCTCAAACATTAATTAAAAGAATCACTAACTTTCAATATTTCTTTGCACCTGTAACACTGAAAAGTCACATACTAGATATGAATACTTACCCGAAAAGCAGAAGATCGATATTTGCCCAGGAATATACAGGACGACACTGTTGCTGAGATTGCTGAACACTATTGTTAAAATAAAAGGTTTTCTGTACACACATTGATGAAGAATTATTATTTATGGCTTGGTAACTGGAACATCATTACACCACACATCTGAATAATATCCCATTACTTCAAAAAAGTACCCTTTAATAGATTAACTTTTAAGCTCAATTTATAAGGCTTCAACATGTCGAGAGTATATGTTCTACGTAAAGGCATGTTGCTACCATTGACTAAATTTACATGCTTTCCTTGCATTTCGGAAATACAGTAGGATACAGTAATATTTGTGGTCCAAAATGTTTTCATCGACTGCAATTCTTTAGAAGCACTAAATCTCCTTCTCTGAAGGTGCATGGCTTATATTTCTTGGAAAATCTCTTTTTATATTTTTCTATATGTTTTTCTTGGACAACATCAATATTCTGCTTTGTGCGCTTCTGCAATTCTGCTTTTCTAATGTTCTTTTCTGCTATAATGCCTTCATATTCTCTTTCTGTTGGTAGTACACACTCATGGTAATAAAGGAAACATAAAACTCAATCACTGATACTTACCATTTAAAAATATATACTCTATTCAAATTTAAAAAAGTAAATTTTTATAAATACATTTTATCACAGCAAAAAATAGATGTCTTGTTTTTAACAAGTATTCAACAAGTAAATGTATGTATAAATACATATCACATAAACTTGTAGATTAAAATACAGATTGGAGTACTCTAAATTTCACATTGCAATGATAAATCAATAATTTTTTAGACAGTCTACGCAATCCATGCTTCTGGACTTAACTGAAACCATCAGGATAAAGATTACAGCTTACATAATCCAGAAGCTCTTGGTACTTAGTGGCATCCATTTCTATTTCAAATAAAGATGATCGAGAAAAAAGACAAAGATAATTGCATGTTAGATGTAAAGAACAAATTGTACATGCTCAAATTCAATTACAAAGACATAATAACTGTAAAGGTGTGTGAATACACAATTACTAAAACAAGTGTCACTCCGTCTTCACAGCTCAATCCGCTCTTGATTTTTAAGCGAGGGACAGAGGGAGGGAGAGGAGTAGCGCTTAGGTGGCTGCGTTCCTATCTGTCTGATAGATGGCAGGTGATGGCACTCCCCCCGTACAAATCGTAACCGGTGAAAGTCCTACATGGGGGTGCTAAGGGCTCGTCAATCAGCCCCATTTTGTTCAATGCCTATATGCACCCTTTGCTGGGAATCATTAAAGCGCATAATATCAGTGTGATGAATGATGCGGATAATACACAGCTTTTGATATCCCTGGATGGGGAGCAGGCAGAATCACTGAACTGCTTTCATGAATGCATGCATGAAATGACGAAATGGCTCAGGAAAAATTCACTCCAGTTTAACAATGGAAAAACTGAGAATTTGCAGAGCAAGTTGGGGGGGTCATGCGAAACCTACCAACAGACTTCTGGCCTCTATCATCAGATGGTATATTGACACCAGTTAACACGGTAACCAATCTGGGGGTCAGTTTTAATGAAAATCTCAATCTGGAGACCCGCATTAATAAACAGGTGAGCATTTTATTTTCCTTGATCCGTGGTCTTCGGAAGGTGCTGCCACTTCTATCTGATCAGGCAAGAACAACAGTAGTTAGGAGTACTATTCTCAGCCGCCTGGACTACTGCAATGCTCTGCTATTGGAATCCCCGGGATACCTGATTACCAGACTGCAGAACGTCGAGGCGGCAGCAGCTAAGTTAGCACCACATTGGTCATCAACTGCACAAGCCTTGGTGGATCTACATTGTCTCCCAGTAGCCAGTAGCCCAAAGGATCCGGTTTAAGTCAATGTGCATTGTATTTAGAGCACTCTATGAACAGGGCCCTAAGCCGCCACAGGTCAAGTTCCAGTGGTACAAGCCTACCCAGAATCTCCGCTCTGCTACTGCCAATTGTGTTAGAATTCCCAATATAAGGAGGGTGACCCTGGGAGGGAGAGCCTTTAGCGTGGCAGTAGCTCACCTCTGGAATTCCCTCCCTTTGAAAATTAGGAGGACACAAAGTCTGCTGCTGTTCCGCAAACAAATTAAGACTTGGCTCTTCCCTAGGATATCATGTGTGTTATCGAGGGTAGCAGTTGTGTCACTGGATGGTAAGCCCTTTTTTTCTGTGTAGCTGACAGTTCATGTGCTGATGGCTCTCTTAGCGCCAGGATGCCCGTAGGATTACAGTGCGCTCTACAAATGCTAATAATACTAATAAGAATAAGAATAAGAATACCAAGCATTACATGGAGGTAGCAATTTTATGAGCCGGAGAAAACTTATATTAACTTTGGGGTTATGGCACGGACAATTTATAAGAATAGATGTCTATGAGGGCCACGTGACACAGCAAAAAGTATTATAATCAGGGAAGGATTAAGAGGGAGCACATAACATTAAGTTCAGCATCAGATATGCATGATATTTGAAAACACAGGCCAGGAACGGCCAACGCAGCGCAGGAAAAAGTATGAAAGTCAAGGGAGAATTAAGTGATTGGACCACCACAGAACTAGGATTAAATCTTACACTACCATTGCATACAAGGAAGCACAGGGCACGTAGCGCAGCACAAAAATGCGACACAGAAATTCACAAGAATCAATTTCCTGAGCGGGAGAAAACTTATATTAACTTCGGAGTATGGCACGCACTATTCATAAAAATAGAGGCCTGGGAGGGCCACGTGACGCAGCAAGAAGTATTACAGTCATGCATGCACAATTTATAAGAATAGAGGCCTGGGAGGGCCACGTGACACAGCAAGAAGTATTACAGTCATGCATGCACAATTTATAAGAATAGAGGCCTGGGAGGGCCACGTGACGCAGCAAGAAGTATTACAGTCATGCACGCACAATTTAAAAGAATAGAGGCCTGGGAGCGCCATTTGACGCAGCAACAACCATTACTTAGACGGGAGAAATAGGAGAGAGCACATTACAATAACTTCAGCGTCAGACATGCATGATACTTGAAAAAACAGGCCAGGAACAGCCTTGCGGCGCAGGACTAAACATGAAAGTCAAGGAAGGATTATGTGATTGGACCACCACAGAACTAGGATTAAACCTTACACTACCATTACATACAAAGAAGCACAGGGCACGTGGCACAGCACAAAAATGCGACACAAAAATACACAACGAAGTACGGGAAGTAATACAGTACTCATAGTTACAGTATAGACAATTACAAAAATAATGCAAATTTCTCACCTTGCAAGGACAGGAAAAAGATGAGGTATGCACTCAATGAACTCGACGAATGAGGTATGCACACAATGAACTGGGCGAATGGGCTTCCTTGTTAGGTAGTTCGGGCCTACATGAAGCTTTCAAACCAGTAGGATGGACCATCACAGCGGTTGGGATGGGAGCAGCTCTAAAATGGTAGGGTAGGTAGGGTCACGTGTGTTGTGACACATCTGCTGGATGGGTGTGGTGTGGGTGTACACCAGTCATGAGGGTGTGTGTGGGGGTGTGTGTGGGTGCTGTTCTGACAACTAGACCTGGAACTAACAAATCACTACAATGGAAATCTGGGCCATGTAATGTTGTATTTTCCTGGTAGCGTAAGCGGAGTGGGCTGGCCTGACGTACACTAGTGCTGTGCAAGGCTCTGAAGCAGGATTCCGGAGCTATGGGCATGATTCCATTGTGAGCTATCTGAAAAATCATGTGATTTAGATGTCTGTTTTGTAGTGCTGACGTCACCCGGGTCTTAAAAGTAAATGTGTCATTATATCTGTATAGTTCCACAACTTGACCAAGATGGAAGGTACGAGGTATCACTGACTGTATATCCTCTGTACAAACATACATGACGTCATGCGGAACAACCGATGTGACGCGTAACGTCAAAACGTATCTGTGACGTATGCGCTGGTACACGTACAGTATGATTATACTTGCGCAGCAGTTTGAGAGGACGGTACGCGTACCTTACAGTTACTAAAAAAAATGCAAAATAAAAATAGAAATTAATTTTAATAAATGGAAAAAATATATAATAAAATAAAGATGTTTGCATTTTTTTATTATTTTACATAAAAAGTAGGTAATGTAATTAAAAAAATTAAAATAGCTAAAAATTATTATTATAAAAAATGTAGTAAATTGGTATAAAAAAATAAATATAACAATTAATAGATTCAAAAATTGGCATTTATAAAACCTATGAAATTCACTGTAAAAACCATAGGTTTCAGCCACGTTATAGTTAGGAATTGGCATTTACAAAACCTATGAAATTCACTGAAAAAAACATAGGTTTCAGCCACGTAATAGCTAGGAATTAGCATTGAAAAAAACTTAGAAATTCACTGAAAAAACCATAGGTTTCAGCCACATTATAGTTAGGAATTAGCATTTAAAAAACTTTAGATTCACTGAAAAAACCATAGGTTTCACACATGTTATAGTTAGCTTGACATTTCACTCATACAATACTATTGAAATTCCACTTTTTGGGGGGTAATCGTACTGTACGCGTACAGTGATTGCACCATACTTTGTACTTGTAATCGTACCAGCGCATACGTCACGACTACGTTTTGATGTTACGTGTTGCATCAACGCTTCTGTGTGCGGCGCCACATACGCGTACGTTGCAAAAGTTTTTAATTGTTTAAAAACATATACTTATGTATTGTGCCAAAAGGGAAGAAGGTTGTGACCACGCCCACCTGTGGTAATGGCGACGCACCTTGTTACTCCTCGCGTGTGCTGGTGACCACGTTTGTGAGCATCGCGGTTCCCGGTACAGAAAGTGCGGTGGGATGTGGAATACGGAGCGGCTTTTGGTGTGACGGAATTACAGAAAAGCGGAGTGGCATTTTGACGGCTTTCTCAACGAGGAGTGAACCCTGGCTGTGTGTTTGGACACAGGCGCCGTGGTGGAAGTACGAGACACCCGAGTTTGGAAAGAGTCAAGCAGGAGTGAAAATACTCAGAAAAGGGGGGGACAGAGAGGTGAGGAGAGGCATCGTGTTTCAAGGAGATTGGCATGACAGAGCCCAGAACGTGGCAGATTAAGGGAAAGGGAAAGGGAGCGGATTGAGCAATATCAGTAGGATACTTGTTTTTTTTTCCTTTATTGAAAGAGTTTTATCGCTTACTGCTTACTGCTCACTGCTCACTGTTCTATTACCTTATTTTATTGAAATCCTGGGTTGGAACTATTATCGGGCGACATAAGAGACTGAATAGACTGAACCAGCTAACTGCAAAAGTGGAAACAGCCATGGGCATAAAAACAAAAACGCGTTTAGCTCTGGGACAGAGCAAAAATGTGTCCATGGGAGGAGGAAGAGCAGGATTGCTGGGGAATCGTCAGGAATATAACTGCAGGGGTCCCGAGCTCCTGCAGAGTGGGTCCTAAACTCACCTTACTGCCGCTGCCCGGATTGGCGCTCTGCTCCATTCTGCCCTAGAACAGCTCATGGGGGCCTGCAATGCTCGAACTTTGCGCCCAGGGACTCCATTTCCCAGAGTCCCTGCGGCGCATTGCAGGCACACCATCACGAGTGCCTAAAAGCAAAAACGCGTTTAGCTCTGGGACAGAGCAAAAATGTGTCCATGGGAGGAGGAAGAGCAGGATTGCTGGGGAATCGTCAGGAATATAACTGCAGGGGTCCCGAGCTCCTGCAGAGTGGGTCCTAAACTCACCTTACTGCCGCTGCCCGGATTGGCGCTCTGCTCCATTCTGCCCTAGAACAGCTCATGGGGGCCTGCAATGCTCGAACTTTGCGCCCAGGGACTCCATTTCCCAGAGTCCCTGGGGCGCATTGCAGGCACACCATCACGAGTGCCAGGAAGCACCTTTGCCGCAGGGCTCCCGCAGCGCTGCCTGAAGCCCGAATAAGACAGGTCTGAGCAACCCCCTTGAAAGTTTATTAGCCGGACCTTTCTTGAACCCTGTGGTCCATCAGTCCTCCTCCCGTGAAAAAACACTAGAGATGGGGAAAAGAAAGGCGGCAGAAACAACTAATGGTAGGGCAAAAATCCCAAGGACCCATAGACCTCAAAAATCTGCAGCAGAGAACTGTACATTAGCAGATATTGACAACCTCATTGAAGAGGTTGAGAATATGCTATCTGTTAGCAAGGAGCCCCCTACTAGAGGTAGAATTAAAATCTCAGCCTAATACTCTAAGAACAAATCACCACACGGGGAAGTTGGTAATGATATAGTGAAAGTTCACCAGAAAGCAGGAAATATATTTTTCCCATAACAACAGCCCTACTGCCAGAAAATGTAGCGACCCCAACCAGCAAACCTGATGTTCTGAACAAAGAACTAGCAGAAACACAGCCCTTAGATACTGTTACCCAAAATGAAATTGTAACCATTGAATGCTCCAACACCTTTTCCATACTAGCTGACAACCAATAAACCTCCCCAGAGCTCTGTCAGGGGGGCGGTTATACATCTAACAAGAGTCTAAATAGCCCTCCTGTATCAAGTAACCCTCCTGCATTAGATCTGCCCTTGCACCCTGATGAAACCTGCACTTTGATAATTGCACTAACTATTAACGTAACCAAGGTTGAAGTAGAGGTCAGAGTGATCAAGGGAATGATAGAAATGCTTATTAACAAACTACCCACAAGCGAGAGGGATACCATCCCTATAACTAATGGGCTTAATTTACGAGAGCCAAGAGCAGGAAAGTATGCAAATAAACTGGTTGTGTGTTATAATCAAACTGTGGGGTCAACTAATCCCCAGCCTCTTAGTACCCTCGGGAACCATCCTGAAACCTATGGCAATGGTTACCAACAAAACCCAAGATACCAAGAATCAGCTTGTCAGGGACAGTGTAGCTTAAATAAAGGAAAGCAAATTCCTTCCCATATGAGAAGGCACCCTGATAGGGGTGCTCGTGAAGGGGTGAACCACCACAGAAAAGATGTTTACCATTATTTAGTTTTCGTGGGGGTGCACACGAACGGGTGAACAACCGGAAAAATGAGGTATACTTTGAGTCACCCAACAAGACTTAAACAAGGGTTTGTCACATAATTTGCATAATTGAATGATCCAACCCCTTGTTTTTCTTCCGAATGCCCATAGACTGAAGCCAGGAACAAGGGAGTACCCTGATTCTTTGGTTAACAAGGTGATCCACTGGTTCAGGACCAAACTCCGCCTTTCTATAATTAAATCTGACATCAAAAACGTTGAACGGCAGCAGCAAGAAGGAGGGTATTTAGATGACATCAAGGTGACCTTTTATTCAAGGATTGTACCTGAGAACCTGATAACTTTTAACTTGAGAACTCATGTATATTTTGATTCAAAGATTGGGATCTGACAAAATAAAACTATGTTCATCCCGGGCCCCAGGACTAGTTTCATGGTGCCAGAGGTTATTCCAATTAGCTTAGTGACTAAATTTAAATTGCAAACTGATCTTGAAGCAGTAGATTGACTAGCTGAGCCTGTTAACCAGCTATTGGCAAACTTTGGGGAACAGGGGGACCATCTAGGGACCCTAGGAAAAATAAGCACCGATGATGAAAATGTCCATGAGGATTTTGAGGGGGGATTTATTGATGACCCCACTGTAAAAATCAATACCCTTACGATTACCAAGCAGACCTCAGCAAGTGAAATTGTTCCAATAGTAAGCAGTTTTAACATCTTGTCTTGGAATATAGCAGGTCTTGCAAAAAAACGTATTGGAATTGGACTGGCAAAACTACATAGAAAAATTTGAGTTATGCCTCTTCTAAGAGATGTGGGCCTTGGAAACATTATTTAAAGTGGGTTATCGAACATTGAGTATTGCAGCAACCCACTTTATTAAAGGTGGACCTTCTGGTGGGCTCACAATTTGGATTAGAAATCAAATAGAGGCGAAATAGATGACATACTGACCAGTAGGCATAATCTCCAGGGTTTATCCCTAAAATTCCCCAACAAATCCACTCTTCTTCTTTTCAATAAAAGAAACACAGATAATAACACAATTAGCGGAGATTATTGATTCCACCACTAATGTGGGACTTACCTTAATTGGCAATTTCAATTGTTGTCAGGAACCCCTTCAGGATATGATAACATTAACTGAGGAAGAAGATCAAGCATTAGGTATGCCCAGTTAAGCTCTGATAAGGTAGCAAGGTGTACTGCTCTAGGTCTTCGGATTTTTAATTTTACTATAGAAAAAGGCGTGTAATGGTAGGGGGCCATCTGATATTGAGATAACAAAGACTAAAACCAAACTCTAAAACCAAATATATGTGTATTAGGCCCCACAAAAGTTTTAAAAACAATAATACTCTAAACGGTGCAGCAATAGAGAGTGTTGATAACTTTGTTTATCTAGGAGTTACCCTTGATTCCAAGCTTTCGTGGCGCCCACACTTTAGGAGATCAGGTACAATATTAACACAAAACTCAGCGCCCATCCTAAAAAAACTCCATGCCACTTACACTAAATCGGTCACACCGGCACTGGAGGTATACAAAGCAAAGGCTCAAACTGTGGCCATTTATGGCTCTGAATTGTGGGGAGGAGAGCAACTGACCTCTATTACCCTGGGGGAAAATAGGGTCTTAAGAGAACTGATCCTGTTACCTCAAAACACCCCGATGATCCCGTACGTATTTGACCATGGGATAAAACGCATTGAGGACAGAGCAGTTTTGATGACACTATTATACTGGATCAGGTTATGGGATACTGATGAACTTTGTATTTATAGACAGGCTCTAAAAGAACTAATTGAATTAGAACCACATGTATCCTTCCCCTGGTCTGCAAACATTCACAGGTGTCTAACAGACCTTGGGCTCAGCAAGTTCTGGCTCCATCAGAAAACCTGACCTCCAATTCCAAAAGCGAACTTAAGAGGATTTATTGGAGTCAGGCTCTACTAAAAGTATCGAATAGCAGCTCTGGACCACTTATGAATGATTACTTGATGGTTAAATCTGTTCCTAGTTTTGAGGTTTCCTTGACCAAATAGAACCTCAACTTGCAAAAACATTGTATCTAAAATTCAGGTATGGGACACTTTTAGTCAGGTCCTTTACAGCGAAGTGGGAAATGCCCCAGAACAGGCAGGAGGACAATTATATATTGTGCCAGCTGCATACAAAGGAAACCATAGCCCATGTTTTCTTATTTTATCCTATTTATACGAAAGCTGGACACAAATGGATTGTACCGCTATGAAGGAAGATGGGTGTGAGAAGATACATGCAAATGCTGCGCATTTTAAAGACTGACATTACCCAGCTTGTTGTATTGGGAGTTTCGAGATTCCTATTAGCTGCTAACTTTATCAGAATGAAAAAGGGTTTGACATTTTAAACAAGGATTTTCATTTCATTTTAATATTAGTTCTGGGAATAGTGAGAACGTATTCTTCTCCAACTGATATTTTATTGTAGATAGTATTTATATTTTATCAAAAATATATTCCTAGATATTTATGGGAGAATCAGTTTAGGCATTGTATCTCATATATGAATTGTATTTTTTCCTCTTTTATGATTATTGTATTTTAAGTCTGGACCATGCGTATTTGCACAAATATATATTTTTTCTTATGAACTTGTGGACATCAACAGTCACGGTTCTTATGAATGTGTTCTCTTTTGCACTGTTCTGATAGCACTTTAGACAGGTATTGAATATTTGCACAAATGTAATATTGTATAAATTGGCAAACTTACAAACTGTGAATAATTGTTAACTACTGGAAATGTTTCTATATGTTATGTTTTGTCTTCTTTCATGATTCTTTGAATCGAATTAAGATATTTTGATGATGATGTATTTGATGTAAATATTAAGGGAAGACATTATCTGAAATAGTTTTTTTACTTTCAATAAGCGTATATTACTTTTAAAAGCAATTACAGAAATCGCGGCTGTACGTCGTCCGTACGCGCTCCGTAAGCTCACAGTAAGCGTACGCAAAGCCATGTGACTTTAAAACAACAGATTGGATTGGTTCATAAGACTTCCTATTCCAACTGTTGAAAGACCCCACCGATTTTAATCATCCTTCTTTGACTTTCTCAGGAGAACCATCTCTTCTGTGGAGTTCCAGTCAATTTAGAACAAAACTTCAGTATGGCTGCACTTGTGGAGTCCTCTTCTGAGCACTCTTCTGCGGAGGAATTTGTTCCAGAGCAGCCTCAGCAAAAAAGGAAAGAGGCTGTGCTATGGAAAATGTTCACCTTCCCTGAACATCAAAAAAAGGTCAATGCCCCAAAAGTTACATGTAAATTATGTGACACAACTCTTTCTAGGGGCAACCCCAGCAAAAGATATTCCTTCGGAACAGCGAGTATGGTGCGCCATGTGAAAACTCTGCACCCTAATAATTACGCAAGAGCTTACACACAAAGGCTGCGGGACAACCCTCCACCTACACCACCAACTCAAGCAAACAGTCCACACCCAAATATCGAACCTGATTTTGCGGATCTTGTCATACATTGCAAATTTTGCATTGAATCTTTGTGTTATGGTGAACAATCGATAGGCTTGATTATCCGGAGGAAACGGGAGCACCGTTGTTCATGTCGTTAATTCTTTTTTTTATTGATTTGTTCCTGTTGGACACTTTTTTGGTTGCGGTTTCATTTTTTCTTAAAGAACATCAAAAAAATACCTTTTCAAAAAATCAAAAAACAAAAAAACTTCAAAAAACACAAAAAACTGTTCTTTTCAGAACTACCTTCACTGGTCAAAAAAATAGCTATATTTCTATGATAGTGTGTAAAATGTTGTTCGAATGAATGTGTAGTGCATAAATGAATGAATAAATACATTAGTAGTGTATGGTGAATGTGAAAGTGCAGAACTATAAGTGCTACAGTATAAATCTATAACATGTTTACTTATAGATTACTGTAGTACTTGAATGTAACATATGTGCATAAATATGTTACAAGTCTATGCTTCCCTTTGCACTGCTGGTGAAACTGCCTGGGTGAATTTGTAAGTGTTAGGGGCAGATTTACAACCTCCTTGTGCATCTTTTACACCGCCATTGCATCACTTTTCTGACGAAGCGGTCGTGCAAAAGATGCGCCATGGTGTGTGGTATTTACAATTTGACGCATCTGGGAGGTTCATCACATTGTAAATTCCTGTACCAGAAGGAGACATTCCTACATGGGGGGGGCGTTCCGGCACAGGAACACATTCTGAGCATAGGGCCCCCAGAGCATTGCTGAAGATGCGTTGCACTTTCAACGCAACTCAAGCAATGTGCCGCCTTCACGGCACAGATACATCACATATCTGTGCCATTTTTGCACCATGGTGCACCGCATTGTACATACAGCGCATCCATGGTGGTGGTGTCACAGTGCACAATAACTGGCATATCCCTGGGGATGTGCCAGTTATTGTATATCTGCCCATTAGTGTTTTAATGTAGTGAATGGATTATTACACACTGATGAATCAGTCACTACACAACTATAACAGCAGTGACAGAGTGTTTGGTGGATACAGACTAGGGAATTGAAGGTATAAAAGGCAAGTTTGCAGGTGCATAGAAGACTACAAGCATAGTCTATAGGGGTGGGAAGCCGTCTATGGCCTGAGGCCTACTTTGTTCCAGGAGTACTTGGGTACTGACTGAATGATTACAGTTCTGCAAGGAGAGTGCCTGACTAAATTTATAAGCCCTTCAGTTTTAGCACAGTGCATCGATAAGGACATTCTGCTGAATGGCTCCGTACAATACTGAATCAGCAATGACCGAGTGTTTGCTGGAAGTGTAAGGATACACATTGGGGAATTGAAGATATAAAAGACAAGTTTGCAGGTGCATAAAAGACTGCATGCATATTCTATAGTGGTTTGAAGCAGTCCATTCCCTAAGGCCTACGTTGCTTCATGAATACTTGGGTACTGACTGGATGATTACAATTCTGCAATGAGAGTGTCTAACTAAATTTATAAGAGCTTTAGTTTTTGTACAGTGCATAGATAAGGATATTCTGATGAATGGCTCAGTACAATACTGAATCAGCAATGACAGAGTGTTTGCTGGAAGTGTAAGGATACGGATTGGGCAATTAAAGGTATAAAAGACAAGTGTGCAAGTGGATAGAAGACTGCATGCATAGTCTATAGGAGTTTAAAGCAGTCCATGGACTAAGGCCTACTTTGTTCCATGAATACTTGGGTACTGACTGGATGATTACAGTTCTACAAGAAAAGTGTTTGACTGAATTTATAACAGCTTCAGTTTTACCACAGTAAATAGATAAGCACATACTGATGTACATAGATAAGCACATACTACTGAATGTTATGTTATGTTAAGCTGTTTTATAGCGCGCACAATTACTGCCAGAGTATCCTGGCGCGGAAGAAGGAAACAAGGGAAGTATAGCAGCCGAGCCCTGAAATAACATAACAATTTACACAGCTAATCTAAACAAATGGGTTTTTAGTGCTTTCTTAAAAACCGTGAAGTCCACCGTGCTGCGCAAAGAGACTGGGAGCGCATTCCATGCTCGCGCCGCTCTCACTGTCACAGAGTGCCCACCCAGCCGGGTGCGCCGGAAACGCGGTACTTGCAAGAGGTGTTGAGATGCTGAGCGCAGATCTCGATTGGGAGTGTACCGCAGGAATCGTTTCATCAGATAGGCGGGGCCAGGCCCATTGATGGCTTTATGGGCCAAAGTCAAGATTTTGAAGGTAATTCGATGCTGCACCGGAAGCCAATGCAAGCTCTCCAGGTAACTCCTAACGCTGATCTGCTTGGAGATGTTCCCCAACAATCTGGCGGTGGCGTTCTGAATAACCTGGAGCCGCCCTATCAAG
The DNA here is from genome assembly GCF_964263255.1 of Lissotriton vulgaris. Taxonomy (NCBI): domain Eukaryota; kingdom Metazoa; phylum Chordata; class Amphibia; order Caudata; family Salamandridae; genus Lissotriton; species Lissotriton vulgaris. The sequence goes on along the minus strand of NC_141691.1, from coordinate 440,240,297 downwards.
TAAGCCGGAGAGCCACTAAGTGAATGGCTCACTACAATACTGGAAAAGCAGTGTCAGAGTCTTTGATGGAAGTGTAAGGATATAGACTGGGGAATTGAAGGTATAAAAGACAAGATAGCAGGTGCATCGAACACTGCATGCATATTCTATAGGGGTTTGAAGCAGTCCATGGCCTAAGGCCTACTTTGCTCCATGAGTACTTAGGTACTGACTGGATGATTACAGTTCTGCAAGGAGAGTGCCTGACTAAATTTATAAGAGCTTCAGTTTTAACACAGTGCATAGATAAGGATATTCTGCTGAATGGCTCAGTACAATACTGAATCAGCAATGACAGAGTGTATGCTGGAAGTGTAAGGATACAGACTGGGGATTTGAAGGTATAAAAGACAAGTTTGCAGGTGCATGAAAATCTGGATGCATACTCTATAGGGGCTTGAAGCACTATGTGGCCTAAGGCCTATTTTAATGCATGAGTACTTAGGTACTGAGTGGATAATTACAGTTCTACAAGGAAAGTGATTTATAACAGCTTCAGTTTTATCACAGTACATAGATAAACACATACTGCTAAATGGCTCACTACAATACTGCAACAGCAGTGTCAGAGTGTTTGGTGAAATTAAGTAGGTAAGTAAGTAACTGAGCTTATAAAGCGCCTGGTTACACTAGCCAGTGTGTCCCTGCGCTGTACCCTGAGGAACCCATCCTGGCCTGTTCCTGTGAGGCACCCACTCCTGGGCACCCCAAGGTGAAGCCAGGTATCCTTAGCGATTAGGGCCGGTGTGGAGATTAAGCAATCTATTGCCCAGAGTTGCAGAGTGGGACCCATGATGAGTAGGCACCATGGCGAGAATTATCGGGTCCGCGGACATTGAGCCCAAGACCCTGCCGCGACGGGAATTGAACCCTGGTCCCGGGTCAGATCTCTGCATCAGGGTCTGCCGCTCTAACCAGTGAGCCACACTTCTCCTAAGTGTAAGGATACAGACTGGGGAAATTAAGATATAAAAGATAAGTTTGCAGATACATAATAGACGGCAAGCATAGTATATAGGCATAGTCTATAGGGGTTTAAAGCAGTTCATGGCCTAAGGCCTACTTTGCTCCATGATTACTTCGGTACTGACTGGATGATTACATCCGAATCTGTTCCAAATTAGGGGGCATCTATGATCCATGTTAGCATATGTATGTGAGGAGCACCTCTCGCTTGATACTCCTTTCTCCAAAAGAAATCCAGACCTCTCCAAGAGGAGAATTTATTTTATTGGTAATAAAAGACATCATAGCTTCAAATCTATTATTAAAATACCTGCATTCATTAACTGGATACCAAGAGCACAATTCTCTAGGAGTCTTGTATTCAATATTTACTATATTTGGATTTGCCTCTTGAAGAAATGAAGTATATCATCCCAAGCATATTCAGCACAGCTTAGAGTAAGGAACCATGTAGGAGTTCCTAAGTACCTTAGCATACATTTAAGTTCTTCATGACAACGGTACCAGTACTCATTAGTACCAGGCTGACATGCCATGAGATTAAGTAGCTGAGATTCCAAAATATATTTCTGCTGTACTTTATCCAATAATTCCTTTGCCAAAACATTTTGCAGATGTACACCTGTTTTCAATATATGGTTGATTTGATTTGATTTTTAGATTTATAGAGCTCTACGATTGCCCGGAGGCGTCTTGGTGCTAGGGACTCAGACTTTTGTGAAGTTAACATGTAAGTGAGCATAAGAGGTTGGATTGAAACAGCCAGGTTTTTACTGCTTTTCTTAATGTTTTCAGATTAGTGCTATTTTTAATTGCTAGTGGTAGAAGATTCCAGCACTTGGCAGATCTTAGCAGGAAACTCCTGCCTCCCCATCGTAGTTGTTAAAATCTCGGAATTTACAGCAGTTTTTGGTGGGTAGATCTGAGGTTCCTAGATGGAGCATAATATGTAAAGCACATTGTCAAGTAGGAGGGGTCATTCCCCTGAAGTGCTTTAAAGGTGATACACAAAGCTTTAAAAACTATTCTTTTATTGACTGGTAGCCAGTGCAGCACATCCAGCTGCTGGGAAACTGCCTCATATTTTGGAATATCCCAAATCAATCTGGCCGCTGCATTCTGCAATCGTTGTATCTTTTTCAAGAATTGACTTTAGATTCCCAAATAAAGTGCATTGCCATAGTCTAACCTAGAGATGGCAAGAGCAGTTACCACTGTTTTAGAGCTTTAGGAGGAATAAAGGCACACATCTTCTCAATCATTCTGACAATAGAACAGAAGCTGGAAGAAAGGCAATTGATTTGGATGTTAAACGTCAGTCTGCAGTTAAAGGTGATCCCAAGGTTTTTGTCCTTTGAGACGGGAGAAGGACAATTACCCTTCTCTGAAGGCCAACAGTTCGGAGACCAAGCAATGGGATTGGCGCCCAGCAGCAATACTTCGGTTTTACTGCCATTAAGCTTAAGACCGTTGGATTGCACCCATGAATTAACGTGGCACATGCAATTGTTAAAGAGAGCTTGCATAAGAAAGTCCAGACAAGTCACTCTCAAACAAAAGATGAAACAAATACGGAATACATTGTTGAAATCTTGGATCTTCTGCATACAACCTTGATGTCTGGTATTCAGATGCAGGAATCTGCACAGGTCGGTCATCATATCCCCTCCTTTTCCTGTTGGAAACAACTGAGAAAAACAACAAGCTTCCAAGCTTTCTTCCCATACACTAATGGGACTTCCCTTTGCTTCTTTCATTTGGAATAAATCTATAGTATTCCCCATGACTTCTTTGGAATGAAGTGGATCAACACTGTAATGTTCATAGATTTCTTCAGTTCTGGATACATCCACTTTTTCACTATCTTCTTCTACAGTTATTTCTTCTCCTCCCACATACACATTTTTATAGTATTGATTTTTTTTTTACCAGATTCAACGTTGCCTTTTTCACTTTCCTAACATCTACTACTTCTTGCCAGATTACGCCATTAACAAGAATAATTAGAGGTTCATCTTCTACATTTTCTACACCAATCGTTTCAATATATTTTTTTTAAATCTAGAGGCAAATATACAACTCTTCCCTTTAAACCTCTCTGTAAATCTGAAGGAGGCAATTTCCCTGTCTTAGGCTCCATACAAACTATATCCTGAATTGGATGCACACATTGAATAAGAATAGACTCATAGGTATTTAAATCCATCAGTTCAGAAGGAATATTTATCAACTAAAGATTATTATGCATAGCTCTAGCAGGCGTTTTTTTCTCATCTAATATGTTATAACAATATTTACAAATACGTTGATCGGAACCCAAATCAAAACTATTCTCTACCAACAAATAAGCTGAAAAATACTTCCACTCATTATTATTTTCCTTTTCAATTTTTAAATACAAATCAACAGTCCTGGGCTGATTTTTATAATGAGTTTGTGGACATATACAAGAATATTTTAGCCTTTCACCTGAAATCAACTTAAACTTCATAATTTCTTGCTCAAAATGTTCTGTACTCCAATGTTGTACATTCTCTTCCACATTACCTTCTATTAATGTATCAGTTTCTGCACATTAGTACTGGACTTTTTGCATAATACAATGTTCTGACTAATTTCCTCATTTGAGTATGATGTACTGCTATCATCCTGAAATGGTGAAAAACACTTCTACATACTTTTTTAGAAAGACAAGCAAGAGAATGACCTTGGAAACCAGTATTTTCTCTCACTCTGCAAGGTTCTAGTCCTTGCAACATCTTAATCTTTTGTTTACCACTTTTCTTAGTATACTCACATAAGAAATTGCGTAAAAAATCAATAGATTCCTGCCGTACACTACAAATACTACTGCAATTCCAAGTGTACACTGGAGCTTTAGCACGTCTCCCTAAAACTTCATCAGCTAACACCTCTTCTGCATTTCTAGGAACAATTTTCTCTTTCTCAATAGGACAACCATTTCTAACCTCATAAGCACGACCACTAGTGTCAACTGTATGCAACAAATCATTACTCTGAAAATAACTCTCTTCATTAAAAAAAGGCTCAGAACTTGAACTATGTTTCCCTTCACCCACAAAAATCAGAAAAAATACTTCTATTAATTACTCTTGTCCACTTACTTTTGGCCTTCATTAAATGGATTGGCTTATCCAGTGATTGAATTTTACTGATTACTAAAATAAACTATATTTTCTATATGTTTCTTCTTATAAAATGCTGTTTTTCCTTTACATCTCTTCATTTCCTTCATCAAATTCGACACAACTCTATTATAAAACATTCTTTTTCTAATTTCCTGAAATTAATTCATCCTCCTTTTACTATACAGTGTTTGTTTACAAGATGATTTTCCATCGTTTTTCTCTTTTTTCTTGTTTTTCTTTTTAGTTGCTGATACACTGTTTGTATTTTTGACATTGTCCACACTACTCCTAGTGTTTGATAAGTTCTTCAAATAAATCTTCGATGTCTCACCAGGAGATTTTTTCTTTTCTTAACACATTGTTGTTCAGGTAAATCTTGTGGATGACTTCTCTTTAAATAATAAGCTTTATTATGTTGTTTCCTCTTTTCACGTTTTGAAGGCATGATGAATTTCTTTTAGTGTTGATAAATGGAATCTGTTATAAAAATATATATATAACATTATAAAAACAAATATATGAAATATACTATTCTATTACTAAATAAATACAATGTAAAATGACTGAGTATAAAAAACAATTATGTAACTGATAACAAAAGTGCATACATACTGCATAAAACTTTCAAGAACTACATCTGGAAGAAGAGTACCTTAATCAATTTATCAGTAGTTGAGATTTTGAGCAGATAATGGATAAGTACAACATGCTAAATGCATCACTACAATAGTACAAGGGGAAAGAGAGGAAGGAGTATGAGAAGAGAGCTGGCAGTATGAGGAGATAAGGGGGAATATGTGGAGAGAGGGGCAAGTATGAGGAGAGAGGGGGGAGAATGTGCAGAGAGAGGGAGTATGAGGAGAGAAGGGGCGTATGAGGAGAGAGGGGATAGTATGAGGAGAGAGGAAGGAGTATGAGGAGAGAGGAAGGACTATGAGGAGATGGGAAGAGTATGAGGAGAGATGGGGATATGAGGAGAAAGGGGGATTATGAGGAGAGGGGAGAGTATGAGAAGAGGGAAACGCACAAGGAGAGAGGAGGGAGTATAAGAAGAGAGGGAGAGTGTGAGGAGAGAGGGGAGAAGTATGAGGAGAAAGAGGATGAGTATAAAGAGAGAGAGGGAAGTATGTTGAAAGAGGCGAAAGTAGGAGGAGAAAAGCGTAGTATAAAGAAAGAAAGGTGTGTATAAAAACAGAGGGGAGAGTATGAGAAGAGAAGGGGAGAATGTGGAGAAAAGGGGAGTATAAGGAGAGAGGTGGTGTATGAGGACAGATGGTGGAGTATGAGGAGAGAGGGAAGAGTATGAGCAGATGGGGGAGTATGAGGAGTGAAGGAGTTATGAGGAGAGAGAGGGGATTATGATGAGAGGAGAAAATATAAGGAGAGGGGAGAGTAAGAAGAGACAGGGAGTATGAGGGGAGAAGATGAGTATGATGTGAGGGGAGAGTATAAGGAGAAAGGGAAAAGTATGAAGAGAGAGGTGGGAGAATAAGGAGAGAAGGTAGAGTATGAGCAGAGAGACATGTAGTGTGAGGAGAGAGGGGGAGTATACGGAGAGAGGGATGTGTATAAGGAGAGTGGACAGAATATGAAGAGAGAGGGGGAGTATAAGAAGAGAGAGAGAGAGGAGTATAAGGAAAGAGGGGCGAGTATGAGGAGAAAGGAGGAGTATAAGGAGAGAAGAGTGTGTATGAGGAGAGAGGACAGAATATGAAAAGAGAGAGAGAAGAATGTGGAGAAAAGAGGAATATAAGGAGACAGGGGGTGTTTAAGGAGAGAGGGGGTAGTATAAGAAGACAGTAAGAAGCATTAGGAGAGGGGGAATATGAGGACAAGGGGTAATATGAGGAGAAGGAGGAGTAAGAAGAGAGAGGGAGGAGTAAGAGGAGAGAGGGGGAGTATGAGGACAGGGGGGAGTAAAAGGACAGGTAGGAGTATGAAGAGAGAGGTGACAATGAGGAAAGAGGGAGAATATCAAGAGAGAGGGAGGAGTTTAAGGAGTGATAGGGAGGGTGTGAGGAATGAGGGGGGAGTATGAGGAGAGAGGGGGAAGAATGTGTAGAAAAGAAATATAAGGCGAGAGTGGGTGTATAAGGAGAGAGGGGGTAGAATAAGGAGACAGTAAGAAGTATAAGAAGAGGAGGTAATATGAGGAGAGGGTGGAGTATGAGAAACAGAAGGAAAATTAAGAGAGAGGGAGTATGAGGGGAGACAGCAAGTATAATGAGAAGAAGAAATATGAGGAGGGGGGAGTATAAGGAGAGGGGGGAGTATGAGGTGAGAGGGAGAGTATGAGGAGAGGAGTGAGTATGAGGAGAGAGGGAATTATGAGGAGAGAGGGAGGGGTATGAAGAGATGGGGAAGTATGAGTAGTGATGGGGGTATGAGGAGAGATTCTAGAGTATGGAAAAAGAGGGGCACGTATGAGGAGAAAAGAGCAGTATAAGAAGAGAGAGGAAGAGTGTAAAGAGAGTGGGAAATATTAAGAGAGGGATGTGTATGAGGAGAGGGGGAGAGTATGAGAATAGAGGGGGGAGTAAAAGGAGAGAGAGAAGAGTATGACAACAGGAGGAGTATAAGGAGAGAGAGGGAAGAATGAGAAGAGAGGAGGAACATGAGAAGAGAGGGGGAGTATGAGCACAGAGAGGTGGAGAATAAGGACTGGGGGAATATGCAGAGAAGGAGGAGTATGAGGAGAGGTGTGAGTATGAGGAGAGAGGGACCAGTATAAAGAGATTGGGGAAGTATGAGAAATGAGGAGGGTATGAGGAGAGAGAGAGGAGTAAAAGGAGAGAAGAGGGAGTATGAGGATAGGGGGGAGTATAAGGGGAGAGATAGAGAGTGTGATGAGTAGGGGAGGAGTATGTGAAAAGAGGGGCAAGTATGAGGAGAAAGGGGGGTATAAGGAAAGAGCAGTGTGTATGAGGAGAGAAGAGAACGGATGAGGAGAGAGGGGTGAGAATGTGGAGTAAAGAGAAATATAAGGAGTGAGGGGGTGTATGAAGAGAAAAGGGAATATGAGGAGAAAGGGAGTATGAGGAGAGAGGGAACAGCAAGAGGAGAGAGGAGGAAATATGAGAAGAGGGGGAGTATAAGAAGAGAGAGGGGAATATCAGGTGACAGGAGGGAGTATAAGGAGAGAGAAAACGAATATGGGGAGGGAGGGGGGAGTATGAGGAGAGAGAGGAGGAGTATAAGGAGAGAGGGGGGTATGAAAGAGGGGCAAGTACGAGGAGAAAAGAGGAGTATAAGCAGAGAGGAGTTTGTATGAGAAGAGAAAGGAAAGTAAAAAAAGAGAAGATAAAAATGTGGAAAAAAGAGAAGTATAAGAAGAGAGGGGATGTATTAGAAGAGAAGGAGTGCTATGAGGAGAGAGTGAGGTGTATGAGAGGATGGAAGAGTATGAGGAGTGAAGGGGGTATGAGGAGAGAGGTGGAAGTATGAGCAGAGAAGGGAGAGTATGAGAAGAGAGAGGAGAAGTGTGAGGAGAGAGGGGGAGTATAAGGAGACAGGAGTGTGTATGAGGAGAACGGGGGAGTATGAGGAGAGAGGGTGGAGACTGTAAAAAAAGGGACCAGAATAATTCCTAAATGTACACAGATGCACAGTCTGATTCTAGACAAAAATATAAGACCTTACATTTTACCAAAACACATTTACAAGTCTAAAACGGTTAAGTGATTGCACACATTCCATTTATATAACTACTACGTTTCAGTGGACAACCCTGACTCATTTTGCTTATACATATGTAATTTGCTGCATTATGTTTGCCAAAATTACAGCAAAAAAGTGACACAATAGAACAACAAAGAGGCGAAGAGGGCTTGTAAATCTGCCCCAGAGTGTATGCAGCTGTGTATGTATAGTAACTGCGGAATTATTAAGGGGAAGGTATGAAGAGAGAGGGAGGAGTAAGAGGAGAGAGGGCGGAGTATGAGGACGAGGGGAGTATGAGGACAGGGGGAGTATGAGGAGCAAGAGGTGAGAATGAGAAAATGGGGGAAATATCAGGAGAGAGGATGGAGTATAAGAAGAGAGAGGGAAAGTGTAAGGAAAGAGGGGGAGTATGAGGAGAGAGAAGGGAGTATGAGGAGAGAAGGGAGAGTAAGTAGAAAGAGGGGCGAGTATGAGGAGAAAGGAGAGAAGAGTGTGTATGAGGAGAGAGGACCGAATATGAACAGAGAGGGGGAAGAATGTGGAGAAAAGAAGAATATAAGCAGACAGGGCGTGTATAAGGAGAGAGGGGGTACCATAAGAAGACAGTAAGAAGTATGAGGAGAGGGGGGAATATAAGGACAGGGGGGAATATGAGGAGAAGGGGGAGTATGAGGAGTGAGGGAGGACTGCGAAGAGAGAGGGGGAGTATGAGGACAGACAGGAGTATGAGGACAATGATGAGTATGAGGAGAGAGAGGTGAGAATGAGGAAAGAGGGAGAATATCAGGAGAGAGGGGGAGTATAAGGAGAGAGAGGGAGGGTGTGAGGAGAGAGGGGGAGGGATGAGGAGAGAGAGAAGAGTATGATTAGAGAGGGGGAGTATGTGGAAAAGAGGGAATATGAAGAGAGGGAGAAGTATGAAGAGATAGGGGAAGTATACAGAGTGAGGGAGGTATATGAACATAGGGAGGAGTAAACGACAGAGGGTGAGAATGTGGAGAAAAGAGAAATGTAAGGAGAGAGGGGGTGTATGAAGAGAAAATGGAATATGAGAAGAAAGGGAGTATGAGGAAAGAGGGAACAGTAAAGAGGAGAGAGGGGGAAATATGAGAAGAGGGTGAAGTATGAGAAGCAAGAGGGAAATACCAGGTGATACGAGGGAGTATAAAGAGAGAGAAGACGAATATGGGGAGAGAGGGGGGAGTATGAGGAGAGAGAGGAGGACTATAAGAAGAGAGGGGGAGTATGAAACAGAGGGGCAAGTATGAGGAGAAGAGGAGTATAAGCAGAGAGGGGTATGTATGAGAAGAGAAAGGAAAGTAAATAAGAGAAGATAAGAATGTGGCGAAAAAGGGAAGTATAAGAAGATAGGGGATGTATTAGAAGAGAAGGGGTACCATGAGGAGAGATTAAGGAGTATGAGAAGTGAAGGGGTATGCGGAGAGAGGTGGAAGCATGAGGAGAGAAGAGAGAGTATGAGGAGAGAGAGGAGGACTGTGAGGAGAGAGGGGGAGTATAAGGAGAGAGGGGGGAGAATGTGAAAAAGGGGCCAGTATAATTCCTAAATGTACTCAGACGTACAGTCTGATTCTAGATAAAAATTATAAGACCTTACATTTTACGAAAACACATTTACAAGTCTAAAACAGTTAATTGACTGCACACATTCCATGTATATAACTAATACATTTCAGTGGACAACCCTGACTCATTTTGCAAATACGTATGCAATTTGCTGCATTATTTTTGCCAACATTACATCAAAAAAGTGACACAATAGAACAACAAAGAGGTGCAAAGTGCTTGTAAATCTGCCCCAGAGTGTATGCAGCAGTGTATGTGTAGTAACTGCGGAATTGTTAAGGGGAAGGTATGAAGAGCGAGGGAGGAGTAAGAGTAGAGAGGGCGGAGTATGAGGACAGGGAGGAGTATGAGGACAGGGGGAGTATGAGGAGAGAGAGGTGAGAATGAGGAAAGAGGGGAAATATCAGGAGAGAGGAGGGAGTATAAGAATAGAGAGTGAGAGTGTAATGAAAGAGGGGGGAGTATGAGGAGAGAGAAAGGAGTATGAGGAGAGAAGGGGGAGTATGTGGAAAGAGCGGTGAGTATGAGTAGAAAGGGTTAGTATAAAGAGAGAAGAGTGTGTATGAGGAGAGAGGACGGAATATGAACAGAGAGGGGGAAGAATGTAGAGAAAAGAGGAATATAAGCAGACAGGGCGAGTATAAGGAGAGAGGGGGTACTATAAGAAGACAGTAAGAAGTATGAGGAGAGGGGGGAATATAAGGACAGGGGGAATATGAGGAGAAGGGGGAGTATGAGGAGAGAGGGAGGACTGCGAAGAGAGAGGGGGGAGTATGAGGACAGAGGGGAGTATGAGGGAAGGGACGAGTATGAGGAGAGAGAGGTGAGAATGCGGAAAGAGGGGGAATATCAGGAGAGAGGGGGGAGTATGAGGAGAGAGAGAAGAGTATGAGGAGAGAAGGGGGAGTATCTGGAAAATAGGGAATATGAAGAGAGGGAGGAGTATGAAGAGATGGGGAAGTATACGGAGTAAGGAAGGTATAAGGACAGACGGAGGATAAGAGGACAGAGGGGGGAGAATGTGGAGAAAAGAGAAATATAAGGAGAGAGGGGGTGTATGATGAGAAAAGGGAATATGAGGAGAAAGGGAGTATGAGGAGAGAGGGAACATTAAGAGGAGAGAGGTGGAAATATGAGAAGAGGGGGAGTATGAGAAGAGAGAGGGAAACACCAGGTGACAGGAGGGAGTGTAAGGAGAGAGAAGACAAATATGGGGAGAGAGGGGGGAGTGGTAGGAGAGAGAGGAGAACTATAAAGAGAGAGGGGGGTATGAAAAAGAGGGGCAAGTATGAGGAGAAAAGAGGAGTATAAGCAGAGAGGGGTATGTATTAGAAGAGAAAGGAATGTAAAAAAGAAAAGAGAGGGGATGTATTAGAATAGAAGTGGTACTATGAGGAGAGAGTGAAGAGTATGAGAAGATGGAGGAGTATGATGATTGAAGGGGATATGAGGAGAGAGGTGGAAGTATGTGGAGAGAAGGGAGAGCATGAGGAGCGAGAGGAAGACTGTGAGGAGAGAGGGGGAGTATAAGGAGAGAGGAGTGTTTATGAGGAGAGAGGGGGGAGTATGAGGAAAGAGGGGGAGAATGTGAAAAAAGGGACCAGTATAATTCCTAAATGTACTCAGATGTACAGTCTGATTCTAGACAAAAAATATAAGACCTTACATTTTACTAAAACACATTTACAAGTCTGAAATGGTTAAGTGCACACCTTCCATGTATATAACTACTACATTTCAGTGAACAACCTTGACTCAGTTTGCAAATACATATGCAATTTGCTGCATTATTTTTGCCAACATTACATCAAAGAAATGACACAGTAGAACAACAAAAAGGCGCAAGGGGCTTGTGAATCTGCCCCAGAGTGTATGCAGCAGTGTATGTATAGTCACTGCAGAATTGTTAAGGGGAAGGTATGAAGAGAGAGGGAGGAGTAAGAGGAGAGATGAAGGAGTATGAGGACAGGGGGGAGTATGAGGAGAGAGAGGTGTGAATGAGAAAAGGGAAAATATCAGGAGAGAGGAGGGAGTATAAGAAGAGAGAGGGAATGTGTAAGGAAGGAGGGGGGTATGAGGAGAGAGAAAGGAGTATAAAGAGAGAAGGGGGAGTATGTGGAAAGAGGGGCGAGAATGAGGAGAATGGGGGAGTATAAGGAGAGAAGAGTGTGTATGAGGAGAGAGGACGGAATATGAACAGAGAGGGGGAAGAATGTAGAGAAAAGAGGAATATAAGGAGACAGGGTGTGTATAAGGAGAGAGGGGGTACTATAAGAAGACAGTAAGAAGTATGAGGAGAGGGGGGAATATGAGGACAGGGGGATATGAGGAGAAGGGGGAGTATGAGGAGAGAGGGAGGAGTGCGAAGAGAGAGGGGAGAGTATGAGGACAGAGGGGAGTATGAGGACAGGGGAAGTATGAGAAGAGAGAGGTGAAAATGAGGCAAGAGGGGGGAGTTTGTGGAAAAGAGGGAATATGAAGAGAGGGAGGAGTATGAAAGGATGAGGAAAGTATGAGGAATGAGGGAGGTATGAGGAGAGGGTGAGGAGTAAGAAGAGAGAGGGGGGAGTATGAGCACAGAGAGGTAGACTATAAGGAGAGAGGGGGTAGGTGAAAAGAGGGGCAAGAATGAGGAAAAAGAGGAGTATAAGGAGAGAGGACTGTGTATGAGAAGAGAAGGGAGAGTATGATAAGAGAATGGGGAGAATGTCGACAAAAGAAGAGAATAACAAGAGAGATTGTGTATGAGGATACAGGAGGTACTATGAGGAGAGAGGGAGGAGTATGAGGTAATGGGAGAGTATGAGGTGTGAAGGGCATATGAAGAGAGAGGGGGAGTATAAAGAAAGGAGAAATATGAGAAGAGAGGGGAGTATGAGGAGACGGGGGACTATCAGGGGAGAGGGGGAGTATGAGGAGAGTGGAGTATATGAGGAAAGAGGTGGGAGTTTAAGGAGAGAGGTAGGAATATGAGAAGAGAAGGGAGACTAAAACATGAGAGAGGGGGAGTGTAAGGAGAGAGATGGAGTATAAGGAGAGAGGGGTGTGTATGAGGAAAGAGGAGGGAGTATAAGGAGAAAGAGGGGAGAAGGTGGAAAAAGGGGCGCATATAATTGCTAAATGCACACAAACGCACAGTGTGATTCTAGACAAAAAAATATAAGACTTTTTTTACCAAAACACATTTACTTGTCTAGAAACGGTTAAGTGACTGCACACATTCCATATATATAACTACTACATTTCAGTAGACAACCCTGACTAATTTTGCAAATAAATAACAAATTTGCTGCATTTGTTTGCCAACATTACATCCAAAAACTGACAAAATAGAAAAAACAAAAAGGCACAAGGGGCTTAGAAAACTGCTCCAGAGAGTATGCAGCAGTGTATGTATACTTACTGGGAAATTGTACATTTAGAACGCAAGTCATATTCCAGACAAACTACACTACTAATTACTCTTGAAGGGCTAATATCACTGCACACATTACAGAAATATAATTATTGCATTTTACTATACAATCATTAGTCATTTTGCAAATATAAAACCAATAACTGGTTTTCAATTCTATCAAAACTAGAAGAAAGGATAGCTTTCTAAGCACTTATGTATCTGAAAACACAAAACAAGTAGAAATGCTTCTCTCAGAACAATTCCTAAATGCACACAGACGCACAGTGTGATTCTAGACAAAAAATATAACACCTTACATTTTACCAAAACACATTTACTAGTCTAGAAACAGTTAAGTGACTGCACACATTCCATTTGTATAACTACTACATTTCAGTGGTCAATCCTGACTCATGTTGCAAATACATAAGCAAACACATCCTGGGGGGTCTTCCCAGAGGATTTTTCCCACCCCTCCTTCACCAGTGTGAGAGGTCCTCTAACAGGTTGGCCATACAGGAGTTCAAAGGGACTGAACCCTAAGGACTTCTGAGGCACTTCCCTGTAAGCAAACAACAGGCATGGTAGAAAGACGTCCCACTTCCGTCTCATGGGCTCCGCTAGGCCCATAATCATACCTTTCAGGGTGCGGTTGAACCTTTAAGTCCCTGTGCAATTCATCCCTTCTTTTGCTCTACCCAGCTGGACAGGTTCTCCCATATTTTTAGGCCTTTTTTCCGTGCCCTAAAGCCTTTGCAAGCGTGGATAGATTTTTCAAGATTATAAACGGACATCAGCCGGGACAACCGCTGATGAAAAATGGGGGGATCTGATTCCAGCCAAGCTGAAGAGACACATAGCCTAAATGTAGCAATTGAAAAACTTAATAGCCCTCTTCTGTCATCGGTGCTACCACCCTTGTGTATTTATAATATAATTAGGGCTGGGGTCATAACTACTTTCAGGTACAGCTTATCTTTAAAAAAACTCCCCAATTTTGTTAATGAACGTTGAAAGAGAAGAACATGTTGCAAACATGTGGACTATGTCTGCCTATACACTGCGTCCCTTTCCCTTCCTACCACTTTGAAACTCGATATGGTGTATAGTAATAAAAAAACAAGGGCCATATTATCAAGAAAGGGCAATACATTATCACTGCTTTTATTGGTAGGAAACTGCCACTAAAGCGGCAATAATGGGCTTGATAATGTGCCCTTGTGAATTCCCATAGAAGCCCAGGTTCTGGGGTTAACCTGGGCTTCTATGGGAATTCACAAGGGCATATTATCATGTTTTATAAAACTGGACCTGAAATTTAGCTGACATCAAAGCAGTATGTGCCTTTGAAAAGGCTTGCTGAAATGGACTATCATGATATTAATTTTTGCTTTCCACCTTTGAGAGTATTTCTCCATATCATCCTTCAATAAACCATTTAGGGAGCAGTATATAGTCCCGATACGAAGGAGACTCCATTTGGTAATTTCTCCACTAATTCATTTTTTACTATTTTTCCTCCCCCCCCCCCTACTTCTGTAAAAAATCCCTTATCTAGAGAAAGAAAAAAAACTCTCTGGGTGAGATTAGACTTGGTCTTAACATCATACGAGACAAAGGTTGATGCTGAATACAAACACCCTACAACAATTAGCCATGCATGAGTCAGAGAAAATCTCTGGGAGATTTCCATTACCCTGAAATGGAGTGCAGAAATTGAGCTTGCCTAATCCCAATAGGCAGTGAATGGGGACTCATATTTTATAGGCAGACATGAGAGTTTTAAACCTGACTCTTTTATAGTACCCTCACTCTAGCTGTTGCCATGAACATCCCCAGGCGTCAACCCCGAATATTAATTCAAATGGAGAGGGGTACATTGGTGGATCGTCACTGGGGTACTCCCTCAGGAGCACGGATGAATGCACCAAAGCCATGGCCCAATAAAATAGCCCCAGTTTGGGAAGAGCCAGTCCTCCACGCTCTTTAGGGACAGTCCGCAGTTTAACTGACCTTCTGGGTTTCGAATAAGCCCAAATGAATTGTGAGAACATGCTTTCAATTTTTTTAAACCATTGATTAGGAAAAAAGGCGAATATTTCCCATAGATTATAATAATTTGGGAAAATACACCATTTTTATTAGAATGCACCTACCCGCCAACATTAAATGAAAGTTAATGAGCTTCTTCAATGTATATTTAGTTTTTTCTGCTACTGGTGTTACAATTTCCACTACAGTTACATCAAGATCAGCCCTAATTATAACTCCAAAATAGCTTGAAACTCCACTACTGTGCTATCATCATTTTGACGTGCTCATTAATAACTATACATTTTCCCTCTATTCAAGGAATACCCTGAAAATCCCCCAAATATCATTGCTTCTTCTTGTACGGCTTTTATAGCAAGCGCAGGGTTAGGCGTGAGCACTGCCACATCATCAGCATATGTCAAGATTGTGGTGATATAACCTTGCATTATTATGAGATGTGGATTTGAATTTATTTCAATTTTTTTTTAAAAGGGGTCTATATACAATTCAAAACGCAATGGGGAACAAGGGCACCCTGCCAGTGTCCCCCTTGTAGTACTTAATTGTCTAGATAATATCCCATTAATACTTACTCTGGCTACTGAGTTCATATATAAAGCTTTGAATGGCCTGATGAAATGTGTGCCTGTCCCCTTCCTTTGCTTTATGATCCACAGAAAGTGCTGGGAGTCCCCATAAAATGACTTTTCTGCAACAAGCAAAATTACCGCCATAGGATTGTCTGACACTTGTCTAGCATCAAATATATATTATTAACGCTGGGCAGTAAAATCCGCTCCACTCGCAGAGTTTGTGGATTTTTGGCAATTTTGAATTCACATAGAGTTACCAAAAACTGGCTTTTCACAAACATGGGAGCGATTTACCAGGATGCCTGCATTCACCTACCAGATTTCTTATCCATTTGCGTGTGCTACGAGATTTTGTAGGCCGGGAACGCGGTCCTGCGAGAGTCTGTGAACACGTCATTCAGACGCGCCATCAGACTTCCAGCAGAAGTTTCGTGATACAGAACACTCACAATTTTCAAGCTGGAGAAGAATATCTCTCGAGCAGCATAAATCCTTCTCGAAAATTATGATTTGGATGAAAAAACTCCTCAGATTGACATTTGGCTATACTTTTGTGTGCAGGGAGTCCTTTTTCTTTTTTTACTTATGTTTTGAAGAGAAAAGAAGTGCTCCAGTGTCTCCAACTTCCTGTTGCTGTGTAGTAGGCTCCCCAGTGCGTTGTCCATCTCCTGTTCACTTTTCATTTTGATTTGGAGCTGAAGGGATCTCTTTTTTTCTACTGCATCATATATCATTGTGTTTTGATGACTTTTTGATTTGAAATTTCACAAGTAAGTTGGAAAATGGGTGTTGGTTTTGGTTGAGTGGGGCATTGCACCTACATTTTTTTGTACTTTTTTATTGTTTTTTTTCAATGTATTCTAGCGGGTGGCCTGTAGTTCCAATAGGGGCCTAGTTGCTTGTTTGCATGCAATTTGTCTTCTAGTTTACTTTTATAAAGGAAACATGTTGCAATGTTCACTACATTTCCTCCAACCTTTGCAATCATTTTGCAGCATTTATTTAATTAACTAGCCCAGTAGACTACCAATAGCCCTTTTACAACAAGTAGGCCCAGAGCTACTCGTGTGTGCATGAAACAACTGTTTCTGTGGTGTCTGTTGAAAATATACAACATTTAGGGCATGGATGTAATTGGATTGAATTGCAAAAGGTTTTGGTGGGTATTTCACTTTGTTTGTGTGTGTTAAATAAATGCCTTTGTTGGATGTGTGTGGCTGCTGTAGTTGTCGTGTAACTTTCAAACCTTTTTTCACCTGGTGGATTTTCATTTTTGCATTGTTGCATTAAAGCTGTGCTGTTTAGCATGCCTCCTTTGTCTGGCCCTAAAGGCCTGCTTGAGTTCATTGTTTTACAGATCTCCTGCTTGGTGTTGTGTGAGTGACCATGTGGCTGGTGGTCTTTTTGTAAAGTGTTTGTGGTGGTAGTTAGTGTATTGCTTTTGCCATGGGCCTGCTTGTCTTTCCTTTCTTCCTCTTGGCTTACTGCTTCCATCCTCATTGCCATCTGCAGCTTACCAAATGATGCTGCATCCCACGTGATGCACATTCACATTCACAAATCAAAATTCCAAACAGGTTCCATATTGTTGTTTTTGTTCTTCTTCTTTCTTATCTTCCCAGAATGATGAAAAAAATCTCTTGTTGTTAAAGTCTAAGACCTTGGTCCAAGGATCGCACTCTCCGCAGCAGCTCCACGGTGCTCTGCGTCACCTAAGAAGCCATCCCCTTACGTTGCAGGGTTCAAGACCACCCTGGTTCTGGTCCACTTTTTGGCACATTGTGACTATATTTTTTTTGTGACTTTTGCATAATTCTGCCGCTGCTGTTATTTGTCTATTTGATTATTGTTTATTGTTATTTCTCTTGGTTCATTGGTTTTACTTACAGCCCTTGCTGTGGGCTGTTGCTCCCCTCTGTTATTACCGCCGGCGCTGACCTCTGAACCCTCCCTTACCACCCGCTCCCACCTCCTAGCTGAACATCCATCCCCCCTCCTACATTATGGGGACCGCTGCGGGGGAGCATGTGTGAGTCCTCAGACCTTGGTCCAAGGATTGCACTCTCCCCAGCAGCTCTGTGGTGGTCTGCGATGCCTAAAATGCCAGCCCCCTCTGTTGCAGAGTTCAAGACCACCCTGATTCCAGTCCTCCTCTTGGCGCATGTTAACTGTATTTTTTGTTGTAATTGTTGTCTAATTTTGCTGCTGCTGTTATTTGTCTATTTGATTATTTTTTACTGTTATTTCTCCTGGTTTATTGATTTCCCTTACAGCCCTTGCTGTGTAACTGTTGTCTAATTTTACCGCTGCTGTTATTTGTGTATTTGATTATTGTTTATTGGTATTTCTATTGGTTCATTGGTTTCCCTTACAGCCCTTGCTGTGGGCTGTTACTCCCCTTCATTTTCCCACCGCCGCTGACCTCTGACCACTCCCCTACTACCCTCTCCTGCCTCCCATGCTTCATGTCCCTCTCCCTCCCCTACATTATAGAGATCGCTGCGGGGAACCGCGTGTTAGTCCTCAGACCTCTGTCAAAGGATTACACTCTCTCCGGCAGCTCCTTGGTGTTCTGCATCACCTAAGAAGCCAGCACCCCTATTGCAAGGTTCAAGATAGAATCCTGGACCAACGCTCTGCTTCCAGGAAGGAATGAAGAATGTGGCAGCTGGATGAGTGACAGCTGTCTGAAACTCAATTAAGAGAAGACCAAGGTCCTCATCCTTGGACCCTGCACCTTCACCTGGGACATTACCTGGTAGTCCACCACCCTCAGGAGCCCACCCACCCCTACAGACCACGCCTGGATCCTCGGCATCATCCTTGACTCCTCCCTCTTCATGAATTGCCAGATAAATGCTGTCGACTCCACCAGCTTCAACTGCCTCTGCATCTTCTGCAAAACCTTCAAATGGATCCCCCAGACTGCAGGAAGACATTTACCCACACAGTCATAACCAGCAGACTGGAGTACGGCAATGCCCTCTACACCGTAATCAACAAAACGCTTCTACACAAACTCCAAACCTTTCAAACTCCGCAACCAGACTCGTCCTTGGGACAGCGCATCACAAGCACATGACCCAACACCTACGGGCTTCCACTGGCTCCCTGTCGAGAAGAGGGTCACCTTCAAACCCCTTACCCATGCCTACAAATCCCTCAACAACATCGTACCCAAATACCTCAACAAGAGAGTATCCTTCCATTTTCCCAAGAGTAACCTCCCTCTGTTGACCTCACCCTGGCAGAGGTCACCCACATCCACAGAAACAGAACCGCTGGGAGAGCTTTCTCCTACATCGCACCCACGTACCCAACAGGACCCTCCCCTCTGTTGACCTCGCCCTGGCTGAGGTCCCCCACATCCACAGAGACAGAACTGGCGGGAGAGCTTTCTCCTACATCGCAGCCAAAACCTAGAATGAGCACCGTGTGAACATCAGACACTCCCTTAAACTCCATGCATTCAGGAAGGACCTCAAGACCTGGCTCTTTGACTGATCTGGAGCCACCACCCTTCCCAGTGCCTTGAGACACTTACGGGTGAGTAGCACGCTATATAAACCCCTGATTGATTGATTGAAAGTCTCACAAATAGCTACACTGTTGTTATGCTTTTTAAATAACTAAACTGAGTTAATACAATGTATTAATATTAAATAACATTAACAAGTTTGACAACACACTCTAAGTTATATATTATATTTGTTTGTTTGTATAGTAGTGAATTGAACCACAACAATAAATGCCATGTTTCACTTATGATCTTCTTGCTTCTTTGCATTTAGGTGCACAAAAGAGGAGGAGGCGTCATCACCCATTGTACTGCCAGACAGAAGTCCTGCTGTGCACATCGTCACATGACGTGTGACCACAGATATTACTTCTTTTCATCTTGTGGCACTGTGTGCTGCTGACATCTGAAAAAGATGGCCCCAAAGAAAGGTACCAAGTCCTTCAGTACCTACAAAGATGCCAGTGAGAAGAAGAAGGAAGTACCACTTACCACTACCAGTGTTTCGACCAAGATCTTTTTGGGGAAACCAAACATTGCACCTGCAGCAGCAGTGTCTGGGGATCAAGCTGGGAGCAGCACCCCCACATCAGAGGGCCCACCTCACCAACCTAGGCCCAAGCCCATTTCTGTTGCAGAGGCAGACAGCGTCCTCATGGGAACGCCAACCAGCAGCAATGTTGAATTTGAAATCGTTATTGCAAAGTAGTACCCAATCAACGGAGGAAACTCAGATAGGCGGACAACCCACAATAGATGGGGCAGTTCAGGAAATCTAGCTTCCTGCAGAGAAAGAAGAGCAATCCACTCTTTCAGAAGATCCATTGTCTTCCAGAACCCCAGCAAGGAAAGGGGGGTTTGTCCATCAAGTTCTTCTGCAAGCTCTCCTTCTGAGGATCTAGATGCCACTTGGAAGTAACCACTTCAGTCTGAGAGTTAGAGATGCCACAAGATAAGGCTAGGGAAAAGGAAGGTCCCAGAAAGCCTTAGAGTTACGGAGGTAGATGTCGAAGAGGAGGATAATGACGAGGCAGTCTTCATGAACATCACTCCCGCCCCAGTAGAGATGGAGACCGTCATTACCATATCCCAAATTGCTGTGAGGGATGTGACACTGATACCACCAACACAGGTAACACCGATACCACCTCCAGCTTCCATATTTGCATTTTCAAAGGCCTGGCAGCAACCTACATCCAGCACAATTACAACCTCAGTTGAAGTAGGTAGTAATGGTAGTGGTGCACAGCCACAGAGTCAAATTCCATGCCCACCCTCCAGTTCATCCTGCATTGAAACTGGCACCTCCAGCAATGCCAGAAAGTTCACCTCCCCAGCTTGGGACTTCTTTTCAGTTAGCAGTAAGGAGGTGAATGTTGCTATATGCTCAATTTGTGGACAATGCGTTAGTCGGGATAGGCTTTATACAAACTATGGTACCGGAGGCCAAACAACCCATCTCAAAAAACACCACTTTATCCAGTGGGAGGCTCACCTTAGTGGCCAAAAAACTGCACCCATTGCTTTTGTGGGATATGAAGAAGTAGAACAAGATACGATCGCAGTGGAAGGTGAACAAGAGGGAGACAATTCTTCTGGTACACAAAGTAGCCCTGTTCCCAGCAGCGTAGTGGTACCGCCCATATCCTCATTCACCTCAGCAACATCTCAGTGGCACAAGAGTAAGAGTCAGGCTGAGACACCAAGGCCACAGAGTACCGCAATGAAAAAAAGAGCGTGGTTGAGCCTGACAAGTACAACATCTGGGTTCAAGAAATCTCCTGCATCAGTGGCACCAGAAAGGAAAAAAATCCAGCCTACCATTCTCTGCATGTTTAGGTCGGAGGGGCAGTATGCACGCAACCACCCAATGCCACGTTTGTAAAATGAGGAGCTGGCTAAAATGTTTGCGCTGAATCTTTTCTCTTTTTCTTTTGTGGAAGGGGTGGGTTTTGTGGAATTTGTCCACCTGCCCAAAATGGAAGGTTCCCAGCAGGTCCTATTTTGCCAAAGTCGCTGTTCCAGAAATACATCAAGAAGTATTGCAGCAGAGTGCTGTTCACAGTATCCACATGCCAACAAATATGTGGACCAGTTGCCACGCCACTGGTTACATGTGCATCACTGCTCACTAGATCTATTTTGTGGGGGTTAGAGAAAAGATATCTGTAGGTGTCACTGCTGAGATTTTTAATGCCACTCCGAAACATGCAACTGTAGCCATGTTCGCGGTAGAGAAATCTCATACTTCTGCAAACATTTTGGAAGAGTTTAACAGCATAGTCTTTGAATGGCTGCACCCAAGAGGGCTTAATATTGGTTTTGTTGCAGAGGACAATGGCAGTAACATAGTTAGGGCCATGCACACTGGAGGCTATTTTAGGGTCATGTGTTTGGCGCACTGCATTAACATCATTGTTCCAGACTTTCTGAAAAAAGAAGAGTGAATCAGAAACTTACTGACCACCTGCAGAAGAATATGCACACATTCCAGCCATTCTTGTAAAGCCCAGAAGCAGCTGAGGATCGTTCAACGTGAGCATACAGTGCCAGTCAAAGCACTCATTCAGGAGGTGTCAACATATTGGAACTCAACTTATTGCATGCTTGATCGTCTGTTTGAGCAGTACAGACCAATCAATGAATATGTCATGCAAAGACTAGAGGATGGTACTGTGAAAGACATGACCGTTGAGATGGACCAATAGGTCTAGTTAAATGCCTGACCGAGATGCTACTTCCTTTCGAGCACTTCATACATGAAGTCAACAAGGAGGACTGGACTATGGGCCAAGGCATTCCATTGTTGCACATGCTAGAACAAAAGCTGAAGGTGGTATCTGCAGGTGTGGAGGAAAAAAATTAAGCATATGAGTTGGTGGAGAGCTTAACCCGTTCACTTAGCTGAAAATACAACAGTGCAAACTAAGATTGTGTCAGCCAAACATTACAATTCTGCCACAATTCTGGATCCACGGTACAAAGCAGTACTAAACACTAAGACATGAATTCCTTTTTAAGAAGTAGATGTTGCCAAGTACGAAACTTGGATAGTTGCGGCAGCCAGTGACTTTGAAGAAGAACAGCTGGCAATTAGATGCATGCTACTCCAGCCCACAACAAATACTGTAGGGCAGCCAGCGTCAAGTTCAACTTCAAAGCTTAAGGGCAGTGCGATTGGCTCACAGCAGTCAAAAGAACCATTAACAACAGCAAGAACAGTATCATCACCCCAGTAAAATCGGCACAGGAATCGTTTCTACAGCAAGGATTTGTTAGGTCCAGTGCTGATGCAAAGGCAAACGAAGCCAAGCAAAACGGAGCACCCCTGAGCATTGAGTGGATGGTCCAGGCCTATCTGGATGACCCAACAGAGGTCTACATTGATCAAAACCCATTGCTGTATTGGTATGGGAAAAGGTGCAAATGGCTAGTGCGCAGCAGGCTGGCAATAAACTATCTATCTGGCTTGTCCTGTCATAAGTGTCTCTTCTGAGCGTGTTTTCAGTGTTGTTAGTGCCTTTGTAACAGTGAAAAGGACCAGTGTCTCATCCAAAAACATGGAGAGGTTAACCATGATCAAAATGAATCAGTACTTTATACCACCGAATACACAATACCTGAAGCACAGCAGGAAGATGAGGACAGTGACTTATGTGACAGAAGTAGAGTGTTAGATGATGACCTACTTCTGATTGACCCACCAGAGTTTGAGGACAAGCTCTACTTCCCTGACAACTAGGCTTTCAACTTGTTCATTTCTTTCTTCCTTATTTACTTTTATTATTTGGGTGTGTCTCTGTCTTTCTGGTACGAATCACATTCACAACAAATCCATCACCACCGTCTTGTCTTTATTACCGTATTGGAGTTACAGCTGTGTGCATTTATTAAAGAAGTTCACTCCTCCGACTCCTGCTCCATCCTGACTCATCCCTAAATCCATTTCCCTCAAGCTAGACATGTAGAACAGTCAAATAAATGTTGCCTCGTCGAGTCCCTCCAAAGGAAGTGGAACATGACTATATCTATCCTCCTTTCTGAGCCAAGAGGGACTGCCCCTTAACATAAGATGAGAACAGGTAATGAATGATGGCAGTCATTGGAAGCTGACTTGTGTTTGTGTTGTTGTTGTTGTGCATGAGAAGAACTACTATTTATTCTACACACTAAAAGTGACTCATGTCAATGTTTCCCTTCTGGTTGTTTAATAACAAAATTGTACTTCTACTGCAAGGCCGATTCATTGCATTTTTGAATATGGAATCTGGACTCACTCGGTACACTACACCATGATGATGATGACCAGTACTCTTCGCAGTCAGTCAGTAGTATTGAAAATGATTGATTGATTGAATAACTTGGGGGTTTCATGCAGTGGCATAAAACAAGTCAACAACTACCACAGCAGAACTACATGTCTGTGTAGTGGTGGAGTTGAGTGTAGTACTTAACATGACTGACAGTGGTGTATTGATTTAGTTTGCTACTTAATTTGGTAAATGCTATATTGCAGTATATGTGTACTTTGTCTGGTTCAGTCAAAATCTAAGCTAAGTGGAGTTTGGGTGGGCACCTTGGGCCTGCTCTATTCTGTTGCTGTTGTAGGTGAAAGCTGGAAATAGAGTAGAAATTAGTTACCCATGCCACCTATGAAAGAGTTTGCACTACTCTGAAATTTATCTATTTTTTCTCCTAGATTTTTCAATATCCTTTTTGTTTTCCCATCTTCACTTACAGACCGGCCTTTACCCTATGGTAAACATTGAATACAACTCTAGCTCACCTACGAATCTGCATCTGCCAGGCCAGCAGTGGCACCCAAGATTGACAGGCGCAGTGTCAAGGGAAGGGAGGACCAAGAGGAATCCCGAGATGCAACTCCCCAATTTGAACAGGATAATACAGTAGCTTTAGTATCATTAATCATCTTTTAATTAATTTGATTCATTTTTTCTCTTCAATCATTATGACTGTGTGTTCTTGTTATTATGTTGCTCTTTGCTTATAATTGATCCGTACAGCTATTTTTTAATTTTCTTTGTTAGCTTTAAAAGGAAACCCGGTACAAAAGAACATAAAATGTATGCAATTTGGTTCTCTCTGAGGGCAGACAGGCAAGGCAAATTGCATAATAACAATTAATAATATACTTCTGCCCTGTACTGTCTACTAGCCTATTTAGTAAGTACTACTTATCATTATTTATTAACCATCAAGTCATCATCATCATCATGCATGCATTTCCGTTTTCTCTCCTAACAGATTTATGAATATGATGGTCGTCTGCCAAGATTGTGTGTGTTGTCTATGTGTAGTGTTTGTCTTGGTCAAACCTTTCCCTCAAATTCCCCTTCCCAACCATTCATCAAACCCTAACCCTCTTCCCCCAGTCTGTGTGATTTATATTGAGGTGGGACTAAATTACATTTTCACCAATATTTGATCATACACTTTCTGGGGTGGAAGTGGTGAAAGCAACACTAATTCAATTTCAACAAGGCAGGGCAGGGATCTTCTTCTGCTTCCAAACCATGCTCAATATTTGCAAGTTAATTTTTTTCCAAAGGAACATAATCTATCATAAATTATAATGAATTGCTGGCATCGATTGGATTCATCATGCTTATACAGTAATAAAGGTTTCTTTTGTCCACTGCATATGTCTCCGCCACCATTATGTTTTATTTTACTTTAGCATTACTAATCATAATTATAGTTTCTTGTTTGGCAGTTTTCTTTTTGTGTATTGATCTGTACTTCATTCTACTGCTCCTTCCAGAGTCTCCCTCAGGTGACTGTCTGTCTCATTTTCTTTTTTTGCAGATACTACTGCCAGTGTCTACCACTACCACTACCACCATGGCAACTTGAGAAACCAAGTCATCATCACCATGCAGCCATCACTGTGCCTAAGTTTAAACATTAATCACAGGTAAGAGAAGGAGTTTGAGAGAGGTATAATTAATAATGGAAATTAACTCATTAATTCACACACCCACACCTTCCGAGTCCAGTTGCAGACTGCATAGACTAGGAGGAGAGACTGACAGTACAAGTAGGACAAATCACTCAGTGAGGGTACCACATTAATCTGTGTGTGTGTTACTTACAAATAAGATCGGCAGATTATTTAAATCAAAAACTGCTGCGGCCCTGCAGCAGCAAAGGAAACTGTGTGACATAAAAGCATAACCCTCCTCACAAACTATTTACATCCTATGGAAAGTTTAAGTATAAATGCAATGTAATCCCCTAACAAAATAAACTAATGTAAAAAATCCCACAATACCTGACCCACTCCTCTCCCTAACTCCAACCAAGGTTTGTTGAGTTAAAAAAGTGTCCATAATAAACCCCAACTTTTCACCAACAAAGACCCAATGAACAACCACCAAAAAAATAATAAAAAAGGGGCAATTCAATGTGATCGCTTATCGGTGGGCTCGCTTGTTACCCGCCAGGACCTCCTTTATCTGCTCCTCTAGGGGTGCCATTCCGAAGAGCATGCAGTGTTTGGAAACTTGACAACTGTATCCACGGGGGTCTGCAGTGTTGGATGAAGTGCAGCAGGCGGCTGCCAGACCGCAGTGCTGTACCACTGGATAGACCTGACTGTTGCCCGGGGCTTTGGAGGAGGCTGCAGCTGCTGCCGCCTTCTCCTCCTCCTCCTCCACCAGAGCCACGAGCCGCCAATATTCTCTGCAGATGGCCTTCAGCTTCTGGCGCCAGGTCATGGCTGCCAACTCCTTCCGAACTTCCTCGACCTATAACATTTGTGGGAATTTCAGGCATTATACTAGCACTGTGGACTTGAATAGTACACCAGTCTTCCTCTTCTCTGTTGTTTATCTAAATTAAGTAACATTGTTTTGGCTGGCATGGCAGCTCAGTCAACTTTCTCCCAAGACAAACATACTTGTGACACAGACTCACATCAAGTTATTTTTATTTACTACTTTCTGCAGGTGGGGAAGCGGACTAGTGACTACACAATCATCTTATTTTTTATTATGGTCGGCTGGTCATCCCCTCTTTTACATTAAGGGCAACTGTTCAATTTCACTTTCACCCTGCCCTGACTACTACAACAAGCCAGTAGATATCTGATCCAAATAATCATTGATTATATATGGGACGATGTTGAACTTTATTTCGATTGATTGTTTAAGCATACAGCGGATAGGCCATCCATGGCAGGCTGAAAAAGACGAAAATAAATTAACATAGGTAGGGAGTGGGCCTCAGAGTCGGAGGGAGGAGCTTGATAACAATATATATACACAACATATATGCTGTGCTTGCAAACTAGCGTGAGTCAAGGGAGTATTCTGAAAAAAAACTTTGAATTAAAAACCTTGCAAAATAACAGTCCTGTGTTTCTCTTTTCCAGCGATTGCTCCATTTACCAATCATTGCATTGCTCTTCTAGCCTTATATTTCTTTTATTTTAATTGTTTATTCTCTTTGGCTTTGCTACTCTGGTGTGGTTTATTTTTCGTGTACATTCTCTTCCAAGACTCTTCATCCAGTGACAGTCAGTCTTCACCAATGCCATAATGATTGAATACCAAACAGGCAATCATCCAAAGATGTCTAACATTCATCTTAATCGTTCAACAAACCTTAGCTTGTTTCACCAAAAACAAATTTTTTTTTAAATCACCACTCATGCATCCTTCCTTCCTTGCTTGCCTTTGAGTTTGATCCATGAAACACGTAGAATGATTCTTGCTATCACCCATAGAGTTTCACCCACCCAGGCAGGCATTATTTTTCACCTTCCACTCATCCAGGCTTCAACCACCCATGCATATGATTCCTATCAGCCACCTATGCATCCCACGTAGCCTTTTCTGCCAGTCATATATATTACATCTCGCCCGTCCTTCCTCCTTCCAGCCTTCTTTCCCTTTTCGTTCAACCCATCCATCAAGGTCATCTGACTGTTAGTCTTCGCCATAAAGCTTTCCCAGCTGAGTTGAAGTCAGATAGAAGAGGCCATTAATTACTCAACTACTCCTGCCGCTAATGCTATTGCTAAGTAAAGAGTGTCTTCTTCAACCGTTGTTCACAACAACTTAGTCTCTCTCATCAGTACAGTGTACACCCTTGCAGAGATTGTAATGTCAATAAGCAAGGAATACAACTCACCACCGCCTGCCACTGCTGCTGGCTCACCCCTTTTAGCTGCCACATCTTCTGCTTCCTCCTTACTGGCGTCGCTTTCCCCGCTAGCCCCGGCACTGGTGGTTGGTATGCATAGAAAAAACATTAAACATTTTTTAGATGCCATATACACCTCCCCCTATTTATTCTTTTTCACTAGAAAGATTGAAAAACTGGTAAAATACATACATATCATATACCACATACATCCCTAGTACAAATTGGGTACTAGAGATGAGTAGAGTAGACACTAGTAGTAGTATGTCCCATTCTATCCAAAATAGTAAAATATCTGGTTGGGAATTTTGTTGGTGGGAATTGTCAAAAAGCCTCTCAAGATAACGAAGACCAGAAGAGGACAACCCAAAGGACGAGACTCAGTGGCTAGAGCTATTGGTGAATCTGAGTTTTAAAACCTTATAAATACAGAGTGGCCAACTGGGCAATATTAGCTGCAGACAGACTAATAGTAGTAGTACTAGTGCAGAGAGTCAAAACAGAGGCAGTTAGAGGCAGGGAAATCAAGAATTTAGAAACAGATAGGCTAGATCAAAGAAGATTTGGTTAAAAATAGAATTAGGAAACGGAAAAAATAGTTCGGAAAAATTATGGAGCCGTAAGAGTTAGAAAAATATAATTATTGATATTAACAATAGGAGGACTTACTGGGGGCAGCAGCAGAGCCCTTGGTAGAGGAGAGGTCCTGGCCCTGAGAGGCATCTAGTTGTCCAGCTCCCACCGACTCCGACCCTGTCTACTTGCCCCTGGGTACTGCTGAACATGTAACATAATAAATAAGGAGACAAACATTAATGATTGGTGTGAAACAAATCAAAAAAAAAAAGCACTAAAAAAAAATTTGGGGAAACAACTATTGCAATAAAATGTACCTGTCTAATCTAATCGACTAGTATTATCTCGGGATTCGCGGACTGTCTAGGTATTATTTATGAACACTAATTCCAAGTTCCCTTCTGATTCCAAAATACTAAGCCTAAGTACCACCTGACCTTGCCCACCTATTCCAGACGGGCCAATTGTTCACTAAGTCTGCATTTCTATTTATTTTAGTCCTTGAGTCAAATGCATAGATGGAGGACGCATGCATACATTTTTTAATACACCAAATTGTTGGTTGGTTGGTTGCTGCTTATGTTCTGCTGAGCCTGTTACTCACTAACAAGCTACAAAAGGTTCTACTAAGTACTGGAGTAAGCAGCACTCAGCAGCACGTGATGTTACAGTGGATGCTTCACTCAGAGCACAAAAATATTACCAACTAAATAATACTAAGTAACAAAACTACCTATAATCCACCACTATCTTAGTGACAGGAGGACAAGGGAAGGACTAGAGTCTCTCTAGCATTACCTAACTTAAGTTCCCAAAAATATAAACTCTCTTACATATTCAGGCCAAGCGGGCGCAAAGTTGCAAACAAGTAAAATGTATGTTGCCGAGGACCTGTGACTAGACGGATAACAATCACAGATTTTTTGACGTACTTTACCTGCAATGTAAGCATCAGCACTCTTGCTATTCAGAAAGAAATTATATTCGCAAACACAGTGACACACACTCTACAAAACACACAATACTACTATTATTAGCTACTTACCATGCCCCACAACCACAAAACCTAGCAGGTGAAGCAGGCCCTGCTCCAGGTCCAAGATGTCTCACCAATGGTTGGTCAGCTGGTTATGGGTGCGCTGGACCCCAGAGCAGCGAAACACTGTCCGGCACACCCTCACCCACCGACGGTGACGCTCCTGGGTAGCGTACCCGGAGCCAGGCCTTCCACCTGTTGCCAAGGCCAATGGGAGGTGATGCTGCACAAAAAAATCAAGAGTGGCCATCTCCGCGTCAGTAAAAAGGGCCCGGGGCTGTACCCCTTCCAGCGCCGTCTGCCTCTTCATCACAGAAGGTGCCTTCCCCTTGCAATTGGAGGAGTTAGTACCCTTAGCCATAGTTCTGGGTGGGGGGGGCCGAAAAGAAAGTGTAGGAGTAAAAAAATAAAGCCAGAAGAAGAAGTAGGAAAGTAAAAAAACAAATAATATAAAACAGTAGAAAAAAGTTTTAAAAAACGGAGTAAAAGGAGAAATAAAGCGTAAAATATACACTTAGGGATAGAGAGGGATAGATAATAAATAAAAAAGCTCAGAAAACCAGTGTAAAAAACAAAAGATTGAAAAGATTAGAGAGGGATGAAAAAAGGCCCCAGAACCATGTAAAGAGTAGGAAAACAAGATAGCTGCGCCCATTGGCAACTGCATGGTGAAGTTTGCGCAATATTTAACCCCAAACATGCAATCTGCATTGCCGAACGTCAACAACATCAGCCCTGCCAAGTACCACGCATTAGGTGTTAGACTAACGCATTTCAGTGTGGTGACCTGCATCACCGCACTGAAATGCATTGATATTCATAATATTCATAGCGCCTCGGCTCGAGTCAAGCCGTTAACGCTGCTATGCTAATGAAACAAAGCTTGAGTGGCTAGTAGCCACTGTTGGTTGTGCGCTGCTCCTGGAAGGCTTGCAGGCCGCGTGAACTCACTGCCTGCTACAATGTATCATTCTCCGCTGCGATGCAGCAGATTACATTCTAACTGGGGTTGAGGCAGTGATCAATGACTACTGTTGAGACAGGCACCGACTCAGGTTGAGTTAGACAGTCAGAAGTAGGCGCCGCGGGACGTCAAGTAACGTGCTGCTGCCTGCAACTACAATTATTGTGGGAGGCTGACTGACAAGGCTCCAACAAATCATGGCAGTCGTGTTCACACTGCCCCATGGCAGTGGACGCTGGAGCTTGCTGAATCTGATCAAGCCCAGGTAGGGGCAGCGCACCATCCTTGCAGTTTGCCAAGGGAGAGCAGTGAGATATTGCAGAGGCAAGGAGTCTGGGGAGGCAGTGGCTCGCCTCGCAAGTAAGTGTCTCTTTTGACTTTGAGACAGTGTCAGCCGAGTTTTAATCCTCTGCAAATTTGCTTTTTAGCGGCAGTGCACTTTTAACTGTCTTCCGGTCAGTTACTACTCGCTGAAGATCTTATCTGGCTCTAAGCTGGAGCCTGTAACTTTATGTGTATACCTCAGCCTGTGTCTGCTTTGCCAAAATGAAATGCCCTGGGGTTGCGTGCTAGTGTTCTCCGCAGCGAGGCAGGATCTCAAAAGATTTGCCTGCCTCCGGTGCCCTGCTGAAATAAATGAGTTAACTGCTCAGGTCTGATAATTTATTACTTCCGACATGATGTAAATTTACAAAGTTAATAGTAATAGGTACACATGTACAATACCACCTTTTGGTGAATGCTGTTAGTGATTGAAAGGGGTCTTTGAAAGGTTAAACCTCTGATAACAGTTGGAGAGGAAATAAAAGCAAGCTTAGCAACTAATGTATTTTTGAATCTCTAACTCCAACACTGATCATACAATAAAAAAAAATGTTTGCAGCAGAATAATTCAAATAAATTGCTCTGCCTGTATTAAGCGTTAATGAGATACCAAACTGAATTTGTAATGACAGAAAATGTTTCAGTGTTTTAAAATAGTCACTTATGATAACCCTCGCACTGTGCCCCAGCCCCCACCAGCGTCTGTACACGCATGCATAGGACCTATCCCGATCCCTTAAATGAACAAGCCAACACCTGCTTTAGTTCTTTAGTGGTCAGTGTTGGCCGCAGTTTTATTGCAATACATGCGAAATACTGTTTGTCATACATCTAGTGTAGTTCTTGCCATAAAATATTATTTAGTAATTTGTCATACATGGTCATAAATCATCAGTCCGTGTTTGCTGATCCCATCTGACGTCCGTTCCCTTTGGACTGGCAGTTGGTTCGTTAGTTCTTTTGGGTTGCCTCAGTGCCTGCTTTGCGCAGGGGTAGCTTCCTTCGCGGAGTTAGGACCATACTCCCCACCTTGTTGGTTTCTGTCATGCCCTGCCAACTGGTGGGGGCTGGGCAGCGAGTGCCGTCTCCGTTTGCTACCCCTTTTCTCGTGGGTTGCCCCTCACCCTGAGGTTCGGCATCCCAGTGTGAGGGTGCCCATTCTTACACACCGCCCGACGGTGTGCTTCCGTAGCAACCATTATTTTCCTTATTCTCTGCCATCACTTTCTTCATTATCCGCCATATTGCTGCCCCTTTTCCTGCCCATATTCCAGCACAGCGACATTGCTGTTCTTCGGTGTGGGTGGGTGGGTCAAGATTCCAACGCTGTGCTGCCGCCGCCCCGGGTCCGAGATGTGTACTGGACTCAGACGCGGCTCTTTTATGCCCCCATTTTTGCATACCCGGCTAGCTGGCCCATCTCTCCTATTGGGGGGTTTGACCCCCGCAATGCCCACATTGGCGGGCGGGCCCGGCGCCTGCCTGGCGCCGCTAGCGGGGGGTTCTGGAGGGGTGGCATGGACTTTCCCACTTCAGGGAGTGCCCTGAACCGGTTTATCTGTGAGGGGGGGCCTGGCAAGGGTTAAGGCACCGGCCCTTTAGGCCCCCTGCGGGGGCGGCCTCTGCGATAACCCTCGCACTGTGCCCCAGCCCCCACCAGCGTCTGTACACGCATCCATAGGACCTATCCCGGTCCCTTAAATGAACAAGCCAACACCTGCTTTAGTTCTTTAGTGGTCAGTGTTGGCCGCAGTTTTATTGCAATACATGCGAAATACTGTTTGTCATACATCAAGTGTAGTTCTTGCCATAAAATATTATTTAGTAATTTGTCATACATGGTCATAAATCATCAGTCCGTGTTTGCTGATCCCATCTGACATCCGTTCCCTTTGGACTGGCAGTTCATTTGTTAGTTCTTTTGGGTTGCCTCAGCACTTGCTTTGCGCGGGGTAGCTTCCGTCCTGGAGTTAGGACCATACTCGCCACCTTGTTGGTTTCTGTTGTGACCTGCTAACCAGCGGGAGCGGGGCAGTGAGTGCCGTCTCTGTTTGGGTTGGCCCCTCACCCTGCCATCCCAGTGTGAGGGTGTGAGGGTGCCCACTCTTACACACCGCCCAACGGTGTGCCTCCTTAGCAACCATTATTTTCCTTATTCCCTGCCACGCCGCTAGGGAGGCTTACGTCTTCCTGCGGCCCCCCCCCTAATGTCCGAAGATGCTCTCCTCACTTTTTGTCTTTGTTTTCCCTTTTTTATTTTTTATTTTTACTTGCACCCCGCCAGTGCCATTGCGCCCCATAGGTTGCTCCAGAACACTTCCATCCCCTCTTCCGAGAGATGTACTCCATCGCCCGCATAGAGCTCCAGGCGGCCCGGGTGGATGAGTCTGTGCCTCACGCTCTCCATCCTGTTGACTCTGCAGAACTTGCTTGTGGCTATGTTTAGTTTCCTCCTGGAGTTCTCTACCACTCTCGTGGACTCAGCCCCGTGCCATTCCCGTCTGATGATGAGATCCGACCAAATGACAGCCGTGTTACGGAATGCTCTGGCCACTTCCGTGAGGTGCCTCTGGATGTCATGGATGAGCGCTTTCCTACCCCTGCTCACCAGGTTATTCCCCCCCAGGTGGATGATCAAGACGTCGGGGGCCAGGGCGTGTCTGATTGTGCTTTCCCCAGCGCCGCTGTCAGCTGGTCCCATTTCATCCCAGGCTTGCCCAGCCAACGGATGCACGTTTCCGTTGGCCTTCCTTTCCGCTTGCAGCCTCGCTGCTGCCACTATACCTGCATCCTGGGCACAAAAGAGTGGCCCACCACCAGCACCAGATGCGGTCTTTTCCCTGCCGATTTAATGGTCATAATGGTCAATTCTGTGCCGTTGGGGCCGCCCTGGCGCGCAGCTGACTGTCTCCTGAAGGTGGGGCCTCACGTATGCTTTGAATGCGCGGGACCACCATCTCCCTATGGCCATTATTCCTGCCTCTGCCATCCCGTGTTGAGCTGCAGATGTGGCAGCTCCGATCCTGAATGAGTGTGACCCAAAGGAGGCTGGGGGGAGGCCCACCTTGCCTAGGGCCAAGTGCATCACAGTTGTGAATTGGAATTTACTGAGGTGGCTGCCATCCTGGTGTTGGAACAGAGGCCCCCCCTACTGGTCTGATTAACATGAATGCCTAGAGGCAGCAGACTGCACAATATCTCGGGTCCTCGATGCAATAGAGCCGGATGTTGTTCCCTTCTCCTGTCTGGTCGGTCTTGGAGCGCCGGAGCTGGAACCCCACCTGGGACCCTCCTGGTGTTATGTCTTCGGCTTGTAGGCAGTCCGCTGCGGGCCCGCCCCTATTCGGGGCCACCAGTTCGCTGATCCGGAAGGCCCTGAAGAATGCAGTGGCAAAGGCAGCTCTGAACAGGAGGAGCTTGAAGGAATCTCTAGTGTCACTAGCCAGGGCCTCCAACAGGAGCACCAACTTGGAGAAATATATGGGCCGTCTGCTGTCCCTTCTTGCGCCTTCGGCACGTCTCCAACCTTTCATGGCGGCCTTGACGTAATGAGATGCCGCTGGGTCCTGCACTGTTGCTAGCTTGGTGAAGTGTGTCACTGCTGTAGGTGTGCCTGAGCCCAAGATCTCGATTTGTTGCTGTTATAGGCCCACAATATGATATTCTCCACTGCCCTGCTTGTCGCTCCCACATTTTCTAGGTTTTGAATACCCCCTATCCGTATTACTGTGCTCACGTACTTCTTGTACTTTTTGGCTGCCTCGGGGGCGAGGGCCTGGTTTACCAGCATGATGAGGTCTACTCCCCCAGGTCCCAAAGGTGCGCCGGAAAAGGGGTCATGTCCTGCTCTGCCCCGGGCGCCAGCTGCCTGAATCTGTCCATCTCGTTCTCCACCCCTGGTACGTGTCGTGCCCTCAAGTCTATGTTGCCCTCCAACTGCAATTTAACCAGGTGGCGCATTAGTGTCAGTATCTTTGGGCACCTGGCCACCCCTTTGTTGATAGTTTGCACCACTCCTTTGTTATCGGACCATATTGTGAGCTTCATATTGCGCAGGTCGTGCCTCCAGATAGCGAAGGCCACCACTATGGGGAATAGCTCGAGGAATGTAATGTTCCCGGTTCTGCCTGACTTGTGCCACTCGGTTGGCCATTGCCCCCTGCACCATTTCTTGCCCAGAATGGCCCCAAACCCTTGGCTGCCGGCGTAATCTGTGAACAGCGCAATCTGTTTGCACGTTACCCATCCTACTCTCCAGATGAGCAACCAGTTAAAGTTTTCTAGAAATGAGTCCCACATTTCTAGATCCTGCTTGACCCCCGCCCCCAGCCTTACATGGTGGTGCTTGCGTGTCATGCCTGATGTCAGCTGGGTCAGCCGTCTAGCGAAAACCCTGCCTGCTGGGATCACCCTTGATGCGAAGTTGAGCTTCCCTATCAGCCCCTGGAGTTCCCCGAGGGTCGCCTTGCTTTTTCCACATAGTTTTCTAATGTTCTCCCTGAACTCCTGCACTTTGACTTCCGGGAGCCTCGAGGTGCCCGCTATTGAGTCCAACACTATCCCGAGGAACGTTATGTTCGTCGTAGGGCCCACTGTTTTGTCTGCTGCTAGGGGGACGTCCAGTTCCTTTGCTAAAGCTTGGAATGCTGCTATTTCCCGGCCGCAATCGTCAGTCACGGCTGGGCCAGTGAACAGGTAGTCATCCAGGTAATGGAGTGTCCCCCCTTTTGGGTGCCTGGCGTGAAGGGCCTACTCTAAGAAAGTGCTAAATTTCTCAAAATACGTGCAGGACACTGAACACCCCATGGGCAAGGCCTTATCAAAATAGAGCTCTCCCTCCCATTGAAAACCCAGGAGGTGGAAACTGGTCGGGTGGATGAGCAGGAGGCGGAATGCCGATTCTATGTCTACCTTTGCCATAAGGGCCCGTGACCCACCGCTCGTACTAGGTCGATGGCGTCGTCCACTGTGGCGTAACCCACTGAACAAGCCTCAGGACTGATCCCATCGTTAATGGATGTTCCGGGAATTACAGGTGGTGGATTAACCTAAATTGACCCGGCTCCTTTTTTGGGACCACCCCTAGTGGCGAGATCACTAGCTGTGACTGCATGTGGGGGGCCAGGGGGCCCTCTATCCTGCCCAGCATTTTCTCCTTCAACAATTTCTTGGAGACCACTCAAGGGTACTGGAGGGTCGATTTTAGGTTATTGGCACTGCCTTGCGGTGGGGTTCGTCTAAACGATATGATGAATCCTTCCTCAAAATCTTCTACTAGTAACGCTGCGTCCTCTTTGTTGTGGTATGTGTTTACCAGTTTGCGCAATTGCCTCGTGTTAATGGGGGATGAGACCAGGTGATATTGTTGGAATCCCTGTAGACCCCCGTTGCGCGCTTCTGCTTCCTCATTGCTTCTTTCATTTCTCTTTTTTGTCTCTTCCCTGCTCGCCTTTGCGCTTGCACCCAGCCGCCTGGTACTCTCCCCCACAACTGGAACAAATGTGCTGGAACTTGCAGGAGGACCCCCATGTGCATTCATTTGTTTCGTACTTCCAGCATACGGCAGCCCATTCCCGTGGTGGCGAGGCCTTCCATGCACTGCGCGCTCTGCTCTTTGGGAAAGTCCTACTTTTTCCCTTTTGGAAGGGGTCCCGAAAGGGCTGCTCGCTGCTCCCTGGCCAGCTCCTGGTCTCCTTGGCAATCATCATCTTGTGGATAAAGACAGACACATCCTCCTCATTCCATTCCATTTCTGGATGGGTCTGCATCTTTAAGCGGAAGCCTTTGTCATACTCTAACCATGCATCCCCGGGGAACTGCCTTTGTGCATTATGTATGTTAGATTTGTATAGCCATAGGTCTGCCGCGCAGCACGGGAATTTCTCGACAATTATGCAGGCCATGATCCTAAACACATCCAGCCAGTTATCAAAATTTCGTTCCTTCCTTTCTCGCCTCCTCTCCCTTCTATCCTCGTCTTTTTTGTCATACGCTGTGAGGTCCAGCCCGTCCAACTGGATCTCCAACAATGTAAAGATGTCTACGAATTCTTTCTTCCAACTCCTCTCCTTGACTGACAGCGGTATCAGGCTTGCTAGCCCTGTGGCTCTGGTTGTCAATGATGCAGGACCAGGGGAGGGGCGTTCATAGGGTTCCTGTGCTAGAGGGGCGGTGGGTGAGCCGCCGACTGGGCCCCCCAGCCACCTACTGGGGACCCTGCACCCCCCCAGGCGCTGGGCCTTGTGCCCCTAGGCGTGCTTGCCTAACCCACCCTGGGTCTATCAGGTGCCAAGGCAAGCCCGAACTTTCTCCTTCCCCTGGGTCGCTGTTACTCCCATCACCCTGCATGTTATGCCCTTGCATGATAAGCGGAGTCATGGCTTTTATGCATTCCTGTACAATGACGTTAATATGCTCACCACTTGTTGCTGCCGTCTCCATCCCCCCACCACTCGGTCTCGCTGTTCTTGGGTTGTCCGCAGGCGAGGGGCTTTTCTTTTCTGCTGCGTTTTCTCGCTTGCCGCCGCGTCTTGTAACTTGGCTGGTGCTCTTCTTGGCCATTTACGCGCTGGCTCCTCTATTCCTGCTGGTGGCCCATTGCTTGGTCCCTCTCCTGCACCCAGCCCCAAGTGTGGCTACAGCCACTCTGTTCCGTGTATCTCGGAGGCCGCCCGGATCTGCTTCAGCAGCTCTCCAATCTCCCTCCTGCTGCTCATGTCAAGAGTGTGGGCAGGGCCTGAGCCTGTGCTTGCTCCTGTCCCACTGACTTGCTGCTTGCTTCCGACGAGCGGTACTGCAGCGCTGCTACCCCGCTGCCTTCTTTTCTGCGGTCTTGGCTCAGCACGGCCTAACTTTGAGGCCAGCCACGACCACGAGGTCCTCCACTAGTGGCTCGGCCGGTACTGTAGCGTTGGTGAGGCTCCCGCCGCCGAGCCTCCGGTTGACCGCTACTCCGCTGATACTTTCTCCTGCGGTCCTGGCTCAGCACGGCAAAACTCTGGGGTAAGCTACGTCCACGCCGATGGTCCCTCGTTCCGTCCGCTGGTCTGTTGAGTCGGGCTGCGCTTTGCCCCGCTCTCCAGGTGATCTCCGTCGGGTTCAACGAGTTTCAAGATTCCAACGCCGTGCTGCTGCCGCCCCGGGTCCGAGATGTGTACTGGACTCGGGAGCGGCTCTTTTATGCCCCCATTTTTGCATACCCGGCTAGCTGGCCCATCTCTCCTATTGGGGGGTTTGACCCCCGCAATGCCCCCATTGGCCGGCGGACAAGGCACCTGCCTGGCACAGCTAGCGGGGGCATCTGGAAGGGTGGCACGGACTTTCCCGCTTCATGGAGTGCCCTAAACCGGTTTCTCTGTGAGGGGGGGGCCGGCGCGGGTTAAGGCGCCGGCCCTTTAGGCCCCCTGCGGGGGCGGCCTCTGCGAATTTCAAAGGAGGAGGGAAGGATGGAATTTCTGCTATTCATATGTTTCCCTCTTCCTCATTGCTTGATTTTGCTCGCGATAAAGTGTCACTCATCATCGTTGAAATGTCACTCATAATGACACTGAAATTTGAAGATGTCACACATGTGCAATCAAAAACCTTAGCAGCTCGAGAGCATACGCGAGCACAAGTGAGCATGGGGAAAGTGGCAACTCTGCATGCTCGAGTAACTCCACGTAATGTTGCAGAGTTTTTGTGCCGCTTCGCATAGCCTCGTGTAGCGCTGCTACGCAAACTCCGCCCAGGGTTAGATATTATCCTTTTATTATCCTTTTAATGTGGTCAACTGTGCCCTTCCCAGGGTGTTGCAGGGATTCTACACATTAAGCATGGGCTGAAAATTTGTTCCGCTCACGGAATTTGCGGATTTTCCGCGATTTCACGATCCAAATTTTCAGCCAAGCACTTACAGGGTTACAGCAGCAGGTGCAAAAGTTGAAGCTAATTTTTTGTAACCTTTTACAAAAGGGTTGCAAAGAAATTAACTTCAACTTGGGCACCTGCTGCTGTAAGCCTGTAAGTGCTTCCTGGCGCCTCGTTCCCTACTTGCAACTATTCTCTGACCCTGCTCTGACCCTTGAAGCAGGGTCAGAGAATAGTTACATGTAGGCAATGAGGCGCCTGTCCGGAAATTAAACCTCAACAGGAAGCACTGACAGATATAAAAACAAGCATTTGCAATACAATAGGTCTCTCATTAGGAAAGTTTGAGCTACTGGTCTTGTAAATGACAATTTTTTTTATTTATTTGTTGGTTTTGAAAATAGCTAAATTAATAGCTTTGTCATTTACAATGCCAATAGTTATAACTTTCGCAAATGTGACACCTATAGCATTTGTAATGCAACATGTTTTGTATTTACGTGACTTAGATGTATTGATATTACAAATTACAATGGCTTTTAATTTTTTTAAATAATTAATACTTAAATCAAAGTGATTTTAATTTATAATGGCAATAGCTTAAACTTTTGTAAATAACTTTTGTGAAGATTATGTTCAGTGTATTTTATTGTGACGAAAATCCAAGAACAGAAGAAACATATTAACATCTTTTTGTGACATATGTAATAAAGCTTGAAACATTGAGAGATCATACTTGAAACAGTTGTTGTTGAATGGTTGCGCAGATTGATGCTGGGGTGGCGCTGAGTGGTGCTGTAGTGGTGCTGAGTGGTGCTGTGGTGGTGCTGAGTGGTGCTGTGGTGATGCTGAGTGGTGCTGTGGTGGTGCTGAGTGATACTGGGATGGTGCTGAGTGATGCTGTGGTAGTGCTGAGTGATGATGTGGTGGTGCTGAGTGGTGCTGTGGTGGTGCTGAGTGGTGCTGTGGTGGTGCTGTCGTGGTGCTGAGTGATAATGTGGTGGTGCTGAGTGATGCTGTGGTGGTGCTGAGTAGTGCTGTGGTGGTGCTGAGTGATAATGTGGTGGTGCTGAGTGATAATGTGGTGGTGCTGAGTGATGCTGGGGTAGCGCTGAGTGATGATGTGGTGATGCAGAGGGCAGAAAGGCACAAGAAGGGCAGAAAAACAACGGAAAAATGAGTCTAACAGAGGGCAGAAGGGCACAAAAAACGAGTCTAACAGGGGGCAGAAGGGCAGAAAAACAAGGGAAAAAAGAAACTAACAGAGGGCAGAAGGGCAGAAAAACAAGGAAAAAACGAGTCTAACAGAGGGCAGAAGGGCACAAAAAAACGAGTCTAACAGGGGGCAGAATGAATCCCGCCCTGTGTGTTTGTCCACGAAGATACCACCATTTTGTGCAATACCTCTACTCAACTGGAGTACTTTCTACTGTCTAATCAGTAAGTGCTCCCTCGTTGGCTAAATGTATAGGGGCAGATTTACAATAACTGGCGCATCCCCAGGGATGCGCCAGTTATTGTGCGCCGTAGCTCCGCCGCATTTACAATGCTGCGCACCATGTGGCAAAAACGCACAGATGCGTGACACATCTGTGCCGTAAAATCAGCGCATTGCTGGAGCTGCGTCGCAAGCGCGACGCAGCTCCAGCAATGCTCTGGGGGGCCATATCTCCCCAATGCTGCGTCAAGCCTTGCGCCTGCTTCAAGCAGGTGCAGGGTTTTGACGCAGCATTGGCCTAAAAGTGACTGAGTGAAATCTTGTAGATTTCACTCAGCCACTTTTAGGAGGCTTTCCTGCGCAGGAACGCCCTCCCCTGCGCCGGAACGCCTCCTGATGGCCCACGGCTTTACAACGTGACGCATCTCCCAGCATTGCTGGATGCAGCTCCAGCAATGCTCTGGGGGGCCCTATCTCCCCAATGCTGCGTCAAGCCTTGCACCTGCTTCAAGCATGCGCAGAGTTTTGACCCAGAATTGGCCTAAAAGTGACTGAGTGAAATCTTGTAGATTTCACTCAGCCACATTTAGGAGGCGTTCCTGTGCAGGAACGCCCTCCCCTGCGCCGGAACGCCTCCTGATGGCACAGGGCTTTACAACGTGATGCATCTCTCAGATGCATCACGTTGTTAATACCCAGCACCATGGCGCATCTTTTGTGCTGCCGCTGCATCACAAAAGTGACGCAACTGCGGCACAAAAGAGGCGCAAGCGGCTTGTAATTCTGCCCCATATTGCTTTACTACACTGTAGCTGCGTAAAGGGCCAGAAGATGTGTCTCCAGTGACCATGTGTGCCTGTCCCTGTGTTACAGGTACACATGGTCACTGGAGACACGTCTTTTACGCAGCTGCAGTGTAGTAAAAGCACTATACATTTACCCAATGAGGGAGCACTTACTGGATTAGCCAGTAGAAAG
This sequence comes from Lissotriton vulgaris, assembly GCF_964263255.1. Lineage (NCBI taxonomy): Eukaryota > Metazoa > Chordata > Amphibia > Caudata > Salamandridae > Lissotriton > Lissotriton vulgaris. The sequence continues at coordinate 440,200,028 of NC_141691.1, read as the reverse complement.
TACTCCAGGGCAAATGGAAAAACAATACGCAATTTCGCAGGAAAATTTGCGAATTCGTGGATTTTTTTTGCAATTTCGTGGGGAAATCCGCGAATTCGCGTAACGCGAATTCACAAATTTTGCCCATGCTTACTACACATACACAGACTATGAGCAGGAAAACAGGACGTGGGTGTATAGGGGTTGTACCTTCCTACCACTCAAGTTCCCAAAATCCCAGAACCGACCAGGTATAGTGTCTCATTCGTTCTCCGAAAAAATCACGAACCTACAAATGATTAGACAACCCAGAACACAACACTCCCAACTCTCTCAGAAATCGTGGTAGCAAGACATACCCTTTTGTTCACTCACTCGTACTTGTCCACAATAAGGATAGTCAGAGTAACTGTATAGTTCGAAATCTTTATTTTAACTATCGTGCTCTGATGCAGTATACACAGTACGACCAGGAGTAAAATGCATAAACCTAGTACAGTTAGCATTGTTACAGTACTATAGAATATGAAGGGTGAAGTCATTACATATGGACAGTGGAAAAAGGACTATGAGTCGTAACCACCCTCCCCTTGGTAAGTTGAGGTTTATTATATAAAGAAAGATCTCTGGGCTTTGTCACCATACCTTAGAGCCTAGATGGTATCTTTACATCACAGGCACAGCATAGCTCTTCTCCTAGGAAAGGTTTCCCTCTAAGTGTCTGTGAACAACATGCAACTCCGTAATATCAAAGCATGAGCTGTCTAGCAGTGCAGCTGTGTGTAGCACGTTTTGTATAGGTAATTTGGACTGACCAGAACAGAAGAACAAGGGGCATATTTTTCGACCTTGCACATCGTGTTCAGACTAAACTCAGGGAACAGCAGAGAATGCAGAATGCAGATCATTCTCATGTGAAAGACACAAACAGAGTCTTGCAAAATAAAGTCATGTAGTAACATGCGCAAAAGCAGCATCGTGGCAGCAGAGCTCATGCTAACTTCGCAATGTCAAGAATGATCCTAAATGCCACATAACAAGGGATAAATCCATGCTGACAATTTACTCCCATTTTATCTATCACTCGGGACCATCGGGAGTCCAGTGTTTTGAAGTTAGCTTTTGCATCACAGTTGACAAGGGTAATTGGGTGATAAGAGCCTAGCTCTTGAACTGGTTTGTTTGTTTGGGAAAGACAATAATTTTCACCTCTGCACATGACTTCGGTGGATTACCCCCAATAAAAATTGCATAAAAATATCTATAATCACAATTTTTAGCTGATCAGCTAATACCTTATAAAACTCTGATGGTATTAAATCAGGCCCAGCAGCTTTCACATTAGATCTGCTCGAAAATGCCACAAGCATCTTATCCGCAGTCAGAGGTGCTTCTAAATATTCTATTTCTACCTCTGTCAATAGAGCAGCAAGCATCATATCTAAATAGTCACCAATGAAGACCTGCTTCTGAAAGTTTTCCCCTTCAGATTAATCAGTGTACAGAGATTGTTAATATTTCTGAAACGTCACTTGCATCTCTTTAGGGTCAGAAACTACACCCAATTCGGGTCCCTAATATTCATGATCTCCCTACGTGTATATTCCTGCCGGGTTCGTCTCGCCAATTGGTGACCTATTTTCCTTCCATTCTCATATATCTTCTCCGGATGGTAATGGCAGATTTATTCTCAAGGATGTTGCTAGCTCTATCTTTTAAAATTGTGAAGTCGCTTTGAGCCTTATCTACCACTGTACAGCCACTACAAGCAATTTTATCTCGTGTGCAAGTCTTAAGGGGAGAACTTGAATCATCTGTTTTTCAACGTTCCCTTTGTTGAAGGAAAATTGAATAGTTTGCCCCCAGGATGCAAGCTTTCATGGAGTCTCAGACGCTGACTAGGGAAGCTATTCCTACGTTTACCTTAAAGACCCCAGGATCCACTTCCTCATATGCTTCCTATAATCGTCATCAATGAATAACGCTTTCTAAATGTCCAAGTTTAGGTGTTTGCCTCACTCCCATCTCCGCAAGTTCCAGCACAAGCGGGTTGTGGTCAGGTCCAAGTCTGGGATGTCTGTGCTGCAGCGAAGATGATACAAAAAGATAGTCCAGTTTAGCATGTTTCAGATGGAGAAAAAAAAATAATTTAAAACCATCCTCTAGTGGTCTCACCTTTGCCCAAACATCTATCAAACCATGTGTTCTACATATATTTGATAACACTTTAGATACTCTAGGTTTTCTACCTACATAGTTTGGGTTGGACTCCCAGTTGCTTGGTAAGTTAACATTAAAATCTCCACAGAGAATGATGAGTAGTGGCCTTTGCGCTAGCTCATTTGCCAGTCAGTTAATAACGCCTGGATTTTCCTCTATATACCGATATACTGCACGAAGTGTAAAAGTGTCAGTCCCCAGAAGACTACACTTAGTGATCACCCATCTCCCCATAGAATTCGATTGTGTTTGAAAAAACTGCAGTTTATTATATCGGGCAAGAATAGCAACACTGCATATGCGTGTTCCTTGGGTTGTCCCCCCACAAGCATATAGTCCAAGTGTTTTTAACAAGTCCACCCTTGACTCTTCTACGAAGGTTTCTTGCAAGCAGACTGCGTGCATTGCTTCCAGTGCTTGCAGCCTTAAATACACCATTTGCCTTTTTTTGGGATTATTTAGCCCACAAATATTAATGGTGGCTATTCGAAGTTTCCCAACATCTGACATCCATGCCGCCATATTTTATTTTGCCTTCCTTGAGCACTAAGCCACATGTAGCCAACATACTCCTTCAGCTGCCAAGATCTCCTTAACTCCCGAAACCATAACCAAGTGCAATGAAATTGTGTGGTCCCTTCATCCTCCCGCCCACCCATAACCCCCACAAAATTAGCAATCATGCATAGCCCACTGCCCTACCACCCCTCTCTTCCACACAGTAAAAAGAGAACTTCATTTACCCCTTTTGCCCTTCACCAATGCCTCTTTCAGGTAACACATTTAAAGAGTCATCCCTTGACGGTCATTTAGCTTTACTGTTGCTGTTCTCCTGTACCAGCCTTGACAAAAATTCCTGAGCTTACATCTCCGATGTGAAGCAACGAATATGTCCTCTAAAAATTACCTTTAGCCTGGCCGGATTTAGAAGATAGGCCTCTGTCCCCATTTTTTTAAAGGGATTAATTAACTGCTGTAAATGCCATCTTCACTCCACGGTAACATGTGTAAAGTCTAGTTTAGCGAAAAATTATAACCCTTCAAATTATTGTTTAGAGTTCTGTCGTGCCTTGTTATGGATGTGCTGCTTCAGCTGGAAATTGTCAAAATAGAGTAGCATTACCCTAGGTCTTTTGGTCATACTCAGTGGGTGCTTTCTCGCCATAAGTGGGAGCCAATGAGCACGTTGGACCTCTGATTCCCAATCCCAGTTATCTTGGTCCGGAAAGGCTCCTTTCAGCAGATTAACCACATACTCTCTAGGACTATTGCCCACCACCCATTCTGGAATCCCCAGAAGACTTGAAAATTTACTGGACGCCTGTGAGAGGTACTGAGACCTGAAATGATTGTGGTAGTGTGCTCAGCAACCCCAGATTAAATTTGTTTTTATCTCTATGGATGATGGATGATATCCAGAAACACATGTCCAGAGATTTACAGTACTAATCTGCACCAACCTTGGTGGAATACTCCAGTAAATATTCAAGTAAGCATGTACCATGAACTGCATTTACCATAATGCTAAGGGTAGAACTGTGCTGGGAGGTGAAGCAGTGTGCTCCCACCCCTTTCTGTTTGAAAATGGTCCCTTGAGCCATTGAGCTGACGAGCTTGTGGAGATGCACCTGTGTGCCTGTGAGAGGTACTGAGACCTGAAAGGATTGTGGCAGCCTGCTCAGCAACGTCAGATTAAATGTGTTTTTATCTCTATGGATGATGGATGATATCCAGAAACACATGTCCAGAGATTTACAGTACTAATCTGCACCAACCTTGGTGGAATACTCCAGTAAATATTCAAGTAAGCATGTACCATGAACTGCATTTACCATAATGCTAAGGGTAGAACTGTGCTGGGAGGTGAAGCAGTGTGCTCCCACCCCTTTCTGTTTGAAAATGGTCCCTTGAGCCATTGAGCTGACGAGCTTGTGGAGATGCACCTGTGTGCCTGTGAGAGGTACGGAGACCTGAAAGTATTGTGGCAGCCTGCTCAGCAACCTCAGATTAAATTTGTTTTTATCTCTACTGATGACAGAAGATATCCAGAAACATGTATCTGGAGATTTAAAACACTAACCTGCACCAACTTTGGTGGAATACTCCAGTAAATATTCAAGTAAGCATGTACAATGCACTGCATTTACCATAACGTCAAGGGGTGCACTGTGCTGGGAGGAAACGCAGTGTGCTCCCACCCCTTTCTGTTTGAAAAGGCTCCCTTGAGCCATTGAGCTGACGTGCTTGTGGAGATGCACTTGTGCACTAGTGAGAGATACTGAGGCCTGAAAGGCATGTGGCAACCTGCCAAGCAACCCCAGATTAAATTTCCTTTTTCTTTATGGATGGCGGATAATATCCAGAAACACAAGTCTAGAGATTTACAGCACTAACCTGCCCCACCTTTGGTGGAATACTTCAGTAAATATACAAGTAAGCATGTACCATGAACTACATTTACTATAATGCTTAGGGGAAAACTGTGCTGGGAGGTGAAGCAGTGTGCTCCCAATCCTTTCTGTTTAAAAAGGCTCCCTTGAGCTATTGAGCTGACAAGCTTGTGGAGTTGAATCTGTGCACCTGTGAGATGTACTGAGACCTGAAAGGATTGTGGTAGCCTACTCAGAAACCCCAGATTACATTTGTTTTTATCTCTACGGATGACGGATGATATCCTGAAAAATGTGTCCACAGATTTTCAGCACTAACCTGCACCAGCTTTGGTGGAATACTCCAGTAAATATTCAAGTAAGCATGTACCATGAACTGCTTTCACCATAATACTAAGCAGACCCTCCAGGATTTCGCGATTTGCAAACAAATTCGCAAAAACAGCAGTTTTGTAAAAATGCAGCGATTTTCTCAAAACTGCCCGCAAAATCCGACCCCTTTGCTTGGCCCCGTGGGTCTTGCCATGGAGCCAATAGAAGTAGGGTCCTCAGGGTCCTCACAACAGGAAGGTAAGGTGGTGTGTTTATTTACACCCCTCACCTGCTCACCCACCCTGCTGCTGCTTTTTATTTCCTTCATTGAGGATCATGGGGCCTACCCAGGTAAGAACTCCTAATCTGCTGTCTTGTAGTTCTTTTGTTTTGTGGGCACACGGGGAATGCGGCGGGCCCTGGGGGGGGGGGGCATACTTTTTTTTTTAATTACATGTTGGGCCCGCTGCATTCCCAGTGTGTGGAGAGCCCAGGGAGGGCATTATTTTTGGGCCCCCCACAAACAGGGCACGTGGCAGGCCCTTTAGGTCATACTTGTTTTTTAAAGAGTGCTTGTTGGGCACGCAACATGCCCAATGTGCGGCGGGACTGGGGGGCATTATGTTTCGGCCCGCCGTACACTGGGCATGCCGCTGGCCCTGCTGGGCATATGTTAAAATTAAAAAATCACATGATGGGCCCGCTGTGGGCCCAGTGTGTGGCGGGCCCTGGGGGCATTATGTGTGTGCCCGCCGCACAAGGTGTATGTGGCGGACTCTGGGGGGCATACGTTTTTTTTAAAAAATTGCATGTTGGGCACGCCGTGTTCCCAGTCGGTGGAGGGCCCCGGGGAGAATTATGTTCTGGCCCGCTGCAGACGGGGCACATGGCGGGCCATAGGGGCCATTTCTTTTTTTTTCTTTTTTATTGCATTTTGTTTCCTCTGCATGCCCAGAGTGTGGTGGGCCAGGGGTTCATTATGCACACTGCACACGGGGCACGCAGCGGGCCCTGGGGGGCTTTTTTGAAAAACAAAATTGCATGTTGGGCCCGCCGCCTGCCCAGTGTGTGGCAGGCCCAGCGGTGTATTATGTTTGGGCCCGGTGCACATGGGGTATGCTGCGGGTCCTGGGGGGTCATATATATTTTTTTATTGAATCTTGGGCCCTTCGCGTGCCAAAGGTGAAGCGGGTTTGGGAGGGACATTATGTTTGGACCCGCCACACAAGAGGCACATGGCGGTCCCTGGGAGCATACTTTTCAAAAAACAAATTACATGTTGGGCCTGCTGCATGCCCAGTGTGCTGCGGGCCCGGGGGGCATTATGTTTGGGTCCACTGCACACGCAGAGTGCCCTGGGGGGCATACTTTTTTTTTAAAGTACTTCTTGGGCCAGCCGCGTGCCCAGTGTGCAGCGCCCCTGGGGGGCCTTATGTTTGGGCCCACTGCATACGAGGCACGTGGCAGACGCTGGGGGCATACATTTAAAAAAAATACATGTTGGGCCCATCGTGTGCCCATTGTGCGGTGGGCCGGCGGGCATTATGTTTTGTCCCGCCACACACGGGGCACTCTGCGTGCCCTGGGGGCATGTTTTTTTTTATTGCATGTGGGGCCTGGCGTGTGCCCAGTGTGCAGTGGGCCCGGGTGGGGCATTATGTTTGGGCCCGAAGCCGGCCTTGGGGGGGGCATATATTTTACTTTTAATTGCATGTTGGGCCCGTCACCTGCCCAGTGTGTGACGGGCCAGGGGGGCATTATGTTTGGGCCTGCCGCACACGGGGTACCCAGCAGGCCCTGGGGGGGCATATTTTCTTTTTTTAATTGCATGTTAAAGTGTATGTTGTGCCCGCTACGTGCCAAGTGTGCTGCAGGGCCAGGGGGCATTATGTTAGGGCCCGCTGTGCACAGAGCATGAGGAGGGCCCTTGGGGCATCATTTTATTTTTAAGTACATGTTGGGCATTGCTTTTTTGGGGCCCACCGCACATGGGGCAGGTGGCTAATTTGTTTTTTTCAAATAGGAAGGGCTAGTCAAGCCTCCACTAACTTTTTTTCTTCTTTTGTAGAGTCTCGGAGGGAAGAATCTGATGGTTCAAGAGCCGTTGATCTATCTGGCAACTAATATATGCTTGCTGCTGCACAGAACTGGTAAGTTTTGGGCCCGCCATGGGCCCAGTGTGTGGCAGTCCCTGGGGGCATTATTTTTGGGACTGTTGGGCACATGGGCCCAGGGGGCATATGAGGGTGCTGTGGTTTTTAAAGAGGCGTAGTGGGGTAAGTGTCAGTGTTGTGGGACAGATGACATGGGAAGGGCTAGCCGAGCCTACTCTAACTCTTTTTTCTTCTTTGTAGAGTCTCGGAGGAATGAAGCTGCTGGTTCAATACCCATTGGGCCATCTGACAACTAATATATGCTTGCTGCTGCACAGCACGTGTAAGTTTTGTTTTCTGTACACGTCCGGGGAGATGAATACTACATATGATAAAGCGCAGAACCTTGAGGTCACCGCCAATATTTGTAAAGTACTACTTGCGATGGGTGGGAGGGATGTGCATGGTTTGGCAATGGGATTCTTTGTGATCATGTGGGTTTCATAATTGTTATTTCTTTTTTGTTTTTCTTGGGGATGGTAGGGGGCTGTCTTGGGATTTTCCCTACACACCCTTTAAGCACTGTTCCCCCCGAGTGTAAACGCCTGATATATGTGCTCCTACAAAGTACACTTGTACAGATTTGTTTTGGGCAGTAAGGTTTCATTATCTTTGCAGGTGGCTCATCCTTCCCTTTTTTTTGTTTTTCCTCTACCCATGCAACCTTTGTAATATTATTTTTTTATTTGCAGGCGCTTTGGGGCAGGGTTGTTTTTTGGGGGGATACACTTTTGGCTTATGTTTTTTATGTTTACCTCATACCCCCACTGCCCTCCACAGATGACTCAAAATTGCCTAGCTGGAACACAAGTGTGCCATTCCACTTTAGAGGACCTCTGATTACTTGAATGTATTAACACTTCGTGTATGCAACTTTGCTTCAAAAAGTTTCACGTTCTCCTTTCTTTGCAACTGACCATGCTGTTTTAACACTGCTTGCTCAATGCCATCTGTGGAGTGCCGTTTCCCATTGCGGATCTGTACCAACAAGTTTTACATTTTTTGAGATTTGCATGCGATTCAGAGTTACATGCATTTGTAATCATTGCTTCTCCACTCTTTCTTAACTTTCCATTCAACAATTGCAATGCCTTTTTCCCCTTTGAAACATCTAGTAAAACCAAATATATTTGTAGGTGAGTTACGTGACTGCACCACATGCCCGAGATCTTTTGGATTCCAAGGGAGCAACAAGCAACCACAACAAAAGCACAATGGAGAAATTTCTGCAGCCTGTGAAAGCTGTGAAGCACCGATCAAACCTACCTACCCATATAACCGCAGCAGATCAGGCGAGAGAGTACAGCACCATGATGCATGCTGATGATGGTGTGCTGTTTTGCAGTGTGTGCAATGTGGCAGTGGATCACATCCGGAAACAAACAGTGGATATGCATGTGTGGTCCCAAAAACACTGAAAGGGCTGTACAGATGATCCAGACCCTCACTCTTGCCAAAAAGTGCCCCTCAGATGATTGTGAACTCACTTGTCACAAAAAGTACAGCTGCCGGTGCCTCAAACTAGGAAATTATAAGTGAGTGGGCCAATGTCTGCACAGCGCTAAACATTCTGCTGAGCAAAACCGACCACCCTGTGTTGCGCAACTTTCTCCACAAGCGAGTATGAAATGGTGGAGCAATTCCTGGAAGTCTTCATCTTCAAGAATGTTATCTCCCAGAGAGTTATATAGGAGCCAAGAATGAGCTGAAAGAATACTTGCAAGATCAAAAGATCAGTGTTATATTTGATGAAACACCTGATGTCAAAGGGCGGTGTGTATTAAATGTGTTGCTTGCAGTGGTCTCTGCTCAGGGTGGCTGTCAGATCCACACCTACCTAGCAGACACAGTGTTCCTCTCACATTGCAACCATGGGACTGTAGCGCAAGCAGTTGGGAAGGTGCTCACAGAGTACAGCATAGCCTTTCAGAACGTTATTTAACACTGACAATGCAGCATACATGCTCAAGGCATTCAACACTAGTTAACACAGTGATCAAAGAAACTGCATTAAAGTTCAATTGACACTGTGGCAGAAAAATGCATCTGATGGACTTATTCCAGAGTCAGACACCAGTGACAATAAAGGTGTATGTTTATTTGGAGGGCCTCCACATGAACCTAACAAACAATTCAGTCCGTACTGTGAAGTCACTACAACCAGTTCTACAGACCACTGCAGGGGCTAAATTATCTCTGATACAGAAAAAAAGATAACATCCCAGCTTAATGAAGCTTTTGAACATTTTCTGGAAAAGGTGGGCATATACAAAGGGGTGGCCCAACCAGGCATTAGATTCTTGAAACAAGTGCTCCTTTTCAATCCTGACTCTGCATCCTGCCTTAGGACAAGAGTGCACATTCAGCCATCCCTAGTTTGAGCGAAGTTCCTGATCAGGAGCTTAGCCTCTACTTTGAACATGTAGGCCCAGAAGCAGTACAGGTATCTGTTTCTGGGGTGATTGACACTGACCTCTTTTGGCGTGGGATGGCTGACCCCATTCCAGTCCTTTCACAGCTTGCAGCTGTGTACAAGGGCTGTGTGACCAGTTCTGCAGATGCTGAAAAGAGCAACATCAACTACAAAATTATTGTGTAAGCCAGACGACAGTGCCTCTCAGAGAAATCCATCCGGGCATTATTGTTTTTGCATTATAATCAGCAGAACAATATAGGGCTAGATTTAGACTGCTCAGAAGAACTGCACATTAATGGCCAAGATTAACACAACAAGAATACAGGTTCTGTGGGCATTTATTCAATAACATGTTTATGTCCTCTATTAAGCCTTGAAGCAAAACACATTGTCTAAATTGTAAATAAACCAAATATACATAGACTTAATGTTGTAAAATAACTCCAAAACTAAGTGTTTGTTGTAGGAAAAAGTGCAAAATAAAGTGGCTCAAAATGCAACTAAATTTCCAAATTTATGCCTCTAAATTTCCAGATTAGTGCAGCTAAATTTACTAGTTCATGCCACAATATCTTGGGGGGTCTGGCTAAGGGTGGACTGTGCTGGGAGGTGAAGCAGTGTGCTCCCACCCCTTTCTGTTTGAAAAAGAAACCATGAGCCATTGAGCAGACGAGCTTCTGGAGATTCACCTGTGCGCTCGTGAAAGATACTGAGACCTGAAAGGATTGTGGCAGCCTGCTCAGCAACCCCAGATTAAATGTGTTGTTATCTCTACTGAGACTGAGGAGGGATGACATCCAGAAACACATGTCTAGAGATTTACAGCACTAACCGTTCCCAATTTTGGTGGAATACTCCAATAAATATTCAATTAAGCATGTACCATGAACTGCATTTACCATAATGCTAAGGGGCAAACTATGCTGGGAGGTGAAGCAGTGTGCTCCCACACCATTCTATTTGATGTAGTGGGTATTAGTTGCCTGAAGATTTGTGCTTTTGTCGTCCCTTTTCCCTGCCTCAGGATCTAGATTTGTTGCATGGGGTCCCGTTTGTATGTGGATTATTTACCTTGGGTCAGGGCCATTAGGTAGGATGCACTTAAGGAGACAGACGATTACAGGCATACAAATATATTTTTTTATTATTGGTGGGTGCTGCTCCTGCTTGATTTCAAGTTGGTCCACACAATCATCACATATTTCCTTTTTGATGGGTGCAGATCCTCCTTGATTACTTGTGGGCCCCCACAATAGCATTGTGCTTCAAAGCTGCCATGCATGCAGGTCAGTGAATGCTATCACTCAGCAGGAGTGTGAGGGCCAAGGGACAGGCAAAAAGTGTTGCTCATTTGTGGCTGAACGTTGTAAGGTTTTCCTTATAGAACAACCTTACTGAAAAACAGCTCCACTCATAACCTCTGTCCAGTACAGGAAATTCATATTTGCAGTTATAAGTTTCCATGAAGGTTGCTCACAGCCCAATATTTATAATATCAACCCTATTTAACATGGCTGCCAATGTAATATCTGGGCAAAACCATGTTCCTTCCTGTTTAAGGTTATAAAAGGAATCTAGATAGCAGAAGTACTACATTGCAATACTACTTGTCTTGTAGGTTTCCTCACTCCTCCAGTGTTTGTTTCAGTTGGTCCTGGTTTTCAGTCCTGTTATTTGTAGGACTGTTTTTCTTTTCCTTCTCGATCATTTTGCTACTTCTTCTCTGGACACCCAAAGCTCCCAAGAGGTTTTTTTGAATGCTACTTTCTTATTCCTACATTTTGGGCCCCTCTGCAGATGCTGAAAAGAGCAACATCAACTACAAAATTATTGTGTAAGCCAGACGACAGTGCCTCTCAGAGAAATCCATCCGGGCATTATTGTTTTTGCATTATAATCAGCAGAACAATATAGGGCTAGATTTAGACTGCTTAGAAGAACTGCACATTAATGGCCAAGATTAACACAACAAGAATACAGGTTCTGTGGGCATTTATTCAATAACATGTTTATGTCCTCTATTAAGCCTTGAAGCAAAACACATTGTCTAAATTGTAAATAAACCAAATATACACAGACTTAATGTTGTAAAATAACTCCAAAACTAATTGTTTGTTGTAGGAAAAAGTGCAAAATAAAGTGGCTCAAAATGCAACTAAATTTCCAAATTTATGCCTCTAAATTTCCAGATTAGTGCAGCTAAATTTACTAGTTCATGCCACAATATCCTGGGGGGTCTGGCTAAGGGTGGACTGTGCTGGGAGGTGAAGCAGTGTGCTCCCACCCCTTTCTGTTTGAAAAAGAAACCATGAGCCATTGAGCAGACGAGCTTCTGGAGATTCACCTGTGCGCTCGTGAAAGATACTGAGACCTGAAAGGATTGTGGCAGCCTGCTCAGCAACCCCAGATTAAATGTGTTGTTATCTCTACTGAGACTGAGGAGGGATGACATCCAGAAACACATGTCTAGAGATTTACAGCACTAGCCTTTCCCAATTTTGGTGGAATACTCCAATAAATATTCAAGTAAGCATTTACCATGAACTGCATTTACCATAATGCTAAGGGGCAAACTATGCTGGGAGGTGAAGCAGTGTGCTCCCACACGATTCTATTTGATGTAGTGGGTATTAGTTGCCTGAAGATTTGTGCTTTTGTCGTCCCTTTTCCCTGCCTCAGGATCTAGATTTGTTGCATGGGGTCCCGTTTGTATGTGGATTATTTACCTTGGGTCAGGGCCATTAGGTAGGATGCACTTAAGGAGACAGACGATTACAGGCATACAAATATATATTTTTTTTATTGGTGGGTGCTGCTCCTGCTTGATTTCAAGTTGGTCCACACAATCATCACATATTTCCTTTTTGATGGGTGCAGATCCTCCTTGATTACTTGTGGGCCCCCACAATAGCATTGTGCTTCAAAGCTGCCATGCATGCAGGTCAGTGAATGCTATCACTCAGCAGGAGTGTGAGGGCCAAGGGACAGGCAAAAAGTGTTGCTCATTTGTGGCTGAACGTTGTAAGGTTTTCCTTATAGAACAACCTTACTGAAAAACAGCTCCACTCATAACCTCTGTCCAGTACAGGAAATTCATATTTGAAGTTATAAGTTTCCATGAAGGTTGCTCACAGCCCAATATTTATAATATCAACCCTATTTAACATGGCTGCCAATGTAATATCTGGGCAAAACCATGTTCCTTCCTGTTCAAGGTTATAAAAGGAATCTAGATAGCAGAAGTACTACATTGCAATACTACTTGTCTTGTAGGTTTCCTCACTCCTCCAGTGTTTGTTTCAGTTGGTCCTGGTTTTCAGTCCTGTTATTTGTAGGACTGTTTTTCTTTTCCTTCTTGATCATTTTGCTACTTCTTCTCTGGACACCCAAAGCTCCCAAGAGGTTTTTTTGAATGCTACTTTCTTATTCCTACATTTTGGGCCCCTCCACAGCAGGCCACTTCTTTCACATCATTCATTTCATTCATTGACATAGTTGCTGCTGTAAGAAACTGTCATTAGTTGTCCATAATAAACCAGGGAAAAAATATATGTTTATGGCCTGGGCATATGTAAATTCATTTTATATTCTAAGAGTAAGGATGGATTTCAAAACCATGTTTAATTCTATTCATATGAGTCTTGGAAGGGGGAGGATTTGCAGTATTGGATGACTTTAACATTCATTTCATTTCAAATTTCTTTATTTCGGCTGAAATGCCATAAAAGAATCACAACAAATTTCATTATATTAAAAAGAAATTTTGGCATAAAACATTAAAAACCATCAGCTAAAATACATTTCATGATACAAATAGATCGAAGCACAACCATCAATGAGATACTAGAAAAGCCCCCACTAATTACTAGAAGATGTTCTAATTCTCTTTTTAAGGATAATCTTCATTTACAACTGTTGCCCCTTTTTTTCCTTAGGAAAAAGATTAAATGTAAGAATTGACTAACACTAAATATTATTGGTTAATTTGTGTTAGTTGTGAGAATTCTCAAAGCCTGTTTACATGATCTCACGCCCAACAATAGGCATAGCGGTTTGATCCATCTTTTTCTAGCCAATACATAGGCGGGACAGAAAAAGAGAATATGAGACTCATTTTCAATCTGGTGGCAATCACACATGGAACAAATTTCGTCTGCCACTAGGGATGGGGCATTAGGCCTCCTTGCCCAACGTGCCAAAGTTGTTTCTATTAAGAGATTCTCATACCTTAATTTTAAGAATAGGGTTTTGGCAAGAGGGGGCTCTATCTCATCCATAAAGGTCTCAAATAATGGCTCATCCTTAAAGCTAAGGAAATTTGTTACTAAGGTTCCAGCAGTTGAAGCGCTTATTGTCATATTAACAATAAAGCTCCAAAAGGCCCATTTTAAAATTAGTTTTGGGTTAGACGGTAGTTGCTCTGGGTTCTCCCAAAAGTGTTTTAAACCTATTTTGCTGAACCAAATTTTAACGTGCTTTAACCATGGGATGGTTTTCGAATTGTCTAGCTCCATGATTTCTTTTAGCCCGTCTCTATAATCGTGTAATTCAGGCACCCGCCATATTCTAACCCATAACATCAATGGGCGAATTATGGTGTAATGATCAGTTCTTTTAATGTTTAAATCTAATTGAAGGGGCACTAGAGGGGTGCCTCTTGGGACCCTTACCAAGCTTCTCATAAAATTATTGTCCAGGACACTAAAAGTATCCTTAGACCCTGGTCCCCAGATTTCTGCACCATATAGCACCGCTGGTTGTACCTTAAATTTGAAAAGCTCAATGGCTGGGAACACAGCTTTGCTAGTACTCAGACTTTGTTCCCTGAGGATTGGCTTTGCATTCTGAGTGAATGCCAACTTGCTCTTTTCCATTTGGGCTCTCCAGGAAAATTTGGAATCTGATGTAACCCCTAAGTATGAGAATTGGGGGACCGATTCTAGTTTTACTTCATTCAATGTTAGACAGCCTTTATCGGTTTTTGATGGATTTAGGGCCATACATTTAGTCTTTTTCCCATTTATCTCCAGTCCTTTCTTACTACAATATTCACTAAAAGAATTCAGTAGTGCCTGGAGACCTTTCTTAGGTTGGGAAATCAGAATAGTGTCGTCAGCAAATAATAAGGATGTTACCCTTTCTCCATTCAATTTTTGGTGAATCGCTTAAACATCCCTCTAGGTGTGAAGGGATGTCATTCACAAAAAGGGAAAAGAGTGTGGGGGCCAATACGCAGCCTTGGCGAATGCCACGCTTGATAGGAATTTTTTGGGTTAGTTCCCCGTTTGGGCCCCATCGAATTTTCGCAAAATTCCCTTCGTGTAGCTCTTTTATCTGTACCAATAGACTATTTGGCAACCCTACTACACATGTTTTCCATAAAAGAATGCGTTGCACTAAATCGAACGCTGTCCTCAAGTCAACGAAAGCAACGTATAAATGTCCCTTTTTAATATGTACATATTTCCAAAAAAGGCAACAAAATCTAAATATCTGGTCTATTGTGCTCACTTTGCATCGGAAACCAGCTTGGATTTGGTTAAAATTGCGTTTTCCTCCATCCAGTCACTGACCCGAGTTAAGATGTGTCGTGAATAGATTTTCTGGAGGATGTCCATCAGGCTGATTGGCCGGTAATTGGAGGGATCCATCCTATCCCCTTTTTTGAAAATTAAAACAATTTCAGCTCCCCTCCAGCTTTTGGGGAAATCTAAGGTAAGGGATAACTCATTACACAAATAGTTTATATATGGTGCCCATACTTTTAAATCATGCTTATATAAATCCCCTGGAATCTTATCTAGGCCTGGGGCTTTACCAGTCTTTATTTGGCTAATTGCCAACTCGGTTTCGCCTAGTGTAAAGTCCAGGCAATCTGTAGGATGTTCAAAGCATGGGACATCCATATCCAATTGAGCATCCTCATACTTTTTATAAAGGTTAGTAAAGTGGTTAATCCATGTTAACTCGTCCAAATAGACGTCCTTAACTACTCTCCCTGCATGAGTTCCATTGGCTACTAGCCTCCAAAAGCCTACGTTGTCACGTGTCTTGGCCGCTAGCAGCATATCAGCCCATTTTTCCTCCTCCCAGGCTATTTTAGAAGCCTTTTGAACTAACTTGTACTTATTCCTTGCTATTTGTATGTCAGATGGTGGCTTAGATTTAATTGCTGATAAAAGAGCCCTTTTAGATTCTCTACAGGTTCTGTCATACCATGGTTTGCTATGGGACAGATTCTGCATCTTTTGTTGGTTCTTCTTGGGCATTTTGGTAACTAACATTTTTAATTCATTAAAAAAAATTTGTGTAGTGACATAAAGTAGATTGAATTTTCCTCATCTGCCATAGAACCTATGTATGAACCAAAGGTCCCTGCGAAAAGTGTGTATATTTCTGCGAGAATCTCCCCATGGTCCAGTATAAATGGCCATTTGAGTACTCGTCTATTATTACTGATATGGATTTCAATATTGTCACCATTACTTCCATCTGCTGGAGGTGAAGGAACTACTCCCTCAAACAAGGAAGCTTCCACTGAAAGACTCAAAGGGAAGTGGTCACTTTCTTGCCTGTCCTTTACCTCAAGGTCTAGAATACTCGGCCAGATGGGTATAGAAACAATCACAAAATCTAGGTTGCTTTTGCCATTGTTTCTACTAAAAGTTGGTCTTTTCAAACTGTCAGACGGAAACCGTCCATTGCAAGCCCTGAGGCAATACTCCGTACATAATTTTGTTATTTGAACTGCCAAGACCGAGCATTTTACCGGTTTGGCATTCTCAAGGAGCGGGGATTTTGTTGGCTTGGTCCTCCTCTTCAAAAATATCGCTAAGCCCCTGGACTGGTTCATAATTACAGTTTAGATCACCAGCCAAGATAACATAATCCTCCTAACCATCTAGTCTACTTAAAAAACAGTCTAGTTTAGTTAGTGTAAGTGATTCTCTTGATGGGGGTGTTGGTCTATTATAGACATTAATTAGGAGAAAATGTTTCCCTTCGCGTGTAGTAAT
Source organism: Lissotriton vulgaris (assembly GCF_964263255.1). Taxonomy (NCBI): domain Eukaryota; kingdom Metazoa; phylum Chordata; class Amphibia; order Caudata; family Salamandridae; genus Lissotriton; species Lissotriton vulgaris. The sequence continues at coordinate 440,183,542 of NC_141691.1, read as the reverse complement.
TCTTAACGCTAATATGTCAAGAGAGTTTGTATCCACCACCTCAGTTTGTACCCTTAGATTTACTTTCACCTAGATTAATAATCCACCCGAGGGCCTTCCACTTCTGGATGGGATAGCACCTATTCCAAAGGATTTAAACCCTATTCTGTGTGGTGTAACCACTGCCCAGGTTTTCTGTAACAGACAAAAGTCAAAAGTATCAATGAATCTTGCCCATTCAGGATCCCTTAAATTTTTTGAGACTCCGGCTATGTTCCAGGAGACTAATTTTAGTGACTCCCTTGTTCTAGCTAGGGTCTCGGGTTGGGCCACCAGGGATGGCACCTCAGTTGTTGACATTCTTATCGGGTTGTTTTGAGCTACTCCTAATACATTTGGACATTTACAGCTCTCCCCCTGAATATTTTTATCCCTCACTACCATATTGGCCATTGGTAAAAACCCGGAATTCCCCATCACATCTGCTCCATTATCAACACCCTCTATACTGGGGGTATGTATTCCACTTTCCTCACCCCCCTCCCCGGTCTCACAAAACATCAATCGCAATCGTCTAGGCCACTAAATATGTCAAATCTATTTGTGGTCTCCAGAGGTGTGAATGGTTTTAAGTGATCCATTCTCCTGTTGATGGCGTTGTTAGGTCTAGCTGGTACATAGTTCCACCCATGGGGATCAGGGATCAACATAGGATATGGCACGTATTGAGGGTTCCTAACACTTTGTGTGGTTGGAGGATGGATATTCGGGTGGATTTGTGTTATCATTTGTTGTGGCAGTTGTTGCTGAGATGGAAACACCACTGATCTTGGATAGAAGTACGTCAGTGGTCTGGGAATTATACAGTTATTGGTACTACCTGGTGGCCAATTTAATATAAATTGGACAGCGTTTGGATCCCTAAAGTTCACTACCACCACATCACCCTCAATGTCCTTAGGTCTGCCCCCCAACCACTGAAGACGGCGAACGTGAACGAGTTCGCCACTGATGTTGTTTGCCATTGGCCTGAATAAGCTCAGCCAATGCATGATCTTGTTATTCAGTTGTGCAAAACCCTCCCACTTGTTCAGTTCCAACACAGGCACCCCTGTAAGGACTACAACGAAAGGTACTGCTTCCGGCGGAAGTTCTGGGAGTGGAGCCCATTTGGGTCTCCCCCAGATGTGCCTAGTACCTTCCGCTTACCGTGTTGATCTCCCCAACGATGTATTCGCCATGCCCTTGGATGGTTTACTAGCTGGGATAGCCGGGATTTGATCGGGTTTGGCTTGTGGCAAATTGGAAGGTGGATTGTGTTGTTTGATCATTTTATTTTCGGGGTGCTTCGAAGTGGTTGGATTCATGTTTGGAACAGAAGTCGGGACAGATGTAATAGGTTGGGTTGGCAGTGTAGTATTTTGTGTAGCATTACTTGCAACTGTCTTAAAGGTAACGCCCTTACTTCCCAATTCCTGCTCAATTTTCCCTAGTCTGTCTTCCACTTTGTTCAGTCTCTCTAAAATTGCTATGGAGTAGCTTCTAATTAAGCTCTCTATGCTATCCAATGTAACAAGGCCTTGCACTACTTGAGGCACATTGTCAGCCACGCTGGTATCTAGGCTAACCTCCTTGTCTTTGGGCATGATAGGTGAGGGTAGAGGTGTTGTATTAATTCCCTCTAGTACAGCTATAGGGGCCTTAACACTCCCAACAAAAATCTTTGCCTTTTTTCCGAAGTCGGAATGGCTCAGCTTTTGTTGTTGTGATTCCCCCCTTTTCTGCCGTTTTTTATTGGGGGGTGGACCATATATTCTAGGCGGAGGCGTTATTTTTTAACCCTGTGTCATGTTGTTTTTCATGACAGAGATACAGAGGTATTCGATGCCTCCGTTATGCTGGGGGTACTAATATGGTTGATAGGGGGAGGGCCATTCGTATACGGCTTGGGGCAAGTATTTGGTGTGAGCGGGGAATCTCTCTGTACCAAAGGCTGACTTTCCAGCAGAGGTACACTATCATTACCATTCTGGCTCCCCTCGTCAATAGAAGTAACAGGTAAGGGTGATAGAATCACTAACCTGTTCTTCATACTTTCTACAGAACGACGGCGTTCAGCTCGTCGCTCTGCTAAAGCAGTTTCCTTAGGGATGTCAGCAGTAGACTTTGTGAAATAGTTGTCCAAGGTCCTGTTTAGCAAACCCCCTTGCTTATCTGGCATAGCTTGGTCTGTACTTAACGGTATGAATGACATTTATAAAAGACTAGCAGCAATGAATAATGGAGCAATGTGGTCTCTTTTGCAATTACACAGGAATGGCTAACGGCCAGGGGGCTATGCCCAGTCCAGTCTCCTCGGGCCTCTGAGGGCCACAGAGGGCTCGCCCTTTGCCCGGGCTTAGCCCCGAGCTTTGTCCCGCACGCGTCCCGCTTCGCAGACAGCCAAACCTACTCTTGTAGTCCTTGGTAATCAGGGGGCGTGGCCGCTGCGGGAAGAGGCTGCAGCTGTTAGAATCGCCTTGCAGTCCCGCAGCGGTAGGGGGGAGGTCAGCGGCACACCGGCAGTTCCAGCACGCCGCCTGTGGCACCCACACAGCCCCAACAGCAGCTCTGACGGAGGTCCCGGTCCAGCGAGAGTCCAGCAGGCGCAAGAGCAACATGTGAGTAGCACCCGCGCAGCGGGTGCTGCGAAAAGTTAAAGGGCGCGGTAATCAGGGGGCGTGGCCGCTGCGGGAAGAGGCTGCAGCTGTTAGAATCGCCTCGCAGTCCTGCAGCGGTAGGGGGGCGGTCAGCGGCACATCGGCAGTTCCAGCACACCACCCGGGGGAACCCACACAGCCCCAATAGCAGCCCTGACGGAGGTCCCGGTCCAGCGAGGGTCCAGCAGGCACAAGAGCAACAAGTGAGTAGCACCCGCGCAGTGGGTGCTGTGAAAAGTTAAAGGGCGCGGTAATCAGGGGGCGTGGCCGCTGCGGGAAGAGGCTGCAGCTGTTAGAATCGCCTCGCAGTCCCGCAGCGGTAGGGGGGCGGTCAGCGGCACACCGGCAGTTCCAGCACGCCGCCCGCGGCACCCACACAGCCCCAACAGCAGCTCTGACGGAGGTCCCGGTCCAGCGAGGGTCCAGCAGGCACAAGAGCAACAAGTGAGTAGCCTCATTCACTTTCTTGCTATTTCTATTTTTAGGGCCTGGTTACGACTTTGGGTATAAGGGACTTGCCTTCGCAGTCCGACTACTTGATTATGAATTGAGCAGAAACACAGCCTCCAGACCACCCCCTCTGTCAATATCAAAGAGAGAGGCAGAGGTGGCCTATGAAGGTGGTGCAGTTTTTTGTTTTTTTTCTGTGTGAATTGTGACCTGCCTTTCCCCCTACATTTTCCAGGTGGGGACACTGCTTCCAGGGTGAATGCTCCATTGTGCAATATAACTGGTGCTCATGTTTTGACCTCTGATGCTTTCGGGTCTCACAGAGATGAGTACTAAACGCAAACTGCACTCCTGACATAGCATCTGCCATCCTGAGGAATGACTGCCCCAATCGCCCTGCTGGAGGCTTCGCCATCGTCCACAAAAATTCCCTCCGACTGACAACCTCCATCTAAAATGATGCCTCGCCTCCCGAAGCAAACCGAGTGCGCAACGAGTCTCAGCTGGAACCTCTAATCATCACTTAAAAAACACGGCGTTTGCAACCCGTTTTTGAAGTTGTTTTTCATCATACACGGCTGCCATAAGATCCGCTTTAACAATAAATGAAATTATAACTGGTGGCATAACACTAATTTTGACAGCTCATTTGCCTGTTGACGTTCCACAACAGTAAACTATCTTGTGTGCCCTCCGCTAACTTCAAATGTCCTGTGATGCGAGTCAAAATAATTCATCTTCATTGAAGAAATTCAGGTTACACCATGCTCTCAAGCCCTGATGACAATCCTGCGAAACACCGCAGGGATTAGAAACACGTCTGCCATTTTCATCTGTCTTTCCCACATAGCGCAATTGTTAATTCCTATTCTCCGGTGAGGGTGGGCAATCCACAATGCATCCCTCAGAGAAGAATTTTTTCCCATGTGGTTACAGTTCTTTTCCAAAAAATGCCTATTGATAGGGCAATGGGTAACTGACAATAACTGTTTATTGCTGGTGTAATTGTATGCACTTTGTCCATTAATCACTGTTTTTTGTAAACATCGTTGCACTGTTTAGGTTGTCTATTTACACTGTTTATGTATACAAATCACAAGCTTTGAAGTTAATATGTATTGCATCTCAGGCATGAAGTAAAGAAATTTGAACATATCTCTCCCGGTCTCAAAGAGCTAAATTGGCTCCCCATAGAAATGCGAGACAACTTCAGAACTGCTTGTCTCACTCGCAAAGCTCTGCACACTGGCAACCCCACCTATCTAGCAGCTAAACTCAAGAAAGCAGGGCAGACAAGAAATCTCAGGAGCACCAACACTCTTCTTATCCCTCCGAAAACCGGCAAACAAAAAACCTTATCTTGCTCTTTCTCTGGAAATGCACCGAAAATCTGGAATGCCATCCCAGTACACATCAGGACTAACCCTTCCTTCAAAAAATTCAAAAGCCAACTCAAAGTGCTCTTCCTCAATAGAGAAGTCACAACGTGTCAAGGGACCCATTCAACAGAACTGCACCTTACTGAAGATCCAATCACTTGGATAAGAACAAACTCTGGCAAGCCCACTCCCCTTTTTTTAATATAGTGCTGGCCAGACCCGGAGGTATCGGAGCGCTTTACAACATTTGTCAAGTGACTGTTGGGAATACACAGAATTCTAACAGTAAATATAGCATAAGTCCTGTGGCATTCAAATGTAGAGTAGTAGTCATAGTCGAGTGGGGAACAACGGTGTCACCCTTGTCTCCCACTCGACTATGACTACTACTCTACATTTGAATGCCACATGACTTATGCTATATTTACTGTTACAATTCTGTGTATTCCCAACAGTCATTTGACAAATGTTGTAAAGCACTCCGATACCTCTGGGTCTGGCCAGCACTATATAAAACTCCTAAATAAATAAATACATAAAATAAATACATAAAATAAATAAATATAAGGTATGAGTAGCAATTATTGAATCCTAGGATTGATGTCTGTTGTGGCTTTGAATCATACGTTTTCACCCAGTCACACCTTCAATTTCACTCAGCAGTTAATGCTCATATGCCTAGGATAGGGCAACTGATGTGCGAAGAATGCCATTGAATAGGAATGGCACAGCTGTGCAGAGTTCACCACATATACTTTCTCACTAGGGGTTGTATTGTGATGTTTTCTGTTGAAAGAGCAGAGCAATGTTTTTTATATGCACCTGCAGTGTGTAAAGTTATTCATTTATCCCAATATTTCTCTGAGCTTGTCTAGCTCAGAAACAGAAAGAGCTCATTTGCTCACTATTTCCCAGCTGTGTTGTCAGAAAATCTAGCTGTAACTTGGGCAAATAGCAGGTTAAAATAATTTACTTTATACACTACAGGTGCATACAACGTGTGCTCAGCAATGGTTCTTTTTGCAGCTTTGCTGTAGAACACATAATGATACTGCCTAGCAGCACTGGTGTCTCTAGAGGAGTTCAAATAGGGCCTGTGCCCCAGCTCAATTTGTCCTGCCCCCTCCCCCCTCCCCACCATCTCTTGGGTCACCCACCACAAGTTTGAATGAACCAGGATGTGGCACAGAAAAACAGACACTGCACCCTGCCACACACATTCATTTGTGTAAATACTTTACATTAAAAGCAGTGCTGTTTGCCTAAAATGCTTACATCTTACATAGTATATATGGTTGTCTGTATCTACATCCATCTATACTACTAGTATAAAGAGAGAACAGAAACCTTTTGGCAAGGTAAACACGGGAACCACAGCGCCAATCCACACACCCAATACATTGTTAGAATCCTCAGGGTGTGTAGATGGACATAGGCGACATAAAATAAAAAAATAACGTAAATTAAAAAAAAATAATTTGTAAACAAAGTAGTCCCCTAAAACGAGCGAGGGCCGCGACGTAGTGCTGACCGCGACCATCACGTAATGCGACCTACACGTAATGACGACATGCGGGGAGGAGTGGTGACGTGCGGCAAGGAATGGCGGTGAAGTCCAGAGCAGGATGCTCAGGTAAGGCAAAGGCAGGCGGGAGGCAGGAGGCGGGCGGGAGGTGGGAGGCAGGCTGGAGGCAGGAGGCGGTATGGGCAATGTCCGCAAGAGGCTCAAGGCGCGAGCCGGGAGGCGGGCGGGAGGCAGTATGGGCAATGTCGGGGCGGGCGGCGGGGAGGCGGGAGGGATGCGGTCTGGCCAATGTCGGGGCGGGCGGGGTATGGGCAATGTCCACAAGAGGCTCGAGGCGGGAGGTGGTATGGGCAATGTCGGGGCTTGCAGCGGCGAGGTGGGAGGCGGGAGGGATGCGGTCTGGCCAATGTCGGGGCAGGCGGGAGTGCGCAGAGGCTGAAAATGCTCCCCCAGCCCCCTTCTGCCCCGGGCAACGCCGGGGCGGGCTGCTAGTACTAATATAACAAAGAGAGAGCCCAAACCTTTGAGACGGGTAATCTCAGGAACCACAGCACCAATCACAACACCCAATACAGCGTTGGAAAGGGCAGTTGCAGCAGAAGGACATAGGCTATGCAGATGCCCACCATATACATTTAAAAGGTAAAAGAACCATGTCAGCAAAGTAGTCACTTGAGCGCGTGTCTGCGTTGTGCTGTGGGCGAGTGCTGGGGGCGTGACAAACGCTGGGGGAATTTGGTACGTTCCGCCCTTCATGACATGTCCCATATCGTGTGCTAATCCCACCCTCCTCCCTTTAAATACCCCTGCACCCCATAATCATAACCCACACTTACTCCTTAAAATACCCCGACACCCTTAAACACTAAACCATCTTAACCCTATACCCCAAAACCCAAACCTATCCCTAAACCCTAAAAATTCCCCTGTACCCTAAAACCCAAACCTAGCCCTGAACTCTATAAATACCCCTGTACCTCATAACCCAAACCTACCCCTGAACCCTAAAAATACCCCTGTACCCCAAAACCCAAACCTACCCCTGAACCCTAAAATACACCAGTACTCCAAAACCCAAACCTAGCTCTGAACCCTTAAAATACCCCTGTACCCCAACACCCGAACCTACCCTGAACCCTAAAATACCCCTGTATCCCAAAACCCATACCTAGCCCTGAACCCTAAAAATACCCCTTTACCGCAAAACCCAAACCTAGCACTGAACCCTTAAAATACCCCTGTACCTCAAAACCCATACCTACCCCTGAACCCTAAAAGTACCCCTATACCCCAAAACCCAAACCTAGCCCTGAACCCTAAAAATACCCCTGTACCCCAAAACCCATTACCAACCCCCAAACCCTAAAACTACCCCTGTACCCCATAACCCAAAACTATATCTGAACCTTTAAAATACCCAAACAACCCAAAACATTTACCTCAGTACCACACTTTTAACTTCGCGTTGTCACGCTGATTGAGAGCGGTGACACGCTCTTAATTAATTCCGCTTTTGAATGTGTTTTTTATTTCACTAACCTGTGCTGAAAATCAACAGGCATTTTAACCTTCATCTTGCTTCGTAGGGGCTGGCTGGCAGCTGATTTCAATGTGGGCTTTCAGTGGCTGTGGCCGCCATCTTGGCTTGGGCTGGTTTGCCCAACCTCACCCACGCCACTCCCCCCACGCTGCTCCTCCATTTAAACGTCCCACATGTGTCAGCGCAGCGGACGAGCGCAGCGGGCGCGCCGTAGGCTCGCCGGAGTCACGCCAGAGTCCAGCCCGTCTGCGCCCGTCCGCGGCAGGCCGGGGCAAGGGGCACCTCCTCATGTCCCATCGCTGTCATATTCATCCCTTGACCTTCTTTCCCACTGGATCCCAGGTACCATCAGCCCGCACCTGTCTAATTTGTTGCATAACCTAGGTCTCCTTTCGAGACCTTCGGCTATTCCACCTGCCGCCATACCAAGTTCTTCCACCTTACCCTGCACCGCTGTCCCCACTCTCTCCTCTCCTCCTGCCCCCCACACGCCGACTTTTAACACCACTGCTGCGCTTCTTAACACCAGATCAGCAGTCAGCCATCAGTATGAGCTACTCGACTACCTCGACACCCATAATCCGGATCTCTTGTTTTTAACAGAGACCTGGTTTAAGTCTGAGTCCTTACCCAATGTCTTAGCCGCACTTCCTCCCTCATACTCCATCATCCGAGCAGATCGACCGGAGGGCAGGAGAGGCGGTGGAGTGGCCCTGATAGCTCATAATGACTCCCACTTTCAGATTCTTCCTTTTCCCCCATCTCTGAAGTCGACTGCTTGATAATTCGCGCTAGCTCTCATTCGGCCCCCCTCACTGTTGTTCTCATCTACCGCCCTCCCCACCCCACTCCCACTTTTGTTTCTAGCCTCCAGGACATTCTCGCAACACTGGTCGTTAACAACTCGTCAGTGCTGGTACTGGGCGACTTCAATTTCTGGCCCAATGATCCTGCCGAAAGCCCCCTATCCAAAGATTTCACCGACCTTATGACCAGCCTCAATTTTATCCCCCATGTTCATAGCCCTACCCACGTGCATGGCCACTCGCTCGACCAGGTTTGGACCTCGAATATCTCCATTACTCCCCTTACCATCTCCCCCTGCCCCTGGTCGGACCACTTTTTAATTTCTTTCTCCCTTGCTTTAGCTCCAGCGACCAAACCCCCCCTTCCCAAGAACACCTGGATCAGAAAATGGGGCAAGACAGATATGCCATCTTTCTGTTCATCCCTAGCTAATTCCTGCCCCGACCTTTCAGGCTTCGCCGCCCCGGTCCAACTGGCCACTATCGATGGCTGGCTGACCCTGGCGGGTGACGACTTTGCCCCTTTGAGGCGGATCACGGTCAAGCGAGCTCATGCTGCTAACCGCTGGTTCACCCCTGAGCTCAAGGAGAAGAAATTGGCCGCACGCAGAGCAGAGCGTGCATGGAGAAGAGACTACTGCCCCACCAAAAAAACCACCTATCTCTCCGTGCTCAAGGCATATAAGCAAGGCATCCTTGGTGCCAAGACCCTGTTCTATTCTAACAGGATACTGGCAGCAGAATCCCAAACCAAAGAAATCTTTGCTACAGTACATGAGCTTGCCTCATCTAACAGAGCCACGGCCTCGATCCCCCCCTTCCAACCGCTTTGCGACTCACTCAACGATTTTTTCGTCGACAAGGTCGCAAAGATTAGGGCCAACATCCCCCTCCCTTCCCCCTCCTTCACCAACCCTTCCCCACCTGCTGTCACTTCCAAACTCGCCTCTATCCCCCCCTGACTAAGGCTACGCTTTTTCCCTTGCTTCAAAAGGTAAAGTCAGGCTCCCCCCTTGACTTTGCCCCTGCTCACATCTTGAGAGAAATCTTCCTAAATTGCCCTACCCCTCCCCTCACACTTTTGAATGACTCACTTAGCAATGGAGTGGTCCCCACTGCTCACAAATTTGCGGCCGTTATCCCCATCCTAAAAAAGCCCAGTGCCGACCCTTCATCCCCTTCTAATTACCGTCCCATCTCCCTTCTGCCTTACTTGGGCAAGGTTCTAGAAACCCATGTAACCAGCACCCTGAGCACCTATGTGGAAGCCAACCACTGCCTCTCCCCTCGGCAGGCGGGCTTTCGCCCCCTCCACTCTACGGAGAAGGTGGTGACCTCAGTGATGGACAGCCTACGCGAGGGCATTGATACCAACCTTCCGCAGGCCCTCATCCTCTTAGACCTGTCCGCCGCTTTTGACACGGTGGACCACTCCATCCTCCTCACCCGTGTCAGGGCGGCGGGCATAGAGGGCCTAGCCTTCGCCTGGCTCGAGTCCTTCCTGAGTGATAGGGCTCAGGCGGTCCCCCTAGCTGGTTTCACCGCTGCCTCTCGTAAGGTTGCATGTGGAGTCCCCCAAGGTTCCTCACTTTCCCCTCTTTTGTTTAATTTATACATCTACCCCCTTATCTTTATGTTACAGCAGCTCGAGGTCACGGTGTTCAATTACGCCGATGACCTCCAGCTAATTTTCAACCTTTCCCACTCCTCCTCATCCTCCCTGAACGTCCAATCCGTCATGCTGTTCATCCAGGATTGGATGAACTGCAACCACCTCAAACTCAATCCGGACAAGATGGAGTTAGTCTTGACCGGAGGTGGTTGCAGTCCCTGGTCCCCTTCCCACTGGCCTTCTTCACTTGGTGTCCCTCCGCTCCCTGTCCCCAAGGTCAAAACCCTTGGTATTTTTCTGAACTCTTCACTTTTCGTTCACTCACAGGTCAATTCGGTCGTTTCCTCCTGCTTCTTTTCCCTTAGAACCATCAGGAAGATCTCTCGCTTTTTTTCTCTACCTGCCCTAAAGATCATAGTGATGGCTATGGTGCTCTCGCGCCTTGACTATGGTAACATCATTTACAATGGCGCCCCAGCCTACGCCATTCACCGTCTGCAGCTAGTGCAGAACCTGGCTGCCCGCCTGATTCACGGCCTGCCCAAATTCCATCGAGCCACTCCTTTATTGCAGGCCCTGCACTGGCTGCCGGTGAAAGAGCGAGCCCTGTTCAAACTTGGCTGTACCACCTTCCAGGCCAAAATGGGCACCGCCCCGGAGTTTATCTGCTCCGCCATCAAGCCCTACACGCCGGGTAGAGAGCTTCGATCCACCCATCAGGCCCTGTTAACCACCCCCCGTTTCAGAAAGAAAAAGGCAGGCGGAACAAAATTTGCAGTTCTCGCTCCTGCGTTCTGGAACTCCCACCCGACGGAACTCCGTGTGACACCCTCCTACACTGAGTTCCGGAAAGGTCTTAAAACTCTGCTCTTTTCCCGAGCTTACAATCTCTAGACTCCCTCCGCTCCTGTTTGCCCCTCGCAATCTAAAAGCGCCAAGAAACCGCGTGGTAGAAGTGCGCTATATAAATGTTTTTAAATTCAAATTAAATTCAAATACAAAACATATACCCCTATACCCATACTTACCTTATCCAAACATTAAAAAAACATGCTTTTACCATTCATGCATTTACAAGGAATTTCGTTGTAAATGTAAAAGCATATAAAATGTAATGCCATGCGTTATAATAGCATTGTGGAGTCATGGTACTTTCGTAATGAAAGTAAGCGGAGTGATGGTATGTGGAAAGAAAGTTGCGGAATAATGGGTGTTTACCCTACCCCGGCACGGCGGCCCACATCTCCAGCAACATACTCATATTTTTTCACCACCCATTTGAAAAATGCACAGGTCTCTCTTATTGATGGCAAGCACCGACATACACTTTTAGACACACCTCCCGCCACAAGTTCTAGAATTGCAAACTTTAGAGCTAGGGAGCTACGTTCGAATCTCGTCATCAGCTCAACATCCTCTGATTCCAGGCAAATCGCTTTGTCTCCCCGTGCCTACCACAAATGAATGTGTTCTTCTGTAATGTAAATTGTGCTCATGCCATGTTGTCGAGTTTGCGATATATAATATTGCAAGGAAAAATAAAGTAGGGAAACTCGAGTTCACACACTACTGAATGTGCACTCTTAAGTGCATCAGCAGTGAACTGTGAATCGGAGCGTTTCACTGGCCTGTCACAGATAAGAAATGCTATCTAAACGAAATCCTACAACACAATATACTACTGGCCGGCAGCAAATCATACCCGGACAACGTCGGGACGGGCTGCTAGTATACATGTAAAGGTATAGATGCATACAAACATACACAATATAATTTAAACATCTGAATAAAGCACACACAGATTTTATAGAAATATTTCCCAGATTGAAACAGTAAACAGATGTGCAATGTCATAGTTTGCTGTGGAAGATAATATCTACACTGCAGACTATGGGATCGAAACTAGATCTATGTTATGTCAGTCAGTAATGATCGCTATTATTATTTAAATTATTTGTTTAGTTTTTGTAATGTGGCTATAATGTTCCCAATTTATTGTCTTTTTCATTATGCTGTCGATCATATTCCTTTCGTTCTAAGAATTACCTACATCGAATTTGAACAAAAAATAATGTTCTTATGAATGTCCTAATGTTCACGATTCAGGATTTATAAAATGGGTAATACCTGAGTTTATAATAGCTAAACACTGAAAAAAGGCTTGGCAAGCCGTTATTTTCCCAACTTTGCCTCCCTTCCAATTGCTGGCAACTATACAAAACAAATCGACATAGCATGAAATGAATTGCTTCGCTCCACAAATATTAAATTTGGGCTTTCAGTTAGTGAAAGTGGCAATTTAAACGGAGTTATTACTTGCACACAAATTATTTACAAATGTTGATTTCACAGAACGGTTTGTAACTGCTTCTTTTGAGATAACAAAACACTAATTCTCTGCATTGATGGATGGTCAACTGTTGCACAATAGCTGACACATAATGGCTGTTCTCTGAACGCGTTTCATAGAGTTTGATGGGAATGAGACAGGAAAACATGAGTGAAAGGACAGATGTTAAACATCTACTAGATACATTTGAAAACGTAGAAACATGACGATATACAACATGGTAACAGATGGAACTGACAGGGAGAGATAATATGTGAGGACACTTCACTGCCATGAGCGAGGTGTAGCTCAGAACCTTCACATGAAGGACAAACATTATTTTTTTTCTTATCAGAATAGAGTCAAAGGAGACAGGAAATCGTATGTTTATAAGCCTGATTGATTTGCATAATGATAAATGTGTCTGACAAAAGGGTTCTGTATTTCAGAATTTAAGTTTTAGACAGTAAATATAATATATCATTAAGTTGGAAAACAATGAAAAACAACACATTTCTCATGTAGTATTGCATTGCATGAGCTACACTTTCCCTTGAATGCAACAGGAGTTGAGCAGTCAGTAAATGTTCAAGGTGTGAACGTGTGTTACTTGTAGTATGTTTTGGTAAGATTCATTTTGACCCTCATTTCACATGAGCTGGTAGTCCTAGCTCAGGTCCAAATGAGTGTGCGAATGTCACGCTAATGCGTTGGAATTTCCCTGTAAAATTTCGACATTTGAGTGGGTAAGATCCGCACAGCTACTATTGCCATGTTACCCCTCATTCTGACCCGCTGCTGGAAAGCGGAAATTCAAATTATACATGGATGAAACAGTAGATAATGAGAGTGTAGCTTGAGCTGGCTGTGTCATCTGATCCTGAAGGTAGAACACATCCCATTGTAGATAGATAACCTCATGCAAATATTGGGTAAACTAAGACTCCGGCTTAGCTCTTCAAGGCTTACTTTCCCACCCACAGATGCCTGAACTTAGCACAGATCATTAACACTTGAATGTGAAATTACAGGTTATTGTTGTCCCACACAACTCCACTCATTACATAATTGATGTGGTGGATGTGTAGTCTAGGTTATTAACATGTTGCGTGGTCGCGTCGGCCAACGACCGACGCAGCCCCACCCTCTGCGTCGAACGCCGCCACGGTAAACAGGTTAAAAGTGAAGAGATGGGTCAGTGGTGTAGTGATAATTCAAACCCATTTTTGTTCTGTTGTATATCACACACAAATGATCGACTAAGAAAAAAGATAACCTATGTTTAAAAGTGTTTAATTTCTACAGTCTCATCCTGTTGCTTAACACATATAAAATAACTACAAGAATATTATTTAAACCGAACTGATACTATAATATGAAAGTTTCTACTATGTTGAAATGTCATCTGTCAACTTAATACCCTAAGAAATACTTCTATGCACTATACTGTGAGAGTATGGAGGTGCTTAACTTACTTCTACAGTTTCCTAGGATTTAGAGCACTGTGCAGACAGTGTTCACTCGAAAAGAAAACAATCATCCGCTGGGCAAGCTCCTCTCAGACTTGGCTCCGTATCAGTTCTTAGTGTAGGACTGGATTCTGATGTAAGCAGTGAATGTCCGAGAGTGTACTTTCAGCTGGAAACACTGATAGATACAGGGCCATCTTCATGTAAACACAAGTAGGAAGATGGTAATTTCTAGTAAAGGAGTATATTTGAAGTGTGCATTCGTTCATACCAGCCTATTGATGTGTACATTTGAGAATCATGAAAATGATAGGTTGGAATGGGCAGAGAAATAACTCCTCGTATCAGCCATGTAACAGATGGAATTTCAGTAACTGAAAAACTGAAATTGTCGAGGGCGTGGCTTGGCGCCGTGGGTGATGGCGGCGCCTGAGTGAAGCTCCGCCGAGGTGCCGGGAGTCTTACCTTCATTTCCGCGATGTTCCTGTTTTGACGCCTCATACTGCCGTCGGAACATCTCTACCATGCAGTGGCGCCATTGAAGACCTTTTTACAGCGAAGGAGACGAAGGTATTCGCCGCTCCGCCTTCACGGACGCGCCGGTGTGCGCAGCCGCCATTTTGCGCATCCTGTCACGGAGCGACTTTATCTCAGAGACGGATGTGGTTCTTCGCCCAGCCTTCACTTGTAGGCTGTTCATCTTCCGGACCACCTGTGTAACTTTTCAGGATCCAGCCCTGATGCCTTCTTTCTCCAGCGCCACGCACATGAGGTAAAATTCTTCCCTCACACAGCGCAACCGCCATTTTGCGAGCTCTGCAGTCTCTGTGCTCAAATGTGGGACTATTCCTCCTTCTGCCTCACAATCTGGCTGCCCATAATTACAATTTCTTCTGGTTGCTTTATGGAATGACTTTCCTGCATACATTCTCGTTCAGCTGCAAGTAGGGATGGTAGATTACGTACTATCCTCATCAGTTAACATATTTAAATGGGATTTGCCTTACTGACGCAGAAGCTTCCTCCATATCTACTTCTCAGCCTAGCGATGACTTGGTGATTTGCCCTTATTAAAGGTCTTGCTGACCTACATTTACACTTTGGACTTTCATGATTTTCGGCGCAGTTTGTGGAAACTTTATGTGATGTAATTGGCTGTACATTTCCGCCATTTTGCCTTTTGTTCTTCTTAAATAGCTCCTCATCACTGGGGTTGTTTCCAGCATTTTTCTTCGCTATTACCAACTGTCACTCAATCTTCGCTTCTTTGCTCTCTACATGGGAAAACAACAACTCATATCTCGCTCTTCCTCCAAAGCATCTATAAGGGTGGCTTTTATTAAGAACTCGAAAGTCTTCTCTGCTCTCTCCCAATTAGAAGACTCTCTTTCACCCTCAGGTTCGGAGGAACTAATGGAAACACCCTCTCCTACAACATTGGGGAAAACAACTGCCAAGCGGTTAAAAAAAACACCTCTTTCTCCGCCTAAGTCAACATCTCCTGTATCCATGGAGCTGCTGTTGGAGGAAATACGCTCTTTTCGTCCTTTTCTCGAGGAAATTGGAACACTCCGCCCTTTTATGGAGGAGACTAATGCCAAGCTTCAAGTCCTCACGGACAATTGGTCTCAAATTGAGACGAGAGTCTCTTCGGTGGAACACTCTGTTGCATCTTTTCAGGAATCACAAGCCAAAGTTACCCATTTATCTTCCCAAGTAGGAGCTCTTCAAAAGCAGGTGGAGGAGTTGGAAAATAGAGGCAGGCGTAATAATCTTCGCATTTACGGCCTGGCAGAAAATCTTGAAGGGTCTGACCCGATTGCCTTCTTTAAATCCTTCCTTCCTAAACTGCTCCATCTACCGCAGGATACATCTCTCAACATCCAACGTGCGCATCGTCTGGGCCGTTTACCCACATCCCTCTCCATGTCTCAAAGGCCAAGGGGTGTCATTCTCTACTTCCTGGTGTACACAGATCTTTTGAAAGTTCTAGCAGCGGCTAAGGCTCGTCCCAAACTAACATGGCTTGACTCTCCAATATTCTTCGCTCAGGACTATGCTAAAGCTACTGCCAACCGAAGGAAAGCTTTCCTCAGCATGAGAAAGGTTCTTCGCGCCATGGGTACCCGATATGGCTTATATCATCTGTGTTTGTTCAAGGTTACCTATAATAACAAAACCACCACCTATGAAGATCCAGTGAGATTGCAGAGTTTCATCAATGCCCATCGTACCTCTACTATGGATACCTCTGGTCCTTCATCTTCCTCTCCTGGCTGACTCTTCACAATGCACGCTTGTTTGGAGACTTACGCTCTTTCATTGCTGTGTTGTTGTTCGCATCCTGTTTTAGGCTGATTATTTGGTTCTGTTAGTCACTTCATGTTCAAATCACACGTTCTGTTGTTATGGTTTCCCCCTTTTTTTGCAGTTTCATGTTTACTTGCTTGTTTTCTTCCTTTTTCATATTATGACGTTCCCCATTGTGTTCATTCCCTCATCTTCATTTTTTGCCACTGCTTTTTGTATTGTATTACCTTCTCAGCTTTACCCCGTATTTGTTTCCACAGGAACCCATTGATCCATGATGACATCTCCCTGGTTCCTTGCCCGGCTGTCCTCAGTTGTGTTGCCTTCCCTACCTGGCTCCTTCCCCCCTCATTTTCTTCTCGTACTCTCCCTTAGTAGGTATGTTTTCCTCTTGTTTTTTGTACCATTTTTGCTTCCTATCCCACTTCATTTCCCTTTCCTTTATCAATACACTTCCTGCTTTCCTTTACGATGATGTTCTTTTTTCTTCAGGTTCTATTTACTCTTTTGCTACCTTAATTCATTTTTCTTTCTTACACCCTTTTCCTAACTTCTTCTTTTCTATTCCTCATTACCTTTTTGAATCATTGCTTAACCAATTTATGGCTTTCATGTGTTTACTATGCCTTTAAATTTGGTTGCATGGAATGTTAAGGGTATTAACTCCCCAATTAAACGACAACGCATTTTATCTCACTTAGCTAAACTAAATATTGACATTGCATTTCTTCAAGAAACTCACCTTTCGGACACAGAATCTGGAAAACTCAAGAGAGGTTGGGTGGGTGACGTCTTTTTTTCACAGGGTGATGGGAAACGTAATGGTGTTGCCATTTTGTGTCGTAACTCACTTCCTCTAACGGTCATATCTCAGGACTCGGATACTAATGGCAGATGGATTCATGTCAGACTATCACTTAGAGGTGTTCCAATCTCTCTCCTTAATGTTTATGGTCCCACGACTGGTGAACCCCTTTTTTGGGCTGACCTTTCTCCCCGCATCACCCAATTCATTGATGATAACTTCATCCTTGCGGGAGATTGCAATCACCCTTTCGATCCTTTTCTGGACAGGAAATCTGATGCCACTTATATTCCCACAAAATCGCACAAACTGTTTACTCAAGCTATTTCGCAACATAAGCTTGTTGACTCGTGGCGTTTATGTAACCCGACTTTACAAGAATTCACTTTTTATTCCCCCCACCATCGTTCCCAATCACGGCTTGATTATATTTTTGTTTCCCATGCACTTACTCAAACCCTCCAGGCGGCAGAAATTGGTCCGATTTTACTTTCTGATCATGCCCCTGTACTGGTTAGTCTTGAAGTTTTACCCAAAACTGAGGGTCCTAAACGCTGGCGTTTTAACAATGCCCTCCTCCTAGATCCCAACTTTTCTACTTCTTTTTCTGCCTTTTTTGATGAATTTTTCCTCTTTAATGATATCCCACCCGTTTCGAAAAAATACTCTCTGGGATGCCTTTAAAGCCGCTGCTCGTGATTTTATTATTAATTTTGTCGCTAAAAAACGTAAATCTGCCCGCCAATTTACCAAAAACCTTCTCCATGACATTAAAAGATTGGAACACGCCTATTTTACTTCACATTCCTCAGATAGTCTGACATCTCTGGTTGCTGCCAAAATTAA
The DNA here is from genome assembly GCF_964263255.1 of Lissotriton vulgaris. Classification (NCBI taxonomy): domain Eukaryota; kingdom Metazoa; phylum Chordata; class Amphibia; order Caudata; family Salamandridae; genus Lissotriton; species Lissotriton vulgaris. The sequence continues at coordinate 440,165,793 of NC_141691.1, read as the reverse complement.
ATTCAATGAAAAATCTACTGAAGATGCTTCTTTGTGTTTGCTTAAATGTAGTGCCAAGTTTTATGGTGGTAGGAACAAAGCCGGGAAGATTCTTGCTAATTACTTAAAGGTTAAACATAACAAAGTAAATATTGAATCAATTTATGATGATAATGCCCATTTACAACACAAAGATGCTGACATTCTTGCTACTTTTTCACATTTCTATGAATCCTTATACACTTCAGACACACCATCTTCTCCCCAGACTCTTGATCACTTTTTCTCCACCATTCAAACTCCTACTTCTTTCCCTCTTGACCTTTCCTCCTTAGAATCTGACGCCTCACAGAAAGAATTGCTTACCGCCCTTCACCGTTTAAAACTGAACAAAGCCCCCGGCCCTGATGGGTTCACTGTTGAGTTTTATCTTCACTTTTCGAAACTTCTTATTCCAAAACTTCATTCCCTCATCCACTCTTTTGCTGAATTAGGCACTTCTTCCGGTACCTTTTCAGATGCCCATATTTGTCTAATTCCCAAACCCGGGAAGGATGTCCAATATTGTAAAAATTACAGACCTATTTCCCTAGTTAATATAGACTACAAAATCTTTGCCAAGTTATTAGCGATTCGATTAGATCTTTTGCTCCCTGACCTTCTCGGTGATGAACAATCAGGCTTTGTTAAAGGCCGTTACATCACAGACAACACGAGACTCTTATTTAACATCTTAACAAAATCCTCCCATCTCCAATCTCCTCTTGCAGCCATAGCCTTAGATGCTGAAAAGGCATTCGACAGGGTCGAATGGCCATACCTCTTTCACACCCTTAACTGGTTTGGATTTGGTCCTAAATTTATTTCCCTAGTTTCGTTGTTATACTCTCATCCACGTGCTGCAGTTTCCGCAAACGGCCAAATCTCTCCTTATTTTGATCTTGGCAGAAGTGTCCGTCAAGGTTGCCCTCTTTCACCCTTCCTCTTCAACCTGGCCCTAGAACCTTTTTTGTCCAAACTTCGTCAAAACCCTGATATTCATGGCTTTCGTACCAAAGACCTTTCCATAAAACTAGCTGCTTACGCGGACGACATTTTATTATTCATTTCGAACCCCATTGTTTCCATTCCTGCTTTTTTAGCGGAAGTACAACACTATTCCTCAATCTCTGGTTACAAACTTAATAACGATAAATGCGAAATTTTACCTTTGACAAAGTTTACTTTTAAAGATGATTTTACTGCCTCAAACTTCACCTGGAGTCCTTCTAATATTAAATACTTAGGTTTGCATATTACCCCCTCAATCCGTGATACTGTGTCCCTTTGTTTAACCAAGTGCGTCCAGAAAATCTCTGATCTCACAGCTAGGTGGCATCCTCTTTACCTGTCCTGGTGGGGTCGCCTTGATACTATCAAGATGATGCTTTCCCCTGTTATTCTTTATACCTTATCCAATATTCCCGTTGCCATTCCAGCTAAATTCTTAAAAAAAAAAAAATCCGTTTTATCCTCCTTTCTTTGGCATAAAAGCAAACCCAGAATGTCCCTGGCTAGGCTCACTCGTCCTGCCTCTGAAGGTGGAGTTAATTTTCCGAATTTTTCCGCCTATCACAAGGCCTTCCTGCTACGTCAATCCTCCTTCTGGTTGCAGGACCCCGATTCTCCCTGCCCTTTGTGGACCAAGGTAAAGCGCCTTTTTCTCTCACCTTTCTCTTTCGCTGAATGCATCTCCTTTTCCCGCAAGCCCGCCTCAATTCTTACCCCTATACATAAGTTTACCCTTAAACTTCTCCTGTCCTCTCACCCTCCGCCCCCTACTTGTACTGCTGACTTCCTAACTTCCACTATATGGCATATTAAATACCTTTTGATCCGGGGTAAGACTATTCTATGGAAGTCCTGGAGAACCAAAGGGCTGCTTTGGATCTCACAATTGTTTTCGCAATCTACCTTCTTACCCTTTTCGACTCTTCGTCTCGCTTTTCACTTACCCCTTTCTTCTCTTCCCCAATATCTTCTTCTTAAAACATCAGTTATGGACGTATATAATAAACTTCCCGGCTCTCGTCCTCCTACATCTACTCCGGACCCTATTACTCACCTCCATTCTACTTTACTAACCCTTCCAAAAGCTTCTGTTCTATATACACTTCTTGACCAGCTAGTACCTTGAGGCGGAAGCCGGGGTGACTGGGCTGCTACAGAACCTCCGTTTATTTTAAAATCTTGCTCATTTGTACTTTGTTTATGTTTTTAAACTCGATCTGATCACTGCCAAAACGCACTTAAACAGCGCCTGAAGGGGAAGACCTCAATCCCTCTTCAGCGTCGCTGCACCACGTGACACGGGGCCACGCCCACCCTCGTTAGCCACGCCCACTCCAGGAAGCATATAATCGCCGCGCTCGCCGAAGCCGGTGTTGACCAGCTAGTACCTTGAGGCGGAAGCCGGGGTGACTGGGCTGCAACAGAACCTCCGTTTATTTTAAAATCTTGCTCATTTGTACTTTGTTTATGTTTTTAAACTCGATCTGATCACTGCCAAAACGCACTTAAACAGCGCCTGAAGGGGAAGACCTCAATCCCTCTTCAGCGTCGCTGCACCACGTGACACGGGGCCACGCCCACCCTCGTTAGCCACGCCCACTCCAGGAAGCATATAATCGCCGCGCTCGCCGAAGCCGGTGCTGACCAGCTAGTACCTTGAGGCGGAAGCCGGGGTGACTGGGCTGCTACAGAACCTCCGTTTATTTTAAAATCTTGCTCATTTGTACTTTGTTTATGTTTTTAAACTCGATCTGATCACTGCCAAAACGCACTTAAACAGCGCCTGAAGGGGAAGACCTAAATCCCTCTTCAGCGTCGCTGCACCACGTGACACGGGGCCACGCCCACCCTTGTTAGCCACGCCCACTCCAGGAAGCATATAATCGCCGCGCTCGCCGAAGCCGGTGTTGACCAGCTAGTACCTTGAGGCGGAAGCCGGGGTGACTGGGCTGCTACAGAACCTCCGTTTATTTTAAAATCTTGCTCATTTGTACTTTGTTTATGTTTTTAAACTCGATCTGATCACTGCCAAAACGCACTTAAACAGCGCCTGAAGGGGAAGACCTCAATCCCTCTTCAGCGTCGCTGCACCACGTGACACGGGGCCACGCCCACCCTCGTTAGCCACGCCCACTCCAGGAAGCATATAATCGCCGCGCTCGCCGAAGCCGGTGCTGACCAGCTAGTACCTTGAGGCGGAAGCCGGGGTGACTGGGCTGCTACAGAACCTCCGTTTATTTTAAAATCTTGCTCATTTGTACTTTGTTTATGTTTTTAAACTCGATCTGATCACTGCCAAAACGCACTTAAACAGCGCCTGAAGGGGAAGACCTCAATCCCTCTTCAGCGTCGCTGCACCACGTGACACGGGGCCACGCCCACCCTCGTTAGCCACGCCCACTCCTCTCTCCTCCCATTACTATGCTCGTTACCCGACAGCGCAGCGGTCGAGCGCAGCGGGCACACCTTCAGCACGCCGAAGACACGCCAAAGACTAGCCCGTCTGTGCCCGTCCGTGTCAGGACGGGGCACGAGGCCGAGGCTCACACTCCCACTGCACCTCCCAGATTGGTAAGAACTTCCTCCGCTTTGAGAGCGCTGCGCCCTACCCCTAAGCCGAATTGCTCTCTGTCCAACCTTCACAAAGTCGGAACCCATGTTTGCTCCGAGTGTAAACTATCCACTAACGTATATCAACCCTACCCCGACCCACCTAGGAGACACAGGAAATGTAAAATATTACGAAAAAATGTACAGCCAACATACGTATTTTACAGTACAAACTGTAGATCACTGCCCAAGCATAAGCATGACATTTTTAATCTCCTCACTGAAGAATGTCCTAGCGCCGTCTTCCTAACCGAGACATGGCTACATGACAGAGCCGGCCCAGATGTTGCTATTGCCCTCCCTGACAACTACGCCATTGCCAGAATTGATAGGGAAAAACAGGTAGGGGGCGGGATAGCCATCATTTTTAACAGAGAGTTCAAATGCACTTTGGAATCTGTACAAATTCCAGATTGTGAAGCGGGTCTTTTTAAAATCACTTTGAACCCCAATTTCACAATGTCAGGCCTTCTGATTTATCGTCCACCAGGTAACCCCTCTCAATGGGTATCAAACTTTGCAAATCTTATTACCCCCTACTATATGTCATCTAGCAATTTCTCCCTGTTGGGTGATTTAAATCTACACCTGGAAGATCCCACCATCCCCTCATGTTATAATTTGCTGGAAGATCTAGCTGCACTGAATTTACCTATTATCAACTCTAGCCCTACTCATATAGCTGGCCATTTGTTGGACCCCATAATATCTAACGTCAGGGAACTCACGTACATCGCCACCGTACCTTCTGGCTGGTCCGACCATCATCTCATCAGCTTTAGCATTTCTTTCCCACCCTCCCCCAGTGTGAAACAAAACACTGTTGCCACTAATAGAAGGAACTGGAAGTCAGTCGACATCGATGCTTTAAATGCGGCACTCAAACAAAATCCTCCTAGCCCTAACTCCAACATGGACCACGTAGCAATTGAGACACAAAATTGGCTAACAAATGCAGCAAATAGCTGTCTGCCTTCTACTCATACCAAAGGGAGTAGGCATCGTCCCCCGGCCCCATGGTTTAACGACAGCCTTAAAACCGAAAAATCAAAATGCAAAGTACTAGAACGTAAATGGCGTAAAAAGTACGACCTTAATGCCAAAAAATGCTATCATGAAGCCAGAAATCATTATCATGCGGCGTGTACAAAGGCAAGAGCTGCCTTCGTCTCAAAAACAATTACTGAAGCAACTAACATGCCTAAAACTCTTTTTTCTAAAGTTAAGGAACTGGCGGGCGCACATACTACAGCCACTGCACCCCCCCTAAGCGCTCAACAATGTCAGGCGTTAGCTTGTTTCTTTACTGAGAAAATCGACAAAATTATCTCAGACATCAATACTAAAATTTCTGACTCTGACCCACCCCCTCCATCTGACCCTATCCTGCCTCAACCCACTGCTTTAGGCGAAAACTTACTGGAATCCTGGCCGACTCTTTCATTAGAGAATCTCAAAGGAATCCTAAAAACTGTTAAATCCGGTTCCCCTAGGGACCCCATCCCTATTAAAATTATAAAAAAACTGGATGACCAGTCCTTGAATCTCATAGCCAATCTCTTAAACTTGTCCCTCGACCTCGCCACTGTCCCGGCCTTATGGAAGCATGCCATGGTGACACCCCTCTTGAAAAAGCCTAATGCTAACCCAGAAATACTGGCCAACTATAGGCCTATATCTCTACTTCCTGCTTTTTCAAAGTGCCTCGAGAGACACGTTCACTCCACGTTAGCCACTTTTGCAGAAGAAAACTCCTTACTCCATCCTTCGCAATCTGGATTCAGGGCTGGGTTCTCGACGGAGACCGCCCTGTTAGGTGTCACTGAAAATATCAGGAAACTTCTTGACCAAGGCCAGACGGTAGCACTCCTGCTATTGGACCTAAGTGCTGTAAAAAAAGAAGGAACCCACACTTCAATAATTTCACACCATTAAACTTAAGGCTGAAAAAAGAGATAAACAAAGTTTAATATGTTTATCTGGGCGATTAGTTGCGCCGTTTTATTTTTCAATTTTGTCAAAAAGTAAAAAGTCACTTAGGTCTAGAGAAATCACAGTGTCTTGCACGTAATCGCCACCAGCGTACAACAAAAAACTTAAATCAAACAGTGCATCAAAACACAATAATTTAACGCAACATACAACGTGAATTGCAAGAACATATTATTAATGAAAATTACAGTGTGCAAAAAAACATGTGACAATATTTCACAAAAGAAGGGGAAAAAGGATATATAACCATATATTTTGACATGACATAATCAAAAAATTCATAAATTTGACCAATAAGGAGTCTATTGATGGATCTCCAAAAAAGAACAAAGCGACCTCTCGGTAGCAGTGTTAAGCAGGCTTGTAGTTCCTAACAATTTAATCTGTTTGTCAGAACTGAGGACTTGATCCTGTCCGCCCAAAGTATTGGACCTAAGTGCGGCTTTCGACACCATCTCTCATGAAACACTTATTAGAGAGCTACACACTAATGGCGTAAGAGGAAAGGCTCTGGATTGGATTAAATCCTTCCTGGCAAACAGAACCTTTCAAATCGCATCAGCACAGGCCGTGTCAGACACCCTACCTGCAGCTCATGGAGTGCCGCAGGGGTCCATCCTGAGCCCTCTGTTTTTTAATATCTATCTCAAACCGCTGGTAGAACTTGTTGAAAAGCTAGGTCTAACGCTTATGAACTATGCCGATGACACCCAAATCATTTTTTCCCTGTCTGATTCTTGTCCCCACTCCCCGTCGTTACTCAAGGAAGGACTACTTAAAATATTGAACTGGATGACAGCAAACCAGTTAAAACTGAACGGCGACAAGACGGAAATTCTGATTTTGGGAAAAGACAAAGATCTCTGGAACCCCGCGCATTGGCCAGACCAGATGGGCATCTTTCCTACCCCGGTGTCCCATGCTCGAAATCTGGGCTTTGTACTAGACAATGCCTTATCCATGGACAAGCAGGCCAGTAAAGTTACTGGCTTGTGTCTCACCATAGCTAAATGGTTGAGGAAAATCCTGTGGATGTTGCCTATGTCAACACAAAAGACCGTAGTCAATGCCCTTATCACATCAAGGCTTGACTACGGCAACATCCTATATTTAGGCGCAAATAAATCTGTCATTGGACGACTGCAAGTAGCGCAAAACGCTGCGGTCAGACTACTATGTAAGATTCCTAAGAACGCTGGAGTCTCGAACCATCGTCGGGATCTTCATTGGCTCAGGATAGAGAGCAGAGTTCGCTTCAAGGCCTTGAACTACATGTTCAAAATAAAAACAGGAGTAGCCCCAAAATACCTCCAATCCCTTGCCTGCCTCTACACGACAAAGAGAAACCTCAGGTCCCAGACAGCAGCATACTTCTATATACCAAGGTTTAAACGGGCAAGATCAGGGGGCAGATCTTTTGCCTATCTTGGACCCTCCCTGTGGAACACGCTTCCTCCAGGCATCCGGAAGGAAGAAAACTACTGTAGATTTAGAAAGCTTGTAAAGACCTGGCTGTACGAACAATAACCACCTCACACAGTTTCCCTCCTTTTTCTGTCCTTATTTTCTAGCTGTGTCTAGGCGCCGGGAAACCCTTCTTGGGTAGCTGTTGCGCCCTATAAATTGATAAAATAAATAAATAAATAAATTCGTACACACACTCTTCCCAGACTTAAAAGCAAAGTCGAGGAGCAGTGGGAGGCTGATCTTTCCCTATCTTGGCCAACTTCCTTTTGGGATAGGGTCTGGTTAAAAATCCGTAAATCCTCCAGGGCTGCTTCCCTAACGCAATCCCTATTTTTCATTTACAACCGTTTATTACATACTCCTTCCACCCTTCACAAACGTTTCCCCACCACACCAGATACATGTTGGTCATGTTCTTCCCCAAATGCTACTTTATTTCACATGTTGTTCCTCTGCAAGAATGTTCATGCCTTCTGGTTACAAGTATGGGCTCAAATCAATGTCATTTTTTCCACTAATATTCCATTTTCACATGCTCATGTTTTCCTGGGTAGCCTTTCTTCTTGTTGGGACCGCAATGATCTTAATGTTCGAATTGTTGACTTATTATTAGCGGTTGCATTCCAACAGATCACAATTAACTGGAAGTCTACGTCAGGTATTACTTTCAAAGCTTGGTGGTATAATGTCTGTTACAACCATAGACTCGACACTGCTTTTGTTTTTCCTGCACAGATGGCAACTAAACGTGCTGAGTTATGGCTTCCTATTACATTATATTTAGACAATTGTACAACCCGTTCCTTTCGTCCCCGACCTGCTCAGCAGGAAGTTCCTAAACCCCCTTGATACCCTTTACATTTCTTCATGTTCAACTAAACTATTTTATTGCATAGCTATATTTGCATTTTATTCTATTGCATATTTCTTGTACCCTTTATTTTTTATGCTTTCTTATCTATGATTCACATTTATATTTTGTATTGCTTATTTCAATTTGCATTGTTCTTCTTCCTTTTTATTACTCTCTCATTGTATATTTCTATTTCCCTTTCCCTCTTATCCCCTTATTATTATTTCCCCTTTATTATCTCCCTTTTAGTATTTGTTCCTATTCTGTATTATTACCATGCATTCCTTTAATAAACTTAATTTTGAACTGAAAAAAAAAAACTGAAATTGTCCATGCGGTAAAAGAGCTAAATCTTGTTTATTAAGACCTAATGGCTGAAGACATGTCTTTTAGGGAGTACACCCTTTTGGATAATGTGTTGATGCCAGTGTTTATAATTACATACATTTTAAAAACGTTAATTTATAGAGAGGCTTAGTTGCAGGAGAAAATCTTGAAAATCCATTTTTTCTTTATTTATGGAGGAATGTTCCTTCAAAAGTGGGGGACTGGAAAGAGCTAATCACCATTGACACCGCTTACCCACACTAAATGTGGTAATGACTACAAGAATGCAACTTTTATATTGTGGATCAGGGTGATTAGCTTCAGGACCAATGGTGCTTACCCCCATTTCTTCCCCCAAACCTTCTTGCCCGTTCCCCTCCTGTTTTTGATGAAATTAATTTTTGTTGGCCATAACTCTGCACACTTCTCTACTGGTAACCAGTGACAACATTGTTGTGCCCACTTCGCATTGGCCTAGAACTGATTGGTTAAGTCATGATTCAAGTGAATGAATCGTGTGTCTCTGTATTCCAGAGTCTCTATGGGTCTGTCCCAGGGACCCTCATTCACACTAACAAAGAGCTGGGTATAAGTTAATTCTCCGGGTGGCTGGGTGACTAGCATCCTCAGCTGCTCTTTATCACCTGAGTGTTCAGTTATCCAGGTGATCTTCTTTCCTCCAACAAGAGGGAGTCTGTCTGGTTTACGGAGGTCGTGAATGATAAGTAGATAGTGCAACAAAATAGAAGTTACTGTTATCTCCGTTTCTGTATCAAGTGTTTTATTGGTCAGGAAAGGGATACCATTAAAAAAGCCAAAAATTGGTGCCTTGGTTGACGTGTTAGTGATCCACAGCACCTAGTGGTTGGTCATGGTAGGTCGGCATGCTTTGACCCTGGGTTGCCCTGTGGGTCGTGGTGGGCATCATCAGGATTGGTATGAGAGTGACTCGTTTTTTAATCACTCTGCTTGTGCATGTAGATTCTCCTACTACTCTTCGTAATTGAGCTTGGTCGCTCAATCTCTAACGTTGTGTTATAGGTTCAGACTTTGCCTATATCAGTGGAAGACAAAAAAACATGTTGGTTAAATGGAATCGTTTATTCTGCTTGGCCCAATGCGGTGCTGTAATTGTAGATACGTGTTTTATGAGCAGGGGTGGATTTATCCATCTTTTGGATTTCTAGACTCTACTTATCCCACTTCCGTTCTATTAATCTTAACAAAATGTATATTGTGTAACACCAGTTAAAATAGTGTCTTTTTGGAGCTTCACAGATACATTTAGAAAACAATGGTGCTGTCATCAAAGGAGTGGCCAGAGTCGTTGGCCAATCAGAAGAAGAAAGGGCATATGGGTAACTTGCTGGTACTAAGCTACCTTGATTGTGTTTGCATCCCTGATGCTTGGGTAGGTAAAATTGTGGTTTAATGTCCTTTCATAACATGGGAGTTTTTGTGTGATTACACACCTCCTTGTCTGCAACGAAATAACGCTTAGACGAAAAGAAAGTATGAGTGATTTCGATGAGCTCTCTCACAAAGGGTGAATGAGCCTTAAGGGTTGATGTGTCTCTGTGATGCAGCATTTAGTAGATAAGTCCTGTCCTGCTGATTAATGTGGGATGGACACGTGCATTTATAAATGGGCTGTCGCATGTGGACAACACAGTCTTTCCATGTGTGTCCGATCAATAGTCTGTTTCTTCGATTCTAGCTTGCTCTTAATGTCTGCAAACATTAATATAGATGTGGAAGGTGGTATATATTTTTGGTGTTCTATTGTTTATACTGTTTTGTTTATTCTGAGTTCTGTTGTCAAAGGGAAAACACTTGCTTTACTAAGCCGAAGTATCGCTTTAAGGCGACGTTTGTGGCTACATAAAGAGGGATAGTCACTGCTTATTCGGGAACTATCTGATGTGACATAGGGTACGTCTCATATTAGCATTAATCGCCTTTTTGTCGATTTATTGAAAAGAAAATGCTTTGTGCCGCAGGATCAAAAGCAATAAATGGATGCAGTTATCGAAATGTTTACCTTATGAAGGAGCCCAGTGTTTCTCCTTCGGGGCTTAGAGGGAAAAGAGCAGAACCCTGTGGGTACACGATGGGGGAATGCATTAAATGTAGGCCTTAAATATCCAAACAAACATGCATGCAGGTGCTGCTGCCATCCTCTGTGGCCCAGAAGTGAACAAAGACAGGAAGGTCAGTTGTGGCCGTCATGACTTGCAGGTGGGGGACTGGCGCAGAAAATGCGGGTGGAGCCCACCCCTAAGCCAATCACAATGCTGCAATGCAGCGTTGTGATGGGTCTGAGCGCCATGACACGGCGCTCAGCCAGGGGCTGGAGGGGTGGGCATGTTCTCAATGCAGGTTGCAATGCAGCCTCCATGGAGAAGGAGACAGTGCACATGACTGGTTTGGGCAGCCCGAGAGGGCCGACCAAACAGTCACTGTGCACTCAGAAGTGGGCAAACCACTCCTCCCCTGCCCCTTAAGCACAGCAGCCCTGGCCACCCACCCACCCACAAAGGAAACATAAAATGGTAATAACTAAAATATATTACAATTTTATGCTTTGCTTCTCGCACTGCGAGAAAGCAGTAGGGTGATGCTCCTTTGCCATAGGGGAAGTGCCGCCACTGACTTTTACTTTCACACAACGCCTTTCATACTGACTCATCTCCCTCCACATTCAATATCCAAAGGATGCCCCCCAACCCGTTCAGAAAATCCAGTGCCAACCTCAGCTCAATTAGCAAGGATAAAGTATTAACAGTCCACACTTCACACGGTGTGTAGCTTGACCGAGGACGATGGCGGTCACATGAGCAAAGTGCTCTGCACCAGCCTGAAATTTCTCCATGGAAATCACATAGCCGGGGCTGCTTTGAACGTCGTCAGTGCCCTCTGGGAGAGCGATACCACAAGGAGTGTTCCTGGCAAAACCCTACCGACGGCTAGAGGCAAAAGCGAGGAACTGAAGCTAGTGCTGGGGTACGGACGAACGAGGATGCGCAAAATAGTGGCGCAGGCGAGCATTCAGAGAGCTGTGTCCCGTCCCGCTCCTGGGGGATGACCCACAACGTCCAACTGAGGCTGCACCTGGGGATCGCTAAATGCTGAGCCACTAACGAAGAGCAGGGGACGGCAAAACCTTATCTGGCTGAGTGCAGCGGTATCGTGGCTGTGGCTGTGGCTGGACCCGAGCACCGAGAATAAGCAGAGTGCGTTGGGTGGACCTGCACTTCTCCCGACCAAACAAAGCAGACGGAGCAAGGAGCGGTACATCTGGGAGGCACCTGATTGCGTAGCGGCATAAAGAAGTCAGATTGAGACCAGGGAGCCCCCTGGGGTTAAAAACTACCACTGGTGGCTGAAACATGAAGATGTTACCAAGGATTGACGATTGCAGCAGTGTAAAGTGTGCAGTGGGGCCCTGCGGCCTGTGCTGCACTGTCAGGGCGGTCCCGTTCACCTGGGAGGCCACGCTGAAACCTCTTTGGCTTGGATTAGTCTGGCGACCTACTTGAGAGAGTCCTGCGGCGGGAACCTGTGGTGATTGCGGGTGTGATTGAATCAGCGGGAGGCGGCGTGTGGCCCGGAGCTCTGCGGGTGACAGGGCTTTCAGCTTCTGGAGCAGCGATGCGAAAGTGGGAGAGCTGCATCCTTTTGAGACTGGAAGTTCTACCTGGCTCGGGGTACTGCGGTCTTGCCTGAAACGTCAAGCGGAACCGCTTGCTGCAATAATGTGCATTGTGGAGCCCAGGAGCACTGGAGCGGGCGGCGCCCTGGAGGTGCGGTGCTGTGGTGACGTCCTGATTGGGCTTAGGAAGCAGTGAGGGGCCTGGTTGCGGCTGCCCAGGACCATGCAGCGACACATACAAGAGATCTGGGAGCAGTGGTCAGCACTGACCGAGCCCGTTGCTCAACCAAATAGACATTGAACCCCAATGAATCTCCCCAGGAAAGGAGTTCGGGACTTGCGTCCAACAATGAGTCTTTACTACTGACAGGCCGTAGGGGAGCCCATATTTACTGAGTGTGCGGAATGCCTTTCCCGGAGTGGGTGGTGATCACTGCTGGTGTGCCTCATGGTACACCTGTTGGGCCTACCTGAGGAAAGGTGACTGTTGCCCCCGCACGCAGAGCAGTATTTCTACTCCTGACCCATGCCAGAGTCACCTGAAGCGCTGTGAGGTGGCTTCCTTGGTGGGGCTGCATACTCTGTGGTGAATTCGGTACGAGCCTGGGGAGGTGCCCGTGGACTTCGCGACCGACCCAGTGCAGGGCTGAGCTATGCGCTGTCTGGTCGCAGGCTTGGTGGCCATCAGAGCTGGGCGCGCTTCCCCAACCCGCTAACCTGGTGAAAAACTTAGGAATATGGTTAGATGCGGAGCTTTCCTTTAAGCAACAAATCAGTAAAATTACGAGTAAATGTTTCAGTATTTTAAAAACTCTCCGGAAAGTCTTAGACCTTCTCCCCATTAGCGCCAGGAAGACACTCATCCATGCCCTGATTACTCCTCACCTGGATTACGGCAATGCCCTTTATTTAGGACTAAGCTGTAAATGTCTACATCAATTACAGTGTGTCCAAAATGCCGCGGCCCGCATGGTACTGAATCTCCCTCGCAGGGCCTCTGGTAAAACAGCACTACAAAAACTCCACTGGCTCCCTATTGAGGAACGTGTTAAGTTTAAAGCTCTATGCTTTACCCATCGTATTGCCCAGGGAAAAGGACCTAGTTACCTACGCAACCTGCTGACTATTCACCGCCCCACCAGGAACCTTAGATCCGCGGGAGCGATGCTGTTTAAGCTCCCTCGCGTACGTAAGACCAGGATGGGAGGTAGCTCCTTTCGCTTTCTTGCAAACAAGCACTGGAACAATCTCCCACTAGATCTACGCATGGAGCCCTCTGAAACAAGATTCAGGCTCAAACTTAAAACACACCTTTTCCCAAAGTAATAATGGTCTTGCTCCCCTGTTCTCGGCCTCTTGATATACTGCAGCATTTCTTAGCGCGGGGACACACTGTCATAAGTGTAACCAAGCGCTTTATAAGTGTTTTTATTATTATTATTATTATTATAACACAACCGGGTTTCCATATTCATCGTTAGTAAGGGGCCCGACCCGGCCTGGTGATAGCGCAGCATCATGGGCAAGCCTAGAGGCCCCCAGACTGGGGATCACCAAGACCCAGAAGATAGCGCCTAGGAGCAGTCGCAGTCTCCACCGGAAGACCCTGTCCAACAACAACTTAGTAAAATATTAGAGGCTATAGTGGACACGAAAGCCACCCTCCACCAGGATATCAGTACTGCTGCAGTGGGACTCGGGCGGGTTGCGGGAAGAACATAAGAAGTTGTGGAGAGGGTCAAAAAGACTGAGGCTAATGTCGCGGAACTGTCGCCGGCACAAAAAGCATTGAAGCAGCAAATGAGAGCCCTCACGGATAGAGGTTGCTTGTTTGAGCGCAGAGCAGAGGATGCCACATCCTAGGTCTGCCGGAAAGGACGGAAGGTAGTGACATGTTGTCCTTCTTGGAAAGTTGGCTCAGGAATGCAGTAGCGCTGGAGGGCCTATCCTTTTCCTATAGGCTGGAGAGGGCCCATAGAGTGCCAGCCAAGCCTTTGGCCCTTGGAGGCCCCCGCGTCCAGTGGTGGCCCATCTGCACAACTTCCAGGACAGAGATATTCTTCTGCAAAAGGCAAGAGCAGAAGGCCCCTTCACTGACGGCAACAGCAGGGTCTCTCTCTTTCCGGACTACACACTGGAGGTACAGAGGAAGCGGGCCTCCTATCTAGAGGTCAAGAGGGCTCTGACAGATGGGGGCCTCCAATACTCTCTGATGTTCCTGGCCCAACTTTGCATTATGTTAGAGGGGAACCTCTGATCCTGCTCGCAGGCAGGTCACTCCCCACGGTGCTGAACAGCTCTACCTGCATTGTTTTTGCCTAATATTGTATTTTCCCCTGTGCCTACCTTGCTTTCTTGCCCAGACTTGTGTTTCCCCAGTGCCTGTAGTTGCTTTCTTGCCCAGACTTGTTTTTTCCCCTGTGCCTAATTTGCTTTCTTGCCCAGACTTGTTTTTATTCCCCTGTGACTGTTCTTGCTTTCTTGCCCAGACTTGTTTTTATTCCCCTGTGCCTGTACTTGCTTTCATGCCCAGACTTGTTTTTATTCCCCTGTGCCTGTACTTGGTTTCTTGCCCAGACTTGTATTTATTCCCCTGTGTCTCTACTTGCTCTCTTGTCCAGACTTGCCTTTATTCCTCTGTGCTTGTACTTGTTTTCTTGCCTAAACTTGTTTTTCCTTCCTGTGCCCAGTTCTCCTGCGGCCCCTGACCGTTTTTCCCACCGCTGCGTCCCCCTGCACTCCCATTCGCTGCCCCGCTCCTGCCTCGCAGCTGCTCCTCCCTCCCACATCCCCTCATATGGAGGCGGCCTCACGCAGCTTGCACGCCGCTGGCGCACCAAAGGCACGCCCGTGGCAAACTCGTCTGCACCTGTCCGTGCCTAGAACGTGCCCAGCGCCAGGACCCCTGGCCCCGCAATGCCTCGACGGCCGTCACCGCTATGTTACCAGAACCCTCCACGCACTCAAAACAGGACAATCGCTGCTGCCTGGCCGCCCGACGTGCACCCACGGAGCTTTCACCTGCCGGAACTGCAGCTTAGCAAGCATCCGCCCACCATGACCAGGAAAGAACCCAACCACCTCAAATGCATCCTTCTCAACACCGGCTCTGCCCGTAAACAAGCCATTGACCTCCGGGTTCTACTCAAATCAACCTCCCCAGACGTTGCCTTCCTGACGGAGACCTGGCCTAACCCCGCCTAGGCACCAGACATAGCCATAGCCGTCCTGGAAGGCTACAAGATCACCCGCAGGGACCGCACCAACGGAGCAGGAGATGGAATCACCATTGTCCACAGGAACACTCTTAGAGTCTCGACCAACACCGATGACACCCTCAGCTTAGCCGAACACCTGTACTTCCAGATCCACACCGACCCCAACACCACCCTCTGAGGAACTCTAATCTACAGACCCCCCGGACCCCGACCACAGTTCAGTGGCTCCATCGCCGACTTCATCAGCACACTCGGCCTCGCCTGCATGGACTACTTCCTCCTCGGGACCTGTACACTCGCCACAACACCTAACCACTCTGCCGGTCACACGCTTGACCCCATCTTCTTCGCATGCCCCCGTGTCTCCTTCAACCACACCACCGAACTCCACTGGATCGACCATCGTTCCATCCACTTCACTTTCAAGAAACCCACCACGCACCACCACACCCAACAGATGCCTCGCCGCTGCTAGAGCGAAGTCACCGAAGACCAGCTCACCGCCACCCTCGCTGAGAGCCCACCCGCCGACCCCACGACCCCGACACAGCAGCCTGCAACCTCAGACAGTGGATCTACGACTGTGCCAACACCCTCGCCCCGATCAAGAACCCCTCCAACAGTCACACCAACAAGAAAGCCAGCTGGTTCACTGAAGACCTCCGGGCCTCCAAGCAAACCTGCTGAAAGCTGGAGAAGATTTGGCTCTGTGAATGAACACCAGACAGACACGTTGCCCACAAGAATGCCACCGGCAGACACCATCACGTCATCAGATCGGCCAAAAGGGCCTCCTTCAAAAACTGCCTAGACAACAACGCGCACAACAGAAAAGAGCTCTTCAACATCATGAAGGAGCTCTCCAACCTCAGCTCGAACACCAACGACGTCCCACCCTCGCAAGACCCGTACAACTCGCTGGCCACCTTCTTCAACCGCAAGACTGCAGAGATCCATGTCAGCTTCAATGCCCCGACCTCCCCGACAACCATTGACACCTCCGCCCTCACGACCACAATCCGCACCAACCGCCTGCTCTCCTGGACCAACATCAACGACGACGACAAAATCAAGATCATGAACACCATCCACTCTGAATCTCCGTCAGACCCAGGCCCACACCACATCTTCAACAAAGCCAGCACATCCATTGCACCCCATCTCCAGGAAGTAATCAACACCTCCTTCGAGACAGCAACCTTCCCGGACAGCTGGGAGCATGCTGACATCAACACCTTACTCACGAAACCCAAGGACCACAACAACTCCCGGCCTATCTCCCTGCTCCCGTTCTCAGGAAAGGTCATCGAGAAGACCGTCAACGAACAACTGACCCGCTACCTTGAGGAGAACAACATCCTGGACCCTTCCCAGTCCGGGTTTCGCAGTAACCACAGCACAGAGACTGCCCTCATTGTCGCCACCGATGACATCAAGTCCCTTCTGGACAACGGAGCAACAGCGGCCCTCATCCTCCTGGACCTGTCAGCCGCCTTCGACACGGTCTGCCACCACACACTACGAACACACCCCACAACGCCGGGGTCCAAGAGAAGGCACTGGACAGGACCACTTCCTTCCTCTCCAGCTGAAAACAGAGCGTCCGCCTTCCACCCTTCCGCTCCGAAGCCACAAAATCATCTGCGATACCAAAGGGGATGATGGACGGAGCGTTTGAGCAAATCAAACACTCTCCCCCAGTCAACTGATCTGGGTTTAATCCATCACCATTCTTTAGCTCACTCCACCACCCCAGTTCAGACATGGCCACATGCAAATCAGTCTGACCCTGTCCCTAATGGGAACAGTCCAGCCAGAACTGCCAAGCCATGTCTTCCCTGGACCGGAAACAAGCATCCAGGGACCGGTTTCAGATTCATAATCCTCATCAGCCAGGCTATCTTGAATCCAGTGGTAGAGTAAGCAAGGGACCCACGTCTGGGCATACCCTGCCAACATAGGGCGAATAAAGAGATACCAAAGGGGATGATGGATGGAGCGTTTGAGCAAATCAAATAGAGATCATCTGTGGCGTACCCCAGGGCTCATCCCTCAGCTCAACTCTATATAACATCTACATGGCACCGCTCGCCCATGTCGCCCGTCTGCACAACCTCAACGTCATCTCCTACGCCGATGACACCGAGCTCATCCTCTCCCTCACCAAGGACCCCCACACCGCCAATCCCAACCTTCACGAAGGAATGAAGGCCGTCACTGAATGGATGAGGAAAAGTAGACTGAAGCTGAACTCGGACAAGACAGAGGTTCTCATCCTCGGATCCAGCCTTTCAGCCTGGTACGGCTCCTGGTGGCCGACTGCACTGGGAATCGCTCCAACACCCACCGACTACATACACAACTTAGGGGTCATCCTCGACTACGCCAGCATCATGACTAAACAGGTCAACGCTGTCACCTCCTCCTGCTTCAACACCCTCCACATGCTCCGCGGGATCTACAGATGGATCCCCACAGAAATGAGAAGAACAGTCACCCAGACCCTCGTCAGCAGCAGGTTGGACTCTGGAAACGCCCTCTATGCAGGAGCCTCAGCCAAACTCCTAAGATGGCTCCAACGCATCCAGAACGCCTCTGCTCGCCTGATCCTAGACATCCCTCGCAACAGCCAAATCACACCCCACCTGAGCGACCAGCACTGGCACCCAGTCAACAAGAGGATAACATTCAAGCTCCTCACCCATGCACAAAAGGCATTCCACAACACCAGACCAACGTACCTCAACAGATGACTCAGCTTCTACACCCCACCTGCCAGCTTTGCTCCGCCGACCTCGCCCTTGCCACAGTCCCCCAATTCCGAAGAGCGACCTCCTGCGGCAGAACTTTCTCCTACCTCGCCGCCAAGACCTGGAACACCCTCCCCATCCACCTACGACAGACCCAAGACCTGCTGACCTTCAGAAAACTCCTCAGTTTGAGCAGTAGCAGCATTCCTCACCCCAGCACCTTGAGACCCTCACAGGTGAGTAGTGCGTTTTACAAATGATATGATTGATTGATTGAACACCGACTACTTCCATTGCAGTAAAAATGCATGGGATTGGCTAGAGACCTATAAGGGCAAAGCACCTGGAGATTGGGGCCCTGGAGTCATGAGGCAGAGAGCCACGATGACAAACTCATAGGGGAACCTCCAAGAAACCATCCTCATTGCAGATGGAGAAAGAGAGAGCTGAAGCTTTACAAGCTGTGGCGGAGATAATGCGGAGTTGGAGTCCGGCTCTGGAGGCAGTGGCCAGTTTCTGGAGAGAGACAGAGGGCAATGAAACTGACACTTCCCACAGTGTCAGTGTGAAGATGCCAGTGGTGATGCCTAATACTGCGAACAATATCATTTGATGCAGTTGGTAAGCTAGGGTGGCCGTACTATGTTTAGGCCTTACTTAGTACCACCTGTTTCACAAGATGTTTGGCCGGCCGGCCATTGTTGGACTGCCCTGAGGTCAGGGAGTTGACCATTATAAGGGTCCCTTTGTTGCTTTGTTAGTTCTGTATGTTTGCAGAGGAGTGGGACACTACGAGATAAGGGAGGGCTTTGAGGTGGGGCTTCCTCCTGCAATGGTGTCTAATGATGTCCGGCAGGAATAGCAGGGGCTCATAGTGTTATTCGGTTCTTAACGTTGAACATTAGGGGGATGGGGTACATTGCTTAGTGCCATAATATCTACTCATATCTGAGGCTTAGGAACATTCATATAGCATTATCACAGGAAACCTACTTAAATAGTGAAGAGGCTGGGAAGCTGAAGCGAAGATGGAGGGGCCAGGTCTTTGCGACTACCTGCCGGCTTTTGCCAAAGGGGTACTGATCTGGGTGAGGCCGAGGGTCCTGTTCGTGGCTTAGGGGACGTGCGTTAGATGAGGGGGGCCGATATGTTCTAGTTGCAGGGAGACTGGCTGGGAGGTCACCCTTGGTACTATTTATGCTCCTAACCAGGACCAGGTTGGCTTCCTGGATTCCTTTTCTGCTGTGTTAACGGGTAGCATGAGGGGCAACCTGATTCTTGGGGGGGCTTTAACTGTGTTGAGGATGTTGCAGAGGATCAGTCACATCCCCCCTTAATGGGGTCTCTGACACACTGCACTGCTTTGGGGTTCCGAGCATGGTTTACACACTGGGGTCTCGAGGACACTTGGAGGCTGCAACATGACAAGTAGGAGTTCTCCTTCTTCTAACCGGTACACCAAGTACATACTCACCTAGATATATTTTTGTGTTCCCCTGCCTTTAATTATTAAAGCAAACAATGGTCCTTAGAAAGAGAGTAAAGGAAGCAAAAATGAAATATAGGATTAAATAGGTACTATATATGTTTTCAGTGTCCAGCTGGACAAAGAATTTTAATATGCAGTATATTTAGAATAGCAAGTAATACCTGCCATCGTGCCTTGGAACACTAGGCAGATTGTTTCCGCTCTGCAATTAAGCTACCGTCAAGTCCCCCGCAGCTTTGAGAGTTCTTAAACCTTCGAGGCAGCGGCAGCGTTTCCCTTGAAAAATCCCTGCACCCCCTGCTAAGCAAGACGCAGTTCACAGTCATCGCCCACACCTTAAGTGGAACTGTTTAAGTGTGGACACCACCGTTGTTCTCCATGACCAAGGAGCAGCACATAGCTGCCCAGACCTTCCTCGCCATTGTGTTCTAAAGCAGTCAAATTTAATTCTCAGTCCTGATGATGATCCCGTAAGATACTAGAGCTTGGGATCGAAACGCCGCCGACAATTGAAAATAGTACCACTATGGTCCATTGAGTATATATAATGTGGTCACTATTTTGTGCCAGCTTGCCTTAATATTTGACCAGTACTAGCTGCCTTAGCTCCAATTTTGCCTGAAAACTGTTTTATGTACTATTTGTTTGATATTTGTCCTATGTCGGGTGCAGGATTGCATTCCGTTGTATATAATTCTTCCTTTGTGTATTACTCGCTATTCTAAATATACTGCATATTAAAATTCTTTGTCCGGGTAGTACCTATTTAGGCCTATATTTCATTTTTGCTTCCTTATTCTCTTTCTAAGGGCCATTGTTTGCTTTAATAATTGATACCCGGGGTCCTTAGTTACTCATCGGGTACCCTTGTTTTTTGTAAAAAAAAACCTGCCTTTAATAGCACCATTTACATACTGAATATCTGAGCCGTACCTTGCTGGACCACAGTCCGTTGATAATGACTCATCAGCCCATGGGGCAGCGTCTCCCAGGCCCCACTTGGAGGCTTAGCCCGGTATTGCTCGAGTTTGACCGTTTTCGTACATCACAGCATGCACTCCTATAAACATATTTTCCTATTAACGCCAACACTGCATCCTCTGTCCGGTTGGAATGGGAGGCATTCAAGGTGGTGGTGCGGGGTCATTGTCTGGGACAGGCCACAAGAGCCTTCAGAGAGCTCCGTCAAGAGTTACTAGATCTGGAAGTTAGCATCTGTAGCTTAGACAACATTCAGGGTTTGGGAGATGCAGCCCCATTGGCACTGCGGAATGCAAGAACAAAATATAACAATGCCATTGGGTGGTTGCGCTGTTATACCCACAACGATTATCTGGATAGGGTGCAAAGGGAGGAAGGGAAGGCGGGTCATCTTTTAGCTTGGTTAATTAGGCCAAAATTGTGAGGATCCCCCATCACATAACTTAGCATAGACACTGGTGAGGTGGTGTAGAGTCCAGATGCGATCAATGATTACTTTTTATCATTTTATAAAAACATATATGGCCCGACTGCGGCCCCTTGCTTGGCAGTGGGTAAATTTTGGGAGCCTCTGCCCCTTCGTGTGTTGGAGCAAGAGTATGGGAAGGATTGGGGGAACCTATCATCCTGCAGGAAATTAAAGCCGCATCCATGTGTTGGCGCACGGCAAGACGCCAACGCCAGATGGCCTTCGTGCTGAATTTTACCAGCGTTTTCCAGCGTTTTGCAGATCTGATCGTGCCAGACCTGGTCTGGCTGTATGCAGATGCGTTTGAGGCTGGGGAATTGCCTAACTCCACCCAGACAGCCCTGGTTATCCCCCTTCCGAAAACCAAGACACCAGGGGCAGGGGGTTGGGATTATAGGCCCCTCTCCATGCTTAACATGGATATTAAAATCCTAAGCAAGGTTCTGGCTGGTAGGTTGGTTCCACGCATGAAGACATTAACTCACCCAGATCAGAATGGGTTTATCCCTTCCAGTAACACCTCCTATAATCTCCACCGGCTTTACTCCATTCTTTATCATGCCGAGACTACGCTTACACCCCAGGCTGCGGTGCTCTCCATCACCTGGAAAAAGGCTGTGACACAGTGGGGTGGGAATATCTGTTCGAGTTGATGATGCGCATGGGTTTGGGAGAAGATTGGGCATGATGGGTGCGGCTTTTATATGCAGCGCCCACTGCTAGGGTCCAAATGGGCAGAACAATTTCCAGAGAATATAAGTTATCTCGGAGGACCAGGCAGGGGTGCCCTCTTTCTCCCCTCCTCTTTGCCTTGGCAATTGAGCCCCTTGGGATTAGGCTGGATTATGAATGGCGGACACACCATGTTTGCCTGTATGCAGACAACCTATTGTTATACCTGTCGGACCCAGTTGTGGGTACCTCAACGGCTATACAAATCCTAGACAACTTTGTAGACCTCTCGGGTCTTCGAGTCAACAGAGCAAAGACGTATCTGTTTCCCGTTGCAGGCCCTCTCCCTAGACCAGACACCTTGATGATCGACATTCTATTTGCTCAGAATACATTTAAGTAGTTGGGCATAAACATATAAACATATTCTACTCGTTAGAGCATTTGAATGAATGCAACTTGGGCAGAGCACTGCGTTCGTTGCATGAGTGTGTACATTTCTGGTATACATTGCAACTGCTGGTAATGTCCCGGGTCTCCCTATCTAAAATTGTAATGCTCCTGCGCCTATTGTATTTTTTTGTCACTCTCCCGCTCTTCATGTCTACCGGCTGGTTTCGCCCCATGAATGCTCAGTTGCGAGGGTGTCTCTTTTTACGTTACAACGTCCTGTTTCTGACGACGGGTTGGGTGTGCCGAAATTTGAATATTACATGTTGGCTGGTCAGTTGCAGTGGCTGGCGCAATGGATAGATGGTGTGAATGACGATGGGACGTTCCTGTCGCACCCGGACTCCCACCCTAGCTTAGTACTGACTAAATTTCTGATACCAGTGACACCCACCATGTACTGATCCTTGCTGCAACGTACTGCCTTTCAAGCCTGTAAGGGATGTCAGGGCAGAGGACAGCAAGTTGCTAAGTACACTCCTATGTTGCCACTCACAGGTTTGTCACATGGCAATCCACAGTCTGCCTTCACAAATGAGCAATTGCCCCCCTGGACAGATGCAGGCTTGGAAAATGTTGGGGATTGTTTCCTGGACAAGTCCCTACTCCCATTTGACTGGCTTATGGAGGACTGCGGTCTGCCCCATGGCCGGTTCCTGCACTATGACGCAGTTATGGAATACAGGTAGAGACGAGCCAGAGACGCATCTGGTACTACATGCCCTGTTCACATTTGGGACAGAAAGACACCTGGTGAAATGCTTTTATGTGGCACTCCGGGAGGCGTTGGTGCTTCCCTTGGATAGGCTATGTGCAAAATGGGATGGGACTGTGGGCATAGCCCTCACAGATGCAGAATGGTGGAGGGGTTTGCACTACCCTAAGAAGATTTCTTGCAACATACGTCTTAAATATATGGCGTACATGACACCATATTGCCTCAATGAGATCTATGGGGGTAGGTCCATCTCTGTCCTCGATGTTCCCGCCCAGACACAGACTTTGGCCATATGACCTGGATTGCCAGGATCTGCGTCCCTTCGGGGAGGCTGTGCTCAGTAAGCTTACAGCAGTACTGCACAGAGAATTGCCCTTCACACTGCAGACGTGCCTTTTGAGTCTTTTCCCCAGACCGCCGAAGAGCAAAGTTGGGAATAGGCTCATAGATCTTGCGCTGGACCTGACAAAAAGTCACATTGCCATGGAATGTAAATCCCAGAGGGGACCTCAATTTGGGGCCTGGAACAGGGATGTCATCATGTGGGCTGGGGTAGAAGGTAGAGCACTCCTTTGGGAGGAATCTAAAGTCATGAGAAAACACCCAATAGAAGGCTAATGGAGGGAAGTGAGGGCAACCTGGGAGAATCTAGTGGGGCAACTGCCTAGTGGGACCGGTTCAGACACAGATACGGGGCCCCACCCTGAAGGGATTTCACTTCCAACGTCTGCTAAGCCTTTGGATAGCTTTGGGGGAAGGTCCACCCAATGTTGACTAAGGAATGTGGGGGAATGTACAATGACCACTTACGGCCCAGATGAGGCAGCTTTGACTGAAATGAAATGCAATGAAAGAAAACTTGTAATGCGCAACTAAAACCCGAAGGCATCAAGGCGCCTATCAAAATAATACACAAAGAAGGCAAAACAGAACTACAGGTAGGCTTTCGCAAATAGCCGAGTCTTCAGGGCCTTTCTAAAGGACTGCATAGTGGGAAGGGACTTAGTTTCCACAGGTAGGGCGTTCCACATTTTTGGTGCTACGGTAGAGAAAGCTCTGCCACCCCATTTAGCTCTGCGAATGCGGGGTACTGATAGCAGAGACTTGTTCATGGAACGCAAATTTCTAGAAGGGCTGTAAGGAGCCAGGAGAGCTCCAATCCCAGCTGACCTATTTCTAGCTAAGGCGCCATAAGTCAGGCACAAGATTTTAAAGGAAATCCTGTCCTCAATTGGGAGCCAGTGTAAAGATTTCCTTGCGGAAGTGGCTGACGCACGTTTGGGTAAATCTAGCACAAACTTGGCCGCCGCGTTCTGGACCATTTGCAGTCGCTGCAGCAACCCCTTGTTGAGTCCTGCATACAGCGCATTACAGTAATCAAGTCGGGAGCCTATGAGTGCCACCACAACTTGCTTTCTCGCCTGCTGGGAAAGATAGTGTTTAATCTTCCTCAAGACGTGGATTATGCCCCAGCAGGTGGAGGCTGTTCTATTCACCTGCTGACGCATACTGAGGGTAGGATCGATCAGGACTCCTAGATTTTTAGCTAGAGCAGCAGGTGCCGGGCAAACTCCCAATGAAGCAGGCCACCAATTCGCTGACCAGATGTCCTCCTTTCCTCCAAACACCAAGATCTCCGTCTTCTCACCATTTAGTTTCAATGAATTGTAAATCATCCATTGAGCGACTGCCTCCATACAGAATCTAAAATTGGAGGCAGCCGAACTGACAGGCTGGGAGAGGGAGACCAGGATCTGGGTATCGTCGGCGTAGGAGACTACCTCCATCCCAAAAGATCTTATCAGTCTGGCAAGTGGGGTCACATAGATGTTAAAAAGGGTCGGACTTAATGCCGACCCCTGAGGGACCCCACAATGCACAGACAGGGATGGAGATAGAAACTCCCCCAGCTTCACTCTCTGTTCCCTCTGGTCAAGAAAGGAGGTCAGCAAACTAAGAGCGGACCCCTCCACCCCGATCTCCCTCAGGCGAGATGTTAAAACCAAGGGAGAAAGGGTATCAAACGCAGCCGTAAGGTCTAACAGGATGAGGGGGTGGTCTGGCCCTTATCAACTCGGGTGCGGATATTGTCCAACACTATGGTAAGGGCCGACTCGGTGCTGTGTTCCCTCCTGAATCCGTGCTGCGAATGATCTAAATGACCAGAGTTTTCCAGAAAGACGCGAGATGCTTGTTGAAATGGGTTTCCAGCATCTTCGCAGAAGCAGGGAGCAACGAGATAGGGCGAAAGTTTTTAAGAACCCCTGGGTCCAGTGTTGGCTTCTTAAGCAGTGGCTTTACCACTGCCCTCTTCCATTGCTGAGGAAAAGTGCCATCCCTCATTGCCCTATTCATGATATCTAAAAGAGGGGGCAGAAGACTCTCCTTACACTGCTTAAGGAGCTTAAGAGGACATGGATCTAAGGGGGAGCCTGACCTGGTCTTACTTAAGAGGTTCTCTAGTTCCTGAAGAGAGAGAGGAGGAAAAGAGGCCAAGCGCCCCAAGGGAATATCCTCCGCCAAAATCAGGGCAGAATTAGAAGGACCAGAGGAATCAGGGATTGAGGCCTTCTGAAGCTCTAAGGCCGAATAGATATCAGCAATCTTTGCCTGAAAGAAAAGGGCTATGTTATTACACAGCTGCTGAGAGCCAATAACGGGATCAGGAATCTGAAGGGAAGTCAGGGAATCAACAATCTTGAAGAGCTCTTTCGGGGAGGAAAGTCAGGTGGTACGGGCAGTGAAATATTCCTGATTAGCTCTTATTACCTCCGCCTTATAGCCCCTCAATAAGATTTTGTGGGCCTCTTTATCCCTCAGATCCCAACTAGCTCGCCAAAGACGCTCCTGCCTCCTGACTCCCTGCCTAAGGAGTCTTAATGGCTCCGAGAACCAAGGGGCCGATGGCTTTTTCCTAGCAGAGTAACGCATGCGAACGGGGCAAGTTCATCAAGCGCCGTTATGACAGCCTTATCTAACTGAGAGACCGCCAGACATACGTCTTCCTCCTGAGAGATTGTCATACTGGGAATCCTAGGGGCAAGGGTGCTATTAGAGATGTTCTTAAGGTTCCGCCGAGTTTCCATCTTACTTAAACCCTTTACATTGCTATCCATAGTGAGACAGGACATTTCTATTGGAACAGCATAGTGATCAGACCATGAAAGAGGGAGAGGATCATTCACTGTCAACCTGCCGTCATTTGAGAAGACCCCATCCAGTGTATGGCCCGCTCGATGGGTGGCACCCCTCACAAGCTGGTTCAGCCCACAGGCAGACAGAGCATCCAGCAGGGAGAGGGTATCACTAGATTCCGAATTCTCTAGGTGATAATTCAGGTCTCCCAGGACCGTTAGATGCTCGCAACCAAAATATGGTTTTAAGATATTGAGCATAGTTTGTCCGAAATCAGTTCTAGACCCAGGGGGACGGTAAATCAGGACACCAGTGAATGGAATCTCAAAGGGGCCTTTTAAGGAAAAGTGTAGGGCCTGAAAAGCATCCTGAGGGTCAGATAGCGGTGAAGTATGTCAAAGGAAACTATCCCTATATAAGATGCCCAACCCTCCTCCTATACGTCCTGCTCTATCCTGCCTAGCAAAAAAGTAGCCTTCTGGGACTGCTTCCACTAGGTCTGGACCGAGGAATCTTTTGCCCAGGTTTCTGTGACAAATACCCAAGAGGGTATTCTATCCAGGACGAAACCCCTGAAAGCGAGGTTGTGCTTAATTAGAGAACGAGCATTAATAAGAAAGCCATTTTCCCTCAAGACACTACCTCCCACATTACTACTCTGTCCCGGCAGAAAGGGAGCCGAGGGAAAACCAGAACCCCCATGGCCCTCTTGAAAGCAACCACAACGGGGAAAGTTTAAAGGATCCTCAGGAGCAAATCTATAGTGGCAGGGAAGCCTAGATGGCTTGAGTTTTAGCAGGTCGTGGCTAGAATACCTGACGCCTGTGGAATTGCCATCAGCATGACCAGCCGACCAGCAGTCCAGCCCGTCCTCAGCGCGGACGGGCGCAGACAGGGTGGACTCTGGCGTGACTCCGGCGTCGCTCTGGCGCACACGCAGTGCGCATACGCTGTGCGCCATCATACTGGAGCTATATAGGGCTCTAGCTAGTCAACCTGACTGCTAGAGCACTCAGTGAATGGCGTCAGCGTCCCAGAATCCCCCCAAGATGGCGCTCAAACTCGAGGAATGCACGATGGACAGTCCACCAAAGTAGCGGTGCAGGGCACTATTAAGGTGCAAGAATGCGGAGGGTGATATTTAAAATCAGGGGATAATTATGAAACGAAATAAAATGATAAAGACAAAACGGGTATTTTAAAATTGCAAGAAGCGCCTACAAAGCCAAGCGCCTCGCGCCGTAATGAGGTGCCTTACAGGCAGACCCTACTTCTTTCGAGCCTTTAAGTATGTGCAGCGAGTTGCCTCTAGCCAGTCAACCTGACTGCTAGAGTGCTCAGTGAATGGCGTCAGCGTCCCAGAATCCCCCCAAGATGGTGCTCAAACTCGAAGAAGGCACAATGGACAGTCCGCCAAAGTAGCGGTGCAGGGCACTATTAAGGTGCAAGAATGCGGAGGCTGATATTTAAAATCAATTATGAAACGAAATAAAATGATAAAGACAAAACGGGTATTTTAAAATTGCAAGAAGCGCCTACAAAGCCAAGCGCTGCGCGCAGTAATGAGGTGCCTTACAGGCTTACTGCTTACTGCAGCTGAGGGTACCCTTTTACCCCCCTTATGTCTCCAGCCTCATCCTGGAACACTCCATTATATTGTGCCTCCACCTCATGCTAGTCATGCTATTTATGATATATTTCACCCCTCTGCATAAGGTTCTTCTTTGCTTCTTTTTTTATGTTGGGGTATTTGTTCTTTTTCTTTTTCTTTTGTTAGATGTGTTCTTAAACAATTGAATCAGCATTTTGTCAATCAAGAATGTAATACTTGTATTTTGATCCGCTGGTGAGAACTCTCACATGTAAATCATTGGGAATAAACTCTGGTGACATACGTACTAGGAACTGTGGACAAAACCTGGAGGCGACAGTTATGTGTTAGATATTGACTAGGCAGAACCCATCGGGCCATGGACTGCATATTGTATACTGGACTCTTCTTGATCATTTTCATTGACACTGAAAGATGCATTACAGGAATGCACTGCCACTGATGTTAATATTGTTTTGGTTTCATCTATGAACTGTATGCCAAGCAATTAAAAATACCAATAAAAATACTTTAAAAAAAAACAGTTCACACTTCACACATGGAAACTGCAGTAAACAGATATCACTTCAAATCGATGCCTATTAACTGCCTCAGTGGTAATGCAAGCAGCTGATATTGCTGACCTTCTACGCACATATGAACTAGTCCTCCTGATATTAACTGAGACCTGTCTCAATTACTGTTCTACACAAATCCTGGACATCGTAGTACCCTCTGAATATGGCATCATTAGATTAGACAGACTGGTTAAAACCTGGGGCGGCACTGCATGCATATACTATTCCAGTCTCTCCCTAAGACGTACACATTCAGCACCGATTCCTCCTGTGAACACTTGGCCATCGAAATCTTGAACAATGACAAGATAGTTTCTAAACTCCACACAATCTATCGTGCCAGTGTGACAATTTTCTTTTCATCAAACAAATAATAAAGTCCTTAGCAGCTGACCAACTCCCAAACCATGTCTTCGTAACACATAACAAAGGTTCCACATTAGATCTACTGATAGCTAAAGAAAACATCATACTAGTGAATGTCATAGCACCTTGTGACTGGTCAGACCACTCCCTAATCTCCTTTCTCATATTGGAAAGGGTGTTAATTAGACAAGGACAACCTCGTCCAAACAATGGACCAGAGATCTGAGGAACATCAACGTAAATGATCTTATGAGATACTTGTGTAATAATCTCCCACCCCCACACCACAACTTGACAAATCTGGATAACCTCTCTGAACACTACCTTCATTCCATTACAGACATATTTGACTCACTTGCCTCAATGCAGCTCAAGAGGATTCCTAGCAAACAGACAAAACCTTGGTTCAATGGCACCCTTAATGAGGAATACCATAAATTAAGGATTGTAGAGAGAACTTGGAAAAACTCATCAACTATAGCAAACCTCAAACAGTTAAGTAGAACAAGGAATGAGTATAACAAACATATATTCGTACCCCCAAAACAGATCACTATAGGTCACAACTTGACAATGCCAAAAACAGACCTAAACAACTATTTGAAATCATCAAACAACAAATGAACCCCTTGGTCAAGCAAAGCTCAGCACTCAATGATTCACACCCTAACAACACACTTCATTAAAAAAACAAAAATATTTAACTAGAACTGCAACTTTCCTCAACAAACATGCATCATCAGTCTCTGTCCACTCTCTCCACACGACTTATTACAGAAAATCCACCTCTTGATGGCTCAGCAGATTTTACTCCAAAAAATGGTGCGTCTTGGAATTCCTTTATAATTCCAAACAATGTCGAGCTCCTAACAACCTAACTGCATTAAAACCCTCAAATCATTTAAACAATATTAAGCCTACAAAGTTCTTTAAAGAGCTTACAATTCAATTTTCCCCTCTGGTCTAATATTGTCAATGAATCTCTTGTAGAGGGTGCAATTCCAGATTGCCATAAGATAGTACAAGTCACCCCACCCCTAAGAATCAAAACCATGATTTATCCAACCCGAATAACTTCTGAACTATCTCCAATATCATGACTTTAGCCAAACTACTTGAGAAATGTGTACACACACAACTTTGCAAACAATTCAAACAGCTTCAGCTCCTCGACCAATACCAATCAGTCTTCAAATCTGGTAACAGTACAGAACCTGCATTAACACAAATTGCGGATGAGGCACTTAGACTACTCGACCATCAGGAACCATGCCTGCTCATACTGCTTGGTCTCTCGTCTGCAATTGATATGGTTAAACATGATAAAATGATTGAAATGCTTGTACAAAGGATAGGGTTATCAGGTCCAGTGTTAAACTGGTTTGCTCCCTTCCTTCATTGTAGAACACAAAGAATCAAAGTCAAGCATGACCTCTCAAACAGTAAACCGGTCTCAATTGGAGTACCACACTCTTTCCCATACTCTTCAATTTGTACATGGAACCTCTCACCAAACATCTGAACAATCTAAACTTACACTACCACATGTACAAAGACGATACTCAACTTTACATGAAAATTTCTTCTAAGATGACATCAAAACTCTTAACAGAGCACTTCTGAAAACCCAGCAAAGGTTATCCCACAACCACCTTATGTTAAATGCATGAAAAGATGGAATTCCTACTGATTGCACCACACAATCACTCAGCCGTTATTCAGGATTAGCTCAAACAACTAACGGCCTCAATTACATCCCACAGGTTGTAACTTCTACTAAATCCCTTGGCATAACCTTGAACAAATTCCTAAAAATGCAAGATCACAGCAGGAAAGTCAAACCATTTCTGCCGCCATTGAAACTGCTGTCCAATCAATGGTCATGTCCCATTTAGATTATGGAATTATGACCCTGGCTGGTTTACCTAAAGCTAAACTGGTACTTTAAGGGTGCCAGACTCGTCACAGAATCAAGAAAATATGACCCCATCAGACCCGATCTAATCCAAATCAACTGTCTCTCTCTCGATGCAGGTATCAGGTACAAGGTAGCCTTGGTAACATACACTGTGCTACATCACAATACTTGACAAACAAACATGAACATTACAGGCATGAATCAAGCCTGAAATACTCTACTGCTGAAACAACAAAAGTTAAAAAACCTATACTGCGCATTCTCTGGTCTGGCTTTAAGAATATCGAATGATCTCCCTTCCGAAATAAGACCATACCCTTGACAGCCACATTCAAAAAAGAAGTCAAAGGATTACTCTTGATTAACCAAATGCGACAATAAATCAATAGCCCCCCAAAATAACTTTTACTCCTTGAGTACAACTCTGCCTACCGCACTACTAAGCATTTGTTGCATGTGTAACCTATTATTTGGTGTACCATTTCCTTTTTTTACCTGCTTAATGTCTATGATATGATGTACTGTGTTCTGAAGCCCTAGCGGGTCTTGTTCGCGCTACATAAAACTCCTCAAATAAATAAAAATCAAATTAACGAATAGTATAAAATTTGTTTTTGACATGCAGGGTTTACAGATTTTACATGGGAGCAATCCCAAATATGTCATCTTCTGGATAGTAAAACTCTTTTGGAATAATATAAGCTCTAAGCGGGGCTTCTTTACATTGAATTTAATAAAATGTTGTTTCTCATATACTTTTCTCATCTTAATTTTCCTTCCATTATTCATATCCTTGTTCAGCTAAATTCTGATTATATTCCTCTGCGTAAATCAGTAGTGATAAAATTCTTCTTCATTTGTTCGGACATTCTGAAAAATGGAATGCTGAGAGATGTTACCTGTCCTCATTCTGGAAATAGGGACATTTCTTTTAAAGATTTGGATGAATATTAAGAGGCAGAGCCTCACTATGCTTCCATTGCGTCTAGTTGTACATATCGCTCTAGGATAAATGGTTGTATGTGTACAATAGTGTCCTTAATGATGGAAACAATACATTTCTTTATAGTTCAATGCATTCAAATAAGGATTTGGTATATATCTATAAATCAGACATCATACGTTTTACAATTTCAGTAACCAACTAATCTGAAACAGAGCCAGGAAGAATCTGATCGTTGACTAAAACTTTCAATACATATGGCACTTTCAATGTGTCAGTTGGTCCCATAATCTGATAAGAAACTTTTTCCCAAACAATGGGTCCAATTACGACGGTGGGGGGACAAAGTCCACCCCCCATCGCAGATGCAAATGGGACTGCCCGCCATAGATGCGGTGGCCCGCTATATGAATTGGGAAGCACCCGCCACACTGGCGGGCGCATCCTGTATTTTTACATTGCGGCAGGCGGCAGCACCGACCACAATGTAAAAATACATGGTGTGCATATGTATGTACTATGTGACAGGCACCGTGAGGTGCCTGCCACCTTGTAAATTCATATGTAGGGGGTACAATAGGTACCCCCCACGTGCAGTACCCGACCCCCCCACCCCCTCGAGTGCCCGCAACAGGCCCCCAAAGACAATCACTGCCTGTCTTTTTGCCGCCGAATCTCCGCCCAAAAAGACAGGCATGCAAATGCACACAGCAGTGCCTACATGGCACCGCCGCCATTGCCCCATAGTACCTTGTCCCGCAAGGCGGGCGAAAAAAGGACCGCCTTGCAGGACCACGGCGGACGGTCTTTCTGTCCGCCGTAGTACTTTTCCCATTCCCACCAACATCCTAATTAGGCAGTGTGAATATTCAGGGTGATGGCGGACTTCCCACCATTGTAATCGGCCCCTATGTCCTCAGGCGCAGGATGAACTGTTATAATTGCAGGGTAGAGATCTCGTCCAGCTATGTTGGATGAGAGATCCTGTTGAAGTTCTCGAACCACAAGTTGTGGAACAATTCTTAAAGGGTTGTAATGTCAATTCAGTATTGGTAAAATGATGATCTGCGTTGACGGCCACATGATGAAAAGAAACACCAAGTACCTGTCAAAAAGCCAGCGCTAAGCAAGAAGAAATCAATGGCATAGATTGACTGTGGAGTGTTACGTAAACTTCTCTGTGTAGAATTTAGATTCATTCTCATTCCATAAATTATTTGTTATCAAAATTGCATCATCTCAATTGATGTTGAGCCATGGGGAGGATTGTAATCAATGATGGTGTTGGTTGGAACAAGTGCAACTGTAGAGATGACAGCATTAGAGTGATACACAGAATCCATTACTTGTTGCAAAGCTAGAGACGCAGTACACTCCAATATCCCTGGCTGAGTACTCAAACTAATGAAGTTATTGCTCTTCTCTAGGTGTATTACATTCACTGTAGGAAGAGTCTGAGATTGTTGGACCAGTCAGCCTAAGGGTGGTCTACCCACAAACCTTTTTTGTACTTACCTCCATTTTTGTTGGTGAAATTTGTTTTGTTGGTCTTTGTTGGCCTGCTAACCAGTGCGTAAGTGCTCGTGCTCACTCCCCTAAACATGGTTTATTTGGCTTATACCTGATTGGCTTATTTAATTTAGTTCTACGTCTACTGTAGTGTTGTATACCATAAACCCAGGCATGTAATGTAAATGCTACTAGTGGACCTGCAACCACTATTGTGCCACATACTTAAGTAGCACCTTAAAACATGTCCCAGGTCAGTCATTGCAGCTTGAATGGAATTTTAAACTTCTAATTCGACTTTGCAACATTACAACCTTGACAAGCCTCAAACACTCCTCTTATTGCAGATAAGTCACTTCTAAGTGGGCCCTAGACAGCGCATATGGCAGGGTGCATTGTAATTAAAAGGTTGGACATGTACTTTTAAGATTTAAATGTCCTGGTAGTGGAGAACTCCCAAATTCATTTTTCACTACTCTGAGGCCTACATGTTCTATATGATAACACTGGGTTGCCTTATTACATTTATTAAGTTCTTGCTTTTGAATGGGAACAGGCAACCAGTTCCCATTTGGTATCTATGAAATTGTAATGAAAACTCACTTAAATTTTAAAGTCAGATTTTCAATTACAATTTTGAAAATGTAAACTATTATAAACTTGACATTTTCCTTACCATAGCTGTTTTGTGCCTCCAGCCTATCTTGGGTCACATGACTGGATGTAACTGACAGACTTTGTGAATTCCTCCCAGACAGTCACACAATAGAGGGATTAGGTGTGCCTGAATGTGCCATCAGGACAGGGGTGAGCTGAGCACAGACCCACTTGTATCCATAGGCTGTGCCCTGCCTTCACACAAAGGATTCATCAGCTCCACTTAGTTACTGCAGCCAGCTTGGCGCTAGGGCAGGGGAGTCAGGAAATTCCATGCACCTCAAAGAGATTTTCTAGAAGCTTCTCACACCTTCAAGTGGAAGGGCAACCAGGTATGAAAATAGTACCCTCAGACCCACTCTTCAGTTTGCTTCTGGACCTACAGAAGGACTCTCAGAGGACTGTTTGCTGCTGTGACCTCCTGTGCACTGTGCAAGTCTGCTTTGCTGGACTTGGAAGGACTATTTTGCTGCCTGGAGCCCGCGTTGAACCCTCAGAGGCCAACCCTGATGTTGAACCATGCAACCTAACCTGAATCCATGACTACCAGAGTGACTCAAAGGGCTAGTTTGCTGGCCTCTTGTTCTGATCTATAGGGACATACCATGCTCCAATCATCTTTAATCAGCACCTAGACCCAGCAGTAGTGAGTTCCTGACCCCAAGAGGAGCACCTGAGGTCCTGGACCATTAGTGTGGATTCACTTGACTTCCCCTGAATTAGCAAACATGGAAATCTCATTCATGCAAAGACCTTGCCACCAGTACAACCCACTTACGCGGAGTTCTGGCAACTGACTATTCAGGCTACAGCATTGACTGCTCACGGTGGGTACCACTAAGCAATGATGTGACAATGAGAGTCAGATAATGGAAACAAAGCAATATCTTTTTCAGACCTTCTCAATCCTCCTCATAAAAAGAAAATGTTATTTTGTGCCTTCTTCACCATCTTGGTCTAAGTGGCGCTCCTTTTATATTTGAAATAGAAACACTCGACCTGTCATTCTGCACACTGTTTGGTATTTAGAAAGAATATTGGCAACAAACATATTGGGGCAAAACTATTGTGTCAAGAATATTGAGGACACATATATTGTGGAGGTAACTTTTAATAGGTAAGCAAAGCTTTTTTACATACAAATCCAGTTTTATGTACCATGCTATCTTCTAGGTTCATAGCTGTTGAGTTAAGAATAGTAAATCTATACTTATCTTTTTGCACTCACCTTCTTGATATTTTGGTCTTAGATATTTTTCACACGATATTCTGTCCACACAATATTTTGTACTGCCTCCATTTTTGCATCACATAATTGCTAAATACAATGGGCAACATTGTAAACTGACGATATGGTTAATTATTATTATTATTCTGAGTTTTGTATAGCGCCTGGTTACCGATAGGCATCCCAGCGCTTATCAGAACATAACACTACTAAAAGAATGCAGGGATTAAACGGAGAACAAAAAAGTTTTTAAAAGTTTACGGAACCTGAGAAGACTGGCTTCGGAGCGCAGTTGTAGGGGCAATGAGTTCCACAAGGAGGCCACATTTATTGAGAACCTTCTGCCACCAGTTCTTGCCTTTTTCACCCTGCCAACATGAAGGAGATGTTGGTGGTCAGAGCGAAGGGAACGAGAGGCCTTGTAGGGCTGGACCATCTCCCCCAGAATGGGTGGACCTGCCCCGTGCAGAACTTTGTGGGCGATGCAGAGTGACTTGAATTTCACCCTGTCCCTCACAGGGAGCCAGTGCAGTGCCCTCAACGCCGGTCGGGCAGATTGACGCCTAGGGAGACCCGTCAAAAGCCTGGCAGCCGCGTTCTGCACTTGCTGCAGTCTGTTCAGGGTAGATTCGGGTGCGCCCAGGAATAGCGAATTGCTGAAATCCAGCCGCGAGATGATAAGTCCCTGGATGAGAAGCCTTCGAGTGGCCACTGGGAGCAGGGGCAGAATTTTCTGGGCTGAACGAAGCAGGCCAAAGCACACGGCAGCCGTTTTTTTGGCGTGGGTTTTAAACGATAGGTCCTGCTCCAGCCATACCCCCAAGCTCTTGATCTCCTGCTTGGGGGGGGCATCGGTCCCAGACAGTCTGGCCAGCTGCTGGGGGACAAAGATGGAGAGGAGTTCCCCAGCAACATCAGTTCCATTTTGGAGCCATTTAACTTTAGGGCTGAGTTGCACATCCACGTGTAGATCTTTTCAAGACACGTGTGCAGCCGGTCGGGATGGTGCGCCGACTGGGAAAGGCCTACGACCAGCTGAGTATCATCAGCGTAACTGATGATTTTAATACCCAGCGGCCGTACCACATTCTCCAGGGGGGCCATATAAACGTTGAATAAGGTAGGGCTCAGCGAAGAGCCCTGTGGCACACCGCACTGGAGAGGGGTAGAGGATGATTTTTCCTGGCCTTCCCACACCTCAAATGTACGGCCTTCCAGGAAGGAGGCAAACCATTTGAGGGCAAAACCCGTGACTCCCACCCCCGCCAGCCGTTGGAGAAGCACCTGATGGTCCACGGTGTCAAAAGCAGCGCTGAGGTCCAGGAGGATCACTGCCACTGATCCCCCCGAATCCAGCATGCTCCTCGCATTCTCCACGACCGCTAGCAGGGCGGTGTCGGTCCCCTGACCGGGGTGAAAACCCGTTTGGGAGTCGGCCAGGAGGGAATTGGCTTCCAAGAAGTTGGAAAGGCGGCTATTCACCAGCTTCTCAGCCACCTTACTGATACCCGGCAGCAAAGAAATAGGCCGAAAGTTGGTAAGATCGGCGGGATCGAGGTTAGGCTTTTTCAAAAGAGCCTTGACCACCGCCCCTTTCCAACTGGGGGGGACCACCCCATGGGCGAGAGGCAGGTTTATCAAGTCCGTCACAGGGCCGACGATAGTGGATGACACCTGTTTAAGATATTTAATAGGTGCTGGGTCTTTCGGGGAGCCGCTCTTCATAGATCTCAGCACCGACAAGACTTCCTCCTTAGTGACTGGACTGAGGGAGGCCAGCTCCACCAATTGTGACTCAGGTTGAGAGCTGGGATTGTCCTCCAAAGAGGAGACCTCACCTAGCCGGGGAAGGAAAGCCAATATGTTGTCAATTTTGCTTTTAAAATACAAGGCCAGTTCTGTGCATTTTTTGCGAGGGTCCTCGTGGAGAACCTGAGGATCGGGGGCATTGAGTAGCTCCTTAATGACCCTGAATGACTCTTTGGAAGAGTTGGCCGCAGGGATCAAGCAGATGGCCCTTCTCATGGGTCGCGCCCGAGTTGGCCAAATTGATTCCAAAAGATTTAAGATCATCGAGCAAATCGACTCCTGTGGCATTAGCGGGGTCCTCAAGATGGATATTAAAATCTCCGAGAACAACAAAGTTGGCAGTTGAAGAGGCAAGAAGTGCAGTAGTTTCCAAGAGAGAGTTAGGGAAACTGCCCAAGGGTCCGGGAGGGCGATAGATCAACAAGCCTACCAAAGACACTGTAGGTGACAGCCGAAGGGAGAACTGTAAGCTCTCACAATCAGCCACCCCTCCATTCTGGATCTTACAGGCGAGCGTGTCTCTGTAGAGAACTGCAGTTCCTCCTCCCCTCCCTTTAGGTCTATCAAGGTGGAGTATATGAAAGCCTGGGGGGAGTGCTCTGACCATGTCAGGGCCAGAGCTGGGGGAGAGCCAGGTCTCAGTGAGAAACAACACATCGAGCTCGTGGTCTAGGATGAGTGAATTGATTTCAATGGCATGGCTCGGCAAGGACCGACAGTTTAGTAAAGCCATGGAAAGAACGGATTTCACAGCCACTGAATTGTGGCCGGAGGAACAAGCTCTGCACGGTAGAAATGGAATGGTCCCCATCTGTGCAAAGATACAACTAGTAGGGTGGGGCGGACGTAAGGCGATAAGGGCGTCTCTCCCATATTGGAACCTGGTGGTGAGAGGCGTCAATGAGTGGGGCATGGTGGCAGGCCCTAGGAACGCCTGGGCACGGACGGGCGCAGACGGGCAGGACTCTGGCACGACTCCGGCGCAGGTCCGGCGCGTCAGCTGATCGCGTCCGCTGCGCGGAGCCATTAGTGCCTGTTTTTATAGCGCTTGTCTATAGCCTCCCCAACTCAGCCTGACCCAAGATGGCCGCCAAAACCGGCGCCCAGTCCTCGGCGTCAACACTCAGCCGAGGGTGGGACCGGAGCTGCAGGGAGGGGGGAAAGATGATATTTAAAGCGCTGCTGAGCGCTGGGGGGTCTCTACACACTGCTACAGCCTAAATAATGCAATTAGCAGGCAAAGTGGCAAAACGAGTAAAATCACGAAAATGCTCTTCCATTGAAGAGGGATTGAAGACAGCAAAGCATTGCATTTTGCTAGCTTCACTACATGCATTGCATATGTACTTCAACTCTTAGCTTATCGTCGACCGTGCAGCAAATCAGCTACAGTGGTGTATTAAAAGCTCATTTCATCTTATTAAGAAATGAGTACTATTCTTGAGGTAGGTTGCTCACTTCAAGTATCCAAAGAGAATGTCACTTGCAGGGTGTACTTCTACACCAGTGGAAATGTGAAAGAAGGGTGTACAAAAAAACATCGTGATAGCAGGTAGAACAAACATTTGCAATGGAATAGGTCTCGCATTTGCGGAAGTTTGAGCTATTGACATTGTAAATAATAATGCCTTTCATGTATGTGTTTTAAAAACCTGCAAGTGGTGCGTAAACACGTTTACAAGAAGCTTCTCGAAAGCAAGGACTATAAGTACAAAGTGCGGGTGTACCAGGGGCGGCTCATGCAACAC
Source organism: Lissotriton vulgaris (assembly GCF_964263255.1). Lineage (NCBI taxonomy): Eukaryota > Metazoa > Chordata > Amphibia > Caudata > Salamandridae > Lissotriton > Lissotriton vulgaris. The sequence continues at coordinate 440,127,634 of NC_141691.1, read as the reverse complement.
TCCACTGCTTTCTAGCAGTGTGAGAAGCAGAAACATAAAATGGCAATAACTTTAAGTTATTACCATTTTATGTTCGCGTTGCTGGCGGGCAGTTGGGTGATACTGCTCTGTTCTCTGAGCAGGGCAGGGAAGGAGTGGTGTGCCAACTCCTGAGTGCACAAAGATTGTTTATTTGGCCCTCCTGGGCCACCAAACCAGTCATGTGCACTCTGCCCTTCTCCATGCAGTTTGCATTGCAGACTGCATGGATAACATGCCAACCCCATTAGCCCCAGGCTGGGCGCTGTCCCGAGCAATCACAACAAAAGTTTGCGTTTTAGTATCAGATAGGGTTGTGGGTTTATATGGGAATACGATGGGAAGTAATGTAATTATAATGAATTAATATGTTTTCATTTATTGTTATTGATTATTAATGCAATGTTAATTATTTATTAAGTGGTAATTAATTTTTCTCAATTGATTATTTATCATTAAATTAATTATAATTAATGTATTATTATTATTATTATTTATGTATTGTTATTGGTAATTAATTTATTTGTAATTAATTATTAATTGGTAGTTAATTTTTATTAATTGAGTAATTGATAATTATATTAATTATTGTTAATTTGTATGTGTAGTAGGTTGTGTGTTTATAGGGGAATACGGTAAGAAGTAATTTAATTATGATTAATTAATACATTTTTTTCATTTATTGTTAATTATAATTACTTTATTGTTAATTAATTAATAATTGGTAATTCATTTTTATTAATTGATTAATTTATAAATATATTAATTACATTTAATGTATTGGTATTATTTATGTGTTGTTATTGTTAATTAATTTATTGTTAATTTATTATCAATCGGTAAATAATTTTTACTAATTGTTTAATTGATAATTACAATAATTGTGTTCTTTTTTATGTGTAGCAGTTTGTGAGTTTATGAGGGAACAGGGTGGGAAGTAATTTAATGTTTTTTAAAGAAATATTATTTTAATTTAATTTATATTTCTTATTAATTGTTTTGTTATATAATTTTTAATGTTAGTTATTTTACAAAAAATATTTCATTAATAAGTATGGTAATTAACCCCTACACTATCCTACATTTTACAAACTGTACATTCACTGGAGTTGAAATAGTAATTTTAACCCCCAACGCTATCCAACACTTTCCCTACTGTTGCACCCACAGGATTGGGAATAGTAAGTTTTTAACGATACGCTATCCAACACTTTCCCTACTGTTGCATGCCCTCGAGTGGGAATAGTCATTTTAACTCTTACGTTATCGAACACTTTCCCTACTGTTGAAGCCCTGGAGTGGGAACATTAATTTTAACCCATACGCTATCCAACACTTTTCCTACTGTTGCACTCACTGGAGTGGAAATAGTAGTTTTTACCCCTACGCTATCCAACACTTTCCTTACTGTTGCACTCACTGGAGTGGGAATAGTCATTTTTATCCCTACGCTATCCAACACTTTCCCTACTGTTGAAGCCCTGGAGTGGGAACATTAATTTTAACCCATACGCTATCCAACACTTTTCCTACTGTTGCACTCACTGGAGTGGAAATAGTAGTTTTTACCCCTACGCTATCCAACACTTTCCTTACTGTTGCACTCACTGGGGTGGTAATAGTAATTTTTACCCCTACGCTATCCAACATTTTCCCTACTGTTGTACTGTTTAGAGTTGGAATAGTAATTTTATTACATCTGCTATCTATTATTTTTTGTATTACTTGAGTTATTGTAGTGCATCATTAATATTATTAAGATTAAAAAAATTGTATATTTTTAATTTGCTATATATATTTATTTAATTTTTATTTATATTATTGTTTTGTGTGTATAGATGTATTTATAATTAATATTACATTAATAAAATTATGTTATTGAAAAATTATTAGTAAGAAAGTGTGTGTATATATATATATATATATATATATATATATATATATTAAATTATATGTTTAATTTATGTTTACCTTATATATATTACTTATAATTTCTAAATATATTAAAATATTTTTGACTATATGTATTTTAATTATTTGTATTATTTACTTTATTTTTACCTAAATAAAAAACGATGTTTTTAACAACAATATTTTTCACATCAATATTTTTTCTGATATTTTTGTACTTACCATAATGTAGATAGGATGTCGATGTTCTTGGCTGCACTATTCTTTTGGCGATATTTCTGTAGGTCGATATTCTGACCTTCGAAATTCTGTCAGTGATTTGCCTGCATCCTGTTCCTGTCGGAGGCAGGAGAGCAGGAGCTGAGAAGATGCAGCACCCAGCCTCAAGGTAAGCTTTAATTATATTTTATACTTTTTTTTAAAATTAAACCCCCCTGTGTGAGTTCCCCTATGACGTCCCTAACCAAAGTGGCTCCCTGTTCCCCCCTACCCGCGGGCAATGCCATCCACGACTGGTGTGTACGCACCGCTTACAGGTTTCAAAACACAAAAATCAAAGGTATTATCATTTCCAATGCCAATATTTCAAACTCTCCGAAATACTAGACCTATTGCATTGTAAATACTTGCTTGTCGTGTCTGCAGGAGGGAACAACAGGTTACAAAAGGGATGTAGCTTGCTTATCATTTTGGTATGAATGTGTGGAGATGGACAAAGTATATGACTGTGACGAAGAGACATGGTGCAGAGCAGAAAGCAAGTGCCAATCTGCTATTAGCAGTGGTGTAATCAAGGGAGCTCCAGACACTTGTGCATGCGGCAGTACATGCCTTTCATTGACCCAGCGACCTTCTGCGCACGTGTACAACGCGGGTGCTAATGACATGTGGGAAATTTTGGGTGAAAATGGATAGACTTGCAGGGTGATAGGCACTGCAGCAACTAGGGAACATGTGATGCTGTTGTAATCTCCCACTGTCACAGGAGTGTTAGTACAAATTTCAGTAAGGACACTTTAAATATATGTTAATATCTGTTAGCAGACTGGAGACCTTAGAGATCCATGCTCACTGGTAGTGAAGACACCCTTAGGAAAGATCGTCCCAGAAGAACAAAACACAGGAATCTCAAAACTAGCGATCATGGTCTACTTTGCAACAATTACATTGTTCTGCATTCTGTCCATCAATTGGTCTTTTTTACATTAAACATAAAGTGCAGCACCCGTGTTGCAAACATAAAGGTGGGTGCCATGCTGAAACATGAATGGAGGCATCCCTTCATTTTAACGTTATGCGCATGGCTGCACGGCATCCCATTAAGTGGGTGCCATAGTGTTAAAAGGTCAAATTAAAGTAGGAGCCTTGCTATAACATGAAGCACGGCATCCCCGTGTACAAATTATATAGGCAGCATACCATGAAGAGGGCACTGTGGTGAATCACTAGCAAGAAATAAAGCATGTAGTCCTTAAAGGAAGACATAACCAGCTAGAGTGTAAGTAAACTGTAGTTGGTTGGTGCTTCTTGGCAAACATGGAAATGATGTATCAGGAACAGTAACCAATAAGGAACCAGGAAAGAAGAGTAGCGCAGGTGTGAACTAATGGCAAACAGCAGGCAGGATTATACTCAGTACAGCGATTACAGCAGGTCTTGTGACAGCACCTGCATGCTGCCTACACTCGACCAGTAAAGGCAGCTGTGTGTTACTTCTGATGAGATAGCAAGTTATGCGAAGTGGGATGTGTGGGAGAAAGTTGTATGCCTTGCAAAAATCTGAGTAGGAACGGCACACTAGAAGCAAGCAGGAAATCAGTAATATCAACGTCTGAGAAATATGGTTGTTATGTACTTTGGGGTTTCCAAGAACACAGAGGTAGTGGTGTATGTCCGCCCTCTTAATCTGAGTGTAGATGCCCTTCAATTGCACATTTATGCGAGCCCAGTTGCAACTGTCTATGAAGGTATAGCATTATGTCAGACAGACCATAGCTACTCATGAATATAGTAACAGCCCTAAGCTGTTCTTTTGTTGTGCTAGCACGTTTATTTGTTTCTCTTCAAGGACACCACTGACCAAAATATATAAAAACTGCTGTTTCAGGCTTCAGCCCCAGCCCTGCTGAGGGTTTTACAGGTCCAGGAATACTTGCTCATTGATGAATCCAGAGGCAGTTACTAATCATATCACTTCCATAAAGCTGTGTGGAAATGTTGGTGCTGATTTGTGTGGTACTCCAAAGATAGGACATATCTTGGTGCTAGTGGACAAGCTCTCCTTGTATCTATGAGTCGAAATAATGAACAATTGCGACATTCCAGTGTAGCACTTCGCTTCAGCTACCTTTACACATTGATTGCTCTACAAATAGCTACTCAATGTGGTCTCTTAACTCTGACAAAACACGTGACATCTAGCGTGGCCCTCAGTACCATAGCAAAACATGCAGACGTTTCTGTTCAGAGAACATTCATACTAATCTCTAGGTTTCGTACACCATTGTAAGGGAAAGCGACTCTTTAGAGATCTTAAAATCTAAAAATTAGGCTAGTGAGGAAGGATGTATACCTGCAATGTATGGCTTTTCCTTTAGAGCCACAATGCCAAAAAAGCTTTCAACATTAAGCAAGGTTGTATTTGCACAATGGATGCGAACAATGGATGTTGTAGTCAAATTGTCTTTCCAGAAACCAATCATGGATTCTGGTTGGAATAGCCAGAGAACAAGTCACAGTCACTCATATCTTCCTACTTGAAGTGGAACAAAGAGGCAAGGAAAAGCGAAAGGGACCGAGTATTGACTTCAGAGACCCTGCATGGAAGCAAGAACCCTCTCACTTTTAGGCGCCCCTCTGTCAAATCAAATTTTTTTAAAATAAAGTTTGTTTTACCTTGTTTAAACAAAACACTGTTTTGTATCTTTTTGCACCCATAAAAACATACAAACTATACTTTTTGCGGGACATTCAGGTCTACGAATTGGAGCAACCCCATAACTTTTTTCTTTATTGCAGCCTGAAGATCTAATAAAATGTGTGGATATGTTCATTATTTAAACAAATGTCCTCAATATTTTGATGCATTTCTCAAATTGATGACCAAAAATCCTGCCATAGTAAGAAAAGAAATGTTGTCCTGAATGTGTGTGGTCAGGCAATACCAAATACGTGTGGGATTTTCTGAAGAGTGTAGTCTGCACAATGAATTTGGAAATATTAGTCCAAATCAATAAATGTATTCAGAATCCCTATTTATGGTGCACTGTTCATTTGTTGGCAGATATCAAACTGAGGACTATAAGGAAGGTATACAATCATTATACTTTCTAATTTGGTACAATGTGAGATATATATGGGGACAAGTCAAAATTTGCTTTCACTAACTGACATGCCACTAGAACAACTTCACATAAACAAAATAGAATCCACTCCAGTGGTGGTAGTGGTCCCTACAATGGTAGGGAGCACACAGTGTTGTGTAAAATACCCCTCACACACCAACAGGCCCCTTGGTGTCATGCTTCATCATTGGGGTCTTCGCACTCCTCTACGGGATGCGGCGTGCTACGACCCACGACTACGTAGGAGCACTTGAAGTGTACTATGTGTTGGTGTGTGTGAGGGATTAAGTGTGAGTGGTGAGGTGGTGAAAAGTGATAGTTAAAAGATACCTGGCTCGTAGGGTAAAAATACACTTTATTAAGCCCTCGACTGGTATTGTTAAAAAGGTGCAAGATGAGGTTGTTACTGTCATATAAGGTGCATCAACCTCAGAAAGTGCGTCGACATGTTTCGGAGTGTAAAAACTCCTTCTTCAGGACGAGGGAGTGCACAAACCTCCTCACCTTACTCACATGTAGTGTAGATGTCAAAGTGATTTTTACAAAAATTCTATCTACAAAAGAATTAGGTGTAATGTTCCTAATTGTGTTTATAATACAATGGTCTGTTGTGCCCAGTTGGTGATATTAGAACAAGACCTGTAAAGATAAAAAGCATAGTAAATCATATCATCACAGTAGGACGTAGATTCTCATCAGGAAAATAACCTGTTCGACAATAAAGGGTAGTCTGTGACCAGGTAAGGTCTAGAACCCTGAAAAGAAAAAGACAAGGACACACATAGAGACAGGGACATATACATTACAATCAATAAGTCATATGCTTCTCCTTAGTGGTTGAATTATTGGAGGAAGATTAGTTTGTTCAATACTTACCTATTTATTAAGACAGGATGGCCTCATGAGCCCTGCGTGGTATTGGGGGTGTCTTCCGGCTCAAAGCGGCTACCTAAAGGACATAGGAAGCTTAGTTCAGGTTTTGGTTGGTACTACTCACGGGTAACGTAGACATGGTTCCCTAAGCATCAAACTCACGGTTACAGCAAACCTCGATGGGCTATCTTCCCCTCAACGCGGCTCCGACGTTCAGCCGTGTGTTGAAGACTCGCCCCTTATATACTGCAAAGTACGCTCTTAATTACTGCTTAACTCAAAGCGGATCAAGCCCAAAAAAGGAACGTAACCCTAATTAGTTTGCCGGTTTTGCACGGATGAGGTGGGCATTATTCTGTCAAGTGCGCATGCACGCGGGAGTAGTGAGAGACCTTGTTCTCTGTTGAGGTGGGCGTTTTTCTGTCAAGTACACATGCGCGTGGGAGTAGCGAGAGACCCTGTTCTCTGTTGTTACTCTAACGCGCATGCGTGATATCGCGCCATAACCCTGCGCGTGTGTAGAGGGCAGGGACAGAGGAATCTGGTATACACCTACTCGAGGCAAAGTATAAATACTAATACCACAGGTATAACTTTATAAACAAGCATTAGACCCGCATTTATGTGCAATGGATCGCTGCAAGCTTCTCTGTGCATATAATGGGGACACAGATAGGAACAATTGCTCAATCAGATCATATTACGCTGGGGTAGTAATGGGCAAACCTCTGCATATATCGATCTCTTATGGAGGGGTACATAATTCCCAACAATAACCTGACAATCGTTTACAGCTGGGAAGTCAAGTATAGCTGGTTTTCCGATGGGGTTCTTTGATGAGACCTATGAGCCCATAAGTCATCGCAGCTGGCCCCATGGAATAGAGTCATTGAGTCAGTTGATATCAGTGCCCAACCGGAAAACCCACCTTTGCTCCTTTTCAAATAGGCCAACATCAGTGGGGAGCTGTTCAATAACAGTCCAGTGTAGTTCATTGACACAATGTTGCGCCTCCAAAAAATATGCTGCCATCTTTATGGTTGATTTTTTGCACCTCACGTTGCTCCTATGTTCATTTATTCTGGTCTTAACTGCTCGAGTGGTCATACCCACGTACTCAAGTTACAAGGGCATGTGATGAGATAAACAACATTCTTGCTGTTGCAATTGGTGAACACTTGTTGTTCCCACATTGTGCCATTCTTGAAAGTTAAAGTGTTACTTTTCTTTGTTAAGTGCCAACTATTGCAATTTCCGCATGGGTGGTGTCCCTGCACTCCTTGTAACCGTGGTTGTTTGGTTACTGTGCTTTGTGGTCTTGTGTGCACAAGAATGTCTTTGAGGTTCCTTCCTCTCCTGTGGGCAAAGAGAGGTTTCTCCAAGTTTAACGTGCCACTAGTGAGTATACGCCTGTGTCTGTTTGGTGGCCTGGTTGGAGAGGGTACTATATGTAGTCACACATACTGGTCTGTTCAAAGTTTCGTCTTTTGGGACTTTGTCTTCCAGGAGTGCCTCTCGATTGTTATTACGAGCCCTTTTCATAGCATTCTTTATAACCTTTTCTGGATATAGTCTCTGTTTTAGTTTTTTGCTCAGATCCTGGGCTTGGGACTTGTACCTTGCTATGTCGCTACAATTGCGGCGCAGACGGATGAACTGTCCATATGGTAGGTTTTCTCACCTTCAACATGACTTTTGTCCTATTTTAGGCATTTGTTTCAAAACATGTTAATTACCTCCCATGTACCTCATGCAGGACCATATCCCTTCCAAGGCTTAACAACCAGCTTTGTTCCTCAGGGTTTCCTGACTAGGGAAACGAGTGATGCAAGATCTGACTATTTAAAGAGACCTTAAATGTAAGGAATTGGGTGTGGATGAAAAATACTGAGAAGAATCAGAGAGATTAAAAAGACAAAAATAGGTTATTTAGATTGGGAGGTACCACCATAAAGAAAGGCTTTGAAGTCCAAAATCAGATAAACGGCCGGCCGAAGAACCCACGCATTTGTGTTGCACACAGCAGCATAGTTCTGGCTTCTAATTGAGGTGTTGGATCTAGTCAACCTGTAAAATGCAGAACTATGACACTGCTCTGACATACTTTCTGGTGCAGGTGGCTTGACTAAATATCCTAGGACACGGAAATGGTCAGTTGGCTGAGCGGGTGGTTGGCTATGCTTGACTGCAAAATATAAACAAAGAACATCTTGTCACGTACATATCTCAAAAAATATATATGAGAGCGGAACTTAAGACAGGTGCTACTATCGCACAGCCGCAGCTGTGGTTTCCCTTGAGCAGGCTATCTTTCAAAATAATAATGTAGCAATGGTCCAAGATGTACCAACTTGTACCAGCTTGTCCTGTGTACATGTGTGTGTGTTGGTTTTGCAACGGTGTAAAATTACTGTACTTTGCGGTCGGCCAAGCTACCTCGTCGTGTTCAGCCCAACAGAAATGCATGTTTGAAATCATCAGGGCCTAGTGGATTTTAATATCAAAAACTGGTAACATGTGGCGGTGGCCTTTGACCTTTGGCTTAGGCCTGTATGCAGGGGGTTCAATGGATCTGTGGCTTTTATTTATTGATTGTATATGGTGAAAAATGGTCACTTTAGCATATTTTCAGATTTTCTCTAGCAGGGCCTACATCAGACCTTCATTCTATTAAGGTTGAACAAAATGCTATATTGGGGGCTCAGATGGTAACACGTGATCCTGCATAACAAGTTCACTAATCCTATATAGATTTTCTATGGGTTTGGAGCATTCCAGGCAACAAACTGAGTGCAGTGCATTTAAAAAAATTCAGAAAGATTCTGCTGGCAAAATGTTGGTTTAGGCTATCTGTCTTTTCGTTGCAGGTATATCAGCAGGATTGTATTGAAACGTCATAATCACATACCTTTAGGTTCACATTTATCAAACTTTCATGCAGCAAGCCCACTTCCGGGTCTGAATGAAAGGGAAAGGGCAGGAATGTTTCATGTTTAACATCATAATGACAACACAGGTACCAGAGCCAGCATTGTGGATGGCGTTGTTTGTGTGCAGGAAGTGGCATCTTCTAGCACAAAAAAAATGTATCTGAGCCATTTCATCTTTCTATGTATGCTGCAGGCACAGCATACATGGATAGAAGAGAAAACCAGGAAAAATAAAGATTTTTTTCTTTATGGCATAGCACTTCGATGCATCCAAAGGTCTACCACTAATGGTAAATTTTGGAATGTGCTAAAATTCATGGGAGAATGCAAGGGAACATCCACTCTCCACCATGGAGTGTCTCCCTAGGAAGAGTAACACAACGCAGCGGTTTCTACTGCATTGCGTTCTTCTAGATTTATCAAGCCACGTAAAGCTGCACAAGGTGGCCTTGTGTGGCTTGATAAATCTTACTTAGTAGTTGCGTGGTGCTTGCGTCCCATTGTGAGGCACAAGGGCATCACAACTGCTTGAGAAATTTGCCATAATATCTACAGATCCTAAGATTTCTATTGCAGGCTGCCAGACTTCTTTCACCATGTCAGTTGGGCAATTCATAGCACTTTTTCCATAAACATGATCATTTTCTCAAGACTTCATCTTGCAGAACAAATCCTTGCTAAATTTGCGCACTATGTCTCTTGAGTGCAAGCGATGTGTGACCTTTCTGTGGGTTGGAGGTGCCACAGGCATTAACCTGGATGCAGTGCATTATTACAATTTGCAAAGCTCTGCTAGCGAAATGTGAATTTATTTCATGGGGTTTCATTCACAGGTATCTCTCCTGGGACGTATGGAAACATACTACTACCTTATATATTTAACAGTCGCACATCCAATGGTTTCCGCGCTGGATGCCAGACCGCCCATACCGTGACTGGATGGACAGAGGCCACTCTGAATATGCTGGTTCTGTGTTTTGTTGCCATGAACTTCCTTAAAGCAAGTGTTTCCCATTGGCTTCCTTCTCTGAGGATAAGGTTTGTTGTCTACTGAGCTATGGCTCAGAATGCTGCTCTTCATGGAGCTGAATTGTGGGGCAAACATGATATGCACGGACTAACTATAGCTGATATATTAATTATTTATGAGCTCTCATTTCAGTTCCACACAGTACTCCCCTTATTTTTTTATACTGTTCTTATAATAAGTTTTGCTGTGGCTTAATTGAATTTTTTTTAACATAAACAAGGGAACCCAGAGAAATACCTTTGGACCATGGGTAATATACTTATTAGAGAGAACAGGGGTCCTCAGGGAATGCAATAAAAGGACAAATAAACATATAGACCACGATAAGTACTATAGTTAAGCTTCCCAGCCCAACTTCTTTCATTTTATTTCCTTCTCTATTCTAAGGGTTTTTCTATTTTTTGGGATAGGTACAGGATTGTGCCCTATCTAATTCTCTGTATATGACCCCCTCTTGGTCAAATTTGATTCCTTCTAAATTTGAAAATTAAATATTCCCTGCCCGGCTGGGCTGGGAAGCTGAACTATAGTACTTATCGTGGTCTATATGTTTATTTGTCCTTTTATTGCATTCCCTGAGGACCCCTGTTCTCTCTAATAAGTGGCTTAATTGAAGCCATTTGTGTACTGGGAAAGACTACGGTCCACCAAGATGTAACTGATTACAGGAACTCTCAAAAGGAACTAATGAGCCCCATAAATTTACTGAAAGTTCCTTGGCTAAAGTTTGTATCCAACTGGTTTGCACAGCTGAAACTAACTAGACTGTTGGATAAACCGGAAAACATCTCGAAGACTGATGTTGCAGACATAAAGTCGACATAATGCCTATAAGCATTATATCATGAATAAGTGTAATAGGCACCTAACTAACCATTAATTTGAGTGCAAGATTACCCTGCATTTCGAAATGTTTTTCGACCCCATTTCACTTCCCTTGGCCCCAACTGTGTATGTGGAAGACATTTTTCCTTAAGAAGCTAGGGACCAGTGAACATTTGGAACTGTGTTGGAGCCTAGACTGATGAGTGATAAAGCCCGACTCACACTGCTATCTGTACTTGGCAGCTCAGAGGTTGCCCTTGAAAATTGGAAAATGTAAGCAACCTAGGAAAGTAGTGACTTAGTAAAAAGTTGAACTTTACAAGGCACTGAGAAAGGTGCAATTTTTGGGGAACCATTTCCAGGTTCATCCTGCTCAGAGCTTTCTGCCTAGAAAAAATGATGATTCAGTGGGAACTTATGCAGAAGGTAGCCAACCTTGTAGAGTCATTTTGGCTCACTAGCTCATCCTACTAAAGGATTTGGAGATTAATAATTTCAAGTCCTATGGTAGAAAAGGTGGAAAAAGTATCCTATCAGTAAAGTCCGTTAGTGGATTTGTACTTTAAGTTTGTCCCACTCAGAGCTTCTGGTGCTCAACTCACATCCTCATTGGGACCCTACATTTAAAGTGTCTCATGCTGTGGGCAAATCAGAAATCATAAATTTTGTGCCAAGTTCTAGATATTTTCTTAGTCAGTGTAGGAAAGTGCCTCTTTTGGACATGGTTAGCTCCCACTTTTTGCCTGGACAATGATGTTGTTGCGACCACCACAGTAGTTGCAATGCCTATACTTTGCATTGCGGCGGGTGCTGCTGCCTGCAACACCTGCCGCAATCTGAAATAGGGACACTTGACATATCCCTACACCATGTGGCAGGCACCAATGAGGTCCCTGCCACATGGTGCATGGATCTGTAGGGGGGCACCATAGGTGTGCCCTTAGTGCCCATATCGGAGTGCCAGGGGGGGAAGGGGGCCTGCTACAGGTTCACCCCCATTAAGGGCCAGTGGGAAGGAACGTGGTAAAGCCTGGCAGGCACCAGCACCATTGTAGTCATTACTTCGGCTCCGCCGCATGGCAGGCTCTAGGAGCCCGTCGGATGCGTGGTGGTTTGTCTTGCCGCCTGTCAACAAATCGCGGCCATCCTAATGTGGCAGGCGATAAACTTGCTTTGGATGGTGGTGAGACCACCACCAAAGTGATGGCGGTCCCAATCTCATGGCCATCCTAATCAGCCCTTAGTTTTGATGTTTACTTTTAGAATCAAAGAGCCTCTTTTCTGATTTAACCATTTCAATGTTACTTGAATCTGTAGCTGGGTATCATTGATTTTTTTGTTGAAACTCAGTCCAATATTTAATTTTCAAATGTAATTTTTGTAGGAGGACATTGGGAACTGCAAAAAACAGCTTATGTGATGACAAAAACTGAAGTTTCAAAGTGTAATCAGTAGTTATACATAATTATAATTTTCGCCTGTGTATTCTGAAGGAAATTTTTCATTTATTTAAATGTTTCTCTGTGTTGTAAAAACATTTAGCCATAGCCATTTTATATCGAACCTTTGAGTTAATGAAAACAAATGTGTGCAATTGCTGGATTCCTGCAGGTCAACATTCTTACAAATGTCACTCAAGCACTGGCTGTTTACTTCCTCACTACGCTTCTCTCATGTGTTGATCAATAAATTATGATTTCTTCTTTAAATCTATTGTATGCTTTGTTTATGGTGAATTGGTTTTCTTGCACTTGGTATCTTAAAATTATCTTTAAAACATGCATTATAATGGCAATGACCTTATTAATGCAATGCTTACCATCCTGATAGTGTTGTCACTACTTTTATAAATGTATGGCTTGCTTATATCAACTGATTACAGTAGCCGGAGTCCCCAAATTATTTAATGTTTTTAACTGTATTTTGCAATGATTCCTATAAGAGCTTAAAATCCCTAGCATCACTGAGAATCAGCACTAACACAGTGTAAGAATTTGATCTCTTGAAATGATTGAAAGGGGTGACTAGAGGACGGATGCACATTACACTGCTTGACTGTGGAGGAATGTGTTCACGGAATACTTAGTCTCCTCTCTGACACCAAAAAATATTATGATTATTGAGCAGTTCCTAAAAAGATGGATTAATATTTTCTGTATAGGGAAATGTTCCCACTGCGGGACATTTGTTTAGTCCAATGAAGCAAAAATGAAATGAGTTAATAGAACAATTTGTCACTCAAAAGCTATTAAATTGTATCACTGAAGACAAATATAATAAAGGAAAGTGTACATGCTTGCCGAAAGAATTTCAGAGAAAGGGGTTGATTTTAATTTGCATTTTCAAGGACATAGAAGTGAAAAAGGAAAAACAAAAAAAACATTTTATTCATGGCAGTACACAAGAAATGGACTGCCCTCTGCCACATTAGAGAGGATGCTGCAAAGATAATCATTTTAAACTCCATGCACCTGTCGTCAGAGCACATTCAATTTGTATTCATTCCTCATTTACCAGTTGATCTCTTCATCTTTTAAAGCTGAAAAGTTAATGGAGTAGAACACTTTACATGCTTTGCATCACAAGTCTCGGACCTCATACCATAAATTAATCCTGAATGCATACTGTTGAGTCGTATTCTTTCCAATACTATCATACGTAAATATGAGTATAAGCTTCTGATTTATATATATATTTCACTTTGCAAATTATTAAAGAACATTCAGCCTTTCCACTCTTTCGGCAGAAAAATGCTGCAATAGCATACAGGTTATGTGTGTGCAGCCATGTTATAGGTGCACAGGTACCATTAATAAAGATGCTGAGTTAAGAAAGGCACAAAGGGTCCATTGGTTCTAGGAAAGTATTTCCTCTCCGGAGTCCTTGCGATGAACCGAAGAAACCACAGCCAGGGCCCAATTCACAAAGGTAAACTTAGACCAAAAGTCTAAGTTTACGACTTTTGGTATTCACAAAGTATAAGGGCCTCATTACTAGTCTGGTGGTCCACAGTCTGCCAGACTTGCGGGGGCATGACAGTGGTGGTCTTCCGTTTCCCCTAATATGACCAGGGGGTCGGGCCGACCTTGGACCAGGGTTAAGAGGGGGCAAGGCAGTCTTGCAACCACAATATGCTTGGCGGGACCTCTGCAGGCCCGCCAAGCAGATTACAAGTTTTCTCACCAACACATTTTTCATGCGGTGTGACTGCCATAAAAAGTGTGGCGCTGAGGAAACAAAGGTGCCTTTGTGCCTCTGCCCCAGAGGGTGCATGCAGGGAGGCACATGTTGTCCCCCACTGTGTGCATACACCCCAGTGCCTGCACGGCATGGACAGCATCATTCCATGAAATGCAGGTACTGATTTTGACATTCCCACTGCAGTGTCTATTTCGTACGCACTGCCACGGGAAAACCAGAGAGTTGCCCGCTAGACAGGAGAAAATTCCTAATCCGCTGGGCGGTTCAAACACGGGTTTGGCAGTGTGAGAGGGAGGCAGTCTCACTTCTACACCGCCAATCTCATAATGAGGCCTTAAGTTTACGACTTTCAGTATTCACAAAGGTAAGTTACGAGTAATATTGTTACGTCCGCAGTCGTGGGGAAATTCCACTCCACAACTGGAGTATGTTCTCTGCACTCCCAGTGATTTCACCCTGACTGCAGACATAAACAGGCACATGCATCAAGGTAGGATTTTGTGAGTCCTTAATTACGATAAATAAGGAATCACAATTAAGGACTCGCAAAAGCCTATGCATGTAGGAATCACTGTAAAAATTGCAATTCCTACACAGTCCTTATTTGTGACTCGCAAATTGCGAGCCACAAATAAGGAATGTCTTCCCATTCATTCCTATCGGCCTACAGGCCTATAGAAATGAATGGGAAATTGCATCCACAATTATTTGCGAGTACCAATAGGTCCTCGCAAATTGCGCATGCAATTTCTGGGTGCAAGAGTGTCAAAAGGACACCCTGTCACACCCCTGAAATGTATCTGTGTGCATATGTTGCGCACACACATGCATTATTCAAAGTTCAACTTCATGGTAATTTGTGCCCCCTATTAGGGAGATCGCTAATTTTGTTACTTTAATGCATTGCATTTAATGAATGTCAATTTGTGAATCCTTAATTGCAATCGCAATTTAAGTATTCGCAATTTAGGAATTATTTAAATTTTGATTTTTGCATTTGGAATGATGCATCCCAAATGCAAAAATACCGGACGCAAAGGGGCAGATTCTGAGAATCTGTGAATACCGAAAGTCATAAACTTGCTTTTGGTCTAAGTTTACTTTTGTGAATATCAAACGTTGTAAACATAGACTTTTGGTCTAAGTTTACCTTTGTTAAACAGGACCTCAGATTCTAAGCCCATATAAAACATTTCACATGGACAATGTCCTGAATAAATGTTGCAGGAGAATTGAAGCATCAGTGGAAATAATCATCATTAGTACTATATATTAAGTAGATCTTCATCAAGATATGCCTCTGAACAATTCACTTACTTCGGAACATGTATTATTAAAAGTCCAATTGAAAAACAACTGCAAAAATGTGCAAAACACATCAGGCTCCAAATTTGAGAGTAGTCTATGTGCTTCTTGTCATAGCAATTGAGGCTTGATCATGAACCTTTTCTACTTAGTTATTTTTCGTCTGAACTAAATATGTATTTTTTCACGTTTAGGAAAAAACTAATGACATGTTTTATCATTCCTCAGCTGAGGTGAAAATGTTTTTCTCGATTAGTGCTTCATTTGTTCCTTTGGTGGACAGTCAACGCCGGATACTACGAGACTGGCATGCTTGTCTTTAGGTTATTTCTCTCATGTGCGCATCTGCAGATCGTGTTGCACCATTAATAAAGTCAGATACACCTGTTTAAAAAAAAGCCATTTTAAATGTGATCCTGTCCAAAACTACCAGCCAGTGCAATCATTTTTCCAAGCTATGCACCACTCTCATATATGCATTTAGAACAACCGCAAAGCAAAATTGTTTTCCTTGTGTAGTATTAATTAAATGTACCTGATATGCCCTAAACATGAGTTTGTTCAAGTGCTCACCCCCTGGACACAGTCAAATTCAGGAAAGATAGCTATTATCGTAAGTATTCCATGAGGTGGAAGAATATCTTTATGTATAGCTGCAAAAGATCCTTATATGCCATGACCACCAAAGTTCCTTTAGGCTAGTGGAGAGTGGAGAATAATGGGTACGGGTTTGATCAATCACAAGATAGATCTGAGAGTCTTCTGTATGGGAATAACAACATTGACCTCGGTCACTGCTCAACTGGAAAGGTGAGCCCATATGAAGCCAATACACAATTAGAATGTTGTCTGGAGAGGACAACCGGTTCAGTATTACCAATTAGATTCCCGGTTTCTGATGGGAGACTGCATCTAATGAGGAGTATGCAATTGTGGTTCCCCCTTACCAATGAGAACGTGGCCAGGATGGCAGTGGGGTTGTAAAGGGACAGAATTGCTGGGTCTTATACTGTCTATTTAAGCAAGACTTTCTAAAACCAACCTGGAGATAGTCAGAAAATTCCCACCATAATGGAGATGGCATTAGATCCTGAATATTACACGTAGGAATTAGGCAATGTCCCAAGACAGCTTTTTTTAAAATTAGTCATTTGTAATATAGAAGCCGTAGCTGACAGTTGTTTTTGGTATTGATTGAGCTGGACTGACAGAAGAATGATTGTTCTGGTCAATATTTTATATAGTTTAAAACATAATGAGCTTCTAAAATATAGCTTCTATTGCGTTACTTGAATAGGCTTACTGTTTTCTGAATGTTTTTCAGTTTACACACATATCCAAACCTTTTCATAATCATGTAACTGTAAAGCTCAGGTATAAAGAAAATAAACTCTCAATCCATTATTAAAACATAGAGCATTAGTTATGGGAATATTCAGTTCCTTTGTGAATGCCTGTGGCAGTGAAAGCCTGATTTTGGCAGGTATGTGGTTCTGAGAGCTATCTCTGTAGCTACTCATCATCTCCCAGGCAGAGCTCAGCAATGTTCAGATAAAATAACAGGATGCAAAATTACTATGGATGCCATACACCAGCTGGGAGTGTGAGACCTATGTTTGATATTGAAGCTCCTCACAAAGATGAGTATTTTCAGGTATTTTAAAGACCTCATCGACTGCTTCCCTTTTGTCGATCCTTAGAACCCCTCCCCTCCAAGGTTCCATCTGCCCTCACCCTTCGATAGCCTGCCTGCGACATCACACTTTTCCCTTTCTTTAATATTCAAAAATAATCAACCCAAACAAAATATAGATTGTTTTTTTAACAGAAACTTATAACATGCTTTTTTACAATAAAATGTATGACATGTTGATTTACACAACTACATGACACACATACGCAATGAACATAACCTATAATATCATTACAAAACATTGACCCTGAAATACTAAACTTTGAAATAAATCCTTCAAAGAAGCAGGATTTCTTGTTTTTCTATTGCTCCTTCATTCATCAGAACCATTAATATCGTGAACATGTTTTGCCTCATCATTACCCAACACCTTTCAGATGACTCACACATTGCTCATGACACTTGGGAATCCTGATAAAATTCTATATTCTGTTGTCATTCATCTTTACTGCATTCTTAAACAACTTCACTACTTGCATTGGTTCAGAAACCTTAGACCATGACGCCAAATATACTTGTGTCTTCTCCTTTACCCATCTCCAATCTCGACACACCAGTCTCTCTTTTCATGTCATATTTCTCTTTACTTTTTTCTTTACATGTTTTCTATTTTTCCTTCCAAAACTCTTCATTCAGGTTTTCCACATAAACGTTATGTCACACCAACCATCATGGACAATGTGTTTAATTTCTTTCCCCTAAACAAGCATTTGCAATGCAATAGGTCTCGCATTATAAAAGTTTGAGCCATTGGCATTGCTAATAATAATGCAACACCAATAACTCAAACATTCTGTAATGCCAGACCTATTGCATTGCAAATGCTTGGTTTGTCTTAAAATGGAAGATGGATTTAATGAATTTGAGAGATGTGTAAAACTGAACTTGTAGCCTATGTAGGGTTTATGGAATGTATGCCATTTTTATGTGTGATATGTCTATCTTAAAATTAATAAAGAAGTTTAAACAAAAATAAACAAAGTCACAATCCAAGGCAGCACACAATGTTGTAACCGCAAAGGATTTCCAGGAATATGAGTAATGAGAGACACCACTTTATCCCTCTCTTTTCTCTGAACAAAAAGGAAGGATTCTTCTATTTCCATGGTACTCGTGAATAGCCCATTTCGTACTGTTGTTTTACACATGCATTCTGGTACTTGTGGACCTGTGTTAACAATGGGAGGCAAATTCAAAACCAATAATAATATTATGTACTGATACTGGAAATAATGCCCCTGAGATCTCTGCACACACACGAAGGCAGGTCCTCGAATGGTGCACACCCTTGGATGTACACACTGAAAGGCGGAAGCACCAACAGCACTGTGATATGTGATTTTAAATGACATTCTGGGTCACCACTACCATTATTTCTTAGCACTGCAATGTGATTGAACACAGCTCATCACAGCCACACAGGGCCATCTTTAGGGCAGTGCGACCGGTGCGGCCGCACAGGGTGCTGACCTTGGGTGTTTAGCAATAACTTATGACTGGAGAGATGAGGGGCACTTTTGCCTCGAGGTAGTGAGGGAATCCAAACAGGAAGTCCTGGGTGTGGGGGCACTGAAAATGACTGTCGCACCGGGTGCTAAAGCTGGCCATCAGCCACGGATACTGAATTCTTTAGGTGGCACCTAGAAGGCCTCGAGAATGCACAGAAAAACACATTGTGGCACAGTGGGTTGGGGTGAGTGCAGCGCTCCTTCGCCAATTTGCAGGTCAAGGGTTTCCATCTCTGCATTTTATCGTCTCAATATCGATGACATGCAGAGGCGGTGCTTCCATTGTTGCAGCAGGTGCAGTGGCACCGAGCCAAAGACCTGGAGGGCCACGGGCCCTGAATATTGCACTGAATATTGCTGTATTTTATCATTTAAACAGCAGCCGGGGAGTGGGGAAAGGGTACATTTCCGTCCTTGCATACTGGACACCCTAAACGATGATAACCTACCCAGTACTGTTATTAAGGGCTGGTCAGAGCAGGGAGCGGGTCAGTTCCCTAAGTGCGCTGCACTGGGATGGGTATGGGGTCAGCCCTTACACAAATGCGTGCGCACACATACACCAACGACCCAGATTTAGCGCCTCATAACTTACCTAAAAGGAGCAGCGCTACATCTATCGCCGAGAAGAGCATTGTTGGAGTACGAGGACTGGAGCACGGGGCTTCCTCCTGCTTTGGTGCAGATCAAGCGATCGCTGCTGATCGCGGGCGGACCCAAGAGGCATCCGCTTCACCTGGTGGCCGGGGCGGGGCGGCCCATGCGCACCGGTGCCGGTGTTCTAACTAGATGATCTCCCCCGTCGGTTTGATCTTCCCCTACGTCAGAGGGGAGATTAAACATACAGCACGAAGCTAACTGTCTCCTCTTCCCCGTCGGTTTGATCTTCCCCTGTCAGAGGGGAGATTACAATTACAGCCTTAAGCTAACTAGCTCCGCTCCCGTAGTTTTGTCACCCCCTACGGGGCTCACAAATACAGCTATAAGCTGCTTTTTTTGCCTGGTCCTATGTCCATGCCTCTTATGGCATGTGTAAAGTTGGCATATATTTATTAATTTATTTATTTTATTCGTTGTTTATTTTTTATAGCGCGGACTTTACCTGAAGGTGTTAGAGGGCTTCAGAAAAGGAACAGATCTGATACATGAGGAGAACATTAGAGTGAACAAATTACAAAAGCAGACGTTAAGTTTCATGAGGCAAAAGTGACAATTGTGAGCAAACAAAATACAAGAGGAAGCAAAAGGTGCATTACATGAGGAAAAAGTGACGTGTGCTGGTTTTCAAAAGCGTACTACGTACAAGTTTTGGTATAATACTGCAATATATGGCAAACACAAGAACAAACGTTACGTAGGCAATGGTGGCACTTGTGCAAGTATCTAAAGCAAACAAAATGTATGACGTAGCAAACTGTGTTACAAGAGAAAAGTGACGTATGCTTGTTAAAAAAGAGTACCAAACACAGGTAGAAGTATAATACTGCAATGAATGGCAGACACTCCAACCACAAGAACACACTGGGAAGGCACTTCCAAAGTCATGGAGAAAAGGATTCTCTATAATGGAGGGTCTTCCTTCAGATAATATAGAGGGTGTGAATTACATTTGGAAGTGTCTTTGAAGGAGGAGAACTTTGAGGGCAGTTTTGAAGGCCTGGGGGGTGGTGGTGGTCCGAAGCTGCGGCGGAAGTGAGTTCCAGATTCTCACTGCGTTGCCTGAAAAGGATTGGGCCATCGATCTTTCCTTCTTTGAAAATGGGAGGATCAAGCAGTACATTTTCCGCATTACATGATGGTCTAGAGCCTCCAGAGAGTTTCAGTTTATTCGCCAGCTAGCGAGGAGAGGAGGAGTGCAAGGCTTTGTGTGTGATACAGGCTGTCTTGTAGATAGATCATGCCTCGATGGGAAGCCAGCAGAGGGTGGATAGCATGAGAGTGATGTGGTCGCTTCTTTTGACCCCATAAATGAAGCAAGCTGCTGAATGGAGAACAGATTTAAGGGGGGACAGGTGGGATTTGGGGAGGCCAGTGAGAAGAGAATTGCAGTAGTCCAGTCTGGAGCGGACCAGCGATTGGACCAGGGTTTTGAGGTCTTGCTCCGTGAATAAGCGACAAATTCCCCAAAGAAAGCGCAGTTGGTATCGAGCAGACTTTGCAATGGAGTTGATGTGGGAGATTAGATTGAGTTTTTGTCAAGTATGACACCCAGGGATTTGCGCTGTTGACAATGATGGGTGTATTGTTAAGTAGATTCATCTGATCCATCCATGATTGAACCGGGGGAGGAGAGAGTGGGGAGGAGAGGAGGGGGAATTCAGTTTTGGGGGTATTCAGAATCAGTTGATGTGTTCACATCCAGTTTTGAATGGAGTCCAGAGTAGAGCTTAGGACGGAGAGAACGTGAGTGGAGGCAACCTTGTGGTAGATTTCAGTGTCGTCTGCGTAGAGATGATAGTGGACCCCGGATTTGCTTAGGAGATCTCCCAGTGGTTCTAAATAGAGATTGAACAGTGTGGGTGCAAGTATAGAGCCTTGAGGAATACCATGACCTACTGCCAAAGGAGATGATAGACTGTTGGCTATTTTGATCATTTGGCATCTATCAGAGAGGAAGGAAGCAAACCATTTAAGCACAGTGCCCTTCAAGCCCATTCTCTGTTGAAGAGTGATGAGGAGAGTGTTGTGATTGACAGTGTCAAAAGCTGCAGAAAGGTCAAGAGAATTAGAAGACAATAATTGTGAATATATTTTCGTATGTAGCATATGCATACGGTAAAAGAACATTTTTGTTTTCACCAATTCTTTGGTTTCTGAAGAATTTTTAGATTTTGACAAAGTAGTATTTTTTGTTAGACTACCAAAATGTTTTATACATATATTTATACCTACATATATATCACAATACTTATAACAATGAGAAAGATGAATCCAGCAAAGTACAATTAATATGCTATTTGTTGATAAATTGTGTACTCCTACTTTTGCGCTCCACTGCCTTCAACCTATTTGCTCCAAAAACCTAAGGAGGGGGCTTTCAAACTATGCAACTACATGTCTGAATCATGGTTGCATCTTCTTTTTTGTTATCCCGCCCTTGACGCTGCCAGAAGACTTATTTTAAAACCCTTATATTTAAAAGGGGGCATCAGTACATCTTGGGAGGCATCTGCTCTCTGCTTTACTTCCCCAGATATTCAAGTGCTTGCATGGTCTGGAAAATATGTGAGACTCCTGGACAGCCTGCTTTCACCCTCTTCTGTCCGCACCCTATCATTTCCCCTCCTCTCCCCAAAAACTCATCACCAACTATATTTGCACTTTGCCATAGCGTCTCTGTACCAAACTATTTTATCCTTGGTTTTGGAAACCAGTTACAAGATTACAATAGTAACCACAATACTGCTTCGTCACTAATATGTGTATCAATTTAAATATTGATGGTTTGCTTTGTTTATGCTTTTTAACGTTGTAACAGCGCTATGATGACATTTTATTGCATTCGTTTTAATCAACTGTGCTAATTTAATAAACTAGACTGCCATTCATTTGATCATTTGAATTTTTTTTTAAGCACTTATAAGTCTAGCATGAAGCACTATGTACAGATTGTAGCATTTGTATTTTAACGCCTTTGCTGCTCGGGCCTTTCCCGCAACCCCTTGCTCAGCTTTATTTTGTTTATTTGTGGTAGTTTGCACTTAGGCCCCTGTAACTTTTTGTCCACATTAGGTTTTTTTGGGATATTCAAGTTTATTGGTGTTTTTGAGAACAAATCACAAAAAATAATGGCAGCACAATCAGACACGACGTAGAGATAAATTACATTGGGAAGAAGGACGACTGATACTCGTACTACACTTTGGGAATGAATAAAGCACTTGCATGTAAACAATCTTATACAAGACGCATTTGCGCCCCTCAGGGCACCAAGTTGAACCACTTGCCCCATATCTTACCAAAAAGCTTGGGACGGCCCCGGGCCTCAAAGAGTGGTTCCTGCTGAGTTCCGCACCAATCCACTCCTTGTCTCCATGTCCGCATAGTAGGTGGCTTGGCCTGAGACCAAAGCGCCGCTATATCGCATTTTTCCACCGCCACTGCCGTTCCGAGGATGCGCTTATCTGTCCGAACACCATAGAGACCCTCTAACAAACTCAGGATGAGGCGTAGGGGTCATGGAGAACCTCCCATCCCAAGGTCTGTGTAAGCTCTAGCGCTACCCCTGCCACCCATAATGGTGCAAGAGCGGGGCATTGCCATGTCATGTGGTAGAAGTCCGCAGGAGCGTGGTTGCATCACGCGCAGGATGGGGATGGCCGAGTACGGGCGCTGTATAGGCGCGCTGGGGTGAGGTATGCCGTGTGGAGGTAGTAAAGTTGGACTAGACGCAGCTTGGAGGAGGTCTTCTGTGTCTTAAGAGCCATAAGGGCCTCCTTCCAGTCCACTTCCTCTAGGGGGCCCAGCCATCCATCCCAGCGGGCACGCATCAGGTCCAGGGATGCAGGGCCATTCCAGGAGGGAGGTGGGAGATGGAATGCATGTTTGGAGGGCATGCCTTAGCTGTAAATATTTGTAAAATTGGGAGGAGTGGAGGGTGTGGCGGTGTTGTAATTCTGCAAACAATCTAATGTAGTCCCCTACCCAGACATCTCCCAGCAACAAAATCCCGATGGGGTCCCATCAGCGGAAGTCTCGGAGTGACAAGACCTCCTCCAGCCAAACACCACTCCACAGAGGCGTCTGCCTGATGAGCTTCCGGTCCCATTTCGTGTGGCGTAAGGCCGTCCGCCAGGCCATAAGTACCGTTCGGGTGATGGGGGGGAGGGCTTGTGGCACGGGTGTCCCAAAAGGTAGGCTTGGAGCTGTGGGAAATCCATTGACTGGAGTTCCACCCGGTACGCCGGGTCGGACCAGTCGCCCGCGAACCAGTCATGGATCACAATGAGCTTCGTGGCCAGGTAGTCAATGTGAAGATTGTTTACCCCCATCTTAGGGAGGTATGCAGCACTGCACCAGAGACAATCGTGACCTCCCGCCACCCCACAGAGACGGGTAAGGGCACTGTCTATTTCTCGGAACCAACTCCCTGGGAGATGAAGGGTGATATTCTGTAGAATGTATAACAAACGGGGTAGGACCATCATTTTAAAAAGGGCGCTCCTGCCAAGGGGAGGGATTGCCACTTCTTCAGGTCCGCCTTGGCTTTAATGACCAGGGGCTTGATGTTCAGGGCCCATTCGAGGTCTGGGAGGAGTACGGCCCACACCCCCAAGTACTTAAACGACTGCCTACGCAGGGGGATGGTCGTTTGCCAGTCGAAGCACGCCCGGATGGATATAGGGGAACCAATGTGGACTTCGTCGGTTTGAGCCGGATGCCGGAGACACGTTCAAAGGCTAGGAGGGCCATGTTGGTCTCTGGTGGGAGGGACCCCTTGTCTACTATATGTTTGAACAGCTCCACTAAATGTGGGACCAGTGTTTCACAGAAAGTTGCATACTATTCTTGCGGGTAACCGTCGGGCCCGGGCGTTTTGCCGGAGTGCAACAGTGTAATGGCCCCGTGGATCTCTTCTGGGGTGAGGGGGAGATCAAGCTTCTCCGAGACCGTTTGGGAAAGACAGGGCAGGTGAGTCCCAGTCTCAAATAGCAAGTCAGCCAAGGTGGTCCTGGGAGGTCGGGCCGCATAAAGGGCAGCATAATAGACCGCGAAAGTTCAGGCGATAGCTTGGGAGGTGGGGTAGCAAGCCCCGGTTTCGTCACAGATCTCAGGGATAATGCGGTTGGCTTTAGGGTAGGACACTAAAAGACAGATTTACAAGCCCCTTACACCATTTTTAACATGTTAAAAGTGAAGCAAAAGTGGCGCAAGGGGCTTGTAAATATGCCCCTAATTTGTGAACTAGTTTGCCGTTTTTATCGCCCCACCCATACACGTGTGCCACAGAGGAGCGCCAGAGCATTTTAGGGGACTCCAGTGAGATCTGGCAGATCTCTTCCCAGATCAATGTTAGCGGACAATCGGAGTTATCGCTGTCCACGCCCGTCAGGGCCCCCTCCAACTGTGCTGCCTGGGCCGCCAGCTGTATGAGTCAGGCGGTCTTCTCCCGTGCGCTTCGCGTGGACCAAACCTCTAGCCACCCCTCGCATGGTGGCCTTGTTGGCCTCCCATAACGTCCCCGGTGAAGAGACCGAGCCTGTATTAGTCTTAAAGTAATGCCTCAGTTCATGACAGAGTGACTCAACGAATTCCGCGTCCTGCAGAAACCAGGCGTTCATCTGCCATGCTGTACGGGTACTATTAGGGGGTTCCCGAGACGCAGGGAGATGGGGAGTGATCCGAGATGCCTCTCGGCAAAACAGAGGCCCCGGACATCAGTTTACTGTCTGTGGCAGGTACTAGAAACAGATCGATGCAAGAGTGAGAGTGGTGGGCCGTTGATCTCTGAATATATTGTTTTCTGCGAGGGTTCCACACCCTTCAAGCGTCGCAAAGACCCAAAGAAGAGGACCAGTCATACAAGCGCTTAGCGAAGGCAAGGCGGGATGCCGAAGGGGCACCTGTTGTGTTGTGCGAGGGTTGGAGGGTTGCAGAACAGCATTGAAATCCCCTCCGATGACCGTCAGACCCTGAGTAAAGGAGGATACCATGAGTGTGAGACGGCGAAGGGCAGAGGCCATGGTGGTGGGGGAATGTAAGTACACAGGAGATTAACTGGGTTTCCCTCGATCTTGCCCGTCAGGGCCACGTGATGGCCTTGTGAGTCCGTCTCGGCCTGCGCCAGGGAAGGCCCTTCTGGAGCAGCATGACAACCCCCCGGGAACCCCGCGAAAAACCTGAATAATAGACCCTGTCGAACCCATACCGGTCGAGAAAATTCCATTGGGTGCCCAGCAGGTTTGTTTCTTGTAGGAACAAGACATCTGGTGTATGTTGCTGGTCGCTACAAAGGACAGCATTGCCTTTTAAGCTTTCTAGGAGGCCGTTGACGTTCCACAAGAGGATGTGGAGGGGTCTATGTAGGGTGGATGTCATCGGGGTGTAAAGTGCGTGGAAGAGGTAATGCAAGCTCAGAACGGCCCGGTTCCCAAGGGAAGAAACGTGTCGTGGCTGGGGTCTTTGGGTAAAAGTTGTGCGTTCTGGTAAGGCTCATGTCATCGTCAGTAGCATACATGCGTGGGTAGCTACCAAGGAAAACAAGGAACAGCGGCCCATAGGCGGCTAAAAACAAAAACAATCGAGAGACAACGGTCTACCCACTCTCCCTTGCCCACCAACTCCCCCCACCCTACACTTCTGAAGACAAGGCATCTGTTGCCCTGAAAAGGAAAACATTCAAAACAACAACCCACTAGTGAATCTTAAATGCTAAGTTAAAATGGTTAACTGAACATAAACGTGGCAGAGATGTACCCCCATCCATATAGCTGGATAGGAGATTCATCAACAGCTGTAATTACTTTTAAACTAATATGCATCGAGAAGTACACATAAGTTCAGCAACTGGAATAGGAAACAGTTCACCGAGCCGTGGTTACGGTGAAGATGGATCGCACCTACTATAGAGGTTGGCAAACAGTCATAAGTGTAGGTGCCATATTGGAAACAAAGCAAGAGTTCCTGTTTAGTCAGCAGTTCAAGCTCTTCCATCATCCCCGGATCCATGAAGCGCAGGGCTCCAAGTCAGGTCTGAGTCAGATAGGGAGGAGCGCAAGGCCTTGGAGGGGTCCAGGACACGGCTCAAGTTAATCACAGAGTTAGTAGGGCTAGGAGTGGTGGACCTCTGAGTTGAAGCGTGTGAGGGAGGGTGCTGAGACGGTGCACCTGGTTAGCGGGATGCCTCCCCCGATGGTCGTTTTTCTTACGTGACCTAGTCCGGCGTCTTTGGGGCTTAGGCAAGGTTGGGTGGGGCTGCGCGGGGGCCAGCCGGGTTGGAGAGGGGGTCAGCCGATTCAGGAGGGGCTGGTCTTCCGTGAGCCGGGTCCATGCCGCCTGGGGGTTGTCAAACAAGAATGCCTTGTCTTGAAAGACCACCCTGAGCCGGGAAGAGAAGACCATATTGATGACCCAGGTTGCGGAGCTTCTGCTTCACCTCCTCATAGGTTTGACGCTGTGCTTGTACCTCAGGATGATGGGTCTGGCAGGAGCCCCCGGTGGAGGCTTAGGGGCCAGGGAGCAATGTGCCCACTGAACGGGGAACCAGGGTGAAGAGGACTCCTTGGGCATCCCTGAACGCACCCATTCTTCCACGAACGTGTCCGTGTGACCATGCTCCGTTCCTTCGGGAAAGCCTATGAGTCTCAGATTGTTCCTTCTCGACCTGTTTTCGGCATCATCCACCCGTCGGTGGAGCTCTGAGGTCTGGGTCTGGAGGCGGGCCACCTGTGTTTTAAGTTGGCCAATGTCATCCTCCGCCGTGGAAATGCGGGATTCTGCCTCCATGATTCGTGCCGTGGCATTGCGCAGGTCTTAGTGGATAAGAGCCACATCCACCCTCACCTCGCCAATCTTATTCTCGGCGGAGGCCTGCGAGGCGCTTATCACCTGAAGGATGGTGGAGAGATCATCCACATAGGGGGCAGGGGCCTTGGATGCCCCACCTTCAGGATCCCGGTCCGACGTGGTAAATTGATCCATTGTGGTGTGGGCTGGAGGGGCAGTGTTCTGTAAGGTGTGAGTCCTTCCCATTGCCTCCAAGGATGGGATCTGACCTCGGCCTGGGCAGGGGGAGAGAACAGCGGTCCTGCAGATGAGGAGGGGGTCAGGTCCGGGCACCCAGGTCCACCCCCGAGCCCACTATGAGCACACCAGTGGAAGGCTGCTGGGCCGGGTCAATTTGTATCTACAAAGACAAATCCCACGCTCGGATCCCCTGTCCGGCAGAGATGGCCTCTCTCCCAAGAGGGTAGCTTGAAATGAATAGGGGTTAGGGAGGAGCCAAGTTCTGTGGTGGGTCCGCCGCCGACACCGGTCAGCCGGAACAGAAGGGCCCCAGCTGTTCTCAGGGAGGCACTCTCCGACGAGGAGCATGGCGTATGAAGGAGGGAGAGTAGGCACCGAGGGAGCAGTAGAGGT
Source organism: Lissotriton vulgaris (assembly GCF_964263255.1). Lineage (NCBI taxonomy): Eukaryota > Metazoa > Chordata > Amphibia > Caudata > Salamandridae > Lissotriton > Lissotriton vulgaris. Next base: position 440,099,918 of record NC_141691.1, on the reverse strand, counting down.
GGCGGAGGCACCAACTGTAGCCCCCTGCGCCGCCACCCGACTTGGTGGCCGGTTCCCACTCCCCAACCCCACTCACTGGTTGCTCTCACCCGCCCCAGGGCCCAGTCGCCCGACAGCAATAGTGAAGCTGTTGTGTCCTCGTGGGGTTAGGAGGTGTGATGGTTCATGCCCAAAGCAGCCCAAGCATCGGCTACCAGGGGGAGCCCGCCAGAGGCCGCAAAGATGGGGGGGCCACAGCCCAATGCAACGCCTAACTCCAAGCGGTCCAGTAACTACAGGCCAGTGGCCGACAGTGAAGGGAACCTGGAGGAATAGGCCCAAACCGTGGGGGGAGTAAGGAGAATGATGGAGTTTGGTGGGGCAGGGCACCTAGCCACCCCTCCGCCCTGCCACCCGACAAGATGGCTGGACACCCATCCCAGGCCCCACTCACCAGTACAGCCACTCTGCTTGAAAGTCTCAGGCTCCCCCAAGTCAGGCTGCCACCTATCCCATATCGGCACAAGCTAGCGGGTAGGGCGGGACCCAGGATGACCAGGCCCAGGGCAGTCCACGCGTCCGGACCAGGAGAGGCGCCGCCAGAGGTCACAGCGTCGCGGGGCCTAGCGCTCCCCAGGCGGCCCCAAGAAGGCCTATAAGCGGCACCCCTCCCCGGGTCCAGAGGGCGTCCGCCACTGGCTTGCAGAGAGGGGGGGAAACACATGTGGGGAGGCCGCTCGACAACGGCAGTCGAGGTCTGAGGTGCTCCGCAGCAACTCCAGGGGGGCCAGAAGATCAATTTAGCAGACCAGTCTAGCCCCGATCTACGGAGCCCCACACGTAGGCGGAGGACCAGTCCGCACAGGGATATTGTCAGGCCCGGGATCGGGGCAACTCTGGGTCTGCCATTTCGTGGAGCTGAGTCTGCCGGCTTTCGAAGAGCCTCCCCAGGATGCCGAAGCACCGAACCTCCCGGGAAAGGGACGGGAGCTGAGCCAGTGAACTCAGAATGCACCCTGGGAAAATAGAAGAGGTGAGTAGCAGCTGTTGGCGGTGGATGCGAGGCAGATGATGGATGGGGTTTCCTGAGCACTCTTAGAGTGCGTTTGCCATCTTGACACCTCAGGCCACGCCCCCTCCATTCTCCACTTAAGGTTTTAATGTTAAATTTGTGCCCTTATTCCCAACACCCTGATGATTTTAAAGGTACCCAGGGTTTGTGTATTCCCCTGGAAAAGACCCAGAAATTTTCAAAAATACTTTAAAAAATGTGCCTTTTTCTAAAAACACTTGTTCTAAATTGCTGCAGTAGAAAGTGTCTGGTTTGTTTCTCGTAAATGGCATCAACAAAGTGTTTGTGGTGATGAAATTACCATCATCTCAGATTTCTGGGGCAAGTAGACTTTTGACAGTAAACCAACATTTTCTATGCAGTTTTTATTTTTTACTGTGACATAGTCTATTGTTGCATTTATTTTTTCTTTCAACCTCCTTCCAGTTAGTGTTAGGAGTTGGTTTCAAAACAATAATGGATCCAAGAAAACTATACATTTTTAAAAACTAGACAAAAATTGGAATTCAGTAATAGGGGCATTTGTCTCTATCCTTTAACGAGTTCCTATACAAATGTACATTTGACTATAGTAAATATTGCAGTAAAGTATAAAAAAAATAGCAGTTTGTCTTAACGTTTTCACCTGTAATTTTTGTAATTTTGCCTAACAATATAACATTGAATCAGCATGATCCTTCTTTTTTTGGAATATATAGGACTCATAGGTTCACCAAGAACCCGAGCAACCCAGATCCAAAAACTGAGCTGCGTCTTGCACTGGGTTTTCATTGTGTACTGTGTTTCTCGCAATTCTTTTGGTAAATATAAACAGAGTAAAATAGGTACAAAGGAAAGCAATATATTTCTTAAACAAAATATAGAGTTTATAAGCAGTGTGTTTTGCATATCTCCAAAATGGTGCACAGACATAATATTGAGTCCAAAATATCGTTTGGACAAAATATCGAGTATTTAATATAGACTGGACAAAATATCGACAGGACAGAATATAGACAACAAAAATATCGTTTTTAAGGTAAGTGAAGTAATATCGATTTTAAAAAATATAGATAAATAAAATATCGAAATATATAATATAGATAGTTAAAAATATCGATTTTTTAATAATATATAATATTTTATAGTGTATTTTTATGTTATAATATGTGTGAGAAGTGTGTATTTATGTTATAAATAATGTTATTAAATGACATTTTTTTTAATGAATATTGCGTAATGTAATTCTGTAGCGGGTTGTGGGTTTATAGGGGAATAGGGTGGGAAGTAATTTAATTATCATTAATTAAATATGTAAATGTATTTATTGATAGTAATTAGTAATTCATTGTAACTTAATTTATATTTGTTAATTAATTTAATTAGAATTTTCAAATCATTTATATTAATTGATTAATTATGTACATTTTACTAATTTAATTTCTGTAGCGGGTTGTGGGTTTATAGGGGAATAGGGTGGGAAGTAAATTAATTATAATCACATGAATATGTAAATTTATTTATTGATATTAATTAGTAATTAATTGTTAATTAATTGATATTAGTTTATTAATTTAATTATAATTATTAATTTATTTATATTAATTGATTAATTGGTAATTATGTAAATTTTACCAATTTATTTTCTGTAGTGGGTTGTGGGATTATTGGTGCATAGGGTGCAAAGTAATTTTTTAATAATTAATTAAATAATAAAAATAATTGAACGTTATTTATTTGGAAATAATAGTGAAATAATGTTTAAGTATAAAAAATAATTGTTAATGTATAATTAATTTGTATTAATAGGTGATTAATTACAATAATTATTGTTAAATAGTAATTTTAAAATATTATTTATTCTATTAGATAACATTTTTATTTTTTTTTTATTATTATTATTAATAGATATTCATTGTTAGAATTTTGAATAATATATGAAATATTTACTTTCCCTAATGTTGTATTCTCTGGAGTGGGAATAGTCATTTTTACCCCTACCCTATCCAACGCTTTCCCTACTGTTGCACACACTGGAGTGAGAATAGTAATTTTTACCCCTACGCTATCCAACACTTTCCCTACTGTTGCACCCACTGGAGTGGGAATAGTAATTTTAACCCCTACGCTATCCAACGCTTTCCCTACTGTTGCACCCACTGGAGTGGGAATAGTAATTTTAACCCCTACGCTATCCAACGCTTTCCCTACTGTTGCACTCTTTGGAGGGGGAATAGTAATTTTTACCCCTACGCTATCCAACGCTTTCCCTACTGTTGCACCCACTGGAGTGGGAATAGTAATTTTAACCCCTACGCTATCCAACGCTTTCCCTACTGTTGCACCCACTGGAGTGGGAATAGTAATTTTAACCCCTACGCTATCCAACGCTTTCCCTACTGTTGCACTCTTTGGAGTGGGAATAGTAATTTATACCCTTACGCTATCCAACGCTTTCCCTACTGTTGCACTCACTGAAGTGGGAATAGTCATTTTAACCCCTACGCTATCCAACGCTTTCCCTACTGTTGCACTCTTTGGAGTGGGAATAGTAATTTTTACCCCTACGCTATTCAACGCTTTCCCTACTGTTGCACCCACTGGAGTGGGAATAGTAATTTTTACCCCTACGCTATCCAACGCTTTCCCTACTGTTGCACTCACTGGAGTGGGAATAGTAAGTTTTTACCCCTACGCTATCCAACGCTTTCCCTACTGTTGCACCCACTGGAGTGGGAATAGTAATTTTAACCCCTACACTATCCAACGCTTACCCTATGCTTGCATTCTTTGCAGTGGGAATAGTAATTTTTACACTTTTGTTATTGTAGGTTGATATTATTGGCTATTATTTAATTATATTTTATTACTCTATATATATGTTTTAAGAAATATGATTTAAAAAAATTATTTTGACTTTCATTAATTATTTAATTATTATAAATTAATTTAAGTAATTTTAAATATATTTTAGTAATTAATTATTAATATTAATGTAATTTAACATTGTTTTTATTAAAGTCGATATTTTTTACAACTATATTTTTGTAAACGATATTTAAAACTTGATATTTTTGTACTTACCTGTTAGTACATAGAAACTCGATATTTTGACAGTCTATATTTTGTCAACGATATTATTGCAACTCGATATTTTGGCAATCGATAATATTTCGGTGATCCCTCCAAAATTGTGGCTACCCATGCAAGCATGTAATTTAGATGCAATTTTTTTAAATTACTTATTATTTCCCATTTTTTACATTAGGAAGGCTTAACTGCAAGGAAGGTTAATTGGCAATAACAGTTCTTCTACTAATCTGTTTTCCCCTAATTCTCCCTATAAAAATGCTACCTTACTTATGTGTGTAGGCCTAGTGCCCGCGACAGGAATTGGCCCAAAGCGCAACGTGGACCCACCACATTTATAAAATGAAAACTGCCCCTTTTTTTTGCCTCGCTATGAATTTTGAATCCTCGCTCTTCCGGCCCCCAAGCAAAACCTTGCCAACTTATACATTTTTGAAAATTATACACTAAGGGACCCATGAGGATGGTGGGCGGACAACCCTAGCAGTGTTGTTACCATCTGCCAGCTAGGGGAGGTCCCACACTGCCAATTAGTAGCGACCACTACCGTGGCGGTTGTATCCTGCATCTTTGACTTTGCTTTGTGCGCTTCTGTTAGCAGCACCCGCCGCAAAGCCTAAGAGGCATGTCGTGCATTGCCATGGAACAAGTGACAGGCACGGCGCGGTGCCTGCCACCTTCTGGATGGCAATGGGTGCAGCCCTCCACTCCTCCAACCCACTTGGGGGCTCGCAACAGGCCACTAAAGCAATTCCTGCCATCATTTCCATGGCAGCGAAGCCACCATGGAAAGGCCTTCACATCACACCTTCCTAATATGGAGGGCGGTGCCTGGCACCGCCACCATACTAGTTATGTCCGGATGGCAATCGGAATGATTGCCGGCTGAAAAGTGGCAAACGCAATTTGCGTCCGCAGTGAAACCCCTCACCATTGTAATATGAAGGGGGGGTTTCAATCATTACGATGTGGTGTGGTGAACGTCACGACATCCTAATGAGCCCCCGCGTGAACTCCAGTATGGGATCACTTGTGTGGCTCTCTTCAGGTTCTGTGTTCCAGAATTCCTTGCAAACCTCAAACTTCAAAAACAATCTACACATTTTCCTCTAATTTCTGTGATGGAAATCTGCCAGTATCTACAAAATTCTACCCACCCCGAATTACACAAGTCTCCTGATAAAATCAGTAGCTCACTTGTGTGGGTAGGCCAAGTGCCTGCAGCAGGAAAAGTCCCAAAATTTAACGAGGACCCAGCAAATTTTTACAGTGAAAACTGACCCTTGTTTTTCAAAGTACATAGCTTTGTATTTAGAATCCTAGCTCTGCTGGCACCTAGCGTAACCTAGCAAACATATACATTTTTGACAACACGACATCCAGGCAATTCCATGATGGGGTGACTTGTATGTCATTTACCATGTTCTGTTACCCAGAATCCCCTTTTAACCTCAAGCTTAAAAAAACAAAAAACTATTTCCATCACATTCCTGTGATGGAAAGTTCTGCAATCTGCGTTGTTCCCACCCCTCATTTTCAAAACTCTCATATTAAAAGTGCTACCTCACTCATGTGGGTGTGCCAATTAACCGTGTCATGCAAAGGCTAAAAATTGTATAGAGGAAACATCAAAATGACCTATCACAAAATGGCCTGCTTTTTAAAGAGTGTCACCAGGGTTTTTGGCCCCTTGCTGAGTGGCCATCTATGGAAACCTACCAAACCTACACATTTCTGTAAACTAGACATCGTGGCCAGTACATGGAGGTCTGGCTTGCATCTATCCCCCAAAAACTTTCCTACCCAGAATTCTGTGCAAACTTCATTTTTAGTTTTATAAATCACTTTTTCCACATATTTTGTTTGTGATCCTACCACACACCATCCTCCTAAGTCTCCGGAAGAGCATGATCCTTCACTTTGTTTAGTGTCCAATACATATTTGGCTCAAACTTTTTTTTGCCGCCTCGAAGCCAGACGGAATGACCGTTTGAATTCCTTTACGACTGGTATCATGAAAATGAGACACTCGCAAAGTAATCTTGCAGGCATATTATGATGCCGCTGTAAATGCTCTGATGAAGGGTCGGATACTTGTACAGCTGCATCTTAATAATCCCCTAAATAATCTTATATTTTAAAATATTATTATTTAATTTACAACTTCAACCCGAAATCAAGTTTTAAACATAATATTTTTTTTATACATTATCTTTTTATATTTTCAATTTTTTTTCCTACATTTTTGAACTGTTGTGTATTTCTTTTATTACAAATAATCAACAACAAATTAACCAAACTAGTTTGAATATATAGTTAGAAATGTGTGTATATTATAATATTAATTACTATATATTGTATAATTTCGTTAGACTATTTCATAATTTTTTTTAGAATTGAATATATTTTTGACACATATATTTTTAGAATATTATTGTGTTATATTGACTTCACAGGTACACATTATTTTTTCCAATTTTTATTTGGTGTCCAAGTAGATTTTTTCATCTAGCCCTGTTATTGTTTGGACGCTTTTGGGGAGAGAAGCTTGAATTTGTTAGCTACGGTTATCGGTTAAGGTAAGTTTATTTGAAAAAAATAATTTCAATTGCTTTAACATTAGAGGGGAGTTAGTTAAGTTTTGTATATCATTTGTATTGTCTTTTTGATGATTTTGATATGTTGTGTAATAGATAGGTACAGCTATATATTTACTACCATGATAACCTTTAAGGCTGAGCAATATGTAGTATATTAGGTGCTCATTATGATATCCATCACATACAGATTTACCCACCGCCTTATTAGCATGGCAGAGGGTGCAGAGGGTATTGTGGCGGATGCAAAGTTTGTCCTCCACTTTTCCACTGGTGGCAATCGTACCTATTGCCTGGTGGACGGCAAAAGTCCGCTAATATGTTGGTGGTGCCTAGCAGGCAACGTCCGCCATATTAGTTTGTGTCCTGTAAGAAGCCTTTCCATGGTGGCGGTGCCGCCATGGAAAGGCTGTCGGGAATTGAACTTGGTGGCTAGTTGCGGGCCCCTCTTGTGGGGGGGGTAGCTGTACTGGGGGCTACCCAAGGTACCCCCCTGCATTTCCATGCACCGACTGTCAGGCATTTTGTGGTGCCTGCCATGTGGTGCAGGGTAATGCGGTGCAAGCACCTTTAACATTGGGGACGGCGCTTTAGCCCCCAGCACTGCCTATGTTAAAGGCCCAGGATGCGCGTGCCAGTTTGGCAGGCGCATCCTGATGGCAGTGGTGGGACCGCTGAATGTCTGGCGGCCGGTACCAATCACTGCTACAGTGGTGGGCGGACAAAGTCCACCCATCATCGTAATCAGCCACCTAAGTTATGTTCACATTAGTATATGTAGAATTATTTCATTTGTTTTAAGTCTAATATATAGGCCTTCATTATGATCTTTTTATGAAAGTCTCCGACCTTAGGTCGGAGGCTTTCTGACTCAAACCGTCATTTTCACTTACGACTGGCTGATCATTATACTGTCGGTCTGAAGTGAAACTGGTTGGTTATTCACGCTGGCTTCCAACGGGCTCCAGGAAACTGCTGTCCAGTCTCAATTGACATGTAATTTATATGTATGGCAATTTACGCTGTCTGGATTACGATGCACTATTTATGGTAGTGTTTTTTAATATCCTGCTTTCACACACGGAAAGCATGTTCAAAACATACTTCACCCTGCGGCCTACGGTTGGTGCCTAATGTGATACCTAGCATGCCCACTTGTTGATCCCTGCACAGTGTGGCAAACACCCTGAATTCCCTGGTACACGGTGCATGGATAAACTCCACCTCCTATTTCCCTATGTGAGTTTGAGCTAAGGCCAGTTTACGGCTGTAGAAGATGTTCCTATATTGGAATTTGAGAATGCGACTGCACCACACCATGCGTGGTCTTATTTTAATCAGTTGTTCGGGACCGCCGTTTGGAGGTTGGCCGGTCATGTTTCCGCTATGGTGCCGTACACCATAACAAGCCCTCTAATGTTAATAATATATTTATGTGAGGGAGGTATTTTATTTTCAACTGGTGTAATTCCTCCTGATCTTCAGTTCCAGGGACAATGTGGTTACCATTTTTTTAATTAAATGTGTTTTTTTTTATAAATTACTAAATATTTTACATTTTCTTGTATTTTTTGCTATCCTGAAGCTTTTCTTTCAGTTGATCTATTTGTAATATTTTTTTTCTTTACACGCTATGGATGATTAGATATTTAGCTTTAAATTTTTCTCAGATGTATTTACCCTTATCTTTTTGCAAATTACAAAATAAAACAGCGGAAACATTGGGAACCCCTGCCTTGTGCTACAAAGGAGAGCAAAAAAGGTGGATGAGAAGCACCCACTGGTCACTCAGGCCGTAGTAGCACTTTATATTCACTGTTCTTTAAGCAAAGCACACGTCCCTTAGGTCCATGATCTCCATCATCCATAAAGGTATGTCCGCTTTATACGTTTGAACCCCTTCTTGCTTTCAAGAGAGACAACCACCTTCTTATCCTCATCGTTCTGCGTCTCTAACTGTAGATGGGAGTTTGTCCTAACATGATTCGCTGAAGTATGATCATGTATTAACCCTACCTTTGGTGGTTAAATAATTATGTAATATAGACCTTAAGTTTATTGTGTAAAACCTTCACCATGATATTTATATCTGCATTTATGATCAATATTGGTTCGTATTTTGCTAATTGACGCGGGTCACAGCCAGCTTTGTTAAATTAAGGTGTTTTCAGACAGACATATGTGTTTTTAAATGTCGCCCCACCGAAATATTTATTTCTAAATATCGTGACTCAGAAATCATGATGTTAAGAATATTGTGTTTAAGACTATCGGTTATAAAACAAGAAATAGCATTTTAAATATTAGTTTTTTTTCTTAAATGAACTTGTTTTAAAAGAATCTTTTTGCCATTTCTATAATAATTTTTTATGTTTTCTAACATATGTGTTACATGTTTAGTAGATATGAATTGTTTTTTAAATAAATTTTGCAATTTTATTTTCCATAGTGCCTAGTGGGTTTCTAGTTGAGTAGTTTTGGAATTAATTTAATGTTTATAAATTCATGATTATGTATTATTTCGTATTATTACTTAATTTAGATTTTCATAGTGCTTTTTGTAAATGTCTACATTTTTTAGATGCATGATTGTGTGATTTCTAGGGGGACAGTGTGTGAAGCAATTTATTTTTAATTCATTAATAATAAGTTCTTAATGAATATTCACTAATTAATTTCAAATTACATTTGTAAATTGTGTACGTTTTTTTAGGCGTTGGTTGTGGTGTTTATATGGGCTCAAGTTTGGTAAGTATGTAAGTTTTTTAACATAATCTTTAGTTTATTTTTATTATTAATTAATTGATATTTATTTTGCGTTATCGTTTATATATTTGTTGTTTGCATATTACTTTTATAGGGGTAAAGGTTTTGAAGTATATGACTTTTACTTACCTCACAATCACTATTTGAATTCTATTCGCTTTAATATTTACAATTATTTTTAATTCTGTTACTTTTTTTACATTTTAATTTTAGCTTAGAATTTTCGCTTTTATAAGTGTGTAAAGTGTGGGAATTTTCATAATTTTTATAATTCTTTAATAATTTTGTAATTCATAGTATTTCTTTAATTGTTAATTACCTATGTCATTTGGTGAGTACATCTTTTCTTTAATTTAGATGTAGGTTTTGAATTTCGTGGTGTTGTAGGGTAGGAAATAAAAATAAGTAAATTTACGTCATAATTAATGCATTTTTTTTAAAACAATTGGAAAGCAAAATTAACAAACAACATTTAATATAATTTTTGTAGTTATGGGTCATATGCATTTATCGTTAGGATCTTTATTGTTCAATATATTATATTAAATATATTTTTAATTTAATTTGTATCATATTTTTTACATACCCTCTTTTTTAAATTTAGTTTCATGTTGTTATTATTTTGTAATTTTTTATTTTTGTACTGACTGTAGCGAGAATCTTAATTCTAATAATTGATTTAAGTTGGAATAGTATGTTTTACCCCTCTACTATCCAACACTTTCCCTACTGTTGCACTCACTGTAGTTTGAACAATCATTTGTTCTCCTCTGCTAACAAACACTTTTAGATCTTTTGCATTAATTTGAGTGGGAATATTCATTTTTACCTGTCCACTATCCAACACTTTCCCATCTGTTTCACTCTTTGGATTTGTAATATTAATGTTTAGCCCTCCGCTATACAACACCTTCCCTACCGTTACAATTACTGGAGTCGGAATAGTGCATTTTATCCCTAGCCTATACAACATTTAAACTATGGTTGCACTCATTCTAGTGTTAAATTGTAAATTCTACTCCACCACTATCCAACACTTCCACCACTGTTGCACTAACTGTAGTGGGGAAAGTAATTTGTTCAATTCCAATATCCATCACTTTGCCAAATTTTGCACTCATTGAATTGTGAATTGTTTTTTTTTACCTGTACGCTATCCAATGCTTTCCCTACTGTTACACTTACTGGAGTGGGAACAGTAATTTTTATACCTAGGCTGTAGAACACTTTCACTATTTTTGCATTCACAGGAGTGGGAAAAGTAATTTTAACTCCATCGCTATTCAACATTTTACCTTCTGTTGCACTGACTGGAGTACGAGATTTAAGTTAAAAAAAATGTAAATCATTTCATTTTTTGATTTTTATTAAAATGTTTCATTTTATTATCTTTTAGGTTATTGCTATATATAAATACATATATATAAATAGATATACACATATATGTGTGTGTTTATATTTTTTTAATAATTTTAAAAGTATAAAAGCAATCTTTTTTTTTAAAGTATAGATCTATATATTTATTTATTATGTATGTTTGTTTAACTTTTTCATTAAGTTAATTTGGTATATTTATTTTAACAATTGATTTTACACACACACACATATATATATTTTATTATACATATTTTGTATAACTCTCTTTTTAACTTTGATTACTTTTATTCTCAATTTTTTGGTACTGACCAGTTAAAGTATTGGTAATTATAATTTTTGCATTCAACATTTTATAACTGTATTATTTCCATATTTATTTTTTAAATCAATATTTTGACAGTCGTCAAAATAATGAAAATAAGCCCCCTACTGAATAACACAAGAGGAGCTGTGATGCTGGATATGCACATATCAGTTAGAGTAAATAAAGCCATTATCATGTTAAGTGATTTTGTTGAATTCAATTGGAAAACTGCACAGTTGTCATCTTGTAAATGACCTGTGCAATTTATTGAATCACCTGTTTTGTGGAATAATGTTCCGGCATATTTAACCCATTGCCTGCTTATGACGAGCCCAGCTTGTCATGAGGCACAGTGGAGCTGTGCTCACGACGAGCTGGGCTCGTCATAACAGCCATGGCACTCCCATGGTAATTGATTCCCCGCCTGTGCGGGAGAATCAATTAGTGGGCGGAGTCGTGACGAGCCCAGCTCATCATGAGAGCAGCTCACGAGCACCGCGGTCCCCTCTCCCGCCCCATGCCATGGGGGAATTACCCCAGCCGCCAAGGGGTTAAGCAGGCAAGTGCCTTGTTAAAATGTCCATTATCCTGCAATATGTTGTGCTGGCCAGTGAGTGGCACATCACATGCAGATTTGATTGTCGTTATCATTGCATGTGACTGTGCCTAACGCAACTGCGCATCAAATCAGCACCCTGCCTATATCTATTCTTTAACTGTCTTTGCTATAAGAAAAAAAACTGTTTCTCTTATTTCTCCTTGTAATAAGGGATTATATTGATCATGGTGAGGAAAAGTAATATATATGTGTGGGGTGTTGGTGAAGTGTTATGTGCATGAGTCAGGCAAATGATCATGCCCTTTAACCACTTGCATTGTTTCACCAAACAGTGCTTAAAGGCTGCTGATTTTCTCAGCAACGTTCCTCTCATGGATTAGTTTCTGTCTGTCCAGAGTACCTGTTCAGAGGAAACTGATAAAGCATTCTCATACAAATTGCATTACAGTTAGTGGCACAACCGATGCTTCTCCTCAGGGACCTTGTACTGTGTTCTGTTCATAAGCCAGGGCTCCTGGTGGTGTTGCAGGAGACAGAGGTCAAGGTATAGCAACACGCTGACTTTGTCAGATGTATGCTTCAGGACAAACGGGGCAGTCAGTAGATCTTGTTTTTCAGAAAAAAAATTGTTATATTAAATACTGCCATCCATAAATATTGTGTATGAAATATTCTCACACAGATATAAAGTGTGCAACATTATCCGAATCAAGAATATCGATTTTAATGTAAGTAATACAGTTGTTAGTATTAATGAATGTATTATTATATTTTACAGAAATATCACAGTTAAGAATATTCTAGTTAAATTGGTTCTTTCTTTTTAAATATGTTATGGTATTTTATTGGGTATAAAGGGGTCGATTTTGATTCGGGAAAATCCACTCCGACTAGCTGTAAGGAGCGTTTTTCCCGTACACCTTCAAAATCCCCGTATGTACGATCAAGTACGATTCGTACCAAGAGCCGGATTCCGTACGAATCGTACAAAGACCGTACAACACGATCTCCACACAATTCACCATCTGGACCCGCTGTACGCGGCATCCGTACGGTTCAAAGCAGGGATTCCCGACCCAGCAAGTACGATTCGAGTCGGGTACGCACCGTACAACGCTTTTCCTACGGGAGCCAAAAACATCCGGAGATGCAGAGTTCCCCTCGAAACAGGTACGGAACGCCCCCCCTCCAGGTACGGTGCGTATACCCCATGATCGCAGGGGTACGATACGTACACCCCATGATCGTAGGGGTACGCTCCGTACCCCTGCGATCATATGGTGTACGTACCGTACCCCATGATCGCAGGGTGTACGCACTGTACCGTGTGTGTATGATTGTGTGTTTGTCTGTACGATTCGCCCTTACCTGACGTGGACCGTACGAATTGCATACTCCTACCCCGGTCCAGATTTGTACTTGTCGGGTCATACGGCATCTGCACTATTCGTACGGAAGACTGTGGGTGTACGGTTCATACTGATTTTCTCTTGCTTCTCGTACGGATCGCACAGATTCATACGTATTTGCTCAGTACGAATCATACTACGTGAATTATACAGATTTGTGCGATTCGTACGGAAAGGGCAGTCCATACGAATCGTACGTAAATATTTCCTCCAGGATCGGAATCGGCACCAAGATGTTTGTTTAATTTGGATCTCTTTTATTATCGTTTTTAAAATGTTATTACTTTTTTTTAATAAAATATGTATTTTTAAAAATTTACAATACCCTAAGTGTTTTGCTTTTCATAAGCATTTATGGTGGTAATTAAATACATTATAATTCATCAGCAAACAATTAATATGTAATAATTTATAAATATAACTAATAATTGTTGATTCTATAATTAGATGTCTTTTCAGATGTAAGATTATGGAGCATCATATGTTTTGTTTGTGCATAGACAGTTAAGGAAATGAATGAATTATCATTATTTATTAGGTTTTGGTTATTATTACTTCTTTATTTGTCAAAGATGTAAGTCAATTGTAACTACAATTTTAGCACTATGGGTGTCATTAGGATTGCGGTCGATAATCACCTCGATCGGCATGGTAGCGGGAAAAGACCACCCGCAAGGGCCACGAAATAACCGCCTGTCTAATTAGTATTTTCCACAGTCCAAATCCAACTGCGGTGGTACAATCACAGCCAATAACATTGCGGCGGTTGTTGCTGCCAGCAGCACCGTTGCGATGTCAAAAGACCATGTCCTACATTTCCCTGCACTGTGTGGCAGTGCATAGCCCCTGCCACCTGGTACAGGGACATGTAGAGGGTAGGGGGTTACCATGGGTACCCCCCCAGTGCACCCACACACCCCCAACCTATTGGGGGCCCGCAATGGGCTCCCGGAACCAAAGCCAGCCTTTCAATGGCGTTTCCAACGCAGAGGAAAGGCTGGCTTCTGCCGGCATCATAATTTGGTAGGTGTAGACTGGCTCTGAACCGACTCTTTTTTTGATGTCCAGCTCTGCCCAGCAGGAAGGCGTGAGTACTTCTACAGACGGAAAAGTTGCGGTGGGATTTCTCATCCCTGCGGTCATCACCGCAATGCTAATGCGACCAGCGGTTTTCCTTGGTTCATTCGCAGACGGATGGCTGCCGCCGAGCCGGCGGCTCCCACCGCCAGCCTGCGGTGGAAATCCTTCCGCCATCCTAGTAGACCCCTATGTTATAGCTGAGCGGCTTCTTTTGTGCAGTGCTATATGATGTGTAGTAAAATATTTCAAATTAAATAATTGTTTGTTTATTAATATTAATTTGACAATTAATTTTGTTTATTCTGTAATACAATATGTTATTTCTGGTTTATCAGATTGGTATGTTTAAACCCTGTGAATGGATGTATTTTTAATCGTCTAGGGTCCAATTCCGGGCCAATTCCGATCTCGGTCGGAAGGGCACCGAATCCGGTTCGGCATTAGTGGATCGGATTCGGAGGCTGAATTTCTATCCGGTTTGTACACGGGTCCGGACGTCGATGTACGATGTGAACAAACGCAAAATCTCCGTCTGAATCGTTTCCGGGTCTGAACCACCCCTTACGTCTTGGCCGTAAGCTAACCGTGGCGCTCAATGGAGACGTTTCATGACCGAGCTGGTACGATGCTCGATTCGGAAAGCCGGATTGAGTCAGAGCTTCCTGCTCGCAATAGCTCCCAGAGTTGGACTTTTGGGGTCCGCATCAGACCCCCTGTTTCCCGCAGCCTTACAACTTGGACACAAGGGGAGAACCATGTGTCTCCCCAACACAGGCATGTACGGTGCGGATGGCAGAGATGTGTACCCACTGTAGGGGGTGCACTTGTCTGCAACGTACCCATTCAGTCAATGGGAGCCCATGTACGCGTTGTATGACCGGCTCCCATTGACTGCTATCGGAGTCCGACCGAACCGAGTCTGACAGCATACGGCCGCATCGTACTCGCTTGGTCAGACTACAGGAGTCCAGATCAGTCGGGAAACAGCACTGATCCCGCTCAGTCGGAGTGCTTTCCGACCCTGATCGGAATAGGCCCCTAAATAGAATGTTAATCTATAATAAGTAATGATAAGTTAAACATTTATGCTTAATATGCACTTGAGATAATGTTTATTTGATATCATTGCTGTGACTTGTGGCATTTGTATGAATAAATGAATTTAAGTACATTTTTATAATTTAATTTATATACTTAATCATTTATAAATAGTGTTTAACTGACAACTATCAAAAGAACACAGAATATTATCTTAATTATAAATATTAGTTTTGGTCTGAATTGTTATTCTATTCTTTGTTGCTATAATAATACATTTATTAATAGTCATTTCATTTTTTACAAATTATTTTTTTATGTTAATGTATTTTTTAATTGTGTTCTGCTTTTTGAATGTAACTAACATTTGTTCTGATTAGTTTTGCATTTGGAAGACTGTCCTACCGCAATTGTGGAAGAATGTGACTGACTGACAGGTAGTCAGTAGTCCCACCCACCAAATTTGTGATCTGACTGCCTTTGAGTCATTTGTAAACATGTCTATTTTATAAAGGCTTGTGCAGCTGCCTGGTAAAGGCCCACATCACAAGCTTAAATCCTAAGAGGCATGTTTTTAAACTTTCCTGCTGCCCAGGGAAGGCACAGCATGCAAGTATGTTTAGGTGGTGCACCATGGAAGGATTTCACCATTGCGTAGGTCTATGGGTGGCAGAGCCCCTGATCGTGACCCAAACAAAAATCTTTCTACCAGCTTTTTATAAGTGGTTGGAGGAATGTTGCATCGTAATCCATTGTGGTGGAATGCAATCGGACCGAACATCGTGCTCCTTGAGGATATTGGAAGATGTTGCTCGGTTTATCCTTTTTGCAATTCCAGCAAACCTACTGCAGCCTAATATGCATCTGGCTAACCACTTGTACAGATCTCAGTACTAAAGACACCAACGCTCCTACCGATATTATAATTCGCCCCATTGATTTTAGAGTTGTAAAAAATATGGAATTTATATTTTTTTTAAATATTAATACTTATTTTTTTGTATTATTATTTTAATCTTTTATTATGTTTTATTATTTTTTATCTCTTATCAAATCTGCAAGACCTTTAGGGCAATGCAACGTGTGGTGGCTGAAGAGGGGTAAACCTTATTCCTGCAGTTCCCTTACATGTTGTTTCAGAGGGGGATTGCCAGTTAACAAGCCAAGCGGCTCCAGCTGCGGTCTACAACTGTCCTCAGAGCCCCTAGGCGCTCGACATGCTGTTTAGATACAATAGCTGGTGCCCCCAAGAAGAGGCCTTCATGTTTCAAGGTACTCACAAATGCTTTAAACATTTTTTATCGACATGGTTAAGGGTGGCCTGTCTAAATGTCTACTAAGGCTCTTTATAAAATAGTTTGCCAAACAGATGTTGGGAATTACATGCTGGCCCGTGTCCAGGCCACTCTCAGCAGAAGGGTACTTGGTTTGCTTCTTGCCTTGCTCTTGGCTTAGGCGACGGATTGCCTTGCGCCTTCATTTTAGAATAGATATCCTGAACAAAGAGTCCTAGTATTCCCTTATTAATAGGCATGGGTTGCTTTAGCAATCCAAAGGTTTCTTTTACATGGTAGTGTTGTTGAGTATCCTAATGCTTATGACCAAGGAGTGTTAGACAACTGCAAACACACACACTATTCAATAATTGATTTACAAGACTCAAGGAGATCTATACGAATGTATACAAAGACATGTACCTTTATATATATTTTTGCCCAAGAATCAATAGGATCAGTTAAGTATGGTTTGCAAGATAACCATTTTTACGTTTACAATCTCGAGAATGCGGTTTACATATTCTGCAAAGTTGCCCTTTGGGAGGAGAAACAGATATGGCATATAAGGGCTTTGATGTAACTTACAACAGAATCTGCTTTCTTTAAGTTTAATATGGGCTAGTTCCATGGCAGCAACATCAGTTTACTTCCAGTGGCAATAGGCCGCAGAGATGCAATTTTTCCAAACAAAATTTGCTTCACAGTGCAAGTCAATGTGAATCAGTCTTTTCATACGAGTTGAGCCTGAAATTGGTATGTTAACAAACTTTACTGAAAAAATATTGTGTGATATATCGCAATGTTCAAATATTGTGGTATAAAATATGAATGTAAAAATAATCAAAATTAAGTGCCTCATTACTATGTAGGTCTGAAAGCCTCTGGCCTAGTCGGGTTCCCATCACCTGAGTCCTAACCCATCTGCCGGAGTCAGTTGTGATCAAATCAGCCAGACCAATTACAATGATCGCGGTCTGAAGGGTAACTGTTTGGTCATGTGTAGTTAGTCACAAATGGCAATCGAAGACACCAAGTTGGTCGGAGGGGATCTATGCAGTTCTGCAGATACGTTTTCCAACTGACCCATTCCGATCTTGTACTCTGACAGTCTTTCTTACTCTGTCCAACACATAAAAAGGCTGATGGAAACTGACTTACGGGGCTCCTATAAGGTCACTTTGCATGGTGTAAAATTTGTGTAAAGATGAACACACATTTTCATTGAACATTTTTACAAGTATATAGATTTTGTTGAAATAACAGAGTGGGATGTTGTTTCATTATATTGAAGCAGTGATATTTGTTGCGCACAATTAAAATTTGTTGGAACATTTATTAATTTTTTTATTATATTTTTGGGGAAAAAATGTTTGAATTGTTGTGCTAAAGATGTTTTTGCTTTTAGTTTTTTATTAAAATGTAATAAAAAAATTTTATTTTATGTTGTTGCAAAATACTAATATTAAAAAATTTACATAGTTACGTTTTGGATATAGTTGTTACATTAATAGGTCTGAATAGTTGACATTCAGATTTTATATATGACAGGTTGTTTAAATATTATATTTAAAAAAAAAAATTTTCAAAAAAGAAACCAAGGTACAGTATTTTATGTTTATTATCGTCAATACTACATTTTTTATTATTACATTTTTCGACTTAAAGTGAAAAAAAATTATATTAAAAAAGACATACTTTTGTGAGGTGATTTTTTTGTAACTTCTTTGTCACTACTAAGTTTAATAACATTATTTTGATTTTGTGATTATAATGTCATCTATTTACTATTTCAAAAAATGGTATGTTTGAATCATTATATGTTACCTATATTTAAACAATAGGTGATTACTATCAGTCTTTTTTTCTTACTTAGGTGAATATTACAATGTCGGGTGGACCTGAGCGCAATATGGACTGATCGGCATTTGTTGGTCACGACACTGTTATATGGATGCGAGTGCACATGGTGTGATTGCAAACGACCATTTCCCATATAGGAGCTTGTGCTGCAAGTGGAACCAGACCGCAGCACTACCTCATATATAGGAATAGAAGTTTGTGTAAATCTCTGCACCATGTGAAATGAGGGTGGTCTGGATTTAATTCTGACTGGCGTGAGAATTGTCGTGGAAGCAAAGTGTACTAAATGAAGTTGTTGTGTTATGTTATGTTACGTTATGTTACTGGGTGTTTTGTAGAGCGTGGGAAGTTTATCATCGGTTGGCATGGCAAACTGATTCATGATGTCAGAAAATCGTTTGAGTTGTTAATTTTCATGCAGATTTGAAAAATATTTTCCATTTCTAATTGTGGATCGGAGTAGTCAAGGAGATGTTAGCTTGTGTAGGAGATTTTATATTCTGTACTGTGTAAATGCAGCTCATTGGAATATTGCCAATATTCATTTGGGGTGGTGGCTAAAGCAGACAGGGTTGTAGTGCTGCCACGGGTGATAGCAAGACTACATTGCACAGAAGGGTGGTGAAGGTAGGTGAGGGAAGTAGTGGTTGTTGTATGGTGATCACAATGGGGCTAGAGCCTTGTAATGGATGGGGGGGTGAGTTAAGTTATTGCTAAACTTATCTTGAATGTCGTTGATCACTTTGTCAAAGATCTACATGTTTAAATTATTTTGGATAAGTGACATAATATTACGATCACACATATTTAGATACTTTAAGATGGTTTATAAAAAAATACAAAAAGAAAAAAATTAAAAATGAATGAAGTATAACTTTATGTGAACAAATAAACCTTCAAGCATAATAGCATTAACATTGAAAAATACAGACAAAAAAAATTAAGGCAACTAAAATACCAACTAAAACTAATATTATTTAGACAACAACATTTTTAAATATACAAAAATAATTTTTAAACATATCTTAATATTTAGAAAAATGTAGTGACATCTGTGAATATGACAGATACTACAAAAACTAGGATGTATAGAGTAGGAACAACATTGAATCACTGGAGTATAATGAATAATATTCTCATCCTTACTCTGTGCAACATTGCTGATAGAGTAAATAAAAAGAAACTGACACATCTTAGAAACTCAATTTAATTGGCAACAATGTAAGATTCTTCATTTAAAAATTGAGTGGAGATCTTTGAGAAGTAATGTAAACAATTATACTTCGTATTGAATATGTTTAATAATCATGTTTGTTTCATTAATATCCCAAATTAATCCAACACTATATTAAGATGAATTTTTAAGCAAAAACACATAAATAAAAAAACATTACTTAATAAATATAACATTAAAAAATGTGATAATTTCTTATTACACAAATAAATACCTTCCCACAAGATTCTCTTACAAATAGAGCAAAACAAACCTAGAGCCCGGATTTCACTGTTGGTCTGAATTGCCTACAACCAAAACCGTGTGAGTTTGTGAATCGGCCTTCCATAGGCCTGTGATTCCACACACTGATTTAGGATGTGACCACACATGCTGCGTTTGCCAACTCCCAATTATGTATGTGACCTTAAGCTAAGGCATGAAACAGTCTGTCTCACAAACTCCCATAGAGAAATGGAAGTTTGTTTGACAAAATGCACTATGGAGCTAGTGGTGATCACAGCACAATTGTGTAGACAAGTATTCAATTCTTGCCACAACTTGATGATTGCTAGTTGAATGTGTTCTCATCCATATCAGTCTTCAACCGCCCAGACTACAGCAAACCACCTGCATTTGCTAGGGTACATTTTAAACTTGCATGAAGTCACACCTGGTTTACACTCAACGCTTACTTTCATTGTATCAGTTCTGAACACTGTGCAGTTTAAGGTTTGTCATCCATAGCAGCAATTCAATGATATTAAGTCTACGATACTGATGTTTGAACCTCTATACAGGATTTCGTAGATAATGAATCTGAGGCAGTTCGGCCTCCTGCACCCCTCTTGTGGATCATGCCACATGGAAGATTTAGGGTCAGCAATTGGACCTGAAAATCAACATGGATCACACCAACCTGGCATTTACCAGCCAATTTGCAACACAGATTTAAATTAAATACAAAAAGTAAACCTCCATAATTCACATAATTAGATATCAATCAAACAAATAATAATATTTTTTTTTAAATTAAAAAGAACAAAGTTACTGTACTAACCAAACGTTTCCGCTTTATGACCTAAATCCACAAACAAAATAATAATTAAACAATTGACAAAAATATGAAACAACAATTAAATGACGATTTATGAACAAACAATGATTATTTGAAAACTGAATTACTTTCCCTTATCTACCACAATAAAATATTTTCACAATTTTAAGAAATACTTTTACATTGATGAATTAATATAAATTAGCAACAAATCATTATATAATGTAATCAATTTTTCTTCACACCATTTACAACTGTTAGCCACACATCTCACACATCACAAATTTTTAAGCATTGACATCTTCATTTTTTAAATTTATTTTTAACATAAAGGGGCCCATTAGGATCTCAGGTGGATAGCCACCACCCGCATGGCGGTGGCGATCCTCCCGAGATCCGTCCCCGCCTGCTACCCATTTCCCCCTCTGCCATATTACTATAGCAGGGGGGACTGCAGCAGAGGAAAAGACCGTCCGCTGCTTTTCCGCCCAGTCAACAAGTCAACCGGGCAGAGTTTAATATGGTGGCAGTGTCTATTAGACACCGCCAGCCATATTACCATGGGGCGGAAACATGCCTTTCCATGGCGGCATTGCCACCACGGAAAGGCATGCAGGAATTGCTTGTAGGGGCCTGTTGCAGGCCCCAAGGGACTCTGGGTGGTGGGGGGTGCACATGGGGGTACCTATGGTACGCCACTGCAGTTCCATGCACAACATGGCAGGCACCGCGCGGTGTCTGCCATGTTGTGCATGGAAGTGCACGACATGCCTTCCTGGCATTGTGGCGGACGGTGCTGAGTGCACTGCCCATCACAATGTCAGGAATGCAGGATGCGCCCACCACTGTGGAGCGGGCGTATCCGAATGGCCAACACGGGACCCCCACCCTTATGGCGTGCGGTCCCATTTCATGATAGGATGATGGGCGGAAAAAGTCCTCCCGCCATTCTAATGGCCCCCTAATTAATAAATATATAAATAATTAAATAATTATTGATTAATAATAAAACTATCACAATATGCCAAAAATAAATGTTACCACCAATTTTGTAAAACATGGAACTATTTGCATAATTAAATAACAATTAGCATTTCAAATATAACTAATTATTAATACATTAATTTATACATTAGAGAAAGTAAAATAAAATGAAATTAATGTTACTTTTTAAAAATTAATAATTGGTTTAATAAATACATTATTTTCCACCTTACTCCCCTATCAACACTCAACCCGCTCTTAAAAAAATGACACAAATAAAATAATTGCTAATTAAATAATAATAAGTAAAAACAAAATAAAAAAATAACAAAAAAGTTAATAAACAAATTACCACTATTAGCAATCCTAATTCAAAATTGGTATTGAATTATTTAAAATTAAATTAATTAGCACCATATTCCCCTGCAAACACACAACCCGCTCTTATTAAAATTAGACAAAAAACATATTTAACAGTTAAATTAAATAATAAATACAAATTAAACAATTATAGATAAATTAATTATAGCTTAATACCCAAAAAGAACACTATAAATGTAAAAATAAAATGTATTTAAAAATAATTATTAATGTTAGTATATTTAAATTACCTCCCCCTAATACCTATTTGAACGCACAACCCGCAACACATTTAAAATGCAAAATATTCTTTTTTTAAATTGTATAAGTTATATTGTTTGATTACAAATAGTAATCGACCAAAGCAATAATAACACACAAAAAAATGAGCACATACACTTAAATGTGAAAGTAAAATTACAAACAATAATATTAAGCTCGATATTGAAAAAAAAATATTTCTTACATGAACCTTGATTTTCTTGACCAGCATTTTCCTGCAGTCAATATTTAGGAATGTAAATATTTTACACTTGATATCATTGAAAGTCGACTTTTGCTACTCGATATTCTCACTCTTTACCCTGCTGTATAGTTACGGAAAATTGAACATTGCAAGCTAAAGTTTTCCACATCCCTGAGGAAATTTGACAAAGCTTTGAAAACTTTGAAGTAGCCCTTCATTGAGCAGACTGCTCACATACGCTACTCAACAGCTACCTCTGTGTATGAGACATTATAATCGCTCCGGTGTTGATCGATCAGTCACTGCCACTGTTGTAGGGAATGCAATCCCTCTGATGACCTCATTGATCCTGTTGGATGCATGGAGGTCAGTGTATCTGGCAGCCCTCTCTCCGCAAGCCATCATAATCATTTTTGCTATCCTGAAGGGTCAGATGGAGTTGGTCCAGGCCCTGATAGGCTGACGGTGGCAGTCAAAATGGCATACTATTGAGCCCACATTTGCGTTTGCATAATAATCCAGTGCGCGTAACCAGTGAAGGTGTCGTTGTAAGGCAACTATAACCCATATCATAATGATGCTTTATCTGAAGTATTCCATTGCAGAGGGGTAAAATTAACTCTCACACATCCTTTCACTGCAACAATAGTGTTGGATTGGGAGAGGTAAAATATTAACTATAGTTAGTGCCAGAGAAGGATAAACTTTTGACCTGTAAATGAGTTTATAATTTCTATTCACATAAATTTGAGGCCAATATTATATAAATGTTCGTGATGCAGAATGTTAATATGTAACATTCATCCACCATTGAATTCAGATTCATTAAATGAGTAATACACTTATAATTAATAAAAAATAATAAAATACATTGTAAAACAAAAAATATATATCTAATTGGTAATTAACCAGGCATTGTCATAAAATATAAATACATTGAACATAGCTTAAAATGGTTAAATAACATAATATACTGTTAAAAAATGTTGATCTAATAAATATTAAGCAGGTGAATCCAAAATATTGTTTTATAAATTGAAATATATATAATTAAATAATAAGTATTAAATGATTCAAATATAATATTTTAAAATAACTAGTGAGTGACTATACATTATAACAAATGTAACATGTAATTTTTCTTATTTTTTTAAAAACTGTATATATAAATACTCCAGTAACACAAAAGCCATTTTAACAAAAACTTTTTTTTAAATCCTTAATCTATTTAAACAATCTTTCTAATTATATTTAACTCTACAGGCAGTGCAACAGTAGGAAAACTGTTGGATAGTGGATGGATACAAAAAAAAATTATTAGCATTCACAAAATGTTAAACAATAGGGAAATTGTTGAATATTAGAGGGCTAAACATTAGTATTCACACTACAGTCAGTGCAAGAATGGTGAAATTGTTGCATAGCGGAGGTGTAAAAATTAGCATTCAAACTCCTGTGATTGAAAACGTGGTGAAAGTGTTGGATAGCGGACGGGCAAAAAATATTAATCCAACTCCAATGTGTGCAACAGTAGTAAAAAGGTTGAATAGCTTAGGGGTAAAATGTACTATTATCACTCCAGTGTGTGTAACTGTAGGGAAAGTGTTGGATATTGGATATGTAAAAATTATTAATAGAACTGCAATTAGTGCAACAGTAGGGAAAGTGTTTGATATCAGATGGATAAAACATACTGTTCCCACTAAAGTGAGTGCAACAGTAGGGAAAGTGTTGGATAGCGGTCAGGTAAAAATTATTATTCCCAATCCAGGGAGTGCAACCGTAGGGAAACTGTTGGATAGTGGAGGGATAAAAATTACTATAACTACTCCAGTCAGTGCAACAATATGGATAGTGTTAGATTGCACAGGGGTAAAATCAACTCTTCACAATCCGGTGAGTGCAACAATCGGGAAAGTGTTGAATATCATAGGGTTAAACTCTAATATTGACTCTTCAATAAGTGTAACAGTATTAAAAGTGTTGGCTACCGGAAGAATACAACTAACTATTACCACTCCAGCTTGCGCCACAATAGTGAAACTGTTTGATACAGAGGACTAAAAAGTAATATTCACCCATGGGTGAGTGCAACATTAGTGAACGTTATGGATAGTGGAGGTGTAAAAGTTAGAATTCATACTCCAATCAGTGCAACAGTATTGTGTTGTTGAGGGGTAGCAATAAATATTCTCAATACCGTGAGTTCTCAAATAAATATAAGCAAAGTATTAACATCCCAAATATTCATAGAACAAAAAAAGGTAAAAAAATATATAAATATGTTAAAAATTAAAGTATAAATATATTTAATCTTTGAAATGTAAATACAAAATATTATAATGTGCAAAGCATACAATGCAAACCTTGTGATATTTTTGTAAATAAAATAAAATTTAAAAGTACATATATTTACTTTGAAATGATTTACAAATAAAAGCTTATTTATTACATAAATTTACTTTTTATATTTCCTAAAGTATAACAACACACAATTAACATAAAAACTGTAAATGAAAAATTCTAAAAAAAATCTCTATTTTAGGGTATATAATTATTTAAAAAAATAGTAATAAATAAAACTCTTAAAAATCATTAATCTTAAACAACTTTAAGACTACCGAAACCACAAACCACATTTAACTTTAAAGTTTTAAAATAAAAAGAAATACAATTAAAATTATTTTTCATTTAAGAAAAACAGTATTAAAAAACTAATTGAAAGGTGGTCAAATTAATGTACTACACACCCTTTACACAATAAAAATGCAACACACACCCCAAAAATATAAAGAATTACACTTATTAAATATCCATAAATATTTAATATCAACGATCCAAAAATTATTACAAAATTAAACATGATTCACTTTCCAACCGTAAGGCATATGAACACCAGAACCCACACAAAAAAATACATTTAATAATTTCCGTATTTAATGTTGCAATAATTATTATTCATTCAGAAATAATTAGTAATTAATGAAAAATAATTACTTACCGCCATTTACACCAATAAAACTCTTAAGCTGTGACTAAAATTAAATACACAATTTCCGTAATACATTTTCAATTCATTAATTAATAGCAATGAACAGCAAATTGGTAATTAATCATAAAAACATTACTTCACACACTTCACTACCTATAAACCACACAATCGGTATCTTTAAAAATATTACACAATGACCATTATAATTAGCAAGTAGTTAATTAATATTGGCGAACTATAATTTTCTAAGTAATAATAAAAAAATAATTAAAATATTCACAGTATGACGTCATAATTCAAAAAGTATTAAAAATCAAAATATAATCCATACATTATAATAATGAAAATACTTCACACCCTATTCCACCATTAAATCAAGTACGCAAACCGAAAGGAAAAATACTAAAAAATACATTAATAAAATTATCTACCCCAAAAAAATATTATACAAAAAAGGGATTTACATGTAAAATATATACTAAAATACATAACACTAATTAGAAGTTTAAAAATGTAAATAGCACATATAAAAAAGTATTATCGAAGATTTCTATATTTTTAAAAACAGAGGGTTCGATTACGATGGCTCGCTGGTGGAAAAGGGACCACCGACCATAGGTGCGGCGGTCCCGCACAACGAATTAGGATGTGGACGTATCCTGTATGTTTACATTGTGGCGGGAGGCAGCACCCGTCACAATGTAAAAATGCATGTTTTACACTTGCATGTACAACATGGCAGGCACCGTGTGGTGCCTGCCACCTTGTACATGCAAATGTAGGGAGGCACCATAGGTACCCCCCACGTGCAGCACCCCACCCCCCCAACCCCCTGGGGGCCCACAACAGGCCCCCAAAGGCATTTCCACCTGTCTTTTTGCAGCGGGAACTTCACCGCAAAAGACAGGCATCCAAATGACCACGGCGGTACCTGCACGGTACCACCTCCATAGACCCCTTGTATCTGAAGGCGGGCGGAAAAGGCCTGCCTTGCAGGACCACAGCGGATGGTCTTTCCATCCGCTGAGATACCTTTTCACTTCCCACCATCATCCTAATGTGGCGGTGGGAATTTTAAGGGTGATGACTGTCGGGCCTGTGGTCCTCACCACCGGGCCAGCGGTTGCGGATTTTCTGCCATCGTAATCAGCCCCTATATTTATAAAATTACAACCAACATTTAGGGGACCATTAGTATGCTGGGCGGATCGCCAAAACCAGCCAAGCGGGGGCAATCCAAACGCCATCCTGCAATGTTTCACCCCTGCAACCACGTCGGACTGGATAGGCATGCGGTTTTTAATGTTGGGGGCCGGTAGAAGGCCCACTGAGTGTTGGGGGGTGCATTTGGGGGGACCCGTTATAACCCCCTACATTGGCATGGACAAGCTGGCAGGCACCGGGCGGTACCTGTCACCTTGTACATGTCAATGCACAACATGCATTCCCAGCATTGTGGCGGGTGGCGCTGTGAGAACCGCCCACCACAATGCTGGGAATGGGTGATGGCACCGCCACAGTGGCGGCGCCATCCTAATTGCAGGTGCGGTACCGCCGCAAACCTGGTGGACGGACCTCCTTACTGGTGGCGGGCAGACTCAGTCCACTCGCCATCGTAAAGGTACCCTTAGTACTCAATATTTATGTTGTTCGACATTTCGTACTTGATAGAATGTCTGAACACCAATTACAAGTTTCAAAAACATATAAATGTATTCATATCGATATTTTTAAAAATATATAAACTCAAATTCTGAAAATAGAAACCGCCAATAAGTACCATATTTTTAACATTCATAAAAATTCTAAATAAAATAAAATTGTAAAAATGTACTTAAGTACAATAAAATAAGCATTTGTAAAAATGTTAATAGTTAAATAACTTTATACCCTACATTTCTACAAACCATATAACACATTCCCACCCCACAAAAAAATAATCGTATGTACATGTAACTGAATGGAATATTAATAATAATAGTTACAAAATTAGATTTTTACTATAATAAGTAAATGTAATGTACAAAAAGACCGTTTGATAAAACATAACCAACACACCCAAAATATAAAGTAAAACAAATCTGATCACCATGATTTGTGTACATATTTTTAATTGTTTTTAATTACGATAAATCTAGTGTAGTCCATTACATTTCCACACTTTCCTATAACAAATGATACAACTCACTTACTGCATATAACAATCTATATATTAATTACATAGTAAACAGAATTTTTTTATCTCACTCTTGAAGTAATTAATATTAGTACATTTTTAAACAGTATTTAACAGTTATAAAATAGTACCAAACAAGATCTAAATCTTAATTTTAAAAAAGTTTACATTTTTTTAAAAAATAACAATTAAATTAATATCTTATGTAGATTCGACACTAAAAACCTACAATAGATATAACCTGCACCTAAAAAATTAAACACAAATATTTATTTTTAACAATAAAATAACTAAGTATACGTAAAATATATATGGCCCTATTCTGATGTGGGTCAGAGTTGCCTTTGACTGACAACGTATAGGGCCCCATTAGGATGTCAGGCGGATCGCCACCGCCATGCAGTCGGTGGCGATCCGCACGACATCCTCCCCGCCCGCCACCCATTTCCACCCACCATATTACTATGGACGCTTTTCTGCCCGGTCAAGGAGTTGCCCGGGCGGAAAAGGGTTTCATATGGTGGCGGTATTTGTTGGACACCACCATATTAGGTTGTGGGTGTTGCCGCCACAGAAAGGCATGCAGGAATGTCCTGTGGGGGCCCATTGCGGGCCCCTAGGGACTCCGGGGGGTGGGAGGTGCACTTCACTGTACAACGTGGCAGGCACTGCATGGTGCCTGTCACGTTGTGCATTGAAGTGCGCAATTCGCATTTTTAGCATTGCGGCAGCGCAATGTTAAAAATGCGGAATGTGCCCGCGAGTGTGGCAGACGCATCCTAATGACCCCCACGGGACCGCCGCCCTTATGGTGGGTGGTCCCATTTTACATTTCGGGCCCCTAGTCCTAATGGGGTCCCTAGTGTGTGAACGGGCCAACCGTAGATCGGCAATTCTGGTCGCCTGAGTACATAGCAAGCACACATAGAGGCCCATTAGGATGGCGGGCGGACTTTGTCTTCCCACCATCCCGACGTAAAACAGGGCCGCACGCCACGGACAAGCATGTCCCTGCCTTCACCCTAATATGGATGGCGGTGTCTAACCGCCACCGCCACCATACGAAACCCTTTTCCGCTCGGTCAACTCCTTGACCGGGCCAAAAAGTGGCGGACGGTCTTTCCGTCCGCCGCGGTCCCCCCTCCATAGTAATATAGCGGGGGAAATGAGTGGCGGGTGGGGAAGGATGTCGGGCGGATCGCCACCGCTCGCATGGCAGTGGCGATCCGCCCGACATCCTAATGGGGCCAATAGTGAGGATGCAAAAACCGACATCCATAGAGTAGATTGAACGGTGTTCAAAAACACGGCATAGCAGAATGTCTCAGAGAGAAATGGGAATTTGTGGGAATATCGGCAATGTGTGAATAGGACCATCGGGTGCCAGCCAGACAGTGCATGGATTTCAAGAGGGGCACATGACCAAAAACCGTACACCTCCAAGTAAAGGGAGCCCTGCCACAGGCTACAAAAGCAACTTTCTGCAAGCCTTTCAATGTCAGAAAAGCCTGAATGGAAAAGATGCCAAACATTGTAATCCTGATTATGAAAACTCTACCCTAAGGGGATTAGACTGCATTTCCGACTGGCCAACAGGCTGCTTAATCACGTTGAAAGTAAGTCGGAACGATCAGGCATTTTACACTGAAAGAGACAACATCATAATCCCAAATTCACACTGTAAAGCTACCATGTCGGGCTACAATTCTGCATTCGGAGGCTTAATGTCTGACATTGTAATAATGCCCATAATATCATTTAACAGTATGAATAGCATGTGATTGTATTCAAAGTACTACTCACATTTCAACCAGTAAACATCCAACATGCTCATGAAAAAAAAATGGAAAAAAAAGAAATGATACATTAAACATAAGTTCTGTCAAGTTTGCTTTTAAATTTCAAGATAAACATGAATTAATATTGAATTACTAATTAA
This sequence comes from Lissotriton vulgaris, assembly GCF_964263255.1. Taxonomy (NCBI): domain Eukaryota; kingdom Metazoa; phylum Chordata; class Amphibia; order Caudata; family Salamandridae; genus Lissotriton; species Lissotriton vulgaris. The sequence goes on along the minus strand of NC_141691.1, from coordinate 440,070,344 downwards.
AAATAAACCATAATTTCAACCTTATAGACACGAAAATGCCCAACGATGATAAAAAAACATAAAATATGAAATTAAACATGAATACTGCTACCAAATAATATACAAAGATTTTTAATAATACTTGTAATAGACTTAACAGATAGTTTTAAATCATTTTTCTAAAAAATGACATTTAAAAATAAATTGTTCGGAAGTATATTAATATTTAGGATTTTTTTATCATGTATTATTACATTGAAAAATATGTTAAAAATATTAGAATTTCTTTAGATACATGCAATTTAGGGTCCGAATATCATTTTGGTACACAATATTTTTAATAAAGGAGCATTTTTGGAAGTCAATACTTATACAATTAATTATTTTTGATATTTTGGGGCCCATTAGGATGGCGGGCGGATTGCCCCGGCCAGGCTGGCGGTAGCCACCGCCAGCCTGGCGGGGGCAATCTGCCCATCATCCTCACATAAATGACCCCCCACCATATTAATGTGGCGGGGGAACAGGGCGGACGGAAAGACCGTCCGTGCTTTTCCACCCTGGACGCCTTGCCGCAGGGGCGGAAAAGGTTTAATATGGTGGCGGTGTCTATTATACACCCCCAGCCATATTACCATGGCCTTAATTAAATGCCTTTCCGTGGCGCCGATGCCTCCACGGAAAGGCATGGGGTCTTCACTCTGGGGGCCCCCTGCGGGCCCCCAGAGTGAAGGAGAGGTGGGGGTGCACACGGGGGGTACCTGTGGTACCCCCCTTCATTTGTATTAATAAAGCGGCAGGCACTGCTCGTGCATTTCTAGCATTGTGGCGGGCGGTGCTGAGAGCACCGCCAGCCACAATACAAAAAATGCAGGATGCGCCCACAACAGTGGTGGGCACATCCTAATATCCCCCACGGGACCCCTGCCCTTATGGCGGGCGGTCCCAATACCCGATAGGATGACGGGAGGACTAATTCCGCCCCCATCCTAATGACCCCCTTTGTCACTATACCAATCGAAATACTTTTATAAAAATTTAAAGTTCATCCTTATAGTAAATACAAATTTTTCAATAGATTAATTGTAATATTTGTCACCATCAGTACACAAGAGTTCATATACACTAGAGAGTTGTACATATACGTACAATGCATTTTAATGAATAAGGAATTTATACTCACCATTTAACATTTTTCAAGATAATAACACCAAGGGGGTCATTAACATGGCGGGTGGACTTTGTCCGCCCACCATACCCTTGGGAAATGGGACTGCCCAAAATGCCTGCGGCGGTCCCGCACATCCCATTAGGATACGTCCGCCACACTGGCGATCGCATCCCGCATTTCTAACATTTTTGCAGATGGTCTAGCCATCCGCCGGGGTCCCCCGCCATGGTATTGTGGCGGGGGAAATTTACATGCGGGTGGGGGAATGTCGGGTAGAGCGCCACCACCATGGGGTCATTGGCGACCGGCCCAATATACTAATGGGCCCCCAATTCTTGAAAGAAGGTGCAGGCTCAATGTGGCAGGCACCCCACGCCCCAACATCCTTGGTGCCCGCAACGGGACCCCAACCTCCAAATCCGCATGCCTTTCAGGGGCGGCAACGCCCTCACAGGAAGGTTGTGATATGGATGGCGGTGTCTAGCAGACACCGCCACCATATGAAACCATTTTTTCTTGGGTGGAAAAGCGGCGGAAGGTGTTCCCGTTGCCACTGCCCCCCCACCATTCTAATATGGTGGGGGGAAATGTACTCTTCAGTATTCTGAAGAGACCTAGAAATTGAGCCCTTCTGAAATCTCTTATCTTTGCTAACAGTTGCACTACCGTAGGGTGAGCAGTCAAAATATCGACAATAAAATATCGACCTACAATAATATCGAGGTGATAATATCGAAGGGACAGAATATCGATGTTAAGAATATCGAGGGACAGAATATCGACGCTAAGGTAAGAAATATCGATTTTTTAAATATCAATGTAAGTAATATTGAAGAAGGTAATATCGATATCAAATATATCAATGTCACTAATATCGATGTTACTAATATCGATGTTACAAATATTGATATTTATATGATTGGTATTTATTTTATTATACATATATGTATGTGTTATATTTTCTTGGTAAAGTGTTCTACTGGTTTTAAAATATATGTATACAATTTTTATATGTTAATAATGTTATTTTAAGTTAATTTTGTATTTTAGTACCGTAGCGGGTTGTGAGTTTATAGGGGAATAGGGTGGGAAGTAATGTATTTATACTAAATTAATTAATAATTTTTAGGAATTATAAATTAATTTTTGTTAATTTTTGTGTGTAATTTCTGTCGTGGGGTGTGGGTTTATAGGGGAATAGGGTGGGAAGTAATTTAAATATAATTAAGTATTCATTTATTTTCATTAATTGGTATTGATAATTATAGTTATTTAATTATTAATGTAAATAATTTTTATTAATTGGTAATTAATTTGTATTAATTGATTAATTGATAATTATGTTAAGTGTATTATTTGATTATTGGAGTGTGTTATGTATGTGTAGGGTAATAATGTGTAAAGTAATTGATATCTAATTAATCATTATAAAATGTATGGTTGGGTAATGATAAATAATTTATTGGACATTAATTGTTTATTGGTCATTATTTAAAAGTTTAATTTTTTGAGTTATGAACACTTAATTTTTAGGAATTATAAATTAATTTTAGTTAATTTTTGTGTGTAAGTTCTGTAGCGGGTTGTGTGTTTATAGGGGAATATGGTGGGAAGTAATTTAAATATAATTAAGTAATAATTTATTTTCAGTAATTGGTATTGATAATCATAGTTGTTATTTAATTATTATTGGTAATTCATTTTATTAAGTATTAATTAATTGTTATTAATTGATTAATTGATAATTAGGTTAAGTGTATTATTTTATTATTGGAGTTTTATCCCCTCCCAATTTAATATTTTTGGTAATATTTTAGCTAATGTAGTATATAATACATTTTAAAAATATTACAAATAAATAAACAATTTTTAATTTGTTTTCCATATTTAATTTAAGTTGTATTTATGTTATTATTTTATGTGCATCAATGTATTTGTAATTTATAATATTTTAAAATGATTTATAAGTTATTAAAATAATTATTAAAACTGATTAAGTATATAAATGTATATGTTTATGTTTAGTTAATGTTTTATTAAATTATATATATATATTACTTATTAATTGTAAACAGTATATAATATTTTTACTATGTTTATTATATTGATAAGATTTTTTATAACAATATTTTTGACATCAATATTTTTTCAAATAATTTTTGTACTTACCATGTTGTAGATAGGATGTCGATATTCTTGCTCTGATATTTTTGTAGGTCGATTTTTTTTGGCCTTCGATATTTTGTCAGTAATTTCTTCCGTAGAACGGAGATACAAGGTGGGGATTCAGCCGCTTTATAAGTTACAAAGTAAAGGAAACGCAAGGTATGCCTTCATGGTACAAACTTGCTCCTTTCCTTCAATAACAAATGTATTGCTTCATTATCAAATTATGTTACAAATTAGCTCTCAGTTGGCGAAAGTTAAAAAAACGATACATCATTCATGAGGGCATGTTGTGGTTGTCCAGAACAAGAGGGGGGATAGAAAAAGTGATAGTTGTAATGAATTTTACAGTGACCGGTTTCTTCTAATGTACATATTCAAGGCCAAATAGATGACTATACAAAAAAGGGAATGGTGAGCAAGTTTGTGAGGGTAAGAACTAAAGATCTTAAATAGTACTGGAGTGTGAATGATTGTGACTAAGATTAAACAAGTAAGGCTACAGGGACTGACAGATATTAAAAAACAAACACTGATTATAAAACAGCCGCCTGTTGCAATACATCTATTAAAAAAAAAGTGGAAGACTGCAAGGCAAGCAGTGGAAATCAAAGAACTATGAGCCCATAAAACAGTACTGCACTAATCAGAAATTACAAAATATAACTTAAAAGCCTGGTGGGTCTACAAAGGTGCAATCAACAAATTATTTTCCACTTGCATCAGGGAATTCAAGAGATATTGTCAATAAAGTTGTTAAACCACACAAATCGATTTAATTAAAATAGGGAGCAGAAACACATTGTGACATGTCAAGGAGGGCATGTAAAATGTTAATTTGGCAAATGCAGGGAGAATAGAAATCGATATGGGTGCTAAAAAATACATTTAGGGGCCGATTCCGATTCGGTAAAATCGAGTCCGAATCGCTGTACAGGGTGTTTTTTCCGTACAATTCGTACGCAGAACCGTACCCGTACATACGATGTAGTACGATGTGTACTTAATGCAGTTCTCCGTACGAATTGTACAAATGATCGTACAATTCGAGAAACCGTACGGATCGCACTCAGAACACGCAGTACGCGATCTTCGTATGGATCGAGGCAGCTTTTTACAAACCAGCAAGTAAGATTCGTCAGTACGACAATCCGTGCAACTCTTTCTCTACGGCACTTTTTAAACATCCGTAAAAGCACATTTCGACTCTAACACAGGTGAAATGGACTCCCCGGGGTACGCGAGTGCACCCCATTATCACAGGGTACTGTGCAATCTGGTACGGTGCGTCGGGGTACGGTACAATCGGGGTACGGTACATCGGAGTACATCACATTGGGGTACGGTACATGGGTGTACATAGTGTAGGTGTACGGTGTGTAGGTGTGCGTTGCGCAGGGGTGCAGAGCATTGGAGTACGGTTTGAAGCCCCATGATCGCAGGTATACGGTGCGTATGTGTAAGTGTGGTTCTCCGTACGAATTGCTGATTTGTCGCTTTTCATACGAATCGCGTACTCGATGCCCAGTCCAGATCGTATTTGGCGGGTTGTACGGCATGTTTACAATCGTACGTTCACAACCCGAGTCCGTATCGTACGGAGCTTTGCTTGTTTTTGGTACGGTTCGTAAACATTCGGACGTATTCTTTGGAAACGGATCGTACTACCCAAATTGGACGGCTTTGTATGATTCGTGCGGAAACGGCTACAAATACGAATCGTAGGACAGTTTTCTTACCCGAATCGGAATTGACCCCTAAATGATCTGTGCCTATAGAAATTCTGGACTCAGGCACAGTAGATCTGTAAAGTGGATATCACTATAATTTAAAAAAAAAGATAAATGCAATGAGACTAGTCTTTCTTGCTAGGTAGTCTAACAAGCAACTAACTTAAAAAAAATCTGTATGCAAAGAAATGAAATTCATTGATTTCATTGATTTCATCAGTAAGGAACATGCTTGTTCCTTGTACCTCAAGACTATGGGGCACATTAGGATAGCGGTCGGAAAATCACCCCGACCGCCATGGAGGTGGAAAACAACCGCCCACCAGGACCGCGGATAAACCGGCGTACAAATTAGGATCAACCGCCACTAAAGACCGACCGCGGCGGTAGCGGTGGAAATATACCGCCTGACGCGTGCGGTGATGCCAAAACTCCGACTGCGGCGGCCGGAAAAGCAGCGGAAAAGACAAAAACGTCCACAGGTAAAGCGGAGACACCGCTCAGGAAATTAGGATATCCCGAGTGTCCCGCGGTCGGAGTCACTGTTTCCGACCGCCGCGGTCGCACACAGGAGTGAATGGGAGAGACAGCGGAAGAGCTGCAGTATTACCACCACAGCGGAATGAACCTGAAAAAAATGGCGGACGAATCCAATACACCGCAGTGATGACAAACATTGAAAAAATCAATGTAGCTAAGCCCCCCAACCCCCCCCTTAAATAAATACAAATAGCAATAAACATTGCCAAAAATAAAATACAAGGACAGGGCAACTCCCACAGCACACTTGACATCCAAATACCACTTGGCCACACCCACACAGCTGAGTATAAAACCACCAGCTTCACTGACCACAATCCTTTGCTATACTCCAGAAGAGAAGGCCATACACCACATCTTACAGGAGAGGCAAAAGAGCACAGCACACACACAAACACCACCACCATCACCACCACCATCACACCAGCACCAACAATCCCCCAGCACACCTCACACACTAACATCACACCCACCACCAACCCACCAGCACCAACAAACAATCCAAACACAACACAACATGACTTCACCTAAAATGCCCAAATTTACTGAGAGTGAGTTGACAGTCATGGTCAACGAGATAGTGAGAGTAGAGCCACAACTGTTTGGTAGCCTGGTCCAACAAACACCATTAGCCAGAAGGAACCAAATGTGGGAAAGGATAGTCCAAAGGGTGAATGCAGTAGGGACCACCCCAAGATCCAGGAAGGAGATCATGAAGCGGTGGCATGATCTCAAGAGGGTTGTCAAGGAGAGGAGGAGTAAGAACTGGATGCTGGCGAACGTGACTGGCAGTGGCCCTCCCATCCCACCGAAAACATTCACACCATGGGAGGAGAAGGTGCTTTCCATACTGCTTCCTGAGAGTCTCACAGGAGTAGCCAGGGGAGCGGAGGCTGGTAAGTACAAACAAATGTCAAACAACACTCTGAGAATTACTCCCTTGCACAACCCAAACCCCATCACACTGTCCACTCTCACCCAACAGGTAGCCAGCCATCTTGCAATGGATACCTTCATGGGGGTGGTAGGCCTGTTTCACTACTCCTAGCATGCCCCCTGCCCCACAGCCCAGCAGCATGGAGGCCTCCCCCACCCAGGAGCATGTGGCAGCCATTGCACTGTTCCCCCTCACCTAACAGGAAGGTAGGCATCTTGGAATGGAGGAATGTGTGTGGGTGGTAAAATAAACAACTTGCAATTCAAAAAATCAGATAAGAAATGCTCACAGCTGCTGACCACCACCACTCTAAACATAAATCACACTCAGCCAAATGGCAAACAGTGAGATCTTAGGCACACAGCAAGTTTTGTGTCGTTGGTATATTTAGTGAACACAAAGGCCCTCATTAGGATGGCGGGCGGACTTTGCCAGCCCTCAATCCTCACGGTGCTTGGGACAGCCCGCAATAACAGATGAGACGAGTGAGAGAGCGATCAAAGGAGCAGGAGAACGAGAGTCGGAGGCGTGTGAGGAGCGGAGTAGGAGAGAGGAGGCGACCATCGGAGGAGGAGGCGAGGCGTGTGAGGAGCGGAGTAGGAGAGAGGAGGCGACCATCAGAGGAGGAGACGAGCCAGGTGGGAAGCGGAGTGCGGAGCAGGAGGTGTGGCAGATCCAATGCAGCGTAACGGCTGGAGTACCCACCTTACACTGTGCACACCCGGTCGGCAGAAGGGGGTGAAAGACGACCCGGCTCCAGACGCCACGGCCATGATGAGGCGTCGTGAGTCAAGGAAAGTACCGCTTGGGGGGTCTTTTTGGTGGAGGTGGTGGATAGGTCAGTGAAAGTAGGGAGGCTGGGTACACAGGAGTTGAAAATTTGGGTTTTTTGTTCATTTTCAGATCCCAACACTCTCCTTTTACCTGAACACTCCCCACCTTGGTGACGGTTGCACTGCCTTACAGTTTAAGTTCCTGATACTGACCCCATCATCGCTCTTTGTTTGCTACCCTTACCCGTCAGATGAAAGAACGAGAGATGTCTCAAAAGACCCTGCTAGCAGCAGCAACGCAGGACCGAGAGGGCGGGGATCCCTGACTGCTTAGGTGCTTGGACGCCACACAATCCGGAACGGACCTAGAGACTGGTGTTTTTGAACAATTGTATCTCCAATAAAGGAGTCACTAGAACTCATCCATGGTTCTTGTCTTCCCTCTCAACATCGTGACTGCACAGGCGGTCACAAATATTCTTCCCCGGACCTGGTAGACGCACTAGCGCTGAACTATGCATCCGTTTATCGAAAGATTTTATAAAGACCAACTGAAGGCTGAGATTCGTTGAGCAGAAATCTCCAAAGGGGCTAAAGTTCTGGGGGCAAAATTTTCCTAACAGACCATCTGTTGAGTCTTCCAGATAGTGTACTGCTCCCCACAAAAGTCGCACAGACTCATTGAGCTCTTTACAGAACTACTATCTAAATCCAATCACGGTACCAATGTATTTTGGTGATGGGGGATTTCACTTTCCACTAGGATCACGTACACAATGACTGTCAGGCCAAACAGTTGGAGGAGGCACTGATGGATCTATGACTTTCCCAGCTTGTAAATATTCCCACTCTTGGCAAGGGAAATACACTCAATCTAGTGTGGAGATCTCATACACTTACAAGCCCGATAGTCACCATTCCTTGCTCTTGTCTGAACACTATGTAATTATTGGTTGTCTCTCGCTAAATAAAAAGAGAGACAACGACTTGGTGACCCCACTAGATAACTCTGCCACATCTACACAGTGTGATATCGATGTTAAAGCATTTCTCTGTTATCTACATTGACGAACGCCATTGATATGGTGGCCCCGAAAATAAGAAAAAGAATAAGGGATAAAGGGAGAGGGTGCTACCTGGGTCAGTGACATTTTAAGAAACATAAATCAAACCCTTCGCCACTGCGAGAGAGCCGGGCAGAACGCGTATGACCCAAAGGCCAGGGCAGATTACGTGTCAAACATTCACAAGCTATTAAAAAGCAAACAGGACAAAAAATAGAGATTTTGATTAAGCAAAAATCGTGGCTGCTGATAAAAAAAAGAGAACTTTCGAATCCTGAAAGAGCTGAAACAAGAGAAGAAATAGAAGTATTAATTTTGTAAGGAGAACTGTAATAAGTTTGAGTCCTTCTTCACAACGAAAGTGAAGGATGACCTGCTGGAAATTTAGCGCATGACAAAATTCATGTTAACACTTAACATTAGCTCCCACACTAAGGGCCCCATTAGGATGGCGGGCGGACTTAGTCCGCCCGCCACCCTAACGGAGATCGGGACCGCCCGCCTAAAGGGCGGGGGTCCCGACATTGGCATTAGGATGCGCCCGCCACAGTGGCGGGCGCATTCCTCAAGTTTACATTGTGGCGGGCGGTGCTCACTGCACCGCCCGCCACAATGTGAAATACAAATGCACGCATTTGCATAATCGAAGTGGGAGGCACTGCGCGGTGTCTGCCGCTGCGATTATGAAAATGCAGGGGGGGTACCACAGGTACCCCCCGTGTGCCACCCCCCTATGGCCGTCACTCAGGGGGCCCACAGGGGGCCCACGCAGCAATCACCGCCTGCCTTTCCATGGCGGCATTGCCGCCACGGAAAGTCATTGAAAAATGCCTATTCTAATATGGCTGGCGGTGTCTGATAGACACCGCCACCATGTTATCCCTTTTCCGCCCCGGCCGCAAGGCGACCATGGCGGAAAACAGGCGGGCGGTGTTTCCCACCGCTGCGGTCCCCTCCGCCATCGTAATATGGCGGGGGGGAATGCAGGGAAGGATGTCGGGCGGATTGCCTCCGGCAGGGTTGCGGTGGCCACCGCTACCCTCGCGGAGGCAATCCGCCCGACATCCTAATGGGCCTCTAAGTATTTTTAAAACACCACTAAGTGCCTTCCGCAGGATCAACCATGATTCTCTGTCTCTTTTTAATAGAGAGGGTACCGTGAGATGCCTGTCCACCAAGGATCTTTGAGATGGCACTCCCTGGGATAAAAAGCAAAGTTCTCTTGCTTCGCAATCATTCAATGGAAGTATGGCAAGTCACCACTAATTTCAAAGGGGGCCCGTGTCATCCCACTCCTGAAAAAACCCAGGGAAGACAGGAACATTCAAAAAAACTTCACCCAAATTTCGCAGAGCCCATTCCAGGCAAAGGTGGTGGAACAGCACGTATTAAGCTCTCTCTCACAACATCTAGAGGACAACAGACTCCTACAATTTAATCTGGTGGGATTAAGGCCCACTATAGAGCAGAGTTAGACATGCTGTCTGTGCTGGACGAATAAGAGTGAGGGCCGAAAAGAAGAAGATGCAAAGTGCCCTGATGCTGTTGGAACTATCAGCAGCATTTCACATGGACAATCATTACCAACTCTTGTCGCGGGTTACGGAACTTGTCATCAGGGTAATGGCCCTTGCGTGGCTTAAATCTTTTCCACTAGACACATTTCTGATCTCTCTCTAGGAAGAACATTAATCACCAGAGTCATCATGACATTTTTATTGTTGCCGAAAATTGGTGAAGGCCAGGAAGGAGGCAGCAATCATTTTCAAAACCATAATATACTTGCTAACATGATGCCTCCACCTAAAGTCAGCACACGGTGTGGTCACACTGGTTGCAGCGCCCTAGAGCTGGCCCTTCTCAAGGGTCCTGTGACGTCAGTGACTGTTGTTCTAGGGTGTGCTGCTTCATAGGTCTGCCCACAAGACTGGAGTTGAACTTCAGTATGGATAGTGGTGGACAAGCCTTGAAGGTTAACCTACACTTGTCATACAAGGGTCCACCTGCTGGTGTGAAGACACCAGGACTTCTAAGGTGTTGTGAAGCCTTCAAAGATCTAGCATGTGATTGTGCTCTCGCCGGAGAGTGGTCTGGTGGACTCGTTATTAAGGCTGAACCAGGTTCCCAGTTCCAAATTCAGCAGTTCTGACCATTGTGCAACATCCTCTCCCCCACTGAACACTGTACTGCCCCACTGAGAAAAACTCCCACTGTCTTGAACTACAACCCAATTGTTGCCCGCTATAAGCACCTGGATGCGGCTCAATTAAAATTAAGCACTAGACAAGAGCAATATGCGGCCTACAAAAAATAAAGTAACAACATCCGGGAAAAAGCTAACACTTTTAGGGAATGCAAATTTCCCCCGCTGTTTGCTCAGTGTCGGATAAGGTATTTGGGCAGAGGAGACGTTCGGGGCCTTCACTCAGGCCGGAGCAGGATCTGATCGTCAGTAGTAAGCCCCAGCCCATCAAGAATCCTCACCTCCCGGCGTCGCGAAACTCAAGGACCGCTCGCAGCCAGCCCCCTCATTACGCAGTCAGAGTTCTCTCGCCAGGCTCAATCTACACGGACAGCTTCACACTTGCATGTATCTGCACCTACTATCGTCCAGAGCCTCGGGCAGTGTCCCGGCTGCAGTCCACCAGTCCTCAGCCCCGCAGACCCCGGAGTCGGATCCAGCCCAAGCCTCTACTATGTCGCCGCGGGTCAACACAGCTCCAGTCAGCCCCTCAGCCGGCAGCCCTTGGTGTCAGCAGTCCGCTCCGTATCGATATACGGGCAGTGGTCACAGGTAAGGGGAGGATACTGAAGGATATTTCACGGTGTCCGGAGGAGCAGCACTACAGCGCTGCCATCTTGCCGCGCGCCAAGCCACGCCCCTGCTACTGCTGAACTTGGAACACGAAATTAGATTTTTTTTTTTTTTGGCATGCCAGTTTACTGCTTTGTATGGAAAAGACCAAGCATGCAAGTGCAGCCAATGTAAGAGCAATACATGGGGCTGGGAGGGGCTGGGAGGGTGTGGGATGGCGCGGAGGGCAGTGAGGGTGGGAGGCAGGGGGCCATGTACTTATTTTTAGGTGTCGGCTACCGTAGGCTGCGCTTGCGCAGTCTCGCTGGCGAGATTTTATGTTTTCTAGTAGTGGGGCTTGAACCCGCCACTCTTCTCCATTGGCTGGCCTCCTAAATGCTGGCCAGCCATTGGAGAAGAGGTTTGTCTTTCCAATAAAGCCCCATCTTTTTCGGATTTGCGGGTGTGTTTTTTAGATTCTTTCACTCTGTGACGTCTCAAGTATTTAAAAAAAACAGGCCCCCCAGTCTGAAAGGGACAGGGCTTACAGACTCCTGCTGCTGTGTTGAGTCCTCTCCTGGTGCGCTGCGAACACTACACGCTGCTGTGTGCGCATTGAGTAGTTCAGTTCACTTGGTGCCAATAAACAGCTGTTTGTGGCGGCATGCCCAAGACCAGTCCGCCCTCTGCACACCCAGAAGCTTTCACAGCAGCAGCATTCGGAGGCACAGAGCAGAGAAAAATAATCGCAAGTGGATAAAGGGCCTACAAGAAGGCAGGAAGTCACAGAGCCATACCCGTGCCCAGGGAACCACTCACAGCAGCGGTGGCACAGTATAGGGCGGGACGCAGAGCGGAAGAGACCATAGGACCGGAGGTCGGTAGCCACGGGAGGGAAACAGGAGGTGACACGTTAGTGACGAATGTACCGTCCGGCCGGCTCTCCGGTGGAGGAGCGCGCCACAGACGCTTCTGCGTGGCTAAGCTAGAGTCCAGTAAGACTAAGCCTGCTGTGGTTATGAGCCTAGTTACCTGCACTGTTCACATTTGCACGAGGTGAAGGTGTCTCTCAGATGGTCTCACATACGGTAGGCTCGGTAGGCCTGGGACGTAGGTTTTCTCACACAACAGTAAGTCACTCAGTAAAAGGCCAGGATCTCAGCCCTCGCGTCGGTGAAGCCCGCCCACTGATGAATGGCGGGACGTGCAGCAGCTCTCTCCGGGGTCCCACAGCCAATGGAAAACTGACAGACGGTCCACTAGCCAATGCGAGGGACGATGCAGCCTTCGTGGCCCCATAGCCAATAAATAAACGATAGCAGCTGTGCTAACCAATCGTTGACCGCTGTGTACTTTCTGGAACCCTATAGCCAGTAACCAACTAACAGAAGTTCAAACAGCCAATACGGTCACCCGCATTCTTGCAAGCAATCTCCTTTCACTACACTGTTCGTAGTGCTAACAGAGTACGTTTCCTCTTAACTCATTGCCTTGAAGCAATTGGTTGTCCCAGCTCTGGCGCTGCGGTTCGCTTAATTACCGTAAGGGACAATAGCCGTCAGTAAGGGTGCCCTGGTGACCCAACTGGTTTAAATCTTCGCTGAGGACTGCGCAGGGAAACTGGACACAAGTGATCATGTTCTTTAATATGGGAAACCAGACTCAGCTTAAACTTTAAAGATAGATGAATGGAAGTCAATGAATATTTTGGAGGGGTGGACTCATAATCGTTTGCCCAATTATAGAAATAATCTGGGATTTTACCCATTACTGGGAGTCTTGTGTCTAAACACTTACATAGACAGTCGATGACTTGACTGATTAATTGGCAGCGCTGCACATGACTGTGAGGAATTCGCTGACCCAGTATGTTTTGGCCTGTGCCTACAGCATCATGGCTTGTCAAAAACATTTGTGGGGGGCAAATATCATATGTGAGAGGGCCTCTCAAGTTTTCTCGTAGCACAAGCACCTCAAAACAGAAGCAATATCTGATGAAACATTTGGAGCACACGGCGCAACCTAGTGGCAGTTGCCTTTACTTCTCTCATGAATATATCACAAAAATTGGAAGCTGTCTTAACTTGTCTAATACTATACCGCAAAAACATGTGAAGCCCACATTTGGATTAAATACCTAGATTGGACAGTAGCAGTGTGTGGCTGTGTAAAGTGCTGTGCCTGGGGCAAACAGCCCTGGCAGTCCCCTACCTCTCTTTGTAACAGCCCTGATATATATTGTAGAGATTAACAAAAACGTGGCCCACCTACAATTACTACAACATTTAACAGCAAGACTTCTCTCAGGGTTGGAGAATTTTTCAAACACTCTTAGTACACTACACTTGTTGGCAAAAAACACAAACATTATTAAAGTCAATAAGTCTGGTATTGTTGGCTGCTAACTTTTGGCTTTGCCAATTTTTGTGATTTTGTTTGTTGTAAATTTGTTTAAATGAAATACTACCTCTCACCCCCTCACACCCCCTCACCCACACCCTCACCCTCACACAACCTCACCTTCACCCCCTCACCCCCCTCACCCTCACACTCCCTCACCCACCCTCACTAACCCTCACACTCTCACTAACCCTCACACCCCCTCACCCTCTCACCACTCACCATCCCCCCGGCGCTTCTGTGTGTGTGTGTAGCTGTGTGTGTGTGTGGCACTGTGTGTTTGTGTGTGTGTGACGCTCTGTGTGTGTGTGTGTGGCTCTGTGTGTGTGTTGGGGGCTCTGTGTGTGTGTGGGGTTCTGTGTGTGTGTGGGGCTGTGTGTGTGTGTGTGTGTGTGTGGCTGTGTGTGTGTGTGCGTGTGGGGCTCTGTGTGTGTGTGTGGGGCTCTGTGTGTGTGTGGCTCTGTGTGTGGTTCTATGTGTGTGTGTGGCTCTGTGTGTGTGTGGCTCTATTAATCAACTAGTCACTCTCTACTAACTATTAATCACTGTTAATACTCTCTACTACTCTCTAATGCTTACCTAGTGCCATTGTAAATGATAATACCATATATTTATCGGTTTAAAAAAAAACAATAAATGGAAAAAATGACATTTGCAATGCCAATAGCTCTAACTTTAACAAAGACGAGACCATTGCATTGTAAATGCTTGTTTAGTTTGGGCCGTGAGGATTTGCAAGAGAATGGTGGGTGGCTGCGGGGTGACTATTTTTTATTGCACTGTAAGTGGGCATGGAGGGTTTCATGCAGAGGGTGGTGCAGATGGGTGGCAGGATTCGAGATTGGCGGTGAGAGTTTTTCAGAGGGTGGTGGGTGGCAAGAGGCCAGGTATTCATTTTTCAATTTTGGTTGGGGATATATGTTGAAGGTGGTAGGAATGGGTGGCACAAAGGCAGGTTTAAAAAAAAATGTATGTTATATGTGGCTCCTCCATCATTCACTCCTCTGCCTCTGCGTACATGCTGGAAACCGGAGCAGATGATTTGGATTGCCATATGCAACAATAGGTATTGTTTTGTATTGTAATTGCATGTATGTAGCGTGGGGAACTCGGATTCAGCTGTTCATGAAACTGGCTCTTATGGAGTTTTTGCTTTAGTTCATAAACCCATTGACTTCAGGGCTCTCCTGGATCCCATCGATCGACTTGTGGTAGTTAATGGGTCCATTAATAATCATTCCATTCTGCTGAAAAGAATTAGTGGACTTAAAACAGACAGCCCAGGTTTCTACAACTCATTTCTAAAGTTGTGTCACAATTTACTTGAGACATAGGCCAATGGTAGTGCTTTTAATATGGTTTGGGGTATTCATTTGCCAAGGGCAATACGAGAGTTAAACAAATGGCTAGGGCAGCTGTTCAGGTGTGGAATGCAAAAAGAACTTTTGATGGACAAAAGGCAGAACAATGTCATACATTCACTCCAGTACTGAGATCTGGGCATAAATCCATTGTTGTTTTACTCACCATGCCATTCCAGTTTGAACCCAGCCATATGCAAATGAGTCTTGACCCTGTGCCTCATGGGAACAGTCCATCCCGAACTGCAAAGCCAGGTCTTCCCTGGACTGGAAAAAAGCATCCTAGGACCGGTTTTGGGGTTTCACCCCTCTTCAGCCAGGATAGCTGGGGGTGAGTGCTTGCTATGTTCAACACTCCATCCATTATCCTTTTGGTTTTGCTTTGTTCGCCCTAAGTTGGCAGGGTATGCCCAGACGTGGGCCCCTTGCTCACTTTGCCACTGGATTCCAGCTAGCCTGGCTGATGACGGCTGATTAGCCAGAAACAGGTCCCAGGATGCTTCTTTCTGGTCCAGGGAAGACCTGGCTTGGCAGTTCGGGCTGGACTGCTCCCAAGAGGCACAGGGTCAGACTGACTTGCATATGGCCATGTCTGAACTGGGGTGGTGGAGTGAGCTGAAGAATGATGATGGATTAAACCCAGATCAGTTGACTGGGGGTGAGTGTTTGCTATGTTCAACACTCCATCCATCATCCCTTTGGTTTTGCTTTGTTCGCCCTAAGTTGGCAGGGTATGCCCAGACGTGGGCCCCTTGCTCACTTTGCCACTGGATTCCAGCTAGCCTGGCTGATGACTGCTGATTAGCCAGAAACAGGTCCCAGGATGCTTCTTTCCGGTCCAGAGAAGACATGGCTTGGCAGTTCGGGCTGGACTGCTCCCAAGAGGCACAGGGTCAGACTGACTTGCATATGGCCATGTCCGAACTGGGGTGGTGGAGTAAGCTAAAGAATGATGATGGATTAAACCCAGATCAGTTGACTGGGGGTGAGTCTTTGCTATGTTCAACACTCCGTCCATCATCCCTTTGGTTTTGCTTCGTTCAGGTGTGGAAGACATTTTGTTTTCACACTGTGGCTGATACTTTCAGACATGCTAATTCTAGTGTCCATGAGTACACATATTATTCCACTTTTTGAACATCTGTGTCCTGGAGCAACTATTGTTTGTAGTTGCGTAGTGTGGACAGAAATGTAAAGGTTTGTTATTTCCTATTTTACAAACTTTCAGACTCTAGACCAACGCTCTCTAAATATGAGCATATATAGGGCTTTAAAAACCTGAAAAGCTTAGAAATTCATTCTAGACCTGATATACTTATTTAAATTACCGGATGAAATTATAAGGCTTTATAAAAATGTACACTGTATCCTTTGACATGTCATTGTGTGGGGAAAATTTAAGGTGTACATTAGAGATCTATCTGTACCCTTGAAAAAGGCATTCTTAAGGTGATAGGGAAGGACAGAGTGCAACTTGGATTAGTTTAAGATGCCCCTGGGGACCACACAATTATTGTCAGAGCAAGAGATCATGGAACAGAATGTCTTAGCCAGAAGAACAGGATAGATAGATGGGACAAGGCAATAATATGATTCAACAGCAGTTTTAAATATGTGAAGGGCAAATAGCACACCAGAGTAGAATAGCAGATGGGCAATAAATGAGTTGTTATTATATGTCTATTAGGTGTTTTACAGTCAGACACTCTATGTATCTCAGGCGTGTTGAGACACAACCTCATTGAGGCTGATCATGTAAGTGGATCAGGAGGAAGCTACAGCTTTGACCTTCAAATAGTTCTTCAGGAGGTTGTTGACACTCTTAAACCTGATAAGGCTCCTGGCCCAGATTGCCTGTTTTTTAAAATTATTTATGTAATGGTTTCTTAATGTGCTCAGGCAATAACAGGGTATGTGACGAAGTGACAGGAGTTTCAAGGAAAGCAGTAGTCTCAGGATGAATATGTGACGTTACATTGCGGTCTTCACACCGCGATACATTTACAACACAGGCATTACAACGCAAGTCGTTACAATGACTTGCGCTGGATGGCGCTGGACTTAAAAATAGTATGATTTACTATTCAAACTCCAACCCACGTAACAGTAGGGAAGGTGTTGGAATAGTATATCATACTATTGCTCAGTGTATAGCGCTATCCACCGCAAGTCGTTGTAATGCCTGCGTTGTAAACGTATTGCGGTGTGAAGACCGCAATGTAACGGATGTCTCCCCTTAGGATGCTTGATATTAGGGGATAAATGCTGGGAGGAAGAGGTGGGTTTTTGTATATTTTTGAAAAGATGTGGTTGGTGGGTCGTTGTGTAGACGCAATCCCAAGCAGTTTCAGTTTAGACTGGAGCAGTGCAAGATAAAGGAACAAGGCTGATATTTGGCCTCTGGATGGATGACATGGAACGAATACCTTGGGGAGTAAGGCGGGGGTTGTATTGGGTGGATAATGGTGACATTGCATCATGGTTGGACTTGTACACCAGGCCAAGTGCTAAAATTGATTGAGAAAGCAACAGGGTTGCAAGTTCCCATGCCCATAAGACACAAATCATGGTTGTCCGGCAGCCAAAAAAGACTTCAGATACTAAGACCCATATTTTATTCTTTCACTGCGAAAACCAGAGATTAAAGTACTAGAGTTTGTGATTTTACTTGGGCCAAGCCCTATCTGATGAAAGACATTCACAGTGGTCAGCCAGGGTTGTCCCATGGAGGTACACTGAAAGGAAAGAAATAATATAATCCTTGCACACTACTTTGTATTTCTTTTGTAAGAACATGAAGAAAGGGTCATATCAGGTGCATTATGGAATAGGTTTTATGTGGAATTAGACTTGAAATGATGGCTAGTTAGCCTTGAGGTTTTTCTAGTATAGTTACATAACATCCTGGTGTAGGTACAATTTAGGCATCCATTAGAAAAATACAACATATGTCCATTGTTAGATCCTGTATCTTTGACACAGTTTTCCCTGACTTTTTGCCTTCTAACCTCCATTTTTGACTGTTTCTGCTGTCTTTGTTTTTGCTGGCTTTAGGAACCTGGACACTTTACCACTGCTGACCAGTGCTAAAGTGCATGTGGTCTTTACTTAAAAAATTGTAACATTGATTTATCCACAACTGGCATATTCAATTTACTTATACATTGTTAGTAAAGTGCACTGCATTTGCACAGGGCCTGTAAATCACATGATACTAGTGGGCTTGCAGCACGAATTGTGCCACACACTTAAGTAGCCCTTTACTCAGGCCTGCCAGTGCTTTACAGTGATGTGTTTTAAACTGCCATGTCAACCTTGCATTTAACCTACTTGCCAGGCCCAAACCATTCTTCTTAATACATATAGGTCACCCCTAAGGTAGTCCCTGGACAGCCCATAGGCAGGGTGCAGTATATTTAAATAGTAGGACATGTACTTTTAGGTTTTACATGTCCTTGTAGTGAAATACTCTTACATTTGTGTTTCACTGCTGCAAAGCCTATCTCATCCATTGGGTAACATTGGGATTGCCTTATTACAGCTTATAGGAGTCATTTCCAATTGGGAAGAGATGGGACCCCCAAATTGGTGTATCTGAAATGGCAATTTAAAAAAAACAACCTAAACACAAAGTAAGGGTAGGTGTGACTGAGTGGCCATCTGCATGCTGATGGGTTATCCTAAGCAGGGTGGGAGGTAGGAGCTAACACCAACACCTGACATGACTGTGTCTTGTCCCAACACAAAGGGTTGCATACCCCTCTGTAGTGAGTCTGGAGCCAGGGCAGGAAAGAAAGGGACTCTGTGCACGTCAAACCATCTCTTTAAAGTCTCCCCCACTTTGAAGGCCCATCTTTGTATAAGTACTGGACCTCTGACACCACCAAATCAGAACACTTCTGGCACTGAGGACATTCTACCAGGAAGAAGGACTGCTGAGCTGCTGGAGGCACTGCATCTTGACTGAACTGCGTTGCTGGTTGGCCTGCTACCTCTTGCCTGGGAGTAAGAGGGACTGGACCTGCATCTCTACATACCAGTACCAAAGTATCTCCAAAGGCTTGTTGGCTTGTCTCCTGTTTTTGAGGTCTCAGTGATACAAGCAGCACCTGGACTCTCTGCTGTGACTCCTGCTCTGCCAAGTGGTGCCAATGCAGTCCTGGGCCTTTGGAAGTGTGTATCAAATGCTGCCACAAGAAAATCCATGCATTGACAACGTTGCACTGATCGGAATCGGTGCATTTACCTTGCCATTGACGCATCGCCGCTGCTGCACCAACCGCGGGCACTGCATCGCCGATTGTGCAATTCATCGTCCCCTGTTTATGATGCATCTCGAAAAAAGTGTGCGGCTCGCTGTCAACTCATTGCTTTGTGCTACTCACATGGCCTACAGCCCTGCAGTTCGACGGTGATGCATCGCCCCGATGTTCATCACACATTGAGTCTCAACACATCTTCAATTTTGCGCAGCTTGGAAACCGACGCATCGCCTACATCTGCAGACTTGACAGCGACGCATTGCCTCCTTTTCCCACACGCATTGCCCACGACATAGACACATCCAAAGTATTGTTCAGCAGGCCAAGGCTGGTCCCTTTATCCGACCCGCACTCCACCGCAGTCATCCTGAACATTTGGATCTGCCCCGGTCAAGCGCAACCAGATAGCTCCAGTTGGGGCTATCTGTTTCTAAGCACAAAAATACATTTATTCTTTAAAAATTCATATCTTGACTTCTACTTATTGAATTTTTGTTGTTTTGCTCTTGTTTTGTTGATAAAAATAGAAACTATTGTTCTAAACTTGTGTTGAGTCTTTTTGTGTTGTTTTCACTGTGTTACTGTTTAAAGTGTAGTGCAAATATTTTACACATTGCCTCTTAAGTTAAGATTGACTTCTTTGTGCCAAGCTACCAGAAGGTGAGCACGGATTAATTTAAAGTGTTTTACTGACGTTCCCTGACTAGGATTGTGGTTCCTGCTTGGACAGGGTGCATACCTCTGCCAAACAAAAACTAAATTTCTAACATTTATGTTTCCAGTCTGTATCCATCATCACATTTTGGTTCGGTCACTATTGTGTTGAGTCTTTTGAAGTGCGCGTGTTCAATGTTTCCAAGGAGTAGTAGTCCCATGCCCGCTTTATGCAAAGTCATGGGTATCTCTTACACACCCTGTCTTTCTGGATGCATGAATGTCCTTCTGTTCAGAAGTGGCCGGCTGGACTGCAAAATTCTCCTTATCAAGTGTGTCTCATCTCACTGAGGTGTTTGCCAGGCAGGTATTAAATCACCTGGGCCTTCCTCTTAGTTTTCACTGTCAGGGATACTGGTCACCTCGCCTGACAGCCTAGCGATGGAAGGCAGTTACCTACTGTGGCATAAGTGCCAATGGTTTTAATTACAAGGGTTGTATGACGTGATATCGTGGACATAGATATCACGCGCATTTACATCACGGCTTTTAAATAGCAACGGCGATGACATCGGCAATTTAAACATCGCGCGTTGTTGCGCCGCTAATGCAACCTTTTAATTGGATCGCGTGTTACATCGCCGACATTACATCGCGTGACCGATCTCCTACCGACCCCTGCCCTCAACACGTCTTCAACAAGGCCGACGCTGTCATCGCACCCCACCTGCGGGACATCATCAACACCTCCTTTGACACCGCTACCTTCCCGGAGAGCTGGAAGCACGCCGAACTCAGCGCTCTACTAAAGAAGCCATCAGCCGACCCCACCGACCTCAAGAACTACCACCCCATCTCGCTGCTCCCGTTTCCTGCAAAAGTCATGGAGAAGACCGTCAACAAGCAGCTGGCTGCCTTCCTCGAGACGAACGGATCCCTCGACCTCTCGCAGTCTGGCTTCCGGGCCAACCACAGCACCGAGACCGCCCTGATCGCAGCCACCGATGACATCCGAGCACTGCTTGACACCGGGAAACAGCAGCCCTCATCCTCCTAGACCTCTCCGCGGCCTTCGACACTGTCTGCCACCGTACACTAGTGCAGCGACTCAGCAACGTCGGAATCCAGGAGAAGGCACTGGAGTGGATCATCTCCTTCCTCGCCGGAAGGACACAGAGAGTCCGCCTCCCCCCGTTCAGATCTGAGCCACCGAAGTCATCTGCGGCGTTCCTCAAGGCTCCTCGCTCAGTCCAACCCTCTTCAACGTCTACATGAGCCCCCTCGCAGACATCGCACGCCAGCACAACCTCAACATCATCTCCTACACCGACGACACCCAGCTGATTCTCTCCCTCACCAACGACCCCGCCACCGCCAGAGCCAACCTTCACAAAGGGATGAAAGAGGTAGCCGAATGGATGAAGAACAGCCGCCTGAAACTGAACTCGGACAAGATGGAAGTCCTCATCCTGGGATCCTCACCCTCCGCCTGGGATGACTCCTGGTGGCCCCCCGCCCGAGGCAGCGCACTCAAACCAACAGACCACGCACGCAACCTGGGCTTCATCCTGGACTCCTCCCTCTCCATGACCAGACGAGTCAACGCCGTCTCCTCCTCGTGCTTCAACATCCTGCGCATGCTACGTAAGATCTTCCGGTGGATCCCCACCGAGACCAGGAAGACGGTCACCCAGGCCCTCGTCACCAGCCGTCTGGACTACGGCAACTCCCTCTATGCCGGAACCACCGCCAAGCTCCAGAAGAGACTCCAGCGGATCCAGAACGCCTCAGCACGACTCATCCTGGACATCCCCCTTGCAGCCACATCTCCGGACACCTGAGAGACCTGCACTGGCTCCCGGTCAACAAGAGAATCACCTTTCGACTCCTCACCCACGCACACAAAGCCCTACACAACCAAGGCCCAGGATACCTCAACAGCCGCCTCAACTTCTACGCTCCCAAACGCCAGCTTCGATCGACCGGCCACGCCGTTGCCGCCGTCCCCCGCATCCGAAGAGCCACCACAGGGGGACGGTCCTTCTCCTACCTCGCCGCCAAGACATGGAACTCCCTCCCGACCCACCTCCGCCTGACCCAGGACCACCTCGCCTTCAGGAAGCAACTCAAGACCTGGCTGTTCAAGCAGTAGCGGAGCCCCCTCCCCTAGCGCCTTGAGACCCTCTGGGTGAGTAGTGCGCTATATAAATGCTTTGATTGATTAATTGATTGACATAACAACGAGATGTTCAATGCCTTCCTATTACATTTCAGCCATGATAGCCTGTATGCAGAAAGTACGGGAATCTGCTGGAATTATTTAATAACCAGGTGTTGAGCGGGACAAGTAGATCACGAGGAGTTCTGCATATAACTACTTACAATCAAAGTGTGAGATTTATGGTACGGATGTGTTTGATAATATTGTACAAATGAAGAGGATTTTTTGTTGCCAGGATCGAGATCGATTGAATTGAAATATTGGTCAATCATTATAAAGTAAGTTATGTTTTATTTTATTTGGTTCCAAAAGTACAGCTGGGACTATAATTAGAGGCGTGAATTTAGTAAGACAGTGTTTGAATTTCACTGAGGTTTTATCGCTTTTAGGTAATCTAATATGCTTAGAATTTAACTAGTTTTGTCTGTCTGGGCCACCCGACCTTTTAATCCACCGGGCATTTCCCCAGTGTCATCGGGCTGCATGCTTTGGAGGCTGATTTGAAGGCCCATGGTCGCCCCTGAGACGTTTAGGACTTTCCGCGGCTCTTCGAAGTTAACCGTCGCTGGCACAGGGAGGCTTCAAGTGAGAGAGAGAGAAAGGGAGGGTGGGTGGAAGGAAGAAGACTGAAAGAAAGCGATCAGAGTTTGAGGAGTGAGTGAGAGAAGTGAAGGAGAGTGAGAGAGAGTGGATGATAGGATAGAGAGAGATAACACGAAGAGGGGTGTTTAAGGTGAGTATTTTTGGCAGAGGTGCATTTGGTTTCCCAGTCCAGCCTTGTTGGCCGGTTTCTTTGATTAATGAAGTGCTGAGTGCATATGAAACACAGCCAGGCCCACTAAGTATGAACTGATAAGGTATGAGTTGATTTCCATTCTGGGAGGATGGGTTTGACAACAAAACTACAAAATGGCCCAAGAATGCAGTATAGTTGTTCTCAAGTTTATGCAAATGAGTGAATGTGTGGACTCGTAAGCATGTAGCAGTGGGATAGCTCAAGCCTTATAGAGTGAGCAAGTTGACAGTCATAAAACATGTGTAAGAGATCACCACCCTGCTTTCGTTTTGTCCAACGCAAAAATGTTGCTAAATGCCAAGTTTGTTGCACCCATAGGGCACCTGCTTTGTGGATAATGAAGAAGCTTGTTTGTCCCAGCGACGGGATTCTTTCCTTTTCGTTTTTTTAACGCTCCAATGTATCCCTAAATTACACCAAACTTAACTAAGTTTCAGAGGGTGTTAAGTCCTATTATCATTGCTGTAGGCATCGTAGCATTAGCAGGTACACTGTTACTATACTACAAAGTGTAGTGTGCAGCATGAATTGACAAACTGCTTCACAATTCCTCCATAGGTCAAAGAGCATGTCAGTCTGCAGTTCATCATACTGCAGTCCAGGTTGGTGTAATCCATGTGGCAACCTATGTAAAGTATTCACTGAAGATGTGTATCTTCCTAAGCGCATGCCTCTTTGTATTTGTGTACATTAAATTCTGTTTCCCAGCTTTGCATCAAAGAGTCAGCTGAGACTTGTGATACCATAAAAGGGCTAGTGCAAAAATACAATACTAGCTCACACCTCTTGAGAATGCTGACTAATAGAAAAATCTATGCGTGGTGACGTGCCTCACACACACTAGCCCTTGAGGCTAGAAACATGGTCCAGTAAGGAAGCGCAGCAAGCAGTAATGGTTCTTGATGCTAGTTATCTTGTATTTCTCACAATGCCTGTTGTATGGCCATTGGCGCACGCTCACACCCCATTTGCCTGCTCCCCCTCCCTGTCCCCATCTGCGAGGCTGAGCATTCATTCATCATCCATCCATTCATACATCCATCCATTCATCCATCCATCCAGACATCTATCCATCCATCCAGACAGCCATTTATTAATCCATCCGCCATCCATTCATCCATGGATCCACCCACCCACCCACCCACTCACCACACACACATCCGCCCACCCAGCATCCATACATGCATCCATCCACCCATACACCGACCCATCATCCGCCATCCATTCATCCACCCAAGCACCCATCCATCCATCCAGACAGCCATCCATTAATCCATCCGCCATCCATTCATCCACCCACCCACTCACCACACACACATCAGTCCACCCAGCACCCATAAATGCATCCATCCATCCAGATATCCATCCATCCATCCAGACAGCCATCCATTAATCCATCCGCCATCCATTCATCCATGCATCCACCCACCCACTCACCAGACACACATCCGTCCACCCAGCACCCATACATGCATCCATGCATCCATCCACCCATACACCGACCCATCATCCTCCATCCATTCATCCACCCAAGCACCCATCGTTCCATCCATCCAGACAGCCATCCATGAATCCATCTGCCATCCATTCATCCATGCATCCACGCACCCACTCACCGCACCCACATCCATCCACCCAACCACCCATAAATATTGACACCTGAGCCATTAGTGATAGGCTTTGAATATTTGCAGTCTTACAAGGGAACAAGTGTTGCATTGTTGAAAAAGCCTGTTTCCGTGACGTGATTAGGGAACAACTGTTGCATTTTGGAAAAAGCCCGTTTCCGTGACGTGATTATTTGCAGTCTTCAGTTTTTAGAAGGGAACAACTGTGCGTTGTATTGGCATGTGAGAGTCAGCATTTTGCCATTAACATCGCATGCATTGTAATAAAGCCCGTTTCCGTGACGTGATTATTTGCAGTCTTCAGTTTTTAGAAGGGAATAACTGTGCGTCGTATTGGCATGTGAGAGTCAGCATTTTGCCATTAACATCGCATGCATTGTAATTGCATGCGATGTTAATGGCATCAACCGCAGGTAGTACTTTGTGGCAGGGTTGAGGTGCGTTGGCCGAGGGGGAGATCATACAGACAGGCGGAAGTAGTCTTGCAGCATATGCGCGTGCGTAGTGAAATACGCATGCGCAGATTGTTCGGGGAAGATCATCCAGATGGGAAGATCATAACTACGGTACACCTGGCATGTCTGGCGAGAGTTTCCAGCCTTTGGTACGATCCCAGGAGATCAAAGTTGTGGAAACGATTTTAAAGAATCCATATGAAAATCAACCATTAATGAGCGCTGCAAGCGCAGGATGTGAAAGCAACAAGCACGCGAGTTTACGAATTTCTAAAGGCACTGCAATGAAAAACTATAAGGAAAATCTGTTTTTAGGTATATATGGAAAAGTGCTGGAAATAACGTAAAATAAATACATGCCACAGAGGTGGATGAAAGTAAAGTTTATATTGCCTCGTAGTGCTGTCCACCAGGCCCAGATTCCGGCAGAAGCGGGATCAGCTGCTTCAGGTGAGAACTCTTTCCTGTTGGGAGGTGGCATGACGTCAGTAGTATCGCCTTTCTTCGCCTTGGCTAAACATGTTGCTTTCCAAATTGGGAAGGGTACTCTGCACAGAGGAATGCACCGAAGCCCAAACAGGCCGACAGAGGACACAGAGACACACAAACACATCAAACACCATAACTCAGACAAGGGAGATGGTGCAAGTGGTGATGCATGTACATGACTCACCACAACCAGATTATCTTACATCATAGGTGCTTTGTAATGGCAACAGGGATTTATATAATGCTGTGTGCCGTTATTATGCTTCGCATCGCTGTGATGTTTGGGTAACTTTACATGGGATTTGTGTGCAGTTTTATATGCAACAAACTTTGCCCAAAGGCACCAGAGCACTTTACATGAGGACCATATTACACAAGATCATATTACTTACTTGAGCACCGGACGTTTCAGTGATGCACCCAGAGCACTAGGGTGTCGAGCCGATGCAAGACTCTAACCTGGTTCCCCAGATGGCAGCTCAGGCCTATAGGCCACACTTTATTACAATCAAGACCAGAGCACGGCGGCGCACGGGATCAAGATCGGGCATGTGCAAGCGGTATAATGTTGGCTCCGAGAGTGAGGCCGGGCCATATAATCTAGTAGCGTGTGCCTTAGGGCGCTGGCATGCCCCTCTCTGGCGCAATGGGTCCGGAGCTTGCCTGGGTTTCAAGCAGGGAAATGCAGCATCTGTTCCAATATGGCCGCTAGTGGAGCCTATGGAAAGTTTTTTTGCGAGACTCTGCACCCCCCTTACCTACAGGATTGCTGGTTCGAGGGCCGAGGCCCTCGGGGAGCGGGTGGAGAGCATGGGTGGAGGGCGTGGGCACCGTGTGGTTCCCTTGCAGTAGCGGAGCAGCTGACCCGGCTACCCTGTCTTGCGGTGGGAAGATGCTGCGGGTCACTCGGGTGTGGAAGCAGTGTGAGAGGAATTTGACCACATGTTAGACGGTGTGGCAGCCGGGCCCATTGCGTGGACACAGGTTTCTTATACATTTCGGTAGCTTTGAGGATTAAGGCGCCGACCGCAATTCCTGCATCTCAGACCCACGTGATCTTTGCAGCCTGCTGGTAGTTTAATAGCCCAGAGCGGTATCTGGGTTCGGGGTCCCATCCTGACTGCAGAGACGCTTGGTAACCCGCATCTCGATCCCCCTACCACAGGAACTGCACGCAGTGAGTGTGTGACGTGCTTGCCCCCCACCCCCTGCGTCAGATCGCAGAGCAATGTAGTCTAGTCAAAGCCATAGATACTGCTTTTTCAGCTGATGCAACATCAACCATTGACAAACCAATAGTGCTGACTTGTTGTAGGTACGATGTTACGTATATCTGTGATTGGACATTCCGTGTGGTTTTTGTTTTACATCTGTGTGCTCCGCTCGCACTCTGTTTCATGTTCTTCAAATGCGTGTAAATAAAACAAGTTGTCCTAACCTGCTTTCGATCCCCGAGCTGACAAAATTGCAGTGTGCCAACGCGGGACCAGCACCTGGCTCCTTCCCCATCTTCCCAGCAAAACCAGCTCCGAAAGCGAAACCTTCCTTGGGGCGGGACTTCAGTCTTCGGAAGCCCGCGCACGCGCCCACGGGAAAGCAGTGCTGGTGACGCGGGGCTCATGCCCGAGGGAGAGCCCCGCAGGGGCTGCAGGACCTTAGAATCACGGTAAGTGGGGGGGGGGCGCTTCCATGTATGGTGGGGGCGCTTGGGGGGGGGGCGCTTGCATGTATGGTGGGGGGGGCGCTTGCATGTATGGTGGGGGGGGGCGCTTGCATGTATGCGGCGCCTGGGGGGGCACTTTTATGTATACGGCGGTGGGGGAGGACTTCTATGTATGCAGCGGGGAGGGGGGGCCTTATATGTATGCGGCGGCGGCCAGGGGGAGGGGGGGCCCTTCCGTGTATGCGATGGCAGCGGCAGGGAGGTGGGTGGGGGCCCTTCTATGTATGCGGCGGCGGCAGGGGGGTGGGGGGGGACTTCTATGTATGCGGGGGGCGTGTGGGGGGGGCTTTGTATGTGTGTAGGTGCGCTCCTGTTTGTGTGTGCCTTCTTGCCTGCATGTGTGTGTTCAGTGTGCCTTTCTTTGCATGGGAATATGAGGGACGGCGACGTGCGCGCTCACGAGGTAGAATCTCCGGCAGGAGACGCGCTCGTGACAGTCTGCTGTCCACATTCCCCCAAAAGTGATTACATTAGTTGTCTCGCTAGACGCAAAAGCTTCGCTTTTGCAGACGCAAAAGCTTCGCT
Source organism: Lissotriton vulgaris (assembly GCF_964263255.1). Taxonomy (NCBI): domain Eukaryota; kingdom Metazoa; phylum Chordata; class Amphibia; order Caudata; family Salamandridae; genus Lissotriton; species Lissotriton vulgaris. Next base: position 440,042,676 of record NC_141691.1, on the reverse strand, counting down.
TTTGCTTTCGTCTAGCGAGACCTAACAATTAAAAAGGAAAATGCCCAGTTGAAGCATAAAGGCACAAACAATGCACACAAAGGCTTTTTTTATCTCCTTTTGCCAAGCCGTATTATTCATGCATGCAATTGGAATACCTTCCTTGATAGTCTTGCTAAAATGCATTACTGCACCATTTGTCTCTGGATAATAAAAAGCATATTTCATATAGCTCTAAGAATTACAGGGTGGCTCTACGCATTTTAAAATCTGACACCACCTCCCTCACTATGGTCTGCGGGGTAGCCAAGTACTTGGGTTGTGCTTGGCTAACACGCACCAAGCTGCTAAAGGAAAAGAAGAGCGAGACTGTGTGCGGGCCCATTTTCGATGTACTGTTGCCTTTTATTGCCTGCATAGAAGCTATTTTTATTATTTCTATTGTAAATAGATTTTAACGCAATTTTTAGATGAGTGTATATACTGGTTGTAAGGAATAATGGATTTTTAAATATGAACTATGAATGTACATGCTTTTATGATAATTTGTTGTTTTTCGAATAAAGTACATACAACAATATTTCATATAGACAATCCCACATGTACCAAGAATTCCTCCATTTCTTTTGAACCAAATTGTGCCACATTGTCTACTAGTAATTGTTTGGGATACCCTTCATTAAAAAATAATTCATTCAAGAATGTTGTCATTTTTTTTAAAGAAATATCTATCATACATCTGACCTCAGGCCATTTTGAAAATAAATCAGTTAGTGCAATAGCATATGGTGTAGCATGTTCTCCTTGTATCGAGTCCATGACATCAATTGCAATTTCCTTCTAAGGAGCTTCTGGCAACCTTCTGTTCTGCATTGGAGGTCATTTAAGTTATAATGCCTTGCCACTATAGTGCATTCCACACACACTTGCACCATTCAATCACCAATACATCCAAACCAGGCCACCAAAAATCCTCCCTGATCCATTCTTTTGTTTTCAAAATGCCCAGATGTTCTGAGATGGCAAACTCAACAATTCTGTGTCAAATTCCTTCAGGGGGAATACGTTGTGAACTCCTGAACAGTAAACCACTCCTTTTACTTAGTTCATTCAAGACATTCCAGTATGGTTCAAATTCCTAATTATGTCCTAATAACCCTCACACTACTAATTTTTCTATTTCTCCATTACCTTTGTCATATTACTATCCGTACCTTCTATTCACCCCTTGAAATCACTCCTTCTGTAGCAATACACACACTCACATCCATGATATTATCTACATATTCCTATCTATTGATAAATAATCTCGATAACCAATTGGCAGCCCTGTTGCATACTCCAGGATTGGATTACACTGTGTTGTAATCTTAGAGATGCATGGAACCCTGCTATGACATGAAATGTAGTGATGCATGCCATCCCATAAATCACTCATTCCAGAGCTGGGTTTCCTGCTGTACAGTTGGTGCTGTATCGTTATGATGAGTTTGGATCAGTTTGTATTGACACTGGAACGCAGATTGAAACGCACACCACTTTTCAGTGTTGAAGAACAAAACTGACAACTCTTCCCGGCATTAGTCAACACACTCCTTTCAGTGTATGGTGAGAGTTAATATCGCGTTTCAGCCGCATTTCAGTTTTCTAGGCTCATTTTGTCACAATGGATTGCATAATTCGTCACTGATCGCCACACAGTTTTTAGTGTACGGTGAGAGTTTGCAATATTGCAATAACACTTGTGTTAAATCTGCCTCAAGTACAGCAGTGACTTTGTTTTGCCTAATTCTGCATCAAGTACCACAGTGACTTTGTTTTGCTCCTGGGTTAAATTGCCAACGATTATTCAACAATGCTTAGAACTTTGAATTTTTAAAAAATTTTGTTTTTACTGTTGTCACTTCAATTGATTGGATTTTCAGTATGCTTACATTTTAAATGTTTCAAATTGACTTATTGATTCTTCTCTTCTGATTTGATATTTCAAGTATTACCATGACTGCCACAACAAATATGTCCCAGCCCCCGGCTTTCCTATCAGAGAAGGGTGAACCTATCCTTCCCTGGAAGAGATGGAGGCATTTATTTGACTCTTACATTGTAGCGATTGGTGGAGAGAAATTCCCAGCATTTAGAAAACAAGCTATTCTTCTACACAATTTACGTGTAGAAAGAAAGAATATTTATGATAGTATGGACCTCATTCCAGTTGGTAATGGTGACGGAGAATCAGCTGATGTTTACGAGATGTCTATGACTATGTTGGAGAGATATTTTGGTCCCCGCATTAATGTTGTCCTAGAAAGGCACAAGCTTTTTACCAGGATCCAATGTCCAGCTGAGCGGGTGGGAAGTTATGTTGCCTCCCTTAAGACTTTGGCACAGACTTGTGAATTTGGGGAACTCTACGACTCCCTAGCCAGGGATCAATTTGTTGAAATGTACCAACAGCACCCGAGTTCAGGAGAAACTTTTGTTAAAGAACCCGTAGTTGGTGGAAACTGTTTCCATTGTAGAGGGCATGGATAATACTTCTACCTGGGTGAAGGAGATGAGGAAAAGCTGTGAGGATAAAAAGGAGGGGCAAGGTGACGTTCATGTTCTAGTGGATTATGACACTTTGGAGGCTAGTGACAATGTAGCCAGAGTTTCACTTGGTGATAGGCAAAAGGCTTTGGAGAAAGATGCACGGATGTGTGGTCCTCTCAAACGAACAGCACCGAAAACAGATTGTAAAGGTCATTCTCTGAATGGTAGTAATGCTAGCGCCAAAGCCCAGGGGAGTTTCCTAAACCTATGTGTTTCTCACACTTCTCCAAATATCCTCACTGCTATGCCAGAGAGTCAGTGTCAACAAATGTGGTGTCAAAGGACATTGTGCTCGGGTTTGCAAGTCATCTACTAAAACTCGCAAGCCAGAAAAAGGAACTGAGATTGTGCATACTGTACTCCTAAGTATCAGTGATAAGGATGGTGAAGTTGATGCAGGGAAATTAACAATGCCTGAGTGCAACATCTTAGTAGACGGTCATGACTTTGTTGTGCTGGCTGACTCAGGCTTGCCTTTCACCATGGTCAGCAACAAACAATGGGGTGAGGTTGTAGGGTTGGACAGTATGACATTGTCACCACCTGACATAAACCCTGTCAGTTATGGTGGTGCAAAAATTAATGTCCTCGGATATGTTGAAGGCTGTATTCAGTTTAAAAACAGACGTACTGTGGGAAAAGTCTAAGTAGCTGAGAGATGGGACAATTTGTTAGGATGGAGACACCAGTGTGACTTAGGCATCATGCTCAATCCCAGCGCAAGAAATCCCAGAGATCAAGTCATGTTAGTGGACTGTGAGGATCAAAGTAGTGAATATTTCAAAAGGTTTCCTGAAGTCTTTGTGGATACCTTGGGTTGCCTTAGAGGGTTTGAGCACTGAATTTTTCTCAAAGTAAGAGCTGTACCCTGTGTGCAGAAAAGTGATGGGACCTTTGGAAATAGAGCTCAAAAGACTGTTAAATGTAGGAGTCACTGAGGAGATAGAAACCTCATCATTGTTTTGGCCCCCAAAAATGGTAGTGCCAGCGTCAGGATGTGTGTAGACTTGAGGGGTTTGAACGAATAGATTTGGGTAGATCGGCAACCCCTGACCAATATTTCAGAGTCCCTTAGCATGCTAAAAGGAGCCCAGGTTTTTAGTGTGTTAGACTTATCATCAGCCTATCACTAAATTCTCCTACACAAAGACTCGAGGCATCTTACATCCTTCGTGACACCTCTGGGAGATTACCGCTTCCTTAGAATGTCTTTTGGGTTGGCATCAGTGGCGGCATGTTCCAGAGGGTCATGAAGATGGTCTTGGAAGGAATACCTAAAATCATGTCCTTCCAGGACGACATCTTGGTCTATGGTAAAGGTGAAGTAGGAGATGGTGAGACATTAACCTGTGTTTTGGATAAGTTGAAGGAGAGAGGACTTACTGTAAAGAAACAAAACTGTTGCATTGGGTTAGGATCAGTTACATATTTAGGACATGTGATCTCAGGGCAAGGGATCTAACCCAAGTTAGAACTTGAAGAAAGTATCATAAAAGCCCCCACATCCAAAGATAAGGAACACGTGAGGTCATTTTTGGGACTTGTTGAGTTCAATTCCAAGTTTGTGTAAGGATTTACTAGTGTGACTGAACCCGTCATGGCTTTGCTTAAAAAGGGTACACACTTCCTGTGGTCTGACAACTGCCAAAGAGCATTTGATAACATTAAATCTGAAATTGGGAGGATGCCCACTCAAGGGCATTTTGTTTTAATCCAAAAACCATGTTAACCACTAATGCCAGTCTCAAAGAGTTAGTGGCGGTACTTTCCCAAGTTGTGGATGGGGAGGAGAGAGCAGTCGCCTTTGCCTCAAGGGCTCTCAGGGAGGCAGAAGTCAACTACTCATGTATTGAGAGAGAGGCCTTGAGTGTGTTTTGAGCTGTGCAGCACTTTAAGTTTTATCTCTGGGGTATTCCATTTTTGGTTTGGATAGATCATCGCCCCTTAGTTCAAATCTTTTTATGCCGTCACAGTGAACATATCACACCCAGACTCTGGTGCTGGAGTGAAGGTCTTCAGGAATATAATTCTCATGTACAGCATGTACCTGACCCTAGTAACAAGTCTGCTGATTGTCTCTCTCGGTTGCCTGTTGTATATGAACAGAATGATGTTGAGATTGAGAGGGTATGTTGGGTTGCTGAGCCAGCCCTGTCCAGTGGAGAATGGTTGGATGGTGTAAAGAAATAAAATGTATTTCTTCTCTCAGAATTTGGATGAGCCAGGGGTGGCCTGACTATAAAGTGAAAGCATATTCGGCTGTGAGAGATGAGTTGTCATTTTATTGTGGCAATCTTATGAGAGGAGACAGAGTGATTCCGCTGGTTGAATTAAGAGACAGAATAATCAACGTAGCTCATGAGGGCCACTTGGGAAGAAGTCTCACCAAAGCTCGGGTGAGAGAAAGATACTGGTGGCCCGATATGGATCACATGACTGAAAATGTTGTTAAGGATTGTGTCTCGTGTGCCTCCAGCGATAAGTCTCGCATTCCTATTCATTCGCCCTTATCTCCTGTAGAGGTCCCTGCTGTGGGTGTGGTCAAAATTGGATTCAGATATTGTAGGTCCTTTTGAACTTTTGCCCTCCTATGATCATTTTGTTCTTTTGTTAATGGACTACACTTCCAAGTGGGTGTTCACCAAGTTTGTGTCCACTGTGAATGCTAAAACTGTTATTGATTTTCTTAGAGATGTATTTGTTTCTGAGTGTGTGCCTAAAGTTTTGGTTACGGACAATGGGGTACAATTTGTGTCCCTTGAGATGTGCACGTTTATTACTGATCTCAACATAATTAATCAGAAAATGGCCTTATATGCATCGCAGGCCAGTGGTTTGACTGAAAGGATGAACCGGGTTGTCAAAGGTTGTGCTCAGCATGCTCTTGAATCAAGGTTGTCCTTCAGCAGTGTCTTGAGAGATGTGTCGTGGGCACACCATACTACTCCTAATGTAGTCACGCAAAAGTCTCCTTTGGAAGCCTTGAGGGGAAGGAAGGCTGTTTCAAAGTTAAACCCATCTTGGCTGCCTGCATGTATTGATGTGGGTATTTCTGTTGAAACAAGGTGTTCTAGAATGTCTGAGTATCAGCAGAAATACAAATTGAGTTATGACTCCAAGATGTGTGTGAAAAGCAAGAAATAGTGCCTTGGTGACAGGGTTATGGTGAAAAACCCAAAACATACTCCGGAAGGGAATTCTAGTTTCAAAGGTCCTTTCACAATTGTTGCCATCAGAAAGAATGTTGTGAAAGTTGACACAGGTTGCATGTGGAGCATGTCAAAACTGGTGAGATATACCGGAAAATCATCAAATGTACACGCACAATATGAGAGTATTTTATCGGATTGTTATGAATCCTTGAAGGAAGATACTTGCAGCAAGAAGACTGATGCTTCTTCTAGTAGGTTTAGAAATCTGCCTGTGAAGTTAAGAGATTATGTCTTATATTAGTGCAATGTTTCTCTTTTGCCATGTTTCCTTTGCTCGATTTTTGTGAAGTTAGGAGACTATGACTGTGATTTATATTGGTGCAATGTTTCTCTTATGCCATATTTCCTTTGCAGGATTTCTTAAACTTTTGTTTTTCTGTACTGCGATTCTTATATTCTGTTTTCTTTGTTAATTGTTTCTTTCCTTATTGAAACAGGGATTTATTGTAAACTTAGAGATGCATGGAAACCTGGTTTGTCATGGAATGTAGTGATGCATGCCATCCCATGAATCACTCCTTCCAGAGTTGGTATCCTGCTGTACAGTTGGTGCTGTATCGTTATGCTGTGTTCCTGAATAAACCCTTAACTATTAACCAGTGTGAGGACATCTTAAATTTAACACACTTCAAATGCAAACTCTTGTGGGTCAATCACCCATCGGCAACCTCTTGAAGAAACAAGCATCCTGGGATGGTTTCAGGTAACACCCCTCATTAGCCAGGCTAGCTTTAATCCAGTGGCAAAGTGAGCAGGGGACCCACGTCCGGGCATACCCAGCCAACTTAGGGTGAACAAAGCAAACCAAAGGAGATGATGGACGGAGACCTGAAACTTTTCAGACACTCACCCCTAGTCACAGATCTGGGATGAATCAATCATCGTTCTTTAGCTCAAGTCGCCACCCTAGTTCAGACCCAGCTATATGCAAATCAGTCTTGACACTGCTTCTTTTGGGAACAGTCCAGCTTGAACTGCTAAACCAGGCCATCCCTAGACCGAAATAAGCATCTTTGGACTGGTTTCGGGGTAACACCCCTCATCAGCAATGGTAGCTTTCATCCAATGGCAAAGTGAGCAAGGGACCCACGGCTGGGCATACCCTGCCAACTTAGGGCCAGCAAAGCAAACACAAAGAGATGATGGACGGTGCGCTGAATCATCCACATCCACAGTCAGAGATATGGGTTGAATCCATCATTTTTCTTAAACTCTATTAGCCACTCCAGTTTAGACCCAGCTATAGGCAAATCAGTCTTGACCCAGCTATTATGGGAACAGTCCAGCGCGAACTGCCAAGCAAGGTCTTCCCTGGACCGGAAACAAGTATCCTGGGACCGGTTTCGGGGAAACACCTCTCATCAGCCAGGCTAGCTTGAATTCCATGGCAAAGTGAGCAAGGGGCCCATTCTGGAAACACCCTGCCAACTTCGGGCAAACAAATCAAACACAAGAAGATTATGGGATGAGCGCTGACATTTTTCAGACACTCACCCCCAGTCACAGATCTGGGTTGAATCCATCATTGTTATTTAGCTCACTTCGCCACCCCAGTTCAGACCCAGCTATATGCAAACCAGTCTTGACCCTGCTCCTTATGGGAACAGTCAAGCTTGAACTGTCAATCCAGGTCTTCCCTGGACCAGAAACCAGCATCATGGGCCTGTTTTGGGGTAACACCCCTGATCGCCTTTTTCAGAGACATGAATGTTTTCCCTTTTTTATTTTATTTTTAAATTGCAAATCGGCATACAAATAACCACACATCGGAATGTCCACCATACCCACCTAGTTTTACATTAAAAAATGTTTAGACCTGCACTATCCCTTTTTACTTGATATTATGTTTCTTTAGATATTATTGCGATTAACATTTTTCCCATTCAATTTCACAATGTGAATTGGTCTTCCAAAGGTGAAATATACAATTGCATACCTATTTTATCACAAAAATCACCTAGCTCCAAAATGTTCCTATTCCACCTGTTAGACCTACAACAACTCATAATAAGCCGCTTTGTGCCACATTTATTACAAGTATCTCCTTGAGCCATACAATATTTATAATTAGCCATGTGTCCTTGTTGGCTGCATCTAAAACATGTACCTTTAAATTTTATAGCCTTCCTCTTCGGTCTCTTTTCACTATTGCTTTGTTTTTCCCTTATTTCACCCACCACGCTTACATGTGATTGTGTTTATGAACCTGAATCCTTGCGTAATTTTCATACACATGCCAACATATGCACAACTCGCTTTGATATGCTTAACAATTCTGCTAAAAGTGGCTCATCCTTTAACCACATCGATGCTAGTGTTATTTTCCTCCTGTGCTGACCTCTTGGTTTTCCCATTGTTCATGACGAGCTCAGCTCGTCATGAGTGTATGGAGGTGTACATCATGACGAGCTGAGCTCGTCATGAGCGTCCAAGGAGTTAACTATAGCTCTTCACTCAATGTATCATCTCGCAATTCAAAAGGACTCGTCCCCAATATGCTCTTCACGCAAAGCTCCAAATTTACAAGTTACTGTGAGGTTCCTTAGTCACGTATTCTTCTACACTCTCATTTTCCTCTTGAACTCTTTTACCAAAATGAAAACGTTCCTATATGGTACTTATCTTTGGTAAATAATGCAACTAAATGCTTATTGAGATATATTTCAAAACCATTTAGGCCACTTGCATCTTCTGTACTTAATATAGATAACCCTTTGATACCTCCTGTCCTTCAACCCCCAAACAGTGTTCCAATAGAGATGCTTTTTTGTCTATTTTTAATGTATTAGGACATACCCAAAGGAAATTCAGAAATACTCTTTTCCATTTAGACCATTCTACTGTGCCTCCCCCGGTATTAACAGAAAAATGGAGGTGCCGCCATTCTCTTCATCTTTCTAAATTTGAATGTGACACAGAATCCTAAAACCATTCCCCACTAGCAGAAAATACAAATATACCAAACAAAAATATTCCTCGCTGTTCAATAAAGTTATAGTTCTCCTTACAGTAGAGGTTTCAAAATTAAAATAATTCCACCTCTCCTCACCGAAACCAGCATGTTCTTATGTCTACCTTTCCTCCAAAGGTGTGCCCAACACCTTTGAGCACCAAGAACACCAAGAAAGTACATAATATTTGAGTTCACAAACATATAAATTGGTGCAAAAGTAAAAAAAATTGATAATTCTTAGAGTAGCTCCTGAACAGTAAAGTACACATTTCTGTTAATTGCAATCCGTCCTGTAGATTGAGTGCCTGATTTCAAAATGACCACTGGTTGTGCTCTTTGGTACTTGAGTAGGTAGGGCTTCATTCAAAATTAGACCCTTGTCTAAAATGGCCAACATTTTTTCTTTTTCTTAGGAGGTTGGGCATGTATAAACCCTATCCCAACTTCCTATAATGGCCGCCGAAACATTTCAGTTGTGCCTTAGATGCTGTTGACCTTTTCTCACCATATGTCTTGATGTTCCTTCATTTTTACATACAATTATTCTTGCAAAATACAACACCAGAGTGGAGCCATAGAATTGGGTCACAAATATTTAGTTGAAAATATTGTGATGTCAAAAATATTGTGGGTTGAATACAGGAGGTAAAATATCATGTTTTAGATGTTTAATATCAATTCTTTTTAGAATATAGTTGTATATGATATTGTTTAAATAATACTGTTGTCTAAAACAGTGTATTTTAATTAGTTTGATAAATATTAGTTAGTGTAGTATTATATGTTATTAGTATTATATTAATGTTTGTGTTAAATTTGTTTTAGTATAGTTTGTAAGTTTACATATGATTGTTTGTTAATTTAATTAAAATGTGTTAATTTAGTTGTAGGCTGTGTGGTTGTTGGATATTCGGTTGGGAAGTTTTTTAAATGTAAACTATTGTTCTTAATTTTTATTTTTAAAGTAATTTAACTTTGTAAAAGTAATTATGTAAATCATTTAAGTGATTAGCAGTTATTTTGATTATCTGTTGCTTTATAATGATTAATAATTGATCCATTTATTTAATTGTTTAATATTGTTAATTTATTTTGTATTTATTATTTGTTTTAGTTGTGATTGTTTACATTTAATAATTAATGTAATGATATTACATTCTAATGTTTCTCATTATTTGATTTTCATGTGTTTTAGCAGTTTTTTGGTGTTCATTTACTAGAATAGTAAGGGGTAAGTGTTTTAATTTCACATATTTAATATTTTTTTTTTATTACTAACATAAAAACTTTTTTTTTATTTCATTGTATTTAGTTTACATTTAAGTATAAAATTTAGGAGTGGGAATAGTAAATCTGACTCTCCTAAGTTCAACACTTTCTCTATAGTTACTCAAATGGGATAGGGAGTCCAACCCCTCACAGCCCAGCTCTCAGTTCGCTGAGATTTATTATGGTAAATGCAATCTAAGGTAATATTTATTTTAGTAAATGTCTTCAGTTTTTACCATTGTTGGTGCAGCCAATGCTGTGTATCTCTACACATGTGTTTCAGGTTATTGTCCTTCATCAGCAGAGATTAACAACTTGTTTTAGAGATGCTGGAAATGCTGCTCACATTCTTCTCAGATCTATGTACCAGTCTCTGAGAACAGGTGCATCAACCAATGCTCGTCAGCTCATCAGCTAAATAGAGCATTGTAAAATAAGGAGGAAGGGAACACCATGTCTCACATCCCACCTCTTGTTTCACGTAAATGCATATGGTAAATGCATTGAATGGTAACACTTGTTTCAGTAAAAGTCTTTAGTTTTTTAACATTGTTGGTGAAACCGTTGCAGTGTATCTTTAGATGGGTATATTGAGAACCACTTGTATACCATTCATGAAAAACCTCTGACTAGGAGAACGTTCTCAGGAAATGATGTTTATTTTGAGTCAGAACTTGTTGCAATAAAATCTAATTATATTTATTTATTTGTTTGTATAGCGCTAGACTCGACTCCCGAAGGAGTATCTCTGCGCTTTGCTCAGCCAGCAGGTAACAGAAATATTGCTCAACAGATCAGTGGCGGAAAGGGTAATCAAAACAGAAAAGTCTTCAACATTTTCCTGAAAGCTAAATGATTAGCACACAGCCTAAGAGTAAGGGGCAGCTTATTCCATAGGGTGGGACCCAAAAAGGAAAGGGCCCTTCCACCTAGTCTCGACCTCCTTACTATAGGAACCTGGAGCAGAGACTGATTGCTAGACCTAAGGGTGCGCATAGGGGTGTAAGGGACACATTTCTCAGCCAGGTATGCAGGGCAGGAGCCATAGATACTTTTATGGATTATGCAACAGTTTTTTAAACTTTACTCGTTCACGAACTGGTAGCCAGTGCAACTTCTCCAAGAGAGGACAGGAAGGAGTTCTCGGGGGGCATTAAGAACTAGCCTCGCAGCGGTGTCTTGAACCACTTGAAGCCTATTTAGGGTGTTTTCAGTAGCTGATAACAGTAGCCCGTTGCAATAGTCCAAGCGACTAAGCACTAGGGCCTGGACAAGGGTCTTTCTAGCTGCGTCCGGCAGTAAAGGAAACACTCTATAGCTTTCACTGTTGCTTAGTGGCCCATAATTTTGCTGATTGATGGTTCCTGTTAGTTTTGCTGTGACCAGTTTATGATCTGAGAGTAAACTACTGCTCAATCAACTAGAAAACATGATACTATGAATCATATGATTTGTGTTCCTTTAGCCTGCCATTAACAAGGCTATATAGAGAGTATCCATGTTCATTATAAGTTGAAGGGAAGAAGGGAGTTCAAATTATTTGTCCACTTATAGAAATCACTCAGTGTTAACAGTTTTTGAAGTCTTCTACTAAATCCATTATCAGGTCTAGAAAGCAGTCTTTAAAATAGCTAATTATACTGGGAGGTTATGTAGAGAAGTGGAACAAGATGCTGCACTGACATGCGTTTCATCTGATCACAGGCAAATGAGTCAGCCTCCCAGGGGCACTATGGCAATGGGAGGGATGCCAACCACCATGTCATCCTAAAAGTGCACAAACAGAGGGTGCAGGAGAATGGGGCAGCTAACAGAAGTTCACCTGTCTTGGAACAGGGCAGGAGGAATTGATGTGGGGACTACACAAGCAATTCTTGCTGGTCCTTGGGAACAGCTTTTTTGTTGACAATGGGCATGGATTTAACTTTGAGAACAATGGGGCAGTAGGTACTCTATGCTTTTCTAGACCCCAGTCATATCAGTCCTGCTGTACAACTTCACAACTACTTCATGAGCTCCAATCTGTGAGGATATTTAACATATACCTGGAGTCCTCTAGGGGTTCAGACCCAGCAGATGCCCTTCTCACTCACGTAACCGCACAAACCACTTCCCATTTGAAGGGACACATGTTATTTTGAGGTTCCAAACCTTTCTTAGAACCATGGATAGAAAATAGGTATGAATACTTCTTGTCTTGCTAGGCTGACTGTTCCCACCCACACTAAGGATTCACAAGGACAGCTGCTTGGAACATCAGACATTTTACCAGCTGGATGTCAAGGTGTAAGAAGCCATCAACCTACAGGTAGCTGTCATAACACTTTTCTCATCACAGTGAGAGTCATATAATTTGACAACTGCCATCTGAGAGCCCCAAACCTACTTTCCCTGTTCTCTCATCTCACAACAATTCAATGGCTCCACTCTGGTGTGGTATTTGGCCTAACTAGGGGCCTACAATGGTAAGAATATCAGACTAGAACTTTCACAAAACTAGAATTGTTGGTTGGGGGGTGAAATTCAATTCAAGCAACCGCCACAATACTAGTCCGGGTGACCCACAAAAAGTCACTAAATTAACCTGTGCTAAACCTATTAATAGCTTGGCACAAAGTTGGCAGAATTAGCTCATGGCCAATGTGTAAAGTATTTATGCTGCACACAAACAGTAAAAAAGAGAACAAACATGACAGAAGAAAACTCCATAGCAAGTTAGAAAAATAAAGTAAACATTTGTCACTTATTTGATACAGACCAACAAAAAAGCAATCAGTAGTACTAGAGATATGTAATGTCAAACATTTAGGTAAATATTGCCTAAAAGCGCAAAGTGCCACTCGCAGTTAATTGGTCAAGCTACACCGGAAGAAAATCACAAGTACCAGCTGACTGTGATGGGGCCCTGGCCAGATACAGGGATAAGGTTGTCCAGCTGAAAAAGTTACCTTCTCAAAGTCCAGCATGACGAGTTCACTTTGCTATGGAGGAGGCCACAAGGCACAAGAAGAGTCATCACTGAAGCTTGAGAGTCATCACTGAAGCTTGAGGTCCTTTTGGGCATCATTGACAGTCATTGTAGTAGCTTCATGTTTTAGGTTACTTCAGCTACTGTTGCTGTAGTGTGAAGTGTATATCTTGTAATGACCGTCGTCTCTGGTGGTCACTGTAGCGTGAAGAGATGGCCCACTGGAGCTTTGTCTTGTCAGTCATCATGGGCAGCAAGATCTCAGTGTGCACTGGCTCATTCATGATCACAAAGTGCCCAAAACTCAAGATTTCTTCTTTTTCTTCAGAAGATTGCACTCTGATGCCAACCTAGGGCCCATGACCTAGGGTGGCGGATCTGGGGGATCAAGGACTCACTCTAGCAGTAACTGGCAGGACCCAGGCAGGTCCATTTGCAGCAGGTCAGGTCAGCTGGGCAGTTTTAGGGAAGCCTTTGGAGCTTGTTGACTCCCTGTAGCTCAGAACAGGAGGTCAGCCAGCTGACTCTTGTAGTAGCTCTGTTTGAGATGAAGGGAGCTGGTCCAGCCTTCCTTCTTACAGAACAGGGCAAGTCGCAAGCTTCAGAGCAGTCAGTTCTCTGGCATCAGGGAAGTCTTTCTTCAGTGGTATTCAAAAGGACCAGGAGTGTACTGAGGACGGGGTCTGAGTCCTATTTTTATTGCTAGTGCCTGCTTTATGGTTGAAGTAACTTCTAGAGTTTTTCCCCAACAGATGGTCCTGGAATTTTCTGCCTCTCTGCCCAGGCTCCATTGGGTCTGGGGTCACAAACGAATAGTGTGAAGTTATTTGTGTGTGTGCAACTCCTTCTAAATGTAAGTGGGGCTGTGCACAGCTCCATCTCTCCCAACCTACTAGGATGGCCCATCAGGCCAACACCTAATCTCTGTTTTGTGCTATGATCTGGTAGGAATACACAAAGGCCAACTGCGGACTATACATAGCCATGTGGCCCAAAATACAGGCTGCAGGCACTAAATGGTTAGGATAAAGAAATTTCAACTTTCTAAAAGTGACTTTTTTCAGAATTGTGACATGAAAGCCGCCTTTAACATTACAAGAGGATGTTAATTTACAATTATCTAGACACAAACATGACATTGCCCCTGTTCCCAAATAAAAGTTATCACTTTTATTTGTGAACTTCTGAGTTTTTCACCGCCAGGGCATGTAAAACCTGAAAGTACATGTCCAACTTATTTTAAATACAGTGCGCCATGTCCTATGGTAGGTTTTGGTCTAACTTCAGAGTAATTACATGTATTAAAAGGCAGATATATACTGAACAAAACGTTTATTTTGCCAAGTTGAATTGGCAGTCTAAAATTGCACACAGGCCACAATGGCAGGCCTTGGGCATGTTTTCAGGGTCAACTTAAGTGGGTGGCACAGTAAGTGCTGCAGCCCACTATTAGCTTTTAATTTACTGGCAACAGGTTCAAGGTATACCACTTTTACTAGGGACGTATAAGTAAGTTAACAATGTCAATCAGGTTTAAGAACATTTTATCATGTTTTTGGGAGTGAAAACAAGCACTTTAGCTCTATTTGGCAGAGGTAAAGTGCAGAGTTCTAGGGCCAGCAAAAAATAAATTAAGCAAAAAAGGAAGGGAGAAGACCAAAGGATTTTAGGTATACATATTTGGATGCAGTCACTGAGTTCAAACCATTCTTGCCTTTCACCAGATTGGTTGGTTGCAACCTTACGTACTGTTTTAAAGTTGAAGTGCAACTTGATCTTTACAATTAGTTTGGCCTGTCCACCATCAAGTACTTATTGTTCACATTAAGGAAGTGAACATTCTTATTCTAAATTAATCCAGAATATAAACATGATGGTAAAACAAGCAAGTTTCCATGTAACCGCTCTAAAAACATTCCAATACTATTTACTTCTGATCAGCTACAATTTGTTGTGAACACTCTAGTAATCCCTAGATTGGACTCTGCAGTAATATAATGTCAGGACTGAGCTTGACGTAAAATAGTGTGACAATCAGCAACCAGGCTTGCAACCACCCTAGACACATTTGATGACATCACCACTGTATTGTAAAACCTCCACTGACTTTCCATCACTGCTATAATTTATTTCAATTTAGGCAGCATTGCCTACAAAGCCATGCATTACAAAACTCAACTTTACCTAGTGGAATCACTTTCCATCTGAGGTATACAGGAAGCACTAAAACGCAGGTCTGGTCTATAACAATACTTCTTTAAAACTGATGCCATTGTTTCGAACTCCCTAATCCAGATGTAACACTCCCTTCCCTCTTTTAGAAATAATTGCAAAATGTATCTATTTAGCTAATTCCTAAACTAATCCCATTGGAGATGACAGATACAAACAGGTGGGTCAAAGAATGCTTTTCACTGTGTTCTACTGTTAACTGTTTATGCTCTTGTTCTTCTGTGTATTATGATGTTTTATGTGAAGTGCCCTATGATATTAAGTCCAGGGCTGGACTGGCTACCAGGCGTTTTGGAATGCTGCTGAGCTAGGGGCTGATTTCGTTGATTCGGTTTGCTTTGTTTATTTCAAAGCACACGCAGGTCTCCATCAAGCAAATCAGCCCCCACTGCAGTGAAATCAGCTCCCACCTCGGCAGCATTCCAAAACGCCCGGTAGTCATTCCGGCCCTGATTAAGTCAAGTCCATCTGCTCTATATGAATGCTAATTGAATAAATACAATAAGAATACTGTTCCAGCTGAAGAAACCTATTCACATCTTTAAATAAATGTATATTTGATCACATGAAAATTGCTTTGCAAAGTTACAGATAGATGACTCCAAGCAGTCCCATGTTATATGGTGACCAAACAAATTTCTGATTCAAAGTTCCATATGATATCAATGCTCAACAAAATCTACTGGATGAATTTACAACATGCCGTTGTAGGAAGGAGTTGTTTGACCAACTTGAAATCATGGTATTGTGTAAATCTTGTCAACAGTGTTTGAAATATTAGGAATTAAAATGCCATGCAATACACATATGATCAGCTTTCCAAATCCATCTTGAACATTTCCCTGCATGTTGCAAATGCTTTAGTTGAAGGTGATTTAATTCTCAAGGCTCTTCCATATGGAACTTTTTCGAATAAGGCTCCCTTCTTATCGGGGGGAGCAGACTCCTTGGACCAGCTCCCCCACTGCTGTGTGAACACCTGTTCACACCGCACTGACCTCTAGTGTTTTGTTTAGTTTGGTATTATTTCTATGCTCAGCCTTTGTTCAGCTGCTGGTTGTTGAGTGTTAACTGTTCCTGCATAACCCCACTCTGTTTAGCACATTACTTAATTATAAAATATAACTTTCTGTGTTAGTTAAGTTCAGTGTACTTCTCTGTTAGCTAGTACTTGTAACATTAGTTCTGTTAACTGCATTGTTATCTGATACGTTGTATGTCACTGTCTGCTGCTTTCACTGCATTATGCTACTTCATTGTTTTTTCCAGCTGTTGTCTCTCCTGCCACCCCACCCACCACCTCAGCTCTCCTTCCTTCCCCAAATCTACTTAATGGAGGCCACAGTGCGGCCCACAGTGGACACATGCAGCAGATGCGCCACTGTCTCTGACCATTGGGGCCTGGACCACGCCCAGTGCCAGGATCCCTGGCTATCACCGAACTTGAAGATACACCACCACTGTGTTCTGAGCCCCGAACCCTGGTCTCTGCAACAACATCTGCTGCCACACCTCACCTCATTCCACTGCAGGACAGTACACCTGCCAGCATTGCCTCTTCTCCTGCAACACAGAATCACCTGTATGCAGGGCAGCGAATCAACTTTACTCCCTCATGCTCAAAGCACAGTTGCTCTGCAGACATGCCTCAGAAATCTGGGAAACTGTCATCTCTCTCACCCCAGACATCATCTTCCTCACTAAGACCTAGCTTAATGTCGCAGTCCCACCTGACATTGCTGCAGAAGCACCGGCCAGCTCCAAAATTGCTCACTGAGACCGCATCAACAAACATGGTTGTGGTATCGCCATCTTACACAAGGAACCCACCCACTGCACCACCACCGTCATGGAATATCTTGACTTCAAGCTCCAAACTGACAGCAAAACTACCATCAGAGGTACCTTTACCTACAGACCTCCAGGACCACGCCCCAGTTTCTGCGATGACATTTCCAAACTGATCACCCCACTTGCCATAGACTCCAAGCACAGCATCTTCCAAAGAGACCTCAACTTTTACATCAACAAACCCAACAAAAACAACATTGCAAACCACCTGTAAATTTTGAACAACATCAGACACACCCAGATTGTCACCAATCCCACATACCTCGCAGGACACACACTTAAACCCATCTTCATGGCCAGCAACAGAGTAAAATACAGTCATGTCATCGATCTCACCTGAACAGACCACACTATCATCTAATTTACAATCACAGGACTCCACCAAGCTGCCTAGCACCTACCACTGCAGCTAGAGCAAAGTATCTGAGACCCAGTGGACTGATGCCCTCATTGCCTCCTACACCATTACCTTCACCAATCTAGAACAAGCTGTCAAGAACCTCTCTACCTGGATCACCAATTGCACAGACAAACTCACCCAGTCAACCTACCAAACTCATGAAACCCTACAAACAAGCAAGCTGGTACACCACGTAGCTAAGAACAACCAAAATACATACAAACATCTTGAAAGGAGATGGCGCACCACCAAGGAGCCCACGGACTGAGCCACGTTCATGACATCCCTCAACCTGAAAAAGACGAAAAGGAATGCCTTTGCTGAATGCATTGAAGCTTGCTCCAACCACACCAAAGAAGTCTTCAACATCATCAGAGAGTTGTCCGACCCATGAGCAATCAAAAACATCATCACCCACTCCCACGAAATATGTGACATCCAGGTAAATATCTTCCACAACAAGATCACTGCCATATACATACACTTTGAACCCCAACCCACTGCTGCCTACACCCTAAACCAACCCTATTCCTTCAGTGCTATTCCCAGCCACCTACTTAAAACCTGGGACCAGCTCACCATGCAAGACACTAGCACCGTCATGTACTTCATTCACTCTGGAGCACCCTCGGACTCCTGTTGCCACCACATCTTCAAACATGGGAGAAAGATAATCAGCAATGAGCTCACCACTCTCTTGAACACATCGATCTCCACAGACATTTTCCCTGATGAATGGAAACATGCAGAAGTCAAATCCCTAGTCAAGAAGCCTTCTACTGACCCAAGAGACCTCAAGAACTACAGTCCCATCTCTTTACTCTCATGTTGAGCTAAAAGCCTAAACAAAACCATCACTCTACAACTCAAAGAACACCTGGAGAACAAAAGTCTTTTTGACACTTCCCAATCTGGATTCTGTACCAACCCCTGTACCACAACAGCCCTGGTCATTGCAACTGACAACATCAGAAACCTCCTGGACCGGTAAGAAACAGCAGCTCTGATTTTCTCAGTTGCATTTAACACCATATCCCATCACACCCTCATCAAGAGACTCCATCACATTGGAATCCAAGGAAACACCCTCAAATGGATCCCTTCCTTCCTCACAGGAAGAGCTCAGAGAGCCCGCCTACCTTCTTCCACCCCAGAACCTCCACTGCGGCATCCCTCAAGAATTATCTTTCTGTTCAACACCTACATGGCCCTCCTGGCCAACATCCTTAGAACCAATGGACTAAACCTCATATCCTAAGCCAACAAAACCCAGCTCAGTGTATTGCTATTGGAAGACACCATCTTCACTATGGCCAGCTTCCGCAGTTGCATGACATGCATTGCTGACTGGATGAGCGACAACTGCCTCAAATTCGACACAGTCAAGAATGAAGCACTGATCTTCATTAACAATGCCTTGTCATGGAACGATTCCTGGAAGCTTTCTGAACTTGGACCCTTGCCAACTCTGTCTGACCATGACCACAACCTTGAGATCGTCCTTGACAGCAAGCTCACCATGAAAAAACAAATCAATGCAGTCTTCTCCATCTACTTCTGCACCCTTCACATGCTCCATAAGATCTTCAAATGACTCCCTGTTGACCCTAAAAGAACTGTCACTCAAGACCTAGTCACCAACCAGCTCGACTAAGAACAACACTCTATACTTAGGAATCACCGCACACCTTCTGAAAAGACTGCCGACCATACAGAACTCAGCGTGCCGACTCCTCCTCGACCTCCTGGGATAAACTCACATCACTCCCCACCTCAGGAAGTTTTACTGACTACTCATTCAGAAGAGTTGCCAAATCAAGATGCTGATCTACACCCACAAAGCCCTTCACAACCAAGGACAAACATTCATCAACCACTGCATGAATTTTCACCAACCCACCAGACACATATGTTCCACCTCCCCGTCACTCACCATCCGCTGAAGTAATAGTAGAGGTTGCTCCTTCTCCTATCTCATGGCAAAGTCCTGGAACAACCTCCTTCTTCACCTCCAAACATCATCCTCTCTGCTGGAATTCCCGAAAGGACTGTTCAACTGAACCCCCTGCACTGAAGCATTCAAAACACTTGGAGACCCTCACAGATAATAAGCAGTGCTTTACAAAACCTGTCTGATTGATTGATTGACTTCTTCGACAACTCTAGCCCGTCTCTCTCCTAATACTTAGACTGTGTCTTCCCAATATAACTTTTGTTGTCAAAATATTTTATCATTTAGCTCTGTTTGTCCAACTCGCCCACCCTTTAAAGAGTGATGTGAAGGACCCCAGTTTCCCTCCCACAGGATTATACTAAATAATTCAATATAATAACATGCATTCAAATATATTGATGCCTTAGTTCAGAACCATTTCGAGAACTGAAATACAAATTGAAGAAGGAATAAACCTAGCCAAGTACCCAAGTCATCTTGTCAGCCAATGTTATGTTCGGGATCCACTGAACCAGATTCGAAAAACTCTGCAACCTGATTAGAAGTAAAAATAGAAAACCATGTTTGCTATTTTGGCAATTACAAGCATTGCCTGGATGAAAGGGAACATGCTAATGTACAAAAAATCTAAATATATTTAGGGGTGTGTGAGCTCAGGTCTTGCCCACAGAGCCTATATGGCATAGCCATTGACCTCTATATTAATAATAATAATACCAACATTTATAAAGCGCGAAAAGCTACCTCATCAGAGGTGTCCCGGTGCTCAAGCAATAGGCGGCACGCCGCAATGGCCAGAGAGCAGATGCCGGTGACACTAGCCCAAACTAAAGAGCCAGGTTTTCACAGCCTTCCTAAATACTGGCTCTGAATCAATGTGGTGAAAATTAGTAGGCAGAGAGTTCTATAATTTGGCAACACCCAGCATGAAAGATCTGCCACCTAACAGAGCTTTCGGAAATCGTGCGGTACAGAGCAGATTTTGAGAATTGGATCTCAATAAACCCTTAGTCTTATATCGACACATCTGTCGTTTCAGGTAACTCAGGCATTTACCATGAATTGACCGGAATGCCCATGTCAGGGCCTTAAACTTGATTCTCCATGTCAAAGGCAGGCAATGGAGCTCTCTGATATCCAGAGAGATATGATGATGAAATGGAACACATCTCATCAGTCTCGCAGCCACATTCTGTACCATCTGCAGTCTTCTAACTAGGTACGCAGGCAGGTCTAAATACAGGCCATTTGCATAGTCCAGCCTAGATGTCACAGTGACATGGACTATTGTTTTGAGCCAGTCCTCTGGCAGAAGAAATAGAAATTTCCACAGCCTTCTCAATTTACTAAAACAGGAGGCTGACATCTGCCGGATTTGGGCTGAGAAGGAAAGATCTGCTTCCCACTTCACCTACAGATATTTTTAGAGTGTCAGCTGGGATGGGTTGAGGACCTATTTCAGCCGGCCACCACAATTCTGCTGCTGGCTGCAGGGCCTTGCCGAACAAAACCACTTTCGTTTTCTCAGCATTGAGTTTGAGCTTATTGTTGTTCATCCAAAGGGCCAGTTCTTTCAGACAGACCTTAAAACTCTTGAGAGAGTCCTCTGACTGAACTTTAAAGGAAAACACCAACTGGGTATCGTCAGCATAAGATATTGCTTTTACGCCCCGCTTGGCTATAAGTGAGAACAGCGGGCCCAAGTAAATATTAAAAAGAAGCTGGCTTAGGGCCGACCCCTGAGGCACTCCACACCAAAGGTGTTTGGGCTCTGACTGGTGGGGCTGCAGGGCAACTCTCTGGGAGCGATTTTTAAGGAATGGTTTCAACCAGGCCTGTGCCGTCCCCCTAATACCAATATCCTGGAGTCTCTGAACCAGAATTTAAAGGTCCACCTTGGCGAATGCCGTGGATAAGTCCAGGAGCACCAAGATTGCTGGCGCTCCTGAATCCATCGAGAATGTAGTGGAAGAGATGTTTGGCTCCGTACCTGCCTGAAGTCAATGCACAGTAGCCTTCCCTTGATATAGATGTACCTTCTATACCAAAGCATACTGTTAATGGCGATCAGATGTAAATGCATTTTGCTGCATGCTGCACCCAGTGAGATATTGGTGACATGATGCTGAACTTATGGCTTTAGAGGCTAAAACCTAGATCCACATTTCACTGAGCATTAAAACTCTGGTGCTGTGCACAGACACTTCATACACAGCTTGAGGGCAGACACTGCTAAAGACTGTACCCAGCAGTCTTTGTGTACTACATTCTAGGCCTTTTCCCATAGCCTGATTGTAGTGAGCAGTGTGTGTAGGCACTTTAGAGATATGTGCATGAATTAAGACCAGGTTTTGCACCCTGAATCAGTGAACAGAGCTAAAGGGGATGCACAGAAAGTTCAACAGTATGGTTCATTAGGCACCTGAATGCACATTTTTCATGTATGAAGTGTTTCCTTGATAGATTAACAGAGAGGGCAGGGTGAGCATTGTGGCTTAATAAGGGTATTTCTTGGTTCTTGTGACCTTTGCAAACTGCTTAGCTTTTTGTCCTTTGGTTTATTACATCACAGGAACCCCTTACTTGTATAATTGAATTATAAATGCACTGTTGCACATAAATCACAGAAAATGTGCATAAGGGTTGGAATGATGAATGGGGGGGAGGAGGGGGGGGGGGGGGTATTTAAGAACCAAAAAGAGAGCAAGGCGAGAGGAAGAGAGAGAGAAACAGCAGATCATCTTCAAGCAACACCCCAATCATATTTAACCCTCTGTATGATGACATGCGACCTCACTCTCAACATTGGCATATTCCTGAACCTAACTTTGCCCGTCCTGGTCACCCCTCCGCATATTCTCTTTTCCCAGCACCCAAAACAGGCGTGATGATTGAAAGCCAGGATGCCCAGAGTACTGAATGTCTTCTATCTGTAAGCAGAGTGACGACTTCAAGTAACATCTTACTGATACAGCAGTTCAAAGATTGAAGAAACAGATGCTGGCTTCAAGCCATACAATGCACTTATATCAAGCAATTAAGCGTGTTGATGGTGTCATGTGAATCAGTAGCTATTGCATACAACAGAACGAATTGTTGCTCTAATCCAATAATTTAAAGCAGTTTACTGAAATTCAGAAGTAGTAAAATTATCGATTTTTTTTGTAATTACAGTAGTTGCTGAGGGGCTGGCGTCCAGAAGGGCTCTGGTTCTGCCAAGTGCAAAGAACAGCAGGCTGCACTAAGTTACATTAGTTTCCCACAGCATAATGAGGTTTAAGCCACAACTAAATCTCTTTAGACCCCTTTAGGGTGCAATTATCAGACTGACTACACTGGTAGTTTGGAATTATGCTCTGTATATTATATTGATTGAATGGTATTTCAAAAGCTTTGTGCTACAAGCGTAAGCTGCACGGTGGACACAAATACGTCAGCCATTTCTAAATGCTAATCAGCCAATTAATATGATCTTTTAGTGCCGCTCCAGTAAGGGGCTCATTTGCTTCCTTTATAAAGACACGTTTCTAAAACAGACAAGAACACGGTACGTGTGTGATTCAAGTTACATCATGTACGAAATTGTCCAATGCGTTAAAGTTGTGAAATAAATAAACGTAATGGCTGGGGTAATTGCCGATTTTCTACACAGTGGTTATTTCAATCAGTTTTACGTGATGGCAAGTTTATGTCACTTCTCCCTAACTCAGCCCTGGAAAACTTATGTTTTTTTCAGCGCAGTCTCTTCCAATTAAAGTCGCTCATGCAACCATTGTACATCGTAACGACTGGTGTATTTGAAAATATGTAAAAGTACCCGACCATGCAGGTAATAAAACCATCGACAAGTTGAGAGATTATTTTGAAAATGCCCGAACCTTTCCCTTCTTGGATCAGTCATCCAGATAATGATCCGAAATTAACCATACGTTTCTGATGTAAAGGGCGATTTCTGCTTACAGCCTGTAGCCATTTCTTCACGTCGACCATTGTGTCTAGTCTGTGGCGTCAGAATATGCGTGCAGTACAGCAGACTGATGTAAAGGAAGTTAGGAGGCCAATAAAAGGTTATAAGGCATTTATTATGCACTACAGAGAAAAGCTGGTGATCCCATCAGGAAGCAGAGAGCTAACTGCCTGGGCAGAACACAGTGGAAAATGACATCAGGAAAATGGAATGTTAAACTTAAAGAGATAGGGCAAAACATAAGTGGAGAGAATACAACATATCCTCTTCCCTTCGTATGGAAGAAGCAGAAGAAAAAAAAAACAAAATACAAGCACATGCTCATCATTACAAAGAGAAAACTTATTTGCAAACAAAATCATGCAAGTAACCCGGAGGTCTTCTAACCCTCTGAACTCTACCAACATTGTTCTCCTTAGGAGGAACATCGCGGCTACACTCTGCCTTTTTGTACAGAGCCACACGCCTTAAGTTCCAACTTTCGCCGTTGAATAAAGTTATGAACCTTCGATGAACAGACCTAACCTTGAATGGTCCTCTGAACTTGGTCAACCCGACCCCAACTCGACCAGGCTTGACTTTCACCCAATCATTCACCGCAATCTTACAGCTACCATCCGGTTCAGACACAACGCTGGGATTATCAGGACCCACATTTATCAACTCTTTCATCCAGGAGGCAACCAACTTAGTGCCAGCTGAACGCCCCCTCATGATGTTAAAGGGAATCGTTCCAGTCACACCATTCTCAGTGGTTCTGTAGGCCCAGACCAGGTCGTTTACCAATTCTCTCACATCTGTTCTGGACGAAATTGCCATCTGAATTGCACCTTTAACCATCCTGTTCGCCCTCTCGACTATACCATTCCCCTGGGGATTGTAAAGAGAGGTCCTTGAATGTGCAATTCCACATTTTTTTAAGAAATTGGCCATCTCCAAGGAAGTCAACTGGGTCCCATTGTCGGTGATAATCCTAGTAGGAAAACCTTCTACTCTAAAAATGTCACTCAACACAGTGATAGTGTTGTTGGTAGTGATTTCCTTCATGAACTTAACCACTAACCACTTTGAGAAAACGTCAACAATCACCAACCCAAACCTCATGTCTTGGCTCAACTGGTGGAACGGGCCAATGAAATCAAGACATATAGTATGCCATGGACACCCCGGGTCACTTATTGATCCGCAACTGGAATGACTGCCAACTTTGAGCCTCTTTTCACTCTCCAAGCAGTCCGTACATTTTTCCACCCACTGAGAGATTTCCAAGTCCATGCCGGGCCACCAAAAATTCTCCCTAACTCTCCTCTTAGTGAGAGACTGTCCTAGATGGCCTTCATGGGCTAGTTTAAATATAGCAAACCTGACGCCTTGTGGAGGAATAAACTTGTCTTCCATTAAAATCAAGGAGCCATCTTTGTCCAAGACAGAAAGCTGATCAAGGACTTTCAAATATGGGCGAACTGCTGGGGATAGGCAACTCTCTCTCCTCGGACCCTTTACAATCAAGTCCTTCACCTCTCTCAACACCACATCCTTTGCCATGGAGGTATTCCACAGATCCTTGCCAATTGCCCCGGCACAGATATCTATTACTTCATCCACAGCAGCTACAGACCCTTCAGAATTGAATGATTCAACTCCCAGCTTGTCTACAGACTCCCAAGGTAGTGGAAGCCTAGAGAGACCATCGGCTTGGCAGTTCCTCCAACCTGGGATGTACTCAACTGTATACAGATATTCCTGGATCCTAGCAGCAAGTCTAGCTAACCTCGCGGAACCCTTTCCGGCCCCACCAGGTGACAAAATTTTAACCAAGGGTTTGTGATCTGTCAAGAGCGTGAACTTAAACCCCCACAAATACATCCTGTAATACTCGCAACCCCACGCCGCAGCCAAAGCTTCACGCTCAATAATAGAGTAATTCCTCTCGGCTGTTGTGAGCGTCCTTGAAGCGAAAGCCACAGTCTTGATTCCAGATTCATGTACTTGAGCCAACACAGCACCAACACCCACAGCACTGGCATCCACAGTTAAGACAGACCTACGATTGGTGTCAAATGGTGTAAGGATGCCTGCATCACAAATCTCATCTTTGATTTTTCTGAAACATTCTTCTTGCTCCACACCCCACACAAACTTGCATCCTTTCCTCAACAACACTTTAATATTTTCAGTCTTCTCTGCAAAGTCCCTTACAAATTTGGCATAATATTCAATGAGACCGAGAAACGACCTCAACTGATCTTTGTCGCTTGGAGCTGGTGCATTCCTGATGGAGTCTAATAAATCACGTTTGGGTTTCACACCATCAACAGATAGGGTATAACCAAGGTATTCAACTTCCTCCACTGCAAATTTACATTTCTCTTTCTTAAGAGTCAATCCAGCTTGTTCCATCCTTTCTAGAACAGTTTTTAAGAT
Source organism: Lissotriton vulgaris (assembly GCF_964263255.1). Lineage (NCBI taxonomy): Eukaryota > Metazoa > Chordata > Amphibia > Caudata > Salamandridae > Lissotriton > Lissotriton vulgaris. Next base: position 440,016,875 of record NC_141691.1, on the reverse strand, counting down.
CAGATTGTGTTCCTCTACAGTCTCACCAAATATTAGAACGTCGTCTTGGAAATACACCACGTTGTTCACTCCCTTCAGTACAGCACCCATCATTCTCTGGAACACTCCGGCTGCAGAGGCAAGTCCGAAGGGCATACGTGTGAATTGGTAAATCCCCTCGGTCGTTATAAAAGCTGTCAAGGCTTTTGAGTCTTGGTGTAACTTTATCTGATGATAAGCGCTGCGAAGATCCAGCTTGGAGAAGTACTTCCCCCCTTTTAATGACAAGACCAACTCGTTGATGTTGGGTAACGGGAAGTTATCTACTACAATGTTCTGGTTCAGGGTGCGAAGGTCCACACAGAAACGAAATTTTCCATCAGATTTAGTTGTAATAACTACGGGAGAAATCCAGGGTGATGTTTCGATTTGTTCTATCACTCCCTGGTCCAACATTTCCTTCAACATCTTTTTCACTTCCTCCCGTGCAATGAATGGGACTTTCCTCACCTTGTGTTGCATAGGCATGGCATCATCACGCAATACAATCTTATGCACATAACCTCTCAACTCTCCAATGTGCTCATCAAACAAACACTGCATTCCTTCAACAATTGAGTCAGTGGTTATACTATCCACAACCATCACCTGTTGTGCTGCCCTAGGATTAATGATTATACCAAGGTCATACTGTTGCCCCCATCCCAAGATTGCTGGGCCTGATCTAGATATATACACCTTCCCTTTGACGGAACGATCCTTAAATGATATCACACATACCATGAACCCAATTACATCTATGCTCTCACCTTGGTAACCACAGGGACTGATATCACTAGGTAATAGTTGCACATCTTTCCAATTTTCTAAATACATATCCTTGGGAATAATCGTCCACAATGACCCTGGATCGACCATTAGCTGGGTCTCTATCTTATCAATAAGAAATTGAGCTTTGGGCCTGAACCTTCTACCGGGCTCACCTTCACTGACCCCATCCTCACCCAAACACAATATTTTGTTGGCACCCTCAACACCAACAATGTCTCTCACTATTTCTCTGTTTTCCACAACAGCTACTTTATCTGCATTTCCTCCCCTACACATCTTGGAGAAATGTCCCTTCCTCCCACACTTTCTACAGACCTTATCAATAGCAAAGCATCTCCTAAAATCTGCATTATGAAAAGTACTCCCGCACCTACTGCACATCCTTCCCTGAAATCTATTCCTGTCACTTCCCGAAAATCCATTGTTGAATTTCCTTGGACCTCTTTCACTCAAATCTACGCCTTTCCTGTTCACAGCAGCAACTTCATCTTGTTCAACACAAGAAACACCATTCCCTTGTACATTTTCCTTTCCATTATCTCTCTTTTCCATCTCTCTCATACATGCATTCGATTCTTCAACTACTTTTGCTATATCAATGGCCATCTGTAATGTAGGATTTTTTGCAGCCCACAGTTTTTCCTGCATCTTTTTATTGCGACATTGTACTATCAACTGGTCACGTATCATTTCGTCTCTTATCTCTCCAAAACTACATTTAATGGACAGTTCTCGTAACCTAGCTACGAATTGGTCTACTGATTCCTCACTCTTTTGGGGTTGAGTGTAAAATTTATGTCTGGCCATAACAATATTTACTTCTTTTGCATACTGCTTCTTCATGCGAGCTTTTGCTTCAGTATATACGTTGGTAATTGCTCTCCCATCTTGATTCAATCCTACTGGAAGATATTTAAAGGAACGTTGGCCTTCTTTACCTAGAGCGCTTAGCAAAAGGGCTTTTTTTCTAGTTGCGCTAAAATCCTTTCCATCTAGTGCCTCTATATAGTTCTCAAACATGTCTATCCATTCATCCCACTCGATGGGTGGATCTCCAGTTGTTTGTAGGAACATGGGAGGTACGATAACATTGAGATTCTCCATTTTATTCACAGGAAAACAAAATAGTATAGCTTATATGCACTGTCCCTTTGAATGTGGATACTCTTTCTTTTTTTTTTAAAACTAATTTATTTGAGCACTTCTTCACAATGTCTTAATCATTCACATCACATAAATATTGTGCTTCTTTGCAGAAAAATACAATAAAAATGAAGTTAGTTGTCTAGTTGCACCAGGAATTTTAACTATCGAGTGGCACACAATAGTGCTCAGCGTGTAAGCAGCTTACCGTATTTGTCTTTCAATACTTGTGCAAAACTGCTCCTCCGCAACTGCTCCTTTCACTTGCGCCTCGTTTTTTTAAATATTGAATTAGCACACAACAAGGCAGTATTCCTTTTAATGCGCGGTATTGTTTTCAACGCGCAATGTTTTTTTTCCACACACGTTGCAGTTTCTAATTGTCGGAGCGCGTTACTGGGGTTGCTTGGTAACGCGAGTAAAACAAAGATGGCGTTCACGTAACGTCATTACCTCATTTCCGCTGCCTCATGTCCGCCTGACGTTGCCTGACGCTCACTCGTCTTCCTGAATGGAATTGTTTACCTTCGAGTGGTCGACTCCGTTCGGGCAGAGGAGGACGTTCTCGAGTGAGTCTTCTTTATTTTGAATGATGCAACAGGTTAATTAAACTTGGCTTTTGAACAAAAATAGCGCATTAAGCAACACAAGTCCGAAAACGATTTGAAGAGCCAATCAAGTGGTTGTTCCGAAGTGTAAATATAATCGCCAAGTTAATCATTCACTCATAGGTCTTTTCATTAAAAGAAGTAAGATAGCAAAAGTCTGACAAACTCACCGCCTGTTAGGATAGGGTGATGGTTTCATTTAGTATTTTAAGTTGAGTAGATCCACACCGGTTTGTTGTAAATCTTGGTTCAAACACTGGTTGGGGTTTCAGTAGTTGCACTTTACTTGGAGTCTTGGTTCAAACACTGGTTGGGGTTTCAGTAGTTGCACTTTACTTGGAGTACTAATAACTGTTCATCATCAGATTTTGGTAGATCTTCACGGTAGTTACCTGGTGGTTTTCTTCTCTTGAGAATTTCTTTAAGTTCCTTTTTCAAGTAGACTTTTCTTTTAAATAAGTACTCCACAAAAAAAAAATTATTCGCGTGGTTCTTTCTCACCAGTAGAGTTTCACTCCCTCTGTAGTTGTTTAGCTCACTCTGCTCATCGTCGCCATGTGATGTAAAGGAAGTTAGGAGGCCAATAAAAGGTTATAAGGCATTTATTATGCACTACAGAGAAAAGCTGGTGATCCCATCAGGAAGCAGAGAGCTAACTGCCTGGGCAGAACACAGTGGAAAATGACATCAGGAAAATGGAATGTTAAACTTAAAGAGATAGGGCAAAACATAAGTGGAGAGAATACAACACAGACCCATGTCGCACGAAATAGTTTTGAATAAAGCTAGCCTGGCACAGAACAGCCATGAAAAGAGGGCCTCGTGAACACATATGGACGTCTGTAAATGAGGAGTACAGGGCAAAACCTCCTGCAGTCATGACCTCAAATAAGGCACTAATGTAAATGTGGTGCTTGTCCATGGCTGCAAAACAGATCTCGTGTGTGAATAATAGTACCCGGTTCCAGAAGCGGCTAAGTGTTGATGACAGTTAAAGAGGGACATCTTGGCTCTGACACCTTACTGCTGCCGCCTGGAACTCCAGTGGAATACCCTGATGACATAGGATGAGCTCCAGAACCTAGTAGCAAATAACACTTTCCCTCTTAGCTTCATACAAAAAGTAGCACATATCACGAGAGAAAGGACTTTTTTCCTGCAGTGGAATTACCTACTTAAGGCAGCACACCAATGGCGGTAGGGACGTAGGGTTCCGGAAATGTCACCTTTTTACAAATAAGATACATAATGCTTTTCAAGGAAACTTGGAAGCAATATACCGGCCCGATGTGGCGAAGTGGACAGCACATAACACCAACACCAAAGGTGTGAAGTAAACACAGAACCTTCAAAGTAAACCCCCGGCTGCTAGCAGAGTGTACCAACTGCCCCAGCAGTTAAACCCCTACATGTCACCCTCCTACAGCATTACACATTCTAAGAGGAAGTTGCGGGTGCACAGGATTCCATACAGGTCAGACAGATAAAAGAGCGAAGCACCAGCGTGACATCACACCATGCACATGCGCAGTGGAGTTGGACATAATTCCCTGTGAAAGTGTGAGATACATGAGGTCAGACTCAGAGTGGCAGCCACAGAGCTGGATGTTTTTCCTTCCAGTGTTTTCACGGAGCTCCACAATGTGCTAAATCGCTAAGGTCTACCACTTTGTAAGAAAACATGCTTTATTTTTCTTTCTTTCCTTCAAATGAAAACTTCAATACTTCTGCAGTCATGGATTCATTACAGCACTGTTCCGTTTGAGGTATAACCCATGCTTACGCCAAAGTTCTTATATGCCATCCCTGTAATTTTCCAAAAATGACGTTAGTTTTTTTGTAATTTCTTTTTCCCAAGGAGCCTTACAATTACCCAACTATCTATTGCGATGATCAATATCTTCCACAAAATGGTTTACTATGAATACAACAAGATTTATGAATCTCTTGAGGTATTGTTCTAATATGATCATTGATCATTGTACAAGCTTTATTCGAGATAAATTCTCATAAAAGCACAGCATAAAATTTAACATGACAAAATAAAAACATATCATTTGACAAATACAAATTCGTGTAAACGTTTGTGCAAGCTCATACAATACCTATATAAAAAATTTACATGTATGACACAATGAATTTGGATTTTATAAAAAAATCTAAAAACATGATTAACTGGACCCTCTCAGAAATCGCCGCCTGATTGCCCAGGCCCACCCCAAATATTTGGCTACCCCAATAACTATCGACTCCTGAGTTGAAGTGCACAAAATTCTCAGTGCCACAGCACTATCTCGTGTCCCGAGGTTCTTACATACAGGTGTAAGCCATACCTTTCTAGGTGAAGAATAGGCTTTGCAGGCAAATAGAAAGTGGCCTAGGCTTTCCTCAGCTGTTTCGCATACTGGGCATAACGTATTGGTCGACCTCTGCCAACCTGCAGTTAGTTTTTTTAGGGGAATAGAACCAGATCTAACCTGAAAGACTAACTTCCTATCCATTGGGACCGTAATAGTATCCCAATAATTTTCTAAAATAGGATAGATTTTAGTCTCCAGGAAGCGATAGAGTCAGACCTTACACCTCTGAACAAATTACTGCCCACCCAGTCCCAATATTGTAATTTGAGGGCTTCCTTACTAGGGAAGACCTCCCCAAGTGGATTGGTCCAGAGGTTGGAGAACCCAAGGTTAAATAACATGGACCTTAAGTTTTTTAGCCACTTTATCTTGTGGAAGTTATCTTCCTTGATTATCGAAAGGAAATCCTCAGCATATTGCCTAATCTCAGGGGTCGTCCATAGACGTCTCCAGTAGAGGACAGGGCGCAATCGCGCTCTATCACTAATGGGACGTCTACCCAGCTCCAGAAACAGTGGCAATAGGGGGGTACTCTGTGGGAGGCCTGTAATCCCTCTGAGAAACTTGTTCTCAGATATCTGTAAAGTCGAGAGATTGTCCCAGGCCCATAACTCTGCACCGTATAAGGTCGCGCCTAAGACCTTGGCGTCATAAACCATAAGAACAGGTTTGATCGGTTTCGTCTTAGATTTTCGATGTTCCCCCCGCAGTGCTCCTGATAGTTGTTGATGTTTCAGGGCCGTTTTTTCCAAGTGATGTGACCAACCAGGGCCCTCTGCTATCTGTACCCCTAAATATACAAACTCTTTCACAATCTCTAGCTTGCTATTATTCAGGGTTACCTTAGGATAAGTTTTACGGCGTGGGGAGAAGGCCATTAGTTTCGTCTTCCCCACATTTACTTCTAGGCCGTGCTCTTTGCAAAAAGCGTCGAATATGTTTAATGCACGTTGTAGCCCCACAGGGGTTTTTGACATGATCAGGGTGTCGTCAGCGAACATCAGGATCGGGACCCTGACGTCCGCTAACGATGGGGCATCTACGCTAGCTTCCAACATTCGCTCGACAATCCCATTAATAAGTAATGAGAATAGTAAGGGTGCCATGGCACAGCCTTGTCGGACCCCCCTTTCCACCGGGAAGTCCGGAGTTGACTTGCCATTCCCACCCCACTGTACTCTTGCAAAGTTAGATTCATGCAGACGCATGATCAAGGTGAGCAGTTCAGCAGGGATCCCCAGTTTTTGCAGGACCAGCCATAACTTGAACCTCGGGACCAAGTCAAACGCCGCCCGTAGGTCGACAAATGCGACGTACAGGCAGCCCCTACCAAGTAAGACCGTCTTCCACCGCAGTATAGTAAAGCGGAAGACCTGGTCAATGGTGCTGGTCGCTCGCCTGAATCCTGCCTGGAATGGCGAGAGAGCGTTATTGTCCTCCACCCAGTCCATAAGTTGATTTGTAACCATTCTCCCCATTACTTTTTGCACGGTTGCTATCAAACTTATGGGCCTGTAGTTGGCGGGGAGTGAACGATCTCCCTTTTTATAAATGGGGATAATAATTGCTCCTTTCCATAACTCGGGAACCACCTCCCCCTTGGCTAAGGCATTTCCTAACAGAAAAATATATTTCACCCACCTCCTCATATCATGTTTAAAAATATCCGGGGGAATCCCGTCTAACCCTGGTGCTCTCCCGCATTTTACCGAGCTGATAGCATTCTCAACTTCTTTGTGGGTGAACAAATTGTCAGCTGCAAAGACTGGCAGTATGCCCTCCCCTACCCCGGGTTGCATGACTTCAGCATATTGTGGTCTGAAGTACTCTACCCAGGCTTCTTCGGCTACGTTGTTATCGGGTCTTGCGGGGCTACCTCCTCTACCCCACTTGACGACTTTTCCAAAAGAGCCTAGAATCCTTGCTACTAGAAGCCCCTTTTAACTCAGCCCAATGATCTTCATCCCATTTCCTCTTTGCCCGAGTAATGGCTAATTTATACGCTTTCCTTGCCACTCTAATGGCAACATTGTCCCTATTTCTTATGGCTTGGCCCAATTCCAAACGTGCGGATCTACACTGGCAATTGTACCATCTACCAACATCCGGGTTTTTCCTCCCTTTATTGGTCTTAGTCAAAAAACATGGTTTTAGGAGGGAAAATAGCTTGTTATGGATATCAGTGATGTCCCTAGCCCCTGGATTTGTGGAATCTACCACCTCCATGGCAGAAATTGCATTATCCACCACAAGGTTAATGTAGGTCATTGTTTCGTCATTTGCCAGTACCCTTGGCCATTTTAGCCTACGTCCATCATTAGTCATAACTGGGATCTGGTCATTCCTTAAATGCAAGTTTTCAGGTCCAACATTCCACCACCTATGGGTCACACAAAGGGGGTTGTGATCACTTTCAATTCTGGGATTAATTGCCATATCAATAACCCCCTGCCACAGCTGGAGACTACATATTACGTAATCGATTCTGCTCCTACTGTTGCCGTTATCAAAAGTACAACTACCCTCTTTGTCCCCTGGAGTTCTCCCATTCAGGGCTCTTAAACCGTGCTCCATACAAATAGCATTTAGTAACAGGATATCCTTTGTCCACCTTGTGATGGGATTTAGAGTTAAAGGTGGTACTCCCCAAAGATTATCCTCCTCTTTCCCCAGGGGGTCATTTGTACAGTCAAGGGGTTCAAAAGTCCTATTAAGATCCCCAGCTACTATTACCCTGCTATCTTGCGACTTGGTTTCTAAGGCAGCAGACAGCGCCTCTAGAGTGGAAGAATTAGCTGAGTTACTCCCTCTTGCATAAACATTATATAAGTCCATTAAAACCCCCTTTTCTGATGAGATTCTTAGCAGTTGCAGATCGCTAATTCCCAAATCCAGCATTTTAATAGAGATGCCCAAGTTCTGCTTTATCCAGACAGTAAGACCTCCCATTGGTCGACCTCTTCCACCTTTGGTGGCTGGTATAAAAAAGTTTAAATAGCCACAGAGAAAGACTGGGTCACAAGCCCAAGTTTCCTGGAAACAACATACATCAAACCCATTGATAAATTCTACCCAAGATTGGGAGACTAGCTTACTACCCAACCCGGCAATATTCCAGGATAAAAACATGCCAGAGCTGAGTTCGATCCCACCGGAATTGCTAGTTTTGGAACATGGTTGGAGAGCCATTGGGTTTTCAGCAGTATTGGCGACCTTCACACAACCGATGGCGTTTACTGTTAGTATGGATAATTCCCCAGCACTAGCATTTATATTTGCTATCTCATCGCCTCCCGCCACAGTAAAACTCCCATTTCCAGTTTTCTCAACAGTTGTGGTTGTACCCGCAATATCATCATGGTCATCACAGCTCCCTTTAGATTCGTTGATACACCCTCCGATACTACTGCACGAATCGTGCACAGTTTGTCAACGACCCCAACTCAGATCCTGCCATCCGACAGGAGGGTTATAATTCATACATGTAGTATAGTTTTGGAACAGTGGAGGTGGAGCTGATGTAGGAATAATTGGCAAAGGTAGGGTGGGATGATTTATGGGTTCATTAAGCAGGCTAGTTAATACACTTGATGGGCGGGGGTAAAAAAAGGTGAGATCGACGATTCCTATACCTCCCTTGTTTGTACCCCATCCCTGTCTAGTTATCCATCCAGCCACCCTTGGACCTTGAAAGTTCACCACAATACAATCCCCACCCAGACTTATAGTTGTGTACCCTATCCAATCTATTCTCCTAACCCCTAAGATTAACCCGTCAACGTCTCCAGGGAGAGGACGATTCGCCCTTAGCCAGTGCATGATCTTGTTTTTAAGCATCTGGAAGGTTTCTCTCTGCCCTACAGATAGAGGTGGAACATTTATGAGAACGGCTACGTAGGGGAAAGAGTCTGGAGTAAGGTTCACTGGGGGTTTCCTATGAGGTGGCTTTATCAAGGGTGGTGGGATCGGTTTGGGAACTGTAAAAACAGGACGGGGTACAGGTTTGTTTAATAGCAGCTGGTTGTTAGTAGGTTGGGTAGGTGCTGTATCTTTACCCGCTAGGGAACCTACATTAACCCCTAGCCCTACTACAGGTTTGTTTGACACCATCTGGTTGTTGGTTGGTTGGGTAGGTGCATTAGCTTTACCCACTGTGGAACATACATTAACCCCTGACCCAACTACAGGAGGAGGAACTGGTATTATTGTTGGTTGGAGCACCACAGACTGGACTGGATTCGCAGTATTAGGGGGATTAGGGCAGAACCTAGATGTACTAATTCAGTAGGATTGGAAGTTCTGCTTACAGATGCACTACCTGACTTGGATGGTAATAGGGGGTTAGTTTGTGGCCTCTTTCCCTTGTCTTGGGTTGTATGGTTGGTATTGCCCTGGTGGTTGACACTTACGTCCATCCTAGTGTTAGTTTTAATCAATGATTTTGTGGAAAAGAAATTGTCTAGCGTTGCCTGCTCAAAGTGATCCAGGCGATCAGAGAGTTTAACAATTCTTTCCTCAATCGGGGAAAGAATTGATCTGAGCAGCTTTTCTAGCTCAGGGATCAGGTTTGTAAGCAATGGAAGCTTATCATCAGTTGGGGAGCCTGACTCAGTAGCAATATTCTTAGCAGGGACAGGGCTATCCAGTAAAACAACATTCCCATTCAATACACTTTCTGTGCTACAACTTGCCTCAACGGCAACCTCTCTAGTACAGATAGTCTTATGTAACTTCCTATGCTTTTGTGGGGGTTTCACAACATATTTACATTTTCTCGGTACAGTAGTTCTTTTCCTTTTAGATCCGAGCTTGGGTTGAACCAAGGCAGCCTGGGCACCTGGACCACGAAGCAGCGTAGGGTTAATATCATTCCCACTGGATAAGATCAGTTCAGTAGCATTGTCTTTATCCACAACATTTGTGAGTACCTCAAATTGCTCATTTACAACTGGGAGATTTACCGAGGATAATGGTGTTACCAAGGTGGGATATGTTTGAGTAGAGTGCTTGTCCGTGATGTTTTTAAGTAGTTCAATCGATAGTCTGCGCTCAGCGCGCTTCTCAGCCAGTGATATCTCTTTGTCAATGGATAGAGATGAACGATTGAAAAAGAATTTATCCAATGGACCAATTGCCAGTGGGCCAGTCTCAACCAGTGGGGTTGGCAGACTGACTCTACTTGTGGACGCAGACATTGCACTATTATGCGCCAGCAATATACAATAGTTAGATGTCACTTACTATGAAATGCGCCGATGGACAAATATCAGGGGTATGGCCCAGCCCGGCCTCCTTAGGCCCCTGACGGCCACAGACGGTGCCGCCCTTGTCCCAGGCTTCTCCCGGCTTCTCCCGCGCACTCCCGCGCAGCGGGGATATCCAGTTAGTGAAATACTGTTTTGGGAGGAAGAGGAGGAGCCTGCAGGGAGAGCGTCCCAGGTGACAGCAATTGGGAGTTGTGGGCGCTCCTGGGACTTGAAGTCCTGCGCCCACAACACGCTTGCAGCCCTGCAGGTCACAGCACCCGGAATCAAGAACCCAGCAGCCACGGCAAAGAAGGAAGCCCCAAGCGAAGCGGGACCCGCGCAGCGGGTTCCGCAAGCAGTTTCTAAAAGGTGCAGGTCAGGATTCAAAAGCAGCGCCCGTCCTGGCGTGGGGTCAGCAGCACAGCACAGAGGAATCCGCTGGAAGGGAGGAGAAGGCGGTATTTACCGCAGTCAGACACCAGGGAGGAGCCTGCAGGGAGAGCGTCCCAGATGACAGCAATTGGGAGTTGTGGGCGCTCCTGGGACTTGAAGTCCTGCGCCCACAACACGCTCGCAGCCCTGCAGGTCACAGCACCCGGAATCAAGAACCCAGCAGCCACGGCAAAGAAGGAAGCCCCAAGCGAACCCGGACTGGGATGGGTATGCTCAGACGTGAGTCCCATGCTCTCCACAAAACTGGAGTCAAGCTAGCCTGGCTGAAGACGGCTGATAGCCAGAAACCGGTCCTAGGATGCTTGATTCCAGTCCAGGAAAGACATGGCTTGGCAGTTTGGGCTGGACTGTTCCCATGAGGCAGAGGGTCAAGGCTGATTTGCATATGGCCATGTCTGAACTGGGGTGGTGTGGAGTGTAAGAAAACGATGGATTTAGGCCCAGATCTCTGTACTGGGGTGAATGTATGACATTGTTCTGCATTCAGTCCATCAACTTTTGTATTTGCATTTGTCACCCGGACTGGGATGGGTATGCTCGGACGTGAGTCCCATGCTCTCCACACCACTGGAGTCAAGCTATCCTGGCTGAAGACGGCTGATAGCCAGAAAACGGTCCTAGGATGCTTGATTCCGGTCCAGGAAAGACATGGCTTGGCAGTTCTGGCTAGACTGTTCCCATGAGGCACAGGGTCAAGGCTGATTTGTATATAGCCATGTCTGAACTGGGGTTTTTTGGAGTGCAAGAAAACGATCGATTTAGGCCCAGATCTCTGTACTGGGGTAAATGTATGACATTGTTCTGCATTCTGTCCATCAACTTTTGTATTTGCATTTGTCACCCCAAGTGGGATGGGTATGCTCAGATGTGAGTCCCATGCTCTCCACACCACTGGAGTCAAGCTATCCTGGCTGAAGAAGGCTGATAGCAAGAAACCGGTCCTATGATGCTTGATTCCGGTCCAGTAAAGACATGGCTTGGCAGTTTGGCCTGGACTGTTCCCATGAGGCACAGGGTCAAGGCTGATTTGAATATGGCCTTGTCTGAACTGGGGTGGTGTGGAGTGCAAGAAAACGATGGATTTAGGCCCAGATCTCTGTACTGAGGTGAATGTATGACATCGATCTGCATTCTGTCTATCAACTTTTGTATTTGCATTTGTCACCCCGAGTGGGATGGGTATGCTCAGATGTGAGTCCCATGCTCTCCACACCACTGGAGTCAAGCTATCTAGGCTGAAGATGGCTGATAGCCAGAAACCGGTCCTAGGATGCTTGATTCCGGTCCAGGAAAGACATGGCTTGGCAGTTCGGGCTGGACTGTTCCCATGAGGCACAGGGTCAAGGCTGATTTGCATATGGCCATGTCTGAACTGGGGTGGTGTGGAGTGCAAGAAAACGATGGATTTAGGCCCAGATCTCTGTACTGGGGTGAAAATATGACATTGTTTTGCATTCTGTCCATCAAATTTTGTATTTGCATTTGTCACCCCGACTGCAATGGGTATGCTCAGACGTGAGTCCCTTGCTCTCCACACCACTGGAGTCAAGCTATCCTGGCTGAAGACGGCTGATAGCCAGAAACCGGTCCTAGGATGCTTGATTCCGGTCCAGGAAAGACAAGGCTTGGCAGTTCGGGCTGGACTGTTCCCATGAGGCACAGGGTCAAGGCTGATTTGCATATGGCCATGTCTGAACCTGGGTGGTGTGGAGTGCAAGAAAACAATGGATTTAGGTCCATATCTCTGTACTGGGGTGAATGTATGACATTGCTCTGCATTCTGTCCATCAACTTTTGTATTTGTATATGGTATATGTCCCCAAACCTCAAAGGAGGAAGTGGTTCAAGAGAGAAGACTCACTAACTAACAAAGGGATCCATTGGATCTGCCATGTTAGGGGATGTTGCTCAGTGATCTGCAACGATATTGTAAGGGCAAAAAGATGTATAGCCCATGAGCAGCCTATAGATTACAGCGAACTAACTCTTAAAGGAGATGAGCTAGCTGAAAATCTGCTTGCCCTAGAACTCCGAAGCAGCCCCCAGAATAATACCTTATTCAATTCAAGTGTCACATCCTCTTATCCCACTCCAATTCTAACTACCCCCCCACTATCAATGGGACAACTTGCAGCTCAAACTTGGGGCAATTGATTGACTTCTTGGGATGGATCACCCCAGGAGAGGCACCCTCCTATTCACTCCACAAATCCTATTGCTAGTCCAGACAAGAGGGCACCCTGCCCTTAAACTATAAGGAGGAGACAGGCAGGGTGCAAGAAACAAAAGGGCGAGGTTTAATAAATAACTATAGGGGGTTTGTTTCCGGCATGAACACATGTTTAATAGCAACAATCCAGGCGCCAATTAGCTCCCCCAAGATACTCCGAGCACTGTACTGCACCCCAGTTCAGATCACAATTGTCATCTGAATATAGTATCCTGGAATGTGGTAGGGTAATGCAGTAGATTGTCCCTTCCCCATTGGAATACATTTACAGAAGGATTTGACATATGCAGCTTCCAGGAGACCTGAACCCTTGCTCCCTTATACAATCCAGGGTATGCCTGCTATTTCTCCCCAGCAACAACCAGGTGTATAGGCCGACTGGCACAGGGATTGATCATTTGGGTTAAAATTGCATTGGGCCGCATATCACCCCCCTTATCATCGGTAGTTCAGATATTTTAGGGATCCGCATTGAGTGCCCCTTGGGGAAACCCATTGAGTCGTATATTATATATGAGAGGGGAACTAAAGGGGACAGACCTTCTACCACACTTGCACAGCTGGAGAATTTGCTGGATAAGAGCTCGCCACATTCAAGATTATTAATACCGGGTGACTTCAACATCACATTTGAACCTCTAGACAAAGACGACATTGCGGGCACATGGGAAGATGATCTGAAGTGGGCTGTTCCTCCCTTAGATCTCTCCAGTTAAGGAATGGACACAGCTGGCGCTTCACGTTAACACCCTAAATCTAGAGCACAGAATAAGGGCTGTGAATAGGAGGCAAAAGACACACAACTGATGGACGGAATGCAGAGCACATCAAAACATTCACCCCCAGTCAAGAGATCTGGGTTAAATCCATCATTCCCAGTTTAAATCTGGACATAATCAAATCAGTCTTGACCCTGTGCCTCATTGGAACAGTCCAGCCCGAACAGCAAAGCCAGGTCCTCCCTGGACCGGAAACAAGCATCCTAGGACCGGTTTCGGGGTTTCACGCCTATTCAGCCAGGATAGCTTGATTCCAGTGGCACAGTGAGCCCAGGACCCACTTCTGGTCATACCTGCCGCACTTCGGGCGAGAAAGCAAACTACACACAATTGATGGAAGGAATGCAGAACAAATCAAAAGATTCACCCCCAGTAAAGAGATCTGGGTTAAATCCATCATTCTTTTGCTCACCATGCCATCCCTGTTTAGACCTCGCCATATGCAATTCAGTTTTGACCCTGTGCCTCATGGGAAAAGTCCTGCCTGATCTGCGAAGCCCGGTCCTCCCTGGACCAGAAACAAGCATCCAAGGACCCGTTTCGGGATTTCACCCCTCTTCAGCCAGGATAGCTTAATTCCAGTGGCACAGTGAGCCCAGGACCCACTTCTGGGCATACATGGCACACTTAGGGCAAGAAAGCAAAAGACATAGGAGAATGCCATCAGATAGTCAGGGTGTGAACACCTTTAACAGTATAAGTAACCCATCTCGTATCAACTACATTCTTTTAGACCTGAGGCTCTGGAGAAGTGTGTTCGATATGACTGTGTTGTTCACAAGTCACAGTGACCACAATCCACTCTGCTTAAGCATGGAGTCACTCTGGGGCATCCACTCCACTGGGTACAATTCCCCAAGCACTCCCTTGAAAAACACTGATAATTATAAATGATAATATCCAGTTTGAGGATACACAGGTTGTATCGAGCACAGTATATCTGGGCCTCAATATTCATGCCGAAACAGATAATGTAGTAGAGGGTAATTTGGGCCCATTACTTAATACAATTGAGTTGTTTTGGTGGAATAATCCTGGACCTACCTTAATTGGCATATATGCAATTTAATGAAAATGATCTTCTATTTTTTCAGAGCCATACCCCTCGAAGTGAGGATGACTTTGAAGATCCTTTCCCTCCCAAAGGAGCGGGGGTGCTGGGCAGTACCAAACTTTTGATTCTTCTACTGGGCCTCAGTGCCACAACAAATAATCCCCCTATCTTTTGACTCAACTCAGGAAGTGGCCGTACCTCACATGGTCCCGTCATGTTTTGAATTGATCCCTGGAGTAGTTGTCTGTGGATGTATGTTTCGACAATTAGAATTTGGCTATTTTATGAAAGTTAGGTTTAAGACCCTATTATAGACAATTCAAGTGTGGACTAGTGTCTAGGAAAAACTTGGAATTGGCTGGTTTCGTTTTTACACCCCCCTCCAAGATAATCCTCTCTAACCAAACATATTTCATGATCTCCACATTAGGCGCTGGGGGAATAATTACGGTCCATTTATTTTTGGGGATTTTTTCATCGATAAAAACTTTACCACCTTTCAGTCTATGAGGTCTAAATTACTTTTAGGAAATAAATAATTCTTTACATTTTTACAAAGGAGAGATTTTATAGGGAGGAAAAGAGTGGGAGGGGTTCAAAAGGGTCAAGTTGTTGGACCTGTTAACTAGAAGCAAGCCAGCGATTGGAAGTATTTATACATTTTTAAATGATAGGATGTGGTATGATATGAGGAAACACAGCATCTTCTTTATAGAACCAGCTCTCTCTTAATGCTTTAATCTACCAACCTTCAGATGTAGCATTATAAAACCTGGTTTAACTTATTTATAACCCTGACCAAAATCAGTAAATAGGGTGGAGTCTCTGGTACTAACTGTCCTCGCAGCCAGGTTTTGGGGCAGACTTGGTTCACATGTGGCAGAGTGCCCCGGTTTAGGGAATTTGAGGTGGGATATAACTCATTTAATTTATGCCAAATCAAATTTGCGGATTGAGTTTGCCTCCCAACTGATTCTACTAGGGGTTCATGAACAGGAATATCCTCTCTCGACTCAATCTCCCTTTCTTTTCCTTGCCATGGGTGTACTAAGACTCTGCTTGGCGACAGCCTGCCTTGACCCTGCCCCTCCCTCCTTCAATCAATGGCTGAGCCGGCTAATCTCAGTTTAAAACGTAGAAAGGGCTGTTTATGCTCAGAAAGGTAATTGAGCTCAGAAAAGGGGGCTGCTTCAAATCTGGGATCCACTGAGGAAATGGCTCAAAAAATATGGACAGGGGGGATTGGCTGGTCTAGTATGAAATATTTTGGCATTCGGCTCTTGCTTTGGGGCTACGCTATTATTGTTATATTGTATTCTGTGATACCAATGTGTTGTTATGCATACATCTATTGTTTTCACTGTCTTGGCACTTTCATCTTCTCTTTTTGTATCTTGGCTTGGACGGGGTGGGTGGGCGGTACTCAATTAAATTAACAATGTTAATATTCCATAAAAATTGTTTTTAAAAAAAGGAAGTCTTTCCATCTAATGATTGCCACAGGCTGAAATGGCAGAATGTTATGTTATGTTAATTGGTACTTATATAGCGCGTAATCACAAGCAGGTCTCTTAGCGCTTAAGAGGGAGCAGTTAAACCCCACCATTGGCTATCTGTCAGCACACCTGGTCAGAGCGTATGTTGTTCCCAGGCATCTGTGAATAATAAGGTATTAAGCTTCTTCCTAAATGGAAGAAGAGCGGTTTCCCTACTTAAGCTTTCTGGTAGCTCGTTCCATTAGTGGGGGATCAGAACAGAGAAAGCTCGTCCGCCAATGGTAGTTTTGTTGAACCGCGGACAGGACAACAGGCCTTCCTCGGATGGACAAGCAGAGGGTACGTCCTGGCATGTAGCTCCCAAGGCGCTCCTTAATGTATTCTGGGACCTGCCTATGAAGAGTTTTATGAGCGATGAAGAGGCCCTTCAACCTGGCTCGCTGCTTGACATAGAGCCAGTGCAGCTGCTGCAGAATTGGTGCAGCAGGTGAGCGTGTCGGGAGTTTGACAATCAACCTTGCTGCATCATTCATTATTATTTGCAGCTTGCCTAACGGCTTCTCTGATAGTCCAATGAACAGGGCAATACTGTAGTCCAGTTGAGACACAATCAGTGCCGAAACCACCATCCGCAGTGTTAGAAATGATAGGAGATGTGCCAGTTTCCTCAGTTGTCTCATCGGGCCCTCACAGGTCCCAACCACAGTGGACACTTGATTTGACAGGGTGAGCCTGGCATCTATTTTGATGCCTAAGCTCTTTACAACTGGTGCTGGTGTGGGTGTGGCACAAAACTCTTGTGGCCAGAAGAATTTGGTCCAAGGGCTACTTCACATGGTAATAGCTAGTACCTCTGTTTTGTCAGGGTTAACTTTGAGAGACTTGACCATCATCCATTTGACTGTGTATCTGAGAATACTTTGTGCACACGAATGGGCTTGAGAGGAACTGTCGTTTTGAAGAATCAATTGGGTGTCATTCGCATAATTTAACCCCACTGACAGTCCATTCGGGCCAGGGATGCCACCAATGGCTGGAGATAGATGTTAATAAGCAGTGAGGGCAGCGCTGAGCCTTGCAGAACTCTGCAGTTCAGTGCACCTTTGTTGGACACACGGTCTGCTAGTTGGATTCTTTGAGTCCGGTCTGTCAGAAAGGAGGAGATACATTGATGCACCTACCCACAGATTCCCATTTAATGAATACGGGCCAGTAATTGGTCATGATTCACCGTGTCAAACGCGGCTGTAAGGTCTAGCAGAATTAAGGCACAAGGCTACTTCCTGTTGCCTGTAATCCTGAGCTCATCCAACACTGATAGCATCACAAATTCTGTGCTTTGGTGGGCCCTAAAGCCTGCCTGTTGTACCTGGAGTAACTGCTGTTTCTCGATGAATAGTAACAGGGTTCTAAGAACATGATGTTCCATTACTTTGGCCAAAAAGGGGAGCTGCGATATGGGCCGATAGTTCTTCAGGTTGGCGACATCTGCCCCTGCTTTGTTCAGCAGTGGGGTTACCCTGGTTTCCTTGGAAGTTAAGTGGGACCGTCCCAGTTGTCAGAAATTGATAAATCAGGGAGAGAATATCTCTCTCCATCACTGGGAGTGCTATTCTAAACACCCTCAGTGGGCAAGGGTCCGGTGGTGCCCCGGACTTAACTCTGGTCATAATGTGGGACATAGAGTCTAAGTCAAGCATCGGAAACATGGAGAGTTTCTTGCTGTGGCCGCATGACGGTGCTTCCACAACGAGGGGGGCTTGACTGGTGTGGGTGTTATTTATGTCAATTAAAATGTCCCTGGCCTTGTGTAAATTAATTGTCGGGAACCTATTGCTGTCCTCTGGGATGGCAGTCTTTTTCTGCTCCTTTTTTTGACTTAGTTACTTCAGTACTCTAAATGTTTCCTTCTGCATGTTATACGCCTCCCTATTCCTGGCCTCATAGTACTCAGACTTTCTTGCAATAACAGCTTTTTTGATTATGGCTGACATGTATTTACAGTCCTTGAGCACCTCTGGGTTGTACGATTTACACCACTGTCTGCCGTGCTGGCGTAGTTTTTTTTCTTCCCCTTAGTTCCTCAGTGAACCAGGGGGCACCCTTACGCTTGTTCCTTTCCCTTTACTACCTGGCAGGTGCCACCTTATTGACGGCATCGCTCAGCCTGTTAGTAAGAAACTCACTTTCCTGATCAAGGTCATCAGGCTGTATACTCCTTGGCGGGTTTCCTCTCAAAGCTTCCCCTAGGAAGCCTGCTCAACTTTGCTCCACCTTTGTTAAACTCACGATTCCGGGGGTAATTGCGTGGGCCGCCTAGCCAATGGTGCCAAGAGGCTGATCAGATAGTGGTCTGACCAGCTGCACGGTCTAATATCGGTCAGAATGGCCAGTGGCAGAGTGGTCTAAATGAGATCTAGGGTGTGTCCCCTATCGTGGGTGGGAGACTCCACAAGTTGTTGTAGTCCCATTGTGGTCATGGCCTTCTCCAGCTGTCTGGCCTGTGACTCTCCAGGTATCTGGTCCCAGTGGTAGTTGAAATCCCCACCACTAGGAGCTGTTGATACCAGGAGCATAGGTCACTTACGACTTCGATGAATAGCATGTTGAACAGGGGTTTGACCGGGGGAGAGGGGGCGGTACACCACCACTATGGACAAGCTGGAAGATTTGGAGCTTATTTTTGCGCCTAAAAGTTCAGCGCTGTCTAGTCTCTCTGCAATGAGCCCTTCTACTACTACCTGCTGGTTGTGAAACAGAGCTACAACCCCCTCTTTTCCCGTCCTGCCTAATATACATCAAGACATCTTAGTCTGTGGGGAGGGCTGCAACAATATCTGGCCCTGAACCTTCTTCTAGCCAAGTTTCTGTTACTGCTAGGGTGTATGAGACTTCATCATGCAAGAGCGAGAAGACTTCTAGATTAAGCTTCTGGAGGGACTGGGTATTTAATATTAATGCACTTAATCCCGGGGGGTCTCCTTTCCCACATTATTTGGATTTTGGGACTGCGTGGTTATTCTCTCACAAATCCCATGCTTAACTAGCCGGTTCTCTGATGTAAATGTTTCATCTACTAACTTATTCAGAGGGTAAACCCTGTTCTCTAGTACCGGTAGTTCCTCCACTGAATAAGCCTGGATTTGACCTGGGGTCCTGGACCCTGGATCCGGTAAGACGCAGATGGGCACCGACAGGCTTGCCTTAGGTGTGCCCTCGGCACGTCGGCTGCACGTTTGCTCCAGCCCGGCTAAAAAACACTCCCTCCCCCTACCCGACCAATCAGCCCTGCTGTGCAGCAGCTGAAATTCCAACTAACAACTAGACCGCGTACCAATACAGTTCCTAAGCTGGGCGGAAGTGAGTATGTGTGGGTGCCCTGTGTATTGGCACAAGTTTGTAAAACAACAATGAAGGATTAAAAAATACAGTACAATACACAGAGTCAATTTAAAAGAGCTTTTCTAGCGTGCATACCTCAAGGGATAGTAAATTAAATGGGGAACCAGCTGTCCCTATTTACCTGGGGCGAAGAATTAAGGGGTCAAACCCCCCCCCTAACCATATCGCAGCTCAAGCCTGACACAACCACTTTAAAAAGCTCTACTCTGAAACTGCCAATCCGCTCTCAATGGAGAAAGCTGTCTGCCCTTCTCAGCCCTCGGGAGGCAACTTCTTCACTCTGGGCGAGATCGAGGGTTCCATCGGTCAAATGTACAGTCTAACGCCCCAGGGCCAGGTGGTATCCCGGGGATCTCTTTCTCTCTGGCATTGCCAACGGGGCTCGCTATATTCTTTTCCTTTTTAATACCATAGCGAATGGTGCTCCAGTTACAGGTTCCTGGAAGAGGGCAGATGTGGTCCCTATTTTTAAAAAAGGGGATAGAGGAGAGCCCTGCAACTACAGGCCCATGAGCCTGATAGATGCGCTGAAAATGTTTTTTTGCAGAGCCCTTCTCTCTAAGAGTCAATCATGGGTGGAAGATAATGCAATCTTATCACATTATCAAACCAGCTTCAGGGAAAAGACAGGGATCATTGATTGGGTATTTTGTCTCCTGCTTCTTTACTGGAAAGTTGTAGTGATCGTTCAGGGCAGCTTATATTTAGCCTTTATTGGCTTAAAGACCACCTTCAACTTAGTTCCAAGGCAGAAACTATGGAATGTGCTTAAAGATATGGGTATCCCACCACCCATCCTTAACTTGGTCATCCACCTGCATAAAAATAACTGTTAAATTCCCTGCTAAATCCCCTGGGCGTTTAGTTTAAAAAATGTTAGTGGTTGGTAGGTTTTCATGTGTAGTGGCCCAACTGGATCTACCCTATCACTGATCACTCTTTGTAGCATTTTAAAGCCATTTGTGTCATATGCGCTTGATCACCCACACAAGTGGGTTATTAGGGATTCTTTAACTTTCCTTCTCAAAAATGTGAAGAAAATGTGTGCTTATAGCCTAAGTTTGAGATATGCGAGGGTTTCTTTGTAAAAGATACATTGTAAGACCCATACAAGTCATGCCACTCTGGACTCCACTCGGAGTCTAGTTTTCAGAAATGTCTAAGTTTGATAAGTTTATCTGGGTGGCGGCTGAGCAGATGCTCAAAATCCACAGCAATTTGCATTACAGAAAAAAACGTTGGCTTTGAGTGTGAATAATTGATTGTCCATCTTGCATTTTTGGGCATTCTTTATCCTGGGCACTGGGCCCTTCCACCTAAATTGGGTGTGATTTGTATCCAGAAACGTATGAGAATGCCTGGAGATTGCAAATTTGTGGATCACAGCTGATTCCAGGAATTTCCCTCACAAAAATGTAAGGAACATCTGTGACTTTAGCCACTGTAGGAAAATGTTAATTTTGTTGGACATTTGTGGGATCAATGCAAGTGTCAGCACCCTGGACACCTCTGGTTGTTTAGTTCTCAAACATGAGTGGGGTTGGTATTGTCCCATCGAGTCCATCCACTGCTTAAGTACAAACTCACACCAGTTGGTTTAGCACCTCCAGAAATACTAGATTTAAGAGCAAAAACTGATAACAGTATCAGAAAATTTAACTGATCATGAATACTGGAAGTGAGCCGTAAACCCACGTCAATGCACCAACCACTTTACGGCCATTCATATGCTTTTTACAAAAAATGCCATTAATACAGTCAGCCACAAGCCAACTACATCCCTGACCAATAGTCACATCACCATACCATCACCTTTCAAGGACACACCACATCCAAACCCCACAGGACTGAATCAACTATCAGATCACCTTTAACCCAGTATGTATACAAACACATCACTAATATATGCAATGGCATGTTGTAGGTTGGTGACTCAGAAAGCTTTACAACTTCTCAAATGGAAAGGAATCCTGACTATGTTTTTACTACCTGTCAAGTATCTGCCTTCCTCGAAGTCCTGTGTGATCACCATTTCATTCCAAGTGGACCTTTACTAATACCTCCCATGAAGGCCAGATAAGGCTCATGAAGACCTGTCTTTCATGCACCTTTAGCTCACTCAGTGTCGAGAATTCCAGAAAATTGGCATCCCATTTCAGAGATGCAACATCACCCCGGAGATCCACCAGACACTTTCTAGTTTTTCTCTAAAAGACATCAAAAAGGAGCTGCCGGTGTGATTGGTGCCGGAAAAAAGGATGTTCTCTTTTGGGTTCGTGAGAAGGCATTACCATGGTTTTCGGGCGGTGACAGTTAATTAGCCCATGCACATCCCTTCACCACCTTTGTCTACCAGAAGAAAGCTTAATTCCTTCCAAGTGGGCTTATTGTCTAGAAGAGGCTTTGATCGGCCTGCTGCCAGCAGAGTAAACAACGTAGCTGAATAGTGTAGTCCAAATATTGAATATCATAAAGGCTAACTCTTGAAAATACTGTGGCACCCAAAGTATGTGAAGAAGTACAGATATGGCCAAATTAATATTATGTTTAAACTCAGGATCTTTTTAAACATATATAAAGTGATTATAATCATTTCTCTATTGTGAGTGAATGCACAGTTATTTAGGTGCAGTTTCTCCGAAAGTGTGAACTCGGTGAATCACTACAGACTTACGATAAAGCACTAAAGACTCCCATTCAAGTTCAAAGGATATTGGAATACTTTCTTTTGGATTACAAGGCCTGCACAGGCCATAACCAATTTATTGAAGGTTCCATACATGACAGGCTACTTGAGCGCAGATAGTGTAAGGAGGCAAACCATATTTTCCATTGTTCAGCCCACACATGTGGATAAATGGTAACTTGTAAGCAGTGCAGAGCCTCTAACTCCAGCTGTGCAGCAGGAGGCCATATTTAAAAAGGCAGGCCCTGGCTGAAAGCTCTAAAATTACATTTGAATTTTGTTCAATATTAGTGTGTTTGAAATGGACATCTCTGAATGTCAATATTATTGAACTCAATTTTCTGGCAATTACGTTTTTATTAATCAACCTTTTTGTGGGTTGTATGTAGAAATAGAATGAATGATGACAATACTTGGAGTTTTCGGAAGACAGTCCAATACGTGATGCCATTGATCTTACTGAACCTAAGAACCCTCCTTACAGAATGCACTTCACATTACAACCTAATATTACCAAACCCCCTCTACCTTGTACATGCCTTGCCTCCCACCTAAGTTGTATGCGCACCAATGCCAGGTGGGTATCCAAAATCAAAGAATACCTATGTGATCTACCAGGTAATAAAAAAGTCAGATCAACTTTTCATCACAGAAACCGGCAGGTAATAAACCTCTTATACTCCACCATCTAGTTCTAGAATGATACCAATGCATCATACAGACTGGTCAATACAGAAAAAAGTAGAGATCAGTAGTTATACTGAAGGAAGTTATGCCCATCACCAAAATGGAGGACATATGAATATCAGGATGAGAATATTTACAGACAAGATGCAAACCAACCCCACTCTTCTCATGTTAAGTGCTGCTACTATACAGACTGTCACAAATAAAGAGAGCATTCATAGGTGCCTTAATAAACACTATATCAAACGTTACCATTAATACATGCCTAGCTTATGCTTTCTTGATGGTCTAAGCATTTGGCTTGTCAAATCAAAAATTCAATAACCTAATTCCATATTATCTGGAATAAGGGCCCTTAATCGCTTCCAAGCTTTCTGTGGACCATCTCATCCAGATGACTCTGTGATCTGCCATACAGCAGTTGATCTTGTCCCATATATAGCACTGATTTCTTCAACTTGATAAACCATACTATTCTGACATAAACTTTACCCTACTCCCTGTCTCATTTGTCTAATCTAAAAACTGTCTTTGAAGACATTTTGATCCAATCTTAAAAAAATAAAAACCTTAAAAATGGACAAGATAAACTCATTATGGAAACTATATGACTGGATGAATAGTGCCTTCATTCAAGTTAAATGTGAATTTCATGAAAATGAAAAAGTAAATAGAAGAAGCCTTTGAATGAGTGATGATATAAAATAAATAAAATCCTAATGGACAGAATATGCCTACTAAGACACAATAGGAATACCAATTAAGCATAAAAAATGCTAGGAATTTTGGATTACAAGAGCCATAGGTCCCTTGAGGGAGCTACACAAGATTCTACCTGGACTTCAATATCCAGATTAACTAACAGCATCAACTGTTCAATCTCCAAGCTACCACATAGTCAATCATTTTATATCTAAAGCCAAATCAGTAGTTTATCTCCCACAGTATAAAATAAAATGAATGCAGTTTCAACAATTCCACACAGGACATAATTAGGGAAAAATACAACCACACTGCCCTCCTTCTAGCAACAACTTTCTCTGATGAAATTTCATTAGCTATTGAGTTAGTAAGTTGTCTAGCAATCCTGCACTTATATTCATGCCGCCATGATATTTAATAACATCCTACTGTCAATTCCCACACTAATTACCATAAATAGAATAGGCCCTTAACCACAGGCATATATACTTTAGAATTCAAAATATCATGCAAGCGACTGCTAAAAAAGAACAGTAACCTGGATCCAACAGAACCCAACAACAACAAATCCATTTCTACCATTCCTTTCCTTAAAAAAACTGATATCTGCCTTCTCCTAGATCTGAAAATATCTGGATGAAAACCTCCACTATCTGACCCCCAAACAATAGCCAACCAGGAAGAGGCACTGAATCCACACTGATCTTCATTTGGTATGCCCAGGAAACTGTAGTAGCACTTAATACTTTGGACATATCAGCAAAATTCTGAATCATACATTATAAGACTAGATGATATCAATATCAAATTAAATTTTTTTTACTGTATAAACTCCTACTTAAAAAGAGGTACAACATCATCTTCATGCCCCATTTTCCTCCCACCTATAAAAAAAATTAGAAATTATTTCTGCAGTGATCAATTATCTCACCACTTTTTTTTACATGTTTATACCGAAAGCATTTTGGAAACTCATCGATGTTTTCAACCTCACATGTTGCAAATATGCTGAAGGCCCCAGATAATCCTGGGGTATACAATATGACTCTGATCTCCCAAAATTACAAGACTTTACCAGAGCCACTGACCACTCAATGAAAGAGAGTCATCCCAAAGTCCAAGAATCCAAAACAGAATCCTAACAGCTTTCGAACAAAATGACCTGAAGAACTAGGAATGTTACCATCAATCTTCTCTGGAGTACGGCCTTTAGAAATTATCATGGATGACCAACTGACAAAATGTACACTCCTCATTATAAACATAGTCCGCAAAATTTTCCTCATCTTGGATTTAGGCAGAACATCGTAGAAAACACTCACACATTTAATCACATCTAGACTATACTAATCCATTATAACATTGAGTGTCAATATCTACTATGAGAAGACTCCAAATAATTTAAAATACACTAACAAGCAATTTTGGCTTCCTTAAAATTCTTGAGCAGCTCATCTACAGAGACTCAAACAGCACAAATTATATTCTGGCAACTTTGAATACTCAAGGATTCAGCTGTGCATTTAAAAGTACAATATCATCTTTAAAAATGCCTTTAGTTGCCAAGCTCACCCTCAACCTGGCACCCCACACTCACATCACCCTTCAACTCAAAGAGCTCTACTGGCTTCAAATCCACAAATGAGCACTCTTGAAACTCCTCGCGCACATATGTGAAGCCTTACATAACTTTGTCCCCCTATACCTAAACCACCACGTAAACTTCCACAAACCTAACAGCCATCTCCACTCATCTGGACTCCTACTCCTACCCCATCTGCCCCGTATTTGCAGAACTAGATCCAACTATCGTGCCTTCTTCTACCTCACTCCTAAATCCTGGAATGACTTGCCCTACACATCAAAACTGCAGTCTCCAAATACACATAACACAACAAAACATTGTACTCCTTGGTATGGCATCTCATATGAGCCAACACCAAAATATACATGACTTGCATAGTAGGAATACTTAATACGTTTAGTAATCTCTCTCTGTCCTCCTTCTGCTTGATCTTTCACTCTAAAGCCTACTGAGCTCTTCTAACCAGGCTCAATGACCAGCCTTTATAAGCATGACCCGAAATATGAATATTGTATTCTCAAACTACAATAATGCCATTCAACCACAAAGTGTAATAGGACAATCAAATAATAGTGGTATGATTCAGACATTCTATACTGCAAGCTCACAGTTCCCTTTGATCACAAAGACAAACTTAGGAATTCAAGTCCATACAACACTGAAGAATCTGAATCAATAAAAATAATTAAAAACTAAGGGGCATATTATCAAGGGGTTTATCTCCGCTTTTTTGGCTTTAAAAGCCAAGAAAGCGGAGATAAAATTATCTCCCTATTACCTAGCTGTTGCTAACACCAGTTAGCGACAGCTAGTAGGAGATAGCGACCATCTTGGGCCCCACTTTGCATGTCAGTGATATTTATCACTAATGACATGCAAAGTGGGCGTGCCAAGATGTTAGCGACTGAAAACAGTCGCTAACATCGCTATCTCCTATTACCAACTTTTGGAGACATTCGCGCTAAGCGCGAATATTTCCAAAAGTTAACACCTGCCCTGAGCAGTTCTTAGCCATGTTATCCAATGGGAGGTGGATAACATGGCTAAGAGCATTAGCTCGGTAATGCATGAATATCGCTGACTTTTCAGCGATATTCATGCTTTGCGGCGATTTTTATCGCATTTGCGTTAAACCTTGGTAATACCAAGGTTTATTTGCGGTAAAAATCGCCGCAGCTCAGCGGTAAATTTTTGTCTCTAACCAAGCAATAGCGATAATTATCGCTATTGCTTGGTAATATGCCCCTAACTTTTCTATAGGGTAGAAAGTATGTACAACTAATCGGTTTACCAATTCTGAGAATGTTGCACGATGTATGACTAATGGCAACATTTATACCCAGTGCTGGGAATTGCCTCAGTGTTGAACGGAGTAATGTGCTAGCACTGCAATACCTCACCAGGGGTGATAAGAACTATATAGATCTATGATAAATTACAATGCAAGTGGTTGGCAAGTGGGCAGTGAGGGCTGTCCTTTGACAAGAGACTGAGTTTCAATTATGGCAGGTGTTCAAAATTGAAACATTGGAGTGTTCACACAATCCCCCTGTATGAAGCCCAAACCAAGATAGTTGTGGAACCTTTTCATGGAAGACATGTTATGTGGGAGTGATACCTACCATTGTTAGGCATAAATGAGCTGCAAAAGAATGACTTATCTAAATTGACACTATATTTTGGGGCACTTAGTGTAGACCTTGCAGCACTTGTGATATCTACAATTACCCAGCAGAGGTTAACATGTTATTGTGATTTGTAATAAGGTATATCAACTAGGGGTGGACTGTAACGTCCTCTCTGCCAACAGAGTTTGAGAAGTTTTGCCTGCTCCGTTTAAACTCCTACAACCACCACGTGGTTGAGTTTTTGTCACGCGCGGCTCACCAGCATTAAGTTGCAGAGCACAAGTGCTAGCAGGTCGCTACTGATCACATTGTGAACATTACTGCACACCTTGCAAAAACTGCTGCTTGAATAAAAA
Organism: Lissotriton vulgaris; assembly: GCF_964263255.1. Taxonomy (NCBI): domain Eukaryota; kingdom Metazoa; phylum Chordata; class Amphibia; order Caudata; family Salamandridae; genus Lissotriton; species Lissotriton vulgaris. The sequence continues at coordinate 439,989,650 of NC_141691.1, read as the reverse complement.
ATGTACTTGAGTGCCACAAAGAAGCAGCGACCTGTGGAGCATGACATGGTGCCATTCGTTCTGATTTTATAGCATGGGCCAAGCTGATGGTGCTAAAAATCAGCACAAGCAGCACGACAAACAGTAATTCTGCTGCTTGCCGAACTTCATGGAATCTTGCAGAGATTCTGGAAACTCTGCATAATACCATGGAGTAAAACTCAGCGCGTTTCGCCCACCCCATTATAAAAACTATAGAGGAAAATTGAATAAAAAAAAAATACAAACATATATAGACATTGTGCGTAGGACCTGGCTTGGCAGTTCGGGTTGGACTGTTCCCACAGGGTACAGGGTCAAGACTGATTTGCATTTGGTTAGGTTCAAACTGGAATGGCATGCTGAGCAAAAAAAAGATGGATTTAGGCCCAGATCTCTGTACAGGGGTGAATGTATGACATTGTTCTACATTATGTCCATCAACTGTTGTTTTTGCATTTATCACCCCGAGTGGGAGGGGTATGCTTAGATGTGAGTCCTGTACTCCCCTTGCAACTGGAATCAAGCTATCCTGGTTGGTGAGGGCTAAAAGCCCGAAACCGGTCTTAGGATGCTTGTTTCCAGTCCAAGGAGTACCTGGCTTGGTAGTTCGAGCTGGACTGTTCCCATGGGGCACAGGGTCAAGACTGATTTGCATATGGCTAGGTTCAGATTGAAATAGCATGGTGAGCAAAAAAACGCCCCATTCAGGCCCAGACCTCTGTACTGGGGTGAATGTATAACACTGTTCTACATTCTGTCCATCAACTGTTTTTTTTTCAAAGAGAAAAGCTGCCAGAAGATTAAACTGTATACATCTCTCAATTGAGAGTAATAGGCATAGCAAAGTGAGGCAATTTCAATGAAAGTCCTGTCTTTTTGTAAACCTAGCATGTAGTGAATGAGCCTAATCCCCTAAAGGAATTAGTAAGAACCTTCAAAATTGAGGTTTCACCCACATTAATTAGGGTTACAGTGTTTTGCCATGAGTATTTGGACAAATATTGAGTTTTAAATATTATGGGACACTAATATCATAAAAAAATATTGTTTCTTCGATAATATCATTGGACAGAATATTGCAGTCAAGATTTTCGTTACCTTGGTAAAAAAAATATATTTTTTTAAAGAATATTGTTGTTTTTAATATTGTTTTCTATAATGTAGTTGTAAATAATATTACTTTTTAATTACCTGAATAGTTTTTAGTTTATGCATTTATTGTAGGTTTAAGTATTGTTTGTATCATTGTTATACATGTTTTATGCAAAATCATGTGTAATTTAAAGTACTTTAATACATTGTTATTAAATTTAAATAGTAATTTAAAGTGTAGTACAGAGTTGTTGGTTTACATGGTGGGAATTTAATTTAATGGTAATAAATTATTTGTGTGCAAATTAAGTAAGACCTCATTACAATGGCAGTCGTACAAGCATCCGAACAGTATCTCTGTAAGATGGAGACTTCCCGCAGTTCCATCCACCAGATTAGGATGTGACCGCCATTTAGGCAGTCAAAAACATCCCTTTATGACCCACAGGATAAACTGCAATAGAAAAAGGGATATTTTTAAACATCCATAATGTAAAAATGTAATGTAACTGTGCATTGGATTCCAGTCCGTGTTTTCACAGTCACAGTCAGTCAGTGCGGTCAGTTTAAGACGGGCTGCGGCAGGAGGTGAAAGTGGCGAAGCAGGCAGCCAAGTAGCGAAGCAAGGAGGTGGCAGGCGCCCCACCCCCTCCCCGACCCGATCCAACTGGAGCTGAACCGAGCAGCAACAGCGGCGGTGGCGGCGGTGGCAGCGGGGAAGTGGGAGGGCCACCCTAGCTACCGCGTACCGCGAGCGGCAAACCTTGAGCTCTGAGTCTCTGCTCCAGCGCCGATAGTCGTGCATCGAGAACCACGGTAGGAGGAAAGTCTGAATTGACCTGTGAGCTTGGCTTGGCAGTCGTGCTGTACAGTTGTGCTGTGCTGGGAGTCACGTAACCCGCCATTCACAGCGGGGGGCGCACAGTGGGGCCCAGCTCTGAGCACATAGGCGCTTAGCGGCTGCGTGGAGAAAAGACTGCAGCCGCAGCGGCCCTTGTTTTGCTCCTGGGCCCCCACCCGGTCTCTCATCACAGCTGGCAATAGCTTTACGCTGTTCGCCCCGCCACGGGGAGAGAGTCGCTTCGCTTCTGCCGCTCCCTCTCATGTACCTGCTCTTTGACCTGCTCCCGCTGTCCTAACCTCCCACCCTCATTAGAGGCCGGTGGGATTTAGGGCTGCAGAAGTTTGCAGAGGTCTGCAAGTGGACTGCGATGCTGTGGGGTAGAGGAGGTCCGCGCAGTGGCCCTCACTTGGGACCCCTCCTTGTGACTCCTGAGCCCCCCTGTGTCCGTGGCTGTGGTTAGTGGGGGCACAGTTTTAGTCCATCACCATTTCTTCTCGATCTCAGCCCCATGCCCCTCTTCCGCCTTCTTGCTGTACCTGAGCCTCTCACCCCATGCCCCCAGTAGCATCCACCGCAAGGCAGTGAGCTGGGCTGCGGTGGAGAGGGGCAGGTGGGGCGAGTAGGGGCAAGGCGAGGGTGAGGCGTGAGGGGCCTAGGCGCTGCAGCTGTGACCGAAAGCCAAGACCCAGCAGGGGTGGCAAGACACTGCGGGACCTCTGGATGTCTGAAACTGGATTTCTGAGACTTCTACAATCCTCCACCATTCTTCATAAATTTCCCCCAAAAAATTTAGGAGAACAAAAAGAATAAAAATCTCTTGCAAATTAAAACTATTAACAACAGCCATCTGCTCCACCAGCATCAGCCCTAACATCACCTCACCAATATTCATAGGAGGGGCCGGAAGGACAGAACAATAAAAGGACACTTGTAAAGAATGAATAGGGAAAAACTAGGAAAAACAAGGTAGAACCAGGAAATATAATTCACAAACGTCTGTTCGGGACTCAAGAAAACCGGATACCCAAGACTCTTCTAAGGCGCACCGGAGGGTCATCTAGTATCGGTAAACCTCTTCAAATGATCAATTCAGTAACTACACTGTAAAAACAAGCAAATATTGAATAATATCAAATTCCAACATAACAAAACTACAGTAAAAAATTAAGGATCCATATTAATTTAACTTGACTGCCCCAATCCACTAATCTGGACCACTACTGAAAACATACAACAGGAATTTCTAGGATCAATTGGGAAGACGTGGGGCACCCAGGATGAGGTCAGGATGAACAAGGAAAGCTACCCAAAAAAGGTGCAAAAAAAATGGACCTCCGTGATCTTCTGGCTGAACCCTCAGTGGCATCCTCGCCTCTCCAAACATCAGTAAGCCAAAGGACAGTGTCCGATCCAGGGCCTGCATACCCCTATCCAACTGCCGAGGAACAACTATCTGGCCCCAAAGAACAATTTAAACCAACAAAAATCCAAGCCTCTCTAAGGGACTACTTTAGGACCACAGTCCCAGCTACAGCAAGGAAGAACCCTACAAGCACCCCGGACAAACAACAGGCACCTCCCCCCTGGCAGGTACTTGCCCCGGTAGCCTCTGAGCTATGGCCACACCAAATTACGGTTCTGCCAATGATCCACAGTGTTGAGGGAGGTCACTTCGACCTAGGGCAATCTAACACTTTATTACCAACAACAGAATCCTTCTGCAAAAGCAGCTTAGAAGCCCTGGATCTCAGCCAACCTCAACAGGCTCCCCTTCAACCCTCTGCTCATGATTTAACTCTGCTAGAACAAGCTTCATCTAATGTAACATCGCACAGCAACGTCGATCCGCCAACTTTTCTACCATTATTAAATTTAAGCCTGTTTTCCCCATCCGTACTTTACCCTTCAATCGATCCTAAATAGCACAAGTCACAAAATAGTCCAAAAGCCTCATTATCACAGGCTGGGGCCCAACCACAAGCATTTTTTAGCATCCCAGTTCAACGAGAACCAAATTACTCTCTTGGCAAGGAAAATCAAGGGGAAGAAGCCAAGCAAAAGGTCACCCGAGAAGGGTCAAACATTAACATAATCAATAATTCTTCAATACCGAATTAAAAGAGCCCGAAAGGCAGGACAGTTCTCCTTCGGCTAATGTGGTACTGAAAATTCTGGATCCGTGTTATAAACATTGTCGCATAATGACAATTTTGGTATCAGCAGACCGGTAATGGTTAGAATACTATGCACAAACATTTCTGTCATATTCGGGTGACGAAATCACCCTGAAATCAGAGTTTCCGTCCTGAACCCTCGGGTTCCATTTTGTGAACGGCAGCCATTTTGTGATTGCCCTCACATAGTCCCAATGACTAAGGCCAAAAACGAGTCTGAAGGACATGTACACCTTTGCTGACTCCTCTGTGACCTGGGCAAGCTGACTCCGCTGCCTGAAGCCAAACCTGTTCGGCCAGTTCCTTTCCCAGTGGCCGAATGAGATTAGTATCAAGGAACAACATATCATAAACCTTTCATCGCACACAAACCATGCCTAATCTTACACACACCTGTCCCTGTTTCTTTCTTTATGACTTGCTTTACGAGGAGGAGGTACCCGTTTTTATTGGGGGTCCGTCGATATCTGATGAAAATACTGGGCCTTGCCGGGTAATTGATTGTGGGCTGGACAAACTGAAATATGGGCTTGTCATCATGACTCTGCTTTTTCTTTGTAGTGAAAATATGTGAATGGTCAACTGTAAAATAAGGAATATTTGCTTAAAGCATAATATTTTGTATAAAAAGAGAAGGCTGGCTTTGTAACAGTGAGTAGTCTCCTGAGAACATACACCGTGTTGTAGTTCTAGGATACCTGTTACTGGCTGCAGCCAATAAATACGATCTTTGACTTCACCAAGAAGACTCTGTGTTTCTGTAGTCTGAAACAGGAAGGACTCGAAGTCTTAGGGTGTGTTCCCTGGCACCGCTGGGTTCTTAAAAACCCAGTACTTCACTAACCTTAATAATCTATGGTCCCAATTATTACAAACCTTTCAAACAACGTCAGCGGCACTAACATATCACTCAGACAAGATGGACATGCAGCTGCACCTGCTGAACACACTCGTGGTGTACACTGCCGGGATGAACCAAAAATTGGAGGCGCCTAACGCTCTTATCAAAAAAGCTCAAGCCCAAACTCAACTGGTGCAATCAGTGTGCTGTTGCTCCCCTATAATCGACTCCCTTTCATCTTTGCCCCAATTCCTTTCAGCTGTCCTTACGGAAATAAAGAAACCCTCGGAGTCCAAGTTGCCTTTCTCCTCAACTCAGGCTTCAAGCCAGGCACATGAGTCACCCTGCCCGAAAGTCCACTCAAGTCTAACTTTACCAAACACCACAGAGTCAGTAGTAGCTATACTACCCACCATCGAACCATTTAGAAACCATAATTTACATTGGTTGTCGAAGAGGGAAAAGAAAAGACAATGAAAAAGCCGGAATAAACTAAAAATTGGTATAACAAACTCAAATATAAGCAACACTCCTAGGAGCGACACAGCACTTCCAGGAAATGCTCCATCGGCCTCATCGGCATTACCTTTGAAAGGAGATCTGACAAGTACACAACTATTATTGAACCAGTTGCCCACTCAGACAGAATCCTCAACTGGGACCACTCAGCTGTCAGTGCTACCTCAAGTTCTGGGATACCCTCTCCTGCCATCTATTCAAGTAAATTCTAGTTCTATACAACCATTTTCCAAGCACCCAGTATCGGAAGCAGAGCAACATAGTCCAGCAACTACTCACAGGCTAGCCCAGGAAACCAGTTTCCCTCATCTTCTTATTGTCGAGGAGAACAAATTATGTACACAGAGCACAGCTATAGAATCAGGTCGTGAGCACAATACCAACTCAGCAAGTGGTCGAAGTTGGTGCCCACAAACAAAAGTCATCCCCCACAATCCTTAAATACCAACTATAAGGAATTGCACATTTTAGCATTCACCATACCCACATATTCAAAAAAGCACCCAGAGGAAAAACTTAAGCAAAAACAGCCAGTAATGGACAATGAGCCCAGCGAGTCCCAAAAACGCAACAAGAACACCAAACTGCTGTTTATCCCAGAATTTACTTCAAGGGGCCCTCACGACATCCTTAATCGAGGGAATATACTGAAACTTTTCAAAACCCTACCAGATATAAATCATCTACAATTGAGAGATATCATTGCTATCAAATTTGTTCCATTCATCAGATCCAACACGGGCGAAGCTACACAAGTAACACTGGTATCACCGGCAACCCAGGATTTGGTCCACGAAAACCGACCAATTTAAAACCTGGGGTATTGCAATAACAATACCAAGTGCCCCTCGTTACCCCTCAATATTGGAAAACAACCAGGCGGGTACTTTTAGCTCCTCCTCAACCTCCTATTCGGTATTGAGGTCCGCAAGAGGCAGCTCTCCAACTGGAACCACTGAGCAAGCAATTGACCAACAAAATCTTGGTGAAGCAGACTGGTTATGGCTGCCTGGGATTTTATCCAGAAACCAGACCGATTGAACAACCATTGACCATGGTCTGACGATATGCTCCTGGAACATCAACGGATTTGGCCTGGAAAAACAATCTCCCGCCATCTTGGATTTTTAAAAAGAACACAACATCCTCCTTTTACAGGAGACGTGGGCAGGAGAAAGTATCCCAATAGTGGGCTATCTGGAGTTTATGACTCCTGCCACCAGGCAGTCCAAGTTCGGTAGACCAAGTGGCGGTCTCTCGATCTATGTATCGACAAAATTATCCAAATGTATCAAACAGATTAAATTTGAGGAAGATTGGCTCTCTGGAATAATCCCGGGAAGTTAACTCATGGACCCTCAGCTGCTCATTCTCAACGCTTATATATCCCCCTTTACCACTAAGAAAAAATCCAAAATGGACAGCCTGATCAACTCCATCTGCGACCTAATTGACAAGTATGGCAGTACACCAAGTATAATTTCAGGTGATTTAGACCAGACCCCCCCTAGAATTCCCCACATTTTGCATCTCAGTCAATTCCTGTTGGAAACAAATCATCAACATTGGGTGAATATGTGGTAATGCAGTTCAACAGCTTAGGATTTACCTTACTGGTGGGGCGCTTTTCTTCTGACATCCCTCCCGCATGGACCCAGTCAGATGGCAGATCCCTTTCGTTTTTGGACTTTACCCTTGGGAGCAGAGTAATACTGCCCTGGATCAAGAACTATTAAATTGCTCAACAAGGAGAGAGCGACCACCGGGCACAAATAATAACACTTTCCACCAGCAACCCATATCACCAAGAACCACTCTCATTCAGGTAGTCACACAGAGAACTTAAAGCGGATACAGTGGTCAGATTCCTTGGCCCCATCCCAGATGGCAAAAAGCAGAGCCTTAATAAAAAAGTCTTTAGCGCTAAGTACTCATGTTGTCAGTGGCTGGTCCTCTCTAACAAATCTCCTTCTAAATGAACTTCCAATAAGGAAGGGCCAGAGAAACCAAATTTCTCAACTCCACATCTCAAAAGCCACAAGGAAATTAAGAACCGAGAGGAATCGAGCACTCCGTCAATCAAGAATGATCCCCAGCAACAAAACCTACTTCAATAACTATAAGCAAGCTCAAGCTGCCTTCAAAATTGCCACACAAAAGGAAAAACTAGCGGCCTCGGATCAATTCTGGCAGAAGCTTATCCACGAAAGTAAAAATCCTAACCCAAAGCAATTCTGGTCTCTCGTAAATAGGAGTAAGCAAAGTACAAGTGGATATGGTAGCGCAAACATTAGAGAAGCAGTTTGGTGTAAGTTTTTATCTCTTCACTTCAGAGACACCAACATAAACGAAGCTTGCACCAACTCTGCCGTCCCTGTCAACCCCATGAGATTTCTTCCAGGACTGGAGAGCTCGAGGCGAGCTTGGCCTGTAGTCATTCCATTTGAAGATCTGACACACAAGAAACCAATGAAACAGAGCGATACTTCACCAGAACCCATGGTGTCTCCGGATGCCTTAAAAAACAAGATCTCAAGCTTCATAAGGGAAGCCTGAGCCGATGGAGCCGCAGGCCCGAACGGCCTCCCTCAAGCTATGTTCAAATCTGACATTAGCTTATGGTCAGAATACTTGACCCCTTTATTTCTCTACTGCAGTCTAAACAATACGGTCCCAGAATCCCGGCGAGATGCAGTCATTCACTCAATCTACAAAGGCGGGAAGAGAAATGAACCAAAAAATTACCGAATGGTAGTGCTTCTTGATGTGGAGTCTAAGTACTTTGCAAATATTCTATTGGAGGAGCTACAGGCTTGGATTGAATCAACCGCAGCCTTCCTTTCAACCAGACGGGCTTTGTAGCTAACACTGGTACCACAACCAATTTGCTATCGCTAACCGTCTTGATGGATAAAGCGACCTGCCAACATATCCAGCTGCACTGCTTCTTTGTAGACTTCAAAGCAGCCTTCGATCGTGTGCCCAGGGCCTTTTATGGCAGAAACTAAAATCGTGGGGCATTCCACAGCCTCTACTTCAGGCAATAATTCAACTCCACACGGAAACATGGATAAGAATCAAGCTATGCGAAGGCTGCCATGTCTCCAGGAAGATCCAAACTGAAACCAGCATCAAACAAGGGTGTGTATTGGCCCCACTTCTTTTCAACTTGTTTATATCTGACCTCTCTCCAGCTCTTGACAGTGTAAACTGCACCCCCTCCTCAACTCAACGGGACTGACATCACCAAGTTGCTTTACGCCGAGGATCTGGTGCTTTTAAGCCACACAAAAGTGGGTCTCCAGAGACTACTGATGAATTGCTACCCTATACGACAAGAAACCATCTAGAGCTTAACTTGTCAAAACCTAAAACCATCTCTTTTGGGAAGCAAAAAAGGTCAACAGAAAGGTGGTACTTCAACAAAACAAAGTTAGACTCAACTTCAGTTACAAATACCTGGGCATCTTTCTGGATAGAAGAGGCTCCTTTATCAAGCACAAAAAAGCATTACAAATCAAAGCTCTGTCGTTAGACGTGGCTGCTGCAAAGTTGGCAAAACAGCTACTAGGTCCCAGCTTAACACCCATGCTGAAAATAATAAAAGCCAAAGTAATGAACTCCCTGACGTATGGCCACCAGATCACCAAAGGCACAACTAGTATACTAATAAACAAGTTAACAACAAAAATCTTTAAAAGAGCCTTTGGGTTGCCAAAATCTGCCTCACCAGCTCAAGTGAGACTTGAATTGGGTCTTCAAAATCAGCATGGAGTGGAAGCAGGTGCATTAATTAAACTGTGTCATAGACTGCGCCACGCCCAGGAGGGTTCCTTGGAGGCTCGACTCTGGCAGGAAATACAGCAAAAACAGACCAGCCACAAGCATCAGCAACTCTTGGATTACAGCCTACAGTTATTAGGCACAAAGGATCTCTGGGATATAAATCCATGTCTTCCGGTGCTAAAATCCGCCATCAAAAAATCAGTTAGATTGTGGTCCTTTCATTTGGACAGGGCGATACTCTCAAAGAGGAGACACGCCGGGGCTATAATCGCCAATTTTAAAGTGGGTGTTCAGCCGCTCTACTTGTCAAGCACATACGCACTTTATTGGAAACGCAAATTTATAGCCCTGAGGATGAGAGAATGGCCCTTTCTGAAGAACCTCCCGGAATGGCGGCGGCCGGGTAGTAGCACGGAATGCAGATTGTGTGGCTTCCATTCAGAATCAATGGAACATATCTTCTGTGCATGCACTGCTTTGCTCACAGCCAGACGGTCACTGTTGCGAGGCCTATGTATTGTGTTGAAGGTTTGATCTTGCCGCCAAACAATAATGGCCGCTCTCGACCCTGACAACACCAAGCTAAATATTGGGCTATCAAAATTTGTCCATAAAGCGCTAAAACTCCTTGAAGCCACTCTCCAATCCAAAGTCTCCACATCATAGCAGAGCGGTTGAGTTAACATACACAACATCCAAATCAGAGAGTACAAGAAACCCAGACTTATGTACTGTATTAGAACATTATCAGATCACAGTCATTTCTATTAATTTTTGTCATGTCGTAAATTGTAAATTGTTTTTTTAACCAATCAATAAAGAACATTATTATTATCACTACAGCTCAGTGTCTGTGACCTGGATGTTAATGTTCCTGTTTGTTTGCACTGTGCATGGCTATTTGGTGGGGCACCACATGTGCCGCCCTCGCCACATAGAGGAGGCTCACGTGGGGCATGGTCCTGCTAGATGCCCCCAAAGTCCCTTTCCAACTGCCTGTCCAGGGCAGTGGATTCACCTTGGAAATGCTGTGAAAAATGGACATTGCAACCCTTACGGTGCTGCCTGCGCAGGCACCACCTTCATTGCAAGGATGCAGTCAGACCAATGTCCCAATGGGGCTCCTTAAGCCTGTCGGAGGCATTCGTCTGTCCCTCCGACTGCTGTGGTGTGACCAACCACACTATAATGCAGTGGTCAGACAGCTATCCTCTATTTTTGTGGAACCACCACCAACGGCATGTTGTGGCAGTCACACTGACATCCTGATGAGGGCCTTAGTTCGTTGATTTTTTTATTATGTATATCCTTTCAATGTTTATTATATATTTTGTATTACATTTTTACATTTGAATATATGTATTTAAATATTACTATAGTTTTATCTTAGTAGTGGGTTGTTTGTTAGGGAATATGGTGAGATGTTTTTTAATTTATGAATATTTTACATTTAATGGTAATATATTTTCTTAATGGTAAATTGATTATGTAATTGACTAATCCTTATGTTAATTGTTTAATAGTTATGTTACGTTGAAAAGAACACAAAATTTAGTCATAAAGACACTCACAGTAGTAACTTAAAATCACATTTGTTGTTTTTACTGAATCAACCACACATTTAAGAGGGTGGATGCATGTAAATCTTGGTTTGAGTAACGTCACTCTCATATATAATGAATAGCCAAAAGTAACAATGTCACTCAAAAGTGTTAGTGTAAACGTACTTGTAATACATCTACATGTGTACATTTACTTATGAGAATACCCCCCCCCGTCTGCAAACATACCACCCCTTTCACATGAAACAGCAAGACACAGAGCATGTAGGAACTTGTGGTAAGAATAATGGTGTGACCTTGTATTATAAGGGGTAAAATACAATCTGCCATACATTAAAAGTATATTGCAAGTCATCTTTCCGCCTCATTCCACCATATGGTCACCAAACTCCTTGGTCCCTTGCAATATTCTTGAAATGTACGGAAGGGGGTGCTTTATCACACATAATTTTTACGGCAGGTTTTAAACTAGAGCTACTGGCAAAGTTAGTAACTGATACTTGACACTACATATATGAGGGGCACCATAAACTTGCCTGCATTATGGGGGAGCTGCTTATCCAGCTGCTGAGGACTTGCTGTCCCACAACACCATGCAACAACTCAACACTCTGTAGCTGAGGAAGCGCTACACAAGCGTTGTTGTCATCTTGCTGCCCAGGGGCATTGTGAACTTGCCTGCTTTTCAGGGGTGCCACTCTCCAAGCCGCTGGGAACTTGTTGTTTCACAAAACCTTGCAACACCTTAACACTCTGCAGCAGAGGAAGCACTAAAAAAGCACCAAGCCAAGGCCCAGGGATGCCCTATTTACACCTGTCAGAGGCTGGAAGAGGCTGGGATGGGCCACTCCCTTAGAAACTGGTCAATTTCTTTGTTTGTAGCAGTGTCGGCTGGAACCTAGTGTTTGAAAGTCTGGCAAATGGTTCAATGGACTAGCACTTATGTGTTTCTCTTTAATAGTGATGCCTAGAGATAATTTAAACTGTCTTGCTTGAAGCAGGTGGTGTGCTCCCTGGACTTTTTTCATCAAGGCATCCTATATAATGGGAAAAAGGAAAGTCACTGATGGAGCGTCAGACACAGCCAAACCGAAAATGAAATCGATTAAATGAGAAGGAAGTCATTGCATACTAAGCAACATAGATAATATAGATACTATTTTAGATGAATGTGTTGCCATTTTAAACACCAACCTCCCTCAGTCCAGAGAATAGTCTGCCCCGCTTGCTAGCTCACCAGTGATTAAAAACCATAATCGTATTCACTCTATGTTAAAGAAGGTGAGAGGGAAAGAAAGGAGCTGTGATCGGCGCAAAGGCCACCTTGAAGTTGTTCCAACCTGAGTGTCACTGAGTTGCAAACACAGGCCCGGGATGGTCCGGTTATTGAGTGTAGTAATCTCTTTTCTTCATAGTATAACAAAGGAGAACTGTCAATGTGTAAGGATAATGTCAATGATAAAGTGATCACTGAAGGGGAGTGCTGCCTTAGAAATGAGTAAAGCGGGTGGGTGTTAGGTTGACCAGATGATTTTGGCAAACCTAATAGAAATTGTGGCTGCCACGGTTTAGTAACATGAACCGTAAGACCTGCTCTAAACTCTCAGATGTGTTCCCACTTGAAGAATGTCCTCCAGGCTCCTCTCAAAGATAGAAGAAGGAGATGGGAGGGGCAGAAATCCACCCGGGGTGGATCTAAAATCTGAAGATTCCAGACCAGCAGTGAGGGGCTAGGAACAAGGTATTGTGATTTGGAGACAATGCCAATTAGGCAGCCCTCATCATTGTCTCCTAGGGGCCAGGTCCATAGGAAGATTTACATCAGAGTTTTGACCATTATTGCGGGCCCACAGTCTATTTAACCCAGGTCTCCAAGATGGCAGAGGCGGTAAAGGAAGGAAAGGATTCCCTAATAAAAATGCTAATTTTTTGGTTTAGTGGGGTCTGACAGTGCCTCTCAATCATGAGGGAAGCTATAGTGATAAGAGAAGTACCTAAAGACAAAGTCTTGGTGGCCAGCCTGATGGGGATAGACGCAAGGACTTTCTCTAAAGGTAACACTGAAATCCAGCTTAAATAGAAGCAAGTGAAGCCTACTCTTGGTGGCAATCTTTCACTTGGTGGAGCCCAGGAGTTACAGGAGATATACAATGCAATGGAGACCAGTTGAGTTGATCAACTGAAAACGCAGATGAGCCCCAGGTTTAATGGAGCTGGAACTTCCTCTGTCCTAAGATATACTGAAGTCTAAGGAGAGTTGGCAGCTCCATTCAAACATAGCTTGAGTAGAGCCTTGGCCAGTGCTGGCAGTGACACTGATACAGATTCCAGTCTCAGTATTGAAATAAATAGTGAGATTGAAGACAAGTCGTATTTATTTAGAGAAGATAACTGGGCATCTAGCCCAGGGGAAATCAGGAGTTTAATTGAGGTTGCTGGCGATGGCATAAAGATCCTCTCTTGGAATGTGGCAGGGATTAGTAAGAAGCTACCTGAATGCGAAAGGAATATCTATGTTGACCCCTATGACATGTGCCTAGTCCAAGAAACATGTTGTGCCCCCATACATAGGAGTGGGTTTAACTCTTATTGTAATAATACAACTCAATCAGGCAGTGGAAGACCCTCGGGAGGGCTAATGATCTGAATTAAGACAACACTAGGCTTTAAAATTTACCAAGTCAGCTTTGATTCACTGGATATATTGATAACAACGGACTCTAGATCTTTTGGGAAAATCGCCTTGGATTGTGCCACTAGTGGATTTTGAGATTTTTTATCCAAACGTACGAATGGGCCTCATATTTTGATGACATTTACTGGGGCATAGAGGAGTTGGGAAGGGAAGGGGAGGATCCCCTTGTTATCCCTGAGCTAAACTGGGGCATAAAGGAGCTGGAAAAGGAAGGGGAGGATCCCATATTTATCCCTGAGCTAAACAGTTCTAGGTGCCTGTGATTTGAGCAAAGTAAAACCATGGCTGCAATAAAATCATGCCTCTAAAGTCCCCGGCCCAGCTATGTTACCTGATGATCTCTATTTGGTTTACCTTGAAGTATGAAGCTCCTATATAAATTTACTATCCAATGCTATTTTGCAGGGAATGGATATACCACCATCCTGCATGCTTGCAGAGATCATCCCTATTTTAAGAAGGGGTCACGTAATGAAACAGGAAATTACAGTCCTATCAGTCGGATTGACGCATTACAAAAATGCATTTGTAAACAGGTACTGGCCCACCTGTGAATGTGGATACAAAACAACCACATGTTATCAGACCTTCTGGCGGGCTTTGCCAGCAATATCTCTACAATAGTCACCAGAAGTAAATTATGTAGGGAGTTCCTAAAAATGGGTTTACTAGAGAGTCTTTTGGATATTTTAATTTGGCTGCTTTCGGACAACTGTGCCAAAGTAAGATGGGGTATCAGGGTCAGTTGGCTGATCCTTTTTGGATTGATTGTGGTGTCAGACAAGGCTGTGTCATTGCACCAACCCTGCTTTCCCTTTAACGGGGTAGTTGACCATCTGGGCAGGGATGGATGCAATTCACCAAAAGTGGATAGAAGTGGGTGCCTGCACTACATTTTGCGGATGATACACTGCGGATTTCTAAATCCCCCCCCCCCCGGGGTCTGCAGCAATTGCTAAATGATTTTACTGCATTTTGTGGGGAGCGGGGGCTCGAACCTAATAGCTCAGAAATTAAATTTATAGTTCTTAGCCCAACACACCAAAAGAAACAGGGTGGATTACAGATGCACATAGGCAATAGTCAAATTGAGCACGTGTCCAGTTCCACTACCTTGGTATAAGACTATTGCCCAATCTCAGCTGAGATTTACAACTCCAAAAAGCATATGTGTTACTATCATACCAAGTTGCTAAGATCATGAAAATCCAAAAGAAGACCGTCTCGAAGAAAGTAGCCCCGGCCCTAGAGGTATATAACATAAAGGCATTAGGAGCAGTTATGTATGGCTCAAAAATCTGGTGTTTTCTTAAGGACCAGACTATTGAAAGCAGCAGAGCACAAACTTTTAAGTTCTATTATAAGTCTCCCCTTGGTCCCAGTCTACCAATATGGCACAAAAGGAACTAAGAGAAAAGCTTAAGTGTAGAATTTCGATGAATTGACTCCCCAGTTCTTGAACTTACAGGGAGGACCTAAGTGAGTTAAGGGGATGCTATTAAAATCCCCAGGCTGAAAATCATGAAAAACCTTTTGTGTAGACTGAGCCTGAAGAGTTTTTGGATAAACCCTAATGACTTGACCTCAGCCAAAGCCAGTCTAAAAAGTATACTTACTTGGAATCTATGGCAATATAAAGGGTTACTAGTAACACAGGCAGACTGACTGGGGAATTTCTGAATTTAATGCTATGAGTCCACTATAGGTGAAATAGAACCAATAATCGCATGCAAACTGTATATACAGTTTAGATATATGTTGCTAACATCAGGGTGCTTTGCAGTAAGTGGACACATGTTGAATATGATTTATACTCAGGATGTACGGCAGCCCAGGAGACTGTAACTCACATATTATTCTTTTGTCCAGCATATGTTATTCAAAGAAATGCATGTAATCATCTATTTGTAGGTCCCTGGGAACAAAAAAGCACCTGGAGGACTACAGAATACTTAGCGCAGACAAAAGATGAGTGTTAGTGTTTGCTATTGCCAGATTCTTAATGTCAGTGTGGGTTTATTTAAAAACCCATTGTGCCGCTGGCGAGTAATTTTAAATACCTGAACAGGTGACGTACCAGCGGTACAAGTTGCTTTAAATAAGCCACTAAGGGGCATATTCACAAAAAGCTATCGCCGAATTAATGGCACTTCATCGCAGCCAAATTTGTGATACATTTACCTCCCCATTTGCAAGCTGGTGCTAACAGCCCACAGCACCAGATTACCCACGCTGCTAATGAGATGCATTGTAGGCATTCCTGTGCCAAAAGCCGCAAAAGCACCACACCTCAGCATTCACAATGACCAGCCAGATCTTCGATAAGAACACAAAACACGTGCTAAGGCGTGTTAGCAGCAGGAAATTAAGACCTGCTCTGACCTGGTGTAAAGTCAGACCAAAGCCTGCACCACAAAAGAGAGTCTAACCCACAGCTATACCTGAAGACAAACAGATGCCATGGAACAACTGAACATGCAGCACGGACATCCAAGAGGGCCACAACACCCACCGGGACCACCCCCCGGGACCACCCCTTCCTGGCACCCCGACCAAAGATATGCCACATCAGCTACACCTGAACATGTATGAAATAATCTGCCTGATTTCGCACAATCACAACTGGTGACATGCATGTGTCGTCACAGAATTGAGCATCACACATTCACTTTTGAAGAAAACAATGAAAATTTATTGAAATTAACACAGTAATAAAATGAAGACACATGGCGGCTCCCCTCGACACAATACGTAGGTCACAGCCTGCAAGACAAAAA
Source organism: Lissotriton vulgaris (assembly GCF_964263255.1). Lineage (NCBI taxonomy): Eukaryota > Metazoa > Chordata > Amphibia > Caudata > Salamandridae > Lissotriton > Lissotriton vulgaris. The sequence continues at coordinate 439,973,339 of NC_141691.1, read as the reverse complement.
ACATGATGAGAAGGTGTGTACTGCGCACATCAAAGGACAGAGAGAGAGCAAAGGAGAGAGAGGGAAAAAGAGAGGGGTAGAGAGATAGAGACAGAAGCAGAGAGGGGGGGAGAGGGAGGGAGAGAAGAAGAGAGGGGAGAGAGAGAAAAAGAGAGGGGGAGAAAGAGAGATTAGAAGAGAGGGAGAGAGAAGAAGATAGGGGGAGAGAGAGAAGAATATAGGGGGAGAGAGAGAGAAGAAGAAGAGAGGGAGAGAGAGAGAGAAGAAGAGAGGGAGGGAGAGAGAGAGAGAAGAAGAGAGGGGGAGAGAGAGAGAAAAAGAGAGGAGGAGAGAGAAAGAGAGAGAAGAAGAGAAGGGGCGAGAGGGAGAGAGAGAAGAGAGGTGAGAGAGAGAGAGTGCTGCCCCTGTGCAGGCAGGCCACACTACTCACTTGCTGCCACTAGTGCCACTAGTGTGTCTCCAACTCACCCAGTATGTATAGCAGTACACCAGGTCACACATCAGAGTCAGAGCCGTCATCTGAAACAGAGTCCAGATGCATGACTGGCACAGTACACACACTTACACAAGGCAACATCACCGGCCCGCACATACACACCCAGGCAGAGGCACCCCAACCCCTCCCGCCGCCCATTGGAGCATGCCCACCCATGCACACTCGGGCCTCACTGCCCGCCGTGTAGACAGGATGTCCCACCACGTGCCACTGCAAGCCACAAGCCCAGTGCACGAGGACATGGCACCCTTAACACCATGCCACCACGCTGAGCAGGCCACCATGTCTCACATCTGGTGCGGGGTTTTGATTACTCCATGGCATGTGACAGGCTGCATACCCACTCAGCCCAATAGGTGTCACTAACTCTGTGAACCCGGATGCAAGGCCACGTGGCTGTAGGTCCACGCAGCCCGCTGGCCTTGCCTAAACTGCGGTTCAGCAAGGCACAAAAATCCTGAGCAGTCAGGACCGCCGGGATGGGGCATCATCGTAGGCTGCACACCCGCTCAGCAGCTTATGGTGCCAATGATTCAGTGCGCCCAAAGTCACCTACCCATGGCGGGGTGCCTGTGCCGGCCGCAATCCAGCGGGTGCCACAAACCCTGTTCAAACCCAGTCAGCATCCCCTGGTGGGGTGTCAGTGCCGGCACAATGCAGCGTTGGCCACAAACCCTGTTCAACCGCAGTCAGTGTCCCGTGGCGGGGTGCCTGTGCCGGCCACAATGAAGTTTGTGCCACAAACCCTGTTCAAATTCAGTCAGCGCCACGTCATGGTAAGCGCATGCTGACCTCAAGGCCTCAGGTCCATCATCCAGTCGCCACCGGCAGAGGGGTATATGACGTCGTCGGCCCCTTAGATTTGCGGGGTACATGGCCTGTGATGCTTGTGGCGGATGAGTGTGGTGTGTGTACAAACTTGCCCTCAGGGAGTGGCTGTGACATGCTGGCAACTAGACCAGTGACGTGCACACCACCAGCGAGTACACCTGCGACGGGTAGCAATGAGGCCCACCCTCAGGGCGTTAGCAAAGTGGTCTGGCCTGTCGTACGCCAGAACATGGACTCATGGGCACTGGGCATGGTTCAGTCTAGGTCCGGACAAGGAAGTGGCTGATGTGTGTGTCCCTTTTGTGGTGTCCACGGGACCCATTACACAAATTGCTATGGATAACCCTCTGACTGGCATCCCACGCCTGGAAAATCACTGTCCCTACATTCATCCACACATACATGCATGAATGATGAAAGTCATGACACAGCAGTGCATCACTAGATGTTTATTGCACATCCAGTGAAGTTCTGCAGCTGGAGCGGTACAGGGCAATGCAAACTACACAATATGGGCCCATGGAGGGCCAGCCAGAGTCCATCCAGGGATGACAAGTCATGAAGAAGAAGAAGGGTCCAGTCCACAGTCTGGTCGCCTTGTCATTGGTCATCAAACAGGATGTGACAGTCCATGTCGCTGTCCAAGGTGAGTGCATCTGAGTGAATCAGGGGTCAGTTTAAGGTCATGAGGCCATTATCGGGACCAAGCAGAAACAGGCCAGGTGACAGAAATGAATGCTACTGAGTCTTTCTGATCACAGGCACATCCATGTTCTCGTACCCGGATGTGTGCTCTGGCCCACCTGTGGGTGTTGATGTATCGGCTGTGGCACGGTGTGCCATTGACACATCAGGGGGTGGAGGTGGATTGTCTGCCGCACTGTGTGCCACTGACACATCAGATGCACGAGTGGTTAGGCCTGCTGCACTTGGAGGCCGAGACACACCAGGGGGCAGAAATGTGGGTGGTGTAGATGTGGGTGGTGTGGGGGCAGCAGCATTCATCAATTCCACGCCTTGTGGCAGCAATGCCATGATAAGGGCAGGGCATGGTAGATCCCAGCTACATTCCGCTGATGTGCAGCAGTAGCTGTCATCCTTTCCTCCTCCATCCACACCATGTCCTCCATGAGCCTCCGCATGTGTGCCAGCTCAAGGCTGTTACCGCAGGAGCCACTCTGAGCAGACAGGTGTTCTCCTATCCATGTCATGACCCCAGCAATGTCAGCCAGGGCTTGTTGTGGACCATGGAGTGAGCCTACACACCGAAGGATGGCTTCAAGTTTGGTTGCAATGATGCCCAAGCTCAATCGCACCTGCTCTCTGGTCTCCCTCTGGCACTCCAGCACACAGTGTTGGAATGCCATGTGTTGTTCCTGGGGGTCTTGGGGGAGTGCCGGCACAGTAGGTGCCTTGTGCTGTGTGCTGTGGGTAGTGGGTGGGTTCTCCTTGATGTAGCTGGGCTGTCCTATCCTGGAGGTGAGTGGTGGATGTGGTCAATTATGTCTTGAATGGTTTTGGTGTCGATGCTCGTGTTGTCCTCCTCGTCATCAGTGAAGAGTGACTGGGACTGCTAAGCAGGCAGTGTTGACGGTGCCCCTGTGATGTGAAGGGAAGATGGTGTATTACAATGTGTCCACATGTATGTAGCCACATGGTACATGTTGACATTCAGACAGCATGGCATTGTACATTGTGACAGTCTGTGGATCTGGGCGAAGACCCGGAGTCATTGTGGGTGTGCACTGTGCTCTGCTTGATTGTGCATGTGTGCCATTGTGCCCATCTCCACCTGTCCCCCCAGTACCTGGTGGTCACTCACCCTGTTGTGGTTGTGCTGTGTTGTGTCGAGCAGGTTCCGCTCCCCCGTCTCCGGCCACAGTGTCCACACTGATGACTATCGACATCAGCTCCTCCATGTCATCCAGCTCCAGCGTTGGTGCTGTGCCCCCATCTCCAGTCTGCGTCGCTGCCTTCTGGTTAGCGGAGACTATCTCCTTGCTCCGCCGCTTGATGTCATTCCATCGCCTCTTGACCTTATCCATTGTCCTTTTGTGCTCACCGACGACATTCACCTTTTCCACGATGTCCCGCCATATCCCATTTTTGGTGCCCAATGACACGTTGGAGGTAACAAACAGTTTTTGAAGGTGTTCCATCACCTCCGTGACCATGATCCTGTTCACCTGGGGACTGAACTTCGTCTTCGTATTCTTCTTGCCCTCCTCAGTCCCCGAGGTCCCAGACTGGTCGTCCAGGGTGCTTGTTGGGTTGAGCTTGTCCTGTTGCGCCTGCTCCAGCTGCCTCCATGGTGCTTGGATGTTTGTGTTTGGGTGATTTTTCTACTTTTATGGTGATTTTTCCTACCTGCCAGGTGTGTATTGCAGGCCTGGTGTTGCTTGTCACAGATTTCCTCTTTGGTCTTTGGCCCATCACAGGTTTTTTGGTGTTGTAGATTGTGTTTTTGTCTACATCGAGGTGGTTGTATCGCGGACATTGGCCGCGGTTTTGGCAGACTATCGCATGCTACCGCCGTGTTGTGAATTCCACGTTGTCACAGAGTTGTTTTCCTGTGATAGGCTGCAATGTTGAAAGTTGTGTTACGCTACTCTTGCTGTAGTTATCACACGTTCTTGTGAAATTACCCCTGAGTGCCTAGAAGCTGCAGGCTAAGTGGTCTTTTTATAAGAGGCGTGATACATTTCTCTCACTTCTGGTCCAACCAGATGACAATTTTGCTGGTTATGGATGCATTTACTGTATTTAGAACTTTTGATATTATTTCCCTACTTTGCTGTTTTGTAGGTCTTTTTAACTTTTTTAAACATTTTCAATTGTTACATTTTACAGAGTCACTGTCTTATCAGTCTTGAAGAGTGTGTTTGCTTGCAAGGTTAGCACTTTGCAGTCTATAAAAGTTCCCTGGCATAACATTGCCCATGTTTGCACTTTATGAGAACTATTCTTGAAATGTATGTAAGTTAGAAGGCACCTTTGGCTCGAGCACGGTGCAGCAAGGGAAAGGAGTTGATTGTGCTGTCAGTGTATAATATGAGGGAATGTATTCATATCTGGTTTTATATATTGTACATTGCTTTTATGATCTGGTAGATCGAAATAAAGCTTTTTAAACAAATGAAACTACACTATCAGCTGACTTCTTTGTTTTACAGAATGCGTCCAGTTTACATTAGTGTGAAAAGAAATTACCAGATATGTAAAGAAACTAATGCTGGCATATTTTATTATGTTTATTCATTTCACATTTTGAACAAAACAAAATGCTGTGCAATTTAGCAATAAATGATGTAAAATCTATGTTCATCCATTTTGAGGTTTTGTAATATTATTACTGTTTGGGAAACCTTTTGAAGGGAATAGACTTCAGAATCTAATCCACAGCCAAGTATGAACCCAGTATGAGCAGAGGTAGAATAAGAGCATGAGGTTGATTTAATAGTTTTCAGATTGTTTACATCATCACAAACATGACAGATATCCTGTACTTGCAATAAGGTAGACAGGATATCCATCACGTCTGTGACAAAGTAACCGGTCTGTAATCATGGGCGAATTTTGCGAATCTGGCGTTCGTGAATTTAGCGAATTTGCGAACTCGCAATCCGCAAAATCCGCAAATTCCCGGGAATATGCGGATTTCTTTTTTTTTTGTGTTCGCAAGTGTTTCTGCCAGTTCGCGAGGATTTGGTAGTAGTTCGCAATTGCGAACTTACTTATCGGCTCGCAACGGACGCGACTATGTTGTTTCTACATCTGGTTCATCATCACAGCCTCCCAGCACCCTCTGTTTCACCACTGCCACCCTCTCTTTGACCCATGCCACCCTCTGTTACATCAATGCCACCCTCTGGTTCATCATCACTGTAGAAGATGGGGGGAAAAGCAAGCACACCTGCCCTGCTTCAACTGACATGAATTAATTTGAGGTTAGTTTATTAACAACACCTGCCCTGCCCCAACTGACAATAATGAATTAGGGGCTAATTAATGTGTCACTGAATTTGAAGTTCCAGCCTGGCACCTGCTTGTCTGCTCCCTTAGCTGTAAATCAGGATCTTTGTGGCATACAGTTAAGGTCATAGCAGGGTCACACAATTGTTGCAAACAGGCAACCAAATTCTGGAGGGCCCCCTCAGGAAGCACAACAGGGAATCGTTACAAATCATGAGATTGACCTTTTGCACCTGCTCATTTGTTTTGCTTTTGCAAAAATCATTTTTCGGTAATTTTGCGCTATTTGCGAGGCTCGGCGTCGTGCGAAACCGACCGCGGAAGCCGCCAATTCGTGCGAATGATCTTTATATTTTTTTGCAGCGTGTCATTTCGCGAGTTTTTTTGCAGTATTCGCGAGCCGCTTGCAGCGCAACACGCGAATTCACCCCAAGGTCGAGTACGGGCGCGGCCATTTTGTTTGCGTGACGTATTTCCGTTTCCGCCCGCTATGTGTAATCTCGCGAGTTCGCACGAGATCGCGAGGAAAATTGCGTGCGAACTTACTTTCGCGCTCGTGAACGGGCGGCCATCTTGTTTTTCATTCATTTCCTGTGTCTGGGCATGGCGTTTATCCTCTTGCTATCTTTGCCATCCTTTGCTTGTTTTCAGTTTTTTTTCGAACGATTTTGCTTCTTATCTATCCCTCTCTTTTCCTAGCTGTATATTTTTGTCTTTTCTGCTATTTTTGTTTACTTTTAACCTACTTTTTAAACTCTTTTCTTTTCTTCTTCCCTACCCTATTCCTTCTTAATTTTCTACTTCCTACCTTACCTGCCCAGACCATGGTGAAGCCAGGCGCCGTGAAGCTGCCCAGGCACTTGAGGGATGCAGCGGCGGCGGGGAGCAGGAGTCCTGGACCCCGTGCCAGGACAGCATGCGGGCGATTGAGGGCGGAGCAGGTGACACGACGGGAGATCTTCAGCCCGGAGGAAGTGGGCGCGCTGGTCTACTTCGTCCAGCGCCGCTTGCCCAGGACCATCGCGGGAGGCGGCAGGATCGCGGCCGGCTACAACATCCGGGAGCGCCGGAAGCGGTGGCAGAAGGTGTGCTGGGCCATGTCCCAACTCTCCGGGGTCCAGCGCACCTACAGCCAGGTCACCCACCGCTGGACGAACGTCCTGGACAGGGAGCGCGACCTGCTGGACCAGCTCGGCTTGGAGATCCCCTGGCTTGGTGAGTAGTAGTAGCTATTTCATCATTCACTACTATGTTTTCTCCTGCTCTGTGTTGTTGTATTGCAAATATTTGTTTTTTACATGGAGCAAGCCAATAATGCTGCTGATGATTACATTGTAGTTAAATTATATTTCAAAATCTTCTGTGCATTTCAGGTGCACTGCTCTCCTTCTCAGTGGCGTTGCTACTATGCTTATTTGTTTTCTATTTTGTGGTCTCATTGGCCTGAGTAACAATTATGTATGAGTGTACTTCACAGAACTGCGTAATGCTAGACACTAGGGGGCAGATTAAATTTACAAGCCCCTTGCGCCACGTTTACGCTGCCTTGCGTGACGCAACAGCGGCGTAAACGTGGCGCATCCCTGCGAGTCATTTACAGCGTGACGCATCTAGGGAGATGCGTCACGTTATAAAGCCATGGGCCTGCGCCACAATGGGTGCATTCCTAGTATGCAGGGTGGGCGGTCCTGCGGCTGTGCGCCTCGCAAAAGTGCCTGCGTGAAATCTACAAGATTTAACACAGGCACTTCTGCGACGCTGCTACGTCAATTCAATTCCTTATGCCTGCTTGAAGCAGGCGTAAGGAATGACACAGCATGTTAAGTATTGGGTGGCCCTGAGCATTACTGGAGTTGCATTGCGTTGGCGACGTGACTCCAGAGATGCGTCACGCAAGTGCCTACCCTTGCGCCAGGGCGCGCCGCATTGTAAATGAGGCGCATCTGCCGTGTCGCAAGGGTAGTTTTGCATGACGCATTTAATCTGGCGCATCTCTGGAGATGCGCCAGAATGCGTAAGTAAGTATGCCCCTAAGGGGCAGAATTGCAATTACCGTTGCATCCCTGCAAAGTAGCAGGGATGCACCAGTAATTGTGCGGCCCGCTACCACCACCAAACATGGTGCGCCGTATTTGCAATGCGGCGCACCATGGGCCCAAAACGTCATCGAAGCTTTACTGCTGGAGTTGCGTCGCAACGATGGCGCAGCTCCAGCAATGCTCTGGGGTACCCTATCTCCCCAATGCTGGGTCAAGCCGTACGTCTGCTTCAAGCAGGCGCAGGGTTTGTGTGACGCATCATTGTCCTAAAGGTGACTGATTGAAATTTTGTAGATTTCCCTCAGCCACTTTTAGGATGTGTTGCAGCGCAGGAATGCCCTCCCTTGCGCCGGAACGCCCCCTAATGGCGCAGGGCTTTATAACTGGATGCATCTCCCAAATGAGTCACGTTGTTATAATATTATACGCCGCACCACGGCGCCTCTTTTGTTTAGCTGCTGCGTCACAAAAGTCACGCAAGAACGGAGCAAAAGAGCCGCAAGTGGCTTAAATCTGCCCCTTCCTTTGTACCCCTGACAATAAGAAAAATAGTGGTGGTGGATTGATAGTTTGACTATTTAAATGACTGGTTATGTAGCAGGCAACTGTTAGTGTTGTCACTGATCTGACTGAAATCACAATGGAGTTTGTCTGTCACTTTGCGTCTTGCCTGCAGACTGCTGCCTGCCAGTCCTAGGTGAACCTTTCAGTACTTTGTTTAGTGAGTTATGTGACTCGCAGGTCCGCAAATCAATGAAAACTAACCCTAATCAATATAATTTTGCAGAAATATTTTGTTATTGTTGTTTTGAAATGTTTGATTTGGTTGACATTGACAAGCAACAATCATCCATGTTTTCTGTTCTTTCTTTCATGTTGTACGTCAGCTCCCCCCAGGGGCGAGGGGACACAGGAGCAGCAGGCGGCGGATGCTGTTGAACAGGGCCAGGATCGGGCAGGCGAGGGCTCCTTTGCTGGCCCCAGTAAGTTTTCATTTTAGACTAGTAACTATTTTTCCTAGCGTTCCTCATTTGATTTTTTCAAAATCGTCTTTGATCTTCTTGTAGACTGTATCGAAATTCTTATCCTGCCTCTACTATGACTCCCTGTGGTATTACTAGATTTTTCTTATTAGTCTGTCTGTGTAGCTAACTAAGATTGCACGGTTGGCGAAACTCCCATTCTAGTCAGCAATAGCTCTATCAACTTAGTGCAGTGCAGTCCTCTGGGATTGTCCATAATGTCTTTTGAAGTGTTCTATCTGCTTTGAAAATTCCCAACTATAAAATGTGAATGACCACCAAGAAAGAATAAGATACTACCTCTTGGTTTGGATAGGAGGACAATCCATACCACTACTGTTGAGGGGACAATTCTTCTGCAGAAACAACTATGGACAATAAATAGTGCATTGCTTATCAATTATAATAGGCGCTGTTAGAGTTTCCACATACCTCTGTGATAACAGACTTTGAACCCCCAATGTCCTTACTGACTGACTACATAGTGTGGCACAGTCATTTACCTCCTGAATTCATCGATGATTGATCCCCAATGATGATTATTCAACGTAGCTCAAGAGTACGGAGTCAGAGTCAAGAAGTGTCAGAGGCACGGACTTATGCTTGCAAAAATTGCAAAACCTTTCGCTCAGTCACTCTAGTCTAGACCAAAAAACACAGAGTCTATTTAAGTTTTAAAACTTTATTAAAAGTAAACACATTTATTAAAATGAAGTCATAATAAAAAAACTAAACGTTTAACTAAGAATGGAAAAGTGGTTAGTGCTGACGATTAATTGAAGACATTTCTTGTGGTCGAGCCGAGCTCTCACCTTGTTTCAACTTGATCTTGTTTTTAGAAGTCCATCTTCTGTCTGTGTGGAGAAAAATGGTGCGTGTTAAAAAACCAGCCTTCATCAGTTGTGCCAAAAAGTGCAGCAAGACAACACCCTTCCCTGGAAAAAGGGACATTTTTTTTTACTTTAGAGTACACAGTCAGAAATTACATTGTTTTCACGTGTCTTCATTCCTAGACCAAATACTAGTGAGTGGTTTATTCTAACATTCTTAAATGTACTTTGTAGGTGGAACATCTGGTGGCGGGGCCAACGCGGAGGTGGTGGTGCTCGACACGGAGGCAATTCCTCAGGGGAGGAGGCAGCGGTTCCAGTGCCGGCTGTGAGAGTTCAGACGGTGGTGGTGGCAGGCAGAGGTAAGCTCTTATATCTTCCTTACTTATTGAGATTGAAGACGTGGCTGGGAAGGAAAGAATATGAGATGCATGGCTGAGTGAATGATGAAGCAATGATTGGTGGAAGGACAACAGCCTGGGTGGGTGACACAGAAACTGTATGTGTCTATAATATACCTAATCATACTACTATCTGACTCTTAGATAGCATATGTGTATCTAGAGCAGGGGTACTCATAGTACGGCCCGCGGGCCGGTGGCGGCCCGGCAAGCCTTCCTTGGCGGTGCGCAGACCTTGCAGACAATCACTGCTCCCCGGGCCCCCACAGAGCAGAGGCTTTGTTGTATTTCACCTGTTAGCACCCTGCATCTCCACTCTGACAATCACTGCTCCCCCGGCCCCCACAGAGCAGAGTGGAGATGCAGAGCCACAAAGAGGTGAAATAGAACAAAGCCTCTGCTCTGTGGGGCCTGGCAAGCAGTGATTGTCAGGGTGGAGATGCAGGGGCGCTACAACAAATAAAGCCTCAATAATATGTTAATGGTCTTTTAAAGACCTGTTAAGTACTTTGGTGTGGCTGTCTGTGTGTGCGCGTTGAGGAAGCTGTCTCAGCCCGGGCTGAAGGCTGACACAGACAGACACACACACAGTGAGATGACAGAGGGGGAGGGAGAGGGAGGGCAGGAGGTAGAGAGAGATGGAGAGGGAGGGCAGGAGGGAGAGCAGGAGGGAGAGAGATGTATGTAAATGCTGGGTCTGGTGGCTCAGTGGATGAAGGCATCTGCTGCAGGGACCTGTGTGCAACGTCATGGTCACAAGTTTTCGTTTTGCTCTAGCCCCGCCCCCTCTGACTCCGCCCCCACCAGTGCGGCCCTCGGCCACAAACTACACTGTAAATTTAGCCCCTGAGAGAAAGTTTGTGAGTACCCATGATCTAGAGAGAGTAGACGGTCAGTGGATGAACTAAGTGTAACTTTGAAGAGCATGTAACACAGCACCCGCAAGTCCGTTCCAGTGTAGGAAAGGCAAGGAAAAGAAGTTGTAATTTTGTCCAAATACTACCATCAATAGTAGCAGTAGTTTGTATTGCAAGCACAGCATAGATCCGGTTATAACGGTGGCCACTCCCTACCTCTCTTAATAAGTTTAGTAGTACTCAGTCATTCATGTGTGGATGTATCACTGGTCACTCAATAAAAAGCAAAGCACCTAAAGTCATCCCATATGTAAGCAAAAACATCCCATGTGAAGTGATAGATAAACAGATTATTTATCTTCTTCATTTTTCCATTTCAAGTACTCATTTGCACTGTAGGGTGAAAGTTAAATTAATTAAGCAGTTGCCCTTGTAACAGAGTATTCTCAGTGCCACCCGTAATAGAAAAGTAAGTAAGAGCTTCACCACCTGCATGTACTGGACCGGTACAGTAACGCAAGTCTAGGTCACTCATCATGGCGTGCGTCTCTTTTTCTCGGGTGCAAGTTCACTGCGCTGGCATTATGCTGGCTTGCAGAAGATAACGTACCAATTTTCCTAAACAAGAGACAAGAAGAAGAATAAGACTGGTGTACTTTCATAGTCGACTCCAATGGAAGTCCATAGTGCTCGTAGAATTTGTTCCTTAAACTCCCACTAATGTTAGAGCAAGGATGAAGAAGTGGGAGGTTAGATAGATACTGGCCTCAATAGTTATGTTAAGCGCTTGCAAGTTGCTAGTTGTACTGCAACACAAATTTCTGCTGAATGATTGAGTTAATCTTAAAAAGCATTGGTTACAGACTATGTCTTTCTTTCTTCATATAGATGCTCCTTCCAAACAAACAAGGAGGAAGGAGCTGGCTAGAGCGGCCCAGCAACGGAGGATCGCTGCCACTGTTGCAGAATATCGGCGGCTGGTGGCCCTGGAGGACGACGAAAGTGTGCAGTCGACCACAACGTCGTCTGCATCGGCCTCCGTGCCCCCACGGGCTGCCACCCAGCACAGTGCTCCAGCCAGACTGAGCCGGGCTGCCAAAGCCAAACGCCACCGCCGAGCAGCAAGGACAACAGCTGCCTCTCACAGCCATTGTAACTGCAAGGCACACCTGCGCCGTAGTACCCTGAGGGTGCCCCGCCTTCAGCAGGAGCTCCACCACTTTACAAACGTGTTGGAGGGGCTCCGCGTAGAGCACGCCTTGCTCCGCCAGGAGTATGATGCCCTGGCCCAAAAATTAAACAGCATCCACCCATAGTGTCCCTTGCCCCTTTTTTTTAGAGACTTTTGGGGGGTGGGAATCGGGAGTTGGGGTTGGGACTTTTAAAGGACAACCGTTGGGGTTAGGGAGGGTCTTGCGGGAGATTATTTTGTTATGGATATAAATATACTTTTTCAAACTTTATCTGAGCATACCTGTTTTTTACTGCTTGCCTGGTGGGTGGGGGTTCAACAGTAACTTTGTTTTCCTGAAAGTTTAGTTCCATTTTCTTCCTTTAAGTGTAAATGCCCAAATGTTTTCAACACTAAGTGCCTCTCACAGAGTAAGTGAAGTGAATTCAAGAGTCCTAGGACTTTAGTAGTACTACCGTCAGTCTCTCGTCTCTCCTAATACTCCATTATACTCCCTCCCACCAAACGCTTATCTTACCTGTAATTTGTGTTTGAAAGTAGGGCTAGACCCAGGGCTGGCTCCACGGGAAACAGCGAATAAGGTTGGCGATCCTGGGCGGATAAAATTTCCTCATAGCGGTGGTACTAGTGGTGTGACACAGTGGCAGTTGCATGCCTGTGTTAAAAAAGAAAATGAAATCTGGTTTGTCCTCCTGAGCAATACAACGGTACAATAGAGAATATAGCAGGTGACAGTACACTAGAACAGTGCCACATTGTAGCCTTACAAATGGTAAAGTATAAGTACTAATTCAGTTGAAGTTCTTTGACATTAGCCATGGGTCTTTGTCAAGCAGAGTAAGAATATATCCTCGGATTGCTTCACCAGCCTGTTGCTATCACCTTATCCTCCCCAGCAAGTGTGTGGATTTATTGCTGTAATTTAGTCACACATCAATCAAAACCACACAGCCCGGGGGAAGAGTGTTAGGGTTTGAAAAATGGATGGGTTCGGGGGTTTTTGGGAAAGGTTTTGGGAGACAAGAAAAAATAGCACAGCATTTCTAATTTCTAATTTCTAGGTTTGGTAAAGCGCAACAGCTACCCCAGCAATGGGGTGTCCCGGCGCTAGCAGACAAGCAAACTCCTACTGAACGGGGAGGGGAGGCTAAGAACCCTAGGGAGCGGGAAAGAGGTGGGTCTTGATAGCTTTGCGAAAGGCCGGGAGACAGTCTATGGAGCGGATGCTGAGGGGGAGATCGTTCCATAGTTTGGGCCCTAGGACGCTAAAGGAGCGGCCACCAGTGCGACTAAGTCTGATTCTGGGGACTGTCAGGAGAAGTTGATTAGAGGAGCGAAGGTCGCGGCCAGGGACATAGGGTCGGGCCAGATTTCGCAACAGAGGGGGATTTCCCTGTTTGACGATCTTAAAGATCGTGATAAGGGCTTTGAATTTCACTCTATGCTCCACGGGCAGCCAGTGTAATTTGCGGATGGTGGCTCTGGCTGAGCATCTACGTGGGAGACCGACCAGTGTTCTGGCCGCCGTGTTCTGGATACGTTGGAACCTAGCCGTTTCAGCCTTGTTTGCTCCCAGTAGAAGAACGTTGGCATAGTCCAGGCGGGACAAGATGGTTCCCTGGATAATTAGCTGGCGAGCTTTAGAGTCAAATAGCCCAAGTATAGGCCGGAGGTTCCTTAGGAGCCCTATGCAGGTGGCTGCCACCTTTTTAGTATGTGACTGGAAGCTGAGGTTGGCATCCATCCAGACGCCCAAATTTTTAACACAGTTTTTAGGGGAGGGAGTGGTGCCAAGCGATGACGGCCACCAGTGCTCATTCCATAGGCAGGTGTTACGGCCGAGGAGGAGCACCTCGGTTTTCCCGGCATTAAGTTGGAGGTAGTTGTCCGTCATCCATTGAGCCACTGATGCCATGCCCTCTCTAAACTTGGATGCCGCGGTGGACGGGCTTTCAGAGAGGGTGACGACCAGCTGGGTGTCGTCGGCGTATGAGACCAGCGTGAGTCCCCACTCTTTGGCCACATCCGCAAGCGGCTGGACATATAAGTTAAAGAGGGAGGGGCTCAACGCTGAACCCTGGGGGACTCCTTGGGCTATGGGATGAGATTTAGAGAGAAATGGGGGGGCTGACACCTTGAAGGATCTGTCCTTAAGAAAGGATTGGAACCATGAAAGAGCGAGGCCAGTCACACCGGCCATCTCCAGACGTTCCAGAAGGATGTCATGGGACACCGTGTCAAAGGCTGCGCTGAGATCTAAGAGAATCAGCGCAGCACTTTGCCCGGAGTCTAGGATCGTCCTGAGATGTTCGGTGGTGGCCAGTAAGGCAGACTCAGTACTATGGCCCACTCGGAAGCCATTTTGGGATGGATCCAGAATTCCGTGACGGTCCACATGTTTCGAGAGAATGCCGTTGACATGGGCCTCTGCTTTCTTGGATAACCAGGGTAGAAGGGATATTGGTCGGTAGTTTTCTGGTTTGGAAGGGTCGAGGGTGGGTTTTTTGATTATTGGTGATACCCACGCTTGTTTCCAAGCGATGGGTACAGAGCCAGAGGTAAAGGAGAGATTGAGGGTATCCATCATGGGAGATAGAAAAAGATCCAATGAGTCCAGGAAGTGAGAGGGGCTCATAGGGTCAGCTGGGGAACCAGACTTCACCTTCCTGCATAGTTTGATCAATTCGGCGGCAGAGATGGCAGGGATTTGGGTGAGAGGGATACGGGTGGGGGCTAGGGTTGTAGGCTCTCTGGAATGAGGAGGGTTCTGCAGAAAGGTGGCATATATTTTTTTAACTTTTTCAACGAAGTATGTGGCAAGCTGCTCACATTGTTCGTTGGAAGAGATTTTTGGAGATGGCGCCCTAGGGTTTTGAAGTTCTTTGACTAGTTTAAAAATCACTTTAGATGGGTTCGAGTTGGAGCTAATTTTGTTAGCATAAAAAGAAGCGCGGGAGGATCTGATGGCTTTATGGTAGATTTTAAGTTTGGATAAATAATTTGTTTTATCCTGATTGTCAAAGTTTTTCCTCCATTGGCGCTCGGCTTTTTTACAATCCTTACGTAGCGCTTTGAGGGTATCATCGTACCATGGATTAGAGGGCGTGTTGCGTCCCTTAGTCAGTTTAGCTGGGATGAGAGTGTCGAGGCCATTGGTAATCCAGGTAGTGAACGAGGTGTAGGCCGCTTCTATCTCCTGATTAGTTTCGCAGTGGAAATCACCTAAGGTTTTATGTAGGGCGGGGGTGGAGAGCTTGTGCCAAGGTCTTCTAAGGCGTTGGTTGGATTCAGTTTTATACTGCTGATGTGGTGCAGGAACCATAAGTTTAACGAGGTAGTGGTCCGTCCATCCCATTGGGGAGGGGATCTCAGTGACTGCCTCTTGGATGTTAGTGAAGATCGGATCCAGGGTATGGCCTGCCATGTGGGTAGGAGCATGGACTAGAGAGTTAAGTTGTAGTGCCGAAAGGTCTGCAAGAAGGCTAGAGATGGTATGGTCATTAGTTAAGTCAAAATGCAGATTAAGGTCACCTAGTATGGTGAAATTGGCAGATTTGGTAATAAGCGCCGTGGAAGTTTCGAGGAGGGCGTCAATGAACCTTGAGGCCTGGCCTGCTGGGCGATATATGTAAAGGCCGGATAGCGTAGACTGAGGACTGATGCTGATTTTGAATTGAGCGCATTCGCAGTCTGGGAGAGGTTCTTTGATAAAAGTGCAGGTGAGGTGCTTTTTATAGATGACTGCGATGCCGCCACCCCGGGTTTCACGGTTTATGGTGACCAAGTGAAACTCATCTGGGAGCGTCAGGTTAGGGATGGTAGTTATGCCATCTCGTAGCCATGTTTCGCACAAGAACAGGACGTCAGGATTTTCTTCCTGTAGGAGTGAGTTTACCTCGAGGTGGTGTTTAGAGAGGGATCTGACGTTGAGCTGTAGTATCGTCAGGGGCGGGGTAGTAGTTGCGGTGCGATTACCCCACACTCGAGCGGGCATGCTTGTGGAGAAATGGCATCGAGCACAGTGGAGTGGCGAGTGGCCCAGGATGCCAGTGGCGTCAGAGCAGCTTTGGTTAGAGTTCAAGGCAAGGAGTTCCTTGCGATCATACCGTAAAGGCTGGTGTCTGGTTAGACCAGGGGGACTGGCGAGAGGCGATGGTCTGGCGATGACGGGCGCAGACGGGCTTGCCTTAGGCGCGCCTTCGGCGCGCAAACGTCGCGCCCGCTGCGCTCGTCCGCTGCGCTTCCTACCAAGACACATGATAAATGGTGGAGAGTCAGGACGTAGGAGGGGGCGTGGCCAGCAGAGGGGGCGTGTCCGTGACGCGCCTCGCCCTCGTGGATAGGCGACCAAAATCAAGGGGTTTCGTTGCAGCGAGAGTCCGCTGTTTAGGATGCCAAGAGTGCAGTAAGTAAAGTTTTAAAAGACACAGTATCACAAATATTTTAAAATGAATCCTCGCGCTCCCGGCTTCCGCCTCAGGAGTTTGTTGTTCAATGCGACGCCAGGGCACTGGGCGCGCTATTTATACAGCTTGGGGGCGTGGCCAGCAGAGGGGGCGTGTCCGTGACGCGCCTCGCCCTCGTGGATAGGCGACCAAAATCAAGGGGTTTCGTTGCAGCGAGAGTCCGCTGTTTAGGATGCCAAGAGTGCAGTAAGTAAAGTTTTAAAAGACACAGTATCACAAATATTTTAAAATGAATCCTCGCGCTCCCGGCTTCCGCCTCAGGAGTTTGTTGTTCAATGCGACGCCAGGGCACTGGGCGCGCTATTTATACAGCTTGGGGGCATGGCCAGCAGAGGGGGCGTGTCCGTGACGCGCCTCGCCCTCGTGGATAGGCGACCAAAATCAAGGGGTTTGGTTGCAGCGAGAGTCCGCTGTTTAGGATGCCAAGAGTGCAGTAAGTAAAGTTTTAAAAGACACAGTATCACAAATATTTTAAAATGAATCCTCGCGCTCCCGGCTTCCGCCTCAGGAGTTTGTTGTTCAATGCGACGCCAGGGCACTGGGCGCGCTATTTATACAGCTTGGGGGCGTGGCCAGCAGAGGGGGCGTGTCCGTGACGCGCCTCGCCCTCGTGGATAGGCGACCAAAATCAAGGGGTTTCGTTGCAGCGAGAGTCCGCTGTTTAGGATGCCAAGAGTGCAGTAAGTAAAGTTTTAAAAGACACAGTATCACAAATATTTTAAAATGAATCCTCGCGCTCCCGGCTTCCGCCTCAGGAGTTTGTTGTTCAATGCGACGCCAGGGCACTGGGTGCGCTATTTATACAGCTTGGGGGCGCGGCCAGCAGAGGGGGCGTGTCCGTGACGCGCCTCGCCCTCGTGGATAGGCGACCAAAATCAAGGGGTTTCATTGCAGCGAGAGTCCGCTGTTTAGGATGCCAAGAGTGCAGTAAGTAAAGTTTTAAAAGACACAGTATCACAAATATTTTAAAATGAATCCTCGCGCTCCCGGCTTCCGCCTCAGGAGTTTGTTGTTCAATGCGACGCCAGGGCACTGGGCGCGCTATTTATACAGCTTGGGGGCGTGGCCAGCAGAGGGGGCGTGTCCGTGACGCGCCTCGCCCTCGTGGATAGGCGACCAAAATCAAGGGGTTTCGTTGCAGCGAGAGTCCGCTGTTTAGGATGCCAAGAGTGCAGTAAGTAAAGTTTTAAAAGACACAGTATCACAAATATTTTAAAATGAATCCTCGCGCTCCCGGCTTCCGCCTCAGGAGTTTGTTGTTCAATGCGACGCCAGGGCACTGGGCGCGCTATTTATACAGCTTGGGGCGTGGCCAGCAGAGGGGGCGTGTCCATGACGCGCCTCGCCCTCGTGGATAGGCGACCAAAATCAAGGGGTTTCGTTGCAGCGAGAGTCCGCTGTTTAGGATGCCAAGAGTGCAGTAAGTAAAGTTTTAAAAGACACAGTATCACAAATATTTTAAAATGAATCCTCGCGCTCCCGGCTTCCGCCTCAGGAGTTTGTTGTTCAATGCGACGCCAGGGCACTGGGCGCGCTATTTGTACAGCTTGGGGGCGTGGCCAGCAGAGGGGGCGTGTCCGTGACGCGCCTCGCCCTCGTGGATAGGCGACCAAAATCAAGGGGTTTCGTTGCAGCGAGAGTCCGCTGTTTAGGATGCCAAGAGTGCAGTAAGTAAAGTTTTAAAAGACACAGTATCACAAATATTTTAAAATGAATCCTCGCGCTCCCGGCTTCCGCCTCAGGAGTTTGTTGTTCAGGAGTTTGTTGTTCAAGCATGGACAAACAATTGTGAACATAAACAAATCTTTGGGTACAAACCTATCCATCAATCTTTGAAAGTGCATGCACTACTGCATGCATGTCAGTGAAAAGTAAGTAGTACTTTCGACAACTGTGGAAGAAAGAATGCGACAGTACAGGGCGTGTGTGAAAATATTGATAACTATATTCAACATAAGGTCTCTGTTACCAGATACCTGAGAGCCATGCTGGTCACTATAAATCCATTCACAACACTCAATGGGGTTGGTCTGGAAGGTATAGTAGATAGAAAAGGAGAAATTGCTCTTTTTCTAGGTGTCCCCTCACTCACCAGGGTTGCCCCTTGGTGACATGCTTCATCATTGGGGCCATCCCAGTCCTGTACGGGCTGGGGCGTGCTGCGACTTGCGAATTACGTAGGAGCACTTACAAATGACTATGTGTGGTGCAGATGTGATAGTGGAGTGGACTAAGTGATGTGTTAAGGGATCAATTTAGAAGCAGAGAGAGATCCAAGAAATGCAGTCACAGTCATAGAAAGAAACAATGGATACTGTATCTGTATGTTGTTGTAGTTGTCCTGTTGAAATTGGTAAGTAAGTTGCATGCAGAAAAAAAATCCTCTTATTAGCGGCACTCCTCCATTCCATCTGACGCTTCGTCCATCAATGTTGGTCACCAGAAGACAGCATGTGAAAAAAACACAGCATGGACAAACAATTGTGAACATAAACAAATCTTTGGGTACAAACCTATCCATCAATCTTTGAAAGTGCATGCACTACTGCATGCATGTCAGTGAAAAGTAAGTAGTACTTTCGACAACTGTGGAAGAAAGAATGCGACAGTACAGGGCGTGTGTGGAAATATTGATAACTATATTCAACATAAGGTCTCTGTTGCCAGATACCTGAGAGCCTTGCTGGTCACTATAAATCCATTCACAACACTCAATGGGGTTGGTCTGGAAGGTATAGTAGATAGAAAAGGAGAAATTGCTCTTTTTCTAGGTGTCCCCTCACTCACCACGGTTGCCCCTTGGTGACTTGCTTCATCATTGGGGCCATCCCAGTCCTCTACGGGCTGGGGCGTGCTGCGACTTGCGAATTACGTAGGAGCACTTACAAATGACTATGTGTGGTGCAGATGTGATAGTGGAGTGGACTAAGTGATGTGTTAAGGGATCAATTTAGAAGCAGAGAGAGATCCAAGAAATGCAGTCACAGTCATAGAAAGAAACAATGGATACTGTATCTGTATGTTGTTGTAGTTGTCCTGTTGAAATTGGTAAGTAAGTTGCATGCAGAAAAAAATTCCTCTTTTTAGCGGCACTCCTCCATTCCATCTGACGCTTCGTCCATCAATGTTGGTCACCAGAAGACACCCTGTCCACTGCCTGCCTGGCGGATGCTGAATTGCGGCTCGATAAGGTGAAGCCTGACTCCATCCTTTTTTCCCCATTGCACAGACTGAAACCCCGCCTGTAATTATTCAATGAAAAACAGGAAGTGATGTAATATTACAACACCACTGATAAATAAATATAAGGTATGTAGGCTGTGGAGTGCAAAAAGTCACACTTTGATTTTCCTAGTAGGCAGTACAATATTTTTGAAAGTGCGTACTCTGAGTCACCTTTTGAAGGATAACTAAGTATGGGCAAATTAATGTAGCGGATCTTTCCCCTCAAGCTAGGTGTACTGTAAACTGTGTTTTAGAACAAAATTAGATCTTCCCAGCAGTGCTCCCACCCAGACCCTTACTAAAGCCAGTCGCAAAAATGTAGAAGACCCCCAATCAAATCTCAAAAAACGAGGCCTAGCAGAAAAGTGGTGACAAAACGTACTTTGAAAGTAAAAGTAGGCCCAAATACCCCCTTATCCACCGTGGATTGTATTCAAACCACTTGCAAGCAACCAAGCAAAAGTATCCATAGCCAGCATCGCTCCAAGACTCGAAAACCCCCCCACCCAAACACATGCAATAGAAATACTGCTAACCCTAACGAACCCTAAGTTAAGAATAGTGGCAAAGGCTTTCTTTAACTATGCCAAGTCCCCCCTTTCCCACCATGGATTTTCTTCAAATGACTTGCAACCAAAATTACACATTCTCACGAGTGCTCTAAGACCCCAGAACTGAGTTGCAAAAATCTAGAACACCCCGAAACACATGCAATACTGCTGCTAGGGCTAACCCTAACGAACCCTAAGTTACAAAAAGTGCCAAAAGGCTTTTCCGCATGGATTTTGTCCCAACCACTTCTATCCGGTAAAAGACCTTCCCAGGAATGCCCCAAGACCCGCCAACCCACCCGCCAAAAAGCATAACACCCCCAAACAGGCCAAAAGCAAAATCTCATACTTACAATATTTCTCGGCCTTCGGTCCAAACGCGCTGTGTAGCTAGGCCATAAGTCCGGTTTACCACCACAGATTTCCTGAAAAGCAAATGCAATCAAGATTAGAGTGTCCCAGCACTGCTCACAGACCTCGAAATTCATCAACAAACAGCCGGAACCCCCCCAAAGAGCACCTCAAAGGCAAGCAAGTCAGCAAAAA
This sequence comes from Lissotriton vulgaris, assembly GCF_964263255.1. Taxonomy (NCBI): domain Eukaryota; kingdom Metazoa; phylum Chordata; class Amphibia; order Caudata; family Salamandridae; genus Lissotriton; species Lissotriton vulgaris. The sequence continues at coordinate 439,952,911 of NC_141691.1, read as the reverse complement.
CACCCAAAAATTTCCGCCTCGGATTTGGTCCACACAACTTTTATCCGGTATTAGAGCTTCCCAGCAATGGCCCCAGAGCCATCAACCCAGGAGAAAACGAGTAGAAGACCCCCAAACAGCCAAAGAGCAAAAGTACAAAAATGGGGCCCTAGTCATTTTTTGGCAAATTTCCCAAATCACTCCGCGCGCACTCTGCAGCTAGGCCCTAACTCCCATCTGCCACCATGGATTTGCTTCAAACCTCTTGCAAAGTAAAGTATCCATAGCCAGCAGTGCTCCCAGGCCCCGAAACCCACCCACAAACACCAGGAAGGCCCCCAAACAGGCCCCCGAAAACGGTACATTGAGCAAAATGTCAGAAATAGCAACAACAAAAATCGGCGTGGATTTTGTCCCAACCACTTCTATCCGGTATTTGACCTTCCCAGGAATGCCCCAAAACCCGCCAACCCACCCGCCAAAAAGCATAACACCCCCAAACAGGCCAAAAGCAAAATCTCATACTTACAATATTTCTCGGCCTTCGGTCCAAACGCGCTGTGTAGCTAGGCCATAAGACTGGTTTACCACCACGGATTTCCTAAAAAGCAAATGCAATCAAGATTAGAGTGTCCCAGCAGTTCACCCAGACCCCGAAACTCACCCACAAACACCAGGAAGCCCCCCAAACAGGTCCCCGAAAACGCTACATTGAGCAAAATGTCAGAAATAGCAACAAAAAAAATCGGCGTGGATTTTGTCCCAACCACTTCTATCCGGTGTTAGACCTTCCCAGGAATGCCCCAAGACCCACCAACCCACCCGCCAAAAAGCATAACACCCCCAAACAGGCCAAAAGCAAAATCTCATACTTACAATATTTCTCGGCCTTCGGTCCAAACGCGCTGTGTAGCTAGGACATAAGTCCGGTTTACCACCACGGATTTCCTGAAAAGCAAATGCAATCAAGATTAGAGTGTCCCAGCACTGCTCACAGACCCCGAAACTCACCCACAAACAGCCGGAACCCCCCCAAAGAGCACCTCAAAGGCAAGCAAGTCAGCAAAAACACCAAAAAAATTCTGCCTCGGATTTGGTCCAAACAACTTTTATCCGGTATAAGAGCTTCCCAGCAATGGCCCCAGAGCCGTCAACCCAGGAGAAAACGAGTAGAAGACCCCCAAACAGCCAAAGAGCAAAAGTACAAAAATGGGGACTTAATCATTTTTTGGCAAATTTCCCAAATCACTCCGCGCGCTCTCTGCAGCTAGGCCCTAACTCCCCTCTGCCACCATGGATTTGCTTCAAACCTCTTGCAAAGTAAAGTATCCATAGCCAGCAGTGCTCCCAGACCCCGAAACCCACCCACAAACACCAGGAAGGCCCCCAAACAGGCCCCCAAAAACGCTACATTGAGCAAAATGTCAAAAATAGCACCAAAAAAAACGGCGTGGATTTTGTCCCAACCACTTCTATCCGGGTTTAGACCTTCCCAGGAATGCCTCAAGACCTGCCAACCCACCCGCCAAAAAGCATAACACCCGCAAACAGGCCAAAAGCAAAATCTCATACTTACAATATTTCTCGGCCTTCGGTCCAAACGCGCTGTGTAGCTAGGCCATAAGTCCGGTTTACCACCACGGATTTCCTGAAAAGCAAATGCAATCAAGATTAGAGTGTCCCAGCAGTGCTCACAGACCCCGAAACTCACCCACAAAGACCAGGAAGCCCCCCAAACAGGTCCCCGAAAACGCTACATTGAGCAAAATGTCAGAAATAGCAACAACAAAAAATCGGCGTGGATTTTGTCCCAACCACTTCTATCCGGTATTAGACCTTCCCAGGAATGCCCCAAGACCCGCCAACCCACCCGCCAAAAAGCATAACACCCCCAAACAGGCCAAAAGCAAAATCTCATACTTACAATATTTCTCGGCCTTCGGTCCAAACGCGCTGTGTAGCTAGGCCATAAGTCCGGTTTACCACCACGGATTTCTTGAAAAGCAAATGCAATCAAGATTAGAGTGTCCCAGCACTGCTCACAGACCCCGAAACTCGCCCACAAACAGCCGGAACCCCCCCAAAGAGTACCTCAAAGGCAAGCAAGTCAGCAAAAACACCAAAAAATTTCCGCCTCTGATTTGGGCCAAACCACTTTTATCCGTTATTAGAGCTTCCCAGCAATGGCCCCAGAGCCGTCAACTCACCTGCAAAGAGGTAGAACAACACCCCCACAAGTGCTGAGTCTTTCTTCATTGGGCGTAAACCAGCCCTCTGCTTTGATGGAAATAGGAGTCTGGAGGAGAAGGATAGAGGAGCATGTTCTTCTGAACTTGTGAACCTGAGGAATGCAGACTGCGGCACCTTCAAATCAAGTAGCAAACAAGTGAAGACAGTTCTGCTGATGGGCCTGTTTTTGTGATTATGTGATTAAAGTTTGAATTATATTAACTGTGCACAACAAAGAAAGACAGACACACAGGAATAAAAGTGAATAAGGACGAAAAAGAAAGTTATTGATTCGTTGTCTCATTTTCAGGGCTCGGTATCACGGTCCATGAATAAGAATAAGGCTTCGTCATCATACTCTGCGAATTCAGGCAGGGTGAGCTCAGTGTCACCTGACAGAGAAGAAATTCCCTCATCTATGTTGCTGTCCACCTCGTCTTCATCCGACGCGCTTTCTCGTACTCTGAAATCTGGTGGTATGAGGTGCTGATTCATCTTGATCATTGTTAACCTCTCCACATTTTTGGGCGAGAGGCGGCTCCGTTTGGAAGTTACAATGCCACCAGCAGCACTGAAAACACGTTCAGAAGACACGCTTGCGAGTGGGCAAGACAAGTAGTTTAAAGCCAGGTTGGAGAGCTGTGGCCACAATTCTTTTTTCTCATGCCAATACGCCAATGGGTCAGCATTAACATAGACCTCTGTTGAGTCATTCAGATAGTCCTTCACCATCGACTCAAGGTTCTCCTCCAAGGTTCCTCCACTTTGCTTAGCTGTTGCTGTGACCTTTTGAGAACCAAACCCAAGCCGAGCTAGCCAATCCTCTTCAGCCTCCAATGTTACTGTTGTGTCTGGTGGTGCAGATGATCCGGTTGCCGGTCTCTTCAACGGCTGAGATGTCACTTGTGCCGCAGCCACAGGTGCAGAAGTGGATGGTTGTGACTGGGGATGGCCTGCTGATGCTGATGGACTGCCTTTTCCTTCAATTTGCTGCCGTTCTCTTTCAAACCTCTTGGCTGAGGAGGCTAGCCACTGTTTGTACTTTTTAACATCTTCTTCAGCAAAAGGAAAGAATGCTTGGCCTGCCAGCGCCTTTTTGTAGCGTGGATCCAGAATAGTAGCACAAATGTAATGCTGGTTTGAGTGGATAATTTTAAGACGTTCATCACCTTGTAGGTGCTCTAATAATTTCTCAGCCAGAACAAAAGGCTCTTGGTTTTCTTTATCTTTTTCAAACACAGAACACACCTCCTTCAGTTGGTGCTCCAGCATGTACAACAATGGGATAGCTTTTCCCAAATTACAGCCCTCCTTGCTGACTGCACGCGTGAAGAACTCAAAAGGACAAAGCATGCGTGTCAGGCTTTTAACTATGTTCCATTGCGCCGCACCCATCCTCAGGTCCTCCTTCTGAGCTGTACCCTGTGTTAAGAAATAGTGATCGAGTACCGTATACTGCTCATACAGACGCTCAAGCATGTAGAAGGTTGAGTTCCAACGTGTTACCACCTCCTGGATGAGTGCTTTCACTGGCATTTGACGTTCATATAGCAGGCTCCTCAGATGCTTCCGGGCCTTAAAAGAATGGCTGAAATGGTTGCACATTTTTCTGCAGGTGTCCAATACTCTGTACGCTGCACTGTCTTTATCACTCAAGAATTTTTTGACAACCAGGTTTATACAGTGCGCCAAACACAGCACTCTGAAATAGTCACCCAGCTGCATGGCCTTAACTATATTGGCGCCATTGTCCGTGGCAACATAACCAACCTGGCGTGTTTTTAGGGACAGCCAGTCAAGGACCTTTGTGTTAAACACATCCAAAATGTTTTGTGCTGTGTGACGTTTCTCCAAACCAAACATGGCTAGTGTTGCATGTTTCCGAGCAGCTTTAAAAACAATGTCCCGGTCAACACCTGCGTTTAGCTTTGCTTTAACCCCTGAAAAAGAGACCCAGTGTGCAGTGATGCACATGTAATCAGCGCCTGCGCCACTGGTCCACATGTCTGTTGTCAGATGTATAGTGTGAACAGCACTCTTATGCAAAGCTGCCCCAATCACCTCCAAAACATCTTCATGTAGTGCTGGAACCGCAACTCGGGCAAAATAGAACCGGCTAGGAACCTTCCATTTAGGGCACAGCGCTGCCACTAATTCTAGAAAACCAACCCCTTCTACAAAAGAAAAAGGGAGAAGGTCCAGAGCTAGCATTTTAGCCAGCTTAGTGTTATACAGACGCGTCAGTGGGTGGTTGCGTTCATATTGCGCTTCTGTAAACAACATCTTTTTAATGTTGCCCTGGACCAAGGATTTACGGGATGATGATGATTTCTTCGACCCAGTTACGCTCGCTGATGAACTTTTTCGCATTGGTGTCTCACTCTCTCCCACACTCTTAGTGTGGCTCACATGGGGTGTGCTGCTGACAGGGGTACTGGGTGTAAGTGAAGTGTTTGAATCGTCTTCTTCCTCCTCGTCATCATCAGATGAAAAATCAACGTTTTCATTACGTGCAATTCGGGCTTCCTTGATCGCCTCTAGGTGCGCAAACCATTGGACAGCGTGCGTTCTCCTAAGATGACCTCTCTGGCCTCCGGTACCATAGTTGGTACCAAACTTACCACGACTAACTCGAAGCTTACAAATGCTACAAATGGCTATGTTTTCCTTTTTTGGGCAAACACTAAAGAAGTCCCAAACTGGAGACTTGAAATGTCTTTGGGGGCCGAAAGAGGCGGTGATACTGGTGGTGGTGGTCCTGCTGCTAATGCCAGATGAAGTGGAGGATGTGGATTGCCGAACTTCAGTACGTTTTGCACTTTCACCACCACTAATTGAGGTTGAGGTGGATGGATGTCCCTTCTTGCGAGGAAGAAATATGGAAGCGGTAGGTGTTGGCGTACTAGTTAACTCCAAATCCAATGATTGTTGTATTTCCATTGCCTCCTCGTCAACATCATCATCACGCTCAGCAGCTTCTCGGGATAGGGTCAAAATGTCTCTTTGCTGCATGCCCGCTGGGGCTGCAGTGACCTTTATGATGACTGGCTCGTCGTCATCGTGAGAGGCTTCATCAGCAGCAGTATCCGTCACTTTTTGTTGAGCCTCATCACACTCCATAGCTATGAGTTTTTCGACGACCTTCCTTTTACGCTTAGGTACCTTTGTCAGATCATGGTGTGCCTCACTCTCAGACGGCAGTGGTGCTGGTTCCCAATTGGGATCCGTATCATCAGAAGGAGGTGGGCTTGAAGAAGATGTAGACACCAACCTTGATCTTTTCCTTGCTAGGAATGTGGAAGACAATGAATGATCATCAGGAGGAGTGGCTTCCAATGATACCTCGGCTTGATTGTCGATTTCCTGATGTGCCCCTACTTCGGGAGGAACAACTATTGTGGGCACTTGTGACCCTCCATGCACCTCTGCTTGCGCATCTCCTTGCGCTGCCTCTCATTCCACATGTACTTGGGCTTGTACGTGCACATGGTGTTGTTGTTGCGGCTGTGATTGTTCAACACTTGTCAGATGAGTTACAACAACCTGTGTTGATTCAGGGACATTGCTGCTACTTTCTTGCGATGAGCCAACATCACTGGTCAATGGTGATTGGAGAAGTACACTGACTGCCTCTGAAGCACTCAAGGGCTTTGACTTAAGTTGGCGTGGTGGTGGAGGCACTGAACCCAATGGAGCGGGGGTGCTGCTCCCAGCTTGGTCCCCAGCAGATCCTGCTGCTGCTGCAGGCGTACTTTTTTTTTTTGCTCCCAAAAAACGCAGCGGCCGGCACACCAGCCTCCTTGGTAACTTGCTTCTTCTGCTCCTTACTAGCAACTTTCTTGCTAGAGGAGCTACGGAGACCTTTTTTTGGGGCCATCTTCTTCAGAGCAGGTCAGACAGCAGGCCGCAGTTGCACGAATTGAAGAGTTGTCTGAGGCCAGACGTGACGTTGCATGACGTTATGCTGCACACACACACCGCTGCAGGATTTCTTCCTGGAACTGGTGGTTCTCTTGAGTCTTGTGCACCTAAAAACAATGGAAGACAGAGGAACATCAGTTCAGTTATACACCCCCAAAAAATCGAAAAAAAACAGAAAAATCAGCATAATCCCATGCCCTCCATGATGCTTAAATTCAAGACACCCCACAGAAAGACTAGGCACATGCAACACTCACTAGTCACTACCCCTGGTGAAAAGGCCACAACAACAGGCCAAAAAAACGAAAATCACAGAAAAATCAGCACAATCCCAAGCCATCCAGCCCCTCCATGATGTTTAAATTCAAGACAACCCACAGAAAGACTAGGCACATGCACCACTCACTACCCCCTGGTGAAAAGGCCACAACAGGCCAAAAAACGAAAATCGCAGAAAAATCAGCACAATCCCAAGCCATCCAGCCCCTCCATGATGTTTAAAATTAAAGACACTCCACAGAAAGACTATGCCCATGCACCACTCACTACCCCTGGGCATAATGGATGAAAGCTAGGCAAAATGGGTGCAGGCCTGAGAACACTGCCTGCATTCAAAATGCCCCCCTCCATCACAGCACATGGCCAGGGCCTGTAGCAGCACTCAAAATGGCCCCCAACCACATGGCCTGTCCACAACAGGCCCAAAAAACGAAAATCACAGAAAAATCAGCACAATCCCATGCCATCCAGCCCCTCCATGATGTTTAAATTCAAGACAACCCACAGAAAGACTAGGCCCATGCACCACTCACTACCCCTGGGCATAATGGATGAAAGCTAGACAAAATGGGTGCAGGCCTGAGAACACTGCCTGCATTCAAAATGGCCCCCTCCATCACAGCACATGGCCAGGGCTTGTAGCAGCACTCAAAATGGCCCCCAACCACATGGCCTGTCCACAACAGGCCCAAAAAACGAAAATCACAGAAAAATCAGCACAATCCCATGCCATCCAGCCCCTCCATGATGTTTAAATTCAAGACAACCCACAGAAAGACTAGGCCCATGCACCACTCACTACCCCTGGGCATAATGGATGAAAGCTAGGCAAAATGGGTGCAGGCCTGAGAACACTGCCTGCATTCAACATGGCCCCCTCCATCACAGCACATGGCCAGGGCCTGTAGCAGCACTCAAAATGGCCCCCAACCACATGGCCTGTCCACAACAGGCCACAAAAACGAAAATCACAGAAAAACCAGCACAATCCCATGCCATCCAGCCCCTCCATGATGTTTAAATTCAAGACAACCCACAGAAAGACTAGGCACATGCACCACTCACTACCCCTGGGCATAATGGATGAAAGCTAGGCAAAATGGGTGCAGGACTGAGAACACTGCCTGCATTCAAAATGGCCCCCTCCATCACAGCACATGGCCAGGGCCTGTAGCAGCACTCAAAATGGCCCCCAACCACATGGCCTGTCCACAACAGGCCAAAAAAACGAAAATCACAGAAAAATCAGCACAATCCCATGCCATCCAGCCCCTCCATGATGTTTAAATTCAAGACAACCCACAGAAAGACTAGGCACATGCACCACTCACTACCCCTGGGCATAATGGATGAAAGCTAGCCAAAATGGGTGCAGGCCTGAGAACACTGCCTGTATTCAAAATGGCCCCCTCCATCACAGCACATGGCCAGGGCCTGTAGCAGCACTCAAAATGGCCCCCAACCACATGGCCTTTCCACAACAGGCCAAAAAAACGAAAATCACAGAAAAATCAGCACAATCCCATGCCATCCAGCCCCTCTATGATGTTTAAATTCAAGACAACCCACAGAAAGACTAGGCCCATGCACCACTCACTACCCCTGGGCATAATGGATGAAAGCTAGGTAAAATGGGTGCAGGCCTGAGAACACTGCCTGCATTCAAAATGGCCCCCTCCATCACAGCACATGGCCAGGGCCTGTAGCAGCACTCAAAATGGCCCCCAACCACATGGCCTGTCCACAACAGGCCAAAAAAACGAAAATCACAGAAAAATCAGCACAATCCCATACCATCCAGCCCCTCCATGATGTTTAAATTCAAGACAACCCACAGAAAGACTAGGCCCATGCACCACTCACTACTCCTGGGCATAATGGATGAAAGCTAGGCAAAATGGGTGCAGGCCTGAGAACACTGCCTGCAGTCAAAATGGCCCCCTTCATCACAGCACATGGCCAGGGCCTGTAGCAGCACTCAAAATGGCCCCCAACCACATGGCCTGTCCACAACAGGCCAGAAAAACGAAAATCACAGAACAATCAGCACAATCCCATGCCATCCAGCCCCTCCATGATGTTTAAATTCAATACAACCCACAGAAAGACTAGGCACATGCACCACTCACTACCCCGGGTGAAAAGGCCACAACAGGCCAAAAAAACGAAAATCACAGAAAAATCAGCACAATCCCAAGCCATCCAGCCCCTCCATGATGTTTAAATTCAAAACACCCCACAGAAAGACTCAGTGCACCCACCACTGAGTACCCCTGGGCAAAAGGCCCCAAAACAGCCCAAAAATCGAAAATTCCAAAATTGTAGTTGCAGCAACTGTAATGCCCCAAACAAACTTACTTGTGAAATTTCTAATCCAAAAGTGATCCAAAGAAAGTCAAAAAGGCCTCACATCCAAATATCCAGCAGCATCCACAAAAAGTAATCCTTCCAGCTCCAGATCCAAATGAAAAGTGACCAGGAGATGGACAAAGCACTGGGAGAAGCCTGCTGGACAGGAACAGGAAGTTGAAGACTGTGGGGCACTTCCTTCCTCCCACCCCCCCTCCCCAAAATGGACTCCTCGCAAAAAAAGTGCAGGCAAATGTCAACCTGAGGAGTTATTCAGATAAAAATCATCATTTCCAGAAGGTTTATGCTGCTTGCTGGTGGATTTCTTGTGCAGAATTGCAAATTTTATATTTTCGCGAGTGCGAGATTGTTGCTGCTCGCCGCATCTCAAAGCTCGCAATTGCGAAGTACCGCGATACGTGATCACGGCGTACTCGCGTTGACAAACTCTCGCTGTAAAAGTTGGCAAGCCGCGATTACGTAATCGCGCTTGCCAAATTCCCGCGGGATCCCGCAGCAAGATCCAAAATGGCGCAGCACTCGCAAAATATCAAGAAAAATAACTCGGCAAACGATGAATGACTGGAAGTAAACGCCGTGCGCCACAAAATTGTATCACCAAGAAGAAAAAAATCCGCTGCGTGCGAATTTGCGGATTTTGCGGGAAATCCGCAAATCTCGCAGATTGCGAATTTACCGAAAATCCGCAAAATCCGCGAGCGGAACGGATTTTACGCCCATACTTACCGGTCTGCGAAATACAGACCTTTTACTAGTCAATGTCAACTGCATATATCAGAATGTTTCAGTTGTCTAACTAATGAAGCAAAATTGAAAAAATATATAATTAAATTAGGAAGGAATACATTAGCCTTTACAAAATATCTTGGAGACCTCAATTGCCTGGACTCATATTTGAAAAAAAGTGCAAAAGGAACTTTAAACTTAGTTAAAGCAATGAATGCAACACAAATGTAACACCTACCTAAAAGGTTTAAAGCATCCTTTTGGTTACTTGGACTATTGTCAGCAAGTTCATGAAATGTTTATATTTTCTTCACCATTTTCTTTTGAGGGTTGAACGTAATAATATCATATCTTTGGTTTCTTCTGACCCTAACTATCTCGGCTAGTTAAATGGGGTAACTTCACAGATGAGCGGAGTTAATAAAAGGAAAGATGAAATGTGAAGATTTGAGTTTCTACATTCAAAAAAGTGTACTCACTCATTACAGAGTGGCAGTGGCCAGTCTTTACTTATAGTTAGATTTCCAGGCATATGAATTTCTCATATTTGTGCTCGCTAAAAACTTTTTACCTTTTAATGAATCTCTGGAAAAATTTGCGGTGATTAATCAAGGGGTGCAAAAATAAAAGGGGGTTCCCAAAATGCACTTGAGCACCTATGCATATTTCCATTGCTAGGAATGTAGACTGTGGTGTGCAGGTGATCCTGATGGTATTATGGGTAAGTAGGGAAAGATTTTTTTTTTTTTACATTATAAGCCATTTAAACTTAGTGTTATCTGTTGCCACTGTAGTTTTTCAAAACTTTGTGGTATTTCACATAACTGCCATGGTTAATAGCGATGACAAGGCACTGTGTGATTGGCTAATGACTGCCTTTCCAAAAAGTAAAGGCAGCCAGGGTGTTCTACATTATCTGTGTTCTGGGTTAGGGACTTAGATTTAAGTAAGTGTTTAGCTTTTGTTTTTTCGTACATATTATCACTTAATTACAGTGATATTAGGTAGGGAAAACTATAGATATGTTTCTATATATTCTTTTTAATGCACGGAATACCACAGAACTTCCTAGGAAGTTCTACAGAACTTTAAAACAAAATGTATGTTAAAAAATGTAAGACACACTGAATTACATTATATTGTACTAATACAGTATACTACTGTGCAATTAATTTTTAGCAAATTTAATTCATAATTAAAAAATCTACAGAGTACTGCAGTTAGACTTATCAAAAATTATGCAAAATAATTGCACTAGTCTCTGTAACATGCCGTAAAATATATATAAAAATATAAATACATTTCTCTACATATTACCACGTTAGTAAAGTGGTAATAGGTAGGGAAGAGCAATAAAATAAACTGCTTACCTATATCTAGTCCTTAACCCAGAACACAGTGAAAGTGTGCTGAAAGCTACATGACTGCCTTTTACATTTTGTAAACACAGTGTTTTGCCAATCAGATACTGCCTTCTCATCGCCATGTACTGCAGCACTGGATGTCAGTATTTTAACTCTTATCAATTTTACACCACTTAAACTATTTACACCTACTACCAAACATTGACATTTACCCCTCATAATATATGTTTCTGCTGTATTACTTATACACCCATTCAACCACTTCCACACTACATCAGTTTAAAGTACTCACTCCACTCTGTGCCACTCTACTCTACTCTATGCCACTCCACCATACACAATTAAACTCAAAACCACTCTACTCCACGCCACTCCACTATATGTTTGCTCTACTCTATGCTTATCCACTCTATGGCACTCAACTCCACCCCACTCCACTCTACACAACTCAACTCTACACCATTCCACTCTATGCTATTACACTCCATTCTACAACATTCTAGTCTATGCCACTCTACTGTACTCACCTACACTGTATGCCACTCCACTCTGTAGTATCGGGTTCCCAAGGCCTACATGCTCCGAAGATAACCCACTTACATTCAAAGAACTGTTGGCACGGAAACTGAAAAGTACAAAGAACAAGTTTATTAAGACCCCATGGGGTGGTGGTACATTCCTACAGCACCCTTCGGTAATGTAAGAAGTATCACACCGAACATCGGTGTGACCCGTTCTTTTATACAATTTGCAGGTAATAAAAAGATAGGCGGTACAGAGTTACAGAGCGTTATGTACATATATGGTCATTTTTGGAACACAGCCAGCTCATTGGAGGGGTTACAACCCCGCTGGTCAGTTTGGCGGCACATTCCTGAGGGACGACTGGTCAGTTGGGAGTGCGCATGTACAGGGTTGACCGTTACTAAAAATAGCCTGTTGCTGGGCAAACTCGAGTGGTCAGTGGCACGGACAACGGACTAAAGGACACGCTAGCCACGAGGCTGCTCATGATCTAAGATGGCCGCCGTAATACACAAAATGGCGTTTCCAAGTATAGCCAAGTTAAGCAGAAAAACGTGTAGCCCAGCTAAGCGCTAACTCAGCCATTGTCAAATTACGACAGACGACCCTTTTAGCGTTTAGCTGAAGCTACCTCATAGTGAACATAATCAGGGTGTTCGTCTTCAATATCAATTAGCATTATTTGAGCTACTTCTTTATGAAGCATCATTTTGTTGTGAGCAAGAGCTCGTCTTGATGGTATGCAAGCCGATAAACACATGGAACATAAAGCTGGGCCACATTGTATACATAAACATACAGAAAACAATATCCCAACAATGATGCATAAAATCGTTAGCAGTTTCCAACCCCAAGTGGTAAGCATTGACCAGAACCACCCTGAAAGAGTCCAAGTGCCATTGTCCGGGTGTATTTCGGCAGCTATCTTGTGCAATTTCGAAATAGCATCATAAACAGATTGTGAATTATCAGGCACGTATACACAGCAGCTACTTCCGATGATTCTACATGCCCCCCCACGGTCAGCTAGAACCACATCTAGAACCATTCTGTTCTGGAGCGTAACAATACTAGAAATCTGGAGTTCTTCAGTAATATTTCCTAGTGCAATAGCAGTATCATTGGCTACAGCCTCAACAACACGGGTCAATCGTCGTATTTTCCGACTATTCAAAGCAGCCCCCACAAAGGAAAACAGTCCCAGATTAAAGTCCACATATTGTTGTAAAGCAGTATCAATCTGATCTATTTCATCCAAAACGACAGTACGTTTAACACGATTCAACACGAAATCATGGTAAAGGAGATAATTATTATGATACATTGGTGGGGCAATGAATACAGGGGGCAATACAAAGGATACATAACAAGTACCTAACCATCCCATCGGGAGCTGATGATAGCCCTTCGTTCCACAAATAAAATAAGTATTGCGAGACGCTACAAACGATATGCCATTCGGGCTGTCAAATGTAAGTGTGATGTTGCATTCACTTTTCCCCACCGGAATTGTACCTTTATTACGTATACACAAATCAGCTTTAGTGGCAATAACATTAATAACATGTGAGCTGGATACATTGATGTTCCTCTGGTTGCTGTAAACACGTGGGGCAGATGCGTTATCGGGGCGGTACTCCTCCCATTCAAATCGAGTACCCTCAGCTCGTGGATACCCATCCCGGTCATGGTAGCAAATTATATTCAATCGGAAAAGCACCCCACCCCTTTTGTTGGCCATCTCAAGGTGAATAGAAGAGTGTATCAGGCATTGCAAGATCCATTATGTGAGAACGGGAGTGGAATGAGTGGAGTGCCCCCTTTCTTCTGGTGCCCAGGCAACATCCCACACACCCAACAATTAGACGTATTTGTCATGTTATGCGTATGATGCAGGATCTGAATAAAGCTATTGTTCAAATAAGTCTGTCGGTGCCGTTCTTCATGGTAAGGCAAGGTGAAGTGAAAATGTTCAGATGGAGCCGAGGTAGTCGGCAGCAAATGTTCATGTGCAGGCACCACAAGTTCAACTACCCAAGCTATCACTGCTATTACCACAATTGTCAAGACGAAAAGGATGGCACCAAGTATTCTTTTGTCTCGTGATGCAGAAGACGCCATAGTTCAAAAAGTTCTTAATGTCTCAAAGAGTTCAAAAAAGTTCACAAAGTCTCAAATGTACATGTGTATATACCTAAAAAAGAAAAATACGGTGCTGAGCTCCGAGGTAGCCGTTGTTTTCTTCTCCGGGGTCAAGACGGGTGTCGCTACTCTTGGCAGAACTGATCCCCCCCCCTTGAGATTCCCGGCTTCCATTTCACAAACCCCAGAGCGGTAACCAACCAGTCTCGAAAACCAAAAAAATCTTCTTATCGTGGCCGCAGATTATAGCGCTCTCGTCCAGAAACAGTGTGGTCCGGGAAGGCTCCCTCAACTTCGGCCGATATCACAGCTGGGCTCTTTTCTTTCTCCAGAATCTCCTTGTAGTCGGTCAACACAGCAGGATTCACTAGATCAGGAGAAACACGACGGCAGTGGGTTGAGTGCACCCACCGCTTTCTGTTGGTCACTCGTACAGCTGTTCGAGTCGCCAGGAGGACCTGCTCTGGGCCACGCCACCTCGGCCCCAAGCTGTTCGCCCTCTCAAACGACTTTATCATGACAAAGTCACCAGGGTGAAGATTGTGGGCCTCTCCAGTAGAGTTGTCAGGGAGCGCTTCTCGAACCTGTTGATGAATAGAAAGCAAATCATTTGTTAATCGTGCCAAATAATTGTTCATCATTATACAAGGCACATCATGTATCAATCGCGGCTTAGGCACTCCCCAAATATTCATAGGCCTTCCAAACACCACCTCATACGGTGTGAGGCCAGTTTGCGAGTGGGGCACTGATCTGAGAGAGAGCAATGCTAGCGGTAAGGCATCCGGCCACTTCAATGTCGTAGACGCCACAATCTTAGCCAGTTTTAGTTTCAACGTGGCATTATACCGCTCAACAAGACCTGCCGACTGAGGGTGGAACACAGCATGAAACTTCTGCTGAATCCCCAAGCCCTTCAGCACATACTCCACAATTTTCCCGACAAAATGAGGCCCATTATCGCTCCACAAAAATTTGCAAACTCCAAATCGAGGGAAGTACTCCTTAAGCAACACCTTAGCTGTTGTCAAAGCAGTATTGTCTTTCGTGGGGAAAGCCTCAACCCATTTGCTAAAAGCACATACCACCACTAAAACATACTTCAGGTTGTTGCAACGCTCAAGCTGGATATAATCCATTTGGAGTACCTCGAATGGTGCAGAGGGTGGAACAAACCCTCCTTTCGGAGTATAGGTCCCCTTTGCAGGATTGTGCTGCAAACATATCAGGCAGGTCTGCACTACTCTCTTAGCAGTATTGGCAATCTCGGGATGCTCCCAAACTCGTGTTATCAGTCGAGTGATTGCAAGAGCCCCCACGTGCGCCAACCCATGTGTCATCTGGACCATCGCTTGCAAGTAAGCTGCAGGCAATTTCCATCTCTCCATGTCCTTGCTTCTCCAACAACCTTCATCATCTAGCACCCCTTCTGCTGCCCATGCCGCAAGTTCTGATTCAGTAGCTGATTTCTGAATATCTAGTATCTCTGCTCTAGCATCATACCATCGCTCAGCCTGTGATTGTGTTACGTACATGGGAGAGTCAGTTCGGGACATAGCCGTTTGTCTCGCTATGCTATCCGCAAAAGCATTTCCCTGACCCACTTTATCGGTGATCTTTTTATGGGCACTACATTTGATTATCGCTACTTTCTTTGGACAAAGCAACGCGTTTAGGAGATCACGCACTAGTTCTCCGTGCATAATGTGTACTCCATGAGAAGTCAAAAACCCACGTTCTCTCCAGAGTAGCCCGAAGTCATGTGCTACTCCGAAGGCGTACCGGCTGTCTGTGTATATGTTCACACATAGGCCAGCACTCAATTCGCAGGCTCTTGTCAAGGCTATCAGCTCTGCTGCTTGGGCCGTTTTCTGTGGTATTCTAGCTGTTTCTACCACTGTCTTAAGTGTCGTGATCGCATAGGCTGCGGAAGTCGTACCATCTGGCAGCCTCAAACACGATCCATCAACCCACAGTTCCCCATCCACATCTGGAAGTGGCATATCCTGTAAGTTGACACGACCCTTTGTCTGTTCCTCGGTCAGCAAAACACAGTCATGATGTTTTTCTTCCTGACCCTCCTCGACCGGATAGGACAATAAAGTGGCAGGGTTCAGGGTAGCACATCTTTTCAGTGTTATATGTGGCGCCAGAAGTGTGAGCTCATATCCTGTCAAACGTGCACTCGTGAGATACTGGGTTTTCGTCTGATTCAACAGGGCATCAACTGCATGGGGAACTAACACCAACAATTTGTGCGATAAAACTATTCCCTCGCTCTGCCGTATAGCTACTGCTGTTGCTGCAACTGCTCGAAAACACCCAGGTAACCCTCGTGCTACAGGATCAAGAACCGCCGAGAAGTATGCACATGGCCTCTGCTTATCCCCGTGTGCTTGCACTAACACTGATAACGCGCACCCATCTTTCTCGTGGACATACAACGTGAAAATCTTTGTATAATCTGGTGTACCTAACACGGGTGCAGAACAGAGGGCTTGTCTCAATTGTTCAAAGGCATTTTGACATTCATCTGTCCATTCAAGGGGCATTGGTGTAGTTTTGGACAGTAACGCTAACAAAGGTTTTATAATGTGCGAAAACCCCATGATCCACTGTCTACAAAAGGACGTTAAACCTATGAAGGCACGTACATCTCTCTGCGTGCGGGGGACTGGTGTATCTAAAATCGCCTGAATTCGATCTGATGTTAATGCACGCCCCTCCTTAGACAAAAGATGACCGAGGTAGTGTAGTATCGGGTTCCCAAGGCCTACATGCTCCGAAGATAATTCACTTACATTGAAAGAACTGTTGGCACGGAAACTGAAAAATTCAAAGAACAAGTTTATTAAGACCCCATGGGGTGGTGGTACATTCCTACAGCACCCTTCGGTAATGCAAGAAGTATCACACCGAACATCGGTGTGACTCGCTCTTTTATACAATTTGCAGGTAATAAAACAATAGGCGGTACAAAGTTACAGAGCATTATGTACATATATGGTCATTTTTGGAACACAGCCAGCTCATTGGAGGGGTTACAACTCCGCTGGTCAGTTTGGCGGCACATTCCTGAGGAGTGACTGGTCAGTGGGGACTGCGCATGTACAGGCTTGACCAGTACTAAAAATAGCCTGTTGCTGGGCAAACTCGAGTGGTCAGTGGCATGGACAACAG
Organism: Lissotriton vulgaris; assembly: GCF_964263255.1. Lineage (NCBI taxonomy): Eukaryota > Metazoa > Chordata > Amphibia > Caudata > Salamandridae > Lissotriton > Lissotriton vulgaris. The sequence goes on along the minus strand of NC_141691.1, from coordinate 439,936,196 downwards.
ACTAAAGGGCACGCTGGCCACGAGGCCGCTTATGATCTAAGATGGCCGCCGTAACACACAAAATGGCGTTTCCAAGTATAGCCAAGTTAAGCGGGAAAATGTGTAGCACAGCTAAGCGCTAACTCAGCCATCGTCAAATTACGACAGACGACCCTTTTAGCGTTTAGCTGAAGCTACCTCATAGTGAACATAATCAGGGTGTTCATCTTCAATATCAATTAGCATTATTTGAGTTACTTCTTTATGAAGCATCATTTTATCATGAGCAAGAGCTCGTCTTGATGGTATGCAAGCCGATAAGCACATAGAACATAAAGCGGGGCCACATTGAATACATAAGCATACACAAAATAGTATCCCCACAATGATGCATAAAATCGTTAGCAATTTCCAACCCCAAGTGGTAAGCATTGACCAGAACCACCCTGAAAGAGTCCAAGTTCCATTGTCCGAGTGTATTTCAGCAGCTATCTTATGCAATTTTGAAATGGCATCATAAACAGATGGTGAATTGTCTGGTACATAAACACAGCAGCTGCTTCCGATAATTCTACATGCCCCCCCACGGTCAGCTAGAACCACATCTAGAACCATTCGGTTCTGGAGCGTGACAATCCTAGAAATCTGAAGTTCTTCGGTAATATTCCCTAATGCAATGGCAGTATCATTTGCTACAGCCTCAACAACACGGGTCAGTCGTCGTATCTTTCGACTATTCAGAGCAGCCCCAACAAAGGAAAACAGCCCCAAATTGAAGTCCACATACTGTTGCAAAGCAGTGTCCGTCTGGTCGATGTCGTCCAGAACAACAGCACGTTTAACACGATTCAACGCGAAGTCATGATAAAGAATATAGTCATTATGATACATTGGTGGGGCAATGAATACAGGGGGCAATACAAAAGATACATAGCAAGTGCCTAACCATCCCAACGGGAGCTGATGATAACCTTTCATTCCACAAATAAAAAACGTATTACGAGATGCTACAAACAATATGCCATTTGGGCTGTCAAACGTGAGTGTAGTATTGCATTCGCTTTTCCCAACCGAGATTGTACCTTTATTGCGTATACACAAATCAGCTTTAGTGGCAATAACATTAATAACATGTGAGCTAGAGACATTAATGTTACGTTGGTTGCTGTAAACACGTGGGGCAGACACGTTATCGGGGCGGTACTCCTCCCATTCAAATCGAGTACCCTCAGCTCGTGGGTACCCATCCCGGTCATGGTAACAAATTTTATTCAAACGGAAAAGCACCCCCCCTTTTGTTGGCCATCTCAAAGTGAAGAGGAGAGTATACCAGGCATTGCAAGATCCATTGTGTGAAAACGGGAGTGGAATGAGTGGAGTGCCCCCTTTCTTCTGGTGCCCGGGCAACATCCCACACACCCAGCAATTAGACGTGTTTGTCATGTTATGTGTATGATGCAGGATCTGAATAAAGCTATTGTTCGAATAAGTCTGTCGGTGCCGTTCTTCATGGTAAGGCAAAGTGAAGTGAAAATGTTCAGATGGAGCCGGGGTAGTCGGCAGCAAATGTACACGTGCAGGCACCACAAGTTCAACTACCCAAGCTATCACTGCTATTACCACAATCGTCAAGACAAAAAGGATGGCACCAAGTATTCTTTTGTCCCGTGATGCAGAAGACGCCATAGTTCAATTATTTTTCAAAGTCTTAAGTGGTTCGAAAAGTTCACAAAGTCTCAAATGTACATGTGTGTATTACACCTAAAAAAGAAAAATACGGTGCTGAGCTCCGAGGTAGCCGTTGTTTTCTTCTCCGGGGTCAAGACGGGTGTCGCTACTCTTGGCAGAACTGATCCCCCCCCCTTGAGATTCCCGGCTTCCGTTTCACAAACCCCAGAGCGGTAACCAACCAGTCTCGAAAACCCAAAAAATCTTCTTATCGTGGCCGCATATTATAGCGCTCTCGTCCAGAAACAGTGTGGTCCGGGAAGGCTCCCTCAACTTCGGCCGATGTCACAGCTGGGATCTTTTCTTTCTCCAGGATCTCCTTGTAGTCGGTCAACACAGCAGGATTCACCAGATCAGGAGAAACACGACGGCAGTGGGTTGAGTGTATCCACCGCTTCCTGTTGGTCACTCGTACAGCTGTCCGAGTTGCCAGGAGGACCTGCTCGGGGCCTCGCCACCTTGGTTCCAAGCTGCTCGCCCTCTCAAACGACTTAATCATCACGTAGTCGCCAGGGTGAGGATCGTGGCCCTCTCCAGTAGAGTTGTCAGGGAGCGCTTCTCGAACCTGTTGATGAATAGAGAGTAAATCATTTGTTAATCGTGCCAAATAATCGTTCATCATTATACAAGGCACATCATGTATCAATCGCGGCTTAGGCACCCCCCAAATATTCATAGGCCTTCCAAACACCACTTCATATGGTGTGAGGCCTGTTCGAGAGTGGGGCACTGATCTGAGAGAAAGCAATGCTAGCGGTAAGGCATCCGGCCATTTCAATGACGTGGACGCCACAATCTTAGCCAGTTTTAGTTTCAACGTAGAATTATACCGCTCGACAAGACCTGCTGACTGAGGGTGGAACACAGCATGAAACTTCTGCTGAATCCCCAAGCCTTTCAACACATACTCCACGATCTTCCCGACAAAATGAGGCCCATTATCGCTCCACAAAAATTTGCAAACTCCAAATCGAGGGAAGTACTCCTTGAGCAAAACCTTAGCTGTTGTCAAAGCTGTATTATCTTTCGTGGGGAAGGCCTCAACCCATTTGCTAAAAGCACACACCACCACTAAGACATACTTAAGGTTATTGCAGCGCTCAAGCTGGATGTAATCCATTTGAAGTACCTCGAATGGTGCAGAAGGTGGAACGAACCCTCCTTTCGGAGTATGGGTCCCCTTTGCAGGATTGTGCTGCAAACATATCAGGCAGGTCTGAACTACTCTCTTGGCGGTATTGGCAATCTCGGGATGCTCCCAAACTCGTGTTAATAGTTGAGTGATTGCAAGAGCCCCCACGTGCGCCAACCCATGTGTCATCTGGACCATCGCTTGCAAGTAAGCTGCAGGCAATTTCCATTTCTCCATGTCCTTGCTTCTCCAACACCCTTCATCATCTAGCACCCCATCTGCTGCCCATGCCGCAAGTTCTGATTCAGTAGCTGATTTCTGAATATCTAATATCTCCGCTCTAGCATCATTCCATCGCTCAGCTTGGGATTGTGTCACGTACATGGGGGAGTCAGCTCGGGACATAGCCGTTTGTCTCGCTATACTGTCCGCAAAGGCATTTCCCTGACCCACTTTATCGATGATCTTTTTATGGGCACTACATTTTATTATCGCTACTTTCTTTGGACAAAGCAACGCGTTTAGGAGGTCACGCACTAGTTCTCCGTGCATAATGTGCACTCCATGAGAAGTCAAAAACCCACGTTCTCTCCAGAGTAGCCCGAAGTCATGTGCTACTCCGAAGGCGTACCGGCTGTCTGTGTATATGTTCACACATAGGCCAGCACTCAGTTCGCAGGCTCTTGTCAAAGCTATCAGCTCTGCTGCTTGAGCCGATTTCCGTGGTATTCTAGCTGTTTCCACCACTGTCTTAAGTGTCGTGATCGCATAGGCTGCGGAGGTCGTGCCATCTGGCAGCCTCAAACACGATCCATCAACCCACAGTTCCCCATCCACATCTGGAAGTGGCATATCCTGTAAGTCGACACGACCCTTTGTCTGTTCCTCGGTCAGGAAAACACAGTCATGATGTTTTTCTTCCTGACCCTTCTCAACCGGATAGGGCAATAAAGTGGCAGGGTTCAGAGTAGCACATCTTTTCAGTGTGATATGTGGCGCCAACAGTGTAAGCTCATATCCTGTTAACCGTGCACTCGTGAGATATTGGGTCTTTGTTTGGTTTAGCAGGGCATCTACTGCGTTGGGAACTAACACCAACAATTTGTGCGATAACACTATTCCCTCACTCTGCCTTATATCTACTGCTGTTGCTGCCACTGCTCGAAAACACCCAGGTAACCCTCGTGCTACAGGATCAAGAATGGGTGAAAAATACGCACATGGCCTCTGCTTGTCCCCGTGTGTCTACACTAACACTGATAACGCGCACCCATCTTTTTCGTGTACGTACAATGTGAAAATCTTCGTGTAATCTGGTGTACCTAATACGGGGGCAGAGCAAAGAGCCTGTCTCAATTGTTCAAAAGCATTTTGACACTCATCTGTCCATTCAAGGGGCATTGGCGTAGCTTTGGACAGTAACGCTAGCAAGGGTTTTATAATGTGCGAAAACCCCATGATCCACTGCCTACAAAAGGACGTTAACCCTATGAAGGCGCGTACATCTCTCTGTGTGCGGGGGACTGGTGTATCTAAAATCACCTGAATTCGATCTGATGTTAATGCACCCCCCTCCTTAGACAAAAGATGACCGAGGTAGGTCACCTTGGGTCTACAGTATTGAAGCTTTTTCTTAGAAACCTTGTGATTATTCAGTGCCAGAAAAGAAAGCAGCGCAATCGTACTCTCCTCACATTGTGCGTAAGAATCTGCAGCAAGCAGAAGGTCATCCACATATTGGATAAGGACAACCCCAGACTGTAACTCAAAGGAATCAAGCTGTCTTTTCAAAGCCTGGCTGTAGATACTCGGGCTCTCAGTGTAACCTTGAGGAACACGACAAAATCTATACGATTTATTATTTAACGTGAAGCCAAACAGATATCTGCTATCAGGATGGACAGGGATGGAAAAGAACGCATTTTTCAAGTCAATTACACTAAAGGTAGTTGCCGTTGGTGGTACCAGTGTAAGCAAGGTCGTAATGTCGGACACCACCGGATATTGGGGAATGACAATTTTGTTAATTTCTCTCAAGTCAATAATAAACCGATAGACCTTGTCGTCAGTAACTCTCTTAAGGATCGGAAGAATAGGGCTGGTACAAACATTATAAGGAACCTCTTCCACCACTCCTGCAATGATCAAATCTTGAACAATATGAGTCAGGGCAATTTCACCTTCCCTTGAAATCTTATACTGTGGCACCCGTGGCAGAGAGGCCCCCTCCTTAACAGTGATATGAATAGGTGGAATACGCATCTCCCCCACATCCGTGTCTGAGGTCGCCCATAACGTGTGCGGGAGAGAGGCCAAAGCTGGAATGTCTAGTATCGTATAAAACCTATTTGGGTCAGGATAATTGTCATTCAGAATAACCCGCACTCCCTCAGGAGCGCACCGTATCGTTGCTCGAAAATATTTAAGCAAATCAATGCCCAGGATATTATCTAGTGTATAGGGCGATAACAAAAATTGACCAAAACTAAAAAATTTGTCAAGACAAAGTGCAAGGGGTTTTGACAATGGGCTAGGGGAGGGTGTGCCATCGAACCCTACACATGTTATCATTTCGCCAGACAGGGGAGCCCTCGGAACCAATTTTTTTGACAAAGCGCTACGAGTAGCTCCGGTGTCGACTAGAAATTGATCAGTAGAACCCAAAATGCCCGCTGTTACATATGGACCCTCCTGATCTACCGGCACTTCAATTGGTTCCGTACCCCATCCTACGCAGTCCTATGCATGTACATAATCCTGGTGCTCCACATTCTCACCCTCCGATATCTGATATTGGTTTCGTCTATCAAAAGTATTTCGTTCATCCTGGCCACGGCCCCTCTCCTCAGCCCTTCCATGATCACCTCCACCACCTCTCGCCCCCGTATAACTGCCCCGCGACCTACCGCCTCCTCGACCACGCTGGCTACGTTGTTCACGAAGTACTGGACAATCTTCAGCCCAATGCCCAAACTCTTTACAATAAGCACATTGATCCTCCGCTATATCCGTACGACGTATTGCCTCCACCTCGTCTACCTCTAGCATTCCCTCTATCCTGTGTTCCACGAACCTGTGCCAACATCGCCTTCGTTTTCAATACTTTCGCTTTTTTATCAACACTTTCTTTAGCCTCCAACTCCTGCCGCTCATAATACTGAGCCATAGTCAACAAAGACGCAGGGGTCGCCGTGGCCCAGGAACTTTCACTCGATTTCAATCGCTTTGCAATCTCCGGTAGGAGATTAGCCACATACTTATCTACAAACAAATGCCGACCTGTATCATCTGTTAAAGATTGACCACTGTAATCATGAAACGCCTCTTCGAAGCGTGTAAAGAAATCTGAAACCGTTTCATCTGTTTTTTGTTTGCACGAAGCTAACATGGTCCAATCGATCTTTTTAGAAGGTACGAGCATTTTTAATTTACTTTAAAATAGCCGCCGGGAGGTCTAAAATCAACTGGCAAGGCTTACTTGCCGGTTCCCTATCTAAATCAGCTGCATTTTTTTCTTTCCATGTTCCCCCAAGTATTGTTTCATCATTATTTTTACGAATTTGTCTCCACATGTCAGGCGGAAGTATTAACCCAAAAAACAGATCTATGTCGACAAGAGTCATCACACAAGACGAAATAGCCCCTTCCACCCCTTCATAGAACGCTGCCGGATTTTTACGAAGGTCAGGTAAAGAATTTTTCAACGCCATAACATCCGCTCTATTCCAAGGCGTATACACCCAGTTGTATATAAAGTACCCCTTCGCATCCTTTGACATTTTATCATCATCTGTACCTTCCCCTTTTGGTGGAACATACAAAGGTGCGGCTTCACGCATAGGCATAACATGCATCGCAGAACTCTTATCTGAACCCCGGAGAGAACACTCCTTAGATTGCCCATTAGACTCCGGCCCGGACTCCTTATTCTTTTTCCGCTCGTCCCGCAATCTGGTAGTCTCATCTCGCAGCTGGATCAGTTGCTTGTAAAGGGCATCGACATCTGCAAGATCAAATAAACCTTTATCCAGATTCTCACGATGAACTGACACAGCCTTAGGTTCTAACGTATCTGAAAATTGACGATATGCAGTAACAACTTCATCTGCCAAAGTAGCCATAAAATACAGTAATTCTTGGTCTGTCCAATTACCCCTTTCAGTAACAATTTCAGACTGAGAAACAAAATTCGTATTCACTCTACGAGCCCAACTACGTAAATGTGCGTATCTCTCCGCAGAAAACCTGACACCAGATACACCCTTCTTTCCCGGCTTATCCTGTCCTTCGTCATCCGATTCTGTAGTTGGAGCCGTAGGCGAAACGTACGGAGGCGGTGATCGATCTAGCAATGAAAAATCATCAATTTCATTATTAAGGACAGGATAAAGCGGTCGTCGAATAGGGAATTGACCAGTCGTTTGCAATTTACGTTCCCGTTCCTCCCTCTCTTTCTTTTCCTGGGCCTCCTTTTCCTCAAGCTGTAAAGCCTTATCTCGAGCAGCCTTGCGCTGCTCTTTGTCCGCCAAGGCAACTTCACGTTTCATTCGCTCACGCACCGCTTTCTCCCACATTCGTACACAATCAAACATATTTTGTCTAGACCTTCGTTGAAACAAACATTGCTCCACAAACTGTACTTTACGCAAATCGAACGACCCATGTAGAGGCCATTGCAATTCAGGATCCGATTTAGTGTACTTATTCCATAATTTACTGTACATTATAGGGGGAAGGCCAAATTTGATAAACATTTCCCGATTTGGTGTTCCTTCTGGGGGAGCCGGCTGTGCTTCCGCTAACCTAATTGTGGTACCATTTCCAAGACAGCACATCCCTCGGAGTGTGCTTAAAACAGGCATGTTCGAAAAGTATCACGAAAGCGCGATACCATATAAAATGGCACTTACAGTACTTCACACAAATGTGCCGCTCAAAGGAAAAAAACAAAATTAGAGAAACATCTCTACATGCCTGCCTATGTGAAGTGCACTACACATATAGATTCAAAGTTCACAAATTCACAAATGTTAGCTAACTCAAATCAAAGTCATAGGTCATAGAACTTCGGCAAGCGTCCGAGGATTACCTTACCAATCACAAATCATAGAACTTCAGTAAGCGTCCGCAGACTACCTTTCCGATCACAAATCTTACCCAAAGCCTCAAAGGTCCAGATTCCAACTGCCAAGGTCTTTTAATCGAATCAGCCAAACTGCACTTTATCCAGCAACGCAGAGGATCGAAAACTCAGTCGGAGACCGGCTCCACCTGGAAGGTCAGATCAGAAGGAAAGGAAAAAACACCGCGGGTGCCAAGACTCGGGTCACTCGGTGGCAGCGTACGCGTCCATGGCGAGTTTCCAAACCTTCGTCACGACCTCTCCTTCGGGCATCCGAGTCGCCGATGAGTCCCTTCGCGGTCGCCAATTTGTAGTATCGGGTTCCCAAGGCCTACATGCTCCGAAGATAACCCACTTACATTGAAAGAACTGTTGGCACGGAAACTGAAAAATTCAAAGAACAAGTTTATTAAGACCCCATGGGGTGGTGGTACATTCCTACAGCACCCTTCGGTAATGCAAGAAGTATCACACTGAACATCGGTGTGACTCGCTCTTTTATACAATTTGCAGGTAATAAAACAATAGGCGGTACAAAGTTACAGAGCATTATGTACATATATGGTCATTTTTGGAACACAGCCAGCTCATTGGAGGGGTTACAACTCCGCTGGTCAGTTTGGCGGCACATTCCTGAGGAGTGACTGGTCAGTGGGGACTGCGCATGTACAGGCTTGACCAGTACTAAAAATAGCCTGTTGCTGGGCAAACTCGAGTGGTCAGTGGCACGGACAACGGACTAAAGGGCACGCTGGCCACGAGGCCGCTTTTGATCTAAGATGGCCGCCGTAACACACAAAATGGCATTTCCAAGTATAGCCAAGTTAAGCGGGAAAACGTGTAGCACAGCTAAGCGCTAACTCAGCCATCGTCAAATTACGACAGTAGGTCACCTTGGGTCTACAGTATTGAAGCTTTTTCTTAGAAACCTTGTGATTGTTCTGTGCCAGAAAAGACAGCAAAGCAATCGTACTCTCCTCACATTGTGCATAAGAGTCTGCAGCAAGCAAAAGGTCATCCACGTACTGGATAAGGACAACCCCAGACTGCAACTCAAAGGAATCAAGCTGTCTTTTCAGAGCCTGGCTGTAAATACTAGGGCTCTCAGTGTAACCTTGAGGAACACGACAAAATCTATACGATTTATTATTTAACGTAAAGCCAAACAAATATCTGCTATCAGGATGGACAGGGATAGAAAAGAACGCATTTTTCAAGTCAATAACACTAAAGGTCGTTGCCGTTGGTGGCACCAGTGTAAGCAAAGTCGTAATGTCGTACACCACCGGGTATTGGGGAATGACAATTTTGTTAATTTCTCTCAAGTCAATAATAAACCGATAGACTTTGTCGTCAGTATCTCTCTTAAGGATCGGAAGAATAGGGCTGTTGCAAACATTGTAAGGTACCTCCTCCACCACTCCTGCAGTTATCAAATCTTGGACAATATGTGTCAGGGCAATTTCACCTTCCCTGGAAATCTTATACTGTGGCACACGTGGCAGAGAGACTCCCTCCTTTACAGTAATTCGAATAGGTGGAATACGCATCTCTCCCACATCCGTGTCTGAGGTCGCCCATAACGTGTGCGGGAGAGAGGCCAAAGCTGGAGTGTCTAGTATAGTGCAAAACCTATCTGATTCAGGATAATTGTCATTCAGAATAACCCGCACTCCCTCAGGAGCGCACCGTATCGTTGCTCGAAAATATTTAAGCAAGTCAATGCCCAGGATATTATCTGGTGTATGGGGTGATAGCAAAAATTGACCAAAACTGAAAAATTTGTCAAGACAAAGTGCAAGGGGTTTTGACAATGGGCTAGGGGAGGGTGTGCCATCAAACCCTACACATGTTATCATTTCGCCAGACAGGGGAGCCCTCGGAACCAATTTTTTTGACAAAGCACTACGAGTAGCTCCTGTGTCGACTAAAAATTGATCAGTAGAACCCAAAATGCCCGCTGTTACATGTGGACCTTTCTGATCTACCGGCACTTCAATTGATTCCGTACCCCATCCTACGCAGTCCTATGCATGCACATAATCCTGATGCTCCACATTCTCACCCTCTGATATCTGATATTGATTTCGCCTATCAAAAGTATTTCGTTCATCCTGGCCACGGCCCCTCTCTTCAGCCCTTCCACGATCACCTCCACCACCTCTCGCCCCCGTATAACTGCCCCTCGACCTACCACCTCCTCGACCACGCTGACTACGTTGCTCACGAAGTACCGGACAATCTTCAGCCCAATGCCCAAACTCTTTACAATAAGCACATTGATCCTCCGCTATATCCGTGCGACCATACGACGTATTGCCTCCACCTCGTCTACCCCTATCATTCCCTCTATTTTGTGTTCCACGAACCTGTGCCAACATCACCTTCGTTTTCAATTCTTTCGCTTTTTTATCGACACTTTCTTTAGCCTCCAACTCCTGCCGTTCATAATACTGAGCCATAGTTAACAAAGACGCAGGGGTCGCCGTGGCCCAGGAACTTTCACTCGATTTCAATCGTTTTGCAATTTCCGGTAGGAGATTAGCCACATACTTATCTACAAACAAATGCCGACCCGTATCGTCTGTTAATGATTGACCACTGTAATCATGGAACGCCTCTTCGAAGCGTGTAAAGAAATCTGAAACCGTTTCATCTGGCTTTTGTCTGCACGAAGCTAACATGGTCCAATCGATCTTTTTAGATGGGACGAGCGTTTTTAATTTAATCAAAATGGCCGCCGGGAGGTCTAAAATCAACTGACATGGCTTACATGCCGGTTCCCTATATAAATCAGCTGCATTTATTTCTTTCCATGTTCCCCCAAGTATTGTTTCATCATTATTTTTACGAATTAGTCTCCACATGTCAGGTGGAAGAATTAACCCAAAAAACAAATCTATATCAGCCAAAGTCATGACACAGGACGAAATAGCCCCTTCAACCCCTTCATAAAATGCTGCCGGATTTTTACGAAGGTCAGGTAAAGAATTTTTCAATGCCATAACATCCGCTCTATTCCAAGGCGTATACACCCAATTATATATAAAATATCCCTTCGCATCCTTTGACATTTTATCATCATCTGTACATTCCCCTTTTGGCGGAACATACAAAGGTGCGGCTTCACGCATAGGCATAACATGCATTGTAGAACTCTTATCTGAACCCCGGAGAGAACACTCCTTAGATTGCCCAGTAGACTCCGGCCCGGACTCCTTATCCTTTTTCCGCTCGTCCCGCAACTTGGAAGTCTCATCCCGCAGCTGGATCAGTTGCTTGTAAAAGGCATCGACATCTGAAAGATCAAATACACCTTTTTCCAAATTCTCACGGTGAACTGACACAGCCTTAGATTCTAGCGTATCCGAAAATTTACGGTATGCAGTAACAATTTCATCTGCCAAAGTAGCCAAAAAATACAGTAATTCTTGTTCTGTCCATTTACCCCTTTCAGTAACAACTTCAGCCAGAGTAACAAAATTCGTATTCACTTTACGAGCCCAACTACGCAAGTTCGCGGATTTCTCCGCAGAAAACCTGACACCGGACGTATCCCTTTTTCCTCGCTTATCCTGTCCTTCGTCATCAGATTCTGCAGTTGGAGCCGTAGGCGAGACGTACGGAGGCGGTGATCGATCTAGCAATGAAAAATCATCAATTTCATTATTAAGGACAGGATAAAGTGGTCTGCGAATAGGGAATTGACCAGTCGTTTGCAATTTACGTTCCCGTTCCTCCCTCTCTTTCTTCTCCTGAGCCTCCTTTTCCTCAAGCTGTAAAGCCTTATCACGAGCAGCCTTGTGCTGCTCTTTGTCCGCCAAGGCAACCTCACGTTTCATTCGCTCACGCACCGCTTCCTCCCACATTCGCACACAATCAAACATATTTTGTCTAGACCTTCGTTGAAACAAACATTGCTCCACAAACTGAACCTTACGCAAATCAAACGACCCATGTAGTGGCCATTGCAATTCAGGATCTGATTTGGTGTATTTATGCCATAGTTTACTGTACATTATAGGGGGAAGGCCGAATTTAATGTACATTTCACGATTTGGTGTTCCTTCTGGGGGAGCCGGCTGTGATTCCGCTAACCTAATTGTGGTACCATTTCCAAGACAGCACATCCCTCGGAGTGTGCTAAAAACAGGCATGTTCAAAAAGTATCACGAAAGCGCAATACCGTATAAAATGGCACTTACAGTACTTCACACAAACGTGCCGCTCAGAGAAAAAAAACAAAATTAGAGAAACATCTCTACATGCCTGCCTATGTGAAGTGCACTACACATATAGATTCAAAGTTCACAAATTCACAAATGTTAGCTAACTCAAATCAAAGTCACAAGTCATAGAACTCCGGCGAGCGTCCAGGGACTACCTCACCGATCACAAATCATAGAACTTCAGTAGGCGTCCGCAGACTACCTTACCGATCACAAATCTTACCCAAAGTCTCAAAGGTCCAGATTCCAACTGCCAAGGTCTTTTAATCGAATCAGCCAAACGGCACTTTATCCAGCAACGCAGACGATCAAGAACTCAGTCGGAGACCGGTGCCACCTGGAAGGTCAGATCAGAAGGAAAGGAAGAAACACCGCGGGTGCCAAGACTCGGGTCACTCGGTGGCAGCGTACGCGTCCATGGCGAGTTTCCAAACCTTCTTCACGACCTTTCCTTTGGGCATCCGAGTCGCCGATGAGTCCCTTCGTGGTCGCCAATTTGTAGTATCGGGTTCCCAAGGCCTACATGCTCCGAAGATAACCCACTTACATTCAAAGAACTGTTGGCACGGAAACTGAAAAGTACAAAGAACAAGTTTATAAAGACCCCATGGGGTGGTGGTACATTCCTACAGCACCCTTCGGTAATGCAAGAAGTATCACACCGAACATCGGTGTGACCCGTTCTTTTATACAATTTGCAGGTAATAAAAAGATAGGCGGTACAGAGTTACAGAGCGTTATGTACATATATGGTCATTTTTGGAACACAGCCAGCTCATTGGAGGGGTTACAACCCCGCTGGTCAGTTTGGCGGCACATTCCTGAGGGACGACTGGTCAGTTGGGACTGCGCATGTACAGGGTTGACCGTTACTAAAAATAGCCTGTTGCTGGGCAAACTCGAGTGGTCAGTGGCACGGACAATGGACTAAAGGACATGCTAGCCACGAGGCCGCTCATGATCTATGATGGCCGCCGTAATACACAAAATGGCGTTTCCAAGTATAGCCAAGTTAAGCGGAAAACGTGTAGCCCAGCTAAGCGCTAACTCAGCCATCGTCAAATTACGACAACTCTACAATATTCCACAGTATGCCACTCCACCGTACAACTATGCACTTTACTCTATTCTACTCAATGCCACTCTAATGTTCTCAACTCCAATGTATGCAATTCCACTGTAGACCACCCCACTCTACACCACTCCACTGTACTCCACTCAACTAAATGTCTCCACACTCTACGCTACAAAACTGTATGCTATTACACTGTTCACTATGCCACTCTAGGCACTCAATTATATGCCTCTCTAATGTACCCAACTACACCCTGTGCTACAATACTCTATGATATTCCACTGTATGTACAATTCACTCTACGCCACTCCACTCTATGCAGTCCCACTGTATGGCACTCCACACTATACTGTACTTCTCTACTGTGAGAAACCAGGGCATGTTTTCAGTGCATCCCCCCCCCCCCCAATTTTTGCCACTATTTCGACTTCTAGATGCTGCTTTTCTAGACCTTTGCATTCATGTTGTGGACATTTTGCAATTGCAAGAGGAACTTCAGGGAGAAGTTCCAAATGTTTGCTGCATCTTTTATAAAAAGCTCCATAAGTTGACCAGTTGCATTGTGGGAGTCCCAGATCCCAAGAGACAAACTAGTGTTTTTGAACCCTTGGTTGGTGCTGTAGACCACTTTCCTGAATCAAGAAACACTTCTGGAAGTGAGTGTAACAGTGTTTGGTCATGGGAGGCCTTAGCTCTAGACTTTGTCCCAGACCAGCATGGCCTTTTTTAACACTTTGAGCTCTATTTGCTTCTAAGCGCTAGTTTTTCTTTTGATATTTAAAAAGGGAATAGTTTATTTAGACCTTACTGAAACTTTTATTGTGTTTGTGACTTTGTTACTAGTGGTAGGTCACTACTAATAAACCACTTACCAACATTTGGTGTTCAGCAGTGATGATATATATATTTGTGTTCGAATAACCCCATTATTATAAAACAAATTCTCTAAATTTACTAACAACAAAACTTTGGAGTTTTAAAATTATGAGATTTGGACTAAAATGATTTTTTATCCATCTTTCTGATTCTTCTAAATTTGTTCTCTTTCTGATTTGTTACGTTTTTGTGACTCAAAACTTGGGAGACCATGAAGCTAGATCTAGCTAACCTAAAGAAACTCACAGTGGCTGAGCTCAGGGTTCATTCTAAGTCCAGGGGCCTAGCTAATTGCAATAAGATCAGGAAGGAACAGTTGATTAGGTCCATTCAAGCCTGGGCACAGACAGCTCCAGAGAATGAAGGGAAGGGGGACAATGACCCCTCCGACAACCTCCAGATGGAGGATGATAACAGCTCATCCATGTCTTCTAGTACCAGGTTCATACCATCAGCTAGTGGAGGGAGGGGAGGTTCCCACACACAGGAACCAGAGCTGTCCCTTGCAGAAGAACAGCTGGAGACTTAGTAACCAGCTTTAGAGAAGCTCGAAATAGAAGGAGGGAACTGGGAGGAGGTAAAAGCAAAACAAATGGCGGCTGCAACTAAAAGGAAGAGGTTGAGATATCCCAGGGTGGTGAGATGGGTCCCAGCCTACCCAAGGGAGTAGTTCCTTTGTATGAAGAGGGGGATTACATTGACAAAACAAATGGCTGATTGCATCTGAATGGGCCCTTTAGATGAGAAGGGTCCACCCTAAGTATTGGGGTTCCCACATATGTACAGGGGGATGGGGCAGAATCCTACACACACATGAGGAAATGTCTAGTCAAGAAATGTGTCCTGAATCCAGAGCAGTACAGGGTGATGTTTGAGGACACATTAGAAGTCAGCTCCCAAATATGGGTAGACTTTTTAGACATCCCAGGGAAGGTGCTAGAGGGCTGGATTAATGGTATCTAGGTAAGTAATTATGAGGGGCTGTACATCTTAATTCCTAAGAAGCACATCCTGACTCATTGTGTACAAGAGACTTTTCACCAATATCTACTGCACTTTAAGCTGTCAGGTCCAAGGGAACTGGGAGAGACAGTTGATGAGTGAGTGAAAACCTAGGTTTTCAATCAACATCTGGGGGAGACTCCAAGAAAGGGGGGGGGGGGTGGTAGGCCCACAAAAACCTAGGGAGGGATGTGACAAGCACACGATAAGAGCATGCATATTGGAGATAGTGGAAAAGAATGAAGAAAGAGATAACAGAAAGACTTTGCTGAAACGTGAAAACCATTGGATATTTTACCTACAAACTCTGCGCCCTCAGGGGATAAATGAACGAACTGAATTTAGTTGTTATTTATAATTCAGTTATTTTTACACTATGTAACACAGTTACCATGGTACGATACAGTGTAGCAGTATACTATGGTTAATATTTACATTCTTGTCACGAAGCTTGCCATAGCTTAGAACACACACATTTAGACACTGGCCCTTTAATTGATAAGCGCGCGTCTTTAAAACACCAGAGTAACACCCACACGCGTCACACGCCAACTTGCATCGCGTCGAAAGCGTCCCGCTGCCAGCGCGGATAGAATTCAATTCCATGCATCCCCGGTAAGAAGCAGCTGCGTTCACGGCCTCTTAGAGGCAGCTCGAATCCGTTCATTATTTAACACACGAGCATTTTTTAAAGCGCAAGAGAACTTTTGTTTGTTAATGCGCCATGTTAGCTGACTCGACTGCGAGAAGAATTGACAATGTTACAATGTTACTTCTAGAACCGTGTAATGTTTGTGCTTAATTGAATAGATATCTGACAGCAGTTTTCTGTGCGTAACTGTAGAGGGTATTCATGAACTGTCAACTTAGTAATGTATGCACTTTATTTATCGATGATAGATAATATGTGATAAGGATATAGTGATTTAAATATAGTTTGTTTTGAATAATTATCAGTCACAGATACCACTCCTTGTTTCATAGATTTCCCAGATGAAGGCCAGTGGGCCGAAATGCATTGGAACACATGGATTGTTGTAGAAGGAATTGGATATAAAGTATAATTATGGAATATCTACATGAAAATACTTGCACAAGTATGAATAAAATACTTCAGTGAACAGAAAAATTCAAGTTTTTGAAAACTTTATTGACTAAAACTTGCTGGTGAATCCAGCTCTCTAGAAATCAGTGCCCTTTGTGACACTAGCACCGTATAGTGCTAGCGCAATCCTCAGCTCTTATCTGTGGCCCCCACGTTCCCTTTTGATCAAACAATACACCCAAATAGGGGAATGTGGTTACCTTTGAAACAGGGACCCCTCTGCAAAAGAATGATTTATGTCTTTTTTTGGTACACTCACGCCCCATTACCATCGTGTGTGATTTGGAAACATTAACCTTCAGGTCCGAATTATCCATAAAAGAGCCGAAGGCATCCAAGAGGAGCTGGAGTCCAACACCAGTGCGGGCGATCAACACGGCGTCATCTGCGTACAGGAGTGCCGGAATTTGGACATCTTCTGCACGCGGGACGTCCGCATCCTGGCCACGCAGGTGTGCCCCCAGGCCATTAATGTAGATGGTAAAAAGCGAGGGGGCTAAAATGCAACCTTGCCGTACCCCCTTTAGAGATTTCAACAGTGGAGTACATCTGCCATTGTTTGACACTCGTACGGCTGCAAAAAGTTCCTGATGCAAAGTGGCCATGAACGTGACCAAAGCCTCGCCGATGCCCATCTCCAACATGATCGACCATAGTTTTGACCTGTTGACAAGGTCGAACGCCGAGGAAAGGTCCATAAATGCAAGAAACACGGAACCCTCCTTGGCCACCGTGTACTTAGAGATGAGTAAATGCAGATTAATACATTGTTCAATGGTCCCTTTTCTCTCTCTAAAGCCATATTGCAGTTCAGACAACCCGCCACAACCCTCAATGTTGTCCCTCAATCTAGATAAGAGGACTCTGCCCAAGATTTTTATGGTTGAGTCCAAGAGGGATATGGGCCTATAAAACGCGGGATCGTCCCGCTGACCTTTGTTTTTAAAAATGGGGACGATGGTAGATATGGCCCACGAGGCGGGGGCTGAATTGCCATTAACTGCATTAAACACATTTGACATAACCTCAGCCCACAATTTAGGTGAATACATGAAAAAGTCAGCGGGGACTCCATCAGGACCAGGTGCCTTATGTTTAGTGGTTGCCAGGAGAGCTTTTTCCACTTCTTGGGGATTAAAGATGATAGGGTGTACATCTACATTGGGCAGTGGTCCTTTTTTAGTTCCTTCATCGTCACCCCCATATACGTTTTCTAAAAAAGACAGCCATGTTTCATCGGTAATCACGCAATCCATGGGTGCATTACTATCTTCCGAAAATAGGGGCTGTTTGATGATCTCCCAAAATCTCCTACTGTCCTTCAGCACTGCCGCTGAAAGGAGATTATCCCATGTTTCACGTTTGATGGTGTCTTTGCGATTCTTTATGGCTGCCTTGTAAATTTTCCTTAGTCTCGAGATATCATCTTTGACCCTAGGAACAGATTTTAGGGCCGCCAACAATTCTCTGTGGGCTTTCGAGCATGCACAGTCGAACCATCGCTTATGTCCTTGGGGTCCCTGGATGGGTTTGGCTAGAAGATCCTTAGAGGCCTGGTCGCATATTTCCTCATAAGCTGCTACTATAATATTCCCTTGAGTGCCCGGATTTCTACAGAGCTCTACCTGGGCTTTAATTTTAGGGAAGCATTTTTCGTAAAAGTTCTCCGGGATCACTTTAGCCCACTTCACTCGTCTATCTTGGTCAGTAGTCCTCAGGGGATGTGCCAGTTTTACGGTAACTGGTGGCGCCCCCATATGAGCTCCCCAAGCCACTTCGAGTAGTACTGGGTTGTGGTCACTGTAGTGTGTTGAAACTGTACGGTAGGCCGTAGTCCGATTTAGAATGCCTGGTGAGACAAAAATATAATCAATCACTGTTCCATATTAGGCGCCAGTAAAAGTTGGCATTCTCAGGCCACAGTCAGGTTCGTATAAGTCATAGTTAGCAAGTAGATCTTCAAGCTCCTGCCCCTCTGCAGAATGTTCGAAGTGAGGTCCCTGTAAGGCTGCGTCATCGGCCTCGTTGACATCTCTTCCCTTACAGGCTAATTTACATACATGAATATTAAAATCGCCTAATAAAATAAACTCAAAAACTAACTTGATATTCTGTGATACTGTGTTTAAAATACTGTCCAGGCTGGCGATATTACGACCGCTATATTCACTGTTCCCGGAATTGTAAAAGTTGACATATAAAGTCCTGCTAGTTTTATTGATCACCCTTTCGACCATTAAGATGTTATCAGAATCAGAGCTGATCTGCCTATAGCTACCTTTTAGAGCCAAAGAAAACAAAATCACCAAGCCCCCTTTAGCTCTGCCCGCTCTGCTAGGGATTGCAGGTTTAGTAAAGCTGGAGAACCCATCCCACCAAAGGTTGTTAGATGTGTCCCAAGTTTCTTGCAGGGTGATGATGTGATGCTTTGAAACAAAGCTTAGCCAAGCATGATCCTGGCGTTTAGCATTTAAACCTGCTACATTCCAGCTTATAATCTTACACGAGTCAGTGGGTATCCTTGATTCGTTTACGCCCTCTGAGTCTCCTTCAGCTGTTTGTTGCAATAATGGTCCCTCGCTAGTTTCCGCTTGACGGAGGCTCTGTGTATCCTCTCCAATCGTACTCGTTTTAGCACAAGCCACAGTCCGAGAAAAAATCGATTGCTGGTCGAGATTTGTTGGCACTTGGGACTCTGGCGCTACGTTGGGAGTCAGATGACTAAAGTGTTCAGCAATATTGAGACCACCACTTTTTGATAGTGGATTGTTCGACACCTCCCTTTCTTGATCGACTCCTAGTTCAAGTCAATCACAGGTATTTAGATCAGATAAAGGACCAAACCTATTTCCTGTACCAAAACCCCACTCAAAGGGAGTAGCTACCTGACCCTGTCCGTATGGAGCTGAGTTCCACATGGGTTGTGGAGTATTTGGACGTGTCAAAAACTGATCGTTTCTCGGCCAGTGTGTGGGCCTGATGCCCCGAACGCTATGGTCGTAACCCAGGAGGCCAGAACCCCAGCCATTTACTCTTGGCTCATGTGCCAAGACAGGCCTGATGTTTAACTCATTCGGGTAATTGAATCTTCCTGGCTCCCGGTGTGCTATAGGCTGAAACCAGTCATTAGAATGTCGAAATCTGGTGCCCCCTCCCCAGCTGCTTGTTTTAGTATGTCTTTTATAACTGGGGAGTTTGGGTAAGGTAACAAACTGAGTCTTGTCAAAGAAAAACTTGAGGGTAAGAGGAATTATAGAGCCACTGCGACGTTGGGGTGGGAAAACATTGCTCAAAATGTCTGGGAGGACCTCGGCGTTAGCAAAGTTTAGAATAACGCAATCCCCTTTAAACTTTTTTGGCTTACTGCCAATCCAAGATACCCTCCTAGACATGACGATATCCCCTGCCAATTTATTGAACCCCTGTTCTGTCATGTGCATATTGTTAGTGAGCCAATGTAACGCTTTGTCTTTTAGATCCTGATTGGACTCTATTTTATCTTGTGATAGAACAGGGACATTTGCCAGCACCAGTACTACCGGTGAGGCTTCCAAAATGAATTGGGCTGAAACATCCTCTTGATGTGTTCCCGCTGTAGCGGCAATTGTGCTGATACGGGGGTCTACAGCATCTACGTCCTGTCCAAATACAGGTAATGATGGTAATGGTGGCGGAAGCAGTGGCCCTTGTTGGATGGGTTGCGAATTACTTTCAGTTGGGGTAACCTCCACATTCGTGGGTATTAAATTTGTAACGAGGGAAGATACATTTTCTACCTCATCAGCCAACTTGCTATGTACCCCACCCAGCTTTTTGACCTCAGATGTTAATTTATCCAGTTTCCCGATCAGGGGTTTTATTATAGTCCTGATTTTGATGTCTATCATGTCTTGGATCCTATTAAAAAGGTCGTCATCAATAATACTTCTTGACTCAGTATCAATATCGAGATCTGCGTATTTCCCTTCCCGTCTAGGGGGTGGGGTAGTGACCTTTTTCCTGCCTAGATGTTTTCCCCCCGTTTAGCTGCGAGTTTTCTACAAGCTCTAACAGCCCGTGTAGCAGGCTGCAGGGGTTGTGGGGCTTCGTCCATAGCGGCTATCTGATGGTTTGGATCATTGATAGCGTTGTCTGATAAGTCTATTAAGTCTAGTCTATCTACTGGAGGGTCAGAGTCATCATCATCCTCAATACCAATATCTTGAAGATTGGAAACTGCTGGGTTCAGTGGAGGATTTTCTAGCAGTAATTCAGATGTCGCTGTACTTAGTACGCTTGTAGAGGGGCTTTCTGAAGGCAGAATGGGTGATTGGCTCAAGCCAAGAGATTGCCTTCTCTTATTGTTAATGTCACTGACCACTTGTACAAGATAAGAATCTGAAGTATTCACTGTCTCGGCCGGGGCAGGTACCCGTTTTTTCCCCATCATTGAGGCTGTAACTATAGACAGCCTTCAAAGAGCACAGCACAGTATTATATACAAGATATCAAGCTGGGAAAAGTACCTTATAGTCCAGCCGGTAGATGTCAGGGGAATGGCCTTGCCTGGCCTTTTCGTGCCTCTGAGGGCCACAGAGGGCCCGCCCTATGCCCGGGCTTCGCCCCGGGGGTCCCGCTCGCGTCCTGCGTAGCTGAGGGCTTAATGATTTTATACGCCCCTCCTGGCGCCTTGGGTCCGGCGTCAGGGAACGCGCCTCCGCCGCAAAGACTGCCGGGACCTGAAGTCCCGGAGCGGCGGTGGCGTGCCTGGTGCTCGCGGTGTCCGGTCGCTGGTTCCTCCTAAGCAAGGATGTGACTTTGTTACTAGTGGTAGGTCACTACTAATAAACCACTTACCAACATTTGGTGTTCAGCAGTGAGGATATATATATTTGTGTTCGAATAACCCCATTATTATAAAAAAAATTCTCTAAATTTACTAACAACAAAACTTTGGAGTTTTAAAATTTTGAGATTTGGACTAAAATGATTTTTTATCCATCTTTCTGATTCTTCTAAATTTGTTCTCTTTCTGATTTGTTACGTTTTTGTGACTCAAAACTTGGGAGACCATGAAGCTAGATCTAGCTAACCTAAAGAAACTCACAGTGGCTGAGCTCAGGGTTCATTCTAAGTCCAGGGGGCCTAGCTAATTGCAATAAGATCAGGAAGGAACAGTTGATTAGGTCCATTCAAGCCTGGGCACAGACAGCTCCAGAGAATGAAGGGAAGGGGGACAATGACCCCTCCGACAACCTCCAGATGGAGGATGATAACAGCTCATCCATGTCTTCTAGTACCAGGTTCATACCATCAGCTAGTGGAGGGCGGGGAGGTTCCCACACACAGGAACCAGAGCTGTCCCTTGCAGAAAAACAGCTGGAGACTTAGTAACCAGCTTTAGAGAAGCTCGAAATAGAAGGAGGGAACTGGGAGGAGGTAAAAGCAAAACAAATGGCGGCTGCAACTAAAAGGAAGAGGTTGAGATATCCCAGGGTGGTGAGATGGGTCCCAGCCTACCCAAGGGAGTAGTTCCGTTGTATGAAGAGGGGGATTACATTGACAAAACAAATGGCTGATTGCATCTGAATGGGCCCTTTAGATGAGAAGGGTCCACCCTAAGTATTGGGGTTCCCACATATGTACAGGGGGATTGGGCAGAATCCTACACACACATGAGGAAATGTCTAGTCAAGAAATGTGTCCTGAATCCAGAGCAGTACAGGGTGATGTTTGAGGACACATTAGAAGTCAGCTCCCAAATATGGGTAGACTTTTTAGACATCCCAGGGAAGGTGCTAGAGGGCTGGATTAATGGTATCTAGGTAAGTAATTATGAGGGGCTGTACATCTTAATTCCTAAGAAGCACATCCTGACTCATTGTGTACAAGAGACTTTTCACCAATATCTACTGCACTTTAAGCTGTCAGGTCCAAGGGAACTGGGAGAGACAGTTGATGAGTGAGTGAAAACCTAGGTTTTCAATCAACATCTGGGGGAGACTCCAAGAAAGGGGGGGGGGGGGGTGGTAGGCCCACAAAAACCTAGGGAGGGATGTGACAAGCACACGATAAGAGCATGCATATTGGAGATTGTGGAAAAGAATGAAGAAAGAGATAACAGAAAGACTTTGCTGAAACGTGAAAACCATTGGATATTTTACCTACAAACTCTGCGCCCTCAGGGGATAAATGAACGAACTGAATTTAGTTGTTATTTATAATTCAGTTATTTTTACACTATGTAACACAGTTACCATGGTACGATACAGTGTAGCAGTATACTATGGTTAATATTTACATTCTTGTCACGAAGCTTGCCATAGCTTAGAACACACACATTTAGACACTGGCCCTTTAATTGATAAGCGTGCGTCTTTAAAACACCAGAGTAACACCCACACGCGTCACACGCCAACTTGCATCGCGTCGAAAGCGTCCCGCTGCCAGCGCGGATAGAATTCAATTCCCTGCATCCCCGGTAAGAAGCAGCTGCGTTCACGGCCTCTTAGAGGCAGCTCGAATCCGTTCATTATTTAACACACGAGCATTTTTTAAAGCGCAAGAGAACTTTTGTTTGTTAATGCGCCATGTTAGCTGACTCGACTGCGAGAAGAATTGACAATGTTACAATGTTACTTCTAGAACCGTGTAATGTTTGTGCTTAATTGAATAGATATCTGACAGCAGTTTTCTGTGCGTAACTGTAGAGGGTATTCATTAACTGTCAACTTAGTAATGTATGCACTTTATTTATCGATGATAGATAATATGTGATACGGATATAGTGATTTAAATATAGTTTGTTTTGAATAATTATCAGTGACAGATACCACTCCTTGTTTCATAGATTTCCCAGATGAAGGCCAGTGGGCCGAAATGCATTGGAACACATGGATTGTTGTAGAAGGAATTGGATATAAAGTATAATTATGGAATATCTACATGAAAATACTTGCACAAGTATGAATAAAATACTTCAGTGAACAGAAAAATTCAAGTTTTTGAAAACTTTATTGACTAAAACTTGCAGGTGAATCCAGCTCTCTAGAAATCAGTGCCCTTTGTGACACTAGCACCGTATAGTGCTAGCGCAATCCTCAGCTCTTATCTGTGGCCCCCACGTTCCCTTTTGATCAAACAATACACCCAAATAGGGGAATGTGGTTACCTTTGAAACAGGGACCCCTCTGCAAAAGAATGATTTATGTCTTTTTTGGTACACTCACGCCCCATTACCATCGTGTGTGATTTGGAAACATTAACCTTCAGGTCCGAATTATCCATAAAAGAGCCGAAGGCATCCAAGAGGAGCTGGAGTCCAACACCAGTGCGGGCGATCAACACGGCGTCATCTGCGTACAGGAGTGCCGGAATTTGGACATCTCCTGCACGCGGGACGTCCGCATCCTGGCCACGCAGGTGTGCCCCCAGGCCATTAATGTAGATGGTAAAAAGCGAGGGGGCTAAAATGCAACCTTGCCGTACCCCCTTTAGAGATTTAAACAGTGGAGTACATCTGCCATTGTTTGACACTCGTACGGCTGCAAAAAGTTCCTGATGCAAAGTGGCCATGAACGTGACCAAAGCCTCGCCGATGTCCATCTCCAACATGATCGACCATAGTTTTGACCTGTTGACAAGGTCGAACGCCGAGGAAAGGTCCATAAATGCAAGAAACACGGAACCCTCCTTGGCCACCGTGTACTTAGAGATGAGTAAATGCAGATTAATACATTGTTCAATGGTCCCTTTTCTCTCTCTAAAGCCATATTGCAGTTCAGACAACCCGCCACAACCCTCAATGTTGTCCCTCAATCTAGATAAGAGGACTCTGCCCAAGATTTTTATGGTTGAGTCCAAGAGGGATATGGGCCTATAAAACGCGGGATCGTCCCGCTGACCTTTGTTTTTAAAAATGGGGACGATGGTATATATGGCCCACGAGGCGGGGGCTGAATTGCCATTAACTGCATTAAACACATTTGACATAACCTCAGCCCACAGTTTAGGTGAATACATGAAAAAGTCAGCGGGGACTCCATCAGGACCAGGTGCCTTATGCTTAGTGGTTGCCAGGAGAGCTTTTTCCACTTCTTGGGGATTAAAGATGATAGGGTGTACATCTACATTGGGCAGTGGTCCTTTTTTAGTTCCTTCATCGTCACCCCCATATACGTTTTCGAAAAAAGACAGCCATGTTTCATCGGTAATCACGCAATCCATGGGTGCATTACTATCTTCCGAAAATAGGGGCTGTTTGATGATCTCCCAAAATCTCCTACTGTCCTTCAGCACTGCCGCTGAAAGGAGATTATCCCATGTTTCACGTTTGATGGTGTCTTTGCGATTCTTTATGGCTGCCTTGTAAATTTTCCTTAGTCTCGAGATATCATCTTTGACCCTAGGAACAGATTTTAGGGCCGCCAACAATTCTCTGTGGGCTTTCGAGCATGCAGAGTCGAACCATCGCTTATGTCCTTGGGCTCCCTGGATGGGTGTGGCTAGAAGATCCTTAGAGACCTGGTCGCATATTTCCTCATAAGCTGCTACTATAATATTCCCTTGAGTGCCCGGATTTCTACAGAGCTCTACCTGGGCTTTAATTTTAGGGAAGCATTTTTCGTAAAAGTTCTCCGGGATCACTTTAGCCCACTTCACTCATCTATCTTGGTCAGTAGTCCTCAGGGGATGTGCCAGTTTTACGGTTACTGGTGGCGCCCCCATATGAGCTCCCCAAGCCACTTCGAGTAGTACTGGGTTGTGGTCACTGTAGTGTGTTGAAACTGTACGGTAGGCCGTAGTCCGATTTAGAATGCCTGATGAGACAAAAATATAATCAATCACTGTTCCATATTGGGCGCCAGTAAAAGTTGGCATTCTCAGGCCACAGTCAGGTTCGTATAAGTCATAGTTAGCAAGTAGATCTTCAAGCTCCTGCTCCTCTGCAGAATGTTCGAAGTGAGGTCCCTGTAAGGCTGCGTCATCGGCCTCGTTGACATCTCTTCCCTTACAGGCTAATTTACATAGATGAATATTAAAATCGCCTAATAAAATAAACTCAAAAACTAACTTGATATTCTGTGATACTGTGTTTAAAATACTGTCCAGGCTGGCGATATTACGACCGCTATATTCACTGTTCCCGGAATTGTAAAAGTTGACATATAAAGTCCTGCTAGTTTTATTGATCACCCTTTCGACCATTAAGATGTTATCAGAATCAGAGCTGATCTGCCTATAGCTACCTTTTAGAGCCAATGAAAACAAAATCACCAAGCCCCCTTTAGCTCTGCCCGCTCTGCTAGGGATTGCAGGTTTAGTAAAGCTGGAGAACCCATCCCACCAAAGGTTGTTAGATGTGTCCCAAGTTTCTTGCAGGGTGATGATGTGATGCTTTGAAACAAAGCTTAGCCAAGCATGATCCTGGCGTTTAGCATTTAAACCTGCTACATTCCAGCTTATAATCTTACACGAGTCAGTGGGTATCCTTGATTCGTTTACGCCCTCTGAGTCTCCTTCAGCTGTTTGTTGCAATAATGGTCCATCGCTAGTTTCCGCTTGACGGAGGCTCTGTGTATCCTCTCCAATCGTACTCGTTTTAGCACAAGCCACAGTCCGAGAAAAAATCGATTGCTGGTCGAGATTTGTTGGCACTTGGGACTCTGGCGCTACGTTGGGAGTCAGATGACTAAAGTGTTCAGCAATATTGAGACCACCACTTTTTGATAGTGGATTGTTCGACACCTCCCTTTCTTGATCGACTCCTAGTTCAAGTCAATCACAGGTATTTAGATCAGATAAAGGACCAAACCTATTTCCTGTACCAAAACCCCACTCAAAGGGAGTAGCTACCTGACCCTGTCCGTATGGAGCTGAGTTCCACATGGGTTGTGGAGTATTTGGACGTGTCAAAAACTGATCGTTTCTCGGCCAGTGTGTGGGCCTGATGCCCCGAACGCTATGGTCATAACCCAGGAGGCCAGAACCCCAGCCATTTACTCTTGGCTCATGTGCCAAGACAGGCCTGATGTTTAACTCATTCGGGTAATTGAATCTTCCTGGCTCCCGGTGTGCTATAGGCTGAAACCAGTCATTAGAATGTCGAAATCTGGTGCCCCCTCCCCAGCTGCTTGTTATAGTATGTCTTTTATAACTGGGGAGTTTGGGTAAGGTAACAAACTGAGTCTTGTCAAAGAAAAACTTGAGGGTAAGAGGAATTATAGAACCACTGCGACGTTGGGGTGGGAAAACATTGCTCAAAATGTCTGGGAGGACCTCGGCGTTAGCAAAGTTTAGAATAACGCAATCCCCTTTAAACTTTTTTGGCTTACTGCCAATCCAAGATACCCTCCTAGACATGACGATATCCCCTGCCAATTTATTGAACCCCTGTTCTGTCATGTGCATATTGTTAGTGAGCCAATGTAACGCTTTGTCTTTTAGATCCTGATTGGACTCTATTTTATCTTGTGATAGAACAGGGACATTTGCCAGCACCAGTACTACCGGTGAGGCTTCCAAAATGAATTGGGCTGAAACATCCTCTTGATGTGTTCCCGCTGTAGCGGCAATTGTGCTGATACGGGGGTCTACAGCATCTACGTCCTGTCCAAATACAGGTAATGATGGTAATGGTGGCGGAAGCAGTGGCCCTTGTTGGATGGGTTGCGAATTACTTTCAGTTGGGGTAACCTCCACATTCGTGGGTATTAAATTTGTAACGAGGGAAGATACATTTTCTACCTCATCAGCCAACTTGCTATGTACCCCACCCAGCTTTTTGACCTCAGATGTTAATTTATCCAGTTTCCCGATCAGGGGTTTTATTATAGTCCTGATTTTGATGTCTATCATGTCTTGGATCCTATTAAAAAGGTCGTCATCAATAATACTTCTTGACTCAGTATCAATATCGAGATCTGCGTATTTCCCTTCCCGTCTAGGGTTGGGGTAGTGACCTTTTTCCTGCCTAGATGTTTTCCCCCCCGTTTAGCTGCGAGTTTTCTACAAGCTCTAACAGCCCGTGTAGCAGGCTGCAGGGGTTGTGGGGCTTCGTCCATAGCGGCTATCTGATGGTTTGGATCATTGATAGCGTTGTCTGATAAGTCTATTAAGTCTAGTCTATCTACTGGAGGGTCAGAGTCATCATCATCCTCAATACCAATATCTTGAAGATTGGAAACTGCTGGGTTCAGTGGAGGATTTTCTAGCAGTAATTCAGATGTCGCTGTACTTAGTACGCTTGTAGAGGGGCTTTCTGAAGGCAGAATGGGTGATTGGCTCAAGCCAAGAGATTGCCTTCTCTTATTGTTAATGTCACTGACCACTTGTACAAGATAAGAATCTAAAGTATTCACTGTCTCGGCCGGGGCAGGTACCCGTTTTTTCCCCATCATTGAGGCTGTAACTATAGACAGCCTTCAAAGAGCACAGCACAGTATTATATACAAGATATCAAGCTGGGAAAAGTACCTTATAGTCCAGCCGGTAGATGTCAGGGGAATGGCTTTGCCTGGCCTTTTCGTGCCTCTGAGGGCCACAGAGGGCCCGCCCTATGCCCGGGCTTCGCCCCGGGGGTCCCGCTCGCGTCCCACGTAGCTGAGGGCTTAATGATTTTATACGCCCCTCCTGGCGCCTGGGTCCGGCGTCAGGGAACGCGCCTCCGCCGCAAAGACTGCCGGGACCTGAAGTCCCGGAGCGGCGGTGGCGTGCCTGGTGCTCGCGGTCTCCGGTCGCTGGTTCCTCCTAAGCAAGGATGTGACTTTGTTACTAGTGGTAGGTCACTACTAATAAACCACTTACCAACATTTGGTGTTCAGCAGTGAGGATATATATATTTGTGTTCGAATAACCCCATTATTATAAAAAAATTCTCTAAATTTACTAACAACAAAACTTTGGAGTTTTAAAATTTTGAGATTTGGACTAAAATGATTTTTTATCCATCTTTCTGATTCTTCTAAATTTGTTCTCTTTCTGATTTGTTACGTTTTTGTGACTCAAAACTTGGGAGACCATGAAGCTAGATCTAGCTAACCTAAAGAAACGCACAGTGGCTGAGCTCAGGGTTCATTCTAAGTCCAGGGGGCCTAGCTAATTGCAATAAGATCAGGAAGGAACAGTTGATTAGGTCCATTCAAGCCTGGGCACAGACAGCTCCAGAGAATGAAGGGAAGGGGGACAATGACCCCTCCGACAACCTCCAGATGGAGGATGATAACAGCTCATCCATGTCTTCTAGTACCAGGTTCATACCATCAGCTAGTGGAGGGCGGGGAGGTTCCCACACACAGGAACCAGAGCTGTCCCTTGTAGAAAAACAGCTGGAGACTTAGTAACCAGCTTTAGAGAAGCTCGAAATAGAAGGAGGGAACTGGGAGGAGGTAAAAGCAAAACAAATGGCGGCTGCAACTAAAAGGAAGAGGTTGAGATATCCCAGGGTGGTGAGATGGGTCCCAGCCTACCCAAGGGAGTAGTTCCGTTGTATGAAGAGGGGGATTACATTGACAAAACAAATGGCTGATTGCATCTGAATGGGCCCTTTAGATGAGAAGGGTCCACCCTAAGTATTGGGGTTCCCACATATGTACAGGGGGATTGGGCAGAATCCTACACACACATGAGGAAATGTCTAGTCAAGAAATGTGTCCTGAATCCAGAGCAGTACAGGGTCATGTTTGAGGACACATTAGAAGTCAGCTCCCAAATATGGGTAGACTTTTTAGACATCCCAGGGAAGGTGCTAGAGGGCTGGATTAATGGTATCTAGGTAAGTAATTATGAGGGGCTGTACATCTTAATTCCTAAGAAGCACATCCTGACTCATTGTGTACAAGAGACTTTTCACCAATATCTACTGCACTTTAAGCTGTCAGGTCCAAGGGAACTGGGAGAGACAGTTGATGAGTGAGTGAAAACCTAGGATTTCAATCAACATCTGGGGGAGACTCCAAGAAAGGGGGGGGGGGGGGGTGGTAGGCCCACAAAAACCTAGGGAGGGATGTGACAAGCACACGACAAAAACACCCCCAGTACCCCAGAGCCCTATAAAGGAGTAGGGCAGATCCCGCTCTAACTCTGATAAGCAGAGGCAGAGGAACCCAGGGCTGAAAAAGCACATGGACGACAGGGTGTGTTTTGACTGTCAGCAGTCAGGTCACTTCAGGGATGACCCCACCTATTCAAAGAAGGTTGTTAGCACTAGGGTGTCCAGTGTGGCCATACAGGAGGACTCCTCAGATGTGGAGGTCCTCTTAGCATTTTGTTGGGAGACAAGTTCAGATAGTAAGCTGGTGATCCCTGAGGGTGGTAGAAAGCACTTCTACTCCATTCAGGTGAATTGGATCCCTGTCCTTGGCCTGCGAAACACATGTGCCAGTCACACTATATTGAATCACAGGTTGGTGTCCTCAGACATGTATGTGCCAAGAGTGAATAGAAGGGTAAAGGTATCCACAGGTGAAATCACAACCAGATATGTAGCCATAGTGCCCCTGGAATTGGAGGGTACCCTCAGCTGGTATAAGGTGTTTTTCAGTGCAGACCTCCGCTTATATTGTCTCCTGGGCAATGACCTCCCAGAGGTTGGTCTGATCCCAAGTGTGGCGATCGCCCAGGCCACCCCCAACCCAAAGTTCCTGGTGAGCCAGTCCCTATAGTTAGAAGACAGTGGTCCCAAAAGAAAGGTAAAAAGAAGAAGAAAGGTAAGTCTCTCTTAAAGAGAGTTCCAGTGAGTCAAGGGTCTTCTGTACCAGTAAGGGGTAACCTGAAATTGGTACTGGTGAGACTTTTCCTGATCACAAAGAAGTCCTGAGCAGCAAGGCAGCTATCCAGCAGCAGGGTGCCGCCTCGACACTGACAGAAGGGAGAGTGGAGGAAGGATTTCTGCCATAGGATGTAGTGTATCCCCACTATAAATCGCAAGAAATGTTACAGGAACCCACAGTTGCCCCAAACGCAGCTCAGCCACCTGTCAGTGGAGAGCTTAGGGTGTGGCTCTAGATTCTGACAGCTGTCAGTAGGTTCTGTTGCATGCTGGCCTTCATGGCAGCACTGTACTTGACATGGGAGGGAGACCCAATGGCCAAAAGTAAGTCAGGCCCTCTGACACTGTTGATCATGGTAGGGTTGCTCAAATGTTGGGTAACCCCTGTGAGTAAGCTAGGTGTCGCCCTAGCAAAGTTAGGGATAGTAAAGATGGGCACCTCACTACCCAAACTAAAAAGGATGGAAGAAAGAAAATAAAACACTTGTGATGAAATTTCTTTTTGAAATGGGTTCTGTCACTGTACCGATGGGTCAGCTTCCTAGAAAAAGTGACCTTAGCAGGAGGATGTAATGCAGAATAGGCCCTGCAATTGTACAGCTTGGTCTCTTTACTTTTTACCTCACCTGATGGACTATGGAAACTCTCTCAGGGTTGGGCTGAGTCTCCTGGGATGTTGGCGGGAGGGGGGTGAAGTTGGTTGAGAAGCCAGAGCTAGTTTGCAGTGTGCTCCCATTTTTTACCCCGATTTTTTGACCACTAGATGGTGGTTTTCCTAATTTGATTGTGCCCTGGGCTATTCTAACCAGACCCAGGGCCTGTGCTTTGTTTAAAAAAACATGTGAGGTAGGTATAATTACAATTAGTACTGACACCCTACCTGTAAGTCCCTAGTACATTGTATGGCATGTAGGTTTAGAGGCCCAGAAGGTTTAATACACTTAACTGTGCACTACTGTGGTTCCTACTGTCATTTTCAAATCCAGCCCTGCCTTGTTTTACATGCCCTGCTGAGTTAAAAACTGTCAATTTAATATTTCCCTATCCTACTGTAATACATTGGCTCCATAGGCTAAAATGTTATTACTTTAATAAAGTGTAACTATTGATATAAAGGAGCTAAAATATAATTCAAGGACCTTAAAGAAATTGCCGTAATAAATCCAACAACTTCCCATTGTTAGAGTTGGTATAACTATTAGAGAAAATACGTTTTCGATTTATTTTTGTGAGCCGATACCAGGCTTGCATTAGCCCTTCTCTGTTTGGCCAGCCTCTGCCAGGCTGAACCAATGTGTTTTAATGAGATATGAAGTGACCTGCTAGAGAGTCGAAGGATTTCCTGTGAGAGGAGAACTGAAACTGCAGCAGCAGAAGGCTGTAGGGGGCTGTAGGGGCCAAACTGGTCTGTAACCCCTTCCCTGCTGGCTACATTCCCCCGCTGTGCTGGGGGGAGGGGGGCGCGCACAGCGCTACAATGCTCATGACGAGCTCAGCTCGTCATGAGCTACAGTGCTCCTGTGCTCATGACGAGCTGAGCTTGTCACCGGCACACCCGTTTTTTTTAGAACGCTCAGCACAGCAGGGGAATTAGCCCAGCGTGCGAGCGTTCTTAAGGCCATGACGAGCTCAGCTCGTCATGAGCATGCAAGGGGTAAAGCAGGAATGACAATTCAGACAGAACACAGCCTCAGAAGCTAGATTAGTGAGGGGCTGGAAAAAGAGTGTTAGGGAATCTTAACCACATCAGTGGGTTAGCTTAGCCACATCTAACTCTTCAGAAAAAACTTTCTCCATTTTGGGTTTTGGAAGAACAGTGCTTTCTGGGATATTAATATGCCACACTTTGGAAGAAGTGGTCATACACCTGGGTCACATTCTGCATCCAATTGGTCAGGGGTGACCCCTGCGTCATGCCCAGGGACATTAAATATATGTGGGAGAGTTGTTGAGCAACTCACATTTGCTGCCTGAAACAGCAAAGAAAAGAAGGAGACTGTCCATCTTGAACGTTGATCTGCACTCTGAAGGAGTACGCCTTCTGTACAGTCTGGTACTACAGCCTTAAGGATGTTGCCTGGATTTATATGGATTAAGGAGTGAACTGTCTAAAATGTACAACTTAACAGAGCCCACCAGCATCATCACCATCAAGAAGTTCCTATCATAGAGTGCGTCCAGTGGACTTTTAAGGATTCGGCCAAGTCCATTGTGGGAATTGTAGTCCCAACAGCCCAAGGACCATCTGAGAGCTACTAGACCATTGGATGCGTGTTGTGGACACTTTGGAATCCCAAAAGAAACTTCAGGAAGAAGTATCAGAATAGTGGGGAAGTTTGGTACAACTTTTGTAAAAAGCACCATACCTTGACCAGGCGCATTGTGCAAGTTGTAGCCACAGTTGCCAAGTGGCATATCACAGCATTTGAATCTTTGGATGTTGCTGTGGACCACTTTCCTGCATCAATAAGCACTTCTGGAAGTAAGTGTAAAATTATTACATCATGGGAACCCAGAACTCTGGACTTTGTCCCCTTCTACTTTTTTAACACTTTAAGTGATATTTGCTTCTAAGCGCGAGTTTTACTTTTAATCTTTAAAAATCCCAATCTCTAATTCCCTACATTGGATTATTGTCAGTTTAGTGCCATTTTAATCATGAAAATGTAACGGATTCTTATAAATTCATGTTTGATTTTTATTCTGTATTTTGTCTTATTTATTTAATGTATTGTTTTAAAATGCATTACAAACATATCTCCTAAATGAAGACTGCCTGCTCATTGCCAGCTACCAAGGGTTGAGCAATGAATAATTGATTGAGACCTTGACTTAACCTTTTATTGTGTTTTTGGTCTTATTACTAATGGTAGGCCCCTACTTATCACTACTAGTAAACCACGTTCCAACAACTACATTCAAAGGTATTCCACTCTACACCACTCCCCTGTTTCCTACTCTACTGTATACTATTTAGCTTTCCAACACTCCACTCTACACCACACCGCTCTATGTTATTCAACTCTATGTTATTCAACTCTACGCCACTCGACTGTATGTCACTCCACTGTATATTATAAGACTGTACGCCACTGCAGTTTACCTTTATTACTATCTGCCCAGCTCTACTCTACAACACTTCACTCTACGGAATTTCACTCTTCCCCTCTCCACTCTACACCACTCCACTCTATGCCACTCCACTTTATGCAACTCCACTCTACACCACTCCACTGTATGCAATTCCACTCTTTGACACTCCACTCTACGCTACTCCAGTGTATGCTAATCTATGCAACAACAATCTACGCCACTTCACTTTTTGCTATTTCAGTGTATGGCACTACAGTGTACTTCACTCCACTCTAAGCCACTTCACTCCATACCACTCTGATATTCGCCACTCTACTGTACTATATGCTACTAGATGCCACTCCACTCTAAGGTATTCAACTGTATGTCACTACTGTCTAGCCACTATGCTCTGCCCTACTCCACTATAAAACACTCCACTCTATGCCACTTCAATCTATGCCACTCTATTGTATGCTATTCCATGAATTGCTAAGCCACTTCACTGCATGTGTCGCTACTGTACACTTTTCTACTGTATTCCACTACACCGTACTCACTCCACTCCACACCATTCCAATGTATGCCACGCCACTCTGCACTTCCACTCTACGTCACTTCACCCTACACCACATCCCTCTAGATCACTCCAATCTACCACACTCTAATGTACACTATTCCACTGTATTGCTCTCCGTGTATGCCACTCCTCTCTACGCCACTTCACTGTTCGATCTTCCACAGTATGGCACTACACTGTACCTCACTCCACTTCTACTCCACTATCTGCCACTCTACTGTGTACTATTCTAATCTAAGTCGCTCCACTCTACGCAACTTACACTCTGTACCACTCCACTATATTCTATTCTGCTGTACACAACTCTACTCCATGCTACTGCATTCGATGCACTCCACTCTATACCACTCCAGTCTATGCCACGTCCCTGTACACCACTCATCTATACGCTACTTCACTCTACACTATTCCACTCTACACCTCACTACTGTACAACATTCCATTCCATGCTATCCCACTTTATGCCACTCCAATCTACTCTATTGTACTATATGCCACTCCACTGTACACCACTGTACTCTGTACCATTCCACTCTACTCCACTCAATGCTTTTCCAGTGTATGCCACTCTACGCTATGCCAATCCACTCTATGCTATTCTACAGTACCCCACTGCACTGTACACCACTCCACTGTACACTATATCCATTCTACACAACTTTACTGTACACCTCTCCACACTATGCTAATCTCCAGTGTGATACTCCACTCTATGCAACTCCACTCTATGGGCCTGATTATGAGTCTGGAGGTCCAGTCCCGCCAGGCTCATGGTTTCCTGGCGGTGAGGTCACGGAGAGGCAATGAAATATTCTGAGCGGGACTGGTGCAGTCCTGCCGAGCATATTTCGAATTCCCCATCCACCAGTCTTTTCAAGGTGATGAACCACCATGGGGATGCATTCAGGAGGGTTCAAAATGGTCCCCCCTGTTTGCTTCCACCCCCAGTTTCAGCATGGCATGGACTTCACAGTCCAAGTCGTGCTGTAACATTTTTGTTGTTGCCATTGTGGTGCCCATTTTCAGTACACCGCCATGGTGTGTCCACCTGTACGTTGTAAAGGAGTCATGGAGAGTATGATTGATCAGATTAGTCATATTGTCACCCTGTCTCTCCAACATTGCCAGGTGCTAGATGCGTGGAAAACAGCCCAGGTCATCCCATTAAAAAAAAAACAAATATCCATTTCTCTCAATTCCAAAATCTGTGTCCCATCTCCCTTCTTCCCTTTTGTTCTAAAATCGTGGAAAAGGTGGTCAACGGGCAACTCATGAAATATTTGGAGGAGGAGTCCCTCCTCCACCCCACTCAATCGGGATTTAGAGCCGGCTACTCTACGGAGTCAGCTGTTCTCTATTCTACTGAGTACCTTAGACAGATGGCGGATGAAGGGCAGACAGCAGCGTTGATTTTATTAGATCTGAGTGCTGCCTTTGACACCGTGCTGCACACAACGCTGCTGTCACCTCTCTCTGAGATGGGTGTGGAGGGATCGGCCCACGCCTGGATAAAATCTTTCCTGGCCAACAGGAGTTTTCAGATGCACTGTCCCCCTTTTAAATCTTCTGTGAGGAAGTTGAGCCACGGGGTTCCTCAGGGCTCAAGTTTGAGACCTACTTTGTTCAATCTATACATGGAACCCCTGGCTCACATAGTGGAATCGTTCGGGGTGGGTGTTGTCACTTATGCTGATTATACCCAACTGATGCTCAGGCTTACACCTGACAGCACAGAAGATGCCACCAACTTTTCCAACTGCCTGTCATCCGTGGCATCATGGATGAACAATAACTGTTTGTGCCTAAATGGCGAAAAAACAGAATTGCTGATCGTCGGGAAGTCATCTTCAGCATGGTTGCATATGTGGGGGCCCACGGAATTGGGTAGCCCCCCCTTCCTGCTGACTCCGTAAGAAATCTAGGAGTTATGCTTGACTCCGACCTTTCGTACAAGTCCCACGTCAGCAAAGTGACAGGCAGGTGTTTCAGCATTCTGAAAACTCTTCAAAAAATTTTTGATTTCCTCCCCATTAGCGCAAGAAAGACCATTGTCCATGCTATAGTCACTCCCCACCTTGACTATGGTAATGCTATACCAGTGGGTCTGAGTAAAAAACGCCTCCACCAATTGTAATTCGTTTAGAATGCAGCTGCACTTCTAGTACTTAACCTACCTCGCAGAGCATCTCGGAAGACTGCTTTAGCCAAGCTCCACTGGCTCCCTGTCAGGGAGCGAATTAAATTCAAGGCTCTCTGCTTTGCGCATCGCATAGCCCAGGGCAGAGGCCCAGGCTACCTGCAGAATCTTCTTACTGTCCACCGCCCCACCCGGAATTTGAGATCGTCCAGAGTGATGCTGTTCAAACCCCCTCGTATTACCAGAGCCAGGATGGGCGGCTGCTAGTTTAGGTATCTGGCTTCTAAACATTGGAATGATCTCCCTTTCGACCTCCGTATGGAACCCTCAGAAGCTAGATTCCGGTGAAAACTTAAAACGCTCCTCTTCCCTTCGACCTAATTCTCTTCTGTGCTTTGACCCTGGCCTTTTCGCCTTAACTTCTGCCTCTCGAGAGATTTAGCAGCATCTAGCGCGGGGACGCACTGTTTTCTGTGTAGCCAGGTGCTCTAGAAATGGCTTATTAATATTATTTTATTATTAAAAGAACCGTCTGCCTGGATGAGTTGAACTCGTAATCATGCTGGTAGTCTTTGCCTGGCTTTGGCAGTGCTGTGCTGGCAGAGAGCTGGTGCAGCCCCGCCAAAGTCGAAGTCAGGCCCTAAGCTATTCCACTGAATGTCACTACACTGTCTGCTACTCCACTCTACTCCACTCTACTGTATGCTATTCCACTCTAACCCACTCCACTGTATGCCACTCAAGTCTAGTACAGTCCACTGCATGCCACTCAACTATACGCTACGCCACTCCTCGCTATTCCACTGCACTTAAGCATTGCACTCAGAGCCACAACACCCTACACCATGTGGCGCTACGCCACCATACTCTACACTATATAACACTCCATGACATGACATGTACAACACTCCACTCTCCACCACTTCAGTCTATGCCACTCGAATCTACTCCAGACTACAACCCTCTACTCCACTCTATGACACTCTTCACCCCCCATTCTACCAAACTCTATTTCACTCTTTGCTACTCCATTGTACAACACTGTACTCAAGTCTATGTCACTGTACAACACTGTAGTCAACTTTATACCACTCTGCCACAATTGACTCCACTGCAGACTCTCTACAGAACACCCTGTATGACACTCCACAACAATTTACACCATTCTACTCTATAGAATAATACTTACTCGACTCTACTCCATTACCCCATTCAATGCCACTCAACTCAATGGTACTCTAAGCCACTGGACTCTACAGTTTTCTATACCACTCCACTGTACCCCACTCTACCACGCCCTCCTCCACTCTACAACACAGTACTCCACTCTATACCACTCCACTCTACTCCACCGTACAACAGATTCCACACCCTTTACAACACACGAAACCATTCCACTGTACGATATGCCACTCTACTCGAAGACGCTTTGCTCCAGTACATGCTATGCTACTATAATCCACTCCATGGCGCTCTACTGTATGATATGCGGCTCCACTATATGATACTCTGTGCTACACCATGTCACTCTACTCCACTGTGTGACATTTTACCCCACTTTACAGCATGGTATGACACCACAGTCTACGCCACTCCACTTTACTACACTGTACTCTATTACACTGGATGCCATTGTACGACACTGTATGGACCTTTATTCCCCATACGCTCCACTGTACAACACTATACTCCACTCTATGCCATTGTACGACGCTCTAATAAATTCTATGCAACTGTGCGATACTCCACTCCACTCTAAGACACATTACGCAACTCTCTCTGTGCCACTCCATCCCACTTTACTCCACTGTACGTTATTACATACTAGTCCACTGTATTCCACGCAGTCCACTACTCCACTGTATGCCACTCCACTGTACGCCACTCTATACCACTCAACTCCGCAACACTCTATACCACTACACTCTACCACACTCTATTCCTCTTGACTACATGCTACCCCACTCTACACCACAACTCCTCTTCATGCCTTGCCACAGTACTCCACTCTACAACAATTTCAATCACTCTATGACACACCAATCCAATCTACGCCACTCCACTGTATGCTATTCCACTGTGCGCCACTCCAATCTATGCATTTCAACTCTACAACACTCCACTCTATGCCACTTCACTCTAAACTACTCAATTTATATCACTCCAGTCAATCCTACTCCTCTCTACTCCACTCAAGTAACCTCTACTATACAAGACTTCACTTTATAGAACTCCACTGCACAGAATTGTACTCCAGTCCATCCCTGTCTGTGCTACCCTACCTTTCTCTGTGTTTGATACTCTACTCCACTCTACAACAGTATTACTAGGAGTAACATTAAACTACTAGTCTGTCAATACCAAAACAAAAGGAAACTTGCACTTTTGTTCAAGTTTACCTTTCTGAATGTGCCCTATATGTAGTAATAATTCATGTTCCCCGTTTTAGTCTGTTTATTGAAATCTCTTCCAGGCCTAGGTGTAGTTCACAGAGTTTCGCTGCACAGAACACCGTGAAGTGACTAAAAAACTCTGCGAAGTTCCGCAAGTGGCAGAGTGCAGTGGGAACTGCAGTTCAGTTTGGTCTTCCAATCTCTGGGTAGAATTTCTACCCGAGCGGCAGCTGACTCTCGCATACTTACCATTCGCGAGCGTGAGCTGGGAAAAAACTCTGCTGCACTACACGAAGCATGGAGTTTTCTGCACTCCGAGTGCTCCACAGAGCGCCGACTGCAGAAAACTCTGAGAATGGAGCATAGTTCACCGGCCAGGTCTTATCTCTTCACAACCAATTAAATGCTGATCATCATTTGTGAACTAGATGAAAAAATAACAAACTAATGGAATATGTGATATCTTTTGTTATGAGCGCCAATAGCATGTACACAGTTTCAAAATCTGGTTATTCACTGCTATGACATAGGAACAGTGGAAAACACTTTCCCCACTTTTTCTACATCATAAAAGACTTACAGGTGGCTTTGATGGAACTCTCTGAGAGTCCCTTGTAATACATATAATTCACCCCTAGTGTAGGACCTAAACAGCCCTTAGGGCAGGGTGCAATGTATTTAAAAAGTTACACCCATCATTTCAACCTTTTCATGTACTGGTAGTAAAAAACCCTTACATTTGTTTTTACTATTGCAAGGTCTACCTCTCACATAGGTTTACATTGCGTTAACGTGTTAATATGTTGTGTGGTGGTACCAGTGTACGGCATGGGCGGTCGTATTAGCTGTGGCTATTTCCTATGTCTATGTTGGCCTTAAATACAGCCAGACACCACCGGGCCAGTTGATTCTGACCTAGTTGGTGTTTAGACGTGCAGCCGCTGATATCCGGCAAGGGATGATGCCCCTTCCCTGCCTTTCTGTTTGCTTTTAGTGATACTCATTCTCACAGCCCTTGCACCCGTAGGAGGTGCGCGTCAATTTTTCTGTGATTACGTGCCCCGCTTTCAAATTACCCTTCCATTATTTTTATCATCTCTTGCTTTTTGGTCATACGCATTATTTTTTGCTAATATGTTCTATGCAGAGGTGGGTTTTACATGTCTGGGCCTGGGGTCATGACTTGCGTGCCCCCTAATCACTGGGCATGTCTATGGGTGATTCAATGATTGCCACTGTAAGGCTATTAGACACATTGTATATGCTGTGTACTGTCATTTTATCTTGCTCATGACTTTATTCATTAGGCATTTATCCTGGTGAGGCTATATTTAAATTTAAGACTGAGCTTCAATGCCGTTTACGTTTTGAGACATATTGAGTAAGGTGGTATTGGATGTTTTCATGTTGCTTTTTGGTATATTGACTTGGCCTATTCACTTTTCATTCATAAGCACAGGTGCACCACATGTATAGATTGTAAAATCTATGTCACAAACTTATTACAGAGACACAGGCATTAATGTCCAATTTTTTAGAAACATCCACTTTATTGTTCCATTTGTAAGCAAGAACAGCCGACGCGTTTTGTCCCAGATGGGACTTCATCAGGGCGTGATTTATTAGGTCCTAGTGGATAGTTCAAATGGTAATGTTGTGACGAGTGAATGTTGAGATAGCTGCTGCTTGTTGCACTGTACGTATGAATATTCTAATACATATATAGTAAGATATATCTATCCACTTCTTCTATAAAGGAGAAAGGATCACTGGTCAGGGTGGATGGAGAAAAGATTGTGGTGTACACCTTATAAGACCCAACAGTCAAGACGCTTTGTAAAGCAGGAAGTGCACCTTAAAATTGATGTGCCGCTTAAAACCTAATCTCCAAACTTGTATATCTGATCGGAGTTTTTGCGATTGAAATAGAACCCTTCCACTGTCCGCGGCCGACTCGCGGGAGCACGATGAATAGTGCTCAATCGATCTCCTTAGATGCCTGGTAGCATTCCTCCAGTCCGTATACCACCTGGTCACCTTGGCCTATTCCCTTGATTGAGTTTTTTTAGCTCAACCATGATATTATGTGTATGCCAGGAAGCTGTTTCGCCTTACTCTTAATTTCATATTTTTTTTCTGTTTATCCTTGTTTAGGTGTAATTTATGGGCTATTAAACACGTGGCCCTAATATTAAGCTTTGCTATTTTAATACCTGCCAGCTCTGTGTATGATACATACTGCGAGGATACACATGTTATTCTCTTCACTTGAATTTGCCTGTGATCAAATTGGATACCGAAACCAAACAATATTTCTGACTTATGGTCCATCATTAAAGGCAACTATTCATCTCACATGTGTATGATGACCAGTGGTGGCTCAGCAAGGGAATGTTGCGGGCAGCGGGGCAGGGGAGGGGCAGGCTGAGGAAGTAGTGGACTTAGACATATGATGGAATGGAGTAAAGTAAGTAAATAAATAAATAAAACTATTTACCTTGCGCTCACTCCATCACCAACTCGGCGATGCAGTGAACACAAGGTAAATAGTTGTATTTATTTACTTACTTTACTCCGTTCTGTCATATGTCTGAGTTCACTACCACCCCCACCTTGCTCCTCCCCTCCCCTCCCCTGCCTCACCCCACAGCAATCCCTCTGCGAACCACCACTGGTGATCACCTTGAATCACTGACAAATTATCGATTTCACTAAAGTCGACTTACACAAATATCGAGTCTCAAACATCGATTACAATTACATGGACACCCTATACTTATTTAAAAAACTACTAAAACATGGATCACACAATTTCGATATACAAAAACATTGACTGCACAAATTTCGATAGCACATTTATCGAAATATAAAATATCGACATTTATAATTAAATATAGAACATAAAAATAATATCGATTAAACTAATATCGACTGCAAATATTTTGACTTTCTCTAAATATCGACAGCTCTAAATGAATAAATACATTTTTTCAACACACTACACATTAAACACTATTAAAAATACACCCATAAAAATCTGTTTTAACATACAAAACACATTTATATGAATATATCTCTCTAAAACAATTATTAAAAATTACTACATCAATAAATAAAATATATACACACACATTTAGTATATACACTTTTTCAAACAAATATTAATCTTATTTTACAAGCTATACAAATTGAATAAAGTATTTGTAAAATACTTACTAACACACTACTTCTCTGTATAAACTTTTAACAGACAACTAAATTAATTCAAACTAACCAATACAAACACATTTCAAGGTATGTGACCAATCACAAACAAACACTAATTAAACATACCCTATATAAAGAAGTTAAAATATTACCCTAAAACCAGCAGAAAATATTTAGCTTCAAGATATACTGCCAAATTTTCGACTACCTTAAAGATTCTTTTGTGAAGGAA
Source organism: Lissotriton vulgaris (assembly GCF_964263255.1). Classification (NCBI taxonomy): domain Eukaryota; kingdom Metazoa; phylum Chordata; class Amphibia; order Caudata; family Salamandridae; genus Lissotriton; species Lissotriton vulgaris. The sequence continues at coordinate 439,894,580 of NC_141691.1, read as the reverse complement.
AATACTATAAACTACAAAAAGTAAGTAATCTTATAGCTCAGAATAAAATGTTTTATCTAATGTAACCTACTATTCATAGTCAAATGTTTATAACTGATTATTTCTTTCTATCTCTACATTTTTCCACAACAGATTCTACTATAAAAAACAGATCAACATTTTCAACAAAAGTACTACAAACTACTTATAACGTAAGTATATGAAATATCGTTTATAAACACTAAAAAAAGCTAAATAAATATCTAAAATGATATAAACATGTAATAAATCCAACTTCACTTTCTAATTTTTTTAAATTAGTAAACACAGGTTTAAATGACACAACAAGTGAAATGCTTTTAAAAAAAAAATTATGCTTCTAATATAAATACCTAACAAATTATTATTCATACATTTTTATATTCCAACAGATAACTGAAAAACGAAAAGCTGCAATATATCAACAAGGAATCTACATTCAACAACTAAAAATTAACACTTGGTAAGTATAGAATGCATACACATATACTAATATTAAGCTTTCCAAAATTGACAATGTTAGTATTTGACTTTAATAAAATGTATAAATGTGTTTTTACAAAATGTTTTCTATTTCAAATTAAATAAACTGAACTTTTTCATAATAAAAGATAACACCCTACCAAATGTGTAACCAAAATACACATATAAAATTCCCTAAAATATTCTTCACTTTCTTTCAACAGACCAGTAAAAACTATAAAAACATCAAGCAAAAAAGGCATCTACTTTCAAAATCTACAATTTTACTATTGTAAGTAAGTAGCTACAAATTGTACATAAATAATTAGTTACTCTTTTAAAGTAAATACTTTTCCTAATAATATTTAATACACCCTTTCTAGATTTAGGAAAACAACAATGACAGAAGAAGCAAGATTTGTAACATCTCAGAAAGGAACATTTTTGTTATGCTTATGGGGTGTACTTATACTCAGGAACAACAAAAAGACCTTAAAGTTAACTGGAAATGTACTAAGTATTACTCTAACAAATGCTATGGGCGTGCAACAACCAGAGAAACAAGTGTCATTAATACTACTGAACATAACCATCCACCTAATATCTCAGAAATAGAGGTTAGATCTACTCTAGAAAATATTAAGGAATTAAGCAGCAACTCTGACCTACCAACAAGTGTAATACTTAAAGAATTACTACCTAGACTACCTAGAGAGGCAAGAGGTCAGTTACCATCAATAGCTGCTATAAAAAGAACCATAGCTAGGACCAAAAAATCCAGTAGACCAACAATACCAATACCTTAAACTTTTGAAGAGATCATAATTCCACCTGAGCTTACCATAACACATAATGATGAACCTTTTATCTTCTACGATAACAACAACAAAGATAAAAGGATAATAATGTTTGCTACAAACAACAACCTTAAAAAATTAAAAGAAAGTCAAACATGGATGATGGATGGCACTTTTACCATATGCCCTAAACCATTCTATCAATTATATACCATACATGGGCAATGCCATAATACCTGTATCCCATTCTTCTATTGTTTGTTACCAAACAAACAAACATCTACTTACACAGAAATATTAAACAAAATAAAAGAAGAAACATCAGACTTCTTTCCCCTAAAAATTATAATAAACTTCGAACAAGCAATGATTAATTTCATTCTTAAAACATATCCACACACATCCATACAAGGATGTTACTTCCATTTTACCAAATGTCTATGGAGACATATGCAAAAATCAACACTTAGGGCCTCATTAGGATAGAGGATTTTCCGCATCCTGCGGACCGGCGGAAGCCACCGCCGGCCCGGAGGATGCGGAAAATCATCTGCGGACCCACCAAAGACCCACCACCACATTAGGATGGCTAGTGGGTCCTGGTTTCCGTCCGCAGCTTTTCTGCCGCGGTTGGCTTACAACCGCGGCGGAAAAGCACTAATATGGTGATGGTGTCTCTCAGACACCGTCAGCCAGATTAGGATGGGCTCTGAAACATGCTTTTCCACTGCGGCTTTTCCGCCGTGGAAAAGCATGTGTAACTACACTGCGGGCCCGTTGTGGGCCCCCTAGGTGAAGGGGGTGGTGGGGGGTGCACATGGGGGGTACCTATGGTACCCCCCTGCATTTGTATGCAGAAAGCGGCAGGCACCGCGCAGTGCCTGACACTTTCTACATACAAATCCAATGCGTGCACTTTTAACATTGCTGCGGGTGCAGCTTGAAGCCGCACCCGCCGCAATGTTAAAATAGAGGATGTGACCGCCAGGGTGGCGGTCACATCCTAATTGCACAGGAGGGAATTCCGCAGCCCATGCAGAAGTTCCCTCCTACTCTATGGTGGCGGACGGACTCAGATCCGTCCACCATCATAATCTGCCCCTTAGGGCCCCATTACGATATCGGGCGGATTGCCTCCGCCAGGGTGGCGGTGGCCACCGCCACCCAGGCGGAGGCAATCCGCCCGACAACCACTCTCGTGTTCCCCTCCGCCTGATTAGGATGGCGGAGGGGACAGCAGCGGACGGAAGGACCGTCCGCCACTTTACCGCTGCGGTCGGCTTGCGACCGCAGCGGTAATAGATTAATATGGTGGCGGTGTCCAATGGATGCAACCTTTGCATACCAAATAAAACACCTAATAGCCCTAGCATACGTGCCAATCACCGATGTGGCTGAACACTGTAACCTTTTAATAGAAAGTCCTTTCTATACACAAAACAAACAAAAACTAGCTCCACTTTTGGATTATTTTGAGGACACCTGGGTGGGGAGACTACACAGGTCAGGCCATAGACGGCAACCTAAATTTCTAATACATTGGTGGAATGTATATCTACCAACCCTAAACCAAGAAGCCAAGACAAACAACGCAGTTGAGGGTTGGCAGAATGCCTTCCTATCTTCAACTGGACGAATAACTCTCACACTACACAAACTCCTAACAGCAATCCAAAAAGAGCAAAGTTTTCAAGAACTAAGAATGGAGCAATCCGTCTTACAATTAAAACTCAAACTATCAAGACAAACTGCCCAAATGTACCAATATTTACAACAACAAGTACAACTTTACCCTACAACAAGAGGACTAGAATACTTGAAAATGATAGCCAAAACACTAAACTAAAAACACTAACCATATAAAATGTTCAAAATCCTAAAAAAGTCTGAAATATAACACCACACATCTCCATAACAAATCATAACATATTTATTTTGTCTAACATGTTTAATTTATTATATGTAGACTAAATAAATATCTAACTATACTAAAAATGTTTAATAATAGCACATTTCCCAACCCACATAAATATTAATATTACATCACTTACCTTTCACAGCAACGTAATAGGCAAATCCAATTATCCATAACAATCCATGTAGTAATAAATCCACAAAATAAAAAAAATGGCCCCATAAAATGAAAAAATACAACTGTGCTAAATCCATCCAACATCCAAATAAATCGATGGTTCCGAATCCACCAAAAACCCAAAAATGGTTAAAAAATCTAATAAACGCTCCAGAAAACCTGAAAAATAAAGGAAGTGTAAAATACACCTCAGTTAAAACAACTGAAACACGCTTCCTTTAAAAAAAAAAAAACGCCACAGCTCAGAAAACGGAAAAGGCTGTATCCAAAAACCTAGAAGAAAACAAGAAACATTCCCGCCCACAAAAAACTTAGAATGATACATTAATATTAAGCATAACATACATATTTTTAACAAAAAATAAATAAACAGCCACAAACACAATAACTCCAAGGCTATGAAACGACAAAATGCAACGAAAACGGAAAAACGTACATAAGCAACTACATACTACCTAAATCCTAATATAGTAATCCACAAACCCTAAATAACAAACTACTACCTTCAAAAGTTAGTTAAAATAGTTAAAATATAACGAAAAGCACTCTTACCTGCTCAGACGTGAAGTAGCTTCCAACCGTGAGCTTCAATCTTCAAAAATGACCCAAAAAGTCTATGAGCGGTTACAAAATAAAAGACCCAAATAATAGTATTCTCAAGGAAATAGTGAAATAAATGTCAAATACATTTGTTTTACTAGGAAAAAAATTGTAAAACTGTTACAAATTGTTTACCAACATTTATACAATTTATTTATATTTGTTCAATAACTATAATAGTATAATCATATTTTTAATATTTATTACATTACATATTATTACTGTTTAATATTTAATGAAATAATTATTAAAACATCTTCTGTTAAAAATTGTGAAACTAAATGTATAATTTTTCTGTATTTATTTTACTTTTTTCACTAATAATTTACATTTTTAATTTTTAATATTATAACATTAATAATAATAAAATTAAAAAATGTAAATGAAATTATAATTTAGAAATGTTATTAAAAATATGTTTATTGTATGATATTAAATATTTCTAATATCAATGTTGCAATTTAAAAATATATAAACCTGTATAACAACATTTGTACAGCACATTCATATGTTAAAAATTTAATAAATGTTCATTTAATATCAATGTATAAATATTTTATTTTTTCTCAAAATGTATGTACTCTATGTATTGTATTCTTCAATCTATTTTCATTTACTATATTATTTGGATATACCTAAAATGTACTTTACTGAACAACTATCCAAAATGTATAATTTCAGTTTACATTGTACTTATACTTATTTGTTTAAATATTATACATGCATTTGTAAAACATTTATAATTTAATTTATGTACTATATGAACAAATAAATAACTTTTTTGGTAAAAAAACTGTGTTATTTTTGCCTTCTACCTATTATAAAATTATGATAAAAAATATATTTAAAAAATTGTAATAAACTTTATATATACATATGTATAAATTACAAATAAATAAAGTAACATATTTTTACCCTTTTAATATTCACACATAAAACTAAATTTAATTTAGGTAGATGCTAGACACTTAACCTATTTAATTTACTATTCCAACTCCAATTTACATTTAATTAAGGTAGATGCTGGACACTGAACCTATTTAATTTACTATTCCAACTCCAATCTACATTTAATTAGAGTAGGTGCTGGACACTGAACCTATTTAATTTACTATTCTAACTCCAATCTACATTTAATTAGGGTAGGTGCTGGACACTGAACCTATTTAATTTACTATTCCAACCCCAATCTACCTTTAATTAGGGTAGGTGCTGGACACTGAAAATTTTAAATTTACTATTCCAACTCCAATCTAAATTTAATTAGAGTAGGTGCTGGACACTGAACCTATTTAATTTACTATTCCAACTCCAATCTACATTTAATTAGGGTAGGTGCTGGACACTGAAAAAATTTAATTTACTATTCCAACTCCAATCTACTTTTAATTAGGCTAGGTGTTGGACACTGAAAATATTTAATTTACTATTCCAACTCCAATCTACATTTAATTATGGTAAGTGCAGAACACTGAAACCTGTTTAATTTACTATTCCAACACCAATCTACATTTAATTTGGGTAGGTGGTGGACACTGAACCTATTTAATTTACTATTCCAACTCCAAACTACATTTAATTAGGGTAGGTGGTGGACACTCAATCAATCAATCAATCAATCAATCAATCAATCAAAGCATTCGTATAGCGCACTACTCACCTGGAGGGTCTCAAGGTGCTAGGGGATGGGGGGTCTGCTGCTGCTCGAACAGCCAGGTCTTGGGCTGCTTCCTGAAGGCAAGGTGGTCCAGGGTCAGGCGGAGGTGGGTCGGGAGGGAGTTCCAAGTCTTGGCGGTCAGGTAAGAGAAGGACCTTCGTCCCGTGGTGGCTCTTCGGATGCGGGGGATGTTGACGAGGGCGTGGCTGGTCGATCGAAGCTGGCGTGTGGGAGCGTAGAAGTTGAGGTGGCTGTTGAGGTATCCTGGGCCTTGGTTGTGTAGGGCTTTGTGTGCGTGGGTGAGGAGAAGGAAGGTGATTCTCTTGTTGACCGGGAGCCAGTGCAGATCAGGTGTCCGGAGATGTGGCTGCGACGGGGGATGTCCAGGATGAGTCGTGCTGAGGCGTTCTGAATCAGCTGGAGTCTCTTCTGGAGTTTTGCAGTGGTTCCGGCATAGAGGGAGTTGCCGTAGTCCTGACGGCTGGTGACGAGGGCCTGGGTGACCGTCTTCCTGGTCTCGGTGGGGATCCACCAGAAGATCTTACGTAGCATGCGCAGGATGTTGAACCACGACGAGGAGACGGCGTTGACTTGTCTGGTCATGGAGTGGGAGGAGTCCAGGATGAAGCCCAGGTTGCGTGCGTGGTCTGTTGGTTTGGGTGCGCTGCCCAGGGTGGTGGGCCACCAGGAGTCATCCCAGGTGGAGGGTGAAGATCCCAGGATGAGGACTTCCGTTTTGTCCGAGTTCAGTTTCAGGCGGCTGTTCGTCATCCACTTGGCTACATCTCTCATCCCTTCGTGTAGGTTGGCTCTGGCGGTGGCGGGGTCGTTGGTGAGGGAGAGGATCAGCTGGGTGTCGTCGGCATAGAAGATGATGTTGAGGTTGTGTTGGCGTGCGATGGCTGCGAGGGGGCTCATGTAGACGTTGAAGAGGATTGGGCTGAGCGAGGAGCCTTGAGGAACGCCGCAGATGACTTCGGTGGCTTCTGATCTGAACGGGGGGAGGCGGACTCTCTGTGTCCTTCCGGCAAGGAACGAGACGATCCATTCCAGTGCCTTCTCCTGGATTCCGACGTTGCTGAGGCGCTGCACTAGGGTACGGTGGCAGACAGTGTCGAAGGCCGCAGAGAGGTCTAGGAGGATGAGGTCCTCAGTTTCTCCGTTGTCGAGCAGGGCTCGGATGTCATCAGTGGCTGCGATCAGGGCGGTCTCCGTGCTGTGGTTGGCCCGGAAGCTCGACTGCGAGAGGTCGAGGGATCCGTTTGTCTCGAGGAAGGCCGCCAGCTGCTTGTTTACGGTCTTCTCGAGGACTTTTGCAGGAAACGGGAGCAGCGAGATGGGGCGGTAGTTCTTGAGGTCGGTGGGGTCGGCTGATGGCTTCTTTAGTAGAGCGCTGAGTTCGGCGGGCTTCCAGCTCTCCGGGAAGGTTGTGGTGTTGAAGGAGGTGATGATGATGTCCCGCAGGTGGGGTGCGAAGGCAGCGTCGGCCTTGTTGAAGATGTGGTGAGGGCAGGGGTCGGTCGGAGATCCGGAGTGGATGGAGTTCATCGTGCGGATGGTGTCTTCGGTGCTGATCGGGGTTTATGCGCGGAGGTGGTGGTGGGGGGCGGTGGTTCAGTCGTGGCGTACGTCGGTTGAGTGCTGAAGCTGTTGTGTATGTCCGCGATATTGTTGTGGAAGTAGGAGGCGAGGAAGTTGCAGAGGTCTTGCGAAGGGGTGATGTTGTTGTTTCCGGCGTTGGGGTTGGAGAGCTCTTTAACGATGTTGAAGAGTTCCTTGCTGTTGTGTGCGTTGTTGTCCAGTCGTTCCTTGAGTGCAGTTTTCTTGGTGGCGTGAATCAGTTGGTGGTGTTTTCGGGTGGCGAGCTTGAGGGCAGTCATGTTGTTCGGTGTTGGGTCTCTGTGCCAGGCGTTCTCGAGTGCTCGGCAGTTCTTCTTGGAGCTCTTGAGTTCGTCGGTGAACCATGGGGCTTTCTTGCTGCCGGGTCTGCTAGGCGGGGTCTTCAAAGGGGCGAGGTTGTCTGCGCAGTTGCTGATCCACTTCGCGAGGTTGGTGGCCGCCTGGCTGGGGTTCGTTGCGCTGGTGGGAGGGTTCATGCTCAGGGAAGTCGCGAGCTGGTCGGCTGTGATCTTGTTCCAGCTTCTGCGTGCAACCTGTTGCTGGTGGTGGTGGATCGTGTTCCTTCTGAAGCTGAAGTGGACGCAGCTGTGATCCGTCCAGTGGAGTCCGTGGCGTGGCTGAAGGTGATGTCCTTTCTGGATGAGAACACGGGGTCGAGTGTGTGTCCGGCATAGTGGGTGGGGGTGGTAACCAGCTGCTTGAGACCGAGGTTGGCAAGGTTGTCCAGCAGGGTAGTGGTGTTGCGGTCGTTGTTGTTCTCCAGGTGGAAGTTGAGGTCCCCGAGGAGGATGTAGTCAGCAGAGAGGAGGGCGTGCGGGCTGATGAAGTCGGCAATGTCTTCGCTGAATTGTGTGCATGGTCCCGGGGGTCTGTAGATGAGGGTGCCTCTGAGGGTGGTCTTGGGGTTGATGTGGATATGGAAGTGCAGGTGTTCGGCGGGTGCGAGGCTGTTGTCGGTTGTTGGTAGTGATGCAGATGGTGTTCCTGTGGATGATGGCGATGCCTCCTCCTGTCTGGTTGACGCGGTCCCTCCGGATGATCTTGTAGCCGTCCGGGATGGCGATGGCGATGTCAGGGGCTGAGGAGGCGTTCATCCAGGTTTCCGAGAGGAAGGCGACGTCTGGGGCTGTGGTGTCGAGCAGGTTCCAGAGCTCGACGGCGTGTCTGTGGATGGAGCGGGTATTGAACCTATTTAATTTACTATTTAAACACCAACCTACATTTAATATTGGGTTGGTGCTGGACACTGAACCTATTTAATTTACTATTTCAACTCCAATCTACATTTAATTAGAGCAGGTGCTGGACACTGAACCTATTTAATTTACTATTCCAACTCCAATCTACATTTAATTAGGGTAGGTGCTGGACACTGAAAAAATTTAATTTACTATTCCAACTCCAATCTACATTTAATTAGGCTAGGTGTTGGACACTGAAAATATTTGATTTACTATTCCAACTCCAATCTACATTTAATTATGGTAAGTGCAGAACACTGAAACCTATTTAATTTACTATTCCAACACCAATCTACATTTAATTAGGGTAGGTGGTGGACACTGAACCTATTTAATTTACTATTCCAACTCCAATCTACATTTAATTATGGTAGGTGGTGGACACTGAACCTATTTAATTTACTATTCCAACTCCAAACTACATTTAATTAGGGTATGTGGTGGACACTCAATCAATCAATCAATCACTCAATCAAAGCATTTGTATACCGCACTACTCACCTGGAGGGTCTCAAGGTGCTAGGGGAGGGGGGTCCGCTACTGCTCGAACAGCCAGGTCTTGAGCTGCTTCCTGAAGGCAAGGTGGTCCTGGGTCAGGCGGAGGTGGGTCGGGAGGGAGTTCCAAGTCTTGGTGGTCAGGTAGGAGAAGGACCTTCCTCCCGTGGTGGCTCTTCGGATGCGGGGGATGTTGACGAGGGCGTGGCTGGTCGATCGAAGCTGGCATGTGGGAGCGTAGAAGTTGAGGTGGCCGTTGAGGTATCCTGGGCCTTAGTTGTGTAGGGCTTTGTGTGCGTGGGTGAGGAGACGGAAGGTGATTCTCTTGTTGACCGGGAGCCAGTGCAGATCTCTCAGGTATCCGGAGATGTGGCTGCGACGGGAGATGTCCAGGATGAGTCGTGCTGAGGCGTTCTGAATCTGCTGGAGTCTCTTCTGGAGTTTTGCAGTGGTTCCGGCATAGAGGGAGTTGCCGTAGTCCTGACGGCTGGTCACGAGGGCCTGGGTGACCGTCTTCCTGGTCTCGGTGGGGATCCACCGGAAGATCTTACGTAGCATGCGCAGGATGTTGAACCACGACGAGGAGACGGCGTTGACTTGTCTGGTCATGGAGTGGGAGAAGTCCAGGATGAAGCCCAGGTTGCGTGCGTGGTCTGATGGTTTGGGTGCGCTGCCCAGGGCGGTGGGTCACCAGGAGTCATCCCAGGCGGAGGGTGAAGATCCCAGGATGAGGACTTCCGTCTTGTCCGAGTTCAGTTTCAGGCGGCTGTTCGTCATCCGCCATCCTCGTGCAAAACGGGACCGCCCGCCATAGGGCGGCAGTCCCATCTTGAGCATTAGGATGCGCCCGCCACACAGGCGGGCGCATCCTGTATTTTTACCATTGCAGTGGGCGGTGCCGAAAGCGCCGCCCGCTGCAATGGTAAAAATGCACGTTGTGCATTTCAAAGCACAACATGACAGGCACCGCGTGGTGCCTGCCATGTTGCACTTTGAAATGTGGGGGGTACCATAGGAACCCCCATGTGCACCCCCCACTCCCCACCCCCCTGACTTCCAGGGGGCCCGCAGCTGGCCCCCGCAGGGAGTCTCCGCATGCCTTTCCGTGACAGCATTGCCGCCACGGAAAAGCATGTCATGAAGGGCATCCTAATATGGCTGGCGGTGTCTCATAGACACCGCCACCATATTAATCCTTTTCCGGCCCGGCCGCAAGGCGACCAGGACGGAAAAGCGGAGGACGTTCTTTCCGTCCGCCGCGGTCCCCCCCCGCCATTCTAATATGGCGGGGGGAATTCTGGAAATGATATCGGGTGGATTCTCCCCACCAGGCCGGCGGTGGCTACCGCCAGCCTGGCGGGGGCAATCCACCCGACAACACAATGGGCCCCTTAGTGTCTTGATTTGTTAGTATGTGCCATGATATGGAATCAAATTTGGTAATGGTCTGACCAGTCTATTAGGTTGATGGAGTCCAAGTTTATTATTCCTTTGTCGAACTGATCAGGTAGAATGTTGCCCCATTGTCATATATTGGCATGGAATATGCTTGTACCAGGCTATAATTATTGATGAAGTCCTTTAAAGTGACTACCTGTGCATTGTTGTTCCAGTGGAGATTGACGTCCCCGAGGAATATGGTGTCTGAGTGAAGTGTACCGTGATTGTTTCCCTTAGCTGTTCAAACAAGAGTTGCCTGTCCCCTGGTGGGAGGCATTGGAAGTAAAATTTCACAATTGATTTACTTGATATAAGGAATTCTGCCCCCATGTATTCACATGTAAACAACATATCTATAGCGAAGGAGTTCATTTGTAATGAGTTCCAGAGTAAGAATGCAATCCAAAAAAGCCTCAAACGTATAAGGAGTCAGTTAATTGGAGGTCAGAAAATGGTCAAGGATTAGGCCAATACTGACCCTAATAGAGATATGATTACTAATGTCACTTTCATGTGTGCCTCCTGAGTGAGAACAATCATTCATGTTCTATGAGAAGATTCCAGATTAATAATAAAGTTAAAATTTAAGTTGGTTGGTTATGCAGCAAGTTTATCCCCCGGCTCTCTCCTCTTCTAGCAGTAGGTGCTCCGTCTTAATACAAAAAGGGCTTGTGCAGGGTCGGATCCATGCCCAGATTAATGCTAAAATTGCCCCTGATAATCCCTTTAAAAATACGTAAAAACGTATTTGATCTATTCCTTTAAAATGATCAATACATTAAATACAGTGTCAATCTGGCAGCCCATGTCCACCTACTAATAGAATTGTAAACATTTATAATACAAAAAATGTAATATTGCTCGCAAGGACATCCCATAATACGTGGATCCCAGGATGATTGTAAGGAGTGGGGTTGACCATGGGAACTTGGAGATGCAGCCTAAGTAACCAAGCCCCCTGTGCTAAGCCCCCACCCGAAAGAGTAACTGAGTCACAGAAACTTTCATACCAATCCCAGATAGTGTCCACCAATGACCAGGTTCCTTGCATCACGATGATATCACATTTCAAAACATAATCAAGCCAGTTAGTGCCTGGTTGCTTTGTGTTGATCACGGAAATGTTCCAGAAGACTAGATTTATTCATAAATCACTTAAATTGTCCTTTAACTGGTTCACCATTGACAAGTTAACACTATCCCTGACTAAGATTCTTCTTCCCTCACAACAGTTGGATCTGTTATCAGTCAGTCTAAAGCCTCCACATTTGACAGGGGGGAAAGCCTGTTGGCAGTCGGGATATAGAAAGAGAGGGTGGATATGTTTTTTGGGGATCACTGAAATAATATTAATTGCACAAATATAAACTTACCAAAATATCGAGAAAAAAAATAGAATGCAAAAATATCGAATCCCTATCTCCAAACAGGTAAGTACAAAAATATTGAATCAAAAATATTGTTGTAAAAAATATAGTTAGTCTAAATATCGATTTTTTTTAATGTCTTAAAAGTAATTGAAAATAATGAAATAATAAATAGAATTAACTTAAACATACTTAAAATACTTAAATAGCCTTAAAATTAAGAAATAATTAATGTAAGTTAAAAAACAACATACAACTTTATTTTTAATACATATATATTACCTACTGGCGTGTCGCCAGTAGGTATATATAGTTAGGATTTTTTCCCTATGGGATTTTTGAAAATTCTATTTCTAATAACTTTGGCGTTTGTGGACGGAATCGGCTGAAATTTTCAGGAAAATGGTACATTTTGTTTCTGAGCAGCCCCTGAAAATTTGGGGGGGTTTCGTCAAGGGGGGGCCGAGAAAAAAGGGGGGTCCCAAAACGGCTGAATGGATTTGCACGAAACTTGGCAAAATTGTAGGGACTGTTAGCCCGATGTGCCTTTGCTAGGTCTCAATATATGTGCTCCAGTGGATTTTGAGAAATTAACGTTCAAAACAAGATCTATATCTGTAACAGCGCTCCGGGCTGCGCTCCGGTCCGCTTACTTTTCGCGAAATGGAACTTTGCGATGCGAAGCTGATTGGCTCCCCGGTGTCTGTCAACATTCTAAACAGTCCGGAGCGGCCGCCATCTTATCTCTCGGTAGGATCGAGAGAGAAGAAGAGGTGAAAAACGAAGGGGGAATTTAATGAAAGGGGGCAAGGTATACCCCTCTTGACCCCCTAGGAATGTTGTTGGGGTTATTAAAGGGTCCCGTGGGGAAAATAAAAAAATATATATTTTTCACGGTAGAAGCGCTTCCCGGGCCGCGAACTGGGCCGCAAACTGGTAGCGAAATGGGAATTCGCCATTTTGTGCTTCGTTTTAATTAAATTACTAGGTATAAGGGGGTGCGGGAGACGTATCCTAATCCCTTATGTTTTCTGAGGGTGGCTGGGGAGGCTCACATATGTTGATATATGTCTTCCAGCGGCTGTGCGTGCGCCATCTTGTCTCTCGGTAGGATCGAGAGAGAAGAAGAGGTGAAAAACGAAGGGGGAATTTAATGAAAGGGGGCAAGGTATTCCCCTCTTGTCCCCCTAGGAATGATGTTGGGGTTATTAAAGGGTCCCGTGGGGAAAAAAAATTGATTTTTCACGGTAGAAGCGCTTCCCGGGCCGCAAACTGGTAGCGAAACGGGAATTCGCCATTTTGTGTTTTGTTTTAATTAAATTACTAGGTATAAGGGGGTGCGGGAGACGTATCCTGATCCCTTATGTTTTCTGAGGGTGGCTGAGGAGGCTCATATATGTTGATACATGTCTTCCAGCGGCTGTGCGTGAGCTTTTTTTTTTTTTTTGCTGCGTGACGTCTGTTAACGTTCGATTCGATGGAAATCAGGAAGTGTTGACCGCCAATTTGTCAGTGCGATAAAATATTTTGTTATAAATGAATCCTTGTTGATAAACATTGTCTGCGCCATCTTGCCTTTTTTCCAATGCCACAATTTTGTCGTGCACGGCAGCCATTTTAGATGCCAGGCCGGTCCCAGGCTATCACCTAGCCCTGCGGATGTAGTTTATGGCCCCAGCTGTAGAGAATCCAGACATGCCAACCCTCCCGATTCAGGCGTGAGACTACTGATTTCAGTGCTAGTCTCCCGCCTCCCGATTTCTGCAAGCAAAAACCCGGGGGCATATTACCAACAACTAGCGATAATTTTTGTCTCTAACTTGTTTAGAGACAAAAATTATCGCCGCACATCGACGATTTTTATCGCAGATAAACCTTGCTATTAGCAAGGTTTATCGCAAATGCGATAAAAAACGGCGGCAATGCATGAATATCGCTGAAAAGTCAGCGATATTCATGCATTATCGAGCAAATGCTCTTAGCCATGTTATCCACCTCCCATTGGATAACATGGCTAAGAACTGCTCAGGGCAGGTGTTAGCTTTTGGAGATATTCGCGCTTAGCGCGAATATCTCCAAAAGTTGGTAATAGGAGATAGCGATGTTAGGGACTGTTTCCAGTCGCTAACATCTTGGCACGCCCACTTTGCATGTCATTAGTGATAAATATCACTGACATGCAAAGCGGGGCCCAAGATGGTCGCTATCTCCTTTTAGCTGTCACTAACTGGTGTTAGCGACAGCTTGGTAATAGGGAGATAATTTTATCTCCGCTTTCTTGGCTTTTAAAGCCAAAAAAGCGGAGATAAACCCCCTTGATAATATGCCCCACGATTCCGCGGGGGTTTCAGGTGACAGGGCTTGGTATTGTGTTACGTGGTAATTCTTCCAGGAAACGTCAGAGGGTCGATGCAGGGGTTCTAGAAGGGGTGATAAACCATTTAAGCCTCATGAACAAGCGCATGGTCTTTTAAAGATCTGTGAAGTACTCGGGGCGGCGGTGTGTGTGTGTCCTCTTTCAGGAGCGGGCGGGGGGGGTGGCACTGCCAGCAACTTGCCAGGCCAGGCAGTGTTCAACACTTGCATCACCCTTTCTCTGCCTGCTATTTCGCTCCATGCTTCGGAAAGGTAAGAAAAAGAACGTGCATTTGAGTTTGAAATGTCCGATCCTGTAGCAGTACACTTGCAAAGCCCACACATGACAATAACCCGATTCAAGGCCCCATTCACCCGATTTTTTAAAAATATATAGCACTCCAACAAAGTAGGATTATAAAACTTTATTAACTTTTAAATATAACGAACGCAACAAAAACTGTAAATACATTTAAACATTTTTTGACAAAAAAAAGCAACAATGGTCAGAAGCTGTCTTTTGTGCGAATAGTCCCAAGGCAGCACAACGTGCTGAGTTCTGGATGGCACCCAGGTGATGTCACCTGGGTGCCGCACTGGTTTTTGGTTTCCTACAATGCAGCTCAGAAAAACAGCGTGGGGCGTCCCGGGTGGTGTGGGGGGAGGCCTCGTCAGTAGCGGTCTGTTGTGCGAATAGTCCCAAGGCAGCAGAACGCGCTGAGATGTGGATGGCACCCAGGTGATGTCCAGTAAACTGCCGCACTGGTTTTGGTATCCTACAATGCTGCTCCGAAAATTGGCGTGGGGCGGCCCGGGGTGGGCGTGGGGGAGGCGGCGTGAACGGGCCTCCCCAGGTGGCGGCCATCCAGCTGAGTTGCGCCCGCTCTTGCGGCTACAGCATCTCGCTCACCATGTAGTTGACTTCCGCCCACTCTTGCAGTGCAGCGATAGGCGGCTGCCACAGGACTCTTAAAATGGCGGACGGCTCTTCGGTTTTGGGCCTGGTCCACTAAAATGCCCCTGGGACACCTTGGAACTCGGACGCTTGCCTGCTAGGGCTTGGGCTCCATTCTCGAAAGCGTCCCCTCAGCCGTGAAGATTCTACAAAAGTCTTGGGGGCCCTCGACTCCTGCAGGCTTCCGGTGGGGAGCGGCTGCCATGATTGCTCGCGGAATGACCACGACGGAGCCACGAGATAGTGGTGCTCTCATGCTGATGCCAGCTTCAGTCTGAATCATCCAGAAACAAGGTGGGGCTTTCATCGTTTGGGAAAAAAAAATGTTCTAAACCAATGAAAAGTGTTATTTTTAGGTCATATGACCAAGCCTTCCATCTTTAGGAAACCAAAAGTAAAATGAACCAATGAAAAGTTTTATAAACAAGTCACATGACCTGTTATGCGGCATAGGGCTACAAAAAGCGTAGAAAATCCGTTGGCACGTGAGGCGGCGTCAGTAGCGGACCGATGTGTGAATAGGCCGAAGGCAGCACAACGCGCCGAGATCCGGATGGCACCGAGTTAGTGTCCAGCAAGTTGCTGCACTGGTGTGGCTATCCTACAATGCTGCGCCGAAAGTCGGCGTGGGGCGCCCCATTGGCCTGTGAGGTCGCGTCAGTCAGTGGGGGCTGTGCGTCTCCCCCAAGATGGAGGCTCCTCGGCTGCAGTAGAGCGCCCCTTAGCGTTTCACTCGCCATCCAACTGAGCTGCATCCGCACTTGCGGCTACAGTAGGCCGAAGGCAGCACAACGCGCCGAGATCCGGATGGCACCGAGGTGGTGTCCAGCAAGTTGCCGCACTGGTGTGGCCATCCTACAATGCTGCGCCGAAAGACGGCGTGTCCAGCTGAGTTGCGGTCACTCTTGCGGTACAGTGACTCGAACGCGCAGAGATCCGGATGGCACCGAGGTGGTGTCCAGCAAATTGCCGCACTGGTGTGGCCATCCTACAATGCTGTGCCGAAAGACGGCGTGTCCAGCTGAGTTCCGGTCACTCTTGCGGTACAGTGACTCGAACGCGCCGAGATCCGGATGGCACCGAGGTGGTGTCCAGCAAGTTGCCGCACTGGTGTGGCCATCCTACAATGCTGCGCCGAAAGTCGGCGTGGGGTGCCCCGTTGGCTTATGAGGAGATGTCAGTAGTGGACCGATGTGTGAATAGGTCGGAACCAGCACAAGGCACCAAGATCCGAATGGCAAGTCCTGGATGTTGAGTGCCATAGTTGAGAGTTCTGAGCAGTGCTTGTAAGACTGTCTGAAGCTTATTTGCACCTGCTGCAGCTTCACTATTGCCCTGGTGTGGCCAAAGATCGCAAATGACATAGGCGGCCGGCTCCCGAGGTCCGGCGGAACTTTTTTCCTTTTCCTTTTTGCTTCTTGTCCCACAATCCGTTTCACCTGAAGACACGACCAGGTCCCTGAATGTGTGCAGGGGGACGTTATTGATTGAATCAAAATGGCGGCTTCACACAAAGCTGACTCAAGCGTTGCTGTTGATGCTATACAGACAAAAATTGGTTTTCAGTTTGTACATTCTTCAGGATTTTTTTCCCATCCAAGGCTGATTGAGAGTTTGTAGAAAAATGGCTTCAGATTTTCCACATACTACTCTTCAACATTCTTCCTAAATGTAACAATGTGAGACTCACTAGGAGAACGGCTGTTTATCTTTCCTTTCAAAATGCTGCCAACAATATTTTCTGAATGGAAGACACCATCTTGTAGCATAAAGGGCCGAAATGGGTTCTGGTCTGGCCGATGGTTGATGGAGACATTTTGACTATATCTTGGACCTGCCCGGCCTCGCCCAAAATGGCGCCGGTATAAATGGGACTCGTAACTCCTTGTTGTGTACTGGTTGAACAACCTTGATATCACGAGATATGAATGCAGTTTTGATGCTCATGGCGGGCGGGGACGAGAATTGATTGAATATTTTGACATCCCTATTGATATTAAGTTCTGATGTGTTATTGATTACTGTAGTATTGAAAGTTCGAATTAACGTCACCCATGGTACTTGCCCGCAAATGTATATCTAGATAATTTTTTTGTAACTGGCCCTGTCGTAATTTAATTACAAAATGTACGTCCACCGATTCCGCAACTGTTAGACACCTTAGTTCTTGCAACCTAATGGCCCGCTCGTTACGTTCCTCTATAATGTAAATGTCTCCTCATCATATACGATTTCAGTTTGCTCCGTGGCCGGCCCACGTGGTTATAGGCCCGTATTTGTATACTGACATTTTCACAATAAAGGTTTTTAAAACAAAACATGGTAGTAGTATTTACATTGGTAAAGTTTTTACTTTTAGTCACTGTTTTCGAATCAGTAAAAGGCAAGTGAAATAAAGCAGTCCAATTACATGACGGATAAAAGGTATAATACGTAGGAACGCAGTAAAGATAAATGGTCAAGGGCAGTTGTGTTTTCCACTCCTGCAACATAAAGTGATCGATAAGAATCTGATAATCAGGCGTATCGGCGACTAAGACAGCAGGCCGAGTCTCTTTTACTCAACGGCTCCGTCATGGAACGAAGAAACGCCCTTTTTCTCGAAAAAGGAATATATTTTACTTGCAGGACAGTTGTAAATTTTCCGGGAAAGTACATTAGCCTGGAATATTATAACATATATGTTTAAAAAAAAAAGTTCGAAATCAATGAAAAGCGTATTTTTTAGGTCATATGACCAAGCTTTTCATTATTAAAATAACAAAAGTAAAATGAACCAATAAAAAGTTTTATTAACAAGTCACATGACCTGTTATGCTTACGTTACGTGCTGCGCGCCGCGCCCCGGATCACTTCCGGGTGCGCTAACGCGGCGTGTCATATAACGCATTACGCGACAACGTAGGTCAAGAATATAGTCAAAATGTCTCCACCAACCAGCGTTTGGAACACAACCCCTTTCAGCAGTCCAAAAAGTTCTGTTAAATGACAACAGAGGGGACAGGCAACAAGAACCATCAGTCAAAGAGGGGAGGGCAAGTTCTTCTCTACCGGGTCATGTTGGGGCGCTACCGGAACTGATCGAATTGGTAGTCTACAGTGTTTCTGGATGTTTCAGACTAAAGCTGGCGTCAGCATGAGAGCACTACCATCTCGTAGGTCCGTCGTGGCCATTCCACGAGCAAACATGGCAGCCGCTCCCCACCAGAAGCCTGCGGGAGTCGGGGGCCCCCAAGACTTTTGTAGAATCTTCACGGCTGAGGGGACGCTTTCGAGAATGGGACCCAAGCCCTATCAGGGAAGCCTCCGAGTTCCAAGGTGTCCCAGGGCCATTTTAGTGGACCACGCCCAAATCTGAAGAGCCGGCCACCATTTTGAGAGTCCTGTGGCAGTCGCTTATCGTTGCATCGCAAGAGCGGGAGCAACTCAACTACATGGTGAGCGAGACGCTGTAGTCGCAAGAGCGGCCGGTAAACAGCTGAATGGCGGAAGAGGCACAGTGTAGCAAAAGCGGGCGGAATGGCAACTAAAACGGTAAAGGGGCGCCCCACTACAGCGTGTCTTCAGGTCAAACGGATTGTGGGACAAGGTCCAGAATAGAAGAGTCATCAAAAGGCAAAAAGTTCCGCCGGACCCCGGGAGCCGGCCGCCTATGTCGGGGGCGATCTCAGGCTAAACCGGTGCTATAAGACTTGGGGAGGGGGTCGGAGCCAAGCGTCTTCTCCGAGTCCGTGCCATCACACCGCCCCTCGTGGGCCTCCGTCAAGCAGTTTAGGGAGGTACCATATCACATTGTTTTCAAATGCAGTCAGGTCCACAAACGACCCTCACTTACTTTGAGAATAGTGAAGCTGCAGTAGGTGGAAATAAGCTTCAGACAGTGTTACAAGCGCTGCTCAGAACTCTGAACTATGGCACCCAACATCCAGAACTTATGCCATTTGAGAATGGCAGTGACATCGAAGCAACTCAGGGACCAAAACCATTAACGTACTTTCACGTATGAAAATCTTACTTGGGGAGGGGGCAGGAGCGAACCGCCCCCTCCCAGTCCGCGCCACCACACCGTATGTTGAAAATCTGAAGCCATCGTTCTACAAACTCAACCAACCTTGGATGGAAAAATCTAGAAAAATGTACAAACTGAAAAACAGTTTTGGTCTGCATAGCATCAGTAGCAACGCTTGCTATCAGAGTGCATGAGTTTCATGCTCGATCGATTGAGCTAGCCGGATCGGGCAATAAAAAGTATAAAATAGTTATGTAAATAGTTATTTAATAAAATGTTTTACCCTGTTTCTTTGCTGGTGTGTTGTATATATTTTTAATATTTGCATAGGGTTTGTTGTTATTTTGGGCGGGGTGGGTGACGGAGCCGAGCTGTCTTGCAGCCCTCATGGTGTGGAGCTCAGTTCATCTCACTATTTTCGTATTTCTCATGAAGGGTTGTTCCTAATATTTCTATTTTAGCGAGGTCAAAAAGAGATCCAATTAGTGGCCTACTGATTTTGCTCGATTAATTTTATTTTTTTACACGATTTTTCACGATTTTTCACTATCTGCAAAGACTAAACAGAGTATTGCGACTTTGTGCTTGTTTGTAAATAGAGAATGAACCAAAGAGAATCAATTGTAAAACAGTAAATGCTTGGATAACAATCAATCAAATGGAGAGACAAGCAGGCACGACGGATTACAACGGGGGTAAAGGCCTGCGTTAACTACTCTTCACTATCTGCAAAGAGAGAGTACTACTAAGAGAAAAGAGGGGGGGGGCAGCGTTCAAAGCACATCAGCGTGCATAAACACGAAAAAGTTTTTACCTATCACGTAGTTAACATTTGACAGCTTTTGATATTTTCTATTAAAAAACCATTGAAATTCACAGAAAAAAACATAGGTTTTAGGCCATATATAGTTAGGAATTTGCATTTACAAAACCTTGAAAATTCACTGAAAAAACCATTGGTTATAGACCATATATAGTTAGGAATTAGCCTTTTCAAAACCTTATTTTACTCACACAAAACCATTGAAATTTCATATATAGTTAGTTGCACTAACTATTTATCGCGCACCCGCAATCCACTGCTGATGATGTCACATATTACATCATTCATGACATGGTTAGTGACATCACTGATGACATCACTGATGACATCTCAAATGACATCACTGATGACATCTCAAATGACATCACTGATGACATCTCAAATGACATCACTGATAAAATCACTGATAACATCTCATTTGACATGACTGATCACATCACTGATGATATCATTCATGTGATAATACCATGAACCTCTTCAGACTCTAATATAACCTTAGATACAATCAGTGTAAACAGACAGTCACAGACTGTCACTCATCCATGGAGTTACTCACACACCTAGTCAGTTATGCAAAAAATCAATCACACCTCCATTTTCTCAATTATACAGTTATACACACCTTACTTATTCAAACATATACTAACACATATTTACTCTCTTATACAATCCCTGATACATGTTCACAATGATCCATACAGCCACTCACACATTCACTGGCTCTTATGCACAGTTATTTATATATGTCAACTCTCACATGTACTGTGTTTTACTTATGTACTTACTTTGACATGTAGCACTGAGATATCCATTCACTCACTAATACACTCATGCACAGTCAACCGCCCATACAGCTGTTTCCACATGCACTTTTGAACCCATACATATAGTGAATCAACTACTCACACATCTATGTACAGAGTCACACACCTCCCAGCCACCCATACACACACACTCAGTTTCCCATACAAATACTTGGACAACCAATGAATAACCCATACAGTTACTCATATAGCTACTGATCAACATATGCAGCAGTTTGTAGAACAACAGATATAATGATGCACAAATTAAAACAGTTTAGTCACTAACCCATGCACTCAGTGAGACACATTTAATCACTCACTCATACAGTCAGTCATGCAACTACTAAATCCTTCATCCAGACACTTATACATCCACTCATTCTTCAATATGTAAGACATATTTTAACTTTACAGAAACATACAGTCACTGGATGTTGTCATCAGTGATGTCATCAGTGATGTCATTTGAGATGTCATCAGTGATGTCATTTGAGATGTCATCAGTGATGTCATCAGTGATGTCACTAACCATGTCATGAATGATGTAATATGTGACATCATCAGCAGTGGATTGCGGGTGCGCGATATATAGTTAGTGCAACTAACTATATATGGAATTTCAATGGTTTTGTGTGAGTAAAATAAGGTTTTGTAAATGCGAATTCCTAACTATATATGGTCTATAACCCATGGTTTTTTCAGTGAATATATATATATATATATATATATATATATATATATATATATATATATATATATATATATGAACATAATATAAATGAAAAATATAATATATTTTTACAGTAGGATAGTGGGAGGGTAAAATTTACTATTACCACTCCAGTGAGTGCAACAGTAGAGAAAGCGTTGGATAGCGTAGGAGTAAAAATTACTATTCCCCCTCCAGTGAGTGCAACAGTAGGGAAAGTGTTAAATAAAGTAGGGGTAAAAATTACTATTCCCACTCCAGAGAGTGCAACAGTAGGGAAAGCGTTGGATAGCGGGAGAGTAAAAATTACTATTCCCACTCCAGAGAGTGCAACAGTAGGGAAAACGGTGGATAGCGTTGGCGTAAAAATTACTATTCCCACTCCAGTGAGTGTAACAGTAGGGAAAGCGTTGGATAGTGTAAGGGTAAACATTAGTATTCCCACTCCAGTGAGTGCAACAGTAGGGAAAGCGTTGGATAGCGTAGGGGTAAAAATAACTATTCCCACTCCAATGAGTGCAACAGTAGAGAAAGCGTTGGATAGCGTAGGGGAAAAAAATTACTAGTCCCACTCCAGTGAGTGCAACAGTAGGGAAGCGTTGATAGCAGGGAGGCTAAAAATTACTATTCCCACTCCAGAGAGTGCAACAGTAGGGAAAGCGCTGGATAGTGTAGGAATAAAAATTACTATTCCCACTCCAGTGAGTGCAACAATAGGGAAAGTGTTGGATAGCGTAGGAGTAAAAATTACTATTACCACTCCAATGTTTGCAAGAGTAGGGAAAGCATTGGGTAGCGGGAGGGTAAAAATTACTATTCCCACTCCAGAGAGTGCAACAGTAGGGAAAGCATTGGATAGCGTAGGGGTAAAAATTACTATTCCCACTCCAGTGAGTGCAACAGTAGGGAAAGCGTTGGATAGCATAGGGGAAAAAATTACTATTCACGCTCCAGTGAGTGCAACAGTAGGGAAAGCTTTGGATAGCGTAGGAGTAAAAATTACTATTCCCACTCCAGTGAGTGCAACAGTAGGGAAAGCATTGGATAGCCTAGGGGTAAAAATTACTATTCCCACTCCAGAGAGTGCATCAGTCAGAAAAGCGTTGGATAGCGTAGGGGTAAAAATTACTATGCCCACTCCAGAGAGTGCAACAGTATGGAAAGCGTTGGATAACGTAGGAGTAAAAATGACTATTCCCATTCCAGTGAGTGCAACAGTAAGGAAGGTAAATACTTCATATATGAATTAAAATACATTAAATATTAATACCAATTACAAATTAATTTAAAGTAATTACCAATCAAATATAATATATTAATTAATCAATTAACAATACAAATAAAAATTGATTATTAAAAATAATTACCTGTTGATAGAAATGAATTACCAATAAACAATAAATTATTTAACAATTACAAAATAATTCAAAATTAATTCAAAATAAATACCAATAAATAAATTAAAAAATATCAATAATTACAATTAAATTACTTCCCACCCTATTCCCCCATAAACCCACAACTTGCAACAGAAAATACATTAACAAAATTAGCATAATTATCAATTAATCAATTAATAAAAATGAATTACCAATTATAACTAAATTAATTATCAATTTAAAGTTATTTAACAATTAATTCAGGATAAATACCAATAAATAAATTAAAACATTTAATTAATTATAATAAAATTACTTCCCACCCTATTCCCCTTTAAACACACAACTCACTACAGAAAATAAATTAATACAATTAACATAATTATCAGTTGAGAAACATTAATTATCAATTATAATTAAATTAATTACCAATTTTAAATTAATTAACAATTAATTCAAGATAAACACCAATAAATAAATTAAAACAATTAATTAATTATAATTAAATTACTTCCCACCCTCTTCCCCTATAAACCCACAACGGGCTACAGAATTATATTACGCAAAAATTAAATACCATAAAATTAATTACTTAAAATAAATTATAAAATAAATATACACTTTTCACACATATACTAACAGAAAAAACACTTAAAAAAATTCGATATTATTAAAAAATCAATATTAACTTATCTCAAATTCGATATTTTTGTTGACTATATTCTGTCCATTCTATATTTTGAATTCGATATTACTGCAATTCTATTCAATATTTTTGTTGACTATATTTTGTCCATTCCATATTTTGTCCATTCTATATTTTTTATTCGATAATACTGCAATTCTATATTTTTGACTTGATATTTTGGCTGTATACCAGTTTTTGGATGGGATGGGATGGCACTAGAGAGCAAATATCCAGTCTAAATGCTACATATCTGAAGAAAATAGTCCAATGTTAAGATGTTAATACAATTGTTCAGAGAGTTTGGATAGCCTTCCTAAATGGTTTTTGAGATCAAATGGGCAGCTACATTTGGATTCTTGGACTTGATGACGACACAATCCCCTTCAAATTACTTATCTGCAGGACAAATCATGGCCACTCTACTAACAATACACTATTCTTATATGATGCAGTCCTAAAATGTGTATATTTTAGATATCCAATGTCACGCCTTGATTTTAAGTTGTGAGGCTGTTTATGCTGCAAAAGCAGGTAAAAGTGGAACATATACGCACCACTCAGAGTGACCACGTTTAGAGTAGAGTTAAAGTGTGAGTTTGTGGTGTCCGTTCCTTGCAAGTCTCCTCCTCCTGTGCCACCCTCTGTGGGGATGCACCCGCAATCTGAGGTCTGGTGCTTGTATTCTCCTTTGACTAAGCAGCAGCAATACATCCACCTAGGTGTCTTTGTGCACTGGTGGCAGGGAAATAGCGAGACAGCATAGGTGATGAGCCTACCACTGTGGTTATTGTAGTTGTTGACCCTGCTAGCTCTATTCTAGCAATTAATGGGGCCTCCTCTTGGTGGTACATCAGTTTGTAATTGCTATTAACTCCTCTAAAGGTGCACCAGATATCGACTAGGACCTTTATTTTACTGAAAAGCAAGTCACAATTAGGGCTTACACATGCCTCCCATGAGCATGTACAGGGTAGATGTTGTTTAGCAGCCAAAAGATTCCTATTTGGGTTTTCAACATCACAAGATGTGTCACTGCACTTATCCTTCGACTTTGTATTTCTGTTTCCTAGTTGAATCATTTTGTTGTGGTGTTATAGATATGAAGAGTCTGAATAAATTACATCTACACTGTGGGCATATTACAGAAGGCAGCACCTTCCCCATTCAGATCTGTACATGTAATCATCAGAACTTCCACTAGGGCAGATGGATGTGAATGTATTGACCTCACCCTATCCATATATAATCGTCTTTCAGCCAAATCAATCTCTTAGAGATTACCCAGACCGCTCTGGCTAAAAAGGTGTACATCATAGTGCAAGGTGGTCCAGAACAATATTTCAGGGCCTCTGAATACTTAATGCAGAGAAGAATTTAACAACGTGTACCATGCTGCAGCAGCCTTGGATAAAATCCCAAAGCCAACTATCTCAAAGTATTAGGGGGAAGGGGTTTGGAAGAGAACACAGGAGAGTAGATTCTGTTGAATACTCATAAGAGTGTAGTCTTTGGAATAAAGATCTTTCCTACTTGATAGATGGACCTCAGAATCAACTATAGAGAGTGAACACTCTGCCAGTTTCCCAGTGTGGTGGAGGGAGGAGGTATGAGCATGAGTCTGACCGTTTAGATGCCAGTCTGTAATGATAAGCAACCAGGCATAATCACAACCACATTGAACTTTCCTAGAGTGTGACTCATACTCTCATCTCACATACCAAACTCTCACTTAAACAAAGTTTCATAGTACCTGCTTAAACAATTGCCAGACTTTCTGAATTAAATCTTTTTCTGAGGATTCTTTACAAGATATACAGTCTTAAGGTTGGTAATGAGTTGATGAACGCTTCTCATTTTTCAAGAAAAATAAAATCTTTCTTTTGTGCCTCTATGAGTTTTAATCTTTGATTCTCATGATTCACTTTTCAGGGTTATCTTCTGATCCTTTGAGAATGGCACTCACTCAAACTGTTTTCAATTATCAAGATCCGTCCTGCTTTTAAAGTTAGTCTTTGCCTTCCTAAGAATTCACTAACAAAATCTGAGATTCATAGCTCATGTACTTTCATTCACTACCATAAACAATGTAATTTCCTTTTCTCCACAGAAACTCTCTTTAGGAAATCTCACTAAGTCTTGGTCCTCTGAGTTTTTGTCTTTTAAGAAAACATTTCTTTCCTCAATAGAGGCTTACCTTAATTCCTTTCCATTTTGTGTCTCATCTCTCCTGGAATGCTGCTGCAGTCACGCCCAGGTCCACTGTATGGTGAAGCAGGATGTGGACCTCTCTTAGGGGCACATTATGATGGCGGATGGACCTGAGTCCATTCGCCACCATAAAGTAGGACGGAACCTCCGTATGGGCTGCGGAGTTCCCTCCTGTGCAATTAGGATGTGACCGCCACCCTGGCGGTCACATCCTCTATTTTTAACATTGCGGCGGGTGCGGCTTCAAGCTGCACCCGCAGCAATGTTAAAAATGCACGCATTACATTTGTATGTAGAAAGTGGCAGGCACCGCACGGTGCCTGCTGCTTTCTGCATACAAATGCAGGGGGTCCCATAGGTACCCCCCATGTGCACCCCCCACCCCCCCTTCACCTAGGGGGCCCGCAACGGGCCCCCGCAGTGAAGTTACACATGCTTTTCCATGGCGGAAAAGCTGCAGCGGAAAATCATGTTTCAGAGCCCATCCTAATCTGGCTGACGGTGTCTGAGAGACACCGTCACCATATTTTGGCTTTTCCGCCGCGGTTGTAAGCCAACCATGGTGGAAAAGCTGCGGACGGAAACCAGGACCCAATAGCCATCCTAATGTGGCGGTGGGTCTTTGGTGGGTCCGCAGAGGATTTTCCGTATCCTCCGGGCCGGCGGTGGCTTCCGCCGGCCCGGAGGATGCAGAAAATCCTCCATCCTAATAAGGTCCTTATTGTGGAGCCACGCCCAGGTCTGTAATGACTGTTAGTATTCCAAAAGGCCGGACAAAATCACCGCCCGGCATGTAAATAATCAATAATGGAAATTTGATCTTTCTATCTGTACTGCAGAATGCAGCACACATAGAACGAGAAAATTTTTAGGAAAAAACATAAATTCTCCTGGTGTCGCTCCTAAGACCAAGTATTACCCGGCCTTCATTTTTGGTGCTGTCCCAAGCTTGTAAGTCTGGGGCAGCACCAAAAAGCAATGGCTATTGCAGTGAAATGGCCAGGGCAACACGCATTGCCCGCCCTGTTGCCCTAGCAGACTGCAGCGGAAAGGGGCATATTTACAAGGTGGAGTTAGGCCACGTTAATTGGCTTAGCGCCATCTTGTAAATATGTGGAATAGAGCAAGGCCACCGGAGCATCAAAAGCAGTGACGATCCGGTGGCAAAAGGGGTGTGTAAATATGCCCCTTTGTGTTTTGCACTGTGGAGTTCCCAGGTGCGATTAGTAATGTGTAATGGTCTCGCCCATCGCGTGCCTCGCGTGCGGACACTGAATTAGCTGGCCTCGCGCTACCTGGGTGCGTGCGCTAGGCGTTCTGTTGGCAGTTGATATGACAGTTGTTTTGTCTCCTGCTGTAAGCTGTGCAGCCGCACTTCCCGTTGCTCCTGTGGGAACTCAATAAAGTATTCACTCTATACTCAACTCTTGCCCTCGAGTTATTACACTCGATTATGGCAACGGAGGTAATGAGTTCCCACAACAAACCCACAAGGAAAGAATAAAGAGGTTTTGTGACGAGAAAGAAACAATCCTCGAACTCACCAGAAGTGAAGCTGAACCGAGAGAAGCCTGGAGAAGTGACGCGTGAGTGAAATCACGTTGTGGTTCTGCGCGTCATGTGAAAGGGAGGAGCGATGCTGTGGTGACTCTCGACAGTGTTGTGAGGCGATTCAGACGCAAGCTGTTCATGGAAGCTGTGTGGGCTGCATCACGTGCTTGTAGGTACCGCCCTATTCAGTCCCACTGTCTTTCAGCTTAACCCTTTTGGTGGTGAAGAAAAATATAAAGGAGCACGTACAAACTTATCAAGGTATTTACTTTTGTTGCAAAAAACTGTACCGGTGAAAAGCGCACAGGAGGAACAGGTACAGAGAGTGTGACTTTTATTAAGCTTTATTTACGGCGTGCAACGGAAAACACGGTGACACGCACACCTTAAATATATATATTATAAATGACATAAGCTGGATTTATACAGGGAAAAATACATAAATAAACTATAGCACCCTAGTGACATAATTTGAAGGGTGTGTTTTTCAAAAAAATATGTAAAAGAAGATACTAGTGTAACTCCTCAGTTTCCACAAGAGACACAGTTTTATTATCTATTGCCCATTTTTGCTTTTCATCACAACATGCAATCTGTCGACCCTCCACCCCCGTTTCTTGATGCGCCTGGAGAACCACCCATTGTGTGGAGAAATAGGTTTGACGCTTTTGAGAACTACCTAGGGGCAATTGGTGCGCATAGATTCAGACCGGAGCGGAAAAAGTTTCTGTTGTTACACTCTTTAGGGTTTGAAGGAAGGGACACCCTCAAACATTTACCTGAACCTGAAAATGAAGGGGTGGAGGAAATTGATGAATACAAAAGCACAGTAAACAAATTAGGGGAAGATATGACAAACAACCCAGTATAGTAGTGTTGAGGCACAAATTCTTTAAAAGGGCTCAAAAGACGGAGGAGGATGTTGATACTTACATACCTGCGCTTAGGAAAATGGTAGGAGAATGCGAATTTGAGAACTTTAGTGAACAACTGGTTCGTGATCAGTTTATTAGCAAATGTATTGAAAAGACCATTAGACAAAAACAACTATCTCTTGAAAATCCATCTCTGGATGAATCCATTCGCATTGCGAAGAGTATAGAAACGTCACAGACATCCATCAAAGAACTGAAAAACAAAAATACAGAAATGGTCACTCCTGTGTGCCTATCAAATTTTAAGATGAAAGACTTCCAACAAAATAATTTATTCAAAAGAACCGATATTTGCTTCAGGTGCGGATACCTGTTTCACGCAAAAAATGGTAGACCTTGCCCTGAAAAAAATGCTGTATGTCGCTCTTGTGGCAAGGCGGGGCATTTTGACAAAGTATGTCAGACACAGAAAAAAGGAAATGTTTGGGTAGGATGTGTAAAAGACTCTAGTGACAGCGACAATGATGACACTCTTAGTGAATTGAAGGACATGGTGCTTGATGTAAGTGATGGAGGAGTTAAAAGAGGGGATCCAAATGACTGTGTTGATCCATATGTAGTGATTGAGGTTGGTGACAAGAGTCTAAGACTCCTAGTAGACTCTTGTGCGCGCATCACCATGATAACGGAATCTCTCTTTAGAGAGAAGTGGGGGGGAAAGACCTCTTCAACCTCGGGATCGAGAACCAGTATCATATGAAGAGCTCAAAATCGACCTCCTTGGATACTTTGAGGACGTCATGGTATTTAAATATATGCACATTCATGGGAAGATATATGTGGCTATACAAGGTCTGAACATATTACGTTGGTTCCATTCAGGCCTGTTTAGTCTGATGTTATGTCCTAGGGCAAAAGAGCGTGTTTTAGCGGTACGTGATCACGACCTTGTGGAAGACTTACTAAACAAATACCCCAAAGTATTCTCTGGTGAATTGGGAAAAATCAAGGGATTCAGAGACAAAATAAAAATAAGAGATGATGCTGTACCGGTCAAACATAAAATCAGAAGTGTACCCTTCAGTATTAGGGATGACTTGGAAAAAGAGCTCAAGTCAATGCACAAAAGGGGTGTGATTGAACTCATTGAATCCTCAGACTGGGCTTCGTCCTTAGTGATAACAAGAAAGAAAAATAAT
Source organism: Lissotriton vulgaris (assembly GCF_964263255.1). NCBI lineage: Eukaryota > Metazoa > Chordata > Amphibia > Caudata > Salamandridae > Lissotriton > Lissotriton vulgaris. The sequence goes on along the minus strand of NC_141691.1, from coordinate 439,865,234 downwards.
GAACTGAGAATCTGTATTGACTTACGCAGTCTCAATAAGGTGATTTGGGTGGACTAACACCCCTTACCCAACAATACTGAAATGCTTGGAGTAGCAGCAGGGGCAAAGGTGTTCACAAAGTTAGACTTAACCTCTGCCTACCACCAAATAGAGTTGGATAAGGACTCACAGCACTTCACAGCCTTCAACTCCCCGTCAGGTATGTTCCAATTCTGTCGTATTCCATTTGGCCTGGCTTCGGCTGCCTCAGTTTTCCAAAGAGTCATGGTCAATTTACTCAAAGACATAAAAAATGTAGCGATCTTTCAGGATGATGTCCTTATATTTGCCAAAGATCAAGCTGAACATGATGTGACCTTGAGCAAAATTCTCTCCATCTCCCAAGAAGCACAGAGTGGTTCTCAAACGTGAAAAATGCATGTTCTCTAGAGACAAAGTGGAGTATTTAGGTCACACCATTTCCAGTGCTGGAGTCACCCCTAAGCCCAGTCTGGTACAAGCCATTCTTGATGCGTCAGCTCCCAAAGATAAAGTGGGCGTTAAATCCTTGCTTGGTGTGACGGAATGTTATGCCCGTTCCATTCAAGAATATGCCACTAAAGTACGTCCCATCTCAAAATTACTGAAAGAGAAAAATTAATTTGTGTGCGACACTGAGTGTGAACAAGCATGTATATGGCTCAAGGAACAACTGAGCACTATCAGTGCACTGAAACCGTTTGAACCCTCTCTTCCATGTACACTGACTGTGGATGCTAGCAGCTATGGGCTGGGAGCGGTCTTGACACAGGAAGTTGGTAATCAGGAACACACCATTGGTTTTGCATCAAGGGTATTGAGGGATGCAGAAACACATTACTCAGTTATAGAAAAAGAACTCTTGACATGTTGGTGGGGCATTGAAAAGTTCAGGAACTATCTATGGGGCAAGATATTCACTTTGCAAACTGTCTATAAACCATTAGTTACCATCTTGGGAAATGTCAACAATGGCAATGCTACGCCACGTATAGCTCGCCTGGCGTCCAAACTTCTGCAATTCAATTTTTAAATCATACATATTGCAGGTGGGAAAATGTTAGGGCAGATGCTCTGTCTCGCTTACCTCCTGCTCCAAGTAAATCTGTTGATTGTGATGATGATATTAAGTATGATGACAAAGAAGACTTATAATAGCTGGTGTAGAGTTGGAAAATGTGTGTTCAGTGATGGAAGGCAGTTGGCATGCAGCCATGGACTGTGATGTAATTTTAAATGATGTAAAGAAATACATAATACAGGGCTGGCCAAAAGAAAGGAATGTTGATGTTGAGTTACAACCTTTTGTAAAGATCAGTGATGAACTGATATTAGAGGATGGACTAGTGTTCAGATCAGACAAGTTAATACCTCCAGTGAGCATTAGATCCACCATTCTTAATAAAGCACATGAGGGACACTTGGGAGCCACTCTCACTAAACGCAGAGTGCGAGAATACTTTTGGTGGCCACATATGGATAGGGACATTGAAGCCCTTGTGTTGGAGTGCCCTATTTGTGCCACTAGTGACAAGTGTCTCTGCACATCTGTTCTTCCTCTCACTCCCATACCACTCCCTGAGGCCCCTTGGGAAAAACTGGGCATTGATGTACTAGGACCCTTCCACTCTTTGCCGCATCAGTGCAAATTTGCCATAGTAATGATGGACTATTACACAAAATGGCTGGAAGTAAGGTTTGGACCCAGAGCTGACTCCCAAGAGATTTTGGACTTTTTGAAAGAGATTTTCATGAGAGAGGGCTTCCCTAAATCTATCGTTTATGATAATGGGGTTTAATTTGTCTCTGCTGAAATGGAAGAATTTCTTAGAGAATCTTCTGTCACCCACCTCAGAAGCTCCCTGTACCATCCCCATACTAATGGGTTAGTTAAAAGACTTAATAGGGTCAAGGGAGATTGTGTTAAATGGGCCATTCAACACAACAGTATGATACCCCCCACAGTAAGGACCATGTTATGGTTCTACAGGACAACCCCCCACTCATCCACAGGCATTACTCCTTTCAAACTTCTGAGAGGCAGAAAATCTTGCACAGAATTTAGACCTGCGTGGATGTCCAAATGGTTCATATCCAACAGTACTCCCCAAGATCTGGATGAAAGAGTCAGACACAAGGTTGGTGAAATACAATCCAAGCAAAAGGAATACTCTGTTGAAAGGAAGAGGGTCATCAGCAGGGAATTTGCAGTGGGAGACCTTGTTAAAATAAAGAAACAGGGCTTTGTAAAAAATGGTTAGTCCAAGTTCAGCAAACCCGTTATTGTAGACAAGGTGTATGGTAGTGCTGTTCACGTCAATGGATGCAATTTGTGGAACATGAACAAGATTGTAAAAGCCAAAGATATGAACAGTGATTTGCGTAACATAAATGGTGATTTAGATGGTTTATTCAATGTTGTACCAGGTGACGGTGTGGTATTGGGTTCTCCAGGCCTACATACTCCACAGAATACCCACTACACCATAAGAACTGTTGGCACGGAAACTAGAAAATGTAAAAGACAAGTTTATTAAGACCCCATGGGGTGGTGGTACATTCTTACAGCACCCTTCGGCAATGCAAGAAGTATCACACCGAACATCGGTGCAAATCCTTGTTTTATACAGTTTTTACAGTAATAAAAAGGTAGGCGGTACACATTTACAGAGTTTTAGGTACATATATCGTCATTTTTGGAACACAGCCAACTCATGGGAGGAGCTATAACACCACTGGTCAGTTTGGCGGAACATTCCTAAGGGATGACTGGTCAATCTGAACTGCGCATGTGTGAGCTTGACCATTACTAAAAATAGCCTGTTGCTGGGCAAACTCGAGTGGTCAGTGGTACAGAGGAAGGACAAAAGGGCATGCTGACCACGAGGCAACGCATTCTCTAAAATGGCCGCCAATACATAAAAATGGCGTCCGACAGCTATAGTCAAGATAAGGGAAAAGTACGTGTAGCAAAGCTTAACGCTAACCCGATCACCGTCAAATTACGACAACGGTAGGGTTCATGATTCATGCAATCCTTCTGCTGTTCCAAGGAGGAGCTCTAGAGTGGTCCGCATGCCGGCCAGATATAGGCGTTAGAGTTTTCCCGTTTTCTCGTCCTGCATATCCCTTTCCCTGTCTGTTCTTTTTCCTTCTCTTCGCTTCCTCTCTCTTTCTTTCTCTTTTGCCTCTTTTCTCCTCTTCCTTCCCTTTCCTTCTTTTTCTTCCCTCCCTCCTCTCCTTTGTTTCTTTTCCTGACCTGTTAAGAAAAGGAGATATATGCAATGGTCTCGCCCATCGTGTGCCTCGCGCGCCGACACTGAATTGTGCTGGCCTCGCCGTGCGTGCGTGCGTTAGGCGTTCTGTTGACAGTTGATTTGATGGCTGTTTTGTCCCCTGCTGTGAGCTGTGCAGCCGCACTTCCCGTTGCCCTGTGGGAACTCAATAGAGTATTTACTCTATACTCAACTCTTGCCCTCGAGTTATTACATAATGCCACTACATTGCTGCCCGCTCCTCCTGGTACTAGGAATGATGGTTGATTCAGTCCTTACTCTTGTCTATGTGATGGCACTACTAACCCCCTGGTGAAAAGCATACCTCTTATTCAATGTTAGCCATCTAAAATTCTATATACATTTTCAATTAATATTATGTGACATTCAAAAACTAAGACATCATTCTTCTTTAGCCATTCAGTTTGGCCTCAGCACATTCATGGATTAACTTAATAAAGTTATGTTATGTTATGTTATGCAATGTCATTTTATGTCATGTCAGGTTACATCACGTTATGGTATTTCATGTCATGTTAAAAAATGATATTGAACGTTGATTGTCTCTTGAACATTTATGTTCTATTGTATTGAAAAAACAAAAGCATTAATTACATCTTCTGATCAACATGAAGAACCTGCATCAATGTATCACTTTGGTAATTATGCTTATCTTTGAAAAATAATTTATTAGGCGAGCTGGTAAATACTATAGGCGGGAAATCTATTCTGCCTCACCTTCTAAACATTCATTCTGTTATTTGTGTTGCTTTGGTAACTCTAAGATTCTGATTGGAAGGGACAGTTCTCTGGCTATTAAGCTTTGAAAGTATGGCCACAAGATCACACTTGAGAACCAGGTACTCCGAATTTGGCAAGACTGAGAACCTGCAGACTAAAGCAGTGTCAGGATAGCATAGTGCCAGAATCTCTTTGATCTGTTCTAAAAGAGCTGCTCACACATGCCAAATCCCCCAACTGCCATTTGATGTATAATGTCTAAGATCGACAGAAAGGGCAATCCTTTGTTACGGCCCTACATGCCAGTCGACCTGAAGGGCAGTGTGTAGTAAAGTAGTAGTACTTACACTAAAGGATACTCAGAGTTCCCAGTCAATGTAGTCGATCCCATGATGGGTGTTATGTAAGAGGATTTTACATGTGGATGTTGGAGGATAGAACCCACACATTTTTAGGGGACATGGGCATGGGAACTTTCAAGGACACCTGAAAGTATATTGTGCTCGCTGTAAATGTGTTTTTTTTCTTTCTCAGCAGTTAATGATTGGGCCCCTCACATATTATGAGCAATAATTAACTACCTTTCTGTCCTATAAGGCAAATCCTATTACAGGTGTGAGTGTTCATATAATGCCTTGAATTCAAACTGTTCTATGCTCCACACTACCACCAGAACCCTGCAACATCTCTTACAGTGAACATCCTATCAATAATCTAACCAAAAAATACTCCTGATCATGTGTATCATTCTTTTACCTTAATTCCAACATCACCTTAGGGCCTGGCCTCTTTCCAATTGCAAAGAGTGCCCACTAGTTCGGTTTCATTGTCTGCAGTCCATCAATCAACAAGACATATCTGATCTTTGGAAAAAGTAGGCATTTTCTTTATCTCATATAGCTTATTTGCAAGCATAGGACTGTATTTGAGCGATCTCATTAGTCAGACAACAGTTAGCCTAAGGCAGGATGATTGTGCATGTAGGATTCTAGACGGAAAGTAATGGTATATAAATTATAATGTACATTCTGATTTGCTTGCAGTTAATAACACAAGGGCTTATTTATAAGTCGCTCAGGTGGCATAGGAGCATGCTCCATATTTAGCAGGAAGCACTAAGCTACTTTCTTCGGCTTAATACTGCCTTGTAAATATTATTCCTTTTAACACAGTTTTCTGCATTAAAGGGACGTGCAATGGGTGTTGTCAGATGCGGTCCCAGCAACTTCGAAGGACTTTTGGCACTGCCCCAGATTTACTAGAAATCGTAACTCTGAGGCAGCACCAAAAATGTATGCATCCCATGGGAGGCGTAAGGGAGGCACAATGACAAGAAATATCTTTCTCCTTGTTTTTCCTTTTTCTATGTGTAGAAAGAGGAAAAAGTCTCTAGTGATTGTTTTTGTGCAGGAAGGATTCCTTTCCTTCACAAATATAATCATCCCTGCTTAATGGTTCAAAGGTACCTGAGTTTGCGCACAACAGCCCACTGTACACCAGCACAGGGGAAAAGGACAGGAATGTGCAGTATCTGATAGATAAAGGACATTCCTGCCCTTTTTTCTGCCATTGGTTCTGGTTGTCATGAAAATTTAGGGGGTGATCCGTGCAGTGGGGACCGAGAATTTGGGGCACAAAATAAGGGTGTATTTGTAATGTTAATTCCCATTACAACCTTTATCCACACCTACAGCCCAAACCACTGAACAGACTTACACCAAGTATGGCGGAGAGATAAATGTTGGTTCAAGGAAGTGCTTTTTGTGCATTTGGTGTAAGTCTGTTCAGTAGTTGTTGAGAAAATCAAGTTTACATTTATAGTGATATGTCTGGTCGAGAAGTCTTCGCGAAGAGAGATGATCTTGTGCAGAAAAATGGCTCTGCTCTGATTAGCTGCCAACATTCACTGAGACACATATAATCACTCACTTACACAGTCAGTCATGCACCCGCTAAATCATCCATACAAGCACCCATGATTCATCAATACACCTTGCTGTATATGTATTTAACACTCATAAACCTCTTAGAAACACACTCACCGGATGATGTAATCAGTGATGTTATTTTCTTTTCTTTTCTTTTCTTTGCAAAGTTTTATATAGTGCTGCCTAGACCTAGAGGTATCTGAGCGCTTTACATGAGGATCAGAGCATTACAGGTTACATAATTACATAAAGTTACAGACTTCAAGTAAAGACATTGGAGACAACAAAAACATGAGATGCAGGGAAGGAAATACAATAGGGCAACGAGGAAGACAATGTCAGATGTCCGGCTGGGTAGGTGTTGGCTGAGAGGGTTAACTAAAGCCAAAACTCCTCTATAGCTGCATAGGACAGCTCCACAGGGCATCAGCCAAGGTTGCTCAAGCTCCGAGGTAAGTACAAACAGTTATGTTATCCACCTAGGGGGCATCGTAAAAGTTCCATCGTAAGGCACCGGTCCCAGTGCTACTGGCAAGCGCCATTTGCTACGTTCTCCAGCTGGCCCCCACAACAAAAGTGATGAAAGGAGAGGTGGAAGGGATAGAGTCCAAGGTCAGCAGATTGTAGGACAACCCATCGTTCTTGCCTTCAAACCTGTTGGCGGGAGAGAAGCTGAAGAGTAGTTGTGCCTAGAGACCTGACCCTCATCAGATTTTAGTCTTCTATAGCCCGCCAGAGCGACGTTGAGTCCGGGCTGACGCATTCTTTAAATAAGCAGGTCTCACTATGCCCCAGTTTAGAGCCCTGATAATAGGGAGCTTCTTGGAGTGACCCAGCCAACGTCTATGTTTTGTGGTGCTTTCTCGCTGGAGACCTTGTTGTGCACCTCCGGGCTTCTCTAGCGTTTGCGGGTGGCAGTGTCCCCCAGTCAAATGTCCCTAATGGTGGCCATCTTAGGGTTAGGTGCAAGTTGCAGCTCTGGATTCCCCTCACATCTGATTCCCACACTGTATCCTTTATGGACATCGGGGACTCCTGTTTAAAACCTCCTCATCAACTGGCACCTCCTGTGCTACTTTAAAGGAGATCTACCCACTGGGGTGCTGCTCCTGCCATCTTGGAGTCATGCTTATTCATTTGTATCATTTAATGATATACTTCACATTTTTTCTTTTTTTAGAAATGTTTGAAAGAAATATTCTTTGTGCAAAATAACCTTACAAGACAAACTCCGAATTAGTTGAACATTTATCGCTTGAACCACATACACACCTATCTCAAACTTCAGACATACATACTATACAGTGGTCCCTAAGTACACAATGATAATATAAATGATTCAACAGAAAGAATGAAGCAAATTGTCATAAAACATTTTGAACAGTTTTCTATTTTTTTTACTGTGAATGAAACGACATAAACAATAATGAATGCCGGTCTTTAAAGTGCCGCCGCTAGCATGACGCCCCTTTTCATCTTAAAACCCACTAATGCACGCACATCTTTTGCAGGTAATTTCCTAAGAAAGCGCAGATAAGCATTCACTCTGCGCTTATCCATAAACAGCCTCTGGAGACACTGGGGCAACACTTGGTAAGTGAAACGTCACGCCAAGATGTTTACTTTCAGTTTATGCCTGAATAAAATAGAGGCTAATTTCAGCTTTTCCCTTCTGTTTAAACAGGCAGCTTGGAGGCTCCAATTACATCTCCCGCCAAATAAAACAGGGGTATGTTTCTTTGGCGACGCATTTCGTCATTCTTGATATCGATTGTCACTTACCGTTTGTCAGTTTGATGAGAGTATGATGCAAGTTTGACTTGGTTACAGCTTTGGTCTGTATGGTTTTTAGGTTTTCCGACAGCTCAACCACATATGAAAGCAGTTTCTGAGAAGACTTAAGGTAGGGGATTTGGAAATTGGTGATGCTTTTACGGTGACGTCATTTGATTAGCTATCTACAAATGGGTTTTGGTTTTGTCTTTTAGTGTCTTTTTGGTCCTGATGAGAACCCCACCAGTTTGAGGGTTCGAAACGCGTCAACCTGGTCCCAGGTCACACGGACTGCGGATTCATTATTGTTTATGTAGTTTCATTCACAGTAAAAAAATAGAAAACTGTTTTATGACAATTTGCTTCATTCTTTCTGTTGAATCATTTATATTATCATTGTGTACTTAGGGACCACTGTATAGTTTGTATGTCTGAATTTTGAGGGAGGTGTGTATGTGGTTCAAGCGATAAATGTTCAACTTAAACGTCTTGTATATTGTATATATGTGTATAGATAATTCGGAGTTTGTCTTGTAAGGTTATTTTGCACAAAGAATATTTCTTTCAAAAATGTATAAAAAAGAAAAAATGTGAAATATATCATTAAATGAATAGGCAGACGTTTATGTTTCATTCATAAAGGTCATTGGTAGTGTTTCTTTTCAATGAGTCTCAGTCCTGGCACACATGTTGTTTTATAGAGTATTTTGACTTAGCCTGACTCAGTTTGAGTCGCGGCCCATTACTGTTTTCTGATCTTGGAGTCAGACGGCACCGAGGGTGTAACTCCCCCGCCACCTCCGTTGCCACGCACCTTCTTGAGGCTACTCAGTCCCAGGCAGCCCGGGTCCCACCAGGTAAAATGCACACTGACCTTGCCCTCCGGTCTTGGAATCCTATGTGCTGTGTCTGCACTTGTGTCTCTGGCACTCTGGCTCTTCAGCAGGGCCTGGCACTCACTTCTGCCACACTCGACCCGGCCATGTGAGTCTCTCTAGGTTCTGTAGACTTTGAAGACTCTTGCGATTTCGGCTACTGCTCCCCTCGCCAGGGGCACAAGCTTCTCCCCCATGCCCAACGGCCGTTGTTAGCGTCCGGGTCATTTCCGTCAGGAATCTCACCACAGCAATCAGGGGCATGTCAGGCAGCTCTCAGGCAGCGGTCCTGAGCCCCAGAGCGGCCATACCGTCTCGCCGCACCTCCGAAGCAGTCCTCCAGGGGCACGCTCTGTTTATGCAGCCCCCGCTCAGTTGAACATTTTTGCAAGTCCACTCCACCCCATGCACCATTTTGAGGTGCAATTGCCTGATGAGTTTTAGCCGATTACATGGCAACTGAGCAGTTTGGGAGATTGGCGCCCATAGCGGCAGTTGCTCCCAATGCTCCAATGTCGGGAGTGACTTTTTCATCCTGGCTTTTGTGCAATGACGTACCGCTCTTGGTTGCTGTGTACTGGGCTACCAGGGAGCTTCAGCTCTGAGCAGCCATGATAGAATCCAGCTCCTCCCACGTTCATTTGAGATGTCATCAGTGATGTCACTGACCATGTCATGAGTGATGTAATATGTGAGATCATAAGCAGTGCATTTAGGCAGCGCGAACCCCACTCCTTTCCAGTGGTCTTTTCTCGCTCTAGTGGTTCCTGTGCCTTATAAATCTCACATGCTGCAGCGGGCGCGCCAAAGGCAAGCCCGTCTGAGCCCGTCCAGGCCTGACTGGGCCCATGGGCCAGAACCCTTGCGGCTTTGAACCATGGTCAACAGACTAAATATATGGCAGAATAAACTAAAAAACTGGCACCACCAATTTTGAAGGCATGTAAACACAAGGTATATGTTGATAAAGGCACGTTGTCATGCAAGAACTGCAATAGGAATCTGAGACTACTTCAGGTTGATACACAGCAGAGGGAAAAACTGTCTTTCATCCAGATGAACTGCCCATCTCTAGCTAAACATGAATTTGATATCATGGAAGTGCTGAAGGATAAAAGGCCTGATGCTATGTTTCTCACCAAAACATGGCTTAATGAAAGCTCCACCCCAGACATACTGGACGAACTCCCAGAGGACTACAAGATAGCAAGACAAGACCGAGTAGGACAAAAAAGGATAGGAACAGCAATGCTTTACAAATTCCCCATAAAATGTTGTATAAATGAAGCTAGCGTTGAACAAAGCGCGGTTCTCTCCTTTTCTCTTTCAGTAACAGAAAAGGACACTATAGCTGGCTTTCTGATCTATCACCCTCCTGGCCCTACTACTCAGTTCACAGGGAGCCTGGGAGAAAGAGTAATACACACAGTGATACGCCACAACCAACTTCTTGTCTTAGGTGACCTGAATATACACTTGATGAAACTGAAAATCCTGAGGCACGTGTGTAAAGACCTCAGGATGTAAGTGGCAGCTGGAGAAATTTGAGAGTGGTGAGGCTGGGTCGTGCGTGGGGAAGTGACAATACAGCATTGGGGTTAACTTTAACAAGACACAGCAATTTTTGTAGGCTGGTCACCATTTGCAATGCAAATCTTTAGCAAACAATGGGATAACACGATGTATTTTCCAGTGAACTTTCAACTAAAAGGAACAAAAATCAATAGCTTTCATTAGGCTTTTGTAGAACTTTTAAAGTACCTTGGCAATTTCCTAGCTTTGTACGTAAGTCAGACTTTCTTCTGAAGGAATGTATGCAGGTGACCACCTCGCCAGGTAGATCGCTCTCCCCCCCCCCGCTGCAGCTCCTCGAGCGCTTGTGCCAGCATCCTTCTGGTCTGCCCTCTTGGGTACTGTTTTTCCCTTGCCCCTCTGCCCACTGCTCAATTTCCTGCCGCTGCTGCACCTGCGGCCCGCCCCCTGCATCCATTCGCCGTCACCTGCCTCCCACCTCCCAGCTGCTCCTCCCTCCCAGCTCCCCTTCAAATGGTGCCAGCTGCGTGGCCGGGGGCAGCGGGCGCACCGCTGGTGTGCCGAAGACATGCCTAAGGCAAGCCCATCTGCGCCCGTCCGTGCCTGGACCGCGCCCAGTTCCAGAACCCCTGGACCCCGCAAACGCCACAACACCAAACTCCACTACAACGCCAGCAGCCTCCACACACTCAATGCTGGCCGGAACAACACCTGCTTCCAGGCCACCCCTAAACGTACCCACGGACCATTCTCCTGCCACTCCTGCAGCTTCACCTGTGACAGAACTACCAAACCTTAAAGAGCTGGACCCAACCACCTCCGCTGCATACTCCTCAACACCCGCTCTGCACGCAAACACGCTGTCGAGCTCTAGAATCTGCTCGACACCTCCGACCCAGACGGACCTCCCTGACCAAAACCTGGTGGAATGACTCTTCGGCGCCCGACATCGCCATAGCCATCCCAGACAGCTACAAGATCACCCGCAGGGATTGCGCCAACGGTACCGGAGGAGGAATAGCCATCACCCACCATTCCATCCTCAAGGTCGCCACCCACTCAGATGACACTCTCCACACCACCGAACACCTGCACTTCCAGATCCACACCGACCCCAACACCACCCTCAGAGGAACACTCATCTGCAGACCCCCCGGACCCTGGGCTCAGTTCAGCTACTCCATCGCCGACCTCACCAGCACACACCCACTCGCTTCCATGGACTACATCCTCCTCGGGGACCTGAACTTCCAGCTCGAGAACAACAACGACAACAACTCCACCACCCTGATCGACAACCTTGCCAATCTCGGCCTCAAACAACTCGTCACAATACCCACCTACACCTCCGGTCACACGCATGACCCCGTCTTCTCCGCAGGCCCTCACATCAACTTCAACCACACCACCGAACACCACTGGACCGACCACCACTGCATTCATTTCACCTTCAAGAAACCAACCACACACCACTACACCCAACAGCTGCCTGGCCGCTGCTGGAGCAAAGTCACCGAAGACCGGCTGATCACCACCCTCGCACAGAACCCACCCACCGACCCCACCAATGCAGACGCCACAGCCGGCAACCTCAGACAGTGGATTGATGACAGCGCCAACACCCTCACCTCACTCAAGAAACCCTCCAACAACCACACCAGCAAGAAAGCCACCTGGTTCACCGACGAGCTCCAGATCTCCAAACGCACATGCCGGAAACTGGAGAAAATATGGCTCCACGAACGCACCCCGGACAACCACGCAGCCCTCAAGGACGCCAGCCGCAGACATCACCACCGCATCAGATTAGCCAAGAGATCCTCCTTCAAAGACCGCTTGGACAACAATGCACACAACAGCAAAGAGCTCTTCAGCATCTTAAAGGAACTCTCCAACCTCAGCGCCAACGCCAACAACATCCCGCCCTCACAAGAACTGTGCGACTCACTAGCCATCTTCTTCCACCGCAAGATCGCTGACATCCACGACAGCTTCAACACCACAACCACCCCCACTACACCAGACTCCGCCTCCCCTGCGAACATTACCAGCACCATCCGCCTGACCTCCTAGTCCAAAGTCAATGACGACGAGACACGCACGGTCATGAACTCCATCCACTCAGGATCTCCGTCAGACCTGTGCCCACACCACGTATTCGACAAAGCAGACGCAGCCATCGCACCCCAACTACGGAAGGTCATCAACATCTCCTTCGAAACAGCGACATTCCTGGAAAGCTTGAAGCAAGCCGAAATCAACGCCCTCCTCAAGAAGCCCAAGGTGGACCCCAAGGACCTCAAGAACTCCAAGCCATCTCCCTGCTCCCGTTCCCGGCAAAGGTCATCGAGAAAATCGTCAACAGGCAACTGGTCCGCCACCTGGAAGACAATAACATCTTGGACCCATCCCAGTCCGGATTCAGACGAAACCAGAGCACCGAGACAGCCCTCATCCCCGCCACAGACGACATCAAGCGCCAGCTAGACAACAGCGAAACATCAGCCCTCATCCTCCTGGCCCTGTCGGCTGCCTACGACACGGTCTGCCATCGCACTCTAAAGACACGCCTCCTAGAAGCTGGACTACAAGAGAAGGCCCTTGACTGGGTCAAGTCCTTCCTCTCTGGCAGAACCCAGAGCGTCCGCCTCCCACACTTCCGATCCAAAGCCACTGACATCATCTGCGTTGTCCCCCAGGGCTCATCCCTCAGCCCGACGCTGTGAGGTTCCGTGACGATTTGAACCCGTGTTTTCAACATTGTCGTAAATTCATAATTTTGGTATCAGTGAACCGCAAATAATCCATTTAGCATATCCTGGTGTTTTCGCTATGCTACCAGCAAGAGTACTCCTGTTACAAACACATTTCTGATCTACCCATGGCATCCATCTTAGATTATGGCAGCCATTTTGTGTTTCTTGCCCTCACATAGACAATGGACACGCAATGACCTCTGGTCACTTCATTTCGATTAAGGACACATAGGCTTTAGCCGGAGATTCACCTCTCGAGTAACACGTGCACCTTAGAACAGAACATGCCATGGCTGCATGACTCGACAGAAACTGCCTCCTCTGCCTGAGGCCAGTCCTGCTATACTGGTTCTCGTGTTCGTTGGCCCGATCATGATTAGGCGGCCGAAGCTGGTAGCCTTGCACATTTACGACCCACAAACATCTCTTATCCTGCTTTTCTATCTTCTACACCTGGCTCTGCTCCTTTCCTTCTGGGCCTTTATTAGGGGGAGGTAACGAAATTTACGATGAGGCGGTCCGGCTCCTGAATGAGAAGTTGACATGGGATTATGATGGAATAGTGGGAACCCCTCGTTCGTAATGTTGTGACATCAGATATTGTCGACGATTCCTGTGCAATGCCAAATATTTATTGTTTAGGACACAAAGGTTTGGGAATGTACTAACATGTAAAGAATTTGCCCGAAGCCCAATATTCAGTATATAAGGAGCAACCCTTTTTGTACAAATCGAACAGGCTCCTAGATTCTGCCCGTGTGTAGTTTCTGTGACTTCTGTGTCCCTGCAGTAATAAACCTTTGGTCTTTGACGCCACCATCGAGAAGCCCGTGTTTCTGTTTATTTGTGCACCGAGACAGGTAGAACTCCGGGGTCTTCGGGTGTTATCCCTGACACCTCTGGACGGAACCAAAAAGTCCAGAACTCCAATTGGCGCCCAATGTGGGGCGACGTCATTCGGTACCGGTCCAAAAGCCTGAAGAGTTCGAGAAGCTTCGTGTGAAGATTCCTGAGGGAGGCGCCCCACTTCATCGATCCCGGCATATCGCAAAAGTGGCCCGACGTTCTCTTCCACGAGGGTTCCCGTTCAGGACGGCTGCAGTGGTCCGTTGCCTTGACCGTCGCCCTGTCTTGGACCCGAGGTGCAGTCCTTAGTACGGCGAGACAAGACGGGTTTCTCCTTGGTGACATCTTCAGTGCCTCAGTTAAGTATTAAGTGATTGCTAGTTGGTTACTTCGTAAGGGTTGCTCCTGTTTGGATAATCCTTTTTAGTTCTTGGTTTGGTTTGGTTTCGTAAGATTATCACTGGTTGTTCTAGTTACGATAATCTATTGGTTTAGTTTGGGTATCGATACATTTGTTCGCTTTTGGTAGGCCTAAGTTCTTGGTTTGAGTGCACATTTCTGTTTGTGTTTTTGTTCGTTCTGTGTTCCGGATAATAAAATGGTAAGTCGGAAAAATTGTATGTTGTTGTGTTTTGGTTGCAACAGTGATTCCCGGTTGGAGGACTCATGTCTGGTTCCTCCGATCGGAACTCCTCTTTATGATCTGTATTGTAAGTTTGGTGTGGGTCCTATATCTTATAATGAGGTATGGGTCCGTTATACCGAAAAAGACGGTGTCCTTAGTTGGCCACTGCATGGTAGTTTTGAACCCGAAGTCCTTGATAATTTAGAAGTGAAATTGTTTAAGAAGAAAGCCCGGCCGGCAATGTTTGATTCTTTCTGTTACTGGCGAAAAGAATCTTAACAGAGAGAAATTAAAAAGTTGAAGAAAGAACAGAAAGAGCAAGAGTTGACTTTAGAACAAGCTGCTGAGCAGCTGCAACTCAATGAGTCTGAGAAAGCAATGGAGGTGGCTGTTAGAGAGCGTAATTTGGCGATAGACAAGTGCTACCCTGCCTTGCCATCGAGTACAGCTAAGGCGGTAGAGGACTCCGAAAATGATCCTCTGTTGTCTTATTTGTTAAGGTCACCCCCACCGTATGCACAGGGTGCTACGGCTCCACCTTTACCGAATGTTCAATTACCGGTTGCTGGACAACCTGGTATTCCTGCTCCTGCTCCCCTGAATCAAGCTCCTGTACCTCCTGTGGTCAATGTGAATGTTCCTTCGGCACCCCCTCTTCCAGGGTTGCCGACTTCTTTACCTATACCTGCATCACTTACACCTGTTGTCTCACAAGCTACTTTGCCTGATACTCCTACTGTTCCTGTTCCATCTATTCCAACTGCTACTGTGTTTTCTACATCTGCTAGTATTATGACTCCACTTTCTGTTCGTCGGAGAATCACTGATTCTGTCTCCAATATTCTGTCTCCCTTCTATAAAACTTTAATTAGGACTCCGGCCTCTGACTCTGTTCAGAGACGTAGTCAGCTTCCCAGTACTGAAGAACGGGGAATATTAGATTCCACCGCTCTTAGATGGATTTCAAAAAGTAGAAGATATAGTACTAGAGATGTATTAGATACATTTATGCAATGGAAAGAACCGACACAACGATATGTGTTTGACGAGATGTGCTCCCTTTTGCGTGAGGAATTAGAAGAAGATGACTCTGAATCAAATCTAGAAGAATTAATTAATGTTCAGAAAGAGTTTGCTGCGGGTATGATAGTGGGTCAGGATATAAAGGAAGCGATGGAACTCATTTTAAGCTATAGGAATGATCCATCCCTTCGTTCACCGAGAGAGTTAGAGAAACATAGTACGAAGCAGAATCGCCAATATCCAATGAGGGAGGTTCCTCCAATTTGGCGCAAAGCTGTGCCAGCTGATGTGAATCGTGGTATCGCTGCTGCTCCGGCACAATTCCAGAGAGTATGGATACACATTCCATGGAAGCGAGCTGAAGTATTAGCAGTGAAACAGGCCTTGCCAGATCCGCGTAAAAATCCCGCCGGATACTATAAAGAGTTAGCACAGACAGTTGAGGCTTGTGCGCTGAATTTAGCGGACATTGACATGTTATTTGGGAATGTAGTTCCGCAACCAATTTGGGCTAAAATTCGTAAAGAGAATCATCCCGTTGCCCTAGGTGGTGATTGGGCAGCTATCATTGCGGCAGATGGTCAGCAAATAGGTGGTTCCAAACCCGAACCTCTAATTGCTAATCATCCAGGTAGGATAATTGACTTAATGAAGACTCTGATGCCAGCATTGCGCGTTAACTGGGACAAGTTGTCCGCATGCAGACAGAAGAAAGACGAAAGTGTCTCCGACTTTTTCACAAGGTTCGAAGAGACTTTTGTAGATCACAGTGGTCAGGATATGAGCACAGAAGGAGGACAGAGACTATTTGTCGATAAAGGCGGGTCCCTCGCCCACGTCTCGTTGGCGGCCATATTAGATTGGGGGTTTGTTTGCACGCTCTAGTCCTCTCTCTAGGAGGCGAGCAGTGCATAAATTAAGGCAAATCTCGGCAGTTCGCTTCTTACCGCTCAGCGCATTACCAGCAGCGCTCTACTCGCAGCGCGACCTGCCTGCAGCTTTCAGGATATTTTAAAAAGCCCGTTTTTGGTCATTTGCTTTTATTTTATTTTGTAGTGTTTACCTTGTTCTTAAATTCGCCGGCCACGCATACTCGCACCTCTGCCCCTCTCTCCTGCACTCTAATTGGTGAATCACCGCCTTAGGCGGGTCCCTCGCCCACTTCTCGTTGGCGGCCATATTAGATTGGGGGTTTGTTTGCACGCTCTAGTCCTCTCTCTAGGAGGCGAGCAGTGCATAAATTAAGGCAAATCTCGGCAGTTCGCTTCTTACCGCTCAGCGCATTACCAGCAGCGCTCTACTCGCAGCGCGACCTGCCTGCAGCTTTCAGGATATTTTAAAAAGCCCGTTTTTGGTCATTTGCTTTTATTTTATTTTGTAGTGTTTACCTTGTTCTTAAATTCGCCGGCCACGCATACTCGCACCTCTGCCCCTCTCTCCTGCACTCTAATTGGTGAATCACCGCCTTAGGTGGGTCCCTCGCCCACGTCTCGTTGGCGGCCATATTAGATTGGGGGTTTGTTTGCACGCTCTAGTCCTCTCTCTAGGAGGCGAGCAGTACATAAATTAAGCCATGTCCACGCGCAGCGGTTACGCGCTGTGGGGACGCCAGATTGACGCCGGAGTTACGCCAGAGTTCAGCTCGTCTGCGCCCGTCCGCGCTGAGGACGTGCTGCAGGTCGGGCTGGACCTGGTCTCCGCTCCATCACTTCCCGGTAAACCTCTCATATGCTATTCTTTTTCTGCGCTTTTGGCTCCCAGACCTCCTTTATGCTCCTCTTTACATCGTTTCACTCCTTTGGAGTTTCTACACTCTTGCCGTTGTATGGTCTGTTCTTCTTCTTTTCATCCCCTTGTCACTTGTTCTGGCAGCCTCTGTTCTATCCCCCCACGGCCCACTACTTCTCATAACTCTGGGTTTTTATTAAATGCGCGTTCTTTAATTAAACACAATCTAGCCTTCCACGATTTTGTGGATGAAAGGCAGCCAGACTGGGTTTTTATTACAGAGACCTGGGCCACTGACTCTTCGGGTCATGATCTTCTTCTGGCAATTCCAGATGGCTACTCCTTACATAGGCAAGACAGACCCAAACGTCGAGGAGGAGGCATTGCCATTCTCTTCAAATCCTCTCTGCTATGTACGGTCAATTTACTTTCTTCGCCCCAAGATCGCTTCGAAGCTCTATATTTTTGTATTACTTGTGCCCCTTCAGTCTCCTTTACGGGCATTTTGATCTACAGGCCGCCTGGTCATAGAGCTAATTTTGCCTCTGACTTGTTGAGAATCCTTGAACCCTACTTTGGAAAGCCCTCCTTTACCATCTTAGGTGACCTCAATTTTCATCTCGATGAGGTCCATTCTAGGGACACTATATCACTGGTTGAATCTCTCGGAGCTTGTGATCTTACTCAGCTTGTTACTAGTGCTACCCACATAGCGGGTCACATTCTTGACGGGGTTTTCTCTAATGATCTCAGACTTTCCAGCGGCATACCTCTACCGTTGGTATGGACAGATCATTTTGCGGTTCCCTTGCATTTAGCCTACTCCACCTCTCACCCTATTAAGAAAGGGACTACCTCTTTTGTCTCTAGAAGAAATTTTAGAAACTTTACTAATGAGGCCTTTACCCCTTTTGTTCCTACTCCAGAGGTTCTTTCCCTAAAAGATGCAGATGAGGCAGCACAATCCCTGCAGGACTCTATTACAACTGCAGTAGAAAAGCTTGCCCCTGCATCCCTACGATATGTAGCCCGGCGGAAACCATCAGCGCCATGGTTCTCGGACCATCTTAGACTTCTAAGACAGGGCTGCAGAAGTAGCGAAAGGAAATGGAGGAAATCCTGGGATTCTTCGGATAGGGAGGCTCACAAGTCTGCTCTACGGGAGTATAAGCAGAAAGTGATAATGGAGAAGCAGGAATACTTCTCCAACCTCACTACTTCACTCACTTCCTCTAGGGAGCTTTTCAAAATTGCTGATTCTCTTTGCTCCCTTCAACTTCCAGACCCCGTAGTCTGCTCTCAACGTCTTTGTGACGACATTGCAGACTTTTTTCATAAAAAGATTTCTGATATTCATACTTCCCTAGAAGTACAACGCCTCTCCCTGGTTGAAAATCCTTCTCCAGGCATAAGTTTTTCTGAGGCAATGGATACTGCCCCTTCTAGCCTCCTTTCTGTCTTCCCCTCTTTGTCTTTGGAGGGATTTAATCTTCTCCTAGACAAGACAAAATCCTCCTCTCCACTAGATCCTCTGCCTCTTAAAAAGCTTAAAGATTGCAGGAACAGCCTCCTCCCTCCCTTACTTGAGGTAATGAATAAGGTAATTGATCAAGGCACCTTTCCATCAATATGGAAGAAGGCCATAGTGAAGCCGCTCCTCAAGAAGCCCTCACTTGATCCCGGCCTCCTGAAAAATTTCAGACCCATTTCCTTGCTCCCTGCACCTGCTAAAATCCTAGAAGCTCACCTGAACCGCCATTTATCTTCTTTTCTTGAAGCTTCGGAGTATCTTGATACAACCCAGCATGGTTTTCGAAAACACCACAGCACAGAATCTGCTCTCACCTCTGTAGTCGATAACATCCGACGCAAGGTTGATGCTGGACAAACAACTGTTCTTGTGCTACTGGACCTCACAGCCGCATTCGACACTCTGTCTCCTGCCATTTTAACATCTCGGCTTAGGGAGGCAGGTGTCACTGGTTCGGCCCTGAGTCTCCTTAACTCCTTTCTCCTTGATAGGGAACAGAGAGTGATGCTCGGCGACCACCTCTCCCCAGCTAAGTCTTTGCAATGCGGGGTGCCACAGGGGTCGGCACTAAGTCCGACCCTGTTCAACATCTACGTGGCCCCCCTTGCTAGGCTAGTTAGATCTCTGGGGATGGAAGTGGTATCATATGCCAACGACACCCAGATCATGGTTTCACTTACTCAGTCCTCTGTCACAACATCTGCCTCTAGCTTCAGGTCCTGTATGCAACATGTTGCAGATTGGATGGTTACCAACTTCCTGAAGCTAAATGGCGACAAGACTGAGGTCCTGGTCTTTGGAAAGGACCAAGACATCTGGTCGAGTGAGTGGTGGCCTCCCTCTCTTGGCACCTGCCCCACTCCCTCTCAGTCTGCCAGAAATCTGGGTGTAGTGTTCGATACCTCGCTCTCGATGTCCCTACAGGTGAATCGGACTGTCTCGACCTGCTGGGGCGTGATCAGGACGCTCAACAGAATTCGCAGCTATTTGTCTCCCCAAGCACGCAAGCAGATTGCAGTCGCCCTTGTTGGCTCCAGGTTGGATTATTGCAACTCTCTCTACATGGAATCCAACAAGGGCCTTATTCATCGACTGCAAATCGTGCAGAATGCTGCTGCACGCTTTGTCCTGGATCTTCCCAGGGCCTCCTCTGCCACTGCTGCGAGGAGAGACCTTCATTGGCTGCCTATCCAACACAGAATTTATTTCAAAATTCTGTGTATGACCTATAGAGCACTCGAGGATGGTTCTAAAGGCGCTATCAGCTCCCTTCTTACCCGGTACCATCCTACAAGGTGTTTGCGCTCTTCGGGACTATTCCAACTTGTTGTCCCCCGCTTTAAGCTCACCAGATGGGGAGCCAGAGCCTTCTCCGTCGTTGCTCCTCAGCTTTGGAACATCTTGCCGATGGAGATGAAGACCTCACCTTCTTTAGCGCTGTTTAAAAAGGCCCTTAAAACGTGGTGCTTCTCGAGAGCGTACACAGGTTGAGCTGCAGGGTCCATGTTATGAGCTGGATTTTGAATTAGGCGCCTTGACGCCCATTGGGCTAAGTTTGCGCATGATAAGACCCCTTTTATTATTATTATTATTATTATTAATTTGTACACAATCTCCTGCCAGAGCTCAGTAATAAATTGAAAGATTCCGAGAGTGCGTGGGCTGTCTCTACAACTGCGCAAATACTTGCAACTGCACAGTATTATGAAAATAGAAATAAAGAGGAGAAGGAGAAATCAGATAAGAAAACGAAAGATTTAAAAACTAAAGTTCTTTTACAGCAGGCATATCCGCCTCGCACAAATCAGACTAATACACAGCAAGGGCCATATCAGAGGACAGATTATAGTCCACCGAGGCCACAATACCAGTGGAACCAGTGTGCGTACTGTAAGAAAGAAGGTCATTATAAGAATGACTGTCCAGTCTTAGCGCAAAATAATGCTGCAGCAGCTCAGAGAGGTCGTGGTGGTTCTATGCAGAATTCTAGAGGTCGAGGACGAGGTGCTATGCCTCCACAAACGAATGATCGCCCTTCTAATCACTTTGATCAGCGGAATGGACAGTCTGCCCAACAAAATAGATCTCAACAGTATCATGTTGAGGACTATTGTGAAGTTGATGAGGGATTTCAACAAACTGAGTACTAGGACAGCCATGGACAGAGAGAGGGAGTAGTATCAGTTCCAGTGGATCAGAGTGGGCCTTATGTCGCAGTAGCAACATCAGGTGTAGTCGAACCGTTTCTGTTGGATACTGGTGCCGCAAAAAGTTCTATCATTCATGCGAAACTCCCTGGCGCACCTTTGTCCGGCTTAACAAATGTTTCTGTAGGGTTTTCAGGCGCCCCTGTTTACAACCCTGTATCTGGTCCTTTGCCTATTTCTGTTGGACCGTGTCAATTGAAAGCACCCTTGATTTTGACAACCGGTTGTAATGAAAATCTGCTTGGTTTAGACTTGTTAAAACGCCTATATGCGACATTGTACTGTTCTCCATCAGGAGTACAGCTTACATTGGGTAAAAGAATCACCTCTCCGATGTACTTGTCAATGGATGCACTCCCGCCAGAGCTGCGTTCACTCCCTGATACTCTTTGGGCGACTGGTCCTAATGATGTAGGCCTTTTGGAAATTCCACCATATATAGTCACTTTGAAAGCAAATGTCAAATTTCCACGAATTCCTCAATACAAAATTTCTAGTGAAGCTGAACGTGCACTTTTATTGATCGTGCAAGATTTGATTAAGAAAGGCGTGGTTGAGGAAACTAGAGGAAATGTCTGTAACAGTCCTGTATTACCAATTTTGAAACGTACTGATCCTTCCAAGCCTCCAGTGTATAGGTTTGTTATCGATCTCAGAGAGGTAAATAAAATTGTGGTTCCGCAGTTTCCTGTGGTTCCAGACATTACTGCATTGTTAACGTTGATTCCTGCTACAGCCACATGGTTTTCAGTCATCGACTTGAAGAATGCCTTTTTCAGCATTCCGATAGCCGAAGAAAGCAGAGATATTTTCGGCTTCTCTCTAGGAGGTCGAAGCTTCAGGTTTAAACGTGCTCCACAAGGCTATTGTGAGAGTCCGTCCATTTACAGTCAGGCATTAAAAAGTCAGTTAGATTCCTTTGTACTTCCTCCTGGTTCTGCTTTAGTGCAGTATGTAGATGATCTTCTAGTGGCTGCCGATGACAAGGAAACTTGCAAAGCAGCTACAATTTCCCTATTGCATCATTTGTCTAATTTAAATCATAAGGTGTCACCTTCGAAAATGCAATACTGCTGCCAAGAAGTGACCTACCTAGGTCATCTCTTGTCAAAGGAGGGAAGGAAGTTGACCCCAGAGAGAATAAAAGCAATTACGCAGATGAGTGTTCCCCGCACACAGAGAGAAGTACGTGCCTTTTTAGGTATTACTTCATACTGTAGGCAGTGGATCCCAAATTTTTCTCTTTTGGCAAAACCATTGGTAGCTTTGACTGGGAAAAATGTTCCGAGTCCGGTGCCATGGTCTGCTGAATGTCAGGAGAGTTTTTCTGAGTTACGAAATGCACTGTGTTCAGCTCCAGTGTTGGGTACACCCGATTACAGTAAGCCATTCACGCTCTATGTTCACGAAAGAGAAGGTTGCGCGTTGAGTGTTCTGACACAGAAATTTGGTGATAAACAACGCCCTTTTGCGTATTTTTCATCAACATTAGATCCGGTAGCTAGAGCGTTGCCTAGTTGTTTGAGAGCTACAGCGGCAGCTGCGGCTTCCATTCGACAATCTGCTGGTTTGGTGATGAACAACATGCTAGTGGTCATGGTTCCTCATGCTGTGGATACACTCATGAACCGAACCAAGACACAGCACCTTACCAGTGCTAGGTTATCAGGCTATGAGCTGACACTGTTAGCGAGTCATATTCAGATCAAAAGATGCAATGTATTGAATCTAGCAACATTGTTGCCGACTAATCAGGAGTCGATTGATTCTGAACCCCATGATTGCTGTTTCAGAACCGAGGAGGAGACAAAAGGACGAATTGATTTAAAAGATACTCCATTGTCAGATCCAGATGGCACGTTGTATGTTGATGGGTCGTGCTTTAAATTGGAGAATGGTGATGTGACTGCCGCTTACGCAGTAACGACTTTGAGTACGATTGTGGAGACTGCAAGAGTGAGTCAGAATTCTGCCCAAGCTGCAGAATTGATAGTACTAACGAGAGCGTGTGTTTTAGCTAAGGGAAAGAGAGTGAATGTGTTCACAGATAGTCAGTACGCGTTTGGTGTTGTTGCGTGTTAATCTAGGTTCCTGATCGATACTGTGACCTTATGCCCCTATTCGGCTATAAATCCCTTTATTCCCTATATTGGCATAACCGTTCAAGTGCGATTTTCTGAAAAGTCTTCTCTGGCCTCACACGAACAGAGCCACATTCCAGCATGACTCTCTGCTACTTCCTTTGCGACCAATTAGTGCAATGACAGAGCAGCAGTCACTATCTGATATTCCTAGATAACACTCCGAGTTCTTTAACAAGATAAAAACTTAGCAAACCTGGAAATCCCCGCTTGCTATGTTTTGATTAGTAATGGAACTCTAATGAGCAACTGATAACTATCACTTCCTAGTGACATCTTTAATTGACGTCTTATGTCCAGCAAACTTGCGTCAAACCCGGCACCTGTCAGGTATAAATATTACCAACGTTGCCTTAAGCAATGTTCGTTGCCTGTTGCTGATGCCAGCTGCCTGCATGACCCTGTGTTGGTAAATCTAGCACTCTGTCGCTGCAGCCTGCTATCCTGTGGTGGTGAAGCTGCTGATTACCATTATCGCCGCCAAAGCGCGACCTATGGTGCAATACGCTTAAGGAGCTGAAGAGCCGTCCTCTGCGAAGACATCCAGCAGATTCCAGCTGCCCGCGGACGCTGTCCCCCGCCTCCTTCCTCGACGCGCTGAAGAGAAGCCGCTGCCTTTCTCGTGCAGAGAAATCCAGTCCTGGCGCTTCCGGTTTACCCTCGCGGGTGACTGGGATATCGAGAGAGACCCCTAAAGGAGATACCAATCCTCCATCATTCTATTCAGAGGTATGGTGTTGACTAAACCCTTAGACGAGAATTCTTGAAACAAACCTTGGCAAAACCAACTTAACTTAAACTACTTACTTACTCCCCTTTTCACGTGTTAGGCTTAGGTCAGGCACACTGGGGTAGGCTTAGTTAGAAGCACCAGTTGAGTATGTTAGCCTAATGTATATATGACTGTATATATGTTTTATTACTTTTAAACCATTGTATGGCTAAGAAACCATATCAATGCTTTTACAGTTCTATTTCGCAATACTTATCTTACTGTACGTACTTTTTATAATAACAATTATTGCAATTGTGGCAATTCATTTCTCTTGTATGAGAAGAAAGACTGTTCAATAAATGTTAACCCTTTATTGACAAACGCCCGTCTCTCTATTCTCTACATCTCGTGAAAGTAAACTGCACTAGACTGACTGAGTGAAATACATGTCTATTGTTTCACACGACCCTAGAGATCGACTCTTGATCTGAGGAGCAAAGTTGTCATGTTGCACGGTTGTTGGAAAACTGAATCCCTTCTTGTCTGTGCCAAGGAAGCTGATCACTTCCTATGCAGAGAAGAAAGTTTCCAGTGACCTCTGAGCTAGTTGGTAACACAACCCAATTAAGTTTAGCATAGTCAGTGGAGGCCTGGAATATAAGCAGTTCCACGTCGATACTACTGTTTATGTTATTCCAATGCGCAGGGCCTAGTGGGAAACTAGGAACTACACTACATGGCGCCCAGCGTTTGGTAAGGCGATAAACTAACGCAAGACAGTAGAGTAACTCAGTCGTGCATATTTCACACAGACCCCTTTCTCCCGTAAATACTCCAATAGACGTCTGGAGTGGGTGAAAGGTTAAAATCCACCCGACCTTAGTAGGAAGAGATTCCTATGTAAAGCTCTGGTTTATTCAACGTTGAAAGATACAGTGTTCCAAAATATTGTGCACCTAATCTTTGTCTCCTTGGAGACCTACTCTGCAAACCTGCATTTTTAAAATGTCAGTAGAAAACAACGGAACCTCTGGGGCCGCAGTAGACGCGACTCAGCAAGGTCCCGAACAAGCAGACCCGGATGCTATCATCATCCCGGTTCACTTAAGAAAATGTATAACTTTAAAACTTATAGAAAACGGACTGACACCTCAAGGTGGTACAGTAATTTTCGTGATAGAGGCTCACGAGTATCGGCAGACAGAGGTATTCTATTCATGGATAAACTTTCCAGCGGCAAACGCTAGAACACAAGAGTTTCACTATTACAAAATAGAGGAACCTCCGGGAGAGTACGCTCCTTTCGAGGAGATTGAAATCCCACTTAAATTTCAAGAGCACCTGCTCTGGTTTAATGGCGCCCTAAAACACAATAATCACATAACTAGGCTCGGTCCTCTAGGTAGACCAGGTGCAACGTGGCCGGTTCTAACCAGCTACACACCACATCCTGACATTGCAAGAATGTCTAAGGAAGAGCTGTTAGTACAGCTAAACACACTAATAAAAATACATAGGCAATTAGTCCAATATGTAATGCGGACTGCAACAGTCCAGCCAGCTGTTAATTCACACCAGCTGACCCCTCACCAGGGGAACACAAATAAAATTACACCACAGAACATACAGTCATGTCTTGGTAAAACACCTGTAAAACGGGAACAAATTCCTTTCTGGTTAGCACAGAAAATCACTCAAATAGAGGCAGTATTTCCTGATACTACCCCTATTGAGAAACACAGAATCTTGACCATCTGCCTTCCTATGGGAATCGCACCACACGTGGAGGACTGTGACACTTGGGGTACAGTCTTTGCTTCCATTTATACAAAAACACACGGTGTTCCGTCTATGGCGGTAATACCAGAAGTGCTAAAACAGATTCAAAATGAATTCGGTCCAGAGCCCGCTTTAAATCTAGGTATGAAATTACTGAAAGACTTCAAGCAGGTCTCGGCTATATTATTAGCCAACATTAGAGGAGAAGCAGCATCTGTGGCGATTCGCCAAAAGGTGAGGGAAACAGATATAAAAGATCCTGTTGAGCTTGCAAAAATCATAGAAAAATGCTATGAAGAATTAGGTAGAGACAGCTTGGGTGGAAAACCAGTTAAGCCCCAACTGCTCGAAAATCCTGAAAAATTATTTATTAAAAATAATTCAAATACTCCTAAAAAGAGCTGGGATGGAAATAAACAATCCACTCCCAAGGAAAATGTTTTCCAGTCCAGAGGAAGGTCTCCTCGACGGAGGGAAAGAACTCCGACTCGAGAACGCCAGTCTCCCCAGAGGGAGCCCTCTGAGAAAAGATATAACCTTAGAAATAGGGATAATATAAAAAAAACCTGATAGATATCAAAGTATTGATACACGTCCCTCTCGATCTCTTCCACAGAATTCGGAAAGAAGAGGACGGTCAGACCCAGGAGAGCACACCAAGTCCAAAGACAAGGAACCTGCTCAGAGTAAAAAATCTCAATTTCCTAAAAAGAAGGTAGCCAGTATTAGAGTAATCAACCATGCCGAGAATACTGAGGACACAGTTGAAAAACGGGGAGTGGGCATTGACAATGTTGGACAGTGCAGCAGAGATCAGTATAGCGCGCAAGATCTTGATGAGTCATCTGGAGACAGTGGACACGAATGAATACATTCAGGTTGAAACTGCCGACGCCAGACTTAGCGAGCCCCATAAAATATACGAAATAACATTGCGTATAGAGGGTGATAAGACTAGGAAAATTAAGGGTCTATTTTGGGATAAGCTCTCAAAAGGCTATGATATTCTGTTAGCTGAAAAAGATTGGCCCCCGGAGTTTGTCAGGGAGTGCCCTCGTGGCGAAGAAGTGATTATGCCTGCCTTCTCGAATCACATACCGATTCACAAAAAATATACATATGCAAGGAAATGGGCAGTAGCCCAGGCACCTGCATTGTATAAAAATCATGTAGGATGGGATGAGGACTCTCCTCCTCACAAAATCCAACTAAAAAGTGAACCAACTGCCCAACGGCAGTATCCCATAAAGCAAGAAGCTAAAAAACAGGTCAGGGAGATCTTAGATCAACTTGAATACCAGGGGGTGATTGAAACATGCACCTCTCAAATGAACAATCCTTGGTTTCCTGTCTCCAAGCCAGACAATTCATATCGTCTAGTTTTGGACTACAGACATCTTAATACATGTTGCAAAACTTTTGCAGTACAAAACTCGCATAGTGCAGCCCTAATGAATAATATAGTTAGGAAAAAATATAAAACGACATTAGACATATCTAATGGTTTCTTTTGTCAAAACATTGCACCAGAAAGCAGATATTTGACCGCTTTCTCCACATTTGGGTCGCAGAAAAAATTCTGTCGACTCCCACAGGGGTTCAAGAACAGCCCAGGACTATTCTCAGCTAGGGTAACAGAGTTACTACAAATCTATGATGATGAAGCATTATCTTACGTAGATGATATTTATCTCACAGATGACGACTTGGATACTCACTTGAAAAGAGTGAACACCATTATACTTGGGTTCGCAGCAGAGGGTTACAAATTCAACTTTGAAAAGTCCTGAATTGCCCATCTGACAGTACTGTTTTTAGGGTACGAATTATCAAGTGAAGGGAAAAGCCTAGCGGACAACTTCTTAGAGAAGTGCGCTGTACTCCAAGCTCCAAAAACGCTGAAGAATTTACAATCCATACTAGGTTTTCTGAATTTCGGAAGAACTTACATTCTAAATTACGCAGAGAGGGTTAAACCTCTCTACGAACTAATTAAACCTGATTTTAAACAAATCAATTGGACTCAAAAACACACAGAAATTTTGAGATCACTGCAAACAGACATGTTAGCAAAAACAAAATTAGATACACGTGACAACACGATCGATCTTGTAATCCGAGTCATCCCAGGAAGATGCGGATTCACATACCTAACCTCTAATGAGGGAGAAAAGGTACCAATTTCAATTAAATCTCACTTGTACACACAAGCAGAAAAAACATTCAGTCGCACAGAAAGAACTGTGAACGCAGTGCAAATCGCACTAGCAAATGAACGAGAACTAGCACACGGCAAAAGGATTAACATCCTCACAGCGGAATCCGCCTTCGAGGCGCTATTCAGCCCAGTAAACCTGCCTACAGTGTCACTAGATCCGAAATGGATACAGTGCATAGATTCTCTAGGAGCGGAAGATGTGAAATACTATTTCGCCCCGCAATACGAAGAACTGAATGATTTAGAGTATGAAGAAGAATATCCTCTGCCAATCGAAATTCTGCCTCTCCCACTATATGCCTGTATAATCTATACAGATAGCTCTGTACAGCATTTCAACGTAGAGAGAAAATCCTACGATGCAGCATGTGCGATCATTAAATGTCGTTGGCGGTGCGGTAAAATCAAACCGAAAATAACAAAAACTGAATCAGTAAAGTACTGTTCGGCTCAAAGAACTGAAATCAGATGTTTAAAGATGGCGCTCGAAAATGCAGAACGCGAATTCCCCACACTTATAGTGTGCGATTCTCATTTTTGCGTCAATTCTTACAACAATAAACTGCAGAGTTGGATCAAAAACGACTACAAAGATGACACTGGTGCCACAATAAAGCATAAAATGCTCTGGAACGAGGTAGCTCTTTTAAGTAAAGAACTACAAAAGACTCACGTGATTCACGCACAGTCTTCAACGTGATGGCGTTCACGTTGCAGGGAATTCATTGGCTAATACAGCCACCGCGGAAGCAACTAAACCGGCTTCCGTAGCCACAAAAAAGCGTACAGATAAATACATAGACGGGGAAACCATGCTGGCAGTAAAAACGACCGTAAAAGGCGACTGTGCAGCACTACCCGTAAACTATCCACTCAATTATGCATACATAATCGATGCAAACTCCGTTCCTTTTGCTCGAATCCCTGGAGTGGGGGACAGAGTAAGCATGGGCGGAAAATCCGTTCCGCTCGCGGATTTTGCGGATTTTCGGGAAATCCGCAATCCGCGAGATTTGCGGATTTCCCGCAAAATCCGCAAATTCGCACGCAGCGGATTTTTTTGGCGGCGCGCGGCGTTGGTGATACAATTTTTGCGGCGCGCGGCGTTTATCATCGTTTGCCGAGTTGTTTTTTTCGATAGTTTGCGAGTGCTGCGCCATTTTGGATCTTGCTGTGTGATCCCGCGGGAATTGGCGAGCGCGATTACGTCATCGCGGCTTGCCAGCGAGAGTTTGTCAACGCGAGTACGGCGAGATCACGTCTCGCGGTACTTCGCAATTGCGAGATTTGAGATGCGGCGCGCGAAAATATAAATTTGCAATTCTGCACAAGAAATCCACCAGCAAGCAGCATAAACCTTCTAGAAATGATGATTTTTATGTGAATAACTCCTTAGTTTGACATTTGCCTGCACTTTTTTAGCGAGGAGTCCATTTTGGGGAGGGGGGCAGGGGGGTGGGAGGAAGGAAGTGCCCCATAGTCTTCAACTTCCTGTTCCTGTTCAGCAGGCTCCTCCCAGTGCTTTGTCCATCTCCTGGTCACTTTTCATTCGGATGTGGACCTGGAAGGATTACCTTTTGTGGATGCTGCTGGATCTTTGGATTTGAGGCCTTTTTGACTTTCTTTGGATCACTGTTGGATTAGAAATTTTACAAGTAAGTTTGTTTGGGGCATTACAGTTGCTGCAACTAAAATTTTGGGATTTTCGATTTTTGGGCTGTTTTGGGGCCTTTTCCCAGGGGTACTCAGTGGTGGGTGGACTGATTCTTTCTGTGGGTTGTCTTGAACTTAAACATCATGGAGGCCATAGATGAATTGGGATTGTGCTGATTTTTCTGTGTTTTTCGATTTTTTTTTTTTGTAAAATTTTGTGTTTTTCGATTTTTGACCTGTTGTTGGGGCCTTGACCAGGGGTATTTGAGTCTAGCATGGGCCTAGTCTTTCTGTGGGCTGTCTTGAATTTAAACATCATGGAGGCCATGGATGGAATGGGATTGTGCTGATTTTGCAGTGTTTTTCGATTTTTGGGGGTGTTCATGGGGAGGGACATGCCATGTGGCTGGTGGCCATTTTGAGTGCAGCTACAGGCACTTGCCATGTGCTGGCAGGCAAGTGGCCATTTTGAATGCAGGCTTTGTTGTTAGGCCTCCAACCATTTTGCCTACTTTTCAACCTTTATTTATGCCAGGGGTAGTGAGTCTTGCATGGGCCTAGTATTTCTGTGGGTTGTCTTGAATTTAAACATCATGGAGGCCATAGATGAATTGGGATTGTGCTGATTTTTCTGTGTTTTTCGATTTTTTTTTTTTGTAAAATTTTGTGTTTTTCGATTTTTGACCTGTTGTTGGGGCCTTGACCAGGGGTAGTGAGTGGTGCATGGGGCCTAGTCTTTCTGTGGGCTGTCTTGAATTTAAACATCATGGATGGAATGGGATTGTGCTGATTTTGCAGTGTTTTTCGATTTTTGGGGGTGTTCATGGGGAGGGACATGCCATGTGGCTGGTGGCCATTTTGAGTGCAGCTACAGGCACTGGCCATGTGCTGGCAGGCAAGTGGCCATTTTGAATGCAGGCTTTGTTGTTAGGCCTCCAACCATTTTGCCTACTTTTCAACCTTTATTTATGCCAGGGGTAGTGAGTCTTGCATGGGCCTAGTATTTCTGTGGGTTGTCTTGAGTTTAAACATCATGGAGGCCATAGATGAATTGGGATTGTGCTGATTTTTCTGTGTTTTTCGATTTTTTTTTTTGTAAAATTTTGTGTTTTTCGATTTTTGACCTGTTGTTGGGGCCTTGACCAGGGGTAGTGAGTGGTGCATGGGGCCTAGTCTTTCTGTGGGCTGTCTTGAATTTAAACATCATGGATGGAATGGGATTGTGCTGATTTTGCAGTGTTTTTCGATTTTTGGGGGTGTTCATGGGGAGGGACATGCCATGTGGCTGGTGGCCATTTTGAGTGCAGCTACAGGCACTGGCCATGTGCTGGCAGGCAAGTGGCCATTTTGAATGCAGGCTTTGTTGTTAGGCCTCCAACCATTTTGCCTACTTTTCAACCTTTATTTATGCCAGGGGTAGTGAGTCTTGCATGGGCCTAGTATTTCTGTGGGTTGTCTTGAATTTAAACATCATGGAGGCCATAGATGAATTGGGATTGTGCTGATTTTTCTGTGTTTTTCGATTTTTTTTTTTGTAAAATTTTGTGTTTTTCGATTTTTGACCTGTTGTTGGGGCCTTGACCAGGGGTAGTGAGTGGTGCATGGGGCCTAGTCTTTCTGTGGGCTGTCTTGAATTTAAACATCATGGATGGAATGGGATTGTGCTGATTTTGCAGTGTTTTTCGATTTTTGGGGGTGTTCATGGGGAGGGACATGCCATGTGGCTGGTGGCCATTTTGAGTGCAGCTACAGGCACTGGCCATGTGCTGGCAGGCAAGTGGCCATTTTGAATGCAGGCTTTGTTGTTAGGCCTCCAACCATTTTGCCTACTTTTCAACCTTTATTTATGCCAGGGGTAGTGAGTCTTGCATGGGCCTAGTATTTCTGTGGGTTGTCTTGAATTTAAACATCATGGAGGCCATAGATGAATTGGGATTGTGCTGATTTTTCTGTGTTTTTCGATTTTTTTTTTTGTAAAATTTTGTGTTTTTCGATTTTTGACCTGTTGTTGGGGCCTTGACCAGGGGTAGTGAGTGGTGCATGGGGCCTAGTCTTTCTGTGGGCTGTCTTGAATTTAAACATCATGGATGGAATGGGATTGTGCTGATTTTGCAGTGTTTTTCGATTTTTGGGGGTGTTCATGGGGAGGGACATGCCATGTGGCTGGTGGCCATTTTGAGTGCAGCTACAGGCACTGGCCATGTGCTGGCAGGCAAGTGGCCATTTTGAATGCAGGCTTTGTTGTTAGGCCTCCAACCATTTTGCCTACTTTTCAACCTTTATTTATGCCAGGGGTAGTGAGTCTTGCATGGGCCTAGTATTTCTGTGGGTTGTCTTGAATTTAAACATCATGGAGGCCATAGATGAATTGGGATTGTGCTGATTTTTCTGTGTTTTTCGATTTTTTTTTTTGTAAAATTTTGTGTTTTTCGATTTTTGACCTGTTGTTGGGGCCTTGACCAGGGGTAGTGAGTGGTGCATGGGGCCTAGTCTTTCTGTGGGCTGTCTTGAATTTAAACATCATGGATGGAATGGGATTGTGCTGATTTTGCAGTGTTTTTCGATTTTTGGGGGTGTTCATGGGGAGGGACATGCCATGTGGCTGGTGGCCATTTTGAGTGCAGCTACAGGCACTGGCCATGTGCTGGCAGGCAAGTGGCCATTTTGAATGCAGGCTTTGTTGTTAGGCCTCCAACCATTTTGCCTACTTTTCAACCTTTATTTATGCCAGGGGTAGTGAGTCTTGCATGGGCCTAGTATTTCTGTGGGTTGTCTTGAATTTAAACATCATGGAGGCCATAGATGAATTGGGATTGTGCTGATTTTTCTGTGTTTTTCGATTTTTTTTTTTTGTACAATTTTGTGTTTTTCGATTTTTGACCTGTTGTTGGGGCCTTTTCACCAGGGGTATTTGAGTCTAGCATGGGCCTAGTCTTTCTGTGGGCTGTCTTGAATTTAAACATCATGGAGGCCATGGATGGAATAGGATTGTGCTGATTTTGCAGTGTTTTTCGATTTTTGGGGGTGTTCATGGGGAGGGACATGCCATGTGGCTGGTGGCCATTTTGAGTGCAGCTACAGGCACTGGCCATGTGCTTGGCAGGCAAGTGGCCATTTTGAATGCAGGCTTTGTTGTTAGGCCTCCAACCATTTTGCCTACTTTTCAACCTTTATTTATGCCCAGGGGTAGTGAGTCTTGCATGGGCCTAGTCTTTCTGTGGGTTGTCTTGAATTTAAACATTATGGAGGGCATGGATGGATTGGGATTGTGCTGATTTTGCAGTGTTTTTCGATTTTTTTGTGCTCTATAACTGAACTGATGTTCCTCTGTCTTCCATTTTTTTTAGGTGCACAAGACTCAAGAGAACCACCAGTGCCAGGAAGAAGTCCTGCAGCGGTGTGTGTGTGCAGCATAACGTCACGCGATGTCACGTCTGGCCTCAGACAACTCTACAATTCGTGCAACTGCGGCCTGCTGTCTGACCTGCTCTGAAGAAGATGGCCCCAAAGAAAGTTCTCCGTAGCTCCTCTAGCAAGAAAGTTGCTAGTAAGGAGCAGAAGAAGCAAGTTACCAAGGAGGCTGGTGTGTCACCCGCCACTTTTTTTGGGAGCAAAAAAAAAAGTACGCCTGCAGCAGCAGGATCTGCTGGGGACCAACCTGAGAGCAGCACCCCTGCTCCATTGGGTTCAGTGCCTCCACCACCACGCCAACTTAAGTCAAAGCCCTTGAGTGCTTCAGAGGCAGTCAGTGTACTTCTCCAATCACCATCGACCAGTGATGTTGGCTCATCGCAAGAAAGTAGCAGCAATGTCCCTGAATCAACACAGGTTGTTGTAACTCATCTGACAAGTGTTGAACAACCACAGCCGCAACAACAACACCATGTGCAAGTACACGCCCAAGTACATGTGGAAGGAGAGGCAGCAAAAGGAGATGCGCAAGCAAAGGTGCATGGACGTTCACAAGTGCCCACAATAGTTGTTCCTCCCGAAGTAGGGGCACATTTGGAAATCGACAATGAAGCTGAGGTATCATTGGAAGCCACTCCTCCTGATGATCATTCATTGTCTTCCACATCCCTAGCAAGGAAAAGATCAAGGGGGGTGTCTACATCTTCTTCAAGCCCACCTCGTTCTGGTGCAAGTGATCTGTCTTGGGAACCACGACAACTGCGGTCTGACAGTGAGGCAGAGGCACACCATGATCTGCCACCGGTACCTAAGCGTAAAAGGAAGGTCGTCCAAAAACTCAAACCTATGGAGTGTGATGAGGCTCAACAAGAAGTGACAGATACTGCTGGTGATGAAGCCTCTCACGATGACGACGAGCCAGTCATCACAAAGGTCACTGCAGCCCCACCGGGCATGCAGCAAAGAGACATTTTGACCCTATCCCGAGAAGCTGCTGAGCGTGATGATGATGTCGGCGAGGAGGCAATGGAAATGGAATCATTAGATTTGGAGTTAAGTAGTACACCAAAACCTACCGCTTCCATATTTCTTCCTCGCAAGAAGGTACCCACCTCGTCCTCGACCTCAATTCGTGGTGGTGAAAGTGCAAAACGTACTGAAGTTCGGCAATCCACATCCTCCACTTCATCTGTCATTAGCAGCAGGACCACCACCACCAGTATCGACGCCTCCTCCGGCGGCGGCCCCCGAAGACATTTCAAGTCTCCAGTTTGGGACTTCTTTAGTGTTTGCCCAAAAAAGGAAAACGTAGCCATTTGTAGCCTTTGTAAGCTTCGATATAGTCGTGGTAAGCTTGGTTCTAACTATGGTACCGGAGGCCAGAGAGGTCATCTTGAGAGAAGGCACCCTGTCCAATGGTTTCCGCACCTAGAGGCGGTCAAGAAAGCCGGAATTGCACGTAATGAAAACGTTGATTTGTCATCTGCTGATGACGAGGAGGTAGAAGAAGACGATCCAAACACTTCACTTACACCCAGTTCCCATGTCAGCAGCACACCCCATGGGAGCCACACTAAGAGTGTGGGAGAGAGTGAGACATCAATGCGGAAAAGTTCATCAGCGAGCGTAACTGGGTCGAAGAGATCATCATCCCGTAAATCATTGGTCCAGGGCAACATTAAAAAGATGTTGTTTACAGAAGCGCAATATGAACGCAACCACCCAATGACCCGTCTGTATAACACTAAGCTGGCTAAAATGCTAGCTCTGGACCTTCTCCCTTTTTCTTTTGTCGAAGGGGTTGGTTTTCTAGAATTAGTGACAGCGCTCTGCCCTAAATGGAAGGTTCCTAGCCGGTTCTATTTTGCCCGAGTTGCGGTTCCAGCACTACATGAAGATGTTCTGAAGGCGATTGGGGCAGCTTTGCAGAAGAGTGCTGTTCACACTATACATCTGACAACAGACATGTGGACCAGTGGCGCAGGCGCTGATTACATGTGCATCACTGCACACTGGGTCTCTTTTTCAGGGGCTAAAGCAAAGCTAAACTCAGGTGTTGACACTAACATTGTTTTTAAAGGTGCTCGGAAACATGCAACACTAGCCATGTTTGGTTTGGAGAAACGTCACACAGCAGAAAACATTTTGGATGTCTTTAACACAAAGGTCCTTAACTGTCTGTCCCCACTAAAACGCAAGGTTGGTTATGTTTCCACGGACAATGGCTCCAATATAGTTAAGGCCATGAGGGACGGTTACTATTTCAGAGTGCCGTGTTTGGCGCACTGTATAAACCTGGTTGTCCAAAAATTCTTGGGTAATAAACTCAGTGCAGCGTCCAGTGTATTGGAGAACTGCCGAAAAATTTGCAAGCATTTCAGGCATTCTTTTAAGGCCCGCAAGCAGCTGAGGAGCATGCTATATCAATGTCAAATGCCAGTGAAAGCACTCATCCAGGAGGTGGTAACACGTTGGAACTCAACCTTCTACATGCTTGAGCGTCTGTATGAGCAGTATACGCAACTCGATCAATATTTCTTGAAAGAGGGTATAGAGGAGCTGAGGATGGGTGGGCCGCAATGGAACATAGTTGAAAGCCTAACACGCATGCTTCGTCCTTTTGAGGTCTTCACGCGTGCAGTCAGCAAGGAGGACTCTAATTTGGGAAAAGCTATCCCATTGTTGTACATGCTGGAGGACCAACTGAAGGAGGTGTGTTCTGTGTTTCGAAAAGATGACAAAAAGAAAGACTCTTCTTTGCTTCTGGCTGAGCAATTATTAGAGCTCCTACAAGGTGATGAACGTCTTCAAAAGATCCACTCAGAACAGCATTACATTTGTGCTACTATTCTGGATCCACGCTACAAAAAGGCGCTGGCAGGCAGAGCATTCTTTTCTTTTGCTGATGAAGATGTTACAAAGTACAAACGTTGGCTAGCCTTGTCAGCCAAGAAGTTTGAAACAGAACGGCTGGAAATTGAAGGAAATGGCAGTACATCAGCAGGCCATCCCCAGTCAAAACAATCCACTTCTGCACCTGTGGCTGTGGCACAAGTGACCTCTCAGCCGTTAAAGACACCGGCAACCGCATCATCTGCACGAAAGACAGCAGAAACATTGGAGGCTGAAGAGGATTGGCTAGCTCTGCGTGGGTTTGGTTCTCAAAAGGCCAGAGGCACAGCAAGAGCTACGCAAAGTGGAGGAACCTTGGAGGAGGACCTTGAGTCGATGGTGAAGGACTATCTGAATGACTCCACAGAGGTCTATGTTAATTCTGACCCATTGGCGTATTGGCATGGGAAAAAAGAATTGTGGCCACAGCTCACCAACCTGGCTTTAAACTACTTGTCTTGCCCACTCGCAAGTGTGTCTTCTGAACGGGTTTTCAGTGCGGCTGGTGGGATTGTAACTCCCAAACGGAGCCGCCTCTCGCCCAAAAATGTGGAGAGGTTAACAATGATCAAGATGAATCAGCACCTCATACCACCAGATATAAGAGTACGAGAGAGCGTGCCGGATGAAGAGGAGGTGGCCAGCACCATAGATGAGGGAATTTCTACTCTGTCAGGTGGCACTGACCTCACCCGGGCTGAATTCGCAGAGTATGATGACGAAGCCTTATTCTTATTCCTGGACCGTGATTCCGACTTCGAGCCCTGAAAATGAGACAACGAATCAATAACTTTCTTTTTCATCCTTATTCACTTTTATTCCTGTGTGTCTGTCTTTCTTTGTTGTGCACAGTTAATATAATTCAAACTTTAATCAGATTATCACAAAGACAAGCCCATCAGCAGAACTGTCTTCACTTGTTTGCTAATTTATTTGAAGGTGCCGCAGTCTGCATTCCTCAGGTTCACAAGTTCAGAAGAACATGCTCCTCTATCCTCCTCCTCCAGACTCCTATTTCCATCAAAGCAGAGGGCTGGTTTACGCCCAATGAAGAAAGACTCAGCACTTGTGGGGGTGTTGTTCTACCTCTTTGCAGGTGAGTTGACGGGTCTGGGGCCATTGCTGGGAAGCACTAAAAGTGGTTTGTGCCAAATCCGAGGCGGAAATTTTTTTGTGTTTTTGATGACTTGCTTGCCTTTGAGGTGCTCTTAGGGGGGGTTCCGTCTGTTTGTGGGTGAGTTTCATGGTCTGAGAGCATTGCTGGGACACTCTAATCTTGATTGCATTTGCTTTTCAGGAAATCCGTCGTGCCAACCCCGACTTATGGCCTAGCTACGCAGCGCGTTTGGACCGAAGGCCCAGAAATATTGCAAGTATGAGATTTTGCTTTTGGCCTGTTTGGGGGTGTTATGCTTCTTGGCGGGTGGGTTGCCGGGTCTTGGGGCATTCCTGGGAAGGTCTAATACCGGGTAGAAGTGGTTGGGACAAAATCCAGGCCGATTTTTTTTGGGCTATTTCAGACATTTTGCTCTATGTAGCGTTTTCGGGGGCCTGTTTGGGGGGCTTCCTGGTGTTTGCGGGTGAGTTTCGTGGTCTGGGAGCACTGCTGGGACACTCTAATCTTGATTGCATTTGCTTTTCAGGAAATCCGTCGTGCCAACCCCGACTTATGGCCTAGCTACGCAGCGCGTTTGGACCGAAGGCCCAGAAATATTGCAAGTATGAGATTTTGCTTTTGGCCTGTTTGGGGGTGTTATGCTTCTTGGCGGGTGGGTTGCCGGGTCTTGGGGCATTCCTGGGAAGGTCTAATACCGGGTAGAAGTGGTTGGGACAAAATCCAGGCCGATTTTTTTTGGGCTATTTCAGACATTTTGCTCTATGTAGCGTTTTCGGGGGCCTGTTTGGGGGGCTTCCTGGTGTTTGCGGGTGAGTTTCGTGGTCTGGGAGCACTGCTGGGACACTCTAATCTTGATTGCATTTGCTTTTCAGGAAATCCGTCGTGCCAACCCCGACTTATGGCCTAGCTACGCAGCGCGTTTGGACCGAAGGCCCAGAAATATTGCAAGTATGAGATTTTGCTTTTGGCCTGTTTGGGGGTGTTATGCTTCTTGGCGGGTGGGTTGCCGGGTCTTGGGGCATTCCTGGGAAGGTCTAATACCGGGTAGAAGTGGTTGGGACAAAATCCAGGCCGATTTTTTTTTTGGGCTATTTCTGACATTTTGCTCTATGTAGCGTTTTCGGGGGCCTGTTTGGGGGGCTTGCTGGTGTTTGCGGGTGAGTTTCGTGGTCTGGGAGCACTGCTGGGACACTCTAATCTTGATTGCATTTGCTTTTCAGGAAATCCGCCGTGCCAACCCCGACTTATGGCCTAGCTACGCAGCGCGTTTGGACCGAAGGCCCAGAAATATTGCAAGTATGAGATTTTGCTTTTGGCCTGTTTGGGGGTGTTATGCTTCTTGGCGGGTGGGTTGCCGGGTCTTGGGGCATTCCTGGGAAGGTCTAATACCGGGTAGAAGTGGTTGGGACAAAATCCAGGCCGATTTTTTTTTTGGGCTATTTCTGACATTTTGCTCTATGTAGCGTTTTCGGGGGCCTGTTTGGGGGGCTTGCTGGTGTTTGCGGGTGAGTTTCGTGGTCTGGGAGCACTGCTGGGACACTCTAATCTTGATTGCATTTGCTTTTCAGGAAATCCGTCGTGCCAACCCCGACTTATGGCCTAGCTACGCAGCGCGTTTGGACCGAAGGCCCAGAAATATTGCAAGTATGAGATTTTGCTTTTGGCCTGTTTGGGGGTGTTATGCTTCTTGGCGGGTGGGTTGCCGGGTCTTGGGGCATTCCTGGGAAGGTCTAATACCGGGTAGAAGTGGTTGGGACAAAATCCGCGCGGAAAAGCCTTTAGTTTTGGCACTTTTTGTAACTTAGGGTTCGTTAGGGTTAGCCCTAGCAGCAGGATTGCATGTGTATCGGGGTGTTCTAGATTTTTCAAACTGAGTTCTGGGGTCTTAGAGCACTCGTGAGAATGTGTAATTTTGGTTGCAAGTCATTTGAAGAAAATCCATGGTGGGAAAGGGGGGATTTGGCACAGTTAAAGAAAGCCTTTGCCACTATTCTTAACTTAGGGTTCGTTAGGGTTAGCAGTATTTCTATTGCATGTGTTTGAGTGGGGGGGATTTCGAGTCTTGGAGCGATGCTGGCTATGGCTACTTTTGCTTGGTTGCTTGCAAGTGGTTTGAATACAATCCACGGGGGGTAATGGGTAATTAGGGTACTTCGGCCTACTTTTACTTTCAAAGTAAGTTTTGTCTCCAGTTTTCTGCTAGGCCTCGTTTTTTGGGTGGGAGCACTGCTAGGAAGATCTATTTTTGTTCTAAAACACAGTTTACAGTACACCTAGCTTGAGGGGCAAGATCCGCTACATTAATTTGCCCATACTTACTTATCCTTCAAAAGGTGACTCAGAGTACGCACTTTCAAAAACATTGTACTGTCTGTCTACTAGGAAAAACAAATTGTGACTTTTTGCACTCCACAGCCTACATACCTTATATTTATTTATCAGTGGTGTTGTAATATTATATCACTTCCTGTTTTTCGTTGAATAATTACAGGCCGGGTTTCAGTCTCTGCAATGGGGAAAAAAGGATGGAGTCAGGCTTCACAGTAGCGAGCCACAATTCAGCATCAGGCAGGCAGTGGACAGGGTGTCTTCTGGTGACCAACATCGGTGGACGAAGCGTCGGCTGCAATGGAGGAGTGCCGCTAATAGGAGGATTTTTTTTCTGCGGGCAACTTACTTACCACTTCCAACAGGACCACTACAACCACATAGATACAGTATCCCTTGCCTTTTTCTCTGACTGTGACTGCATTTCTTTGCTCTCTCTCGGCTTCTACATTGATCCCTTAACACATCACTTAGTCCACTCCACTATCTGCACCACACATAGTCATTTGTAAGTGCTCCTACGTAATTCGCAAGTCGCAGCACGCCCCAGGCCGTAGAGGACTGGGATGGCCCCAATGATGAAGCATGTCACCAAGGGGCAACCCTGGTGAGTGAGGGGACACCTAGAAAAAAAGCAATTTCACCTTCTGTCAGGTTACGCAGCCCCTAAGCGCCTACCGTACTATGAAACTACATTTCCCATGAGTAGGCGGGAGACTTGCAGACTATTTAGTGAGACTATATGAGAGTACCCTTGTATGTTAG
This sequence comes from Lissotriton vulgaris, assembly GCF_964263255.1. Classification (NCBI taxonomy): domain Eukaryota; kingdom Metazoa; phylum Chordata; class Amphibia; order Caudata; family Salamandridae; genus Lissotriton; species Lissotriton vulgaris. Next base: position 439,825,356 of record NC_141691.1, on the reverse strand, counting down.
GACATCACTTCACTGATGCCTGTCTTGTCTTCTCTTACAGGTATCCTTTCCCTGCTGACCCTACCTTTACCCATCCCACATTTTTTATTTTAGTTTGTTATTTTTCTCCCTCGCCTAATGCCTCGAACACCCTGTGTTTACACTTCTGGGTGTTGGTGACATTTGGAGGTGGAACCATATTTGCATCGACTGGATCACGGGGAGTAAACGTGACACCTTCCAGACCAACCCCATTGAGTGTTGTTGTGAATGGATTTATAGTGACCAGCAAGGCTCTCGGGTATCTGGCTACAGAGACCTTATGTTGAATATAGTTATCAATAATTCCACACAGGCCCTGTACTGTCGCATTCTTTCTTTCCACAGTTGTCGATGATATATTCTTACTCTGCTTGACAAAGAACCATTGCTAATGTGAAAGAACTTCAACCGAATTAGTAGTTATACTTTACCATTTGTTAGGCTACAATGTGGCACTGCTCTACTGTACTTCTGTCACCTGCTATATTCTCAGTTGTACCGTTGAATTGCTCAGGAGGACAAACCAGATTTCATTTTCTTTTTTTTCATAGGCATGCAACTGCCACTGTGTCACACCACTACTACCACCGCTATGAGGAAATTTTATCCGACCAAGATTGCCAACGTTATTCGGTGTTTCCCGTGGAGCCAGCCCTGGGCCTAGCCCTACTTTCAAACACAAATTACAGGTAACATAAGCGTTTGGTGGTTTGGGGGTATAATGGAGTATTAGTACGAGAGACGAGAGCCTGAAGGTAGTACTACTAAAGTCCTAGGACTCTTGGATTCACTTCACTTAGTCTGTGAGAGGCACTTAGTGTTGAAAACATTTGGGCATTTACACTTAAAGGAAGAAAATGGAACTAAACTTTCAGGAAAACAGTCAACGTTAAACCCCCACCCACCAGGCAAGCAGTAAAAAACAGGTATGCTCAGATAAAGTTTGAAAAAGTATATTTATATCCCTAACAAAATAATCTCCCGCAAGACCCTCCCTAACCCCAACGATTGTCCTTCAAAAGTCCCCAAAAACCCAACTCCCAATTCCCACCCCCCAAAAGTCTCTAAAAAAGGGGCAAGGGACACTATGGGTGGATGCTGTTAACTTTTTGGGCCAGGGCATCATGCTCCTCGCGGAGCAAGGCGAGCTCCTGCTGAAGGCGGGACACCATCAGGGTAGTGCGGCGCAGGCGTGCCTTCACTGCCTTGCAGGTGCAAGGCCTGTGAGAAGCAGCTGTTGGCCTTGCTGCTCGGCGGTGGCGTTTGCCTTTGGCAGCCCGGCTCAGTCTCGGTGGACCACTGTGCTGGGTCACGGTGGCAGCCGGTGAGGCCACGGAGGACGACGTTGTCGTTGTTGTCGACCGCACACTTTCCTCGTCCTCCAGGGCCACCAGCCGCCGATATTCCGCAACAGTGGCCTCGATTCTCCGTTGCCGGGCCGCTCTAGCCAGCTCCTTCCTCCTTGTTCGTTTGGAAGGAGAACCTATATGAAGAAAGAAAGACATAGTCTGTAACCAATGCTCTTTAAGATTAACTCAATCATTCAGCAGAAATGTGTGCTGCAGTACAACTAGCAACTTGCAAGCGCATTACATAACTATTGAGGCCAGTATCTATCTAACCTCACACTTCTTCATCCTTGCTCTAACATTAGTGGGAGTTTAAGGAACAAATTCTATGAGCACTGTGGACTTCCATTGGAGTCGACTATGAAAGTACACCAGTCTTATTCTTCTTCTTGTCTCTTGTTTTGGAAAATTGGTACGTTATTTTCTGCAAGCCGGCATAATGCCAGCGCGGTAAACTTGCACCCGAGAAAAAGAGACGCACGCCATGAGGAGTGACCTAGACTTGCGTTGCCGTTGCGTTACTGTACCCGTCCAGTACATGCAGGTGGTGAATCTCTTACTTTTCTATTACGGGTGGCACTGAGAATACTCTGTTACAACTCAAGGGCTACTGCTTAATTAATTTAACTTTCACCCTACAGTGGAAATGAGTACTAGAAATGGAAAATTGAAGAAGATAAATAATCTGATTATCTATCACTTCACATGGGATGTTTTTGCTTATATATGGGATGACTTTAGGTGCTTTGCTTTTTATTGAGTGACAGGCAGTGATACATCCACACATGAATGACTGAGTACTACTAAACTTATTAAGAGAGGTAGGGAGTGGCCACCATAATAACCGGATCTATGCAGTGCTTGCAATACAAACTACTGCTACTACTTATGGTAGTATTTGGACAAAATTAAAAGTTCTTTTCCTTGCCTTTCCTACACTGGAACGGACGTGCGGGTGCAGTGTTACATGCTCTTCAAAGTTACACTTAGTTCATCCACTGACCATCTACTCTCTCTAGATCATGGGTACTCACAAACTTTCTCTCAGGGGCTACATTTACAGTGTAGTTTGTGGCCGAGGGCCGCACTGGTGGGGGCGGAGTCAGAGGGGGCGGGGCTAAAGCAAAACGATAACTTGTGACCATGAGGTTGCACACAGGTCCCTGCAGCAGATGCCCTCATCCACTGAGCCACCAGACCCAGCATTTACATACATCTCTCTCCCTCCTGCTGTCCCTCCTGCCCTCCCTCCATCTCTCTCTCCCTCCTGCCCTCCCTCTCCCTCTGTCATCTCACTGTGTGTGTGTCTATCTGTGTCAGCCTTCAGCCCGGGTTGAGACCGCTTCCTCAACGCGCACACACAGACAACAACACCAAAGTACTTAACAGGTCTTTAAAAGACCATTAACATATTATTGAGGCTTTGTTTGTTTTAGCGCCCCTGCTTCTCCACCCTGACAATCACTGCTTGCCCGGCCCCACAGAGCAGAGGCTTTGTTCTATTTCACCTCTTTGTGGCCTTGCATCTCCACTCTGCTCTGTGGGGGCCGGGGGAGCAGTGATTGTCAGAGTGGAGATGCAGGGGCGCTAACAGGTGAAATACAAAAAAGCCTCTGCTCTGTGGGGGCCGGGGGAGCAGTGATTGTCTGCAAGGTCTGCGCACCGCCAAGGAAGGCTTGCCGGGCCACCACCGGCCCGCGGGCCGTACTATGAGTACCCCTGCTCTAGATACACATATGCTATCTAAGAGTCAGATAGTAGCATGATCCAGGTATATGGACACATACAGTTTCTGTGTCACCCACCCAGGCTGTTGTCCTTCCACCCATCATTGCTTCATCATTCACCCAGCCATGCATCTCATATTCTTGCCTTCCCAGCTAGTCTTCAATCTCAATAAGTAAGGAATATATAAGAGCTTACCTCTGGCCGCCACCACCGTCTCAACTCTCACAGCCGCCGCCGCCGCCTCCTCCCCTGATGATGAATTGCCCTCCGCCTCCGTGTCGAGCACCACCACCACACTGGCCCCGCCACCAGATGTTCCACCTACAAAGTACATTTAAGAATCTTAGAATAAAGCACTCACTAGTCACTAGTATTTGGTCTAGGAATGAAGACATGTGAAAACAATGTAATTTGTGACTGTCTACGTTAAAGTTAAAAAAAATGTCCCTTTTTCCAGGGAAGGTTGTCTTGCTGCACTTTTTGGCACAACTGATGAAGGCTGATTTTTTAACACGCACCATTTTTCTCCACACAGACAGAAGATGGACTTCTAACAACAAGATCAAGTTGAAACCAGGTGAGAGCTCGGCTCGACCACAAGAAATGTCTTCAATTAATCGTCAGCACTAACCACTTTTCCATTATCAGTTAAACGTTTAGTTTTATTATGACTTCATTTTAATAAATGTGTTTACTTTTAATAAAGCTTTTAAATTTAAATACAATCTGTGTTTTTTGGTCCTCCAGACTAGAGTGACTGAACGAAAGGTTTTGCAATTTTTGCAAGCATGAGTCCAGATAGAACACTTCAAAAGACATTATGGACAATCCCAGAGGACTGCACTAAGTTGATAGAGCTATTGCTGACTAGAATCATGGGAGTTTCGCCAACCGTGCAATCTTAGTTAGCTACACAGACAGACTAATAAGAATAATCTAGTAATACCACAGGGAGTCATAGTAGAGGCAGGATAAGAATTTAGATACAGTCTACAAGAAGAGCAAAGACAATTTTGAAAAAATTCAAATGAGGAACGCTAGGAAAAATAGGTACTAGTCTAAAATGAAAACTTACTGGGGCCAGCAGAGGAGCCCTCGCCTGCCCGATCCTGGCCCTGTTGATGAACAGCATCCGCCGCCTGCTGCTCCTGTGTCCTCCTCTCGCCCCTGGGGGGAGCTGACGTACAACATGAAAGAAAGAACAGAAAACATGGATGATTGTTGCTTGTCAATGTCAACCAAATCAAACATTTCAAAAGAACAATAACAAAATATTTCCGCGAAATTATATTGATTATGGTTACTTTTTATTTATTTGCGGACCTGTGACTTCGAAAGTCACGTAACTCACTAAACAAAGTACTGAAACGTTCACCTAGGACTGGCAGGCAGCAGTCCGCAGGCAAGACGCAAAGTGACAGACAAACTCCATTGTGATTTCAGTCAGATCAGTGACAACACTAACAGTTGCCTGCTACATTACCAGTCATTTAAATAGTCAAACTATCAATCCACCGCCACTATTTTTCTTATTGTCAGGGTTACAAAGGAAGGGGCAGATTTAAGCCCTTGCGGCTCTTTTGCGCCGTTCTTGCGTGACTTTTGTGACGCAGCAGCTAAACAAAAAAGGGCGCCATGGTGCGGCGTATAATATTATAACAACGTGACGCATTTGGGAGATGCATCCCGTTATAAAGCCCTGCGCCATCAGGGGGCGTTCCGGCGCAAGGGAGGGCATTCCTGCGCTGGAACACATCCTAATAGTGGCTGAGGGAAATCTACAAAATATCAATCAGTCACCTTTAGGACAATGATGCGTCACACAAACCCTGCACCTGCTTGAAGCAGACGTACGGCTTGACCCAGCATTGGGGAGATAGGGTACCCCAGAGCATTGATGGAGCTGCGCCATCGTTGCGACGCAACTCCAGCAGTAAAGCTTCGGTGACGTTTTGGGCCCATGGGGAGCCGCATTGCAAATACGGCGCACCATGTTTGGTGGTGGTAGCGGGCCGCACAATTAATGGCGCATCCCTGCTACTTTGCAGGGATGCGACGGTAATTGCAATTCTGCCCCTTAGGGGCATACTTACTTACGCGTTCTGGCGCATCTCCAGAGATGCGCCAGATCAAATGCGTCACGCAAAACTACCCTTGCGACACGGCAGATGTGCCTCATTTACAATGCGGCGCGCCCTGGCGCAAGGGTAGGCACTTGCGTGACGCATCTCGTCACGTAAGAGCGGCGCATCGCTGGAGTCACGTCGCCAACGCAATGCAACTCCAGTAATGCTCAGGGCCACCCAATACTTTACATGCTGTGTCAGTCCTTTCGCCTGCTTCGAGCAGACATAAGGAATTGAATTGACGTAGCAGCGTCGCAGAAGTGCCTGCGTTAAATCTTGTAGATTTCACGCAGGCAATTTTGCGAGGCGCACAGCCGCTGGACCGCCCACCCTGCGTACTAGGAACGCACCCATTGTGGTGCAGGCCCATGGCTTTATAACGTGACGCATCTCCCTAGATGCGTCATGCTGTAAATGACTTGCAGGGATGCGGCACGTTTACGCCGCTGTTGCGTCACGCAAGGCAACGTAAACGTGGCGCAAGGGGCTTGTAAATGTAATCTGCCCCCTAGTGTCTAGCATTACGCAGTTCTGTTAAGTACACTCATACATAATAGTTACTCAGGCCAATGAGACCACGAAATAGAAAACAAATAAGCATAGTAGCAACCCCACTGAGAAGGAGAGCAGTGCACCTGAAATGCACAGAAGATTTTGAAATATAATTTAACTACAATGTAATCGTCATCAGCGGCATTATTGGCTTGCTCCATGTAAAAAACAAATATTTGCAATACAACAACACAGAGCAGGAGAAAACATCATAGTAGTGAGTGATTAAATGCCAATGGCTACTACTACTCACCAAGCCCGGGGATCTCCAAGCCGAGCTGGTCCAGCAGGTCGCGCTCGCGGTCCAGGAGGTCCGTCCAGCGATGGGTGACCTGGCTGTAGGTGCGCTGGACCCCGTAGAGGTGGGATATGGCCCAGCACACCTTCTCCCACCGCTTCCGGCGCTCCCGCATGTTATAGCCGCCGGCCGCGATCCTGCCGCCTCCCGCGATGGTCCTGGGCAGGCGGCGCTGGACGAAGTAGACCAGCGCGCCCACTTCCTCCGGGCTGAATATCTCCCGGCGCGTCACCTGCTCCCCCCTCGATCTCACGCCTGCTGTCCTGCCACTGGGTCCAGCACTACTCCCCGCCGCCGCTGCGGCCCTCAAGTGCCTGGGCAGCTTCACGGCGCCTGGCTTGACCATGGTCTGGGCAGGTAAGGTAGGAAGAAGTAGAAAATTAAGAAAGAATAGGATAGGGAAGAAGAAAAGAAAAGAGTTTACAAAAGTAGTTTAAAAGTAAAGAAAAATAGCAGAAAAGACAAAAATATACAGCTAGGAAAAGAGAGGGATAGATAAGAAGCAAAATCGTAAAAAAAAAACTGAAAACAAGCAAAGGATGGGAAAGATATCAAGAGGATTAAACACCATGCCCAGACACAGGAAATGAATGAAAAACAAGATGGCCGGCGCCCGTTTCCGAGCGCGAAAGTCAGTTCGCGCGAGATTTTCCTCGCGATCTCGTGCGAACCTCTAGATTTCCCGCGCGATCTCGTGCGAACCTCTACTCGCAATGCGCTTACTGCGCGAGATTATACATAGCGGGCGGAAACGGAAATACGTCACGCAAACAAAATGGCCGCGCCCGTACTCGACCTTGGGGTAAATTCGCGTGTTGCGCTGCAAGCGGCTCGCGAATACTGCAAAAAAACTCGCGAAACAACAAGCCGCAAAAAAATAAAATGCTCATTCGCACAAATTGGCGGCTTCCGCGGTCGGTTTCGCACGACGCCGCGCCCCGCGAATAGCGCGAAAAAAACCGCAAAACGATTTCAGCAAAAGCAATGAGCAGGTGCAAAAGGTCAACCTCATGATTTGTAACGATTCTTTGTATTGCTTCCTGAGGGGGCCCTCCAGAATTCGGTTGCCTGCTTGCAACTATTGTGTGACCCTGCTCTGACCTTAACTGTATGCCACAAAGGTCCTGATTTACAGCTAAAGGAGCAGACAAGCAGGTGCCAGGCTGGAACTTTAAATTCTTTCAGTGACACATTAATTAGCCCCTAATTCATTATTGTCAGTTGGGGCAGGGCAGGTGTTGTAACTAATTTTGCAACAATGAAAGCACTTAGCAAGTGCAAAAGATCACTAATCAGGGCGCACTAAGGAAGCAGGTGCCAGCTAAAAAAATATTCTGTGACACATTAATCAGCCCCAAATTAATTCAGGTCACTTGAGGCAGGGAAGGTGTGCTTTGCTTTGCCGAAAATAATGTACACTGGACAACCAGAGGGTGTGGTGATGAAACAGAGGGTGGCATGGGTGGGCCAGAGGGTGGCATGAGTAGTCAGAGAGTGGCAGTGGTGACAGAGAGTGGCAGTGATGAAGAAGAGTGTCCCAAACAGGCTGGACATGTAGAAACAACAAGTTCGCAAAACTTGCGACCCGACAGGTAAGTTCGCAAATTGCGAAATTGTAAAAACCCTCGCGAACTGGCAGAAACACGGGCGAACACAAAAAAAAAAAAAAATCCGCAAATTCGCGGGAATTCGCGGATTTTGCGGATTGCGAATCCGCAAATCCGCAAAATTCGCGAACGCGAGATCCGCAAAATTCGCCCATGCGTAGGACAGAGTAATCCCAAACACGAACAGGAGAATATTTTTAATAGCAGACGCACATATGGGTTTGGGTCTGAGACACCAAACAATTAAGGTTTCTCTGACTGAATTACAATCAGTATACTGGTGGCCGGGAATGAGTGTAGAACACCAAATATATGCAAACAACTGTGAAAACTGCAATAGGGATCGCAGTAGCGAACCTTGCTACCGGCTACCAGTCAGAAAGAGCGTAACGCTGCCTGCACCCCAACCTGCGTCCTATTAATTAGTTAAGACGAAAAACACTTAAAAAATGAGGCCTCCAGCGCTCGGCTGACGCTAGAACGGTTATAAAAGATTTGCGAGTCTTTATCGGCACATACGCAATTACCACGTTCCATTCTGACCAGGGTCCTGCTTTCAGCTCTCGAGCCTATAAGGAGGCCATGGCTAGCATGGGAATTGGGTTGCGGTATTCTTGTCCGTCGCACCCCGAAGGGAATAGTGTGGTAGAAAGAAAAAACCGGGACATAAAGCAATCTATAACAGCGAAGGTATTAGGTTCAGGCGCTGGGTGGGTCAAACATTTAATAAGTGTCCAGACTAGTCTTAACAACATGCCAAGAAATTCTCTAAAAGGTTTCAGCCCATACGAACTATTGTTCGGAATTAGAATGCGAGTTCAGGACCTCGATAGTCAGATGTCAGTGGTACAAGAAGAAACAAAGCACTTTGATGTAAAGGATCGTTTGGCTGTTTTACAGGAACTGAATGAAACAAGAAAATCATTAAGCAACATAAAGTTAAAGCAACAGCCAAGTACCACTGACGAGGCACCACCCGCAACAGCCCCAGCAAGGCCTGTCTGGATTCCAAAGATTGGGGATCTAGTCAGAGAAAAGATTGTGGTTAAGAAGGAATTTGGGCCTTCTTACAGAAAAGCAGTACCTGTCTTGGCAGTCACCGGAACAAGATCAGTTGTGCTACCGCCCCTTGCTGGTAAAAAGGAGAACAGAGTCGTGTCTATTGATCTGGTAAAACCACAAACATGTGGCCTATAATCAACAGTAGGCCCAGTGGACTCCCAAGAAACAACAGAATACCCAAACTTGCAACAATCCAAGAGGTTCAAACTGAAAGACTAATCACATTCGATCAGCCTGCAGTGCACAATGAAGGACTATGCAATAATGCCATGGAACTCGTGCCTCTTGAAACACAGATTGAAACAGTTCGTCAAGAAACAACACCAGTCTACAATGATGTGGCATCAGAAAGTGCTACCGAGAGACAGATTGAAAGAACAATCCCATCAATTGACAGAACTGCCTCTGGTTATTTCATCAACTTCGACAACTTCTCTGAAGATTTAAATGACCCCGAAGTGATGCCAGTAACAAAAAAGTATTCTAAAGAAAATACAACAGGACTCCTTCAACAAATCAAAGAACTATATCTGGATTCACCGTTGATTGAGCATTGGATTATCTCAGGGGTATTCATACTCCTACTTTGCCTAATTTTAGTTTTAATTTTAGGAAAGTTCATTACAATTGAATGGACACAGCAAGTCAGAACATCAACTTAGTCCTGAAACCACACAGATCATCCCACATGAAGAAAAGAGAACTGTCAACAGTAAATGTCACAGCAATTCCAATACCTGGTGGGGTAGTATGGGAGAAAACAGACTATGAGATATATGGTCCGGTCGAAATCCTGAAGTATCCTCATCAACTAAAGGTTTCCTTAAGTGACTTTGTGACACCAAGTACATTCTCTGATGATTGGGACTTTAACAGTATTAATGACATGATGTCTGATTTAGTAATGTCAGCTAGATTCACAGATCATGATTATTTACAAGGTTCATCTAGTTATGAGCAATTATTCTGTTACACCCACTATGGGGATCATTACTTGCATAAATCTGCACAGCCTAGAAATGTTTTTATGTATAATCAATGGGAACATTGTTCTACACCACCTAAAAGCAGTTCTAAAGCATTTTTTGAGAAATTCAAATATTTTTCAGGGTTTAACACCAGTGATGCAGAAACGTTTTATTACAAACTGTTAGATAAAACAGGAATGAAAACAATGCTGACAAATTCTAAATTGATATATTCAGAAGCATTTTATGACAAAATGATGACATTTGGTTTTGATTATTGGAAAAATAATATTGAAACGAAAACAATCTGGGGTACAAAAGATTGGCAGGTGCAAGGCATAGAAGCACTATTTAGAACCTGCATGATACCTGAACAAATGTTGTTTTTAAATGACACAATACACCAAACATCTTGTCTTGGCCTAGCTAAGATCAAAGACCTTAGAACACCGTCTATTCCAAAGCCAATAGCTGAGAATACAACCACAGATATTGAGTTAGACGTGTCACAAATTTTACATTTCAACAGAACACATCCTGATTGGAAAAAGTGGTTAATCTGGCCTACAGACACAAACAACTGTCAAGATAGATTCCTGAATAAAACACAGGGTTTAAAAATGACCAGATTAGACTCTAGATACTCCCAGAGACAACATCCAGGGATCATAACAACATACAGTGTAGGGAAACTCTGCCTAGAATGGCTAACTACATCCACACTGGCTGAAATTAAGCAACACTTGTCTTTATTAAAAGATGGTGCTGATTTGCGCGATTTCATTCTTGGACCACGCAAACAGCGTCAAAAGCGTTTCATAGCGACCAGCATTTATGCTGCTTACAACGAGGCTTGGAAAGTAAAGCAAATTGAAACTGCTGAGAAAATACGAGAAATTGATCGTATTAATTTGGAGAAATCACTTTCTGTGGTAGACAATGGGTTAACGACTCTGTATTCCAGAATATATTCGTTGGACAATATTGTATCCTCTGCCTTTGATGTGATAGACAGAGATTTGCTAATGTTACAACATGGCCAGTCTCAATTACGCTCTATTATAGAACTAGGCTGGACGCTGCAAAATCTTTGTTCAGGCTACGTGCCTTGGCGTTTAATCAACACAACGTTATTATTTTCCAGTTTTAACCTTACTGATAAACAGATCAGTTTGGCACAGAAAGGAGCAGACTATACAATCCTGAGCATCGAAAAACTTGAGAGATTACCATTGACAATGTCAGAGAGTCCTGTCATTGAATGGATAATACACGGGATTATCACAATTCCGATAACAACTTTCCGATTTAAAAAGTGCCTTGAATACTTACCTGCTGGCCAGTATGAACAATTGGGTAAAGGATATGTAAAATCCGAATGGAAATTACCATACACTCATTCTTGCTATAGTGACAGCGACAAAAATGTATTCCTTAGTGGTGAGAATTGTAAACATTCACTAAGCGGTATACTTTTGTGTCAGGGTATTAATTTACACGGAGCATGTGATGGAAATTCAAACAACCTTTCATGCCACCAGCTAGTCACACCTGCAACTCAGATAGAGCCCTTCTTTATGCAACTCGCAAATGGGAGTTACATTCTTAGAACGGATCACAGATGTTGTGGCCTGACGCCAGGGAAAAGTTATCTAATAGAAGTAACGTCCATGGTCAAATGTTGTATGCAAGCATTGTTCCCGAGCGGGCCTCCAGACATAGTGACTCCCCTCTGGCCTCGTCTGAATCTCTATTCTATACGAATTGATACTTTAAGCAAAGTGAAATCTGTACTTTTACAGACAACAGTGCCTATAACGTCATCTAAAGAGACGTATGATCTTCTAGTCGTAAGGACGGCTACTGAGGTTCATGACCTTTTATCAACAAATTGCCCCGTGCATTTCGTAGAAATGTTCAGCCAACTCCTTTACATGTCTAGTGCAACAAGCATCCCAGGCATATTTAAGACAGTCTTTACGGGACTGCTAACACCCTTCCAGGCAATTTTGGGAATCTTTCCTAATTTTGTGCACTCCATTTTTGGCGGCATACCATTATTTTTGGGACTCGTCGCAGGGATTCTATTTTTGACCCTCCTGCTTCGTTATGGCAAGCCTCGGCTCAGACATAGCTCCCATGGGAATGGAAGAGACAATCCTAGCAATGCGCTACCGGGACAGGATAACTAACGTCCTCGGATTGGCCAGGCTGAGAGATCTAAACATGACCTGGTTCCTTTCATTCAGACCAATATGGCAAAATTGCATTTGACCTGTGCTACGGTGTATGCTTTGCGGCGATGAATGCGTGTTGGACATCTGTCTTTCACTTCCATCAGCAGTACCAATGGACGTCGATACTTTGCTCAGTCCAATAACGGCTCACGCATTGTGTTGTCCCCAGCGGCTACCAATCCTGATGACGGCATTTGTGGAGACTCCTGTACTACAGCCAAGTGGTAACAGTGGAGCGAGTGACAAAAGCAACATCACCCAGGTACAGCGAGCTGTGAGCATTGCTGCTCCCGAATATGATGACAGCAATCATTCTCACACCTGCCAAGTTACAGCGCTATCTAATTTGGTTGAACTATCACCTGAATTTGTAGACCAATTCTTTGAGAGCCTGTCTGATACGATGTTCTCACCCGTAGAGAAACAATAACTTTTAGAAGCTTTCCGACACACAGCGTTCCCATGAACTCTGAATTCGGCCTTCAGTTTTGATCAACAAAAACTGCAATAAGCTTTGGAAATCTATTTTTCACCGTTCAAGCAATAATTCTTTGAATTGGACAATTTTTCTAATATTGACCTTTTTTGTCACGAACAATTCTTTGCTTAACGTAAAAACTATTCTTAGAGAACAGAAGCTTCACACTTCTATTTCTAAACACATCTAGAGACATAACAACATTACACCAGCCTCTAGCACACATTTTATTACAATGCATTTTTATGTGATGATTTATCTCGCATTTCTTCTGTCAGAGATACTTCATGTGTAATTCTTTTTGCATAATCGTTCATTGATTTCATATGCAATAATTTTTGAATGATTTCTATGCTTTTAAAAAACGTACAGTACCTAAATTCCATGTATTACAAGTACGCCTATTTCGAATGCATTTATGTATTTTGGGGTGGGCAATGTTACACATGCATCTAATTGCTTAGTTTTAGTAATTTTGATGGACATTAACCCGTGGAGTGGGTGTTGCGTGTTAATCTAGGTTCCTGATCGATACTGTGACCTTATGCCCCTATTCGGCTATAAATCCCTTTATTCCCTATATTGGCATAACCGTTCAAGTGCGATTTTCTGAAAAGTCATCTCTGGCCTCACACGAACAGAGCCACATTCCAGCATGACTCTCTGCTACTTCCTTTGCGACCAATTAGTGCAATGACAGAGCAGCAGTCACTATCTGATATTCCTAGATAACACTCCGAGTTCTTCAACAAGATAAAAACTTAGCAAACCTGGAAATCCCCGCTTGCTATGTTTTGATTAGTAATGGAACTCTAATGAGCAACTGATAACTATCACTTCCTAGTGACATCTTTAATTGACGTCTTATGTCCAGCAAACTTGCGTCAAACCCGGCACCTGTCAGGTATAAATATTACCAACGTTGCCTTAAGCAATGTTCGTTGCCTGTTGCTGATGCCAGCTGCCTGCATGACCCTGTGTTGGTAAATCTAGCACTCTGTCGCTGCAGCCTGCTATCCTGTGGTGGTGAAGCTGCTGATTGCCATTATCGCCGCCAAAGCGCGACCTATGGTGCAGTACGCTTAAGGAGCTGAACAGCCGTCCTCTGCGAAGACATCCAGCAGATTCCAGCTGCCCGCGGACGCTGTCCCCCGCCTCCTTCCTCGACGCGCTGAAGAGAAGCCGCTGCCTTTCTCGTGCAGAGAAATCCAGTCCCGGCGCTTCCGGTTTACCCTTGCGGGTGACTGGGATATCGAGAGAGACCCCTGAAGGAGATACCAATCCTCCATCATTCTATTCAGAGGTATGGTGTTGACTAAACCCTTAGACGAGAATTCTTGAAACAAACCTTGGCAAAACCAACTTAACTTAAACTACTTACTTACTCCCCTTTTCACGTGTTAGGCTTAGGTCAAGCACACTGGGGTAGGCTTAGTTAGAAGCACCAGTTGAGTATGTTAGCCTAATGTATATATGACTGTATATATGTTTTATTACTTTTAAACCATTGTATGGCTAAGAAACCATATCAATGCTTTTACAGTTCTATTTCGCAATACTTATCTTACTGTACGTACTTTTTATAATAACAATTATTGCAATTGTGGCAATTCATTTCTCTTGTATGAGAAGAAAGACTGTTCAATAAATGTTAACCCTTTATTGACAAACGCCCGTCTCTCTATTCTCTACATCTCGTGAAAGTAAACTGCACTAGACTGACTGAGTGAAATACATGTCTATTGTTTCACACGACCCTAGAGATCGACTCTTGATCTGAGGAGCAAAGTTGTCATGTTGCACGGTTGTTGGAAAACTGAATCCCTTCTTGTCTGTGCCAAGGAAGCTGATCACTTCCTATGCAGAGAAGAAAGTTTCCAGTGACCTCTGAGCTAGTTGGTAACACAACCCAATTAAGTTTAGCATAGTCAGTGGAGGCCTGGAATATAAGCAGTTCCACGTCGATACTACTGTTTATGTTATTCCAATGCGCAGGGCCTAGTGGGAAACTAGGAACTACACTACAGTGTGGCCCATAGTTTTGGCCGTTTGTGGAAAGAAAGAGGTTTCATTACGTCCCATGGGACTAAGATTCAACATGGTCAGCTAGTTAACGACTTGTTGGAATCCCTAACCTTGCCAACTGAAGTTGCGATTGTGAAATGCAGTGCTCATAAAGCAATCACGGATGACGTTGGTCGTGGAAATGCTTTTGCTGATGAAACCGCTAAACAGACAGCTAGAAATATGATGAGTAGAATGTATGTTGCTACGTCTGCAAGATGGATTTCGGAGTCTGGAATGTGTGAGGACACAGTGGAAAGTGTGAAAGAAATTCAGAAAGAGGCGACTGAGGAAGAAAAGCTTGCATGGAAAGAGAGTACGGGTAAATTGGACTCGAGTGGGTGTTGGATTGATTTGTCGGAACAACAGCGTTGGATGTTGCCTGATGCGTATGTGCTTGCAGTAGTAACGATGGCGCATGGAGGCGCGCACATCAGTTCTAAAGGGATTTGTAAGATGTTGGCTCCAGTCTGGAAGAATGATGGGATTAGTAAGTGTGCAGAGAGAGTGGTGAAAAATTGTATGGTATGCCTGATGCATAATCCTGGCAAAGGAGTCCCCACACCTGCTGGTCACTTCGCTCCTCCTTCCTGCCCCTTTGAAGTGATTCAGTTAGACTTCATTCACATGGATCGTTGCAAAAACCTAAAGTACGTCCTAGTGGTAGTTTGTGCTTTCTCCAGATGGATCGAAGCATATCCACTGAAGGACAACACTGCCCTGTCAACTGCCAAAATTCTTCTCAAAGAATACTTCCCTAGGTATGGTATGCCACGAATTGTATGGTCAGATAACGGAAGTGAGTTCGTAGGGAAAGTTATGCAGAGTGTGTGTGCCGGTTTAGGGATCAAACAGAAGTTTCACAGTGCGAACCATCCCCAGTCTGCTGGTTTAGTTGAGGGTTACAATGGCACCCTCAAGCTGAAACTTGCTAAAATACAAGCATCCACGGGTTTGTCCTGGCCAGATGCACTACCCTTGGCTTTGTTATCTACGAGAGCGACTGTACATTCTAGAGTAGGGCGTAGTCCATATGAAATAGTTTTTGGTCGTCCCGCTAATGTTTGGGGAGTGCCAAGGCCAAAAGAATTCTGTTCTCTGGAATATCCAATGTTGATTGATTACCTTTACGACTTGACTGCTAAATTGAGTCTTATTCACCAACAGGTTTTCGATGCATTGCCAAAGCCACCGGAGAGTCCAGGTCATCAGCTGAAACCTGGAGATCAAGTCGTCGTCCGCAACTTTGCAAGGACGAAAAATCTTCAACCCAGATTCGTCGGCCCATACCAGGTGCTGCTAGCAACGAGAACTGCTATTCGTGTGGCCGGACGAAAGAATTGGATACACACGACACACGTCAAACGTGTGCCCTTGCCACTTCCTTACGACAACTGGGTGAAAACGGGAATTGGTGCCTCTGAGTTTGAACGAATACCCAGGTTTATCCCTTTCAGCGATGCCGAACTAATCACTGACACATCGAACTCTGGCTCTCCTCCTGAAACTGCTCCTTTGAATTCTGAACATTTGTCCTCTGCATCAGAAAAAACTTTGCCATCTGCGAACTTGAACATTGCAACCCCTGCTGAAAATACACTGTTTCCAGATCAAACAGCTCCTGCAAAACTGAAATACAATTTACGGTCTCGCAATATGGACAAATAAAGCAGGAAACTGCCTATTTTACACATTTGAATTTTGACACTTTGCCTCCAGCCAGGAAGTTTGCTATTGTTTTGTTGTTTTAAAATTGCCTTGCCGTCTGGGTAGCCGTAGGGTCGTGGCTGTGTGCCTAGTTGAATCTGCGGGGGTCAGACATTAGGTCGATCTTTCTGTTAGTTCTGGGAACTCCCAGGGCTGATAGAGGCATTTTCATCTACGTACACATCATCAGTGGTCGCGAGCGGATTGTAGAAGATGGAGCTTCCTGAGCTGCAACGAGAGAATGTAATTTATGTTCGCAGAAACAGACTTTACAAAATTCTTCACAGCAAATGTTTTCTAATGCAATGTGCCATTACATTTTTGATTGTTTTGATAACGTTGGTGGGTGGAATCGTCTTTGGTGTGAATTAAATTTTTATGCCAGTAACGACAGTACCTCCCCTTGATCCTGCTACTTCTACTGTTACTTCTATGCATTCTTTTCACTCATTTCCTGAACACGAGCAAGCTCGACGCTCAGAATTCATTAATAACACTTTCGTACAGCTCTTGCACCAACACCAACTGGTAGTTAACACTACAGACTGCTGGGTGTGTGGCTTGATACCCCACACTATGGATAAAGGCATTCCCTATCTAGTTTTGCCTTTTAGCTATAATGGATCATTTCAGGCCTTCCAGACCATTTTTGCCTATGCCCTCGAGACCTATCCTCCGCGTCCACCACGTTCCACTAAATACAACTCTGTCAACAAAGCTTTAGTCCAGGGAATTATTGACATGATTAGAGACGTCAATAATACTCCATCTTACCCTAGAGATGAATTACGGGTATATTTGAGTTGGAACTCTACAGAGTATCGCCTTAGTTTGGGAGAAAGCAAGCGTAAAAGCTCCACTCCAGTCTGGGTCGTACCTCACCGAGGTCAAGTCTGTTTGCAGGGAAATGGGAGGAATCCGAGAGCTCAGCTAGGGAAGAGTGAGTGCGTTGAGACCTACGTGTTTCCGTCTAACTCTCCCCCTGCCTTTCTTACTGCTAGGGTTACCTACTTCATCTGTCAGGACATAGCGTATACATGGTTGCCTGCTGACTTTTCAGGTTCGTGTTATATTGCTCGATTGTTGCCTCCAACATACACTGCTTCTTCTGATTATCACAAGACCAGAGTAGCAAGAGGTGTCTTCAGCAAGGAAGATACCGCTGGTCAGGAAGCTGGAGACTTCTTTAAAGGTTTCCTTCCGTTCTGGGGGCCTATGGCCAATAGTAGAAATATACGTCAGCTAACACGGGTAGTTGAATCTACTATTACCGAAACTGCTGGTGCCCTTAGCAACTTGACAGCTGAGCTTCAGGCGGATCGTCTCATGATGTTGCAGAACCGTATGGTTCTAGACGTAATACTTGCAGATCGAGGTGGGGTATGCAGAATGATCCAATCGAGCTGCTGTGTTTTTATTCCCAATAATGCTCCAACTGTTTATGAGGCGATCTCTAAGCTACACAAGATTTCCGACTCTATACATGTAGACAAGGGAAACTGGTCCTTCATGGAGTGGTTTTGGACTCTGATATCAGCGTGGGGATGGAAGGTTCTGATGGTCATTGGTGTCATCTTAGTATTCCTGTTCTCGTGCTGCCTGATTATCCAGTGTGGTCCCGCTTTGTGTAGTCTCTGTGCTGCAACCTGTCTCAGAAAACCACCTGCGTTTGGAGAAAAGGCGCGAGAAAGGATGATGATACAGCAACATGTCACTGACCTGATGAGTATAGAATTAGACTCTGACATAGACTGAGTAATTGCCTATGTAAGGGCAAAAGGAGGGTCTGAGGTTCCGTGACGATTTGAACCTGTGTTTTCAACATTGTCGTAAATTCATAATTTTGGTATCAGTGAACCGCAAATAATCCATTTAGCATATCCTGGTGTTTTCGCTATGCTACCAGCAAGAGTACTCCTGTTACAAACACATTTCTGATCTACCCATGGCATCCATCTTAGATTATGGCAGCCATTTTGTGTTTCTTGCCCTCACATAGACAATGGACACGCAATGACCTCTGGTCACTTCATTTTGATTAAGGACACGTAGGCTTTAGCCGGAGATTCACCTCTCGAGTAACACGTGCACCTTAGAACAGAACACGCCATGGCTGCATGACTCGACAGAAACTGCCTCCTCTGCCTGAGGCCAGTCCTGCTATACTGGTTCTCGTGTTCGTTGGCCTGATCATGATTAGGCGGCCGAAGCTGGTAGCCTTGCCCATTTACGACCCACAAACATCTCTT
The DNA here is from genome assembly GCF_964263255.1 of Lissotriton vulgaris. Lineage (NCBI taxonomy): Eukaryota > Metazoa > Chordata > Amphibia > Caudata > Salamandridae > Lissotriton > Lissotriton vulgaris. The sequence continues at coordinate 439,806,910 of NC_141691.1, read as the reverse complement.
ATCCTGCTTTTCTATCTTCTACACCTGGCTCTGCTCCTTTCCTTCTGGGCCTTTATTAGGGGGAGGTAACGAAATTTACGATGAGGCGGTCCGGCTCCTGAATGAGAAGTTGACATGGGATTATGATGGAATAGTGGGAACCCCTCGTTCGTAATGTTGTGACATCAGATATTGTCGACGATTCCTGTGCAACGCCAAATATTTATTGTTTAGGACACAAAGGTTTGGGAATGTACTAACATGTAAAGAATTTGCCCGAAGCCCAATATTCAGTATATAAGGAGCAACCCTTTTTGTACAAATCGAACAGGCTCCTAGATTCTGCCCGTGTGTAGTTTCTGTGACTTCTGTGTCCCTGCAGTAATAAACCTTTGGTCTTTGACGCCACCATCGAGAAGCCCGTGTTTCTGTTTATTTGTGCACCGAGACAGGTAGAACTCCGGGGTCTTCGGGTGTTATCCCTGACACCTCTGGACGGAACCAAAAAGTCCAGAACTCCAGCTGTTCAACATCTACATAGCCTCCCTCACACAAGTGCCCCACCAGCACGACCTCAACATCATCTTCTATGCTGACGACACCCAACTCATCCTCTCCCTCACCAAGGACCCTCATACTGCCAAAACCAACCTTCACAAGGGAATAAAGGCTGTTGCCGACTGGATGAGGAGCAGCCATCTGAAGCTGAACTTGTGCATGATGGAGGTACTCATCCTCGGACCCACCCCCTCAGCCTGGGACGAATCCTGGTGGCCGACCACACTGAGAACAGCACCAACACCCGCCGACCATGCACGCAACCTAGGATTCATCCTCGACTTCTCCCTCTCCATGGCTAAGCAGGTCAGCACCGTCTCCTCCTCCTGCTACAACACCCTCCACAGGATCTACAAGTAGATCCCGACCGAAAAAAGAAGAACGGTGACTCAGGCCCTCATCAGCAGCACACTGGACTACGGCAAGGCACTCTACGCAGGAATCCCAGCCAAACACCTACGACGACTACAACGCATCCAAAACACCTCCGTCTGACTGATCGTCAATGTCTCCGGCCACAGCCACATCACCACCTCACCTGAGAGACCTACACTGGCTCCCCGTCGACATGAGGATCACCTTCAAGCTCTTCACCCACGCACACAAAGCACTCCACAACACCGGAAAAGCCTACCTTAACAGCAGACTCAGCTTCCACACCCCCAACCGCCAGCTACGCTCTGCCAGCCTCACCCTCGCTGCTGTCCCCAGCATCCAACTAACGACCTACGGTGGCAGATCCTTCTCCTATCTCGCCGCCAAGACCTGGAACACCCTCCCTACCCACATACGGCAGACCCAAGACCTACTCGCCTTCAGAAGACTCCTCAAGACCTGTCTCTTTGGGCAGTAGCAGCATCCCCTCCCCTCACCGCCTTGAGACACTCACAGGTAAGTAGCGTGCTCTACAACTACTCTGATTGGTGTATTGATTGATTTCTTGATTGATTTCTCAGTGAGAGAGACAACAAACTTGGATGCCAGTTACCACACCTATTTCAAGGATCTGACTGACAAATGACAAGGAGACAATGATTCATGTTGACGAATGAACATATTGTTGAACTAAAAAGCAAAATGTTGTCCCGGAGTCACCCCCTCCAAAGTCATTGCATTATTGGGGTGATGCTGCATACAATCCCAGCATCCCTAGTTGTCCTTCTTCTGGATCTAGACTTACCCCCACAGAGCAGAAAAGACATACTTTGTGCAGCAAACCAAGAAACTCAGTGCTGACACAGAGTCTGGCTCTGGTTTGTGTACATAGCAACATGCTATCACTGACACCAAAACCTTCCACACAAAGGTCACACTGCACTTGTTGTGCACTTTCGTCTGTTCATACACTAACATGATCAACAGTGTCCAAACATACATACACAGAAATCGCTGTTGGCATGATTATATGAACACCACACACAACTCTCAGTCATTTATTGGATTGGATGATTTCACCAAAAAAACTGCTGTTTCGCAAGATTTAAAAAAAAACAGAGACTAATTTCCAAGGACAATACAAAATAAGGTCTCGAGGCCTGTCAAATCACAAAAATTTAAAACATTTCTCAAAAGTGTTCAATCCATTGATGGACAAAGATTCTGAAATTTAAAAAAGCAGTCTTTAGTGCATAGTTTAGAGATGTGTTTTAATCATCATGCAAGCCACGAATGAGCTTGAAGGAATTCCAAAAAGGTACAGCAAAAAAAATGAATGTGCAAGGAACATAGTATAAGTAAACTCTAATTGACTACTGCGGAGGCAGGGCCTCAGACTGGCACACATAATCACTGCTGCTGATTTATGGCCAATTATGTTTTCCCACCTGGCACCACCCCACCCCCCACCAAGCAGAGAGTTTTACACCTCACAGCACAAGCTCATTTTTTTCTACAGAACAAAAAAGAAATCATGCAGCAAGTTAAGTAACTCACTGCTGAGGCAGTGTCCAGGCTCTGGTTTATGTGCCTAGCAGCAATATGCTTCCAGTTACACCAAAACCCTCGAGAGTCCACACAAAAGCCTCACTGCACTGTTGCATTCCTGTCTGTCTGTGTCACTAACATGATCAACAGTGACAATGTTCATACACATAAATAGACGAAAATCAATGTTGCCCATTTTACAAACATCACACACACCTCATAACATGGTCATTCATAGGATTGGAGCTTTAGACAGAAAAGCTGCTGTTTCCTAGCTACTCTTCCACAAAGAACTGAGAGTTTAATTAGTTTCAAAGACTTTATCCTTTACTCATAAATGGAGACGTTTTGAACTCAACATGTTTTGTATTATAAAAGGAAGAAAGCGGAGCCCCCTTGAACATGAAATCTCTTGAGACTGGCACCGCGACCACTGCTGCTGATTTATGGCCAGTGATAAACGGTAATATCTCCCTTCTGACACCCCCGGCCTCCCTTTATCTTCCGAGGAGATGAGTAAGGATTTCAGAGCTTAAAACTTTGAAAAGAGATCCATTGTGCTGGTCTAGCAAGCACACCTTAGACATTAAATACCAACTCTCTTTACTTTAGTTTAACAATTCAGATTCACTGTCAAAGACTCAGCCATTAATTCTGTATTGCTTTGCTGTTGCATGGGCCACTCCAGCTTTTTTGTATTCACCTACCTGGGCTTCTTGATGCCTGTCGACTCGGGAACCGTCGGGATCAGACTGCTTCCAGGTAATGCACACCAGCAGTGCCCAAATCCTTGTATGTTACAGCTGTTCCTGACTGCCAATCAAGCATAGATGCTGGAGCTATACATGGCGTCCACAAGGCCTACAATTAGCAGAAACGCGGGAAGCAGCAGACACCTGGAGTCTGCGCAGAGTCTTCAGAAATCTTGGTGACAAACTGCGCAGACTCGAATTTTCTGCTCCCATCTCGCCTGCCTGCAGCCTCTACCCCACCCTTTCCCAACTGGTCATATGGAGGAGTTGGGAAAGAGTGGGGTGACCTTCCTCTCCATTCCCCGACTGATGTGAAGCCCCTGGCACTACAGGGCTTCAGCCTGAAGCGCCTGGGGCAAACTTTACTTTCACGTCATCAGGAGGTGGAGACAGGTCCTAGAGGCTATCTGCCAGATTCATGAAAAACAAATTCTGCGAATTCTAAATTGCGAGTAATACCAAATCGCAATTTAGAATTCGCATCATGGGATTCATGTAAATCTGCGACAAAATATAGCGATTCGCATTCGGTTGCAAAAGCCAATAGCAACTAGCGAGATTTGCGATTTGCAAATTGCGATCTCGATAATAGAGAGATCGCAAAAACGGGAAGTCGCATTTCGAGCACAGTGATGACATCACAACCAGGAAGCAGGCAGTTCCCTCCCCCATTGAGAACACTGAGGCAGAATTTGAAGCAGCACTACTCAGAGCTCCTCTCAAACCACCTCCAGTTTTCGAATTTTGGATACTGCAGACTGCAGCTATGTCACAGGAAGTAGCAGCAGGGCCCTGTGACACCGGGAGAAAGCGCAAGATCAAGTTCTCAGAACAGGAGCTGGAGCATCTTATCGATGGAGTCTACAATGACCACGATAAACTTTTTGGCAAGGACTCCAGGAGGGTGCCTGAGGCCGAGAAACGGCGACTGTGGCTGCGCATCTGCACCAAAGTGAACGCAGTAGGAGTCACACAGAGATCCATAGACGACCTCAAAAAGAGGTGGTACGACCTCCGAGGTCGTGTCAAAGAGAGGGTGGCTGAGAGGCTGGGTGAGCGCCTTGCAACTGGAGGGGGAGCGCTTACAGTCCCTCCCAACACCCCATTGGAGGATCGTGTGGAGGACACATTGCAGCCTGAGGCATGTGTTGGGGTTACCTGTCTGGACTTATCCCGACCCACCCAAGACAGCCAAGGTAAGTGCCATGAGACTGCGACCCTGTCCCCTAACAATGGCCATGACCCTATAGCCTCCCATAATAAACCCCAGTCATGCAGCCCATGCACATCAGAACATCCCTATTGCATTGTGGGACATGTAGTCTGACCACAATGTACAAAAACTCCCATGCAGCCATACATGGCCTAATGTACGCAATGCAACAGCCAGTCAGGGAATGGTAGCCAGCATGCATGTAGCAACCGCACATGTCAAAGATACATGTAATTAATCTACGTCCACTTTCCATCACTGGTGGCGCAGATAACACCAGCAGTGATAGTGAGAGGCTGCAGATTGATGACACACAAGAGGAGCCTGAGGGTGAAGAAGAGGAAACATCCACACAACCAGCTCCATCTGGCCAAGCACCAGTGCCAGCATGCGTACCACCACCTGGAACGCCAGCTACATCAGGCACACCACCATTGCCAGCTGAAAGACCCATGCCAGTGGCACCGTCAACATCAGGTGCTGCAAGACCACCGACACAACGCACACCCACTGTGCCCAGCCAGCACAGCAGGCATGTCAGGGAGCGGCGGCAGTGTACACCACGCACCGGCAGGAGGGGGGTGGCTTCGCGTGTGCCAGGGCTCTCTATTGAGCGCTGCATGCTGGTGTGCACCAATTACAGGCACGACACCTAGGTGCTATACACCTGCAGCTGCACAACACAGGCAGGAATGTTGTCAAAATGTCTGATCGCATTGACCGGATGTCCACAGCTATGGAGGCAAACAATGCGGCCATGATCAGCCAGCGTAACCTCACCCGCCAGCGCCACCGCAAGATCCTCACACGCCTCTGGGCATACACACGTTCAAATTACATGATAGGAAATGCCACCTCCCAGCTGTCCCGTAGGTCTCTGGCAATGGCAATGCAGATGGTACAATGCTGTGAGGACGTGGCACGTGCACTCGAGCAGGTGACCACTGCTGTCCAGGCTCTGCAACCAACTGGCCAAGCCCACGCAGGAGGGGATGACACAAGCGAGGGGACATCGAGTCTCAGCAGCCTGTCTGATACACAGGTCAGTGTCCTACGGCGCAGCAGCAGGCCCAGTGCAGGATCACATGCTCTGCCGGAGAAGGAGCCTGAGAGGTGACTGGGAGCTTCGCGCCGGAGGCGCCAATGAAATTTCTGTACATGGGCAGGGACATGCTGCTGACATAAGCATGTCCACTAGAAAATATTGAGCAGTATGGCGCAATACTCCTCATATGTAACTGATTCAAATAACGCCTTATTATTGTGCAACCAACAATAATATTTATTCAATAATTGTACATCGGACTCATGCCATTATTTCCATTGTCATGCATGAGTGAAGTGTTGGGTGTGGGGAGTGGGTGCACTAGAAACAGTTCATTGTGATTTGGTTGCACCGTCTGTGTCCTTCTGCAGGATTTTCCCCGCGTGCATGGTGCGCATGTGCAGGTGGGCGCTGGTCCCCTTCAGACCCACTGCCAGATATCTCTACAGGTATCCGGCGCTTGGTAGCAATGTTGTGTAGTATTGCACACACAGCCACAATGCGGCAGCAGACCTCAGGATCATATTTGATGGCCCCAACAGTCTTGTGAAGTATGCAGAATCTGCTCTTCAGAAGGCCAAATGACCTCTCAATGCAATTTCTTGTGCGTATGTGTGCTACATTGTAACGCCGTTGCTGTGGTGTTGCAGGGTTGAGGTATGGGGTGAGGAGGTACTCACGGAGAGCGTAGCCACTGTCACCTGAATGAGAGGAGCAGAGGGTGAGTGCCTGTGCTGCACAGCTACATCATCACAGTGTAACATTGTGGGGCAAGTGTACTTACAGAGTAGTTGTCCTTCACCAAAGTCTCCCCTGGCCAGTCGTGTGTGGAGGCCGCTGTGCCGGAATATGAAGGAGTCATTTGTGCTCCCCGGGTACTGTGCCACTATGTCCGTGATGTATGTCTTAGCATTGCACACCACCTGGATGTTGAGGGAGTGGTAGGACTTGCGGTTGCGGTACATGTATTCCGTTTGTGCTGGTGGGCAGATGTGGATGTGGGTACAGTCAATGCATCCTATCAGATGTGGAAATTGAGCAACATTGTAAAATTGATGCTTGGTCTCATCCAATTCCTGTTGGCTGGTGGGGAATGAGATGTGGTGGTGTAGCTGGGTCAGCATTGCATCTAGGAAACTCCTTAGGCAGCGGGACATGGTGGGCTGGGATATCCCCCCAGCAACTGCAACTATTCCCTGAAAGCTTCCGGAGGCCAGAAGGTGCAGGCTGCACAATACCTGGACATGTGTGGGCACGGCATTGGTCCCCCTTGTTGGGAGCTGCATCAGGGGGTCCAGGTCCTGGATTAGCTTGATGATCATGGCCCATTCAGGCGGTACTTAGCGTATATTTGCTCTCTGGTTTGGCCCAGCAGGGTGACCCACTGGCGGAATATCCTCTCCTGGATCCTACGTATGTTCCGTGCTGCTTGCTGTAGCCATCGCCGCCTGACCACCATGTAGAGTCCTGGCATTGTGGGAGTCCTAATGCTGCAGCTGCATCTCTTTAAGTGTGTTTGGTCAGGCCAACACCTGTTGCTGATTAGGAAATGTTTCATACATTTTTTTTTCCTTACTGGTTACCACCTGGTTTGGGTTCTCCTTAAATTGCGAGTCGCAAAATGCGATTTTTGGGTTATTCGCAAATTGCGATATTTCTTGAATAGCGATTGCGATTTATTTGCGATATCGCAGAATTATTCGCCGAATCCATGGTTTCTCGCATTTACAAAATCGCTAATGGGCTTCTACCAGGATTCTGCAAATTTAATTGCAATATCGCAAATAAATATTAGCGAACTCGCAATTTTTGGTCTTGAATACCTTTTCATCAAATTGCGATTGCAATCGCTTTTTCGCAGCTATTGCGATCGCAATTTGGCTTCATGAATCTAGCCGATTCTGCCGAGCTGATGACATCACAGGCCTCAGGGCTGTGAGTACGTCAGGCGGCAAAAGACTCCGCAGGGCCCGCCCACATGCAGCTATAGTGAATGAAAAGAATCAGCAAGGCTTGCAGTGAAAGGAGACTCATCAGAAATGACGACCCACAGCAACAAAGGCAAGAGGTGTGTCTCGTGTGTAAATTAAAAACAATTGAAAAACAGATAACTACAAATATTTTTTACACTCTTCAAATGTCTGACCCAGGGGGTGAAAGTAACAGGGCGGAGCCCCAATGCCCTCACATAAAAACCGCCACTGCAGGATGTTTAACTTAGCGCAAAAGGTTAGTTCGCAAACACGTCAAGCTGGCCACATCCTTTATTTCAATCTTTACCAATATAACAAATCTGGAAGTTGGCGTACCCTTGCCAGTCCCATGGTCTGACCACCATATAATCCCTTTCCTTATTCCGACACAGAGCCCAATGGCTGGAAAATCCAAAAAGATAGTTACCCGTAGGAAATGGGTCAACTTTAACACCGATACATCCACACAGGCACTAACATTTTTTTTACCTGATATGCATGAGGACATAAATGTAGCGATCGAACAAGTGGGAGCTTGGATAACAGAAGCTCTGAATGAAGTAGAACCATGGACCACAACTAATACTAAGAGGGCAAAGGCATCGGGCCCTTGGTTTAATGAGACATTTAGGAAAGCAAAACAAAAATGCAAATAGTTAGAATGCAGATGACATAAAAACTGCTGCACCAAAACCAAGGAGGAGTATAAAACATCACTCAAGCTATACCACACATTAACTAAAGAATTCTACGGTGCGTTCTATACCAGGAATATTGATACGGCTAGAAACTCCGCCAAAGAAATGTTTACAATTTTAAAATCCCTACAGTCAGCTGAAAATCTAACCGAACCGCAAATCTCCGCGGAGGAGTCTGGCAATACAATTGCTGAATTTTTTGCAGCTAAAGTAGATAAGATCTATGACACCTTCCCTATGGAAGCACAACTGGACAGAAGCAACGACTGCACTCTGGCCACGATATTTAAGGGAGAAACCATAGAAGAGTTTAAGATGCCACAAATAGATGAGCTGAGAAAGCTAGCAAATGAAATAAGATCTGGATCCCCGAAGGACCCAGCTCACCCAGAATTGGGTGAGAAATGCATTCTACCCCTAATATCTGAAATAATTACCCACTCCTTCCAATCAGGAGACGTTCTCTATGAATGGTAACACGCTATGGTCCGCTCTTTAAGGAAAAAGCTGCATATTGACCAATCAGGAATAAAGGACCTGCGCCCTATCTCACTGCTACCACTTTTCATGAAAATAGCAGAAAAATCAGTGAACTTACAGCTGACCAATCACTTTGACAGAACTACCATGTTTTCGAGCTGCACACTCTATGGAGACAGCCCTCCTCCTGGCTATGGAAACCCTAAAACAGCACACGGATGAAGGCCACACAGCTTCTCTGATCTTGCTGGACCTCAGCGTGGCATGTGACACCGTATCCCAAGGCCTCCTCCTCCAAAGACTAGAGGCGAGTGGAGTTAGGGGCATGGCGCTGCAATGGATGATGCCCTTCCTGTCGTCACAAGGTTTCCAGGTCACACAAGACACCCATACATCCAAAATCTTTCCACTGTTCTATGGAGTTCCCAAGGGATCAATCTTAAGCCCCACATTGTTTAACTTATACATGGGTCCGCTAGGCACTATCGTGGAAGGTCACAAGGTAACTAGTGTATCCTATGCTGACAACACTCAGCTTATCATCACATTGTCCCAAAACCCAGGAAATACTGCCCACCGATTTTTTGGATGCAAGGAGAATGTAACAGCGCAGATGTCTAACCATTGACTGCAATTGAACTGCAGCAAAACTGAGGTAATGCTAGTGGGTAAAGAGCCATCTATCTGGTCGTCAGCATGGTGGCCTGAGACACTCGGCCAACTTCCAACTCCCAAGACAGAAGTTAAAAATCTCGAAGTCCGGCTCAACTCCAATCTGACATTTAAGAGTCAGATCTGGAAAGTTACAGGTAAATGTGTTGGGACACAAAAAATCCTGAGAAACGTCGTCAATCTATTACCTATCAACACCAGGAAAACTAAAATACATGCTGTGGTTACCTCTCAGATTGACTACGGAAATGTCCTATATTTCGGCGCATCTAAAAAAAAATTGAAACTGCAATCAATATAAAACACAGCTGCTTGCCTAGTGCTAAATCTACCAAAAAGAATGCCCATACCTAAGCCATAGCCAGACTGCACTGCCTGCCAGTCAAAAAGAGAATACTGTTCAAGACAATGTGCCATTACCATCGTATTCTGACAAACAAAGGACCACGATACCTTCAAACAATAATAGCAACCTACAAACCCAGCAGGAACCTGATGGCAAAGCGTTAGTAAGGATTCCTAGAATCAAAACGGCTAGGATGGGTGGTTTTTCCTTTAAATTCCCGGCAGCCTAAAACTGGAACACACTACCTGTTGAAAAAAGAACAGAGCCATGTGAAACGACTTTCTGGAGAAAGCTGTAGGCATGGCTCTTCCCTCCAGTTAGTTAATATTGCTCCTAAGACCCCATGGTTTAGACCTAGTCGGGAAATATCTATCCTGCCTGACTCTCAACGCTACTGTCTGCTATTTTTCAGCTACTAGTGCGGGGACACACCGGCGGTGTAACCATGCGCTCCTCAAATGTATAAATAAATAAATGAAGTTTAATTGCTAAATTTCTCTGGATTTGTACACGTGAAATGTCAGCCTAACTATAATGTCCCTGCAACCTTTTTTTTCCCCGGTGAATTTATATATTTATATATGTACTAGCAGCCCGCCCCGGCGTTGCCCGGGGCAGAAGGGGGCTGGGGGCAGCATTTTGGGCTTTTGTGCAGTCCCGGCCCGGCCCGCCCGCCCCGACATTGCCTATACCGCCCCCTGCCCGCCCGCCCGCCTACCTCCCGCCTCCTGCCCGCCTGCCTCCTGCCTCTGCCTTACCTCAGCTGCGCTCCAGACTTCACCGCCACTCCCGGGCCCCCGCCCGTCCCGACATTGCCCAGACCGCCTCCCGCCTCCCGCCTCCCCTTACCTGAGCCGCCGCGCCACTCCTCGCCGCTCGTCACCGCTCCTCCCCGCCTGTCGTCATCACGCAGGTGTAGGTCGCGGTCAGCGCTACGTTGTGGCCGGCGCTAGTTTTAGGGGACTACTTTGTTTGTAAATTTTAATTTTTTATTTTACGTTTTATTTTTATTTTAAGTCGCCTATGTCCTTCTACACACCCTGAGGATTCCAACAATGTATTGGGTGTGTGGATTGACGCTGTGGTTCCCGAGTTTACCTTGCCAAAATGTTTCTGTTCTCTCTTTATACTAGTAGTATAGATATATCAGTAGTGGTCGGTGGTAGGAGTAGCTGTCGGGCGGTGACGTGGGGTGGGGGAAGAGCAGGGTGGGGGTAGTAATCTTTGGATTACGGAGAATCACAGGTAAGTAAACATATAAATAAATAAAACAAATTTTGTTGCTTGCACTGCATCGCATTTGGGGATGCAGTGAGCGCACCGCTACTGGTATCCATCTATCTATCTATCTATCTATCTATCTATCTATCTATCTATCTATCTATCTATCTATCTATCTATCTATCTATCTATCTATCTATCTATCTATCTATCTATCTATCTATCTATCTATCTATCTATCTATCTATCTATCTATCTATCTATCTCACTCTCTCTCTCTCTATATATATATACATATATAGTTATATGTGAGCAAGGCTCCTCGAAGCCGAAACGTCATGTGGCTGAATTTGCACAAATAAATTCAAGCACCTAACTGGTCCGTGTCCGTGTTATCCTTGCTGAGGCGGAGTTCTGTGTGCTGGGAGTGAGACGCGGCTTTCTGGATATATATATATTCACTGAAAAAACCATAGGTTTCACACCAGTTATAGTTAGGAATTGGCATTTAAAAAACCTATTAAATTCACTGAAAAAACCATAGGTTTCACACCAGTTATAGTTAGCTGGAAATTTTACTGATATAAAACCATTGAAATTCCCACGTTATAGTTAGTCGGACTCACTATAACTTGCGCGTGCAATGCACTGCTGATGACGTCACATATTACATCACTCATGACATGGTCAGTGACATCACTCATGACATCACTGATGACACCATCCAGTGAATATGTGTCTTTCTGAAAAATAAATATTAGTGAGTTATGTTTAAATATTTAAATACATATATTAGTGTTTCACTTTGTGTATAAGTGGCTACATGTGTTGATAAGTAGCTACATGCGTATGTATATGGGTTATTTGATATTTTTATTAGTATTAGTATGAGTGTCTATATGGTTTGGTGGAGGTATTACTTAGCACATAGATGCATGAGTGACTGACTCTTTGTTTGTATGTGTTTTGAAGACAGCATATGTACAGGACTGTATGGGTGGATGAGTGTCTATATGTGTTTGTTAGTGAGTGAATGACTGTCTCACTAGTGTCTTTATCAGTAACTACATATGTTTTAATCTAGTATATATGAATATTGATGTATATAACTGAGTATATGTGAGAGTAAGAGATTGTAAGATTTCCTGTTTAAATAAGTATGTGTTTCTATAAGTGATTGTTTAAGAGAATAAATATGTGTAATTTTCAATAGAAGTAAGGTGGAAGTGTGTGTATAACTCTATTTTCAAATAAATGGTTGTTCAATAGTTTATTTGCACGTGTGAATATGTGTGTGAATAACTTTTGGATGAATGTCGGTGTGTAACAGAATGTATAGGTGTATCTCTTCATATGATGAGTGAGTATATGTATGAGTGACTATATAGAACTGTTGGTGAATGAGTGGATGAGTATATAGATAGTGGAAGTACAGAATTGCTTGTTGTAACTGATATAGGTATGTCCATTTTTTAAAAATTTCAGTTTCTATTTTTGAATATGTGTCTCAAGGGTTACTTTACACTGAGAGGAGGTCTGTCACTGTGTCACAAGGATGGTGTCATCAGTGATGTCATGAGTGATGTCACTGACCATGTCATGAGTGATGTAATATGTGACGTCATCAGCAGTGCATTGCACGCGCAAGTTATAGTGAGTCCGACTAACTATAACGTGGGAATTTCAATGGTTTTATATCAGTAAAATTTCCAGCTAACTATAACTGGTGTGAAACCTATGGTTTTTTCAGTGAATTTAATAGGTTTTTTAAATGCCAATTCCTAACTATAACTGGTGTGAAACCTATGGTTTTTTCAGTGAATTTCATAGGTTTTTTAAATGCTAATTCCTAACTATAACTGGTGTGAAACCTATGGTTTTTTCAGTGAATTTCATAGGTTTTTTTAATGCTAATTCCTAACTTTTTATTCATACTCATACCTATGTGTTTTTTAGTGAATTGCTAAAGTATGTTTTTGTAAAAATGAACACTATAATGTATATTGCGATAATATTTTTAATTTAAAATATTTTTTTTTTATATTTCACTTTGGTGCGCTTTCGGTGCGCGCACTGGTGCGCGTACCGTCAGCGCACTAACAAAAAAAAAGAAAAAAAAATGAAGGAGGGACTGTGTAATAGATAGTAAGACAGATAAAAACTGTAAAAGGAAGTAACTGAGAAAAGAAAAATGAGTAATGGAGCAAAAGAAAGAAGAAATAGGAAGAAGACTAAAGCAGAGGTTAAGGGAGAATGTAAATGGATGTTGAAAGTAAAAAGAAGGACAGTTAAGTATGGGAATGTCAGGTAGTGACGGAATCAGAGGAAAAGAATAGCAGTGATTGAGGGAAAGTAAATATCAGTGAATATAAGTAAAGAGGGGTGAAAGAGGGTACATGTAAGTGAATAAGGGTAACACATGGGGAGTAATAGACAGAAAGAAGAGAGAGAGTAAAAGAAGGACTGTCACAAAGGGACTAAGTGAACCAGTAAAAAAGGTAAGTGAAGGAGTGTGCATAGGCAGAAGTACTGAAAGAAATTGAATGTGGTCGGAAGTAAACATGCAACAAAAGAATAAGTGAGGGAAGCAAAGTAAGGAAATAGGTGTGCGGTAGGGTGACAGAAAAATAGTGAAAATAAAACAAAAGGTGATAACAAAAAACATTTTACAAACACACTTACCATATAATCTATGCAAATTTGTATCTGTGAAAGATAAAGGAAAAAACATGTTATAATTACATAAAAATGTATATTAAAATAGAAGAAATAGTTCATGAGGTTTAAAAATCTACAAAAGTTTACTTAGAAATGAAGCAATAGTAAAGGATACAAAAACAGAAAGAAAGTAATGTAGAAAGAAAAAAAAAGGAAAAAGAAATAGTTGGAGATCAAATTCCTAAAGGTAAAAAAGATACTAAAAGAATGTAAAATATCAAAACAAAATGAGTAAAGATAAGAAACTAAAAGAAAAATGATTGAAAAAGAGAGAAGTCAGATTGATAAACTATAAATAAAATAGAGGAATAGAAGATGATTGAGAGTGAGTGAAGTGAAGTCACAGAGTGAAGGGATGAAAGGAATGAAGTTAGTATAGAACGATGGATAAAACAGGAGTGAGAGAGTAAGTACACAGAAAGACAAAAGGAAGAACTAACTGAACTACAGTACAATGAGTGTGAAAGAAAAAAAAATGGAGAAAGAGAAAGAGGGTTAGGAAACTAAAGCAGTGGTACTAAGAGAATATAAAAAAGATAAAAAGTGGTGGAAGGAACTGAGGAAATGCAGATAGTTCTTATTACATTAAGAAGTTGTGAATGAAGTACAGTAAAGAAACAGCAATGAAAAAAGAGTGTAAATTAGTAAAGAGAGGTAAATAAGGGTGAAGAAGAAAATGAGTGCATAATAATGTGAACACAATATAAATTACATAAAGCAAACAACACAATAACTTCTACAATATGTTACATTATTTATTTTTGCTGTTCTCAGAATATATTGAATTCCACTTAAATTAGTGAGTTCAAAGTCTTCATCATATAACAGCGGGGAAAAAAAAACACAATCTAAAAGATTGTGTTTAAAAAAACCCATTCAAACATACATCTCATATATGTACACTAATCTTTGATTCACTTACTTTTCCATGAGGCCAAGTAGAAGATAGTGAAGGTCCTTTTGGTAGAAAAAAAGTCTGCTGTTCCTTATAAGTTCCATTTCATCGACTTCCTATGAAAAAAGATCTAAAAACATCATACCATACACAATCCTCACGGCCAATTTGTGTCAGATATATCGGTATTTTTTACTTTGAGATCCACTTAAAGTATCTACATGAGATTGCAGATAGTGAAGATCCTTTTGGTGAAAAAAGTCTCCTGTGCTCTATAACTTCGATTTCATCAACTTCCTATGAAAAAAGATCTAACAACATCATATCTTACATTTTCCTCACGGCCAATTTGTGTCAGATATATCAGTATTTTTTACTTTGAGATCCACTTAAAGTATCTACATGAGATAAATAATTTCAAATATTAGATTAACTAACTAACTAACTAACTTTTATTAACTATTCCCGTCCTCAAAGGCCAATTCCCTTTACTAAAACTTTGGTTTTAAAAACACTAGATAAGAATTTGTAGAGTCATAAGGCAAACGTTGTTTATAAGTTAAATGAGAATCATTGCAGTAACTCCATCCATTTTCAGATTTTAAGTAGCATGTATAATGTCCTGAGGTGGTCGAAGGTCCATCATGATAAATAATAGCTTCAGTTGTAAAGGTCCTTCCAGAAATTGATAACTGAGAAGCCACAAAATTTTTGATAGAAGTTGTCAATTTAGTTCCATCAGGTCTACATCGTTGGAAAACTAAAATGATATACTGCCCATACCTTTGTATAAATAATGTGGACAGCATTGTACAGTTACATTGGGTACACACCATATTATGATCTGCTGCTTTAACTAGATTTTTAAAAGACACTGATTTACAGTCTGGTAAAGTCAAATATATAAATCTTTCAGTGTCTATTGTAGTAGTACTTGATAAACTACAATTGTGGCAGTCATGCTGCCATTGATAAGAAAGACTGAAAAGATTATCTACATCTACACCTTCATCTTCCAAAACACCAAACATATACATTAAAAATTCCTGACAATCCTGCTGAATGTTCTGTGAAAATTTATCTTGACCAGAACACAAATCTAAAATATTTCGAATTTCTGTTACACTTTCTATTTGTGCTGTAACACTGCTACATTTCTGAAACACAGAATTCAATAAACCACACAATCTTTGATCCCGATTTTCAACAATCTGTTCTTGTAAACTTTTAAGAAAAAAAACAACATTAACCACTACATTAGCATAGCAGTTGACACCAGAACTGTTTTCAAACTGAAATCCAACAACATTTTCTCCACAATTCTTTTTCTTCCTGTTTTCAATTACAGTTTTCTCTACTTTTTGTCTTTTTGCAACTACCTCACTACAATTATCCTCATTTCTTCTTTTTCGGCCTACCACACGTTTTTCAAACAGAGGATATTGAGGCAAATGTGGAGCATACTCTCTTCTTAACCTATTGTATTCTTTAACACAATCTAGATCTGCAGAAATCTTTGTCTCATCACACGCAATCAAATACAATCCTGATAAAGTTCTGACTCGAGATAATGCCACATATGCCATACCCTCTTTAAACACAGATCTTCCAATGTTCACCAATGCACTATCTACACTTAAACCTTGAGATTTATGAATTGTCACTGCATACGCCAAACAAACAGGAAACTGTTTTCGGCGAACATATAAGTCTTTTACAAGTAAAAATCTAGCAGAACAACGACTTATTTGTTGTACTTGTTCAATGCCATCAAATTTTATTTTTAAAAATTCAATTCCATCTCTATTTCTGTAATTCACAAAATCAACAACATAACCCATTGCTCCATTTACCAGACCGCTTTCAACATTTAAATTCCTTCTCAAAATGATACGACAATTTAAACACACATTCAGAGTCTTTTCAAAACCAGCTGTTTTTGAAATACTTTTCTCCAATGAATGCAATTTAATTTTCAAATTTTCTGACAAAACAATTGTTGCACCCATATGCTCTATTTTATCTATTGCTTCTAGTTTCACAATCTCTTCATTTTCTAAGTCTAACATTTTTTGGTTGAAGATGGAACATTCTTGCAGAGTTGGCATCAAACATATCCCAGATTTCTTCTCAGTCATTTTTTTAAAAATATTCTCTGGAAGAATGTTGTCATTTGGATACAAATTTGAAATTAATCGACTATGCAAAGCTTTTTTCCCTTTCTCAGTCATTTTTCCAATTCTTACATCTTGTAGAATATTTTTATAATCTTCATCCTTGGCCTGTCGCATATTTTGAAGCAGTTCAGCATATTTAAAATTTAGCCATATATTAACATTTCCAATGCTTCCAAGGGACTTCCTGGTATCTTCATGCGTGAGCATTTTAAACACTGGTTGTCCTTTTACTGGAGTCAACTGCAATAGATCTCCAAAAACAATAATGTGTTTTCCTCCAAATAACACATCATAGTCTGTTTTAAGAATTTCTTGCATTCTCAAATGCACAAAAGCAAGCATTAGATTTGAGACCATGCTTACTTCATCTATGATAAGAAGTTTCATTTTCTTCAAGACTCTTGAAACTTCAGAACACGCATCTCCAGATAGCTTGTTGTAATGCAATTTATTATCATGTTCAACTGGCAGCATCAATAAACGATGTAGAGTAATCCCTTTAATGTTATGTGCTGCCAGACCAGTTGGAGCAGTTACAACACAAGACAGTGGTGAATCAGTCCTTTTCTGCAGATAACTTGCAACGGCTTTAATTAGAAAACTTTTTCCTGTCCCCGCTTCTCCACTTACATACAGTCGGACAGGGTCAAATAATATACATGAGCACTCTTTTTTCTCATGTCTGAATCCATGTTCAATCTGCTCTGTGACTTCATCATATATCTTTTTCTGCTCAATGTTTAGTTGCGTTACCAAATCTTCTAAGTTAACTCCATCCTCTTGAGCTTGTTCCATAGCTCTTTCCACCTCATCCATGGCAGTGGCAGCTTCATTTTGGATAATTGGTCCTCCTAGTGGATCCTGGCTCAATGAAGTAGAACTCTGACTATCTTGAGAACTGTTTTTAGCTATCTCTTCAGCAATTGTGGTTTCTTGCTCCATTTCTTCATTCAACATTTGCAGATAATTTAGAAAAATAGGACATTCTATGGTATCCTTAGTTGCATTAAAAGAGTCTTCATAACAGAGAAAATCTCCAAGTAGTTCCTCTTCTGTACGCCATGGCTTAAAGAGTTGCAAAAGAGCTAAGTAGTAAAATTCTCTTTTGTCTGGAACTTCACAACTCAATTTTCGATGATTAATCAAATGGCCTTTTTTCTGCTTCACTAGACATCCTTCATAGCCAATGAGTGCATATTTTCCATTATTGATATCTTCTGTGATGTTCCTCTTATAACTGTAGTTTTGAAGAACTTCATACAAACATGTGTTCTCAAGGTGAGTACTTCTATTTGGATAGTATGTATCCAACATATTTGTCTTCAAAATATCTGTACTGTTTGGTTCTTTTTCCGCCAAATATTCAATTTCTTGTACAGATTTCAAAACTCGGTTTCGTGTGGCAGCAAGACCAAGACTCACCCAAATGATTGTTCTTGATTTGGCATAGAGACTTGCTGATGATAACCGATCAGAACATTCATATGCTCCAATTTCTCGATGCGACAACATCTTCAGACTGAAACTGTATAATTTCTTGCTTAGACTCTTTTCATGTGAAATGTCCTCCCACATTTCCTTCAGTTCTGTCTTTTCTTTTTTGGTGATGTAAGATGTCACATATCGAGCCACAGCAATAGAGTTGTCAGCAACGAACTGAATATCCATGTTAGCATTCCACATGGACAAAATCACTGGGTTGTAATCGTTGATGTACTTAGATTCTTCATTTCTTTTCAAATTATATGTGTTTTTGGGAGATTTTCTCGTCACAGTATGTCGTAGAGATGACATCAAATTATTTACTCTTCCCTTAGAAATCACTGGTCGAGGAAATGCAAAACGACATTTCGTGTAGTACTTTTCCTTGTTTTTAAATTTTCGACGACAGTACTTTCCACAACGATGAGATTGAAAACGTAAAACTTGTTGCCTTAAATTGTTTTCTTCAGTAGATTTTGGAACAGCACATGTTGAATACTCTTCAATGAAACTCATCACTGTTTCATCTGAATCTGTTACAAATTTGGGTGCATCTTTAATCCACAACAACATATGTATATGAGGAGCACCTCTCGCTTGATATTCCTTCCTCCAAAAGAAATCCAAAACCTCTCCAAGGGGAGGATTTTTTTTGTTGGTAATAAAAGACATCATAGCTTCAAATCTATGATTAAAATATCTGCAAACATTCACTGGATCTAAAGAACACAGTTCTCCTGGTGTTTTCAATTCTATATTTGGTATGTTTTCATTTGCCTCTCGTAGAAATTGAAGTAAATCGTCCCATGCATACTCAGCACAGCTAAGAGTGAGGAACCATGTAGGAGTTCCTAAGTTTCTTAGCATACATTTCAATTCTCCATGACGACGAAACCAATACTCATTGGTTCCACGTTGACATGCCATGAGATTGATTAGCTGAGATTCCAAAATACTGTCTTGCAGATTAACTTTCTCCATAAAGTCCCTTGCACATACATTTTGCAAATGAGGTCCACTTTTTAATATATGATTAACTGCATAAGAAAGCCCAGACAAATCACTTTCAAACAGTAGATGAAATAAATATGGAATGCATTGACGAAACCTTGGATCTTCTGCATATAATCTTAGAGTCCGGTATTCAGCTGCAGGAATTTGAACTGGTCGATCATCATATCGTCCACCACAACCTGTTGGAAATAATTGTGGAAAACAACGAGCTTCCAAACTTTCTTCCCATACACTAATGGGACTTCCTTTTGCTGCCTTCATTTGAAACAAGTCAATTGCATTTCCCATTACTTCTTTGGAATGCAAAGGATGAACAGTATAATGTTCATATATTTCTTCAGTTCTAGACACATCAACTTTTTCAATTTGACCAACTGAAGAATCACTATCTTCTTCTGTAGCTGTTTCCTCAACTCCAACACTTACATGTTTGTAGTACTCATTGTTTTTAACTAAATACAACGTTGCCTTCTTGACTTTTTTAACATCCACTAAATCTTGCCAAATTTTCTTACTCTTTGTTGGAACCCCATTAACTAGAATAACTAAAGGATCTTCTTCTGCTCTTTCTACACCAATTGTATTAATATTTTTCTTTACATCTAGAGGCAAATAAACAACTCTTCCCTTTAATCCTCTCAGTAAATCTGATGGAGGCAATTTCCCTGTCTTAGGCTCCATGCGTACAATAGCCTGAAAAGGATGGACACATTGAATCAAAATAGATTCATAAGTATTTAGATCCATCAATTCAGAAGGAATATCTATCAACTGAAGATTATTATAAACTGCTCTTGCAGGCATTCTATTTTCATTTAATTTTTTCAAACAATAAGTGCAAATACGCTGATCCAAACTCAAATCAAAAGAATTCTCCACCAACAAATAACTTACAAAATCCTCCCATTCACTATTATTTTCCAATTCACTTTTTGCATATAAATCAACTAACCTAGTCTGAATTTTATAATGAGTCCGTCGACAACACACACAAGTTACATTAGGCCTCTCACTGGATTTCACCTTAAACTTGATAATTTCCTCATCAAACTTTTCAATACTTGAAATTTGTCCATTATCTTCTGCATTACCATCCATTACTATATCTATTTCTACACTGTCCTCTTTGTTCCCAAAATAACAAAACTCAATTTCTTCACAAATAGTCTTCACATCCACTTCAGATCCATGCAAAAGAGCACTATTTAACTGTTTAAGCTTAAGTGCAGGACTTTTTGCATAATACAACTTCCTCACTAATTTCCTTACGTTATTATGATGCACTGCTAACATCCTAAAATGATGAAAAACACTCCGACAAACTTTTCTAGAAAGACATGCTAGTGAATGCCCTTGCAAACCTGTGCTTTCTCTCACTCTGCAAGGATCTAACTCTTGCAGGATCTTCATTTTTTGTTTGAGACTTTTTTTACTATATGTACGTAAGAAATTTCGAAGCAAATCAATTGATTCCTGTCGCACACTACAAATACTACTGCATTTCCATGTGTACACTGGACCCTTAGTACGTCTCCCTAAAACTTCATCAGCTAACACCTCTTCTGCATCTCTAGGTACAAGTTTCTCTTTTTCCATCACACAACTATCTTTCACCTCATAGGCACGACCACTGGTGTCAACCGCATGCACCAAATCATTTTCCTGAAAGTAACTCTCCTCATTAAAAAAAGGCTCAGAACTTGAACTATGCATCCATTCACCAGAAAATACTTCACAAAAATTACTCCGATTAATAATTCTTTTCCATCTACTGTTCGATTTGAAAACATCCATTGCCTTATTAAGTATCCTAATTCTATTGATTATTAAAATAAATAATTTTTTCTTAACTTCAAAAGCCTGATCAACAATCTTTTCTACACTTTTCTTTTTCTTGTAAAAAGCAGCTTTTAGTTTAATTTTCTTTTCATTTTTTAGCAAATTTAAAACTACCCTATTGCGAAACATTCGCCTACGAATGTCCCTAAAAACATTTACTCTTCTATTGCTAACCATTCTCTTCTCTCCTGGTCCAATGGAAACATTTTTTGTGGGCTTCTCTTTCCTTTTTAGATTTGTTGACTTTTTCTGTATATTCACATTAGCAATTTCATTTTTTTTCCTACGACATATGTTACGAAGAAAAGACTTAATTGGCTTACCAGAAGCTTTTCTGGTGTTTTTTGAAGTAGTTGTTGAAGAGGATTCCATAAACTCTGTTGTTGATGTTCTCCTTTTCCGTATGGTATTTTTGATATTTCTTTGCCTTGAAGGCATTTTTGCTTGCTTTTCAGAAGTTGATTTGAATCTGTTGTTCTGTTAAAAAAACACATGAAAGACCACTATTAGCAAACAACAAAGTAATGTTAAAAAGCAAACAATATAAACAATAAATTGCAACATATTTAAGTTTATACAATAGCAACTCATGGCTTTATTTTTAAAGGCCTTGCGCCACCAGTGCGTCACTTATTACCCATGTTTAAAGTCAAGCATCAGCTGCACATGCCATTCATAAATAAGGGCCAAATGCAAATACCAATCAATTGCACCCAAAAATCGATTTTTCAATAACATGTAAGAAACACTGCGCAAAACCTAAGTACAACCACTCAATATCATCAAACAAAGTCAGGGTCTGATTTATAAAGGCCTTGCGCCACCAGTGCGTCACTTATTACCCATGTTTAAAGTCTTGCATCGGCTGCACATGGCAATCATAAATAAGGGCCAAATACATATACCAATCAATTGCACCCAAAAATCGATTTTTGAATAACATGTAAGAAACACTGCGCAGAACCTATGTACAACCAATCAATATCATCAAATAAAGTCAGGGCCTTATTTATGAAAGCCTTGCGCCACCAGTGCGTCACTTATTACCCATGTTTAAAGTCATGCATCAGCTGCACATGGCAATCATAAATAAGGGCCAAATACATATACCAATCAATTGCACCCAAAAATCGATTTTTGAATAACATGTAAGAAACACTGTGCAGAACCTATGTACAACCAATCAATATCATCAAACAAAGTCAGAGCCTTATTTATGAAAGCCTTGCGCCACCAGTGCGTCACTTATTACCCATGTTTAAAGTCATGCATCAGCTGCACATGGCAATCATAAATAAGTGCCAAATACATATACCAATCAATTGCACCCCAAAATCGATTTTTGAATAACATGTAAGGAACACTGCACAGAACCTAAGTACAACCACTCAATATCATCAAACAAAGTCAGGCCTTATTTATGAAAGCCTTGCGCCACCAGTGCGTCACTTATTACCCATGTTTAAAGTCATGCATCAGTTGCACATGGCAATCATAAATTAGGGCAAAATACATATACTAATCAATTGCACCCAAAAATCAATTTTACAATAACATGTAAGAAACACGGCGCAGAACCTAAGTACAACCAATCAATATCATCAAACAAAGTCAGGGCCTTATTTATGAAAGCCTTGCGCCACCAGTGCGTCACTTATTACCCATGTTTAAAGTCATGCATCAGCTGCACATGGCATTCATAAATAAGGGCCAAATACATATACCAATCAATTGCACCCAAAAATCGATTTTTCAATAACATGTAAGAAGCACTGTGCAGAACCTATGTACAACCAATCAATATCATCAAACAAAGTCAGAGCCTTATTTATGAAAGCCTTGCGCCACCAGTGCGTCACTTATTACCCATGTTTAAAGTCATGCATCAGCTGCACATGGCAATCATAAATAAGGACCAAATACATATACCAATCAATTGCACCCAAAAATCGATTTTTGTTTAACATGTAAGAAGCACTGTGCAGAACCTATGTACAACCAATCAATATCATCAAACAAAGTCAGAGCCTTATTTATGAAAGCCTTGCACCACCAGTGCGTCACTTATTACCCATGTTTAAAGTCATGCATCAGCTGCACATGGCAATCATAAATAAGGGCCAAATACATATACCAATCAATTGCACCCAAAAATCGATTTTTGAATAACATGTAAGGAACACTGCACAGAACCTAAGTACAACTACTCAATATCATCAAACAAAGTCAGGCCTTATTTATGAAAGCCTTGCGCCACCAGTGCGTCACTTATTACCCATGTTTAAAGTCATGCATCAGTTGCACATGGCAATCATAAATTAGGGCAAAATACATATACTAATCAATTGCACCCAAAAATCGATTTTTCAATAACATGTAAGGAACACGGCGCAGAACCTAAGTACAACCAATCAATATCATCAAACAAAGTCAGGGCCTTATTTATGAAAGCCTTGCGCCACCAGTGCGTCACTTATTACCCATGTTTAAAGTCATGCATCAGCTGCACATGGCAATCATAAATAAGGGCCAAATACATATACCAATCAATTGCACCCAAAAATCGATTTTTGAATAACATGTAAGGAACACTGCACAGAACCTAAGTACAACCACTCAATATCATCAAACAAAGTCAGGCCTTATTTATGAAAGCCTTGCGCCACCAGTGCATCACTTATTACCCATGTTTAAAGTCATGCATCAGTTGCACATGGCAATCATAAATTAGGGCAAAATACATATACTAATCAATTGCACCCAAAAATCGATTTTTCAATAACATGTAAGGAACACGGCGCAGAACCTATGTACAACCAATCAATATCATCAAACAAAGTCAGGGCCTTATTTATGAAAGCCTTGCGCCACCAGTGCGTCACTTATTACCCATGTTTAAAGTCATGCATCAGCTGCACATGGCATTCATAAATAAGGGCCAAATACATATACCAATCAATTGCACCCAAAAATCGAATTTTGAATAACATGTAAGGAACTCTGCACAGAACCTAAGTACAACCACTCAATATCATCAAACAAAGTCAGGGTCTTATTTATGAAAGCCTTGCGCCACCAGTGCGTCACTTATTACCCATGTTTAAAGTCATGCATCAGCTGCACATGGCATTC
This sequence comes from Lissotriton vulgaris, assembly GCF_964263255.1. Classification (NCBI taxonomy): domain Eukaryota; kingdom Metazoa; phylum Chordata; class Amphibia; order Caudata; family Salamandridae; genus Lissotriton; species Lissotriton vulgaris. The sequence continues at coordinate 439,782,793 of NC_141691.1, read as the reverse complement.
ATAAATAAGGGCCAAATACATATACCAATCAATTGCACCCAAAAATCGATTTTTGAATAACATGTAAGGAACACTGCACAGAACCTAAGTACAACCACTCAATATCATCAAACAAAGTCAGGCCTTATTTATGAAAGCCTTGCGCCACCAGTGCGTCACTTATTACCCATGTTTAAAGTCATGCATCAGCTGCACATGGCAATCATAAATTAGGGCAAAATACATATACCAATCAATTGCACCCAAAAATCGATTTTTGAATAACATGTAAGGAACACTGCATAGAACCTAAGTACAACCAATCAATATCATCAAACAAAGTCAGGGCCTTATTTATGAAAGCCTTGCGCCACCAGTGCGTCACTTATTACCCATGTTTAAAGTCATGCATCAGTTGCACATGGCAATCATAAATTAGGGCAAAATACATATACTAATCAATTGCACCCAAAAATCGATTTTTCAATAACATGTAAGAAACACTGCGCAGAACCTAAGTACAACCAATCAATATCATCAAACAAAGTCAGGGCCTTATTTATGAAAGCCTTGCGCCACCAGTGCGTCACTTATTACCCATGTTTAAAGTCATGCATCAGTTGCACATGGCAATCATAAATTAGGGCAAAATACATATACTAATCAATTGCACCCAAAAATCGATTTTTCAATAACATGTAAGAAACACTGCGCAGAACCTAAGTACAACCAATCAATATCATCAAACAAAGTCAGGGCCTTATTTATGAAAGCCTTGCGCCACCAGTGCGTCACTTATTACCCATGTTTAAAGTCATGCATCAGCTGCACATGGCATTCATAAATAAGGGCCAAATACATATACCAATCAATTGCACCCAAAAATCGATTTTTGTTTAACATGTAAGAAGCACTGTGCAGAACCTATGTACAACCAATCAATATCATCAAACAAAGTCAGAGCCTTATTTATGAAAGCCTTGCACCACCAGTGCGTCACTTATTACCCATGTTTAAAGTCATGCATCAGCTGCACATGGCAATCATAAATAAGGGCCAAATACATATACCAATCAATTGCACCCAAAAATCGATTTTTGAATAACATGTAAGGAACACTGCACAGAACCTAAGTACAACCACTCAATATCATCAAACAAAGTCAGGCCTTATTTATGAAAGCCTTGCGCCACCAGTGCGTCACTTATTACCCATGTTTAAAGTCATGCATCAGTTGCACATGGCAATCATAAATTAGGGCAAAATACATATACTAATCAATTGCACCCAAAAATCGATTTTTCAATAACATGTAAGGAACACGGCGCAGAACCTAAGTACAACCAATCAATATCATCAAACAAAGTCAGGGCCTTATTTATGAAAGCCTTGCGCCACCAGTGCGTCACTTATTACCCATGTTTAAAGTCATGCATCAGCTGCACATGGCAATCATAAATAAGGACCAAATACATATACCAATCAATTGCACCCAAAAATCGATTTTTGAATAACATGTAAGGAACACTGCACAGAACCTAAGTACAACCACTCAATATCATCAAACAAAGTCAGGCCTTATTTATGAAAGCCTTGCGCCACCAGTGCGTCACTTATTACCCATGTTTAAAGTCATGCATCAGTTGCACATGGCAATCATAAATTAGGGCAAAATACATATACTAATCAATTGCACCCAAAAATCGATTTTTCAATAACATGTAAGGAACACGGCGCAGAACCTATGTACAACCAATCAATATCATCAAACAAAGTCAGGGCCTTATTTATGAAAGCCTTGCGCCACCAGTGCGTCACTTATTACCCATGTTTAAAGTCATGCATCAGCTGCACATGGCATTCATAAATAAGGGCCAAATACATATACCAATCAATTGCACCCAAAAATCGATTTTTAAATAACATGTAAGGAACACTGCACAGAACCTAAGTACAACCACTCAATATCATCAAACAAAGTCAGGGCCTTATTTATGAAAGCCTTGCGCCACCAGTGCGTCACTTATTACCCATGTTTAAAGTCATGCATCAGCTGCACATGGCATTCATAAATAAGGGCCAAATACATATACCAATCAATTGCACCCAAAAATCGATTTTTCAATAACATGTAAGAAACACTGCACAGAACCTAACTAAAACCACTCAATCTCATCAAACAAAATCAGGGCCTCATTTATAAAAGCCTGGCGCCACCAGTGCATCACTTATTACCCATGTTTAAAGTCATGCATCAACTGCACATGGCAATCATAAAAAAGGCCAAATAAAAATACCATTCATTTGCACCCAAAATCGATTTTTAAATAACATGTAAAAAACACTGCGCAGGACTTATATACTAACATACAATTTCACTTCTAAAACATAACTATCTGCTTCCAAATATTCTCCATAGAGAAAATAAATCTCTATCTAAATTAAATGAATCATTACTTACCTTTAGAAATGCTTTTGGAGATTGAAAACAGTGTCAGACACACACACCAATTTTTCTTTAGCAGAGGAAAAGGTGTGCTCTCAATACACTGAAACCAAGACTGGCATAGAAAATCTCTATCTTTGTACACATATGCCTTAATTCAACCAATGAAAACTCTTCCCTCACTATTTTCAAACCAACACCCATCCCCCTCTCAAACCTTTCTATCTGTTACCATAGCAACTCCCTCCTAACTGAACTCTAAGGTTCAAAAGTTTATCTTACAATGTTGCAAATTAACTCAGCAAGGATGTTTGACCTGTGAATACAGCAGCCTATACAGGGTATTTTTGCTTTTGGTGACTTTTTTTAAACCATTCAAATTGCTTCTTTCACACAACATAACCATACACCCTAACTTTCAGTTTTCAACTATCTGAATCCACCAATCATTGCTAGTGATTCAAGAGCACAGAAACTCCACAATTATTTTTTTGTGAACTCCTACTGTTCCAACTGCCATTTCATTCCCACACTTCATCTGACTGGACCAGAACCTTCTCACATCATGTACTCTGTTTGGGTTATTGGACATAGCTACATCCACTGGGCTCAAAGGTATGCAGCTAGCAGAAATTTTCATAACCTTGATTTATCAAATGTGGAAATCAAGTGGATTGGCCACAGAGGATTAAAATGTCACCAATTGATACCATTGGTGAAAACCTTTTTGCATCTGCCAGAACCTGACCTTATAATTGTGCACTGTGGTGGAAACGATCTAGGCACATTAACTGGGGTAGGTCTGGAAATGCTATTAAAGGACACCTTTCATCAATTGATGATACTTTTTCCCCACACTGCCTTGGTATATTCCAATATATGCCAAAGACAGAAATGGAACTGGTCCAACCAATTTGGTCCACAATTTGAGAAAGCACGGAAACATGTAAATAAATCTGTTTCTGCTTACATGAGAGACTATGGAATGGGTTCATTATACAATAATAACTTGCGTTACAACATGCAAGACATCTACAGAGGAGATGGAGTGCACTTCTCAGATGAGGGGAATAGAATATTCCTCCTGAATTTAAGAATGTGTATTGGAACCTACTTGTAGGTACCTAAATCAACCACAGAACCCAAAAGCTCTTTTCAGAGCTACCCTAACTCTGATCATTCAAAGCGTTTATTTTTTTCTAACTTTTTTCACTATTTTTCACCAAAGTACGCGTACGAGAACGCTTAAAGGTGCGCGCACCAGGCGCTTCCCCCGTGGAAAATTAAAGAATTTTTTTTTTTTTTTACGTTTATGAGCCTCCTAAGCCCCCCTCAGAAAACCTAGAGGGTCAAGAAGTCTCTACAGTTCCCCCTTCTATCCATTCCGAACATTGTTTACCCTCCATCTTGTGTCTCGATTGTTCCGAAACACAAAATGGATGACTCCCGATACGCTGCCCGTGCGCGTACTTGAGCGCGCACTAGTAAGCGCAAAATAAAAAAAGGTGGGAAAGTAATTTACGGAAAACCCAATGGAGACACTTTCATCAAATATAGAATACGCCCTACTACATAGCAGTCCCTACCATTTGCCCAAATTTGGTGAAATTCCATTGAGACATTTAGGCTACAGGCCTGTCTAAATATCCTGAGGTAAATTACATGACAAAAACACACTTGTAATGTTAGAATTTACAACCAATTAAAAAGTATCTCTCATTTTCTACGATTTTTTCCTGTCGTTTGATTGGTTAAGTACAACAATATATATAAAAGAAGAGAGGGAAACACAGCCATTTTGACTACTGCTTCCTGAAGTACACTTGAAAACAAATTTCACTGTCAACTTCAACTAATTTCTCTAAGGTAACTTCTAATTATGGAAGTATATTGTACACATTAAGTTTATTTCTTAAAAAATATTCTGTTAGTGATATGCTATCCCTCTTTAATAGTTAGAGATAGACATAGACTTCTCTGTAATAGTTATGGATTGAGTTAGGCTTCTCTGGTATACTAGCTCTACTAATATAGTTAATTTATATGCAATTTACAGAAAGAAAATGGAAGGAGAAAATAAGGCAAATGATACTTCTATCAAAGTAAAGGTGGAAAAACCAGAAGATGAAAAAAAAGAAGTTGATTTCATGGATGACTCTTTGGATGAACAGTTTATAGAATGTTTGGAAGAAATTGAATCATGTACATATAATTATGAGGAAATTCCGGACAATATTATGTTAGAAATTTTATTAAATTATGAAACAGAATCAGAGGAATAAATTTATCTTTAATAATATCAATTGTATCAGACAATATTCTTTTTTATATGTAATTCATGAAGTATAAACAAATAAAAAAAAAAAACAATTCATAAACATACAATTTTTGAAGTGATTATTTTTCCATAGTACCCTCCCCGATACGCTCCCCCGTGCGCGCACCAGGCGCTTCCCCCGCTCCCCCGTGCGCGCACCAGGCGCTTCCCCCGCGAAAATCGAAAAAAAAAAAAAAAATTTTGAGGCCCCGCGGGGCCCTTTAATGGCCCCCATATCACACCTAGGGGGTCAGGGGGGTCTACCCTGCCCCCTTATGGTCAATTCCACCCTTTGTTTTTGCCACCTCTTATGACTAGATTTTACCGATAGACAAGATGGCGGCCGCTCCGGACTGTTTAGAATGTTTACAGACAACTGAGAGCCAACCAGCTTTCTGCGCGCAAGTCGCGTGTCGCGCCGGGAGCGCTCACGGGTGCGCGCACCCGAGAGCGCCTATAGATATATATATTTTTTTGAACGTTAATTTCTCAAAATCCACTGAAGCACATATCTTGAGACATAGCAAAGGCACATCGGGCTACCAGTCCCTACAATTTTGCCAAGTTTGGTGGAAATCCATTCAGCCGTTCGGGCTAAAAGTGAAATCGACCGCCCTATGGAAATTAACATGGGGAAAACGCGTTTTGGGACCCCCCTTTTATCTCAGCCCCCGCTTGACGAATCCCCCCCAAACTTTCAGGGAAGGACCGGACCGCCATGAGACCATTTTCCTGAAAATTTCAGGCAGATTCGACAACCGGCGCCAAAGTTATTCAAAATAGAATGTTGAGATTTAACATTGAAAATTATCCTAACTATAACTACCTACTGGCGACCGCCAGTAGGTAATATATATATATTTATATTTAAAGGTGCAACTGCTGTGTGATCATTCATTACCATACCACTGACTCGCCAGGCAAAAACATGAGATGCATGTCATTGTACATTTGCAGTAAGGTGCCCCTGTTTCAAAATTAGTCCTATGGTTCATCGAAAATAAATCCAACATTTTAATTCCTATTCTACAGCGACGAGTTTGTAGTCTGTGATATATTACTTGTCCTAAACTCTGAAGTGAGCTTGCATATTTCAATTCAATTACTCTGCTGATTCAAATCTCCAGGAGGAAAAGTTCACAAAAGCAATAATCATAATGCATGATTAATTTTCAAGATAATTGCGCCTGACAATGGTTCATCAAACATAAAGCAGAAATGTTAATATCCCGAGAATGTCTCAGGCGCTGTGCTGTGCTGTCACAAGCTTTCTAGCAACCCCACTCAAAATTACTTGCCACGAAAGAGTGAATAAAAATCTTATTTACTGCACAATTTGTGTGTCATGGAAATAAACCAACGTAATTATCGATCGAAATATTACAACATAAAATCGTCTTGTGTGGAGGGATGAGTGTTTCAAAAAAAGGCCCTTTCAGTTTAATAACGAATTATGTAGTAATGTGTGAGAACAACTGATTAAACTGTATGAGGTATGACAGATACTTTCCCCCCACAAGTCACAATACATGGTGCTGATCTTTAAATATGTTAATCACTTTTATTATTAATGAAGGGCCATTCAAATGATGCCTCCCTCAAACAATAGCAAATATTATGTACTGCACTACTCCACCCAAAACAATCATATACTCTCAATATTATGAATAACATGTCATTCTTTGCTAAAACTGAAAAGAATAGGATAGGATAGTATTTATAGAGAGCACTAATACCAGCTGGTGTCAAGGCGCTAAGCAAACAGGGGAAAGTGGCAGCAGCAACATCCATTCCCTTAGCATTGATGTGGTTAAGAGCTTCCTAAAGAGAAACGAGACGGAACGGACACCCCACTTGGTCTTGCGAAATCTAGGAGTGTCCAGGTTTTAAGATAAGAGGATGTCAAGGTCCTTCCTGGAGTGTACCACTGAAACAAAGGGGCATATTATCAAGGGGTTTTATCTCTGCTTTTTTGGCTTTAAAAGCCAAGAAAGCGGAGATAAAATTATCTCCCTATTACCAAGCTGTCGCTAACACCAGTTAGTGACAGCTAAAAGGAGATAGCGACCATCTTGGGCCCCGCTTTGCATGTCAGTGATATTTATCACTAATGACATGCAAAGTGGGCGTGCCAAGATGTTAGAGACTGGAAATAGTCCCTAACATCGCTATCTCCTATTACCAACTTTTGGAGATATTCGCGCTAAGCGCGAATATCTCCAAAAGCTAACACCTGCCCTGAGCAGTTCTTAGCCATGTTATCCAATGGGAGGTGGATAACATGGCTAAGAGCATTTGCTCGATAATGCATGAATATCGCTGACTTTTCAGCGATATTCACGCATTGCGGCCGTTTTTTATCGCATTTGCGATAAACCTTGCTAATAGCAAGGTTTATCTGCGATAAAAATCGCCGATGTGCGGCGATAATTTTTGTCTCTAAACAAGTTAGAGACAAAAATTATCGCTAGTTGTTGGTAATATGCCCCAAAGTTTTAAGATAGGGTGAGCCGTTACTATGCATTGCCTTGTACACCAAATTCAGGAACCTTGAAGGAGATGTGCTTCTTGATCGGAAGCTAGTGCAGGGCTTGGATTCCTTCCATGGCTGACTGATTCTTTGGGATGTTAAGTATCAGCCTTGCTGCAGTGTTCTGTACCACCTGAAGCATGTTCAGAGAGCCTGTGCTGATATTAAGGTACAGAGCGTAGTCCAGCCGGGAGGTGACTATGCCGATGATGTTGGGCCGGTGAAGTTCCGTAGGAATGTATTGCAGTTCTCTCCTCAGGATTTTAAGGATATAGAAGCAGGTGGTGACTGTGAGGTTCACCTGGACATTGAAGGCCCTCGTCGAAGAGGACCCCCAGGTTTTTAGCAGTAGGTTTTTAGCTGTATTAACCGGAACCGGAAGGGGACCACAATCTGCAGGCCACCAGGCAGTCGACCAGATGGAGTTCTGTGGTTCAAAGACTAGCACACTGATTTTTAATGAATTTTCGTTCATCCAGCGTATGATGCTGGTCATACAGTGATCGAACATTTAGGCAACCGATGGCAAGTCATTAGATATGGCAGCAATGATTTGTGTGTCTTCCACGTAGGACAACTTCCAGATGTCAGGATAGTGCCCTGACAAGAGTGCTTTATTGTAGACCTTGCACAGGAAGTTAGAAATTGGGGCGGGAGCAAGTCTGAGAGTGCATCATAGGGTGCACCGGACTTTAGCCAAGTATACATTTCTTGGTGCGTAGAGCTGTGATAACAGGAAAAGAAGACAGGTCAGGTAGAGCTGTGATAACAGGAAAAGAAGACACGTAGAGCTGTGATAACAGGAAAAGAAGACACGGTATCGTACATGCTGTGCTGCTTTGCTTATAACTGTGCCATTGTTTATTTGTGTTCGCCTGCTATTTAAATTGTGTTTGCCTGCCTGTACCATTTCTGCTCTGCAATTTGATTTTTGCGCGATATCCCCCCGGCACCCTACTCTGCTCCCCCCTCCTTTTTGTCCCTGTTGTTGTTGTTGTGCTTGCTGAGCCCGCCCCGCCTCCCAGCTGAACAGCCCTCGCCCCTCCCCCTCCACTATCCATTTATGACAGTAGCTCCCGCGCGCAGCGTTCACGCGCAGCGACCGCGCCCAACCCGCGCCGAAGGTGCGCCAAAGGTAAGCCCGTCTACGCCCGTCCCCGCCTGGACCGCGCCCAGCGCCAGACCCCCTGCCCCACGTGCTGCCCAGCCCTCCCGCATTACCTACGATGCCGCCACCCTCCTAGCCCTTAACCCCGGTCGCACCCCCAACTGCGTCCAAGCCGCTCCTGGACATACCCATGGACCTTTCTCATGCTACTCCTGCAAATTCATCGGCACCGACAACATCTCCGCTACGACCACACCACAGATTCCCGACCCCAATCACCTACAATGCATCCTTCTCAACACCCGATCGGTCCACAGGCACGCCATTGACCTATGGAATCTACTAGACACCATCTCTCCAGACGTCGCCTTCCTAACAGAAACATGGATGAACGCTTCCTCCGCCCCAGACATCACCATTGCCATCCCTGAAGATTATAAGATCATACGCAAAGACCGTACCGTCCACACAGGAGGAGGAATCGCTATCGTCCATAAAAAATCAATCCGCATCTCAACCTGCTCTGATGCCAACCTCGCCAACTCCGAACACCTTCACTTCCAGATCCACACCGACCCCAAGACCACACTCAGAGGCACCCTCCTTTACAGACCACCAGGAGCCCGCGCAAAATTCAGTGAAGACATCACGGACTTCATCACTCCACACGCGCTCCCCTCAAAAGACTACATCCTTCTGGGAGACCTCAACTTTCACCTCGAAAAGATCAACGACCGCAACACCACCACCCTCTTGGACAACCTCGCCAACCTCGGACTTAAACAACTGGTCACTTCCCCCACCCACATCGCAGGTCACACACTCGACCCCATCTTCACCTCCAGCAATCATGTCTCCTTCAGCCACACTACGGATCTCCTCTGGACTGACCACAGCTGCGTTCACTTCACCTACAACAAGCCAAAACCCATCAACCACCTCCAACCAACTCTGCAAAGAAACTGGAACAAAATCACCATCGACCAGATCTCCTCATCGCTCCTTCTAAACACCCCAGCCCACTCTTCTAACCCAGACCAAGCCGCCGCTAACTTCACCCTATGGTTATCCAACACCGCCGACACCTTAGCACCACTGAAAAAACGTCAAAGCAAACATAGCAGCAAGAAGGCCTCATGGTTCAACGATGATCTTAAGAAGTCCAAGAAACTCTGCCGCTCCCTTGAAAAGGCCTGGAAAAAAGACCCAACCACAAGCACCAAGGACGCCTTCAAAAACGCCACCCGCACACACCACCAACTAATCCGAAAGGCCAAGAAAACAGCATTCAAGGATCGACTTGACAACAACGCCCACAACAGCAAGGAACTTTTCAACATCGTCAAGGAATTTACCAATCCCTCGGCCAACTCCAACGACATCACCCCCTCTCAAGCCCTCTGCGACTCCCTAGCCTCATTCTTCCACAACTAAATTGCAGACATCCACAACAGCTTCGACAACCAACCCGGAGACCAACCCACCCAACCATATGCTGAACATTCTCCCCCCTTGAACACCCTTAACGACTGGAACCCAATCTCCATTGAGGACACCATCCGCCTGATGAACTCCATCCACTCAGGATCCCCCACAGACCCATGTCCTCACCACATCTTCAACAAAGCAGACTCCGTCATAGCACCGCACCTCCGAGACGTCATCAACTGCTCCTTCAACTCCGCCACCTTCCCGGAAAGCTGGAAACACGCTGAACTCACCGCCCTTCTGAAAAAACCCACAGCTGACCCCACCGAACTCAAAAACTACCGTCCCATCTCGCTCCTTCCATTCCCGGCCAAAGTAATCGAGAAAGCTGTCAACAACCAGCTCGCCGCCTTCCTCGAAGCCAACAAATCCCTCGACTCCTCACAGTCCGGCTTCCGAGCAAAACACAGCACTGAGACCGCCCTCATCGCAGCTACAGACAACATTCGAACTCTACTGGACAATGGAGACACAGTCGCCCTCATCCTCCTCGACCTCTCTGCAGCCTTCGACACAGTCTGCCACAGCACCCTTTTACAATGCCTCAGAAACATCGGAATACAAGGAAAAGCACTTGAATGGATCACCTCGTTCCTCACCGGAAGAACCCAGAGAGTCCACCTTCCACCATTCAAGTCCGAGGCCACTGAAGTCATCTGTGGCGTACCACAAGGATCCTCACTCAGTCCCACCCTCTTCAACGTATACATGAGCCCCCTCGCGGCCATCGCCCGCCAACACAACCTCAACATCATCTCCTACGCGGATGACACTCAACTGATCCTTTCTCTCACCAATGACCCCAGCACCGCCAAAACTAACCTACACGAAGGAATGAAAGAAGTTGCCGAATGGATGAAACACAGCCGTCTGAAACTGAACTCAGATAAAACAGAAGTCCTCATCTTAGGTTCATCCCCCTCTGCATGGGACGACTCTTGGTGGCCGGAAGCCCTTGGAAAAGCACCCATCCCGACAGACCACGCACGGAACCTAGGCGTTATCCTGGATTCTTCACTCTCAATGAACAGACAAGTCAGCGCCGTATCCTCATCCTGCTTCAACATTCTCCGCATGCTCAAAAAAACATTTCGCTGGATCCCCACCGAAACCAGAAAAACAGTCACCCATGCTCTGGTCACGAGCCGACTGGACTACGGAAACACCCTCTACGCAGGTACCACCGCTAAACTCCAAAAGAAACTCCAACTAATCCAAAACGCCTCAGCCAGGATCATATTAGACATCCCGCGCAACGAACACATTTCTGGTCACCTGAAAGACCTCCACTGGCTACCCATCAATAAGAGGATCACTTTCCGACTGCTAACCCACGCACACAAATCACTCTACGACATCGGACCAGAATGCCTCAACTCACGACTGTCCTTCTACACCCCCTCCCGCCAACTACGTTCTTCCAGCCAGGCCCTCGCCACTGTACCTCGCATCAACAAGACCACCATGGGAGGCCGATCCTTCTCATACCTGGCTGCTAAAACATGGAACTCACTCCCCACTTACCTTCGCCTCACCCAGAACCACCTAGCATTCAGAAAGCAACTTAAAACGTGGATATTTGACAAGTAATCCTCCTCCCCCCCCTAAGCGCCTTGAGACCCTCTGGGTATGTAGTGCGCTATATAAATTCCTTGACTTGACTTGACTAGGTTTCCACGGGACCTAGCTAGGCTCCCCATTGGTAGGTCTGCCTGTTCATCTATGACTACCTCTGCTAAAGGTTCTTTATCTTCCGTCAGAGAGAACTCTTGGAAGATATTAAGGACTTTCTCCTGGAAATATAGTGGAATCTTGTCACAGAAATCTTGAGAAGGGTTCAACAGCTGTGTCCCAGGAGGCTCAACAATCTCCTTTAGGATTTTGAAAAGCATGCTGGATGAGTTGTCTGTCAACACTATCAGAGGGGCGTCCATTAATGGACCAGAAGTTACAATCCAGGCAATGGTCTGCCTCCCCTGTGCTAAAATTAATCCTATCTACACACCCCCATTGCTGAGAAGCAGGACAAAGCTTAAGAAGGTACGTCCTAGAGTAACTTATTCCAGGGCTTATTCTATAGTATTTTGCTAACCCAATATCTCATAGAAATACACACAAAGTGAACAAAATAGAAAAGTTGATGAGAATTTAAAGCAAGCATCAGAAAAGCCAACAGGTCGGGCTTTCCATGTAGAGCTTGTGTCTTTCTATGCAAACAAATGGTTGGCCATGAGTACTGGGCAGGAGAGCTGCGTCGGCGAGCCCGATGGCATACTTGTAGTCTCGCAGGAGAGATTTCTGCATGGCCTTTTCCCGAGAGCAGAGGTCTGCCCGTCATTTCCGGTTCTTGCCTTTGGCCTAGGTGCCTTAGCGCCATGAGCTCTTCCGAGAACCATGTAGCCAAGGGATCACCATTTTTAAATAGAGCAATGATGTCCAATGACTTAGAAATCCAGTTGTGAAAGCCCTCTGCCATGAGGGAGTGAGTGATGTGATTCCTGTCTGAGACTGAGGCCAGGGCGGCCCTCCAGTTGAAGGCTGTAACCTTGTTCAGTCTCCTACACTGTATATGTTTGGGGGGGAACCACAGTTGGCTTTAGTGACATGGAGGGGAGTAATGCTAAACTATACCAGCCTGTGATCCACCCAGCTGAGAGGCTGAACTGCCTCAATCTTAAGACTGTTGTGGTTAGCAAAAATACCATCCAAGGTATGGCCAGCCCTATGGGTGGGAGAATGGACAAGTTGTTCAAATCCCATGGCGGTCATGAGGCCAAGAAAGTGAGCGGAGTCCATGTCTAATTTATTTTCAAGGTGGAAATTAAAATCCCCTATGATAGTGTAATGGGTCCTGTTGGCAAATGGTTCGAGACTTTTGCCCAAAGTCTCAAGACACCTGGACCTTGGACCTGGGACCTGGGGAGCTGTATACCAGGAGGCCAGAGAAGTTGTGATTTCCAAATAACTTAAGTCTGAACGTGGATGATACCATAAGAGAGCCAGGGGGCCTTCCAAAAGGCTTAGGTGCATCTAAGGGAGTCCCTTGTCACCAGATCTAGACCAACCCCTCTTCTGTCGGGGCCCTCGCATCTAAGAATGTTGTATCCTGGGGGACAGCATCTGTCAGGTCATGACCCGAGTAATCCTTGGCCCAGGTTTCAGTGAAAAAGAGACAGTCCAGGTTGAGCGTCTAGATGGTAAGGGCAATTTCTGCCTTATGTTTAATCATAGAGGGAGTGTTAATCAGTGCTCCCTTAAAAGGTCCTGGTTTGCAACCTTCCAGGGATTTACACTTGGATGTCTTACTTGCCCCTGAAACCTGGAGCCATACTGGTCATCCCAGGACAGAGGTGCGACCATTAATGGGCAGAATTTACAATCTAGGCAATGGTCTGCCTCCCCTGTGCTAAAATTAATCCTATCTACAAACCCTCATTGCTGAGAAGCAGGACGAAGCTTAAGAAGGTGCATCCTAGAGTAACTTGTTCCAGGGCTTATTCTCAAGTATTTTTCTAACCCAATATCTCATAGAAATACACACAAAGTGAACAAAATAGAAAAGTTGATGAGAAATTAAAGCAAGCATTAGAAAAGCCAACAGGTCGGGCTTTCCCTGTAGAGCTTGTGTCTTTCCATGCACACAAATGGTTGGCCATGAGTCCTGGGCGGGAGAGCTGCGCCGGCGAGCCCGATGCCACGCTGCTGAGCACTGGTCCACTCCTCCTCTCCTGCTGTCATCACACATGCATGAGGCTGTGCTTCCCAGGAGCCACGAGCTGCGATTCACTTTCCTTGAGATGAGGGTCACAACATATTTGCAGTGGCAGGATTGCGGGACCTGCAAACATTACCTTGTTAGGAAATTTTAGACAATACTGCCATCTCTGGGCTGTTGACTCCTTGCCCCCTTGAAGACGTGAGCAGCAGTGCATTAGCCAGTGCTGAGAGGAAAAAAGGAGAGTTCTTTGATGCTGGAGATGACCCGGAGGTAAGGGTTTCTTCCTTGGAGTCAGGGAGGCCCCTCCACTAGACCTGTCCTGCCCAAAGGTTCTGGAGCAAGTGCTTTAGTGATTATATGCTAGGAGTTGGGGGAAGGAAGAGAAAGAGAGAAGGGGAAGAAAAACTTTAGAAAATATAGAAAATAGTGTGTCTATACAGTGTCCTTACAGGAAAGAAATAATATATATTTGTTCTGGGGGCCGGATTGTGAAGCATGTGGCAAATGGTCCTGAGGGGGACCGGAATAGGAGCAGCAGCTTCAGCCCCAACCCTTCAGCACTAACTCAGAAGGCTAAGAGAAAAGCAGCCCAATCACACATTCTTGCGGCCAGGAGAGGAAAACCCATGCAGAAGAGAAACGGGGCTGTGAATATTTCAATGGATTAAATATCTCCAGGTCCATCTTCCCAGGCGCTGGCTTCTTTAGGGTCCTCTCCGGAGTTTGCCACCATTGGCATGGACGCAGGGGACTGAGGATACTGGAAGTGGTGCAGGGTCCGCACAAATGACTGCAAGAAAGGCACTTGAGGAGAAGAATAAAGTGGAAGGGGTGGACAATACACTTAAACATTACCCCTTATTTTCAAAAAAAGTAAAGAAACCCACGAGGACACTAACCTGCAACTTGCATATCAGATGCCTGCTGGAGCATTATCTCAGGACTCCTCATCGCTAGACTGTCTGGAAATCTTGCCTGGTAACAACTCTGATCTGAGGGGGCAGTCTGTGCAAGGGAAAGGTCTAGCTATACTTTCTCATCACCTAGAGATACCAGACTGCCAAGGTCTGTTGCAGTCTTCACTGTACCTGGGTCTCCCGATGGAACCCAGGGTCAAAAAGCTGAGTCTGCAAAATTAGCAGGTAGTTGAGATGGCGATTGAGCATTCCAGGGAGAGTTTAGGGTTTAGTCAGTGCTCAATGGTCTCGACGCACTAAATGCAACAGATTTTCAAGACTATTCAGGGGGAAATACGAGATTGTAAATCCTCTCAGGCTCAAGAGCTTACCTTACATCATCAGAGACTAGATAACAATGAGAATGTGGTACAGCAAATACCAGAGTGATTTAAGTTATTGGAGCAACGAGTATCTGATATCAAAGACCACTCCTTGGCCTGTGAGTCTGACATTGCTTCTCTTCAGAAAAAGCTGCAGGCGTCACAATTAAAGATGAACAAGATGGAAAACTATTCAAGACGATCACATTTTCGTTTCACAGGGATAACGGAGGACAGTGAAAAGACTGATTTGTATTTAGCTGGGTCTGAGCTGAGGTGGCAAAGTGAGCTAAAGAATGATGATGGATTCAACCCAGATCTGTGACTGGGGGGGGGTGAGTGTATCAAAAGTTTCAGCGCTCCACCCATCATCTCCTTGTGTTTGGTTTGTTTTCCGTAAGTTGGCAGGTTATGCCCAGATGTGGGTCCCTTGCTCACTTTGCCACTGGATTCAAGCTAGCTTGGCTGATGAAGGATGTTACCCAGAAACAGGTCCCAGTATGCTTGTTTCCGGTTCAGGGAATACCTGGCTTGGCAGTTCCCGCTGGACTGTTTCCAGGAGGCAGAGGGTCAAGACCGATTTGCAGATAGTTAGGTCTGTACTGAGGTGGCAAAGTGAGCTAAAGAATGATGATGGATTCATCCCAGATCTGTGACTGGGGGTGAGTGTCTGAAAAGCTTCAGCACTACATCCATCATCTACTTTTGTTTGCTGTGTTCGCCCTTAGTTGTCCGGGTATGCCGAGACGTGGGTCCCTTGCTCACTTTGCCACTCGATTCAAGCTACCCTGGCTGATGAAGTGTGTTACATAGAAATCGGTCCCAAAATGTTTGTTTCCAGTTCAGGGAAGATCTGGTTTGTCAGTTCGGGATGAGCTGTTCCCATGAGGCACAGGGCCAATAGTGATTTCCATATAGCTGGGTATGAACTGAGGAGGCAAAGTGATATAAAGAGTGATAATGGATTCAACTCAGTTCAGTGACTGGGGGTGAGTGTCTGAAAAGTTTCATGCCTCCGTCCATCATCTCCTTGTGTTTGCTTTATTCTTGAAGAATGTCTCAATCACAAAAGATAACTTCCAGCAATGTTAATGGTTTTTTCAATGTTTGTAAAAGAGGGGCAGTGTTGAAATGGTTGGGTTCATTCTCCCCCCAGGTGATTTTTCTGCAGGAGGCACACCTTAAGACAAACACCCCCAATTTTCCTCTTATAGGAATTATTCTCAAGCCTATTTCGCCTCAGCCAATAGGGCAGCACAAGGAGAGGGTATTTTATTCTTATCCACACCTGGGGTCCGATTCACCGAACCTACTTAAGACAAATTCCTAAACATACTAACATGTTGGTATTCACAGAAGGCACTTACTCATTTAAGTATTCACAGAAGGCACTTACCCCTTTTTTGTACTCACAGAAGGCACTTACTCATTGATGAGTAAGTGCCTTCTGTGAATACCAAAATGAGTAAGTGGGGTTCTGGAAGCTAGGCGATTTCTATCTGATCCCCAAAGTGGAGGTCTGTGGTTAAGCTTCAGGCAAATTATAGGCTTCCTTAAGAACAAGTATACAATGAATAATGAGATGGAAAAAATAAATTTAAAGACATTCTCTGAGAAGAACCTGAGTGGTGTTGGTAACTGGTATAGGGTTCTACATCAAGGCACGAACAATAAGCTTATCGATGAGATTCTCCCAAACATTTCCCAGGAAACAAATTGCCTTTTTAATAATAAGGAATGGCAGTCATTGTGTGAATTTGGGAAAAAGGCTTTGAGTGTGGCCAATTTCAAAAGAATGTATTTTTTGTTGAGATGGCTGGTGTATTACACTGCCCTTAGACTGCACAAACGGTTCCAATCAACTCCTTATCAATGTTTAGATGTAATAGGGTTGGGGAGGTTATGGGCTCATATATTTTTTAACTACCCTAGACTGCAGCAAATTTTGCGAGGCAGTTTTTAGGTTCATTAGTCGCTGCATGTTCATGGTCATTCTCCCCTCAACGTCGCTGGCCTCATTTAGGTTCTTCCATGCAGTCCTACAACTGACAACATTTCGGCAATACTTTGTATTTATAGAAGTAGCAGTAGCTAGATCTCTGGTGCTGCAAAATTGGAGATCCTTGAAGGTCAGTGGCTTACTAAACTGGACCAGACCTATCAATTCAAAGAGGTTTATGCAAAGAGGGTAGGGGCACTTCGCAGATTCAGAGCTACATGGGAGGACGATGCCAAGACCACACTGAAGTAAATTGAAAAAAGAATAAAAAGAGAGAATGGTAACATAGCTTTTAGATGTTTTTAGCAATGTTTTAGGTCCTTATTTACTCTTAGGATAGGAAATATTTTTTTCTTGGATATAGGCCACACTGGATAAGTATTATTAATTTATGCTATTTATTGTATGATGTAGTATGTGCCTTATCTATTATGGAGTGTTTACAGGTTTAAGTTTATTTTATTTTTGCATAGTTCATTAAAACCATTGCAATACAAAATTCATAAAAACTCTTAAAACATCTATTAAAAATTTTCATAAAAGGAGAAACTCAGCAACAGAGAATGAAACACATGATTGAGAGTGCCGGCCTCTCTGTAGTAAACTCTCATCCTGTTCAGCCATATGCCGTGTCTGAACTTGATCTCTCTCTTGCTGAATGATGTTGCACTGGTATTAGGAAGTCATGTTCCATAAGGTGCCATTTAATCCTGTTGTCCGTCTGCTACTCAGCCTGCGGCTTCGGTGGTTTCTGCCAAATTTGGCATTCTCTGTTCGGCCATCCTCAAGAATTTCACAAGTCTGCAGTTCAGTTGCGTATTTGACGGATTCAGGCAGGCAAGGACCGCTTGCCTTCTAGTGCCAATCCCTCTTCGCTTAAGTTGATCTTTGAGAAGCAATTGGCGTTCCTGTTGCAATTCTTCGCATAGACAAATTACATGGAGGATGTCACCCTTGGTGGCGTGCCCAAGTTGCTTGTCCCAGAGCTCTGAGAGTTTGGTGACTTCCAAGGCTGACCGGAGGTATTTTCTTGCCTCTGAAGTGTCCCTGCTTTGTATGTTGCTCCATAGCAGAGAATTTAGTGTGTTTGTAGTCGCACTTCTTAGTTTGTGGCAACAAATGATGTACGCTCAGTGCCTGGCTAGATATTGTTTTTGGAGGCCAAACTCCAATCTTATTTGTGCTGGAGATGTGTAAGTCGGGAGTGAGAACATTGTTCTATAGGCCTTGACCTGTATGCTGTCCAGGTCCTTGGAGTCCCCTCCCCACATTGCCTCGCTGCCGTATGTGATCGAGGGAAGCAGTTTTGCCTGGATTACCTTTAGGAACGGGGTTAGTGTCGGACCCATCAGTCGAGTTCCCAGATTTTTCATTGTCAAGGCAATCAGTAGGCCTCTCCTTTTAATTTCCTGCCTTTGTTGTGAGAAAGAACCTTCCTTATCAAATGTGACTCCCAGATATTTGTACAATTTTTATACCGCCAAGAAACCAACTCTTCTGTTGTTTTTTTGTTGCTGTATATTGACATTGTACGTGTCTTGCTGAGGTTTATTTTTAGGTGATTATCTTTGGCATATTTCTGCATGCCATTAAGGAGTCGTTGGAGGCCAATGTAAGTGTGGCTGAGTAACACTACATCATCTGCGTACATACTCAATATTTTTCCTCCTATCCTTGGGGAAAGAGAATTACAGCCCTCGAGCACTTTCGAAAGGTCTGCCATGTAAAGATTAAACAAGGTTGGCGCAAGCACGCACCCTTGTTTCAGGCCTTTGGTGGTTATTACTTTTGAGGACAAGTGGGTGCCACTTTCTAATTTCACCTGAACCCAGGTGTCCATATGGAGGAGCATTAGCATATTTAGGGTCGGCTGTAGTAAGCCCCATTGCGCTAGTTTCCCCCAAAGTCTGCCTCTATCAATGTTATCAAATGCAGCGCTAAAGTTGATATAGCACAAATATAAGGGAATCTTAGAGGCTTTTGCTGCGTCAATGTTTAGAGACATGGCAAGAATGTTTGTTGATGTCCCAGTCATTTTTCTGAATCCAGTTTGGTTCAGCGGTATTATCGTGTTTGACTCGGCCCAAAGTGTAAGCTCCTCTAATATAGTACCGGCAAAATATTTTGCCTCGTTGTCAATGAGGGCTACTAAACGATAGTTGTTTGGATCAGCCTTGTCTCCTTTTTTTAAATTGGGACCATCGTCTAGCCCTTCCAAGATTCTGGAATTTTGTTTAGTATTCTGATTTCCAAGAATAGGGGATGCATGATTTCAGACCACTCTTTGTTCTTTGCTTTGTAGAGGGCGGGTGGTATGCCGTTTGGGCCCGGGGTGCCTTCTTTCCTGCCTTTGGCTATTTGTCTTTTGATTGCGTCTAACTGCTGGCACCTCGATGTCTCTGATTGGATGGTGTTTTTCCGAGGGAAGGTTTCACCCCGTGTCTCTAGCATACCCATTTTCCGATTTCCCTCTTTGAAATTGCATGTCCCCATTTGAGTTCCTGGGTTCTCTGTGTCGTCATTGAAGTGGCTGGAGAGATATTTTGTCCAGATCTCTTCTGTGATGTGAGATTTTATTTCTTTGCGATACGGACGCATAAAGCCATTTACTGTTTCCCAGAAGAGGGCGCTGTTGTTGCTCTTGGTGACATATAAAATTTGGCCCATGCTTCGTTTTCGCCCTCTCTCTTGGTATTCCATTTAAATTGCTTTAACGCTGCTCTTTGATATTTCAGCACTGTTCGTAAGCTGATGTTTTTAGGATCCTTTCTTAATTTGCGTAGGGTTGAATTAGCTGAGCTTTTAAGGTTCCGTAATTGTACTCTCTGTTCTTTATTTAAGTTATATTTGCTGCCCCCTGAACAAAGGTTATCTTTGGAGAGAGAGTTAACTGCATGCTTTTTTAGCAGAGTTTTAGCAAAGTGGGCCCAGTGAGTAATGTGCCCAGCTGCAGTCGATGCTTGGCTATTGAAGAGTTGGTGTACAGTTTTGGCTTGAAGATTCATGTTAGCAGACGTGCATTTTATCCTTTTTTGGTTCACGGAATAGATCGGACCCATTGTTATATCTGGCCTGATTAGAGTACGCGTGATTGATGTTATATGACATTCCTGGGGACGATGATCGCTATCGCCCTTATCGCCCATTCTGTACCCGAAGATGTAAGGAAACATCGCAAGGCTCGCAAAGGTATAATCCAGTATGCAGCTTGTTCTAGTCGAGTAAAAGGATTTAACTGGAGGAGAATCTGCCGGAAATCTCCAGTTTAATGCCCATAGATTTTGGTGTTCTAAGTCGTTAAGTAAGCGACTGTTGTGATGTTTTTTCCTATCGGTAGTGACACTTTGCAGGGGAATGTTATGGGCTCTATTTAAAGCCAAGATCTCCTCTCCTTCTGCCGAGCCAATCAGGTCTTGATTTAGGTCTCCGGTCAAAAGGAAGAGTGGGGTTTACATTTGGGTGGCATACTCGGCCAGTTGATTAGTGATTTTGGTTGAATCTTTCACCTTATTTTTTGGAAGTATGTATGAGTTGATTATGCATACCTCCTCTCCTTTCCCATCAAGGCAATTCTTATTTTCACTGCTAGTGTTGTGTTTGAAGTTGCTGATGCTATTGTTGTGGTAAAGACATAGGTAGCCAATCCACCTGAATGGTGGCCAAACCTATTGGTCCTTGAAGCTGGTATAGTAAAACATGTGTAGCCCTTGATGTCCTGAGCATCTTTGAGCCAGGTTTCTTGGAGCGTTAATATGTCGAAGAGGGAGATGTAAGCCAGGAAGTCGAGGTCGTTTATTTTTGTGGTTAGACCATTGATATTCCAGGAGCATAAGCCTAGGATCGGTTCTCTTCCTCTCCTATGATCTCTAATATGGTAGTAGCGTCAGTCCTCTTTTGAGCATAGTATGATGGTGCAAGACAGTGTTTCCCTTAATGGGCCTTGTGGTGAGTCTGCTGCTGCCGCCAACCGTAAGTCTGGTCGATCCCACGGGGTATTTACGCTCCATTTTGGTGAGCTTCCCCGGGTGCCTCTGAGCACACTGGTAGGGTGAGCCTGATGTATCTATGGTGGTAAACTCGGCCTGCTTAGAAATGGCAAGGGGTAAGCTGGTTTTGTAAAAAGGGCGACCCTAATGCCCCAGGTGTGGAGTAATTCCTGTTCTGCCAAGATTGTGTCTGCTATATTACTTGAAGTCCAGGTTGTCTTGGTTGCCTCCAGACTTTGAGGATTGGCTGCAGATACAAATTCTACGGAAAGTAAGTCCGTTGAGCTTATACCCTCTAGCTTTGGAATTAATTTAATTATTCTGCGGATGTTGCCGTGATTTAAGAGATCCTGTTGTCCCTTTGATATGTATTTGGGGTGGAAAATCAAGATCTCTGTTGACTGGCGACTGGTTTCTGGTTTTTGTTGTTTCGTTGATAGTGAGTGTATTGTAACCATTGGATCTTTGTGTGGTGAATCTTCCTTGGTATCCAGGCGCATTCTTGCTCCAGCTGTTGACGGGGTCTTTGTGATTGCTGTCGTTGTTGTGTGCCTAAACGAGATTTGTTTTGCTTCTATCCCCTTATCATGTGGCCGTTTTGCCAGTGGGTTCGATGTTGGTCTTAACATGGGATATGTGCTCATAGCATCTGTTTCTCTTGGCGGCACGTCCTGGTTTAGCCCTGTTGTTAATCCAGAGATTCCCCATCTGTCCCCTGCATGGGGAATGAATTTGGGGATTTTTGCTTTGCTTCAGATGGGCTTATTGACTCTGAGTTAGACGTCTGACCGCCTGCTTGCCCTGGAGAGGTGACTTCGTTGTTTGGGGCCCTTCGGTGTCTCCTAGAAATTTGACGGTGTTGCCCTTGACTGGTCTTTCTTTCCACTGTCTGCTTTAGAAGACGAGCAGATCTTCAGTGTTATTGATTTTTTGTCTTCATTTTTTACCTTTGAATCATCAGAGCTTGTGCTTCTTCTGTTTGTTTTTGTTGTTTTTCGGGAGTATATCCTACCAAGTTTGCCTGATGTGTTGGCTCTGCATTGCTAATGTTTATTGTGTGTTTTTCCTGAGAGCCAGAAAAAATGTGCTTTTTGGTTCCGCCCTTTTCTGTTTTGTTGGCGGCATTGTTTGGCATTAAGTTTTTGCGGATTCCCGATTCCGGTTTGCACTGTCTCGTTGTTTTTGGCCTCAGTATCGACTTTAAAGCCATTGCCACAGTTTTTCTTACTGGGTGTCCACTCTTCATTTTCACTGGGGCTCCGATCTTTTATTGCATTTTCTGCTGTTGAAATCCTTATGTCGCTTAAAAGACCAGTCAGCATTGAGGGCAGCATAGCTAGTTTATCAACTACCTGGTTGTAGTTGCAGCTGAGGTAGGTGTTTGTTTGTGCTCTCATTATCGAGCTATTTAAGTTGCCCAGTTTTTCGTCAACGCTGGATGTAAAAACTGCCAGAGTATTGAGAAGTGTGAGTTGCAGCTCCACTTTTTCTGATAGATATTGTAGGACATTGACGGCTAGTTAAATTGGATTTAAAAGAGAGGTCCAGGTCCCAGAGTTTTGTTCATCCCTGATTTCCCTCTCATTTTTGCGTTTGTTTGTATTAATGTTGCAGGCTGCCTGGTGAGTGGCCCTGGGAGAGTCCAGTGAGTAGTTGATGGGGATGCTCCCTCTGATCTGAGTTGTAACTGATCCTTCCACAACAATTGGGGTCTATAGGAAATGAGAGGGTCAGTCCGGCAACACTTTCACCAGTGAGGTCAATTTCAATTGAATGTTTGTATTTGAAATTGGGCTCCGAAAGAGACTGTCTCTTTAGCATTGTCTCTCACAGTTGTGGAACACACAAACGCAGGTAGAGAGATAAAACTGCCAGAGAAAACAAGTCTGCCTCACTATACTGAAAAAGAAAGACACATCTATCACCCACCAAAATCACCCAAACAATGGAACAAAGACTACACAGAATGAGACTGAGAAGACACTGGCCTGACATATTTGTACTGCGAGACGTTGGCACCACAATCAATACCATAACTAGAACTGCCTGCATACCAACTCATCAAATGGCAGTAATTAGAGTGTATTACACGGGAGACTACAATCCCTGTATTAAACACTGTTTCTAATTTTCTTATTACAAACGACTTGTGACGTCTCTAAATGCATGTACTATAGAAATGACATAGCCATTCAAATGTAATGGGATATTACAGTTTAATTCAGATGTTAAAATGCTGTAGTCACAGTGAGAAGCCAGGATGAAAGGCAGGTCAAAGAGAACATAGCATGTTTTAAGATGAGTTACATTCATCTTTTTCTAATAGATTGTTATCTTGTTACAAAACCACAAACTGCTTTTGGTGTGTATAATTTAGCAATCCCAATTCTGCTTTTATTCTTCTAGCCGGTAAAGACCATTAAAGATCTGGACACCAAGGATTTATGCTACTTTATTGAAGAGTAATGGTGTGCAAATGAATTGAAAGAAAAAATATACCATATGCCATACAATAAAAAAATATTGTAAGTCACCTCAGAAATCAATGACCTTATAAAGGAATGCACCCTTCGGCCTCATTTCTCTAAAAATCTAAAAGGAAAGGCACTGGGTACTTTATCCCATAAGTACAGCTAAAAAGCAAGTAAAACAGTATTCACCAACCAAGTGCAATTTTAGGGCCTTGAAATAAATACCAGGACAGGGATTCGTTGGCAAGTAAGTAACATAAACTACAAGTAACATTGCAGTCTTGTGAGCTAAATCATACTCTCTCTTCTGGGTAGTCATTGCTTAAACAGCACAGACTTATGTGCTTAGTTGACTGCATTCTCACAAACTGATGTACTGCCACCTGATTCTGCTTCCACTCACTGTACCTCCATATATAGGGAAATATTAAAGACAGTGGCCTGGGAACACAATGTGTTTTTGGAAGCTTCTTGCATGACCTGAGCAAAAAGAACAAGTCATGTACAGAATGCTGAACAAATTAATCATTCACCACCAGTCACAGATCTGGGTTTAATCCATTGTTTTTCTGCTCAACACGCTATCCCAGTGTGGACCCAGCTTTATGCAATTGAGCCTTGACCCTGCTCCTCATGGGAACAGTCCTGCCCGACAGCTGGAATGCCAGAAACAGGTCCTTGGTAGCTTGTTTCCGGTCCAGGGAAGACATGGCTTGGTTCGGGCTGGACTGTTCCCATGAGGCACAGGGTCAGATTGATTTGCATATAGCCATGTCGGAACTGGGGTGGCAGAGGGGGCTAAAGAACGGTGATGGATTAAACCCAGATCTTTTGACTGGGTGTGAGTGTTTGATTGATTCAGATGCTCCGTCCATCACCCTTTTGTACCGCCATAAGTGTGGCAGGGTATGCTCAGATGTGAGTCCCTTGCTCACTTTGCCACTGGATTCAAGCAAGCCGGACTGAAGACGGCTGGAATGCCAGAAACCGGTCCTCGGAAGCTTGTTTCCGGTCCAGGGAAGACATGGCTTGGCAGTTCGGGCTGGACTGTTCCCATGAGGCACAGGGTCAGACTGATTTGCATATAGCCATGTCAGAACTGGGGTGGCAGAGTGGGCTAAAGAACGGTGATGGATTAAACCCAGATCTTTTGACTGGGTGTGAGTGTTTGATTGATTCAGATGCTCCGTCCATCACCACCCCCTTTTGTACCGCAGGTTAGTTTCTACAGCTCATGTCCACAGGTCAGAGTCCTAAATGACCAGCTGATTCAATAAACAGCAGAGACTGATTTGCATATAGCCATGTAGGAACTGGGGTGGCAGAGTGGGCTAAAGAACGGTGATGGATTAAACCCAGATCTTTTGACTGGATGAACTTACATGACCTGGGAACTGTGGTTTTATAAATGGGCCATAGACTGATGATTGGCAGCCCCTTTTATTATATAACATGCAACTGTGCACATGTTGCACCGGTGTGATCACAATGGGGCATTTCCTCATTTGCTTTGGGGTGGGGCTCGCTTCCATGTGAAAGAGATAACACTTTGCCTTTGCTTCCACTCCTTATTACCAAGCTGTCGGGTGGAACACTGAATGTGCACCACATACAGGTGGCGCACTGTCAGTTGACCCACAAAGGTATCCCTGGGTAGGTGGGTACAGATGTGCAAAAGACACCCCCCAAGCATCCTCTTGCAGATGGGTGCAGGAGATTTCTACTTCATTACAGATGCCAGTCCTTCTACAGTGAAATCTCAAATATGCTCTGAGGACAGCGGATTTATGTGCGATTGGGTGCATTGCCCTTGTCTGTACTAGTCAAACATAGGAATGAGTGCACTGCAGCACAATGGTGACAGTGTGCATGATGTGTTGTTTGAGCCCAGTTGTCTTTTGGCAACTCTTAGCCACTTCTGAGACCTGACAGACAAAATTGCTCCCCAAGGAGGCCGTGTAATCCAAGTAATCCGCATGGTGCTGGTGCGAGAAGCTGTCAGTCACATCAATATTACCGGTTTTCCAATAGCGCTGAAGGTCTCTGATTGCTCAAAAAAGACAAAACCCTCATACAGAAACAGCAGGGGAAACGTGAGAATCTTTGCAGAAACTCAGGGGTATGTGTACAAGTATTGACGCTAACGTTAGTTAGCAGCACTTTTCTTACCACCGCGTACCGCTACAAACAATCACCATGGTACAGACATATTTACAATATAGACCTATATGGTGATAGTATTGTATTCCGGCGGGAAATGTTGACGTTAAGACCAATCTCACAGCGATAAAAATCTTGCCGCAAATGTGAAAAAAGTGATGGTCGGCCAGTCAGCGGCCAGAAAAGCTAGCTAATCAGGCATGATGGCACTTTTTCACGGTAAGCTGTCCTCAACCCTGAGGAGGGTTGAGGACAGCCGCCGTGAAACCACAGGGACACGCCCACCGAGTTAGGCCAGGCCCCCCGCTACTCTCGCTATAAAAGCGCGCGCTCTCCTGTCAGCGCTTGATAAAAGATAGAGCTCTTGAGGCGGAAGCCGAGAGCAGGGAAACGCAATTTTTAAGACTACTTTTTAATTATTGTGTGTGTGAATACTGTTGGCTCTTCATTTTAAAGATTGATTTTAAAACTGTTTGAGTGTGTTATAACTGTATTCCCCTAAAGCCTAACCACTGCCCCCTGACAATCGACCCCTCGCGCAGCTGAGCTAGGCGCTGAGGAGGGTTGAGGACAGCTGCCGTGAAACCACAGGGACACGCCCACCGAGTTAGGCCACGCCCCCCGCTACTCTCGCTATAAAAGCGCGCGCTCTCCTGTCAGCGCTTGATAAAAGATAGAGCTCTTGAGGCGGAAGCCGAGAGCAGGGAAACGCAATTTTTAAGACTACTTTTTAATTATTGTGTGTGTGAATACTGTTGGCTCTTCATTTTAAAGATTGATTTTAAAACTGTTTGAGTGTGTTATAACTGTATTACCCTAAAGCCTAACCACTGCCCCCTGACAATCGACCCCTCGCGCAGCTGAGCTAGGCGCTGAGGAGGGTTGAGGACAGCCGCCGTGAAACCACAGGGACACGCCCACCGAGTTAGGCCACACACCCCCTTCCCCCTCATTTAAGAATGTGCTGTTTCCGGAGGCGCAGCGGACGGGCGCAGCGGGCGCGCCGGCGGTGCGCCGAAGGCGCGCCAAAGGCAAGCCCGTCTGCGCCCGTCCGCGACCTGACGGGGCCAGGGGCCACAACCCCTGCCCCCCACACCATCCAGGTCAGGACATACAGCTCAGCCGCCATAAAAAAAGATAAGACCTCCTATTATGGCTCAATGCCCGCACTCCTTCCCTCCAGCCGACCTCCCTATTCAATGCCCTGGCTGCAAACACTCCTTTGACACCAGCGAGGCACCAGCCACGCCACAGGACTACCAGATGTACCTGTTAAACTAAGGGTAATCAAGGGAGGGAGGAGGAATACATGTCCATTTATTTCCCCAGGTAGTATCAAGGTTAATCAAGTGTACCTGTTAAACTGCCGATCTCTTCCTCGGCATAGCATGCAGATATGCCTACTCCTAGAGAACCACAACCCGGATGCCATCTTCTTGACGGAGACATGGCTCACGCCCCATTCAGAGCCAGACATAGTCACCGCCCTTCCCCCTGGGTTCCAGATCCATAGAATGGACCGGACCAAGGGAAGAGGGGGAGGCCTGGCTATCATTCTAAAAGAGAAATACTGCTGCCGCATTTCGACCGAAGCTATTCCCGAATGCGAAAGCATTGCATTCAGAAATGACTTCTCTGCGAACAGCTCCCTTTCTGGTACCCTGATATACCGCCCCCCAGATTCAGGAAAACTGTTCATTAGGTCTCTACCAGATATCATCGCGAATCGGCTTCTAACCCGGGCTAACTATACAGTTCTAGGAGATTTTAACTTCCATTTTGACTCCCCCACCGACCTTGTTGCTAGGGAATTAACAGAGGACCTGGCAGCTCTGCAATTGACTCAGTTGGTTAGGTCCCCCACCCATGAAAAGGGAAACCTGCTCGACCCAATCTTTAGTAACTGCACCGGACTAACGGTCGGGCAACCCACTCACCTCCCATGGACAGACCATTTCCTCATCCCATTTACCTGGTCTACCATCAAACTTCCCTCATTGCCTCCCCGTCCTATAACTAGGAGGAATTGGAAAAAACTTTCCATAGAGCCATGGACAACTATCCTTGAAGACTCCCGTCCACCTCCCTGTACTAACCCCAACCAAGCAAATAACAACTATGAGGGTTGGATCAGAAAATCACTGGACACGATCCTTCCTCTAAGGAAATCCGCTCCCAAGAGAGTACACAAGTCTGCTCCTTGGTTCTCAGATTCCCTGAGAGACCTGAAACGCCTCTGCAGGAAAAAAGAGAGAGCCTGGAGAATAGATTTCCTCCCAGAAAACAAAAAATACTACAAAGAGGCTATTGAGGCCTACAGAAATGGGGTGAGAACAGCTCAGTCTGCCTACTTTGCAGACCAAATAATGGCAGCAAAATCAAAACCCAAGGAGATCTTCCATCTGGTCAAAAAATGCATTACTGTCAATACTGCCCCCCCAGTCCCGAAATCACTAGAGCAATGCAATGAACTTGCAGACTTTTTCCACAATAAAGTCACGCAGATTTATTCTGCTTTCCCGGCAACAGCTAACAATTCAACTAACCAAAGCCCCCTGAATAATTCCCCCCTGCAAAGACAACCTACGCTGGATCATTTTTCCCCACTAAACCTGGAGACACTGCAACAACTGGCAGTCCAAGTCAAATCTGGGTCTCCCCTCGACCCTGCCCCACCAGAAATACTGCTCCATGCAGGCCAAGCCATCTTTCCAGTGGTGCTAGAGCTCCTTAACTCATCCATTTCCTCCTGCACAGTACCAACCGGGTGGAAGAGAGCCATGGTACGGGCTCTGCTAAAGAAACCCACCCTCAATCCAGAAGATCACTCTAGCTACCGTCCGATTTCATTACTCCCCTGGGTAAGTAAAGTGCTAGAGAAACACATAAATACCCAGCTGACACAATTTCTGGAAAGCCATGCACTCCTGGACCCATCCCAGACAGGTTTCAGGCCAAAACATGGTACTGAAACTGCTTTGCTGGCAGTCGTCGAAGAGTCCCGAAGGATACTGGATCAAGGGGGATCAGTGGCAGTGATCCTCCTTGATCTAAGTGCAGCCTTCGACACGGTCAGCCATGCCACTCTGCTGAACCGTCTGCATAACATCGGTGTCGGAGGCGACGCTCTAAAATGGCTGGAATCATTCCTGCATAACAGATCCTTCCAGATCTTTGATGGGGACATAACATCAGTCAGAAAACCCCTAGACTGTGGAGTACCACAGGGCTCCTCTCTGAGCCCTGTGCTCTTCAATGTCTATATGAAACCAGTGGCTGGGCTCGTCGAACCATCAGGCATAAAAATTGTATCATATGCCGACGATACCCAGCTAGTGGTTTCACTGACGCAGGAAAGCACCGGCCACACCTCAGGAAACCTGATGAACTGCCTAGAGGATATAAAAAAGTGGATGACAGGCTCTTCATTAAAGCTGAATGGAGACAAAACGGAGCTCATGCTCCTAGGCACTGCTTCACCCACTTTACTCCCCTCCATGTGGCCTGGATGTTTGGGCACACCTCCCATCCCCAAAGAGAGTGTAAAAAGCCTGGGAGTATGGCTGGATAAAAACCTCTCCTTCTCCACCCAGGCCACTAAACTTTCCGCTATCTGTCTTGGCTTACTTAGAACACTAAGGAAGGTCCTCCCCCTCCTCCCAATGGAAGCAAAACAAGTGGCAGTTCAGGGCCTGATCCAGTCCCGGCTGGACTCAAATAACGCTTTGTATGTGGGGACCCCAGAGCTGTCCATGCGAAAACTGCAGGTCGTCCAAAACTGCGCAGCCCGCACGTTGCTGCAGATTCCGAGGACGCAGTCTGCAAAACCCGCCCTGGTCTCCCTACACTGGCTCCCAGTAAAGCAGAGAGTGGCATTTAAGGCACTATGTATCGCCCATCGAGCTTTCTGGGGGTCTGGTCCAAGGATCCTCAACAAACTGGTTACTCAATACCATCCTAACAGAAACCTCCGATCTACGGAAGCTTTTCTAGCCGTAGTCCCAAGAGTGCGGAGAGCCAGGACCGGAGGAAGGATGTTCTCCTTAAATGCCGCGAAGATGTGGAACACACTCCCGCTACAAATCAGGTCCAATCCCAACTTACTCTCATTCCGAAAGCAGCTGAAAACTTACTTGTTTGCTAGATCCACCTAAGCTCGTTTCCATCACTCATCAGTTCTGTTTTTTATGCCTTAGCGCTTGGACGCCCATTGGGCAGCAATCGCGCTTTACAAATCGCAATACAATACAATACAAGCTGGAAAAATACATTACAAAAATCTTGCAAAGCACAAATAAATAAATGTATTCCTGGAAGAAATTGGAGCATGCTGGACCCAGTTCTGCAGGACACAACAACTCCCCTAACCCTCTTAACGGCCAGGAGCACCAGCCAGAGACCCAGGGGAAGCAGAAGAGGAAAACTAATTTCAGCCAGCAGGAAAATTAGATCCTGATTGTGGAGGTAACAGAGAAACAACACCAGCTCTTTGTCAGCTCCACAGTGTCATTGGGGACCACACATTCGACATGGCACATCATCGTAGTCAAGGTAAATGCAGTAGCAGAGGTCAAGAGGAAAGTGACCGACTGCAAAAAGCACTGGCAGGATGCCAAGCGCAAGACCAAGCAGAAACTGTCCAACAATCGTCAGGCAGCACTGCAGACCTGAGGTGGGAGTCCAGCACCACTGTAGGAGCTGGATGCCTTGGAGGAGCAGGTGTCTACAGTCATCTGTGAGGGGTCGGTGGTTGGAGTCCAGGGTCAAGATAGTGCTGAACATGACCAGCTACATCAGCAAGAGTGTAAGTAAGAACCAGGGACTGGTGGGGTAGGGAGTGGGAACCAAAGTTGCTCCTGTCCAACTAAATACATCTCAGTGCACACCCACACAGTGTGCAGATCAAATTCAAGATCTGGGTCCCTTGCTCACTTTGCTACTGGATTCAAGCTAGTCTGGCTGATGACGGCTGATTAGCCAGAAACCGGTCCCAGGATGCTTGTTTCCGGTATAGGGAAGACATGGCTTGGCAGTTCGGGCTGGACTGTTCCCATGAGTCACAGAGTCAGACTGATTTGCATATTGCCATATCTGAACTGGGGTAACGGAGTGAGCTAAAGAATGATGATGGATTAAACCCAGATCAGTTGACTGGGGGTGCTTGCAATGTTCAACCCTCCATCCATCATCCCCTTTGGTTTTGCTTTGCGTGACATAGGGCATTTGAGCCCAGAGGAAGGCCAGTTGTTCCCAGGAGCCAGGTCTAATGTGGATAGGGCTCAAAGCCCTCATGTGATGCCCCTTACATAATGATTTATGCACAGGGTGGTGACCCCGGATGTTATGCCTCAGGCGATTGGGGATTGCATAATGTGATTTATGTGATGTGAGTTATGCACCCTGATGTATGCCTATAATGATGTTTTTGCTCATGAGGGTATTGCATAATGTGTTTATGCTTGTGAGGCCTAATGCGTAATGTGTTTATGCTTAGGAGGGTGTCTAAAGCTAATGTGGTTATGCCTAATGTTATGCTATGATACTTTAGGAGAGTGTCAATGCTAATGTGATAATGTTTAGGTCATTATTGTACCAGTTGTTACTGGTTGTGTTTTGCATTTACTTACCTGTTCTGATGGTTCTGACTGTGGCCCAATTGGCCTGGTCCTGTATATAATCCCCTTTAAATATTGCCTGTGCCAGTTGGTACAGTGTAAATGTGTGATTATGTTTCTAATGTGTTTATGAGAATACAAAGGCTATTTTTCATACAACCTTGTGTAGAGTTTCTTTTGTGGAGTGCCTAGTGTGTTGCTGCTGTGTGTGTGTGTGGTGCAAATGCTTTACATTGCCTCTGGGACAAGCCTGACTGCTCGTGCCAAGCTACCAAGGGGGTGAGCAGGGGTTATCATCAGTGTGTAACTCCCTTGCCCTGACTAGAATGGTGGTTTCTGCCTGGCTTTAGCACAGCCTTAGCCAACAAGAAATCCCATTTCTAACATTGGTTGTCAGCGGTGAGGATAGGACTTGCGTTTGCGCAGTACCAAAGTGACAACTGGTTACACTACAAACTCTGCATTTAGATATTCACAGGTTTGGGGATTATTTTGCCTGATTTTGTTTTCTCCTCAAGAGTGTCACTTTTAAATGGTGGTTTTGCGCTTTTATGTTGGTGGCTAAAGAGAGAAAATGACAGGGCAGGGACGCCAGTAGGTGGAGAGGATCTCATAGATAGAAAGTCCCTTGCTGGGTCCAGTGCCTTTCCCTTTCCCTGTCCTCAGAGTTGTGGGTGGGTAGGAGGGAAGAAAGTGAGTATGGAGGATTAACATCTAGCTCTGGAGGGTAGGTTATCCCCTGAGTGTAGTTGGAGTTGTCTGGATTCGCCAGTAAGGGTGGGATCCAGTGGTGGCAGCAATATGGAGTCCAGTGGCGGAAGTCCCATTCGCCGTTCCCAGAGTATGGTACCTGGTTCCCAGTAAGAGGGGTACAGGTTGAGATTCAGGGGCAGTAAGAAACTGTCTCACAGTTTTGCGGGGGTTTGTGGATGAATGTTTTGATCCACTGGATAATTGGGTGATGGTTAGCACAGCAAATGATTTTGAAGGGCTGTTTAATCTGTTTGTCAGAGAGCACCTGTTCAGTAATTGTTTTCCGGGGTCGCGCCAACACCAGTTGGAGTGTGATTTCTCTGATCCCAGGGAGCTTGCACAGGAGGCAGACCTCTGGCTGTGTGCTAGAGGGTCTGAAGAGGCATTGGGGAGTGATTCCAAAAGTAGTGGATTGGGTAACTTTCGGTCCTGTGTGGTGGAAGAGGTTCAGTGTAGCCCAGCTAGGTCCCAGTGTAGTGGGAGGGGTGAAGGGCCTCACATCATGTCTCAGTGGAGAAGGAGTGAGTGTGGGACTGTGTGTCCGAAGATGCCAGAAACCCAGTGTCAGGGCCTGGAGGGTTCCCTAAGGGAGTGTCAGGTCGGGGCCTAGGTTATACTTGTAGGCCATTTGAGAAGGATCTTCTAGTGTCTGGAGAACGTGGAGTGTCTGTAAACCAAGCTCCAGTGGTTCTGGTGTCTGGCAGTGCCGCTCCAGTTGGGAAGGTGCAGAAGTCCAGAGTGAGGGGTGAGAGGGGATGTGCTCTCCAGTGGGAGAACCAGTGCGTCAGGGACCAGCCAGAAGGGCTGAGTCTCCTAGAAGTGACCATGGCGACACCACTTCTGTCCTGGGGGATCTTTGCGCACTGTCAGATGGACAGGGGTCGGGAGATCTGTGTCAGGCAGACTGTCACACAACACATTAGTCATGTGTTACCCTCGGGGGGATACTATGTGCATCCCCAGAAGTCCTGGTGTGCCTGGCACGTGCTCAGCTGCAGGGTTCAGCCCCAAGGTTGGGAGGCCAGGTTCAGGTTCAGCCTGACCTGGAGGGAAGGGCATCTGTAATCAGTGTCCTGACCAGTTTTGGCTTCCAGGGGTACCGCTCCAAGGTGGGAGAGTACAGAACTCTGGAAGGGGGTGCAGAGGGAGGGAGTCCTTGCCTCTGACCCTGGAGAAACCTGAGCCTTTAGACCCTAGGTTGGGAGACTTGGAAATTATGTGATCGAGGGGGAATCCCTGCCAAAGAACACAGCTGAATAGACTCAGGAAATGATCTGCCATTTCTGTGTGTCTGGGAGCTGACCTACAGTTTGCTCTTTCTGTTGAGGAAGACAACTAAGGGACTTTGCTGTGTGATATGTCCCCCCTGCTTGAAGAGGAACTGTGCTGTGTGATTTTTGTTTTTCTGAAGACAAGCGTCTCCGATGGTCTGAGTGAGCTGGCCTCCTGTTAGGAAGATTCAGCTGGTGAGTGAGTGGTGTTCTGAGGTTGCCTCTCATAGGAGGAGAGTGTGGAACCCTAGAAGAACAGATGGGGGGAAGAGAGCCTCGCCCATGAATTCTGGTCATCCTGAGAGTGCGGACCCTAGGTTGGAGGATCAGTGGCAGCTTGAAACTGCACTGATGAGAGGAAGGTTACTATGTGCTAGGGGTTACTGCCCCCCACTGTGTGAATTGGCAAGGACCAGTGAAATCTGGGTGACCTAGGGCCTGGTCCTGGCTGTGGACAGCTAGGGAGTACCAGTGGGATAGCCTAGTTGGACCTGAGAGCTTTTGACAGAGGGAACCACGTGGGTTCAGAGTGGCATAGAACTGGAGGGTGTCCCTGCAGTTGCAGGCCCGCGTCCTTGTTCTATCGCCCAAGGCAGGGAAGCCATTCTAGGTGATGATTGGTCTACCCTGCGTTTTGGCTGGACTGGGGTTGTGTTGGACTTGGCCCTTTTTGGAGGGTCATAGCTAAACTTTTTGCCTTTCTCCTAGCCTTTTTTCTGACATGGTGTTGGTGGTTTTAGGCCTCTGGGCTCTTTAGCACTGCTGTCGAGTGTAAAGTGCATGTGTTCTCTGTGTTAAATATGGTTCGATTGTTCTACGCCTGTTTGGCCTATTTAGTATACCTGGCAGTCCCTTGTAAAGTGGTATCTCAGATACCAGGGCTGGTAAATTAAATGCTATTGGTGGGCTTGCAGAACTGATTGCGCCACCCACCAAAGTAGCCTTGCAAACCTACCTCAGGCCTCTGCCATTGCATGGTCTGTGTGCGCAGTGTCACTGCCGCTGTGACGTGGCACCTAAAGTGTGTGCCATGTGTGTGAACCCCCCCCCCTTTTACTGCATGTCAGTCACCCCTAAGGTAGGCCCTAGCTAGCCCTATGGTCAGGGTGCATTGTAGGTAAAAGATAGGACATGTACCTGGTAGCGACAAACAGCCATTGTGGTTTCTCACTACTTTGGGGCTGCCCTCCAATAGGAATGCATTGGGGATTCCCTGATAAGTCTTTCAGTGGCAATCCCTGATATGAGAGGTGTAGCGTGGTCAAGTTTGGTATGTTTGGAATAGTGATAATAAATGCTACGCAATGGTGTGCGCAGATTTATTATAACTATTTTAGAAATGCCACTTTTAGAAGTTGGTATTTCTGTGTAATATGTGTCTGCCTGCCTGTTGTGAATTGCATGTCTGGCTCTTGAGTGACAGGAGCTGGTGATGTGTGTGTGGCTCCAGGAGGGGCAGGTGAGTCAGTGCTAGGTTAAATGGGACATCTACATTTTGAGTAATGGGAAGGGAAGTCCCTGAACCCCTGAATTGTGGTTTGCCTAGTGTGTTGCTGCTGTGTGTGTGTGTGTTGCGCAAACGCTTTACACGTTGCCTCTGGGATAAGCCTGACTGCTCGTGCCAAGCTACCAAGGGGGTGAGCAGGGGTTATCATCAGTGTGTAACTCCCTTGCCCTTACTAGAGTGGTGGTTTCTGCCTGGCTTTGGGGCAAGCCTTAGCCAACCAGAAATCCCATTTCTAACAAGCTCCATTCCCAATGTCGCACTAATGCATGCTGTTTTGCTACATGTCACCTTGACGCTATGCATTAAAATGTAGTCATCCACATCAAAGCATCGACATGTGTTATATAGCTAGCAGTATTATATTGTCATCATTATCCAAGACACATTGACATGCATGAAAAGTGGCCCTTAGGTAAAGTCAACAGTGGCAGTGAACATGTGTACCATCAGTAAGGTCTGTAAACATCCTTCCACAAACAAGGGCATCCAATTACCCTGAGCAGAACAGTATTTATCATCCATGTGTCCATCCGAGAGGAAAGCCCCCATCGCCATGCCAATGTCACTTTCAGTGATGTTGGAATGGCAATAAGGACTTCGATCCCTTTACAAGGAAGCGTAAAGCGCTGCCTTGTAATCAAGGTTCCCTTACACACTTCACCTAGCGTGAAAGGGGAGGGCAGTGGGTGTTGTGGTGGGTGTCCCTTCGCAACACCCATTGAAAAACATGCTGGCCCCTATTCACAAGGGTGGTGTTAATAGGAGGCTGTTTAAAATGTAAGACCAACCAAAACCTAATCTTAAAAAGGCAAACAATTAGAAATGCTTCAGGTTTCATTGTTTTTGCTGTTCCCATGTGTGCTGCGTTGTGCAGCACACATAGAAACAGCAAAGTGGCATTCATCATTAATGTGCAGGAAGGTTTTCCTCCCTGCACATAACCAATCTTCCCCTGAACCCAGACACCTTTGCACTATGTTGCAATAGTGCCTGCATTGGAGCTAGGCTGATAGGTTAAGAGGCAGTGTGGGGGGTATGAGACGGTGCACAGTCAAAATATCGATTCCCTAATATCGACCTACAGTAATATCGAGTTGTAAATATCGAAGGTGAAGAATATCGAGGTCAAGAATATCGTTGGACAGAAGATCGACCCTAAGGTAAGTAATATCGATTTTTTGTATATCGATGTAAGTAATATCGAAGTTAGTAATATCGATATCAATTATATGGATGTCACTAATTTCGATGTTACTAATATCGATATTTGTTTGTTGTTATGTATTTTATTATGTATTTTATATGTATGTGTTAAATGTTCTTGTTAAGTATTTTATTTGTTTTAAATTATATGTGTACTATTTATTATATATTAAAAATGTTATTTGTAATTAAATTTTATGTTTTAGTACTGGAGCGGGTTTTGGGTTTATAGGGGATCAGGGTGGGAAGTAATTTAATTATATTAAATTAATTATACATTTTTAGTAATTGTAAATTAATTTTCATAAATTTTTGCGTTTAAGTTCTGTAGCGGGTTGTGGCTTTATAGGGGAATTGGGTGGGAAGTAATTTAATTGTAATTAAGTAATTATTTATTTTTGATTGGTATTGATAATTATTTTATTTCTAATTAACTATTAATTGGAAATTAATTATTTTAATTGGTAATTAATATTAATTGGTAATTAAGGTTTGTAATTTGTAATTAAATTTTTTAATTGGCAATTAATTTTTTTAATTGGTAATTAAGGTTTGTAATTGGTAATTACAATTTTTAATTGGCAATGAATTTTTTTAATTGATAATTAATTTTTTGAAATTGGTAAATAATAATTGTAATTGTTAATTACTTTTTATTAATTGGAAATTTATTTTATTAATTGGTAAATCAGTTTTTGATAAAAAATACTTTTTATTCAAAAATGAATTTACTGTTTACCATTTTTTAATTGTTAATCAATTTTTAATTATTAATATAATTTATGTTTCGAAAAATATTTTAGTGTTCAATATTATTTGGTTATTTATATTTATTAATTAATATTTATTGGTATTTATTGTTAATTTGTTGTTAATTAATTATTTAATTGTAATTATGTTTTTAGTAATTATCAATGGGGATTAGCAAATGATGTAGTTATTTAAAAGTAAAAAATGTTATTATTTTATTTAGAACAATTATTTATAAGTATGTTATATTTAACTTCTACACTATCCAATGCTTTCCCTACTGTTGCACTCTCTGGAGTGGGAATAGTAATTTTTACCCCTACGCTATCCAATGCTTTCCCTACTGTTGCATTCTCTGGAGTGGGAATAGTAATTTTTACTCAAACGCTATCCAACGCTTTCCCTACTGTTGCACTCTCTGGAGTGGGAATAGTAAGTTTTACCCCTACGCTATCCAACGCTTTCCCCACTGTTGCATTCTCTGGAGTGGGAATAGTCATTTTTACCCCGACGCTATCCAACGCTTTCCCTACTGTTGCACTCTCTGGAGTGGGAATAGTAATTTTTACCCCTACGCTATCCAACGTTTTCCCTATTGTTGCACTCTCTGGAGTGGGAATAGTAATTTTTACCCCTACGCTATCCAACACTTTCCCTACTGTTGCACTCTCTGGAGTGGGAATAGTAATTTTTACCCCTACGCTATCCAACGCTTTCCTTACTGTTGCACTCTCTGGAGTGGGAATAGTAATTTTTACCCCTACGCTATCCAACTCTTTCCTTACTGTTGCTTTCTCTGGAGTGGGAATAGTAATATTTACCCCTACTCTATCCAACGCTTTCCCTACTGTTGCACTCTCTGGAGTTGGAATAGTAATTTTTACCCCTACGCTATCCAACGCTTTCCCTACTGTTGCGCTGTTTGGAGTTGGAATAGTAATTTTTACCCCTACGCTATCCAATGTTTTCCTTACTGTTGCAGTCTCTGGAGTTGGAATAGTAATTTTTACCATTACGCTTTCCCTACTGTTGCACTCTCTGGAGTGGGAATAGTGATTTTTATCTCTAGGCTATCCAACGTTTTCCCTACTGTTGCACTCTCTGGAGTTGGAATAGTAATTTTTCCCCCTACGCTATCCAACGCTTTGCCTACTGTTGCACTCTCTGGAGTGGGAATAGTAATTTTTACCCCTACCCTATCCAACGCTCTCCCTACTGTTGCATTCTCTGGAGTAGGAATAGTAATTTTTACTCCTACGCTATCAAACGCTTTCCCTACTGTTGCACTCTCTGGAGTGGGAATAGTAATTTTTACTCCTACACTACCCAATGTTTTCCCTACTGTTGCACTCTCTGGAGTGGGAATAGTAATTTTTCCCCCTACGCTATCCAGCGCTTTCCCTACTGTTGGACTCTCTGGAGTGGGAATAGTAATTTTTACTCCTACGCTATCCAACGCTTTCCTTACTGTTGCACTCTCTGGAGTGGGAATTGTAATTTTAACCCCTACGCTATCCAACGCTTTCCCTACTGTTGCACTTTTTGGAGTTGGAACGTTTTATATAATAAATTTTAAAAATAATAAAAGTATATTTAATTTTTTATTTTATTAAACATAATTCTTTACTTTTTATTTATGTTTTTGTTTTATGTTTGTAAATGTATTTGTAATGTATAATATTACCTCCACAGAGACCTAGGCATTATTATTATTATATTCTTATGTAGCGCCAGATTCGACCCCCGAAGGGGTATCTCCGCGCTTGCCTTGGGAACCCGTCCTGGCTTTTCCCTGTGAGATAGCCCCTACAGGGCATCCCCAAGGTGAAAGCCAGGCATCCCGCCGCGGGGGGGGGGTCGTTGTGGAGATTAAGCAAGCTTAATGCCCAGAGTTGCAGAGTGTGAACCCATGATTAGGTCAGGCACCGAAGCGAGAATTATCGAGTCCATGGACATTTGAGCTCAAGACCCTGCCGCGTCGGGAATTGAACCCTGGTCCCGGGTCTGACCTCTGCTTCAGGGTCTGCCTGCTCTAACCAGTGAGCCACACTTCTCCACTTCTCCATTGAGATGTTGGACGACCATCTCCTCAAACTCAACAGGAAATACTACAAAGGATTAGATCAAAAGGAAAACCCACTGATCAGGAAACTCGCAGACATCTCTACAAACCCATTTGACCGCTACCCGCGTCCCATTGAAGCGCTAACCTTGCGAAACTGAAACAACAACGCAGCATCCAAAAACTCATCACTGCTTGAAGGCAAACGCCGGCAGGTACGCAAAACTCACCGCTGCAAGACGGCATAATCGCCTCGGCAAGCAACCAAAACCCTTTCGCTGCCAGATGGCATAATCGCCTCGGCAAGCAACCAAAACCCTTTCGCTGTCTGATGGCATAATCACTGTGGTAGGCACCCAAAACTCAACACTATCAGAAGGCACTAGGTAGACAAAGATGAGACTCCATGAGGAAACATGCTGACAATTCTGCAAACTCAATTGACTGCTACCCGCGGCCCATCACTGAGCCATGTGATACAACCTCAACTGTGACAAAGCGTCACACATCAATAAGACAACCTAAACAGCGACAAAAAAATTCAAAATGAATGTGGAGTAATGAGGCTATTGCCTCGGTATCCAAAAACTCATCACTGTCAGAAGGAATCTGACAGACGAAAACAAGACAGACAGGCCTTCCTTATTTCTCTGGGCTTCACAGCAAGCAGTGAAAGAGCGTCAACCATGCCTGAACCAGCCAAGTCCACTCCGGCTCCCAAGAAGGGCTCCAAGAAAGCTCTCTCCAAGCCTCCCAAGAAGGATGGGAAGAAGCACAAGAGGAGCAGGTAGGAAAGCTATGCCATCTACATTTACAAAGTGATGAAGCAGGTGCACCCGGACACCGGCATCTCCTCCAAGGCCATGGGCATCATGAACTCCTTCATGAACGACATCTTCAAGCGCATTGCTGCAGAGGCTTCCCGCCTGGCTTACTACAACCAGCGGCGCACCATCACCTCCCGGGAGATCCAGACCGCAGCGCGCCTTCTGCTGCCCCGAGAGCTGGCCAAGCAGGGCGTGTTGGAGGGCACCAAGGCCGTCATCAAGTACACCAGTGCCAAGTAAGGCTTCCAGGCGCATCCCCATCAAACACAACATGGTAGATCATGGAGAGCATGAGCGGATGCAGGCTTCCCAATTGGCTGCCATGGCTGCCTACCACAAAGACATTGCTGGAGTCTTGCATGCCCTGCAGCTTATCATCCCTTAAGTGATGCTTCATCATTTGGCACAGATAAATGCTTATGCACTTTCAACATCCACCTCTTACTCCCTGATGTGTCACTGCTTCACAGTGGTTCTGCCAATCCTCCATCAGGCCCACGGGAGGCACTTGACAGATCAGAGGAGGAACATGTGGATGAATCAACAATCTGACAAAAAAGTCAGAAGTAGCATTCATCTGTGTCAAAAGGATAGTTTCTGCCAGGTCTTGTGCTTAGCATCATGCCTCTGAACCTCATCTTCCACTGTCCTCTGAATGACTCTCCTACAATCACCTTGGATTTTATTATGGACTGCCAATATAGCCATTGTTCCCAATGACACTGTAATCAGCCTGCTGACTGAACTCGGCCTCTTCTTCAACATTCATCTTGACATGCTCCCACCCAAGGACTCTGTTTGACCCTCCGCTGGACAAAGACACAATGAGGGTGTTGTCTAAACCACTGGGCAATTCTGCTACCTCAGTGAATTCACATGTAAATGAAAGCACGTATGTCACTAAGATGTGTGTTGCCTGTGAACATTTATATTAAAACGTGCCAACAATGCATGGTCAGTTTAGCCACCACTACAAATAGAAGACTTTTGGAAAAGGGAATCCGCTAACTCTGTGTCCCTGATAGGCAGTGAGAAGCCCGGACATGTGTGAATCTACCAATGCTCATATCTCAAAGAGAACGCTGTTTCAGGAACTTCCAGTAACATTATGCTCAGGATGTTGATCGTGACTTGGAACAATACTCAAGTCAGTGTCAAGCCACATGAGGTGGCTCAACCTTTCTGTGCAAACAAGGAATATTTAGAACATGTACTCATTGTCAATGAGGTGGACAATGGTTGTTTAGATGGGTGTCATGTCATGACACATGTAAATACAGTTCCCTAAACATGTTACATATGAATTAAAAGAAACCTAGCTGTAAGAAGAAGAATGGGGTATGATAGAATCTGTCAAAGTGTGTTTCTGGAAGAAATCCTAGCACTGTTGTGCTGTAAAGCCCATCACAACATCCCTTGCCCTACACCTGTATGCAAACTATTTTGTAATATTGTCCACAATGTACAAGTCTGTGATAAAACATGTACAGAGGCTTTAGGATGACTAGTAAATAATACAAAGCACATATCTCCTGCACTCCCACATGGAAAGGGAAGCTTCTGTGGGGACCGGTGCTATAAAAGATGCCCCTAAGTATCCTAACAACATACCAACATCATGTAACCAATGCTGTGGGAGTGCAAGGCCTACAGTGCATCATTTGTATATCTGCACTTTCAAAATAGTATCATAGGAATACTAACTCATCAAACCACTCCAAAACAATCTTGAAACTGAACTTTGCTCCCATACATATCAATCATTTTGGTTCACTCACATTCAAACTG
Source organism: Lissotriton vulgaris (assembly GCF_964263255.1). NCBI lineage: Eukaryota > Metazoa > Chordata > Amphibia > Caudata > Salamandridae > Lissotriton > Lissotriton vulgaris. The sequence goes on along the minus strand of NC_141691.1, from coordinate 439,741,536 downwards.
CAGATTGATGGTACCCTGTTCCTCTGAAGATTGAGTAATTACATTTGTAGACATTAAAACCTATTGTGGAGGTGATGCATTGGTTGTAATCAACTACAAATTCACCAGTACATGTCAACACATCAACAATCATTGACAGTACAAGCCACTAGCCACTCGGATTTTATTTAAAAAAAGACACTCTTAATAACCTAAACTAATACTAATGACTTATCCTAAACTACACCAATCTAACTTGTACTAATATAAACCCACACTAAACCAACTAGCTTACTGTCATGAACAGGAAGACGGGGCCAACAACAGTCTTCTTGTTTTACAGGCTCGCCCCGACAAAACAGGAAGTCAGGCAGCTTGCAGAAGAAAGGAACTTCAGCCGTACATCAGCCCATCGGGAGAAGGGTACGCAGCAACTACAGAAGAATATGGATGCAGAGGGGTCAGGTTTGCATCAGAGGGAACGTCCACTGAAACCCAGAAACAAGTCTATGTTGGGTCTCTGGAATGCGGAAGCCCTGAGAAGTGCAAGCATTCAGCCAGTGTCCTAGGAGAGGGATCTGGGAGCACGGAAGAAGCAAACTCAGAAGAACTGAAAACAAAGAAAAGTCCAGCAACGCCAGTAGAAGAAGGAACACACCCTGTCAGCCGGTGGTCTCCTACTCCTGGCCACGTTGAATCACTGACATAATATCAACAGATACAATATCGACCTACATTTTTATCGACACAAAAATATCGACAACACTAATATCGATACCCTATACTTTTTTTAAAACCGTTCCGACTGACACGGACCAGGACTGTATTCCGACCGACATGTACAAGTGATGTACGACCGGCGTAATATGATGTAATGCGTCTGAAACACAACTGACTCACACAGAGCACAGAATGTATGACCGACACGTACGGAAACCAGTGATTCGGCCGTAACAGAGCCCAATGCGACTGACTCATTCGCGAACGACACTACTTAGCCCAGCATCCGCGTAGCACGACAGACTTGTACGCGATTGATGCCACATAGTCCAGCATCTGCGCAACAGACTCATGCGCGCTTGATGCCACAAAGCCCAGCATCCGCGCGACGCGACAGTCTCATATGCGATTGATGCCACATAGCCTAGCATCAGCACAACACAACAGACTCATATGCAAACAAAGCTAAATAGCATAATATGAGTGTGATAGACTCGGATTACCCCGCAATTGCCGCTGTAAGTGTCCGACCAGGTCAACTGAACATCTCCGTTATGCTCAACAAAGCAAATAGAAAGACAGAAAACGACCAAACAAGCATTGTAAAAGTAAAAAACAGACACACCCACAATCCCACCTACATAAAGGGTCAAAATTCCTACCAATGATCCTTTGCAGATTCCACAGACAAGCCAGCAGTGAATACTACCACACTGCACTGAGAGACACACTCATAACTCCCCCACCACACAACCTTTACACCAATAGCACCAAACTAAAAGCACACTCACAAACACCCAGCTTCACTTATACTCACTAACCCTCATGTTCACGCTCACACCCACATCCATCTCCACCACCACCCATCATCATGCCCTAAAGAAGAATCCAAAGTTCACAGATAGTGAGTTGGAAGTCATTGTAGATGAAATTCTCAGAGTAGAGCTACCGTTATTTGGCACATTGGCCCAACAGACCTGCATGTTCAAGAAAACCAATATGTGAGAGAGGATTGGTAATAAGGTGACCGCACAAGCAACTTGCCTGCACACAATGGACGATATCAGGTACAGGTACTATGATGTGCGAAGGAGGGTCAAGAAGCTGATTGGCAGCGAACATGCCCTGAGCCAGCAGACCAGCTGTGGCCCTCCTGCAAAAACTATGCACTTCACTTCCTGGGTGGAGAAGGTGTGAGCCATACTTCCACCTGAGGGCATCCAATGGAATATCATGAATACCAGAGCCTGGTGAGTACATAAACAACTAGTCAAAATTGTGAGGCAATACACACCCACAGACATCACTCTCAGGGGGTCAGTGAAACCATTCACTGTTAGCAAAGCCATATCAACCCAAAGCTAACTATCCTGTGATGTGTATGCTAGTTAGATAAACACAATACCTGCAATCTCAGAGTAAAATGTAACTATGTCATAACATGTACAAACTTGCTAACATATACAGCAAGGCTTTGGCTCAAAACACCAACAAACACTGTCAGCCATTTTGGCAGAACAGTTCCGCTCACTCTCAGGGAAGCTGGGTCACAGCAAGGTAGCTGACATATGGGGCTGATGTATAAATTGTTCGCACTCCCAGCCATCTTTACTGTAAATTTCAACTCCCTGTCTGGGGATGCATTGTCCTAGAGGTACCCCCTGGGCTGGCTGGGAAGTTGTATGGAGTACAGGAAAAGTGGTGAGATGCAGACATAGCACACATCAATACACACACAAAGGTACATATACATAATTGAAAAGGGATACCTGACAGTGAATGTAATGGCCACAGAAAGATAGTGGACACTGTTGCATGATGTCATTTACACAAAGCGTTGTTGTGAGCTGCTTTCCACTCCTACAACCTGCAGCGTTCTCGGCTTTCATGCCACTACACTCCCCTCATTGTCAGTGACACTGTCCACACAAGGAGTAATCTAGACTGGGATGGAGGAGGCATACAACTTACAGCAGCATAACACAGACACACAAACCTCTGGACCTCACTGTTATCAGCATGGAAAAGCAAGAAAGCAGCCATGCTTAACTCCTCTTTCCATGGAGGACATGGACAAGATAAATTACACCATCACGTACAAAGCTCAGCAGCAACCTCATGTGCAATGGTATCACAATCACATGAGTGCTATGAGATGAGAACTAGGAACACATAAAACAAAATAGTATATCTCAATTCATCACATACATACCGGATTGTGACTATGATGTGAGACACACCAATGTGACGGATAAAGATATGCACAAATGCCTGCACACATACACAAATCTTGTCACACGTTGTAAGAGGAAGTTCACTAATGTCATTGTTAAAGCACAAATGTAGCAAAAACTACACACCTGTGTCTGGCACTGGGTGGCACTTGAGTTTCAATGGCTATGTACAGTCAATGAATCAATACATGAGTATCTCATGCACAAAGCTCTACATGCTGATCACAATGCTTCACTCTGTCATTACAATGTCTTTAACCAATATGGGCCTCTGTCTGTGAAAATTGAGGACAATGCAATGTACATACACTCATCATGACACTCAATAGCAACTGTAATGTGTGTGCAAAGCTACAACATACACTGTGTGTTTCTCCCACCCAAGGGCCTGGTGGGGACACTGCAGGAACAGAACAAGAATCCAAGTCCCAGACTCCGGTTGACACTGAGCTCTCCAGTGTGGATGTTTCTCAGTCCTCTTTGGACAACGATGAGAAAACTGGTCCTGCCGGTGTATATTGGCTTGCAGCACCAGCAGCTGTAACTCCAGCACACCCTGCAACCACTCCTGCTACATCTGCCAACAACTAGATGACCTCTATCATCACGGACATACCAATGCAAGAAGACACAGATGGCAAAGCTACACAGGGTACTATGGAGTTGGCTGACAACAACACCACTGTCAACAGTGAAGGAGGCTCAGTGTTGTCTGTGTTTGCAACGGCAGGTCCTGCTCGTGTGGGTAGGGATGGTGCGAGGGTGCGCAGGGTGAGGTCACGTTCTGAAGATGGTACTGTTACGCAAGATGACACACAGTTAGGACGCATCATAAATGCACACAGAGAATGCACTGGAGACTTTGGCCAGGTAGTTGGGATTCTGAAGGACATACAACATCAGCAGGCTGCCCATTATTTTAAAATGGGCTCCCATATGTTCCGGATGGACTCCCACATGTCACATTGTCACAAAGAGGTTACCTTGCATCTATTGTTGAGTTGAGACAACATGGTGTGATTGTGTAATAAACCTGTACTCCACATTGGGGTGTGCCTTGTCTGTATACAGTACTAACGCTTAAGTACAGTTCACTCACACCCTCAAACTCAGGAGGGGTTACCCGGCTGCACCTATCCACACAATCACTTGGATTTACCACAGCATTAACCAAAGGAGTGCGATTGTTCATCACCATTCGCAGCCTTGTCTGTATACACTCATACAACATTCCTTGGCATACTGTACCTGTGGCGTGATTGCCACTTTCTCTGAAAAAGTTTATTGTATGTGCATTTCAGTGTCTTTTCAGTTCACAATGAGGGAGGAGATGAGTATGTGTGGCAGGGAAATTTTGCATTGTGTTGACCTTGCAGTGTGCCTCTCTCATACGTGTCACATCTTCATGACTCACAAGACAGTATTTTAATTGCTGTAGTTGTTTTCCTGAACAGTATTTGTCTAGCAGGTCCTCATCTTTATGTCACAAACACAAGTTTAATTCACCACGGAGGCAAGTATTGTATGATTATGATTTAATTTAGATGAATGTGTGAAACGGTACACACAATTGATAGTGCTGTACAGTGCGATATAAATCCAAAGTTCACTGAGGTGGTGTTGGTAGATGAAATTTTCAGAGTAGTGGGTGGGAGAAACAAACAATGTAGGTTGTGGCTTTGCACACATCAATGGAGCACACACATTACAGTTGCTATTGCAATTCATGATGAGTGTTTGTACATTGCATTGTCCTCAATTGTCACAGACAGAGGCCTATATTGGTTAAAGACATTGTAATTACAATGTGAGGCGTTTTGATCAGCACATAGAGCTTTGTGCATGAGAAACTCAGTGTGAACATGAGTCCTAGGTTGTTGCCACAAATCATTAGACTTATTTGTGGAATGTCTAATGGAGATGTATGCAGATATTTAGGTATTTCAATACTGTTCTCTGTCTGTCCTTCACAGGGGCCATTGGCTGCTGTCTGGTGTTATATGATCTCCAGAACACATAATGCTGTTATAGGGCACAACTTTTCTTGGAAACTGGATGCGGTGCCACACATTAAAGTACTGACATTCCTGACCCTCTTGGTTACTTTGTGCTCATTGTAAAGTAATGTAATGTAAATAAGATTAGTAAAGTGCAACTAATGACCGAAGATGCCTGGTCCACCCATGTACCTCATTAAAACATATCCAAGCAGGGGTAAAGGGTTCCTCAATGGTGTCAGCAACCATGGCATGTTGGGGTATCCGGAGTCCCCTACATACAAACAAACAAACATATCATCGGTCTGAAATGAGGATTAAAATCAGAGAAGGTAAACCGACATTACACACCAACAAGCCAGGCATGCAGGTTTTGCAGCTGGGGCATCATCTGTAGGATCCTACTATTCCTCATGATGGGTGTGTCGTGTGCGGATCCTGGGAAACGTGCACAGACATGTAAGATTGTCATGTCAGGCAGACATACCACCAGGGCGTTGGTGGAGTGAAAATGTTTACGATTCCTGTATGCCTGTTAATTTGTTTGTGGCGGCACCAAAGCCACATCTGTCCCATCTATGGATCCAATGACATTTGGCATCCTTCCCAGAGCATAAAAGTCACTCTTGATATCAGTAAATTGTTGTGGTACATGGCTAAATATTGTCTAGGACATCCCACCAGTAGTAGCCACAGTGTACTGGATGGTTCCTCTGGTAAAGAAATGTAGGGCTGCCATCACCTTCACCTTGGGGGTCAGCGCTGATGGATATGGCCATGCAGGTTGCAAATGTGGTGCCAACTGCTCAGCCAAATCCTCAATTTGTGGTCTGGTGAAGCGGTAACATTGAATGCTATCAGGTTCAGCCATGGTTTCTAGGTCTGGGAAGGATATGTGGACAGCTGGTCTCCTGCAGTACATAGGGGAGCAGAGAAAGATTATCATTTTGCTCTCATATGTGGCAATGAACATGCAAAATTTCACATGCTACATCATAGCAAGACTCAATGAAGTCTGGTGTTTGCTGTTGAGCACGGGCACATATTCTAGCTATGTGCCCCTCACTGAACATTTCAGCTTCTGATCGTGACACAATAAGTGCGATTCGGTGCTGTGAACAATATATGGGGGCTGTCACCTGTAAATGTGAGCAAATGTCACATACCATACACACCTCAGTGACTATTGAGGATAGATGTTTTATCCAAATGACAGGTATTTGTAAGTTCCACACACAGGGATCTTGTAATGCCACATAGACACTGTTATTAATGTAATGCCTGGTGTACACTTACCATCATGCACATGAAACACATATGATGTGCTACCAGATTTGTTAGCAGGGCAAACATGTTTGGCTGTGACACACAGACACAACAGCAACTCACACACCAAATTCAGATGGACTTTTGAAATGATTTACATTTACAACATACAAAATGAATTATGTGATTGGCACAATGCACTAAAACTCTGGATTAACCCCACAATAGTAGCTCAGGAACACTTTGTAACACACAGTACATTTCAGCTGTAAATCAGGGTGTATGCTACATGTGATCACCCAATGTCCCCTTGGAACTGTGTCCAGGCCTCGGTTGGGGATCTGCAAATTTAACACTAACAGTTGTGATGTGCATTACACACAATGGACTTTGTCCCTATGAAACAGGGCACAACCAGGGAGTGTGTGCTACAAGGAGCTCTGTTCAATATGACATGTGAAGATATGTACCCACACATGTGTTGAAGTATGAAATGTTCCTATCTATACTGTGTGACAGGATTATTGTTTGTTGTACAGCACCTGAGGCTCAGGCCAAATATTGTGGATGGCACCCCTTGGCTGTTTTCTGTGATGGTGACAGAAATGGGTAACTATTCAAAACATGCGGTGTACACTTCAAGACCAAGCCGGATACATACATTGGATATAGGCCTTATGTGGGACAGACGCGGGTATCTATTCAAAAGATGCAGCGTACAATTCAAACCAAGCCAGACACATGCATTGTATATAGTCCTTATGTGGGACAGACGCGGGTGACAATTCAAAAGACACAGCTTACAATCCAAGACCATTGTTTTTAGTCCTCAAGGGGACAGAGGCGTTTTTACAGCGTGTACGACTTGCTTGCACACTAATTTGGTTGGGAAACCACAACAATGTATCCAAATCTATGGTGTCATGATGCAGAAATTTAGAAAGACGCGGTAGGTATGTCCGAGGAGTGCAATGTGATGGATTGGACTAATTTGGATAATGCAAACGTCTCTGACCTATCTCGTTTTGCCCATGGAACAGAAACCGCCTCTGCAGCACAGATATAAGGCTGTCTGTTCCCAAGAGACTTCACTTGCCTGCACTACATGCTACCTGACTACATCACAAACTACCACTGCTGCTGTCTTTGCATCTCCTGGAGTCTGCAATTGCACATACTGTGGAGAGGGCCCCAGCATTCACAGAGGAGGAAAACCAGGTCCTGCTGGACAGCCTCCTTTCAAAGAACAGCAAGCTGCATGGGAAAACAGGGGGGCAGGTGAGTGTTTATTGCACTGACTTCTCAGTACAACATGTTCCCATAACAGGCACTACTAGCATTCTGATCACCAAGGACATGTATGCACACACATAGTCACAGTAATTCTCACAGTGTGTGTGTTCATGTACTGGACAGGGACAGTGAAGTCAAAGTGTATCCTGTGCTATTTCATCTCATGCACTGTACTCATGTTGTGAAGGCAGGTTTACACACAGGACAACTGCCCCTGCTGATACTTGAACTTCCTTTATCCATATTCTGCCCTACTACCAATGACCTATATGTCCACGTGTGTGAAGAACAAACATATCACATGTGTAGTAATGGTGAGTCACTATGTCATCCTTACAAGTCGATGCCCATCAGAAGCAGGAGATTTGGTTGACCATCATCCGGGCTGTAAGATCTGTGGTGTCATTTAAACACCACATCCGCCACTGCCAGAAGAGGTGGCAGGACCTCCATGGCTGGACCCAGACGATTGCTAGAGTTCAGCTGAAGCTTTCACCTCCTCAGAAAAGGAGTGGATGGCGGACCCTCACCCCTCACATGCTCCAGATACTCATGGCGGTTTTCCCTGATCTGGATCGGCAGCTGAAGGCCAGACAGCAGCAAGGAGGGGGTGATTTACAGCCAGTTAGCTGTATTTTGCCTTACATGCATGTTGCACTCCCTCAAGCTGGTGACACTATCACATGTCCTGTGTCTGCTGAGACACCACTTGTGTTGCAAAATGCAAAGATGCCCCATTGTCATCTGATGCCCAGGTGTGTCCATTTCCATCTGTGATATGTGTCACTAGACTCTTGTGTATTAGCTGTAGTCCAAGGTCACTGTGTACAGCACCATGCACGACATGTGCATTGACCTGACCGTCATGAGTGATGTGCTTGTTTGACACGTGCCAGCAACTTGACAGACATATGAGCTGCACTCTGTGTGGTACATACCTAAATGGACAGTGAGATGCTTGGGGTAAACACAGGTTTGTGACATGAATATTGCACACATGTGCAGCAGGTTAGACCAAGTTGGTGTCTAGGAAATATGAACTGTATTAGCTTAAATAATGCATGTTAAACAGCCACGTAATCCCGGTAATCCCATATTTCACATGGACTGGGACAGGTATACCAATTCAGGCCATCAGGGACAGAGTCATATCCAATTATTGAGTGTCAGTTAATGCTGTAACCATTACATAGGAAGATTCATATGTCTGACTCTGTGTCAGTGTTTACAGGCTGAGCTATTTTGTTTGGACATGTGGGCAATGTAAAGGATATGGACAGAAATCTCATGTATGTCAACTGGCTCAGATATACAGGACAAATCATGTGTGTGTCATCACTTGAATGTGCATATTGCTGGACTAAACAGATATGTGGATGCCTCATTACTAATATTCTTTGTGAGAATGTAAAATGCTCCTGCATTGAGATATCATACTTCATATACTCAAAGGTATCAGGTGAACAACATGAGATTGTCAAAGTGCTCGATTTCTATGTGGCACGTAGGGGACATATCTACTTGTGCACTATAGTTGTTTCTTGCACAGTGTATACTTGAGTGTGACCTGGTGCTGACTGGTGCATCTTGATTCACTGGCCCGGTAACAAAAATCATTACGGACTGTTTAGGCAGACAGGTCTGTGGCATAGTGTGATGCTGTGTTGTACTTGGCAGTTGTCCTGCATGTAGACCTTTTTAGCATTAGGGTTCACAACATGAGCCCATATTGTTTCCTGTGGATGGAATTCTGTTCATCATGTACACTTAGGTATTTGTCCATCCCATTTGTGTTCTCAACTCCAGACTCCCTTGCATGAGATGGGACATGTTTGTGTTAAGGGCTGACACTCAGGAGCATTACAGATCAGACAACAGGCAAGACAGTGCCTTGTTGGGCAGGTACATAGTTTAAATTGAGATACATCTGACAGATCTTTCCATTGCCATCAAGTGTTTGTAAATCTGCATCACAGGCAGACTGACAGGTAATATATCTACATATGTGTGAGCTAAAGGAATATTGGCTTTGAGATTGTGCTAGGCCTTGCTCTGTGATGTGTTTTGAACTGAAATCTAGTGTCAAGTACATGCAGGCAACTGATGTGATTCTGTTTCTCCTCCTTGTTCACAGCATCATCCCCAAGTGGAGGAGAGAGTTCCACAAACCAGGAGAAAGCAGCGAGCCAGATGGGTCAACTGTGGAAGAAGATGAGGGACCCATGGGCACAGAGGGTGAGGGGAGCCACACTGATGCCCACTCATAAACATCAACATCAGCTGATGAACCATCCAGCTCCAGTGATGACTCCCTTGGGGTGGTGGCTGTTACCAGAGCGGGGGCCACTCTCACAGAATCTGTCCCCGCCACCACCATCACCTCCACCCTACCAGCTTCTCCCATTTCAAAGGTCCGTGGACATTCCTGTGTGAAGGAGCATGTCTCCTTTGGTCCAGGCACCGCACCTCCTGCATCTGTCACCCATGCTGCCCTGAGTGTGGAGTCTGTGGACTTGCTGACACAGTTGCATGTGGGGCAGACATCCATTTTGAGTGTCCTCCATGCACACAGGTCTTTTGACCCAATTGGTGTCATTCATGGAGGTCATAACAACAAACAATGTCTGCCTACATCGGAAAAATCTGTCCATGGCCTCCTCACTGATGGCAGCTGTGTCCCTCCTACAGCAGTCCCTCACCCCTCCGACTCTGCCCTGTACACAGTCCACCCTGACCTACCTGCCCAAAGCTCACTCACACACGCACATGTACACACGCCAACAGACAAAGGCAGCACACGGCAAGCAAGTGCAAAGTCCAAACAAACATGCACGCACACTGAGGGGACTGACATCACACATACTTGGGTTAGAGAAGAACAACACACACAGCCATCCACAACCACTGCGCATTCTTCAACTACCTCTGCCTCCGAAAGCCCTACACTTGACTCTCCTGCAACCCCCCTTCCCAGGGGGTATTCCTCTATGACCTAGGTCTCTTCCCCACTGACACATCACTTTGAACTCACAAGGGGAAGAAGTAGTCACCACGCACAAGAAAGGAAATCCCCCACCACACACACATCCTCCCCTAAGAGTAGGAACACCGAGGCCCCCACCTGTGTATCCCCCAGGAAGAAGAAAGGCAGAATCCCACCACCATCACACACTTCACCCGCCAAAGCTACATCCGCCCAACCCAAGCCCTCCCACCAAGGTTCACACACCAAAAACCATCCCCAGATCACCCACACACCATTACACCATCCCCAAGATGATTAGGCCCTCACCCCCAATCACAGGCACTTCTACTCATACAACACCACACACTCTGTCACTTCCAGACACTGCAGTGGAGACGGTGGTCCTCTATCTGATCTGTCCACTTTTGTCGATCCCCCACCCCTGCAATCTGACATGGGCATTGCAGTGGATCCCCCACGCCACAATCTGACATGGGCACTGCAGCAGATACTCCGCCCCCGCAATCTGACATGGCCACTGCAGTGCAGCCCGACCCCTCAGTCCAACATGTCCAATGCAGTTGCTCTAGCACACCCTTAATTCGATTTGTCCACTTAAGATGCTGCAGACACTCCAGCTACCCCAAGTCCTCCCATTACCCATCTTGCTACACACTAATCCTGTCCCTGCAGTGCCTGGCCTGCCCCAGAAGCTTCTGCTCCTTGGTGAGTTGTCCCCTAGTGATGAAAGTGCAGGCAAGCAATGTATTGAAACTCATCTGATGTTGGACTAATTTTTAGGGACTGGCCATTGCCATTGTTTATTTTCCAGATTCGTGATTGCATATTTAAATGGTGAATAAAGCACATTTATGTTAATTTAGCTTCTTTTTGGGTGTGCATATTGTTGCTGAGGATTGTACTGCAAATGCTGTTTTAACATTGTTTAAGGCCAAATCATGCACATTGGTGGCAGTGTTATCTCACAATGTCAATGGTGGTATTCACATGGCAGGTATTTTTAAGTGGGGCTTAAATATGTCTGCCTCTACAGATAAGTGTTTGTTTGGCAGACTACCATTATTGTGTCACTACATTGCTTGTGGTTTTAGGCCTAAGAGAGTCATACATGATTGTCTGCACATGCTGTGAGTCTGGATACCACACTCACCTTTTTGACACTGCACTGATGGGGTATTACACCCCTTGGCCCCTATGTGCTTGCCAATGGTGGGTGTTTTAATTCCACACTCATCTTTTGGTCACCCCAATGATGGGGTTATACCCCATCCCCCTATATGCCTGACACTGCGGGTGTTTGATCCCCCATCACCTAATGGTCCCAACACTGATGTGGGGTATACCCCATGTCCTGTATGTGCTTGTCTAAGTTGGGCGTTTGAACCCCATGATCATCTTTTGGGCACCACCGTGATGTTGGGGTGATACCCCATCTCCCCTATGTGCTTCTCAATGCTGGGGGTTTGTACCCCACAATCTGCTTTTGTTCACTCGAGTGATAAAGTTAAATGCATTTGTTTGCACAATGTGTCACTGATTCAGGATGTTTGCGCACAATACACAAAGTTGGCATGGGAGTAGGGATGGAGTGTTTGCCACTCACCTCCTCTGGGGTGGACTGTGCGGGGGGGTAGACAAAGACCCCCTTCTGCAGCAGACTGTGCTAGGGGATGGGCATCCACTCTTCTGTCATGGTCTGTGTTTTGGGATGGGCATCCACCCTTCTGTGATGGTCTGTGTTTTGGGATAGGCATCCACCCTTCTGGGATGGACTGTGCTGGGGGTGGACATAGACCCGCTTCTGGGGTGGCCTGTGCTGGGGGGGGTGGACATAGACCCCCTTCACGGGTGGCCTGTGATGGGGGGTGGACATAGACCCCCTTCTGGGGTGGACTGTGCTGGGTGGTGGACATAGACACCCTTCTGGGTGGACTGTGCTTGGGGGTGGATATAGACCCCCTTCTGGGGTGGACTGTGCTGTGGGATGGGCATCCACCCTTCTGGGATGGACTGTGCTGGGGGTGGACATAGACAAGCTTCTTGAGTGGACTGTATTGGGAGGTGGACATAGACCCCCTTCTCGGGTGGATTGTGCTGGGGGATGGGCATCCACCCTTCTGGTATGGACTGTGCTGGGGGGGTGGGTATCCACCCCCTATGTGTGTTTTGGCTTTTGTGGGGTCATGATGTATTATTGGGTGGTAGGTGTCTGACTTACCGTCTGCTACATGCATGTCGGTTCCGGTTGTTGATTCAGTCATAGTGGTACAAAAGGGGGGTATTTTTGATTCAGTCATAGGCTTATAGTACTGGGATGATATGCACAATCGGATACATGGCAGCTTCGTCTTGTACGCGCTGTTCGTGTTGTGGTGCGAATGGGACCTAATATACAGCTCTTCCGGATGCTGTGACGTGCTGGAGGTGGCGACCTGTTCGGCGTGGAGGAAGTGTGCATCGTACATGGAGGCGTGGCTATAATACTGAAGATAGACAGCAGTTCCTGCTGGCTCGCACAGAATACAATAAAGCTATATTGAAGGCCAAAGCCTCCCATTTCTCAGCTACAATACTCAATGCAGATAATACATCTAAACAAATTTTTAAAATTGTTAGTGAGATCAGTATTGACGAGAGGATATTACCCAATCAAGTCCCTACCCAAGAAATGTGTAACAGCTTAAACACCTACTTCCTGGAAAAAATTTGCATCATCAAGTCTAGTATTCCCTCTTCGAGCAACACAGATGGCCAGGATGACATTTGTAGAGACTCAGTCACAATAAACCATCTCTCAGCTATCTGCCCTAAAACTTTGATTGATCTTTTAACCCAAGTTAAGTCAGGCTCTCCGAATGACTGTTGCCCACCCCCTATTCTTAGAGATATATTTGTAACCTTTCCATAGAGTATCCTCCACTTTTTTAATGAACCTCTGACTAAAGGGGTAGTACCTAGGGCTTTTAAGGCTGCTACGATAGTCCCCCTCCTGAAAAAGCCTGGGGCAGATCCCCTCACCCTTTCCATCTATCGTCCCATATCCCTTCTTCCAGGCCTGTCTAAGATCCTGGAGGCCTATGTTACTACATGTCTGTCCAATTTCATTGAACAAACAGAATACCTGGAGCCTATCAAGCGGGCTTCAGGCCATTTCACTCCACAGAGACGGTGGTCCTCACCGCGTTGGACACGCTTAGAACTAACACAGATAGGGGAATTCCGCAGGCCCTGGTGCTCCTGTATCTGTCTGCAGCGTTCAACACGGTCGACCATAACATTCTGTTGAACCGTGTCGAACAAGCAGGGATCTAAGGAGCTGCCTATAATTGGCTAAAATCATTTTTGACAGGAGAACGCAAGCAGTTCGCCTTGGGATTTTACTGGTCCCAGACTGACTATATCTTGCGGCGTCCCACAGGGCTCGTCCCTTTCACCTCTATTGTTCAACATCTATCTAAGGCCTCTGCTTTTCTCATTAAAAAATCGGAAGGCAACCATCTTTAATTATGCAGATGACCTCCAGCTGATTTTCCTCCTGGACTCCCCTGATGCTGCTGCTGAATTTCGGGCTACTATGCTCCATATTCAACAGTGGATGGATAGTAATCATTTGAAGCTAAACCCAGGCAAAACAGAATTAGTTCCGCCTGGGAAGAGTAAGGATTGCTGGGGCCCACATTTCTGGCCTACGGAACTAGGCCCCCCCCTATTGCGTCACTGTCTGTTAAGAGTTTAGGGGTAGTGATTGATGCTGATCTTTCAATTAGGGACAGGTGGGTGCGGTGATTTCCACTAGCTGTTACCAGCTCCATAAAATCAGATAGATTGCTCATCTGTTAACCCACTCAGCTTTAATCCAGGTAGTAATAGCCCTTGTTCTTTCCCGCCTGGACTTTTCAAATTCCCTCTACATCGGGTTGACTCAGTATTTACTGAAACGTCTGCAAATGGTGCAGAACCAGGCGGCAAGATTGATCTACAAACAGCCTAAATGGCACTCGGCTAGGGCTTTGCTGATTCAGCTCCACTGGCTTCCAGTGGAGCAATGGGTGGCATTCAAGAATGGATGTTTAGCTTTCAAAGCACTGCATGGCAACAGTCCGCGGTACATTTCGTCCATGATCAACAAATATGCTCCTTGACGAAACCTACGCTCTTCTCATCTTCATCTCTTATCTGTTCCGACTATAAAACTCAAACGTGTCAGAGGTCGCAGATTTTGCCACTTGGCACCTATCTGTTGGAACTCCCTCCCAGTAACACTGAGAAGTTGTGTCAACTTATTAACCTTCAGGAAAGCACTTAAAACCTGGCTATTTGAGCTGGCCTACTAGTCGGTCTGATGTCACACTTGCAAAGCATGATTAGTGCCATGAAACCTCTGGTGATAGTGCGCTTTATAAGCAATTGATAACATAACATAACATAAATTGCCCAGCCGGAAACTGCTATGGTAATGGTACCGGGCGGGTCAGATCTGCCTTTATGGAGACGCCTCATACAGGAAATCTTGCTCGATTCGGAGCATGCGTGTCATTGAGGATTTTGATACATTTGCGCATCATACTTCATCGTTCGGACGGACCGGATCCCGTAACGAGTTGGTCCGCAGGTAACACTGAGGAGAGCAGCTCTAGGAGGGCTGTCCAAGCAAGATAAGAATCGGCCTCTAAGTGTAGAGTATGCGACAAACAGTTCATTCGCATACAAAATAAAAAAACTTATTACACTGGCCTACGTCTCAGTAACTGATGTGGCCGGACATTACAACCTTTTACGGGAAAGACCGTGCTACCAGCAACACAAACACAAATTTTGTCCCCTCCTAGACTGTTTTGAAGATACCTGGGTGGGATGACTCCATAGATCAGGCTATAGGAGACAACCAACATGCCAAATTCCATGGTGGAATGTCTACCTTAGCACACCAAACCAAGAAGTAAAACCAACAATGCTGTTGAAGATTGGCATAATGCCTTCCAAGCATCAACAGAACAAGTTACTCATATTCTACACAAACTCATACTCTGCCTCCAAAAAGAACAGAGCTACCAACAGCCAAGGATGGAGCAATCTGTTACACAAATCAGACCTAAACTATCCAAACAAACTAAGCAAATGTTTGAATATCTACAAGTCAAACTACACCCTACAAGAAGAGGCCTAGAATACTTAGCAATAATTGCCAAAAGCGTACTCTAAACTCTCAAAGCAGCGTAAAATGGAGAAGTGTGGTTCAATGATTAGAGCGGCAGACCCTGATGCAGAGGGCTAGCCCGGGACCAGGGTTCAATTCCCCGCCTCGGCGGGTCTTGGGCTCAAAATTCCACAGACCTGATAATTCTCGCATCGGTGCCTATTCCTATTAAGTAGTCCCACTCTGCTACTCTGGGCAATAGCTTGCTTAATCTCCACAACGGCCCCAACAACGCTAAGGATGCCTGGCCTCTACCTTGGGGGTGCCCAGGAGTGGACGTCTCACAGGGAAAGCCAGGATGGGTTCCACAGCGATATTCGTACAAGCGCCTTGAGACCCTTGCGGGTGAGTAGTGCGCTATACAAGTATCAATTTACATATCAATTTACATTTACATTAAAATGTGTAATACTTTTCTGTTTAAAATATAAAAATACAAACCAATTTTATTTTTTCACAAAACTAATTAATTTGTCTAATATATTATTAATAAATAAATATATATAGACACATGAATTATATTTTTGAAAAAATAAACAACAATACTAAATTTCATACTATTGCCCTCCCACACTAAGTAACTAAAATAATTTGCTGTTTCCGTAGCTGTAGACAGACAATCCCACATCTTCTAAAACAATCCAGGTAGCGCATAATTCAAATAGATAAAAAAGTTTCAACCAAAAAATTTTAAAAATCCAACTGTTCCAAATAGTAATCCTCAGTCCTTAAATCCACAATCCAAAAACCATAAAACAAACGAAAAAGTTTTTTTAAAAAAAAGAAACGCTCCAGGAAAACCCGAAAAATTAAGGAACTGTAAAATAATTATTAGTTACTAAAACTATTTGTACACTTCCTTAATTTAAAATAATGCAATCTTCCGGGAACCGCAACTTCTTACGAATAAAACCTTTAAAATAACACACTAACATTCCCACCCACATAAATATACAAATAATAAACAATATAACAGTATTACAAACATGTTACAGACGATAATAACAAATATCCTGCCATACTTTAAATTGTCTAAACTAGGCCTCAAAAACGAATGATACATAAATTGTCAAAACCTAACGTACGCATTAAAAAACGCCATAACTTATAGAACCGAACTGTACACACCCTAACTACAACTTAACTACCTTCAAATTAACCATGGGCGAATTTTGCGGATCTCGCGTTCGCGAATTTTGCGGATTTGCGAACTCGCAATCCGCAAAATCCGCGAATTCCCGCGAATTTGCGGATTTTTTTTTTTGTGTGTTCGCAATTGTTTCTGCCAGTTCGCGAGGATTTGGTACTAGTTCGCAATTGCGAACTTACTTGTCGGCTCGCAACGGTCGCGACTATGTTGTTTCTACGTCTGGTTCATCATCACAGCCTCCCAGCACCCTCTGTTTTACCACTGGCACCCTCTCTTAGACCCATGCCACCCTCTGTTACATCAATGCCACCCTCTGGTTCATCATCACTGTAGAAGTTGGGGGGGAAAAGCAAGCCCACCTGCCCTGCTTGAACTGACATGAATTAATTTGGGGTTAGTTTATTAACAACACCTGCCCTGCCCCAACTGACAATAATGAATTAGGGGCTAATTAATGTGTCACTGAAAGAATTTCAAGTTCCAGCCTGGCACCTGCTTGTCCGCTCCTTTAGCTGTAAATCAGGACCTTTGTGGCATACAGTTAAGGTCAGAGCAGGGTCACACAATAGTTGCAAGCAGGCAACCGAATTCTGGAGGGCCCCCTCAGGAAGCACTACAAAGAATCGTTACAAATCATGAGGTTGACCTTTTGCACCTGCTCATTGCTTTTGCTTTTGCTGAAATCGTTTTTCGGTTTTTTTCGCGCTATTCGTGGGGCGCGGCGTCGTGCGAAACCGACCGCGGAAGCCGCCAATTCGTGCGAATGAGCATTTTATTTTTTTGCGGCTTGTTGTTTCGCAAGTTTTTTTGCAGTATTCGCGAGCCGCTTGCAGCGCAACACGCGAATTTACCCCAAGGTCGAGTACGGGCGCGGCCATTTTGTTTGCGTGACGTATTTCCGTTTCCGCCCGCTATGTATAATCTCGCGCAGTAAGCGCATTGCGAGTAGAGGTTCGCACGAGATCGCGCGGGAAATCTAGAGGTTCGCACGAGATCGCGAGGAAAATCTCGCGCGAACTTACTTTCGCGCTCGTGAACGGGCGCCGGCCATCTTGTTTTTCATTCATTTCCTGTGTCTGGGCATGGTGTTTAATCCTCTTGGTATCTTTGCCATCCTTTGCTTGTTTTCAGTTTTTTTTTTACGATTTTGCTTCTTATCTATCCCTCTCTTTTCCTAGCTGTATATTTTTGTCTTTTCTGCTATTTTTCTTTACTTTTAAACTACTTTTTTAAACTCTTTTCTTTTCTTCTTCCCTATCCTATTCTTTCTTAATTTTCTACTTCTTCCTACCTTACCTGCCCAGACCATGGTCAAGCCAGGCGCCGTGAAGCTGCCCAGGCACTTGAGGGCCGCAGCGGCGGCGGGGAGTAGTGCTGGACCCAGTGCCAGGACAGCATGCGGGAGATTGAGGGGGGAGCAGGTGACGCGACGGGAGATATTCAGCCCGGAGGAAGTGGGCGCGCTGGTCTACTTCGTCCAGCGCCGCCTGCCCAGGACCATCGCGGGAGGCGGCAGGATCGCGGCCGGCGGCTACAACATGCGGGAGCGCCGGAAGCGGTGGGAGAAGGTGTGCTGGGCCATATCCCACCTCTACGGGGTCCAGCGCACCTACAGCCAGGTCACCCATTGCTGGACGGACCTCCTGGACCGCGAGCGCGACCTGCTGGACCAGCTCGGCTTGGAGATCCCCGGGCTTGGTGAGTAGTAGTAGCCATTTAATCACTCACTACTATGATGTTTTCTCCTGCTCTGTGTTGTTGTATTGCAAATATTTGTTTTTTACATGGAGCAAGCCAATAATGCCGCTGATGACATTACATTGTAGTTAAATTATATTTCAAAATCTTCTGTGCATTTCAGGTGCACTGCTCTCCTTCTCAGTGGCGTTGCTACTATGCTTATTTGTTTTCTATTTCGTGGTCTCATTGGCCTGAGTAACTATTATGTATGAGTGTACTTTACAGAACTGCGTAATGCTAGACACTAGGGGGCAGATTACATTTACAAGCCCCTTGCGCCATGTTTACGTTGCCTTGCGTGACGCAACAGCGGCGTAAACGTGCCGCATCCCTGCGAGTCATTTACAGCATGACGCATCTAGGGAGATGCGTCACGTTATAAAGCCATGGGCCTGCACCACAATGGGTGCGTTCCTGGTACGCAGGGTGGGCGGTCCAGCGGCTGTGCGCCTCGCAAAATTGCCTGCGTGAAATCTACAAGATTTAACGCAGGCACTTCTGCGACGCTGCTACGTCAATTCAATTCCTTATGTCTGCTCGAAGCAGGCGAAAGGACTGACACAGCATGTTAAGTATTGGGTGGCCCTGAGCATTACTGGAGTTGCATTGCGTTGGCGACGTGACTCCAGCGATGCGCTGCTCTTACGTGACGAGATGCGTCACGCAAGTGCCTACCCTTGCGCCAGGGCGCGCCGCATTGTAAATGAGGCACATCTGCCGTGTCGCAAGGGTAGTTTTGCGTGACGCATTTGATCTGGCGCATCTCTGGAGATGCGCCAGAACGCGTAAGTAAGTATGCCCCTAAGGGGCAGAATTGCAATTACCGTCGCATCCCTGCAAAGTAGCAGGGATGCGCCATTAATTGTGCGGCCCGCTACCACCACCAAACATGGTGCGCCGTATTTGCAATGCGGCGCACCATGGGCCCAAAACGTCACCGAAGCTTTACTGCTGGAGTTGCGTTGCAACGATGGCGCAGCTCCATCAATGCTCTGGGGTACCCTATCTCCCCAATGCTGGGTCAAGCCGTACGTCTGCTTCAAGCAGGTGCAGGGTTTGTGTGACGCATCATTGTCCTAAAGGTGACTGATTGAAATTTTGTAGATTTCCCTCAGCCACTATTAGGATGTGTTCCAGCGCAGGAATGTCCTCCCTTGCGCCGGAACGCCCCCTGATGGCGCAGGGCTTTATAACGGGATGCATCTCCAAAATGCGTCACGTTGTTATAATATTATACGCCGCACCATGGCGCCCTTTTTTGTTTAGCTGCTGCGTCACAAAAGTCACGCAAGAACGGCGCAAAAGAGCCGCAAGGGCTTAAATCTGCCCCTTCCTTTGTACCCCTGACAATAAGAAAAATAGTGGCGGTGGGTTGATAGTTTGACTATTTAAATGACTGGTAATGTAGCAGGCAACTGTTAGTGTTGTCACTGATCTGACTGAAATCACAATGGAGTTTGTCTGTCACTTTGCGTCTTGCCTGCGGACTGCTGCCTGCCAGTCCTAGGTGAACGTTTCAGTACGTTGTTTAGTGAGTTACGTGACTTTCGAAGTCACAGGTCCGCAAATAAATGAAAACTAACCATAATCAATATAATTTCGCGGAAATATTTTGTTATTGTTCTTTTGAAATGTTTGATTTGGTTGACATTGACAAGCAACAATCATCCATGTTTTCTGTTCTTTCTTTCATGTTGTACGTCAGCTCCCCCCAGGGGCGAGAGGAGGACACAGGAGCAGCAGGCGGCGGATGCTGTTCAACAGGGCCAGGATCGGGCAGGCGAGGGCTCCTCTGCTGGCCCCAGTAAGTTTTCATTTTAGACTAGTACCTATTTTTCCTAGCGTTCCTCATTTGACTTTTTTCAAAATTGTCTTTGCTCTTCTTGTAGACTGTATCTAAATTCTTATCCTGCCTCTACTATGACTCCCTGTGGTATTACTAGATTATTCTTATTAGTCTGTCTGTGTAGCTAACTAAGATTGCACGGTTGGCAAAACTCCCATGATTCTAGTCAGCAATAGCTCTATCAACTTAGTGCAGTCCTCTGGGATTGTCCATAATGTCTTTTGAAGTGTTCTATCTGGACTCATGCTTGCAAAAATTGCAAAACCTTTTGCTCAGTCACTCTAGTCTGGACCAAAAAACACAGATTGTATTTAAGTTTAAAAGCTTTATTAAAAGTAAACACATTTATTAAAATGAAGTCATAATAAAACTAAACGTTTAACTGATAATGGAAAAGTGGTTAGTGCTGACGATTAATTGAATATTTACAACAAGGGGTGGTGAGGGACAGAGTCTCTGAATTAAGCAGAAAGCTCTCACCCAGTCAAGAGATCAGGGCTAGATCCAACACCGTTTTTTAGCTCACTGCACCATCCCAGTTTCAGAACCTGGCTGTATGCAAATTAGTCTGTTCCTGTCCCAGTGCATGATGGGAACAGGGCAAACCAAACTACAAAAGCCAATTCTTACACTGGGAAGGAAACAAGCTCCCGGGGACCGGTTTCTGGCATTACAGCCGTCTTCGGCCCGGTTTGCTTGAATCCTGATGGTGCAATGAGCAAGGGTCTCACATCTGAGAATACCCTTCCACGCTTAGGGTGGACAAAAATATTTACAACAAGGGGTGGTGAGGGACAGAGTCTCTGAATTAAGCAGAAAGCTCTCACCCAGTCAAGAGATCAGGGCTAGATCCAACACCGTTTTTTAGCTCACTGCACCATCCCAGTTTCAGAACCTGGCTGTATGCAAATTAGTCTGTTCCTGTCCCAGTGCATGATGGGAACAGGGCAAACCAAACTACAAAAGCCAATTCTTACACTGGGAAGGAAACAAGCTCCCGGGGACCGGTTTCTGGCATTACAGCCGTCTTCGGCCCGGTTTGCTTGAATCCTGATGGTGCAATGAGCAAGGGTCTCACATCTGAGAATACCCTTCCACGCTTAGGGTGGACAAAAATATTTACAACAAGGGGTGGTGAGGGACAGAGTCTCTGAATTAAGCAGAAAGCTCTCACCCAGTCAAGAGATCAGGGCTAGATCCAACACCGTTTTTTAGCTCACTGCACCATCCCAGTTTCAGAACCTGGCTGTATGCAAATTAGTCTGTTCCTGTCCCAGTGCATGATGGGAACAGGGCAAACCAAACTACAAAAGCCAATTCTTACACTGGGAAGGAAACAAGCTCCCGGGGACCGGTTTCTGGCATTACAGCCGTCTTCGGCCCGGTTTGCTTGAATCCTGATGGTGCAATGAGCAAGGGTCTCACATCTGAGAATACCCTTCCACGCTTAGGGTGGACAAAAATATTTACAACAAGGGGTGGTGAGGGACAGAGTCTCTGAATTAAGCAGAAAGCTCTCACCCAGTCAAGAGATCAGGGCTAGATCCAACACCGTTTTTTAGCTCACTGCACCATCCCAGTTTCAGAACCTGGCTGTATGCAAATTAGTCTGTTCCTGTCCCAGTGCATGATGGGAACAGGGCAAACCAAACTACAAAAGCCAATTCTTACACTGGGAAGGAAACAAGCTCCCGGGGACCGGTTTCTGGCATTACAGCCGTCTTCGGCCCGGTTTGCTTGAATCCTGATGGTGCAATGAGCAAGGGTCTCACATCTGAGAATACCCTTCCACGCTTAGGGTGGACAAAAATATTTACAACAAGGGGTGGTGAGGGACAGAGTCTCTGAATTAAGCAGAAAGCTCTCACCCAGTCAAGAGATCAGGGCTAGATCCAACACCGTTTTTTAGCTCACTGCACCATCCCAGTTTCAGAACCTGGCTGTATGCAAATTAGTCTGTTCCTGTCCCAGTGCATGATGGGAACAGGGCAAACCAAACTACAAAAGCCAATTCTTACACTGGGAAGGAAACAAGCTCCCGGGGACCGGTTTCTGGCATTACAGCCGTCTTCGGCCCGGTTTGCTTGAATCCTGATGGTGCAATGAGCAAGGGTCTCACATCTGAGAATACCCTTCCACGCTTAGGGTGGACAAAAATATTTACAACAAGGGGTGGTGAGGGACAGAGTCTCTGAATTAAGCAGAAAGCTCTCACCCAGTCAAGAGATCAGGGCTAGATCCAACACCGTTTTTTAGCTCACTGCACCATCCCAGTTTCTGAACCTGGCTGTATGCAAATTAGTCTGTTCCTGTCCCAGTGCATGATGGGAACAGGGCAAACCAAACTACAAAAGCCAATTCTTACACTGGGAAGGAAACAAGCTCCCGGGGACCGGTTTCTGGCATTACAGCCGTCTTCGGCCCGGTTTGCTTGAATCCTGATGGTGCAATGAGCAAGGGTCTCACATCTGAGAATACCCTTCCACGCTTAGGGTGGACAAAAATATTTACACTCTGTTCATCACCACCCCCTTTTGTAAATCGATTTTGGCCACTATAGGTGTGGCAGGGTATACTCAGACATGAGTCCCTTTCTCACTGCTCCATCAGGATTCAAGCAAGCCGGGCCGAAGAGGCTGAAATGCCAGAAACCGGTCCCCGGTAGCTTGTCTCCTTTCTGGTAAAGAATTGGCTTGGTAGTTTAGTCTGCCCTGTTCCCATGATGCACTGGGCCAGGGACAGACTGATTTGCATATAGCCAGGTTCTGAGCTGGGATGGGGCAGTGAGATAAATAACGGTGATGGATCAAGCCCTGATCTTTGGACTGGGTAAGAGTGGTCTGCTCAATTCAGACACTCTGTTCATCACCACCCCCTTTTGTAAATCGATTTTGGCCACTATAGGTGTGGCAGGGTATACTCAGACATGAGTCCCTTTCTCACTGCTCCATCAGGATTCAAGCAAGCTGGGCCGAAGAGGCTGAAATGCCAGAAACCGGTCCCCGGTAGCTTGTCTCCTTTCTGGTAAAGAATTGGCTTGGTAGTTTAGTCTGCCCTGTTCCCATGATGCACTGGGCCAGGGACAGACTGATTTGCATATAGCCAGGTTCTGAGCTGGGATGGGGCAGTGAGATAAATAACGGTGATGGATCAAGCCCTGATCTTTGGACTGGGTAAGAGTGGTCTGCTCAATTCAGACACTCTGTTCATCACCACCCCCTTTTGTAAATCGATTTTGGCCACTATAGGTGTGGCAGGGTATACTCAGACATGAGTCCCTTTCTCACTGCTCCATCAGGATTCAAGCAAGCCGGGCCGAAGAGGCTGAAATGCCAGAAACCGGTCCCCGGTAGCTTGTCTCCTTTCTGGTAAAGAATTGGCTTGGTAGTTTAGTCTGCCCTGTTCCCATGATGCACTGGGCCAGGGACAGACTGATTTGCATATAGCCAGGTTCTGAGCTGGGATGGGGCAGTGAGATAAATAACGGTGATGGATCAAGCCCTGATCTTTGGACTGGGTAAGAGTGGTCTGCTCAATTCAGACACTCTGTTCATCACCACCCCTTTTGTAAATCGATTTTGGCCACTATAGGTGTGGCAGGGTATACTCAGACATGAGTCCCTTTCTCACTGCTCCATCAGGATTCAAGCAAGCCGGGCCGAAGAGGCTGAAATGCCAGAAACCGGTCCCCGGTAGCTTGTCTCCTTTCTGGTAAAGAATTGGCTTGGTAGTTTAGTCTGCCCTGTTCCCATGATGCACTGGGCCAGGGACAGACTGATTTGCATATAGCCAGGTTCTGAGCTGGGATGGGGCAGTGAGATAAATAACGGTGATGGATCAAGCCCTGATCTTTGGACTGGGTAAGAGTGGTCTGCTCAATTCAGACACTCTGTTCATCACCACCCCCTTTTGTAAATCGATTTTGGCCACTATAGGTGTGGCAGGGTATACTCAGACATGAGTCCCTTTCTCACTGCTCCATCAGGATTCAAGCAAGCCGGGCCGAAGAGGCTGAAATGCCAGAAACCGGTCCCCGGTAGCTTGTCTCCTTTCTGGTAAAGAATTGGCTTGGTAGTTTAGTCTGCCCTGTTCCCATGATGCACTGGGCCAGGGACAGACTGATTTGCATATAGCCAGGTTCTGAGCTGGGATGGGGCAGTGAGATAAATAACGGTGATGGATCAAGCCCTGATCTTTGGACTGGGTAAGAGTGGTCTGCTCAATTCAGACACTCTGTTCATCACCACCCCCTTTTGTAACTCGATTTTGGCCACTATAGGTGTGGCAGGGTATACTCAGACATGAGTCCCTTTCTCACTGCTCCATCAGGATTCAAGCAAGCCGGGCCGAAGAGGCTGAAATGCCAGAAACCGGTCCCCGGTAGCTTGTCTCCTTTCTGGTAAAGAATTGGCTTGGTAGTTTAGTCTGCCCTGTTCCCATGATGCACTGGGCCAGGGACAGACTGATTTGCATATAGCCAGGTTCTGAGCTGGGATGGGGCAGTGAGATAAATAACGGTGATGGATCAAGCCCTGATCTTTGGACTGGGTAAGAGTGGTCTGCTCAATTCAGACACTCTGTTCATCACCACCCCCTTTTGTAAATCGATTTTGGCCACTATAGGTGTGGCAGGGTATACTCAGACATGAGTCCCTTTCTCACTGCTCCATCAGGATTCAAGCAAGCCGGGCCGAAGAGGCTGAAATGCCAGAAACCGGTCCCCGGTAGCTTGTCTCCTTTCTGGTAAAGAATTGGCTTGGTAGTTTAGTCTGCCCTGTTCCCATGATGCACTGGGCCAGGGACAGACTGATTTGCATATAGCCAGGTTCTGAGCTGGGATGGGGCAGTGAGATAAATAACGGTGATGGATCAAGCCCTGATCTTTGGACTGGGTAAGAGTGGTCTGCTCAATTCAGACACTCTGTTCATCACCACCCCCTTTTGTAAATCGATTTTGGCCACTATAGGTGTGGCAGGGTATACTCAGACATGAGTCCCTTTCTCACTGCTCCATCAGGATTCAAGCAAGCCAGGCCGAAGAGGCTGAAATGCCAGAAACCGGTCCCCGGTAGCTTGTCTCCTTTCTGGTAAAGAATTGGCTTGTTAGTTTAGTCTGCCCTGTTCCCATGATGCACTGGGCCAGGGACAGACTGATTTGCATATAGCCAGGTTCTGAGCTGGGATGGGGCAGTGAGATAAATAACGGTGATGGATCAAGCCCTGATCTTTGGACTGGGTAAGAGTGGTCTGCTCAATTCAGACACTCTGTTCATCACCACCCCCTTTTGTAAATCGATTTTGGCCACTATAGGTGTGGCAGGGTATACTCAGACATGAGTCCCTTTCTCACTGCTCCATCAGGATTCAAGCAAGCCGGGCCGAAGAGGCTGAAATGCCAGAAACCGGTCCCCGGTAGCTTGTCTCCTTTCTGGTAAAGAATTGGCTTGGTAGTTTAGTCTGCCCTGTTCCCATGATGCACTGGGCCAGGGACAGACTGATTTGCATATAGCCAGGTTCTGAGCTGGGATGGGGCAGTGAGATAAATAACGGTGATGGATCAAGCCCTGATCTTTGGACTGGGTAAGAGTGGTCTGCTCAATTCAGACACTCTGTTCATCACCACCCCCTTTTGTAAATCGATTTTGGCCACTATAGGTGTGGCAGGGTATACTCAGACATGAGTCCCTTTCTCACTGCTCCATCAGGATTCAAGCAAGCCGGGCCGAAGAGGCTGAAATGCCAGAAACCGGTCCCCGGTAGCTTGTCTCCTTTCTGGTAAAGAATTGGCTTGGTAGTTTAGTCTGCCCTGTTCCCATGATGCACTGGGCCAGGGACAGACTGATTTGCATATAGCCAGGTTCTGAGCTGGGATGGGGCAGTGAGATAAATAACGGTGATGGATCAAGCCCTGATCTTTGGACTGGGTAAGAGTGGTCTGCTCAATTCAGACACTCTGTTCATCACCACCCCCTTTTGTAAATCGATTTTGGCCACTATAGGTGTGGCAGGGTATACTCAGACATGAGTCCCTTTCTCACTGCTCCATCAGGATTCAAGCAAGCCGGGCCGAAGAGGCTGAAATGCCAGAAACCGGTCCCCGGTAGCTTGTCTCCTTTCTGGTAAAGAATTGGCTTGGTAGTTTAGTCTGCCCTGTTCCCATGATGCACTGGGCCAGGGACAGACTGATTTGCATATAGCCAGGTTCTGAGCTGGGATGGGGCAGTGAGATAAATAACGGTGATGGATCAAGCCCTGATCTTTGGACTGGGTAAGAGTGGTCTGCTCAATTCAGACACTCTGTTCATCACCACCCCCTTTTGTAACTCGATTTTGGCCACTATAGGTGTGGCAGGGTATACTCAGACATGAGTCCCTTTCTCACTGCTCCATCAGGATTCAAGCAAGCCGGGCCGAAGAGGCTGAAATGCCAGAAACCGGTCCCCGGTAGCTTGTCTCCTTTCTGGTAAAGAATTGGCTTGGTAGTTTAGTCTGCCCTGTTCCCATGATGCACTGGGCCAGGGACAGACTGATTTGCATATAGCCAGGTTCTGAGCTGGGATGGGGCAGTGAGATAAATAACGGTGATGGATCAAGCCCTGATCTTTGGACTGGGTAAGAGTGGTCTGCTCAATTCAGACACTCTGTTCATCACCACCCCCTTTTGTAAATCGATTTTGGCCACTATAGGTGTGGCAGGGTATACTCAGACATGAGTCCCTTTCTCACTGCTCCATCAGGATTCAAGCAAGCCGGGCCGAAGAGGCTGAAATGCCAGAAACCGGTCCCCGGTAGCTTGTCTCCTTTCTGGTAAAGAATTGGCTTGGTAGTTTAGTCTGCCCTGTTCCCATGATGCACTGGGCCAGGGACAGACTGATTTGCATATAGCCAGGTTCTGAGCTGGGATGGGGCAGTGAGATAAATAACGGTGATGGATCAAGCCCTGATCTTTGGACTGGGTAAGAGTGGTCTGCTCAATTCAGACACTCTGTTCATCACCACCCCCTTTTGTAAATCGATTTTGGCCACTATAGGTGTGGCAGGGTATACTCAGACATGAGTCCCTTTCTCACTGCTCCATCAGGATTCAAGCAAGCCGGGCCGAAGAGGCTGAAATGCCAGAAACCGGTCCCCGGTAGCTTGTCTCCTTTCTGGTAAAGAATTGGCTTGGTAGTTTAGTCTGCCCTGTTCCCATGATGCACTGGGCCAGGGACAGACTGATTTGCATATAGCCAGGTTCTGAGCTGGGATGGGGCAGTGAGATAAATAACGGTGATGGATCAAGCCCTGATCTTTGGACTGGGTAAGAGTGGTCTGCTCAATTCAGACACTCTGTTCATCACCACCCCCTTTTGTAAATCGATTTTGGCCACTATAGGTGTGGCAGGGTATACTCAGACATGAGTCCCTTTCTCACTGCTCCATCAGGATTCAAGCAAGCCGGGCCGAAGAGGCTGAAATGCCAGAAACCGGTCCCCGGTAGCTTGTCTCCTTTCTGGTAAAGAATTGGCTTGGTAGTTTAGTCTGCCCTGTTCCCATGATGCACTGGGCCAGGGACAGACTGATTTGCATATAGCCAGGTTCTGAGCTGGGATGGGGCAGTGAGATAAATAACGGTGATGGATCAAGCCCTGATCTTTGGACTGGGTAAGAGTGGTCTGCTCAATTCAGACACTCTGTTCATCACCACCCCCTTTTGTAAATCGATTTTGGCCACTATAGGTGTGGCAGGGTATACTCAGACATGAGTCCCTTTCTCACTGCTCCATCAGGATTCAAGCAAGCCGGGCCGAAGAGGCTGAAATGCCAGAAACCGGTCCCCGGTAGCTTGTCTCCTTTCTGGTAAAGAATTGGCTTGGTAGTTTAGTCTGCCCTGTTCCCATGATGCACTGGGCCAGGGACAGACTGATTTGCATATAGCCAGGTTCTGAGCTGGGATGGGGCAGTGAGATAAATAACGGTGATGGATCAAGCCCTGATCTTTGGACTGGGTAAGAGTGGTCTGCTCAATTCAGACACTCTGTTCATCACCACCCCTTTTGTAAATCGATTTTGGCCACTATAGGTGTGGCAGGGTATACTCAGACATGAGTCCCTTTCTCACTGCTCCATCAGGATTCAAGCAAGCCGGGCCGAAGAGGCTGAAATGCCAGAAACCGGTCCCCGGTAGCTTGTCTCCTTTCTGGTAAAGAATTGGCTTGGTAGTTTAGTCTGCCCTGTTCCCATGATGCACTGGGCCAGGGACAGACTGATTTGCATATAGCCAGGTTCTGAGCTGGGATGGGGCAGTGAGATAAATAACGGTGATGGATCAAGCCCTGATCTTTGGACTGGGTAAGAGTGGTCTGCTCAATTCAGACACTCTGTTCATCACCACCCCCTTTTGTAAATCGATTTTGGCCACTATAGGTGTGGCAGGGTATACTCAGACATGAGTCCCTTTCTCACTGCTCCATCAGGATTCAAGCAAGCCGGGCCGAAGAGGCTGAAATGCCAGAAACCGGTCCCCGGTAGCTTGTCTCCTTTCTGGTAAAGAATTGGCTTGGTAGTTTAGTCTGCCCTGTTCCCATGATGCACTGGGCCAGGGACAGACTGATTTGCATATAGCCAGGTTCTGAGCTGGGATGGGGCAGTGAGATAAATAACGGTGATGGATCAAGCCCTGATCTTTGGACTGGGTAAGAGTGGTCTGCTCAATTCAGACACTCTGTTCATCACCACCCCCTTTTGTAACTCGATTTTGGCCACTATAGGTGTGGCAGGGTATACTCAGACATGAGTCCCTTTCTCACTGCTCCATCAGGATTCAAGCAAGCCGGGCCGAAGAGGCTGAAATGCCAGAAACCGGTCCCCGGTAGCTTGTCTCCTTTCTGGTAAAGAATTGGCTTGGTAGTTTAGTCTGCCCTGTTCCCATGATGCACTGGGCCAGGGACAGACTGATTTGCATATAGCCAGGTTCTGAGCTGGGATGGGGCAGTGAGATAAATAACGGTGATGGATCAAGCCCTGATCTTTGGACTGGGTAAGAGTGGTCTGCTCAATTCAGACACTCTGTTCATCACCACCCCCTTTTGTAAATCGATTTTGGCCACTATAGGTGTGGCAGGGTATACTCAGACATGAGTCCCTTTCTCACTGCTCCATCAGGATTCAAGCAAGCCGGGCCGAAGAGGCTGAAATGCCAGAAACCGGTCCCCGGTAGCTTGTCTCCTTTCTGGTAAAGAATTGGCTTGGTAGTTTAGTCTGCCCTGTTCCCATGATGCACTGGGCCAGGGACAGACTGATTTGCATATAGCCAGGTTCTGAGCTGGGATGGGGCAGTGAGATAAATAACGGTGATGGATCAAGCCCTGATCTTTGGACTGGGTAAGAGTGGTCTGCTCAATTCAGACACTCTGTTCATCACCACCCCCTTTTGTAAATCGATTTTGGCCACTATAGGTGTGGCAGGGTATACTCAGACATGAGTCCCTTTCTCACTGCTCCATCAGGATTCAAGCAAGCCGGGCCGAAGAGGCTGAAATGCCAGAAACCGGTCCCCGGTAGCTTGTCTCCTTTCTGGTAAAGAATTGGCTTGGTAGTTTAGTCTGCCCTGTTCCCATGATGCACTGGGCCAGGGACAGACTGATTTGCATATAGCCAGGTTCTGAGCTGGGATGGGGCAGTGAGATAAATAACGGTGATGGATCAAGCCCTGATCTTTGGACTGGGTAAGAGTGGTCTGCTCAATTCAGACACTCTGTTCATCACCACCCCCTTTTGTAAATCGATTTTGGCCACTATAGGTGTGGCAGGGTATACTCAGACATGAGTCCCTTTCTCACTGCTCCATCAGGATTCAAGCAAGCCGGGCCGAAGAGGCTGAAATGCCAGAAACCGGTCCCCGGTAGCTTGTCTCCTTTCTGGTAAAGAATTGGCTTGGTAGTTTAGTCTGCCCTGTTCCCATGATGCACTGGGCCAGGGACAGACTGATTTGCATATAGCCAGGTTCTGAGCTGGGATGGGGCAGTGAGATAAATAACGGTGATGGATCAAGCCCTGATCTTTGGACTGGGTAAGAGTGGTCTGCTCAATTCAGACACTCTGTTCATCACCACCCCCTTTTGTAAATCGACGATTAATTGAAGACATTTCTTGTGGTCGAGCCGAGCTCTCACCTGGTTTCAACTTGATCTTGTTGTTAGAAGTCCATCTTCTGTCTGTGTGGAGAAAAATGGTGCGTGTTAAAAAAACAGCCTTCATCAGTTGTGCCAAAAAGTGCAGCAAGACAACCTTCCCTGGAAAAAGGGACATTTTTTTTAACTTTAACGTAGACAGTCACAAATTACATTGTTTTCACATGTCTTCATTCCTAGACCAAAGACTAGTGAGTGCTTTATTCTAACATTCTTAAATGTACTTTGTAGGTGGAACATCTGGTGGCGGGGCCAGTGTGGAGGTGGTGGTGCTCGACACGGAGGCGGAGGGCGATTCTTCAGGGGAGGAGGCGGCGGCTGTGAGAGTTGAGACGGTGGTGGTGGCGGCCAGAGGTAAGCTCTTATATATTCCTTACTTATTGAGATTGAAGACTAGCTGGGAAGGCAAGAATATGAGATGCATGGCTGGGTGAATGATGAAGCAATGATGGGTGGAAGGACAACAGCCTGGGTGGGTGACACAGAAACTGTATGTGTCCATATACCTGGATCATGCTACTATCTGACTCTTAGATAGCATATGTGTATCTAGAGCAGGGGTACTCATAGTACGGCCCGCAGGCCGGTGGTGGCCCGGCAAGCCTTCCTTGGCGGTGCGCAGACCTTGCAGACAATCACTGCTCCCCCGGCCCCCACAGAGCAGAGGCTTTTTTGTATTTCACCTGTTAGCGCCCCTGCATCTCCACTCTGACAATCACTGCTCCCCCGGCCCCCACAGAGCAGAGTGGAGATGCAAGGCCACAAAGAGGTGAAATAGAACAAATCCTCTGCTCTGTGGGACCGGGCAAGCAGTGATTGTCAGGGTGGAGAAGCAGGGGCGCTACAACAAACAAAGCCTCAATAATATGTTAATGGTCTTTTAAAGACCTGTTAAGTACTTTGGTGTTGTTGTCTGTGTGTGCGCGTTGAGGAAGCGGTCTCAACCCGGGCTGAAGGCTGACACAGATAGACACACACACAGTGAGATGACAGAGGGGGAGGGAGAGGGAGGGCAGGAGGGAGAGAGAGATGGAGGGAGGGCAGGAGGGAGAGCAGGAGGGAGAGAGATGTATGTAAATGCTGGGTCTGGTGGCTCAGTGGATGAGGGCATCTGCTGCAGGGACCTGTGTGCAACCTCATGGTCACAAGTTATCGTTTTGCTTTAGCCCCGCCCCCTCTGACTCCGCCCCCACCAGTGCGGCCCTCGGCCCCAAACTACACTGTAAATGTAGCCCCTGAGAGAAAGTTTGTGAGTACCCATGATCTAGAGAGAGTAGACGGTCAGTGGATGAACTAAGTGTAACTTTGAAGAGCATGTAACACTGCACCCGCACGTCCATTCCAGTGTAGGAAAGGCAAGGAAAAGAACTTTTAATTTTGTCCAAATACTACCATAAATAGTAGCAGTAGTTTGTATTGCAAGCACTGCATAGATCCGGTTATTACGGTGGCCACTCCCTACCTCTCTTAATAAGTTTAGTAGTACTCAGTCATTCATGTGTGGATGTATCACTGGTCACTCAATAAAAAGCAAAGCACCTAAAGTCATCCCATATATAAGCAAAAACATCCCATGTGAAGTGATAGATAATCAGATTATTTATCTTCTTCAATTTTCCATTTCTAGTACTCATTTCCACTGTAGGGTGAAAGTTAAATTAATTAAGCAGTAGCCCTTGAGTTGTAACAGAGTATTCTCAGTGCCACCCGTAATAGAAAAGTAAGAGCTTCACCACCTGCATGTACTGGACGGGTACAGTAACGCAACGCAAGTCTAGGTCACTCCTCATGGCGTGCGTCTCTTTTTCTCGGGTGCAAGTTTACTGCGCTGGCATTATGCCGGCTTGCAGAAAATAACGTACCAATTTTCCAAAACAAGAGATAAGAAGAAGAATAAGACTGGTGTACTTTCATAGTCGACTCCAATGGAAGTCCACAGTGCTCGTAGAATTTGTTCCTTAAACTCCCACTAATGTTAGAGCAAGGATGAAGAAGTGTGAGGTTAGATAGATACTGGCCTCAATAGTTATGTAATGCGCTTGCAAGTTGCTAGTTGTACTGCAACACAAATTTCTGCTGAATGATTGAGTTAATCTTAAAGAGCATTGGTTACAGACTATGTCTTTCTTTCTTCATATAGATCCTCCTTCCAAACGAACAAGGAGGAAGGAGCTGGCTAGAGCGGCCCGGCAACGGAGGATCGAGGCCACTGTTGCGGAATATCGGTGGCTGGTGGCCCTGGAGGACGAGGAAAGTGTGCAGTCGACAACAACAACAACGTCGTCTGCATCGGCCTCCGTGGCCCCACGGGCTGCCACCCAGCACAGTGGTCCACCCAGACTGAGCCGGGCTGCCAAAGGCAAACGCCACCGCCGAGCAGCAAGGCCAACAGCTGCCTCTCACAGGCATTGCACCTGCAAGGCAGTGAAGGCACGCCTGCGCCGCACTACCCTGATGGTGTCCCGCCTTCAGCAGGAGCTCGCCTTGCTCCGCGAGGAGCATGATGCCCTGGCCCAAAAAGTTAACAGCATCCACCCATAGTGTCCCTTGCCCCTTTTTTAGAGACTTTTGGGGGGTGGGAATTGGGAGTTGGGTTTTTGGGGACTTTTGAAGGACAATCGTTGGGGTTAGGGAGGGTCTTGCGGGAGATTATTTTGTTAGGGATATAAATATACTTTTTCAAACTTTATCTGAGCATACCTGTTTTTTACTGCTTGCCTGGTGGGTGGGGGTTTAACGTTGACTGTTTTCCTGAAAGTTTAGTTCCATTTTCTTCCTTTAAGTGTAAATGCCCAAATGTTTTCAACACTAAGTGCTTCTCACAGACTAAGTGAAGTGAATCCAAGAGTCCTAGGACTTTAGTAGTACTACCTTCAGTCTCTCGTCTCTCGTACTAATACTCCATTATACCCCCAAACCACCAAACGCTTATCTTACCTGTAATTTGTGTTTGAAAGTAGGGCTAGACCCAGGGCTGGCTCCACGGGAAACACCGAATAAGGTTGGCAATCTTGGTCGGATAAATTTCCTCATAGCGGTGGTACTAGTGGTGTGACACAGTGGCAGTTGCATGCCTATGAAAAAAAAGAAAATGAAATCTGGTTTGTCCTCCTGAGCAATTCAACGGTACAACTGAGGATATAGCAGGTGACAGAAGTACAGTAGAACAGTGCCACATTGTAGCCTAACAAATGGTAAAGTATAACTACTAATTCGGTTGAAGTTCTTTCACATTAGCAATGGTTCTTTGTCAAGCAGAGTAAGAATATATCCTCGGATTTCTTCACCAGCCTGTTGCTATCACCTTATCCTCCCCAGCAAGTGTGTGGATTTATTGCTGTAATAATAATTTAGTCACACATCAATCAAAACCACACAGCCCGGGGGAAGAGGGTTAGGGTTTGAAAAATGGATGGGTACGGGGGTTTTTGGGAAAGGTTTTGGGAGACAAGAAAAAATAGCACAGCATAGACAAACAATTGTGAACATAAACAAATATTTGGGTACAAACCTATCCATCAATCTTTGAAAGTGCATGCACTACTGCATGCATGTCAGTGAAAAGTAAGTAGTACATTCGACAACTGTGGAAAGAAAGAATGCGACAGTACAGGGCCTGTGTGGAATTATTGATAACGATATTCAACATAAGGTCTCTGTAGCCAGATACCCGAGAGCCTTGCTGGTCACTATAAATCCATTCACAACAACACTCAATGGGGTTGGACTGGAAGGTGTCAGGTTTACTCCCCGTGATCCAGTTGATGCAAATATGGTTCCACCTCCAAATGTCACCAACACCCAGAAGTGTAAACACAGGGTGTTCGAGCCATTAGGCGGGGGAGAAAAATAACAAACTAAAATAAAAAATGTGGGATGGGTAAAGGTAGGGTCAGCAGGGAAAGGATACCTGTAACAGAAGACAAGACAGGCATCAGTGAAGTGCTGTCCTAACATACAAGTCTACTCTCATATAGTCTCACTAAATAACCAAGGAAGTAGACAAGTACCTGAGCACCAAGAAAACATGACCTTGGATAGGAAATACTATAGCCCTTCTGCCACAATCTGTGAGGAAGGCCTAAGAAAGACATAAACATATAGTTAACGAACAAACTCCTGTCGCACCAAACACACTCGCGTTATACTAAGACATCAAACCCACTACTCACAACATACCACAAACATGGTAGAGGACTCAATGTACAAAGGGGGTTCCAAATAGTCAAAGCAAAGATGTATGGTCCAACAAAAAGGAAGAGGGAAACGGTAGTGTGTAGGAAGCAAGAACTACAACACTGCGCTCTCTAAGTAATGACCCAGTAGAGAATCTTTGGTGAAGGTCAAACAGAAAAACGTAGTTGCGACCACCACTGAATTCTGCCAACAACACACCCCACGGTGCACTACACAAAGAGAACTGGGGTAGCCTGTAGTTACCTCACTACATGCCCAGTTATGGAGGTCCTTTGAAATACACAGTTATACAACAGAGACGCGTAGTTGTCCTTACTACCGCGCTCCGTTTTAATAGTACAAAAACGATCCCCGATGTGAACGGTAACACGTGGTATAGACCGCCACTGTGCTCCGCCACACACAATTCAACCAAACAGGAATTCAGCAAAGGTAGAATTCTGTTAGAAAACAGTCACAGAACCTCCCTTAACAATCCGTTCAGGCAGTAATCAGCTGACCGCACGGGCGGCCGAAGAGTTTAGAGCGGCTTTACCTGAAGACGCGTGAAGTCCGTCTACCGCCAAGGACAGAACACGGAAGCGCTCCCCACTGAGCCTCAGGGGGGGGGGGAAGGTGATAGTCCACAGGAGACACGATAGAAAAGCATGCAGAGCGTCCGCTCTCATGCCGGTGCAGAACAGAAACCAGAATAACGCGCAACAGGAAGTGCGTCTGTTCCCCAGATAAACTTCCTGCAAGTCTCCCGCCTACTCATGGGAAATGTAGTTTCATAGTACGGTAGGCGCTTAGGGGCTGCGTAACCTGACAGAAGGTATAGTAGATAGAAAAGGAGAAATTGCTTTTTTTCTAGGTGTCCCCTCACTCACCAGGGTTGCCCCTTGGTGACATGCTTCATCATTGGGGCCATCCCAGTCCTCTACGGCCTGGGGCGTGCTGCGACTTGCGAATTACGTAGGAGCACTTACAAATGACTATGTGTGGTGCAGATGTGATAGTGGAGTGGACTAAGTGATGTGTTAAGGGATCAATTTAGAAGCCGAGAGAGAGCCAAGAAATGCAGTCACAGTCAGAGAAAAAGGCAAGGGATACTGTATCTATGTGGTTGTAGTGGTCCTGTTGGAAGTGGTAAGTAAGTTGCCTGCAGAAAAAAAATCCTCCTATTAGCGGCACTCCTCCATTGCAGCCGACGCTTCGTCCATCGATGTTGGTCACCAGAAGACACCCTGTAAAAAAAAGCACAGCATAGACAAACAATTGAACATAAACAATTCTTTGGGTACAAACCTATCCATCAATCTTTGAAAGTGCATGCACTACTGCATGCATGTCAGTGAAAAGTAAGTAGTACATTCGACAACTGTGGAAGAAAGAATGCAACAGTAAAGGGCCTATGTGTAAATTATTGATAACGATATTCAACATAAGGTCTCTGTAGCCAGATACCCGAGAGCCTTGCTGGTCACTATAAATCCATTCACAACAACACTCAGTGGGGTTGGTCTGGAA
Source organism: Lissotriton vulgaris (assembly GCF_964263255.1). Taxonomy (NCBI): domain Eukaryota; kingdom Metazoa; phylum Chordata; class Amphibia; order Caudata; family Salamandridae; genus Lissotriton; species Lissotriton vulgaris. The sequence goes on along the minus strand of NC_141691.1, from coordinate 439,705,250 downwards.
GGTATAGTAGATAGAAAAGGAGAAATTGCTTTTTTTCTAGGTGTCCCCTCACTCACCAGGGTTGCCCCTTGGTGACATGCTTCATCATTGGGGCCATCCTAGTCCTCTACGGCCTGGGGCGTGCTGCGACTTGCGAATTACGTAGGAGCACTTACAAATGACTATGTGTGGTGCAGATGTGATAGTGGAGTGGACTAAGTGATGTGTTAAGGGATCAATTTAGAAGCCGAGAGAGAGCCAAGAAATGCAGTCACAGTCAGAGAAAAAGGCAAGGGATACTGTATCTATGTGGTTGTAGTGGTCCTGTTGGAAGTGGTAAGTAAGTTGCCTGCAGAAAAAAAATCCTCCTATTAGCGGCACTCCTCCATTGCAGCCGACGCTTCGTCCATCGATGTTGGTCACCAGAAGACACCCTGTCCACTGCCTGCCTGATGCTGAATTGTGGCTCGCTACTGTGAAGCCTGACTCCATCCTTTTTTCCCCATTGCAGAGACTGAAACCCGGCCTGTAATTATTCAACGAAAAACAGGAAGTGATATAATATTACAACACCACTGATAAATAAATATAAGGTATGTAGGCTGTGGAGTGCAAAAAGTCACAATTTGATTTTCCTAGTAGACAGTACAATATTTTTGAAAGTGCGTACTCTGAGTCACCTTTTGAAGGATAAATAAGTATGGGCAAATTAATGTAGCGGATCTTGCCCCTCAAGCTAGGTGTACTGTAAACTGTGTTTTAGAACAAAATTAGATCTTCCTAGCAGTGCTCCCACCCAGACCCTTACTAAAGCCAGTCGCAAAAATGTAGAAGACCCCCAATCAAATCTCAAAAAACGAGGCCTAGCAGAAAACTGGTGACAAAACTTACTTTGAAAGTAAAAGTAGGCCGAAGTACCCCCTTCCTAATTACCCATTACCCACCGTGGATTGCATTCAAACCACTTGCAAGCAACCAAGCAAAAGTAGCCATAGCCAGCATCGCTCCAAGACTCGAAATCCCCCCCACTCAAACACATGCAATAGAAATACTGCTAACCCTAACGAACCCTAACTTAAGAATAGTGGCAAAGGCTTTCTTTAACTATGCCAAATCCCCCCTTTCCCACCATGGATTTTCTTCAAATGACTTGCAACCAAAATTACACATTCTCACGAGTGCTCTAAGACCCCAGAACTCAGTTGGAAAAATCTAGAACACCCCGAAACACATGCAATCCTGCTGCTAGGGCTAACCCTAACGAACCCTAAGTTACAAAAAGTGCCAAAACTAAAGGCTTTTCCGCGCGGATTTTGTCCCAACCACTTCTACCCGGTATTAGACCTTCCCAGGAATGCCCCAAGACCCGGCAACCCACCCGCCAAGAAGCATAACACCCCCAAACAGGCCAAAAGCAAAATCTCATACTTGCAATATTTCTGGGCCTTCGGTCCAAACGCGCTGCGTAGCTAGGCCATAAGTCGGGGTTGGCACGACGGATTTCCTGAAAAGCAAATGCAATCAAGATTAGAGTGTCCCAGCAATGCTCCCAGACCACGAAACTCACCCACAAACAGACGGAACCCCCCCTAAGAGCACCTCAAAGGCAAGCAAGTCATCAAAAACACAAAAAAAATTCCGCCAGGGATTTGGTCCAAAACACTTTTATCCGGTATTAGAGCTTCCCAGCAATGGCCCCAGAGCCGTCAACCCAGGAGAAAACGAGTAGAAGACCCCCAAACAGCTAAAGAGCAAAAGTACAAAAATGGGGACTTAGTCAATTTTTCACAAATTTCCCAAATCACTCCGCGCGCGCTCTGCAGCTAGGCCCTAAGTCCTCTCTGCCACCATGGATTTGCTTCAAACCTCTTGCAAAGTAAAGTATATATAGCCAGCAGTGCTCCCAGACCACGAAACTCACCCATAAACACCAGGAAGCCCCCCAAACAGGCCCCCGAAAACGCTACATAGAGCAAAATGTCAGAAATAGCCAAAAAAAAAATCGGCCTGGATTTTGTCCCAACCACTTCTACCCGGTATTAGACCTTCCCAGGAATGCCCCAAGACCCGGCAACCCACCCGCCAAGAAGCATAACACCCCCAAACAGGCCAAAAGCAAAATCTCATACTTGCAATATTTCTGGGCCTTCGGTCCAAACGCACTGCGTAGCTAGGCCATAAGTCGGGGTTGCCACGACGGATTTCCTGAAAAGCAAATGCAATCAAGATTAGAGTGTCCCAGCAGTGCTCCCAGACCACGAAACTCACCCACAAACACCAGGAAGCCCCCCAAACAGGACCCCCGAAAACGCTACATAGAGCAAAATGTCAGAAATAGCCAAAAAAAAAATCGGCCTGGATTTTGTCCCAACCACTTCTACCCGGTATTAGACCTTCCCAGGAATGCCCCAAGACCCGGCAACCCACCCGCCAAGAAGCATAACACCCCCAAACAGGCCAAAAGCAAAATCTCATACTTGCAATATTTCTGGGCCTTCGGTCCAAACGCGCTGCGTAGCTAGGCCATAAGTCGGGGTTGGCACGACGGATTTCCTGAAAAGCAAATGCAATCAAGATTAGAGTGTCCCAGCAATGCTCCCAGACCACGAAACTCACCCACAAACAGACGGAACCCCACCTAAGAGCACCTCAAAGGCAAACAAGTCATCAAAAACACACAAAAAATTCCGCCTGGGATTTGGTCCAAAACACTTTTATCCGGTATTAGAGCTTCCCAGCAATGGCCCCAGAGCCGTCAACCCAGGAGAAAACGAGTAGAAGACCCCCAAACAGCTAAAGAGCAAAAGTACAAAAATGGGGACTTAGTCAATTTTTCACAAATTTCCCAAATCACTCCGCGCGCGCTCTGCAGCTAGGCCCTAAGTCCCCTCTGCCACCATGGATTTGCTTCAAACCTCTTGCAAAGTAAAGTATATATAGCCAGCAGTGCTCCCAGACCACGAAACTCACCCACAAACACCAGGAAGCCCCCCAAACAGGCCCCCGAAAACGCTACATAGAGCAAAATGTCAGAAATAGCCAAAAAAAAAATCGGCCTGGATTTTGTCCCAACCACTTCTACCCGGTATTAGACCTTCCCAGGAATGCCCCAAGACCCGGCAACCCACCCGCCAAGAAGCATAACACCCCCAAACAGGCCAAAAGCAAAATCTCATACTTGCAATATTTCTGGGCCTTCGGTCCAAACGCGCTGCGTAGCTAGGCCATAAGTCGGGGTTGGCACGACGGATTTCCTGAAAAGCAAATGCAATCAAGATTAGAGTGTCCCAGCAATGCTCCCAGACCACGAAACTCACCCACAAACAGACGGAACCCCCCCTAAGAGCACCTCAAAGGCAAGCAAGTCATCAAAAACACAAAAAAATTTCCGCCTCGGATTTGGTCCAAACCACTTTTAATGCTTCCCAGCAATGGCCCCAGACCCGTCAACTCACCTGCAAAGAGGTAGAACAACACCCCCACAAGTACTGAGTCTTTCTTCATTGGGCGTAAACCAGCCCTCTGCTTTGATGGAAATAGGAGTCTGGAGGAGGAGGATAGAGGAGCATGTTCTTCTGAACTTGTGAACCTGAGGAATGCAGACTGCGGCACCTTCAAATCAATTAGCAAACAAGTGAAGACAGTTCTGCTGATGGGCTTGTTTTTGTGATTATCTGATTAAAGTTTGAATTATATTAACTGTGCACAACAAAGAAAGACAGACACACAGGAATAAAAGTGAATAAGGATGAAAAAGAAAGTTATTGATTCGTTGTCTCATTTTCAGGGCTCGAAGTCGGTATCACGGTCCAGGAATAAGAATAAGGCTTCGTCATCATACTCTGCGAATTCAGGCAGGGTGAGCTCAGTGTCACCTGACAGAGTAGAAATTCCCTCATCTATGTTGCTGGCCACCTCCTCTTCATCCGGCACGCTCTCTCGTACTCTGAAATCTGGTGGTATGAGGTGCTGATTCATCTTGATCATTGTTAACCTCTCCACATTTTTGGGCGAGAGGCGGCTCCGAGTTACAATCCCACCAGCCGCACTGAAAACCCGTTCAGAAGACACGCTTGCGAGTGGGCAAGACAAGTAGTTTAAAGCCAGGTTGGTGAGCTGTGGCCACAATTCTTTTTTCCCATGCCAATACGCCAATGGGTCAGAATTAACATAGACCTCTGTTGAGTCATTCAGATAGTCCTTCACCATCGACTCAAGGTCCTCATCCAAGGTTCCTCCACTTTGCTTAGCTCTTGCTGTGCCTCTGACCTTTTGAGAACCAAACCCACGCAGAGCTAGCCAATCCTCTTCAGCCTCCAATGTTTCTGTTGTCTTTCGTGCAGATGATCCGGTTGCCGGTGTCTTTAACGGCTGAGAGGTCACTTGTGCCACAGCCACAGGTGCAGAAGTGGATTGTTTTGACTGGGGATGGCCTGCTGATGTACTGCCATTTCCTTCAATTTCCAGCCGTTCTGTTTCAAACTTCTTGGCTGACAAGGCTAGCCAACGTTTGTACTTTGCAACATGTTCATCATCAAAAGGAAAGAATGCTTGGCCTGCCAGCGCCTTTTTGTAGCGTGGATCCAGAATAGTAGCACAAATGTAATGCTGTTCTGAGTGGATCTTTTTAAGACGTTCATCACCTTGTAGGAGCTCTAATAATTGCTCAGCCAGAAGCAAAGAGTCTTGGTTTTTGTCATCTTTTCCAAACACAGAACACACCTCCTTCAGTTGGTCCTCCAGCATGTACAACAATGGGATAGCTTTTCCCAAATTAGAGTCCTCCTTGCTGACTGCACGCGTGAAGAACTCAAAAGGACAAAGCATGCGTGTCAGGCTTTCAACTATGTTCCATTGCGGCCCACCCATCCTCAGCTCCTCTGTACCCTCTTTAAGGAAATATTGATCAAGTTCCGTATACTGCTCATACAGACGCTCAAGCATGTAGAAGGTTGAGTTCCAACGTGTTACCACCTCCTAGATGAGTGCTTTTACTGGCATTTGACGTTGATATAGCAGGCTCCTCAGCTGCTTCCGGGCCTTAAAAGAATGCCTGAAATGCTTGCACATTTTTCGGCAGGTCTCCAATACACTGTACGCTGCACTGCCTTTATTACCCAAGAATTTTTGGACAACCAGGTTTATACAGTGCGCCAAACACGGCACTCTGAAATAGTAACCGTCCCTCATGGCCTTAACTATATTGGCGCCATTGTCCGTGGAAACATAACCAACCTTGCGTTTTAGTGGGGACAGCCAGTTAAGGACCTTTGTGTTAAAGACATCCAAAATGTTTTCTGCTGTGTGACGTTTCTCCAAACCAAACATGGCTAGTGTTGCATGTTTCCGAGCACCTTTAAAAACAATGTTCGTGTCAACACCTGCGTTTAGCTTTGCTTTAGCCCCTGAAAAAGAGACCCAGTGTGCAGTGATGCACATGTAATCAGCGCCTGCGCCACTGGTCCACATGTCTGTTGTCAGATGTATAGTGTGAACAGCACTCTTCTGCAAAGCTGCCCCAATCACCTTCAGAACATCTTCATGTAGTGCTGGAACCGCAACTCGGGCAAAATAGAACCGGCTAGGAACCTTCCATTTAGGGCAGAGCGCTGTCACTAATTCTAGAAAACCAACCCCTTCTACAAAAGAAAAAGGGAGAAGGTCCAGAGCTAGCATTTTAGCCAGCTTAGTGTTATACAGACGGGTCATTGGGTGGTTGCGTTCATATTGCGCTTCTGTAAACAACATCTTTTTAATGTTGCCCTGGACCAAGGATTTACGGGATGATGATGATCTCTTCGACCCAGTTACGCTCGCTGATGAACTTTTCCGCATTGATGTCTCACTCTCTCCCACACTCTTAGTGTGGCTCCCATGGGGTGTGCTGCTGACATGGGAACTGGGTGTAAGTGAAGTGTTTGAATCGTCTTCTACCTCCTCGTCATCAGCAGATGAAAAATCAACGTTTTCATTACGTGCAATTCCGGCTTTCTTGACCGCCTCTAGGTGCGGAAACCATTGGACAGGGTGCGCTCTCTCAAGATGACCTCTCTGGCCTCCGGTACCATAGTTAGAACCAAGCTTACCACGACTAAATCGAAGCTTACAAAGGCTACAAATGGCTACGTTTTCCTTTTTTGGGCAAACACTAAAGAAGTCCCAAACTGGAGACTTGAAATGTCTTCGGGGGCCGGAGGAGGCGGCGATACTGGTGGTGGTGGTACTGCTGCTAATGCCAGATGAAGTGGAGGATGTGGATTGCCGAACTTCAGTACGTTTTGCACTTTCACCACCACGAATTGAGGTCGAGGACGAGGTGGGTACCTTCTTGCGAGGAAGAAATATGGAAGCGGTAGGTTTTGGTGTACTACTTAACTCCAAATCTAATGATTCCATTTCCATTGCCTCCTCGCCGACATCATCATCACGCTCAGCAGCTTCTCGGGATAGGGTCAAAATGTCTCTTTGCTGCATGCCCGGTGGGGCTGCAGTGACCTTTGTGATGACTGGCTCGTCGTCATCGTGAGAGGCTTCATCACCAGCAGTATCTGTCACTTCTTGTTGAGCCTCATCACACTCCATAGGTTTGAGTTTTTGGACGACCTTCCTTTTACGCTTAGGTACCGGTGTCAGATCATGGTGTGCCTCACTGTCAGACCGCAGTTGTGGTTCCCAAGACAGATCACTTGCATCAGAACGAGGTGGGCTTGAAGAAGATGTAGACACCCCCCTTGATCTTTTCCTTGCTAGGGATGTGGAAGACAATGAATGATCATCAGGAGGAGTGGCTTCCAATGATACCTCAGCTTCATTGTCGATTTCCTGATGTGCCCCTACTTCGGGAGGAACAACTATTGTGGGCACTTGTGAACCTCCATGCACCTTTGCTTGCGCATCTCCTTTTGCTGCCTCTCCTTCCACATGTACTTGGGCGTGTACTTGCACATGGTGTTGTTGTTGCGGCTGTGGTTGTTCAACACTTGTCAGATGAGTTACAACAACCTGTGTTGATTCAGGGACATTGCTGCTACTTTCTTGCGATGAGCCAACATCACTGGTCGATGGTGATTGGAGAAGTACACTGACTGCCTCTGAAGCACTCAAGGGCTTTGACTTAAGTTGGCGTGGTGGTGGAGGCACTGAACCCAATGGAGCAGGGGTGCTGCTCCCAGCTTGGTCCCCAGCAGATCCTGCTGCTGCAGGCGTACTTTTTTTTTTGCTCCCAAAAAACGTGGCGGGTGGCACACCAGCCTCCTTGGTAACTTGCTTCTTCTGCTCCTTACTAGCAACTTTCTTGCTAGAGGAGCTACGGAGAACTTTCTTTGGGGCCATCTTCTTCAGAGCAGGTCAGACAGCAGGCCGCAGTTGCACGAATTGTAGAGTTGTCTGAGGCCAGACGTGACGTCGCGTGACGTTATGCTGCACACACACACCGCTGCAGGGCTTCTTCCTGGCACTGGTGGTTCTCTTGAGTCTTGTGCACCTAAAAAAAATGGAAGACAGAGGAACATCAGTTCAGTTATAGAGCACAAAAAAATCGAAAAACACTGCAAAATCAGCACAATCCCATTCCATCCATGGCCTCCATGATGTTTAAATTCAAGACAACCCACAGAAAGACTAGGCCCATGCAAGACTCACTACCCCTGGGCATAAATAAAGGTTGAAAAGTAGGCAAAATGGTTGGAGGCCTAACAACAAAGCCTGCATTCAAAATGGCCACTTACCTCCTAGCACATGGCCAGGGCCTGCCTGTACCAGCACTCAAAATGGCCCCCACCCACATGGCCTGTCCCCATGAACACCCCCAAAAATCGAAAAACACTGCAAAATCAGCACAATCCCATTCCATCCATGCCCTCCATGATGTTTAAATTCAAGACACCCCACAGAAAGACTAGGCCCATGCACCACTCACTACCCCTGGTCAAGGCCCCAACAACAGGTCAAAAATCGAAAAACACAGAAAAATCAGCACAATCCCATTCCATCCATGCCCTCCATGATGTTTAAATTCAAGACACCCCACAGAAAGACTAGGCCCATGCACCACTCACTACCCCTGGTCAAGGCCCCAACAACAGGTCAAAAATCGAAAAACACAGAAAAATCAGCACAATCCCATTCCATCCATGCCCTCCATGATGTTTAAGTTCAAGACAGCCCACAGAAAGACTAGGCCCATGCTAGACTCAAATACCCCTGGTGAAAAGGCCACAAGTACAGGCCCAAAAAATGAAAATCACTGAAAAATCTGCACAATCCCATTCCATCCATGGCCTCCATGATGTTTAAATTCAAGACAACCCACAGAAAGACTAGGCCCATGCAAGACTCACTACCCCTGGGCATAAATAAAGGTTGAAAAGTAGGCAAAATGGTTGGAGGCCTAACAACAAAGCCTGCATTCAAAATGGCCACTTGCCTCCTAGCACATGGCCAGGGCCTGCCTGTACCAGCACTCAAAATGGCCCCCACCCACATGGCCTGTCCCCATGAACACCCCCAAAAATCGAAAAACACTGCAAAATCAGCACAATCCCATTCCATCCATGCCCTCCATGATGTTTAAATTCAAGACACCCCACAGAAAGACTAGGCCCATGCACCACTCACTACCCCTGGTCAAGGCCCCAACAACACGTCTAAAATCGAAAAACACAGAAAAATCAGCACAATCCCATTCCATCCATGCCCTCCATGATGTTTAAGTTCAAGACAGCCCACAGAAAGACTAGGCCCATGCACCACTCACTACCCCTGGTCAAGGCCCCAACAACAGGTCAAAAATCGAAAAACACAGAAAAATCAGCACAATCCCAATTCATCCATGGCCTCCATGATGTTTAAGTTCAAGACAACCCACAGAAAGACTCAGTCCACCCACCACTGAGTACCCCTGGGCAAAAGGCCCCAAAACAGCCCAAAAATCGAAAATTCCAAAATTTTAATTGCAGCAACTGTAATGCCCCAAACAAACTTACTTGTAAAATTTCTAATCCAACAGTGATCCAAAGAAAGTCAAAAAGGCCTCAAATCCAAATATCCAGCAGCATCCACAAAAAGTAATCCTTCCAGCTCCAGACCCAAATGAAAAGTGACCAGGAGATGGACAAAGCACTGGGAGGAGCCTGCTGAACAGGAACAGGAAGTTGAAGACTGTGGGGCACTTCCTTCCTCCCACCCCCCTGCCCCCCTCCCCAAAATGGACTCCTCGCTAAAAAAGTGCAGGCAAATGTCAAACTAAGGAGTTATTCAGATAAAAATCATCATTTCTAGAAGGTTTATGCTGCTTGCTGGTGGATTTCTTGTGCAGAATTGCAAATTTATATTTTCGCTCGCCGCATCTCAAATCTCGCAATTGCGAAGTACCGCGAGACGTGATCTCGCCGTACTCGCGTTGACAAACTATCGCTGGCAAGCCGCGATGACGTAATCGCGCTCGCCAATTCCCGCGGGATCACACAGCAAGATCCAAAATGGCGCAGCACTCGCAAACTATCGAAAAAAACAACTCGGCAAACGATGATAAACGCCGCGCGCCGCAAAAATTGTATCACCAACGCCGCGCGCCGCCAAAAAAATCCGCTGCGTGCGAATTTGCGGATTTTGCGGGAAATTCGCAAATCTCGCGGATTGCGAATTTCCCAAAAATCCGCAAAATCCGCGAGCGTAACGGATTTTCCGCCCACACCTACTTCAAATGTAATTAAAAATGTAGCTTTATTAAAGAAAAGTAATCTTGCTCGATGTGAAGCAGCTCCCAACCCCATCCTTCTCCCCTTCGAAATAACCCAAAACAACAGCAAGCGGTTACAAAATACAAGCCCTAAACAAATATGGCAGCTTTAAACATATAAAACAAATCCAATTTAATTAAAAAAATGTTATTACATGATATAAAAATTACTATTATGTTTAATTAAAATACTACATTTTGTATCTTATTTATTTAAATGTATTATAATTTCTTTTAGCTTTTAAAAATTATAATATTAAATATTATTAAACACATAGGGGCCTATTAGGATGGGGGGCGGACTTATGTCAGCCCGCCACCCGTATGGTACTAAGACCGTCCGCCAGTGGTGCGGTGGTCCTGCACCGGCAATTAGAATGCCACCGCCACGGTGGTGGTGGCATCCCCCATTCCCAGCATATTGGCTGGCAACGCTCACAGCACCACCCGCCACAATGCTGGGAATGCATGTTGTGCATTTGCATGCACCTCGCGGTGCCTGCCACGTTGTGCATGCAAATGCAGGGGGGTACCATAGGTACCCCCCATGTGCCATCCAACATCCTGGGGGCCCGTAATGGGCCCAAAACTGTGAAATCTGCATGCCTTTCCGTGGCTGCAACGCAGCCCACTGCCATCATAATATGGATGGCGGTATCTAGCAGACACCGCCGCCATATGAGGCCCCTTTTCCACCCAGCCACCTGTGTGACCGGTGGAAAACCGACAGACGGTCTTTCTATCCGCTGGGATTCCCCTCTGCCATACTAATAAGGCAGGGGGAAATGGCATGCGGGCAGAGGAGAATGTCGGGCGGATTGTCACCACCATGAAGGCGGTGGCAATCTGCCTGACATTCTAATAGACCCCATAATATTTAATATTATAATTCCATCTATTTACATGTCACATGCAACATTTAATAAAACATTGTAATATTTTTTGTTATCTTTAAAAATGTCAACTTTATCAATAAAATGTATACAAATTAAACTATGTAATAATTATTATTAATAATATTTTAAATATTAATATTATTAACATATATTATTTATTGTGTAAAATATTTAACTGCGTCTATAATTAAAGTATGAATAAAAAAAATAAAAAATCTCATATCATTAATATGTTACCAATTTATGTAACTATATGAAAAATGTTAATAATATCAAACTAAAATTAACAACTGTTAAAAATATATATTATTTTTAAAATGTACCTAAAGAAATGTGAAACTACATTATCTGATATTACAAAATTTATACAACTGTTTAAAACAATTTACTAAAATATTTTTTCATTACTTATTACATGTAAAAATGTACATATGTACAAACTATGGGCCCCATTATGATGGCGCCGTAACACAAAATGGGACCGATCGCCAGAGGTGTGGCGGTCCCACAAGGCCAATTAGAATGCGCCTGCCACACTGGCGGGTGCATTGTTGCCTTTAACATTGAGGCGAGCGGTGCTGTAAACAGCACCTGCCTCAATGTTAAACAGGCAATGTGACAGGTACCACATGGTGCCTGCCACCTTGTGTATGGCAACGTAGGTGGGTACGCCATGGCAAGACCTTTAAATTTGCACATCATATTATGGATGGTGGTGCCTTCTCTGCACCGCCAGCATACTATTTCCCAGATCCGCATGGCAGGCAATCGTAACGATTCCCTGCGGGCCGAAAAGCGGCGGACGGTCTTTCAGTCCACCATGGTACCCCCGCCACACTAATATGGCGGGGGGGTAAATCAGGTACAGATGGCAGGCGGATCACCACCTCCAGCCAGGCAATGGCAATCCGCCCACCATCATAATGGGACCCTATGTTGTTTTTGTAAAATAAATATATTTTCCTATCTTTATGTATTGGTTTATTTTATATATTTTTAATAAAATATGTATTTCTTATTCATTTCAAAATATTTTAGAATAAATAAACATCAATAAAAAAATTAAAACATCTAATTTATTGTCTACCATTTTATTAATGTTATATTCAATGTTACATATTAGGTTTATTTTAATTAAGTATACTGTGTAAAATATTATGTTTTAATTAAATATATATACAATGTTTTGTTTTTTTCCCTCACAACTGTCTTATAATTATAATTTCATGCTACATTAAACTGTAATCATTTTTTTTAATCATAATTGAAAACAAATTTAGCTAAATTACTATTCCCACTCCAGTTAGCATAAATACAGGGTAGGTGCTGGACACTAGTCTTAAATAATTTACTACTCCTACTCTGGTTACTATTAATTCAGGGTAGGTGCTGGACACTAACCTTAATTAATTTACTATTCCCACTCCAATTAGTACTAAATAAAGGTAGCTGCTGGACACTAAACGTAAATAATTTACTATTCCCACTCCAGTTAGTATTAAATTGGGGTAGATGCTGGACAACAAACTTAATTAGTTTAATATTCCCACTCCAGTTACTATTATTAGCGGTGGGTGCTGGCCACTAAACTTGAATTAATTTACTATTCCCACTCTAGTTTACATTAATTTTTGGTAGGTGTTGGACACTAAACTTAATTAATTTATTATTCCCACTCAAGTTAGTATTAATTAGGGGTAGGTGCTGGACACTAAGGGGCCCATTAGGATGTCGGGCGGATTGCCCCCGCCAGGCTGGCGGTAGGCAATCTGCCCAACATCCATACTCATTTCCCCCCGCCATATTAGTATGGCGGGGGGACCTAGGCGGACGGAAAGACCGTCCGCCGCTTTTCCTCCCCGTCGCCTTGCGGCCGGGCGGAAAAGGAATAATATAGGGGCGGTGTCTATTAGACACCGCCAGCCATATTATGATGGTTGTTTACAGGTGCCTTTCCGCTGCGGCAATGCCGCCATGGAAAGGTATGCGGTCTTTACTCTGGGGGCCTCCTGCGGGCCCCCAGAGTGAAGGAGAGGTGGGGGTGCACACGGGGGTACCTGTGGTACCCCCCTTCATTTGCATTTATGAAGCAGTAGGCACCGCGCAGTGCCTGCCGCTTTGTAAATGCAAATGCTAAAAATACAGGATGTGCCACCACTGTGGACATCCTAATACCCCCCACGGGACCCCCGCCCTTATGGCGGGCGGTCCCGCATACCAACAGGATGGCGGGCAGACAAAGTCCGCCCGTCATCCTAACGACCCCCCTTAATGTAATTAATTTACTATTCCCACTCCCATTAGAATTAATTAGGGGAGGTGCTGGACAACAAACTTAATTAATCTACTATTCCCACTCTAGTTACTCTTAATTAGGGGAGGTGCTAGACACTAAATGTAACTAATTTACTATTCCCACTACAGGTAGCATTAATTAGGAGTAGGTGCTGAAAACTAATCTTAAATAAGTTACTATTCCCACTCCAGTTAGTATTATTTGGGGTAGGTGTTGGGCACAACATTTAATTAATTTACTATTCCCACTCCAGATACTATTAATTTGGGGTAGATGTTGGACACTAAACTTAATTAATTTACTATTCCCATTCCAGTTACTAATAATTAGGGGTAGGTGCTCGACATTAAACTTAATTATTTTACTATTCCCACTCCAGTTTGTAATAATTAGGGGTGGGTGCTGGCAACTAAACTTAAATAATTTACTATTCCCATTCCAGTTAGTATTAATTTGGGGTAGGTGTTGGACACTGAACTTAATTATTGTACTATTCCCACTCCAGTTAGTATCAATTTGGGGTAGGTGCTGGACACTAAACTTAAAAAATGTACTATTCCCACTCCAGTTAGTATTAATTTAGGGTTGGTGTTGGACATTACACCTAATTATTTTACTATTCCCACCCCAGTTTGTATTAATTAGGGGTAGGTGCTGGCCACTAAACTTAAATAATTCACTATTCCCACTCCAGTTAGTAACAATTGGAAGTTTCTATATTCAAATTGGTTATATTATATTTGTATATTGAATGTATTGTTTTATCAGTTTGGAGTTGTGTTCATAAGATATAATGTCGGTTACATTTTATACATGTTGTTAAAATATTTAGAAATGTAAAAAGAAAAAAAAGGGGGACTTGTTTCCCGAAACGCGTCGAGTGAGCTGCAATAAATACACGTTTAACAAAGGATAGTCGCCTGGATTTCGTTTCTTGTATCAAGTGGAGCGAGAATTACTGGATATTGGGAAATTGCGAACCCCGTCCCGGCCAGCCGCTGTGAGTGGCCAAAAAGTGCTTTGTTCGCTAAAGTGAGGTGTACATATATCTTTTTAAATATGCATGTTTTATTAAATTAAAAATATCACATATAAATGATATATTATCTACATAAAATACCTAAGTACAAATATTTCAATATTAACATTTAAATATTTTGATATATTTATCTCCTGGATTACATTTTATTAGATTTTATACATTTTATTTGATGAAATATTTAATAATTTCCATTTATTATATTAAATTTTCTAACTTTTTAGATACTATTTATTTATAATACACAATTCAATATAAATATTAATAGATTCATATTTTACACTGAATACACTTTTTTTTTTACTTTCAGTAAATATTTTTTTTCTTTTTACATTTCTAAATATTTCAACATGTATAAAACGTAACCACCATTATATCTTATAAACACAACTACAAACTGATAAAACAATACATTCAATATACAAATATAATATAACCAACTTGAATGTAGAAACTTCCAATTGTTTTGACATTTCATTTAATATTTTGTAAACACTCCCCACACTAATCCACTAAATACTCAAAATCCTGCTTCTAAAAAATATTTTTCTAAATTCGAAATTATATTTTCTAAATTCTAATTTTACATTTTGAATTTATTTCTAAAATAAAATACATTATTTTAAAACACTCCCCACCCTTGTCACCTATAAATACAACATCCCCCTCCTAAAAAAAAAAATTCTACATGTGAACATTAATTTTCTAAATTATAACTTAACATTTTGAATTTATTATAAATTAAAAACAATTTCTTTAAAACCTGTTTAGAATGGAAACTGGGTGTGGGAATTGGGCGACTGTACATAAGGCACAGCAAACATCATGAAGGCCTCAAGAGGGGAGCCCTAGGACCACTAAATGTCCATGAGGTGTCCCTTGAATTCATCATTCATCAAAATTAGCAAAACCAAAGAGATGATGGACGGAGTATTGAACATTGCAAGCACTCACCACAAGTCAACTGATATGGGTTTAAACCATCCTCATTCTATAGCTCACTTTCACCCCAGTTCAGAAATGGCCATATGCAAATCAGTTTGACCCTGTGCCTATTGGGAATAGTCCACCCTGAACTGCCTAGCCATGTCGTCCTTGGACCGGAAACACGCATCCTGGGAACAGTTTCGGGTTCATAACCCTCATCAGCCAGGCTATCTTGAATCCAGTGGCCAAGTGAGCACGTGACCAACTTCTGAGCATACCCTTCCAACTTAGGACAAAATTTGCAAAACCAAAGGGGATGATGGACGGAGTGTTGAACATTGCAAGCACTCACCCACAGTCAACTGATCTGGGTGTAATCCATCCTCATTCTTTAGCTCACTCTGCCACCCCAGTTCAGACATGGCCATATACAAATCAGTTTACCTTGTGTGTGGTATTGGGTTCTTCAGGCCTACATACTCCACAGAACAACCACTACACCATAAAAACTGTTGGCACGGAAACTGGAAAATGCAAAAGACAAGTTTATTAAGACCCCATGGGGTGGTGGTACATTCCTACAGCACCCTTCGGCAATGCAAGAAGTATCACCCCGAACATCGGTGCGAGTCCTTCTTTTATACAGTTTTCAGACATAATAAAGGTAGGCGGTACATGGTTACAGAGTTTTAGGTACATATATGGTCATTTTTGGAACACAGCCAACTCATGGGAGGGGTTACAACACCACTGGTCAGTTTGGCGGAACATTCCTAAGGGGTGACTGATCAATCGTAACTGCGCATTTACAAGCTTGACCGTTACTAAAAATAGCCTGTTGCTGGGCAAACTCGAATGGTCAGTGGCACGGACAAAGGACTAAAGGGCACGCTGACCACGAGGCAGCTCATTCTCTAAAATGGCCGCCGTAACATACAAAAATGGCGTTTTCAAGTAAGGCCAAGATAAGGGTAATAACGTGTAGCAAAGCTAAGCGCTAACCCAGCCATCGTCAAATTACGACAGACGACCCTTTAGCGTTTAGCTGAAGCTACCTCATAATGGACATAGTCAGGATACTCATCTTCTATATCGATCGACATAACCAGGGCCACTTCTTTATGAAGTATGGATTCATTTTGGGCAAAAGCTCGCCTAGATGGAATACAAGCTGATAAACACATAGAACAAAATGCAGGGCCACATTGTATACATAAACATAAGAAGAATAATATCCCAATTATGCTACATAAGATTGTCAGTAGCTTCCGGCCCCATGTACTAAGCATTGACCAGAACCACCCCGAAAAGGTCCATGTACCATTGTCCGGATGTATCTCAGCAGCAATTTTATGTAATTTAGATATTGCATCATATACAGATGGTGAATTGTCTGGCACGTAAACACAGCAGCTACTTCCGATAATTCGGCATGCCCCCCCTCGATCAGCTAGAACTACATCTAGAACCATCCGGTTCTGGAGCATTACAATTCTAGATATGTGAAGTTCTTCAGTTATATTCCTCAATGCGAAAGCAGTATCATTAGCAACAGCTTCGACAACACGAGTTAATCGTCGTATTTTCCGACTGTTTAGAGCGGCTCCCACAAATGAAAACAAACCTAGGTTAAAATCTACATATTGCTGCAGTGCATTATCAGTCTGATCAATATCTACAAGAACTACAACCCTCTTTACCCTGTTTAACACAAAATCATGATATAGAATATAATCATTATGGTACATTGGTGGAGCGATGAATACAGGGGGCAATACAAAAGAGATATAACATGTGCCTAACCATCCTAACGGGAGACAATGATAACCTTTATTGCCACAGATGAAGTATGTATTTTGGGATGCTACGAATGAGATGCCATTTGGACTGTCAAAGGTAAGTGTGGTGTTGCATTCACTTTTGCCAACCGGGATTGTACCGTTATTACGTATGCAAAGATCAGCCTTAGTATCTATGACATTAATAACATGAGAGTTGGACATGTTAATGTTCCGTTGATTGCTGTAAATTCGAGGTGCAGACACGTTGTCAGGGCGGTACTCTTCCCATTCAAATCGAGTACCCCCAGCTTGTGGATAGCCGTCCCGATCATGATAACATATCTTATTTAAACGGAAAAGCACCCCCCCTTTTGTTGGCCATCGCAGAGTGAACAGAAGAGTATACCAGGCATTGCAAGAACCATTGTGGGAAAAAGGGAGTGGGACAAGCGGTGTACCTCCTTTCTTCTGATGCCCAGGCAACATCCCACATACCCAACAATTAGAAGTGTTCGTCATATTATGAGTATGATGCAAGATTTGAATAAAACTATTGTTCAAATAAGTCTGTCGGTGCCGTTCTTCATGATAGGGTAAGGTGAAATGAAAATGTTCAGATGGAGCCGGGGTAGTCGGCAGCAAATGTTCTCGTACAGGTACCACAAGTTCTACTACCCAGGCTATCACTGCTATCACCACAATTGTCAATACAAACAATATAGCACCAAGAATTCTTTTGTCTCGTGATACAGAAGACGCCATAGTTCAAAAGAGTTCACAATGTCTCAAATATACAACTAAAAAATAAAAATGTGAGTGCTGAGCTCTGAGGTAGCCGTTGTTTTCTTCTCTGGGGTCAAGACGGGTGTCGCTACTCTTGGCAGAACTGATCCCCACCCTTGAGATTCCCGGCTTCTGTTTCACAAACCCCAGAGCAGTAACTCAACCAGTCTCGTACCCAAAAAAAAATCTTCCTCCTATCGTGGCCGCAGATTGTACCGCCGTCGTCCAGAAGCAGAGTGGTCCGGGAAGGCTCCCTCAGATTCGGCCGATGTCACAGCTGGGCTCTTTTCCTCATCCAAGATATCTCTGTAATCAGATAGCACAGTAGGATTCACCAGGTCCGGAGAGACACGGCGGCAGTGAGTTGAATGCACCCACCGCTTCCTGTTGGTCACTCGCACAGCCGTTCGAGTTGCAAGCAGAACTTGCTCGGGGCCACGCCACCTCGGTTCCAAGCTGTTCGCTCTCTCAAATGATTTGACCATCACAAAGTCGCCAGGACGAAGATTGTGTGCTTCTCCAATGGAATTGTCAGGGAGCGCTTCTCGAACCTGTTGGTGAATAGAAAGCAAATCATTTGTTAATCGTGCCAAATAATCGTTCATCATTATACAAGGCACATCATGTAACAATCGCAGCTTAGGAACTCCCCATATATTCATTGGTCTTCCAAACACCACTTCATAACGTGTGAGACCAGTTCGAGAGTGGGGCACTGATCTAATAGAGAGTAACGCTAACGGCAAAGCATCCGGCCACTTCAAAGACGTGGGTGCCACAATCTTAGCCAACTTTAGTTTCAAAGTGGCATTGTACCGTTCGACAAGACCTGCGGACTGAGGGTGGAACACAGCGTGAAACTTTTGCTGAATCCCCAATCCCTTCAGCACATATTCCACAATTTTCCCAACAAAATGCGGACCATTATCGTTCCACAAAAATTTGCAAACACCATATCGAGGGAAGTACTCTTTGAGCAAAACCTTAGCTGTTGTCAAAGCTGTATTATCCTTCGTGGGGAAGGCCTCAACCCATTTGCTAAAGGCACACACCACCACTAAGACATACTTAAGGTTATTGCAATGCTCAAGCTGGATGTAATCCATTTGTAGTACCTCGAATTTTGCAGAAGGTGGAACGAACCCTCCTTTCGGAGTATGCGTCCCTTTTGCAGGTTTGTGCTGCAAACATATCAAACAGGTCTGCACTACTCTCTTGGCAGTGTTGGCAATCTCAGGATGCTCCCAAACTCGTGTTAACAATCGAGTAATCGCAAGAGCTCCAACATGTGCCAACCCACGTGTCATCTGGACCATCGCTTGCAAGTAAGCTGCAGGCAATTTCCATCGCTCCATATCTTTACTCCTCCAACAACCCTCATCATCCAGCACTCCCTCTGCCGCCCAAGTTGCAAGTTCTGTTTCAGTCGCTGATTTCTGGATGTCTAGTATCTCCGCTCTAGCATCATGCCATAGCTCGGCCTGCGACTTCACTACATGGGGGAGTCGTTTCGTGACATAGCTGTTTGTCTTGCTATACTGTCTGCAAAAGCATTACCTTGTCCCACTTTGTCAGTGACCTTTTTATGTGCACTACATTTGATGATCGCCACTTTCTTCGGACAAAGTAACGCGTTTAGGAGATCACACACTAGTTCTCCGTGCATAATGTGTACTCCATGCGAAGTCAAAAACCCACGCTCTCTCCAGAGTAGGCCGAAGTCATGCGCTACTCAAAAGGCATACCGGCTGTCTGTGTAGATGTTCACACATAAGCCAGCACTCAGTTCGCAGGCTCTTGTCAAAGCTATCAGCTCCGCTGCTTTGGCCAATTTCTGGGGTATTCGTGCTGTTTCTACCACTGTCTTAAGTGTCGTGATCGCATATGCTGCAGAAGTTGTGCCATCTGGCAGCCTCAAACACGATCCATCAACCCACAGTTCCCCATCCACATCTGGAAGTGGCATATCCTGTAAGTCGACACGACCCTTTGTTTGTTCTACGGTCAGAAAAACACAATCATGGTGCTTTTCCTTTTGGCCCTCAGCAACCGGATATGGCAATAAAGTCGCAGGGTTCAGGGTAGCGCATCTTTTCAGTGTGATATGTGGCGCCAGAAGTGTGAGCTCATATCCTGTTAAACGGGCGCTCGTAAGATACTGTGTTTTCATTTGATTTAGCAAGGCATCCACTGCATGGGGAACTAGCACCAACAGTTTGTGCGACAAAACTATTCCCTCACTCTGCCGTATAGCTACTGCTGTTGCTGCAACCGCTCGAAAACACCCAGGTAACCCTCGCGCTACAGGATCAAGAATGGCTGAGAAATACGCACATGGCCTCTGCTTATCCCTGTGTGTCTGCACTAACACTGATAACGCGCACCCATCTTTCTCGTGCACGTACAACGTGAACATTTTTGTATAATCTGGTGTACCTAACACGGGTGCAGAGCAAAGGGCCTGTCTCAATTGATCAAAAGCAGTCTGACATTCATCTGTCCATTCAAGAGGCATTGGTGTAGTTTTGGACAATAACGCTAACAAAGTTTTGATAATGTGCGAAAACCCCATGATCCACTGTCTACAAAAAGACGTTAATCCTATGAAGGCGCGTACATCTCTCTGAATGCGGGGGACTGGTGTATCTAAAATCGCTTGAATTCGGTCAGATGTTAATGCACGCCCCTCCTTAGACAAAAGATGACCGAGGTAGGTCACCTTTGGTCTACAGTTTTGTAACTTTTTCTTAGAAACTTTATGATTATTCTGAGCCAAAAAGGAGAGCAAGGCAAGTGTACTTTCCTCACATTGTGCGTGGGTATCTGCCGCCAATAGGAGGTCATCAACATATTGGATAAGGGCTACTCCAGATTGCAATTCAAATGAATTGAGCTGTCTTTTTAAAGCCTGGCTATAAATGCTAGGACTCTCTGTGTAACCTTGAGGAACACGACAAAATCTATACGATTTATTATTTAACGTGAAGCCAAATAGGTATCTGCTGTCGGGATGGATGGGAATGGAAAAGAACGCATTTTTAAGGTCAATAACAGAAAAGGTCTTTGAAGTTGGGGGGACCAAGGTAAGCAATGTCGTAATATCAGACACCACCGGGAACTGGGGAATGACAATTTTGTTAATTTCTCTCAAATCAATAATAAATCGATAGATTTTGTCGTCAGTGTCTTTTTTAAGGATCGGGAGAATAGGGCTGTTACAGACATTGTAAGGAACTTCCTCCACTACTCCTGCAATAATCAAATCCTGAACGATGTGGGTCAGGGCAATTTCACCTTCCCTAGATATCTTGTACTGGGGTACACGTGGCAAAAGTACTCCCTCCTTGACAGTAATTCGAATAGGCGGGATGAGCATCTGTCCCACATCCATATCCGAGGTCGCCCATAACGTGTGTGGGAGAGAGGCTAATGCTTCAATTTCGTTCATAGTACAGAATCTGCCTGAATCTGGGTAGTTGTCATTCAAAATAACGCGCATTCCTTCAGGAGCGCAGCGTATCGTTGCTCGAAAATATTTGAGCAAATCAATGCCCATAATATTGTCTGGAGTGTAGGGCGACAACAAAAATGGACAAAAACTAAAAAATTTGTCAATACAAAATGCAAGAGGTTGTGATAATGGGCTTGGAGAGGGTGTGCCATCGAACCCTATACATGTTATCGTTTCGCCAGACAGGGGAGCCCTTGGAACCAGGTTTTTAGACAAAGCACTGCGAGTAGCTCCTGTGTCAACTAAAAACTGATCAGTAGAACCCAAAATGCCCGCTGATAAATATGGACCTCTTTGATCTACTGGCACTTCAACCGATTCCACACCCCATCCTACGCAATCCTATGCATGCACATAATCCTGATTCTCCACAATCTCAACCTCCGATATCTGATACTGATTCCGTCGATCAAAGGTGTTTCGTTCATCCTGACCACGACCCCTCGCTTCAAACCTACCGCGATCACTTCCGCCACCTCTTGCTCCCGAATAACTATTCCGCGACCTTCCACCTCCACGACCACGCTGACTACGTTGCTCACGAAGCACCGGGCAATCATCAGCCCTATGTCCAAATTCTTTACAATATGCGCATTGGTCCTCAGCAATGTCGGTACGACCGTACGACGCATTACCCCCTCCTCGCCTGCCTCTATCATTCCCTCTAGAGTACGCACCGCGAACCTGCGCCAACATCACCTTCGTCTTCAATTCCTTCGCTTTCTTATCAACACTTTCTTTAGCCTCTATTTCCTGCCGCTCGTAGTACTGAGCCATAACTAACAAAGACGCAGGGGTCGCCGTGGTCCAGGAACTTTCACTTGTTTTCAATCGTTTTGCAATCTCCGGTAGGAGATTAGCCACATACTTATCTACAAACAGATGCCTACCCGTATCATCTGTTAACGATTGCCCACTGTAATCCTGAAACGCTTCTTCAAAACGTGTGAAAAAGTCAGAAACCGATTCATCTATTTTCTGTTTGCAGGATGCTAGCATGGTCCAATCAATCTTTTTAGGGGGAACAAGCGTTTTTAATTTATTCAAAATAGCTGTTGGAAGATCTAAAATCAACCGACATGGTTTGCATGCGGGCTCCCTGTCTAAGTCAGCCTGGCCTATATCCTTCCACGATGCCCCAAACATTGCTTGATCATCAAACTTACGAATCGCTCTCCACGTATCAGGGGGAAGAATTAATCCAAAGAAAAGGTCTATATCAACAAGAGTCATAACACAAGAGGAAATGGCCCCCTCCACCCCTTCATAAAAAGCTGCCGGATTTTTATGGGGATCAGGTAAAGCATTTTTCAATGCCATAACATCCGCTCTGTTCCAAGGCGTATACACCCAATTATATATAAAGTACCCCTTTGCATCTGCTGACATTTTATCGTCGTCTGTACCTTGCCTTTTAGGGGGAACATACAAAGGTGCAGCTTCACGCATAGGCATAACATGCACTTTAGAACTCTTATCTGTTCCCAGGATAGAACACTGTTTGGACTGCTCCGTCGACTCTGACCCAGGCTGCTCTGATGCCTTTCGTGCTTCCCGCAATTTGGACGCCTCATCCCGTAGCTGGATCAAACGTAAGAAAAACCCATCTGCATCTGCAAGAACAAATAAACCTTTACGCATATTCTCATGATGGACTGACATATCCTTGGGTTCTAAATCCACTGAACTCTTACGGAATCGATCAATAACTTCATCTGCAAAGGTATTTAAAAAACACATCAATTCTCGTTCCGACCACTTATCCTTTTCAGCTGTAACCTCTGACACAGTTATTCTATTCAAATTCAATTTCCTGGCTAAACCACGCAAGTCCGCGGCTCTCTCAGCTGTTAACCTCGTACTCGTCTTATCCCGACCTTCATCCCCGGAATCCTCGGACGGGGCCGTAGGCTGAACATACGGAGACGGAGATCGATCTAGTAATGAAAAATCTTCAATTTCATTAGTAAGGACAGGATAAAGCGGACGTCGAATAGGAAATTGACCGGTCGTTTGCAAATTACGTTCCCGTGCCTCTCTCTCTTTCTTCTCCTACGACTCCTTCTCCTCCAGCTGTAAAGCTTTATCTCGAGCAGCCTTGCGCTGCTCTTTGTCCGCCAAGGCAATCTCACGCTTCATACGTTCACGCACTGCTTTCTCCCACATTCGCACACAATCAAACATGTCCTGTCTA
Source organism: Lissotriton vulgaris (assembly GCF_964263255.1). NCBI lineage: Eukaryota > Metazoa > Chordata > Amphibia > Caudata > Salamandridae > Lissotriton > Lissotriton vulgaris. The sequence goes on along the minus strand of NC_141691.1, from coordinate 439,682,105 downwards.
GACCTGCGCTGAAACAAACATTGCTCCACAAACTGAACCTTTCGTAAATCAAACGACCCATGTAGTGGCAATTGCAACTCGAGATCAGATCTAGTATATTTTTGCCACAATTTACTGTATAATATAGGGGGAAGGCCAAATTTCACATACATATAACGATTAGGGGTCCCCTCCGGGGGAGCCAGCTGAGATTCGTTTAACCTATATGTGGCACCATTTCCAAGACAGCACATCCCTCGGAGTGTGCTTAAAACAGGCATGTTCAAAAAGTACCACGAAAACGTGATACCATAAAAATGGCACTTACGATACTTCACACAAATGTGCCGCTCAGAGTACAAACAAGGTTAGAGAAACATCTCTACATGCCTGCCTATGTGAAGTGCACTGCACATATGTATTTCAAATTCACAAAGTCAAAATGTTAGCTAACTCAAATCATAGTCACATTCATAGAACTTCAGTAAGCGTCCGCAGACTACCTTACCGATCACAAATCTTACCCAAATCTCAAATATCCAGATTCCAACTGCCAAGGTCTTTGATCGAATCAGCCAAACAGGCACTATACAGCAACGCAGACAAGCAGGATCTCAGTCGGAGACCGGCGCCACCTGGAAGGTCAGATCAGAAGGAAGGGAAGAAAACACCGTGGGTGCCAAGACTCGGGTCACTCAAAGGCAGCGTACGCCTCCATGGCGAGTTTCCAATCCTTCGTCACGACCTCTCCTTCGGGCATCCGAGTCGCCGATGAGTCCCTTCGTGGTCGCCAATTTGTGGTATTGTGTTCTTCAGGCCTACATACTCCACAGAACACCCACTACACCATAAAAACTGTTGGCACGGAAACTGGAAAATGCAAAAGACAAGTTTATTAAGACCCCATGGGGTGGTGGTACATTCCTACAGCACCCTTCGGCAATGCAAGAAGTATCACCCCGAACATCGGTGCGAGTCCTTATTTTATACAGTTTTCAGACATAATAAAGGTAGGCGGTACATGGTTACAGAGTTTTAGGTACATATATGGTCCTTTTTGGAACACAGCCAACTCATGGGAAGGGTTACAACACCACTGGTCAGTTTGGCGGAACATTCCTAAGGGGTGACTGATCAATCGTAACTGCGCATGTACAAGCTTGACCGTTACTAAAAATAGCCTGTTGCTGGGCAAACTCGAATGGTCAGTGGCACGGACAAAGGACTAAAGGGCACGCTGACCACGAGGCGGCTCATTCTCTAAAATGGCCGCCGTAACATACAAAAATGGCGTTTTCAAGTAAGGCCAAGATAAAGGTAATAACGTGTAGCAAAGCTAAGCGCTAACCCAGCCATCGTCAAATTACGACATGTGCCTCATGGGAACAGTCCAGCCCTAACTGCCAAGCTATGTCTTCCCTGGACCGGAAACAAGCATCCTGGGACAGGTTTCGGGTTAATAACCCTCATCAGCCAAGCTAGCTTGAACCCGGTGGCCAAGTGAGCAAGGTACCCACGTCTGGGCAAACCTTGCCAACTAAGGGCAAAATTTGCAAAACCAAAGGGGGTGATGGATAGAGTGTTGAACATTCAATCAATCAATCAATCATTTGTAAAGCACACCACATACCCGCTTGAGTCTCAAGGCGCTGGGAAGGGGGGGCCGCACTGATTGAACAGCCAGGTCTTGAGTATCCTCCTGAAGGTGAGCAGGTCTTGGGTCTGTCGTAGGCTCAGTGGGAGGGTGTTCCAAGTCTTGGCGGCGAGGTCGGAGAAGGATCTCTCGCCAGTGGTTGTTCTTCGGATGCGCGGGACGGTGGCGAGTGACAGGTCGACAGTGCATAGCTGGCAGTTGGGGATGTAGAAGGAGAGTCATCTGTTGAGGTAGGCTGGGCCGGTCTTGTGGAGTGCTGTGTGTGCGTGGATGAGGAGCTTGAAGGATATCCTCTTGTTTACGGGGAGCCAGTGCAGGTTTCTCAAGTGGGGGTGATGTGGCCGTGTGGTGGTACGTTGAGGATCAGTCATGCCGAGGCATTTTGGATGCGTTGTAGTCGTTTGATGAGCTTGGTCGGGCTCCAGCATAGAGGTTGTTTCCGTATTCGAGTCTGCTGCTGATGAGGGCCTGGGTGACTGTCTTTCTTGAATCTGTCGGGACCCATCTGTAGATCTTGCGTAGCATGCAGAGATGTTGAAGCAGGAGGAGGAGAAATCGTTGACTTGTTTGGTCATTGAGAGCATTGAGTCGCAGATGATTCCCTGGTTGCGTGCGTGGCCGGTGGGGGTCGGGGCTGCCCCCAGTGCCGTCGGCCACCAGGAGTCGTCCCAGGCTGAATGGTTGGAGCCGAGGATGAGAACGTCCGTCTTGTCCAAGTTTAGCTTCAGACGGCTGATCTTCATCCAGTTGGAGATGGCCTTCATTCCTTTGTGGAGGTTGACTTTGGTGGTGATGGGGTCCTTGGTGAGGAAGAGGATCAGTTGAGTGTCATTGGCATAGGAGATTATGGTGAGGTCGTGCTGTCGGGCGACAAGTGCGAGTGGGGCCATGTAAATGTTGAACAGTGTCGAGCTGAGGGAGGATCCCTGGGGTACGCCGCAGATGATCTTGGAGGATTTGGAATGGAATGGGGGGAGGGGGACGCTCTGCGTTCTGCCGGAGAGAAAGGAAGTGGTCCATTCCAAAGCCTTGTCTCGGATCCCTGCGGCGTGGAGGCGCGCATGTAGAGTGCAGTGACAGACGTTGTCGAAGGCGGCGGAGAGGTCCAGGAGGATGAGTGCTGCGGTCTCACCGTTGTCCAGCAAGCACTCACCCCCATTCAACTGATCTGAGTTCAATCCATAATTACTCTTTAGCTCACTCTGCCAACCCAGTTCAGACATGGCAATATGCAAATCAGTCTGACCCTGTGCATCATGGGAACAGTCCAGCCCGAACTGCCAAACCATGTCTTCCCTGGACTGGAAACACGCATCCTGGGACCGGTTTTGGGTTCATAACCCTCATCAGCCAGGCTATCTTGAATCCAGTGGCCAAGTGAGCAAGGGTCCCACGTCTGGGCATACCCTGCCAACTTAGGGCAAAATTAGCAAAACCAAAGGGGATGATGGACGGATTGTTGAACATTGCAAGCACTCGCCCCAAGTCAACTGATCTGGGTTTAATCCATCATCATTCTTTATCTCACTCCGCCACCCCAGTTCAGACATGGCCATATGCAAATCAGTCTGACCCTGTTCTTCATGGGAACAGTACAGCCCAAACTGCCAAAGCCATATCTTCCCTGGACCGGAAACAATCATCCTGGGACCGGTTTCTGGTTCATAACACTCATCAGTCAGGCTATCTTGAATCCAGTGGCCAAGTGAGCAAGGATCCCACGTCTGGACATTCCCTGCCAACTTAGGGCGAAATTAGCAAAACCAAAGGGGATGATGAATAGAGTATTGAACATTGCAAGCACTCACCCCCAGTCAACTGATCTAGGTTTAATTGATCATCATTCTTTAGCTCACTCCGCCACCCCAGTTCAGACATGGCCAGATGCAAATCATTCTGACCCTGTGCCTCATGGATACCATCCAGCCTGAACTGCCAAGCCATGTCTTCCCTGGACCGGAAACAACCATCCTGGGACTGATTTTGGGTTCATAACCCTCATCAGCCAGGGTATCTTGAATCCAGTGGCCAAGTGAGCAAGGAAGGGACCCACGTCTGGGCATACCCTGCCAACTTTGGGGCAAAATTAGCAAAACCAAAGGGGATGATGTACGGAGTGTTGAACATTACAAGCACTCATCCCCAGTCAACTGATCTGGGTTTAATCCATCATCATTCTTTATCTCACTCCGCCACCCCAGTTCAGGCATGTCCATATTCAAATCAGTCTGACCCTGTGCCTCATGGGAACAGTTCAGCCCGAACTTCCAAGCCATGTCTTCCCTGGACCAGAAACAAGCTTTATCAATGTGATGGAAGGATTACCGTCAGGCACTGGATCAATCATTGGATTACAGCATTTTTCATGTGTGCAACACTATGCTGAACACATCATAACATATATATTGATGATATGTTGAGCATTTCACAGTACAGAGCATGTTTGAAAAACTGTTGTTCAAGGTCTAAACTATTAGCACTCCACCATAATCAAGGTGCTCTTGTGGAAATGGTTCTGCGTGATAATGGATTGGCCTATCAGGGTAACAATGCCCACCCCTTATCTCCTAAATATTGTGTGAAAGGGTGTCTAATGCATGAGTTGAAGCTGTTCTACATTGACTTGATTATCACTGATTTAGCACTGAGGCTGAGACAGCCACAAAAGTTTGCGTTGGCTACAGTTGCCTTGTGATTTACATTGACATGGAAATGAATCAAAAGAATCAGTATCAAAATGGTGAATAATTTTTGAAACATATTTAGGTTACCTCAATGTGTGTTACAATTGACAAGATTCATTTGCAAAAGTTGTTAAAGCTGGCTCATGCCACTCTGCCATTTGTAATATGTACAGAAGCTGTAGGTTATGAGACCTGCTCTTCGGACAACTAACTGTCAATAATAACTGTAACTCAAAATAAATGTCAATTTCTGACATGCACATCAGTGCTGGGTGTCAATGGATTCCAGGTTTGGTCATACCCATCAGCAACATTACTCAAATGTATCCACTTACGTATGTAAGAGGTGTGGCGCCGCGGCCAAGCGACTGACTCCAGAATCTGGGGATCACGGTTCGATCCCTGGTGCTGGCGGCAGATTAACACAGCACCATGTGACTCAGGGCAATAGCTTTCTTAATTTTCCTGACGGCCCCCAGCGCCTAGAGACCCTTACGGGCGATTGTTTGCGCTTTACAAATGTGGATTATTATTATTATTAATATACACTCTGAAATGTACTTGCACTGGCTGGAGTGATACGCACATTTTGTATCAATGGGCTCAAAAATACTATATCTGTAACTATACCATATTCACCTGACAAATCATTCCATGCTCAGTAAACATATTTAACTTGATGTAGCAGTGGTCATCAACATGTCCTCAAGCTGACCGGTACACATTATACTATGACAAGGAGCCATTATCACTTTAAGATTTGGATGAGAATACGCACGACACATCAGAAAGTGTTTGGCCATTGTTTTTAACTTCCATATTCCATTCAACGCAGCATGGGTATCCGCAGCCGCAGCTTACATAATAATTGAATTGTTTTGACACTGTTGATATCATGGGTGTAAACATCATATGAGAATGGTTGTACATGGCCAATGTTTGGAAATAAGACTGTGTTTTCATGTTTGTCCAAAGTTCTTTTTCATATGCTACAACATGTAGTAAATGATACTCCACAACAGACGTGATTGAGGATAGACACTTATCATAATTTACAACAGTGTACACTTGCAATGGCCAGCCCCCCAGCTGGCCCCCTTGCACCAACATTTCACATGTCTCACGTGCATCATTAAAGTCTTCTTGATAGAATTTCATTCAATGGAGCAGTCATGTGTGTGTCCACATTAAATACATGTTGTGATGTGTTTTGCCTGTTTGACACCCAATACATGACAATTGCAGGCTTTTGTCCTACTGGACATTCCTGCTAGAATCAGTGGAACTTGATCTACAGCTTCACTCCACTCCGCTCTGCGGAGCTGAGTGTTTTGGAACTCCTCGAGCTCCGTTTAATGCTGAATGCGGGAAAACTCTGCAAACTCCATGACCGGAGCGGAGTACACCTCCCAGACTTACCATATAAAGTAGTTGGCTCAGATGCCCAGTATGTTGTTCCATTCCCACTCTTCCTTTATTTGGTGTAATGTCCCCTGCTAGATATGAGATCTGTGTGGCACTGTTGTTTCTTAACTTTAACTTACCAGATTTTTCAAAATAATAATCTGTGGACTTTGGTTTTAAGAAATGCTTGTGATGGAACATTTGTAAAAGTTGATTAGGTAAAAAGAATTGAGGTTGATAGCATCCTTCCTTGCTGTTCCAGCAGCAGAAACTGTAGTGTGTCTTGCGTCAGCTTCTTTGTCCTGGCCATCCTCTGGAGTGTCCGACTCCTCGTGGTCTTCTGGTAATGGTGTGTTTGTCTGTACACAGATGTTGTGCAAAATGCAACAAGCCAGTATGATTTTACAGACCAGTTCAGGCATGTACAGGAGTCTCCCCCATCAAATGTCAATGCACCAGAACCTTGATTTAAGGACTCCAAAGGTCTGTTCAACGATGGCCCTTGTACGTCCCAGTTCAACATTGTAGTCTCTCCGGGCCTGCGTGTGGGTCAATTTGATGGGGTTCATCAGCAATGGTGAGAGTGTATATCCTTGATCACCTGAAACAGAAAATGGAGAAATGTGTCCATTAGTATTTGTGCCTGCTGTGTTTGTAGAGTGGCTTTTTTGGTGAGTGTGCATTGTGCAATGTTGTCCTTTCTGCTTTGTCATGTGGTGGTTCAGATGATCACTGAAATCGACTTGCCTGTACTTAACTGCCTACACTTCACCATGATGCCATTGGCCAGGTCCTGTGCATTACCTCCAGGTTGTGACTCTCAGCATGTCTGGGTCACTCAAAAAAGATTTGGGGTTATTTACAGGGCCATTACACCAACCGTTGGTGGATGGGCCTGATGAAGCAGCCACTGTTACTTTTGGCAGATTACTGAGTTTGAACATCAGCAAGATACATCATTGGGAGTTATTGTGCTAAAGGTAGCTGAAAGCCCAAAAATACTAAACGTTTTTTTCATTGTGGATTCTTTAAATCCATCTTGCCCCCAAGGTGGGTCCATGTTTGAGTGACAGTAACACTGCTACCTGGTGCACTTGACTTACTGGGACATGTGAAGACAGCAAACATGTGTATTGATGCCCTTGGGCATGAGTTAACTTTGACTCTACTTGAATGCATGTTGGGGTAATACCCAAAGATATTGCCATCTATCCCCCATATTCATAAAGTATGATTCTGTAATTTCTTAATAGAGATTTTGAAGGAATCACTATTATCCGCAATCGCTATTAGCGATAACATATTACCGACTTGCTAATAGAGAAATCGCAATTAGCGTGCAATTTGCAAGTTCGTTAATTGCAATATCGCTAATTGTGAGGCGCTTTTGGTGCAGCTTGTTTACATCACAATCAGGAAGTGATGCATCCCATGCTTATTCCAGTACACTGAGAGAGTCAGAGGAGGAGGCAGATTGCAGGAGCCCAGGTGAAGTTTCATTTTTGTTTTAGCAAAACTGTTCTGGGTCAAAATCATGGCCTCAGGAGCAAGTGGGAAGCAGGCTGCCAATAGAAAAAGGAAACTGAAATTCAGTGAGACGGAGATAGAAATCCTCATTAACGAGGTAGTGAGGATCCATGACAAGGTGTTTGGCAAACTATCTCTCCAGGTCCCTGAGTCAGAGAAGCAGAAAAATGGCTCAGGATACCAATCAAAGTGAAAGCAGTGGGGGTCACCCACCACACAAAAAAAGACCTGCGCAAATGGTGGTATGACCTGCTCATCCGTGCAAAGGAGAGGGTTGCTGACAGGCTGTTGGAGGCAAAGCAGACTGGAGGTGGACCTGCAACACTGCCTGGGAATACACCCCTCTTTCTGGCACTTTTGCTGCCTTATTTGTACTTTTCTCTCTCTTTCTGCCTTTTTCCTTTAGCCATTTTCAGCCCGTTTTTCCCCGTCACTGCTGCCGCCCCTTGCCCCCAGCATGACCAGTGCGACCGGCCCAATCCAGGTCCCCTCCCTGCTCCCACCACCCAGCTGTCCAGCCGTCCCTGACCCCCAGTTAATGGCAGCCGCTGTGGGGACAGGCGAGCAAGACCACTGACTCATTGTCAGTGAAATTGCTCTCCCTCCCTTGCAGCTCCACCATTAAGTGAGGCCTTCCCCTGAGCCCCTGCACTCTCGAGTGTTGGTGTTTGAGGCCCTCCTCCACCTGCAAGTTTCACCTGCGCCTCATCACTGGTGGTCCAGTGGACCTCTGTCTCCATTCTCTTGCTCCACTTTTTCTCTCCTTTTTCACTTGTTTTTTCCCCTCACTTCTATCTCCCCCCTTCGCTCTCCTTCTGGGTCTTTCCTACGTTTTTCACTCGTTCTTTACCCTCATCTCAATCTCCCCCTTTCACTCTCCTTTTGTGTCCTCTGTGTCTTTCCTCCACTCTTTCTTGCACTTTTGCTGCCTTATTTGCACTTTTTGCTCTCTTTTTCCTTTTTCCCTTTGCCCTTTTCAACCCGTTTTTTGCCATTGCTGCAGCCCCCGCGGCCCTCTCCCCCAGCACTACCAGTGTGACCGGCCCAATCCAGCTCCCCTCACTGCTCCCGCCTCCCAGCTGTCCAGCCCTCCCCGACCCCTATTGAATGGCTGCCGCTGTGCGGCCGCATAGCGGCCGTGCCACCGGCCAGCCAAAGGCAAGCCAGTGTGCGTCCGTCCGTGACCTGACCACGACCAGTTCCAGGAACCCTGGATCTCTGCACCGCCAATGCTACATCCTAGCGGCACTCCATGCTCTCAACCCAGGCCGCAACAACAATTACAAGCTAGCATCACCAGCCGACACCCACGGATCCTTCCTTTGTCACCACTGCGGCACACCTGCAGCACCACCAAGACCACAGACCCAGCGCAACCCACCCTCAAGTACACAATGGAACTGAAGACCCTGCAATGAATCCTCCTCAACGTCTGACCCCTCCACAAACACGCCACCGAAATCTGGGACCTCCTCAACAGCACCTCTCTGGACGTAGCATTCTTTACCTAATCCTGAACAAACACCACCTCAGGACCGGGTATCGCCATCCCCATTCCCCAAGGATACAAAATCTCCAGGAAGGACCACCCCACCCACCCAAGAGGAGGAATTGCCATCTTCCACAAATCCACCCTCCACCTGAGCACACTCCCCAGTGAGCCCACAGACCTGATGGAACACCTTCACTTCAAGATACTGGCCAGCCCTACATCCACCCTGTGAGGAACACTCATCTACCAAACCCCTGGAGCCAGCGGACTTTTTGCCAACTCCATCACGGACATCATCTCCCCGCATGCCATCGCGTCCACCAACTACACTCTATTGGGAGACCTCAACTTACATCTCAACAACCAACTGGACCTCAGCACCACATCCCTCCTGGACAACCTCCACAACATTGGACTCCACCAGATCGTGACCACCAACTCACCTGAAAAACGAGGAAAAAAGCGATTGAAGACAGAATCTCCACTTATGCACACAACAGCAAGTGAGTCCACATACATCCTTCCCTAACATGACCTCTGTGACAAACGCAGCACCTTTTTCCACCACAAAATCAAGAGCATCTACGACAACTTCGATGAAGACAACCAACACACTAAACCCTCACCAACCACCCCGGACACCCTGAAGCCAGCGATCGACAACTGGACAGCCCTCACCACCAAAGATACACTGAAGATGATTAAGTGAATCCACCCCGGGGTCCCCAAGGACCCCTGTCATCACCACATTTTCAACAGAGCCGCCGACACCATCGCACTCATGCTCTGCCACAACATCAACCACTCCCTGGAACCGCCTTGTTCCCTGACAACTAGAAACACGCTGAGATCAACCCCCTCCTGAAGAAACCCTCAGCAGACCCCACCGACCTCAAAAACTACAGACTCATCTCCCTGCTCCCGTTCCCAGCAAAAGTCATTGAGAAAGCCATCAACAGCCAACTCGCCACATTCAGAGAAGAGCACAACATCCTCAATCCTACAAATCCGGCTTCAAATAAAACAACAGTACGGAAACCACCCTCCTCGCTGCAGCAGACGACATCCATACCTTATTGGACAAAGGAGAAACAGCAGCCCTTATCCTCCTCGACCTCTCAGCAGCATTCAACACAGTCTCTCACCTCACCCTAATACGCAGACTCCACGATGCAGGGATCCAAGACAAGGCCATCAATTGATTCCGCTCCTTCCTCTCTGGCATAACGTAGCGGGGCAGACTCCCCCCTTTCCTCTCAGACCCTACACCTACCACCTGCGGAGTCTCCCTCAGCCATACGCTCTTCAACGTCTACATGCTCCGCTCACCCCCATCGTCAGAACCGATAGGGACGCAATATTGTGTCATATGCACACAACACCCAACTCATCCTCTCCCTATCCAACGAACCCAACACAACTTTCAAGAAGGCATTGAAGCCGTCGCCAAATGGATGAAAAACAGCTGCCTACAACTAAACACCAACAAAACGGAAGTACTCATCATGGGCCCAAACCCTGACACCTGTAATGACACCTGGTGGCCCCCTGCCTTCGGACACGCGCCCACCCCCATGGAACACGCACGCAACCTGGGATTCATCCTGGACTCAGAGCTCAAAATGAACTGCCAAATCAACTCAGTCTTTTCCTCCTGCTTCTACACCCTCCACCTCCTATGTAAGACCTACAAATGGATCCCCCTCGAACACAGAAATACCGTCACTCATGCCCTGGTCACCAGCAGTCTCAACTACGGCAACGTACTTTTTGCCGGAATAAACAAAAACCTCACGCAAGCTACAGAATATCCATAACGCGGCTGCAAGACTGGTCCTCAACCTGCCAAGACACTGCCACATCTCCCAGCACATGCGCACACTCCACTGACTCCCCATTAAAGCTAGAGTCACCATCAAGATCCTAACCCACACTCACAAGGCCCTCCACAACACCGGACCAGCATACCTGAACAGCCGACTTGAATTCCACACACACCTAAGGACCCTACGATCAGCCCAGCTCTTCTATGCCGTGGTCCCCCGCACCAGAAAGATCAGATCAGGAGGCCACTCCTTCTCTTTCCGCACAGTCAAAGCTTGGAATGACCTTCTGCTCCTTCTCAGACAGATAACATCGCTACCCATCTTCGCAAGAAACCTCAAAACCTGGCTCTTCGACAGACCACCTCCTTGATGGATTGGATCCTGCGACCCCCCGATCCCCCAGCACCTTGAGACCCTTACGGGTGAGTAGTCTCACTTATCAAACACCTGACTGAGTGATTGATTGAGGACCTAGTGGAGTCCACAATCCAGCCTGAAACTGTAGTCGGAGTGGCGGAGTTGGACACCTCTGCACCGGCCAGTATATCACAAGGTAAGATGCATGCAAATTAAATTTTAATACAGAATAGAAAATCAGAAACATCACATCAGTTCAGGTACAGTGTGCAGATTCCTACTCTATTCCACATTTTACTTGCTACACCCAAATGCATTATGGGAGGAGCAGGAAGGGAACGGAATTTGATAGGAAAATAGCATTGTTGGCCACAGGAACAAGAGGAAGCAAAATATATGGCCACTCTGTGTCAGTTAGTAATTAAATGGAACTCAAAAATGCAATACGTGAGACATAAATATTTACAAAATAGCTGAAAATTGCACTGTTTAACCCGTTTGGCTGCTGCCGTCGGCCAACGGTCGTCACGTGCACTACCTTGGTAGTGCTGAGCACGTCCGTTGGCCGACGCTGTCCCACCCGTTTTTCGAACATTCAGCACTGGAGCGGAACGTTCGATGCAGCCAACGGGTTAACATCACAGATGCAGCTGCACAGGAGTCAGAGGGAAGCAAAGGCGAAGACATACAGGAGACTCTGGCTGAGGCAGATGTGGAAACACCCGTGGACCCACAAACCACAAACCCTGCACCTACTAGACGCAGGTCTACAGTCCCACCGCTACCTACCATGGAAGTTGAAGAAGAGAGCGGACATGATCCCTAGGCATTCCAACCTGGACCTACACCCACAACAAAACTCCAGTCACAGGTCTAGCGCAGCAATAATGAAACCCGGAGGCGCAGGTCAAAGGCACAGATGACAACACCAGAGGATTAAAGACCAAGGGGCAGATTTATGATGCCCTTGCGCCTCTTTGCGCCGCAATTGCGTCACTTTATTTGACGCAACGGCGGCGCAAACAATGCGCCCTATTTACAACGTGACGCATCTAGGAGATGCGTCACGTTGTAAAGCCCTGCGCCATAAGGAGGCGTTCCTGCGCGGGGGGCGCTCCTGCGCAGGAACGCCTCCTGAAAGTGGCTGAGTGAAATCTATGAGATGCAGGCGTAGGTCTTGATGCAGCATTGTGAAGATGGGGCACCCCCGGGCCTTGCTGGAGTTGCGTCGCGCTTGCGACACAACTCCAGCAATGCGCCACCTTTCGCCTTTCCGGCACAGATGCGTCACGCATCTGTGCCGTTTTTGCACCATGGTGCGCCGCATTATAAATGCGGCGCACCATGGGTGGCGGAGCTGTGGCGCACTGTGGCGGACATTAACTGGCGCATCCCTGGGGATGCGCCAGTTAACATAAATCTGCCCCCAAATGTCTGGGGTGGGCTGGAGAGCTGAATGCTGAGGGCGCAGCACCTGCAAGCAAAGAACATGAGGTTAATGCAGGCACAACTTTGCACTATGTCTAACAACATGGCAGACATGAGGGACTGCTTGAGAGAGCTGACTACAGCAATGGTGGAAGGGCATAGACAGTTCAATGAGGCCAAACAGGAGCTATGCAGGGTGTTGCAGGAGGACCAGGTATCCCAAAGAAAAGGCATCGCCAATTCATAGGGCGCCTAAATGCTACACAAGATCCATCAACAGGCTGAGCACCTACACAGCTCTGCTGTCTCGTCGTTCTGTGGCCATGCAGGTCAAAATTAGCCATTGCTGTGGGGATGTGGCCAGGGGACTTGTCCAGGTCACAAATGCAGTAGAGCAATTTCAGACTGCATCTGCTGGAGGCAGCAATGTATTGGGGGGTGGGGAGAGTGAGGAGGCGTCCAGCCTCAGTAGTCTCTTGGTGCCAGTGACTTCATGCTGGTGGTGCACTACTAGAAGCATCACAGCTTCTGAAGGCTCCACGAGGGAGGTGGATGAGGCCACCGAAAGGTGTTTGGGAGTGAGTGGATGCAAAAAATATGGTGGAATTGGCAGACTACCTCGTATATGGTGATGTAACCATTATCATGCCAAAAGTTGTGACTGACATTCAAGTCCAATGATGATTTCTTGTTTTTGTTTTTTGGTTAATACTGTGCTATTTGGCACCTGGTATGTGTGCATTAACACTACCGCATTTCTACATTCATACAAATCCTGTACAGTTCTACCATGCTGTGTCTTGTCTCATTATTACCCACCTAAAAAATAATGCTGTTCAATTTCTGCACGTCTCCTTCTCCCTTCTGCTAAGCCTGCCCCGGCTGCCTCTTGTATTGGTTGCCCTGGCTGGGTTTCTTCCTCAGGCTGTTCCGAATACAGTGATTAAGCTACTGATGCCCCAACATATGAATCTGCCAGTTCCAGCAATAGGGTTGGCTTTAGAACCAGAGGGGCCTAGATATCCTAGAAAAATCCACATAGGGCTCTCTGAATATGTTAAAGCACTCTTTAGAACAGACTGTAGCTTCTGTCCTGAGACCAATGTTTAACCATGAAAGACGAAGAGGGTGTTTGATCTGACCAAAGGGTTCTAACATCGTGTGTATTTTGCCTTATTAGAACCTCTATATAGGTTTATCCAGATGTATAAGAGCGGAGGCATGGGTTACCACTAAGGGGGAATTTTTTGATCCCTTTTGTTCATTTCCCTATGTTACTCGCCTTCTTGCATATTCAAGGAGGAATATGGTACATAAAGTGCGCCTAACCAATTGTGCACGCAATAACTATAACCTCTTCCTTAGGGACTCGTTTGGTTAATTTTCTGACTTTACCTGATTTTCTTACAAGTATTTTGTATTTTCTCTAACATCTCATACGCCATTATTTGGAGAATGTTAGTGAACAACATCATATTATCTGAGAAAAATCATGACATATTATTAAGGGTAATATCAGGGATTTTTTTCTATACTATCATGCTATTTTAGCAATAAGGTATTTTTTGTTCCCACAGCAGCCTTGAACCCTGGGGACAGTGTGCTATGGGCGCGTTGAACCACACTTCCCAGGATCCTCGGGTCACACGCGGGAGACGCGATGACGTCCTTAGACGTGGTCACGTGGGACGCGAGTGCATCCCAGAACAACAAGAAGGCAGGTGCACCACCGCGTATTCCATCTACGCGGTGCCACGGGTTGTACCAGACTTGCGGAGGACAAGCCTTCAGAACGGTATCGTGGGGGCCTCACTAGTAGGAAGGGGAAAATCGCTTCAGGCATATGCGGCTGCTTATTCACTGACAAGGGCAATTCTGAGTGCACGTTTATGAAGAGGTGAACGCTTCTGGCATAAGCGGTTTTCACGGTTTGACGAGGGCAATCTGAGCGCTAATTTGTGAGTGGGGATCGCTCCTGGCATAGGCGATTTCTCCACTCGTTAAAAGAGGACAACTATAGTGGAATAGAACACAAGAGTGTTTGACATATACGAGGGACATATACTTTTCACCTCATTGTTCCCTCTATATGTTTATTTGCAGATTGTGTTCTATGGCGTCCTGTACACCGGACACCAGTGCGAGTGTTTGTAATACATAAACTCGGTAAGTGAAACGACTGTGTGTTACACCTACAGTGGGGACATTACAACAGTTTTGGATACTGTTGGTTGGAATCGGTTTTTGGACTGTATATAGTGTTTCTAAGTACTTGGGACTGCTGTCTGCATCAAGACAGATAAATGGTTTATTATAAGGGATGCATGCCTAAGATTCTCAGACTACATAGGGACTCTGAAGGTTGTTATTAAAGTAGCCCATGCACGACAATGCATCTTAGGCTTTCTAAAACTTATCAGACACACCACTTAGTGGCCAAAAATCAAACTAAGTATATTTTTGAAAGTTGGAATGGGTGGATATACATAAGGGTCCTTATCCGCCCCCTCTGTTCTTCTTTCTTTGCCACAGTGATTGTTTTCCCGCACTTAAGGGGACACTCTCCATAGATTAAACAGGATTGGTAAGGATTTCTTGGACCTACCTCCCTGTAGGGGTAATAACTTTTCCCCAGATCACGGGGGGACCCCGATAGAAACCGAATGCGACGGTCCTGACGAAGACCGGAGTGACCATACAGGCGCATCAAGAGCGGTCGAAACATGTTGACTCTGGCAGTGTTAGGAGGGAAGCCTTGAGGTTCCTATTTATCTCCTGAAGGCATTTTCCCATCCTCTGTTCTTTCATCTTTTTAATCCTGGTAGAGGTGCCAAGTAACGTTTAATAAAGTTGGTTTTCTAGTTGACACCTTTAATCAGTCTTAAATCACTCCTCATACTGCACAATTTCTTTGTCGCACTTTTCGGTTTGAAACACATGGTGTTTGCACTATTTTCACGACAGTGGATGTGTTAAGTGTTGTGTCTGTTTAGTTTGTTTGACTATATGTTGTGTTAAGTGGAATTTATTATTTTTCCCCCTCCCTTATGCTCCGTCCTGTGTGGGGTACACCAGGGCGTATTGTAAGCAGGCCCAATGATGAAGCATGTCACATACCTCGGTATGTGAGTGAGGGCAGTTTTTCCAAATAGAGTGATTTGCCCTATTGGGGCTGGCTCTATCTTTTACCACATTAGTACATATGGTATTATTATTTACTCTTCCCACCCCTTTTGTGTGTACACTAGTGTTCTCTCGGGGGGTTTGGGGTGGCAGAGTATAAATTGTCCTTAACCCTCGCCCCTTCTTTGTGATTATAGTTCTTCCTCAGGCTCACAGTCAGACAGTTCCAGGGGTACGCCTCTCCTAATAGTGATGTTGTGCAACATGGCACAGGGGGCCACAATTCTGCATCAGGTCTCAGATCAGTACTGCAATGCCCCACCAGTCTTGTGGAGGCAGCGAAACCGCTGCATTGTAACGCTGCTCACTTGGGGTACTTGGGTTGGGGTATGGTGTTAGGATGTAGTTGCTCATGGAGTATGTGCTGTCACTTCAGGGTAGTATGCAAACAGTTAGTGGCAGATCTGCATTAGCATTTGTACTTACTGTCAGCGACATTGTAACATCTGTTTACCTATCATATATCCTTCTCCAAATTCACCCCCAAGTGCAAAGGGCCTGTTTTCCAGATTTTCAATTTTTGCGCTTGCAAATTAGCTTGATGCATGTGTTTCCTATCGACACACATTTATTTGGCTACATTTGTTCATCAAATTGCCACACCTCACCAGGGGAGTCATATTGATGCACAACAGGTTGTAAGATTTAGATGTCTATTGTTTGTATGCTCTTTCTGTGCATGCTCCATTCTGACACTATCCGGACTGATGTTTAATCAACTTTGGTGATTTGTTTTTGTACAGTTGGGGCTCCCTTCATGCAAAAATACTTGCATCCCCATG
The DNA here is from genome assembly GCF_964263255.1 of Lissotriton vulgaris. Taxonomy (NCBI): domain Eukaryota; kingdom Metazoa; phylum Chordata; class Amphibia; order Caudata; family Salamandridae; genus Lissotriton; species Lissotriton vulgaris. The sequence goes on along the minus strand of NC_141691.1, from coordinate 439,665,789 downwards.
CAGGCACCCTTGCAGCATAGTGCGTGGCTGACTATGTTTTTGCATGCCAGCTAATTGTGTGCAATCACAGGGGATAGCAGAGTGATCTGTCATCTTGTTTTACATATGGCACATGTGTTTATTTCTGGATGGATGTAGCCCAGCAAAAGCATATATCTTGTTGCATGAACTGCATTGCTTAATTTCAGTTTTTGTCTGAGGATTTCTTCAAAATCTATATTCCGAGATTGACAGAGTGGTTTGTGGGAGATTTTCTGGGCTACTCCCTTGTTGGGCCTACTTACATATGTCTTGATTATTTGGCATTTGGTATTTGTGTATAGTAGTTGGACCAGTTACTAGGTATGTCATATTACATTTGCTACATGTGCATTCTCACATATTTGAGCTACAGGATTGGGGACTTGATGTGTATAATGTGTTCAGTTTGTTATTACCAACAAGCAGTTCATTTCCGTGTGTACCATTCTTAAACAGCTGGTTGATGATCGATTGGCAAAAGATGTAGGAGTCATGCCCACTGCCTTGGAAACTTTGCAACAACACTGATGAACAGGTGCAGATGATCCATGATTTCCTCCATGTCCGTTGAGTGTATGTGCTTCCTTTTCCTGTATATATGCGTAGTGTCCGCAGGAGGCACAAGTTGCACATGGGTGTAGTAAATTGCCCCCAGCACATGCTGAAAACCAACAATGGCATAGAAGCCTAGCATGTTGTCAAATTGTTATTGTGCAGTGTTGTGGAAGCGTAGGTGCTGCTGCGTCAGGCTGATGATGGCATCCAAGACAGTTGGGAGGAACCTGGAGAAGGATGACCTTCCAACCACCCACTCTATCAGTGGGTGGTTGGAAGGTGCAAGAGGCCAACATGTGCAGCCATGCAAGTAGCTTTGTCTGCAGAGGGATGTTTGTGCAGCACTGGAATGGTGCCTGCAGCTTTTGCGCTATCTGAGTGAGTAGGTGTAGGATGAAAATACTTTTTTGCCTGTAGTGGGCTATCACATCCTCTGACTAGAGGTCTATAAAGGTGATGCATTGGCGGTAGATCTGCCCTCTTCTGCGGTGCTGCCTCTGTGGCGGTGCTGGTGGGGGTGCTGGGGTTGATGGAGGCAGTGGTGCTCTTCTTTGAAGTCCAAGCTGCAAGAGTAGTACCTCCATGGCGTCCTGGAGAATGCCAATGTGGTCTGGGATTGTCTCCCTTATGTACAGGTGTGTTTGCACCATTTTTTAGACCAGCTATATTCTGGACTTAAAAACCTGGTACTAACTAGACTTAGCAGCAGTTTTGGGGGCTTCTTGCAGGAAAGAGATTTATTTGTGAATATCGCATTGTGGGTTTTGCTAACATAATTCTTGATCCAGAAAATTCCCTTTTTTTTTTGAATTATATTTATTTTTTCCATGTTGCACACACTTTATACATTATAGAATTTTCCAGCATTAATACTTCATGCTTCATAGCTAAATAAACTATTTTACAGAAAATTCCCTTTAATGCAGTAAATGTACCGCTAACTGCAGATAGCGGCAACTTGTAAATATTGCAATAAAAAAAGCTGCAATCACTTGAAAAAAATAATGCTACGGCTGCGTTAGGTTCTTGTGGATATGCCCCTCAGATTACGATATGTTATTCCACAAAACTGTGTAACCAAGAGTATTACCACAGCAGGGGAGGGAGGAACAATGAGCAGTCTAGTTTTTAATTTTGCCCAAAATGTATTTTGGCATGACACCAACCAGACATGTGAACCATACTCACTGCAAAATCCACACCCAAAAACATCACCCTCCCGCACCCAATTTGTGTGGGGGAGCGCAGCACGCCATTTTGCTGTGTTGCCCTACGCCAATTTGGAAGGGCAGGAATGCACCGTATTTACAAAATATGGTGCATTTCTGTAATTTTAACCAGCGCACAATTAGCAGCTGTGCACCATTGTTGGCACCCTTGCACCCCGGAGCAAGGGTGTCTGTGTGGTTGCCATGATTTCTTTTGTGCAGTATGGGAGAGCTCCCAGCACAAAAACAATAATTCAAGAAGGAATACCTTCCTGCACAAAAACAGTCATTGTAGGCATTTTCCTCTTTCTTTGTGTGCTGCTGCAGCACACATGGAAACAGGAAAAAATTAGGAGAAATGCTAACTTTTTTTTTCGTTATGCCTGCTCTAGAGAGGCACACGGTTTTGGTGCTCCCTTGGTTTACAACATACTTTAAATCTAGGACAGCATCAAAGTTCATGAGTGTTGCGTGGGAACAACCACAGCAACACCCATGGGACACTTCTATGATGCAGAGTAAGGCAAGGCAGCGACTTGCAGACATGGCTAATCCCTGTGCCCCACCGAAACGTCATAAAAAGTGACACCCCGGTGGCGCGTAGGGCTTGTAAATAAGTCCCCCTGCTGCTTTAACTCAGTTCACACAATCTATTTCATGTTGATAACCAGTATTCATTTTTGGTAAATACCATCATGATGTCTTTCTATAAATGTGCTCCATGCTCTGGTCATGACGTCCTATTATTGTACAAACACCCTGTAACTCTGTGGTAGGTTACCATGTGGTGGGTAAATATAGTAACAAATCACACCGAGGTGGACGACATCAAATACTAATTTCAAGTTCAAGAACGGCATCGGCATAATAATACATTTAAAAAGTCGCATATTTTTCTTCTAGAAAAAAAAATATAGAAAACACAACAATGCGTCATTTTTGGTAAAAGGAGAAACAAATGCGGCTAATTTCCTATCTATTTAAAGAAAATTTTTTCAACAACCACCAATGCTGCACAATTTACATTTGTCACGGTTTTATGTATCACCCACTCGCGGTGTAGATGTTATCAAGACAAATTATGATTCTACGACCAGCCTGCTATTTTCTAATCTTGTCTAAATGTAATTGACACTTTATAAAAAACCTTGCTGCGTTCGTAAAGGTTACCATGGTAGCCTTGGAATATCTGTACAATGCTAATATGTTTCATTCCTCTGGAAACATGTAAGATAATTATAATGTAACACAATACAGCCGTCACTGGCTCACGCAGGCAAACCTGAGTAAAGACCAGTAGGAAAGAAAAACAGCGAGCAAAGTTACTTAGGGTAGTTACATTACATAGACGAGAAATGTTAAATTATGAAGTTTCTTGAACATTCCCACATTAACATTAAAACTATTCACTAAAGAGCCAATAGATGGCAGTGTTGCATTTGTTATTAATCTGTTCCGCACTTTGTAGACCTAAGCACGAATTGCTGTAACCTGCAATGCTCTACAGCAGAGCCAACAAACCCTGCATCATTAATGAGCCTGCCTACTTGGTGTCCATGTTAAAAATTGCCATTTGACACTGTGACAAAACTGATAGTTCAATGACTTTAAAATAACAGAAAGGCTTAAAACAGAATGGTTAAGGCAAAGAGAAGAAACCGAGCATTTCAAATATAAGTATTCAGATGAAAGCATGATTATGTTCGACTTTAACGCTTATTTTCCCATGAGGTCGTATATTGAAAAAGAGCATATTAGATGATGGTGATGAAGACACGAGTGCTTAATTTGCTTAGAAACCCGCGGGCGGCGCTATGGAACGACGGGGTTCTGAGTACAGAAGCTGCATATTCTTGGTTCCATGTCATCATGCCTCTTTCAACCACCACCAGACACTCACTCTCTGTCCATTTGTCTTACTCGGGCATGCTATTTTTCATCCTTTTTTTCTACCTTTCTCACTGACAATTTGACAATTTTATTAACTGTAAAATTAATTAAAATCATTACAGTAAATTCAACATTGAAACAGATTCTTATATATAGAAAAGGATAAATACTTAAAAAGCTGAAGTTAAAAGATAGTGCTAAAATAGGGACTGTGATTGGTTACATCATTTACTTGCATGAAATATTTTTGTTCAAGTGACTGAGTCCCGCATGATTATCCATTCCCCAACTTATGTGCCTTGAAGTTAGTCTATTGCTGGTGAGCGCATAAGCTACTCTCAATGGTGCTCTAAGTATCTTACTAGGTGCGTTGCTTTCTTGGTAGGAGGCGTGCTTTTCCGTCTTTCTATCCTTTCTTTCTCCCTTCTATTTTTTCTCTCTGCTGGACATGATACATGCCTAATGAGAAAAAATAACTCAGGGCCATATTATCAAGACAGGGCGATACATTATCACCGCTTTTATCGTCAGGAAACTGCCTCTAAAGCGGCGATAATGGGCTTGATAATATGCCCTTGTGAATTCCCATAGAAGCCCAGGTTAACACCAGAACCTGGGCTTCCATGGGAATTCACACGGGCATATTATCAAGCCCATTATCGCCACTTTAGCGGCAGTTTCCTGCTGATAAAAGCGGCGATAATGTATCACCCTTTCTTGATAATACGGCCCTAGGTGTGGCTCCCCAAAAATGAGTCTCTGTGGGGGTCCCACCTGCAGCCTCGGGCGCATATAAAGCACTGGGCTATAATATTAATATTGTGGATATATTCTTCATCATTATATCACCTCTAATTTTATGAAGCAGCGTCTGCAATAGAGCTTGTTTTGAAACACTATAGACAAGACAATAACTTACCATTACTGAACTAAGGGGACATATTTAGAAGGGGATTGAGGCCAATGGAGCTTCACTTTTTTGAGTTCTGGTGGAACAATGCCCTGTACAATATTTACAAAGTGGCGCTAAGGCACTTTTCGTGAATTAACGCTGCTTTGTAAATATTCGTTTCATGCAGGTATCTGTGTGAAAGGGGCATGCAAAAGGTGTAAATCGGAGGCAGCGCCAAAAAGTAATGCCATGCAATCGCAGGTGTTAGAATGGCACAACAGGGAGAAATACTTTTATTTCTCCTCAATTTTGCCTATTCTATGTGGGCTGCGGTGTGCAGCACACTTAGAAAGAGCAACATGCCAATAATTATTTTTTATGTGTAGGAAGACACACCCTCTTGCACATAAACAAACACTCCCTGCACTATGGTGCAAGGGGGTCTGTGTTGGGAGTAGGCAGTTAATGTTAATGCTCTTACTGTCCTATGACATCACAAGTTGCACCGCATGAGAATCCAACCCTTGGCCGCTATTTTATGATGGACTCCTCTCCCTCATTTCAGAGCCTAGAACCTGTTTTATGTACACACACTGCACTGGTAAATTCAATTTATTTAGCCCCATATTCTCCAAGTCAGAATTTCATTTTCAGACAGTCTCCCTATTTCTGAGCTCTGCTTTCTAAAATAATGCTCATCATGATACGACTCACATTGGGTCTGTCGAAGTTTCTGTGCAAAGATTCCTCTTGTCAGCAGCAGGAGGGAGCGGTAATAAAAACAGTGTCAGGAAAAACAGGTCATACCGTGCTGCAGAGGAGGAAATACTGTCCAAAATCAGTTAATGTTCGCCAATAACTCTGACTTCTTTGCACTGAGCTACTCAGAATCAGCCCCTCAATGGTATGCACTGGGGCCCAGATTAATTAAAAAATCATTCAAAGCAGCGTAGCAAGTAAAGTTTCCATACTGTATTGAGAGAACGGGATCGAGCAGAACAGGGCCATATTTACTAAAATGTGGAGCTGTTCTGCCCTCTCCCTGCACTGGCTCACTTTTGCACCAAAGTAGACACCATTACCTCATAGATCAAGGTAGCCTGCATTGTGGTAAGCATCGTGGTAAGCATCGTTCTTGCAGAAAGGGATCCCTTCCAGTGTAAAAACTATTATTTAAGGCGTTTTATACTTTGCATGCATGCTGTACAATGCAGCACACATGCAAAGACGGAAAAATGAGGAGATTGAAAAACATTTCTCCTTATTTCGCCAGCCTCAAGGAGGACAGGATTTTTTTCGCAATTCTCTGTCTATAATTCTTTGTAGCTATCCCCAAGCATCTCCTATGTAAAAGCTCCCTTGATATAAAGTAACGCAAGGCATTGCATTATACAGCTTTGAATTACTTTTAGGTACAATCCAATGCAAATCCCGGATGTATGACGTTACAACGCATGCTTTTACCACGCATGCCTTTACAACGCGGTTTTTAAAACGCATGCCTTTACAATGCATAGTGCTTTGGAGCGCTGGATAGTGAATAGTTTAATTTACTATTCCAACTCCAGTCCCCGTGGTAAGTAGGAAAGGTGTTGGATAGTAAATGAAACCTATTCCCTATCCTAGAGCGCCCCCCAGCGCAATGCGTTGAAATGGTTTGCGTTGTAAAAGTTGCGTCGTAAAGGCACTGCGTGATAAAAGTTGCGTTGTAAAGGATGTTTCCCGCAAATCCCGATTGCCATTGGATTGTGACTACCAGCACTATTCTTTGAATCGTTTTTGCACTTAAAAAGTAATACAACCTTGACAAAAAGCATTTGCAAATCTGGGCCTTCATCCATGTCAGACTGACTAAGGTTAACTGGAATGACCTCCAGTGTCAGCAGTGCATGCTCAGAGCACATTGTGGAATCTGAAGCCCATTAATCGTCTGAACTCCAATATTTGATCACCCCACAATGTACCTCAAGTAATTCAGCTCAGTGTCTCCAATTGATCTAGCAGTTGGGGACTACACTAACACAGCAAGAACAGTCCTAGCAACAGCTGTAACATTCAAAACAATAACAGCTAAAACCCAAGAGCTTTTATACACAAGTCACGCTTTCTTTTTTGTTAATAGCTTATGCAGATTCAGCTTAGTATGTTCATTGTTAAGGTTGCATTGGTAAATCAGAAGCAACAATGTAATTTTCTCCAATTTTACAACTAACCTATATCTTAAGGTGAGAGACTTCGTCAATGTACCCCCTCAGAAACTGCCCACATGGTCCTGAAGAAACCCCAGTAACTTTACACATAAGGGCTGAAACATGTCGACCCCATCTTAAGTGGAAATAACCAATACATTAATTGGCACATTTCCCTACACATATTTTGGTACACAGACAAAATATCGATTTTTAAATATCGATATACAAAAACATCAAAGTTTAAATATTGATGGGACAAAATATCGAAGGTAAGTAATATCGACAGTCTAAATATCGATATTAGTATGATATCAGTAATATCGAAGTGGTAAATATCGATGTCAATAATATCGAAATAAATAACTTCGATGTTACTAATATCAATTTTTAAATAAATTTTGTGTATATTATATTGTATTTATTATGTTTTATTATTTATTTTTAATGTAATTTAATTAAATATTGTCTTTTACTACTGTAGCGGGTTGTGGGTTTATAGGGGAATAGGGTGGGAAGTAATTTAATTATGTTAAATTAATTATTAATTAGTAGGAATTATTAATTAATTAATTGAGAATTAATTTTTCATAATTTTAATTAATTGATTATTTGATAAATATGTTCTGTAGCGGGTTATGGGTTTATAGGGGAATAGGGTGGGAAGTAATTTAATAATAATTAATTAATTATTATATGTTTGAACATATTTAAATTAATAATTAAATGGTAATTAATTTATATTAATTAGTTAATTAATTAATATAATGTTGTACATATTTTTATTATTAATTAGTTGGTAATTAATTAATATTAATTAGTTAATTACATTAATTATAGTAATTTTTTTATATATATATTTTTTTATTCTTAAATAATTAATTGGGAAAAATAATATTAATTATTAAATTAAATTATTTACAGCTAATGTGCTAATATATTTACTTTATTGTTATTCTTAACTAATAATTAATTGGTAATTAAATAATATTAATTCATTTTGGGTAAAGGAGTATTTTTAGGGTTCAGGGTCAGTTTTCAGTTTTTGGGTAAAGGGGTATTTTTAGGGTTCAGGGTCAGTTTTCAGTTCTTGGGTAAAGGGGTATTTTTTGGGTTCAGGGTCAGTTTTCAGTTTTTGGGTAAAGGGGTATTTTTAGGGTTCAGGGTCCGTTTTCAGTTTTTGGGTAAAGGGGTATTTTTAGGGTTCAGGGTCAGTTTTCAGTTTTTGGGTAAAGGGGTATTTTTAGGGTTCAGGGTCAGTTTTCAATTTTTGGGTGAAGGGGTATTTTTAGGGTTCAGGGTCAGTTTTGGGTTTTTGGGGTACAGGGATATTTTTAGGGTTCAGGGTCAGTTTTGGGTATTTGGGGTACAGGCGTACAGGGTAAAAACAAAAAAATATTACATTAAATCAATTAAATAACATAAAAAAAAAATTACATTAAATTATTAAGTGTTTTATTTATTTTAAATGTATATGTATTAGTTTTAATTTTGTTTTAATATTTTTATTTAATATTTGTAAAATTATATGCATTTTAAAATCATTTTTACATTAATATTAATACAGTTAAAAAAACGATATTTTTAATTCCGATATTTTTGTACTACGATATTTTTTTTCCGATATTTTTGTACTTACCTTTATGAAGATAGGATTCCGATATTTTTGATGTCGATATTTTTGTTCCGATATTTTTGTAGTTCGATATTCTGTCAGACATTCCATATTTTAACCTTGTCAGGCTGACCACTGAATACATTTTTCTTTCTGGTACAGTCCTTTGACAATTTTAATATCACGTAGTTTTCACGTCACTGTCACAAAAATCCAGCTCCGCAGTAATCTGGCGTTGTATCACACCAGGGAGGCACTCGGCTTCTCCTGGTGGGCCCGATGATGAAGCATGTCACCACCCAGGGTGGTGAGTGAGGGCTTCTAATAAATCCCTAGTAATTTCCAATGTGAATCCTACAGGAAGATTTTCATCTTAGATTTTGTGCTAACTTCCTTCGTTTCTTGACACTCTCTTGTTGTTTTACTGTACATTAAGACAAGCCACACAAAACACTTTGTCAAGCTCAGCTGCACCATGGAGTTACTAATTTTACAGCTGGCAGTTGCGAGGAGATCACCACACCACCACCCCATCACATAGGCAGCACAGGAGAAAGGAGCATGCTTTTCACCAGCAGACGTCCCTCATAGATCTCAGAGAGGATGAGGTTAAAACATATTACCATCTCAGGGGGGAGTCCAAAATAGAACTGCTGAACCAGATTGCATCATGGCTCCGGCCAACAGCAGGCAGGCCAACTAACAACCCTCCAAGTCAAGCTGATGACTGGCACATGCTGGCATCTAGCTCCTTGCAGATCACAACAGCCAGAGTGGCAGGAATATCACAGCCATATTTTTCTGTCTTCCTACCCTCTGTCCTAGATGCCATCATACTCCTCACACCACAGAACTGCCTCTTCCCCAAGACACACCAACAGCAGTTGGACATCAAGCAAGGTTTATTTGCCATTGCCAGATTCCCACATGTGCTGGGTACCATAGATGGTACACATGTGCAGCTGGTTACCCTTGTAACACCATCACATGTGTACAGGAACCAGAAGCACACATACTCTATCAACATCCTGGCCATTGTGGACCATCGGGGGATGTTAACAAATGTATTGGTAACAAAACTCAGGGAGTGCACATGATGCCTAATTCTTCAGGCACTCCATCATCAATGAGAATGTCTGACATAATATCGACAGACAGAATATCGAACTACAAAAATATCGGAACAAAAATATCGACATCAAAAATATCGGAATCCTATCTTCATAAAGGTAAGTACAAAAATATCGAAAAAAAATTATCGTAGTACAAAAATATCGGAATTAAAAATATCGTTTTTTTAAATGTGTTAATATTAATGTAAAAATAATTTTAAAATACATATAATTTTACAAATATTAAATAAAAATATTAAAACAAAATTAAAACTAATACATATACATTTAAAATAAATAAAACACTTAATAATTTAATGTAATTTTTTTTTATTTATGTTATTTAATTGATTTAATGTAATATTTTTTTGTTTTTACCCTGTACGCCTGTAACCTAAATACCCAAAACTGACCCTGAACCCTAAAAGTATCCCTGTACCCCAAAAACCCAAAACTGACCCTGAACCCTAAAAATACCCCTTTACCCAAAAATTGAAAACTGACCCTGAACCCTAAAAATACCCCTTTACCCCAAAACTGAAAACTGACCCTGAACCCTAAAAATACCCCTTTACCCAAAAACTGAAAACTGACCCTGAACCCTAAAAATACCCCTTTACCCAAAAACTGAAAACTGACCCTGAACCCTAAAAATACCCCTTTACCCAAGAACTGAAAACTGACCCTGAACCCTAAAAATACCCATTTACCCAAAAACTGAAAACTTACCCTGAACCCTAAAAATACTCCTTTACCCAAAATTAATTAATATTATTTAATTACCAATTCATTATTAATTAACAATAACAATAAAGTAAATATATTAGCACATTAGCTGTAATTAATTTAATTTAATAATTAATATTATTTTTCCCAATTAATTAATTAAGAATAAAAAAAATATATATAAAAAAATTACTATAATTATTGTAATTAACTAATTATTATTAATTAATTACTAACTAATTAATAATTGAAAATATGTACAAAATTATATTAATTAATTAACTAATTAATATAAATTAATTACCATGTAATTATTAATTTAAATATGTACAAACATATATTAATTCATTAATTATTATTAAATTACTTCCCACCCTATTCCCCTATAAACCCATAACCCGCTACAGAACATATTTATTAAATAATCAATTAATTAAAATTAATTAAAAATTAATTCTCAATTAATTAATTAATAATTCCTACTAATTAATTATTAATTTTACATAATTAAATTACTTCCCACCCTATTCCCCTATAAACCCACAACCCGCTACAGTAGTAAAAGACAATATTTAATTAAATTACATTAAAAATAAATAATAAAACATAATAAATACAATATAATATACACTAAATTTATTTAAAAATTGATATTAGTAACATCGAAGTTATTTATTTCGATATTATTGACATCGATATTTACCACTTCGATATTACTGATATCATACTAATATCGATATTTAGACTGTCGATATTAATTACCTTCGATATTTTGTCCCATCGATATTTAAACTTCGATATTTTTGTATATCGATATTTAAAAATCGATATTTTGTCTGTGTACCATCAATGATGATTTCAGATTGGCCGATATGGGAATGGACTACTTGTTGAGAAGCAAAACTAAAGTACATAACAGACCTACTAACAGTAAGAAATGGATTACGTAATAGCCATCTCTGTGTTTGTTGACAGAGTTAGGACCATATGTATGAGTGGTGTGCCTCATACATGCACAATGCATCATAGTACACATGTAATGCAAACACCCAATTCACACATGTTCGGACATACAAAGCCTCTTTCTGGGCCTTTGAATGGTGTAAAGGTACAGAGTAATGCAAAACTGGCCAAAATGCAACATAGCATCACTGTGTATAAGGCAGGTTTTCAAAGGGGGTTGTGGGGGTGTCTTAATGCAACTCCCTTGTTTCTTGGGCCATGAGGCATGTCATGTATACCACACCAGGTAACCTTTGAAGTGCGACAAATCAAATGGTTTCCTCCGGTGATGTGTAACAAGGAAAATGAACTGAAGTAATCCAAGTCACTCCCACTTCCTATGTGTGTTGCAGTTTGTGGCAAGCATACATAGACAATCATGGGTCAGAGGGTTCATCATGTGCAGGAAGGTACCCCCTCCTGAAACTTCAGGAATGTTTTGTATGGCCTTAATATTGTGCACTACTGCTCTTTCTCAGTGACGCAGTGCAGAGAGGTAACTTCAGAGTGCTAATTTTCAAAATATCCGGGCCCTTCTATCATCTGCACAAAGTGGCAACAATACTCTGCAATGTGGAGACAATGATGTGCCACATTGACATGCATTTACTAATCTGTTAATGGCAGTAGTGACAGAACATCAGTGAATAGCAATGTGTCATTCCACTCTGTGTGGATGGATGTAACCACATCACCTGCACTGGGTAAAGAATCCTGAATGAATCATGTGGCATGACAGACAAGACAATTATGAGTACAAAGGCAACACAATATAACATTTTGAGGTGAATGTTTCCTCAATGATGTACTAACTCCTGCCATCAGTCAAAGTTCAACAAGGTCAGTGGCGTGAGAAGAGGTATTGTGGGAATGAACAATTGTGTCACACATGGTAGTAAACTTGTTTGTTGATCAAAGTTTCTGGACCAACACAGGAAGAAGTTTTTGGAAAGGCCATGTCTGACATGCCATGTCAGTGTAGGCTCCAGACATGTTTAAATGTCAATGATGAATAACATTGTGACACCAACAGTACAAAATATACTCATGTCTCAGCAATACTGACAGTCTACGCACACACAAACTGGTAGGTTGATGGACGCATGGGAGGTCTTACCTGTTCTGTGTGCAGCACACCTAGTTAAACACAATCCTTCCAAACATGTCATCACCTCAGAATAGATTTCAACCAGGGCACGGCACAACTGTGTACTCAGGATACCAAACTCAACGTACATATGCTGCAGCAATGAGGAAGAAATAAAGGCATAGAAACACACAATTACCTACAAGTTAGAGTCATACACATACATGTGAAAAACCAATGTATTATGTCTAGATGTGGAGTAGACAGCTCCTTGTGACAACATTGGGCCTGGACGTTGAAATCTGCTCCGTTCAAAGAGTTTTCAGTGTTACCTGCACTCTGTGGAGCACACAGAGTTCCAAAAAAGCCTGCCCCGCAAAGCAGAGGGAAGTTTTTTCCTCAATCATACAGACCAATGTTAAATTAGTGAGCGTGAGCAAGGAAAATACAATGCTAGCCAACCTCCCAGTGAGATTTCTCAACGAGGGCAGTCACAGATGGTCGCACTGAGAAACCATCCGTTTGCTTTTGGGGAGCCGAACATCTACTCTAGCAGCAGAAAGAAGCAGCACCCTGTTGCGTTGCACATGGTGCTGTTTGCACTGATTTTCCAGTGAGGGACAACCACCCAGTGCTTAAAATCTGTGGGAAAGTTGTGACCTAACACACTCCTCTGCTTGCGGAACTCCACATAGCGCAGAAGATTTTCTCAGTCACATAGCAGAATTCCACCCAGGCCTAAGTAACATCCGTGAATACAACATAAAGATGGCCCAGGTCGCAATACATATGTGCGCATCAAAGTGCACCATGACAACTTCTCTGGAATATAGCAATGGTTGTAGGCTGACAATAAATAGCATAACAAAGTATGTGATATTTTTATGTTACATGTTTAAACTGCACTTAATTGATGCATTAAAATTACATGGCACAGTTAGTGAACTATGAAATGCCTGTTCCAATGCCATGGAGGCCACTAACAAAATCTGTGGTTTAACATGGACATTTGCATGTGTGAGTTTTAAACACGTTGGCAATGCCAAAATCTACCTAGCCAAATTTCTGATCAATAATCTGCCACTTCTCACATGTAGTGAGTGCAATTAACATAGAGTGTGTTATCAGACCATTTCTAAAAACACATCACAGTAAGCTACTTTATAAACTTGAACGTGCGGAAGTAGAAGTGTGCTATGTATAAGGCCACGCTCCTCATTTGTTATTATATAGAAAAATAGAACAGGCATGTGTAAACCTATGGCCAACTGTATAAGTAACACATACTGTGAAGTACCGAAATTTGTATCATGAGTCATTCAAAACACATGGCACACATGGACAGGAATGTAGATGTAACAGAGAGCAAAATAATGTACAGTTGTACTTTCTGTTTCAGTTTCAGATGACTAAGGATATGGTCCCCAGCCATGTTTCATGACCCCAATAGCGCATCCCCACTCTGAGCCTTAATAACAGTTCAACTAGGCACTGGTCAAGACCAACAACATTGTGGAAATACCCTTTGGTGTGCTGAAGTCTTGGTTTAGATGCCTGGACATGTGGGGGGGGGGGGATTGCTATACTCAACCCCTATGAACTGCAAGACAAACCTAGGGGTCGATTAGGATGGCGGACGGAAGAGCCACCGCGGCCCGTGAGTAGGTGGAAAAAGCCTTTTCCGTGTCCGCCTGCCGCGGATACTCCGTCCGCCATATCAGGATAGGAAAACTTGTCAAATTTCCGTCCGCGACGGAAAAGCACGCTCCGCCGGCCAACTACACACGACCACGCGGCGGACGTAACAGAACCGGACGCACCGCCGTACGTACTGACGACTAAGACCGTCCCCCCAATCAAGATGGCGGAAAACACACATAAAACCGCAGCGGAAAAACAACCTGTCTGAACACGTCGGAATCCCCACAGCGAACACAGGTGACATAGCCGAGATACCCACCGCAAGCTGACCACCACCATGGACCCTGCGCTACACGCTTTCCCGATGCTCTTCGCGATCCACCACGTCCTAGTCATGGCCTACTATGGACGACGCAGGTAAGGCACAAACCATTGGCTGTCTGGAGGTGAATACCAGCAAGGGACGTGACGTAGGGAGGGGGAGTGTCATGTCACCGTAACCACTGATGAGAAGCAAATACGAATACACAATTGTAGTACGCAAGCAGGAATGACAACGAAAAACCACAAGATTTGATAGACCACCTTTATTTCACAAAATTGGGGTTTAATCACAGTGTATGCGTGAGCATGGGCAAAGTGGGCACCAGAGCAGGCACATCATAGCAGGTAACGAGAGGGCAGTATGCAGTATCAGAGCATCAACAGGGCACAGTGCAGTACACAGCAGGTACATCATAGCAGGTAACGAGAGGGCAGTATGCAGTATCAGAGCATCAACAGGGCATTGTGCAGTACACAGCAGGTACATCATAGCAGGTAACGAGAGGGCAGTATGCAGTATCAGAGCATCAACAGGGCACAGTGCAGTACACAGCAGGTACATCATAGCAGGTAACGAGAGGGCAGTATGCAGTATCAGAGCATCAACAGGGCATTGTGCAGTACACAGCAGGTACATCATAGCAGGTAACGAGAGGGCAGTATGCAGTATCAGAGCATCAACAGGGCACAGTGCAGTACACAGCAGGTACATCATAGCAGGTAACGAGAGGGCAGTATGCAGTATCGGAGCATCAACAGGGCACAGTGCAGTACACAGCAGGTACATCATAGCAGGTAACGAGAGGGCAGTATGCAGTATCAGAGCATCAACAGGGCACAGTGCAGTACACAGCAGGTACATCATAGCAGGTAACGAGAGGGCAGTATGCAGTATCAGAGCATCAACAGGGCACAGTGCAGTACACAGCAGGTACATCATAGCAGGTAACGAGAGGGCAGTATGCAGTATCAGAGCATCAACAGTCCATTGCAAAGAACAGGTCCATCAGAGGCAGCACATGAGAGGGGCACAGAGAATCAACAGTCCATTGCAAAGAACAGGTCCATCAGAGGCAGCACATGAGAGGGGCACAGAGAATCAACAGTCCATTGCACAGAACAGGTCCATCAGAGGCAGCACATGAGAGGGGCACAGAGAATCAACAGTCCATTGCACAGAACAGGTCCATCAGAGGCAGCACATGAGAGGGGCAGTATGCAGTATCAGAGCATCAACAGGGAACAGTGCAGTACAGAGCAGGTACATCATAGCAGGTAACGAGAGGGCAGTATGCAGTATCAGAGCATCAACAGGGCATTGTGCAGTACAGAGCAGGTACATCATGGCAGGAAACGAGAGGGCAGTATGCAGTATCAGAGCATCAACAGGGCATAGTGCAGTACACAGCAGGTACATCAGAGGCTGCACAACTACGTGTCCCTACCAACCCGTCACAGGAACCACAAGAGTGCCACGCAGTTCCCAATGGACACACCATGTGAAGTAACATTTCAGTGAAGTGTACAGCACCTCACATCACAGACTCAGGGGGACTGCGTGAACTACCTGCCTCGGACACACTGGCAGCACCAGCAACAGGAGTGTGAGACACAGTCACAGCCCGAGTCACACACACATGGGCCACGGACCCAGACACACTGGCAGCACCAGCAACAGGAGTGTGAGACACAGTCACAGCCCGAGTCACACACACATGGGCCACGGACCCAGACACACTGGCAGCACCAGCAACAGGAGTGTGAGACACAGCCACAGATGTAGTCACTGACACGTGAGCCACTGACCCAGACACACTGGCAGCACCAGAAACAGGAGTGTGCAACACAGCCACAGATCTCCTAACTGACACGTGAGCCATAGACCCAGATACACTGCCAGGACGTGCAACAGGAGAGGGCACAACTGACACTGTGCCACCATCTGATACATGAGAGTCAACTGCACCAGCGCCACTGGGACAACTGAAATGATGAGCCACAGGGCTGTATGGGCCAGGAGGCAGGGTGGGCCTGGGAGCTGGTGATAGGTCATCTAGAGCCAAATCGGGTTTGGCAGGTGTCAATGGTGTGTGTCTGCGTTTCTTATGGAGGTGTGAGTGCACCCTGGACAGGACTGGACTGCCAAGTGGCGGGGACTCCAAAGAATCACCACCCAGCATAGGTGGAGCAACTGCTGCCGGGGATCTGGTTTCTGGGGACGTGCTGGAGCCTGCTTGTCGTTTGCTCTGTGCCTGCCGCCTGGACTCGGAATGATGTGTAATGGGGGATGCTACAACAGGGGACACCCACCTCTGCTTCTGACTGGCCTGGATGGGAGTGGAGGTATGGGGGGACTCCGCCGCGGAGACATTAGTTTTGCGTCCAGTAGTAAACATCAGCCTCAGTGCAGCCAGGGGTGGAGTATGCCTGTCCTTGATAGCGCCATTGTCCATGCTAGATGCCTTGTCCGTAGGAGGTGCCTTATCCTTAGGTTGAGTGTTGTCTCTGGATGTAGCCTGTGCCCTGCTCGCCGCCCTGTTCCTGCCAGCAGACTTGTCGTCTGTGGTGCACCTGTCTCCAGTAGACACCTGCTCTCTGTGTGTGTCCATGCCCTTGGGAGTGTCCCTTACCTCTGCTGTGGGCCTGCTCTTGGGAGTCTCCCTGCTCTTAGTAGGTGCCTTAGTCTTCTCACTGTCCTTGGGAGTGTTCCTATCGACCGCTGTGGGCCTGCTCTTGGGAGTCTCCCTGCTCTTAGTAGGTGCCTGATTCTTCTCACTGTCCTTGGGAGTGTCCCTTACCTCTGCTGTGGGCCTGCTCTTGGGAGTCTCCCTGCTCTTAGTAGGTGCCTTAGTCTTCTCACTGTCCTTGGGAGTGTTCCTATCGACCGCTGTGGGCCTGCTCTTGGGAGTCTCCCTGCTCTTAGTAGGTGCCTGATTCTTCTCACTGTCCTTGGGAGTGTCCCTTACCTCTGCTGTGGGCCTGCTCTTGGGAGTCTCCCTGCTCTTAGTAGGTGCCTGATTCCTCTCACTGTCCTTGGGAGTGTCCCTTACCTCTGCTGTGGGCCTGCTCTTGGGAGTCTCCCTGCTCTTAGTAGGTGCCTGATTCCTCTCACTGTCCTTGGGAGTGTCCCTTACCTCTGCTGTGGGCCTGCTCTTGGGAGTCTCCCTGCTCTTAGTAGGTGCCTTAGTCTTCTCACTGTCCTTGGGAGTGTCCCTTACCTCTGCTGTGGGCCTGCTCTTGGGAGTCTCCCTGCTCCTAGTAGGTGCCTTAGTCTTCTGACTGGCCTTGTCCAAGGAACAGTCCATGGACATGTGAGTATCCCATGCCTTGGGAGTACCTTTTGTGTTGAATGCCTGTGTAGCTCCTGAAGGCATGTCCTCCAACAACACTTGTGGATCCTGTGTGTGTACTCCAGTGCATCTGACGTCGTCTACGTGAACAGATGTAGGTGATCTAGGGGATGTGGTCTGTGCCCTGCGTGCCCTGACGTGCTGTCTGACGCTGCTTCTAGTGCAATAACCTTTATTTGAGTCTTGCTCACAATAATCACTACCCCCTGAGACATCCAGCGGTGTAGATGGGGAAACAGAAGTAGCACCCTGTTCATTCGACTGAACTATTGCAGACGACACACTGCTTGCCAATGACTGCACTGTCCTGTGTAGACCTGAAAGATCGCCATGCATCCCTTCCATGAATGCCACCACCTGCCCCAACTTCCTATCATGGTCCTGGAAAGCATTCGTCATATTGGTCTGCCCCACACACAGCTGTCGCAGCAGATCAACTGCCTCAGCACACAGTGCATTTTGGCTCACCGTGGCAGGGGCAGCGGTGCCTGCACCGAACGCCACTCTGCTCCCCCTACTCCTCCGGCCACGAACAGTACATGGTGCAGTTGGTGGAAGTGTGGGCCCTGTGTGCTGTCTTCCGACAGAAGGTGATGAGTGCCCACTCCCAGTCTGTGACAACAGTGCAGGCTCACCAAGACTGTCCGACGAGGAGGACGATGGTGTCTCCACATGCGAGTCCTCAGGGACGGTCCTGTCCCCCTCTCCGGCGCTGGCCTCCTCCGTGTCAGTCTGCGTGTGTGCGAAGTCTGAGCCGGACTCATTTCCTCGGCTACTCTCCACCGTCTGTGGCAGAGTGTCCTCTGTCAAAGCTGAAATGCACAGAAAAGATGTGTGAGTCATGGGCAGACTGACGTACAGAAGGAACAGGATAGCCAAATTACATAGCAGACAAAGGTTTAGGAGCCCACATCCTGCACATGGCCCACCCCCTCCTCACATTTCCTGGCATGGGGCCATGGACCACTAGGGGATGTGCATTAACACTCAAGTACTAAGCAAGTGGCGTGTCAACATGGCGGACCTGGCTGTCAAATGAGTACCACCCAATGGGACAAAAATGGCAGCACAGGCATACGTACGCAACACGGAACTCAATAGTGTGTCTGGGCACCAATACATGCATAGCACTCACAAGTTTCCTACACAGACAGTATGCTCACCGCTAGTTTGCTGTTGATCGGCACTCAGACGTTCGGCCAGTTCAGGATGCGTCACTGCAATTATACGGTGCATGAGAGGGGTCATGGAGCGTCGGGCCAGACGGGGCGTCCTTGGAATCAGGCCCAGTGTTACTTCAGCTACATTCTTGCTCAGCCTGGAAATGTCGTCCCAGCGTTTGTGGCAGTGTGTATGTCGTCTGTTGCACACCCCCAATGCCCGTACTTCCCGTGCTATGCTCCTCCACAGGTCCTTGCGAAGGTGCAGCTTGACCTACCATGATGAAAGACAAAAGGGTTAAAGTCAGTGGACAGGTGGCCTGTGACACACATAGGGGCAAGACGTAACTGTCAGCAGCCATGCACAATCGGGAACATATGTGTAGCCCACACCACACAGCTAAGATAGAAATTGGCAAGATCATTTTGCCCCCTCATGCACACCAACATGTCCCACACTGCACTTACCACCCGTCCTGGTGCGCCGTAGAGGCGTCCATAGTTGCGGAGTACACCGTCCACGAGGACATCAAGCTCCGCGGCGGTGAAGGGTCGAGACCGGATCTCATTGCCTCTCGACATGGCAAGATCACGGAGTATGGCACTAGAGCAGCAGTCGGTGGTCAGCTCAGCAGCAGCAGTAGGTCGAGGTGATGGTCACAGGCAGCAGTCGGTGGTCAGCTCAGCAGCAGCAGTAGGTCGAGGTGATGGTCACAGGCAGCACTGGTCCCCAGGGTAGGAAGCGTCGTTTTGGCCAATACACATATATAGGGCCCTCAGCACGTGTCAGTGGCATACGTCGCCAGCAATTGGTCAGCCCTGGAAGCGTGATCGTGAAATGGGCCAATGACTGGCCCATAGTTGCGGTGCACACCTTCCGCTACTTGCGATTGGCCATATGCGGCCAGCGTCCCTCTCCCCATTGGCTGCATGTGCATGGACCGTCACGGGCAGACATCGGCGACCGCACGTGCAAGCCTCAGGCACGGATGCTTCAGTTGCAACAATGTACTATCACTGGCGCCTCCATGGCGGTGCACCTACTCAGCGGGGGAGGTGCAGCCCCATACACCCTGTAGATGTAGTCAATGGACATGCCATTTCATGACCCCCCTTACAGTCACCTTGCATCATCCACCGTACACCGGCCGGAGCGGCCGGGCCTAGGACGACCGCCGTGCCCGGCCATGAACACAACCGCCATGGCCGGCCACCGCGGTTGTTCATGGCCGGGCACGGCGGTTGAACATGGCCGGGCACGGCGGTTGTTCATGGCCGGGCACGGCGGTTGAACATGGCCGGGCACGGCGGTTGTTCATGGCCGGGCACGGCGGTTGAACATGGCCGGGCACGGCGGTTGTTCATGGCCGGGCACGGCGGTTGTTCATGGCCGGGCACGGCGGTTGTTCATGGCCGGGCACGGCGGTTGAACATGGCCGGGCACGGCGGTTGTTCATGGCCGGGCACGGCGGTTGTTCATGGCCGGGCACGGCGGTTGTTCATGGCCGGGCACGGCGGTTGAACATGGCCGGGCACGGCGGTTGTTCATGGCCGGGCACGGCGGTCGTCCTAGGCCCGGCCGCTCCGGCCGGTGTACGGTGGATGATGCAAGGTGACTGTAAGGGGGGTCATGAAATGGCATGTCCATTGACTACATCTACAGGGTGTATGGGGCTGCACCTCCCCCGCTGAGTACGTGCACCGCCATGGAGGCGCCAGTGATAGTACATTGTTGCAACTGAAGCATCCGTGCCTGAGGCTTGCACGTGCGGTCGCCGATGTCTGCCCGTGACAGTCCATGCACATGCAGCCAATGGGGAGAGGGACGCTGGCCGCATATGGCCTTTGGGAAGTAGCGGAAGTTGAGCACCGCCATGGCGGCGCCAATAATGTGATCTTGTCAGACGCTGCACCGTGATGTGTTGTGTGCAGTTGTGTCATGAGGGATGTGAGCGTGATTGAGAAAGGTCATATGTCATACAATATAGCATGTGTGTCCATACAATGGCAATCGGTCGGCACATAATGGGCAACAGATGTGCATTTGTACTTGTTGACGTTGGGTGTGACCCTACAGACGTTGTTACATCTTCACAACTACACAGTACATCACGGCTGTGTGGCCAATTAATGCATCTGTTGTCAGTTTCTTGTTGTGTCGAGGTGACTACAGTGGTGGTGGTACACATGCATTCCGTGTATGTGTTTTGTACGTTGTGTCACCATGCATGTCATTTCCGTATGCACATCATTATTGGTGGTGGAATTTGTGCTTGATGACATGGCGTGTGTACACTTATCGTTTGTGTGCATGCAGTAGCATGTGTGTCTGTGATGTGTCTACGAAACATTAGGGTGATGACAGAAGTTTTGTCAGTAAGGTACACATGTGATGGAGTTCTACACGTATGCGTCGTTTGTAAGTTGACCAAAGTTACATCTCTGTCCCACACAGGAGGGCTCCAAATGTGCATCGGCCATACACTGTGCTGGAGGATATGGTAGACGAGGAGGTGATTCGGAAATTCAGGCTGGATCGACGTCGGTTGCTGGACCTTGTGGCACTATTGTCTCCTCATCTGCAGCCACGTAGAACGTATCCTGGGTCGATTACACCCACTGCAAAGGTCATGGCGGTACTACATTTCTTCGCTACTGGCACTTTTCAGTTCACTGTTGCAGTTTCCGGGGGGATGTCGCAGGCCATGTTTAGCACGGTTCTTCGGGATGTGTTAACAGCTATGATGCTCTACAAGGATGAGTACATACATTTTCCACGGCCGGAAGAGTTGCCAGCTGTCAAAGCTGCTTTCTATGCACTGGGCCACATGCCTCACGTTGTGGGCTCAATTGATGGCACACACATCGCTCTGATTCCACCACGGGCACGCGAACAAGTGTTCAGGAATCGCAAACACTTTCATTCGCTGAACGTGCAGGTGGTGTGCCTGGCGAACAACATCATCTCCCATGTGTGTGCCAGATTTCCTGGATCCGCACATGACGCCCACATCATGCGGAGCAGCAATGTCCCACGACTCATGGCAAATCTGCGACCCGGTCAAGCGTGGCTTGTTGGTGAGTGTGCAGTGGGTACTCTTGTGATCTCTGTGTTGCATGGGGTACCCACCATATATTTTTCGGATGTTTGTCTCTGTCATCCCCCTACATAGGCGACTCGGCTTACCCAAACCGGCCCTGGCTTCTCAGTCCCCTACGTAATCCGAGGACGGCGGGTGACATGCGGTACAATGAGGCACATGGAAGGACACGGAGAGTCATCGAACGTACCTTTGGACTGCTAAAGTCCAGGTTTCGGTGCCTCGATAAGACCGGAGGGGCCCTGCCTTACACACCAGGAAAAGTATGCAAGATCGTGATAGCCTGCTGCATGCTCCACAACCTGGCAGTACGCAATGGCATTGAACTGCTGTTGGACCCTGAAGACGAAGGAGTGCCTCGGCCTCCCATCCCACCCATGTCCACTGATGAGGATAGTGGTGAGGAGGAAGGTGTGGACCAGAGGCGCCAGCTCATAGATCGCTACTTCCCTTGAATGTGAGTATCTACCTCTAGTGGCGGTTGACAATGCCTCATGTATGTTTGCTGGTGTTGTGTGGATAGGGGGTTTATCAGCTGGGTGTTGTTTGTGATGGTTGCACATGTGTGTCTTCATGTCTTTGGACATGGTAGTGTCCATGATGTGTGTGCTCTCATCCCATGCTTGTGTGATGGTTGTCGTTTGTGTAATGTAGCTGTGCATTGTGTTGTGATGTGTGTGAATCTCTTTACTGACGTGTGTTTGCTGTCTCTGGTTTTCTCTAGGTCACTCCCGCAGCGCCATGATCATGTACGACTATGAACCCTGTACCTGTTTACGTCTGTATCTGATGGCAATCATGTGAATAAACATGGAGGCAAAACATCATTGTGTGAGTTAATGCTATTTATTTACAGGTTGTGCTTCTGTGCTGGTGAATATTTACAAGTCAGTGGGGTGGAGGGAGTTGGAGTTGAAGGTATTGGCTGATGAAATGTCCGTGCTGACGCCACATTGGGGGGTGTCAGGGTAGTCCAGCAGACCTGTGGGAATGATTGTCTGTGGGACAGGCTACTTAGCTGGGTGAATGTCTGGCACAGGCAGTGACATTGTCATGGTCGTCCCCTCTTGGCAACACTGCTCTCAGCCTCTTTCTTACTCGGACGGCCCCTCCGTCTCTGACCTGGAACAGAGTCAGCTGGGAGGGCAGGTTGTTGATGGGCCACATCCGTCGCCAGGGGCTCAGGTGGTGGTGGCGCTACCACACTTGGTGGAGGGGGGGGGGGTTGTTCCGGTCAACCCATTCACTCCACATTGTTGCCTGCTGCCCCATGATCAGCAACATCTGGCCAAGGATGCCAGCGATTTGGCGCTGGGTGTTGGTGTTGTCCACTGAGTCCTGGTGTGCACGATCAGCGTTTGCCTGGGACCGGTCGTATGACGCCTGGCACCTGGCAAGAGCTTGTAGGGACTGTGCCACTGGCTGGGGTAGCTGTTCCTCCTCTGCACGGCGGTGTGTGGCTCGCCTGATTGGATGTTGTCCCGTTGCCTGTGTTTGTGGCCCACTCACCCTGCTTGTGTGTGGGGCCGTTGGACCAGCGTTGCGCGGTGGGTTCTGCTGGGTGGCAGCGGCAGGAGTCGTGGTGCTGGTGGTAGTGGTGGTACTGGTGGTACTGGTGGTACTGGTGGTACTGGTGGTGGTGGGGACTGTGCAGATCACAGAGACAGGTGCCGCTGGAGTCACACATGCGACGTTGGTCGGTCCCGGGAGTCCCTGTGAGCCAGATGGCCCTGGCTGCGTGCTTGGTCCCGCTCCATCCTCCGCCCCGGAGCTGACTGTGTCCTCGTCACCAGAGAGTCCTGTAGATGTGAGAGGCGAGGCTGGCGGCCGGGTACTGGTTTCCGCAGTCAGTTGACGATCACCTGAGGGACAAGATCGAGCTGGTCAGTAATTTGGACATTACATGGGTATATGGATTTGTAGACATTTCGGTTTCCTGTCGCACACACCCCACCCTCCACCACCACCACCACCACCCTCCCCGTGAACATGGGGGCCTGTTGGGAGTTGTAGTTTGGGCCTCTCACACACCCCACCCTCCACCACCACCACCACCACCCTCCCCGTGAACATGGGGGCCTGTTGGGAGTTGTAGTTTGGGCCTCTCACACACCCCACCCTCCACCACCACCACCACCACCCTCCCCGTGAACATGGGGGCCTGTTGGGAGTTGTAGTTTGGGCCTCTCACACACCCCACCCTCCACCACCACCACCACCACCCTCCCCGTGAACATGGGGGCCTGTTGGGAGTTGTAGTTTGGGCCTCTCACACACCCCACCCTCCACCACCACCGCCACCACCCTCCCCGTGAACATGGGGGCCTGTTGGGAGTTGTAGTTTGGGCCTCTCACACACCCCACCCTCCACCACCACCACCACCACCACCCTCCCCGTGAACATGGGGGCCTGTTGGGAGTTGTAGTTTGGGCCTCTCACACACCCCACCCTCCACCACCACCACCACCACCCTCCCCGTGAACATGGGGGCCTGTTGGGAGTTGTAGTTTGGGCCTCTCACACACCCCACCCTCCACCACCACCACCACCACCCTCCCCGTGAACATGGGGGCCTGTTGGGAGTTGTAGTTTGGGCCTCTCACACACCCCACCCTCCACCACCACCACCACCACCCTCCCCGTGAACATGGGGGCCTGTTGGGAGTTGTAGTTTGGGCCTCTCACACACCCCACCCTCCACCACCACCACCACCACCCTCCCCGTGAACATGGGGGCCTGTTGGGAGCCATGGACATGTTAGTGAGTTGGTGTCGAACGTGCATGGTTTGGGGCGTAGGGGATGTTTCTTCTCAGTTGTGTGAGCCTGACCATGTCGTGCTGATCGTGGTGTTGGTTTGTACTCACCAGTCTCTTCTCCTTCGTCAAGTCCGTCTAGGCTCTCTCGGTGTAGTATCCCCAGCACCTTCTCCTCCCAATCTGTGTAGGGTAATGGCTCCGGGGGTGTGCCACCGCCAGTATGATTGGCTCTAGCGACGTTTTTCGCTCGAATGCCCTTGATCCTGGTCTTCAGGTCATGCCACCGCCTCTGAATGTCATGCTTCGTCCTCGGCACAGTCCCCGACGCATTCACCCGAGTGACGATCCTGTCCCACATGTGGTTCTTTTGCGCCACGCTCGTCTGCTGGACTTGGGCCCCGAAGATGTGGGGCTCAACACGGATTATTTCGTCTACCATTACCCTCAACTCTGTCTCTGAGAATTTTGGATTTTTTTTGGGTGCCATGGTGTGTGGTGCTCAGTGTGTGAGTTGTGTGAGTTGGGAGGTGCAGGTGTGTGGTGTGTGATGTGTCGGATTTGTGTGGCGGGTGTTTGTGTGGTGGGTGTGGTAGGGTGGTGGGTGGGTGTCTTCTATGTGATTTTATGTGAGTTAGCAGTTTCTCGATTTGCCCTCTTGCTGGCAGCAATGCTGTGGTGCAAAGGATTGTGGTTGTGTGTGGGTGTCATTTTGTAGTCGTGTCTCAATGGTTGTTGCGAGTCAGGTGGTAGGTGGGCGTGTTGACGTGTGTGCATTGTTGGATGATTGGGACTTGTCATGGTGGCTTGTGATTGGTGTTGGGGGGGGGGCTTGTCAATGTTCGTATGTTTGCTTAGGACTTGCGGTGCAGTTTCTGACATTTGTTCGGCGCTAGGGATGTTGTGCGTGTTGGCCTTCCGCGGTGATGCTGTGGTTCTCGTGGCATTGTTTCCGCCGCGGACGTGGATGGCTGTGCGTTCCGTGGTACGGGCGGATTTATCCTAATTGCGGCCACGGAGTATTCTCAGGTATGGCGGTACATGTTTTATTTTCCGCGGTCATTTCCGTCCGCGGCAGTGGTTGTTCATTGAACTCCGTCCGCCGCGGACGGACTTGGTTGTGTTCCGTCCGCCGCGGTCGGAGTTTCGTCACATGAATATCCTAATCCCAAACGCGGTATCTCCGCGGCGCAGCCGGGAGTAAAATTTCCCCCACCATGGCGGACAGTACCCATTTCCGTCCGCCATCCTGATCGGCCCCTTAGTATGTGCTATTCTCCACAACATCCGTGTACTGACAAAAGTCCCATGGGACATGGAACATGATGAGCAGGACTCAATGGAGGGTGAGGATGAAAGAGAGATAGAAAATGTAGTGGTTGTGCGTGACTCGTCCACTTTCTACAGTGTTTCGTCTCTTAAAACACATGTACTATGAAGGATAGAATTTTCAAACATAATAGGAAGGTCCAACATGTAAATAAATGTTTGAAGCCGTTAGTTGTGTTGGTGTTTCATGTCACAGTCTCAGTGAACATCAACTCATCCACATCTCATCAAATACAAGTAGGACTTAAATTGTGATAATCATGTCATCCGACCTATTGAGAAACATGGTGCCATTCATGCACCTATCAATTGCACATATCCAGGAATGCAATGTGAAGCAGTGTACCATGTTAAAAGGTTCATACAACATCGATGTAAAAAATATTGATGTTAAAATATTGAGTAAAAATATAGTCAACAAAAATATCTACTCCTTTACTTAACACCTTAGCTGCGTGCAAACATTTCTCCCCAGTGCTGCGCTGTCCATTAGAACTAGTTCTGAATGGACGTTCAATGGTCGTGCGCAGCACTGGGGAGGTAGCGCTGCTGACGACCATTGGCCGTCAGCAGCACTTAAGGGGTTAAACAGGTAAGTACAAAAATATGGACTAAAAATATTGATGTAAAAATTATGGATGTATAAAATATTGACTTTTATATAACTATACAATAAAATATTATACATTAAATATAATTTCTACAAAATAAAATACATTTAATAAATCATTTCAATAAAAGATAACAAATAAACGTAATAACAATATAAACACACAAACATAATAATTTATACATACATATTTACTTTAAAACAATGAATAAACTATTATTTGTAATTTATGTTAAAAGTTTAAAATAATATAAAAGATAAAAATATATATTAAAGATTTGAAAAATAAAAAAAATCTATGATAAATTGAAGCATTAAACCATTAAAAAATATTTAAACTTAAATTGCCCAATACAAATAGTACAACAGTACAGAAAGTGTTGGCTAGCAAAGGGGTAAAAATAACTATTCCCATGCTAATGAGTGCAACAGTAGGGTAAGTGTTGGATAGAGGAGGGGTGAAAATTACTATTCCCACTCCACTGAGTGCAAGAGTAGGATAAGTGTGGGATAGTGGAGTCGTAAAATGTACTATTCCCACTCCACTGACTGCAACCGCAGGAAAAGTGCTGGATAGCGAAGGGGTAAAAATGACTATTCCTACTCCAATGAGTTCAAAAGTAGAGAAAGTGTTGGATAGCGGAGGGGAAAAAATTACTCTTCCAAGTCCAGTGAGTGCAACAGTAGGGAAAGTGTTGGATAGCGGAGGGGTCACATTTACCATCCCCACTTCAGTGAGAGCAACAGTTGGGAAAGTTTTGGATACCGGAGGGATAACAATTACTATTCCCACCCCACGAATACAGCAGTAGGAAAAACACTGGATAGTGTAGGGGTAAAACTTTTTATTCCCACTCCTGTGAGTGCAACAGTAGGGAAAGTGTTGGATAGCAAAGGGGTTAAAAATACTATTCCCACTCCAATGAGTGCAATGGTAAGCAACCGTCAATAGCCAGGGAAGCAAGCCCCCGCCCCAGTTGGAAACCACAAACTGGGCAGCGGCTAATTGAGTCATCAACACATCCCAGTTATGAGGTTGGCAGCAGGCCACAGTATCCAGAGCTCTAAGAGTAGCTCCACAATAGCTTCTCTTCAGCTCAGCGCCCAAAGGTTTTCGGGCAGCATGGCTGGCGCTGGCCGCTTCCGGGACGCTGACGGGCACAGACGGGCTTGCCTTAGGCGCACCTGCTGCGCGCCTGCGGCCCCTGTCCGCTGCGCATCCGTTCAGTGTGCATTAAAATAAGCCAGGGTGCCCGAGAGCTAGAATGCCAACTGACAAAATGGCGTCTCTCTGAGACCCCACAGAACTACCAGGAAGTGAGCTTAGCCCCCTCGCCCAAAACTCAACAGCAATGGAAGAGAGTGCAAATGAGTCAGAGACTTCAAAATTTTAAAGTACAGGTATGCGGGCAGAGAGCAGGAAGGCAGAAGCAAAGAAGGATAAATCAATCCAGCAGCAAGGTAAAATTAGTAACACCTAGTAATGAAACCTAAAACATTCCTTGGGGCAAGTGAAAAAATGTGTCTGGAGCTGGCCCTCAGTATCCAACAGCCGACAGACACGTTGGGAGATATAATTACAGGTTGTTCAATTGAAGTCCACCTCCCAGAGGATGCATAATGGCTGCCACTTCCCAGTGATTTGAGTGACTTCAACCTGCTGGGATTCAATAACATGACCGCTATTTTGGTCAAAAATGTTATAATACCAGTTCACCACTCGTATTTTAGCTTTGTTAGAGTAGAGATCATAATTAATTGATTCCAGGATGATGAGCTTATACAGAGGGCTTTTATAGTTTCACATTTAACCAAAATTAGCAGCACAATCCCTCCTTGGGCCCTTCCTATTGAAGAAGGTATTGCAGGGAAAGGAAAGGAGCGATAACCATATACGATAATGTCATCCCTGGACCAGGTTTCCTGGAGACAGATGATATTGAAACCTCTGATATACTCTAGCCATACCTCATTCGTGAGTTTGGTGTAAATTCATGGGATATTCCAGGAAATAATTTGAGTGGGAAGGGTAGTATGTCCTGATTTACTGGACTCTCCAATATGTTATTGGAAGTGAGCAATGTATCGTAGGCTAATAGCTACAGTGATCCTTAGTAGTATTAGTCGGTACTTGTAGTGTGGCATCAGCTGGGTGTATGAGCACTTTACTTCCGGGCTCACCTTCATGAGAGTCACTCCCTAGGTTGTTACATTGCTGTCGCAGCTCTCCCTTCTCAACTGACTGTCTAAAATGAGTATGTAGTCAATCAATGTCAGTGAGGCCTGAGAGAGCCTCAAAGCAGTTGAGGTGTGTGAATGAGGGAGGCTGAGTGAGAAGGTGTGTTTTCAAGCCTATAGGGAGGGACCCTTGACTCAAACTGAATCCTGATAACACAACCAGTTCACTCTCCTGGCCCTGATAATGTGATCAAACCAGTTTATGTGGGATGAAGTTTTACTAAGGTACCAGTGGGCTGGTTTGTTAATAAGGCTTTGACAGCTTTCTTGGTGGCTGAGTGAAAAATGGACGACTCCCGTCAAAATCAATGTATAAGGTGTACAATCTGGCAGTAAGTTTATTGTGTCTTTTGTGCACACCCTGCTTGGGGAACTATAGGCTAGGGCATTAGTGCTTGGGTTTCCTTGTTGGGAACTGCCCCCAATTAATGAGTCGGGTCTTAACCTGTTTGACCCCTTGTCCCAACTTTTGGTTGTTCTTATGAGGTACGAATTCCCAAGGGGACTGGACCGGGGGATTAGCATTGAGAGCCCCTCAGCGTGAGTCATCCTTACTTAAAATCGGTATTATGCTTTTGGGGTCCATCCTTTAAGAGGAACATTATCTGCGCTGCTGTCTGTGCTGCTCGAGTGGCCTTGTCTCTCTGCAAATTGTTTACTTAGTTGTTACTTAAATCCGCCAAAACACAGGAAAGCTGCTCTTCAATGCGAAATAGTCAAGCTGAAATTGGGGCCAGTGCCTCTGATAATAATTTAACAATTTTTTGAAGGGAGATGTCTGATCTTTCTAGAATAGCCTCTCCTCCAGCCTCCACTTATGTTCTACATGCATTGCCTTTTACGCGGTCTTGTCTGGTTCTCTTGACCATAGGTGAATGGCCCTTCAGTTGGTGATCAGCCCTTGCTATCTTGATTTGTTTCCTCTTTCCCCCTGCTGTTGGCAAAGGTCCATTCTTCTCCAAACTTGGGTCTGGGCAAGGGTTTGTATTGGTGGGGGAGGTGAGGTGGAGAGGAGGGATAGCGAGAATCTTCGTTCTGCCAGCTCTATTTCTATGTTGATGGCCCCCACTGCTTTTTGGAGTAAACCGTCCAAAGTGGTGTCGGTGGATTTTGGGGCAGGTGTTGTTTTCTGTTTCCCCATAGTCATTTAAACAGCCCGGGCTAATAGTGGAGTATAGAACACAGGAAGACCACAGAAGAGTGCTGCGGAAAAGTTTAAGTTTTTATCTTCTAGTAGCTTCACAAAGCTTGGGTGCGACACTGGGTTTCCTGGATTCTCAAAGTCAAAAACTAAGAGGGTAGGCACAGCTCATACTCCTCTTGGCTTTGACAGGCATGTGCAGGCCCACCCTTGGCCTGGGCCTCACCCAGGCGTGGCCCGGGCACGCCAAGCATGTCCAGTGCTGCGGGATCAAATGCTGGCTGCAGCCACGCCGGGAAGGCTGACTCCGCCTCTCGCTCCTCCCATGCTGCAAAGTGAGGAAGCTGGTTGACTGAGTCCTACCCCAGCTAGCTGCCTGGCTGCCTGGTTCTGGGCTGTAAGGGACCCTGGATGGCCCTTTAATGAGTTATATCTCCTTGTTGTGCCTCCCCTGGTGAGCAATCAGTTATTTACACATACCCAGGTTTTAGTAATCACTCTGAGGCAGGTAAGTGTAAGAACACAAAGTTTAATGACTGTCCTCCTCCACAGCATCCAGGGAATCTGCCCCTTAGTATTCAAACCATCACATTCTATCACCATGACAGTGACATCATAAGCAGTGATAAGTACAGCAATAGACAGTAATGAATACATGCTATGGAAAGACTACTACACAGGTCTACATGGTTTTTAAAATCTGGGTTAGTGTTAATATACATGGGTGTTGCATGGGAACAGCCACCACTAGGCTTGTGGAATGTCTCCCTAGACCAAAGGAAGGCAAGGTAGCTGTTTATGCTGCCTTGCCTTACTCCATATCTATGAGGCCATTCTAACTCACACAATGTAGCTTTGTGTGACCTCATTTATACGATTCATTGATAAGCGCCACTGGAGCATCACTAAAACTTAAACACATTATTGTTCCTTGTAGTCACTCGTAGCATCACTCATGTCACGCATGTGTCATGGTACACTGGACTCTGCCATTATGCTGCCTAGCATTACTCAATTGAACACTTCCTTGACACATGCTCCAGGCATGTCTACATCTGAAGTCCAGCATTCAGCCTGCTCTGGTAAGCAAATGGACTAGATGAGTTCAATGAGCTGGTCACATTTGTGTTTCTGCAGTTGTGTACTTATAAAATACTGTGAAATGATAGCTTAGTTATTAAAAATGTTAACATTTGTGAAAGCACTTTTTATAATGCTATATCCTCCTTCATGGCTCCTAGATAGACATCTTCCTTTTTCATGGGGAGAGGCGCAATCATTCCAGGACCCCAATACTACCAGTAAGTGTAATTTGTACATGTATGTAAATTACGATGTCTGAGTAGGAGCTATATGGAAATGATCAATTGTGGTGGCTGGGGTAAGGTAACACTCAGAGGCCACCAATGAGCTGTTAGTCTGTGATTTAGTACAGAACCAGACAAATTTCTTTAGGACTCCTCGCAGACAAATAATTTTGAGACTGTAAGGTGTATGTATGTAGGCCCACATGAAGCACACATCTTTTAATATGTACTTAGAGTGGCACATCTAGAGTCATGTTCTTTGAGAACAGAAGGCCTCATCTTGCACATACTCTGCATTTATTCCATGCAGACACATTACCTGGAACAGTAAATATCACAAATCATAGGATCTGGTGTCAATGTATGTCATAGGACTGTGAATTTTGTTTAACCTAGCATGTCTGGGCAGGGATCAGTTTTTAAATCCCAATTTCAATGCTCATGGAATGTGATTCACATCAATCAGCATCATGGGTTCAGACATGCAGCAGATTTTATGGATCTCCAGATGAAATATTCAAATTCAACTGACTAAAAAGGTGGATAAACATTCCTGCTGTGTTATGCACAATATGTTTGCAGATATCTAAACTGTCCCTGTAGCAGTGAGACAAAATGGATGCAGGAATATGTCTGAACGTATGTCAGTGGCACCTGGGTAGCCACACTATGTACATACAATAGATTATGGTAGTTGAGGCATTTGTTTAATGTGATGTACATACATCTTCATAAGTAATGTGTTTGGGCTATGACTGACAGCAAATGACATGCCTACATTCTGTCCATTCAGGTGTTTGTTAATCATAGAATGGACATTAAGATATCCAATGTGTTAGTCTACCATGAAGTATGTCTGTTGTGATTGAACCTCAGTAGTACTTGAGCCTCCCTCATAGTTATCGAGCAAGAGTCCATGTATTCTATCGAATACATGATTCCGCCAGATGACTTGTCTGTCAAGCAAACACACACAACTGAGATGCGCTGTTAATTTATAATTTATGGCACCAAAGGAAGCGTTGAGATGATGTTGAGACATGAGCACTTATTAATGGATCATCAGTATTTTCTCTACAAGTCTGCAGTTGGAGATAGTGGTTACATTCCTGTTCTATTTTGTTTGGGTAAATGTTATTAATGCCCCCCAAGCATGTTCTACAGTAGATACTTGACAACCTGACATCAATATACTGACAATCTGTCACTTGAGTGAGTGTAGTCAGCAATGTGTCAAGGCTTATGATAGTCCAGATGGGGTATACAGAGGGAAGCTGCACTATTGCAGGGAGCGACTCTAAATCCCAGTTTAGGGTATCCAGGCCCATGCATCAAAATATAGATCAGGACATCTTCATGAATATAAATATAACTTCCCATTGGGACCAAATACGCAGGTAAAGTTTAGTATACCTGAACTCAGAATATAAAGATGCATCTTTTAGTAAGGATGATTTTTACATACTGTGGCTGAAAATACCACTTTTAGAAAGTAGTTATTTTCTTGCTTAGCCCTCCTGTGTGCCACTGCTAGGCTTGCGTATTGACTGTCTGGCTTGGAGTGACAGGGGCTGGGGATGTGCATTGTTTGCAGCCAGCCACCTGTGGAGGGCGATATGTGTCCTGCCTTTCCAGGGTGAGTCAGGGCTTGGTTGAATAAACCTGGGCTGCATTTAGGGTAGGTGGAGTAGTTTTCCTTTACACCTGAACAGGCCTGGTCTGCCTTGGAAAATGCTGTCTACATCTCCTGCCAGGAAGCTGGACTAGAGAGGACAGAACTGGGTTTGCTGAGCACGGACACTCTCTGCCACAAGAGAACAAAGGACTTTTGCCTATAAAAAGTGGGGCTCGGACCTTTAGAATACTTCTAGAAAACCTCTGCAAGGAGAAGAGCTGGGAAAGCTGAAGGAGAATTTCTGCCCCTTTACTGTGTGCTGTTTGGGGTTGGCCTGCAGTGGCTGTTTTTATCATTGAGAGGACAAATACTTTGCTGTGTGCTGTGTATCCTGCTTGAAGAAGATCTCCAAGGGCTTGACGTAGAGCTTGCCTCCTGTTCTGAAGTCTCAGGGACACAAAGACTTCACCACCAACTCTCCTGAACTTACTTGCTGGGAGTTCTGACCCACCAAGAGGGGCCTGTTGCTGAATTGGGCCTCTGGAGCTTGTTCCTGCTGTTGGGAGCTGGAACTGAGACGCAATCATGAGAAACGGGATGCATCTGCACCTGTTTCTGATGCATCGCTGAAGAAACTGATGCAGTGCCTGCCCGCGGATGGATACATTCTGGCTTGCCTAATCCCATGCACCGATGTCTGCAGTCCGAGACCACCACACTGATTTCAAAGCAGGACGTGCTGTGCGGCTGCAAGAACCAATGCATCATTGATCCGCGGCTAAAGAAGCCAACCCAGCGATGTAGCCACTGCAGCATTGAGAACTGATGCATCACCGATACCCACGCATTGCACTGGGGCACCAAGTGTACAAGGACACTAGGGCCACAGTAAGAAACCACAGAATTTCCTCCCTGCACAGTAATAGCACTGACGCATCACTTCCCCTTCAGTAAGGAACCGACTCATCACCATCCTTGTGTGACAGTAAGGAACCGATGCATCACCTCCCCTGGGTGTACGGAACTGTTGCATCACCTTCCCTGCAGCTGTTTTTGTTTATAATTGGGATGCATCCAAGGTACTTTGTGTTGAAAGCATCACATCTATCGTTTGCTATGGACAACTGTTTTTAGCTTCTAAGAATTTACATTTTGATTCACCCGCATTTGTAACACACTTTTAATCGAGCGGACAGGATACCCTTGGGTCAAACTATCAATGGGGATCTATGTCTGCTAAGATATAGCTTGTTTGCACTAACTGTCTGTCTGTGTTTGAAAATTAAGTACCAGACGGCTGATGACCAAAGCCTGGACTAAAGTTTTGCTTGCTTTGCGTGGTAATAGAGGATAGGCTCTTCTCAGCAAACACACCATGTGGAAGCATAAGTTTACAATGGACACAACCTGTTCTTTAAAGGTAAGAGATTGATCCATCTGGACTCCCAAGCTTTTAACTACTAGTTTTGATGAAGGGCCCATTTTGCTGCATTTAATGGGGGACAGTTTTCAGTCATCTATGTAGCTATTACCTTGATCCAAGCAGAAGAAGATTATTTCGCTTTTCACCTGATTTTTGTCAAATCAGATTAGTAGCTGCGTGTTGTCTTGGTATGATATAATGTCAAAGCCAAAGGCTCTGACAGTTTTGGCAGGGGGGGCAACATAAATGTTAAAAAGTTGAGGGCAGAGAAATGAGCCCTGAGGTACTCCCCTCCAGCATCGTAGTATGAGATTTACAGGATCCCACAATAACTGTTTGAGTCCTCTTGGAGAGGAATTGAGTAATCCATTGTAGCTCTGTTCCAGGAATACCAAACTCATGCAGCCTACCAAGTAAGCTAGAAAGAGATATTGTATCAAATGTTGCAGATAAGTTCAGCAGCACCAGCAGATATGGAACGTTGGCATCAAGAGAGCATCTGATGTGGTCAGTGACGGCTTCCAAGGCTGTCTCTGTACCGTGCGATGGTCTGAAGCCACACTGTGATGGATCTAAGATTCTTTTAGTCTCTAGATAGTCTATAAGTTGTTATTTCCATGTCTCCCCAACAGCTTCCCTAGTAAAGGGAGTAGTGAAATGGGTCGATAATTAGCAAGATTGGTTGATGCCAAGTTGCACTTTATTTAAATAGGACTGACCTCAGCCGGCTTCTGATCTAATTAAATATTACCTGTATTGAAATATAAGTTAAATAGAGAACAGCTTGCAGGGCCGAACTGATTGGATAGGTCTTCTAAAATTCTGGGAGGGTAGACATTTGAAGAAGAGCCTGACTTAGCTGAACCAAGGACTTTTGAATTGTGTCCAGTGTAAAACACTCACATTTGCTTGGGCTGGTAGCAAAATTAGGGGGGCACAGAAATCAAACTCATCACAAGCCTAATCAAGTGGACTAGGGAAAATCATTTCGCTTTTTGTTTTTAAAATGGTTAACTGAGAAGTTTTTGTGATGCAAGTATTAAGCACTTTAAAAGGAGCTTTAGAATAATTTTTGGTCCCTGCAATTTGGTTAGATATTGGCAGGCTTTCTTGATGTTGCAATGGCACACGTTTAAGGATACTCTTTAAGATTCCTGGTCCATTAGATTATTAGGCCAATGCTACAGTCTTTCTAATTTCTTACAGGAGGATTTCTCTGTTTTTAGTTCTGTTGAGTACCAACGCACATGGGCTCTATGTATCAGATTGTAGTACAGTTATAAAGGGGCTATTTTATTAAAAGCTCAAATCAGTGCTCTGTTGTAGTCAGAGAGTGCTTAAACCACATCTGAGTAACCTGGAAGGCCTACAAATTTCAGCTCCCTTGCAGTGTCTAGGGTGATTTTCCGCAACTGTCTAGATACATTTTTATAACATGTGCTCATTGTTCCTGTCACTTTGAGCTTGGGAATCTGAAAACAGAGAAGTGAGTGACCTGTCTAGAGTAAGGGTTTGGACAGCTTGAAAGATAAAGGTGTAGTTTTAGTAAAAAAAAGGTCCAGACTTAGACCTGCAACACAAGTAGATCCGTTAACTTGATGGTGCAGGCCAAGAGTTGCTAAATCAGGAAATAGCTGGCTGGTCTCTAAGTTAAGGGAATCTTTCCCATGGTAGTCTCCCAACAAGATGAACTGTTGTGCAGCTAGCACATGGGGTTTAATTAGGGCTGGACTGGCCGTAGCGGGCATCAAGCATTTTCCAAGAGGCTGGAAAGCTGGGGGGTAGTTTTGCAGCAGTGGGTATTTTTGTTACAGGGCCCAGGTTTGTAGCAGTGCTGCAATTATCGGCCCCAGTACCAAAAGCAGAAGTGTTTCCCACTTGCAACGCACCCCCACCCCTGGGGCTGGTCCTACAAAATTCCCAGGGCTGCTTTGGGTTTCCAGTCTGGCCCAGGGCGCAATATATTCCAGTAAGCATTGAGTAAACTCTTTTTAGGTGCAGGCAGATGAAATACTAAAGCCCCTTTCTAGCTGACTTTGAGGGAGAGTTCATGCCTAAATATATAAAATTCCATCCATTCCCATGGAGAAGTATTAAATATTGAAAGCCTAATGTTGTCTTTAAAGACAATGGCAATGCCCCCACCAATCTTGCTTTCCCTGTCCATTCTAAACATTTTGTAATTAGCAGAACGTAAAAGCTTGATGGCTGGTAGAGTGTTTGAACTTAACCAGGTTTTAGTGAGGAAACCAATCTCAGGTGATCATGAGGGAAATAGGTCCCAGAGTTCTACCGCAAGTTTAGGCAAAGACCTGACATTGACTAGAAAACTTTTAAAGCTAAGGAGAAGACTTGTCCACTGAAGAGGAAATTGTTTGTGGATCTGATGGAGCAGCAGCCATTGGATGTTTATGGTCACAGAAGAACAATGCAATCTACACTTTAGGCAGGCAACAGGGCCTTCTAACTGAATAGGAATGATAGCATTACACCTTAAATCTGAAGGAACATTTTCTCTATGTATGTTGTCAATTTTATGCGAAGTTTCAGATGAATAAACAGATCTCAAAGGGTACATAAATTCTGATGTTAGAGAAGCAGGGGTCCCGGCTCCTTGTGACAGCTGGGCGCGGACGTGTGCTTGTGGACTTGACTTTCGGGCTCCCGCTGCGTGTTGTAAATCAACGGCAATTAGGTTAAGCATTAGCAGAAGACATGCTTTGTTTGATCATTATCGTGACAAATGTGCCGACTCCATTTTGTATTTGCAACAGCCATTTTGTATGCCATACATTGCCATGTGCTCGTCATGTGTTTTGTCCTACCTTCTTGTTAACTGCGCCTGAAGTCTGCCCGGCAACAGGCTACATTTAGCATTCCCCGCTTCCAGCATGTCCAAACAAGCGCAGTAGGATCAATGACCGTTACTAATTGGTTCCAGATAGGATTGTGTTTACCAGTTGCCGAAGACTATTAACTCCGCTCATCTATCAATTGTACCTTCCAATATGTCCTTGTATGGTCATGAAACTACTCTTGTCTTCTGTACCGCCTTCTTTTGAGCCCCCTCATTGTGTATAAAAGGGGCCATGTGCTTTAGTTTGGTGTGCTACTTGATACAATACTGAAGGGTGTTGTGTGGACTGTAGTACCACCTTTAAAGGTTAAATAAACTTTGATTTTGTATTTTCCAGTTCCATTGCAAACTTCTTCCTAAGGTCTGAGGATTCCGGTCAGAGAAGGGCGAACCCCTTGCACTAAGTAGGTCTAGCTGAGGTTTGCTTACAACAAATTGGCGCCCAACATGGGCTCATCGGCGACTTGGATGCCCGAAGGAGTGGTTGTGACGAATGATTGGAATATTGCTGCGGATGCGATCGCATGCCAGAGGAGACCCGAGTCTTGGCATCCAAGGCGTTTTTCCTTTCTTTCTGATCTGACCATCCAGGTGGTGCTGGTCCTCGACTGAGATCT
This sequence comes from Lissotriton vulgaris, assembly GCF_964263255.1. NCBI lineage: Eukaryota > Metazoa > Chordata > Amphibia > Caudata > Salamandridae > Lissotriton > Lissotriton vulgaris. Next base: position 439,628,023 of record NC_141691.1, on the reverse strand, counting down.
CTTCTGTTGGTTTGCCGTGCAGTGGCCGTTTGGTAAAATGTAGAATTTGGCAGTTGGAATCTGGACGCCCTGTGATTGGTAAGAACCGTTGTACGGTACTTGCTGAGGGTTTTGGAAGCCTGGGAGTGGCAAGACAGTTTTAGGATACACTTGCTGTGGCAATTTTTGTTTGGAATGACTTGTCAATGATGTGTATGTGAAATATATGTGTTGCAACACATAGAGGCAGGTAATGAGGAGATTTTTCTCTACAATGTGATTTTGATTTGAACGGCACAACGTATTACAGATACCTTAAGTGCTACTTTGATTATAATACTGCATATTTTGCACTATTTTTGGCATGCCTGCTTTTAGCGCACTTCGTAGTTTGTGCTGCTTTTGTGAAAATAACCGGTTAAGTCTTGAGAAATCGCAGCCTGCTCCCTCAGGGGGGACACCTCATAGAGAGATGTATATTAAATATGGTCTTTCTTCTATAATGTACAGCACACTGTGGAGGAAATACACGCGAAAGGATCCTGAGTTATGTTGGCCAAAGTGCGGGTCGTTTGATATGCGAAAAATTGAGTATGTGGAACAGTGTATGTTTAAGCGAAAATGTAGACAAGATATGTTTGCGAATGTGGGTGAAAGAAGTACGTGAGCGTGAGAAACGTTAGCAAGCGCTGATTGAGAAAGAACAATGGAAGAATGTGTATGAAAAAGTGCAAGAACTAAGAAAGAAGGAGGCAAAAGAGTTGGAAGAGAGACAGGAGAAGGAGAGCAGATTACAGATATCTGGCCAATATGCTGTTCGACAACCTCTTTATCCTGTCCTTAATAAACCGCAAGATGATTTTTCTTTGTTAGATCGTCCTCCGCCTCCGTATGTCGTTCGGTCCGCTCCATCTGGCGAAGATGAGGATTCCGGGGCAGATAAAACGAAACGTGATACCCGCTCCATGATACCAGTCGATTCTTAGAAAGATTGCTCGACAGTCACTTCAGTATACTGTTGCTGTTTCTGATATTTTAGAGATTTTAAAGGGATGGCAAGATAGAGAGCAGCTATATTTTACTGAGCATTTTGCTGAAGAAGTTGTTGATATGTTTTGGAAAGTTTCTGACATTCTCAAACCTGATGATGTGGCAATCGATAGTAAGCAATCACTTAAAGGTCTTTTTACTCTCCCTCAGGTGACTGATACGAGCAGGCGGCTGGTTAAACTTCGAACGGAGGCGCTTCGTCTACGGGAGGAGAAACGGAAAACTAAAACAGATGGCCGAACGGGATTGGTCGACGGGAAACCATCATCTATTTTTGAAACAGATAAGACCGCGATAGTGCATGCAAAGCCTATGCGAGAGGCTGCGCCTTTATATGTTCCTCCTAAAGGAACGGGTACAAGTGACGATAAATATTCTGTGGATGCTAAAGGGTATTTTATTTATAATTGGGTATATACTCCCTGGAGTAGAGCAGATGTTTTGGCACTTAAAGCTGCATTGCCTGATCCGTGTAAAAATCCTGCAGCTTTCTATGAGAAAGTTGAAGGAGCCTTAAATTCTTGTACCATGACATTAGCTGATTTATTTTTCGGGCTAATATTGTCACCTGATATGTGGAGATCCGTGCGTAAAATAGATGATAGCTCAGTGTATGGGGCATTATGGAAGGAGATAGATAGGGAAGATGAGGACAGGGAACCAGCGAAAAAGCCATGTCAGTTGATTTTAGATCTCCCTGGTGCAATATTAGCTAAGTTAAAAACGATTATTCCCCCTAAAATGATTGATTGGACTATTTTAGCATCTTGTAAGCAAACGACAGATGAATCAGTTTCAGATTTCTTAACAACGTTTTGAGGAGGCTTTTCATGATTTTAGTGGCCAGTCGCTAACGGACGATACGGGCCGACATTTGTTTGTAGATAAGTTTGTTATGAATTTATTACCAGGAGTGGCTAGCCGTTTGAAAGGTAGCAAAAGCTCTTGGACCACCTCTTCTCTGGCATCCCTCCTGACAATGGCTCAATATTACGAGCGTCAGGAACTAGAAGCGAAGGGCAATGAGAATAAATACTCTAAAGAATTAAAAACAAAGGTTATGTTATCTCAGGTTTATGGTCCACCTCTTTGAGGTAACGATAGAGGCGGACGATGATTTTCTAATTCCTCTTATACTCGTCCCTCTTTGGCCGTTGATCAATGCCCGTATTGTAGGAAATTTGGTCATTGGGCAGATGAGTGTCTGTTGTTGCGCTCACAGCGCTATGTCCGTAGTCGAGGATCTATGAGAAATCTTACGGGGAACTCAGGACCCAGAGGTGCTATGAACAATCTTGCTAGGTTTGATTCTAATGTGCAGGTACAAAATGGGTTCAATACTTTTGATAGGCGGAACCAATACCAGATGTCTGATTATGTGCAGCCTGATTCGCATGATTCTGCTCATGCATAGGATTGCGTAGGATGGGGTAAGGAATCAGTTGAAGTTCCAGTAGATCAGAGGGGTCCTTATGTTACAGCACATGTTTTGGGTTCTACTAATCAGTTTCTGGTTGATACAGGAGCTACTCATAGCACTTTGTCTAAACAATTGGTTCCAAGGGCTCCCCTGTCTGGCTTAACAATTACATCGATAGGATTCGATGGAACACCTTCCCTTAGCCCATTGTCACAACCACTTGCATTTCATGTTGATAAGTTTGTTGCTCCATGTCCGTTTTTGCTTTCTCCAAATACACCAGACAATATTGTGGGTCTTGATATGCTGAAGTATTTTCAGAGCCACAATAAGATGTTCTTTTGAAAGAGTGCGTGTGATTTTGAATGCCAATTATCCAGTAACAGACAGAGTTTGTATTGTTCAAGAGGATACTGCATTAGCCTCCCTACCTAAAACTCAGTGGGCTACTTCAGATACCGATGTGGGTCAGATGGTTATTCCACCAGTGCACATTAGTGTAAAGGAGGGAGCTGTGTTACCACGTTTGCCTCAATATCGAATTTCACAGGAGGGTGAGGAAGCACTCATGCGAATTGTACAAGATCTCATTGAAGTTGGAGTTGTTGAGGAACTTCCATTTAACATTTGTATTAGTCCGATCCTCCCAATTTTGAAGAAAGACACTGATACCAGTTCTACAGCTTTATTATTGATTTGCGAGAGGTGAATAAGATAGTGGTACCACAATACCCAGTGGTTTCTGACATCACAACACTTCTTACTTTAGTTCTACCTACTGAAACTACGTTCTCTGTTATAGACTTGAAGAACACTTTCTTTTCGATCCCTATTCATCCTGATAGCCGATATCTTTTCGTTTTCACTTTGAATAATCAATCGTATAGATTTTGTAAAGTTCCTCAAGGCTATACTGAGAGTCCTAGTATTTACAGCCAAGCATTGAAACGACAACTTGATTCTTTTATTCTATCCGAGGCTGTGGCCCTCATACAGTATGTTGATGATATTTTGTTGGCAGCCGATACCCCTGAACAATGTGAGAAGAGTACTCTGTCTTTGCTTTCTTTCCTTTCCTTACATCACCATAAGGTATCGAGAAAGAAACTGCAGTATTGTAGTGCAAAGGTAACCTACTTAGGTCACCTTTTGTCTAAGGAGGGGCGTGCACTCACATCAGATCGCATTCAAGCAATTTTAGGCACATCAGTACCTTCCACACGTAAAGAGGTTCGAGCATTTTTAGGTCTTACTTCTTTATGTAGGCAATTGATATTAGGATTTTCATATATTGCTAAACCCTTGTTAGCACTTCTGACAAAAAATACTCCAATACCCCTCCCTTGGACAGATGAATGTGAGAGTGCTTGTCAACAGTTACGACAAGCTCTTTGTTCAGCACCAGTGTTAAGCACTCCAGATTATACGAAGCTCTTTACATTGTATGTACACAAGAGGGATGGATGTGCATTGTCAGTTTTAGTACAGACACATGGTGATAAGCAACGCCCTTGTGCATATTTTTTCAGCAGTACTTGATCCTGTTGCTCGAGCGTTGCCTGGTTGCTTTCGCTCGGTTGCAGCAACAGCTGTGTCAATTCGCCAGAGTGAAAGGATAGTCTTATCACATAAACTGTTGGTGTTGGTACTCCATGCTGTTGGTGCCCTTTTGAATCAAACAAAGACGCAGCACTTAACTAGTGCTCATTTGACAGGATATGAGCTGACGTTGTTAGCTCCTCACATTACATTGAAGAGATGTGCAACACTAAACCCAGCCACGTTGTTGCTATTTCCAGAGACTCAGACTGAGGCGCAGGAAACACATGATTGTATTTTCTTGACTGAGGAACAGACAAAGGGTCGTATTGATTTGCAAGATACGCCCCTTCCAGATGTAGATGGAGAATTGTGGGTTGATGGGTCTTGTCCGAAGTTACCGGATGGTACAACTTCAGGCGCATATGCAATTACTACGCTTCACATGATAGTAGAGACAGCTCACATACCACAGAAGTCAGCTCAAGCAGCAGAACTAATAGCTTTGACACAAGCGTGTGAGCTTAGTACAGGTTTGTGTGTGAATATTTATACAGATAGCCGCTATGCTTTTGGAGTGGCGCATGATTTTGGCCTGCTCTGGAAGGAAAGAGGCTTTTTGATATCACACGGGGTGCAGATAATGCACGGAGAACTAGTGCTTAATCTTTTGACTGCATTAACATATCCAAAGAAAGTAGCTATAGTGAAATGCAGTGCGCATAAAAAGGTGATTGATAAGGTGGGACAATGAAATGCCTTTGTAGATCGAGTGCAAAAAAAACAGGTGATGGACCGAATGTGGATCAATGTCACACATTCATCCCAGTCCAAAGATCTGGGCCCAAATCCATCGTTTTTTTGCACTCCACACCACCCTGGGTTAGACAATGGCGATATGCAAATCAGCTCTGACCCTGTGCCCAATGGGAACAGTCCAGTCCGAACTACAAAAGCCATGTCCTTCCCAGAACGGAATCAAGCATCCGAGGACCGGACCGGTTTCGAGGTAACACCTCTCATCAGCCCGGCTAGCTTGACTCCAGTGGTGTGGAGTGCCTGGGACCCACGTCTGGGCATCCCCAGCGCACTTATGGCGGCAATTGCAAACAAAACAGGTAATAGACCGAATGTGGATCAATGTCACACATTCATCCCAGTCCAAAGATCTGGGCCCAAATCCATCGTTTTTTTGCACTCCACACCACCCTGGGTTAGACAATGGCGATATGCAAATCAGCTCTGACCCTGTGCCCAATGGGAACAGTCCAGTCCGAACTACAAAAGCCATGTGCTTCCCAGAACGGAATCAAGCATCTGAGGACCGGACCGGTTTCGAGGTAACACCTCTCATCAGCCCGGCTAGCTTGACTCCAGTGGTGTGGAGTGCCTGGGACCCACGTCTGGGCATCCCCAGCGCGCTTATGGAGGCAATTGCAAACAAAACAGGTGTTGGACCGAATGTGGATCAATGTCGCACATTTATCCCAGTCCAAAGATCTGGGCTCAAATCCATCGTTTTTTTGCACTCCACACCACCCTGGGTTAGACAATGGCGATATGCAAATCAGCTCTGACCCTGTGCCCAATGGGAACAGTCCAGTCTGAACTACAAAAGCCATGTCCTTCCCAGAACGGAATCAAGCATCCGAGGACCGGGCCGGTTTCGAGGTAACACCTCTCATCAGCCTGGCTAGCTTGACTCCAGTGGTGTGGAGTGCCTGGGACCCACGTCTGGGCATCCCCAGCGCACTTATGGCGGCAATTGCAAACAAAACAGGTGATGGACCGAATGTGGATCAATGTCACACATTCATCCCAGTCCAAAGATCTGGGCCCAAATCCATCGTTTTTTTGCACTCCACACCACCCTGGGTTAGACAATGGCGATATGCAAATCAGCTCTGACCCTGTGCCCAATGGGAACAGTCCAGTCCGAACTACAAAAGCCATGTCCTTCCCAGAACGGAATCAAGCATCCGAGGACCGGACCGGTTTCGAGGTAACACCTCTCATCAGCCCGGCTAGCTTGACTCCAGTGGTGTGGAGTGCCTGGGACCCACGTCTGGGCATCCCCAGCGCACTTATGGCGGCAATTGCAAACAAAACAGGTGATGGACCGAATGTGGATCAATGTCACACATTCATCCCAGTCCAAAGATCTTGGCCCAAATCCATCGAGTGGCACGTGAGACCGCGATGCAGCCTGACACTACTTCTATGTATGTAGTGAAGTCACAAGTTGAGCGGTGGCACGATGCTAGGAAGGAAGTACTAGAGATACAGAGGACCGCTTCTCACAAAGACCGAGAGCAATGGTCCAGGGATGGAGAGTTGGACCACTGCGCCTTTCAGTAGGCCGGGTCACCCCCCTTGTTCCTGCCGCTACCTGCTCCTGCCGATCCTGCTGGGACTCCCGCCCGCCTGCTCCTGCAGCAGCTGCCCTCCCTGCACCCGAGCGACCCAGCCACAGCTGAGCCACCAGTTTTTTCCCGCCGCTGACCCCCTGCGGCCCCGCCCACCACCAGCCCATTGGCCGCCCCGCTCTCGCCAACCCAGCTGACCCGCCTTCCGGTCCCCCTACTTATGACGCCTCCAGAGCGACCGCGCAGCGGATGCGCGCAGCGGGAGCGCCGATTGAGCGCCGACTGAGCGCCGAAGGTGCACCAAAGGTAAGCCCGCCTGCGCCCGTCCGCGCCTGGACCGCGCCCAGCGCCAGGACCCCTGGCTCCCGCAGACACCAGCCCACCCGCCGGACCTACGACGCCACTGAACTCTACGCACTCAATGCTGGTCGAATCCCGGGCTGCTATCGAGCCACCCCGAGAAGCACCCACGGACCCTTCTGCTGCCACTCCTGCAAGTTCACCTGCATCCGGACCTGCACTACACCAGCACCGACCAAGCCGAGCACCAGCAGCAACCACCTCAAGTGCATCCTGCTCAACACCCGCTTCATCCACGGACACGCCGTCTGGAACCTGCTCGACACTACAGCCCCAGACGTCGCCTTCCCCACGGAAACCTGGATGAACGCTTCCTCAGCGCCCGACATCACCATCGCCATCCCGGATGGCTACAAGATCATCCGGAGGGACCGCATCAACCAGACAGGAGGAGGCATCGCCATCATCTACAGGAACACCATCCGCATCACGACCAACACCGACGACACCCTCGCACCCGCCGAACACCTGCACTTCCATATCCACATCAACCCCAAGACATCCCTCAGAGGCACCCTCATCTACAGACCCCCGGGACCACGCACACAATTCAGCGAAGACTTCGCCAACTTTATCAGCCCGCACGCCCTCCTCTCTGCTGAGTACATCCTCCTCGGGGACCTCAACTTCCACCTGGAGAACAACAACGACAGCAACACCACCACCCTGCTGGACAACCTCGCCAACCTCGGTCTCAAGCAGTTGGTGACCACCCCCACCCACTACGACGGACACACACTCGACCCCGTGTTCTCATCCAGCAAGGACATCACCTTTAGCCACGCCACCGGACTCCACTGGATGGACCACAGCTGCGTCCACTTCAGCTTCAGAAGGACCACGATCCACCACCACCAGCAACAGTTTGCACGCAGAAGCTGGAACAAGATCACAGCCGACCAGCTCGCAACTTCCCTGACCATGAACCCTCCCACCAGCGCAACGAACCCAAGCCAGGCGGCCACCAACCTCGCGAAGTGGATCAGCAACTGCACAGACGACCTCGCCCCTCTGAAGACCCCGCCTAGCAGACCCGGCAGCAAGAAAGCCCCATGGTTCACCGACGAACTCAAGAGCTCCAAGAAGAACTGCCGAGCACTCGAGAAAGCCTGGCGCAGAGACCCAACACCAAACAACATGACTGCCCTCAAGCTCACCACCCGAAAACACCACCAACTGATCCACGCCACCAAGAAAACTGCATTCAAGGAACGACTGGACAACAACGCACACAACAGCAAGGAACTCTTCAACATCGTTAAAGAGCTCTCCAACCCCAACCCTGGAAACAACGACATCACCCCTTCGCAAGACCTCTGCAACTCCCTCGCCTCCTACTTCCACAACAAGATCGCGGACATACACAACAGCTTCAGCACTCAACCGACGCACGCCATGACTGAACCACCGCCCCCCACCACCACCCTCCGCGCTTGGACCCCGATCAGCACCGAAGACACCATCCGCACGATGAACTCCATCCACTCCGGATCTCCGACCGACCCCTGCCCTCACCACGTCTTCAACAAGGCCGACGCTGTCATCGCACCCCACCTGCGGGACATCATCAACACCTCCTTCGACACCGCTACCTTCCCGGAGAGCTGGAAGCACGCCGAACTCAGCGCTCTACTAAAGAAGCCATCAGCCGACCCCACCGACATCAAGAACTACTGCTCCATCTCGCTGCTCCCGTTTCCTGCAAAAGTCATCGAGAAGACCGTCAACAAGCAGCTGGCTGCCTTCCTTGAGACAAACAGATTCCTCGACCTCTCGCAGTCTGGCTTCCGGGCCAACCACAGCACCGAGACCGCCCTGATCGCAGCCACCGATGACATCCGAGCCCTGCTTGACAATGGAGAAACAGCGGCCCTCATCCTCCTAGACCTCTCCGCGGCCTTTGACACTGTCTTCCACCGTACCCTAGTGCGGCGCCTCAGCAACGTCGGAATCCAGGAGAAGGCACTGGAATGGATCATCTCGTTCCTCGCCGGAAGGACACAGAGAGTCCGCCTCCCCCCGTTCAGATCAGAAGCCACCAAAGTCATCTGCGGCGTTCCTCAAGGCTCCTCGCTCAGCCCAACCCTCTTCAACGTCTACATGAGCCCCCTCGCATCCATCGCACGCCAACACAACCTCAACATCATCTCCTACGCCGACGACACCCAGCTGATCCTCTCCCTCACCAACGACCCCACCACCGCCAGAGCCAACCTACACGAAGGTATGACAGACGTAGCCGAGTGGATGATGAACAGCCGCCTGAAACTGAACTCGGACAAGACGGACGTCCTCATCCTGGGATCTTCACCCTCCGCCTGGGACAACTCCTGGTGGCCCCCCACCCTGGGCAGCGCACCCAAACCAACAGACCACGCACGCAACCTGGGCTTCATCCTGGACTCCTCCCTCTCTATTACCAGACAAGTCAACGCCGTCTCCTTGTCGTGCTTCAACATCCTGCGCATGCTACGTAAGATCTTCCGGTGGATCCCCACCGAGACCAGGAAGACGGTCACCCAGGCCCTCGTCACCAGCCGTCTGGACTACGGCAACTCCCTCTTCGCCGGAACCACCGCCAAACTCCAGAAGAGACTCCAGCGGATTCAGAACGCCTCAGCACGACTCATCCTGGACATCCCCCGTCGCAGCCACATCTCCAGACACCTGAGAGATCTGCACTTGCTCCCGGTCAACAAGAGAATCACCTTCCGTCTCCTCACCCACGCACACAAAGCCCTACACAACCAAGGCCCAGAATACCTCAACAGCCGCCTCAACTTCTACGCTCCCACACGCCAGCTTCGATCGACCGGCCACGCCCTCGCAGCCGTCCCCCGCATCCGAAGAGCCACCACAGGAGGAAGGTCCTTCTCCTACCTGGCCGCCAAGACTTGGAACTCCCGCCCGACCCACCTCCGCCTGACCCAGGACCACCTTGCCTTCAGGAAGCAGCTCAAGAGCTGGCTGTTCGAGCAGTAGCGGACCCCCCCTCCCCTAGCGGCTTGAGACCCTCCGGGTGAGTAGTGCGCTATATAAATGCTTTGATTGATTGATTGATTGATTGATGATGAAGGTTGTTGGCGAAAGAAGCAGATGGATAGATGGAAGTTGCCTATAGCTTTTGTACAACCTATGGTTCAGATAGCATATGGGCTAGCACATGTTGGAGCTTCAGCAATAGTGAAATTGCTTTCACAAGTTTGGGAGCATCCAGAAATTGCTAGCACAGCTAAGAGAGTAGTACAGTCCTGTATGATCTGCCTGCAATTTGATCCTAGAAAGGGGACACAAACTCCAGCAGGAGGATTTGCTACACCGACTGCACCTTTTGAAGTTTTGCAGATGGATTAAATTCAGGTTGAAAGCTGTAATAATCTGAAGTATGTCTTAGTGGTGGTATGGGCCTTCAGTAAATGGATTGAGGCATACCCCACAAAGGACAACACTGCAATTACTACGGCAAAGGTGCTTTTGAAGGAATTCTTTCCTCGCTATGGTGTTTGTAGATTTTTGTGGAGCAATAACGGACCTTATTTTGTAGAGGGCATTGTAAAGTATGTCCTGAAAGCATTAGGGATCAAACAGAAGTTTCATTCAGTGTTCCACCCACAAACAGCAGGATTGGTGGAAAGATACAATGCTACTCTGAAACTGAAATTAGCTAAGATACAGGCTTCTACTTCTCTGAATTGGCCAGATGCGTTGCCACTGGCATTGTTGTCAATTAGATCAGTGCCTCATTCTCGAACAGGTCTCACACCTTATGAGGTCCTGTTTGGTAGGCCCATGAATATCTGGGGAATTCCTAAACCGAGTTCTGTGTATGATGTACCTTGTGTCTTGATGAATGACTATTTGGCACAATTAACTGATAACTTGGTTTCTATTCATCAACAGGTTCGAGAAGCACTACCTGACAGATCCACAGGTGAGGGCCACAACCTCCGGCCTGGTGACTTTGTCCTCCTGAAATCTTTTGAGAGATCGAGCAGTTTGGAGCCAAGGTGGCGTGGGCCAGAGCAAGTGCTACTTGCCACGAGAACAGCAGTTCGAGTCACAAACTGGAAAAATTGGGTCCATGGTACCCATTGTCGACGAGTACTCCCGACCTTGGTGGAGCCTGCTGTGTTGACCAACCATTGAGAGGTTCTGACTGCGGAGGGAGGCCGTGCTGTGACACCTGACGGATCATAATATCGCTGCAGACCTTCACACAGAAAATGGTTCATGGACTTTTACAGGGTGGCTTTGGACTCTGATTTATGCCTGAGGATGGAAAGTATTGACCATTCTATGTATAAAAATTGCAATAATCTTCACTTGTTGTATATGTATTCAGTGCAGACTGATGATATGTTCTATGTGTGTTACTGCTTTCATACCGACCAAAAGCAATATTGCAGAAGTCAAGATGCAGAATGATTTGAAAAAGGAGATAGCTAGCATGATGGTCATTGATATAAGGTATGAGTATCTAGCTTTTCCCAGGAAGTCGAATGTCTTCAGCTAATGCTGAAAGGGTCGTCTGTTGTAAATCAACGGCGATTAGGTTAAGCATTAGCAGAAGACATGCTTTGTTTGATCATTATCGTGACAAATGTGCCGACTCCATTTTGTATTTGCAACGGCCATTTTGTATGCCATACATTACCATGTGCTTGTCATGTGTTTTGTCCTACCTTCTTGTTAACTGCGCCTGAAGTCTGCCCGGCAACAGGCTATATTTAGCATTCCCCGCTTCCAGCATGTCCAGACATGCGCAGTAGGGTCAATGACCGTTACTAATTGGTTCCGGATAGGAATGTGTTTACCAGTTGCCGAAGACTGTTAACTCCGCCCATCTATCGATTGTGCCTTCCAATATGTCCTTGTATGGTCATGAAACTACTCTTGTCTTCTGTACCGCCTTCTTTTGAGCCCCCTCATTGTGTATAAAAGGGGCAATGTGCTTTAGTTCGATGTGCTACTCGATACAATACTGAAGGGTGTTGTGTGGACTGTAGTACCACCTTTAAAGGTTTAAAAAACTTTGCTTTTGTATTTTCCAGTTCCATTGCCAACTTCTTCCTAAGGTCTGAGGACTCCGTGCAGAGAAGGGCGAACCCCTTGCACTAAGTAGGCCTAGCTGAGGTTTGCTTAAAAGAAATTGGCGCCCAACATGGGCTCATCGGCGACTCGGATGCCCGAAGGAGTGGTCGTGATGAAGGATTGGAATCTTGCTGCGGATGCGATCGCATGCCAGAGGAGACCCGAGTCTTGGCATCCAAGGCGTTTTTCCTTTCTTTCCGATCTGACCATCCAGGTGGTGCCGGTTCTCGACTGAGATCTCTTCTGTTGGTTTGCCGTGCAGTGGCCGTTTGGTCAAATTTAGAACTTCGCAGTTGGAATCTGGACGCCCTGTGATTGGTAAGAACCGTTGTACGGTATTGCTGTGGGTTTTGGAAGCCTGGTAGTGGCAAGGCAGTTTTAGGATACGCTTGCTGTGTCAATTTTGATTTGGAATGACTAGTCAATGATGTGTATGTGTATGTGTATGTGAAATATATGTGTTGCAACACATATAGGCAGGTAATGAGGAGATTTTTCTCTACAATGCGATTTTGATTTGAACGGCAAAACATATTACAGATACCTTAAGTGCTACTTTGATTATAATACTTCATATTTTGCACTATTTTCGGCAAGCCTGCTTTTAGCGCACTTCGTAGGTTGTGCTGCTTTTGTGGAAATAACCGGTTAAGTCTTGAGGAATCACAGCCGGCTCCCCCAGAGGGGACACCTCATAGAGAGATGTATATTAAATATGGTCTTTCTCCTATAATGTACAGCACACTGTGGAGGAAATACACGCAAAAGGATCCTGAGTTATGTTGGCCGAAGTATGGGTCGTTTGATATGCGAAAAATTGAGTATGTGGAACAGTGTATGTTTAATCGAAAATCTAGACAAGATATGTTTGAGAGTGTGCGAATGTGGATGAAAGAAGTACGTGAGCGTGAGAAACATGAGCAAGCGCTGATTGAGAAAGAACAACGGAAGAATGTGTATGAAAAAGCGCAAGAACTAAGAAAGAAGGAGGCGAAAGAGTTGGAAGAGAGACAGGAGAAGGAGATCAGATTACAGATATCTGGCCAATATGCTGTTCGACAACCTCTTTATCCTGTCCTTAATAAACCGCAAGATGATTTTGCTTTTTTAGATCGTCCTCCGCCTCCGTATGTCGTTCGGTCCGCTCCATCTGGCGAAGGTGAGGATTCCGGGGCAGATAAAACGAAACGTGATACCCGCTCCATGATACCGGTCGATCGTGTGGCTGAACTTAGAAAGATTGCTCGACAGTCACTCCAGGACACTGTTGCTGTTTCTGATATTTTAGAGATTTTAAAGGGATGGCAAGATAGAGAGCAGATATATTTTACTTAGCATTTTGCAGAAGAAGTTGTTGACAGGTTTCGGAAAGTTTCTGACATTCTCGAACCTGATGATGTGGCAAACGATTGTAAGCAATTACGTAAAGGTCTTTTTACTCTCCCCCAGGTGACTGATACGATCAGGCGGCTGGTTAAACTTTGAACTGAGGCGCTTCGTCTACGGGAGGAGAAACGGAACGCTAAAACAGATGGACGAACGGGATTGGTCGGCGGGAAGCAATCATCTATTTTTGAAACAGATAAGACCGCGATAGTGCATGCAAAGCCTATGCGAGAGGCTGCGCCTTTATATGCTCCTCCTAAAGGAACGGGTACAAGTGACGATAACTATTCTGTAGATGCTAAAGGGTATTTTATTTATATTTAAGTATATACTCCCTGGAATAGAGCAGATGTTATGGCACTTTAAGCTGCATTGCCTGATAAGCGTAAAAATCCTGCCGCTTTTTATGAGAAAGTTGAGGGAGCCTTAAATTCTTGTACCATGACATTAGCTGATATTGATTCATTTTTCGGGCTAATATTGCCGCCTGATATGTGGAGATCCGTGCGTAAAATAGATGATAGCGCAGTGTATGGGGCATTATGGAAGGAGATAGAGAGGGAAGATGAGGACAGGGAACCAGCGAAAAAGCCATGTCAGTTGATTTTAGATCTCCCTGGTGCAATAATAGCTAAGTTAAAAACGATTGCTAGCTGAGGTTTGCTTACAACATGCGTACAACCATTGCGTGTCGACACCGACATCGGCTTAATATAGCTGGCCAGAAATGATGTGAGCAGATCAGCTAGACTGCTGACTAATGCTAATTTTGGGGGGAAACATTAAATGTAGACTGAAAAGGCTTCCTCCACACAACCAGCACAAGTTGAGTTGGAACAGGAAGCAATGTAAGTAAAACCCCCCGGACAACTAACATAAGTATTAAAACAAAGATTTGGGAGCCAAGATTAAAATAACAATAGTTCTTGCCTGAGGCTTTGGCAGCACATCAACCCCGGCATCGGCTTAATATAGTTGGCCAGAAATGTTGTGAATAGAGCAGCTAGACTGCTGACCAATGCTCAATCTAGGGCAAGCAAACGTTGTAGGCTAAAAAGGCTTTTTCCACACAAATGGCACAAATGTAAATGTAAATGTGGCGTATTTGTATAGCGCGAACAGTGACCCGGAGGCATCCCGGCGCTTGTACTCCTACCACAAGGGAACCCCTCCTGGCTTTTCCTTGTGGGGTGTCCACTCCTGGGCATCCCATGGTGAAACCAGGCATCCCTTGTGTTTCAGGGGGCCTTTGTGGAGACTAAGCAAGCTATTGCCCAGAGTTGCAGCGTGGGACCCATGCTTAGAATCGGCACTGAGGCGAGAATACCAGGTCAGAGGAATTTAAGCCCAAAACCCGCCGAGGCAGGAATCGAACCCTGGTCCCTGGCCAGCGTTCTGCATCAAGGTCTGCCGCTCTAAGCATTGAGCCACACTTCTCCACAAGACGTGGTGGAACAGAAATCTTAGTGATGCAAGTAAAAACACCCCTGGGAAACCAACGCAAGTATTAAAACAGTGATTTGGGAACCAAGATTTTAAAAAAATAATAGCGCGTGCCTGAGCCTTTGACCAGTGAAGCATATATAGCCGGAGGGTTGCCATGTTCCCATAACACTATAAAGTTAGATGCCACATAAAGTTAGGAACACTTAGCCAATAATCACGTAGCAAACACAGTACATGCAGCGATTGCACACTCTCCATACCGTACATCTTGACACTTTACCCACTGGCCCTCATTGTGTCCACGCAAGGTCGCGACTCATCTGCATTTACTATTTGATGATCTGAATTGCACCCCATGAGTAGGCCTGCATTCCTTTTTTTTAAAAAAAGATCTCAATTGTTTTATGATGTTCCAAAGACTGTATATAAGACACTCAGAATGAATGTATGCTGAGACAGTCCTCAGACCCATTTCTTTGGTTGTTTAGTGGCTGAGGAGTTTAACTAAAACAACTGTTCCTGTTTCTCCATTCTTTTTTTTTTAAGGTAAATTCATATTCAAGCAAAATATGTAGGTGGTAACAGAAGTACTCCTTCATCAGCGACATCTCAGGAAACTCAGCAGAGGATGTGAACAAAGTGCAATCGGACCCCTAACAATCAAATGCAGCAACTGCTACCACCAAACCATATGTAAGGTTCAAGCAAGACTTAATGAGCCAGCTTGGCAAAGCAAAACATCTCCAAAGCAGTGTCAGTGTCAGGGATGTTAGAATTGTTCAATCATATAAACTTAGTTGAATGCCAGATCAGGATGATTGTCATGCCTTGTGGTGTCCATATAGGGGATGCTGCAATTGAAAGCCCTTTATGGGTCACCTAAACAGGCGTTCAAGTTAAAGGGATATAGGATGAGGAGTCAATAACCAGGACAATATTAACAGGCTAGAAAAAAATGTGATGATACAAAAATCCCAGGGATGACACTCTTGCAGAAAACCAAGTTCAGACCTGAAGTATGAGTCAAAGTACAGCCAACTTAGCTCAAGTACTAGATTTACATTTGCGCCTGAAAACAGAAAGCAACTAGTCAAATACATCAAGGTACCAACATTATAATGTCATACAACACATTGCTAGGAAGAATTGTGAAATATTTATTAAATAAGTATAACAAGGTAGACATCAAAACAATGAAGATATAAACAAAGAAAAATAACATTAGAAACAACATAGAAACATTAATAAACAGGGGATGTCAAAACAAAATTTAAATATGCAAACCTCATGCTAAAATACTGATGACACATTCAAGCAAAAGATGTATCAAACCCATCATTCAGCTTGGCACCTTTTAATGAACTTATTTGCAAACCACAGACCTACATAAGCTGGTGGGTTAGGGGCAAGTCAGTAGCAACAAGGAGTCAATGCAAGCTTTCACTGAGGAGCACAAAAATGAGAAAAAACCTGGAAGGAAGGTTCAAAATGTCTACTAATCAGGAGCATCGTTTAGATATCAAGCCCTCCCTACTGCTAGAGCCCCGGTCCACCAGCTCCATCTCAATCAGCAGATAACCTCCGGCTGAAAACAAAGACAAGTTCAAGTCTGATCGAAAAATACTTCAAATGTTGAAGATCTAGATCCCTACCTGAATGTGATGACCCCTATTTACCTGCGTTTGGATTATGTCATCTTTTTTGTTAGTAGAGCAGGTTTGAGATCTCAAACAATTAAAAAGAGCCACCTTCTTCAACACACTTGCTGACGCAGGCAAATGGAAATCTCACCTCTTTTGCACCAGCACATCCAGCTGCATAAGTCACATTGGCAACATACCTCTTACACAACCACCTCAACTGAAAAATACTTATTTATGAGAACTTAGACAGTACTATGCTAAATAAGAAAATAAATCCGATAAGAGAATCACACTAAATAAAACATGAGGCTGTGTGAATATGAAGCATTCAGTTTAAGGCTTGCAGTTGTTGGAACATAATATAAACCAAAACCTAGGAACGAGAGAAAAGACTCAAGTAAAACATGCACAAAAAATGGTTGTAATCCCAATATTTGAAAACTAAAACTTTAAGCAAATGAATTCCACAATAAGGAGAGGGCCATTGAAAAACATTTGCAAGGCCAGCAATCACTATTCTGCAGTATCCTTGTGCATACTCTTAGGAACATAATCTGGCTTTCTGTGCTGTGGGCAGTAAATTGCTAAGTGAATGATACAATGAAAGACATAAAAGAAAGCTGGCGGTCTGGAGAATCATTACGTCTCCTCTGATTTGGCCTGTGATTTCCCACAGTGACTCCGCGGGTGGATCTGTATCTTATCCGATGCCAAACTGCTGGTTTCAGATGAACAAAAGGGAAAAGTGAAAAATGCAAAGGCTAATTTAAAGAATGCATTAGCACTATTGAATTCAGTACCTTCAGAAAGTATTTCCATGAACCATGCACCTGAGGAAATTATGAAGATTTTGAGGTGGGGAGGGGGACTGTGACGGAGATAATTTTATTAACCACTACAGCTCTCCAGGATATTATTTTGAATTCGTTTTTAACCGAATGCATGTACCATATTCCGTGGCAAAAGAGCATGAGCCTTCACTCTTTCTGCAGTGCTTAAGCTCAAGTATTTCTCATGCTATTTGATGTATTTTCAGCTATTCCCATATCCATGTATTTGTTTTTATCAAAGTGTAATTGAGGAATGGTATTAGGCAATGGTTAAACGCAATAAAGCCAGAGACACCCTTTCTCCACCTTATTCTTGTGATTCTAAGGGGCATAATATCAAGGAGGGCGTTAAAATTAATAAAGCAGCAATAATGAGCTTAATATTATGCCACTGTTTTTCGTCTTTCTTTTCATCCTGCTTTCCCCCTATTCTTTCTCTGGATGAAGGACTGTTGAGTAAAAGTAAGTGCCAGTGTCCAAAAAAGTTCAGTGGACCCCCACCTTCATCTCCCCTCAAATTAAGCACCAGTGACATGATAAAAGGTTTGGGGAACACTGTACTTGCTCTACAGTGGATATGATCTTTTGTCACTGTGCACATGACAAAATATCCAAACATAAATTAAAGGAACGACACCCAAAAAGTGGACAGGGTTGTGTAAACCAAAACTTAAAGATTCTCCAAAGCAAGATTTAGAACCCCCAAGCAAACGTTCTATGCACAATCAACACACGTACACGCATATTTTAAAACACAATACAATCTAATACCACAGCAAATTAGTTAAATACATATGACTTTTGTTGTATTATAGTACAAACATGCTACAATATCATATATGCATAAAAGCATAGACACATAATGACCACATATACAAATAAATGAAACAGAGACATATTTCAGACAATGAAATTAGACTTTTCTAAAAATACACATCTACTTTTTTTGTCACCAGTGGCCATGAGTTACATCTATGACACACTGACCACCAGTACACCGTAGATGATACCTCCAATTTCCGTCATTTTGGTGGGAATCTATACTACTATTATAAAGAGAGAACTGTGTCCTTTGAGCCAGGTAATATCGAAAAGTACACCACCAATCCAAACACCCAAGACCTTTTTGAAAAAGTCAGGGCAAGCAGAAGGACATAGGCTATATAATAAAAAAATATATAAGTCAGAAGGGAAAAGTAATTTTTAAGGAAAAGTAGTCCCTTAGAAATAGCGCCAGCTAACTACGTGCATGCTGATGCGTGCTGACATCACGGGGGAGCGCGGAAGCCGGAAGCACCCCCCTGCGAGGAGCGGACAGGAGAAAGGAAGCAACACCCTCCAAGGTCCGGAGCGCGTAGAGGAGCGTCGACATGCCCAGGGCAGCGCAGAGTAAGAGCGGACAGGATCGTCGGCAGAAGCGGCCAGGACCAAGAAAACGAGCGCGGAGAAACAGCGGACACGAGCGTGGGAAGAAGCGGCCAGGACCAACAAAACGGGAGCAAGGAAACACTGTAAGTACGCTCTGCTGCTCCCGGCCGCTCTGCTGTGCCTCTCCTGCTGCGATGCTGCCCCCATCCCCCTTCTTCCCCGGGCAACGCCAGGGCGGGCTGCTAGTATCTTACAAAAAGGGGTTTGTGAAAAAAGGGCAAAAAACATACTTCCTCGCTGTGCCTCTCCTCCATCGTTGTCTCTCCCGGACGCATGCAGCGTTGTGATTGGTCTGAGCGTCGCTGTTTGGCGCTTAGCCAGGGAACAGGAGACTGGCTGTAATGCATGAATGTTTGGCTGGCACGAGATTTCCAGCCAAACATGCATGTGCATATAGGGGTCGATTAGGATGGCGGACGGAAAGCATCCTGACTGCCAGTGTCGCGTGAAATGACCGTCCGACCGCACCGTGGGGAAGAAACCGGTGGTGCAATTAGGATTCCCCTCCAGCAAAACCCGTCCGCGGCAGACGGATGCCTCCAAAGACCATCGACCGTGGACGGAACCATAGAAAACCCATCTGCGGTGGAGGGATGGCACCAGAGACCGCCGACCTTGGACGGAACCATAGAAAAAACCGACCACCGTGGACGGAATGGCCGCGGTAACAGGCCCAACCGCCGACAGTGCAGCGGAGTGACCGGCCGGGCGATTAGGATAACACCGCCAGGGCAACGTAAAGAATCACCCTCCATGACAGTTGCGGCAAATAACATCGACAAATGTAAGTATCAACGGAAGGGCCAAAGCTAATCCCGGCGGCGATCATACCACAAAAAAAATGGCTGCTGCAAGGTACCATGCAATCCAGCAAATCAGGACAAAACCTACCATGAACACACCCCTCCCCAATAACCCTCATCAAAAACACACCCCTATTGTGGAACACCTGATAGGCAAGGGTCCACACCCACAACATACCTGACTGCTAGATACCATTGGGATACAGCCACAACGAAGAAAATAAAAGGAGCCCCTCCCATCCCCACAATCCTTTGCATCACATCAGAACTGAGAGGAAGAGGAGCACAGCACCACATACACCAATAGCCACACAACAACCTGCACATCAACACACACACCTCACCATCCACCACAACAACAGCACAACAAACCACACACTTGCACCCCCAAAACCCTGCACAGCACACACCATGGCCCACAAGAAACAGCCTAAATTCACGGAGAGTGAGCAGAAAGTCGTGGTGGATGAGATTATACGTGAGGAACCCAACCTGTTTGGAACCCTTGTACAACAGACCACACTGGCCAACAGGACCAGAATGTGGGAAAGGATAGTCACCAGATGGAAGGCATCAGGGACCGTCCCACGCACCAAAAGAGACATCCAGAGGCTGTGGCACGACCTTAAGGCAAAGGTGAAGTCAATCAGAGCCAAGAACCACGAGCTGGCCGAGCGTACTGGTGCCGGCAGTCACATCCAGCCAATACCATACAGTGAATGGGAGGAGAAGGTGCTTGGAATACTGCACCCGGAAAGCCTGGAAGGAATAGCTGAGGGAATGGAGGCTGGTAAGTACAACCTAATGACCACAACCACAATGCCAAGTACTGCCTTGCACAACAGCTGATATATACTTCGCCTAGGCCCCACACCATGCATGTGGAGCACACATTCATACAAACGTGTGAATACCAGGGCCAAAATGCATCCACCATGACCACCCACACACGGAGCAACCACCATTTCCTGGGTCACATGTGGCTAAGCAGCCATCACTACAACTCCCAACAGGCCCCCTTCACCCACAGCTCAGCAAGATGGAGTCCCTCCACCATGTGCTAGCAATGCAACCCCTCTCACCAAACTAACAGGTAGGTAGCCATCTTCACAGGGAGGGGTGTACCTGGTTGAGGGGCCAGCACTACAACTCCCAACAGGCCCCCTTCACCCACAGCTCAGCAAGATGGGGTCCCTCCACCATGTGCTAGCAATGCAACCCCTCTCACCAAACTAACAGGTAGGTAGCCATCTTCACAGGGAGGGGTGTACCTGGTTGAGGGGCAAGCACTACAGCTCCCAACAGGCCCCCTTCACCGCACAGCTCAGCAATATGGAGTCCCTCCACCATGTGCTAGCATTGCAACCCCTCCCACCAAACTAACAGGTAGGTAGCTATCTTCACAGGGAGGGGTGTACCTTGGTTGAGGGGCTAGCACTACAACTCCCAACAGGCCCCCTTCACACACAGCTCAGCAAGATGGAGTCTCTCCACCATGTGGTAGCAATGCAACCCCTCTCAGCAAACTAACAGGTAGGTAGCCATCTTCACAGGGAGGGGTATACTTGGTTGAGGGGCCACGACAGTATGACACCTAGCCAAGTGGCGTATGCCACCCTAACCCGTTAAGATACCCAGTAGTGTGTACCACAACAATGTGATGAGTCCGTCAATCTTGTGCTGCATGACCTGACATCCCAATTGTCACAACAACTAACCTGTGCAGTACACATCAATGACTCTCTATCCTTTGTACAACATGTGATCGTGAACTGGCAGGAAATGTCAGCAACTGGCAACACCAGGCACCCCCCTCAGCCATGGACTCTCCGGTGCAGATGACCTTGACGCCTCGGATGCTGTGGATGAAGCTGGTACACCAGAGTGGCCCAGGACATTGCTGTCACCACCACCTTGACCACAACAACAGTGGCCCCTGCCGTCAGGACCTGTACTGCCACTACCACCACCACCACCACCAATGCAACAAGCCTTCCCTATGCCACTCTCCCAGACCCACTGGACAATGAAACACCCTCCACATCTGAGGAGAGCAAGGAGAGTTTCTGGGCTAGGAACCAGGTGAGGCAACAGGTCCCGGACAAGAGGGCTGGTGCAAGGGCAGGTGGCCAGCAACACCCACCCAATTGTGGTGCCGAGGCCCTGGATGCCATCAACAGGGTCATGGACGTATATGAGCGTGCACAGGCACACCAAGACACACTGGAGCACCGGCAGCTCTTGAGGTCCATCGACAACAGGATGGCACAACTGGTGGACATCATGGGGCAGCAAGCAGCAGCTCGGAGGGAGCAGCCTGAAGGCCATATACCACCCCCCTACACCCAGTGGCCTGCAGGATGTCATTCCACAAACATCCCCTGAGGCCACAGAGAGGGATGTGTCCCCCGAGCAAGGTGCCCCCACAGCAGCCCCCCCTCCGGCCAAAATACAGAGGGGACGTCCGAGGAAACAGCCAGGTGAAACCAGTGGCAAAGCACCAGCCAGCCGCCAGACCACGAGACAGCGCTGACTTCACCCTACCCTGAGCCTGTTAATTACTCTGCTGACTATCCTTCCCCACACCACCAGGACATCGCATATATCTGTTGTACTGGGTTCCCGCAACAATGTGGGTTCTACACGATGTTCTCATCCTTCATGACTTTCAACTTGCTGATCCCCACCCCCATCTTGTAAATATGCACTCCACCAACACTGCCACCATTGTAAATAATCACCCTTGAAACACTCATGTCTGTGTGTACTCCATGTTTTAATCACAGGGTGTACAATGATGTAAACGTTACCATGTCCAAGGAGCAATGCCTGTCTGTACTCATGGTGAAAATGAAGCGACCTAGGGAGAACAAGAGAACAACATACACATGTCAGGAGACTGCATCACAGCCTTCACACCACACCACACTTCACGGCTGTGCTATCTATCCACTCCACAATTTGCACCAGTCACAACATACCCATGCTTGAGCCGTGCATGACTACCATGTCCCACACACATTTGCATCCAGCATGGAGCCAACCACAGGCAGCAGTCACAACCCACATCCAGACATCATCATCAACCACCCCTCCCGCATAACATGTCAACACCGTACGTTGACACCCACCTTCAAGAGAAGTAGCGCTCAATGAGCTGACGTCTCTGGTCCACACCTTCCTCCTCTCCACTATCATCATCACTGGACACGTGCGGGATAGCATGCGGAGCCACTTGTTGGTCTGCAGGGCCCAGGATCAGGGGGATCCCCTTGCGCAGGGCAAGGTTATGGAGCATGCAGCAGGCGACCATGATTTTGCAGACCTTTGCGGGTGAGTAAGGCAGGACCCCTCCGGTCTTGTCCAGGCAGCGGAACCTTGACTTCAGCAGCCCGAATGTGGCTCCATGTGCCACATTATATCACTGTTCACCTGGGGTAGTGGGATTCCGTACTAGGCTCAGCAACCATGGGCGGTTTGGATACGCAGAGTCACCTATGGGAGAGGTGGACAGGCACATCCAACATTACCACTGTGGTGGGGGTCAGCAGGGCACACATACAACACAGTGGTTGAAACTTACAACTCACCAACAAGCCAGCGATGTTCCGGATGCATATTCGTCATCAGTTGGGGCACAATGTTGCTCCACAGGATGTGGGAGTCATGTGCAGAGCCTGGAAATCTGGCACACACAAGCGAGATTATCTGATTGGCCTGGCACACCACTTGAAGGTTGATGGAGTGGTAATGCTTCCGATTACGATAAATGTGTTCACGTGACTATGGGGGAACCAGACCAATATGTGTGCCACATGTGGAATCCGACCCAGAGCGTAGAAATCAGCCTTCACAGCTGGCAATTCGGCTGCCCCTGGAAAATGGATATATTCATCCTTAAACAGCATCATGGCTGCCAGGACATCACGCGTACCACACTAAACATGGGTTGGGACATCCCCCCTTCTCTACCAATTGTGTGCTGGAAAGTGCCAGTAGCAGAGAAATGAAGTGCCGCCATCACCTTGGCCGTTGGTGTTATTGCACCGAGATATTCCCTGCGTGGCTGCAGGTGGTGCTCCAGTTGGGCAACCAGGATCTGCAATGTGTGACGGTCCAAGCGGAATCTGTGTATCACCTCGTTGGCCACAATGTTATTCCAGCACAGTGTATGGATGGTGCTCATTCGGAGCCCTCCTACAATGGGAGCACATGTCAATTGTGAACACAACACAGCTGTACCACATTTGTGATCATGACAGACACAGCAACAACAATGACTGACATCACTACTGATGGCACCACAGACTACATGTGGGTTGGCCCTGGCACACAACAATGGCACACTGTAGACTTGCCACACATTGACATCCCCACAATGACGTCACAGCCATGTGTATGCACAAAGGCACGTTTCCACATGTAGCAGAGACAGCCTTGATTGTGCGACATACACCTCATGTGTGGATCTGCATCCCCACAGGCCCCAATCTTTGTGTTGCACCATGCCAATGCATAAATACACAGTCCATGAGGTCATGCACCTCTGACTAAACTTGCATAGACTGGACATGGACACATGAGAGGGTAATCCATCAAGCATACATCACACAGCAACAAAATCATAGGGCATCCATCACATCATCACATGTTGTTGCACAGACCAAGCACAGACTCACATGGAACATAATCTGCAGGTCCATGGTAACACTGAACTGTATAAATGTTAACCAACAAACCATGTCACATGTGAGCCACCACATCACTACATCGTCACAGATGTGCACTGGCCTGGCATGTGCACTCAGCACTGGTCTGGGTGGGTAACTTGCAATGTTTGCACTGCCCTGTTGCATGATCATGGTGGCCAATGGATACCCTTGAACAGCGCCCTCGCCACTGCATGATGTGTTGGCAGGTACCATGTACCTGCTCTGCCACCCATATCCCCTTGCCAACACGGAATGTGTGCCTGGCCACGCAGTTATTGGACTTGCGCTGGCTGTGCATTCAGTCTCCACAAAGGCGTTTCCCATTGGTTGTTGAATAGGGTGCCATGGCAGGGACACACCGGCGCGGTCATGCGTGCGCTGCCGCTAGGGTGCATCTTTCAAATGCATCCAGTTTCCGGCACCACGTTGGAGGTTCACGCATACCGCAGGGGTGGGGCAGGCTTTCCGCAACATTTAAATCTACATTGTGAAATGCCAGTTGGTAGGTCCCTCCATGCAGATAGCGGTACCCACCTCCGTTCCACGGCGGTGAGTCACCGCCCATGCCCATTCAGTCTACGGGCCCACCATGCAGATAGCAATTGTATAGCGCAACACTGTCACCCCTAGGGATATCTGGGAGCTGTAAATATAAAACGTCCTTGGGTCGTCCGTGCATCACAGCTCCATCATCCCATTGCTGTTCATAGCCCTTCATTATGGTCTCCAATATAATGATGAGGTACGTACTCCATTATCAAACTAAAAATGACCAGAGAATCTCATTTCCCTCACTGAGGCATTTAATATAATCATTTCGTTCTTACCATATCAATATTTCCCTCATAGACCATCCTACCTTTGCGTCCGACACAGTTCCTATATTTTTTAGTTTACTTCAAAAGTACATCTCTTTTTCTCATATAATTTCTTTGAGTATAAAAGCATCATCATAAGTAATCCTTAATACAAACAATCATTGGTACATTTCTTTTTTTAAACCATGATCATTTTGAATCAAAAAATAACATTAAATTGCATAACAAACATGTATAGCAAAACACCCCTGGTTTAAATTAAACAAAAACAACCATACTTCAATCATGCCACTTCATCCCATCCCACATCAACACCATTCATACAATATCTGTACACGGTAGAGTATATTTATGACAAGAGAAAGTTTCTGCCAACAACAGAATCTCAATGCAAAGCATGAGACTCTGCACTAGGTCGATGCGCGTTTTGGTGGGTTTCAGGCTGTAAAGACCACCTTCCTCATGACCTTTCCAGATATAGACCTTTCATATTCCATGGGACCGATAAATATAATGAGATGTAAGCACTGTGAACTAGAACAAATTTAAATTAAAAACAATTAATTACAAAAATGTCAAACCTAAGCGGAATACCCACATGTCGCTCATAAACAAGATACACTCAGTTTGACCACATTCATTCTTAGTGGGGAATCAACAGACTCCTAGTCAAGTATGTATTCTTATGCCAAGAAAAAGGCACAGTTAACCATGTATGAAGATTCATCAGCAAAGAAAGAAAAGAGATGTTTTCAACGAGTAAGTAACTGTGTCTCCAGTTTTCCAACCCCATTAATTCAAATACCATCACCAACACCCTGTGAACCAACAACATTGAGACCTATGATAAACATTACCTAACAACCCAATACCTATAACCCAAATGCTAACTTACATCATGCCATAGGATTAGAATGCGTTCGCTAAATTCTGTATTGTTGAACCAAAACGCTCGTCAACCTAGTGCCGAGTCTCATGCTTTGCATTGAGATTCTGTTATTGGCAGAGACTTTCTCTTGTCATAAATATACTCTACTGTGGACAGATATTGTATGAATGGTTTTGATGCGAGATGGGATGAAGTGGCATGATTGAAGTATGATTGTTTTTGTCTAATTTAAACCAGGGGTGTTTTGCTGTACATGTTTGTAATGCAATTTAATGTTATTTTTTGATTCTAAATGATCATGGTTTAAATAAAGAAATGAACCAATGATTGTTTGTAATAATGATTACTTATGATGATGCTTTTATACTCAAAGAAAAAATATGAGAAAAAGAGAAAAAAAAATTTTGATAAAAGAAAATGAAATGTTTTGATAAAAGAAAAATGTATGAGATGATCTTTTTTGTCACTGATGTACTTTTGAAGTAAACAAAAAAAATATAGGAACTGTGTCGGACGCAAAGGTATGATGGTCTTTGAGTGAAAAATTGATATGGTTGTATGTATTCTTTTCCCCGCTTTTCCCTGATCTAGAATCACTATAGAGGGGGTCCCCCTATTCCTGCTTTAGCATTCACAGTTGTTTAACTGTGGGATTTGTTAGTCTGGAGATTTCCATCTTGATAGAATCAGATTGGTCAGACCTGACGTGGATATACATATGTTGCTCTGGACACATGCCGAAGTGGGTGTATGATTGTTGTTCACTTTCTATATCATTTATTGTTTGATCCACATTAATTGTTGCTCACTCTATGGTCGTGTTTGTCTTGGTTTTGTGAATATTGTTGTTAAAAATTGAAGGATTGCAGGCCTTTGGGTTTTCTGATGAGGAATTTTCCTCATTAATTGGTCAGGTGATAGACAGTGGAGGTTTCATCACTGGTCAACAGGGTGATAATAGTGAATGGCACAACCTGCTTAACATGAAAAAGAAGTTAAAACGTATAGAATCACATGCTTTCTATATGTTAGAATATCTCAAA
Source organism: Lissotriton vulgaris (assembly GCF_964263255.1). Lineage (NCBI taxonomy): Eukaryota > Metazoa > Chordata > Amphibia > Caudata > Salamandridae > Lissotriton > Lissotriton vulgaris. Next base: position 439,601,220 of record NC_141691.1, on the reverse strand, counting down.
GTAGGAGTCATTCCTTCCGGCCTGAGAGTCCGGAATGCTCCGGCTCTTTTTGTTGAGATCCGCAAGTTCCTGGAGCGGTGGTCGCTTATTTCCAACCGCTGCTCCAGGGACTGGATGATGTTAATAATTGAAACTGCTAGAGAGATCATGGCAACTCTCAGTCAGGAAATTCTTGAACTTAAAGACAAATTGAAAACATCTAATGCAGTAGAAGAAGCAAAGATTAAATTAGATAAAACTTAGGCTGAGATGAGAGACTTTGAAATATACCTGACAAATAAAAAATCTGAAAAATTGAGGAAAGATATGAGATGGTTTACTGAAGAGAAAGCCTATCCCTACCTGAATCCAAATTACTATCAGGATGGAAATCAAAATAGCTATGCCCCAAACTATACCAACAATTATACCAGACGCTACATTAACTTTTTAGATACAGGCTCATCTGACTCCGAGAATGATAATCAACATGAGTCAGGAGGTGGTCTGTACAACTCTAGACCATATGAGAGGAAGAGCAACCCAACAACCCTTTTTTGGTCGGGGTTTACTACCACGGGGCCAATACAGGGGAAGGAATGTCTGGTAGCAACAGGACAGAGGCGGACAACATCAGATGAGCCCCCAACCTCAACAGTATTTAAAAACTCGCAATCAACAGTATTGGTGGTAAATAATGCTATCAAAAAAGTGTATACATTGTCGATATACAACTTAACAACCACAGCTTTGAGATCGAAAGAAACCTCTATGTTGAGTAGGGGTCTGTCGTTTGTCCCCTGTACTCGTTCAAGCTTCATGAAGATTTGTTCGCCTTTTTTAGAAAGGTTAGACTTAAAAAATTCTTCATGAATATACCCATGGAAGAAGAAAATAACAACATGTTCCATTGCAAACCTTCCTCGACTTTTACTCCTACACTAGATATGGTAGGACCAGAAGTCAATATCTTCGAACAAAATGTTTTGAAAGATGTTGCCCGTATTGTGAAACATCCGAGTAAACCACATTTCAACCTATCTAAGTCAGAAAATATGGCTTGGAGAGGATTAAGAATGATCAAAATTTGATCATTAAACCCTGTGATAAGGGAGGAGGGATTGCAATTTTTAATAAGGAATAGTACGATCAAAAAGTTTTACACATGTTATCAGTGAAAGAACATTACAGATTAGCACAACCTATAGAGGTGACAAGACTTAACACACTCATACAAGAAATGACACATGAAGCCCTAAGGGAGGGTTATATTTCTGAGGAGGAGTAAAAGTTTCTTGATAAAGCATGCCCTATTACCTCTGCACTGTACGGTCTTCCCAAGACTCATAAAAATGAGACTGATCCCCCTATGCGCCCCATTATATCTACAATAGGGTCCAGCACGGAACCGCTTTCTAAATATGTCGATTCCTTCCTGTGTCCACTCACACAGAAATATGCATCCTTGATACGGGACACAGGTGATATTATCAACAAAGTTGAGGGTGTCCCCTTTGATCCAGGGAAGGATATATTAGTAACGCTTGACATTGAGGCGTTGTACACCAACATTCCTCAATGTCAAGTGTTACAATCAGTGGCTGCCCTTTTACAAAGATTTCCAGATAACAGACCAGATGGTTTTATACTCCAATGTCTGCAGGTTATATTTCTTAACAACTTTTTTCACTTCAATGGCTCCCTATATAAACAAATAAAAGGGACATCAATGGTAGCATCTTGTGCCCCAAGTGTGGCTAATGCCTACATGGGGGAGTGGGAACTCAAGAATATCTTTAACGAAACGGCTTCTTTTTTCGAGAATGTGATTTTATGGAGACGCTTTATCAATGATATTTTTTTTATATGGAGAGGATATTTCATTTTGATACTGTAAGGAAAGGCATGAATGAAGATATAGCCTGGTATGTGAGCTCGTCATGAGCACCGGAGCGCCATGGCTCATGACGAGCTCAGCTCGTCATGAGCATGGAAGGAGTTAATTAAAGTTGTGAGGTATGTTCTGAATCAGTTTCCTTGTTTTTACATTCCTTTGGTGATGTGGTTGTCTTTATATATTGTCCATTAATATATTAATTGGGACAAAGGTTTTTATTCGGGGCTGCAGGAATATTGTGGTTTCAAATATAATTTGGTCATAATCTATGGATTGATCTTTGTAGATTAGTGTTCATATAATACATTGATCGCAATGTGGAACACTTTCCAACATGGCGGCTACACCTACTCCCTTATCTAGGTTTTTTGACGAGGGCTTCTCTAGTGAGCGTTGGCCTTTAATGTGCAAACTCAAAGTATGTTTCGTACACTAACGTTTAGTCAACAACAGAAGTCCATTAGTGCTTACCTTAGTGCCGGTTTTGTGTTGGATTTATAGTATAACGCATGGCAATCATAGTGATTAATTTGTTTATGGGTTTAAGATATTATCGTACGGCAGAACACATTTCCAAAATGGCAATCATACTGAGTCCTCTCTCTATGTAAATTATTTGGAAGGCTCCCGATAGCGCTGGTTAGTTTTGCGCGTGTTTGTGAGAGGTTCAAACACTATTTAAACTCCCATAGATGCTCGGCAGGGTCGTTGCATCTTTTTGTGTGTCATTGGGCGGCCAACACAATAGTACCCTACTGCGTAAAAGGAGGTAAGGCATCATGGAAGGGGCTTAATGTTGCACTAATCTCGTCATTAGGAGTAGCCCACTGTGAAGGTACGAGATGGGTAACAGTCTAATAGACGGAATAAAGCCATACCATTGCTAGTCAAGGGGGTCTGTTAGTGGTGAGTCAGGCATCCATATTGCCTAGCGGCGAGCAACTTTTGTATGATTAAGTACAATTACACTACTGTGTGTTGGGGGCATTTTTGAGTACTCGAGTGGAACAATAACTTAGCGTCCTAAATGTTAAGAAATTGGCTGCTATTGTACCACTATTTTTCTGAGACTTCCTTTAAGATTTGAGGGGCTTATAGACTTCCTAGATTGTATATCCACGGTATACAGGCTGCTATTAATGTCGATTGCGGGGCCTTTTTGAGAATCATCATATTAGTTAATATTGCATACTCAACTCCTTTGACATCTATTGCTTGTGCTTTCCCTTTTAATACAACTGCCCTAGGGAATATAGGTATGTCAGGACAGATTCTAAGATAGTAGAGCCGCAGTACATATATTAACCTTGTAGCAATTAGCCCTAAGACATATGGTTAGGATTACATTTTCTTGCATAGACGTACTACTTATAATGAGTCTTAGCAGTAACAGAAAATGTGTCTTAATAAAAATAAAAAACAAGGAGGGACGTTTGGATAGTAAAACCTGTGAATATTCTTTTCAGGCATTGTGTCACTATCCGGTCAGGATCAAAGGATCTTTATAAAATATATTGGAATTGGGATAAGAAAAGTTGCCCCAAGAAAAATGAACTAATAAGGTTGGTATACCCTTTAGTAACTGTCACCATTTATTGCGAAAGAATAATATTTGGAGGGCTTTAGTCACAGGGTTATTATTACTCTGTTGTTTCTGCTGATACTTTTATTCGCCGGCCCCCATCTTCATTGTGAGAGGAATTCCTGTTTATTAATACAGTTCTCCATTTAAACAGCGATTTTGGTAAGACATTTGTGCTAACCATGGGGCCGAGTAGGATTGCGTTCTTTCCGCATCCTCCGGGCCGGCGGAAGTGTCCGCCGGCCCGGAGGATGCAGAAAAATCCGCTATGGAGCCTTTTAAAGACCCTCCGCCAGATTAGGATGGCTGGGGGGGTCAGGAAGACCTTCTGCCGCTTTTCCGCCGCTGTCGCCTTACGACCGCGGCGGAAAAGCTCTAATATGGAGGCGGTGTCTAACAGACACCGCCAGCCATATTAGGATGGGGGTGAACAAATGCCTTTCCGCGGCGGCTTCTCCGCCGTGGAAAGGCATATGGTGATTTCTTTGGCATATGGTGATTTCGTAGCGGGCCCTCAGGGTGAAGGGGGGGTGGGGGGTGCACATGGGGCGTACCTATGGTACCCCCCTGTATTTGCATGCACAAAGCGGCAGGCACCACGCAGTGCCTACCGCTTTGTGCATGCAAATGCGAAGCATACATTTTTAACATTGCGGCGGGTGCTGCTTGAAGCAGCACCCGCCGCAATGTTAAACATACAGGATGTGACCGCCAGGGTGGCGGTCACATCCTAATTTGCACGGAGAGACCGCTGCTGCCCCTGCGTACGGGCCATCCTCCTCTGGGGTGGCATGGGGTTATAAGTATTGGGGTGTTATGTAATGTTTATCATAGGTCTCAATGTAGTTGGTTCACAGGGTGTCGGTGATGGTATTTCAATTAATGGGGTTGGAAAACTGGAGACACAGTTACTTACTTGTTGAAAAAATCTCTTTTCTTTCTTTGCTGATGAATCTTCATACATGGTTAACTGTGCCTTCCTCTTGGCATAAGAATCCATACTTGACTAGGAGTCTGCTGATTCCCAACTAAGAATGAATGTGGTCAAACTGAGTGTATCTTGTTTATGAGCGACATGTGGGTATTCTGCTTAGGTTTGACATTTTTGTAATGAATTCTTTTTAATTAAAATTTGTTCTAGTTTACAGTGCTGACATCTGATTATATTTATAGGTCTCCTGGGATATGAAAGGTCTATATCTGGAAAGGTCCTGAGGAAGGTGGTCTTTACAGCCTGAAACCCACCGAAACACGCGTCGACCTAGTGCAGAGTCTCATGCTTTGCATTGAGATTCTGTTGATGGCAGAGACTTTCTCTTGTCATAAATATACTCTACCGTGTACAGATATTGTATAATTGGTGTTGATGTGTGATGGTATGAAGCGGTATGATTGTTTTTGTCTAATTTAAACCAGGGGTGTTTTGCTATACATGTTGTTAGGCAATTTAATGTTATTTTTTTATTCAAAATGATTGTTTTTATTAAGGATTACTTATGATGATGCTTTTATACTCAAAGAAATAATATGAGAAAAAGACAAAAATGATAAAAGAAAATGAAATGTTTTGATAAAATAAAAATGTATGAGATGATCTTTTTTGTCACTGATGTACGTTTGAAGTAAACTAAAAAATATAGAAACTGTGTCGGACGCAGAGGTATGATGGTCTATGAGGGAAATATTGATATGGTTGTATGTATTCTTTTCCCCTCTTTTCCCTGACCTAGAATCACTATAGAGGGGGTCCCTCTATTCCTGCTTTATCATTTCGTTCCTACAACACTCATAGAGTTTGGTTCACAATGGTAAACTTACACTTTTATGTAAGTGTATAACTTTTTGCTATTCACAAAAGTATTTGACTAATTGTCTCTTTACCACTGTGAACAGACCTATTATTTTTGTACGGAGACTCTACAGTCCTAAAGATACTTCTAGTAAGATACCTTTAAGGGAGACGCGTGAGCGTGCGATCAAAGACGGCCGCCTCCTGGTGAGCTCAGCCCATTTTTTACCCGTTTTTATATAAAAACAACAATTTTCTGTCAGAGTATTGCTTATTTTTGGGTCGCTATGTTTTAGAGGCTCTTACCTATCACTGTGTGGTTTTTTAGCACCCTGTTCTGCTTTGAGGTACAGCCCAGCTTGTCTTCCGGGGGGGGGGGGGAAACTTTTCAAGAGAGGGCCTGGCTTTAGCCTAACCACTCCCACAGTTCATTTTAGCTGATGCACCAGTTATTCTTCAGGCTTTCTACTCAAGAAATACTATACTTCTCCTTAACTTTATTTTATGCTACAATTTTAATTATTTCCATAAGAAAATTGATAATACAAATACACATTCTCTTCCTAATAAAAGGAGACATCAAGTTTCACCACCTCCTGTGAAATCAAAAGTGGTAGATTCATCTGAACCTTTGTTATCATTAATTCTTGAAGAAATTCAAGCACTTCGCTCTAATAGTCAATGACGACAGAAATTAAAATTTTGCACAGACATGGCTACTTTATCAATGAAAATATCTGATAATTCAATAAAGATACACTTTTAGTCCACTTGTTGTGAAGATATTACCTATGTCTGCGCTCCTTTTAGATAGGGAAAGTTGTAACAGACAATATAACCTGCACATTTTCAATTTACCAGAAGATGTTAAAGGTTCCAATTGCAGATTATATTGGGAAAATCTGATTCCTGGCCTCCTAAACATCAAATTTCCAGAAAAAAATTAAATTGATAAGGCACACAGGATTCCTTCGCATCGAAACCCTCATTACACTAAGCCTTGACAAATGATTTTTAAAGTTCTCCGTCACCATCATTTGTCTTGATCAGAAAAGCAGCACAAGAAATTCCTGCATTGATGGTCAATGGAAATAAAATATTTATCCACAAAGACTTTGCTAAGGAGATGGTTTTAATTCGCAAGGAATTCACTGCTCTTCATCCTCAACTAAGAAGTCTTGGTTTCAAATACGGTCTTTCTGACCCATCAACTATGCGGATTTGGAAAGAAAATTTTTCGAAATCTTTTCATCGTTCTGAAGAACTAAAGCTGTTCCTGGATCAACATTCACAGCATTCCATGGACACTCAAGTCTCCACCACTTGAATGGTACTGCTATGCATATTCTGGCAATTTGATGGTTTATTCACTTATAGGGCTCCAACTGTTACGGTCATGCCTGAAAAGCGTGTGTGTGTTTCATTCATGTTAATAATGTTTTTGTTTCTCTTTTTCCATGTTTTGTTTTGTTTTCTTTTTTTCTTTTCTTTTCTCCCCCTTTCACTTGTCACTGGAGCTACTATTTTTCACACTCTTTCTCTATTTTCTTTCTCCTTTTCTTGACCTTTACCTTTCTTCCTTTTATATAGGGCTTGGATTCATAATCTCAAGATAGTCTCTTTAAATGTAAAGGGGTTACGCCATCCTGTTAAACATGCAAACATTTTAGACTATTTGTGAAATTGCAAAGCAGATATTTGTTTTATACAAGAAACTCACATTGATGACAAAATCTTAGTTTATATGAAAAAATGGGTTGATAATATTGTCTCTTCTCCTCCAAATGGTAAAAAGAATGGTGTTGCTATCTTCTGCGCAAAACGGCTGCATTGCCAAATTTTGAATGCATTTTCTGATACTGATGGCAGATATGTTATTGCTAAAATTCAAATTCATGATTTAGTTGTCTTTGTGATACATGTGTATTGCAAGGCGCCATCCCCCCTTGGGGAATGGCGTCTTTAGTGGCAGCCAAAGGGCCGACCCAGAGTAGGTTCACTTCTGAGTCGGCCGACCCGGAAGTGGTTACGGCGCTAGGACCAATAGGAACGGTGGACGGCGGAGCGCCCCGGAAGTAGTCGTATGGCGCGAGGTATAAAAGCCCGCGACCATCTTAGAGGCCCCCTCTTTGTCCGCTAACCGCCCAGGAGTCGGACGTAGCCTAGAGAAGACATCGTGGGACCTTCGTGCCGGAGTGAACAGCGAGGGTCAATCCGACTCGTGATCTAGGTTAGCGGGCCGTGCAGTGTGTTGTATGTTTACATTTTAAATTTAAGAAGCGCGATGTGAGCATAGCTCTTTGTTCATACCTTTTGCGGAGGGAGGATCGGGTTCCAGCGGTAAATTTAAATGTTTTGAGGTCTTCATATCCAGGGTGGTGAGCGTTGGCGCAATTGGCACAACCTGATTCCCCGGGAACGAGATCAAGCCGCGCACGGCTTGCCTTTATGCATGTACTATCAGTTAAGGGGTTTTTAACGTTTGTTCTCTTTAAGTGCAGGATGCCGCTGAAGAGGGCACCGAAAGGCAAAGAACCCGCAGACAAAAATGATGAATACCTCGCCTTTACGGAGCTGCTGGAGTTCACAAGAGAAAAAGGCGTAGATTGGGTACTGAAGAACATGAGAGATGGAGCTAGAGCTGATGCGAATTCGCAGGAAGAAAGGGGGAGAGGCAGGAGAGCGAAACGAACCCCAGAAAAGCTTAAAGGTGCTACAAAAGGCAAACGGTCTAGGCCGTCAGACGCACAACCAGCATCACCAGGTGAGGAGGAGGTGCTAGAGACAGTGGACTCGAATTCAGGTGCAGATAAAGACAATGAGGATACCGAAGGGCAGCACGTGGTGACTAGGCCCATACAAAAAGGGGGGCTCCCCGTCACTCCTGTGGGGGTGTCCGGTCCGCAGGGTATGTTACCGCCAGTTGTGGCGCAACCGGGTAGCGGAGTATCTCAAGTGTGGGTGCAACCCAGGGGGGTCGCGCAGCTACCAGGAATGCAATTGTATTGATCACATGGGCAAGCGATAGGTAACGGCCTCATGAGCTCGATTCTGCCTACCACGTCCTACCCGACAACTGGGGCCCCCATAATGATGAATGCTTACTCTAATTTAGGGTGTCCAACACAGGGCCCGATGGCTAGCACCGTGGTTGACGGAGCCGGGTCCCCGAATAGCCAGATACAAAGGGTGGTCGGGGGACAACCAACAGGTCACCCTCTGTTAGCATTCAGCCCGTTAATGTTTGGATCATCCTCAATGACCCTATCGCCATCCGCAGGGATCACCTGGCATGTGCCTGCAGACATGAAGGAAAAGATTCTCAGGGGTGAATATGTGGAGGTGTTCGACCTCCTTAATGCAGGCGTAGCGGCGGGAAAACCCAAAAGTGGGAAGGAGGGTGATTACAATCAGAAGAAGTCCTGGGTGGAGTGGTCCATGAAAAATTGGATCACGGGATTTGCTATTTATGCCGCAGTTATATTGGAAAAATATCCTGTTTTGGGCCCTCAAATGATGAGCTATATATCCTTGATCCATGGTGCGGCAGCTGAGTTTCCAGGTCAGGGGTGGTTAAAGTATGATAAAATGTTTAGACAGATGAAAGCGGTCCACCCAGGTATATCATGGGACCAGCGGGAGCTCAATCTATGGCACACAGTGTTCTATTCCTCCCCTTCAGCGTCTAACACCGCTCCCCCTGCTCAGAATCAGTCCTTTCGGAGTGACAAGGGCGTCGGAGAGAAAAAACAGGCCTGCTGGCAGTTTAACAGAAACGAGTGTGCTAGGGGGGTCCTATGCAGGTTCAAGCACTGCTGTTCGTATTGCGGTGGGACCTCCCATCCCAAAATCAGATGCTTTAAGAAAACGGGAAGTCCCAAGGAACAATCCGGCCATGTCACCCCAAAGGGAAAGCCACCTAAAACTTCCGACAAAGCTACCAACTCCCATTAAACGACATGTCCTGACACATCTCCTCAGTAGGTACGACAACCTCGAGGAGGCTCAATTCCTGCTTCATGGCTTTACGTCTGGCTTCCGTATCCCGTCTTCAGCCCCCCCTTCTAATGTCCCTCCCCGCAATCAAAATTCAGTGTTGCGAAACATGGAGGCAGCACGAGACAAAATCATGAAGGAAGTATCCTTAGGTCGGGTTGTGGGCCCTTTCAAAGATCCACCTACCCATAATCTGATCTGTTCACCTTTAGGATTGGTTCCGAAAAAGGAGGAAGGTAAATTCCGTCTTATTCATAATCTTTCAAGCCCCCCAGGGTTATCTGTCAATGATAAGCTAGACCCAGACCTGTGCACGGTACGTTATACCACGTTTGACACGGCCATTGGAAAATTGCAGGCTTTGGGGGAAGGAGCGTTAATGGCTAAAACTGATATTGAGTCAGCCTTTAGGTTGCTACCCGTTCACCCAGAAGATACCAGGTTCTTGGGGTTCACTTTTGATGGTGACTACTTTGTAGACTTATGCATGCCTATGGGGTGTTCTATTGCCTGTGCAGTGTTCGAAACTTTTGCGAGGTTCTTGGAGTGGGCAGTGGAGCAGTTCCTGACCTCAGACAAATCGCATGCAGTAGTCCACTACTTGGATGATTTTCTATTCATGGGTCCCGAGGGTTCCCAGTCTTGCAGGAAGGCCCTCCTGGGCTTCCAGCATTTGGCTGGGGCGCTGGGGGTGCCATTGGCGGAGGAAAAAACCGAAGGCTTGACCACATGTTTGACCTTTTTGGGCATTGAGATAGATACTACATCAGGTGTGTGCAGGTTGCCAAAGGCTAAGGTAGATGCCTTCAAGGCCGCAATCGATAACTGCCTGGGAACTAGGAAGGTAACCTTACACCAGTTTCAAGTTCTTTTGGGCCAACTGAACTTTGCCCTGCGGGTCATACCAATGGGCAGGGCGTTTTCCAGGAGTATAGCGAGGGCAATGTCCGGGCTGCGGGCAAAGCACCACAGAGTGAGGCTATCAGCCGAGGTGAGAGAGGATCTTATGCTTTGGAAACGTTTTTTGCAGGATTTCAATGGCACTGTGTTGTGGTGGGCAGCCAGCACCTCAAATGCGGACCTGGAGCTATTCACTGATGCCGCGGGGAGCATTGGCTTCGGGGCGATCTTGGGCACAAAATGGTGCATGCAACATTGGCCAGACGAATGGATAGAGCAAGGTCTGACCCATAACATTTCCTTCCTAGAGTTGTTTCCCATAGTGGTAGCCTTACACTTGTGGGGAGATGTGCTCGCAAACAGGCGCATAGTTTTCTGGTCGGACAGCATGTCTGTTGTCATGGTAATTAATAATCAGAGAGCAACATGCCCTTGGGTGCTCAGGCTGTTAAAAGAGTTAGTACTGCAGTGCCTGAGCCACAATGTCCAATTTACTGCTAGACATGTTCCAGGTGTGGAGAACAAAGCAGCTGATGCATTGTCTCGTTTTAAGTTAACAGAATTCCGGGAACATTGGCCACAAGCGGAGATGACAATGACGGCCTTTCCAGTGGAGCTATGGAAGTTTGGTGCCCTACAGCTTCCGAGTTGATATCTGCATCCTTGGCCCCCAAGACTAAGAGTATGTATCAAAAGTCCTGGGAGGGTTATGCACCTTACCTGAGGGGAGCGGGCCTGAGGGACGCCTTTGCGCCTCAGAACGTGCTAGGTTTCATAGTGCGACAAAAAGAGGAGGGAAAATCAGTGGCATTCATGAAAAGACAGTTGTCGGCATTGGCATTCTATGCAGGGCTACAGGGAGTTTCTGACCCGACAAAGGATCAGAGGGTAAGAAGAGCAATGAGAGGTTGGGAACGCTTGACGCCAGGGGAAAAAGATACCAGGAGACCCATAGACGTAGGGAAATTGGTAAAGATCTTGGAGGCACTGCCTTTCGTTTGTTATTCCCCCTATGAGACGCAGCTATTCCGGGTAGCCTATGCCTTAGCCTTTTGCGGAGCATTGCGGATCTCTGAATTGCTCCCAGCGTCCAGGACAGATAAGGAGGGGGGCCTAAGGTGCTCGGACATAATCGAGTCCGAAGGGGTGCTGAGGCTTAGAGTGCGTAGATCGAAGACAGATCCTTTGAGCAAAGGGACGTGGTTACAGTTGGGTAGAGTAGAGGGGGAGTCCTTCTGTCCAGTTAACCTACTGAGGGGATTCATCCAGGTCAGGCCCCAGGTACCGGAAGATAGACTGTTAATTCATGAGAGTGGTCTTCCTCTTACCAGGTTTCAGTTTACACGAGTAGTGAAAATGTCCCTGGCAAGGATCGGAGTTGATCCTTCCGACTTTACATCCCATTCTTTCAGAATAGGAGCAGCTACAACAGCTGCTGGCTTAGGCCTGCCCGAACAAGTAATCAAGAGATTAGGTCGCTGGAAATCAGCATGTTATGAACGCTATGTCCGCCCGCAATTAGTCTAGCACAAGTTTTTCACAAAATTTACGCACCTTTCTGCCTGGACTCATGCTCACCGTATCTTTTAATGTTTACTATAGGTACACCCCCTAAGAGAATCCAAATTTGCTGGTGTGGCCACTCCTTCATTCGCAGGGCGGGGGCGCACTTCGAAAAGACGCTCAAAGACAGGGTGGCCATGATGCAAGGTTGCGATCATCATTGGGTAGGCATAGGCGGGCAGCGCCTAGCGGACGTTCCGAGAGATGTTAAGGCGGCTTTGGCCAGAGGCATGCCTTATCCGGATGTATTCGTGTTACACTGCGGAGGCAACGATATGATTCCGGGCGGTAGGAGAGGAGTGAAGGAGTCCCTGTTCTCTACTTTAGCAGCAGTCAAAAGCATTTTTTCGGAAGCCATAATACTGTGGTCAGAAGTCATCCCGAGGCTCGTTTGGGCACGGGGCGCTCCTAGGAAAGCGGTGAACAAATCTTTTAAAAGGTTGAACCAGTCGGTGGCGGAAATTCTCCAAAAATCTAGTATTAGAACTATTCTTCACAAGTTGATACAAACGACCAGGCCAGAGTTATACGCGGAGGATGGAGTGCACCTTTCAGAGGCGGGCACTGAGATATTTATAGAAACAGTCCTAGGGGCCATCTCCGAAGCTCTTGAGCGCGGGGGGGAGGTCGAGTCCGCCAGTAAGCGCCTCGCCCTGTGGCGGGGTTCCGGACAAGAATACCACGGGAACTTCTTGTCTAGTGACACTTTTACCTCTGAACAGGTTTGCTATATCATTCTGGACTCTGGGCTGGCGGGAGAGTTGGGGCTGACCTGCTGGTGGCCTTGGCTCTTCAGCCCTACCCCGGAGGCCGCTGGTTGCCCAAGTGGGGGCACATTCCTCACCTGCGGCTCTGTTGACCGGAAGGGGGTTAACGTAAAGAGAGCAGGTTATCTGGGTTGCGGCCTGCTGGCGCAGCCCTGAAGTCAAATCAAAGTCCCATTGGAGAATGGGCGGTAAATGAGTGTATATTGTATATAAGTGCAAGATTTATTCTAAAATACTGTGATGGAATATTTTACTAATAAATAAAGAAATGGGTGGGTCAATGAAGTAATTGACCTGTGAACTTAATTTTTAATAAACAAGCACACTGCAGAAAATCAACCATGACTCCCGAGTTTGATGTTGAATTCAATTGGGGCTTTGTAATGTATGCAGTGTGGAGGGGGGAATGCACTTTGTATGCCATCTATGCAAGGTGCCATCCCCCCTTGGGGAATGGCGTCTTTAGTGGCAGCCAAAGGGCCGACCCAGAGTAGGTTCACTTCCGAGTCGGCCGACCCGGAAGTGGTTACGGCGCTAGGACCAATAGGAACGGTGGACGGCGGAGCGCCCCGGAAGTAGTCGTATGGCGCGAGGTATAAAAGCCTGCGACCATCTTAGAGGCCCCCTCTTTGTCCGCTAACCGCCCAGGAGTCGGACGTCGCCTAGAGAAGACACCCACCCACCCATCCCTATAATAAGGTTTTTCAGTTAGGACAGTGGCGGCGTTCCGGACAAGAATACCACGGGAACTTCTTGTCTAGTGACACTTTTACCTCTGAACAGGTTTGCTATATCATTCTGGACTCTGGGCTGGCGGGAGAGTTGGGGCTGACCTGCTGGTGTCCTTGGCTCTTCAGCCCTACCCCGGAGGCCGCTGGTTGCCCAAGTGGGGGCACATTCCTCACCTGCGGCTCTGTTGACCGGAAGGGGGTCAACGTAAAGAGAGCAGGTGATCTGAGTTGCGGCCTGCTGGCGCAGCCCTGAAGTCAAATCAAAGTCCCATTGGAGAATGGGCGGTAAATGAGTGTATATTGTATATAAGTGCAAGATTTATTCTAAAATACTGTGATGGAATATTTTACTAATAAATAAAGAAATGGGTGGGTCAATGAAGTAATTGACCTGTGAACTTAATTTTTAATAAACAAGCACACTGCAGAAAATCAACCATGACTCCCGAGTTTGATGTTGAATTCAATTGGGGCTTTGTAATGTATGCAGTGTGGAGGGGGGAATGCACTTTGTATGCCATCTATTTCCTACTGCTGATGATCCTACTTTTTGGTCCACTCTAACAACAAAAGTTCTTAAATTGGGTAAAGTTCCTCTAATAGTTGAAGGAGATTTCAATATCATATCTGACCCCTTATTGGATAGATATTCTCTTACAAAATTTCGTCCTCCTAACGCTTTTTTTGCTTTGAAGTCATTTCTTCAAACCACAAAGCTTGTTGATATTTGGTAATTACACTTTCCTACAGAAAACATTTTTACGTTTTTTTTCTAACCCACACAATCCTCACTTTAGGCTTGATTATTTTTTAATTTCCAGACAGTTAATCAACTCTGTTGCAACTCCTATGATTGGCAATATTGATATATTGCATCATGCTTAAATCACCTTTGTTTTGCAGTTGAATTCCAATTTTTCGTCACAATGTAGATGAAGAATGAATACTCTTATTGTTCTCAATGATCAAAATAAACCTGAACTTTGAAATGCTATTCATAATTACTTCCTTCTCAATCCAGGTGGTTCTACTTCCATGGTGAACAGATGGGAAGCTTGTAATGCTTATATTAGAAGTGTTTGTATTTCTATTATGGCCCATGAAAATAAATCATTTAATGCAAATATTAAGAATTTAGAAAAACAGATTGCAAAATATGAAATACTTTTTTTTACATCTAATGATCCACAATATAGATTTAAATTACAAAAACTCTGATATGAATTTAATTCAATCCTTAGCAAACAAGCTTGAATTCAATTATCACATTCTAAAGCTAAATTTGGTTTTAATGCAAACAGATCTGTTTTTTACTCAATGTGGATTACCCAAGATTTCAGATTCTGATAAAATTGGTCTTGATTTTCCCATTACCAAAGATGAAACTTTATCAGCCATAAAAGCTCTTAAAAGAAATAAATCCCCTGGACCAGATGGTATTCCCGCTGAGTTTTGCAATGAATATCAACTACAGCTCATCCCTCATTCATTTCAACCTTTCACTTTTTTGGTTATACGGGAACTACTACAGGTTCTTTTACTGAGGCCTTAATTATTGTTTTGCCCAAACCTAATAAAGACCCTACTCTGGTGACAAATTATCATCCGATTTCTTTAATAAACCAAGATTGTAAGTTGTATGCCAAAATACTTGCTACTATATTATCCTCTGTGCTACATTCTGTTAATCGTCCAGATCAATCTGGTTTTATGAAGAATAGATATTTAGCTAATAATACAAGAACTTTGCTACATGTGATTGGAAAAAGATCTACTTAATCTTTATCATCAGAAATTCTCGCTTTAGATGCTGAGAAAGCTTTTGATAAAATTCACTGGCAGTTTTTATTACGTACTTTATTATCCATTAATTAAGGTGACATATTTATTCGTATGATTTCTGCTTTCTATTTCTCTCCTACTGCTCGTTTATTTATTAATGGCCAAGTTTCAAACCAATTTTCTATTTTCAGAGGTACAGGACCAGGTTGTCCCTTTTCCCCGCTTTTATTTCTTCTTAGAATTAAACCCTAACTTACTTCCATAAGAAAATGTGACAAAATTACTGGAATTAATATCAAAGATGTTATTATTAATTAAGTAAAATGATCTTTATTCGGATATAGTATATCCATAAAAGTGCAAATCATCACCACCATTAGGACATAAAATATACAATTATCGAGAACAAAATACATTAAAAGTAATAAAAATAGGTTGGGGTAAGTCAGGTCTAACATCATTAATAGCATACAGCCAAAGTGCAAAGGATAGCAATAAAGTGCAATTAAAGTGCTGTATATAGATTTGACAAGCTGCAAGACTAGAAGTACCTTTGTACAAAATCGCAGGTTATAACTTTGGACTAAGTGCAAAATAGGCAGTTACATGTGAATTGAATTCTTTTAGACATGCATTACATGTGCAAAAACAGCAATATTCTATAGATAAAGTGCTACAGCGTGCAGTATAAAAGACTGATTCAAAGGCGATTGCAAATATATTACATGTTTTAAGGAGTATTCATAGAGGCGCGTGAGCTTACCACAGATTGCAAGAATGAGCTTACTCGGAAAATCATATTGTCACTTCCTAACCGTAATATTTCACTGTATGCCAAATTAAAGTCGATAATGGCATGTACCTTAAAGAAGGGAATTAAATACTGTTTTGTGTATCTTACATAAAATATACAAAAGAATAAAAAGTGTAGCAGTGTTTGTTTGCTACCAATGCCACATGGACAGCACAACTTCTCCAAATTATTATTAAAACCAATCGGGAAACAAAGTGAGTATTATATGCTGCCATCCCTGAGACGAAAAAGTAAACTCCTATCCCATCTCCCGATGTTTTTCCTGAGATATTCCTGTGGCATATGATATTCGTTGCCTGATAACACCAGAATAGGGATATATCTAATAGTTGATGGTTTACAGAGCTCCATATTTCCTCTTTCCTTATGGTATAAATCATAAAATGCCCCCCTCACTGTTTTTAGATTAAGACCGTCTGTGGCTACAGGGTGGGGGAAGTGCTCCAGCTTCACACTCGCTAGGTTATTTTTAACTGCGCCAAGCCAAGGTATGCTGCTAAACCTATCACACTTAAGGCAATCTGCGATTATCTCTTTTGTTGAAATTGCAGCTGGGTTTTGCCATATCTTTAGCTAGAATAATGCTGGCCGGGATTTGATAAAATCCTCCACATAATATAAATTCAATTCTTTATGGCATATATAATGTGGCGATGAGATTTGTGCCCCTAGTACCTTTCTACAAAATCTATTTTCCTCGGTTTTGATCCCGCTACAAATTGCATACCCCCACACTTCGGCGCCATAAGTTGCCGTTGTTACACATTGGGATTTATATATCTGTAATAAGGGTATCACCACCTCTACCTGCTTAGGCTGTCACGGGCTAATGATAGAATTAACCGCCTTACCAAGTTTATTTCTGCCATGGGCTACATGTGTTAGCCATGATCCTGAATCTGAAAAAACTAAACCCAGATAAGGGAAAGTGCTAGTGCTTTTTAGGGAATTGTTTCCCGACGTTATATGGTTAATGCGGTGCTTTTTTGGCCCACATGACATTATATATGATTTAGTACAAAGGTCTAAATCTGCCATGAATGATACAAAACTCGTAATTAAAGTGCGAAGTGCTTTCGGTGTGCTGCCCATACGGACCGCATCGTTCGCATATAAAAGTACGGGGAACAATTTACCATTAAATTAAGGTACATCACATGTCAGTTTGGACAGGGAGTTATTTAGTTCATTTATATAAAGAATAAAACGTAGAGGGGCCAAGACACAACCTTGTCTAACCCCTAAACCGATAAAAATGTCCCCGGAGACCTCTCCTTCATTGCTTATCCTCACCAGTGCTTTCAGATCTCTGTGCAAAAACGTCAAGAAGTGAACAAGTGCCTCATCCAACCCATAATTTAAAAGAATCTCCCACAAACGTGATCGATTAACAAAATCAAAGGCAGAAGTTAAATCCATAAAACCCAAACATAGTGGAACTTTTTTAGCAATAGTGTATTTACCCAATATAAGATTTAAGTTCAGACACTGTTCCACAGTTCCAACATTACTCCTAAAACCCAACTGCTAGCAATATAAAATTTGATTATCCTCTGCCCAGTTCCTAATCTTATTAAAAGCAACCCTGCCCAAAATCTTCAAGGTATTATTGGGCTATAACAGCTAAGGGTGGATCTGTTGCCCTTCTTAAAATAGGCACAATAATGCTAGTTGACCAAGTTGTTGGGATTGTATTATTGGTCAAATTATTAAAAACATTACATAAATGAGGGGACCAAAAGTCGGGTTTAGATTTGATAAGATCGGTTGACAGTCCATCAGGACCTGGGGCTTTATTCCCTGCACTTTGATTTATGGCATCTTCAACTTCAGTTACTGATATAGCAACCTTTGTAACTGGGAGATAACTATCAATGGTCGTTATGGGAGCTGTGTATATTTTTGAAAAATGCCCCTCCCATGACTCACTTGCTATATTGCAGCTTGTAGGAGTGATGTTTAATCCCATGGACCTCATAACTTTTACCTCACTCCAAAACCCGGTTACATCTTTAAGTGCGGCAGCGCAGGCGAGAGAGTCCAACCGTTCCTTCAGTAACACCGCTGAGCATAATTTAGTTGCATTCTTATAGCGCTCTCTCAATGCTCTAACCAAAGTCATGTCCCTGAGTTCCCCAGCTAATGCTTCACAAAGGTCTCTATTGGCCCAGGAACAAGAGCCATTGAACCATCTAGGGTTCTTACTCAGGTTCGTGACAGGTTTAGAGATTTTGTATTTAATGCCAGTGCATAACCCGATAAAGGCCTGGACAATCTCTGTGCCTGAGCAGCTACTAGACAAACATGTCTCCACCAATAGGGAGTAAGATTTTATAATAGTGCAAATAGTGTCTAGTTATCTATGCTCTTCCAGATCACTTTAAGTTTGTCAGTCGATGCTACCAGGTTCTTTGCCCCTATTTCCTTCCATTTCATAAATTTGTTAAAAAATCTGATAGCTGTCAGAATTGGGTTGTGATCACTGTAATTGATGCATAAAACTTCAGCCTTGAGTAGACAATTCTCAAGAGAGGAGGATATAAAAACATATTCAATGGTTGAAGAACAGCCACGTCCTCTATAGGTAGGCAATAGGCCTTTGTCTGACACGCATCCAACCTTATCCATTACTTTGATTAAATCCCGAATCGATGGATTATTGTGCAGTTCTTCCCCTCTTTTGCACGGAATTACCCGAACAGGTGTAGCAACAGGGTTATCAATTCCGTTGTACAAATGTGCATTGACATCCTCCGTAAACAGATTCCATCCAATTTGCCATACCTCTGTTCATCTACCAAGTTTTCAATAAATTCAAACAAATTCCTAAAATTCCTATTGGGCAGTGATGTAAAATAATTGTTATAAAATTTGATCAAACATAGCATGATCCCATTTGAATAGATCATAGCCTGAAAATGTCCATCATTTGTCTCCAGGGGTTTTATACTATTTCCTGCTTTAATCTTTATCCATGTGGATAATCCCCCGCTAGGTCGACCAAATTCAGGGCTGGGTACAATATTATTGTGGCAAACAAATCCCTCAAGAAACAAATCACTGGTACACCATGGGGTTGATTCCGAATTGGGAAAAATAACGTCTGTACGATTGTCACCCGTACCTGTTTCATCGTGAACTCTGCTTTTATGGCTGTTATCAGCTCCTGTAGGAAAAGGGTTGTACGGTGCGTACCTGACACGTATCGTACTTGCTGGGTCATATGAACCAGCCGCGAACCATACAGATGTCGCGTACAGCGGGTTCTGAGTGACACTTGTACGGATATTAGAGTCGTACGGTCTCTGTACGATTCATACCGAGTCCAGCTCCTGGTACTTCATCGTACTTCATCGTACGTACGGGGGACGTTCAGGGTACGATTCATATGGGAAAAACGCTCCGAACGGCTATTCGGAGCGCTTTTCACCAGAACCGAATTGGCCCCCATGTCTCTTGGAACATTAAGATGTCAAAATTACCAACCAAGTTAATCCACTCCGGTATATTCAATTTAGATTTTAGACCTGCGATATTCCAGCTACGTATATTTAAGTTATGGTCTAAAAATCTGGGTTCCATAATGACAGGACAGATTGATAGCGGTTCTACCGGGGAATCTTCTTGAAAGGTATCTGTGGGACTGGGTTCGGTATCAGCCAGACGGGCCATTATTACATCCATTGGCCCTACTACAGTAGTCAAAGATTTATTGGGTAGTCAGTCCTGTCTCTCCAGGTCAGACAGAGCGGTAAACCGGTTATGTGTAGAATATGTCTGGGTTACTAACTTACGAGCTCTGGGGGGGTCTATCGAAAAAATGAAGTTACGAGAGTTGGAGTGCTAATGTGGTTGGTTTGGCTTTTCAATATCCATTTCACCAGGGAGGGGTACCTAAAGTTCACAACTATACAGTCGCCCATAATGTTCTTAACTGAAGGTCCTACCC
The DNA here is from genome assembly GCF_964263255.1 of Lissotriton vulgaris. Classification (NCBI taxonomy): domain Eukaryota; kingdom Metazoa; phylum Chordata; class Amphibia; order Caudata; family Salamandridae; genus Lissotriton; species Lissotriton vulgaris. The sequence goes on along the minus strand of NC_141691.1, from coordinate 439,581,471 downwards.
ATCCCACCCGTCGCACCATCAGAATTTCATTTGCAATATCCCACCCTGTCCCCTTATACTTTGATAACCAATCAATACACTTATTTTTAAGTTTGTCCCAGGACTCGTTTTGATCTTCTTTCGATGGAGGTACACCAGCTAAAATTATGATATTGGGGCATGCTTCCGGGGGTAAATGAAGAACAGCCTCAGCGTATTTTTTAACCTGTATATCGGGAATGGGGTTATTACTTAAGCCCATCATCGATTTCGTGGAGGCTGGCACAGGCAGGGCGGGGCAAATGTGAGTGATAAATGATTACTAGAGGACCTGTTCTCGATGGGTGCATTTAACAAAGGTAACATGCTAGCCATGGTACTGGAGGTGAGATTGGGTGACAGGCTGTTCTTTTTACCATCACACTTTTCACATACATCATTAGTACCAGAAGGCATACGAGTACCATTTCCCCCCACAATGCCCTTATTAATTGCTTCCATGTCTTTTAAGAGCCGTTCACCCCTAATTGGTTCAATAATAGTAACCCCTTTTCTTTTGGCATCCTCTTTCTTCACCAAGCTTTCCAATCTTTCCAAGAGTTTAAAAATAGCATTACATTGTTTATCAATTAGACTTTTCAAAAGATTAAAAGTAGAGTCCACTATAGTGTCAATTAAATTTCCATTTGGCCTTTCTTGTGCGCCGTTTACAGATGTTATCTCAGTTTGGGTGCAGATAGAATTAAATACAGCTTCTGTTGTCTACAGTGCTGTCATTTGATTGCACAGTCGGACTAACTGATGTCCCACTTGTTCCAGTTGCTCCTCGTGACCACATACTCAGAGGGGTAGGTTGAGATTTGTTGCGGGCTGATGTTTCCTCTTAATATTAGTCGTTTTTGATGGTCCTCTCTTCCTTTCCTCCCCCACATTTTTTGTAGTTAAAGCTGGGTTGGAAACACTGGTATTAACTTGAGACCCCTGCTGGGGGTCTAACGTATCTACTGCATTTCTATCAATCACAGAGCCCACAGGTAGCTTTACATGATGGGCAGAATTGTTAATTATTACAGTAGGTGATAACGGGGGAGGCACCATTGGACCACCCCTCTCTGGTCCATCAAACATGTGTGGATGAGATAATAGTTGGCCCATAGAAAGTCTCCTCTCAGTTTCTTCAATTTCCGAGGTGACCATGTTTCAAGCATACTTTCAAAGGAGGAGGTGATGGTAGTAGAACTCTTAGGGCCAGAGGTGGTTGTAGTAGCTATACGTTTCCCCATAGTACTTGGTTTGTACTCATCTCACTCAGGAGCTAAAAGGGGGGGCCCAGCCCAGCCTCTGCCTTCCCCTGATGGCCACAGGCGGCTCGCCCTTTGCCCAGGCTTAGCCCGGCGTCACGCGTGCACGTCCCGCAGAACGGGAGGCGGGAGGCACTCGGCTGTTAAATGACGCGTACAGGCGCTGGCGTCACCGGTGCACCGGTAGTTGCTGGGGCACCTGGGGGATGTAGTTTTCTGCCGTTGCCCTCACGGCGCCTCAAATGCCAAAGAGCCACGGAGTAGCCCCGTCGCCATTTCCCTCTCGGCCGGAGCTTGCTGCAAAGTTTGTGTGCCAAGGGTATTCTTTCCTCAACAGAAACGTTAGATTTTGGTGTTCATGGATCAAAGCTGGCATTTTTTACCTTAAAGATGTTTATTGTAATAATGCTTGTATATCATTTGAAGCTTTACAAACAAAATGTCTTTTACCTCCTTCTGATTGTCTCAAATATGAATTCTTGTGTAACTCTAGTTTAGATTTGTTTCCTCATAATATTCCGTCCGTTAAATCAGATTTATCAATTTATATTCAGTCTCATCTCTATCTCAAGGAGTCTCTATATTATATAAAAAAAAGTCTACCTCTCAAGGATCCAATATTGATGAGATCTCAACATTTCGGAAAAATGAACTTTCAACTGCCTTTTCAATTGATATATGGAAATTATTTGGCTTAATAATATTTCTGGTTGGCTACCTGTTTCTCTCTATCAAACTAATGCATACATTTTATATAACTGTTTTTGGACTCCCCTACGTTTATTTCAAGTGAAACTCATTCCATCCTCAATATGTTAGCACTGTAATCTACTTAGTGGTTTGTAACAACATATGCTTTATGATTGCCCTATAGTTTTTAAATTTCGGACCGATGTTTGGGGTGTTCTTAAAAATACTTTATATTCATAATAAGATCTCATTCAAACTGTTAATCTGTAAATCTGTTGTTCTCTCACAAAAATTAAATGAACTAGAAGGTACACTTTTCAATTGTTTACTGCCCGCAGCTTTTAGCTCTATTAGAGCATGTTGGAAAGATGTATCATTTTTATCTGTTCATGTTTGGTAGTCATGGGTTATTTTTACAAGAAGAGTAGCACAGTTACCTTTAATTGGTATTAATCTTACTTCTATTTCTTATCACTCTTCTTGGAAACCTGTTGACATATATTTATCTTCTTAAATGAGTATTTATTCTAGTTATTATTTGTTAATACAATAATCTAGTTAATAAATTATAGTAGCTTTGATATATTATCATTATTATATAGCTTTATTTGTTTGCTCCATTCCCTCTCCTATTGTTTTTCTTGGATTAATATCTTCACTGTTTTTACCTATTGTAATTTAATGGAAGCTCTCTCATCATCTCTCAATTGTAATTTGTATTGTCTCTTGTTTATTGTATATTATGAAAACTCAATAAACCATTTTGAACACAAAAAAAACAAGATACCTTTATAAACTATTAATGAAGTGAAAACACAACACAAATAAATCCCAACCCAAAGTAGAAAAATCAGATAAATTCTGATATGTAAAATTAGACCAAAATGCCAAAAATGAACCTCTATAAGTGGAAATATGCAATGTTAATCTTTTAGTTGGTATAGTACCTAAAAGCAAAATGCGCCTGTCAGACTTGAGGATCGGAAGATTTAGGGTCGGAAGAAGACACCAGTGAAGGGCCATGGCATCTGGAGATAAAGAACAATTATATTGTTGTAATGTGTTTTCAGAACCCTATCAGAATCCAGGCAGAAGGAAGCAGTACAGATAGTTTGTTAATGTTCACAGACTTGGGAAGCCCCTGAGGAGAATGCAACATAAATAAAGAGGAGGTGCCCTTTAAGTCTTACATGCCGAAGATATACATTATCAGGACCTAAATCAATTAAATTACACTCCCTGGCATTCAGAAGTGCTCGGGAGCCGTGTCGGAGGTGGAATATAAAATGAGGCAAAAGACAGGCTGGGAGATACCAAGGGAAGACAAGGATGCCCAGTCAAATCGAAGAGCTGACTTTCTAGATGAGCATACAGCTTGCGAAAAAGCTGAGAGAGACCCCAGAGACCACCGATGACGCAAGACCCCAGACCATTTTCCAGGAGGTACGTGGCAAACCCAGGTTTGGCACCATTAATTGGGAAGTAGTAGGAGGTGGGGGGGGCTAAAATATAGAGGAGACAGGAAGCAAGCCATCAGAGCGATCGCCAGTGTAAGGCCGTACTCATCCAATGTTATCAAGGGGCCCATTTAAGACAACCATCTGGTTTATGATTGAACAGTTCCCCCTGAGAAGATAACAGTCCTGAGAGTTTGCATTTTCTTTTGGGTTGTTGAACCAAGAATTTAATAAAGACTGAGTTTCCTTGCCACAGCAGAGAGGGCTTACCGCAGAGACCACACACCAGAGGAGTACAGCGCCGTGAGGGCAACGGCAGCGGCAGTATAGTGGGGCAAGCGCGAGGTCACAGTCCAGCAGTGACTACAGCCCCCAGCAGCACCAGGGGCGTCGCGCCCGTGACGACGAGGGAGCGCCAGCGACAGCGCTCAAAGGGAGACGCCGCCGGGAGCCCTGTGGAATCCTTGCCACAGCAGAGAGGGCTTACCGCAGAGACCACACACCAGAGGAGTACAGCGCCGTGAGGGCAACGGCAGCGGCAGTATAGTGGGGCAAGCGCGAGGTCACAGTCCAGCAGTGACTACAGCCCCCAGCAGCACCAGGGGCGTCGCGCCCGTGACGACGAGGGAGCGCCAGCGACAGCGCTCAAAGGGAGACGCCGCCGGGAGCCCTGTGGAATCCTTGCCACAGCAGAGAGGGCTTACCGCAGAGACCACACACCAGAGGAGTACAGCGCCGTGAGGGCAACGGCAGCGGCAGTATAGTGGGGCAAGCGCGAGGTCACAGTCCAGCAGTGACTACAGCCCCCAGCAGCACCAGGGGCGTCGCGCCCGTGACGACGAGGGAGCGCCAGCGACAGCGCTCAAAGGGAGACGCCGCCGGGAGCCCTGTGGAATCCTTGCCACAGCAGAGAGGGCTTACCGCAGAGACCACACACCAGAGGAGTACAGCGCCGTGAGGGCAACGGCAGCGGCAGTATAGTGGGGCAAGCGCGAGGTCACAGTCCAGCAGTGACTACAGCCCCCAGCAGCACCAGGGGCGTCGCGCCCGTGACGACGAGGGAGCGCCAGCGACAGCGCTCAAAGGGAGACGCCGCCGGGAGCCCTGTGGAATCCTTGCCACAGCAGAGAGGGCTTACCGCAGAGACCACACACCAGAGGAGTACAGCGCCGTGAGGGCAACGGCAGCGGCAGTATAGTGGGGCAAGCGCGAGGTCACAGTCCAGCAGTGACTACAGCCCCCAGCAGCACCAGGGGCGTCGCGCCCGTGACGACGAGGGAGCGCCAGCGACAGCGCTCAAAGGGAGACGCCCCCTCTCGCCCCGCGAGTCGCGCGCGGGAGAAGCCCGGGACAAGGGCGGGACAGTCTTAGACAGTCCTAGACTGGCCGGGACTGGACTGGGCCACCCCCCTTACGCCTGTAAACAAGTAAGAAAATATTCAATCATAATTTATTTCTTTGCGTGTTTGTTAAGCGGAGCCACTTATCTACTGCACTGCATATGGTTTAAATATAGTGACATTTGTCCCTTGGCAAAGTTATCCCCCTACACACTACCTTGCTATCTGACTATAACTGAGACTCCAACCATCTTTACTGGATTGTGAAGGTGGGGCCCTCGCGTATTATTCACTCTTACACGGGGGATACAACCAGTGAAGCTTTTATACATGCAAAAAAACATGTCAAAAAAACAGCCTCCCCACAACACTAAGCCTATAGAAAATTATATGGTTCAAGTGGTAACTAAAATTAACGATAAAAGGAGACAATCATTGGGTCTAAGTCAGTCTCCAAACTTACAGCTTCTAAGCCCAACTGAAAGTCCCCACCAGTCCTTGTCCATAGTACCTGATGCCTTCACAGACCTAATAGATATTTCAATTCCTTTCAACCAAAATCTAGATGACCAAAACAGCCTTATACTGGATAATGAAGCAAATGCTGAGATGCCAGATTTAGAAATTATTTCTGACTCCGAGCACCAGATCTTGCCCGATAAGTCGGATGACCTCTTATCTCCTGAACAGGAAATTCGACCTGTTAGAAAGCAAAGAAAAGTTCAACAAAAGCGGGTAGGCTTACGATCAGGAAGTAGGAGGAAAAAAGCTACACCGATAGGAAAAAATAAGACAAAATCTAGTGAAGATGGAGAAAATGATGCCCTTGAAAAGAGCGATCAGGACAAAAGTCAATATGAGGAGGATCTGCTCCAGAAGATAGCAGACATCATTGACTCCAAAATTAAAACTGTCATTAAGCCTTTAGTCGCCAAGATCGATAAATTAAATGCTGAAATAAAACGAATGAGTGGTTTCCAGTCTAAGACTGTTGAAGGGGTTGATAAGTTAACCACTCTGGTGACACAATTGGGGAAGTCATCTGAGACTAAAGTGAGGAATTCTACAGAGAGGGATAGTGGCCCGGTACCCTGTGAATGCCCAGCCCAAAATGTGATAAATCTGGCTAATGAAGGTGTACCAATGAAAACAAGTATGGCACCAGTAATATGTCAAGAAACAGATCCCCTTCAATTTATTGAAGAAGCCTCTCCCGTGGTATTGGTGCTGGCTAACGTTCCTCCGTCAACGGACTTACAAACGGAATCGCCAGCATCTTTGTCCAGTAAGGCATTGTATTGGCTAACAAGCAATATGCAAATGGGACCAGGAGGAAAACACCAGCTTGCTAGTGAAATCAAGTCTGCGAAAAGGGTTGCTTGGATTGGAAATAGGCCGAAAAGGTTCAAAGGAGACTGTGTTATAGTGACTTTTTGCCATGCAGCTGTTTTACCTAATGTCCTAAACCATATCCTTCCCTCGCAAAGAAGAGCCGGGTCTATTGTTCCCCTGACATTAAAATTCTTCTACGGGGAGCAACAGAATGTAACATTTCCAAAGACTCCAGGACCTTTGTGGGATACTGTGAGAAATAACAGAGGATTCAGGGCTCCTCCGAATGAATGGGGTATGGTTTTGGGAAATAGATATGAAGCCCTATCAGGGTTAAATGACTGCGACTGACTGGGTATAAGTGATCTTGACTCCATTACTCCCACTAGTGAACAAGTAGGTGGGGAATTGGAAGTCCAGCATACCACTGTAACTATTGAACCATTGATACATGTAAGAAATAGGCACTGCAATCCAGGCGACATAAATGATGAAAATTACTCTATTAGCCGACCCAATCACGCCGATGAAAGTAATTCAAATGTAAACCTATCCCCAAACATGGGTGAAAGTGCAAATGAAATGGGAGGCAATGAACCTACTGAGCAACAAAGGGATAGTCAATCTTGTGCCATCGTAGTTACCAATGATAATGCTTGTGATAAATATATTTTAATGTCTTGGAATGTTGCCGGTTTGAAAAGTAAAATACCATCACAGGACTGGCTAACTTTCCTGGATTTAAAGGACATAATCCTTTTTCAGGAAACTTGGCAGATAGAACCAGAACCGGTCCCAGGTTATTTACACTTTTATGTTCCAGCTACACCAAGTTTAAGGGGAAGGCCTAAAGGTGGTCTAGTGACATGGGTTAAGCAGAACAGTGACCACTCAACTGTTCAATTGGTCACCAATAGCCCTGATATATTGCTGGTTAGGTTACAGCGACCATCTTGTAAGGATCTTTATATTTTTAACATTTACTCAAGGGGAATATCAGGTGGAAAATCCACTGAGGTTGTTGACCAGTTGGATTCCCTTTTGAAACAATATTGCTTAAATGTCAATGTCATTGTTGGAGGTGATTTTAATTGTTGTTTTGAACCTTTGGATACCCATGATGTAGATCTTACGATAGAAGAGGACTATATATGGGATATCCCTCAGCTTTCGCTATCACCCATTAAAAAATGGTCTGAGGCTGCACTACAATTAAAAGTTTTGTGTGTTGAGAATGGGTTGCGAGCCACTAATGGTAGAACGGGCTCGGATAAACAGGGTGCCCCTACCTTTTCTAATGGCTCTTCACAAAGTCGTATCGACTATATTTTGATCAACAAAGAGAACTGGGCCAGTGTTGTTGACATGTGGATTGAGCCAAGGGTGGAAAGCGACCATGACCCACTAATTTTAACATTCAAACTGTTTGACCTACTGAAAAATGAGGAAGAGAGGGAAAACGTGCAAATAAACCTCTCAAATGACAATAGACGAATCAGATGGTCAACTTGTGTAGCCAATGAGGAATCCATAATTGCTATGAGGGATTTAACAAACCAGGCCATCAGAGATGTTAGGAGTATAACCACTACGGATTCTCCGTTATCTGAAATTAGTAGGATCCATGATGAATTTTTTAATAGGTTAAAATGTTTTTTTGTTAAAATAGTTGCTAAGAAACAGCGCAGACCAGTAAGAAAGGAAGATCAATGGTACGATAAAAACTGCAGGGGTGCCTATAGGGCATTGTCTGAAGCTGTAAAAACGAAAGATAAAAATAAGATAAGGGATGCCCGTTTCATGTATAAAAAAGTCCAAAATAGTGCAAAAAGGGAATGGGAGGAAGGCTACTGGAGGGATCTCCTCAAAGCAAGTGAGGAAAGATCTATGACGCCCTTTTGGAACATTGTAAAATGGGGAAGGAGGGCCATAAGAGGAGAACCCATGAACCATGTCTCACCTGAAGCATGGGTATCATACTATGAAAATCAGTTTGCGTCAGAGGGGGAGGGCGAAGAGGGGGGTGTGGCTTTAGTAGACATTTCGACAATGAACAACTTATTTTTTACTAAAGCAGATGTATTAAAAACCTTAAATAACATACCCAAAGCCAGAGCCCCGGGTTTAGATTCTATCCCTGCAGACTTATTTATGCACGATAAAGACCTATGGGCTACCTATATACAGTTACTAGCCAATGGCATTGCGAACGGATCGCCTATTCCTGAGACTTGGAAGGGAGCCGAGATTATCCCCATCTATAAAAAGGGGGCATGCTCGGACCCAGGCAATTATAGGCCTATTAGCCTGATCGCATGTATACAGAAAGTATTGGCAAGACTTTTATTGCAGCGAATCCATGGGTGGATTGATGAACATGACATACTGTCACCCCTGCAGGCAGGCTTTCGCAGCCATACTAGTACCATTGATCAAGTTTTTAGATTTGTTTTAATATACTGGCGCGTAGTTTTACTTGGGGGGGGGATGCTTTTTGCAGCCTTTGTCGACTTAAAATCGGCTTTTGATTTGGTTCCCCGTCACAAGCTGTGGAACATTCTGCAAGAACAGGGAATTCCAAATGAAATCTTGTCCCTATTAATCAGAATGCATAAAAACAATTTTGCACAAGTTCGGTGGAACCAACAGGGCAGCGTTACTGATAAATTCCCTATTGAGAAAGGAGTACGTCAAGGATGTGTCCTGGCCCCAACGCTCTTTTCGCTCTACATCAACAGGGTGATCAGGTACTTCGAACATCAACCTACAGATGCCCCAAAGTTGGCAGGAAGACTGATCCCCCTGTTGATGTTTGCGGATGATACCCTGCTGATATCCAGGACGCAACAGGGACTCCAGAGGGCTATTGGAGCATTTGAATCATTTTGTGCGGACCATGGTCTTGTCATCAATACAAGTAAAACAAAATTTATGGTTTTGCACAAACGGAGACACATTAGAGGGAAGGCTGTCATGGAAGGTGTTCGGTTAGAACAGACCCAGGTCTTTAAGTACCTTGGAATTAATTTGTCCTATAATCTAGACTGGAAACAACACACAAACGAGTTAGCTACAAGACATGCTCAGCTAACAGGAACCCTTACGAAGGAACTATTCTCATCCCACACTAAACCAATTAGACCAGTTTTAAAAATTTATAATGCAAAGGTAGGAGCGGCAGTTTTATATGGAGCCGAAATTTGGGGGCCCAGTAATCTTACAAAGTTGACGGTAGCACAGAACAAATTCCTCCGCAACATTACTGGTTTACCGAGGTCAACCCCCTTGATACCTTTGAACTATGATCTGGGATTCTATAGCTTTGAGGATATGGCTAGGTACAGACCAGTCGCCTACTGGAGAAGGTTATGGGTAACCCCAGAACTTTCCCAGTATGCCCAAGGCTTTTTAGATGTTAGATCCCTGGATAAAAGTTGCAAAATAGTCTGGATGAGAGATGTAAAAACTATATATAGGGCGATGGGACTATCCCAATTGTGGGATGATCCTGTAAGTAATGTATTTCCACCTAAAAAGATACTTCGAGAACTATATTGGAATATGGTTGAGATTAAATGCTTTGGAAATCGTATTGAACGATCTTTTACATATGATTTCCTAGAACTCAAACATTCGCCGGCCCTGGAATTTTACTGGGACTGGATTACTGTACCAGGGGACCGGAAGAGGTATCACCAACTGAGGGTGGGGACTCTACCTTTAAACGCCCTAACTGAGAAATGGCACATGAGCCAAACCTCAAGGTGCCCCTTTTGTTCTGAGCATAAGGAGAATATAGATCATGTGTTGTTTGCCTGCCCGGAATATAGCGTTCCCAGACGATTATGGCTAAAACCGATTTGCGCCCAGTTAGGCTTAAGAACTGCAAAGGAGGCTGTTAGGCTTTTAAGAACAGATACAACTCAGCCTGTTGTTATAGCCATGTCAAAATTTCTCCACTGGATGTGGATAATCCGGGCGCGCAAAATGAGTCTAGAGTAATTATAGGACAGTCATAGTCTGCTGCTAATTGGATTTGCACATTGTATTATTAAGTGATCAACTATCTACACTGTATTAGTAACTGTTATTGTTTTCTCTGTATTGATGAAATACTTTTTATACCTGTTTTTATAACTGTATTTATAATATATTGTTATTTAAGAATATGTAAAAATGTAAATAGGATGAGTTAGGGTAATATTTATGTATTGTTTTTCTTTTTAATCAGAATTAATTCACTGTGGATCTTACATTTCTCTGGGGTAGGGGGAGGGGTAATACAATACAACAAATTTTTATTTTTATTGTAAATGTCTTTTATGATTGAAAAATATCGAATAAAGACTATTTTGAATTGACTGAGTTTCATTACATAAACAAGGAAAATCTGAGTAACCTCTCCTTTTCCTGTGCACATTGTGAGGGAATAGGCAGAAAGCTGTGATCTGGGTGTCTCCATCACAAACCCTTCCCAGAGATAAAATGCACTTCAAACATAGAACACTTACCTGTGGCCTTCTCTTATTCATCCCGGGAGCGTATCTTTGTTCATGGTGGTCCCAAATTATACCTCTGAAAGGAAGTAAAGAGAAAACTTTTGGAATCTCTAACTTGTAATATCACATCTTGAAATATATATGATCTAATACTGCACCCTAAGACGTGTTTAAGTCTCATATATTCCGCATTATATAACACCACCACTCGCAGTAATCTGATCATGCCAGATGAGGGGAAAGTCAAAAATGTAGGCCTATTGCAATGGAGGGTACATGGATACAGAGGCTGGTTTTGTTACACTGAAAATGTTACCATCTCAAAGTTCAGCACAAAGAGTCCATAACTTCAGTATTTCCTCTTGTCTTGTAGTAGAGTGTACTCTAATGCCAGGCAAGTTTCCAGGATCAGAGGAGGCACCTATTGAGGGTCAGGCACTCACTCTTGCAGAGGACAGCAGGGCTCAGGAAGGTCCAGTTGTAGGTCCAATGCAGCAGGTTGGCTGGGCAATTTCAGGGACACTTTTGGAGCTTGTTGTGTCGAAGTAGCTCAAAACTGGAGGTTAACCAACTGACTCTTGTAGTTAGTAAAGTAGCCTGGGATGAAGGGAACTGGTCCAGTCTTCCTTCACAGAGAGCAATGTAGGCCTCAAGCAGAAGGGCAGTCCTCTGGGAAACAAGACAAGCCTCAATCAGGCTGTCAGACCTCTGGGGTATGAAGCTGTCCTTCTTCTGTAATGTTTGCAAGTCCTTGAGTGCATTGAAGATTGGTCTAGAATGTCCAATACTTATATCTGGTGCCATCCTTTGAAGAATGAGGAATTTTCTAGACTATACCAAAATCTGGTTCTGGAAATGTATTCCCATCCACTGCCAAGCTCAACCAAGTCTAGTGTCACAAAAGACAAGCTTTAGATTCCTATGAGTATGCTGGAGGCAAGCCTGTTAGCAGGTCAGGGAATAGACAAAAGACTAGCTTTAGGTTTCTGTGTTTATGCTGGAGGCATGCCTGTTAGCAGGTCAGGGAATAGTATCATATCCAACGCTACTGTCAGGATGGCATATCTTTCCCACACCTAGTACCCTATTGTCTACTGTATGGACTTAATGTACATTCTTAATTGGACAACCAATAACAGCTCGAGGCAACTGGAAACTCCTAGAATGCCTTAGGAACTACTGGGCAGAAAAAGGCAAACTTTCCAAAAGTGACATTGGCATTATTGTAATCTAAAATCAAAATTTACCATTAAAGAGGATTTTTAAATCACAATTCATTTGAGACCAAACATTATATTTCTACCTGTTGCCATTCAAAGGTTAACACTTATTAAATATAAAGAGGTAACCACATGTCATCTTATGGGAGTGGTAGGCCTTATAGTAGTGAACCACAAATTTGCATTTTTTCACTGCAAGGAGAAGAAAATGTCCCAATTTTTAAATACAATGCAAACTGCCCTCAAGGCTGTTTAGGGTATACCTTTGGGGTCCCCCCTATGTGTCAAAAAGAAAGGTTTGGGCCCGTCTAAACAATTATTTTGACAGGTTGAATTGATAGCTTAGAACTGCAAAATAGGGTGTAATGGCAGGTCTGAGATATGAATAAAATGCTATTTATGTGGGCAGCAGCATAAGTGCTGTAGGTCTACTGGAAGCACTTACTTTACAGGGCCTGGTTACATGCAGTACAATATACTAGGGACTTACTGGTAAACTAAATGTGGCAATTAGGTGTAGGTCTTGGGAGCGAGAACAAACACTTAAACACTTTGTTAGCAATAATAAAATGCCAACAAAAAGGAATAATTCAGAAAGAAGGATGAGTGCAGGCAAAACCATTGGGGGTGATGCTGCTGAGAGGGACAAGTCCAACATTATTGCAGACCTTGGTGCTAGTTTTGGGTTTCTTTTCAACAGGGATTGCTCTGACTTAGCATTTCAGGCCAGGAAGCACCATTTAATAAGTAGTGCAGAGAGATAGGTGATATCTTGGCCACAGAGGCCAGGGCAATTGCATATGGAAATTAGTGCTGGGGTCACAGTGAGTCGGGGTACTTGTAGGAGGGAAATTGTGTGGCATACAGCAATGAGTGCCAGGCTTGGAGGCTGTACCTAACTAAAGCCATTGTGGAGAGTACCTGCAGGAGGATGGAGGAAGACCAACAGGAGTAAGATAATGACCCGTAAAAGGATAAGGATTAGCAGATGGACCAGCTTGGTGAAAAAGTAGTCATGCCTATAATTTAGAGGCAGTGTTTAAATCATGTAATAAAGTGAAAACACCAACTTAGAAAAACAGAGTTACTTTAAATAAATTATGTGACACCATAATAAAAAAAGTCCAGTTAGTAGAAATAGAGTTATTAATTTTCGAATTTATGAAAAAATAGTGTCTAAAAGTTCAAAACGTGAACCACAGACATCTAGACACATAAGACCAGGTTAAAGTTGAAAAATATGACTGACCACAATGGACCATAAGTTGAATACTGTGAGAAAGTCTTTCTTTTTTTCCTGATCACCCCATTTTTTGACTGCTACTGGTGGTTACTGACTGATTGTGCCCTGGGCTCCGCTAACCAGACCCAGGGCTAGTGCTCAGTTTGAAAGATATATGGTAATTAGGTGAAATTACAATTAGCATGACAACCTACCTGTAAGCCCCTAGTATATGGTAAGGCATGTAGGTTTAGATGCCTGGTACATTTAATACACTTAAGTGTGCGCTACTGTTGTGGCTGCTGTCAGGCTGCTTTTAAACTTAAATTATATGCAAATTCAGCTTTGGAATTAAAGATACTTTCAAAGACTCAAACTACCTTATTTTTACATATAAGTACCCCTAAAGTCTACCATAGGTGCCCCATTGGAAGGTGACTTGTAAGTATAAGCAGGCACAAATCATAAAATATGTTGTATGTCCCCTGGGGAGCATATTTTCCCATTGTAGCCCAATGGCTTCATAGGCTACCATGAGAATACTTTCTAAAACTATAACTATTAAAAATAAAGGAGCTAAAAATGTACTTCAAAGTGCACAAATGATAGAACAGATCCAGCTACTTGCCACTGTTATTATATTTAGAAATCCAGTATTCCAGGATCCCTTCTCTAATTGGCCAGCTTCTGCCAGGCTGACAGAAGCAATCTTAATTAGGCCTGAGCTGGGACAAAGGAAGCCTCTGGTGGGAGGAGATCTGCAACTGCAGAGCAAAAGGCAGGAACGGGGCTGGGTAGCCAAACTGGTCTTCAAAGAGGGAAAGACAGTTGAAATAGGGGACAGGATTACCCACACATCCTGTCACCCCATCTAGCTAGGAGCCCCAGTAGTCTATTCATCAGAGTAGCAGGAAGGGGAGTGTTAGGGAAAGGTGGCTGTTAAAAATTAAGGTTTCTAGTTGGCAATGGTTTGCACTTTTGTCCAAGTAGGGACCCTTCTTCCTAGTCAGGGTAAGTATACACTTCTAAACTAACCCCTGCTCCCCCCTTGGCAGCTTGGTATTATCAGACAGGCTTATCCCAGAGGCAGTGTGTAAAGCATTTGTGCATGCATACAGAAACACAGTGAAAATATTACAAATGGACACCACACCAATTTAGAAAAGTAAGCAAAACTTTATCTAAACCAACGAGAACAAAAACAAAAAAATCCAACATACAATACTGTAAAAATAGTTACAGTGCAAAATAACCTTTAAATTGCAGGAATAATGTGAAAACATGGTTTGTCTGCCTCTGTAGCTCTGTTTGGAGCTACCACAATACTGAACACAACAGAGTCTAACAACTCCAGCCAACCGCGTCGGTACGGGTCAGCTAGAGTGTCGACAGACTTGGAGACAGTACCGTTCTTGTTGCGTCCAATGCACTGATGCGAGTCGGTTGGGGCAACCACTGCAGTTGCGATGTGAGATGGAAGCATTGCAGCAAGCGGTGGACTCATGGCTTGGTGCAGGCAGCAGCTCAGTGATGAAGTCGGTGAGACCAAGGCTTGCATTGCAGGGCGAGACGTTGCTTGATGTGGTGCTGGCTGGTCACAGTACAGTGACGGAGCAGGTTGATGTTTGAGTCAGGCAGCGACTGAGAGTGTGACATCTGTGCAGTGTGTAGCGAAACTGTGTGGAGTGCTGTGACCAAAGGACGCGGTGCAAGCACCGGCTTGTGACTGCATTGCGAAGCCTTCAAGGCACAGAGTTTGCGATGGTGAATTCTTTGCTGTTCCTGAGACCTCTTGAGCAGGAGACAAGCTCCACTTCAAACACTTGGAGACAAGAAGGATGCACACACAGTTCTCCTCATTAGCAGAAACAGCCACTGCAGGCCAAGCCCAGACGGCACTCAGCAAAGGGGCAGCAATACTCCTCCAGTTTCTCCAGCTCTTCTCCTCCGCAGTGATTCCTCTTGAAGTCAAAAAGTGATCTGAACCAGTGGTGGCTCCTCTGTGTGGAGCAATATTCACCAATCAATGCAGGGCTTTATTGTGAAGCCGTACAGTGATTGGTCTGCCCTATCTCAGCCTCTCTCTTGTCTCTCCCCCACCCCTCTTCATGCGTGAGCGCCAGATTACACACACACACACAGACACACACACACACACAGGAGTGGAGAGAGGGTCAAGGCGGAGCCCTCCTTGACCTCGCTGTCCCCCTGAGCCTAATCTTCATGCAAGGCCGCTGAGTCCTGCCTCGCGCAACCTAAATTAAGTTGCCAATGTCGGACGGACTCGTCACCCCTGGTTGGATGTCCTGAGAGCCTGAGCTCAGAGTGGTGCAGATTCAGGATCAGGATTACGGATTGACGAGTGAGGTGAGGTAGTTACTAGACCTTGCGTGTGTGTCACCTCTCCCATACAGACAAGCTGTGATATTCAAATCAGATCTAGGGACGGTCTGATTTGAATCGCACAGCTCAATAGTCACTCACTGACGGTGACAGTCTCAGTTCATGATTATTTTCACTATCACTACTACTAGTGCAAGTGAAAATAACCATGAACCGTGAGTGTGAAGGCGTCTGGTAACAGAGGATGCCCTCTGATTATCGCCGCAATGGCGAGCAGAGCTCCTGACTTCAGAGTGGGACGGACGGGTGTTGTTGCAACTTGTGAGCCGACAAGGCCAAGACTCGAATCTGGTTCACCTGAGCAGAACCAGGTTCGAGTATTAGCATCATCAGCTCAACATCCTGTGATCTGGACAAATCACTTTAATTTCCCTTTGCCTGGCACCCGCCGCAGCCCTTTAACTCCTTGGACGCTCATGACGAGCTCAGCTCGTCATGGTGTACACCTCCATACACTCATGACGAGCTGACCTCGTCATGAACAATGGGAAAACCAAGAGGTCAGCACAGGAGGAAAATAACACTAGCATCGATGTGGTTAAAAAACTGGTGCGGAGTGCAGTGCAGACCAGTTTTGGCGCAGACAGTAATGTTGTTTTAATTTAGGCCCTTCTGGCACATACCTCCGAGAAGCGGACATGCTGCTGCAATGCTTCTCGGAGGTGCGTGCCAGCAGGGCCTAGCTCCAGAAACATTCCTATCTACAAAAAATGTAATATTTCTAAAGCTATGGCCCAGCCTGCTAGGCCCTGCTGCCACGCACCTCTGGGAAGCATTGCAGCAGCTTGTATGCTGCTCGGAGGTGCGTGCCAGCAGGGCCTAACTTCAAAAACGTTACATTTCTTGTAGATAGAAATGTTTCTGAAGCTAGGCTCTGCTGGCAAACACCTTCGAGAAGCATTGCAATAGCGTGTCCGCTTCTCGGAAGTGCGTACCAGCAGGGCCTAACTTCAGAAACATTTCTATCTACAAGAATTGATATGTTTCTGAAGCTAGTCCAAGAAGGCCCTGCTGGCATGCCAGAGGCCGCTAACCTTTCAGGCTGGACAAAGCCTGCTCGGTTGTGCAAAGAGTCTTGCCCTGGTGACCTCCAGTAAATATCTGACATACAATTTTCCATTCATACATTTTTGATATGGGTTATGTGTGAGGCTAGAGTTTATTGCAGACATTTGGCAGAGAAATGTTGTGTTTATGTTTTCTGCAACAACCATAAAAATGTTTCTTATAGATCTGAACAGGAACTAACACTGGAGGGTTTCACAGAGATTGTTTGATTAGTGAGCTGCTACTGTGTTATAATGTTCGAAACACACCAAACTATACATGAATGTTTAGGTGTGTACACATTAAGAATTTGGACATGTGCCTGTGCAATGGCTAAAGAGGGCCTGAAAGAGCAGAAACTGGATCATAGATTCAATGCTGTTCTGAACAGTGGCCCGGCAACATTGGTTTGGCCCGGGCCCCCCCAAATCATTAAGATGTCCCTGTGGCATGCACCATCGTGACCCTGCGTGCCAATGCTCTGAGATTCAGAAACATTTCTTTCTACAAGATCATTGGCACTCAGCGTGTATGCTTCTCTGTGGTGCGCAGGGATGTTTTTTTCACTCTTATGAAATTCATTGGCAAGTCCCCAACCAGAAAGAGAATGGCCTGGAAGGGAGTACTCAATAAATGGTGGAGATGTGGGGTTACTCCACAAAAAACAGTACCGTTCGCATTTGCCAAGGGCACTTCGGCAGTGTTTTCACATGTGTAAATGTACAGCTTATATATTTATGCATATGTTACTGCTTATAGTTGTGTGCAGTCTCATAAGGCTGTGACAATTGCAGCTTTCCAGGAGGACTCCTATAATTTTTAGATCACTTCCCCGAAAAACTCATAAACCTACCCAAACATCAGCGTAAAACAATGGTTAAAGATTTACATTGTTTTTTTTTAATTAGGACCAGGACCATTTTATGTAGGGACATCATAGGTTTGCTCAATCCAGACGTAAGCGAAATGAATGAAACATTATCACTTACCCCTCAACCAGAGAGATGAGCAATCAAGACATTTTTAAGATATGTGAAAATGGGCTCTGGCCCAGGGTCCCAGCCTATCAGGAGCCCTCCTGAGAGAGTCAGCTCTGTTCTGCAGATTCTTTCCCTGATTACCTTCAATAATTCTTATACATATTTTATTGATAACCTTTTACCCATGATTTATTTTTAATGGGTGATGGTGCAAGTGCTCTATTAAACATTCCTGCTATTTCAGACATTTTGCAGAGAAATGTCATTAAAGTTTCAGGAACATTACTTTGAGATCAAAACAGGACCTCACATATGAAAAAAGGGAGGGCGTCACAGAAATTATTTGCATTAATATTAGTGAACCGCTGCTGTCATAATATTGAAAACACATGTCACTGTCCTTGAATATTGGATGTATGTAAACATTTAGAATTTTGATGAATATTCCTGTGACCTTGTCAAAAAAGGCATGAAACAGCTGAAACTAAATCATATATTAAAAGCTGTTTCTGACAGGGCCCCCCTAAATACGTTTGTTCCAGGGCCCTCAAAATCCTTAAAATGTCCCTGGAGGTGCATGATAGGAGGGCCGAGCTTCAGAAATATAACATTACTAACTTGTAGTTAGAAATGTTGCTGAAGCTAACAGCATTGGCTGCAGTGTACTTCTCAGAACTTAGCTTCCTAGACATGTCTATCTTGTAGATAGATGTTTCTTAAGCTAATTACTACTGTATTATGTATTTTTAACTTAGATGATTTTTTATGTGAATATTATATATTGTCTGTAATAATGAAATTTGATCTGTTAGGTTACACTTCTCCAATATACTAGAGTCGGTACATAATATATAATAAAATATGCTGTATTTTTAGACATTGGATTTCTCAGTTTTTTGTTGAGCCCTCCTCGAAGTATTGTTATTATTATCTCAGAATTGCCTAGGAAATATATTTTCTCGCATTGTTTCTGAAGCTAAGCCATGCTGGCACACACCTCAGAGAAGCATCGATGCCGCTGCCAATCCGTGAGGTACTCAGCATTGTTATCTCCAAGTCTCTCCAAACTCTAAGGTTATCTATACTACTATTATAAAGAGAGAACTGTGTCCTTTGAGGCAAGGTAAACTCGAAAAGTACACCACCAATCCAAACACCCAATACATCTTTGAAAACGTCAGGGCAAGCAGATGGACATAGGCTATATAATAAAAAAATATATATGTTAGAAGGGAAAAGTAATTTTTAAGAAAAGTAGTCCCTTCAAAGTAGTGCCAGCTAACAACGTGCGTGCTGATATCACGGGTCGGCGTCCAGGAGCGCGTAAGCTGGAAGCAACACCCTGCGAGGGCCGGAGCGCGGAAGTGACACCCTGCGAAGAGCGGACAGGAGCGCCGAAGCAACACCCTGCAAGGTTCGGAGCGTGGAAGACACACCCTGCGAGGAGCGCCCAGGAGAAAGAAAGCGATACCCTGCGAGCGCGGGGAGAACCGTCGACATCGACATGCCCAGGGGAGCGCAGAGTAAAAGCAGACAGGACCGTGGGCAAAATTGGCCGGGAGCAAGAAAACGGGAGCAAGGAAACAACACCCTGCGCACGTGATGCTGGTGAGTACGCTGTGCTGCTCCCGCTGCTGGCCACTCTGCTGCGCGTCTCCTGCTGCGGTGCTGCCCCCAGCCCCCTTCTGCCCCGGACAACGTCCGGACGAGCTGCTAGTATTGAATAAACAGATACCTATATTATTATATGACATCTCTTTATTAATCCAATAACTGTACTTTCACAATTGCTTTATTAACCTTCTTGCTTTCTAAGATTTGCTTGAAAATGCACCATTTGCCCACTCTTTTTAAAAAAAATGCTTGGGGGGAGAACTGCCATCAAACCCCCCAAACTCCCCTTAGGTTGTCCGTGTTTGCTCGCTACGCTCGCTCACCGCGGTACACTGTACCACAAATTGTACAGCTCACCATTTCAAAATGTCACCAGCCACCACTGATCTGAACGCCTGGGGTCCGGACCCCTCTATTTATACAGTAAAATCCTTTGTTCTCTGTGGCAGAGAAGCTCTTTGCCCAGCCAAAACCAGTTCTGTCTGGTGCAGCTTCCTGGCAGGCGGTGGAGACAGCATTGTCCTTGGCAGACCAGGCCCATTCTGGTGTGAAAGGAATCTCCTGCCCCTAGTCTAAATGCAGCCCAGGTCTATTCATTCCAGCCATGACTCACCCTGGAAAGTGGCTGGCTGGTCAGAATGCACATCCCCTGCCCCTGTCACTCCAAAACTAGACAGTCAATACACAACCTAGCAGAGGCACACTGGAAGGCTAAGCAATAAAATACCTACTTTCTAAACACTGAATGTAAAAAAACCCTCACTAAAAGATCCATCTTAACATTCTGAGTTCAGGCCTATAAACTGCATTTTCCTATCTTGTTCCCAGAGGTGGTTATGCTTATAAGATGTTATAATCAACGTACCCATTCTATCCAAGGGGAACAAATAGCCTTAAAATAGTGAAAACAAATATGGCAGTATTTCACTATCAGGACATGCCACACACACCAGGGCATGTCCTACGTTTCACATACACTGCACTCTGCCAATGATGGTACCTTGGTCCTACCTTAGGGGTGACTAACATGTAAGAAAAGGGAAGGGAAGGGCAATGCAAGTGGGTGTACTTGCCAAGTCGACATGGCAGTACCAGACTGCACTCAGACACTACAATGGCAGGCAGGAGTTACTTTTACAGGCTGCTTCTGTGGGTGACAACATCATTGCTGAATGCCCAGTAGCAGCATTTAATTTACAGGCCCTGTGCACACACAGTGCACCGTACTAGGGACTGACTAGTAAATCAAATATTCCAATCATGGAATCACAAATCCAGAGCAACAATTGACAAAGGGAGCCTTTGCACTTTGGCACTGAATGGCAGTGGCACAGTGCCCAAAGTATCTAGACCAGCAAAACAAAGTCCAACACACAGCTAAAACACAGGAGGCAAAGATATAAAATACAGGGGAAACCCACACCAATGATGCCAGGTCTAATATGTGTTCCCTCCAGCTGAAATTTGGGGAGTTCTTTTCACTAAGGCAGAAAGCTCTGGACAGACTATCAGCATTGGTGTGATCTGTGCCAGGTTGGTGTTCCACCGTGAAGTCCAGCCTCTGTAGGGAAATCTACCTCCTCAACAACTTTGGGTTCTCACCCCTCATCTGCATCAACCAGCTGAGTGGCCTGTGGTCGGTCAAAACCCGGAAGTTAGTCCCAAACAAGTGGGGCCTCAGCTTCTTCAGTGCCCAGAACACTGCAAAAGCCTCACGCTCAATCGTACTCCACCTCTGTTCTAGTGGAAGTAACCTCCAACTAATGGATGTTGTTGGTTTGCTCACCTCCTGTTGTTGGTTGGCTTCAGCAAGCGAGCGAGAGAGCAGGTGAGAGCAGGGGAGACGCCGTGAAAGAGACGCCAAGGACGAGACGCCGAGAACGATGAGGTGCTGCTGCGATTGAGCCGACAACCTCACGGCTCCCGCGGATTCTGGCTGCGTAGTGCCATCCGACTTCGGGGCGGTCGAGCGGTTGAGCATCCCAGCTCAGCTCTGCACTGCTCCACACGGCCCCTCACGGCGCCTCATTGGTGGGGGTTTGAACGCCGGGACAAGCAGCCCAACTGAGTGGGCACAGCTGATCCGAGCCGTCGCACACAGGCGCACAGAGCCGGAGCCGGAGTTGCTGAGCCGGAGCAGCTGAGCATGCACAGAGGCGGTGGGGGCTCCTAAAAAGATTGGGGGCTGCTACAAACCCTCTGGCCTCCTCCGCAGCTGAAGTCACTGGGCGCTCTCTCCGGGAGCTGCTGTGCACTCCCTTTCACGGCTACAGCTGCCGGGGTGCTTTTTCTCGGTGCGTTATACTGCACTGCAGCTGAACAAGGGAGCGAGCACAGCTGAACATAGGCCTGCATAGCTGAATCGACCTGCTGCACGCAGGCACACGGAGCCGGAGCTGTTGAGCCGGAGCTGTAGCGTGGGCTCAGCGCTGGGCACTTTCTCTTGTGGCAGGAGCCGCTGGGCGCTTTCTCTCATGGTAGGAGCTGCAGGGTGCATACTCCCGCGGCAGGAGCCGACGGGCGCTCCGCCTCGCGGGAGGAGCCGCTGGGCACTAGCTCTCACGGCAGGAGCTGCAGGGCGCACTTTTTTCGCGGCGGGAGCCGCCAGGCGCCTTCTCTGTGGCCAGAGCCACAGTAAAAGCTGAGAGCTGGGCGCCTTCACTCGCGGGCGCCTTCTCTCGCGGCCGGAGCCGGGGTAAGAAATGTGGGCTGCTGCCATGGCTAGGGGGGTCGCTAAGTGCTCCAAGGAGACATGATACGCAAGAGACGAGGGAGGGCAGATCGGCTGAGTGCAAGCGCTGTCTGACTCATCGCCGAACCCTGCCGTTTCACAAAGGATCGCGCGGAGAGGAAGCCATAAGGAGCATACAGCATTCACGGCAGTAGATTCAGACTACCCTGATAGAGGAATGACAAAAAAAGGGAACTAAAATGCAGCCAGCAATTAGAAAATGACCACGCAAACTCACTAGATTAGCCCAAAGCTCCACCCAGAACTTTAAGGAGCTCAAAGCTTGCCGACCAAGATAAAAAGCCCTGTTTGAAATCGCCATAAGGCGGACTCATCACACAGTTTTTGGTGAAACTTACGCCCAACCCAGAGATGCCAGTGCATCAAGGATGCACGAGCAGCGATGGGATGGACAATAGCCCAGGGTACCAGCCTCTTCAAAAGCTGCCAAACACACAAACACAATGCAAAAGCTTTGGAAGCACAAGCCCAGAAAGGCGACGCTCTCGCTCCTGCTCAGGGTTGGGTCATATATCTGACCCAGTAAGCAACACCCCCGCACAAAGCTGCCGAAAGACAGAGCAAGTCACAATCGCCAAAATACACTGCCGGGATCAATCGATTCCTCTCTCCCCGGAGGAGAGGCCATCGTCACTAAAACCAGGCTCTGGGCTGTCAGAGCGGCCGCAAAACTTGGGTTGTCTATTCCCAATATTCCTCCAAAACTTGGAATCCAAGATACAAAGTACATTGGAGCTTACCCCAACTTTTTACAGAAACTCTAATGAGGATCGATGCACACCCTCCTTCACACTAAGTCCCCAAAGCCAAAAGCATCAGGAGAGCAGTGCCATTTTGGGTCAAGGAGCATCCCCTCCAGAAGAAACAGTGCAAAATATGGCCAGGTCTTTGCTCTGACAATCAAAGAAGATGGAGTTACAAATTGATCTTTTAGCAACTATCGCGCTACATTTAGCGGAGCTGAACAACAAGGTCTAACTGCTGCAGAAAAAGCTGAGTGACATCCAGAACAACAGCATAGTCACCTGCTCGTGCGCAGAACTCATTGATACATGGACAACGCTGCCAGAAATCCTTAAAGGGATGGTGGAAGCACTACAAATTCAAACAGGAACTCCAAGTAATAAGGATAACTCTAGTCCTGCTTTAAACCTTGAAAATCAGACAGGTATAGCAGGAGGAAACTCTGGGTATTCAATATTAAACTTAGAGGCACAAGACTTCTCGACTTCGAACAAAGTCTCCAGTAGTTGTTAAAAGATAGGCCGAAAACGTCAACATTATCGGCGCCATCTTGTCCCTTTTCGAGCCCATCCATGCGCGTAAGCGGCAGCCATTTTTAGTACCATGGCCTCTCTGCCCATCATTAATAGCCAGCGCGTCTCTCTCTCTCCTGACCTCGCAAACATCCCCCGCACGCTGACAGCCCCCGCTCTCACATGCCTTGGGTCATAAACCTCTCTTCCTCGCAGCTCTGCCTCGGAACCCCATCCTGTTCCCAGCGCGACACTTCCCTCCATCCCTTTCATGGCCCCGGACCCCTTGATAACACCCCTCTTTCCTTTGTGCCCGTTTGTCTCACTCGTTCCCAAGCCGCCACCTGGCCCTGCGGATACTGTCACTGCCCCCTTCCTCCTGTACAGTAGGAAACACCCCCCCCCATCAAAGGATCCTTGAGCTGATCAAAGCCCCCACCCCATGAGATCCGATCAACCTCACACATTCCGTGAATCGGCGGAATGTCCAGCTGCGCGATAAACATCATCTGTTGTGATCGGGGTAGGGACTTCAACTGTAAATATGTGTGGGAACTGGCCTGAAGCGGGGATTCCGAGGATGTCTTTCCGTACATCAAAGAGTTGACAGAGATGTGTTTTAGGCAACAAAGTAATAAACTCATGTATAAGAGGCCAGGCCTCAGAGATGCAGTTAGAGCACCTCGAGAAGATACCCTGTTGTCTGATTTGACGTGTTCTGCTCCGTCGGAATAAAACTTCTGTTTCCTGCCTTTCGGTCTCCAGTGCCTGCCTCTTTGTTTGGTAACTTGAATTGGGTATAGAGGCGGCTAACGCCGGGCAACTGCGAAAAAGGGTCTTCTGCCTGTACCTTTTTTCAACAATTGGCGTCCCAAACGTGGGGCCCATCAGCGACTCGTGGATCCAGTGGGAGAGGTCCTGACGACAGAGTGAACGACTGCAACGATCGGGAGTGCACCTGTCCAATAGACCCTTGTCTGACAGCCGATCATCCGAACTTCACTGGTTCCGAACAGACCTCTCTCGAGTGATCTACGGTCCTGACTGGGAACCATCAGGAGTGCCGCGAGGATTACGAAGAATAGAGGACGATCGGGCGCTGGATTCGGAAGACAAGAAACTGTCCATGCGGTCCGGGTAAGGTCGTGTAGACATGACAAATTGCGAAATGATTGATTGTTTGAAAAATACTAGTATTACTCTTTGATTGATTCATTTGGAGATTTGCTGCCTGCAAACGGAGAAACAACAGGCTCTCTCTTTGCAAGCAGTGAAGGAAAGGTAACGTAAACCTTTGTCCCCATTGTCATCCATCGCGCCTATCCTTCTCCCCCACTGATTAATTGATTGAACCCGAACTACCGTTCGCGGATTATTTTCTGGAGATTCTCTGTCTACAAACAGGAAAGAACAGGTCCCCTCTTTGCAGATGGTGAAAGTGTAGGTAACGCAGACTTTTGCGGGCCTACTTATTCTCCCCACTGATTATTTGATTGAACATTGACTGCTCGATATTGGTTCATGAGGTATTCACTGCCTGCAAACAACGTAGAATAGAAATATTCTGTCTAGTCTTTGCACACAGTCATAAGATAGGTAGTGCTGACTCTTGTCCCCATTTCCGTCATGCCTGTCTTCTCCCCACTGATTGGTAGCCTGTTTAGCCTGGACCGCTTATTAGAGATGAACCATCCGGCTCCACTGGAAGGCACCCCTAATAAGGACATGTTCATGAAGCATGGATTGATCGCTATAGCTTATAGCAAGCTGTGGCATAAATATACAAAAAAGGATCGAGAAAGTCAGTGGCCACTGATAGGATCCTTCGATGATGATAAAATGAGCGCGCTAGAAACAGCCCTTGGTAAAAACAAGACAACACCCACTATGCTCGATAGTTTCGGCATGTGGCGCAAAGAAACCGAACAGCGTAAGAAGAGAAATGAGATTAGGTTGGGAAAAGAGCTGCGAAAGGCAGCCCACCTAGCTGCTAAGAAACTAGAAGAAGAGATCAGGGAAAGAGAGGAAGCCGATCAGAAACCAGAGATAGAAACATCGAACCAGTGTCCGGTTAGAACGCCCTCCACACTCTACCCTGAATTACCCGCGAAACAGCGAGCCAACGATGATCTGCTGCTAGGTCCTCCAATCATCTACATGCCCCCTCCATATGCCCCTTCCCAACCCTTAGCACAGCACCCACCATCCCCGGGCACGAACGAAAGTAGCACCACAGCTTCGGCCCCCGTGGCCTCTGTGCCGGCCGAACTCCTTGCCTTAGATGCTACACAAACGACAACGTTAGGTGACCCTGAGACCCGAAGGACTGGTTCTACAAGAACAAACAGGTTAAGCAAAGATGAGCGAGCAGGGATTGACAAGATAGCAAGGGCGTTGGTAGAAAGAAAGGAAGATGAAGAGTATATCACGGATATGTTTAAATCGTATACAGGAAGTCACAGACGACACTTTACCGTTCAACTGTGTTACTATGTCTTGAACGCATACGAGGACCGATATCGAGACAAAGGTCCCCAGAGCCTAACGACTCTGTACCGGAAGGTCGATATCGGGGATGAGGGCGAGTGTGATGTGACGGACCTCCTTACGCGCACGCTTGAGGTTTTCCGCCACCTCACTGAACAAAAATCGGGAACTAAAACCACGACATCCGTAGTGACCGAACCACAAACTGAGCAATCTAACGCCATGATGCCGATAAGAGAAGCTGCCCCTTACTGGGTTCCCCCACGAGGTGAAGGGACTCACGATGATGCAAACAACAAAGATGCAAAAGGAAGGGTAGTGTACAACTGGGTCTACCAGCCGTGGGACCGGCAAGAGATTCTGACGTTTCGGAAATCTCTACCTGGTCTACGTAAAAACCCCACTGCCTTCTATACTGAATTAGCTACAGCCCTAGGTTCAACGATTATGACCCTGGCTGACATCGACTTGTTCTTCGGGTTATGTCTACCAGCTTATGTGTGGAAGCAAATCCGGAAAGTCGACCACCTTGAGCTGTTTGGACATACCTGGTCGCAACTCGATGGCATTGATAAACAACGAGAACCTGGACAAAAGCCCTTGAAATCTATTTTAGACCTCCCAGACAAAATTGTACAGAGATTAAAAACCCTGATTCCAGAAAAGAAAGTGGACTGGTCGATAGTAACGGCCTGTCGCCAGAAACCCCAAGAGGATGTATCGGATCACTTCTCCCGGTTTGAAACGGTGTTCTCCGATTACAGCGGCCAGGACATGACCTCTGCAACCTGACACCATCTGTTCGTCCAGAATTATGTTAAGGGTTTGTCCCCAGAGGTCTCCCAGAAACTGCAGGCCAGTGAGAGTAGTTGGGCAGCCTCCAAACGCACGGCTATCCTCCAGATGGCCCAATATTACGAACATCAGAAAAATGAAAACGATAGAGCAACAGAGAAAAAGAAGAAAGACTTGAAAGAGAGGGTGATGATCGCACAACTGCAAGGGGTGACTATAGGACGCGACCAATACAGGGGAAACTATCAGATGAACGTCCCTAAGATTGCACCTCCCAAGGACCGTACTTCGACTCCCCACATTGGACGTACGGACATTAGAGAAGACCAGCGCGCTTTCTGTAAAGGAACTGGCCATTGGAAATCCCAATGCCCGATCCTTTCGGAAATAATCAGAAACAAAGACCCCAAGGACATAGCAAACGGACCGAGAAATAAGGGACAGCAGCGAAGGCCTTCAAATGACACGACTAATGACAGATCAGGCAGACCAAATACATTTGACCGACCCAGACCGAACCAATGCCAGCAGTCTGACTATGATGACGCCCACGACTTTGCATAGGACTGCCAAGGGCAAGGGAGGGATCCAGTCGAGCTCTATGTTGACCAGCAAGGCCCTTACGTCACTGCTAAGGTCTTGGGTACAAAGTCTCCGTTTCTGGTAGACACTGGCGCAACACGTAGTGCGTTATCTAAACGACTGATTCCAAGGGCACCCTTGTCTGGCTCACTTATAACATCGACAGGTTTCGATGGAACGCCCTCCACTAACCCTTTGTCCGCTCCGATCCTCTTCGACTTAGAGAACAACACCACTGACACCACGTTTTTACTTTCCTCCAATAGCCCCGACGCCATTATGGGACTTGACCTATTGAAACACTTCTGAGCGACAATTAGATGCTCTCAAGACGGGGTTCGAGTTTTCCTTTACGACAATCCCGTTCTGCTTAGACATTGCCCTCCCCGACGCATGTTTTCCATCACTGACGCTGACGCATCCCTGCTTGACACCCTGCCTCCGTATCTGTGGGCCAAGACAGATTCGGACGTAGGGCGCATGATGATTGACCCAATACACATTACTGTCCGACCAGACGCAATGCTCCCAAAACTTCCACAATATCGGATATCGCCCGAAGGCGAGAAGGCATTGGTAAAGATTATTCAGTCACTGATAGATGCAGGAGTGGTAGAGGAAGTGGTTAGCAACGTTTGCAACAGCCCTATCTTGCCCATCATCAAGAAACACGGAGAAGGAGATGAGAAAGCATACCGCTTTATCATTGACCTTCGAGAGATCAACAAAGTGGTGGTACCCCAGTACCCCGTGGTCTCGGACATCACCACCATCCTGACATTGATTCCTTCTACTGCTACTACCTTCACTGTCATTGACCTCAAAAACGCATTCTTTTCAATCCCCATTCACCCAGACAGCCGATATCTCTTCGGCTTCACCCTAAAGGCCCGCTCGTATAGGTTCTGTCGAGCACCCCAGGGCTATACAGAAAGCCCTAGCATTTACAGCCAGGCCCTCAAGAGACAACTGGATCAAGTCCAGTTACCCGATGGAGTGGTGATGGTGCAATACGTCGATGATATCCTTTTGGCGGCCGCCACCACTCCGCTAGCAGTCACAGCCACCATTCAACTCCTACACTTCCTCGCGGAAAATGGCCACAAGGTCTCCAGGAAGAAGTTGCAATTCTGCCAACCCCAAGTGACATACTTAGGCCACCTCCTGTCCAAAGACGGAAGGAAGCTCACTCCCGACCGGATCCAAACCATTCTCGAAACTCCTGTCCCTAAGACTCAGAAACAGGTTCGCTCCCTACTAGGCCTCACCTCCTTCTGCCGACAGTGGTTGCCAAACTTTAGCCTCGTTGTAAAACCACTGCTTTCTCTGCTAGCTAAAGACGTCCCCTCCCCACTCCCTTGGACCCCTGAGTGCCAAACCTCCTTCACGGAACTGCGAGACGCCCTCTGTTCGGCCCCTGTCCTAGGTACCCCTGATTACACAAAGCCCTTCTCCCTTTACACTCACGAAAGGGAGGGGTGCGCTTTATCTGTCCTGACCCAGTCCATTGGCCCAAAGCAACGACCGTGCGCTTACTTCTCTGCCACTCTTGACCCTGTAGCCAGAGCCTTGCCTGCCTGCCTTCGAGCTGTAGCTGCCGCTGCTATCTCTATCCGACAGAGTGAGGGAATCGTACTTTCGAATCCCCTCACAGTACTGGTACCCCATGCAGTTGACACCCTCCTGAACCAAACCAAGACGCAACACCTGACGAATGCACGACTGACTGGATACGAGCTGACCTTGCTAGCACCCCATATCACCCTAAAAAGATGCACCACACTGAACCCGGCAACTCTGTTACCCTTACCAGAGAACGATCCCAATGTGCTCCCTGTACATGACTGTGTGACTCTTACGGACGAACAGACTAGAAGTAGGGTTGACCTCAGAGACACGGCTTTTCCTGACCCTGACGGAGAGCTGTGGGTGGACGGTTCCTGTATCAAACTCCCCGATGGCACCACTTCAGCTGCCTATGCAGTCACCACAGCTCGAACTGTAGTCGAGACAGCCCGCATCCGCAACGATCTGCTCAGGCAGCGGAACTGATTGCCCTGACACGAGCCTGCATTCTAGCAGCAGGAACCACCGCAAACATTTACACCGATAGCCAGTACGCCTTCGGGGTGGTTCATCATTTTGGGCTCCTTTGGAGGGAGAGGGGATTCTTGACCTCACACGGCACACCCATCTTGCATGGGGATCTAGTCTCCGCCTTGATCGAAGCTGTCCTTCTCCCCAAAAAGCTTGCAGTCATCAAATGCCAGGCACACAAAAAGGTGACAGACATTATTGGACAAGGAAATGCACTAGCCGACATCACTGCTCGAACGACAGCTGAAAACAGGACGACAACACGTATGTACGTGACCAGGTCACAAGCAGAAAAATGGACTGACGCTAGGGACACTATTAGAGACATTCAAATGGCTAGCACACAACACGAACTGACTGAATGGGCACGGGTGGGATTAAAAGACGACGAAGGCTGCTGGCGGACAAAGGACACAAACAAATGTAATGTAATGTATGTAATGTATAGGCATTTATATAGCGCACTACTTACCCGTAGGGTCCCAAGGCGCTTCGACCGCTGCGAAACCCTTCCTGGCTTCCCTGAGAGATGGTCCCTTAATGGGTATCTCCAGGGTGAGACCAGGCATCCCCGGCGGTCTGGTGGGGCCGTTAGTGAAGATGAGGCAAGCTAATGCCCAGAGTTGCCGAGTGTGATCGCTGATCAGAGTGGGCACCGAGGCGAGAGAATTATCGAGTCCGCTGACCTTGGTCCAGAAACCTGCCGCGCCGGGAATCGAACCCTGGTCCCGGGCCGTCCTCTGCTCTCGGGTCTGCCGCCTCTAACCAGTGAGCCACACTACTTCACAAATGGTTGCTACCTGACTCCTATCTGATTCCCATACTGACTATGGCACACTCCCCCGCCCACATAGGATCAGCCCCCATGATTGAACTTGTCTCCAGAGTTTGGCACAATGATAAAATCACAGACTCCGCCAAACGCCTGGTCCAACAATGCTTGATATGCCTACAACACAACTCCGGGAAAGGAACTGTAGTACCCCGGGGAGGGTTTGGGGTCCCAAATCACCCGTTTGAAGTCCTGCAGATGGACTATATTCAACTAGACAGATGCCAAGGCCTGAAATACGTACTCGTTGTGGTGTGTGCATTTAGCAAGTGGGTAGAGGCATATCCAACCCGTAACAACACCGCCATGGCCACTGCAAAGGTACTATTAAAGGAATTCTTCCCTCGCTAAGGCCTTTGTCGAATTTTATGGAGCGACAATGGCCCCCACTTCATAGCCGAAGTCATCCAGCTCATCATAAAGGGGCTGGGCATCAAGCAGAAGTTCCACGCAGTTTTTCACCCCCAGTCTGCTGGACTTGTCGAGCGACACAATGCCACACTAAAACTTAAACTAGCCAAGATAGTAGCTACCACAGGACTGAAATGGCCAGACGCTCTCCCCCTGGCTTTGCTATCGATGCGTTCTACCCCCACCAAACACCACTTGACACCTTACGAGGTCGTTTTTGGCCGACCCATGAGCGTCTGGTCTGCACCAAAACCGACGTCCTAATGTCTGATTATCTGTATAAATTAACTGAAACTCTGTCTGTCATTCATCAGCAGGTGCAGCAGGCCATCCCCGATGCTTCCAGGGGTCCGGGTCACGCTATCCAACCTGGAGATTTCGTGCTGATCCGAAATTTTCAGCGAACGAAAAGTCTGGAACCCAGGTGGACGGGCCCCTGGCAAGTGCTGCTCACCACCCGGACGGCTCTTCGTGTGGAGGGGAAGCGGCACTGGCTGCACGCGCACCACTGCAAGAAGGTCTCCTCGACCTTGACCACAACAGAAAGCATCAACAACCAAGAAGAGCTCCTGAACAAGGACCGACCATCACTAGCCTGCTATCCTGATTCCGAAGCCCTTGAACTTGCAAAATTCTCTGATCCTACTGTGCCATCCAGAGAAGGGTATTTCCTGCGACGAAAGGAGGGAGCTTCGGCTAAGTAGACCACGGGCTAAGTTAAAATCTCAGAACGGTGACCTAAAACACCACCAATGGTCCCCCGGAGAGACGCTAAACTAAGTCTGTGGTTCTGCCCGCTACCGAGCGCCTTGAAGATGATGGAAGCGCCAAATAAGAAGATGATGGAAGCGCCAAATAAGAAGATGATGGAAGCAACAGGAAATACCCACTACAGAAACCCGAAAGCAGACAGACTCCACAGCTCAAAGACAATTGCACTTTTTATCACAATCCTTTTCTGCTTTCTCCTCATGACCATGCTCTGGATTGTGGAAGAAAACACACCTGCTCACGAAACATTCCTGACCACTGCTCAGCCTACCACCATGAAGGAACATTATCTGATTTCGCTCTCCCCACAACTCAGAGAGAGACGAAAGGAGTTTTGGAATAACTCCTTTGTACAGTTGCTGCACCAGCACAATCTTGCCACCAACTCCACCAACTGCTGGATCTGTGGGTTGCTACCCCATGCCACTGGGCACTCGATACCTTTCATCCCTTCACCCTTTTCAGTTCACGGCTCCTGCCTTGCTTGGCTGATCCTCCTGCAAGAAAGTTATAAAGACAATGCCACTTCCGGCAAAACCATGTCGCACTTCTATCATGGGGTCTGGCGAAACCGGACAAAGACACACTTCTGCCCGCAGACCTCCAACTACTCAATCCACATGGACATCCCTGCTAAAGAACGAATTGAAATGCAGGTGTTCAACAATCCAACCAGACCCACCTTCTCTTACCTGCGGAAACGAACGGCTGCCACTCTGACTGTGGCCCTGTCAGTCATCAACGTCACAGGCCACATGTGCATAGAAGGGCTTGGGACACAGCTGGTAGGCCGCAGCGCCTGCCGCTTCACCAGAACTTTGGACTCCATCGACCCACCTTCCTTTGTATCCTCTCCAAATATGTACTTCGTTTGCGGCACAAAGGCTTACACCTGGCTCCCCAAAGGCTGGGGGGGCACTTGTTTCATCTCTTTCATCCATCCTCCAACTTATGTGGCTCCAGCGAGTCACCACAGACAAAAGCGAGCCAAGGACATTGAACAAGCCGACTCAACAGGAGCACAGTTCCTCGATGCTATGAAGGGACTTGTTCCACTCTGGGGCCCGATGGCAAACAGCCGTGCCATCCGACATCTGACTCAGGCAGTCGAGACAACAATGAACATCACAGCTGGTATCCTTGCTAACAACACTGCCGAGCTTCAAGCGGTCTGCTTGGTAGCACTCCAGAACCGCCTTGTGCTAGATGTGGTTCTTGCGGACCGTGGTGGAGCATGTCGCATTATTGGGTCGAGCTGCTGTACATACATACCGGACAATTCACCATCAGTATATAAAGCCATCGAACATCTCCACAGACTGTCTTCAGAAGTCCACCAGGAGCAGGAAGAATGGTCACTTGGTGGATGGTTCTGGAGCACGGTTAAGAACTGGGGCTGGAGGCTATTTACCATTATCTTGATCCCTGTAGTGGCAATATGTGGTCTATGCTTAGGAATTCAATGCCTGCCACCTCTGTGTTCATTATGTACAAATTGTATTTGCCCCAAGACTGTGGACTTTGGAAACGAACGCATGGGAGCATTATATGATGCCGAGGTTAGGAATTTGATGAAGATTGACATTGAGTAGGCAAGTTGGCTAGATATGTTGAAAAGGGAGGACTGTTAAAAGATAGGCCGAAAACGTCAACATTATCGGCGCCATCTTGTCCCTTTTCGAGCCCATCCATGCGCGTAAGCGGCAGCCATTTTTAGTACCATTGCCTCTCTGCCCATCATTAATAGCCAGCGCGTCTCTCTCTCTCCTGACCTCGCAAACATCCCCCGCACGCTGACAGCCCCCGCTCTCACATGCCTTGGGTCATAAACCTCTCTTCCTCGCAGCTCTGCCTCAGAACCCCATCCTGTTCCCAGCGCGACACTTCCCTCCATCCCTTTCATGGCCCCGGACCCCTTGATAACACCCCTCTTTCCTTTGTGCCCGTTTGTCTCACTCGTTCCCAAGCCGCCACCTGGCCCTGCGGATACTGTCACTGCCCCCTTCCTCCTGTACAGTAGGAAACACCCCCCCCCCCCATCAAAGGATCCTTGAGCTGATCAAAGCCCCCACCCCATGAGATCCGATCAACCTCACACATTCCGTGAATCGGCGGAATGTCCAGCTGCGCGATAAACATCATCTGTTGTGATCGGGGTGGGGACTTCAACTGTAAATATGTGTGGGAACTGGCCTGAAGCGGGGATTCCGAGGATGTCTTTCCGTACATCAAAGAGTTGACAGAGATGTGTTTTAGGCAATAAAGTAATAAACTCATGTATAAGAGGCCAGGCCTCAGAGATGCAGTTAGAGCACCTCGAGAAGATATCCTGTTGTCTGATTTGACGTGTTCTGCTCCGTCGGAATAAAACTTCTGTTTCCTGCCTTTCGGTCTCCAGCGCCTGCCTCTTTGTTTGGTAACTTGAATTGGGTATAGAGGCGGCTAACGCCGGGCAACTACGAAAAAGGGTCTTCTGCCTGTACCTTTTTTCAACAATGTCCGGTTAGACGCAAATCCAACAGCAGTCATCCTTCCTCGGAAAAACAATTAGAAGGCATTAACTTCAACCAGACAAGTAAGGAGATCCCGTTTTCAAGGAGGGCCAAGAAAAAGCTTAAGAAACAGGAAAAAAAAGCTAAGACAGCAAAAAAAGTACCCTTCTTTTACCAAATCAATTTCAAAAATTACAAAGTAACATAGAAACAAGACGCCTCATCCCGATCTTTACAAAAAGTCAACCCACAAATAATTCAAAAGGCACAGCCTCACCCTCTCCGGGGAAGTCAGAACTGGGACAGCTACAAACAGCCATTCCCCCACACAGAGGGGGTCCAAAGCCCAACTGGCAGGGCAGGCAGAGCCCAACCATCCCCAGAGTTAAACAACAAAATGGGAGAGCATAGAAAACCAGAGGGAGCATGTAAGGATCAAGTACCCGAGACTGGGGCTAGTACAACTAAGGGAGCTGGCTGCTGAAAACGAGCGACCAAGTGGAACAGCCATTTCAAAGTTCAGCCCAGCAGCCGGTCTTAGGCCAACGGACCCACGGCATTAGATGCAAAGCCAGCAGCAGCGAAGGAGAACTAAATGATCAGGGCAAAGCAAATCAAACTAGTAAAACAACATATGAGGTGATTCTAACCCCCAGATAATACATCAAAGGCAACCATGATTTTCTAAACAGGGGCAAATTACTCAGGCTGTTCAAGCACATACCATCTCTTACGGAAATACAATCAAAAGACTTAGTCTGGGTTAAATTCTTAAGTCTAACAAGTGACTCTCATGGAGAATCAACCTCAATTGGATTGAGCAGACACGCCCAAGTGGGGCTCACAACTGATGAAACAACAATGATGGCTGCCTGGGGAATTGACATAGCATTTCCCATACCAGAGAAATATCCACATGTTTCAGCACTAAACTCCCCTATAAAGGAGGTTTACTCGGTGTTAAAGGGGACGACAGTCAAACAAACAGGGAAAAGTGCGCCCATGGCCCCGAGACTTTACAACGCATATAAGATAATAAGCTCAGCAGAACAAAGGGCAGTGTACCATATGGAACCAGATCACATTGCAAGGCAAAACATGTTGATAGGCCCGCGAGACATAAGCCCTCGACGGCACATCTAACAAAAGCAAAGGAGCCAGCTACTGGAATAAGAACCAAAAAGGGGGGAACAATACTCTCCTGTCCATCTTATCATGGACCGTTGCAGGGTTAAAAAGAATGCTTAATCGTAAAACAGCAAGCTTGTACCTTCAAGAAAATGATATACCGTGTCTACAAGAGACATGGGCTACAGAACCTCTAATTCTCTCAGGGTATTACGAGATCCACTCAGCAGCAATAAAAAGTAATATATTCGGGAGAGCAGCAGGCGGGCTCTCAATCTACATTAATCACAACCGTAAAATAGAGGTAAACTCAATAGAAACCAACTCTGCGAATCTTCAAGCAGTCTTGATCTCCGGCCTCAAAAGTAATAACAACGCAATTTGTTTGTTGATAATTAATTGCTATATAAACCCCGCCACAAAGCAAAAAAAGCAACCAATAAAATTAATACTAAAAATAATGGACCTCTTGATAAACAAATACGCATCTCACTTCCCAATCATTGCAGGGGATTTGAACATCAGGGGGTTAGACGATGATACTAGGGACACTTCAAGCATATCAGATTGGTGCCTTTACATCGGCTGCTGTTTGAGCATAACATGGTCTCTACCCATGCTTCCATGAAGGCAGTGGACCCACAATGGTATCCCTTACCCACCTTCAAGAACAAGTCAACAATCGATTACATCTTTATCACAAAGAAACTTGCAACATACTTTAAGGACTTCGAGGTGGGAGATAGGGAAGAAAGCAAGGGTCACACTTGACATAAATGGGAAAACCGCAAAACACCCCGGAACATTGGGTACCTCAACCGAGGAAGAGAACCACACAGTATTGAACAGAATTAAGTGGTCCATAAAATCAAGTCCAGCGCTCATGGAGTGGGTTATCAGCAAAGAGCGGTGCCAAACAACGGCGCCTCCCACGGCGCACTGGAAGGATCTACTACTGGAACTAAAATCGGTCCTAGGACAGGTCAGGGGGAACCTGAAAACTCAAGGCCTTCACCCACAAAACTATCTATTACAGCCAAACCCCATGGACTTAGAGCAAACCAAACGGAGCCTCTCTAAAGCACTGAAGGCGAGAAGAAAAGGAGTGACAAATCATCTCAGCGCAGAAA
Source organism: Lissotriton vulgaris (assembly GCF_964263255.1). NCBI lineage: Eukaryota > Metazoa > Chordata > Amphibia > Caudata > Salamandridae > Lissotriton > Lissotriton vulgaris. The sequence continues at coordinate 439,545,654 of NC_141691.1, read as the reverse complement.
TAAAAGCCCTACGAAGTGAACATAGGAAAAAAAAATGGGAAATCCAAATAAAAAAAATTGAGGCAGAGTGGCTGACAATATTTCATATGCTCAAAGAAAATGGCCTCGTCCGACTCTGGAGATATATTAGACAATTAAGCCACACCAACCAAAGTAAAGAAAACGGCGTGGCAGCCACGGAGTGGGTCAAGTATGCAAAGCAACTGTACACATCAGAGCAGGCAATGAGGGTCACGCAAGAACAACAAAAACTACTAGATAACGAGGATGAGGTCAAGTGCTTGTTCATTACCACAAGAGAGATAATCAACTTGATCAAGAAAATGAGGATAGACAGCGCACCGGGACCCAACGGCGTCCCAGTGGCAGTGTTTAAAGAGGCATACAGATTTTGGGAAGACCAGCTAACCCCACTCTTTAAGCACGCCTTTGAAACAGCCTCCATTCCATCTTCGCGGAAAGGCTCAATACTCTGCCCCATACACAAAAAAGGAGACCGCACAGTAGATAACATCATAGCACTGGGATACTTGTCCAGACGTGCGACTCAGCCCGCTCAACCTCCCTTGTTTTGCTGTTTCATGGACTATAGCGCAGCATTCGACCGAGTAGATTGTGGCATACTATGGAGTAAACTTACCAGTTGGGGCATCCCCGAAAAACTGTTAAAAGGAATAAGGTCTCTACATGAAGGGACCTGGGTAAGGATTAAGACCAGTCAATCGTCGCTGACCAACAAGGTCCAAACAAATAACGGCCTTAAACAAGGCAATGTTCTCGCACCACTTCTGTTTAACATCTACACATCTGACCTGGGTCAAGCATTGGAGGGGGCAAACTTAGTCAATATGCGGCTCCAAATCCTTAAATATGCTGTCGATCTTGTAATTTTGGATCATACCAGGACAGGCTTACAGAAAGCCCTAGATGCGCTATACAGGTTTATTCAAAATAATAATTTATTTGTAAACCAGGAGAAGACCAAGATTCTCATCATTGGGAAGTGCCATCGTAAGCATATAGCCCAATGGCGCCTGGGTGGCCAGAAAATTAGATCTTGCAAAAATGATAACTACCTGGGCCTCAGGTGAACGGAGGGGGCAAAGACAACAGCTCATCTGAAGCATCTAAGAAGTAAGGGGGCAGGAATTATCTGCAGTCTGGGAAACCTCAACCGAAAATTACATACCCCATCCACGGAATTCATAGCCATTTTGAAAGTCTTAAAAGCAAAATTAGTGCCCTCAGTCAATTATGGCCATTTAATTTTCCCCGGAGCCCTTACCAACTTTTTTATGAGTTTTCAAATTGCTGCATATAATGAATGAAACAGTTCAATATAAGAAAGTGCTGGGCATCCCACGACCGTCCAGGAGAGCCAGAGTAAGGCTGGAGCTGGGGCTTTCTCGCCCCGACATCTCTTGCCTGGGAGAAACCATCAAAAATTACATTAGCACCCCGCGTGCCCCAGCAACGGCATTGAAAGCACAAATTAAAACAATCTTCGAAGAAAGCGGATCCCCTTGGCAAGTGCAACTGGCAGTAGCCAATCAATTGCTGGAAATAGAGTTGCAAAACCTGGCCAATGCGAATATTTCAATTGCAGCATGGAAAAGAGCAGTGAACCGACAGATTAAGCAAATATAATTCACAAGAGATCTCGCCAGTCTGCATCATTACCCAAATCTCTCCTCGCTGGATGCCTCTTATAAAGTGGGTAAAGCACAGCTGTATTTTGAGCAAGCTCTATCCACTCAAACCCAAAAAAAGATCACTTATATGAGGCTCCTGGCACTACCCATAGTGGAGTTCAACCAAAGCTGGGCCAGTGTGGAAAAAACAGTAGCATGCAGACTTTGTGATTATCACCAGGAATCATGTGTTCTGTTGCTGCCCAAAGTTAGCCAGAGAGAGGCAACGTTTGGTCATTCCAATCTGCAGAGCTTAGGGCCTCAACCGATGCTGCGAAATTTCGGACTTGTGCTTTTCGTCTACAGCAAGTCAAATAGTAGCACTTCTGGGGAAATTCACAGACCTAATTCGTGAAGGACTGTCCGTAAACATAGAGCTGCAAAAAGAAAACTGTATGTGAGAAGTTGGCCTGGTATATAATGCTCACTAATTCTAGTGATCACTTTGTACCATGCCAAGCAACCCTTATGATGATGGTTGTAATTCAACCTTGTAGACCAGTTATCCTAGTGGTAACGTGGACAAAGCAGTCTTAGGCTAAACTCTGAAAGGCATGTGAAGCCAGCTGTTATACCATACACAACCCCCTTGAATACCAAATGAAAGGGACACCACACAGATATATATTGAAAATATATATTGATTTATTAACTATTAAAATCCCCTGGACTCTTTATGAGCACAGAAGCACAAGCGTTAAATCACAAGACAGTTTAAAATACACAAAAGTTGCACAATATGGATGAGCCCTAGGGGCCACCTAAACCATATACTAAATAAGTGGTATAAGAGATACCAGGAGGAAAGTGAAGAGGCCTAGGGCCTTGGGAATCGCTGGAGCTATTCGAGACTGGAAATAACTAAGTCGGGAAAGGCCCACGGGACTCGGATGCAGTGTTCAAAGTGCACGCACTTTACAATACAAAGTCTATGGTGCGTAAAAAAGCACAAAGTTAGAAAGTTAGGAACCTTCCGAGTGACCTACGGAGCTGAAACTTAAAACACAGGCCCTTGGGATGTGTACCAGTGCAGGAGCACCGGCGGAGCTGAGTTACCTCACCCACAGGAAGCGGGTGCACAGGGTCGAAGATGTGTCGGGTTTCGTCACGCTGGTCGATGGTGCTTGGAGCTGAAGATGCTGCAGGCGGCTCGATGAGAAGAGTTCCGGTGGATCCAAGGGTGGATCTGAAGAGTTGAAGACCTGAAAGCAGAGGGGACAGTGTTCAAAGTCACTAGCCAGTGACTACCGTGGAACCAGATTGGAACCAGGCGATGTCGGGTGCAAACAGGCGTTGTCGGGTAGCTTCTTTCTGCAGCCACGTGGATACCCGGGGTCGAGGACGTCCAGGAGTCGGTCACGAGCTGTCCCACGTAGGCTTCTCGCTGTTGGCGATGTCGGCGACCTGATCGGAGCAAACAGGCCTTGGCAAATGCAAGCCACGCAGAAGTCGAAAGATGCTGTTCACTCGGACCAGCAAGGTCAGAGCGGGTGCTCCTTTTCACAGGAGCTTGGGTAGGTCTGGAGCAACCAGACCTGCTGTTTAAATCTTCGGGTTCGTCGCCAAGATGGCCGCTGGCCGCGTGGCTAGTGGCCGGGATGGCGCGTCGAGTGGCACAGTGCAAAAGGGCCCCACGCAGATCGTGGAGATGCTGGGGGGCTGATCTTCGGTGCAAGGGCTGCTCGGTGGTGGGGGTTCTCAGTCCCCAAAGCACAACGTCGAGGATGCCTCAGAAGCTGCGCAGTCAGCTTTACGAGTGTCTTCCAAGAGGTCCGGTCCCACGTCACTCGATGCCTCCACGGGTCCCTTCTTTGCAGGGACTGTGGATCGGGCTCTGAGAGGTCTGGGAATCTGGTTCTTGTCGGGCTCTGGGCTCGGGCTCCGGCGGGAGGCGGCGGCAAAGCAGACGTCGAGTTGCTGGTTGGTGCCTGTGTTCACAGGGTGGTCACTCCTTGGCCACAAGGGAGATTCTTCTTCAGTCTTCTGTGCAGCAGAATGTCGAAGTCCAGTCTTCTTCTTAGTTTTAAGTTGATTTCGGGATGATCTGCTGTGCAATGGCACTGCTCCCCCTCTTATTCCAATCTAGGGGGTGGATCACCTACTAGGTCCCTCCTCTGGGAGGAACCAGGAAGGGGGGCGGTTACACCCCCTTTCCTTTGTCCAGCTCCGCGCCAGGACTGGGGCTGGAAGGCCCCAGAACCGGTTTGGGCTGGCCTATGCACGGGGACACCTTGTGTGCCCCGGGCATGTCTGATTCTATTCAGCCCTGTCCTACCCAATACACAAAATCCTGTCTGGGGTGGTGCTCGCACCTCCCAAGGCAGGAAACCCTTTGTCCAGGCCACCATCTGCCGAGTTTCGGTCAGCAGCAGGAGGCCAGACTTGTGTCTGTGGTGGCAGCGTCCATTTTGTGAAGCTGAGGCTCTGTTTAACTTTAACCGGGGTTAAGGCTACACACATGTCGTGTCCCTCTAGAAGGGTGGAATGCTATCCCCGTCGCCAGAATTGGCGAGGGGATAGTATTCCAATTCGTATGACACCTTACTCGACATGTTTTGATAAAGCCAAACCAAAGATAGCATTTAACCGCGAGGATTATAATGCACTTAAGAGTATATGGTATGGCAATATCCCGGAACAGCTTAGGGAGTTGTTCCCGACCGCTGCAGACAGGCTCAGCTCATGCTAGAGCACCATCTCACATATTTCCAAGCACTCTGCCTCCAGGATTGATGAGGCCTTCCATAGGAGTGGCTGATAGGAACATATGTGCCCAGTTTAGGGTTAGGCACAGACATACTGTACCTAAGTAAGAGGTGGTTACACCGACTTACCCCAGCTGAGTGATCAGCCAGTTGTGTCAATTATGGAGGCCAGGCCAGGGGTGGCACAATACGTGCTGCAGCCCCTGGTAGGCCTTGGATACACCTATGCCCTGGGCACCTAGGGTGCACTATTACAGGGGCTCATAAGGTGAACCAGTTCCAATTCGTAATGCACCTAGAGTGCATTGGCAGTAATTTAGAGAGAGAACAGCAGGCTGTGGGTCTGATTAGCAGGCCCACAGCCACATTAAGTCAGAAACCAGTGAAGCAAAAAGCAAAAATTTGGGGTGACCATAGGATAGCAGACCCTACTCTCCTACATAACCCCCCCCCAAACGCAGGGACATTAGACTAACCTTGACCAGTTGTGTCTTCATGTTCTAAGTGGAAGTACCTGGAGAGACCATCTGCGTTGCCATGGTCAGTCCCTGGGCGGTGCTCCACTGTAAAGTCCATCCCCTGTAGGGAAATGGACCACCTGAGTAGTTTGGGGTTTTCACCCTTCATCTGATTAAGCCATAGGAGGGGCTTATGGTCGGTCTGAATCTTGAAGTGAGTGCCAAATAAGTATGGTCTCAACTTCTTCAGGGCCCACACCACAGCAAAGGCCTCCCTCTCTATAGCTGACCAACGTTTCTCTCTGGGGGTCAGCCTTCTGCTAATGAAAGCAATGGGCTGGTCCTGGCCATCTACATTAAGCTGTGAAAGCACTGCTCCCACTCCCAACTCAGAAGCATCTGTTTGGACAATGAACTCTCTTGAGTAGTCAGGACTCTTCAGGATAGGTGCAGAGCACATGGCCTTCTTCAGGTCATCAAATGCCTTTTGACAGATTTCTGTCCACTGAACCTTTTTGGGCATCTTCTTGGATGTCAGATCATTAAGAGGAGTCACAATGGACCCATAGTTCTTAACAAACTTCCTGTAGTACCCAGTCAGGCCCAAGAAAGCTCTGACCTGAGTCTGGGTAGTTGGAGGGGACCAGTCCTTGATGGTCTGGATCTTACTCTCCAGTGGTTGAACTTGGCCTCCACCTACAAGGTGGCCCAGGTATACAACCTTGCTCTGCCCTATCTGGCACTTTGTTGCCTTGATAGTGAGGCCTGCCTTCTGCAGAGCCTCAAGCACTTCCTTCAGGTGGATCAGGTGATCCTCCCAGGTGGAGCTAAAGACAGCAATATCGTCCAGATAAGCTGCACAAAAGTCATCCAACCCAGTGAGGACTTGGTTCACCAACCTTTGGAAGGTGGCAGGTGCATTTTTCAAACCAAAGGGCATCACCACAAACTGATAATGCCCACTAGGGGTAGAAAATGCTGTCTTGGCTTTAGACTCCTCAGCTAACCTGATTTGCCAGTAGCCAGCTGTTAAGTCAAATGTGCTCAAATATTTGGCAGAAGCCAACTTGTCAATGAGCTCATCTGCCCTTGGAATAGGGTGTGCATCTGTCCTGGTGACAGCATTGAGTCCTCTGTAATCCACACAGAACCTCATCTCTCTCTTGCCATCTTTGGTGTGAGGTTTGGGGACCAGAACCACTGGGCTAGCCCAGGGGCTCTCTGAAGGCTCAATGACACCTAATTCCAGCATCTTTTGCACCTCAGTCTTTATACAGTCCCTGACGTGGTCAGGTTGCCTGTAAATCTTGCTCTTTACAGGAAGACTGTCACCAGTGTCCACCACATGGGTACACCAGTTAGTCTGACTGGGGGTCAAGGAGAACATATGCCTGTATGCCTGTAGAACTTGTCTGCAGTCATGTTGCTGATGTTCAGTGAGGCTGCCACCTAAGGCCACACCATCAACTGAGCCATCCTCAGGGTTCTGAGTGAGCAGGTCTGGGAGAGGGTCACTCTCTTCCTCCTGTCCCTCATCTGTAGCCATGAGCAAGCCCATGTCTGCCCTGCTGACATATGCCTTCAATCGGTTCACATGGAGCACCCTGTGGGGGCTCCTGGGAGTTCCTAGGTCCACCAAGTAGGTAACCTCTCCCTTCTTTTCCAGAATTGTATGGGGTCCAGACCATTTGTCTTGGAGTGCTGCTGGGGCCACTGGCTCCAACACCCATACCTTCTGTCCAGGCTGAAATTCAACAAGGACAGCCTTTTGGTCATGCCAAGCTTTTTGTAATTCTTGGCTAGCCTCAAGGTTTTTGGATGCCTTTTCCATGTACTCTGCCATCCTGGAGCGGAGACCAAGTACATAGTCCACTATGTCCTGTTTAGGCTTTTTGAGAGGTAACTCCCATCCTTCCTTCACAAGACACAGGGGTCCTCTTACAGGGTGCCCAAACAACAATTCAAAGGGGCTGAAGCCAACCCCCTTTTGAGGGACCTCTCTGTAAGCGAACAAAAGGCAGGGCAGAAGGATGTCCCATCTTCGCCTGAGCTTTTCAGGTAATCCTTTAATCATGCCCTTTAGGGTCTTGTTAAATCTCTCAACAAGCCCATTGCATTGTGGGTGATAAGGAGTGGTGAACTTGTAGTTTACACCACATTCCTTCCACATAGCTGTCAAATATCCAGACATGAAGTTGGTACCTCTATCTGATATTACCTCCTTAGGAAACCCCACTCTGGAGAAAACTCCAAGTAGGGCCCTGGCCACAACAGGAGCTGTGGTGGTCCTAAGGGGAATTGCCTCTGGGTACCTGGTGGCATGATCCACTACCACCAGTATGAATCTGTGCCCAGATGCTGTAGGGGGATCCATTGGACCAACAATATCAATCCCCACTCTCTCAAAGGGAACCCCCACCACAGGTAGTGGTATCAGGGGGTCTTTGTTGTTCCACCTGCTTTACCACTGGCTTGGCAGGTTTCACAGGAGCGACAAAACTCCTTGGTGTCTTCAGACATGTGAGGCCAGTGAAAGTGAGGGACAAGCCTGTCCCAAGTCTTGTTCTGGCCTAGGTGTCCTGCTAAAGGAATATCATGGGCCAAGGTGAGTAGGAAGCCCCTAAATTGCAGAGGTATAACCAACCTCCTGGTAGCACCAGGCTTGGGGTCTCTAGCCTCTGAATAAAGGAGTCCATCGTCCCAATATACTTTATGGGCACCTTGAGCATTCCCAGCAGCCTCAGCAGCAGCCTGCTGTCTGAGGGGTTCAAGAGAAGGACAGGTTAACTGAGCCTGCCCCAAGTCTGCCCTAGAAGGTCCCCCTGTCCCCAGAAACTCAACCTGATCAGGTTCAAGTTCTTCAGGGACAGTTCCTTCAGGGGTCTCAAGATCAGTTTCCTCTGAAGCCTGATCCTCACTTGTAGGCAGTTGGGAAGGCACAGCCTTAACCCTCCTGTTCTTCTTCTTGGGAGGTACTTGGTCCATTGTTCCAGGATCCAAGACCTGAGGTTCAGAGAGGCACTTTTTGGCCTGTGACCTGGTCACAGCAAGGACATGTGATGATATCCCTAACATCTCTGCATGAGTCCTGTACTCAACTTCTGACCATAGAGAGTTCTCCAGGTCATTGCCCAACAAACATTCTACTGGGAGATCAGCACTAACCACAACTTTCTTTAGGCCAGTTACCCCTCCCCAGGAAAAGTTAACAAGTGCCACACTATGTGTAGTAGTGACATTGCTGGCATTGGTCACCAGGTAATCATCGCCTGGCATGTATTGTCCAGGGTCCACAAAGTTAGGTGTCACCATAGTGACACTGGCACATGTGTCCCTGTAAGCTTGAGCCACTTTGTTGTTAATCAAAGGCGTCTGTCTGTATTTGCCCAGATTACTGGGACTTATGTCAGGGACCAAATCCAGGTCCCCTTCACAAACCAAAACAGCCTGGGTAAGAGTTCTGACTAGGTCAGAATCTCCTCCAGTTCCCAAAGTGATTCCCACTAAACCCTTGGCTTGAGGACCAGCACTGCTAACTGTACTAGTGGGTGCAGGTGCCTTAGGGGCTGCAGTGCTGGGGGCTCCACCCTTTTTACACTCACTTGTCCAGTGAGAGGTGTTCTTACAAGTTTTACACCAGGGTTTCTTCTGACCTTCTTTCTTCTTCTTCTTGGAAGTTTGGGACCCACCCTCTGTCTCAGTTTGGGGCCCTGTTGAAGACTTCTGGTCTTTAGCTTTCTGCTCCCCACCCTTCTGGTCTGTTTTCTTCTGGTCACCACCCTGGTTCTGGTTCTGGTTCTTTTGCTTAACTCTGGTTCTTACCCATTTATCTGCCCTCTTTCCCAATTCTTGGGGAGAGGTCAAATCTGAGTCAACCAAATGTTGATGCAACTGCTGGTTCTGACAATTATTTAAAATTTGTTCTCTCATCAGCAAATTATACAATCCTTCATAGTCTGTAACCTTGCTTCCCAGCAACCATCCCTCCAGAGCCTTAGTGGCACACTCAACAAATTCAGACCAGTCCTGAGTCTGTGTCTTCTGGGTATCTCTGAACATTAACCTGTACTGTTCAGTGGTTAAGCCTAACCCATCAATCAGAGCACTCTTCAGGACCAGGTAGTTTCTAGAATCCCCATCACTAACTGTGAGGAGTCTGTCTCGGCCTCTACCTTCAAAGGAGAGCCACAAGATTGCTGCCCACTGCTCCTGAGGGATCTGCTGTACTCTGCAGGCTCTCTCCATTGCAGTAATCCATTTATGGATGTCATCCCCAGCTTTGTAGGGGGGCACAATCTTACTCAGGTTTCTATTATCAAAAGACCTGTCTTTATCCTTGTGGATATTGCTGCCACCAGTGGGTTCTATTACCCCACTCTCTCTAGGCTGTCTTGCTCTAGCAAGTTTCTCCTTAGCCAGGGCAACCTCTAATTCTTGCCTCTGGATCCTAAGCTCAGCCTCTCTCATCTTGGCCTCATGTTCCCTTCTCTGAGGGCTAGTCATCTCCTTTCTGGAGTGACCATGAGAGCCTCTAGAGACATGGGAGGTATTGGATTCACCTGAGTGATGCCTCCTCCTCCTATGGCTCTGGTTAAGTCCACCTGAGGGTCTGAATGGGTTGTTACCTGATTCATTCCCAAGTTGACTTAAGTTAGCCTGGTTCAGTCTACTGACCAGCACCTGACTATCTCTGTCATCATCTGACTCACTGCTTTCCACCTCCTCCTCCTCTTCTTCTTCCTCTTCCTCTACATCTACTTGAGGAGCTCCAGTGGTGGAGGCTTCCTCATCTACTAGGATGATAGGGGCAGGGGTGTCTACAGTGTCATCCTCTGAAGGATGGCCTCCTTCAGCATCCCCTGTGGGGTTTGCCTTAGAGGGCTTTAGAGTCTCAGACTGGTCTAAGAGCTCTCTTAGGTGGTCTGTAGTAGGGGAAGGCCCTGTCTTCAGACCCCTTAAGACACAAAGCTGTCTTAATTCCTTAAAGGAAAAAATAGCAAATTTGGATGGTGCCCTTGGAGGGTCACTCTCAACAGGAGTAAGTCCACTGGACCCCTCTGCTCCAGACATTGCTCTAGTGTGGGTGGATGTGTTGCAATCTACCTACACTGGTGTTTACCTACTAAACCTATCTAGTAGTTGTAGCTAGGGTGTGCTACTCCCTTTGCTCTACAACAACTAAGTTCAGTAGAACTTAAGTATACTAGTCTTGTTTTATATGTACCTAGCAGGTACCTGTGTGATCTTTCAGATGATAATCTCAAAGATTGTAATGGTAAAACAACAGCAAGCTCAGATCCCAATCCGCTGCTCACCAATGTGAGAAGTTGGCCTGGTATATAATGCTCACTAATTCTAGTGATCACTTTGTACCATGCCAAGCAACCCTTATGATGATGGTTGTAATTCAACCTTGTAGACCAGTTATCCTAGTGGTAACGTGGACAAAGCAGTCTTAGGCTAAACTCTGAAAGGCATGTGAAGCCAGCTGTTATACCATACACAACCCCCTTGAATACCAAATGAAAGGGACACCACACAGATATATATTGAAAATATATATTGATTTATTAACTATTAAAATCCCCTGGACTCTTTATGAGCACAGAAGCACAAGCGTTAAATCACAAGACAGTTTAAAATACACAAAAGTTGCACAATATGGATGAGCCCTAGGGGCCACCTAAACCATATACTAAATAAGTGGTATAAGAGATACCAGGAGGAAAGTGAAGAGGCCTAGGGCCTTGGGAATCGCTGGAGCTATTCGAGACTGGAAATAACTAAGTTGGGAAAGGCCCACGGGACTCGGATGCAGTGTTCAAAGTGCACGCACTTTACAATACAAAGTCTATGGTGCGTAAAAAAGCACAAAGTTAGAAAGTTAGGAACCTTCCGAGTGACCTACGGAGCTGAAACTTAAAACACAGGCCCTTGGGATGTGTACCAGTGCAGGAGCACCGGCGGAGCTGAGTTACCTCACCCACAGGAAGCGGGTGCACAGGGTCGAAGATGTGTCGGGTTTCGTCACGCTGGTCGATGGTGCTTGGAGCTGAAGATGCTGCAGGCGGCTCGATGAGAAGAGTTCCGGTGGATCCAAGGGTGGATCTGAAGAGTTGAAGACCTGAAAGCAGAGGGGACAGTGTTCAAAGTCACTAGCCAGTGACTACCGTGGAACCAGATTGGAACCAGGCGATGTCGGGTGCAAACAGGCGTTGTCGGGTAGCTTCTTTCTGCAGCCACGTGGATACCCGGGGTCGAGGACGTCCAGGAGTCGGTCACGAGCTGTCCCACGTAGGCTTCTCGCTGTTGGCGATGTCGGCGACCTGATCGGAGCAAACAGGCCTTGGCAAATGCAAGCCACGCAGAAGTCGAAAGATGCTGTTCACTCGGACCAGCAAGGTCAGAGCGGGTGCTCCTTTTCACAGGAGCTTGGGTAGGTCTGGAGCAACCAGACCTGCTGTTTAAATCTTCGGGTTCGTCGCCAAGATGGCCGCTGGCCGCGTGGCTAGTGGCCGGGATGGCGCGTCGAGTGGCACAGTGCAAAAGGGCCCCACGCAGATCGTGGAGATGCTGGGGGGCTGATCTTCGGTGCAAGGGCTGCTCGGTGGTGGGGGTTCTCAGTCCCCAAAGCACAACGTCGAGGATGCCTCAGAAGCTGCGCAGTCAGCTTTACGAGTGTCTTCCAAGAGGTCCGGTCCCACGTCACTCGATGCCTCCACGGGTCCCTTCTTTGCAGGGACTGTGGATCGGGCTCTGAGAGGTCTGGGAATCTGGTTCTTGTCGGGCTCTGGGCTCGGGCTCCGGCGGGAGGCGGCGGCAAAGCAGACGTCGAGTTGCTGGTTGGTGCCTGTGTTCACAGGGTGGTCACTCCTTGGCCACAAGGGAGATTCTTCTTCAGTCTTCTGTGCAGCAGAATGTCGAAGTCCAGTCTTCTTCTTAGTTTTAAGTTGATTTCGGGATGATCTGCTGTGCAATGGCACTGCTCCCCCTCTTATTCCAATCTAGGGGGTGGATCACCTACTAGGTCCCTCCTCTGGGAGGAACCAGGAAGGGGGGCGGTTACACCCCCTTTCCTTTGTCCAGCTCCGCGCCAGGACTGGGGCTGGAAGGCCCCAGAACCGGTTTGGGCTGGCCTATGCACGGGGACACCTTGTGTGCCCCGGGCATGTCTGATTCTATTCAGCCCTGTCCTACCCAATACACAAAATCCTGTCTGGGGTGGTGCTCGCACCTCCCAAGGCAGGAAACCCTTTGTCCAGGCCACCATCTGCCGAGTTTCGGTCAGCAGCAGGAGGCCAGACTTGTGTCTGTGGTGGCAGCGTCCATTTTGTGAAGCTGAGGCTCTGTTTAACTTTAACCGGGGTTAAGGCTACACACATGTCGTGTCCCTCTAGAAGGGTGGAATGCTATCCCCGTCGCCAGAATTGGCGAGGGGATAGTATTCCAATTCGTATGACACCTTACTCGACATGTTTTGATAAAGCCAAACCAAAGATAGCATTTAACCGCGAGGATTATAATGCACTTAAGAGTATATGGTATGGCAATATCCCGGAACAGCTTAGGGAGTTGTTCCCGACCGCTGCAGACAGGCTCAGCTCATGCTAGAGCACCATCTCACATATTTCCAAGCACTCTGCCTCCAGGATTGATGAGGCCTTCCATAGGAGTGGCTGATAGGAACATATGTGCCCAGTTTAGGGTTAGGCACAGACATACTGTACCTAAGTAAGAGGTGGTTACACCGACTTACCCCAGCTGAGTGATCAGCCAGTTGTGTCAATTATGGAGGCCAGGCCAGGGGTGGCACAATACGTGCTGCAGCCCCTGGTAGGCCTTGGATACACCTATGCCCTGGGCACCTAGGGTGCACTATTACAGGGGCTCATAAGGTGAACCAGTTCCAATTCGTAATGCACCTAGAGTGCATTGGCAGTAATTTAGAGAGAGAACAGCAGGCTGTGGGTCTGATTAGCAGGCCCACAGCCACATTAAGTCAGAAACCAGTGAAGCAAAAAGCAAAAATTTGGGGTGACCATAGGATAGCAGACCCTACTCTCCTACACTGTAGGTCTGGAAGGAGAGGAGAAGTGGACATACCTCCCATTTAAAAACATTAATGCACCTTGTTTTTAAACTGCATAGTTAGAATATGACATCTCATGAAGGTTATACATTGAACTGACTCGAGAAAAAATTAAGGAATGTAACTTATGTTTCTTTTAAGATAACTATTTTTTTATATTGTTAGCATATTGTAATGATTTTAAATAATCGAACAATAAAAGCTTCTTCAATTTCAAAAAAATAAAATAATGAAGGCTACGGGTTGGTCTAGACTCCCTCCTCATTTAGCTGTAAGAGCCCAGCCCCCACAATGTACTCTGAAGCATCGGTCTGCAGCACGAATTCCTGTGAGAAGTTAGGTGCCTTGAGCACGGGTGCCGTGCACATTTCAGATTTCAGGGCTTCAAAAGTTTTTTGGCAGGCATCAGTCCAATTCATCCTCCTGGGCTGGTTCCTGGAAGTCAGCTCTGTCAAGGGGGCAGCAATGGATCCATACCTCTTGACACATCTCTTGTAATATCTGGTGAGTCCTAAAAAGGATCTTATCTCTGTCTGGGTCTTGGGGGGTTCCCAAGCCAGAATGGTGTTAATCTTAGGCGGTAGGGGCATCACCTGGCCGCTTCCTACTTGAAGTTCTAAGCACACAAATTAACCCTGCCCAATCTGGTACTTGCTTGCCTTGATTGTGAGGCCTGCCCTCTGCAGAGCCTTCAACACTTCCCAGAGGTGGTGAAGATGTTCGTCGCAAGTGGCAGTGAACATGTAAACACTGCAATGTCATCCAGGTAGGCGGCACTGAAATCTTCCAGTTTAGCCAACACCTGGTTGACCAACCTCTGAAAGATGGCAGGGGCATTCTTCAACCCAAAGGCATCATTCGGAATTGGTAGTGCCCCTCTGTCAATGAAAATGGTGACCTCTCCTTTGCCCCATCAGTTAAGGCAATCTGCCAGTACCCAGATGTTAAGTCAAACATACTGAGATACTTGGCAGATCCCAAATGATTGATGAGCTCATCAGCTCTGGGGATGGGTTGTGCATTAGTCTTGAAGACTGAGGTGAGCCCTCAGTAGCTCACATTATTATTATTATTAAATCGGTTTTGTACAGCGCACGGTTACCCTAGAGCATCCCAGCGCTTTGCCAACAGAGTATACCAGAAGTAGCAGAGGCAGAAAAGATCAGCAGAAGAGGAAAGTTTTCAGTTGTTTTCGAAAGCGCAGAAGACAAGGTTCTGTGCGTAGACATAGAGGGAGGGCATTCCAAAGGGTGGCAACATTGACGGAGAATCTCCTTCCTCCTGATCGGGCCTTTTTTACCCTAGGGACAACGGTCAGAAGTTGCTGGTCTGAGCGTAAAGTTCTGCTGGCTTTATACAGGATCACCATCTTTTGAAGGACGGGAGGGCCTTTGCCTTGCAAGATTTTGTACGCGAGGCAAAGGGATTTAAATGTCACCCTTTCCCGTATTGGCAGCCAGTGTAACGCCCTCAGTGCTGGTTTAGCTGAACAAGACATGGGGATGTTGTATAGCATTCGTGCTGCCGCATTCTGAACTTGTTGAAGTCTGTTCAGAGTGATCTCAGGGGCACCGAGGTAGATCGCATTGCTGAAGTCTAACCTAGACATGATCAGACCCTGGATTAAGAGCTTCCGAGATAGAAAAGGGATCAGAGGTAGTACCTTGCGTACCGATCGGAGGAGACCAAAACAGACACCCGCTAGTTTAGAGGCCTGGGTTCTGAAGGAAAGATCTCGTTCCAACCAAATGCCCAGGCTCTTGGTCTCAGCCTTTGGTTCAGGGGGGGGGTCCATGGCAGCTGGGCCAAGCCAAGCAGGGGAGAGAGGGAGTTTTAGGTCCCATCAGCATTATCTCCATTTTGGACCCATTCAGTTTTAGTGGTGAGTCCCCCATCCAAGAATAGACTTTTGAAAGGCAGGCGTGAAGTGTCTGGGAGTTGTCCGTGGATTGGGAGAGGGCGAATACCAGTTGGGTGTCATCGGCGTAGCTCACGATCTTGATGTTAAATGGAGCCATCACATCCTCCAAGGGGGCCATGTACACGTTAAATAGTGTAGGACTCAGGGAGGAGCCCTGGGGCATGCCACAATGGAGGTGGGTGGATGCCGATCGTGCGCCCCCTTCCCAAACCTGGAAAGATCTTTCGCTGAGGAATGACCTGAGCCAGTTCAGCGCTGTCCCCCTCACTCCGGTGTCTGACAGTCGCTGGAGTAACACTCAATGGTTAACAGTGTCGAACGCTGCACTAAGGTCCAGGAGGATCACTGCCACTGATCCCCCCGAATCCAAAATGCAGGGTGCCTCCTCCGTGACTGCCAGCAGGGCGGTGTCAGTGCCTTGGCCCGGGCGAAAGCCTGTTTGGGAGCTTCTTAACACACCTTTGGACTCAAGGAAATTAGATAACTGAGAATTAACCAATTTTTCCGTGATTTTACTAAGTCCTGGGAGGAGCGAGATGGGCCTGTAATTAGCCATATCTAGGGGATCTAGGGTGTTTTTTTTTAGGAGGGCTTTCACTATTTGTAGGAGAGTAGGGTCTGCTATCCTATGGTCACCCCAAATTTTTGCTTTTTGCTTCACTGGTTTCTGACTTAATGTGGCTGTGGGCCTGCTAATCAGACCCACAGCCTGCTGTTCTCTCTCTAAATTACTGCCAATGCACTTTAGGTGCATTACGAATTGGAACTGGTTCACCTTATGAGCCCCTGTATTAGTGCACCCTAGGTGCCCAGGGCATAGGTGTATCCAAGGCCTACCAGGGGCTGCAGCATGTATTGTGCCACCCCTGGCCTGGCCTCCATATTTGACACAACTGGCTGACCACTCAGCTGGGGTAAGTCGATGTAACCACCTCTTACTTAGGTACAGTATGTCTGTGCCTAACCCTAAACTGGACACATATGTTCCTATCAGCCACTCCTATGGAAGGCCTCATCAATCCTGGAGGCAGAGTGCTTGGAAATATGTGAGATGGTGCTCTAGCATGAGCTGAGCCTGTCTGCAGCTGTCGGGAACAACTCCCTAAGCTGTTCCGGGATATTGCCATACCATATACTCTTAAGTGCATTATAATCCTCGCGGTTAAATACTATCTTTGGTTTGGCTTTATCAAAACATGTCGAGTAAGGTGTCATACGAATTGGAATACTATCCCCTCGCCAATTCTGGCGACGGGGATAGCATTCCACCCTTCTAGAGGGACACGACATGTGTGTAGCCTTAACCCCGGTTAAAGTTAAACAGAGCCTCAGCATCACAAAATGGATGCTGCCACCACAGACACGAGTCTGGCCTCCTGCTGCTGACCGAAACTCGGCAGATGGTGGCCTGGACAAAGGGTTTCCTGCCTTGGGAGGTGCGAGCACCACCCCAGACAGGATTTTGTGTATTGGGTAGGACAGGGCTGAATAGAATCAGACATGCCCGGGGCACACAAGGTGTCCCCGTGCATAGGCCAGTCCAAACCGGTCCTGGGACTTTCCAGACCCAGGCCTGGCACGGAACTGGACAAAGGAAAGGGGGTGTAACCGCCCCCCTTCCTGGTTCCTCCCAGAGGAGGGACCTAGTAGGTGATCCACCCCTCAGATTGGGAATAAGAGTGGGAGCAGTGCCATTGCACAGCAGATCATCCTGAATCAACTTAAAACTAAGAAGACGACTGGACTTCGACATTCTGCTGCACAGAAGACTGAAGAAGAATCTCCCTTGTGGCCTAGGAGTGGCCACCCTATGAACACAGGTACCAACCACCGACTCAACGTCTGCTTTGCCGCCGCCTCCCGCCGGAGCCCGAGCCCAGAGCCCAACAAGAACCAGACTCCCAGACCTCTCAGAGCCCGATCCACAGTCCCTGCAAAGAAGGGACCCGTGGAGGCACCGAGTGACGTGGGACCGGACCTCTTGGAAGACACTCGACAAGCTGACTGCGCAGCTTCTGAGGCACCCTCGATGTTGTGCTTTAGGGACTGAGAACCCCCACCACCGAGCAGCCCTTGCACCGAAGATAAGCCCTCCAGCATCTCCACGATCTGCGTGGGGCCCTTTTGCATTGTGCCACTCGACGCGCCATCCCGGCCACTAGCCACGTGGTCAGCGGCCATCTTGGCGACGAACCCGAAGATTTACACAGCAGGTCTGGTTGCTCCAGACCTACCCAAGCTCCTGTGAAAAGGAGCACCCGCTCTGATCTTGCTGGTCCGAGTGAACAGCATCTTTCAACTTCTGCCTGGCTTGCCTTTGCCAAGGCCTGTTTGCTCCGATCAAGGTGCCGACACCACCAACAGCGAGAAGCCTGCGTGGGACAGCTCGTGACCGACTCCTGGACGTCCTCGACCCCGGGTATCTACGTGGCTGCAGAAAGAAGCTACCTGACAACGCCTGTTTGCACCCGACATCGCCTGGTTCCAATCTGGTTCCACGGTAGTCACTGGCTAGTGACTTTGAACACTGTCCCCTCTGCTTTCAGGTCTTCACATCTTCAGATCCACCCTTGGATTCACCGGAACTCTTCTCATCGAGCCGCCTGCAGCATCTTCAGCTCCAAGCACCATCGACCAGCGTGACGAAACCCGACACTACTTCGACCCTGTGCACCCGCTTCCTGTGGGTGAGGTAACTCAGCTCCGCCAGTGCTCCTGCATTGGTACACATCCCAAGGGCCTGTGTTTTAAGTTTCAGCTCCGTAGGTCACTCGGAAGGTTCCTAACTTTCTAACTTTGTACTTTTTACGCACCATAGACTTTGTATTGGAAAGTGCGTGCACTCTGAACACTGCACCCGAGTCCCGTGGGCCTCTCCCGACTTAGTCACTGCTAGTCTCGAATAGCTCCAGCGATTCCCAAGGCCCTAGGCCTCTTCACTTTCCTATTGGTATCTCTTATACCACTTTCTTAGTATATGGTTTAGGTGGCCCCTAGGGCTCATCCACATTGTGCAACTTTTGTGTATTTTAAACTGTCTTGTGATTTAACGCTTGTGCTTCTGTGCTCATAAAGAGTCCAGGGGATTTTATAGTTAATAAATCAATATATATTTTCAATATATATCTGTGTGGTGTCCCTTTCATTTGGTATTCAAGGGGGTTGTGTATGGTATAACAGCTGGCTTCACATGCCTTTCAGAGTTTAGCCTAAGACTGCTTTGTCCACGTTACCACTAGGATAACTGGTCTACAAGGTTGAATTACAACCATCATCATAAGGGTTGCTTGGCATGGTACAAAGTGATCACTAAGAATTAGTGAGCATTATATACCAGGCCAACTTCTCACATTGGTGAGCAGCGGATTGGGATCTGAGCTTGCTGTTGTTTTACCATTACAATCTTTGAGATTATCATTTGAAAGATCATACAGGTACCTGCTAGGTACATATAAAACAAGACTAGTATACTTAAGTTCTACTGAACTTAGTTGTTGTAGAGCAAAGGGAGTAGCACACCCTAGCTACAACTACTAGATAGGTTTAGTAGGTAAACACCAGTGTAGGTAGATTGCAACACATCCACCCACACTAGAGCAATGTCTGGAGCAGAGGGGTCCAGTGGACTTACTCCTGTTGAGAGTGACCCTCCAAGGGCACCATCCAAATTTGCTATTTTTTCCTTTAAGGACTTAAGACAGCTTTGTGTCTTAAGGGGTCTGAAGACAGGGCCATCCCCTACTACAGACCACCTAAGAGAGCTCTTAGACCAGTCTGAGACTCTAAAGCCCTCTAAGGCAAACCCCACAGGGAATGCTGAAGGAGGCCATCCTTCAGAGGATGACACTGTAGACACCCCTGCCTCTATCATCCTGGTAGATGAGGAAGCCTCCACCACTGGAGCTCCTCAGGTAGATGAGGAGGAAGAGGAAGAGGAGGAGGTGGAAAGCAGTGAGTCAGATGATGACAGAAATAGTCAGGTGCTGGTCAGTAGACTGAACCAGGCTAACTTAAGCTTACTTGGGAATGAATCAGGTAACAACCCATTCAGACCCCCAGGTGGACTTAACCAGGAGCCTAGGAGGAGAAGGACTCACTCAGGTGACTCTGACAACTCCCATGCTTCTAGAGGTTCTCATGGTCACTCCAGAAGAAGGATGACTAGCCCTCAGAGAAGGGAACATGAGACCAAATTGAGAGAATCTCAAATTAGAGAGGCTGAATTGAGAGTCCAGAGACAAGAGTTAGAGATTGCCCTGGCCCAAGAGAAACTTGCTAGAGCAAGACAGCCTAGAGAGAGTGGGGTAATAGAACCCACTGGTGGCAGCAATATACACAAGGATAAAGACAGGTCTTTTGATAACAGAAACCTGAGTAAGATTGTGCCCCCCTACAAAGCTGGGGATGATATCCATAAATGGATTACTGCAATGGAGAGAGCCTGCAGAGTACAGCAGATCCCTCAGGAGCAGTGGGCAGCAATCTTGTGGCTCTCCTTTGAAGGTAGAGGCCGAGACAGACTCCTCACAGTTAGTGATGGGGATTCTAGAAACTACCTGGTCCTGAAGAGTACTCTGATTGATGGGTTAGGCTTAACCACTGAACAGTACAGGTTAATGTTCAGAGATACCCAGAAGACACAGACTCAGGACTGGTCAGAATTTGTTGAGTGTGCCACTAAGGCTCTGGAGGGATGGTTGCTGGGAAGCAAGGTTACAGACTATGAAGGATTGTATAATTTGCTGATGAGAGAACAAATTTTAAATAATTGTCAGAACCAGCAGTTGCATCAACATTTGGTTGACTCAGATTTGACCTCTCCCCAAGAATTGGGAAAGAGGGCAGATAAATGGGTAAGAACCAGAGTTAAGCAAAAGAACCAGAACCAGAACCAGGGTGGTGACCAGAAGAAAACAGACCAGAAGGGTGGGGAGCAGAAAGCTAAAGACCAGAAGTCTTCAACAGGGCCCCAAACTGAGACAGAGGGTGGGTCCCAAACTTCCAAGAAGAAGAAGAAAGAAGGTCAGAAGAAACCCTGGTGTAAAACTTGTAAAAACACCTCTCACTGGACAAGTGAGTGTAAAAAGGGTGGAGCCCCCAGCACTGCAGCCCCTAAGGCACCTGCACCCACTAGTACAGTTAGCAGTGCTGGTCCTCAAGCCAAGGGATTAGTGGGTATCACTTTGGGAACTGAAGGAGATTCTGACCTAGTCAGAACCCTTACACAGGCTGTTCTGGTTTGTGAAGGGGACATAGATTTGACCCCTGACATAAGTCCCAGTAACCTGGGCAAATACAGACAGACACCTTTGATCAACAACAAAGTGGCTCAAGCTTACAGGGACACATGTGCCAGTGTCACTATGGTGACACCTAACTTTGTGGACCCTGGACAATACATGCCAGGCGATGATTACCTGGTGACCAATGCCAGCAATGTCACTACTACACATAGTGTGGCACTTGTTAACTTTTCCTGGGGAGGGGTAACTGGCCTAAAGAAAGTTGTGGTTAGTGCTGATCTCCCAGTAGAATGTTTGTTGGGCAATGACCTGGAGAACTCTCTATGGTCAGAAGTTGAGTACAGGACTCATGCAGAGATGTTAGGGATATCATCACATGTCCTTGCTGTGACCAGGTCACAGGCCAAAGAGTGCCTCTCTGAACCTCAGGTCTTGGATCCTGGAACAATGGACCAAGTACCTTCCAAGAAGAAGAACAGGAGGGTTAAGGCTGCGCCTTCCCAACTGCCTACAAGTGAGGATCAGGCTTCACAGGAAACTGATCTTGATACCCCTGAAGGAACTGTCTCTGAAGAACTTGAACCTGATCAGGTTGAGTTTCTGGGGATAGGGGGACCTTCTAGGGCAGACTTGGGGCAGGCTCAGTTAACCTGTCCTTCTCTTGAACCCCTCAGACAGCAGGCTGCTGCTGAGGCTGCTGGGAATGCTCAAGGTGCCCATAAAGTATATTGGGACGATGGACTCCTTTATTCAGAGGCTAGAGACCCCAAGCCTGGTGCTACCAGGAGGTTGGTCATACCTCTGCAATTTAGGGGCTTCCTACTCACCTTGGCCCATGATATTCCTTTAGCAGGACACCTAGGCCAGAACAAGACCTGGGACAGGCTTGTCCCTCACTTTCACTGGCCTCACATGTCTGAAGACACCAAGGAGTTTTGTCGCTCCTGTGAAACCTGCCAAGCCAGTGGTAAAGCAGGTGGAACAACAAAGGCCCCCCTGATACCACTACCTGTGGTGGGGGTTCCCTTTGAAAGAGTGGGGATTGATATTGTTGGTCCAATGGATCCCCCTACAGCATCTGGGCATAGATTCATACTGGTGGTAGTGGATCATGCCACCAGGTACCCAGAGGCAATTCCACTTAGGACCACAACAGCTCCTGTTGTGGCCAGGGCCTTACTTGGAGTTTTCTCCAGAGTGGGGTTTCCTAAGGAGGTAATATCAGATAGAGGTACCAACTTCATGTCTGGATATTTGACAGCTATGTGGAAGGAATGTGGTGTCAACTACAAGTTCACCACTCCTTATCACCCACAATGCAATGGGCTTGTTGAGAGATTTAACAAGACCCTAAAGGGCATGATTAAAGGATTACCTGAAAAGCTCAGGCGGAGATGGGACATCCTACTGCCCTGCCTTTTGTTCGCTTACAGAGAGGTCCCTCAAAAGGGGGTTGGCTTCAGCCCCTTTGAATTGTTGTTTGGGCACCCTGTAAGAGGACCGCTGTGTCTAGTGAAGGAAGGATGGGAGTTACCTCTCAAAAAGCCTAAGCAAGACATAGTGGACTATGTACTTGGTCTCCGCTCCAGGATGGCAGAGTACATGGAAAAGGCATCCAAAAACCTTGAGGCTAGCCAAGAATTACAGAAAGCTTGGCATGACCAAAAGGCTGTCCTTTTTGAATTTCAGCCTGGACAGAAGGTATGGGTGTTGGAGCCAGTGGCCCCAGCAGCACTCCAAGACAAGTGGTCTGGACCCCATACAATTCTGGAGAAGAAGGGAGAGGTTACCTACTTGGTGGACCTAGGAACTCCCAGGAGCCCCCACAGGGTGCTCCATGTGAACAGATTGAAGGCATATGTCAGCAGGGCAGACATGGGCTTGCTCATGGCTACAGATGAGGGACAGGAGGAAGAGAGTGACCCTCTCCCAGACCTGCTCACTCAGAACCCTGAGGATGGCTCAGTTGATGGTGTGGCCTTAGGTGGCAGCCTCACTGAACATCAGCAACATGACTGCAGACAAGTTCTACAGGCATACAGGCATATGTTCTCCTTGACACCCAGTCAGACTAACTGGTGTACCCATGTGGTGGACACTGGTGACAGTCTTCCTGTAAAGAGCAAGATTTACAGGCAACCTGACCACGTCAGGGACTGTATAAAGACTGAGGTGCAAAAGATGCTGGAATTAGGTGTCATTGAGCCTTCAGAGAGCCCCTGGGCTAGCCCAGTGGTCCTGGTCCCCAAACCTCACACCAAAGATGGCAAGAGAGAGATGAGGTTCTGTGTGGATTACAGAGGACTCAATGCTGTCACCAGGACAGATGCACACCCTATTCCAAGGGCAGATGAGCTCATTGACAAGTTGGCTTCTGCCAAATATTTGAGCACATTTGACTTGACAGCTGGCTACTGGCAAATCAGGTTAGCTGAGGAGTCTAAAGCCAAGACAGCATTTTCTACCCCTAGTGGGCATTATCAGTTTGTGGTGATGCCCTTTGGTTTGAAAAATGCACCTGCCACCTTCCAAAGGTTGGTGAATCAAGTCCTCACTGGGTTGGATGACTTTTGTGCAGCTTATCTGGACGATATTGCTGTCTTTAGCTCCACCTGGGAGGATCACCTGGTCCACCTGAAGGAAGTGCTTGAGGCTCTGCATAAGGCAGGCCTCACTATCAAGGCAACAAAGTGCCAGATAGGGCAGAGCAAGGTTGTATACCTGGGCCACCTTGTAGGTGGAGGCCAAGTTCAACCACTGGAGAGTAAGATCCAGACCATCAAGGACTGGTCCCCTCCAACCACCCAGACTCAGGTCAGAGCTTTCTTGGGCCTGACTGGGTACTACAGGAAGTTTGTTAAGAACTATGGGTCCATTGTGACTCCTCTTAATGATCTGACATCCAAGAAGATGCCCAAAAAGGTTCAGTGGACAGAAATCTGTCAAAAGGCATTTGATGACCTGAAGAAGGCCATGTGCTCTGCACCTATCCTGAAGAGTCCTGACTACTCAAGAGAGTTCATTGTCCAAACAGATGCTTCTGAGTTGGGAGTGGGAGCAGTGCTTTCACAGCTTAATGTAGATGACCAGGACCAGCCCATTGCTTTCATTAGCAGAAGGCTGACCCCCAGAGAGAAACGTTGGTCAGCTATAGAGAGGGAGGCCTTTGCTGTGGTGTGGGCCCTGAAGAAGTTGAGGCCATACTTGTTTGGTACTCACTTCAAGATTCAGACCGACCATAAGCCCCTCTTATGGCTTAATCAGATGAAGGGTGAAAACCCCAAACTACTCAGGTGGTCCATTTCCCTACAGGGGATGGACTTTACAGTGGAGCACCGCCCAGGGACTGACCATGGCAACGCAGATGGTCTCTCCAGGTACTTCCACTTAGAACATGAAGACACAACTGGTCAAGGTTAGTCTAATGTCCCTGCGTTTGGGGGGGGGGTTATGTAGGAGAGTAGGGTCTGCTATCCTATGGTCACCCCAAATTTTTTCTTTTTGCTTCACTGGTTTCTGACTTAATGTGGCTGTGGGCCTGCTAATCAGACCCACAGCCTGCTGTTCTCTCTCTAAATTACTGCCAATGCACTTTAGGTGCATTACGAATTGGAACTGGTTCACCTTATGAGCCCCTGTATTAGTGCACCCTAGGTGCCCAGGGCATAGGTGTATCCAAGGCCTACCAGGGGCTGCAGCATGTATTGTGCCACCCCTGGCCTGGCCTCCATATTTGACACAACTGGCTGACCACTCAGCTGGGGTAAGTCGGTGTAACCACCTCTTACTTAGGTACAGTATGTCTGTGCCTAACCCTAAACTGGACACATATGTTCCTATCAGCCACTCCTATGGAAGGCCTCATCAATCCTGGAGGCAGAGTGCTTGGAAATATGTGAGATGGTGCTCTAGCATGAGCTGAGCCTGTCTGCAGCTGTCGGGAACAACTCCCTAAGCTGTTCCGGGATATTGCCATACCATATACTCTTAAGTGCATTATAATCCTCGCGGTTAAATGCTATCTTTGGTTTGGCTTTATCAAAACATGTCGAGTAAGGTGTCATACGAATTGGAATACTATCCCCTCGCCAATTCTGGCGACGGGGATAGCATTCCACCCTTCTAGAGGGACACGACATGTGTGTAGCCTTAACCCCGGTTAAAGTTAAACAGAGCCTCAGCATCACAAAATGGATGCTGCCACCACAGACACTAGTCTGGCCTCCTGCTGCTGACCGAAACTCGGCAGATGGTGGCCTGGACAAAGGGTTTCCTGCCTTGGGAGGTGCGAGCACCACCCCAGACAGGATTTTGTGTATTGGGTAGGACAGGGCTGAATAGAATCAGACATGCCCGGGGCACACAAGGTGTCCCCGTGCATAGGCCAGTCCAAACCGGTCCTGGGACTTTCCAGACCCAGGCCTGGCGCGGAACTGGACAAAGGAAAGGGGGTGTAACCGCCTCCCTTCCTGGTTCCTCCCAGAGGAGGGACCTAGTAGGTGATCCACCCCTCAGATTGGGAATAAGAGTGGGAGCAGTGCCATTGCACAGCAGATCATCCTGAATCAACTTAAAACTAAGAAGACGACTGGACTTCGACATTCTGCTGCACCGAAGACTGAAGAAGAATCTCCCTTGTGGCCTAGGAGTGGCCACCCTGTGAACACAGGTACCAACCAGCGACTCGACGTATGCTTTGCCGCCGCCTCCCGCCGGAGCCCGAGCCCAGAGCCCGACAAGAACCAGACTCCCAGACCTCTCAGAGCCCGATCCACAGTCCCTGCAAAGAAGGGACCCGTGGAGGCACCGAGTGACGTGGGACCGGACCTCTTGGAAGACACTCGACAAGCTGACTGCGCAGCTTCTGAGGCACCCTCGACGTTGTGCTTTGGGGACTGAGAACCCCCACCACCGAGCAGCCCTTGCACCAAAGATCAGCCCTCCAGCATCTCCACGATCTGCGTGGGGCCCTTTTGCATTGTGCCACTCGACGCGCCATCCCGGCCACTAGCCACGTGGTCAGCGGCCATCTTGGCGACAAACCCGAAGATTTACACAGCAGGTCTGGTTGCTCCAGACCTACCCAAGCCCTTTGAAAAGGAGCACCCGCTCTGACCTTGCTGGTCCGAGTGAACAGCATCTTTCAACTTCTGCCTGGCTTGCCTTTGCCAAGGCCTGTTTGCTCCGATCAAGGTGCCGACACCGCCAACAGCGAGAAGCCTGCGTGCGACAGCTCGTGACCGACTCCTGGACATCCTCGACCCCGGGTATCCACGTGGCTGCAGAAAGAAGCTACCCGACAACGCCTGTTTGCACCCGACATCGCCTGGTTCCAATCTGGTTCCACGGTAGTCACTGGCTAGTGACTTTGAACACTGTCCCCTCTGCTTTCAGGTCTTCACATCTTCAGATCCACCCTTGGATCCACCGGAACTCTTCTCATCGAGCCGCCTGCAGCATCTTCAGCTCCAAGCACCATCGACCAGCGTGACGAAACCCGACACTACTTCGACCCTGTGCACCCGCTTCCTGTGGGTGAGGTAACTCAGCTCCGCCAGTGCTCCTGCATTGGTACACATCCCAAGGGCCTGTGTTTTAAGTTTCAGCTCCGTAGGTCACTCGGAAGGTTCCTAACTTTCTAACTTTGTACTTTTTACGCACCATAGACTTTGTATTGGAAAGTGCGTGCACTTTGAACACTGCACCCGAGTCCCGTGGGCCTCTCCCGACTTAGTCACTGCTAGTCTCGAATAGCTCCAGCGATTCCCAAGGCCCTAGGCCTCTTCACTTTCCTATTGGTATCTCTTATACCACTTTCTTAGTATATGGTTTAGGTGGCCCCTAGGGCTCATCCACATTGTGCAACTTTTGTGTATTTTAAACTGTCTTGTGATTTAACGCTTGTGCTTCTGTGCTCATAAAGAGTCCAGGGGATTTTATAGTTAATAAATCAATATATATTTTCAATATATATCTGTGTGGTGTCCCTTTCATTTGGTATTCAAGGGGGTTGTGTATGGTATAACAGCTGGCTTCACATGCCTTTCAGAGTTTAGCCTAAGACTGCTTTGTCCACGTTACCACTAGGATAACTGGTCTACAAGGTTGAATTACAACCATCATCATAAGGGTTGCTTGGCATGGTACAAAGTGATCACTAAGAATTAGTGAGCATTATATACCAGGCCAACTTCTCACACTATTGCACTCTTCCAATTGGGTGGGACAATACCCGCGCCTAATGAGGCGTTAATGACTTCGGTGATGGGCTCCACAATGGAAGGGGCAACCTGTTTAAGAATCCTCATGGGGGCAACATCCCGGGGGGAGCCACTCTTAATGGAGCATAGGACTTTAAGAGCTTCATCCTTAGTGACTGGCCCAAAGGATTCCAAGATCATCTGAGGAAGACCCTCATCCTCCAACGGCTCCGGTCCTATCTTGGACTGGGGTAGGGAGATAAGAATTTTTTCAATTTTTGTGTGGAAGTACTCTGCCAGATTATTGCATTTGACTTCCAAATTCTCCATGGGAGCAGAAGGTGTAGGAACCCTCAAAAGTTCTTTGACCACCAAGAAAGTATCTCTTGAGGAGTTGGAGGCATTGCTAATTTTCTCCTCAAAAAACTGAGTTTTAGCAAGCCGGATGGAGAGCTTATAGCTCCTCATTGCCGTTCGGTATTCCATCTTACTAGCTACTTCCCAGTTTTTCTCCAGGCACGCTCTAATTTTTGCATGCCCTCCGCATAACCCTCAGCTCAGGTGTGTACCAAGGGGCGGTGTGTAGACTTTTCTCCTTTATTCCTGTCGATCTCATAGGGAGGACGGCGTCTAGAGTGTTCGACATCCACCTACAGAGGTCTGCTTTGGCTAAGACAGGGTCCTGTGAAAGTAGTGGGCGTGAGGCTTCCAGGCTACGAGAGAAATTTTCTACTGATAGCCTGGCCCAAGGTCTATCTGGTGCACCAACACTAGAGGGGGGGGGTGCTCTCAGATTTAGTTTCGCAGGTAAAAGGGATCAGGAAGTGATCCGTCCATGGCAGGGGGACAGGGTGGGCAGCTTTCCTGATGGAAATATTTGCAAAGATGGGATCTAACAAATGGCCTTTGTTATGGGTAGGCTCCAAATTTATGAGGTCAACCCCATAGGTTTTAAGGTCATATAGGAGGGCAGTCGCCAACCGGTCTTCCTGGTCATCAAAGTGGAGATTGAGGTCTCCCAGGGTAATGAAATTTGTGGCAGAAGCAGCACAAACCATTACCGTTTCCATAAGAGAACTGGTGAAATTTCCAATATTTCCTGGGGGGCGATAAACTAACAGCCCTGACATTGCAACAGTAGGTGAGATTTGGAAGGAGAACTTGCAGCTCTCACAGTCTTCCACTTCGCCTTTCTGGGTTCTGCAGGTCAGTGAGTTCTTATACAGAATGGCGACGCCTCCTCCTCGACCCACCGGTCAATCCTGGGAAAGGATTAGAAAGCCAGGGGGAAGGGCGTTAACCATATCTGCTTCTGAGCCCTGCGTAAGCCATGTTTCTGTTAGAAACAGGATGTCTAACTCCTGTTCCAAAATGAGGAGATTAACCTCAAGCGAATGCCTGGGGAGGGATCTACAATTCAAGAGACCTAGGCGTAGTGTGTGTTTTACCGCTACTTGGTTAGGGGGGTGGCATAAAGCACAGTAAGTAAAAGGTAAAGGGTCCGTCTTAAACAGGGTACAATGTGAAAGTGGTAAGGAGCGCAAGCGAAGTAAAGCATCTCTAGAATAAGTGCGTGGGGTACCTGCTAAAATCGGCAGAGTGGTTGGCCCTAGGCTCGTCTGGGCGCGGATGGGCGCAGACGGGCATGACTCTGGCACAACTCCAGCGCAGGTCCGGCGCGTCCGCTGAACGTGTCCGCTGCGCGGAGTCATGGCCGTTCTTTATGACCACTGCTAGAGCGCGTCACTCACCAGCCCCCACCCAATATGGCAGCCAAAGTTGGAAACAACCAGCCCTCGGCGTCTACACTCGGCCGAGAGCTGACCGGGGGCAGGGGGAGGGGGGAGAGGTACAGAAAGCGGATTAAAGTACAAGGGAAGTCTCTACACGCCTTTTAAATCAAGCGTGATAGATGCAGAAAATGCGAACAAATGAAATAAAATACGAGCACTTTTAAAAACAATGATACGCTAAAAGCTCACTGTGCAAAGAATAGGAGAGAGACCTCCCGGCTTCCGCCTCAGGAGGGAAATAAGCAGCTGTTTGGCAATACGAACGATGGCTCCCAGGGCCCTTTATGACCGCTGCTAGAGCGCGTCACTCACCAGCCCCCACCCAATATGGCCGCCAAAGTTGGAAACAACCAGCCCTCGGCGTCTGCACTCGGCCGAGAGCTGACCGGGGGCAGGGTGAGGGGGGAGAGGTACAGAAAGCGGATTAAAGTACAAGGGAAGTCTCTACAAGCCTTTTAAATCAAGCGTGATAGATGCAGACAATGCGAGCAAATGAAATAAAATACGAGCAGTTTTAAAAACAATGATACGCTAAAAGCGCACTGTGCAAAGAATAGGAAAGAGACCTCCCGGCTTCCGCCTCAGGAGGGAAATAAGCAGCTGTTTGGCAATACGAACGATGGCTCCCAGGGCCCTTTATGACCGCTGCTAGAGCGCGTCACTCAACAGCCCCCACCCAATATGGCTGCCAAAGTTGGAAACAACCAGCCCTCGGCGTCAACACTTGGCCGAGAGCTGACCGGGGGCAGGGGGAGGGGGGAGAGGTACAGAAAGCAGATTAAAGTACAAGGGAAGTCTCTACACGCCTTTTAAATCAAACGTGATAATTGCAGACAATTCGAGCAAATGAAATAAAATACGAGCAGTTTTAAAAACAATGATACGCTAAAAGCGCACTGTGCAAAGAATAGGAGAAAGACCTCCCCGCTTCCGCCTCATGAGGGAAATAAGCAGCTGTTTGGCAATACGAACGATGGCACCCAGGGCCCTTTATGACCGCTGCTAGAGCGCGTCACTCACCAGCCCCCACCACATATAACTGAAGTTCTGGCGTGGCATCGGATGCATCAGCCTTTGAAACCAAGACCACTGGGCTTGCCCAAGGGCTGTTTGAGGGCTCAACTACCCCTAGCACTAACATCTTGGAGACCTCCTCCTTGATGCAAGCCTTTACCCTGTCAGCCACTTTGTAAATTGTGTGCATCACAGGAGGACTGTCCCCAGTGTCAACATCATGGACACACCACTGAGTGAAACCAGGGGTCAGGGAGAAAGAGAGAAGCAACTTGTCCCAACAGTTGGCAGCAGTCACTCTGCAGTTTATTAGTCAGGGCGGGAGAGAGGATTACACAGACCACTGACTAATCATATTCCTTAGCAGACAGGAGGTCAGGAAGATGCTCAGTCTTCTCCTTCATTCCTGCATTTGTCACTAAGAGCATGTCCACTTTGGACCTCTCCAAGGGGGGCTTAAGACGGTTCACATGCAGGACCTGCAAAGGGTTCCTTGGAGACTGTAAGTCCACCAGATAGGTGACTTCACTCTTGTGCTCCACCAACTCAAATGGCCCAGTCCACATATCGTGGAGCATACAAAGCTCTACTGGAGCCATGACCCTCACTATCTGCCCAGGCTAAAACTCGATCAGAGTGGAATTCTGATCATGCCACTGTTTCATGTCTTCCTGTCTGGCTTCCAGATTTGCCTGAGTGAGTTGCATGAAGTGCTTAGTCGGGTTCCTGAAGGCCAGCATGCAGCTATATACAATGTGAAGAGGTTTACTGGGACCTTTCTCCCAGCCTTATTTGACCAAATTCAGAGGCCCTCTTAAGGAAAGTTCAAAGGGACTGAACCCTAAGGACTTTTGCAATACCTCCCTGTAACTTGCATAGCACAAGGGCGTCCCACTTACGCCTCATGTATTCACCAAGTCCCATAATCATGCCCTTCAGAGTCTCGTGGAATCTCTCAACCAGCCCATTACCTTGGGGGTAGTAAGGAGTGGGTAACACTGCACTCCTACCACAGGGACTTAATATACTTGGATATGAAGTTGGTACCCCGGTCAGACACCACCTCTCTGGGGAATCCCGCTCAGGAGAAGATCTCCATCAATGCATGACCCACCACAGAGGCCATCACAGTCCAGAGAGGGATGGGCTCCAGATACTGGGTAACATTATCCACTTATACCAGAATGAACCTGTTGCCTATAGCTGTCTTGGGATCCAGAGGCCACATAATGTCAATACCCATCCTCTCATTGGGGGAAGTGACTACAGGAAAAGGCTGAAGAGGAGCCTTGCACATCCTCCCACTCTTACCACTTGTCTGGCAAGTCTGGCAAGACCTACAATGAGTGTCAGAGTGCTTGCGCATTTGGGGCCAGCAAAAGTGGGTGACAAGACTTTCAAAGGTCTTGTGTTGCCCCAAATGTCCTGTCAAAGGCATATCATGAGCAAGACCCAGTAGGAAGGCTCTGAAGCCCTGGGGTACCACCAGCACACATGCTGACCCAGGCTCAGCAATATTAGGCTCACTAAAAAGGAGACCATTCTCTCAGTAAATCTAATGTGATCTAGACTGATCACCTGCTGCCTGGTTTGCAGACTGCTGCCGCAAACCAACAATAGAAGGGTATTTCTGCTGCTCCTGGCAGAATTCCTCTCTGTTGGGAACCCCTTCCTGCTGCCAAAGCGTCAGCTCAGGCAAGTCACCCAATTCTGCCACTTGCTCCCCTTTAGGCTCCAAGGCATCCCCCTCAATGTTTGCCTCCTCCTGGACCATGGGAACTTCAGGGGGCTGGCTTCCAGCACCCCCTGCCTCTTCTCTTTCTGGCAGGCACCTGGGCCACTGTTTCAGGCTCCAGGTCCTCTTGATTGCCTTTACAGGTTGCCTTAGACTGAGTGGTCATACACGCCAACTCGGGTAGACCCTACATCTCCAAATGAGACTACAACTATAACATGCCCTGGGGCTCTTCTGAGGAGGCTTACCTGTAGGGCTCCATGGCTTCTTTTCAGTAGGAGGCTGGAAACCTTTCCCTTGGTTCCCTTGGGATATACTTTGGGGCCCTTTTTGGAACTCCTTCTGCTTACCCTTGAGCCCAAACTCTTCTTCTAGGGACCATCCCCACCTTTGGCAGAGTCTCCCACATGACCTTTTTGGACCCTGATGCTGACACCGTGGACCCCCTCCACAACAAGCTTCTTTGGGCAATCTGCTTACTGTTAATCTAGTGCTGGCGTAGCTCTGGAAAACAATGATCGTGCATCCATCCAGTGCTCTGCATAAATAGGACACATACTCTACCCAAGTGCTTGACTCCAGCTTTTTACAAGCCCTCAATATCTGCCTGTACAATTCTGGGGTCAAACCATACCTTGCTATCCAGGCTTTCATCATAGAAGCATAAGACATCTGATCTTCAGTGGGCAATGCTAGCAACGTGATCCTCCTTTCAGCGACAAAGCGATTCCACAACCCTGTTCCCCACTCTCTCCCAGAGACTCTTTAAGAACCTATTGCTACCTTATAGGCCTTGAACCACTGACCAATGCATTCCTGCTTTGTTAAACCCTTAATCACCTCCTTGGGAATGTATACCCTCCCTTCTCCAGGCATTGCCAGGCACTGATGGTGTACTGCTACCATGGGGATTGGACTCCATACGTTTTGCTTTCAGGTCCATCTCCCTCAAATTCTTTCATGCTCTAAAAGCATCTTCTTTTCCTCCATGACCAATCTTTGCTTCTCTAACTCCAATTTCTTACTCTCCATGTCACTCTCCTTCCCCAGCCTGAGCTTAACAAGCTCCCCCTGCAGCCTATTTTTGTCTCTGTCCTCCAACTCCTTTGGAGATAGACCTCTTGAAGAGGTAGCCCCCATGGCAGATTCAACAGCCTCTTCTGCTGCCCATACAAATTCTCTGCCTCCTCCAGAGGCTCCTCATTCTACCCACTGGCATTTCTGGATTCCAACCAGGCAAGCAGCACCTTTTGGTATTCCTTCTTTCTGGTGAAGCACCTCACAGAGATTTTAAATTTCTTGCAGATGGCTTTTAGTTGAGACACAGTGAAGGTTTCCACCCTATCCTCTTCAAATTTGATATCAATAGATGCAGTGAATACTGCCTTGGTCATGATGAAAAATTGGCAGTTCTCACATTTCAGAAAATCCAAAGAGAAAAGTTCAGTAATCGTATGTGGTTGCGTATTGGTCTGCTAGTGCTATACACCAATCACTGTATGTAAGGCACAAATGCAAATCCAGATCCTTACCGCTGACCAACGTTAAAAATGGGGGTCTCTAGTTGGCAATGGTTTGCACCATTGTCCAAGTAGGGACCCTTCTTCTTAGTCTGGGTAAAGGGGATACACTTCTAAAATAACCCCTGCTCACCCCCTTGATAGCTGGGCACGATCAGAGAGGCTTATCTCAGAGGCAGTATGCAAAGCACTACAAATGGACACCACAACAGTTTAGACAAATTAAGCATAAATTTTTCTAAATCTAGAAGACCAAAAATTACAAAACTCCAACATAAAATACTGTAAAAATAGTTACTGAGCAAAATAATCTTTAAAATTCAGGAATATCGTGAAAACACAGTTCCTCCGACTCAGTAGCTACGTTTGGGGCTACTGCCATACTGAACACGACACAGTCTAACAATTCCAGCCAACAGCGTTCGTTCGGGTCAGCTAAAGTGTCAACAGACATGTAGACAGTAACTTTTTTGTTAGGGGCAACGCGCATATGCGAGTCACTCCAGGAAACCGTCACAGTTGTGATGTGAGATGAAAGCGTTGCAGTGTGCTGTGTCCTCTGGCTCAGTGCAGGCAGTGGCTCAGTGACGGAGTGGTGAGATCAAGGTTGCATTGCAGGGTGAGACAGTACTCGATGTGGTGCTGGCAGGCCACAGTGCAGTGATGGAGGCAGTTGATGTGTGAGTTGGGCAGCATCGGAGTCAGTTACGTCTGTGCAGCATGTAGCAAAGCCGTGCAGCGTGCGGTGCTCACAGGACGCGGTGCAAGCAGTGGCCGTTGACTGAATTGCGAAGCAAACACAACAGGTGATGGACCGAATGTGGATCAATGTCACACACTCACCCCAGTCCAAAGAACTGGGCCCAAATCCATCGTTTTTTTGCTCTCCACACCACCCTGGGTTAGACAATGGCAATATGCAAATCAGCTCTGACCCTGTGCCCCATGGGAACAGTCCAGTCCGAACTACAAAAGCCATGTCCTTCCCAGAACGGAATCAAGCATCCGAGGACCGGACCGGTTTCGAGGTAACACCTCTCATCAGCCCGGCTAGCTTGACTCCAGTGGTGT
Organism: Lissotriton vulgaris; assembly: GCF_964263255.1. Classification (NCBI taxonomy): domain Eukaryota; kingdom Metazoa; phylum Chordata; class Amphibia; order Caudata; family Salamandridae; genus Lissotriton; species Lissotriton vulgaris. Next base: position 439,512,214 of record NC_141691.1, on the reverse strand, counting down.
GGAGTGCCTGGGACCCACGTCTGGGCATCCCCAGCGCACTTAGGGCGGAATATGCAAACACAACAGGTGATGGACCGAATGTGGATCAATGTCACACACTCACCCCAGTCCAAAGATCTGGGCCCAAATCCATCGTTTTTTTGCACTCCACACCACCCTGGGTTAGACAATGGCAATATGCAAATCAGCTCTGACCCTGTGCCCCATGGGAACAGTCCAGTCCGAACTACAAAAGCCATGTCCTTCCCAGAACGGAATCAAGCATCCGAGGACCGGACCGGTTTCGAGGTAACACCTCTCATCAGCCCGGCTAGCTTGACTCCAGTGGTGTGGAGTGCCTGGGACCCACGTCTGGGCATCCCCAGCGCACTTAGGGCGGAATATGCAAACACAACAGGTGATGGACCGAATGTGGATCAATGTCACACACTCACCCCAGTCCAAAGATCTGGGCCCAAATCCATCGTTTTTTTGCACTCCACACCACCCTGGGTTAGACAATGGCAATATGCAAATCAGCTCTGACCCTGTGCCCCATGGGAACAGTCCAGTCCGAACTACAAAAGCCATGTCCTTCCCAGAACGGAATCAAGCATCCGAGGACCGGACCGGTTTCGAGGTAACACCTCTCATCAGCCCGGCTAGCTTGACTCCAGTGGTGTGGAGTGCCTGGGACCCACGTCTGGGCATCCCCAGCGCACTTAGGGCGGAATATGCAAACACAACAGGTGATGGACCGAATGTGGATCAATGTCACACACTCACCCCAGTCCAAAGATCTGGGCCCAAATCCATCGTTTTTTTGCACTCCACACCACCCTGGGTTAGACAATGGCAATATGCAAATCAGCTCTGACCCTGTGCCCCATGGGAACAGTCCAGTCCGAACTACAAAAGCCATGTCCTTCCCAGAACGGAATCAAGCATCCGAGGACCGGACCGGTTTCGAGGTAACACCTCTCATCAGCCCGGCTAGCTTGACTCCAGTGGTGTGGAGTGCCTGGGACCCACGTCTGGGCATCCCCAGCGCACTTAGGGCGGAATATGCAAACACAACAGGTGATGGACCGAATGTGGATCAATGTCACACACTCACCCCAGTCCAAAGATCTGGGCCCAAATCCATCGTTTTTTTGCACTCCACACCACCCTAGGTTAGACAATGGCAATATGCAAATCAGCTCTGACCCTGTGCCCCATGGGAACAGTCCAGTCCGAACTACAAAAGCCATGTCCTTCCCAGAAAGGAATCAAGCATCCGAGGACCGAACCGGTTTCGAGGTAACACCTCTCATCAGCCCGGCTAGCTTGACTCCAGTGGTGTGGAGTGCCTGGGACCCACGTCTGGGCATCCCCAGCGCACTTAGGGCGGAATATGCAAACACAACAGGTGATGGACCGAATGTGGATCAATGTCACACACTCACCCCAGTCCAAAGATCTGGGCCCAAATCCATCGTTTTTTTGCACTACACACCACCCTGGGTTAGACAATGGCAATATGCAAATCAGCTCTGACCCTGTGCCCCATGGGAACAGTCCAGTCCGAACTACAAAAGCCATGTCCTTCCCAGTTTTTTGTAATTTTCTCCCTAAGTGTACTGGGGTAGCTCAGACGTGGGTCCCAGAGCCTCCACACCACTGGAGTCAAGCTAGCCGGTCTGATGAGAGGTGTTACCTCGAAACCGGTCCGGTCCTCGGATGCTTGATTCCGGTCTGGGAAAGATATGGCTGTTGTAGTTCGGACTGGACTGTTCCCATGGGGCACAGGGTCAGAGCTGATTTGCATAAAGCCATTATCTGACCCAGGGTGGTGTGGAGTGCAAAAAACGATGGATTTAGGCCCAGATCATTGTACTGGGGTGAATGTAAGACATTGATCTACATTCTGTCCATCAAATTGTTTTTTGTAATTTTCTCCCTAAGTGTACTGGGGTAGCTCAGACGTGGGTCCCGGAGCCTCCACACCACTGGAGTCAAGCTAGCCGGGCTGATGAGAGGTGTTACCTCGAAACCGGTCCGGTCCTCGGATGCTTGATTCCGGTCTGGGAAAGATATGGCTGTTGTAGTTCGGACTGGACTGTTCCATGGGGCACAGGGTCAGAGCTGATTTGCATAAAGCCATTATCTGCCCCAGGGTGGTGTGGAGTGCAAAAAACGATGGATTTAGGCCCAGATCCTTGCACTGGGGTGAATGTAAGACATTGATCTACATTCTGTCCATCAAATTGTTTTTTGTAATTTTCTCCCTAAGTGTACTGGGGTAGCTCAGACGTGGGTCCCAGAGCCTCCACACCACTGGAGTCAAGCTAGCCGGGCTGATGAGAGGTGTTACCTCGAAACCGGTCTGGTCCTCGGATGCTTGATTCCGGTCTGGGAAAGATATGGCTGTTGTAGTTCGGACTGGACTGTTCCCATGGGGCACAGGGTCAGAGCTGATTTGCATAAAGCCATTATCTGACCCAGGGTGGTGTGGAGTGCAAAAAACGATGGATTTAGGCCCAAATCCTTGTACTGGGGTGAATGTAAGACATTGATCTACATTCTGTCCATCAAATTGTTTTTTGTAATTTTCTCCCTAAGTGTACTGGGGTAGCTCAGACGTGGGTCCCAGAGCCTCCACACCACTGGAGTCAAGCTAGCCGGGCTGATGAGAGGTGTTACCTCGAAACCGGTCCGGTCCTCGGATGCTTGATTCCGGTCTGGGAAAGATATGGCTGTTGTAGTTTGGACTGGACTGTTCCCATGGGGCACAGGGTCAGAGCTGATTTGCATAAAGCCATTATCTGACCCAGGGTGGTGTGGAGTGCAAAAAACGATGGATTTAGGCCCAGATCCTTGTACTGGGGTGAATGTAAGACATTGATCTACATTCTGTCCATCAAATTGTTTTTTGTAATTTTCTCCCTAAGTGTACTGGGGTAGCTCAGACGTGGGTCCCAGAGCCTCCACACCACTGGAGTCAAGCTAGCCGGGCTGATGAGAGGTGTTACCTCGAAACCGGTCCGGTCCTCGGATGCTTGATTCCGGTCTGGGAAAGATATGGCTGTTGTAGTTTGGACTGGACTGTTCCCATGGGGCACAGGGTCAGAGCTGATTTGCATAAAGCCATTATCTGACCCAGGGTGGTGTGGAGTGCAAAAAACGATGGATTTAGGCCCAGATCCTTGTACTGGGGTGAATGTAAGACATTGATCTACATTCTGTCCATCAAATTGTTTTTTGTAATTTTCTCCCTAAGTGTACTGGGGTAGCTCAGACGTGGGTCCCAGAGCCTCCACACCACTGGAGTCAAGCTAGCCGGGCTGATGAGAGGTGTTACCTCGAAACCGGTCCGGTCCTCGGATGCTTGATTCCGGTCTGGGAAAGATATGGCTGTTGTAGTTTGGACTGGACTGTTCCCATGGGGCACAGGGTCAGAGCTGATTTGCATAAAGCCATTATCTGACCCAGGGTGGTGTGGAGTGCAAAAAACGATGGATTTAGGCCCAGATCCTTGTACTGGGGTGAATGTAAGACATTGATCTACATTCTGTCCATCAAATTGTTTTTTGTAATTTTCTCCCTGAATTGCGAAGCAAGGCAGTAGTCTCTGAGGTGCCTTCAGAACACGAAGCCTGCGATGGACTCAGTGATGGCATCTGCTGTTTATTTCTTCTGTGGCAACTGTAACCAGCTGAACCAGAGAGGGTGCCAGAAGGATTGTGAGGTATTTTCTGTTCCTGAGACATCTTGAACAGAGGGTTAGCTCCACTTCAAGCCCTTGAAGATACTTTCTCAAGCAGGATGTACACACAGTTCCTCTCCTTAGCAGAAACAGCCACTGCAGGCCAACCCCAGACAGCACACAGCAAATGTGCAGTGCCCCTTCTCCAGTTTCCAGAGCTCCTCTCTGTGGCAGAGAAGCTCTTTGCCCAGCCAAAACTAGTTATGTGCTCTTTGGTGCAGCTTCCTGGCAGGAGGTGGAGACAGCATTGTCCTTGGCAGACCAGGCCGTTCAGATGTGAAAAGATAACCTTAAAATAGTGAAAAAACGATTTTGGATGAACAATGATGGGGGTGCACAACTTAAGAATTCCAGCAGACCACAGATATATGGAAAAAGTCACTTCTTTACTGTCCCAAAATTGTTTCAAGTTTTAAAACCAGTTGAATCAAAATCTCATCCAACGCGTTTCGCTCTCACACTGAGAGCTTCCTCAGGGCTGAAACCAAAGATAAATATACAAATATATAAATGACAGATAAAAACAACATGTATAGTAAAAGGACGATACTACAAATAAACATATAAAGGGCACAAGAACAACAAAAAACTCTTCAGAGTACTTCAAAATGGTAACATAATCCTGGATTGAATATTCATTAAAGAAACATGAGACACGCCAAAATACAAACATCGTTTACAGTCACACTAGACTGTGTGATGATATAAAGTGCACAACAACAAGAGTAACAGTGAGTTTCAGATAAATATTGTTATATAAAATGTAATCTTTTCATCTCTAAGAGGTCGGGACGCCTGCCAGGACTGTAGAGAAAAGGGGAAAAAAGAAAAAAAAAACTAGCAGGAGAATAGAACAAGAAAAAGTGGAGATGCAAACTAAACATTCAAACAGAGAGAGAAATGAAAAACAAAGACAGTCAAAATACAGGAAAGGTTATATGAGAGATAGCAGCTTACTCTACGACCCCCTAAAGTACATAAATGTTAACACTTTCTCACTTAACCGGAAACAGATCATGTCATGACCGGCTCCTTACCAAAAAAATATATCCGCATTCGGTCAGTTTCACAAAGCAACAATGTGTGAATCAGAATTGTAGTCACACTCCTAGGATGTGTAGTCAGTTGTACAGGAACCAGTAATAGTCCAGAGGATCCTATGTAGTATGACCAGTGAAAAAAGAAAATGACAAATAGGTCACCGAATAATCAAAAGCGGAAGTACAAATAACACATCTACAGAGTAATCTTCCTGCACCGCAACAGGCATGCCACTGGATCAGTTGACCGAACATGGTGCTGTTCTGACAGATTGCTTACCACACAAAGAAGTGTCCACAATCAGACACTATTTCAAAGAACAAAGGTGGATCGAAATCGCTAGCTGTATTGTGTAGATGATGGAATCAACGTTAGTGGTATATCCAAAGGGTCCTATAGAGATATAGTAAATAGAAAGGAAAAAATGGGATATCAATAATATCACCGGACAATGGTGAGAAATTACAAGCTCAGAAATAAAAACAATCACGGTAAGGGTGGGACTTAAATTTTAAAAATGGAGACAAGATCAAGTCATACAGGTTGCGGTGTACATTGCGAAATCTCAGTTGTAGTCACAATATTTCCACAATTCTAACAATTGAGAAGGGATTGGGTTGCCAATCATAATGAACAAGTAACCCCCTTCATCGGGGAAACGCCCCATTAAGCCCCCTGAAGAGTACAAAGAGAAATAACAAACCTAACGGAATAACACTGGAAAAGTATCCTGAGAGAGAGCTTGTAATAACAAGCACAAAATTCAATAACGGCACAGTGTTGGTCAACAGGTGCGAATACCTGGTCAAAATTCAAAAGAAGGAAAAAAGGGGGGTCTGGTTAAACCCAAGATAATAGGAACCAGGGTGCATTAAAAAATGACTCGTAAGGCTCAAAGGAACCAATATTGCCAGAATTTGCAGATTTTTAATTTGAAAAAACCCAGAACATAGGGTGCAGATGAAAACAGTAAACAGATTAGAAGGTACCTGTATAATATGGAGTCGGCATCCTATATATTGCGTTGTCCATCACCCTGAGCCCATTCCCACAATTCTAAAGAGTGAGAAGAGGGTGACCATTCAGTAAGACAAATATCCACCCTCCTCTGTGAACCGCCCAAATACAACCCGCGATTGGTGCAAAACAAGTTGACATACCTAACGTAATATAGCGGAATTAGGTCCAAATAGAAGACTTGTAATAACAAACAAAGTATCCGGTATCCTCACAATGTAGATCAACAGGTGGAAATAACTGGGAGAGCGTAAGAGGGGAAAAAAAGAGAAAAGGGAAAAGAGCGTTCTAGTTTAACCCAACATAGTTCAAAACAATTGTGCATTTAATGTCTGCCTCCTTGGGTTCAAAGGCACAACTACTGCTGCAATTTACACATTTTTACTTTGAAAGTACACAGGTAAAGGAGTGCCGTTACACAAAATCAGCGATTTGGAGTACACCTGTGTATAATGGAGACGGCATATATTATATCGCATTATCCATAACACCAACCCCTGTAAAAACCAAAGGGAATCCATGAGCAGGTTTAAAACATATATATATATAAATGTCGGATAGATAACTCCCCCATCTAAGTGGATTACGAGACAAACTAACAGTATTGCACAGACTTGGACTACAAGTCCCAGCATCCACCTTAGGAATGCTAGTTACAACGTAATATAATTGACAAGGTAAACCCCCAACAGGGACATAAGCTCACCCAGGCCGCCAAACAAGTTAAACATTTGCTCAAATGCAATGTAGGTGGATTAGGATGTTAATGAGTACGCCCTGACTATAGGAAATGAAGGGAATAAGAAAGTCATTTGCGAGATGCCTCCCATATTACTCTTGTAGGAGTACCTTGGTTATGAGCGAGCCATATAGAAGTCTTAGGCCAAAACACTTACAAGAATTGTTTCTATAGATACGCCCGGACAGCGGCATTGTGATAAAGACACCGCCCCATGCATTGTAGATGGCAAGTCGTAAAACCTGCTAAGTCTTTCCCCATAGACCTCAAATATCTGTATAGTGTGGCGTGTCCTGATGCTATCCTCCTGTGAGTGAAATAAGCTCCCAGGCCCTACCTATTTTAAATAGCAGGACCCAAGCTCATTGATTATAAATCATTTGTTGATGGTACCATTCTAATTTTAGGAATTGTGGCGTGTTCTAAGGTGATTTTACCCTGTGAAAAAAAACTATTTTCTCATGCTTTTCCCAAAGAGGTTTAGGAGGTGCTCCGGAAGCTAAAATGAGAGCATATTTTCTGTAAATTCACATTATCTTCCTCAGTCATTTGAGAATGACGTTTGACATTCCCAGTAAAACATGTACATCCAACAGGGGCATAGACTGTCAGTTGATTCCTTTGTGTTATACTGCATCTTCCCAGAGTGTTCTAAAGAACAACTGGAGCACTAACTCTCTTACCTAAGACAAAAGTATGGCATACTTGAAGCCCTCTTGATTGGATTAAACTGGTAACACTTGGGACTTGGGACAGTTTATTAGCCACAGATGTACTGAGAGACAGCAAAAAATGTTGGGCCATTGTTAATCAGTCTTTTTTTACCGAGGATGGGAAAACAGATATGGATTGTGTGATCGAAGACGAAAGATGGCTTCACCACTTTAAACAAATCTATGAAACCAAGGCTTCTATTTTTCCAGTTAGTGCCCCTGCTCCAAACAATATGAACATCGAATTTAACATCCTTGAGGTGGAAAGGGCGATTAAAAACACAAGTAAACGCAAGGCCCCTGGACCTGATGGGGTCCCTGCCGATCTTTACATTCAGTATCCGCAATTCTGGTCAAAAATACTAACAAATGTCTTTAATGCGATACCCTCGGCCGGCTTTCCATCCTCCTGGTCCACCTCTATTATTGTTCCTATTTTTAAGAAGGGGAACAGGGGGGATCCTGCCTGCTACAGGCCAATCTCCTTGTTGGACTCTGCTGTTAAAATCTTGGGCAGAGTCATCTTACAAAGACTTGGGGACTGGCTTGAGGAGAGTGGGGTTCTCTCTGACCTTCAGTATGGTTTTAGAGCACATAGGGGGACCATGGACCAATGCTTAAACCTTCACCTAATTATTAGTAAATACACCGTTGTGAAGGAGGGGCTTTTATATTTAGGTTTCATGGATTTATCTTCCGCTTTTGATTTGGTTAATCGCTCAAAACTATGGCTTATTTTGCGGGACTTGGGCTTATACACTACCTTGGTTAATTTTCTACACGATCTCCATCAGAACTTGTTTGCCTCTGTTAGGGTAACAAGGGAAGGCAGGTGTACTGAGAAATTCAGATCAGGGAGAGGGGTCAGACAAGGTTGCATCCTGGCTCCTCTCCTATTTACACTCTACATCAATTCCCTGGGTAAATCCCTGAATCTAGCTACCCTGGACGTCCCGCGTATGGGAGGGTCACCCATTCGGGTCCTCCTATACACGGACGACGCCGTCCTTCTAGCTCGCACAGGTATGGGCCTACAAAGACTGTTAGACCATTTCGGATCTTTTATGGAAGCCTTGGATTTAAAGATCAACACATCAAAATCCCATGTCATGGTAACTGGCTCACGCAGGAAAAGTTTAAAACCTTTAGATGCAACGAAACATCCATCTCTAGGGTACCTTTCTTTTGTTATTTAGGCGTCACCTTTGACGAAAGAGGAACCTGGGGTCCCCAGTTGAAACTGAAGGGCAATGGAGTTGCTAGATCTACTACAGCCCTCAGGAACTTTTCTAAAAGACTTGGTTCGAGACCCATGGAAGCCATGATTCGCATTTATAAATCCAAATGTCTAGCAATTGCATCCTATGGGGCAGATATATGGGGTTATGTTTCATCCCCAGGTATCCAAATTATAGAAAACAACTTCATACGAGCTCTGTTGTCACTCCGAAAGTCATCTCCTACATATTCAATCCATAGTGAAGTGGGCTTGGGTTACATCACCAATCTCCTAAAAATGTCCCCGCTGCTATGCTGGGTTAAAACTTGGATAAATGAGGAGATTACGTTGAATCACCGCATACTCAAAGATTGTATGGCCCTGGATAAAGCGGACAGCATACCCTGGTTGGCGTATGTTAGAGCGGCATGCGCGAGGCTAGGGCGTCCGGACATGTATTCTTCACCACAGGGCCTCAAGAAAGAGGATGTAGGGTGGGTCAAGTTGCATTTCCGAAATGTGTTGGAGACAGAGAGGGAAGAGGTTGAACTCAGTAAACCAATGGTGAGAACAATATATCAACTATCTATCTCCCCAGCCATGGAACCTTATTTAAAATTGTAACTAAACCATACCATTGTTTTCTTCTACTTAGGTTTAAGTTCAATCTTATTCATCTCGTGCTTGGAGCCTATACAAAGTGGGGGACTCCAGAAAATACCCCACCCTGTACCTGTGACAGTTTTTCTACACAGGACACGCTTCATTTTGTGATGTTTTGCGAACACTATTTGGTGCCCCGAAATTTTTTTTTTGTTTCCAATCTTGAAAGATCTAAACTTTGTTCAGGTGAGGCCTGCACTTTTACACCTGCAAATGCTTAACTCCGTGCAGGTCACATATGGCGTAGCTAGTTTTTTGGCAGCAGCAGCTCAATTAAATAAATTAAGACTTTCCCAGACAAATAACCATCTAGGTTGATATTCTGTCAACTACGTTCTGGGGAAACGTGCCAAGAATGCTGGGAAATGGCACCTTCTGTGATCCTATGCTGTTTAGTATTGATCCTCTGTATCTATCCCTTTTTAAATTCTTTTTTAAGAATGTATATAGGAACTGCAATCAGGTGTATATTTGTTTAATTGTAATTTTATCCTTGTATGTTGTATGGAACTACGTTCTGGGGAAACGTGCCAAGAATGCTGGGAAATGGCACCTTTTGTGATCCTATGCTGTTTAGTATTGATCCTCTGTATCTATCCCTTTTTAAATTCTTTTTTAAGAATGTATATAGGAACTGCAATCAGGTGTATATTTGTTTAATTGTAATTTTATCCTTGTATGTTGTATGGATTTTCTAAATAATGAACTGTGTATTGCTTTTATGGTTTTAACTAACCGAAATAAAGATATTTGACTGACTGACTAAAACATTTTATTCAAAAAGGTACAACATGAGGGGCTTCATTTTGCCATAGAAATTATGATTAGTGCTGCAGAAAGTAAAATTAGTGACTTCTCAAATACTCTTCTATTTCATAAAAAAATGCTGACATGCAGACTGAAGCATGCACTTTCAATGCCAGCAGCAGACTTCAAGTTAACACCCTGGTAAGCAGTAGTTTACTACAGTGATCTACTGAGCAACTAGAGTGCTATCATTCTGAAATTATGGCAAATGTGTGACACATCTGAATGACTTCTTGATGGAATCAAAGTAAAAAACTGAGAGTATTTCCTACTGAGGAGACTGCAGTAAATGGGGAAATCAGGAAACTTCATAAAAAATAAGTCTCCCATGATGGCCACCAAAGAAAAAAAGATTCCAAATGTAGCTCAAATATCACCCAGATGTGGCCAACGTATTGCCCAATGAGAGAAGTGTGCAGACTGGTCAGGTATTGGAGCGTTGCATCCTAGTTAGAACCCTTATTGTGTATTTTGCACAAAGTATTCGAGATTGACCTTGCGAAACATTGAACTTTACTATTCTGTTAACAGGAATTTGCTCTGAGCCGGGCTTTGTAAGACAAGGTTTTTACCTACTGACTTCAATTAATTCTCATTGTATTGTATTAAGAAAGAGGATTTACTGTTTTTATGTACACTTTTAGGATTTATGTTTCTAAATTAGATCAAATAAAGTTTATTGAATTGAACTTAAGTCTCCCAAGATGGCCACCAGAGAAAAAGGGGCCCAAATGTTGCACAAATATCACCCAGATGTAGCTCATGTGTAGCCCAATGACAGAAGTGTGGAAAACACTTTTTATTTTTTGTTTTTTGCAGTTTTATATAGTGCAGACTAGTCAGGTATTGGAGTGCTTTACATGAGCATTGATTAAATCACACAAGGACAAATTCATTGTGGTTGTAGGCATGGGGAGATTAAATGATTTGACCAGAATCACAGAATGTAGAACTGAAGCAGAAACTCCAACCTTGTTCCCCAGTTGCAAAGTCTGCAGCTCTGGAAATAACCCCACATCCTCTCCCCTAAGTGTAACATTTAATCAAGTGGTCAACTGGATAAAAAACATAAAAGTGCTTTGTAGCTATTTCAGAACTCTGAAACTAGGTCCTCGTTTTAGTTTTTTTGTTACTAACTATAAATTCTATGCAAATAAGACCCTCTCATTTCGATAATTTCTAAAGGAAATGCTTTAGGTAGTATGGTTTTGATTACATCAAGATGATATGAGGCGTGCCACATTTTTGTACTATAGAAAGTTAGCAATCTAGTTGTTCATTAGGATACTGTTGGGAGGCAGAGGTCAGGGGCATGGATTCGGAAAATTGAAGGCGGGCAGGAGGGTGGTGAGGCAACAGTTTGACCACACTGTGCAGGCAGGAAGGGCAGTGTCAGCACAACAGATTATGGCGGGCAATGGAAACAGGGACAGGGGCAACAAACTAACAATGCAGGACAGGCAAGAGGGTCTGTGGCAATATAAAAGACCATTGAGGGCAGAAGGAAGAGGCAGTGGTAGTACAAACATACATGCCAACAGACCTGATTTAGGCAGGAAACACCCAATGTTTTTAAGCACAAAAGGGATTTATTTTATCTCTCTTCTTTCTAAAATCTCCTCTTTCTCGATGTAAGTCAATGGAGAAAATCAATTCCCCTGTTTTATTTTTAAAATCTCCCTCTTACCAAGTTCCAAATGTTATAAAATATGGTGCATCAAAACATGGAAGGAGGAAGAATTGGGGAAGAGACATGGACTTTGATAACACAGGACAGGAGGGACAAGGACATGTGCACTAAACTGACCTTACCGGGCAGACATCAGGGTTTGAAGCAGCACAATACACCACACAGGGCATGTGGGACGGCAGTGCAGCACAATAAACCATGGAAAGCAATAGGGTGGGGGGGACAGGAACATGCACATGGGCAACAGAGAACAGAGGGGAAAGAGGCAATGGCAGCAAGCTGACAATACTAGAGACAGGAGAGAAAGCTGCAGAATAATGGACCATAAAGGGCAGGAGAAGGGATCAGCGCATGACAATGGAACAGACACGCCAGGAGGGAGGGAAAAGGGGTCTGCACATAGGAAATGGAGGGCAGGTGGCAATGGGCAGGGCAGGAGCAGCAAGCTGGCCATGGAGGACAGGCAGGATGGGCACTAGAAGCATAACACACCATGGAGGGCAACAGTGAGATTATGATGGCATACACACAGACCATGGAGGGAAGGTAGGAGGGGGTCAGGGACAGATAGCCAGCCACACAGGGAAGGTGGGTGGGGTTGTGGCAGCACAGAAGATCATGGATGGCAAGTGGGATGGTTTGTGACAGCACACTGGCTATGATGGGCAAGAAGGAGGGGGCAGGGGAATGAACAAAGAACCATGAATAATAGAAATGAGGGATAGGAGCTGGGCACAGGCAAGAGAGTTCAGGGGAAGGGGCCTCACAACTGACCATGCAGGGCAGGCAGGAGGAGAAGTTGCAGCACAACAGACCAGGGAGGACAGAAGGGTGTTACAGTAAAATGGACCATGGAGGACAGGAAGAAGGGAATAGGGGCATGGAATGTGGACATGCAGGGTGGAGGTAGCAGGGACACATTACAGTCAAGGATACAAGGTTTAACACCTGACTAATAGAGTCAAGTTGAAACATTGAAACTTCCTCACTTGGATGTTTAGCACTTTGGATTTCACTAAGAGACATTCAGGTACATGCATCAAAGGATTTTGCGATCACAAACGGTGCGAATCGCAAAAATCGGCCGTTTGCGATCGCAAAATCTGCTTTTGGAATGCATGAAGGGTGAAGGCCCTTGCAATATGAGAATTTTCAAATATTTGCGAATTCTCAAATTGGGATTGCATTTAAGGAATCATATTTTGCAATTCCTTAAATGCAATGCATGAAATTTAAAAAAATGTGAATTCGCAATTAGGGGGAGCAAATTACCAAGAGGGTGAACCTCACGGTAATTTGCGAAAACTTTGATAAATGCACTTTTGTGCATTTTTCAAAGTTTCATGTTGTGCACACACATGACCTAAGGGCATGTGTGTGCACAACATATGTGCACAGATTGATTTCAGGGGTGCAACAGGGTGTCCTTTGGACACCCCTGCACCCTTGAAATCGCATTCTCAATTTGCGATTCGCTAATTGCTAATCGCAAATTGAGAATGTCTTTCCATTCATTCCTATGGGCCTCTAGGCCCATAGCAATGAATGGGGAGGAATTCCTTAATTGTGACACGCAATTTGCGAGTCGCAATTAAGGAATATTAAGAAATCGCAATTTATTTAGCGATTTCTTGATGCATTGCATTTTGCAATTCCTTAATTGCGATTCCTTATTTTTCGCAATTAAGGAATCGCAAAAAGCAATATTGATGCATGTACCTGTAAGTATACAAACATATACTTTCTCTATCCTTAACTGTTTTGAATTATTTTTCCTCCATGGACTTTCTACAGTGTCTTCTTGCATGGCTCTGCAAATATTTCACTGTCTAGCACTGAGCCATCTGCACTATTATTGTATTTAATACATTTTACACCGGAAAGAGAGGCAGTAACCAAACATGTATATATAAACAAAAAGTCCAAGACATACCTAGTAGATCCTTTTCATATGTGTTAAATCTTTTAATTCAGGTTCTTCATCCAAAAAGATGCAGTGCAGCGTTTCACCTTAACAAATACTGCCTCAGGAATGCAAACATATAAAAGACTTGCATGTTAGAAATCATGTATACAAAAACACCATCACATATAAACATTTAAAAACACATGCATCTTGAACATTAACCCGTTCCGTGCTCCCGTTCGCCAACGGCCGACGGGAGCATTCCCTCCCTGGTGCTGCGAACAGCATATGGCCGTCGCAGCCCCACCCACTCTTTAGAAAGCCTGCCCCGCTGCGGAATTGCCGCCGCGGTTAAGGCATTAGAAACCACCATCTAGGCCAATTCCTTAGACCTTATCAAGAAGTCCTAGTCGAACCTCTTCCAATAGGGTACATACATTTAATTCAACAACAAACATACACATCAGTCTCCAAACGATATTTGCAATATAGTATTTTTGATCTAGAGACATATGCATACACGTTCAGATCAAATCAGAACAAAGTTCTACTAAAAAAAACGAATCATGTAGTAAATTTTTTCTTAAAAGGTGACAATTGGTCCATCCTCCCCAAGAAGGTATCTGACAAATGGTGAAGAAAAATTCCCAAAGAAATCTACCAACCCACCCTAATAGTGAATAAAGGATATATCAACAGTGCAACATCAAAACACCATAACCCCTAAAATTCCACATCAAAACAAAAGGCAGAAAACAACACATAAGCAACAAAGGGCCCGGTGTACGACCTGCCAAATAGCGCCTCGCAATTTGCATCGCATTTGTGACTCGCAATTTGCGAGGCGCTATTTGGCATGTACAACAGTGTGTTTAACACTGTTTGCGATTCCCTATGGGATCGCAAATTGCAAGGCTCATAAATATTAATGAGTCTCTCGCAATTTGCAAACACATTGGTTAAGACTGGTCCTCCCAGGGATGGAGAACTGCTGTGCTCAGCATGTCTGGGACTGTTTTTAAATAAAGCAGCTTTTTTTTTTTAAATGCAGCCCATTTTTCGTAAAGGAAAATGGCATGCATTTAAAAAAAAAAGCAAAAATGAAACTTTTCATTTCATTTTTTAAGGGCAGGCATCAGTCCCTGGGACCGCTCCCTGCCCTTAAAAAATATTATTGCATGCATTTGCAAAGGGGAACGGGTGCTCTGGGGACCACTTCCCATTTGCGAATGCATTACCACCTACTTGAAGTAGGTGGTAATTTGCAAGTGTTTTGCAACCGCTATTGCGGTTGCAAAACATTGGTACATAGCTTTGCGATCTCTATTAGGAAGGAAATGCCCCTTCCTAATAGCGAGTCGCAAAACAGTATTTTGAAAGTCGCTATTTATTTGCGAGTCGCAAAATACTATTTGTGCATGGACCCATGCAATTTAGCATGCGCAAACGGGTCTAGGACCCATTTGTGCACGCTTAAAAGTGGCGTACATCTGGCTCAAAGTGTTGAATAAAGCAGGACACCTGCCTCACATTTCACTAAAATGCAGGGTGACCATAAACTCCTAAAAGGGAAAACCTCAAGTGAGGTTTCATCCATCCACTTGTATCTTCTTCAAATTCACAATGTATGATCAAGAAATCAATGGTCCATTCTAGTACAAAAATAAAAATCATGATTTAAAACGATGGCCGTTTAGAGTACATATCAAAGCCAATTCCATTAGTCCTGCTGTTTAAAGTGCCCAAAAATCAGAAATTGGGAGCAGGCGCTCTATATACAAAAAATGCCATGTCCAGGTTCATTTTCTCTAAAGTGCCCCAAATTGCAAGCAATACACACACAGTGCCTTAAGGCAGAATTCAAAGCTGACTCCCAACGACAATCTTAACCCTTGGACGGTCAGACGATGTATTCATTCAAAGTTGTACGATTGGCCCGAGGGGTAAGAAGAAGCAAAAAGAGATCAAAGGCATGCAGATTTTCAGCATCACTTGTGCAGCCAGGGCAAACCCCTTTGCGATGGCCACATTACAGTCAACCCCCCTAAATTACCCACCTCTACATTTTAAGAATCAAAAGCAGTTCCAAGTGCCTCCAGATAAACATCATAGTCTGTTACATGCCTTTCCCTTATTTTAAATTGTGTGCAGACCCGACTCACTAATGTGGTAAGTGTTGTACTTCATTTATATTCAATTAGGTTGCATTGAGGAGATCCTTGCCAATAGTGTAGCTCCTAGTGAGGTTGGGAGGCGCCTTGCTACAAGGCTTAAGTGGTTTTATATACCAGCTATCGTTGTGTATGTATGGACAACAAACACATAGTCAGATTCCCCATATGTTCTAAGTGTAAACACGGTCAATAAGGTCAATACAGGTCCAAAAAAAGGTTCAAAATGCATGTCCCAACCATCATGAAAACTTGAATTACCCGACCCAAGCATTAAACTGCCGATTGAAACCGGGGCAGACAAGTCAGCTCCAACAGTGCACTTGTCCAAAAGTGAGTACTCCCCCACAGGAAATACATGCAGTGAGTTCCCCTACCTCTACCAGTGTCTGGTGCTGACATAGTAAAGCCATTCACTACTCCCCTTGCGAGATTGCATGCAGTTAGAACCCGGCCCAGACCCCGACATGGTACAGACCCACATACAAGGACTCCACTGCAGAGTTTTATGTGGTGAACTTCCCTGCTTCCACTAGTGTCCAGACATAAATCCAGAAAAAACAAGCACTCCTACTCCGCAAGTTAACATGCGGTGAGTGTCTCTGTCTTCACCGGTGCATGTATTTGCATTTAAATCAATCATTCACTAAGACACAACCTTCCCACAAATATTCCTCCATTAGCCTACACCTCCATTTGAAGTTTGAAATATGTTGCATGCTAAGAATGTGTGGAAAAAAGTGTCCTGCATTGAATGAATTAAAATATGTACCTCAAGAGAGTATGGGGCAAGTGTGCTATTATACTATTCATTTCATATTTAATTTTGTAATTCATTATTTCATATTTATATTAAACATTTCATATTTAATTTAGTAATTATTTAATGTCATATTTATTCACAACCACAGGTTTTATATTAAATGATTGGAGCACATTCCCAACACTCACTCGTCGTGATACCCAATATTTTCCTCGTACGGCACACAATATCGGCTATGTACAACAAACATGGTGCCTTCTAGCTGATGGCCCAGTGTGCTGGGGCCTTATATGAGACAGAAAGCACTAGCCACATTTTGCAGTACAATGTAGTACGGTCCTGGAGATGTACTCAATTATATAGTCTAACTTTTGCTCAATTACGAAGCCAAGAATTACTGGTGAGACCAGTATGGACTAGTCAAGATTGTTTTTGTTAATTCCAGACCAGTTGGGGGTAAGTGGGTTCCGAGCGGACGCTGATCGTCTCGGCTCCCGGTCCACGAGATGCTCTGACCCGGCCCTGGGCAGATACAGCCCTTCACTTCGACCGCTCTTTTTTCCAGCACGAAGCGTAGCGAGTGGGGCAGGTGCGGAGAAGCAGCGATTGCTCCGAGGTTGGCAGACAGGCTCGATCTCCCGAGGTGAAGGAGGAGAGGGCGGAGGCGCTCAAGATGGCAGGCGGCACTGCGCCGTGGACTCCGCTGACTGCAGCCGCCGCTGGGAGGTAGGATTTCGTCCTGCGCTACCCCGGCTTGTAGAGACTCTCGCCGCAGCAGCTGGCATAATTTCCACCAGCTTCACTTCGGTGGAGACCCCCACAGAGGGAATCCTCCCAGCGCCTGCCTGACTCTAAGATGGCGGCCGGCAGCGACTTTTGGATGGCGATCCCCGCTTCTACTGACTCGCCCCAACTTCTTCCCTGCTTCCTGCTAATCCTGTGGCCCTCTCTTGGACTTTTGGCCTGCCTCCCGACCTGCTGCCAGTTTGGGGCCACTGCCAGTGCCGGAATGCCCTGTGGCCCTGCAACTCGGGCCGGATCTCCAGACCACTCACCCCTCCCCCCCCCCACATGGCACCAGTGTTCTGAATGGGCCGCTGCTCCCGGAGTCCACACTGCTTGCGGGTGAATCCACACACATCCCACCGGCAGCCGTGCAGCGCCCCATGGCCAACGCGTGACCGTACCAACAGCGTCAACATGGCCCTCACCACCTGGCACACTCTCCCCCCCACCGAGACGGCTGACTGCAAGCTCTCCAAGATGGTGACGCGCCTGCGGCTGGCCTCCAGCTTCCTCTCCCACCTTCACTCCTGGACTTCCTGACTTTTTGTTTTGTCCTGACCATCACTTTGCTGCTGTTTTCGGACAGTTTCGCTGGACTCTAGCCCTCCTCCCATTCCCTCGTCCGTTAACCCTTTTTCCCGTGGATGATCCTCAAATGTTCCCTGCCTTTTCTGCTTTCCCTTCTCTCCATACCCTTGCATCCCTCCCACCCTCCCTTTGTTCTCTGACTGCATCCACACTTATGGAACTCTGCTCTTTGACTTATTGTAATAACTCTAATCAATGGTATTTGCTTTAGACCTTGCACCATATACCTTGCCTATGTGACTCTTAGAGTATATCCACTCTTATCCCCTCCCTATGTATATAGAGATAACTCTAATCACTAGTGTATGCAGTAGACCTTTGTACTCTCTACCATTCCTATGTGTCCATTAGAGTATATCCGGTCTTATCCCTTCCTATGTATTTAGAGATAACTCTAATGACTAGTCTCCTATGTGACTTTTAGAGTATATCCATGTGTATCCCTTCCCTATGTATATAGAGATAACTCTAATCACTAGGACATGCAGTAGTCCGCTTTGCTCTCTTCCATTCCTATGTGACTTTTAGAGTATATCCAGTCTTACCCCTTCCCTATGTATATAGAGATAACTCTAATCACTAGTTTATGCAGGAGTCCGCTGTGCTCTCTACCATTCCTCTGTGACTCTTAGAGTATATCCATGTGTATCCCCTCCCTAAGTAGATAGAGATATCTCTAGTATATGCCTAGAGTTTATCCATTTGTATCTCCTCCTTGTGTGATTTTATCTCTTGTACATTTGCAATTTTTTCTGTTTGTACCTTTTTTTATATTTTTTATAACGCATGTAATCCTAAGTCCGTTTGTTTTCAACTGGTTCTTATGTAAGTCAAAAATTTGCAAATCTGTTTTTCCGATTGTAACCATCAGTCCTTATGGTTGAAACTGGGTCCTATGTAAAGAGCTCTGACACCTTCGGGTAAAGTTCGCGCTATATAAAATCGCATAAATAAATAAATACATAAATAAATAGAACTGAAGAAAGCTGAATGTCAGGAAGGAAATATGTTGGGAGCTTTCTCTTCATTTACTAACTACAACTTGTTTCAGGGGAATAGGCTTAGGAAGCAATATGTGCAG
The DNA here is from genome assembly GCF_964263255.1 of Lissotriton vulgaris. Lineage (NCBI taxonomy): Eukaryota > Metazoa > Chordata > Amphibia > Caudata > Salamandridae > Lissotriton > Lissotriton vulgaris. The sequence goes on along the minus strand of NC_141691.1, from coordinate 439,493,303 downwards.
ACTAGCATGCTCCCCATTAACTGTTGTACGATTCCTGCTATTTCTGTAAGACTGTGCAATTGGGCAACATAAGCGTCAAAACTATGTGGGACTTAGTCGATGCATACCATCGGAACATGTTGACTGAATTCTGGGCTAGCTCACAGTGCACCATTTTGACCTCTAAAACTTACAAGGTACCAGATGTTGTCTGCAAACTCAGAACATGATAACCTGTTTTCCTTAAGGAAATCGTAAAAGCAGATCTCACCCTTTTGTTAGTAACTCAGACATGCCCAAAGGGAGACACAAAAAGTAAAAAAATTGGCATTTCAAACATTTGTTGAAGCAATTGTATTCTTGTTTAAATTGTGTGTACTGCAATGATTAATAGAATGGAGCAAAACAATGCTACCAGCATTACAAAAATGGTGAGCAGAATGAATAATTCAACCGTTGTGCAACCAGAAAGGATTATATGAATAAATATAATTGTACTCCTACCTAATGCTGCCTATCCTATAAAGCATATGATGTGCTGGTCTGTCAGAATACATTGGAGTGCTTTAACTCCTTTTTACGTGCAGGTGTATGTCATCTGGTATCCTGTCTTGGTAGAACAGGCCACTGTCCTTCCCAGGATAGTGATATGATTCACCAGGGCTAGAATTCCGGCATGGGGCGACCTCAACAACCTATGGAAATGCTCCTCTGTCAAAATAAAGGCTTGTTCCACTATATATAATGTACTGGACCTAGTTGTTCTGTGCCTGGTCTCCGGTACAGCTGTCATTGTTGATTCTACCCACCCAGAGCACTCACCAAACAGAAAAAAACAACATTTTGCGCAATATAACTTTTTCTTGTACAAAATGTTCCGAAGCCTGACAATGTGCCTACGAAGAAGTGTAAGTGTTAGCAAACAATTTTATGAGAACATTATCCCATACGGGTATGCAAGCAAATGTGTGTTAAATGTCATTGATTAAAAAGATGTCAACTTTGAACATGAGCATGTAAAATATGAGTGCTTGTGCCTGGGCCTATGTAGCCTCACAACAGAACTAAGGCAGTCTGATGCGGGAGGGCGATTAACTTGTGCAGCACTCTCCCAGTCTTCATGTCCCCAACATGTACCCAGCATACATAGGGAGCCTCCATACAAAGAAGGCAAGATATGACAGTTGATTAATCTGGCCAGTCAATAGCCAATGTCTTCACAGCAATACAGTTTAAAAGTCTTGTTCTCATGCAGTGTTCATCTGTTGCTACTAGGACCTTTCACTATATAACCTGGGCCAGTAGCCAATCTCATTCAGAATAGTTACCATTTGGGCATCCCCCAGTTATAAGAGCCCATCCAAATGAAAACTAAGAGGAATTCAGCGCTTAATTTGAGCCATTGGTTTCCGCCGGTGCTCAGCACTGGCATTTAATCATCAACACCAGTGCTTTTCATGAAAACCAGTTAAGGACCCATTCATTTATGGGAAGATTAATTGATTTGCCCAGATTTACAAGATGTTGAGCTGATGCTGAGGCTTGAACCTAGTTCCCTAGCTCCAAAGTCAGCAGATCTGGCCATTATGCCACATACTCTCCCCACTTTCATGGTTAGTATTTGGTTCTGTTTTACACAAGGAGATGATGGAAGGAGTGCTGAAACTTTTCAGGCACTCAACCCCAGTCACAGATCTGGGTTGAATCCATCATTATTCTTTAGCTCACTTCACCACCCCAGTTCAGACACAGCTATATGCAAATCAGTCCTGACCCTGTGCCTCATGGGAAAAGTTCAGCCCAAACTGCCAATTTGGGCTGGATGTCTTCCTTGGACCGGAAACAAGCATCCTGGGACTGGTTTCAGGCTAACAGCCCTGATCAGCCAGGCTAGCTTGAATCCAGTGGCAAAGGGGCAAGGGAGCCACATCTGAGCATACCCTGCCAACTTAGGGTGAACAAAGCAAACACAAGGAGATGATGGCTGGAGTGCTGACACTTTTCAGGCACTCACCCCCAGTCACAGATCTTGGTTGAATCCATCAACATTCTTTAGTTCACTTCGCCACCCCCGTTAAGACACAGCTATAATCAAATCAGTCTTGAGCCTGTGCCTAACGGGAACAGTTCAACCCGCACTGCCAAGCCATGTCTTCCCTGGACCGGACACAAGAATCCTGGGACCGATTTCGGGCAAACTACCCTCATTAGCCAGGCTAGCATGAATCCAGTGGCAAAGTGTTAGACTGTGCTAACAGGAACAGCTTGTCAAGAGGCAGCTGAACAATCTGCCTCGTGAGGAGATCCCCTGCACTTAATTATGTACAAATTAACTAAGCATGGGCGAATTTTGCGAATCTGGCGTTCGCGAATTTGCGTATTTGCGAACTCGCAATCCGCAAAATCCGCGAATTCTCGCGAATTTGCGGATTTTTTTTGTGTTCGCAAGGGTTTCTGCCTGTTCGCGAGGGTTTTGTACCAGTTCGCAATTGCGAACTTACATGCCGGCTCGCAACAGTCGCGACTATGTTGTTTCTACGTCTGGTTCATCATCACAGGTTCCCAGCACCCTCTGTTTCACCACTGCCACCCTCTGTTTCACCCATGCCACCCTCTGGTACATCAATGCCACCCTCTGGTTCATCATCACTATAGATTATGGGGGAGGAAAGCAAGCACACCTGACCTGCTTCAACTGACATGTATTAATTTGGGGTTGATTTATTATTGTGTCACTGTTTTAAAATTCCAGTCTGGCACCTGCTTCCATATATGTAATTTGCTTTCTGTTGCAGTGCAATTTTTTTTCCAGGACCTTTCTGGCCTACTTGTAGCTATTCTATGAGCCTGCTGTGAGGGTCAGAGCAGGGTCATACAATTGTTGCAACTAGCAACTAGCAATTGAACTCTGGAGGGGCCCCAGTCAGGAAGCACTACAGGGAATGGTTACTAATGATGAGTTTGAACTTTTGCACCTGCTGAGTGCTTTCAGTTTTGCAAAACTCGTTTTTCTGCAATTTCGCGGGATTCGCGGGGCGCGAACGTGCGCGAGATCGAATTCGGAAGCCGCAAATTCGTGCGAATATGCAATTTGTTTTTTGCGGCGTGTTAGTTCGCAAGGTTTTGTGCGTTTTAGCGAGCCGCTTGTAGCGCAACGGCGCGAAGTTACCCTCACGGTTGTTCACGGGCGCGGCCATCTTGTTTGCATGACGTATTTCCGTTTCCGGGCGCGATGTGTAATCTCGCAAAGTGTGCAGCTCGCTAGTACAATTTTGCGTGTGTTCGCGAGGAAAATCTTGCGCGAACTTACCCATGCGGCCGTGAACGGGCGCGGCCATCTTGTTTCTCCTTCATTGCTATGGTTCTGGGCATGCTTTTTCTATCCTCTCTGAATCTCTGCCATCCTTTGCTTGTTTGAAGTTTTTTTTATTCTATTTTACTTATTATCTATCCCTCTATTTTTCTAGCTCTATATTTTTGTGAATTCTGCTACTTTTGGTTAATTTTAAACTACTTTTTTAAACTCTTTTCTTTTCTTCTCTTCCCTATTCTATTTTCTTTATTATTTAGCTTCCTTTCTGCCCAGACCATGGTAAAGGGAGCCGGGAAGCATCCCGAGAAGGGGAAGGGTCCCGCACCCCGTGCCTGGCTCCCGTGCGGGCGTTTGAGGGGGGAGCAGGTCGCACCCAAGGAGATCTTTAGCCCGGAGGAGGTGGCCGCACTAGTTTATTATGTTCAGCGCTGCCTCCCCAGGACCATCATGGCAGGCGGCAGAATCGCTAGCGGGTACGGGATCCAGGAGCGCCGGAAGCGGTGGGAGAAGGTGTGCCGGGCCATGTACCAACACTCTCAGGTCCGGCGCACCTACAACCAGGCCACCCACCGTTGGACGGATCTCCTGGACCGGGAACGCGATCTGCTCGACCTGCTCGGCCTTGAGATCCCTGGGCTTGGTGAGTAGTAGTAGCTGTTTCTTTACTATGTTTTCTCCTGCTCTGTGTGTTATTATCTTGCAAATTTTTGTTTTTTACCAAGAGCAATAATGCTGCTGATTACATTGTAGGTAAATTATATTTCAAAATCTTCTGTGCATTTCAGGTGCACTGCTCTCCTTCTCAGTAGCGCTGCTACTATGCTTATTTGTTTTCGATTTTGTGTTCATTTCATTGGCCTGTGAAAATATGCATGAGTGTAGTTTAAAGAACTGCCTAATGCTAGACACTAAGGGTCAGATTTTTAATTACTGGCGCATCCCTGCAAAGTAGCAGGGATGCGCCAGTAATTGTGCGCCATGCCACCACCACCCATAGTGCGCGGTATTTACAATGCGGCGCACCATGGGCCCAAAACGTCACCAAAGCGTTTCGCATCTGTGCCGTAAAGGCAGCGCATTGCTGGAGTTGCGTCGCAACGATGGCGCAGCTCCAGCAATGCTCTGGGGTGCCCTATCTCCCCAATGCTGCGTCAAGCCGTACGTCTGCGTCAAGCAGGTGCATGGTTTGAGTCACGCATCATTGTCCTCAAAGTGACTGATTGAAATCTTGTAGATTTACCTCAGCCACTTTTAGGATGCGTTCCTGCGCAGGAACGCCCTCCCTTGCGCCGGAGCGCCCCCTGATGGCGCAGGGCTTTACAACCTGATGCATCTCCCATATGCGTCCGTATTAACGTTGTTAATATACGCCGCACCATGGCGCCTCTTTTGTTCTGCCTCTCCGTCTCAAAAGTCACGCAACAATGGAGTAAAAAGAGCCGCAAGGGGCTTCTAAATCAGCCCCTACAGACTCAAGTCCAGTCCTTCCTTTGAACACATGGCGATAAGAAGAAATAGTGGTGGTGGATTGATAGTTCGAGTATTTTAATGACTGGTTAATGTAGTAGGAAACTTTAGCGTTGTCGCTGATCTGCAATCACGATGGACTTTGTCTGTCACTTCGCGTGCTGCGGACTGCTGCCTGCCAGTCCTAGGCAAACCTTTTTAGTACTGAGTGAGTTACATAAGAACTTTCCAAGTCGACGGTCCACAAATCAAGCAATACTAATAACGTAGTAGACCACATGAGGTCGGTCAATATATCCCGTGGAATAGTTGTCTATTTGCTATTTGGCCAAAATATTTAGTTATTGTTCTTTTGAAATGTTTGATTTGGTTGACAAATATCATCCATGTTTTCTGGTCTTTCTTTCTTTCATGTTGTACATCAGCTCCCCACAGGGGCGAGAGGACACAGGAGGAGGAGGGTGCTGTTCCACAGCATGCAGGCCAGGATTGGGCAGGCGAGGGCTCCTTTGCTGGCCCCGGTAAGTTTTAATTTTAATATAGAGTACCTATTTTTTCCTAGCGTTCCTCATTCGATTTTTTCTAAATCGTCTTTGATCTTCCTGTAGACTAGATCTAAATTCTTATCCTGCCTCGACTATGACTCCCTGTGGTATTACTAGATTATTCTTATTAGTCTGTCTGTGTAGCTAACTAAGATTGCTCATTTGGCAATTCCATTGGATTCCCATTCTAGTCAGCAATAGCTCTATGCACTGAGTGCTGTTCTCTGGGATTGTCCATACTGTCTTTTCAAGTCTTCTAAATGTTTATGCTTTGACAATTGCCAACAGTAAAAAGGTGAATGACCACCAAGAAAGAATAAGATACTACTTTACTTTTGGTTTGGATAGGAGGACAATCCATTCTACTACTGTTGCAGGAACAAATCTGCACAAACAGAACTATGGACACTAAATAATGCATTGCTTAGCTTATCAATTATAATAGGCGCTGTTAGACTTTCCACATACCTCAGTGATAACAGACTTTGTAGTTGAACCCCCAATCTCCTTACTGACTAGATAGTGTGGCAGAGTCATTTAGCTCCCAAAGTCGCCGATGATTGATCCCCAAAGATGATTAGATTATCCAACGCAGGACTAGAGTACGGAGTCAGAGTCAAGAAGTGTCAGAGGCACGGACTCATGCTTGCAAAAAATCCAAAACCTTTAGCTCAGCCACTCTATTCTGGAGGACCAAAAACCACAGAGTCTATTTAAGTTTAAAAGCTTTATTAAAAGTAAACACATTTATTGAAATCAAGTTTGTCATAAAACTAAACGTTTAACTGAAAATGGAAAAGTGCTTAGTGCTGACGATTAACTGGACACATTTCTTGTGGTCGAGCCGAGCTCTCACCTGGTTTGAACTTGATCTTGCTCGTGTTCTTAGAAGTCAAGCTTCTGTCTGTTAGGAGAAAAAGTGGTGCGTGTTAAAAACAAAAAGCAAGCATTCATCAGTTGTGCCAAAAAGTGCAGCAAGACAACAGCCTTCCCTGGAAAAAGGGACATTTTTACTTTAGAGTAGACAGTCACAAATTATTACATTGTTTTCTGTTTTTTTCACATTTCTTTATTTCCCCTAGACCAAATATTATATAGTAGTGAGTGGTGTATTCTAATATTCTTAAATGTACTTTGTAGGTGGAACATCTGGTGGCGGGGCCAGCGCGGAGGTGGTGGTGGTGGATGAGGGGAACACTTCTGGGGAGGATGCGGTGCAAGTGCCGGACGACACCAATGTGCCTGTGAGGGTTCACACGGTGGTGGCGGGCAGAGGTAAGCTATATATTCCATACTTATTGATATTGAAGACTGCAGAGTATGCTTTCTGCACGGGTGTATTATAAATCAACCAGGTAGTAGCCTCCTCTAAATGTACTTCGACTTAGCTGTGAAGTTTTTGGCAAGAAGAATCCCAATCAGATCTGAGATGAACTTGATGGATGGGATGAACGAAAAGCGAAAGAAGGGTGTAAGTAAGTGTGGAAGGACGAGGAATTTAATGATGACTGGCAAATAAGAATGATATGTGTTTGCTTCGTCCCCGAGGTGGCTGGGAAGGAAAGAATATGGTATGGTGCATGGCTGGGTGAATGATGAAGCAAGGATGGGTGGAAGGAGAACAGCCTGGGTGGGTGAAACAGAAACTGTATGTGTGCATATACTTTGAATGGATGGATGCCTGGATCATGGTACTATCTGACTTTTAGATAGCATATACTCTTAGATAGCATATGTGTATTTAGGGAGAGTAGACGGTCACTGGATGAACTAAGTGTTACTTTGAAGAGCATGAAACACCGCACCCGCACGTCCGTTCCAGTGTATGAAAGGCAAGGAAAAGAAGTTGTAATTTTGTCCAAATACTACCATGAATAGTAGCAGTAGTTTGTATTGCAACTGCAAGCACAGCATATATCCGGTTCTTACGGTGGACACTCCCTACCTCTCTTAATAACTTTAGTTTAGTAGTAGTAAGTCATTCATGTGTGGGTGTATCACTGTTCACTCAATAATAAGCAAAGCACCTAAAGTCATCCCATATGTAATCAAATACATCCCATGTGAAGTGATAGATAATCAGATTATTTCGCTTCTTCATTTTCCTTTTCTAGTACTCATTTGCACTGTAGGGTGAAAGCTAAATTAATTAAGCAGTAGCCCTTTTAACAGAGTATTCTCAGTGCCACTCGTAATAGAAAAGTAAGAGCTTCACCACCTGCATGTACTGGACCGGTACAGTAACGCAAGTCTGTGTCACTCATCATGGTGTGCGTCTGTTTTTCTCGGGTGCAAGTTCACTGCGCTGGCATTATGCCGGCTTGCATAAGATAACGTACCAATTTTCCTAAACAAGAGAGAAGAAGAAGAATAAGACTGGTGTACTGTCATAGTCGACTGTAATGGAAGTCCATAGTGCTCGTAGAATTTGTTCCTTAAACTCCCACTAATGTTAGAGCAAGGATTAAGAAGTGGGAGGTTAGATAGATACTGTCCTCAATAGTTATGTACTGTGCTTTCAATTTGCTACTTGTACTGTGACACAACTTTCTGCTCAATCATTTTGTGTTAATCTTAAGGAGCATTGGTTACAGACTACGTATTTCTTTCTTCATATAGTTGCTCCTTCCAAATCAAACAGACCATCAAGGAAGGAGCTGGCTCGAATGGCCTGGCAACGGAGGCTGGATGCCACTGTCGCCAAATATCGGCGGCTGGTGGCTCTGGAGGAGGAGGACACGCAGTCTACCGGTACAACATCCACTGGGACAGCTGCATCCTCCTCTGGGCCCCCACGGCTGCCAGCCAGCGCAGTGCTCCAGCGGTACGGAGTCGGGCTACCAAAGCCAACCGCCACCGCCGAGCAGCAAAGACAGCAGCTGCCCCGCACAGGAGTCGCAAGGCACGCCAGCACAGCTTATGCCTCAGAGTGTCTTACCTGGAGCAGAAGGTCCTAACATATAAGACCTTGGTGGAGTGCCTCCGCTCCGACCATGCCACCCTCCGCAAGGAGTATGATGCCCTGGCCGCAAAAGTGATAAGCATCCTGCCGTAGTGTCCCTTGCCCCTTTTTTAGAGACTTTTGGGGGTGGGAATTGGGAGTTGGATTGTTTTTGGGACTTTTGAAGGACAATTGTTGGGGTTAGGGAGGGTCTTGCGGGAGATTATTTTGTTAGGGCTACAAAAATATACTTTTTGAAACTTTATCTGAGCATACCTGTTTTTTACTGCTTTTGAGTCTGGTGGGTGGGGGTTTAACAGAAAGTTTGTGTTCCTGAAACTTAAGTCTGTGTCATTTTCTTCCTTTAAGTGTAAATGGCTAAATGTTTTCAACACTAAGTGCCTCTCACAGAGTAAGTGAATTCAAGAGTGCTAGGACTTTAGTAGTACTACCGTCAATCTCTCGTCTCTCCTAATACTCCATTATACTACCTCCCACCAAACGCTTATCGTACCTGTAATTTGTGTTTGAAAGTAGGGCTAGGCCCAGGGCTGGCTCCACGGAAAATGGCGATTAAGGTTGACAATCCTGGGTGGATGAAATGCCCTCATTGCGGTGGTACTAGTGGTGTGACACAGTGGCAGTTGCATGCCTATGGAAAAAAAGAAAATTAAACCTGGTTTGTCCTTACTGTAGCATTACAACGGTACGATAGAGAATATAGCAGGTGACAGTACACTAGAACAGTGCCACAATGTAGCCTAACAAATGGTAAAGTATTGAAAGTATAACTAGTACTTGCGTTGAATTTCTTTGACATTGGCTACTACTACAAGAAATAGTACTGAAGCTGAGTAAGTCTAGAATATATCCTCAGATTCCTTCACCAGCCTGTTGCTATGACCTTATCCTCCCCTGCAAGTGTGTGGAATTATTGATGTCATTTAGTCACACATCAATCAAAACCACACAGCTCGGGGGAAGAGGGTTAGGGTTTGGAAAATGGATGGGAATGGGGGTTTCTTTTTGGGTAGGTTTTGTTGAGAGAAGAAAAAAAAAGCACAGCATGGACAAACAATAATTGAAGATAAAGAAATCTTTGGGTACAAAGCTAACCATAAATCTTTTACGTGACATAAAGGAAGTGCATGCACTACTGCATGCATTGTTACTGAAAAGTAAGTAGTACTTTCGACAACCGTGAATGACAGAATGCGACAGTACAGGGCTGCAGCGTTTTCACTTGCCTATCTCTGCACTCAGAGAAACACTTCTTACATTAAATTAGGTTTAAAAAATAGCCAAAGTAAAACCTATAGAGTGGCTGTAGGGATCAATTTAGAAGCAGAGAGAGATCCAAGAAATGCAGTCACACTCATAGAAGAAAACAATGGATACTGTATCTGTATGTTGTTGTAGTTGTCCTGTTGAATTTGGTAAGTAAGTTGCACGCATCAAACAATTCCTCTTATTAGCGGCACTCCTCCATTCCAGCCGACGCTTCGTCCATCAATGTTGGTGACCAGAAGACACCCTGTCCACTGCCTGCCTGGCGGACGCTGAATTGCGGCTCGCTAATGTGAAGCCTGACTCCATCCTTTTTTTCCCATTGCACAGACTGAAACCCGGCCTGTAATTATTGATGGAAAAACAGGAAGTGATAGTAGAACACCACTGATAAATAAATATAAGGTATGTACGCTGTGTAGTGCAAAAAGTCACACTTTGAGTTTCCTAATAGACAGTAAAATATTTTTTAAAGTCTCCTTTTGAAGGATAAATAAGTATGGGCAAATTAATTTAGCGGATCTTTCCCCTCAAGCTAGGTGTACTGTAAACTGTGTTTTAGAACAAAATTAGACCTTCCCAGCAGTGCTCCCACCCAGACCCTTACTAAAGCCAGTCGCAAAAATGTAGAAAATCCCGAATCAGATCTCAAAAAACGAGGCCTAGTAGAAAACTAGTGACAAAACGTACTTTGAAAGTAAAAGTAGGCCCAAATACCCCCTTACCCACCGTGGATTGTATTCAAACCACTTGCAAGCAAGCAAAAGTATCCATACCCAGCATCGCTCCAAGACTCGCAAACCCCCCCACCCAAACACATGCAATACAAATACTGCTAACCCTAACGAGCCCTAAGTTAAGAATAGTGGCAAAGGCTTTCTTTAACTATGCCAAATCCCCCCTTTCCCACCATGGATTTTCTTCAAATCACTTGCAACCAAATTTACACATTCCCACGAGTGCTCTAAGACCCCAGAACTCAGTTGCAAAAATCTAGAACACCCCGAAACACATGCAATCCTGCTGCTAGGGCTAACCCTAACGAACCCTAAGTTACAAAAAGTGCCAAAAGGCTTTTCCTTATGGATTTTGTCCAAACCACTTCTATCGGGTATTAGACCTTCCCTGGAATGCCCCAAGACCCGCCAACCCACCCGCAAAAAAGCACAACACCCCCAAACAGCCAAAAATGAAAATCTTATACTTACAATATTTATCGGCCTTCGGTCCAAACGCGCTGTGCAGCTAGGTCATAACTCTCGTTTTCCACCACGGATTTCCTGAAAAGCAAATGCAATTAAGATTAGACTGTCCCGGCAGTGCTCCCAAACCCCAAAACTTACCCACAAACACCCAGAACCCCCCCCAAAGAGCACCTCAAAGGCAAGCATGTCAGCAAAAACGCAAAAAAATGTTCGCCTCTGATTTGGTCCAAACCACTTTTATCCGGTATTAGAGCTTCCCAGCAATGGCCCCAGAGCCGTCAACCCAGGCGAAAACTAGTAGAAGACCCCCAAACAGCCAAAAAGCAAAAGTACAAAAATGGGGACTTAGTCATTTTCTTGGCAATTTCCAAAATCACTCCGCGCGCGCTCTGCAGCTAGGCCCTAACTCCCCTCTGCCACCATGGATTTGCTTCAAACCTCTTGCAATCTAAAGTATCCATAGCCAGCAGTGCTCCCAGATCCCGGAACCCACCCACAAACACCTGGAAGCCCCCCAAACAGGCCCCCGAAAACGCTACATTGAGCAAAATGTCAGAAATAGCAAAAAAAAATTCTGCATGGATTTTGTCCAAACCACTTCTATCCGGTATTAGACCTTCCCAGGAATGCCCCAAGACCCACCAACCCACCCGCAAAAAAGCACAACACCCCCAAACACCCAAAAAGGAAAATCTCATGCTTACAATATTTATCGGCCTTCGGTCCAAACGCATTGTGCAGCTAGGTCATAACTCCCGTTTTCCACCACGGATTTCCTGAAAAGCAAATGCAATCAAGATTAGACTGTCCCAGCAGTGATCCCAGACCCCAAAACTCACCCACAAACACCTGGAACCCCCCCAAAGAGCACCTCAAAGGCAAGCATATCAGCAAAAACGCAAATTGATTTTCGCCTCCGATTTGGTCCAAACCACTTTTATCCGGTATTAGAGCTTCCCAGCAATGGCCCCAGAGCCGTCAACCCAGGCGAAAACTAGTAGAAGACCCCCAAACAGCCAAAAAGCAAAAGTACAAAAATGGGGACTTAGTCATTTTCTTGGCAATTTCCAAAATCACTCCGCGCGCGCTCTGCAGCTAGGCCCTAACTCCCCTCTGCCACCATGGATTTGCTTCAAACCTCTTGCAATCTAAAGTATCCATAGCCAGCAGTGCTCCCAGACCCCGAAACCCACCCACAAACACCAGGAAGCCCCCCAAACAGGCCCCGAAAATGCTACATTGAGCAAAATGTCAGAAATAGCAAAAAAAAAATCTGCATGAATTTTGTCCAAACCACTTATATCCGGTATTAGACCTTCCCAGGAATGCCCCAAGACCCACCAACCCACCCGCAAAAAAGCACAACACCCCCAAACAGCCAAAAAGGAAAATCTCATACTTACAATATTTATCGGCCTTCGGTCCAAAGGCGCTGTGCAGCTAGGTCATAACTCCCGTTTTCCACCACGGATTTCCTGAAAAGCAAATGCAATCAAGATTAGACTGTCCCAGCAGTGCTCCCAGACCCCAAAACTCACCCACAAACACATGGAACCCCCCCAAAGAGCACCTCAAAGGCAAGCATGTCAGCAAAAAGATTTTCGCCTCCGATTTGGTCCAAACCACTTTTATCCGGTATTAGAGCTTCCCAGAAACGGCCCCAGAGCCGTCAACCCAGGCGAAAACTAGTAGAAGACCCCCAAACAGCCAAAAAGCAAAACTACAAAAATGGGGACAGTCATTTTCTTGGCAATTTCCAAAATCACTCTGCGCGCCCTCTGCAACTAGGCTCTAATTCCCCTCTGCCACCATGGATTTGCTTCAAACCTCTTGCAATCTAAAGTATCCATAGCCAGCAGTTCTCCCAGACCCCTAAACCCACCCACAAACACCAGGAAGCCCCCCAAACAGGCCCCCAAAAATGCTACATTGAGCAAAATGTCAGAAATAACAAAAAAAAAATCTGCATGGATTTTGTCCAAACCACTTCTATCCGGTATTAGACCTTCCCAGGAATGCCCCAAGACCCGCCAACCCACCCGCAAAAAAGCACAACACCCTCAAACAGCCAACAAGGAAAATCTCAAACTTACAATATTTATCGGCCTTCGGTCCAAACGCGCTGTGCAGCTAGGTCATAACTCCCGTTTTCCACCACGGATTTCCTGAAAAGCAAATGCAATTAAGATTAGACTGTCCCGGCAGTGCTCCCAAACCCCAAAACTTACCCACAAACACCCAGAACCCCCCCCAAAGAGCACCTCAAAGGCAAGCATGTCAGCAAAAACGCAAAAAAATGTTCGCCTCTGATTTGGTCCAAACCACTTTTATCCGGTATTAGAGCTTCCCAGCAATGGCCCCAGAGCCGTCAACCCAGGCGAAAACTAGTAGAAGACCCCCAAACAGCCAAAAAGCAAAAGTACAAAAATGGGGACTTAGTCATTTTCTTGGCAATTTCCAAAATCACTCCGCGCGCGCTCTGCAGCTAGGCCCTAACTCCCCTCTGCCACCATGGATTTGCTTCAAACCTCTTGCAATCTAAAGTATCCATAGCCAGCAGTGCTCCCAGATCCCGGAACCCACCCACAAACACCTGGAAGCCCCCCAAACAGGCCCCCGAAAACGCTACATTGAGCAAAATGTCAGAAATAGCAAAAAAAAATTCTGCATGGATTTTGTCCAAACCACTTCTATCCGGTATTAGACCTTCCCAGGAATGCCCCAAGACCCACCAACCCACCCGCAAAAAAGCACAACACCCCCAAACACCCAAAAAGGAAAATCTCATACTTACAATATTTATCCGCCTTCGGTCCAAACGCATTGTGCAGCTAGGTCATAACTCCCGTTTTCCACCACGGATTTCCTGAAAAGCAAATGCAATCAAGATTAGACTGTCCCAGCAGTGATCCCAGACCCCAAAACTCACCCACAAACACCTGGAACCCCCCCAAAGAGCACCTCAAAGGCAAGCATATCAGCAAAAACGCAAATTGATTTTCGCCTCCGATTTGGTCCAAACCACTTTTATCCGGTATTAGAGCTTCCCAGCAATGGCCCCAGAGCCGTCAACCCAGGCGAAAACTAGTAGAAGACCCCCAAACAGCCAAAAAGCAAAAGTACAAAAATGGGGACTTAGTCATTTTCTTGGCAATTTCCAAAATCACTCCACGCGCGCTCTGCAGCTAGGCCCTAACTCCCCTCTGCCACCATGGATTTGCTTCAAACCTCTTGCAATCTAAAGTATCCATAGCCAGCAGTGCTCCCAGACCCCGAAACCCACCCACAAACACCAGGAAGCCCCCCAAACAGGCCCCGAAAATGCTACATTGAGCAAAATGTCAGAAATAGCAAAAACAAAATCTGCATGAATTTTGTCCAAACCACTTATATCCGGTATTAGACCTTCCCAGGAATGCCCCAAGACCCACCAACCCACCCGCAAAAAAGCACAACACCCCCAAACAGCCAAAAAGGAAAATCTCATACTTACAATATTTATCGGCCTTTGGTCCAAAGGCGCTGTGCAGCTAGGTCATAACTCCCGTTTTCCACCACGGATTTCCTGAAAAGCAAATGCAATCAAGATTAGACTGTCCCAGCAGTGCTCCCAGACCCCAAAACTCACCCACAAACACATGGAACCCCCCCAAAGAGCACCTCAAAGGCAAGCATGTCAGCAAAAAGATTTTCGCCTCCGATTTGGTCCAAACCACTTTTATCCGGTATTAGAGCTTCCCAGAAACGGCCCCAGAGCCGTCAACCCAGGCGAAAACTAGTAGAAGACCCCCAAACAGCCAAAAAGCAAAACTACAAAAATGGGGACAGTCATTTTCTTGGCAATTTCCAAAATCACTCTGCGCGCCCTCTGCAACTAGGCTCTAATTCCCCTCTGCCACCATGGATTTGCTTCAAACCTCTTGCAATCTAAAGTATCCATAGCCAGCAGTTCTCCCAGACCCCTAAACCCACCCACAAACACCAGGAAGCCCCCCAAACAGGCCCCCAAAAACGCTACATTGAGCAAAATGTCAGAAATAACAAAAAAAAAATCTGCATGGATTTTGTCCAAACCACTTCTATCCGGTATTAGACCTTCCCAGGAATGCCCCAAGACCCGCCAACCCACCCGCAAAAAAGCACAACACCCTCAAACAGCCAACAAGGAAAATCTCAAACTTACAATATTTATCGGCCTTCGGTCCAAACGCGCTGTGCAGCTAGGTCATAACTCCCGTTTTCCACCACGGATTTCCTAAAAAATGTAAATGCAATCAAGATTAGACTGTCCCAGCAGTGCTCCCAGACCCCAAAACTCACCCACAAACACCTGGAACCCCCCCAAAGAGCACCTCATAGGCAAGCATGTCAGCAAAAACGCAAAAAGATTTTCGCCTCCGATTTGGTCCAAACCACTTTTATCCGGTATTAGAGCTTCCCAGCAATGGCCCCAGAGCCGTCAACCCAAGCGAAAACTAGTAGAAGACCCCCAAACAGCCAAAAAGCAAAACTACAAAAATGGGGACTTAGTCATTTTCTTGGCAATTTCCAAAATCACTCCGCGCGCACTCTGCAGCTAGACCCTAACTCCCCTCTGCCACCATGGATTTGCTTCAAACCTCTTGCAATCTAAAGTATCCATAGCCAGCAGTGCTCCCAGACCCCTAAACCCACCCACAAACACCAGGAAGCCCCCCAAACAGGCCCCCGAAAATGCTACATTGAGCAAAATGTCAGAAATAGCAACAAAAAAATTCTGCATGGATTTTGTCCAAACTACTTCTATCCTGTATTAGACCTTCCCAGGAATGCCCCAAGACCCGCCAACCCACCCGCAAAAAAGCACAACACCCCCAAACAGCCAAAAAGGAAAATCTCATACTTACAATATTTATCGGCCTTCGTTCCAAACACGCTATGCAGCTAGGTCATAACTCCTGTTTTCCAGCACGGATTTCCTGAAAAGCAAATGCAATCAAAATTAGATTGTCCCAGGAGTGCTCCCAGACCCCAAAACTCACCCACAAACACCCGGAACCCCCCAAAGAGCACCTCAAAGGCAAGCAAGTCAGCAAAAACGCAAAAAACGTTTCGCCTTCGATTTGGTCCAAACCACTTTTATCCGGTATTAGAGCTTCCCAGCAATGGCCCAAGACCCGTCAACCCACCCGCAAAAAAACACAACACCCCCAAACAGCCAAAAAGGAAAATCTCATACTTACAATATTTATCGGCCTTCGGTCCAAACGCGCTGTGCAGCTAGGTCATAACTCCCGTTTTCCACCACGGATTTCCTGAAAAGCAAATGCAATCAAAATTAGACTGTCCCAGCAGTGCTCCCAGACCCCAAAACTCACCCACAAACACCCGGAACCCCCCCAAAGAGCACCTCAAAGGCAAGCAAGTCAGCAAAAATGCAAAAAAAAATTCGCCTTCGATTTGGTCCAAACCACTTTTATCCGGTATTAGAACTTCCCAGCAATGGCCCCAGAGCCGTCAACTCACCCGCAAAGAAGTAAAACACCCCCACAAGTGCAGAGTCTTTCCTTTATTGGGCGTAATCCAGCCCTCTGCGTTGAGGGAAATAGGAGTCTGGAGGAGGAGGATAGAGGAGCATGTTCTTGTGAACTTGTGAACCTGAGGAATGCAGACTGCGGCACCTTCAAATCAATAAGCAAACAAGTGAAGACAGTTCTGCTGATGGGCTTGTTTTTGTGATTAGGTGATTAAAGTTTGAATTATATTAACTGTACAAAACAAAGAAAGACAGACACACAGGAATAAAAGTTAATAAGGACGAAAAAGAAAGTTATTGATTCATTGTCTCATTTTCAGGGCTCGGTGTCAGGGAATAAGAATAAGGGTTTGTCATCATACTCTGCGAATTCAGGCAGGATAAGGTCAGTGTCACCTAACAGAGAAGAAATTCCCTCATCTACGTTGCTGTCCTCCTCGTCTTCATCCGGCGTGCTTTCTCGTACTTTGTAATCTGGTGGTATGAGGTGCTGATTCATCTTGATCATTGTAAACCTCTCCATATTTTTGGGCGAGAGGCGGCTCCGTTTGGAAGTTACAATGCCACCAGCAGCACTGAAAACACGTTCAGAAGACACGCTTGCGAGTGGGCAAGACAAGTAGTTTATAGCCAGGTTGGAGAGCTGTGCCCACAATTCTTTTTTCCCTTGCCAATACGTCAATAGGTCAGCATAACATAGACCTCTGTTGAGTCATTCAGATAGTCCTGCACCATCGACTCAAGGTCCTCCAAGGTTCCTCAACTTTGCTTACTTTTTGCTGTGACCTTTTGAGAACCAAACCCAAGCCGAGTTAGCCAATCCTCTTCTGCATGTTACTGTTGTGTCTGGTGCAGATGATCCGGTTGCCGGTGTCTTTAACGGCTGAGAGGTCACTTGTGCCACAGCCACAGGTGCAGAAGTGGATTCTTTTGACTGGGGATGGCCTGCTGATGATGATGTACTGCCTTTTCCTTCAATTTGCTGCCGTTCTCTTTCAAACCTCTTGGCTGACAAGGCTAGCCAACGTTTGTACTTTGTAACATCTTCATCATCAAAAGGAAAGAATGCTCGGCCTGTCAGCGCCTTTTTGTAGCGTGGATCCAGAATAGTAGCACACATGTAATGCTGTTCTGAGTGGATCATTTTAAGACGTTCATCACCACGTAGGCGCTCTAATAATTTCTCCGCCAAAACAAAAGCGTCTTGCTTTTTTTCATCTTTTTGAAACATAGAAGACACCGCCTCCAGTTGGTGCTCCAGCATGCGCAACAATGGGATAGCTTTTCCCAAATTACAGTCCTCCTTGCTGACTGCACGCTTGAAGACCTCAAAAGGACGAAGCATGTCTGTCAGGCTTTTAACTAGGTTCCATTGCGCCGCATCTAGCCTCAGGTCCTTCTGAGCTGTACCCAGTGTTAAGAAATAGTGATCGAGTACCGTATACTGCTCATACAGACGCTCAAGCATGTAGAAGGTTGAGTTCCAACGTGTTGCCACCTCCTGGATGAGTGCTTTCACTGGCATTCGACGTTCATGTAGCAGGCTCCTCAGATGCTTCCGGGCCTTAAAAGAATGGCTGAAATGGTTGCACATTCTTCGGCAGGTGGCCACTAACTTGCACGCTGGACTGTCTTCATCACTCACAAATTTTTTATCAACCAGGTTTATACAGTGCGCCAAACACGGCACTCTGAAATATTGACCCAGCTCCATGGCCTTAACTACATTGGTGCCATTATCCGTGGAAACATAACCAATCTGGTGTTTTTTTGGGGGACAGCCAGTGAAAGACCTTTGTGTTAAACTCATTCAAAATGTTTTCTGCTGTGTGACGTTTCTCCAAGCCAAACATGGCTAGTGTTGCATGTTTCAGAGCAGCTTTAAAAACTTGGTCCGGGTCAACACCTGTGTTTAGCTTTGCTTTAACCCCTGAAAAAGAGACCCAGTGTGCAGTGATGCACATGTAATCAGCGCCTGCGCCACTGGTCCACATGTGTGTTGTCAGATGTATAGTGTAAACAGCACTCTTCTGCAAAGCTGACCCAATCACCTCCAGCACATCTTCATGTAGTGCTGGAATCGCAACTCTGGCAAAATAGAACCGGCTAGGAACCTTCCATTTAGGGCAGAGCGCTGCCACTAATTCTAGAAAACCAATCCCTTCTACAAAAGAAAAAGGGAGAAGGTCCAGAGCTAGCATTTTAGCCAGCTTAGTGTTATACAGACGCGTCAGTAGGTGGTTTCGTTCATATGGCGCTTCTGTAAACAACATGGTTCTAATGTTGCCCTGGACCAAGCATTTACGGGATGATGATGATGATGATGACTTCTTTGACCCAGTTACGCTCGCTGATGAACTTTTTCGCATTGGTGTCTCACTCTCTCCCACACTCTTAGTGTGGCTCACATGGGGTGTGCTACTGACAGGGGTACTGGGTGTAAGTGAAGTGTTTGACACGTCTTCTTCCTCCTCGTCATCATCAGATGAAACATCAACGTTTTCTTTTTGCAATTCGGCCTTCCTTTATCTCCTTTAGGTGCGCAAACCCTTGGACAGCGTGCTGTCTCTCAAGATGACCTCTCTGGCCTCCTGTACCATAGTTGGTACCAAACTTACCACAACTAACTGCATGCTTACAAATGCTACAAATGGCGAAGTTTTCCTTTTTTGGGCAAACACTAAAGAAGTCCCAAACTGCAGACTTGAAATGTCTTCGGGGGCCGGAGGAGGCGGCGATACTGGTGGTGGTGGTCCTGCTGCTAATGCCAGATGAAGTGGAGGATGTGGATTGCCGAACTTTAGTACATTTTGCACTTTCACCACCACTAATTGAGGTCGAGGTGGATGGAGGTCCCTTCCGGCGAGGAAGAAATATGGAAGCGGTACGTGTTGGTGTACTAGTTAACTCCAATGATTGTGGTGTTTCCATTGCCTCCTTGTCGACAACATCATCACGCTCAGCAGCTTCTCGGGCTAGGGTCAAAATGTCTGTTTGCTGCATGCCCGCTGGGGCTGCAGTGACCTTTATGATGACTGGGTCGTCGTCGTGAGAGTCTTCATCAGCAGCAGTATCCGCCACTTCTTGTTGAGCCTCATCACACTCCATAACTTTGAGACTCGGGACGAGCTTCCTTTTACGCTTAACTACCTTTGTCAGATCATGGTGTGCCTCACTTTCAGACGGCAGTGGTGCTGGTTCCCAATTTTGATCCGTATCATCAGAAGGAGGTGTGCTTGAAGAAGATGTAGACACCACCCTTGATATTTTCCTTGCTAGGGATGAGGAAGACAATGAATGATCAGGAGGAGTGGCTTCCTCAAATGATACCTCGGCTTGATTGTCGATTTCCTGATGTGCCCCTACTTCTGGAGGAACAACTATTGTGGGAACTTGTGACCCTCCATGCACCTCTGCTTGCGCATCTCCTTGCGCTGCCTCTCCTTCCACAAGTACTTGGGCTTGTACTTGCGCATGTGGTTGTTGTTGCGGCTATGGTTGTTCAACACTCGTCAGATTAGTTACAACAACCTGTGTTGATTGAGGGACATTGCTGCTACTTTCTTGCGATGAGCCAACATCACTGGTCGATGGTGATTGACAACTAGACTAAGTGCCTCTGCAGCACTCAAGGGCTTGGACTTAAGTTGGCGTGGTGGTGGTGGTGGCAATGAGCCCAATGGAGCAGGGGTGCTGCTCCCAGCTTGGTCCCCAGCAGATCCCGCTGCTGCAGGCGTACTTTTTTTTTTACTCCCAAAAAATGTGGCGGGCGGCACACCAGTCTCCTTGGTAACTTGCTTCTTCTGCTCCTTACTGGCAACTTTCTTGCTAGAGGAGCTACGGGGAACTTTTTTGGGGACAATATTCTTCAGAGGTCAGAACAGCAGGCCGCAGTTGCACGAGTTGCAGAGTTGTCTGTGGCCAGACGTGATGTCGCGTGACGTTATGCTGCACACACACACCGCTGCAGGACTTCTTCCTGGCACTGGTGGTTCTCTTGAGTCTTGTGCACCTAAAAGCAATGGAAGACAGAGGAACATCAGTTCAGTTATACACCCCAAAAAATCAAAAAACACAGAAAAATCAGCACAATCCCAAGCCCTCCATGATGTTTAAATTCAAGACACCCCACAGAAAGACTAGGCCCATGCACCACTCACTACCGCTGGGCATAAAGGTTGAAAGCTAGGCAAAATAGTTGCAGACCTAAGAACACTGCCTGCATTCAAAATGGCCCCCTGCCTCCCAGCACATGGCCAGGGCCTGCCTGTAGCAGCACTCAAAATGGCCCCCACCCACATGGCCTGTCCCCATGAACACCCCAAAAAATCAAAAAACACAGAAAAAACAGCACAATACCATGCCATCCATGCCCTCCATGATGTTTAAATTCAAGACACCCCACAGAAAGACTAGCCCCATGCACCACTCACTACCCCTGGTGAAAAGGCCACAACAACAGCCCAAAATCGACGAAAATCACAGAAAAATCAGCACAATCCCATGCCATCAAGGCCCTCCATGATGTTTAAATTCAAGACACCCCACAGAAACACTAGGCCCATGCACCACTCACTACCCTGGTGGAAAGGCCACAACAACAGCCCAAAAAAACGAAAATCACAGAAAAATCACCACAATCCCAAGCCATCCAGGCCCTCCATGATGTTTAAATTCAAGACACCCCACTGAAAGACTAGGCCCATGCACCACTCACTACCCCTGGGCATAAAGGTTGAAAGCTAGGCAAAATGGTTGCAGACCTAAGAACACAGCCTGCATTCAAAATGGCCCCCTGCCTCCCAGCACATGGCCAGGGCCTGCCTGTAGCAGCACTCAAAATGGCCCCCATCCACATGGCCTGTCCCCATTAACACACCAAAAAATCGAAAAACACAGAAAAATCAGCACAATCCCATGCCATCCAGGCCCTCCTTGATGTTTAAATTCAAGACACCCCACAGAAAGACTAGGCCCATGCACCACTCACTACTCCTGGTGAAAAGGCCACAACAACATCCCAAAAAAACGAAAATCATAGAAAAATCAGCAAATCCCATGCCATCCAGGCCCTCCATGATGTTTAAATTCAAGACACCACACAGAAAGACTAGACCCATGCACCACTCACTACCCCTGATGAAAAGGCCACAACAACAGCCCAAAAAAACGAAAATCACAGAAAAATCAGCACAATCCCAAGCCATCCAGGCCCTCCATGATGTTTAAATTCAAGACACCCCACAGAAAGACTAGGCCCATTCACCACTCACTACCCCTGGGCATAAAGGTTGAAAGCTAGGCAAAATGGTTGCAGACCTAAGAACACTGCCTGCATTCGAACTGGCCCCCTGCCTCCCAGCACATGGCCAGGGCCTGCCTGTAGCAGCACTCAAAATGGCCCCCACCCACATGTCCCGTCCCCATGACCACCCCAAAAAATCAAAAAACACAGAAAAATCAGCACAATCCCATGCCATCCATGCCCTCCATGATGTTTAAATTCAAGACACCCCACAGAAAGACTAGGCCCATGCACCACTCACTACCCCTGGTGAAAAGGCCACAACAACAGCCCAAAAAAACGAAAATCACAGAAAAATCAGCACAATCCCAAGCCATCCAGGCCCTCCATGATGTTTAAATTCAAGATACCCCACAGAAAGACTAGGCTCATGCACCACTCACTACCCCTGGGCATAAAGGTTGAAAGCTAGGCAAAATAGTTGCAGACCTAAGAACACTGCCTGCATTCAAAATGGCCCCCTGCCTCCCAGCACATGGCCAGGGCCTGCCTGTAGCAGCACTCAAAATGGCCCCCACCCTCATGGCCTGTCCCCATGAACACCCCAAAAAATCGAAAAACACAGAAAAATCAGCACAATCCCATGCCATCCAGGCCCTCCATGATGTTTAAATTCAAGACACCCCACAGAAAGACTAGGCCCATGCCCCACTCACTACCCCTGGTGAAAAGGCCACAACAACAGCCCAAAAAACGGAAATCACAGAAAAATCAGCTCAATCCCAAGCCATCCAGGCCCTCCATGATGTTTAAATTCAAGACACCCCACAGAAAGACTAGGCCTATGCACCACTCACTACCCCTGGGCATGAAGGTTGAAACTAGGCAAAATGGTTGCAGACCTAAGAACAGTGCCTGCATTCAAAATGGCCCCCTGCCTCCCAGAACATGGCCAGGGCCTGCCTGTAGCAGCACTCAAAATGGCCCCCACCCACATGGCCTGTCCCCATGAACACCCCAAAAAATCGAAAAACACAGAAAAATCAGCACAATCCCATGCCATCCAGGCCCTCCATGATGTTTAAATTCAAGACACCCCACAGAAAGACTAGGCCCATGCACCACTCACTACCCCTGGTGAAAAGGCCACAACAACAGCCCAAAAAAATGAAAGTCACAGAAAAATCAGCACAATCCCATGCCATCCATGCCCTCCATGCCCAAAAATCGAAAATTCCAAAATTGTAGTTGCAGCAACTGTAATGCCCCAAACAAACTTACTTGTGAAATTTCTAATCCAAAAGCGATCCAAAGAAAGTCAAAAAGGCCTCAAATCCAAATATCCAGCAGCATCCACAAAAAGTAATCCTTCCAGGTGAAGAATCCGAATGAAAGTGACCAGCACATGAAGAAAGCACTGGGAGGAGCCTGCTGGACAGGAACTGGAAGTTGGAGACTATGGGGCTCTTCCTTCCCCCCCCCCCCCCCCCCAAAAAAAATGGACTCCTTGCAAAAAAAAGTGCAGGCAAATGTCAACCTGAGGAGTTATTCTGATAAAAATCATCATTTCCAGAAGGTTTATGCTGCTTGCTGGTGGATTTATTGTGCAGAATTTTAAATTTTGTAATTTCGCGCGTGCAAGATTGTTGCTGCTCGCCGCATCTACGTGTTCGCAATTGCGAACTCTCGCGATGCATGCTGTGCAAGGTGGCAAGCCGCGATTACGTAATCGCGGTCGCCAAACTCCCGCGGGATCCCGCAGCAAGATCCAAAATGGCGCAGCACTCGCAAAATATCGAGAAAAACAACTCGGTAAACGCTGAATGGCGGTAAGTGAATGCCGCACGCTGCAAAATTGTATCACCAAGAAAAAAAAATTAGCTGCGTGCGAATTTGCGGATTTTGCGGGATATTCGCGAATCTCGCAGATTGCGAATTTACCGAAAATCCGCAAAATCCGCGAGCGGAACGGATTTTCCGCCCATGCTTAAAATTAACCAGTGAAAAAGATGGAGGACTTGCAAAGGACACACAGGATTGTTCAGTTCATGGGGAGGGGGGGGGGTAGGAATATCCTGAATATTTTCAAGGTAAGTTCTGTTTTAAAAATCACATATTTGGAAATCAGATCAGACAACCACTCAGCCATTTATTCATCGGCAAGTTTTACTTGCTGAATGTAACTACAAAGGCATCTGACAAAAATACTGATTAACATCTGGCTTGGTTAAATAGGATCTATCTTTTAAAGATATATCGTTTTTCTTCTTTCTGTCATGAGATTGGAATGATGCCTCTCAATTATACTGTGATGGTGACTTGCATAAGGGTCCCTAGGCAAAGGTTTCTATTTTGAAAAGATAACCCTAAGTATCAGAAGGCACCATGTGGCTAAGATACAACTTTTCCAGTTCTGCAATTTGCTTTTATGAATCATTGGGTTCAGGTACTTTATTTTACTTAAAAATGGCTGATTCGAGAATGAGCTGATTTGTTGCATGAAAACGCAAGGCACTAAAAGAGGTGTTCTGCCAACAGGGAGTGTATTGATCATCTTATATTTAGCCCAGGTACATTCACAGGTATTTTTGAGTAATAAGAAGGACATAGCAGTAGGTAGAAAATTAAACAACTTCCCCATGTCTTGCAACATATTTAATCATCTAACGGTAACAGCCTCCACAGGAAAATCTAAAGGAGCAGAAGAATTTGTGGAGTAGGTGACAGCTCCATAATGGGACTGCTAAGTCTTAGCCCTTGGTATAGCGATGTGGCATTATGTTGGATATCTCCTAAAAACTAATTTGGAAACTTCCAAACATTGTCTTTAGCGAGCCGTTAGATTTTTCTGTTAGTGCTGTTAAGCTACAAATTGCCTTTAAGCCAGTTTAAACATTAGCTTGCACATCAGGATAGATGCCAATTGTGTTAAGTGACTGTTGAAATCTGTGCTAGGCAAAAATAATACCAAATTTAATCTATAACGAGAGCGAACTGGGTAAGCAGTGACGTGTGGATGCTATCTGTATGGCTACTAGGCAAAGTGTGCATACTGTCTGCTGTCTACCCAACCATCAGATGAATACATCTCTTTGGTATTTACAAGGCTGCCTTCAAAATACCATATATATTCTGCTATTTACCCAGCTGGGGGATAAACAGTGGCATGTATTTATTGTTTGGAAGACTACTGGCCATATAGTGCATAATTTCGACCATTTAGTCAGTAGGCAAATAAATAATGATGTTTATTTGCTATTTGGATACCAGTTGTCAAAATTAATACTAATTCCTACTATTTGGCCAGCATCTGGGTATATAGTACATTTTCATTGCTATTTAAAAATGTATTGGCCAAACAGTGAAAATATGTGCTATTTAGCCACAGAACAATTACACAGTGAAGTTGCGCTGCTATTTGTAAGGCCACTGACCTACTAGTAAATAATATCTAATATTTAGCCAGCAGTCAAGTAATTAGTCACTTCTTTTGCTAGAAAGCTAATTTTGAGTTGGGTTAATAGTCCATGCAACCTATACATAAAATAAGTAAGACACCACACCAAATAAAAATAAAACTCCAATTTATAAAAATAGATTATATTTGTATGAACAAATAGACACCAAACTGACAAAAATCTATTGTAGGGAACTGGAAATATGGATTTTTAAAGAATAAACATGTTCTAGTCCTTAAAATCACATAGCACCACTTTGGGGTATCTGGTCTTGCTTGACCAGGACAAAGACAAACGTTGAGGCTGACCACAATGAAGTCCTGGTGGACTACATAAGCAAGAAGCCTCAGTCAAAATGTTATCTTCACTCATGGGGGCAGATTACGATGTCAGTCACTAAGCCTCCGAAAGGCAGTTGGATTTCCCTAAACCGATTCAGAACCTATCCGCCTGAATCGGTCTAATACAATTATAATCAACCAATTATGATGGAAAGGTCCGAATCAGTTCCGCCCAGCATTCGGAAAATCTGAGTCAGATGAAGCCGCATTGTTCAGCTCTCCGGACCATGTTTCCAACCGAGAGATAACGATGTCGGAATAGGACTGCCTTTCTGAATCGGTCTATCCGACATGAAAAGTTGGAAACTGACTTTGGGGCCCCTAGCAGGCCCTCTTTCATCCTGAGGCCTCTGGTTTGGAGTCAAGGTGCTACCCAAGGGACCTCCCTTTAAAACCATGCACAGTGTTGCAGGCACCATGGGATGCTTGAGACAGGGTGCAAGGTTTTATGCAAACACCCCTTTTTTCAATGGGAGCCTGTGTTGTCGGGTGCAACATATACTTCCATTGTAGTCAATTCGAGACTTTCCAAAAGGTGTTTGGAACCATCAATTGCAGACCAGCCAAATATGAGTCAGTTGGAACTGATTCCGACAGGAAGTCCAAACAATATCATAATTGGCCCCTTAGCCATTTTTTTTAGCTTTTTCCCTTGACATTTATCAAGGAACTTAGTTAGGCCGGATTTTGTGTGGGTTTGGTGGTTTGGCTTTCTTTAAAGGCCCCGTCAAATCTTGGAAGTCTCGAGCTTTCAGCAGGATGAACCTGAAATCCAGACTGGGATACGGTTAAAAATAGCCAGCTTGACTCTCGGCATCGGGTCAGCCACCGTATTGATCTTTTTCCCAAAGTTGCTCCAAACTTCTGGAGGTCCTTCTAGAAGGTCCCCTTGAAGGTCCCAAGTGTCCAAAACACCAACTCAAAGATCTGGAATTGCCTAGATGGTGTCTGGAATGTCTGAACCACAATTCCAAACAATGCACCTGGTCAAATCCTTAAAAGTCTACTGAACACACTTCAGGATTCTTGATAAAGATGATGTAGGTGGGCTGTGTTAGCGTGTAGTTTGCCTGGAGTCCACTCCTTAAACTTTCAGAGTCAGGCAAAATCCTTCTGGTGAGAAGTCCTACAGTGAACCTCTTGGCGCAGGCCAAAAAGTCAGCAAGGATGTCCTTCTGCTTATACTTTCGCCAGCAGCAAATCTGAGGAGCCATTCATCTCTCCCATATTTATCCATGGTTTCTAGGCACCAAGCAGGGGGCATCCCTGACTAATAAAATGCAGGGTGTCACTGAGGTGTATGACCGCTTCCTCCAAAGTGTGGCATATTCTTATCCCAGACAGCATTGTTCTTTTAAAATCCAGCATGGAGGAATTCTCTCCAGAGGAGCTGGATCAGTCTAACCTTACCTACTGATGTGGCTAATTTTCCTAAAGACTCCCTTTCCAACCCTCTCCCTAATCTCATTACAGAGCCTCCTGTGAGGCTTAAAAATCAGGATGTTGGGTTGGGCATGTGATGTCCTAAAGTGACATTCTCCCTTTGATGACCAGTTGGCTACCCATCACCCCGTCTTGCCATCTGCTCTGCAGCTTGTACTTTTCCGCTCACAAGAAACATATTGTGTCCTCTGACAGGACACTTCACACCTCATCAGGCAACAATGGCACACCATGGGAGCGGGCTAGCCAGTGAGGAGAGAGCAGCTGGAAAGCTGGACTTTGGCTCACAGATAAGAAAGTTTAATAACTATTTTCTGTAATAGTTATGATATATCTAACGTTGGTCACTTGATACATTGAAGTGTATTTTTATGTGGCTCCTACCAATATTAATATTGAAATAAAATAGTACAATGTTAGTCTCTGGAGCCTTTCAGTACAGTGGGGGGGGACCAAAATTGGCAGTTTTTCCCTCACAAGGAATTATAAAACATCTTTTATAATGTCCCTGCTTATAGTTACAAGGACTATCATATTGTTGTATGTCCGGAGACTTCACACTCATAAAGATACTACTCAGAAATCCTTTTGTGAATAGCAAAGAAACTTACACAAAAGTGTAAGTTTGTCTTTGTGAATAACAAAGGTAAACTTACACTTTTGTGTACGTTCGTTGGCTATTCGCGAAGGGATTTATGAGCAATATCTTTACAAGTGAGCTGCACAAAGGTAAACTTAAACTTTTGTGCAAGTTTACAATTGTTTGAATTCACAAAGGGATTTAAGAGTAGTATCTTTAGGAGTGCAGTTCCCTGCAAAGAAGGCCATAGCACAGCCTTACTTTTTTATGTGTATATTTAGATATTGGGTTTCAGGTTGGTAGAGGTATGCGACCTGCCCAAGCAATCGTAGTCAGGGTAAGTGTCGAACACACTAAGGGCCTCATTTATGAGGTCCTTTGTGCCACAGGAATGCCACTTTTGTGACATTTCCTGGTGTAGAAGCCTGAGTGAAACTTATCAGGCAGCACTAAGCCGCTTTTTTTGGCTTATTGCTGCCTGATAAATATCGGTCCCTTCAATGCCGGTTTCTGTGTTAAATGGGCATGCAATGGGTGTTGATGGGGTCCTTTCCAGAAACATTCATGGCTTTTTGACACTGCCCCATATTCTGCAGCACACATAGAAAGAGAAATAAGCCTCCTCTGGTTATTTTTTACAGGACGGTTGCCCTTCCTGAACAAAAAGAATCATCCTTGCAACACATGCACCATTGCACTATGGTGACAAGGTGCCTGCGTTGGTGCATGGCTGCCCATTGTGCACCAACTCAGGGGAAAAGTGCAGGAATTTGCCGTATCTGAAAGATACAGCGTATTCCTGCCCTTTTCTTTTGCCATAGGGCAGCGCAGCAGGAAGGCCTGCTGCGCAGCCTGTATGCAAAATCTCATGAATGAGGCCCTAAAAGTTTACCTGTGCTCTCCCTCTGGTAGCTTGGCACAGAGCAGTCAGGGTACACTAAAGTGGCAATGTGTAAA
Organism: Lissotriton vulgaris; assembly: GCF_964263255.1. NCBI lineage: Eukaryota > Metazoa > Chordata > Amphibia > Caudata > Salamandridae > Lissotriton > Lissotriton vulgaris. The sequence goes on along the minus strand of NC_141691.1, from coordinate 439,465,027 downwards.
GTATTTGTGCACACACACACACAGTAACACAGTAAAAATACCACACAAGTACTCCACATCAGTTTAGAACAATAGCCAATATTTATCTGAGTAAACCAAAATAACAAAAATCCAGCAAGTCCGGCAAAGATATTGATTTGTTAATGTCAAGAGTGATGTGCATTGGTTCCGAGGTGTCAATGTTAACCACTGTGCAGATGGTGATTGCTTGTTAGAAGCCACATCCAGCCAGGAATGTGCCACAGTTGGGGTGGGGCATCGCAGACATCATCGATGCATTGTACAAGTCTCACACAGCAGCGGTGATTCAGAGGTGCTGAGTTGGCAAGTCAGGGCTGCGTTGTAAGTCGAGATTTGCTGTGTCTTGCACTCAGTGAGTGTCCACTGATTTGGTGCAGGCACTAGCAATGTGACAATTTTTCAGTGAAGGTGCCATTTCCAAATGATACTTCGGTGTTGATGCATTGGTTTCTTGGGTTGCAGCACCAAACACTCATTTCCAAGGGCTCAGGCATGGATTGGCACCACTTGTCAACAGGACTCACAGCAGAGAAGCCAAGGTGCTGGTAGCAAGATGCAGGTGAAGTCTTTGATATCCCTAAGACTTCAGTAACAGGAGGCAGGGCCAAACAAGCCCTTTGAGAATCTTTAGATGTAGGATGTAGAGATTAAAGTCCTGTCCTTTTACTCCCAAGCAAGAAGCAGCAGGCCAACACAGCAAAGCAAACAGCAAAGTGGAGGACCCTCCCGCCAGCACAACAGCTCTTCTTCCTGGCAGAATGTCCTCAGTCCAGAATTGTTCTTAGTATATATCCAGAGGTCCAGTAATTATACTCATTTTAGCCTATGAAGTAGGGAGACTTCAGAGAAAGGTCTTTATATTGCACAAAACAATGCCCTTTCTGGCCCTACCTCCAACACAGAACAGGGGGTATTCAGCTTTGTGTGTGGGGACAGGTACAGCCCTATTCAGGTGCAAGTGTCAGCTCCTCCCTCTCACTCCAGCTCTGGAAGACCCATCAGCCGGGTTATGGACCATCAGGATATGCAGGGCACACCTCAGTTCCCTTTGTGCATGACTGTCTAGAGCAAATGCACAAAGCCCAGCTGTCATCCAACCCAGACATGTATTCTAAGGACAAGCAGAGGCACAAAATGGATAAAGTATGAAAATGCGATCTTTCTAAAAGGGGTATTTTCAGACCTGCAACTTAAATACCAACTTCACTAAAAGATATGTTTTTAAATTGTGAGTCTTCAGAAACCAAACTCCAATTTTCTATAGCTCCCAATTGGAAGTTTCACTTGGAGAGATAGGCCTTGCTGTAGTGAAAAACAAATGTAGTTTTTTTTCACTTCCAGGACATGTAAAACTCAACAGCACATGCCCTACCTTTTAAATACACTGCACCCTGCCCATGGGGCTACATTGGGCCTACCTTATGGGTGCCTTAAATGTAATAAAGGGAAAGTTTGGGCCTAGCAAGTAGGTGAACATTCCAGGTCAACAGGGCAGCAGTTTAAAACTGCACACACAGGCTCTGCTGTGGCAGTCCTGAGAAAGGTTTGAAGGGCTACTCGTTTGGGTGAACAAATCAGAGCTATCGGCCCACTGGTAGCATCTGAATTAAAACTACATGTAGTGCACTGTACTAGGGACTTACTAGTGAATAAAATATGCCAATAATGGTGAAACCAAATGCCATTACATTTTAGGTGCAGAGCACATGCACTTTAGCAATTGTCAGCAGTGAAAAAGTGCACACAGTTCTAAAGGCAGCCAAAACTAAGTCAAAAACATAGGAGGGAGAAGACAAAAAGTTTAAGATAACCCCACTAAATGGCCATTTTCAACATGTGGAGACTTCATACTTGTAAATATACTACTCATAAATCCCGTTGTGATGAGCTTACAATCATAACATTACGCAAAAGCGTAAATATACATTTGTGAGTCAGGCCGTTATTGCTTGATGTATTCACTGGGCTCTCTAATGCAGAGTAGAGAAGTGCTACGATTTCCACTGTGTTGAGTCATGCAAATACAAGCTTGACACTCTAGAAAACCTAACCAGTTGAATCACAACTATATTTATGAGCAAGTTCTTCTGCAAAAATAGAGTTGCTGTTTTTCACATACATTTCTACTGTATGTTTTATATTTTTATATTTGCATGATGGGCGGTTTTTTACCCCTGGCTGGTTCATATAGACAGTTTGATTAAAAGCATGGGCCCTTGTCTTTTCTGTTTTTGCCACAGACGCGTAGAAACTTTAAAAAACGCTGTTACCTGCCCTGCTGGTGTAAGGGAGAATCCTTGCTGATGGCCATCATCGCCCTGGTGGGACTTTGAGTCCCAGGGTGCACCGCTTGCTTCCCGGAGCCCCGAGTGCCTACAGCTGCTGCAGAGGGAGGCGCTGACATCGTGCTATAAAGCGCCGGCTTCCCCCTTGCAGCACGGGGCCCTTGTCTTTTCCATTTTTGCCACAGAAGCGTAGAAACTTTAAAAAAACGCTGTTACCTGCCCTGCTGGTGTAAGGGAGAATCCTTGCTGTTGGCCATCATCACCCTGGTGGGACTTTGAGTCCCAGGGTGTACTGCTTGCTTCCCAGAGCCCCGAGTGCCTACAGCTGCTGCAGGGGGAGGCGCTGACATCACGCTATGAAGCGCCGCCTGCTCCCTTGCAGTGCAGGGCCCTTGTCTTTTCCGTTTTTGCCACAGAAGGCTAGAAACATTTAAAAAACGCTGTTAAGTGCCCTGCTGGTGTAAGGGAGAATCCTTGCTGTTGGCCATCATGGCCCTGGAGGGACTTTGGGTCCCAGGATGCACCGCTTGCTTCCCGGAGCCCCGAGTGCCTACAGCTGCTGCAGGGGGAGGCGCTGACTTCGCGCTATAAAGCGCCGCCTTCCCACACGCAGCACGGGATGCGTCGGGAGAAGCCCGGGACAAGGGCGGGACCGTCTGTGGCCGTCAGAGGCCAGAAGAGGCTGGGCTGGGCCACCCCACTGACTCCTTCAATCTCGAACTGTAAGCTCTTATTAATCTGGACTGCTGCATTTGGTTGCAGGGGGTTTGACAGTGGGTTATTGGTATCCGACTGAAATCTTTATTATGAACAAACGGAAAGTGGGGGTCAGGGTTGGTAATATTGATGCCTTCCTTATAAGAGCGGAATCGGTACTAATTCATGAGATTGAGGCTACTGAACATCAGTTGTAGCTGCTTCCAATGATCACTCCTCGCCAAGGTCATCAAGCTTGCTCCCCATTAGCCCTGAACAGCCCACCTCACAGTCCCAGAGTAGTGTGAGTAGTCCGGCTATGGTAATGACAAGAGGGATGAAGGTTTTGGGTGGCATTAACAAAGAACCTCCAAATAAAAAAAGGAAGAGGCGAGGTGCCAAGATACAAAAGTCTCCTTTAGCTCCCTGTGGCCTGAGTGGGGTATTTGTTTTTGGTAACACCAAATCTACTAAGCCTAACGCTAACCCGTCTATGGTTCTCGCTACCCCTCCATTGAATAGTAGTGACATCTGTACTATATTAAAGGAGCACCTATCAGTTCTCCTTGAGACGCTCCTTAAAAGATTAGATTCAGTTGATCTAAGACTATCAAAGATTGAAGTAGCACTGGCACGCCCGACCCAAGCGACCCCGGTTCAGCCTAGTAAGCAGGCTCCAACAAGCGCTATTCCAGTTAGTGTGGGGGAAATCCATAGGAATCAGGGTGAGGGGAAGGCGAATGCTCAGATACTGGTGGGAGGGGCTCACACTGCTGGGAGTACTACTACTAGGAGCATCCCAGCTGTTGTTCCAAGTATCGATAAGATTTTGCCCAAACGAAGGCCCCTTGAGATAGAGGGTACACGGAGGCTGGATGAAAATGGTAATGATGGACGATTAGGGAAGCACCCCTACCTACATTTGCCACCCGAAGCAACCCCCTATATAACCATTCTAGCGAATGTCGCCCCCCACCCCCTGCTCAGGGCTCTTATGAGCATTGGTCAACCCTTAAAAATAAGGCCCTTCATTATTTGAATAAAAAGACTGGCATTGGGGATGCTCTACAACAGGAGTTTAAAATGGTGAGACGTATTGAATGGGTTGCACACTTCACCAATACCATGCAAGGAAACTGTGTGGTCCTTTAGGTCACCCGTGTTGGTCCGTCATATCTTTGAGGCGGTTGGTCAGGACCCACTCGATAGGGCTGCAATTAGCATACTCCCCCTTGGTTTTTTCTATAAACAGCATTTGCAGCCCACACTGAGGGATACTCGAGTTTTACAAGGGGATTGCCTCAGGCCCGATTTTACCATCCAACTCAATAATTGTTTTGAGGATTTCTCCTCACTCGAAGAAATTGATTGACTGGGGATGGATGCACAGGGGGGTTCAGCTAGAGGAGGCATTACGGATGGTATGGGGGTCCCTACTACGTTCGGCCCACAACCCTAGCAGTAGTTAAAGCCCAAACCCCCCCTTTATTCCCGTGGCATTGGCGCCAGATAACTACTCTTTGGAAACAGTAGCTGTTATCGGGTGTTATGACTTTGCACTCCAGAAGAATCCCTTGTCTATCTCTTCAAGGAATATAGCGGGTTTGGAATCAAAGGTTGTATCAGCCGATTGGATATCCTTTATTGAAGGTGTAGATATCTGGGCATTTCAAAATACATGGTCTACCGAGACTGTGTTCCACGTTGGTTTCTTAAATTTCTATAAACCTGTAATAAGGGGCCCTAGGGGAATATCACAGGGAGGGTTAACCTGCTGGGTAAGGCAAACCGAGGGGATTACCGTCAATGATGTTTACCTAGATAGCCCAGATATCCTGGCCATTAGAGTTAGATCTTCAAGAGGTCTAGATCTACTCTTGTTTAATGTTTATGCTAGGGGCCAACCGGGTGGTAGGAGTTCTCAGGCTATTACAGCCCTTGAGATGTTTCTAATTGAAGGTGCTCTTAATACAAATTTAAATATTGCTGGAGATTGTAATACCTGCTTTGACCCCCTGGACACCGAAGATGGCAGGCTTGGTGATGAGGTGGATGCGATCTGGGGTGTGCCACAGTTGGACCTCCAGCCCATTAAAAAATGGACTGAGGCTGCCCTCTAGGTTAAAGGAATGTGCCTGGAACGGGGTCTCAGGGCAGTTAACGGTAGGACAACGTCCGATGCCATGGGTGCGGTGACTTTTGATAATGGGCGTTTTAAAAGCTGCATAGACTACATTCTAGTAAATGTGGAGATTTGGCCCTTAGTTTTAGATATGGAAGTCAAATGTCGCCCTGAAAGCGATCATAATCCCCTGGTCCTTACTTTGAATAACAGGAGTTTCTGTGGCACGCCCTCTACAGAGGGGGACACCTGCCCCGACCAAGTAATTTTGGCAAAAGATTTGAGAAGGGTCCGATGGGCTAAGGTGGCCCACGATGAAAGGAAGGTGTTAGAGGTCAGGGCACTAATATCAGGGTCACTAAGGAAACTTGAGGAATGTGGCTCACAAGAGGTCCTTAACGCTAAGTTAGCTTGGATCCATAACAAGCTCTTTATTGGGCTGAAAAGGTTTTTTATCAATACCAAGCCAGCCTTGAAGGTTATTAAGCTAAATTCAAACTCATGGTATAACGATTCTTGCAGGCTTGCACATAAAGCTTTAGTGGTGGCTATCAAATCAAGGAATCACCCCAATATCCAACAGTCTAGAACATTTTATAAATCCACCTTAAGAAAGGCAAAGAGAACCTGGGATGAGGGGGGTTGGCAGGACCTGCTACTAGCATGCAAAGGTAGGAACATGACCCAGTTTTGGGATTTAATAAAATGGGGAAATGGGCAGAGGTCGATCCTCCCAAACAATAACGTGGAACCACAAAGTGGGTTGCCTTTTTTGAAGCCCAATTCCAGATAGGCAAGGAAAGTGATGCCCCTGCGCTGCATATTACTTCAGACGCTCCCCAGCTATTTAGCACTAAAGAGGTCAAGGCAGTCTTGAAGATCATCCCAAGTGGTAAGGCACCTGGGTCTGATTGCATTCCAGCTGATCTTTTTAAGCAGGACCCTGACCTCTGGATCCCATATATTATGAACTTAATTAATTCATTAGCAGGGGGAGCCCCAATACCCGCATCTTGATTCGGTGTGGAAATCATACCAATTTATAAGAAGGGTGATCGTTCCGTTCCGGCCAATTATAGGCCAATAAGCCTTATCGATGCATTGCCAAAAATTGTCGCACAAGCCCTACTGTGTAGGATCCAGTGTTGGATGTTTGAAGCAAATATTCTTTCCCCATTACAGGCAGGGTTTCGGGCCCATATGGGGACTTTGGATCAAGCCTTTAGATTTGTCCTGCTCTATTGGAAGGAGGTCCTGTTGGGCAGGGGTATGATCTTTGCTGCTTTCGTGGACCTAAAATCCACATTTGATTTAGTTCCAAGATCTAAACTGTGGGATGTTCTACTAGGATTGGGGATGCCCAGGGAATTGGCTGCTTTTGTGGTAAGACTCCACAGCTCCAATTACGCCCAGGTCCGCTGGGGGAAACCGGGGGAGGTCACTGAGAAATTCACAGTGGAGAAGGGTGTCCGTTAAGGGTGCGTGCTGGCTCCCACCCTATTTTCACTATTTATAAATGGGGTGGTGCAGTACTTCGAAAATTACCCTACGGACACGCCTATGTTAGCTGGCCAAAGGGTGCCCCTGCTCATGTTCGCAGACGATACCTTGATTCTATCTAAGACGAGACAAGGGCTACAGTTAGCTCTGTCTCGCTTTGAAGAGTTCTGCTGTGATCATGAACTTGTGGTCAATGTAGAGAAGACCAAATGTATGGTACTTCATGGGGCCAGGCCTGTCACTTCTAGAGTTTTCATGAGCGGAAATCTCTTGGAGCAGACCAATGTCTTTACCTACCTGGGGGTTACCTTTGGTGAAAAATTGAGTTGGTCTCCCCAATTGAAGCTACTTGCGTTGAAACACTCTCAGTTACCTGGAGCATTGACAAAGGAACACAGGCAGTCGCAGACTAAGCTATAGCCTCCGTTCTTAAAATGTACTCCGCGAAAATCATTCCAGCAATTTTATATGGTGCTGAGATTTGGGGATCTAGTAACTTAACCTATCTAGCACTAGCCAAGAACAAATTTTTAAGATCAATTGTGGTCCTCCCCAAATCTACCCCGCGCATCCCCCTCCTGTTAGACCTTGGCTGTCATGCAATAGAGGATATTGCACGGTTTAGGATGTTGGTTTTCTGGAGAAGGCTCTGGATTACTCCAGAATTACATTTGTTTGCAAGTGGCCTGAGTGAAGTAAGGGGACTGGATCTTTCGAACAAGATTACATGGTTAACTAGTAATAAAACTATGCTCACTGATATGGGGATGAGGGATCTGTGGGATAATCCAGAGTCTGCTGAATTCCCACCAAAAGTAATATACAGAGCAGCCTATTGGAACCTAATTAAAATTAGGAGGTATTCTGCTTTGATTAGCTCATCCCTGTCTAGAGATTTTTGTGAGCTTAAAGATGAACCTTTTATGGAAGCTATTGGGATCTAATAATGAAACCCAGAGACCGCAAACTTTACCACCAGTTCCGTGTTTAGACTCTTCCGCTAAGGAAGTTTACATGTAAATGGTCTCCAGGCGCTGGAGATGAATGTCCATTCTGTCCGGACAGCATAAAAGATATTGATCACCTCCTATACGTCTGCCCTGCTTACCAACAACCCCGTAGTATGTGGCTCAAACCCTTATGCAGAACCTTGGGAACAAGCTCTGCGCAGATTGCTAAAAGGCTACTGAAAACTGGTTACAATGACCTTGCAGTCATAGGGGTGGCTAAGTTCCTGAGCCGGTCCTGGGCCCTTCGGGAGAAAAACGGGGGGTCCTAATAGCTCGTTATAGATATTACTTAGCACAGTATGGTATGAAATGGAAATGTACTGGTTTTTACTTTTTGCTGATTGTATGTAGATGAAAAGTCTTGTGCGCGTGATATATTTAATCCTGTCTTAAGAATCGTTCTTAAATTGTAAATATATGTATTTATGTTTTTATCATGAATGGTAAACTTGTAACGACAGATTTTATGGTGTAACTATGGTTGCGCCCAGCTGTACTTTGTATTTTATTATATCCTCTGTCTTTTAAGATGAATAATCGCAATAGACTTTTTTAAATTTGAATTGAATTAAAAGCATTTAATAATCACTTGGATATAATAGTTGAGAATGTTTAAGTTATGATTTAAAATGATTATGTATTTTAAGGAACATTTCTAATGTCAACAGTCCATGCATAACCTGCATACCCCAGAGCACCTTACCTCAGAGAGCTCAATTGAAACTCCTCACAACACCTTCAAAGTGCTACACAACTCAGACACCATCTTCCTCAACAGTCACATCACCTTCCATCAAGACACCTTCACTCCCAAGTACTACTACTCATACACATCCCATGCATACACAGAACCAGAACAGGAAGACAGACGTTCTCTTACATTGCTTCGAAAGTGTGGAACAGCCTCCACATCAGAGCCTCCACGCACACATATCTACTCAGAGCCAAGATCCCCTTGCAGGTGATAGTGCACTTTTCAAATAAACATAACATAGTCTGGACTACAGTAATGAAATATTGATTCAGGTGCCATTTGCTAGCCCTGTAAATGTATAATCATTCCAAACTATTATTAAATAAATGGATTTTATAGGAGGCATTGTTAAAAATATGATTCTATTCCAGCAGCAGTAATGGCATATTACAAAGTAAAAGGACAATTATTTAAATGATAATGACCTTTACAAAGTTTAATAATCATATTAGTGCTTCCGCAAAAAGTGCAAAGTGACATTAAAATAGACCTTACAGGTCTTCAGTTAAAAAAAAGTGAATTAGAATTACGTGTTTTTGATGAATATAGTTGCATGTTTTAACCTTTTAAAGCCCACTCTCTAACATTTTACAATGTTTTTATCTAAAAAAGTATTGAACCAGATTTGACTCAAAACAATAATCAAGGTACGTCACCGAAACATCACTTTTTGTGGCGTTCCCTGGTACAGAAGACTGCATGATATTTATAAAGCAGCACTAAGCTACTTTTTTTGGCTTTCGGTCCCTTTATCGTAGTGTTATGCATTATAGGAGCATGCAATGGGTGAAGGTGTTCCCTGCAACATCCATGGCTTTTTGACACTGCCCCAGATTTACGAGAAATTATCAATCTGAGGCAGCGCCAAAATCATACGCTTCCCCAGGGGAGGTCTGAGGGAGGCACAACAAGATGAAATGTCTTTATTTCTCCTTGTTTTTCCTTTTTATATGTGTGCTGCATTCTTCAGTATGGCCCTACCGCAAAATCTTATGAATGAGGCCCACACTTTCTGAGTAAAATTCTCCTACCATGCCAAGATTAGTGTTAGATCATCTGTTCAGGCATTCCTTTACCAAAATATTTCCTGTGGGAGCTCTAATGGGAAAACACTTGTTTGACCCCCCTCTCCCGCCAGTTAACCTTTCTCCCTTTGATTTATCTTCACAAAACATTGCTTGGTGAAGATTGCTAGGCTAAGTAAACAGATTACCAGGTTTAATGTAAATACTTCTACAGAATCTAAAGTAATAAGCAACAAAATGTGTTTCAGTGGATTATGATCTGAACCATAACCACCCAGTTAAAAACCTCACAGTAAAATTCACTGAAAAAGTAAATCAATGGGAGGTTTAGAGCCAATATGCATCAGAGTGTATAGCAGTTATGTTATGTCATGCGTTGGAGGGTTTAGATCCTGACATGCATGTTCATGAGGGCTTTGAGTCTTGCTTGCTCTTCGCATCATGACATATCTCAGTGACATTTATGAAGCCACGTAAAGCCCCTTTCTGTGGCTCAGAATGGCTTTACAAATATGGAGTATGCACTGCATTGCAAATCACTGAAGATGTTCCATGGGCGGTGCAGTGGGTGTTCCCATGCAACTCCCATGGTTTTTGATGCACCGGATTTACAAGACGTAGTAAACCTGTAAATCCATCTAAATGTGTTCATTTATCCTTGTTTTTCCTCTTTCTAAGAGGAAGGCGTATGCCGAAACTCATCTGGTGCGTTTGAAAGTCGAATAAAAATCTAATGACTTTCCCCCCGCGAGTGCTGTATCTCTTTTGGTAAAGGAAGGGGACGAGGAGCGTACTACATTGCGGCAGCACTTCCCGCAAGTACAGCACCCGTGCATGAGTGCGTGAACAAAGTGCAACAGGAGCGAGGATATATATATATATATATATGTATATATATATATATATATATATTACATACTGGCGGTCGCCAGTAGGTATATATAGTTAGGATTTTTTCTCTATGGAACTTTTGAAAATTCTACGTCTAATAACTTTGGCTTGTGAACGGAATCGGCTGAAATTTTCAGGAAAATGGCACATTTTGTTTCTGAGCAGCCCCTAAAAATTTGGGGGGGTTTCGTCAATGGGGGGCCGAGAAAAAAGGGGGGTCCCAAAACGCGTGTTTCCCATTAATTTTTCCATACGGCTGAATGGATTTGCACAAAACTTGGCAAAATTATAGGGACTGTTAGCCCTATGTGCCTTTGCTGGGTCTCAATATATGTGCTCCAGTGGATTTTGAGAAATTAACGTTTAAAAAAACAGATATATCTGTGACAGCGTCCCAGATAGCGCTCCAGATCGCGTACTTTTCGCGTAACGGAGCTTTGCGTAGCGAAGCTGATTGGCTCTCCGGTGTCTGTCAACATTCTAAACAGTCCGTAGCGGCCGCCATCTTGTCTCTCGGTAGGATCGAGAGACAAGAGGAGGAGAAAAACGAAGGGGGAATTTAATGAAAGGGGGCTAGGTAGACCCCTCTTGACCCCCTAGGAATGATGTTGGGGTTATTAAAGGGTCCCGTGGGGCAAATAATAAAAATTTGATTTTTCGCGGTAGAAGCGCTTCTCGGTTCGCGAACCGGGTCGCAAACTTGTAGCGAAACGTGAATTCGCCATTTTGTGTTTCGATTTAATTAAATTACTAGGTATAAGGGGGTACGGGAGACGTATCCTGACCCCTTATGTTTTCTGAGGGTGGCTGAGGAGGCTCATATATGTTGATACATGTCTTCCAGCGGCTGTGCGTGAGCGTTTTTTTTTTTTGCTGCGTGACGTCTGTTAACGTTCGATTCGATGGAAATCAGGAACTGTTGACCGCCATTTTGTCACTGCGAGTAAATATTTTTTCACCTGCAGATGTAGTTTATGGCCCCAGCTGTAGAGAATCATCCCTCTTCAAAGGAGTTACAGTAGATCAAGGCCCCCACCCGATAAGATCCGTCACACCACACGCGTTCCTACTATCTGATAACCATCCTGTATTGTGCTTGGGGAGGGGTTTCTCACTGTGAGGGTGTGTGGGACCGAGCCTGAAGCGGAAGATTCCAGGGATGCCTCTTTGTACATCAAAGTTTTTACAATTATGTGTCACAATAAAAATATATAGCACTCCAACAAAGTAGTAGGATTTTAACACTTTAATAACTTATAAATATATAGAACGCAACAAAAACAGTAAATACATTTAAACATTTTTTTTTAAAAAAGAAGCAACAATGGTCAGTAGCTGTGTTTTGTGCGAATAGTCCCAAGGCAGCACAACGTGCTGAGTTCTGGACGGCACCCAGGTGATGTTACCTGGGTGCCGCACTGGTTTTTGGTATCCTACAATGCAGCTCCGAAAAACGGCGTGGGTCGTCCCGGGGGGTGCGCGGGGAGGCCTCGTCAGTAGCGGTCTGTTGTGAGAATAGTCCCAAGGCAGCAGAACGCGCTGAGATGTGGATGGCACCCAGGTGATGTCCAGTAAGTTGTCGCAAAACGGCGTGGGGCGCCCGGGGGGGGGGGGGGGGGGAAGGCAGCGTGAACGGGCCTCCCCAGGTGGAGGCTCGTCTGCTGTACTGGGGCGCCCCTTTACCGTTTCAGTTGCCATTCCGCCCGCTTTTGCTACACTGTGCCTCATCCTCCATTCAGCTGTTCATCGCCCGCTCTTACGGCTCATGTAGTTGAGTTGCGCCCACTCTTGCGGTGCAGCGATAGGCGGCTGCCACAGGACTCTTAAAATGGCGGACGGCTCTTCGGATTTGGGCCTGGTCCACTAAAATGGCCCTGGGACACCTTGGAACTCGGACGTCCCCTGAGCCTTGAAGATTTTACAAAAGTCTTGGGGGCCCCCGATTCCTGCAGGCTTCCGGTGGGGAGCGGCTGCCATGATTGCTCGCGGAATGACCACGACAGAGCCACGAGATGGTGGTGCTCTCAGGCTGACGCCAGCCTCAGTCTGAAACATCTAGAAACAAGGTGGGGCTTTCATCGTTTGGGAAAAAAAAATGTTTTAATCCAATGAAAAGTGTTATTGTTAGGTCATATGATCAAGCCTTCCATCATTAGGAAACCAAAAGTAAAATGAACCAGTGAAAAGTTTTATAAAGAAGTCACATGACCTGTTATGCTTACGTTACGCGCTGCTATAAAAAGCATAGAAAATCCGTTGGCACGTGAGGCGGCGTCAGTAGCGGACCGATGTGCGAATAGGCCGAAGGCAGCACAACGCGCCAAGATCCGGATGGCACCGAGGTGGTGTCCAGCAAGTTGCCGCACTGGTGTGGCCATCCTACAATGCTGTGCTAAAAGTCGGCGTGGGGCGCCACGTTGGCCTGTGAGGTCGCGTCAGTCAGTGGGGGCTGTTTGAGGATCTGACTGCATTGGAAAGCAATGTGATGCTGTGCGTCGCCCCCAAGATGGAGGCTCCTCGGCTGCAGTGGGGCGCCCCTTGGTGTTTCACTCGCTATCCAGCTGAGTTGCGTCCGCACTTGCGGCTACAGTAGGCCGAAGGAAGCACAACGCGCCGAGATCTGGATGGCACCGAGGTGGTGTCTAGCAAGTTGCCGCACTGGTGTGGCCATCCTACAATGCTGCGCCGAAAGTCGGCGTGGGTTGTCCCGTTGGCCTATGAGGTGGTGTCAGTAGCGGACCAATGTGTGAATAGGTCAGAACCAGCACAAGGCGCCAAGATCCGGATGGCACGGAGGTGGTGTCATAGTTGAGAGTTGTGAGCAGCACTTGTAACACTGTCTGAAGCTTATTTGCGCCTGCTGCAGCTTCACTATTGCGGAACTTTTTTCCTTTTCCTTTCTGCATCTTGTCCCACAATCCGTTTGACCTGAAGACACGACCAGGTCCCTGAATGTGTGCAGGGGGACGGTATTGATTGAATCAAAATGGCGGCTTCACACAAAGCTGACTCAAGCGTTGCTGCTGATGCTATACAGACAAAAACTGGTTTTCAGTTTGTACATTCTTCAGGTTTTTTCCATCCAAGGCTGGTTGAGAGTTTGTAGAACAATGGCTTCAGACCTTGCCCTCCCCTCTTTTGACTGTTGGTTCTTGTTTCCTATCTCTTCTGTTGTCATTTAACTGAACCTTTTTTGACTGCCGAAAGGGGTTCTGGTCCGACCGCTGGTTGGTGGAGACATTTTGACTATATCCTGGACCTGCCCGGCCTCGCCCCAAATGGCGCCGGTATAAATGGGACTCGTAACTCCTTGTTGTGTATTGGTTGCACAACCTTGATATCACGAGATACGTATGCAGTTTTGAAGCACATGGCGGGCGGGGACGAGAATTGATTGAATATTTCGACATCCCTATTGATATTAAGTTCTGATGTGTTATTGATTACTGTACTATTGAAAGTTCGAATTAACGTCACCCATGGTACTTGCCCGCAAATGTATATCTAGATAATTTTATTGTAAGTGGCCCTGTCGTATTTTAATTACAAAATGTACGTCCACCGATTCCGCAACTGTTAGACACCTTAGTTCTTGCAACCTAATGGCCCGCTCGTTGCGTTCCTCTACAGTGTAAATGTCTCCTCATCATATACGATTCCAGTTTGCTCCGTGGCCGGCCCACGTGGTTATAGGCCCGTATTTGTATACTGACATTTTCACAATAAAGGTTTTTAAAACAAAACATGGTAGTAGTATTTACATTGGTAAAGTTTTTAAATTTAGTCACTGTTTTCGAATCAGTAAAAGGCAAGTGAAATAAAGCTGTCCAATTACATGACGGATAAAAGGTATAATACGCAGGAACGCAGTAAAGATAAATGGTCAAGGGCTGTTGTGTTTTTTACTCCTGCAACATAAAGTGATCGATAAGAATCTGATATTCAGGCGTATCGGCGACTAAGACAGCAGGCCGAGCATCTTTTGCTCAACGGCTCCGTCATGGGACGAAGAAACGCCCTTTTTCTAGAAAAAGGAATATATTTTACTTGCAGGACAGTTGTAAATTTTCCGGGAAAGTACATTAGCCTGGAACATTATAACATTTATGTTTAAGAAAAAATAATGTTCGAAAGTAATAAAAAGCGTAATTTTTAGGTCATATGACCAAGCCTTTCATCATTAGAATAACAAAAGTAAAATGAACCAATGAAAAGTTTTATTAACAAGTCACATGACCTGTTATGCTTACGTTACGCGCTGCGCGCCGCGCCCCGGATCGCTTCCGGGAAGCTGCGCTTCACGCACCGGAGCACTTCCGGGTGCGCTAACGCGGCGTGTCATATAACGCATTACGCGACAACGTAGGTCCAGAATATAGTCAAAATGTCTCCACCAACCAGCGGTCGGAACACAACCCCTTTCAGCAGTCTAAAAAGTTCTGTTAAATGACAACAAAAGGGACAGGCAACAAGAACCATCAGTCAAAGAGGGGAGGGCAAGTTCTTCCCTACCGGGTCACGTTGGGGCGCTACCGGAACTGATCGAATTGGTAGTCTACAGTGTTTCTGGATGTTTCAGACTGAAGCTGGTGTTAGCATGAGAGCACCACCATCTCGTATCTCAGTCGTGGCCATTCCACGAGCAATCATTGCAGCCGCTCCCCACCAGAAGCCTGCGGGAGTCGGGGGCCCCCAAGACTTTTGTAGAATCTTCAAGGCTCAGTGGACGCTTTCGAGAATGGGGCCCAAGCCCTAGCAGACAAGCGTCCGAGTTCCAAGGTGTCCCATGGCCATTTTAGTGGACCACGCCCAAATCTGAAGAGCCGGCCGCCATTTTGAGAGTCCTGTGGCAGCCGCCTATAGCTGCATCGCAAGAGCGGGAGCAACTCAACTACATGGTGAGCAAGACGCTGTAGTCGCAAGAGCGGGCGGTAAACAGCTGAATGGCGGAAGAGGCACAGTGTAGCAAAAGCGGGCGGAATGGCAACTGAAACGGTAAAGGGGCGCCCCACTACAGCGTGTCTTCAGGTCAAACGGATTGTGGGATAAGGTCCAGAATGGAAGAGTCATCAAAAGGCAAAAAGTTCAGCCGGACCCCGGGAGCCGGCCGCCTATGTCGGGGGCGATCTTAGGCCACACTAGGGCAACACGACTTGGGGAGGGGGCAGGAGTCAAGCGCATCCTCCCAGTCCGCGCCACTACACCGTATGTTGAAAATCTGAAGCCATCGTTCTACAAACTCTCAACCAGCCTTAGATGAAAAATCTTGAAGAATGTACATACTGAAAACCAGTTTTTGTTTGCATAGCATCAGCAGCAGCGCTTGCTATCAGAGTGCATGAGTTTCATGCTCGATCGATTGAGCTAGCCGGATCAGGCAACAAAAAGTATAAAATAGTTATGTAAATAGTTATTTAATAAAATGTTTTACCCTGTTACTTTGCTGGTGTGGTGTATATATTTATAATATTTGCATAGAGTTTATCGTTATTTTGGGCGGGGTGGGTGGCGGAGCCGAGCTGTCTTGCAGCCATCATGGTGTGGAGCTCAGTTCATCTCACTAGTTTCGTATTTCTCATGAAGGGTTTTTCCTAATGTTTCTATTTTAGCGAGGTCAAAAAGAGATCCCATTAGTGCCCTTCTGATTTTGCTCGATTATTTTTTTATTTTTTACACGATTTTTCACTATCTGCAAAGACTAAACAGAGTATTGCGACTTTGTGCTTGTTAGTAAATAGAGAATGAACCAAAGAGAATCAATTCTAAAATAGTAAATGCTTGGATAACAATCAATCAAATGGAGAGACAAGCAGGCACGACGGATTACAACGGGGGCAAAGGCCTGCGTTAACTACCCTTCACTATCTGCAAAGAGAGAGTACTTCTAAGAGAAAAGAGGGGAGGCAGCGTTCAAAGCACATCAGCGTGCATAAACACGAAAATGTTTTTACCTATCACGTACTTGACATTTGACAGCTTTTGATATTTGCTAATAAAAAACCTTTGAAATTCACTGAAAAAACCATAGGTGATGTCATCAGTGATGTCATTTGAGATGTCATCAGTGATGTCATCAGTGATGTCATTTGAGATGTCATCAGTGATGTCATCAGTGATGTCACTGACCATGTCATGAATGATGTAATATGTGAAATGATCAGCAGTGGATTGCGGGTGCGCGATATATAGTTATTGCATCTAACTATATATTCGAATTTCTATGGTTTTGTGCGAGTAAATTAAGGTTTTGTAAATGCTAATCCCTAACTATATATGGGCTAAAACCTATGGTTTTTTCAGTGAAAATATATATATATATATATATATATATATATATATATATATATATATATATATATATATATATATATATATATATATATATATATATATATATATATATATATATATATATATTATATATTCTCCAAAGGCAAACAAAGTTCCACACGCTCGGAGAGTCCAAACACAGAAACACCGTATGCCAAGTCCAAGGGTGTTTATTAACACAAACTACATGTTTCGGCCTAGCAAAGGCCTTGATCATGAGTGATATCACTGACCATGTCATGAGTGATGTAATATGTGACGTCATCAGCAGTGCATTGCGGGCGTGCAAGTTATATTTAGCTGAACTAACTATAACCGGGGAATTTCAATGGTTTTGTATGAGTGAAATGTCCAGCTAAGTATAACATGTGTGAAACCTATGGTTTTTTCAGTGAATTTGCAAGGTTTTTCAAATGCTAATTCCTAACTATAACGTGTGTGAAACCTATGGTTTTTTCACTGAATTTGCAAGGTTTTTTAAAAGCTAATTCCTAACTGTAACGTGTGTGAAACCTATGGTTTTTTCAGTGAATTTGCAAGGTTTTTTAAATGCTAATTCCTAACTATAACGTGTATGAAACCTATGGTTTTTTCAGTGAATTTGCAAGGTTTTTTAAATGCGAATTCCTAATTATAAGGTGTGTGAAACCTATGGTTTTTTCAGTGAATTTGCAAGGTTTTTTAAATGCTAATTCCTAATTAAAACATGTGTGAAACCTATGGTTTTTTCAGTGAATTTGCTAGGTTTTTTAAATGCTAATTCCTAACTATAATGTGTGTGAAACCTATGGTTTTTTCAGTGAATTTGCAAGGTTTTTTAAATGCTAATTCCTAACTATAACGTGTGTGAATAATATGTTTTTTCAGTGAATATAAATATATATGCATTTTATATATATACATAGTCTATTAACACAACAGCTCTTTTTAGAGCCAACCAACATCTAAACACTCACACTTGTTATTTAACTTCTTTTTTTTTCTGACGTGCGCACATCGCAGGTTTTATTAAAAAAAACAAAAAATGTTTTGGCCTTGTCGGTCCTTCAGGGACCCCCTGAGAAAGCCTAGGGGGTCAGGTAGTCTCTACCCTGCCCCCTTTTCACTTTATGTACTTTTGTTTTTGGCTCTGTTTTGCTTCAGAAACACAAGATGGCGGCTAAGGGGTGCGAGCACCGTGCGCGCACCTCGCCCCGAGAAAGCCTAGGGGA
This sequence comes from Lissotriton vulgaris, assembly GCF_964263255.1. Taxonomy (NCBI): domain Eukaryota; kingdom Metazoa; phylum Chordata; class Amphibia; order Caudata; family Salamandridae; genus Lissotriton; species Lissotriton vulgaris. The sequence goes on along the minus strand of NC_141691.1, from coordinate 439,447,182 downwards.
TCAGGGAGTCTCTTCACTGCCTCCTTTTCACGTTTCACGAAAATCGGGTAAAATGTCATTCATTTGCAATGCGTGCACGCACCGTGTGCGTACGTCAAGACATGTGACTTGAAAACAAAGTCATGTGACTCTAAAACAACACTTTTGATTGGTTATTAGTAGTTTCTTTTCCAGAATCTTCAAAAACCCCACCCACTTTCCTCACTATCTCTTTCACTTTTTTGGAAGAAGCACCTTTACTGCTGTGTTCCTCCTTTGGACTTTGTTTTTTGTTTGTGAATTGACAAGATGGCAGACAGACAGCAGGATTCCTCCTCCTCTGGCTCAGATGTGCAGCAACACCAGCCACCTGCCAAGAAGTCAAAGGACTCTGCTCTTAATATCCGGCCACTTTTCAGCAAGGTCCACCTCCGTTGCAACAAATGCAATGAAATTCTTTGCTATGGTGAGCAAAGTCTAACTCTATTGGAGCTGAAAATTACCGAGCACCAATACTCCCGGCAATAATTATTTTCATTTAATTTATTTTTGTTCCTGTTGAGCACTTTTTTGTTAACTGTTTTTAGTTTTGTGAAAAAAAAACAATATAAAATTGTTGAATAACTCCAAAAAAACTACAAAACAAAAAAGACAAAAAAACTGTTATTTTCAGATCTCACTTCACTTCTCCATGAAGAGCTATATCTCTTATACACTGTGTCATACTTTTTTTGAATGAATGAGTAGAGTATAAATGAATGACTGACATGACTGAGTGTAGGGGAGGAAGGGACTAATAGAATGATTGTGGAAAGGGTAGTATGGTGAGTGAGGAAAGGGGAGTCAAAGAGTGACTGAAAAAAAGGGACTAAGGGTAGGGAATACAGGTAAGGGGATTGTAAGAGTAAGGGAATGGCAGTAAGGAAAGGAGAGTGATGGAGGGGGAGTGAGAGAAGGGGAGCAGGGGACGGAGACAGGAAAGGGGAGTTAGATTGAGAGGAAGAAGTAGAGCAGGGTAAAGGGGGTTGAAGTAAGAGAACTGGAGTGATGGTGAGAGAAGGGGTATGAGGATAAGAAAAGGGGGGTAAGGTAAAGTGAGAGATGGGGAGCGAGGGAGAGATAAGTGGAGTTAGGGGATGAAGGGAGTTAGGAAACTGGAGTGATAGAAGGGGAGTAAGGATTTCAATTAGGGAAGGAGAGTGAGGAAACGAATGCGAAAAAGAGAAGGGGTGTGCGATACAGACACAGACAGGAAGAAGTGTAGTGGGGAAAGGGGAGTGACTATGAGTGAAGGATAATAACAGTTAGGGAAGGGGTATAAAATGAGGGAAGGAGAATAACAGAAAAGGTTAAAAATGCACACAGAGGGAAAGTGAGTGATGGAGAGAGAAGAAGTGGTAGAAACAGAGACGTTAAGGAAATCAAGGGTAAAGGACACAGAGGGAGAGAGACAGAGAGCAAGGAACACTGTGATCTTAGACAGATGAAAGTATGCCTTGCAATTCAGAAAAATGATTACTGCAGTGAAAGAGAGTCTTGCTTGGAGTACTGTTTTAGGTTTTAGGACAGAGCAGTGGTGTTCAGGGAGTTTTGGGGCTCAAGGTGGAAATGAGAATGTATAAATGGGAATTTATTCACATCATTACTACATGCTACATAGACACTTGGTAAGCAATTTCTTCTGCTCTCCCAGGTCTGACTCAAACCATGACTACATGCTTTGCATTAATTGTAAACACATCAACTTAACAAATTATTCTGCCACCATTTTATGAAATAAAGTCTGACTCACACTGTGATCTTAGTTGAATAAAAACAGAAAAATGTTGCACTCTATACTGTAAGACTCAGTTTTTACCACAATCACTTGGCTCCTAGCTCAACGATTACAATTAAAGAAGAATAGTTTCTCAAATAATTTTTAATTTTTAAATATACATTTATTTTTCAGAATTTTCAAAATCTAATAGCACTTCCAACATTATTTGGTCTGGAATTTCTTCGTCCGAAATCTCCAGACATGATTCCTCGAACTCATACATGTCCAACACTTCCAAAAATTCATGGTCCATTTACTCATCAAAAAAACCACTTATAGTATGTCCTCCAACGATTGCCTCTTCTTCAATGTTGCTGTCAGTAAAAAGATTATTCAAATCTTCAAGGAGACTCGCTGAAATTTCAAACGTTATTTCCAGTGTCTCCTCAATTTGCTCCATTTCCTTTTTTTTTAAATTTGTTGTAATACCTTACAAAAAAAGCTTTCATTTCTTGTTTTTAGTAATAGATAATATAAAACTAGCTTTTTAACCAATTTTATTCTTTCAAATTATTAGTATTATTTGTTTTCCCTTTTCTTTCTTCTTTTCCCCTCTTTTTTTTTCTTTTCTTCCTTCCTTCCCTTTTTCCCTTTCCTTTTTTTTTCCTCATTTGCCTTCCCTTCAAAAAGGGCGATACCAACCACCTTGCACGACTTAAAGGCGTGATTTGTTATATTGGTGGTAGAGATGTCCCAGAAGAAACAAGGGTGCTTTCTTTTTAACTCCATCTAGGTATATTTCAACCTGCAGGACCTTTATCGTAACTAAATTGGCCCCGGTCCAAGGAGTGTTCATGGCATAATCATAGGACCCGGGAAAAAAAACGGAATCATCTCCAATTGATTAAGAGGTCCCAGAAAGCCAAGTTGCGCTTACTAGCTGTTCTTTTAAGGTCAACTTTGGATGTTTCATATAAGGATGAAAGCCACGAGAGTGTAGTGGGGGTGTCTTCTCTACCCAGTGTATGCAAATTTGTCTTCTCGCCAATAAGATTGCGTAGAAAAGAAATGATTTCGCCTTGCCTGTGATGTTATCTTCCAGCCCAAAGATGACAAGTGGGAGGGTTATTGACAAGGATGTGTTTAAGATAGAGTTTAAAGTATTCTTCACTTCTTCCCAAAAACTTGCAATGTCAGGACAATCTAGAAACATGTGAACATCACAGGCACCTACCAAGTTGCATTTGTTACACTTTTTATCTGGTATAAATTTAGAGAGTTTCAGCGGTGTTATGTATGCACAATGAGCAGAGAAGAGGTGATTTCTTCTTAACCATGAAGGCTTTACGGTTTTATAGAGTAGTCCAAAGGAATTCAGCCACCTCAGCTCACATGGAAGACCAGTCACTGCTCCCCATAACTCATCTGGAAGTTGAAACTCCCCATCATTTACCTCCAACAGCTGCCAGTACCATGTAGCTACTTCTTTCCCTCCTGTTGATCGTTCTACCAACTGTTGTTCCATTATGCTTATCTCCCCAATATTGGCATCTATGAGGCTCTGGGATCTCGCCCAGCTGTCCAGTTGAATGTATTTGAATCTCGAGAGCCCTGAGCCAACTAGGTCATGTAACTCGTCCCAGGCTATTAGTTGTCCCTCTTTAAGTAATTGGCCCCATCTTGTAATACCTGCTTGTTCTATCATGGCAGACAGGCTATCTCTCAAGCATGGTGGTAAACCGGGTGAGTCCCAAATTGGAGAGTAGTTGGAGTAGTATGACAAACCAAGTTTTTTTCTAATGTTGAACCAAATTATGGCCCATGATTGTACCATTTTAAGTTTGATATTTTTGAAGAATTTCTGACTTCCAAATTTAAACATGAAACCATCTACTGCTAGATTCGCCCCCATTAACATAGCCCTGTACATAGATTCAGTAGGAAGATTAGATGGCATTTTTAGAAGCATTCTAGAGTGTGACATCTGGAAGGCCCATGAATAATACAATAAGTCCGGCAGTGCAAGGCCCCCCTTTTCTCTTCTACTTCTCAGCTTTTTCCATGCTATTCTTGTGGTTTTGTAGTTCCATATGAAGGAATTGATTTCTCTTTGACATTTTCCGATCATTTTTGGTTCAAAGGCAATTGGGATAGCATTAAAAATAAAGATGAATTTTGGAAAAATACACATTTTAACTAGATTTACCCTGCCCGTTATAGAGAGTGGCAGTTGTGTCCAAGATTTTAGAAGTCTTTTGCTCTCAGTATATATCCAAATTAGTTTGTCCAATGCTGCCCACTTCTTGGGTTATTCTAATTCTTAGGTAGCGCATTGATGTTGAAATATTTACCCCAAGCTGTATATTTGGCAAATTCCATGCCATTATCTCGCTTTTACTCGAGATTGATGTCATAACCCGAGATATGACCAAATTCATCAGCCCGTTGAATAACGACTGGAAATGCCTTAACTGGGTCAGATGTAAAGACCAGGATATCGTCTGCATATAGTGCTACCCACCTTTCCCACTCTCCAAAGCTAAAAGATGGAATATTAGCCTCCTCCCGTAAAAGCTGAGTGAACGGTTCGATGTATAAGTTGAATAGGAGAGGGGAAAGCGGGCAGCCCTGCCTTGTACCTCTGGATATATTAAAGGCTTCCGTCAAGGCCCCATCAACCAGCAACCTGTCTGAGGGAGCACTGTAAAGTTGTTTTATAGTTCTACAAAACCCTTCCCCACAGTTAAATTTTTTTAATACGTCATTTAGATAGAGCCAATTGACTCTATCAAACGCTTTAGTTGCATCTAGAGTCAAAGTAGCTAAGGGTAGAGAGAAGGCAGTGGCAATGTCTATAGCCCCTACTAGTTCATGTGTTAACTCCGCTAATTGTCGACCCTTAATAAATCCTTTTTGGTCTGAATGGACTATAGTACCAATAAGACTTGCCAATCTTGTGGAAATAATTGTTGTGTATATTTTGTAATCATTGTTGAGTAGTGATATTGGTCTATATGACCCGCACTCTAGTGGGGATTTCCCTGGTTTCGGGATAAGTACAATTGTGGCCTCCCCCCAGGAATTATGCGGCGGATCTCCTTCTATTAAGATACCGTTAAAAAATGCCATGAGCACAGGGACGATGATATTCTCTAGAGATCTATAAATTTCTCCCGGCAGACCATCCGGACCTGCTGCTTTTCCTTTTTTTGATTGGTGAATTGCTTTTTTCACCTCATCCTCTGTAATCTCAGTCTCTAAGGATTTACTCTGAGTTATTGAGAGGGTTGGAAGTGTAATGGCATCCAGCCATCTGTCCCTTGCTTGCTGATCATTGGGAAGATCTTCTTTATAAATCTCCTAAAAAAATTCAAAGAAGGCTCTCCCTATTTCTGGGTTGATAGATCTTGTCTCTGACTTCTATCCTGATTTCCCTGATGTAATTAAGGGCTTTGTCAGATTTTATTTTCCATGCAAGTACTTTCCCTGCAGCTTCTCCGAACTCAAATTGAGAAGATTTGCTCTCTTCCCACCTTTTATTTATTCTCTCCTGTAAAATATTTTCCAATTGTGACTTTAACTCGGCCAATTTTTCTTGTTCTTCTGGTGTTGCTATCTTTGACTCTAGAAGTTTCATGTCTTGTTCTAGTCTGTTTACCTTTTCAATATATATTTTCCGCCTATAAGAGGCTCTGTTAGTGATCTGCCCTCTTAAGAAGGCCTTAAATGTCTCCCAAACAACTGTTGGGCCTGCAGAGTTTCTATTTATATCAAAAAAGGCTAAAGACTCATTTAACAGGAATTTGACCTCTTCCTCTTCAAGCAGAAGTGTCCGGTCAAAGGACCAGGATGGATGTTTAACGAAACTATCAGTTTTCAGAGTAAATTTTAACGCAGAGTGGTCTGATAGGTGTGATGGTAAATAATCTATTGTAACCAGAGTATCCTTTAGACAGTAGCTGAAAAGAGCGTAGTAAATTCTAGATTTATGTTTAAAGCGACTATTCCTAAAGGACACCCCTAGCTTATTACCGACTCTTTCTCTCCAGAGATACGCCAAACCCAGTTGTGTCATGATTGTTTTAAGGGTTTCTCTGGATTTAGCGGAGCTACAGATTCTAGATTTTGTTGATATATCTAATCTGGGGTCAAGAACAATGTTAAAGTCTCCCATCCAGATTACTAGATCCTGGACTGATATTAGTTGATTCCTTACAGCGTCCACTTGCGATGGATCATCTGAGTTCGGATCATAGTAACCTACCAATGTCCTGATCTGACCATCGAGCGAGACTCTCACTATTAACCATCTTCCTGTATGGTCCTCTTTACATTCCAGTATTTGCGCTTTTACAGATTTTTTAAAAATAAATATTACCCCTCTTATATTCGCATTATGGTCTGTGGAGCAGAATTTATCTATCCACCTTTGTTTATTTAGTATGGTGATAGCCTCTGTTTTAAGAAGGTGTGTTTCCTGTAACGCGATGATCTGCGCCTGTGAGTCTCTCAGGTATTGTAAAATGCGGTCTCGTCTTCCTCTCACGCGCAGACCATTCACGTTCCAGGACATATAGTTAATAAATGTCATGTTATGGCTTCAATCCCTAACACCCTCACTCTTTTACTTTTTATTTGATGACTTTTTAATTCTGGCATGTCGAAAGTTTGATTTTGAGAAAAGTAGAAGGCTGGAACACTAAATCGGACTGACAAATGAGGATTTTTTGCTATTTTACCACTACCCCCCCTCCCCCTCCCCCTAGGAAACCCCCCCTTATTTACTCTGGCTTGGTGTTTAGCCAGAATAACGCCCTCCTGTAGCCTATCCTTTGACCCCCTACTGCTACATTGTCTTCGGGTAAAAAGAAGTAGCTGTTGCTGAGCAAGTATAGACGAAAGATCACCATTGACTATCGTATCAGGAGGGTATATTTGGGAGTTATCTATTTTTTTTTTTCCTTGTGTAAACCCTTCTTTGTTTTGTATATGTATATGTGTCACTATTGTATTTTAAATGAATACAAAATTCCATTTTGTTGCTTTGTTTATTATTTATTTTTGTTTATTATTTATTTATATTTTTTTTGTGATGTCCTTCCCTTTGAATTTGAGATCTGGTTGAGGTTGAGGAGTCTGAAAAAATCCCCCTTTAAGATCATGTAGAAACCTATAAGGATTCTAAGAGATCTGTGTACCTTCAGTGATACCTAAGTTAAATTGTTTTATGGGCCTGAGCTTGGGCGTGATCTCGGATGGATTTTAATAGATCGTCGGCATCATGTATGGAACGGACGTTATGCATCTTATTATTATACATAATTCAGAGAAATGCAGGAAATCTCATCTGCACCGTGGCTCCAAATGACCTAAATTTGTCCATGCGCTGTCCCAACTCCCACTGTCTATCCAGTGTAGTTTTTGAAAGATCAGAGCGTATCTCAAAGGAGAAGTCAAGACCTTTTATTGTGCCGGCTTTCAAAGCAATATTTAAAAATGTTTCTTTAAGAGCATAAGTCAAAAAATTGAATAGCACTTTCCTAGGTTTGGTTCTTGCCGGATTCATACGAAACGGATCTCTGTGTATACGCTGAATATCTTTATCTAGCTCTTCAGCTGTTTCTTCCAGATTAAGTGATCCTTTTATTAGTTGTATTATAAATCTTTTAAGATCCCCACCTTCCTTTCCTTCTGGAATTTTTAGGAGTCGAATGTTATTGCGTCTAGAATAATTTTCTAGCACTTCAATTCTCTCTCTCATGTTCTCACCATCTCTTTGGAGAGTATGTATTTTTGATCTGGCAGACTCGAAATTTGTGGTCAGAAGACCTACCGAGCTTTCTAGTATTTCCATTCTCTCACATAGGCCATCAACCTTTTGTCCTAGTTCCTCACAGGTTGCTCTAATTTCACTGTGGTTAGTTTTCGAGACTGCAAAATCTTGTCTTATCTCCTCTCTCATTGCCGCAATAGAGGAGACTATGGCCTCGAGTGCATTTCCGAAACCTGGGTCTAAATTCTGGTCAGCTGCATTTTTTTCTTCTCCATTACAGTTGCTGGTGTCTCTTCTTCTAAGATTCCCTTTTGTTGGGCAGATGTTACGTTATCGGTGACACTCTCTGTGCGTGTTTCAGAATCAGGCGGGGTAGGCAGGGTAGGCACTACAGGGGCTTCAGACACTGCCCCCTCAAGTGATGAAACCGAGGATAAGTCTGACCTGGAGGCGGGAATAAATATGCTGTGCCCTATTTGTTTATCCTGCTTGTCCTGCTGTAAGTTTTTATTTTCCATAGCTGCGGCCATATCGTGTGTGATCTGCAATACTTGGGGCAGAGCTCTAAAATAAGAGCGCAGTGACGGAGTTATGTCACCTGGAGCTTTTAATTTTTTACTCTTATTTTTGTTTTTAGGCTCTTTTTGGGTAGTGTGTCTGTCTTTCGCTAACTCTGCCTTTTTTCTTTGCTCCTGAGCTTTTCTTTAAACCTCCCCCAAGGTGCACCCTGGGAACTGTAGTACGTTCTCCTCCAGCCCAAGCTCTTTACCTCTATTTCTTGTTTTGCTCCTTATTACTCTTACTTGCAAATCCTTGCTTAAATCACAATCTGCCTTTGACCCCTCCTTGAATATTTCAAACACCTTACTTGATTTCCGAGAGAAGATACCTCGATCACCAAGTTCCTCCAAACCAGCCTTTGCAGCCTTTGCAGCGACTGTTATCGTGCGGTTTGTCTCCTCTACGGCTGAGCTGTTTGATGCCACGACGCTCTGGAATTCCTCTCCTCTTCCTCCACTGAATGCAACTGCCATGTGAGTCCTCCGAGCTGCGATCTCCCGCCCCCAGCATAGGAGAGAGGCAGAGACAGGCAAGGAAAACGCAGTCGGCAGGCACATTCGTAGAAGCCCGTTGGTCAATCTGCGATTACGTTATGCCACAGAATCACAGCGGAATCCTCTTTATCGCCGCTCCAAGCCTCCCCGCAAGCTCAGCAAACAGGTAAATTTAATTATCGGCCAAACCGATCATCAGCAGCAGCAGTAGCAGTGGGGGTCTCGGGAGACTGCTTCTGAGCGTGCGAGACGCTCTAGCTTGCGGCCACTATGTTCCCCCAAACCATTCTTTCAAATTATTATACAGAAACTTTTCTCAAGTACTTTATATGATTATATCTATACTTATAAAATGACCTTACATTTGATTCAGGGTTTAGGATAGTCCAGTGCTGTCAGGGGAGTATAAGGAGTCATGGTTGCACTGGTATTTCTGAGTTTACAGCAATGCAGTTGCGTTTAAGCAGTGCCCATACTATCATGCAGACACTAGGAATATAAAGCACTGCATGTCCTAAAGCCTAACTCACACCATGACTACATGTATGCCCATGTCTTCAAACACATGCACCGAGCAAGTGATTCTGTCACAATATGCCCAAATGTACACTGACTCAAGTTGTGATACTAGACAAACACAAATATCCCTTGCAATTCACTGAAATGATTACTACATGCCAGAGAGAGAGTCGCTATGGCCTTTTTTAAAAGCACACCCAGGATTTATACTACACAGCATGGTGACTATTTGGAAATTAAGAGGCCTGACTCACATACTGCATAGGACTTTCTAACACTACATCTCCTAAAGCCTGACTGACTTCATGAGTACATGTATTACCATATTTTCAAACACATCAACCAAGCAAATTATTCTGTCAGAATTTCTCCGAAAAGATTACTAAATGCTAGAGAAAGAGTTTCTATGGCATTTAAACAGCACACTCAGTGTTTTTTACACACCATGGAGACTACTTGGGAATTAAAAAGCTTGACAGACATACTGCATAGCACTTTCTAACACTTCATCTCCTAAAGCCTGACTGACTTTGTGAGTACATGTATTCCCATATTTTCAAACACATCAACCAAGCAAATTATTCTGTCAGAATTTTCCTGAAATGATTACTAAATGTTAGTGAAAGAGTTTCTATGGCACTTATAGTGAAGTGAGGGAAGAAATATGAAGGTGAGGAAAGGAGAGTGAGAAAAAAGCATATTAAGAGAAAAGAAAAATGAGGAAGTGAAAAAGAAGGATTTTTTGAAAAAAAGAGAGGAAGGAAAAAGAACAGTGGTGGAGAAGAAGGGAGACAGTGAGAGACAGAGAAAGAGAGGGAGAGTGAGAAACTTCCACATTAGAAAACATTTTTCTTATTAACTTAAATTGTACAACATAGTTGCCCTTATAATTTAACTACTTACATTTTAAAATGCTGCTGAAGATTTGGTACAGTGTGAATCACACACCAGATATTGTAAACCGAAAATCTCTCAAATGTACCTCATTTTAAAGAACAGGGGTCCTACGGATTTAAAAATGACACAGGAAAATAACAATATAGACTACAATCAGTGCTATATTTTTAAAACGCCCAGCCGGACGTAAGTTTATTTCAGGAATAATGTAGAATCGTGTTGGCCCAGAGAGGGGCCAAGGTTAGTAGCAAGATAGGGTACAATCCTGTACCTATCCCAAAAGGTTAGAAGAAACAAATCAAGAACAGGGAGATAGAAAAAAGGAAAGAGTTTTTCAGGCAAGCGAAATGTTTTTGAGCCAGAAGGTGACTTGCAATTACTGTAAATGCAGTTTCAACAAATTCACCCTGCAGTGTCAGCAATTTCAAATATACAAGTTAAATCATATGCTACACTGCATATTGCGTCGACGTTTCGATCCCTAAGGGCTCATAATACACTGGGATCATCATCAGGACAAATTTACAATTAATGCCTGCATTAAATTACAAGAGCCTGTCAGGACCCGGATTGAGGGTATGATGGCTCAGGATATTGTTGCTAGGTGCTGCTAGCGCTACTGATTGCAGACGCCTTGGGTTGGAATAATTCTTCTGACCGGAGGTGTTTCCTACCAGTTTGCAACATCCGATACTGGCTACGTGTAGTGTAGCCGTTTAGGCGGGGAGTCTGTTTCCTTCAGTATCGGGAAGGGAGGGATGTATCCTTCCTGATGGGTCCTCGCGGTTGCTGGCTATGCTTGATGTAGCCGAACGAGGGGGAAAGGGTTGGTTCCTTTCGTGGGGACGAAAATTACGTCCACGAGGCAGCTTGCTTCTTGATTGAAGCGGCGGCGGGGCGGGTGAAGCTCGGTCGACTTCTACCCCCTTCACTGGCAGCGCAGGTTTTCACAGCAGACCTGCGCTGCCAGTGAAGGGGGTAGAAGTCGACCGAGCTTCACCCGCCCCGCCGCCGCTTCAATCAAGAAGCAAGCTGCCTCGTGGACGTAATTTTCGTCCCCACGAAAGGAACCAACCCTTTCCCCCCCGTTCGGCTACATCAAGCATAGCCAGCAACCGCGAGGACCCATCAGGAAGGATACATCCCTCCCTTCCCGATACTGAAGGAAACAGACTCCCCGCCTAAACGGCTACTCTACACGTAGCCAGTATCGGATGTTGCAAACCGGTAGGAAACACCTCCGGTCAGAAGAATTATTCCAACCCAAGGCGTCTGCAATCAGTAGCGCTAGCAGCACCTAGCAACAATATCCTGAGCCATCATACCCTCAATCCGGGTCCTGACAGGCTCTTGTAATTTAATGCAGGCATTAATTGTAAATTTGTCCTGATGATGATCCCAGTGTATTATGAGCCCTTAGGGATCGAAACGTCGACGCAATATGCAGTGTAGCATATGATTTAACTTGTATATTTGAAATTGCTGACACTGCAGGGTGAATTTGTTGAAACTGCCTTTACAGTAATTGCAAGTCACCTTCTGGCTCAAAAACTTTTCGCTTGCCTGAAAAACTCTTTCCTTTTTTCTATCTCCCTGTTCTTGATTTGTTTCTTCTAACCTTTTGGGATAGGTACAGGATTGTACCCTATCTTGCTACTAACCTTGGCCCCTCTCTGGGCCAACACGATTCTACATTATTCCTGAAATAAACTTACGTCCGGCTGGGCGTTTTAAAAATATAGCACTGATTGTAGTCTATATTGTTATTTTCCTGTGTCATTTTTAAATCCTTAGGACCCCTGTTCTTTAAAATAAGTTAAATAACCCATGGTCCGAAGGCCCCCCATTGGGTTCCCTTGTGTTCCAAAACGATCAAATGTACCTCAGTCACTGCAATCACAAAATGGCCGTGATTCCCTGTCATTTTTCACACATATCCCCATACATAACCAATCAAATTTCTTCCCACGCAAATACTAAACCAAACTAACATTTTAATTGGTTGTACATTTCAACACTTTTAAACTCACATAATACTCAACCTACCCCCACTGATCTCTCTGCCTCTTACCATGGTAACTCTCCACAGAACACCTAACTGAACTCAAAAGGTGAAAAGTTCATCACTCAATGTTGCAAACCAATCAGCAAGGGTGTTTGACTTCTCAATATACCAGCTTATCCTGTCCAATGTTCTTTTCAATGACTTTTTCTAAACCAATAGTATTATTCCTTTTAAAAACCGTACTATACACCCTAGTTTTCAATGCTCAATTATCAGAAACCACCAATCATTTTATTTTTTAAAGTGCACTGATTCTCATCCACATTTTTTTCTAAACTCCTATTTTTAAAACACAACTGTTCTTTTTAGAGACAACCAACATCTAAACACTCAAACTTGTAATTTAACTGTATTTTTTTTTTCCACCGTGCCCGCAACATGCGTGCACCTCGCGATTTAAAAAGAAATGTTTTTTTGGCCTTCAGGGTCCTTTAGGGACCCCCTGAGAATGACTAGGTGGTCAGGGAGTCTCTACCTTGCCCCCTTTTCACATTATCCACTTTTGTTTTTGGTTCTCTTTTACCTCAGAATGTCAAAATGGTGGCCAAAGGGTGCTAGCACCGTGCGCGCACCTCGCGATTTAAAAAAATATATATATATATTTTGGGCCTTCGGGCTCCTTCAGGGACCCCCTCAGAAGGCCTAGGGGGTCAGGGAGTCTCTACCTTGCCCCCCTTTCACATTATTCACTTTTGTTTTTGGTTCTCTTTTACCTCAGAATGACAAAATGGTGGCCAAAGGGTGCGAGCACCGTGCGTGCAACTCGCGATTTTTTTTAAAATAAAAAATGTTTTTTTTTGGCCTTCGGGGTCCTTCAGAGACCCCCTGAGAAGGCCTATGTAGTCATGAAGTCTCTTCCCTGCCTCCTTTTCATGTTTTCAAACTTTTACAAAAATCTGGTAAAATGTAATTTATTTCCGGGCCGTGCGTGCACCGTGCATGCATGCGTGTGCGCATGTTGCGCTCACGTCAAAACATGTTACTTGAATACAAAGTCATGTGACTTGAAAACACCACTTTTTATTGGTTCATACTAGTTTTTGTTCCAGAATCTTCAAACACCCCACCCACTTCCCTCACTATCTCTTTCACTCTTTTGGAAGAAGCGCCTTTACTACTGTGTTCCTCCTTTGGAGTTTCCTTGAAGAAAAGATGAAAGAGAGCCAGCAGGATTCTTCCTCTTCAGACTCTGATGTGCAGCAACACCAGCCACCTGCAAAAAAAACAAAGGAGTCATTCATCTGGAAATTTTTTACATACCCTGAGGGATTAAAAAAGGTGAATGCACCAAAAGTTACTTCTACCATCTGCAAAAGTATGCTGTCAAGGGGCAATCCAAATATTTATTTATTTATTTATTTTTGAGATTTATACAGCGCGTACAATTGCCCGTAGGGGTCTCGGCGCTAGAAACTTTGACTGTATTCCCAATGTTAGGCTGGTAACTATTCTTGATCAAACAGCCAGGTCTTTATCTTTCTGCGGAAATGCATCAGGGATGGGCTGTCTTAAATGGAAGCTGGCAGGGAGTTCCATAACCTGGGAGCTGCCACAAGGAAGCGTCTATCGCCCCAGTTAACTGTTTTTGTTCGTGGTATTTGAAGGATTTTAAGGTTGTTAGATCGGAGCGATCTTATGGAGGACTGGTATCTGAGATGGGATTTCAGGAAATGTGGACCACAGTTGTGCAGTGCTTTATAGAGTATGCACAGCGCTTTAAACTTGATCCTGTTTCAAATCTTGAGCCAATGCAGGTCTCTTATAGTCTCAGAGATTGGTGAAAACTTTGGGATTCCAGACAAGAGGCGGGCTGCAGCATTCTGGATGGGCTGCATTTTGTTGGTCACTCTTGCTTGGGCGTTGATGAATAAGCCGTCACAATAGTCAAGAGATGACAGCACGAGGGCGCTTACCAGCGTCTTACCTGCTGATGTTGGTAGAAACGGCATGATTTTCTTGATCAGCCTAAGTTTTTGATGGGCTGTTGCTGCTATTTTATTTGAGTGGGCCATGAAATTTAATTTATCGTCAAAAATCACCCCCAGATTTCTGACGGTGATGGCTGGTGTAGGTGGTGTTCCGTGCGTAGGGGGCCACCAGGTGTTTGACCATCCGGGGGAGAGATGTCCAAATATGACGACCTCCGTTTTTTCAGCATTTAACTTTAGGCAGTTAGAGGCCATCCACTCACTGATCACCCGCATGCCCTCTTGGAAGTTTTCAGCTACCTTGTCTCCATTCCTGTTGATGGCCAACACAAGCTGGGTGTCATCCGCGTACGAGGTAAGGCTCATCCCATAAGCCTTGATGACGGAGGCCAGGTCCGACACGTAGATATTGAATAGTGTCGGACTAAGGGATGAGCCTTGGGGAACCCCACACGGTAGTGACAGCTTGTGCGATTGGAAAGGCCCCAGTGTGACCACCTGTGATCTACCGGCCAAGAAGGAGGAAAGCAGATTTCTGGCCATGTGGCGGATGCCCAGGTTTTCGGCACGGTCGACCAGGATCTTGTGGTCGACCGTGTCGAAGGCTGACGACAGATCGAGCAGTACGAGTATTGCTGTACCTCCCTGGTCCCGGATCACTCTTATGTCCTCTGTAGCTTTTATTAAGGCAGTTTCGGTTCCGTGGAACTTGCGGAAACCAAATTGGGTGTTGTCCAGTAGTTGATGTTTTTCTATGAACTCTGAGAGTTGTGAGTTCATAGCCTTTTCCACTACCTTGGCTAAAAAGGGGAGACGGGCTATGGGGCGGTAGTTTTTTAGTTGGTCCTTGTCCAGGTTAGCTTTCTTAAGTAGGGGTTTGACCAAGGTGTTTTTAAGGGAGTCTGGGTATATCCCAGTTCTGAACATTGTGTTGCAGATTGATACAATGTCCGGGGAGAGATAGTCCATGATCGGACGAATGACTTTTAGAGGGCAAGGATCTAATGCTGAGCCTGATTTGATTGTGGCCGTTATTTCCTTGATTTGTGTTTCTCCAAGGTCTAAGAACTGAGAAAGTTCGATATTGTTAGTCCCGTTGTTAGATGTGGGGGGGCTGATTACTGTTTTTGTGGAGAATGCTTGATATATATCATTCACCTTTGTGAAAACAAAATCAGCCAGAGAATCACAAAAGACTTGGTATTGTGAAGGATTCAGGTCCGGTGCGTTTCCCGCTAAAACCTTAGTTATCTCAAAAGTTTTTTACTTGAGTTTTTAGCGGAATTGATTTGTTCAGTGAAATAGGATTTTTTTGTCTCGACTATAAGGACTTTGTATTGTCCGAGTGCTTCCTTATAGCTGGTCTTGCTTTCAGCGCTGTAGGATCTGCGCCAATGTCTCTCCCTGTTTCTACAGAATTGCCTCTTAATACGGAGCTCCTCTGTAAACCATTGGGCTGATGGCGTTGCTCTGTTTCTAGAGAATTTTTTAGTTGGGGCTAAGGAGTGGGTGGCGGTACCTATCCACTCCTGAAATTGTTGTGTGGATCAAATGTTGAGTCAGGACGAATTTTTTCAAGTAGGCTCGTTAGCTCAGCGTGATCGATGTCCTTCCAAACTTTAATGGTTTGTGGTTTCGGTACAGAGTGGGGTCTGAGTCTATTTAATGTGACTGATATTTTTATTAAAATGGCGAAGTGGTCGGTCCATGGCATTGGTAAGGTATCTAATATATTAACGCCTTGCATATTAGTAAAAATGCCATCTAGCGTGTGACCGGCTATATGGGTGGGGGTGGTTACCAGTTGCCGAAGACTCATAGTGTGCATGTCTGATATCAAGGAATGGGTATCTTTGTCAGCTGCATTCTCAAGATGGAAGTTCAAGTCGCCCAGTAATGTAAATGAGTCTTCCAGCGCTGGAGCTTCTAGTATTGCACCCAGATTTGCTAGAAAGTTAGTGCGAGAGCCTGGTGGTTGATATAGGAGGATGCCTTTAAAATGAAACGATGGGGTGAGTTTAAGATCGAAAAGAAGGGCTTCGCAGGAGGTGGAGTGGATGTGAGATATTCCGACCGTTATGTGGTCGCGGGCGATGATGGCTAGTCCTCCTCCGCGCTGCCCCACTCTATCTAGGCGATAGGCGTTATAGGCTGGGGGGGTCGCAACTGCCATGTCAGGATCGGATGCTCCATCCGTCCATGTCTCCGTGAGAAAGAGACAATCGAGGTTGTTGTTGATAATAAAATCGTGTATTTCTTGCCGGTGCTTGACAAGGGATCGTGCATTGATTAGTGCAGCGGTGATGTCGGAAGACATAGATGCAGTGACAGCATGTGTTTTGATTTTTTCATTTGTTATCTGTAGCTTCACGTTGCAGTGAGGACATGTAAATTTTGTGGTATCTGAACATAAGTGTGGATTATATTGAGCGCAGTCAGTGTTAGACATGCGCAGTGCCATCAATGTGGATTTGGGGTAGATATGGGGAGCCTGTCGTGGAGATTGATCAGAGGTTCTGGCCCTTGGCCCGGTCTCGGCACGGACGAGCACAGACGAGCTTGCCTTATGCGTGCCTTCGGCGCGCATTCGTCCCGCCCGCTGCGCTCGCCTGCTGCACTTCCGGAACATGCACATATTTGTAGGGAGGGAGCAATGCAAGAGGCGTGGCCTCGAAGTGGGCGTGTCCCAGTCAGGTAGAGGAGAAGGAAGTTGGCGGGAAAACGGTGATTTTGCCCTTACCAGTGCTCGTTTTTCAGCAGAAAAGGGTGCCTGCACACTGCAGTGATGTGACAGGGAAGGTGAGTGATTTTAAAGCAAAGTGAAATTTTTCAGTTTTAAAACAAAGTTATGCTCAGTTTTCCTTGCTACTCCCGGCTGTGCCTCAGGAGGGTTCAAAAGTTATCTAAAGCGCTAGTAGTCAGTGCTTCTTTTATAACTTTGAAGGGGGGGCGTGGCCTCGAAGTGGGCGTGTCCCAGTCAGGGAGAGGAGAATGAAGTTGGCAGGAAAACTGCGATTTTGCCCTTACCAGTGCTCGTTTTTCAAATAAAAAGTATTCATTTAGTATTCATACTATGTTGAGGCATGTAAGGAATGTGCATCCTCATCAGTATGCACAGGCATCCACCAGAGCCTTGGCAACACAATTACCACCTGCTGGCCCCAGCTTTTCATCTGGAGGGGCATCTCCTGCTTCATCACAACTCAACATCCGGACACTTTTCAAGGATGTGCATCCCCGTTGCAACAAATGCAATGAAGTACTTTGCTACGGAGTGCAAAGTCGGAATTTAATGGAGTTGAAAATTCGCAACCACCAATGCTCCCGGCAATAATTTTTTTCATTTAATTTTTTTTTGTTCCTGTTGAGCACTTTATGGTTAACTTTTTTTTGTTTTTAAAAAAAACAAAAAAATATAAAATTGTTAAATAAGTACAAAAAACACTACTAAACGAAAAAGACAAAAAAACTGTTCTTTTCAGAACTCACTTCACTGCTCCATGAAGAACTATATGTCTTATACACTGTGTAATACTTTTTTGAATAAATGTGTAGAGCATAAATGAAAAACTGAAATGATTAGTGTAGGGGAGGAAGGGACTAATGGAATGAGTGAGGTAAGGGTAGTATGGTGAGTGAGTAAAGGGGAGTTAAAGAGTGACTAAAGGAGTGACGGAGTGACAAAAGAGGAGTAAAGGAAGAAGAGTGAGGGAAGGGGAGTGAGAGAAACAGAGTGAGGGGGAGTGACGAAAAGGGAGCACGAAAGTGAAGGGGTGAAAAATACAGATAGGATAAAGTGCAGAGGGGGAAAGGGATAAAGAAACGGGAGTAAGTGACATGGAGTGAGGGATTGAGGAAAGGGGAGTGAAGGAAAAGGAGTGATGGAAGATGAGTGAGGAAAAAGTACTGAGGGCGAGTGCAAGGTAGAAACAATGAGAGAATTGGTATGAGGGTGATGAAAGGAGAATGAGACAGAAGGAAGGACATTAAGAGAGAGGAAAGGGGACTGAGAGATAAAGTAGGAGTGAAGCAAACAGAAAGAGAAAGACAGGAAGGGTGAGCGAGAGAAAGAGAGTGACAGAGAAAGAGAGAGAGAGCAAGTGACTGAGAGGCAGTGAGGTATTTACACTGAGTGAGATAGAGGGAGGGAAGGAGAGAGAAGTGAAATGAAAGAGAGTGTGGGAGTAAAGGAATGGAAGTTAGCAAAAAACAATGAGGAATGAAGAGTAAGGGAAAGGGACTGATGAATGAAATGAAAAGGCGAGTGAGATAGGCAATAAAGAAAGGGGAGTGAGGGAAAGGAAGTGAGAGAATAACAAAAGAGGAGTGACTAAAAGTGAGTGAGGGATGGTGTGAAGGAAAGGCAGTGAAGGGGGGGAGAGAAAAGAGTGATGGATAAAGCAAAAGAAGGGCAGTGATGGAGGAAGAAAGAAAAGAGAAGCAGGGGACACAGAGAGCAAAGAGGGAGCAGGAGAAGTTAAATGAGGGTGAGGGAAGGGTATTGATGGTGAAAGGAGTATAAAGGTGAATTAATGAGAGTAAAGAGAGTGAGGGTAGGGGAGTAAGAAGAGCAAAGTAAATAGAGTAACAGACAGAGTGAAGAAATTGAAAAAGGGAAAGAGAAGTAAGAGAGTGATGAAATATATTTTCTTTGTCAAACTTACCTTATAAGTAATGAAAAGTAAATAACATCTTTTTTGTAAAAATAAAATCTAGGAAAGAGGAGAAAAAAATGAGTTATACTACACATAATATATATTTCACAATACAAGAGAGAAGGAAGATTAAAAGTCAGGAAAGGGGACTGAGAAATAAAGTAGGAGTAAAGGAAACAAAAAAGGTAAAGAGAAGAAGGGTGAGGGACTGAGAGAGAGGGAGACAGAAAGAAAGGGAGAGCGAATGACTGGGAGGAAGTGAGGCAGTTAGACTGAGTGACACAGAGGGAGAGAGGGAGAGAGAAATGAAGTGAAGGTAATTAGGGACTAAAGGAATGGGAGTTAGCAAAACTGAATGAGGAAAGGGGAGTAAGGGAAGGGGACTGACGGATGGAGTGAGGGAAAGAGAGTGAGGGGGAGTGGGGAAATGGGAGCAGGAGAAAGTGAATAGGAGTGATTCACAGAGAGGAGAATATGAAGTAGAAGAAGGGGAGTGAGATTGAGTGAAGGGCAGTGATAGGGAGGGAAGGGATATGAGGGTAAGGGAAAAGGAGTGAAGGAAAAAGAAGCATATTAAGATAGAGGAAATAGTAGTGAGTGAGAGAGAAGAATTTATAGAAAGACACAGGAAAAAAAGGTAGATTTGTAGAGAGAGAGAGACACACAGGGAGGGAGAGAAAGAGAGGGAGAGGGAGGGACTGTGAGGGAGTGAGGCACTTATAGTGACTGACACACATGAAGAGACTTAGAGACGGATGGAGGAAAGGGGAATGAGAGAGGGTATAAAGGAAAGGGAGAGAGCAAAAGAGAGTGAAGGAGAGAGAGACGGGGAGTGAGTCAAGGTGAATGATAGATGATGTTATTCAAAGAGAGTAAGGGGTGAGTAAGAAGAGACTAAGCAATACAGCAACACAAGGGTAGTGATGGAAGAAGATAAGAAACAGAAATAAGAGATATACAGGGGAAAGAGGAAGTTGAACAAGGTGAGTGAGGTTTAAGAGAGGGAAAGATAGTGACAGAAAGACTATACAAGTCAATGAAGGGCAGTAATAACAATGAGAAAAGGAGACTAAGATGAGTAGAGGAAGAGGAGTAAGAGAGAGATTAAAGAATGGGAAAAAGAGAAAGACAAGAAATAGCAGGAAGTAAAAGTATTTTCTTTTTGTCATACTTACCTTATAAATAATGACAACTTAATAGAATATTCTTATACAGATATAGTGTCTGTGAAAGATAAGAAAACATTGAGTTATAATATATATTTCATAATACAAAAGTAGAAGTGAAATAAACAGAAAGGGAAAGAAAGAAAGGGTGAGGGACAAACACAGAGGGAGAGAGGGAGAGAGAAAGTGAGAGAGTAAGAGAGAAATGGATTGAAAGGAGTGAGAGAATAAAGGAATGAGAGTTACGAAAAGGGATTGAGGTACGGGGAATAAGGGAAGGCAATCGACAGATGGAGTGAGCGAAAGAGTATGAGGGAGAGTGAGGGAATGGGTGCAGGAGAAATAGAATGAGTGTGATGCAGACAGAAGAGAACATTAAATGGAGGAAGAGGACTCAGATTGAATGAAGGGCAGTGACAATGAGGGAAGGGATATAAAGTGAGGGAAGGGGAGTGATGGAAAAAGAAGCATATTAAGAAAAAGGAAAAAGAAGTAAGTGAGAGAGAAGGATTTATGGAAAGAGAGGGAAAAGAAAAGGAAGACTGGTAGAGAGAGAGGGAGACAATAAAAGAGAGAAACAGAGGGAGAGTGACAGACTGTGAGGGACTAAATCAGTTATAGTGACTGACACAGAGCAACAGACTTAGAGACGGATGGAAGAAAGGGGAATGAGCGAAAGGGAGTGATGAAGTGAAAGAAGTGAAGTGAGTAAAGGTCACTGAGGGATGATGTGAAGGAAAGAGAGTAAGGGGGCAGTGAAAAGACACTGATCGATACACCAAGACAAGGGTAGTGATGGAGGAAGATAGAAAAAACAAGTGAGGAACAGACAGGGTAAACAGCGAGTTGGACAAGATGAATGAGGGTGAAGAAAGAGTACCGATGGTGAGGGAAGGAATGTAAAGGTGAATGAAGGGGAGTAAGTACTAAAGGACTAAATGAATGGGTAAAATGATGGAAAAGGAGTAAGATGAGGAAAGGTAAAGGAGTAAGAGAGAGACTGAACAAAGGATAGAGAGAAAGAGAAGTAAAAAAGTGATGAAAAAGTATTTTTGGTTTGTCGTACTTACCTTATAAATGTAATATCTGTGGAAGAGAATAAACAATTGAGTTATAATATACATTTCACAATACAAAATACAAAATAACTTATTTTGCTGTTCTCAGAATATATTGAATTTCACTAAAAACAGTGAGTTCAATACTACTCATCATATGACAGCGGGCAAAAAAAAAAACACAATCAAAAAGATTATGTTTAAAACACCCATACAATGTTTCAATAAATAATGTAAACATTTGAAAAAAACATATCTTAAATGTTTTCCTCTAAACAGCAATTTGTTACGTAAGTATTAACAATAACAAACTAATAAAACATTATTACTTCTTTTTTATACTCTCAAAGTAAAGTTATGTAGACACATATATAAACAACATTTACCAGAAATACTCATTTTTGATTGATATACCTTTCCACAGGGACAAATAGTATAAATTGAAAGTCCTTTGTTTGGAAATTACTTAATAGTACTCTTAAACTTCCATTTCCGACCTTCTGAATGAAAAGCTCCAACTTCTTTTCTATCATCTAACAATAGTTATATCTCCACTCGATGCTTTTTATCATAAACATAGAACCCTAAACAAGCAGTAAACTGTCAGAATCTCAACATCATGTGGTATGCTGATGACACTCTGCTCATCCTTTATCCTTGAAAGGACCTGTATACCATTAAAATAAACTTCTTTAAGAGAATTAAAAATGTCAACAACATCTACAACAATTATAACTA
The DNA here is from genome assembly GCF_964263255.1 of Lissotriton vulgaris. Classification (NCBI taxonomy): domain Eukaryota; kingdom Metazoa; phylum Chordata; class Amphibia; order Caudata; family Salamandridae; genus Lissotriton; species Lissotriton vulgaris. Next base: position 439,425,590 of record NC_141691.1, on the reverse strand, counting down.
GTCTAAAACACCTCTGGCTCACTCATGATCAACATTTCCTGTAATGCTGATATCACTCACTATGTGATACACTTACACTACCTCTATGACAACTACAAGTTTTTTTTTTATCTTGATCACCCTCACTCACAAAGTAATTCTTAACAGCAGACTAACTTTTATTAACAGCACTAATCTTCCTAGCCCAATTATTTTCCCTAAAATTTGGGTTGTAAAAACATTAGGTAAGAATTTCGTAAGTCAAAAGGCAAACGTTGTTTAAAAGTCAATTGAGTATCATTACAATTAGTCCAGCCTTTTTGACATTTTAAATAAGCTGTGTAATGTCCTGATGTTGTAGAAGGACCATCATGGAAAATAATTGCTGCAGTTACAAACGTTTTTCATGAAATTGATAATTGAGAAGCCACAACATTTTTAATTAAAGTTGTCAATTTTGTTCCATCAGGTCTGCATCGTTGCAGCATAAAAGTGACATACTGTCCATATCTTCGTAAAAATAATGTTGATAGCATTTCAGAGTTACATTGGGTACAGACCATGTTTTAATTTGCTCCTCTAACTAGATTATTAAAAGACACTGATTTGCAGTCTGGTAACGTCAAATATATAAATCTTTCAGTGTCTATTTCAGTACTACTTGAAAACGATTTATTCTCACAGTCATGTTCCCATTTATAAGAAAGGCCAAAAAGATGTTCAATATCCATACCTTCATCTTACAATACAACAAGCAGATACATTAGAAATTCCCGACAATCTTGCTGAATATTCTGTGAAAATTGATTTACACCAGAACAAATGTCTAAAACATTTCAAATATCAGAAACCCTTTCTATTTTTGTTTTATCACTGCTACATTTCTCAAAGACAGAATTCAACAAATAACAAAATCTTTGATCCCGATTTTCAACAATCTGTTATTGTAAAGTTTGAAGGAAAAAAAACATTAACCACTACATTATCATATCAGTTGACACCAGAACTGTTTTCAAACTGAAATCCAACAACCTCTTCAACAGAATCCTTTTTCTTTCTGCTTACAATTACTGGTTCATCTAGTATTCTTCTTTTCTCTACAACCTCGCTACAATTTTTCTCATATCTTCTTTTTCGACCTACCACACGCTTTGCAAATAAAGGATATTGAGGTAAATTGGGAGCATATTCTCTTCTGAACCTATTATATTCTTTTACACAATCTAGATTTGCACCAATCTTTGTCTCATCAAAATCAATCAAGTACAATCCAGATAAAGTTCTGACTCGAGATAAAGCAACATATGCCATACCCTCCTTGAACACAGTACTTCCAACATTCACCAAAGCACTATCTACACTTAAACCTTGAGATTTATGAATGCTCACTGCATATGCCAAACAAACAGGAAACTGTTTTCGGCGGACATATAAGTCTTTCACAAGCAAAAATCGAGCAGAACAACAATTCAATTGTTGTACTTCTTCAATTTCATCAAATTTGATTTTCAAAAATTCAATTTCATCTCTATTTGGGTATTTCACAAAATCAACAACATGACCCATTGCTCCATTTACTAAACCTCTTTCCATATGTAAATGACGTCGTAAAATAATCCGACAATTTAAACATACATATAGATTCTTTTCCAAACCAGCAGTTTTAGATATTGACTTCTCTAAAAAATTCAATTTTGACTTCAACTTTTCAGACAAACTAATAGTAGCTCCTTTATGCTCTATTCTATCAAAAGCTTCCAGTTTTATAATTTCTTGATTTTCTAACTTTAACATTTTGTTATTGAAGATTGAACATTCTTGCAGAGTTGGCATCAAGCATATCACTGATTTATTTTCAGCAATTCTTCTATATATATATATATATATTCTCTGGGAGAATATTTTCATTTGGAAACAAATTTGAAAGTAAACGTGCCTGTAAAGCTTCTTTGCCATGTTCACTTACTTTTCCAATTCTTATAGCTTGAAGAATTCTTTTATAATCATCATCCTTTGCCTGTCGCATATTTTGAATGAGTTCTGTATATTTGAAATATAACCATATATTAACATTTTTAATGCTTCCTAGGCACTTCCTGGTAACTTCATGTGTAAGGATTTTAAACACTGGTTGTCCTTTCACAGGCGTTAGCTGTAGTAGATCTCCAAATACAACGATGTGTTTGCCTCCAAATAGCACATCATACTCTGTTTTAAGAATTTGTTGTATTCTTAAATGCACAAAAGCAAGCATTACATTTGATACCATGCTTACCTCATCAATAATGAGAAGTTTCATTTTTTTAGGACTCTGGAAACTTCACAACAAGCTTCTCCAGATAGCTTGTGGTATTCTAATTTATTTTCATGCTCTACTGGCAGCATCAATAAACGATGTAAAGTAATCCCTTTAATGGTATGTGCTGCTAACCCAGTTGGAGTGGTAACAACACAAGAGAGTGATGACTCAGTTCTTTTCTGTAGATATGTTGCAATTCCTTTAATTAGAAAACTTTTTCCAGTTCCTGCTTCTCCACTCACATACAGTCGGACAGGTTTAAATGACGTACATGAGCACTCTTTTTCCTCATGACATAAACCATGCTCAATCTTCTCTGTCACTTCATCATAGATTTGTTTTTGCTCAACATTTAGTTGTTTTTCCAATTCTTCTAAGTTTATTACATCCTCCTGAGCTTGTTCCATTGCTCTTTCCACCTCATCCATGGCAGTGGCTGCTTCATTTTGGATAATTGGTCCTCCTAGTGGATCCTGACTCAACGAAGCAGAACACTGACTATCTTGAGAACTGTCTCTTGCAATCTCTGCTGCAATTGTAGCTTCTTGCTGTATTTCGTCGTTCAACATTTTCAGATAAGTAGCAAAAATAGGACATTCGATAGTATCTTTAGTTGCGTCGAATGAATCTTCATAACTGAGAAAATCTCCAAGTAGTTCCTCTTCCGTACTCCATTGCTTAAAGAGTTGCAAAAGAGCTAAATAGTAAAATTCCCTTTTGTCAGGAGTTTCGCAACTCAGTTTTCGATGATCAATCAAATGTCCTTTTCTTTGTTTCACCAGACATCCTTCAGATCCAATCACAGCATATACTCCTTTATTGATATCTTCTGCAATATTCCTCTTAAAAGTATAGCTTTGCAGTACTTCATATAGACAAACGTTCTCGAGATGATTACTTCTATGTATCCAAAATATTTGTCTTCAAAATATCTGTACTGTTTGGTTCTTTCGTTGCTAAATACTCAATTTCTTGTATAGATTTTAAAACTCGGTTTCGTGTTGCAGCAAGACCTGGACTCACCCAAATGACTGTTCTAGATTTAGAGTATAGACTTGCAGAAAATAAGCGATCTGAACATTCATATGCTCCAATTTCTCGATGAGTCATCTTCAAACTGTAGCTGTACAATTTCTTACTTAGGCTTTTCAGATTTTGTCTTTTCAGATTTTGAAATGTAAGACGTTACATATCGAGCCACAGCAATGGAGTTGTCTGCAACATATTGAATATCAATGTTAGCATTCCACATGGACAAAATGACTGGGTTATAGACATTTATGTATTTTGACTCTTCATTTCTTCTTAAGTTGTAGGTATTTTTCAGTGATTTTCTTGAGACAGTATGTCGCAAAGATGACATAAAATTGTTCAATCTTCCTGTTGATAATACTGGTTGTGGAAATCCAAACCGACATTTTGTGTAGAACTTGTCCTTAGATTTGAACTTTCAAGGACAGTATTTTCCACAACGATGGGTTTGAAACCGTGAGACTTGATGTCTTAATTTGTTTTGTTCTGTACTTTTCGGAACATCACATGTTGAATACTGTTCAATAAAACTCATCACTGTGTCATCCGAATCTGTTCCAAATTTGGGGGCATCTTTGATCCATAGCATAATATGTATGTGAGGAGCACCTCTTGCTTGATACTCCTTTCTCCAAAAGAAATCCAAAACCTCTCCAAGAGGAGGATTTTTTTTGTTTGTGATAAAAGACATCATAGCTTCAAATCTATGATTGAAATACCTGCATACATTAACTGGATCCAAAGAGCACAGTTCTCCAGGCGTCTTGTATTCCTTATTTTCTATGTTTGCATTTGCCTCTCAAAGAAATTCAAGTAAGTCTTCCCAAGCATACTCAGCACAGCTAAGAGTAAGGAACCATGTAGGAGCTCCTAGGTTTTTTCCCCAGGACGACGGTCCCAATACTTGTTAGTACCACGCTGACATGCCATGAGATTAATTAGCTGAGATTCCAAAACAGTGTCTTTCTGTTGGACTTTATCCATAAAGTCCCTTGCCGAAACATTTTGCAGATGTGCTCCACTTTTTAGTATATGGTTTACTGCTTAATACAGTCCAGACAAGTCACTCTCAAACAGAAGATGAAACAAATATGGAAAACATTGCCGAAACCTTGGATCTTCTGCATATAATCTTGATGTCCTGTATTTAGATGCAGGAATTTGCACAGGTAGGTCATCATATCATCTACCTTGACCTGTTGGAAATAACTGAGGAAAACAACGAGCTTCCAAGCTTTCTTCCCATACACTAATGGGACTTCCTTTTGCTTCTTTCATTTGGAATAACTTGATAGCATTCCCCATTACTTTTTTGGAATGCATAGGATGAACACTATTATGTTCATAAATTTGTTCACTTCTGGACACATCCACTTTTTCAATTTGCCCAGCTGATAAATCAATGTCCTCTTCTTCAGTTGTTTCCTCTTCACCTACAAATACATTTTTGTAGTACTGATTGTTTTTTACCAAATACAATGTTGCCTTTTTCACTTTCCTAACATCCACTAATTCTTGCCAGATTTTCTTACTCTTTGTAGGAACGTCATTAACTAGAATAACTAGAGGTTCCTCTTCCACTTTTTCTACACCAATTGTGTCAATATTTTTCTTTAAATCTAGAGCCAAATATACAACTCTTCCTTTTTCCTGTCTGTAAATCTGAAGGAGGCAGTTTCCCTGTCTTAGGCTCCATGCGAACAATAGCCTGAAATGGATGCACACATTGAATCAGAATAGAGTCATATGTATTTAAATCAATCAATTCAAAAGAAATATTTACCAACTCAAGATTATTATGTACATCTCTAGCAGGCATTTTGTTATCATTTAATTTATTATAACAATATTTACAAATACGTTGATCAGAACCCAAATCAAAACAATTCTCTACCAACAAATAAGTTGCAAAATCCTTCCACTCATTATTATTTTCCTTTTCACTTTTAACATATACATCAACTAACCTAGTCTGATTAAGCTCATCGACAACACACACAAGAAAATTTGGCCTTTCACCTGAAATGACCTTAAACTTTGTAATTTCTTTGTCAAATTTTCCATACTAAAATTCTGTGCATTTTCTTCCACATTACCTTCTATTACTGTATCAGTTTCTGCACTGTCCTCTTTTTTCACCAAAGTAACTAAACTCAATTTCTTCACAAATTTTCTTTACATCTAATACAGATCCATGCAAAAGAGCACTGTTTAACTGTTTTAGCTTAAGTGCAGGACTTTTTGCATAATATTACCTTCTCACTAATTTCCTTACTTCAGTATGATGCACTGCTAACATCCTGAAATGGTGAGAAACACTCTGACATACTTTTCTAGAAAGACAAGCAAGTAAATGCCCTTGCAAACCTGTTTTTTTCTAACTCTGCAAGGATCTAATTCTTGCAATCTCTTAAACTTTTGTTTAAGACTTTTCTTAGTATACTTACACAAGAAATTGCGGAACAAATCAATTGAATCCTGTCGCACACTACAAATACTACTACAATTACAAGTGTACACTGGAGCCTTAGGACGTCTCCTTAAAACTTCATCAGCAAACACCTCTTCTGCATTTCTAGGCACACTTTTCTCTTTTTCAATCGGACAGCCATCCTTCACCTCATGTGCTCGACCACTGGTGTCAACTGCATGCAGCAAATCATTAGTCTGAAAGTAACTCTCTTAATTAAAAAATGGTTCACAACTTGAACTATGCTTCCATTCTCCAGAAAAAACATCACAAAAATTAGTTGTATTAATTAGTCTTTTCCACCTACTTTTCGATTTCAAAACATTGATTGCCTTGTCTAGTGTACGAATTCTATTGATTATTAGAATATATAATTTTTTGTTCATTTCAAAAGTCTGATCAACTATACTCTCAATGTTCTTCTTTTTCTTGTAAAAAACTGTTCTCCTTTTACAATTATTTACATTTGCTAATAAATTTAAAACAACTCTGTTATAAAACATGCGCCTGCGGATTTGAACGAACTGATTTTTTAATCTATTACTATAGACAGTATCATCGCCACATACTTTTCCAACATTTTTTGGGGGTCTGCTTTTTCTTTGTAGTTCCAGATGAAATTTTTTCCTTTTGCACATTATACACACTTTTTTTACATCGGGTTAATTTCCTTATAACATCCTTAGTTGTCTTACCAGGGGCATTGTTCTTTTTCTCTGTACATTGTTTTTTAGATAAGTCTTGTAATTGTGTTTTCTTCGAAAAGTAAGCCTGTTTATATTTTCTTCTGTTTCCATCCTTAGTAGGCAAATTGGTTTTTCTTTCTGTTGATAATTACAATATGTTGTGAAGAAAAAAGAACATGTTATAGACCAATACTAACATACTACATAGCAATTAGAATCACTAAATGATATAAACACTGGTTTACTTCATAAGTAAGTTTAAAACATAGAACTGTGTCTGACCAGAGTAAGAAATCATGCAGTGGTACAGGCAGAGGGTACAGGCAGAAGAAGAGGGATGGTATAGACAGAAAATAAGATGATGCAGGCAGAGATTAAACTGGTACAAACAGAAGATAGATGGTACAAGGCTACAGGCAAAGGGACAGATGGTGTAGTCAGAAAATAGATTCTGCAGAAAGAGGGTGATATGTTTCAAGCACAGACACAGATAGTGCAAGCAGACACAGACATGGTACACACAGAGGATAAATGGTACAAAACAGAAGAAATGCTAGAAACAGTGAGACAAATACTACATGCAGAGGCAAATTGGAGCACACAGAGGGGGAGCTAGTGAAGACAGAGATAAAATAGCACAAGCAGACAGTGTGAAGCTACCATCAGAGACGGGAAGGATTTAAGATGATGGCGCTGTCTAATACACACCAGCAACCACATCATAATAGGCATCCGCAGATGTACATGAGAGGGTGCAGGTAGTGGGAGAGGGTTGGTTCAGACAGAAAATGAGATAATGCAGGCAGAGGCTAAACTGGTACAATCAGAGGATAGATGGTGCAGGGCCGCTGGCAGAGGGACAGATGGTGCAGTCAGGGAAAAGATGGTGCAGAAAGAGGGTGAAATGGTTGAAGCAGAGACAAAGATAGTGCAAGCAGACACAGACATGGTGCGAGACTACAGGCAGAGAAGGTAAAGATTTAACATGGTAGCGCTGTGTAATAGACACCAGCAGTCATATCTTAAGAGGCCTCTGCAGATGCACATGAAAGGGTGCAGGCAGTGGGAAAGGTTTGGTGCAGACAGACAACGAGATATTGCAGGCAGAGAGTAAACTGGTACAATCAGAGAATAGATAGTGCAGGGCTGCAGGCAGAGGAACAGATGGTGCAGTCAGTGAAAAGATGGTGAGGAGAGAGGGTGAAATGGTTCAAGCAGAGACACAGATAGTGCAAGTAGACACAGACATGGTGCGAGACTACAGGCAGAGAAGGGATAGATTTAACATGTTAGCGCTGTGTAATATACAACAGCAGCCATATCTTAATAGGCCTCTGCAGATGCACATGAGAGGGTTCAGGCAGTGGGAGAGGGTTGGTGCAGACAGAACATGAGATAATGCAGGCAGAGACTAAACTGGTACAATCAGAGGATAGATGGTGCAGGGTTGCAGGCAGAGGGACAGATGGTGCAGTCAGAGAAAAGATGGTGCAGAGAGAGGGTGAAATGGTTCAAGCAGAGACACAGATAGTGCAAGCAGACACAGACATGGTGCGAGACTACAGGCAGAGAAGGGAAAGATTTAACATGGTAGCGCTGTGTAATACAAACCAGCAGTCATATCTTAATAGGCCTCTGCAGATGCACATGAGAGGGTGCAGGCAGTGGCAGAGGGTTGGTGCAGACAGAAAATGAGATAATGCAGGCAGAGAGTAAACTGGTACAATCAGAGGATAGATGGTGCAGGGCTTCAGGCATGGGGACTGATGGTGTAGTCAGTGAAAAGATGGTGCAGAGAGAGGGTGAAATAGTTCAAGCAGAGACATAGATAGTGCAAGCAGACACAGACATGGTGCGAGACTACAGGCAGAGAAGGGAAATATTTAATATGGTAGCACTGTGTAATACACACCAGCAGCCATATCTTAATAGGCCTCTGCAGATGCACATGAGAGGGTGCAGGCATTGGGAGAGGGTTGGTGCAGACAGAAAATGAGATAATGCAGGCAGAGACTAAACTGGTACAATCAGAGGATAGATGGTACAGGGCTGCAGGCAGAGGGACAGATGGTGCAGTCAGTGAAAAGATGGTGCAGAGAGAGGGTGAAATGGTTCAAGCAGAGACACAGATAGTGCAAGCAGACACATGCATGGTGTGAGACTTCAGGCAGAGAAGGGAAAGATTGAACATAGTAGCGAAGTGTAATACAAACCAGCAGTCATATCTCAATAGGCCTCTGCAGATGCACATGAGAGGGTGCAGGCAGTGGGAGAGGGTTGGTGCAGACAGAAAATTAGATAATGAAGGCAGAGAGCAAACTGGTACATTCAGAGGATAGATGGTGCAGGGCTGCAGGCAGAGGGACAGATGGTGCAGTCAGTGAAAACATGGTGCAGAGAGAGGGTGAAATGGTTCAAGCAGAGACAGAGATAGTGCAAGCAGACACAGGCATGGTGGGAGACTGCAGGCAGAGAAGGGAAAGATTTAAAATGGTAGCGCTGTGTAATACAAACCAGCAGTCATATCTTAACAGGCCTCTGCAGATGCACATGAGAGGGTGCAGTCAGTGGGAGAGGGTTGGTGCAGACAGAAAATGAGATAATGCAGACAGAGAGTAAACTGGTACAATCAGAGGATAGGTGGTGCAGGGCTGCAGGCACAGGGACAGATGGTGCAGTCTGAGAAAAGATGGTGCAGAGAGAGGGTGAAATCGTTCATGCAGAGACACAGATAGTGCAAGCAGACACAGACATGGTGCGAGACTACAGGCAGAGAGGGGAAAGATTTAAGAGGGTAGTGCTGTGTAGTACACACCAGCAGCCATATCTTAAAAGCCCTCTGCAGATGCACATGACAGGGTGCAGGCAGTGGGAGAGGGTTGGTGCAGACAGAAAATGAGAAAATGCAGGCAGAGACTACACTGGTACAATCAGAGGATAGATGGTGTAGGGCTGCAGGCAGAGGGACAGAAGGTGCAGTCAGAGAAAAAATGGTGCAGAGAGAGGGTGAAATGGTTCAAGCAGAGACACAGATAGTGGAAGCAGACACAGACATGGTGCGAGACTACAGGCAGAGAAGGGAAAGATTTAACATGGTAGCACTGTGTAATACACACCAGCAGCCATATCTTAATAGGCCTCTGCAGATGCACATGAGAGGGTGCTGGCAGTGGGAGAGGGATGGTGCAGACAGAAAATTAGATAATGCAGGTAGAGAGTAAACTGGTACAATCAGAGGATAAGGTGGTGGAGGGCTGCAGGCAGAGGGACAGATGGTGCAGTCAGTGAACAGATGGTGCAGAGAGAGGGTGAAATGGTTCAAGCAGAGACACAGATAGTGCAAGCAGACACAGACATGGTGCGAGACTACAGGCAGAGAAGTGAAAGATTTAACATGGTAGCGCTGTGTAATACACACCAGCAGCCATATCTTAATAGACCTCTACAGATGCACATGAGAGGGTGCAGGCAGTGGGAGAGGGTTGGTGCAGACAGAAAATGAGATAATGCAGACAGAGACTAAACTGGTACAATCAGAGGATAGATGGTGCAGGGCTGCAGGCAGAGGGACAGATGGTGAAGTCAGTGAAAAGATGGTGCAGAGAGAGGGTGAAATGGTTCAAGCAGAGACACAGATAGTGCAAGCAGACACAGGCATGGTGGGAGACTACAGGCAGAGAAGGGAAATATTTAACATGGTAGTGCTGTGTAATACAAACCAGCAGTCATATCTTAATAGGCCTCTGCAGATGCACATCAGAGGGTGCAGGCAGTGGGAGAGGGTTGGTGCAGACAGAAAATTAGATAATGCAGGCAGAGAGTAAACTGGTACAATCAGAGGATAGATGGTGCAGGGCTGCAGGCAGAGGGACTGATGGTGCAGTCAGTGAATAGATGGTGCACAGAGAGGGTGAAATGGTTCAAGCAGAGACACAGATAGTGCAAGCAGACACAGACATGGTGCGAGACTACAGGCAGAAAAGGGAAAGATTTAACATGGTAGCGCTGTGTAATACACACCAGCAGCCATATCTTAATAGGCCTCTGCAGATGCACATGAGAGGGTGAGGCAGTGGGAGAGGGATGGTGCAGACAGAAAATTAGATAATGCAGGTAGAGAGTAAACTGGTACAATCAGAGGATAAGGTGGTGCAGGGCTGCAGGCAGAGGGACAGATGGTGCAGTCAGTGAACAGATGGTGCAGAGAGAGGGTGAAATGGTTGAAGCAGAGACACAGATAGTGCAAGCAGACACAGACATGGTGCGAGACTACAGGCAGAGAAGTGAAAGATTTAATATGGTAGCGCTGTGTAATACACACCAGCAGCCATATCTTAATAGGCCTCTACAGATGCACATGAGAGGGTGCAGGCAGTGGGAGAGGGTTGGTGCAGACATAAAATGAGATAATGCAGACAGAGACTAAACTGGTACAATCAGAGGATAGATGGTGCAGGGCTGCAGGCAGAGGGACAGATGGTGCAGTCAGAGAAAAGATGGTGCAGAGAGAGGGTGAAATGGTTCAAGCAGAGACACAGATAGTGCAAGCAGACACAGGCATGGTGGGAGACTACAGGCAGAGAAGGGAACGATTTAACATGGTAGCGCTGTGTAATACAAACCAGCAGTCATATCTTAATAGGCCTCTGCAGATGCACATCAGAGGGTGCAGGCAGTGGAAGAGGGTTGGTGCAGACAGAAAATTAGATAATGCAGGCAGGGAGTAAACTGGTACAATCAGAGGATAGATGGTGCAGGGCTGCAGGCAGAGGGACTGATGGTGCAGTCAGTGAAAAGATGGTGCAGAGAGAGGGTGAAATGGTTCAAGCAGAGACACAGATAGTGCAAGCAGACACAGACATGGTGCGAGACTACAGGTAGAGAAGGGAAAGATTTAACATGGTAGCGCTGCTTAATACAAACCAGCAGTCATATCTTAACAGGCCTCTGCAGATGCACATGAGAGGGTGCAGCCAGTGGGAGACGGTTGGTACAGACAGAAAATGAGATAATGCAGACAGAGAGTAAACTGGTACAATCAGAGGATAGGTGGTGCAGGGCTGCAGGAACAGGGACAGATGGTGCAGTCAGAGAAAAGATGGTGCAGAGAGAGGGTGAAATGGTTCAAGCAGAGACACAGATAGTGCAAGCAGACACAGATATGGTGCGAGACTACAGGCAGAGATGGAAAAGATTTTACCTGGTAGTGCTGTGTAATACACACCAGCAGCCGTATCTTAAAAGCCCTCTGCAGATGCACATGAGAGGGTGCAGGCAGTGGGAGAGGGTTGGTGCAGACAGAAAACTAGATAATGAAGGCAGAGTGTAAACTGGTACAATCAGAGGATAGATGGTGCAGGGCTGCAGGCAGAGGGACAGATGGTGCAGTCAGTGAAAACATGGTGCAGAGAGTAGGTGAAATGGTTCAAGCAGAGAGACAGATAGTGCAAGCAGACACAGGCATGGTGGGAGACTACAGGCAGAGAAGGGAAAGATTTAACAAGGTAGCGCTGTGTAATACAAACCAGCAGTCATATCTTAATAGGCCTCTGCAGATGCACATCAGAGGGTGCAGGCAGTGGGAGAGGGTTGGTGCAGACAGAAAATTAGATAATGCAGGCAGTGAGTAAACTGGTACAATCAGAGGATAGATGGTGCAGGGCTGCAGGCAGAGGGACTGATGGTGCAGTCAGGAAAAAGATGGTGCAGAGAGAGGGTGAAGTGGTTCAAGCAGAGACACAGATAGTGCAAGCAGACACAGACATGGTGCGAGACTACAGGTAGAGAAGGGAAAGATTTAACATGGTAGTGCTGTTTAATACAAACCAGCAGCCATATCTTAACAGGCCTCTGCAGATGCACATGAGAGGGTGCAGTCAGTGGGAGAGGGTTGGTGCAGACAGCAAATGAGATAATGCAGACAGTGAGTAAACTGGTACAATCAGAGGATAGATGGTGCAGGGCTGCAGGCACAGAACAGATGGTGCAGTCAGAGAAAAGATGGTGCAGAGAGAGGGTGAAATGGTTCAAGCAGAGACACAGATAGTGCAAGCAGACACAGACATGGTGCGAGACTACAGGCAGAGATGGAAAAGATTTTACCTGGTAGTGCTGTGTAATACACACCAGCAGCCGTATCTTAAAAGCCCTCTGCAGATGCACATGAGAGGGTGCAGGCAGTGGGAGAGGGTTGGTGCAGACAGAAAATGAGATAATGCAGGTAGAGAGTAAACTGGTAGAGTCAGAGGATAATGTGGTGCAGGGCTGCAGGCAGAGGGACAGATGATGCAGTCAGAGAAAAGATGGTGCAGAGAGAGGGTGAAATGGTTCAAGCAGAGACACAGATAGTACAAGCATACACAGACATGGTGCAAGACTACAGACAGAGAAGGGAAAGATTTAACTTGGTAGCGCTGTGTAATACACACCACCAGCCATATCTTAATAGGCCTCTGCAGATGCACATGAGAGGGTGCAGGCAGTGGGAGAGGGTTGGTGCAGACAGAAAATTAGATATTGAATGCAGAGAGTAAACTGGTAGAGTCAGAAGATAAGGTGGTGCAGGGCTGCAGGCAGAGGGACAGATGGTGCAGTCAGAGAAAAGATGGTGCAGAGAGAGGGTGAAGTGGTTCAAGCAGAGACACAGATAGTACAAGCATACACAGACATGGTGCAAGACTACAGGCAGAGAAGGGAAAGATTTAACATGGTAGTGCTGTTTAATACAAACTAGCAGTCATATCTTAACAGGCCTCTGCAGATGCACATGAGAGGGTGCAGTCAGTGGGAGAGGGTTGGTGCAGACAGCAAATGAGATAATGCAGACAGGGAGTAAACTGGTACAATCAGAGGATAGATGGTGCAGGGCTGCAGGCACAGAACAGATGGTGCAGTCAGAGAAAAGATGGTGCAGAGAGAGGGTGAAATGGTTCAAGCAGAGACACAGATAGTACAAGCATACACAGACATGGTGCAAGACTACAGGCAGAGAAGGGAAAGATTTAACATGGTAGTGCTGTTTAATACAAACCAGCAGTCATATCTTAACAGGCCTCTGCAGATGCACATGAGAGGGTGCAGTCAGTGGGAGAGGGTTGGTGCAGACAGAAAATTAGATATTGCAGGTAGAGAGTAAACTGGTACAATCAGGGGATAGATGGTGCGGGCTGCAGGCAGAGGGACAGATGGTGAAGTCAGTGAAAAGATGGTGCAGAGAGAGGGTGAAGTAGTTCAAGCAGAGACACAGATAGTGCAAGCAGACTCAGACATGGTGCGAGACTACAGGTAGAGAAGGGAAAGATTTAACATGGTAGTGCTGTTTAATACAAACCAGCAGTCATATCTTAACAGGCCTCTGCAGATGCACATGAGAGGGTGCAGTCAGTGGGAGAGGGTTGGTGCAGACAGCAAATGAGATAATGCAGACAGGGAGTAAACTGGTACAATCAGAGGATAGATGGTGCAGGGCTGCAGGCACAGAACAGATGGTGCAGTCAGAGAAAAGATGGTGCAGAGAGAGGGTGAAATGGTTCAAGCAGAGACACAGATAGTGCAAGCAGACACAGACATGGTGCGAGACTACAGGCAGAGAGGGAAAAGATTTTACCTGGTAGTGCTGTGTAATACACACCAGCAGCCGTATCTTAAAAGCCCTCTGCAGATGCACATGAGAGGGTGCAGGCAGTGGGAGAGGGTTGGTGCAGACAGAAAATGAGATAATGCAGGTAGAGAGTAAACTGGTAGAGTCAGAGGATAATGTGGTGCAGGGCTGCAGGCAGAGGGACAGATGATGCAGTCAGAGAAAAGATGGTGCAGAGAGAGGGTGAAATGGTTCAAGCAGAGACACAGATAGTACAAGCATACACAGACATGGTGCAAGACTACAGACAGAGAAGGGAAAGATTTAACTTGGTAGCGCTGTGTAATACACACCACCAGCCATATCTTAATAGGCCTCTGCAGATGCACATGAGAGGGTGCAGGCAGTGGGAGAGGGTTGGTGCAGACAGAAAATGAGATAATGCAGGCAGAGACTAAACTGGTACAATCAGAGGATAGATGGTACAGGGCTGCAGGCAGAGGGACAGATGGTGCAGTCAGTGAAAAGATGGTGCAGAGAGAGGGTGAAATGGTTCAAGCAGAGACACAGATAGTGCAAGCAGACACATGCATGGTGTGAGACTTCAGGCAGAGAAGGGAAAGATTGAACATAGTAGCGAAGTGTAATACAAACCAGCAGTCATATCTCAATAGGCCTCTGCAGATGCACATGAGAGGGTGCAGGCAGTGGGAGAGGGTTGGTGCAGACAGAAAATTAGATAATGAAGGCAGAGAGCAAACTGGTACATTCAGAGGATAGATGGTGCAGGGCTGCAGGCAGAGGGACAGATGGTGCAGTCAGTGAAAACATGGTGCAGAGAGAGGGTGAAATGGTTCAAGCAGAGACACAGATAGTGCAAGCAGACACAGGCATGGTGGGAGACTGCAGGCAGAGAAGGGAAAGATTTAACATGGTAGCGCTGTGTAATACAAACCAGCAGTCATATCTTAACAGGCCTCTGCAGATGCACATGAGAGGGTGCAGTCAGTGGGAGAGGGTTGGTGCAGACAGAAAATGAGATAATGCAGACAGAGAGTAAACTGGTACAATCAGAGGATAGGTGGTGCAGGGCTGCAGGCACAGGGACAGATGGTGCAGTCAGAGAAAAGATGGTGCAGAGAGAGGGTGAAATCGTTCATGCAGAGACACAGATAGTGCAAGCAGACACAGACATGGTGCGAGACTACAGGCAGAGAGGGGAAAGATTTAAGAGGGTAGTGCTGTGTAATACACACCAGCAGCCATATCTTAAAAGCCCTCTGCAGATGCACATGACAGGGTGCAGGCAGTGGGAGAGGGTTGGTGCAGACAGAAAATGAGAAAAGGCAGGCAGAGACTACACTGGTGCAATCAGAGGATAGATGGTGTAGGGCTGCAGGCAGAGGGACAGAAGGTGCAGTCAGAGAAAAAATGGTGCAGAGAGAGGGTGAAATGGTTCAAGCAGAGACACAGATAGTGGAAGCAGACACAGACATGGTGCGAGACTACAGGCAGAGAAGGGAAAGATTTAACATGGTAGCGCTGTGTAATACACACCAGCAGCCATATCTTAATAGGCCTCTGCAGATGCACATGAGAGGGTGCTGGCAGTGGGAGAGGGATGGTGCAGACAGAAAATTAGATAATGCAGGTAGAGAGTAAACTGGTACAATCAGAGGATAAGGTGGTGGAGGGCTGCAGGCAGAGGGACAGATGGTGCAGTCAGTGAACAGATGGTGCAGAGAGAGGGTGAAATGGTTCAAGCAGAGACACAGATAGTGCAAGCAGACACAGACATGGTGCGAGACTACAGGCAGAGAAGTGAAAGATTTAACATGGTAGCGCTGTGTAATACACACCAGCAGCCATATCTTTATAGGCCTCTACAGATGCACATGAGAGGGTGCAGGCAGTGGGAGAGGGTTGGTGCAGACAGAAAATGAGATAATGCAGACAGAGACTAAACTGGTACAATCAGAGGATAGATGGTGCAGGGCTGCAGGCAGAGGGACAGATGGTGAAGTCAGTGAAAAGATGGTGCAGAGAGAGGGTGAAATGGTTCAAGCAGAGACACAGATAGTGCAAGCAGACACAGGCATGGTGGGAGACTACAGGCAGAGAAGGGAAATATTTAACATGGTAGTGCTGTGTAATACAAACCAGCAGTCATATCTTAATAGGACTCTGCAGATGCACATCAGAGGGTGCAGGCAGTGGGAGAGGGTTGGTGCAGGCAGAAAATTAGATAATGCAGGCAGAGAGTAAACTGGTACAATCAGAGGATAGATGGTGCAGGGCTGCAGGCAGAAGGACTGATGGTGCAGTCAGTGAATAGATGGTGCACAGAGAGGGTGAAATGGTTCAAGCAGAGACACAGATAGTGCAAGCAGACACAGACATGGTGCGAGACTACAGGCAGAAAAGGGAAAGATTTAACATGGTAGCGCTGTGTAATACACACCAGCAGCCATATCTTAATAGGCCTCTGCAGATGCACATGAGAGGGTGAGGCAGTGGGAGAGGGATGGTGCAGACAGAAAATTAGATAATGCAGGTAGAGAGTAAACTGGTACAATCAGAGGATAAGGTGGTGCAGGGCTGCAGGCAGAGGGACAGATGGTGCAGTCAGTGAACAGATGGTGCAGAGAGAGGGTGAAATGGTTCAAGCATAGACACAGATAGTGCAAGCAGACACAGACATGGTGCGAGACTACAGGCAGAGAAGTGAAAGATTTAATATGGTAGCGCTGTGTAATACACACCAGCAGCCATATCTTAATAGGCCTCTACAGATGCACATGAGAGGGTGCAGGCAGTGGGAGAGGGTTGGTGCAGACAGAAAATGAGATAATGCAGACAGAGACTAAACTGGTACAATCAGAGGATAGATGGTGCAGGGCTGCAGGCAGAGGGACAGATGGTGCAGTCAGAGAAAAGATGGTGCAGAGAGAGGGTGAAATGGTTCAAGCAGAGACACAGATAGTGCAAGCAGACACAGGCATGGTGGGAGACTACAGGCAGAGAAGGGAACGATTTAACATGGTAGCGCTGTGTAATACAAACCAGCAGTCATATCTTAATAGGCCTCTGCAGATGCACATCAGAGGGTGCAGGCAGTGGGAGAGGGTTGGTGCAGACAGAAAATTAGATAATGCAGGCAGGGAGTAAACTGGTACAATCAGGGGATAGATGGTGCAGGGCTGCAGGCAGAGGGACTGATGGTGCAGTCAGTGAAAAGATGGTGCAGAGAGAGGGTGAAATGGTTCAAGCAGAGACACAGATAGTGCAAGCAGACACAGACATGGTGCGAGACTACAGGTAGAGAAGGGAAATATTTAACATGGTAGCGCTGCCTAATACAAACCAGCAGTCATATCTTAACAGGCCTCTGCAGATGCACATGAGAGGGTGCAGCCAGTGGGAGACGGTTGGTACAGACAGAAAATGAGATAATGCAGACAGAGAGTAAACTGGTACAATCAGAGGATAGGTGGTGCAGGGCTGCAGGAACAGGGACAGATGGTGCAGTCAGAGAAAAGATGGTGCAGAGAGAGGGTGAAATGGTTCAAGCAGAGACACAGATAGTGCAAGCAGACACAGATATGGTGCGAGACTACAGCCAGAGAGGGGAAAGATTTAACATGGTAGTGCTGTGTAATACACACCAGCAGCCGTATCTTAAAAGCCCTCTGCAGATGCACATGAGAGGGTGCAGGCAGTGGGAGAGGGTTGGTGCAGACAGAAAATTAGATAATGAAGGCAGAGTGTAAACTGGTACAATCAGAGGATAGATGGTGCAGGGCTGCAGGCAGAGGGACAGATGGTGCAGTCAGTGAAAACATGGTGCAGAGAGTAGGTGAAATGGTTCAAGCAGAGACACAGATAGTGCAAGCAGACACAGGCATGGTGGGAGACTACAGGCAGAGAAGGGAAAGATTTAACAAGGTAGCGCTGTGTAATACAAACCAGCAGTCATATCTTAATAGGCCTCTGCAGATGCACATCAGAGGGTGCAGGCAGTGGGAGAGGGTTGGTGCAGACAGAAAATTAGATAATGCAGGCAGTGAGTAAACTGGTACAATCAGAGGATAGATGGTGCAGGGCTGCAGGCAGAGGGACTGATGGTGCAGTCAGGAAAAAGATGGTGCAGAGAGAGGGTGAAGTGGTTCAAGCAGAGACACAGATAGTGCAAGCAGACACAGACATGGTGCGAGACTACAGGTAGAGAAGGGAAAGATTTAACATGGTAGTGCTGTTTAATACAAACCAGCAGTCATATCTTAACAGGCCTCTGCAGATGCACATGAGAGGGTGCAGTCAGTGGGAGAGGGTTGGTGCAGACAGCAAATGAGATAATGCAGACAGTGAGTAAACTGGTACAATCAGAGGATAGATGGTGCAGGGCTGCAGGCACAGAACAGATGGTGCAGTCAGAGAAAAGATGGTGCAGAGAGAGGGTGAAATGGTTCAAGCAGAGACACAGATAGTGCAAGGAGACACAGACATGGTGCGAGACTACAGGCAGAGAGGGAAAAGATTTTACCTGGTAGTGCTGTGTAATACACACCAGCAGCCGTATCTTAAAAGCCCTCTGCAGATGCACATGAGAGGGTGCAGGCAGTGGGAGAGGGTTGGTGCAGACAGAAAATGAGATAATGCAGGTAGAGAGTAAACTGGTAGAGTCAGAGGATAATGTGGTGCAGGGCTGCAGGCAGAGGGACAGATGATGCAGTCAGAGAAAAGATGGTGCAGAGAGAGGGTGAAATGGTTCAAGCAGAGACACAGATAGTACAAGCATACACAGACATGGTGCAAGACTACAGACAGAGAAGGGAAAGATTTAACTTGGTAGCGCTGTGTAATACACACCACCAGCCATATCTTAATAGGCCTCTGCAGATGCACATGGGAGGGTGCAGGCAGTGGGAGAGGGTTGGTGCAGACAGAAAATTAGATATTGAATGCAGAGAGTAAACTGGTAGAGTCCGAAGATAAGGTGGTGCAGGGCTGCAGGCAGAGGGACAGATGGTGCAGTCAGAGAAAAGATGGTGCAGAGAGAGGGTGAAGTGGTTCAAGCAGAGACACAGATAGTACAAGCATACACAGACATGGTGCAAGACTACAGGCAGAGAAGGGAAAGATTTAACATGATAGCGCTGTGTAATACACACCACCAGCCATATCTTAATAGGCCTATGCAGATGCACATGAGAGGGTGCAGGCAGTGGGAGAGGGTTGGTGCAGACAGAAAATTAGATATTGCAGGTAGAGAGTAAACTGGTACAATCAGGGGATAGATGGTGCGGGGCTGCAGGCAGAGGGACAGATGGTGAAGTCACTGAAAAGATGGTGCAGAGAGAGGGTGAAGTGGTTCAAGCAGAGACAGAGATAGTGCAAGCAGACACAGACATGGTGCGAGACTACAGGTAGAGAAGGGAAAGATTTAACATGGTAGTGCTGTTTAATACAAACCAGCAGTCATATCTTAACAGGCCTCTGCAGATGCACATGAGAGGGTGCAGTCAGTGGGAGAGGGTTGGTGCAGACAGCAAATGAGATAAGGCAGACAGGGAGTAAACTGGTACAATCAGAGGATAGATGGTGCAGGGCTGCAGGCACAGAACAGATGGTGCAGTCAGAGAAAAGATGGTGCAGAGAGAGGGTGAAATGGTTCAAGCAGAGACACAGATAGTGCAAGCAGACACAGACATGGTGCGAGACTACAGGCAGAGAGGGAAAAGATTTTACCTGGTAGTGCTGTGTAATACACACCAGCAGCCGTATCTTAAAAGCCCTCTGCAGATGCACATGAGAGGGTGCAGGCAGTGGGAGAGGGTTGGTGCAGACAGAAAATGAGATAATGCAGGTAGAGAGTAAACTGGTAGAGTCAGAGGATAATGTGGTGCAGGGCTGCAGGCAGAGGGACAGATGATGCAGTCAGAGAAAAGATGGTGCAGAGAGAGGGTGAAATGGTTCAAGCAGAGACACAGATAGTACAAGCATACACAGACATGGTGCAAGACTACAGACAGAGAAGGGAAAGATTTAACTTGGTAGCGCTGTGTAATACACACCACCAGCCATATCTTAATAGGCCTCTGCAGATGCACATGAGAGGGTGCAGGCAGTGGGAGAGGGTTGGTGCAGACAGAAAATGAGATAATGCAGGCAGAGACTAAACTGGTACAATCAGAGGATAGATGGTACAGGGCTGCAGGCAGAGGGACAGATGGTGCAGTCAGTGAAAAGATGGTGCAGAGAGAGGGTGAAATGGTTCAAGCAGAGACACAGATAGTGCAAGCAGACACATGCATGGTGTGAGACTTCAGGCAGAGAAGGGAAAGATTGAACATAGTAGCGAAGTGTAATACAAACCAGCAGTCATATCTCATTAGGCCTCTGCAGATGCACATGAGAGGGTGCAGGCAGTGGGAGAGGGTTGGTGCAGACAGAAAATTAGATAATGAAGGCAGAGAGCAAACTGGTACATTCAGAGGATAGATGGTGCAGGGCTGCAGGCAGAGGGACAGATGGTGCAGTCAGTGAAAACATGGTGCAGAGAGAGGGTGAAATCGTTCATGCAGAGACACAGATAGTGCAAGCAGACACAGACATGGTGCGAGACTACAGGCAGAAAAGGGAAAGATTTAACATGGTAGCGCTGTGTAATACACACCAGCAGCCATATCTTAATAGGCCTCTGCAGATGCACATGAGAGGGTGAGGCAGTGGGAGAGGGATGGTGCAGACAGAAAATTAGATAATGCAGGTAGAGAGTAAACTGGTACAATCAGAGGATAAGGTGGTGCAGGGCTGCAGGCAGAGGGACAGATGGTGCAGTCAGTGAACAGATGGTGCAGAGAGAGGGTGAAATGGTTCAAGCATAGACACAGATAGTGCAAGCAGACACAGACATGGTGCGAGACTACAGGCAGAGAAGTGAAAGATTTAATATGGTAGCGCTGTGTAATACACACCAGCAGCCATATCTTAATAGGCCTCTACAGATGCACATGAGAGGGTGCAGGCAGTGGGAGAGGGTTGGTGCAGACAGAAAATGAGATAATGCAGACAGAGACTAAACTGGTACAATCAGAGGATAGATGGTGCAGGGCTGCAGGCAGAGGGACAGATGGTGCAGTCAGAGAAAAGATGGTGCAGAGAGAGGGTGAAATGGTTCAAGCAGAGACACAGATAGTGCAAGCAGACACAGGCATGGTGGGAGACTACAGGCAGAGAAGGGAACGATTTAACATGGTAGCGCTGTGTAATACAAACCAGCAGTCATATCTTAATAGGCCTCTGCAGATGCACATCAGAGGGTGCAGGCAGTGGGAGAGGGTTGGTGCAGACAGAAAATTAGATAATGCAGGCAGGGAGTAAACTGGTACAATCAGGGGATAGATGGTGCAGGGCTGCAGGCAGAGGGACTGATGGTGCAGTCAGTGAAAAGATGGTGCAGAGAGAGGGTGAAATGGTTCAAGCAGAGACACAGATAGTGCAAGCAGACACAGACATGGTGCGAGACTACAGGTAGAGAAGGGAAATATTTAACATGGTAGCGCTGCCTAATACAAACCAGCAGTCATATCTTAACAGGCCTCTGCAGATGCACATGAGAGGGTGCAGCCAGTGGGAGACGGTTGGTACAGACAGAAAATGAGATAATGCAGACAGAGAGTAAACTGGTACAATCAGAGGATAGGTGGTGCAGGGCTGCAGGAACAGGGACAGATGGTGCAGTCAGAGAAAAGATGGTGCAGAGAGAGGGTGAAATGGTTCAAGCAGAGACACAGATAGTGCAAGCAGACACAGATATGGTGCGAGACTACAGCCAGAGACGGGAAAGATTTAACATGGTAGTGCTGTGTAATACACACCAGCAGCCGTATCTTAAAAGCCCTCTGCAGATGCACATGAGAGGGTGCAGGCAGTGGGAGAGGGTTGGTGCAGACAGAAAATTAGATAATGAAGGCAGAGTGTAAACTGGTACAATCAGAGGATAGATGGTGCAGGGATGCAGGCAGAGGGACAGATGGTGCAGTCAGTGAAAACATGGTGCAGAGAGTAGGTGAAATGGTTCAAGCAGAGACACAGATAGTGCAAGCAGACACAGGCATGGTGGGAGACTACAGGCAGAGAAGGGAAAGATTTAACAAGGTAGCGCTGTGTAATACAAACCAGCAGTCATATCTTAATAGGCCTCTGCAGATGCACATCAGAGGGTGCAGGCAGTGGGAGAGGGTTGGTGCAGACAGAAAATTAGATAATGCAGGCAGTGAGTAAACTGGTACAATCAGAGGATAGATGGTGCAGGGCTGCAGGCAGAGGGACTGATGGTGCAGTCAGGAAAAAGATGGTGCAGAGAGAGGGTGAAGTGGTTCAAGCAGAGACACAGATAGTGCAAGCAGACACAGACATGGTGCGAGACTACAGGTAGAGAAGGGAAAGATTTAACATGGTAGTGCTGTTTAATACAAACCAGCAGTCATATCTTAACAGGCCTCTGCAGATGCACATGAGAGGGTGCAGTCAGTGGGAGAGGGTTGGTGCAGACAGCAAATGAGATAATGCAGACAGTGAGTAAACTGGTACAATCAGAGGATAGATGGTGCAGGGCTGCAGGCACAGAACAGATGGTGCAGTCAGAGAAAAGATGGTGCAGAGAGAGGGTGAAATGGTTCAAGCAGAGACACAGATAGTGCAAGGAGACACAGACATGGTGCGAGACTACAGGCAGAGAGGGAAAAGATTTTACCTGGTAGTGCTGTGTAATACACACCAGCAGCCGTATCTTAAAAGCCCTCTGCAGATGCACATGAGAGGGTGCAGGCAGTGGGAGAGGGTTGGTGCAGACAGAAAATGAGATAATGCAGGTAGAGAGTAAACTGGTAGAGTCAGAGGATAATGTGGTGCAGGGCTGCAGGCAGAGGGACAGATGATGCAGTCAGAGAAAAGATGGTGCAGAGAGAGGGTGAAATGGTTCAAGCAGAGACACAGATAGTACAAGCATACACAGACATGGTGCAAGACTACAGACAGAGAAGGGAAAGATTTAACTTGGTAGCGCTGTGTAATACACACCACCAGCCATATCTTAATAGGCCTCTGCAGATGCACATGGGAGGGTGCAGGCAGTGGGAGAGGGTTGGTGCAGACAGAAAATTAGATATTGAATGCAGAGAGTAAACTGGTAGAGTCCGAAGATAAGGTGGTGCAGGGCTGCAGGCAGAGGGACAGATGGTGCAGTCAGAGAAAAGATGGTGCAGAGAGAGGGTGAAGTGGTTCAAGCAGAGACACAGATAGTACAAGCATACACAGACATGGTGCAAGACTACAGGCAGAGAAGGGAAAGATTTAACATGATAGCGCTGTGTAATACACACCACCAGCCATATCTTAATAGGCCTATGCAGATGCACATGAGAGGGTGCAGGCAGTGGGAGAGGGTTGGTGCAGACAGAAAATTAGATATTGCAGGTAGAGAGTAAACTGGTACAATCAGGGGATAGATGGTGCGGGGCTGCAGGCAGAGGGACAGATGGTGAAGTCACTGAAAAGATGTTGCAGAGAGAGGGTGAAGTGGTTCAAGCAGAGACACAGATAGTGCAAGCAGACACAGACATGGTGCGAGACTACAGGTAGAGAAGGGAAAGATTTAACATGGTAGTGCTGTTTAATACAAACCAGCAGTCATATCTTAACAGGCCTCTGCAGATGAACATGAGAGGGTGCAGTCAGTGGGAGAGGGTTGGTGCAGACAGCAAATGAGATAAGGCAGACAGGGAGTAAACTGGTACAATCAGAGGATAGATGGTGCAGGGCTGCAGGCACAGAACAGATGGTGCAGTCAGAGAAAAGATGGTGCAGAGAGAGGGTGAAATGGTTCAAGCAGAGACACAGATAGTGCAAGCAGACACAGACATGGTGCGAGACTACAGGCAGAGAGGGAAAAGATTTTACCTGGTAGTGCTGTGTAATACACACCAGCAGCCGTATCTTAAAAGCCCTCTGCAGATGCACATGAGAGGGTGCAGGCAGTGGGAGAGGGTTGGTGCAGACAGAAAATGAGATAATGCAGGTAGAGAGTAAACTGGTAGAGTCAGAGGATAATGTGGTGCAGGGCTGCAGGCAGAGGGACAGATGATGCAGTCAGAGAAAAGATGGTGCAGAGAGAGGGTGAAATGGTTCAAGCAGAGACACAGATAGTACAAGCATACACAGACATGGTGCAAGACTACAGACAGAGAAGGGAAAGATTTAACTTGGTAGCGCTGTGTAATACACACCACCAGCCATATCTTAATAGGCCTCTGCAGATGCACATGAGAGGGTGCAGGCAGTGGGAGAGGGTTGGTGCAGACAGAAAATGAGATAATGCAGGCAGAGACTAAACTGGTACAATCAGAGGATAGATGGTACAGGGCTGCAGGCAGAGGGACAGATGGTGCAGTCAGTGAAAAGATGGTGCAGAGAGAGGGTGAAATGGTTCAAGCAGAGACACAGATAGTGCAAGCAGACACATGCATGGTGTGAGACTTCAGGCAGAGAAGGGAAAGATTGAACATAGTAGCGAAGTGTAATACAAACCAGCAGTCATATCTCATTAGGCCTCTGCAGATGCACATGAGAGGGTGCAGGCAGTGGGAGAGGGTTGGTGCAGACAGAAAATTAGATAATGAAGGCAGAGAGCAAACTGGTACATTCAGAGGATAGATGGTGCAGGGCTGCAGGCAGAGGGACAGATGGTGCAGTCAGTGAAAACATGGTGCAGAGAGAGGGTGAAATCGTTCATGCAGAGACACAGATAGTGCAAGCAGACACAGACATGGTGCGAGACTACAGGCAGAGAGGGGAAAGATTTAACAGGGTAGTGCTGTGTAATACACACCAGCAGCCATATCTTAAAAGCCCTCTGCAGATGCACATGACAGGGTGCAGGCAGTGGGAGAGGGTTGGTGCAGACAGAAAATGAGAAAATGCAGGCAGAGACTACACTGGTACAATCAGAGGATAGATGGTGTAGGGCTGCAGGCAGAGGGACAGAAGGTGCAGTCAGAGAAAAAATGGTGCAGAGAGAGGGTGAAATGGTTCAAGCAGAGACACAGATAGTGGAAGCAGACACAGACATGGTGCGAGACTACAGGCAGAGAAGGGAAAGATTTAACATGGTAGCGCTGTGTAATACACACCAGCAGCCATATCTTAATAGGCCTCTGCAGATGCACATGAGAGGGTGCTGGCAGTGGCAGAGGGATGGTGCAGACAGAAAATTAGATAATGCAGGTAGAGAGTAAACTGGTACAATCAGAGGATAAGGTGGTGGAGGGCTGCAGGCAGAGGGACAGATGGTGCAGTCAGTGAACAGATGGTGCAGAGAGAGGGTGAAATGGTTCAAGCAGAGACACAGATAGTGCAAGCAGACACAGACATGGTGCGAGACTACAGGCAGAGAAGTGAAAGATTTAACATGGTAGCGCTGTGTAATACACACCAGCAGCCATATCTTAATAGGCCTCTACAGATGCACATGAGAGGGTGCAGCCAGTGGGAGACGGTTGGTACAGACAGAAAATGAGATAATGCAGACAGAGAGTAAACTGGTACAATCAGAGGATAGGTGGTGCAGGGCTGCAGGAACAGGGACAGATGGTGCAGTCAGAGAAAAGATGGTGCAGAGAGAGGGTGAAATGGTTCAAGCAGAGACACAGATAGTGCAAGCAGACACAGATATGGTGCGAGACTACAGCCAGAGAGGGGAAAGATTAAACATGGTAGTGCTGTGTAATACACACCAGCAGCCGTATCTTAAAAGCCCTCTGCAGATGCACATGAGAGGGTGCAGGCAGTGGGAGAGGGTTGGTGCAGACAGAAAATTAGATAATGAAGGCAGAGTGTAAACTGGTACAATCAGAGGATAGATGGTGCAGGGCTGCAGGCAGAGGGACAGATGGTGCAGTCAGGGAAAACATGGTGCAGAGAGTAGGTGAAATGGTTCAAGCAGAGACACAGATAGTGCAAGCAGACACAGGCATGGTGGGAGACTACAGGCAGAGAAGGGAAAGATTTAACAAGGTAGCGCTGTGTAATACAAACCAGCAGTCATATCTTAATAGGCCTCTGCAGATGCACATCAGAGGGTGCAGGCAGTGGGAGAGGGTTGGTGCAGACAGAAAATTAGATAATGCAGGCAGTGAGTAAACTGGTACAATCAGAGGATAGATGGTGCAGGGCTGCAGGCAGAGGGACTGATGGTGCAGTCAGGAAAAAGATGGTGCAGAGAGAGGGTGAAGTGGTTCAAGCAGAGACACAGATAGTGCAAGCAGACACAGACATGGTGCGAGACTACAGGTAGAGAAGGGAAAGATTTAACATGGTAGTGCTGTGTAATACACACCACCAGCCATATCTTAATAGGCCTCTGCAGATGCACATGAGAGGGTGCAGGCAGTGGGAGAGGGTTGGTGCAGACAGAAAATTAGATATTGAATGCAGAGAGTAAACTGGTAGAGTCAGATGATAAGGTGGTGCAGGGCTGCAGGCAGAGGGACAGATGGTGCAGTCAGAGAAAAGATGGTGCAGAGAGAGGGTGAAGTGGTTCAAGCAGAGACACAGATAGTACAAGCATACACAGACATGGTGCAAGACTACAGGCAGAGAAGGGAAAGATTTAACATGATAGCGCTGTGTAATACACACCACCAGCCATATCTTAATAGGCCTATGTAGATGCACATGAGAGGGTGCAGGCAGTGGGAGAGGGTTGGTGCAGACAGAAAATTAGATATTGCAGGTAGAGAGTAAACTGGTACAATCAGGGGGTAGATGGTGCGGGGCTGCAGGCAGAGGGACAGATGGTGAAGTCAGTGAAAAGATGGTGCAGAGAGAGGGTGAAGTGGTTCAAGCAGAGACACAGATAGTGCAAGCAGACACAGACATGGTGCAAGACTACAGGTAGAGAAGGGAAAGATTTAACATGGTAGTGCTGTTTAATACAAACCAGCAGTCATATCTTAACAGGCCTCTGCAGATGCACATGAGAGGGTGCAGTCAGTGGGAGAGGGTTGGTGCAGACAGCAAATGAGATAATGCAGACAGGGAGTAAACTGGTACAATCAGAGGATAGATGGTGCAGGGCTGCAGGCACAGAACAGATGGTGCAGTCAGAGAAAAGACGGTGCAGAGAGAGGGTGAAATGGTTCAAGCAGAGACACAGATAGTGCAAGCAGACACAGACATGGTGCGAGACTACAGGCAGAGAGGGAAAAGATTTTACCTGGTAGTGCTGTGCAATACACACCAGCAGCCGTATCTTAAAAGCCCTCTGCAGATGCACATGAGAGGGTGCAGGCAGTGGGAGAGGGTTGGTGCAGACAGAAAATGAGATAATGCAGGTAGAGAGTAAACTGGTAGAGTCAGAGGATAATGTGGTACAGGGCTGCAGGCAGAGGGACAGATGATGCAGTCAGAGAAAAGATAGTGCAGAGAGAGGGTGAAATGGTTCAAGCAGAGACACAGATAGTACAAGCATACACAGACATGGTGCAAGACTACAGACAGAGAAGGGAAAGATTTAACTTGGTAGCGCTGTGTAATACACACCACCAGCCATATCTTAATAGGCCTCTGCAGATGCACATGAGAGGGTGCAGGCAGTGGGAGAGGGTTGGTGCAGACAGAAAATGAGATAATGCAGGCAGAGACTAAACTGGTACAATCAGAGGATAGATGGTACAGGGCTGCAGGCAGAGGGACAGATGGTGCAGTCAGTGAAAAGATGGTGCAGAGAGAGGGTGAAATGGTTCAAGCAGAGACACAGATAGTGCAAGCAGACACATGCATGGTGTGGGACTTTAGGCAGAGAAGGGAAAGATTGAACATAGTAGCGAAGTGTAATACAAACCAGCAGTCATATCTCAATAGGCCTCTGCAGATGCACATGAGAGGGTGCAGGCAGTGGGAGAGGGTTGGTGCAGACAGACAATTAGATAATGAAGGCAGAGAGCAAACTGGTACATTCAGAGGATAGATGGTGCAGGGCTGCAGGCAGGGGGACAGATGGTGCAGTCAGTGAAAACATGGTGCAGAGAGAGGGTGAAATGGTTCAAGCAGAGACACAGATAGTGCAAGCAGACACAGGCATGGTGGGAGACTGCAGGCAGAGAAGGGAAAGATTTACCATGGTAGCGCTGTGTAATACAAACCAGCAGTCATATCTTAACAGGCCTCTGCAGATGCACATGAGAGGGTGCAGTCAGTGGGAGAGGGTTGGTGCAGACAGAAAATGAGATAATGCAGACAGAGAGTAAACTGGTACAATCAGAGGATAGGTGGTGCAGGGCTGCAGGCACAGGGACAGATGGTGCAGTCAGAGAAAAGATGGTGCAGAGAGAGGGTGAAATCGTTCATGCAGAGACACAGATAGTGCAAGCAGACACAGACATGGTGCGAGACTACAGGCAGAGAGGGGAAAGATTTAAGAGGGTAGTGCTGTGTAATACACACCAGCAGCCATATCTTAAAAGCCCTCTGCAGATGCACATGACAGGGTGCAGGCAGTGGGAGAGGGTTGGTGCAGACAGTAAATGAGAAAATGCAGGCATAGACTACACTGGTACAATCAGAGGATAGATGGTGTAGGGCTGCAGGCAGAGGGACAGAAGGTGCAGTCAGAGAAAAAATGGTGCAGAGAGAGGGTGAAATGGTTCAAGCAGAGACACAGATAGTGGAAGCAGACACAGACATGGTGCGAGACTACAGGCAGAGAAGGGAAAGATTTAACATGGTAGCGCTGTGTAATACACACCAGCAGCCATATCTTAAAAGGCCTCTGCAGATGCACATGAGAGGGTGCTGGCAGTGGGAGAGGGATGGTGCAGATAGAAAATTTGATAATGCAGGTAGAGAGTAAACTGGTACAATCAGAGGATAAGGTGGTGGAGGGCTGCAGGCAGAGGGACAGATGGTGCAGTCAGTGAACAGATGGTGCAGAGAGAGGGTGAAATGGTTCAAGCAGAGACACAGATAGTGCAAGCAGACACAGACATGGTGCGAGACTACAGGCAGAGAAGTGAAAGATTTAACATGGTAGCGCTGTGTAATACACACCAGCAGCCATATCTTAATAGGCCTCTACAGATGCACATGAGAGGGTGCAGGCAGTGGGAGAGGGTTGGTGCAGACAGAAAATGAGATAATGCAGACAGAGACTAAACTGGTACAATCAGAGGATAGATGGTGCAGGGCTGCAGGCAGAGGGACAGATGGTGAAGTCAGTGAAAAGATGGTACAGAGAGAGGGTGAAATGGTTCAAGCAGAGACACAGATAGTGCAAGCAGACACAGGCATGGTGGGAGACTACAGGCAGAGAAGGGAAATATTTAACATGGTAGTGCTGTGTAATACAAACCAGCAGTCATATCTTGATAGGACTCTGCAGATGTACATCAGAGGGTGCAGGCAGTGGGAGAGGGTTGGTGCAGACAGAAAATTAGATAATGCAGGCAGAGAGTAAACTGGTACAATCAGAGGATAGATGGTGCAGGGCTGCAGGCAGAGGGACTGATGGTGCAGTCAGTGATAGATGGTGCACAGAGAGGGTGAAATGGTTCAAGCAGAGACACAGATAGTGCAAGCAGACACAGACATGGTGCGAGACTACAGGGAGAGAAGTGAAAGATGTAATATGGTAGCGCTGTGTAATACACACCAGCAGCCATATCTTAATAGGCCTCTACAGATGCACATGAGAGGGTGCAGGCAGTGGGAGAGGGTTGGTGCAGACAGAAAATGAGATAATGCAGGTAGAGAGTAAACTGGTAGAGTCAGAGGATAATGTGGTGCAGGGCTGCAGGGAGAGGGACAGATGATGCATTCAGAGAAAAGATGGTGCAGAGAGAGGGTGAAATGGTTCAAGCAGAGACACAGATAGTACAAGCATACACAGACATGGTGCAAGACTACAGACAGAGAAGGGAAAGATTTAACTTGGTAGCGCTGTGTAATACACACCACCAGCCATATCTTAATAGGCCTCTGCAGATGCACATGAGAGGGTGCAGGCAGTGGGAGAGGGTTGGTGCAGACAGAAAATTAGATATTGAATGCAGAGAGTAAACTGGTAGAGTCAGAAGATAAGGTGGTGCAGGGCTGCAGGCAGAGGGACAGATGGTGCAGTCAGAGAAAAGATGGTGCAGAGAGAGGGTGAAGTGGTTCAAGCAGAGACACAGATAGTACAAGCATACACAGACATGGTGCAAGACTACAGGCAGAGAAGGGAAAGATTTAACATGATAGCGCTGTGTAATACACACCACCAGCCATATCTTAATAGGCCTATGCAGATGCACATGAGAGGGTGCAGGCAGTGGGAGAGGGTTGGTGCCAACAGAAAATTAGATATTGCAGGTAGAGAGTAAACTGGTACAATCAGGGGATAGATGGTGCGGGGCTGCAGGTAGAGGGACAGATGGTGAAGTCAGTGAAAAGATGGTGCAGAGAGAGGGTGAAATGGTTCAAGCAGAGACACAGATAGTGCAAGCAGACACAGACATGGTGGGATACTACAGGCAGAGAAGGGAAATATTCAACATGGTAGCGCTGTGTAATACACACCAGCAGCCGTATCTTAATAGGGCTCTGCTGATGCACATGAGAGGGTGCAGGCAGTGGGAGAGGGTTGGTGCAGACAGAAAATGAGATAATGCACACAGAGACTAAACTGGTACAATCAGAGGATAGATGGTGCAGGGCTGCAGGCAGAGGGACAGATGGTGCAGTCAGAGAAAAGATGGTGCAGAGAGAGGGTGAAATGGTTCAAGCAGAGACACAGATAGTGCAAGCAGACACAGACATGGTGCGAGACTACAGGCAGAGAAGGGAAAGATTTAAAATGGTAGTGCTGTGTAATACAAATCAGCAGTCATATCTTAATAGGCCTCTGCAGATGCACATGAGAGGGTGCAGGCAGTGGGAGAGGGTTGGTGCAGACAGAAAATTAGATATTGCAGGCAGAGAGTAAACTGGTACAATCAAAGGATAGATGGTGCAGGGCTGCAGGCAGAGGGACAGATGGTGAAGTCAGTGAAAAGATGGTGCAGAGAGAGGGTGACATTTTTCAAGCAGAGACACAGATAGTGCAAGCAGACACAGACATGGTGCGAGACTACAGGCAGGGAAGGGAAAGATTTAAAATGGTAGTGCTGTGTAATACAAATCAGCAGTCATATCTTAATAGGCCTCTGCAGATGCACATCAGAGGGTGCAGGCAGTGGGAGAGGGTTGGTGCAGACAGGAAATTAGATAATGCAGGCAGAGAGTAAACTGGTACAATCAGAGGATAGATTGTGCAGGGCTGCAGGCAGAGGGACTGATGGTGCAGTCAGTGAATAGATGGTGCAGAGAGAGGGTGAAATGGTTCAAGCAGAGTCACAGATAGTGCAAGCAGACACAGACATGGTGCGAGACTACAGGCAGAAAAGGGAAAGATTTAACATGGTAGCGCTGTGTAATACACACCAGCAGCCATATCTTAATAGGCCTCTGCAGATGCACATGAGAGGGTGCTGGCAGTGGGAGAGGGATGGTGCAGACAGAAAATTAGATAATGCAGGTAGAGAGTAAACTGGTACAATCAGAGGATAAGGAGGTGCAGGGCTGCAGGCAGAGGGACAGATGGTGCAGTCAGTGAACAGATGGTGCAGAGAGAGGGTGAAATGGTTCAAGCAGAGACACAGATAGTGCAAGCAGACACAGACATGGTGCGAGACTACAGGCAGAGAAGTGGAAGATTTAACATGGTAGCGCTGTGTAATACACACCAGCAGCCATATCTTAATAGACCTCTACAGATGCACATGAGAGGGTGCAGGCAGTGGGAGAGGGTTGGTGCAGACAGAAAATGAGATAATGCAGACAGAGACTAAACTGGTACAATCAGAGGATAGATGGTGCAGGGCTGCAGGCAGAGGGACAGATGGTGCAGTCATTGAACAGATGGTGCAGAGAGAGGGTGAAATGGTTCAAGCAGAGACACAGAAAGTGCAAGCACACACCAGCATGGTGGGAGACTACAGGCAGAGAAGGGAAAGATTTAACATGGTAGCGTTGTGTAATACAAACCAGCAGTCATATCTTAACAGGCCTCTGCAGATGCACATGAGAGGGTGCAGTCAGTGGGAGAGGGTTGGTGCAGACAGAAAATGAGATAATGCAGACAGAGAGTAAACTGGTACAATCAGAGGATAGGTGGTGCAGGGCTGCAGGCACAGGGACAGATGGTGCAGTCAGAGAAAAGATGGTGCAGAGAGAGGGTGAAATGGTTCAAGCAGAGACACAGATAGTGCAAGCAGACACAGACATGGTGCGAGACTACAGGCAGAGAGGGGAAAGATTTAACATGGTAGTGCTGTGTAATACACACCAGCAGCCGTATCTTAAAAGCCCTCTGCAGATGCACATGAGAGGGTGCAGGCAGTGGGAGAGGATTGGTGCAGACAGAAAATGAGATAATGCAGGTAGAGAGTAAACTGGTAGAGTCAGAGGATAAGGTGGTGCAGGGCTGCAGGCAGAGGGACAGATGGTGCAGTCAGAGAAAAGATGGTGCAGAGAGAGGGTGAAATGGTTCAAGCAGAGACACAGATAGTGCAAGCAGACACAGACATGGTGCGAGACTACAGGCAGAGAGGGAAAAGATTTTACATGGTAGTGCTGTGCAATACACACCAGCATCCGTATCTTAAAAGCCCTCTGCAGATGCACATGAGAGGGTGCAGGCAGTGGGAGAGGGTTGGTGCAGACAGAAAATGAGATAATGCAGGTAGAGAGTAAACTGGTAGAGTCAGAGGATAATGTGGTGCAGGGCTGCAGGCAGAGGGACAGATGGTGCAGTCAGAGAAAAGATGGTGCAGAGAGAGGGTGAAATGGTTCAAGCAGAGACACAGATAGTACAAGCATACACAGACATGGTGCAAGACTACAGACAGAGAAGGGATAGATTTAACTTGGTAGCGCTGTGTAATACACACCACCAGCCATATCTTAATAGGCCTATGCAGATGCACATGAGAGGGTGCAGGCAGTGGGAGAGGGTTGGTGCAGACAGAAAATTAGATATTGCAGGTAGAGAGTAAACTGGTACAATCAGAGGATAGATGGTGCGGGGCTGCAGGCAGAGGGACAGATGGTGAAGTCAGTGAAAAGATGGTGCAGAGAGAGGGTGAAATGGTTCAAGCAGAGACACAGATAGTGCAAGCAGACACAGACATGGTGCGAGACTACAGGCAGAGAAGGGAAATATTCAACATGGTTGCGCTGTGTAATACACCAGCAGCCGTATCTTAATAGGGCTCTGCTGATGCACATGAGAGGGTGCAGGCAGTGGGAGAGGGTTGGTGCAGACAGAAAATGAGATAATGCAGACAGAGACTAAACTGGTACAATCAGTGGATAGATGGTGCAGGGCTGCAGGCAGAGGGACAGATGGTGCAGTCAGAGAAAAGATGGTGCAGAGAGAGGGTGAAATGGTTCAAGCAGAGACACAGATAGTGCAAACAGACACAGACATGGTGCGAGACTACAGGCAGAGAAGGGAAAGATTTAAAATGGTAGTGCTGTGTAATACAAATCAGCAGTCATATCTTAATAGGCCTCTGCAGATGCACATGAGAGGGTGCAGGCAGTGGGAGAGAGTTGGTGCAGACAGAAAATTAGATATTGCAGGCAGAGAGTAAACTGGTACAATCAGAGGATAGATGGTGCAGGGCTGCAGGCAGAGGGACAGATGGTGAAGTCAGTGAAAAGATGGTGCAGAGAGAGGGTGAAATGGTTCAAGCAGAGACACAGATAGTGCAAGCAGACACAGACATGGTGCGAGACTACAGGCAGAGAAGGGAAAGATTCAACATGGTTGCGCTGTGTAATACACCAGCAGCCGTATCTTAATAGGGCTCTGCTGATGCACATGAGAGGGTGCAGGCAGTGGGAGAGGGTTGGTGCAGACAGAAAATGAGATAATGCAGACAGAGACTAAACTGGTACAATCAGTGGATAGATGGTGCAGGGCTGCAGGCAGAGGGACAGATGGTGCAGTCAGAGAAAAGATGGTGCAGAGAGAGGGTGAAATGGTTCAAGCAGAGACACAGATAGTGCAAACAGACACAGACATGGTGCGAGACTACAGGCAGAGAAGGGAAAGATTTAAAATGGTAGTGCTGTGTAATACAAATCAGCAGTCATATCTTAATAGGCCTCTGCAGATGCACATGAGAGGGTGCAGGCAGTGGGAGAGAGTTGGTGCAGACAGAAAATTAGATATTGCAGGCAGAGAGTAAACTGGTACAATCAGAGGATAGATGGTGCAGGGCTGCAGGCAGAGGGACAGATGGTGAAGTCAGTGAAAAGATGGTGCAGAGAGAGGGTGAAATGGTTCAAGCAGAGACACAGATAGTGCAAGCAGACACAGACATGGTGCGAGACTACAGGCAGAGAAGGGAAAGATTTAAAATGGTAGTGCTGTGTAATACAAATCAGCAGTCATATCTTAATAGGCCTCTGCAGATGCACATCAGAGGGTGCAGGCAGTGGGAGAGGGTTGGTGCAGACAGAAAATTAGATAATGCAGGCAGAGAGTAAACTGGTACAATCAGAGGATAGATTGTGCAGGGCTGCAGGCAGAGGGACTGATGGTGCAGTCAGTGAATAGATGGTGCAGAGAGAGGGTGAAATGGTTCAAGCAGAGACACAGATAGTGCAAGCAGACACATACATGGTGCGAGACTACAGGCAGAAAAGGGAAAGATTTAACATGCTAGCGCTGTGTAATACACACCAGCAGCCATATCTTAATAGGCCTCTGCAGATGCACATGAGAAGGTGCTGGCAGTGGGAGAGGGATGGTGCAGACAGAAAATTAGATAATGCAGGTAGAGAGTAAACTGGTACAATCAGAGGATAAGGAGGTGTAGGGCTGCAGGCAGAGGGACAGATGGTGCAGTCAGTGAACAGATGGTGCAGAGAGAGGGTGAAATGGTTCAAGCAGAGACACAGATAGTGCAAGCAGACAAAGACATGGTGCGAGACTACAGGCAGAGAAGTGGAAGATTTAACATGGTAGCGCTGTGTAATACACACCAGCAGCCATATCTTAATAGGCCTCTGCAGATGCACATGAGAGGGTGCAGGCAGTGGGAGAGGGTTGGTGCAGACAGAAAATTAGATATTGCAGGTAGAGAGTAAACTGGTAGAAACAGAGGATAGATCGTGCAGGGCTGCAGGCAGAGGGACAGATGGTGCAGTCAGTGAAAAGATGGTGCAGAGAGAGGTTGAAATGGTTCAAGCAGAGACACAGATAGTGCAAGCAGACACAGGCAGGGTGCAAGACTACAGGCAGAGAAGGGAAAGATTTAACATGGTAGCGCAGTGTAATACAAACCGGCAGTCATATCTTAATAGGCCTCTGCAGGTGCACATCAGAGGGTGCAGGCAGTGGGAGAGGGTTGGTGCAGACAGAAAATTAGATAATGCAGGCAGAGAGTAAACTGGTACAATCATAGGATAGATGGTGCAGGGCTGCAGCCGGAGGGACTTATGGTGCAGTCAGTGAAAAGATTGTGCAGAGAGAGGGTGAAATGGTTCAAGCAGAGACACAGATAGTGCAACCAGACACAGACATGGTGCAAGACTACAGGCAGAGAAGGGAAATATTTAACATGGTAGCGCTGTGTAATACACACCACCAGCCATATCTTAATAGGCCTCTGCAGATGCACATGAGAGGGTGCAGGCAGTGGATGAGGGTTAATGCAGACAGAAAATTAGATATTGCAGGCAGAGAGTAAACTGGTACAATCAGAGGATAGATGGTGCAGGGCTGCAGGCAGAGGGACAGATGGTGAAGTCAGTGAAACGATGGTGCAGAGAGAGGGTGAAATGGTTCAAGCAGAGACACAGATAGTGCAAGCAGACACAGACATGGTGCGAGACTACAGGCAGAGAGGGGAAAGATTTAACATGGTAGTGCTGTGTAATACACACCAGCAGCCGTATCTTAAAAGCCCTCTGCAGATGCACATGAGAGGGTGCAGGCAGTGGGAGAGGGTTGGTGCAGACAGAAAATTAGATAATGAAGGCAGAGAGTAAACTGGTACAATCAGAGGATAGATGGTGCAGGGCTGCAGGCAGAGGGACAGATGGTGCAGTCAGTGAAAACATGGTGCAGAGAGAAGGTGAAATGGTTCAAGCAGAGACACAGATAGTGCAAGCAGACACAGGCATGGTGGGAGACTACAGGCAGAGAAGGGAAAGATTTAAAATGGTAGTGCTGTGTAATACAAACCAGCAGTAATATCTTAATAGGCCTCTGCAGATGCACATCAGAGGGTGCAGGCAGTGGGAGAGGGTTGGTGCAGACAGAAAATTAGATAATGCAGGCAGAGAGTAAACTGGTACAATCAGAGGATAGCTTGTGCAGGGCTGCAGGCAGAGGGACTCATGGTGCAGTCAGTGAATAGATGGTGCAGAGAGAGGGTGAAATGGTTCAAGCAGAGACACAGATAGTGCAAGCAGACACAGACATGGTGCGAGACTACAGGCAGAAAAGGGAAAGATTTAACATGGTAGCGCTGTGTAATACACACCAGCAGCCATATCTTAATAGGCCTCTGCAGATGCACATGAGAGGGTGCTGGCAGTGGTTGAGGGATGGTGTAGACAGAAAATTAGATAATGCAGGTAGAGAGTAAACTGGTACAATCAGAGCATAAGGTGGTGCAGGGCTGCAGGCAGAGGGACAGATGGTGCAGTCAGTGAAAAGATGGTGCAGAGAGGGTGAAATGGTTCAAGCAGAGACACAGGTAGTGCAAGCAGACACAGACATGGTGCGAGACTACAGGCAGAAAAGGGAAAGATTTAACATGGTAGCGCTGTGTAATACACACCAGCAGCCATATCTTAAAAGCCCTCTGCAGATGCACATGAGAGGGTGCAGGCAGTGGGAGAGGGTTGATGCAGACAGAAAATGAGATAATGCAGGTAGAGAGTAAACTGGTAGAGTCGGAGGATAAGGTGGTGCAGGTCTGCAGGCAGAGGGACAGATGGTGCAGTCAGAGAAAATATGGTGCAGAGAGAGGGTGAAATGGTTCAAGCAGAGACACTGATAGTACAAGCATACACAGACATAGTGCAAGACTACAGGCAGAGAAGGGAAAGATTTAACATGGTAGCGCTGTGTAATACACACCACCAGCCATATCTTAATAGGCCTCTGCAGATGCACATGAGAGGGTGCAGGCAGTGGGAGAGGGTTGGTGCAGACAGAAAATTAGATATTGCAGGTAGAGAGTAAACTGGTAGAATCCGAGGATAGATCGTGCAGGGCTGCAGGCAGAGGGACAGATGGTGCAGTCAGTGAAAAGATGGTGCAGAGAGAGGTTGAAATGGTTCAAGCAGAGACACAGATAGTGCAAGCAGACACAGGCAGGGTGCGAGACTACAGGCAGAGAAGGGAAAGATTTAACATGGTAGCGCTGTGTAATACAAACCAGCAGTCATATCTTAATAGGCCTCTGCAGATGCACATCAGAGGGTGCAGGCAGTGGGAGAGGGTTGGTGCAGACAGAAAATTAGATAATGCAGGCAGAGAGTGAACTGGTACAATCAGAGGATAGATGGTGCAGGGCTGCAGCCGGAGGGACTGATGGTGCAGTCAGTGAAAAGATTGTGCAGAGAGAGGGTGAAATGGTTCAAGCTGAGACACAGATAGTGCAACCAGACACAGACATGGTGCGAGACTTCAGGCAGGGAAAGGGAAAGATTTAACATGGTAGCGCTGTGTAATACACACCAGCAGCCATATCTTAATAGGCCTCTGCAGATGCACATGAGAGGGTGCAGGCAGTGGGAGAGGGTTGGTGCAGACAGAAAATTAGATATTGCCGGCAGAGAGTAAACTGGTACAATCAGAGGATAGATGGTGCAGGGCTGCATGCAGAGGGTACAGATGGTGCAGTCAGTGAAAAGATGGTGCGGAGAGAGGGTGAAATGGTTCAAGCAGAGACACAGATAGTGCAAGCAGACACAGACATGGTGCGAGACTACAGGCAGAAAAGGGAAAGATTTAACATGGTAGCGCTGTGTAATACACACCACCAGCCATATCTTAATAGGCCTCTGCAGATGCACATGAGAGGGTGCAGGCAGTAGATGAGGGTTAATGCAGACAGAAAATTAGATATTGCAGGCAGAGAGTAAACTGGTACAATCAGAGGATAGATGGTGCAGGGCTGCAGGCAGAGGGACAGATGGTGAAGTCAGTGAAACGATGGTGCAGAGAGAGGGTGAAATGGTTCAAGCAGAGACACAGATAGTGCAAGCAGACACAGACATGGTGCGAGACTACAGGCAGAGAGGGGAAAGATTTAACATGGTAGTGCTGTGTAATACACACCAGCAGCCGTATCTTAAAAGCCCTCTGCAGATGCACATGAGAGGGTGCAGGCAGTGGGAGAGGGTTGGTGCAGACAGAAAATTAGATAATGAAGGCAGAGAGTAAACTGGTACAATCAGAGGATAGATGGTGCAGGGCTGCAGGCAGAGGGACAGATGGTGCAGTCAGTGAAAACATGGTGCAGAGAGAAGGTGAAATGGTTCAAGCAGAGACACAGATAGTGCAAGCAGACACAGGCATGGTGGGAGACTACAGGCAGAGAAGGGAAAGATTTAAAATGGTAGTGCTGTGTAATACAAACCAGCAGTAATATCTTAATAGGCCTCTGCAGATGCACATCAGAGGGTGCAGGCAGTGGGAGAGGGTTGGTGCAGACAGAAAATTAGATAATGCAGGCAGAGAGTAAACTGGTACAATCAGAGGATAGCTTGTGCAGGGCTGCAGGCAGAGGGACTCATGGTGCAGTCAGTGAATAGATGGTGCAGAGAGAGGGTGAAATGGTTCAAGCAGAGACACAGATAGTGCAAGCAGACACAGACATGGTGCGAGACTACAGGCAGAAAAGGGAAAGATTTAACATGGTAGCGCTGTGTAATACACACCAGCAGCCATATCTTAATAGGCCTCTGCAGATGCACATGAGAGGGTGCTGGCAGTGGTTGAGGGATGGTGTAGACAGAAAATTAGATAATGCAGGTAGAGAGTAAACTGGTACAATCAGAGCATAAGGTGGTGCAGGGCTGCAGGCAGAGGGACAGATGGTGCAGTCAGTGAAAAGATGGTGCAGAGAGGGTGAAATGGTTCAAGCAGAGACACAGGTAGTGCAAGCAGACACAGACATGGTGCGAGACTACAGGCAGAAAAGGGAAAGATTTAACATGGTAGCGCTGTGTAATACACACCAGCAGCCATATCTTAAAAGCCCTCTGCAGATGCACATGAGAGGGTGCAGGCAGTGGGAGAGGGTTGATGCAGACAGAAAATGAGATAATGCAGGTAGAGAGTAAACTGGTAGAGTCGGAGGATAAGGTGGTGCAGGTCTGCAGGCAGAGGGACAGATGGTGCAGTCAGAGAAAATATGGTGCAGAGAGAGGGTGAAATGGTTCAAGCAGAGACACTGATAGTACAAGCATACACAGACATAGTGCAAGACTACAGGCAGAGAAGGGAAAGATTTAACATGGTAGCGCTGTGTAATACACACCACCAGCCATATCTTAATAGGCCTCTGCAGATGCACATGAGAGGGTGCAGGCAGTGGGAGAGGGTTGGTGCAGACAGAAAATTAGATATTGCAGGTAGAGAGTAAACTGGTAGAATCCGAGGATAGATCGTGCAGGGCTGCAGGCAGAGGGACAGATGGTGCAGTCAGTGAAAAGATGGTGCAGAGAGAGGTTGAAATGGTTCAAGCAGAGACACAGATAGTGCAAGCAGACACAGGCAGGGTGCGAGACTACAGGCAGAGAAGGGAAAGATTTAACATGGTAGCGCTGTGTAATACAAACCAGCAGTCATATCTTAATAGGCCTCTGCAGATGCACATCAGAGGGTGCAGGCAGTGGGAGAGGGTTGGTGCAGACAGAAAATTAGATAATGCAGGCAGAGAGTGAACTGGTACAATCAGAGGATAGATGGTGCAGGGCTGCAGCCGGAGGGACTGATGGTGCAGTCAGTGAAAAGATTGTGCAGAGAGAGGGTGAAATGGTTCAAGCTGAGACACAGATAGTGCAACCAGACACAGACATGGTGCGAGACTTCAGGCAGGGAAAAGGAAAGATTTAACATGGTAGCGCTGTGTAATACACACCAGCAGCCATATCTTAATAGGCCTCTGCAGATGCACATGAGAGGGTGCAGGCAGTGGGAGAGGGTTGGTGCAGACAGAAAATTAGATATTGCCGGCAGAGAGTAAACTGGTACAATCAGAGGATAGATGGTGCAGGGCTGCATGCAGAGGGTACAGATGGTGCAGTCAGTGAAAAGATGGTGCGGAGAGAGGGTGAAAT
Organism: Lissotriton vulgaris; assembly: GCF_964263255.1. Lineage (NCBI taxonomy): Eukaryota > Metazoa > Chordata > Amphibia > Caudata > Salamandridae > Lissotriton > Lissotriton vulgaris. Next base: position 439,385,097 of record NC_141691.1, on the reverse strand, counting down.
GGTTCAAGCAGAGACACAGATAGTGCAAGCAGACACAGACATGGTGCGAGACTACAGGCAGAAAAGGGAAAGATTTAACATGGTAGCGCTGTGTAATACACACCAGCAGCCATATCTTAATAGGCCTCTGCAGATGCACATGAGAGGGTGCTGGCAGTGGGAGAGGGATGGTGCAGACAGAAAATTAGATAATACAGGTAGAGAGTAAACTGGTACAATCAGAGGATAAGGTGGTGCAGGGCTGCAGGCAGAGGGACAGATGGTGCAGTCAGTGAACAGATGGTGCAAAGAGAGGGTGAAATGGTTCAAGCAGAGACACAGATAGTGCAAGCAGACACAGGCATGGTGGGAGACTACAGGCACAGAAGGGAAAGATTTAACATGGTAGCGCTGTGTAATACACACCATCAGCCGTATCTTAATAGGCCTCTGCAGATGCACATGAGAGGGTGCAGGCAGTGGGAGAGGGTTGGTGCAGACAGAAAATGGGATAATGCAGGCAGAGACTAAACTGGTACAATCAGAGGATAGATGGTGCAGGGCTGCAGGCAGAGGGACATCTGGTGCAGTCAGAGAAGAAATGGTGCCGAGAGAGGGTGAAATGGTTCAAGCAGAGACACGGATAGTGGAAGCAGACACAGACATGGTGCGAGACTACAGGCAGAGAAGGGAAAGATTTAACATGGTAGCGCTGTGTAATGCACACCAGCAGCCATATCTTAATAGGCCTCTGCAGATGCACATGAGACGGTGCTGGCAGTGGGAGAGGGTTGGTGCAGACAGAAAATGAGATAATGCAGGTAGAGAGTAAACTGGCAGAGTCAGAGGATAAGGTGGTGCAGGGCTGCAGGCAGAGGGACAGATGGTGCAGTCAGAGAAAAGATGGTGCAGAGAGAGGGTGAAATGGTTCAAGCAGAGACACAGATAGTACAAGCATACACAGACATGGTGCAAGACTACAGGCAGAGAAGGGAAAGATTTAACATGGTAGCGCTGTGTAATACACACCACCAGCCATATCTTAATAGGCCTCTGCAGATGCACATGAGAGGGTGCAGGCAGTGGGTGAGGGTTAATGCAGACAGAAAATTAGATAATGCAGGCAGGGAGTAAACTGGTACAATCAGAGGATAGATGGTGCAGGGCTGCAGGCAGAGGGACTGATGGTGCAGTCAGTGAAAAGATGGTGAAGAGAGAGGGTGAAATGATTCAAGCAGAGACACAGATAGTGCAAGCAGACACAGACATGGTGCGAGACTACAGGTAGAGAAGGGAAAGATTTAACATGGTAGCGCTGTTTAATACAAACCAGCAGTCATATCTGAACAGGCCTCTGCAGATGCACATGAGAGGGTGCAGTCAGTGTGAGAGGGTTGGTGCAGACAGAAAGTGAGATAATGCAGACAGAGAGTAAACTGGTACAATCAGAGGATAGGTGGTGCAGGGCTGCAGGCACAGGGACAGATGGTGCAGTCAGAGAAAAGATGGTGCAGAGAGAGGGTGAAATGGTTCAAGCAGAGACACAGATAGTGGAAGCAGACACAGACATGGTGCGAGACTACAGGCAGATAAGGGAAAGATTTAACATGGTAGCGCTGTTTAATGCACACCAGCAGCCATATCTTAATAGGCCTCTGCAGATGCACATGAGACGGTGCTGGCAGTGGGAGAGGGTTGGTGCAGACAGAAAATGAGATAATGCAGGTAGAGAGTAAACTGGTAGAGTCAGAGGATAGGGTGGTGCAGGGCTGCAGGCAGAGGGACAGATGGTGCTGTCAGAGAAAAGATGGTGTAGAGAGAGGGTGAAATGGTTCAAGCAGAGACACAGATAGTACAAGCATACACAGACATGGTGCAAGACTAGAGGCAGAGAAGGGAACTATTTAACATGGTAGCGCTGTGTAATACACACCACCAGCCATATCTTAATAGGCCTCTGCAGATGCACATGAGAGGGTGCAGGCAGTGGGTGAGGGTTAATGCAGACAGAAAATTAGATATTGCAGGCAGGGAGTAAACTGGTACAATCAGAGGATAGATGGTGCAGGGCTGCAGGCAGAGGGACAGATGGTTCAGTCAGAGAAAAGATGGTGCAGAGAGAGGGTGAAATGGTTCAAGCAGAGACACAGATAGTGCAAGCAGACACAGACATGGTGCGAGACTACGGGCAGAGAAGGGAAAGATTTACCATGGTAGCGCTGTTTAATACAAACCAGCCGTCATATCTTAACAGGCCTCTGCAGATGCACATGAGAGGGTGCAGTCAGTGGGAGAGGGTTGGTGCAGACAGAAAATGAGATAGTGCAGACAGAGAGTAAACTGGTACAATCAGAGGATAGGTGGTGCAGGGCTGCAGGCACAGGGACAGATGGTGCAGTCAGAGAAAAGATGGTGCAGAGAGAGGGTGAAATGGTTCAAGCAGAGACACAGATAGTGCAAGCAGACACAGACATGGTGCAAGACTACAGGCAGAGAGGGGAAAGATTTAACATGGTAGTGCTGTGTAATACACACCAGCAGCCGTATCTTAAAAGCCCTCTGCAGATGCACATGAGAGGGTGCAGGCAGTGGGAGAGGGTTGGTGCAGACAGAAAATTAGATAATGCAGGCAGAGAGTAAACTGGTACAATCAGAGGATAGATGGTGCAGGGCTGCAGCCGGAGGGACTGATGGTGCAGTCAGTGAAAAGATTGTGCAGAGAGAGGGTGAAATGGTTCAAGCAGAGACACAGATAGTGCAACCAGACACAGACATGGTGCGAGACTGCAGGCAGAGAAGGGAAAGATTTAACATGGTAGCGCTGTGTAATACACACCGGCAGCCATATCTTAATAGGCCTCTGCAGATGCACATAAGAGGGTGCAGGCAGTGGGAGAGGGTTGGTGCAGACAGAAAATTAGATATTGCCGGCAGAGAGTAAACTGGTACAATCAGAGGATAAGGTGTTGCAGGGCTGCAGGCAGAGGGACAGATGGTGCAGTCAGTGAACAGATGGTGCAGAGAGAGGGTGAAATGGTTCAAGCAGAGACACAGATAGTGCAAGCAGACACAGGCATGGTGGGAGACTACAGGCAGAGAAGGGCAAGATTTAACATGGTAGCGCTGTGTAATACAAACCAGCAGTCATATCTTAATAGGCCTCTACAGATGCACATCAGAGGGTGCAGGCAGTGGGAGAGGGTTGGTGCAGACAGAAAATTAGATAATGCAGGCAGGGAGTAAACTGGTACAATCAGAAGATAGATGGTGCAGGGCTGCAGGCAGAGGGACTGATGGTGCAATCAGTGAAAAGAAGGTACAGAGAGAGGGTGAAATGTTTCAAGCAGACACAGATAGTGCATGCAGACACAGACATGGTGCGAGACTACAGGTAGAGAAGGGAAAGATTTAACATGGTAACGCTGTTTAATACAAACCAGCAGTCATATCTTAACAGGCCTCTGCAGATGCACATGAGAGGGTGCAGTCAGTGGGAGAGGGTTGGTGCAGACAGAAAATGAGATAATGTAGACAGAGAGTAAACTGGTACAATCAGAGGATAGGTGGTGCAGGGCTGCAGGCACAGGGACAGATGGTGCAGTCAGAGAAAAGATGGTGCAGAGAGAGGGTGAAAAGGTTCAAGCAGAGACACAGATAGTGCAAGCAGACACAGACATGGTGTGAGACAACAGGCAGAGAGGGGAAAGATTTAACATGGTGGTGCTGTGTAATACACACCAGCAGCCATATCTTAAAAGCCCTCTGCAGATGCACATGAGAGGGTACAGGCAGTGGGAGAGGGTTGATGCAGACAGAAAATGAGATAATGCAGGTAGAGAGTAAACTGGTAGAGTCAGAGGATAAGGTGGTGCAGGTCTGCAGGCAGAGGGACAGATGGTGCAGTCAGAGAAAAATTGGTGCAGAGAGAGGGTGAAATGGTTCAAGCAGAGACACAGATAGTACAAGCATAGACAGACATGGTGCAAGACTACAGGCAGAGAAGGGAAAGATTTAACATGGTAGCGCTGTGTAATACACACCACCAGCCATATCTTAATAGGCCTCTGCAGATGCACATGAGAGGGTGCAGGCAGTGGGAGAGGGTTGGTGCAGACAGAAAATTAGATATTGCAGGTAGAGAGTAAACTGGTAGAATCAGAGGATAGATCGTGCAGGGCTGCAGGCAGAGGGACAGATGGTGCAGTCAGTGAAAAGATGGTGCAGAGAGAGGGTGAAATGGTTCAAGCAGAGACACAGATAGTGCAAGCAGACACAGGCATGGTGCGAGACTACAGGCAGAGAAGGGAAAGATTTAACATGGTAGTGCTGTGTAATACACACCAGCAGCCATATCTTAATAGGCCTCTGCAGATGCACATGAGAGGGTGCTGGCAGTGGGAGAGGGATGGTGCAGACAGAAAATTTGATAATACAGGTAGAGAGTAAACTGGTACAATCAGAGGATAAGGTGGTGCAGGGCTGCAGGCAGAGGGACAGATGGTGCAGTCAGTGACCAGATGGTGCAGAGAGAGGGTGAAATGGTTCAAGCAGAGACACAGATAGTGCAAGCAGACACAAACATGGTGCGAGACTACAGGCAGAGAAGTGAAAGATTTAACATGGTAGCGCTGTGGAATACACACCAGCAGCCATATCTTAATAGGCCTCTACAGATGCACATGAGAGGGTGCAGACAGTGGGAGAGGGTTGGTGTAGACAGAAAATGAGATAATGAAGACAGAGACTAAACTGGTATAATCAGAGGATAGATGGTGCAGGGCTGCAGGCAGAGGGACAGATGGTGCAGTCAGAGAAAAGATGGTGCAGAGAGAGGGTGAAATGGTTCAAGCAGAGGCACAGATAGTGGAAGCAGACACAGACATGGTGCGAGACTACAGGCAGTGAAGGGAAAGATTTAACATGGTAGCGCTGTGTAATACACACCAGCAGCCATATCTTAATAGGCCTCTGCAGATGCACATGAGAGGGTGCTGGCAGTGGGAGAGGGTTGGTGCAGACAGAAAATGAGATAAAGCAGGCAGAGAATAAACTGGTACAATCAGAGGATAGATGGTGCAGGGCTGCAGGCAGAGGGGCTGATGGTGTAGTCAGTGAAAAGATGTTGCAGAGAGAGGGTGCAATAGTTCAAGCAGAGACACAGATAGTGCAAGCAGACACAGACATGGTGCGAGACTACAGACAGAGAAGGGAAATATTTAACATGGTAGCGGTGTGTAATACACACCAGCAGCCATATCTTAATAGGCCTCTGCAGATGCACATGAGAGGGTGCAGGCATTGGGAGAGGGTTGGTGCAAACAGAAAATGAGATAATGCAGGCAGAGACTAAACTTGTACAATCAGAGGATAGATGGTGCAGGGCTGCAGGCAGAGGGACAGATGGTGCAGTCAGTGAAAAGATGGTGCAGAGAGAGGGTGAAATGGATTAAGCAGAGACACAGATAGTGCAAGCAGACACATGCATGGTGTGAGACTACAGGCAGAGAAGGGAAAGATTTAACATGGTAGCGCTGTGTAATACAAACCAGCAGTCATATCTTAATAGGCCTCTGCAGATGCACATGAGAGGTTGCAGGCAGTGGGAGAGGGTTGGTGCAGACAGAAAATTAGATAATGCAGGTAGAGAGTAAACTGGTAGAATCAGAGGATAGATGGTGCAGGGCTGCAGGCAGAGGGACAGATGGTGCAGTCAGTGAAAAGACGGTGCAGAGAGAGGGTGAAATGGTTCAAGCAGAGACACAGATAGTGCAAGCAGACACAGGCATGGTGCGAGACTACAGGCAGAGAAGGGAAAGATTTAACATGGTAGCGCTGTGTAATACAAACCAGCAGTCATATCTTAATAGGCCTCTGCAGATGCACATGAGAGGGTGCAGGCAGTGGGAGAGGGTTGGTGCAGACAGAAAATTAGATAATGCAGGTAGAGAGTAAACTGGTAGAATCAGAGGATAGATGGTGCAGGGCTGCAGGCAGAGGGACAGATGGTGCAGTCAGTGAAAAGATGGTGCAGAGAGAGGGTGAAATGGTTCAAGCAGAGACACAGATAGTGCAAGCAGACACAGGCATGGTGCGAGACTACAGGCAGAGAAGGGAAAGATTTAACATGGTAGCGCTGTGTAATACAAACCAGCAGTCATATCTTAATAGGCCTCTGCAGATGCACATCAGAGGGTGCAGGCAGTGGGAGAGGGTAAGTGCAGACAGAAAATTAGATAATGCAGGCAGAGACTAAAATGGTACAATCAGAGGATAGATGGTGCAGGGCTGCCGGCAGAGGGGCTGATGGTGTAGTCAGTGAAAAGATGTTGCAGAGAGAGGGTAAAATAGTTCAAGCAGAGACACAGATAGTGCAAGCAGACACAGACATGGTGCGAGACTACAGGCAGAGAAGGGAAATATTTAACGTGGTAGCGCTGTGTAATACACACCAGCAGCCATATCTTAATAGGCCTCTGCAGATGCACATGAGAGGGTGCAGGCATTGGGAGAGGATTGGTGCAGACAGAAAATGAGATAATGCAGGCAGAGGCTAAACTGGTACAATCAGAGGATACGGTGGTGCAGAGCTGCAGGCAGAGGGACAGATGGTGCAGTCAGTGAAAAGATGGTGCAGAGAGAGGGTGAAATGGTTCAAGCAGAGACACAGATAGTGCAAGCAGACACAGACATGGTGCGAGTCTACAGGCAGAGAAGGGAAAGATTTTACATGGTAGCGCTGTGTAATACAAACCAGCAGTCATATCTTAATAGGCCTCTGCAGATGCACATCAGAGGGTGCAGGCAGTGGGAGAGGGTTGGTGCAGACAGAAAATTAGATAATGCAGGCAGAGAGTAAACTGGTACAATCAGAGGATAGATGGTGCAGGGCTGCAGGCAGAGGGACTGATGGTGCAGTCAGTGAAAAGATGGTGCAGAGAGAGGGTGAAATGGTTCAAGCAGAGACACAGATAGTGCAAGCAGACGCAGACATGTGCGAGACTTCAGGCAGAAAAGGGGAAGATTTAACATGGTAGCGCTGTGTAATACACACCAGCAGCCATATCTTAATAGGCCTCTGCAGATGCATATGAGAGGGTGCTGGCACTGGGAGAGGGTTGGTGCAGACAGAAAATGAGATAATGCAGGTAGAGAGTAAACTGGTACAATCAGAGGATACGGTGGTGCAGAGCTGCAGGCAGAGGGACAGATGGTGCAGTCAGTAAAAAGATGGTGCAGAGAGAGGGTGAAATGGTTCAAGCAGAGACACAGATAGTGCAAGCAGACACAGACATGGTGCGAGACTACAGGCAGAGAAGGGAAAGATTTAACATGGTAGCGCTGTGTAATACACACCACCAGCCATATCTTAATAGGCCTCTGCAGATGCACATGAGAGGGTGCAGGCATTGGGAGAGGGTTGGTGCAGACAGAAAATGAGATAATGCAGGCAGAGGCTAAACTGGTACAATCAGAGGATAGATGGTGCAGTGCTGCAGGCAGAAGGACAGATGGTGCAGTCAGTGAAATGATGGTGCATAGAGAGGGTGAAATGGTTTAAGCAGAGACACAGATAGTGCAATCAGACACAGGCATGGCGTGAGACTACAGGCAGAGAAAGGAAAGATTTAACATGGTAGCGCTGTGTAATACAAACCAGCAGTCCTATCTTAATAGTCCTCTGTAGATGCACATGAAAGGGTGCAGGCAGTTGGAGAGGGTTGGTGCAGACAGAAAATTAGATAATGCAGGCAGAGAGTAAACTGGTACCATCAGAGGATAGATGGTGCAGGGCTGCAGGCAGAGGGACAGATGGTGCAGTCAGTGAAAAGATGGTGCAGAGAGAGGGTGAAATGGTTCAAGAAGAGACACAGATAGTGCAAGCAGACACAGGCATGGTGCGAGACTACCGGCAGAGAAGGGAAAGATTTAACATGGTAGCGCTGTGTAATACAAACCAGCAGTCATATCTTAATAGGCCTCTGCAGATGCACATCAGAGGGTGCAGGCAGTGGGAGAGGGTTGGTGCAGACAGAAAATTAGATAATGCAGGCAGAGAGTAAACTGGTATAATCAGAGGATAGATGGTGCAGGGCTGCAGGCAGAGGGACTGATGGCGCAGTCAGTGGAAAGATGGTGCAGAGAGAGGGTGAAATGGTTCAAGCAGAGACACAGATAGTGCAAGCAGACGCAGACATGGTGCGAGACTTCAGGCAGAAAAGGGGGAGATTTAACATGGTAGCGCTGTGTAATACACACCAGCAGCCATATCTTAATAGGCCTCTGCAGATGCATATGAGAGGGTGCTGGCAGTGGGAGAGGGTTGGTGCAGACAGAAAATGAGATAATGCAGGTAGAGAGTAAACTGGTACAATCAGAGGATACGGTGATGCAGAGCTGCAGGCTGAGGGACAGATGGTGCAGTCAGTGAAAAGATGGTGCAGAGAGAGGGTGAAATGGTTCAAGCAGAGACACAGATAGTGCAAGCAGACACAGACATGGTGCGAGACTACAGGCAGAGAAGGGAAAGATTTAACATGGTAGCGCTGTGTAATACAAACCAGCAGTCATATCTTAATAGGCCTCTGCAGATGCACATCAGAGGGTGCAGGCAGTGGGAGAGGGTTGGTGCAGACAGAAAATTAGATAATGCAGGCAGAGAGTAAACTGGTACAATCAGAGGATAGATGGTGCAGGGCTGCAGGCAGAGGGACTGATGGTGCAGTCAGTGAAAAGATGGTGCAGAGAGAGGGTGAAATGGTTCAAGCAGAGACACAGATAGTGCAAGCAGACGCAGACATGGTGCGAGACTTCAGGCAGAAAAGGGGAAGATTTAACATGGTAGCGCTGTGTAATACACACCAGCAGCCATATCTTAATAGGCCTCTGCAGATGCATATGAGAGGGTGCTGGCAGTGGGAGAGGGTTGGTGCAGACAGAAAATGAGATAATGCAGGTAGAGAGTAAACTGGTACAATCAGAGGATACGGTGGTGCAGAGCTGCAGGCAGAGGGACAGATGGTGCAGTCAGTGAAAAGATGGTGCAGAGAGAGGGTGAAATGGTTCAAGCAGAGACACAGATAGTGCAAGCAGACACAGACATGGTGCGAGACTACAGGCAGAGAAGGGAAAGATTTAACATGGTAGCGCTGTGTAATACACACCACCAGCCATATCTTAATAGGCCCCTGCAGATGCACATGAGAGGGTGCAGGCAGTGGGAGAGGGTTGGTGCAGACAGAAAATGAGATAATGCAGTCAGACACTAAACTGGTACAATCAGGGGATAGATGGTGCAGGGCTGCAGGCAGAGGGACAGATGGTGCAGTCAGAGAAAAGATGGTGCATAGAGAGGGTGAAATGGTTCAAGCAGAGAAACAGATAGTGCAAGCAGACACAGGCATGGTGCGAGACTACAGGCAGAGAAGGGAAAGATTTAACATGGTAGCGCTGTGTAATACAAACCAGCAGTCATATCTTAATAGGCCTCTGCAGATGCACATGAGAGGGTGCAGGCAGTGGGAGAGGGTTGGTGCAGACAGAAAATTAGATAATGCAGGCAGAGACTAAAATGGTACAATCAGAGGATAGATGGTGCAGGGCTGCAGGCAGAGGGACAGATGGTGCAGTCAGTGAAAAGATGGTGCAGAGAGAGGGTGAAATGGTTCAAGCAGAGAAACAGATAGTGCAAGCAGACACAGGCATGGTGCGAGACTACAGGCAGAGAAGGGAAAGATTTAACATGGTAGCGCTGTGTAATACAAACCAGCAGTCATATCTTAATAGGCCTCTGCAGATGCACATCAGAGGGTGCAGGCAGTGGGAGAGGGTTGGTGCAGACAGAAAATTAGATAATGCAGGCAGAGACTAAAATGGTACAATCAGAGGATAGATGGTGCAGGGCTGCCGGCAGAGGGGCTGATGGTGTAGTCAGTGAACAGATGTTGCAGAGAGAGGGTAAAATAGTTCAAGCAGAGACACAGATAGTGCAAGCAGACACAGACATGGTGCGAGACTACAGGCAGAGAAGGGAAATATTTAACATGGTAGCGCTGTGTAATACACACCAGCAGCCATATCTTAATAGGCCTCTGCAGATGCACATGAGAGGGTGCAGGCATTGGGAGAGGGTTGGTGCAGACAGAAAATGAGATAATGCAGGCAGAGGCTAAACTGGTACAATCAGAGGATAGATGGTGCAGTGCTGCAGGCAGAAGGACAGATGGTGCAGTCAGTGAAATGATGGTGCATAGAGAGGGTGAAATGGTTTAAGCAGAGACACAGATAGTGCAATCAGACACAGGCATGGCGTGAGACTACAGGCAGAGAATTGAAAGATTTAACATGGTAGCGCTGTGTAATACAAACCAGCAGTCCTATCTTAATAGTCCTCTGCAGATGCACATGAGAGGGTGCAGGCAGTTGGAGAGGGTTGGTGCAGACAGAAAATTAGATAATGCAGGTAGAGAGTAAACTGGTACAATCAGAGGATAGATGGTGCAGGGCTGCAGGCAGAGGGACAGATGGTGCAGTCAGTGAAAAGATGGTGCAGAGAGAGGGTGAAATGGTTCAAGAAGAGACACAGATAGTGCAAGCAGACACAGGCATGGTGCGAGACTACCGGCAGAGAAGGGAAAGATTTAACATGGTAGCGCTGTGTAATACAAACCAGCAGTCATATCTTAATAGGCCTCTGCAGATGCACATCAGAGGGTGCAGGCAGTGGGAGAGGGTTGGTGCAGACAGAAAATTAGATAATGCAGGTGTAGGAGAGTAGGGTCTGCTATCCTATTGTCACCCCAAATTTTTGCTTTTTGCTTCACTGGTTTCTGACTTAATGTGGCTGTGGGCCTGCTAATCAGACCCACAGCCTGCTGTTCTCTCTCTAAATTACTGCCAATGCACTTTAGGTGCATTACGAATTGGAACTGGTTCACCTTATGAGCCCCTGTATTAGTGCACCCTAGGTGCCCAGGGCATAGGTGTATCCAAGGCCTACCAGGGGCTGCAGCATGTATTGTGCCACCCCTGGCCTGGCCTCCATATTTGACACAACTGGCTGATCACTCAGCTGGGGTAAGTCGGTGTAACCACCTCTTACTTAGGTACAGTATGTCTTTGCCTAACCCTATTCTGGACACATATGTTCCTATCAGCCACTCCTATGGAAGGCCTCATCAATACTGGAGGCAGAGTGCTTGGAAATATGTGAGATGGTGCTCTAGCATGAGCTGAGCCTGTCTGCAGCTGTCGGGAACCACTCCCTAAGCTGTTCCGGGATATTGCCATACCATATACTCTTAAGTGCATTATAATCCTCGCGGTTAAATGCTATCTTTGGTTTGGCTTTATCAAAACATGTCGAGTAAGGTGTCATACGAATTGGAATACTATCCCCTCGCCAGTTCTGGCGACGGGGATAGCATTCCACCCTTCTAGAGGGACACGACATGTGTGTAGCCTTAACCCCGGTTAAAGTTAAACAGAGCCTCAGCATCACAAAATGGATGCTGCCACCACAGACACGAGTCTGGCCTCCTGCTGCTGACCGAAACTCGGCAGATGGTGGCCTGGACAAAGGGTTTCCTGCCTTGGGAGGTGCGAGCACCACCCCAGACAGGATTTTGTGTATTGGGTAGGACAGGGCTGAATAGAATCAGACATGCCCGGGGCACACAAGGTGTCCCAGTGCATAGGCCAGTCCAAACCGGTCCTGGGACTTTCAAGACCCAGGCCTGGCGCGGAACTGGACAAAGGAAAGGGGGTGTAACCGCCCCCCTTCCTGGTTCCTCCCAGAGGAGGGACCTAGCAGGAGATCCACCCCTCAGATTGGAATAAGAGTGGGAGCAGTGCCATTGCACAGCAGATCATCCTGAATCAACTTTACACGAAGAAGAAGACTGGACTTCGACATTCTGCTGCACAGAAGACTGAAGAGAATCTCCCTTGTGGCCTAGGAGTGGCCACCCTGTGAACACAGGTACCAACCAGCAACTCGACGTCTGCTTTGCCGCCGCCTCCCGCCAGAGCCCGAGCCCAGAGCCCGACAAGAACCAGATTCCCAGACCTCTCAGAGCCCGATCCACAGTCCCTGCAAAGAAGGGACCCGTGGAGGCACCGAGTGACGTGGGACCGGACCTCTTGGAAGACACTTGAAAAGCTGACTGCGCAGCTTCTGAGGCATCCTCGACGTTGTGCTTTGGGGACTGAGAACCCCCACCACCGAGCAGCGCTTGCACCGAAGATCAGCCCTCCAGCATCTCCACGATCTGCGTGGGGCCCTTTTGCATTGTGCCACTCGACGCGCCATCCCGGCCACTAGCCACGTGGTCAGCGGGCATCTTGTCGATGAACCGGAAGATTTACACAGCAGGTCTGGTTGCTCCAGACCTACCCAAGCTCCTGTGAAAAGGAGCACCCGCTCTGACCTTGCTGGTCCGAGTGTTAAGCATCTTTCAACTTCTGCCTGGCTTGCCTTTGCCAAGGCCTGTTTGCTCCGATCAAGGTGCCGACACCGCCAACAGCGAGAAGCCTGCGTGGGACAGCTCGTGACCGACTCCTGGACGTCCTCGACCCCGGGTATCCACGTGGCTGCAGAAAGAAGCTACCCGACAACGCCTGTTTGCACCCGACATCGCCTGGTTCCAATCTGGTTCCACGGTAGTCACTGGCTAGTGACTTTGAACACTGTCCCCTCTGCTTTCAGGTCTTCACAGCTTCAGATCCACCCTTGGATCCACCGGAACTCTTCGTATCGAGCCGCCTGCAGCATCTTCAGCTCCAAGCACCATCGACCAGCGTGACGAAACCCGACACTACTTCGACCCTGTGCACCCGCTTCCTGTGGGTGAGGTAACTCAGCTCCGCCGGTGCTCCTGCACTAGTACACATCCCAAGGGCCTGTGTTTTAAGTTTCAGCTCCGTAGGTCACTCGGAAGGTTCCTATCTTTCTAACTTTGTACTTTTTACGCACCATAGACTTTGCATTGGAAAGTGCGTGCACTTTGAACACTGCACCCGAGTCCCGTGGGCCTCTCCCGACTTAGTCACTGCTAGTCTCGAATAGCTCCAGCTATTCCCAAGGCCCTAGGCCTCTTCACTTTCCTATTGGTATCTCTTATACCACTTTCTTAGTATATGGTTTAGGTGGCCCCTAGGGCTCATCCATATTGTGCAACTTTTGTGTATTTTAAACTGTCTTGTGATTTAACGCTTGTGCTTCTGTGCTCATAAAGAGTCCAGGGGATTTTATAGTTAATAAATCAATATATATTTTCAATATATATCTGTGTGGTGTCCCTTTCATTTGGTATTCAAGGGGGTTGTGTATGGTATAACAGCTGGCTTCACATGCCTTTCAGAGTTTAGCCTAAGACTGCTTTGTCCACGTTACCACTAGGATAACTGGTCTACAAGGTTGAATTACAACCAATCATCATAAGGGTTGCTTGGCATGGTACAAAGTGATCACTAGAATTAGTGAGCATTATATACCAGGCCAACTTCTCACAGCAGGCAGAGAGTAAACTGGTACAATCAGAGGATAGATGGTGCAGGGCTGCAGGCAGAGGGACTGATGGCGCAGTCAGTGAAAAGATGGTGCAGAGAGAGGGTGAAATGGTTCAAGCAGAGACACAGATAGTGCAAGCAGACGCGGACATGGTGCGAGACTTCAGGCAGAAAAGGGGAAGATTTAACATGGTAGCGCTGTGTAATACACACCAGCAGCCATATCTTAATAGGCCTCTGCAGATGCATATGAGACGGTGCTGGCAGTCGGAGAGGGTTGGTGCAGACAGAAAATGAGATAATGCAGGTAGAGAGTAAACTGGTACAATCAGAGGATACGGTGGTGCAGAGCTGCAGGCAGAGGGACAGATGGTGCAGTCAGTGAAAAGATGGTGCAGAGAGAGGGTGAAATGGTTCAAGCAGAGACACAGATAGTGCAAGCAGACACAGACATGGTGCGAGACTACAGGCAGAGAAGGGAAAGATTTAACATGGTAGCGCTGTGTAATACAAACCAGCAGTCATATCTTAATAGGCCTCTGCAGATGCACATCAGAGGGTGCAGGCAGTGGGAGAGGGTTGGTGCGGACAGAAAATTAGATAATGCAGGCAGAGAGTGAACTGGTACAATCAGAGGATAGATGGTGCAGGGCTGCAGGCAGAGGGACTGATGGTGCAGTCAGTGAAAAGATGGTGCATAGAGAGGGTGAAATGGTTCAAGCAGAGACACAGATAGTGCAAGCAGACGCAGACATGGTGCAAGACTTCAGGCAGAAAAGGGGAAGATTTAACATGGTAGCGCTTTGTAATACACACCAGCAGCCATATCTTAATAGGCCTCTGCAGATGCATATGAGAGGGTGCTGGCAGTGGGAGAGGGTTGGTGCAGACAGAAAATGAGATAATGCAGGTAGAGAGTAAACTGGTACAATCAGAGGATACGGTGGTGCAGAGCTGCAGGCAGAGGGACAGATGGTGCAGTCAGTGAAAAGATGGTGCAGAGAGAGGGTGAAATGGTTCAAGCAGAGACACAGATAGTGCAAGCAGACACAGACATGGTGCGAGACTACAGGCAGAGAAGGGAAAGATTTAACATGGTAGCGCTGTGTAATACACACCACCAGCCATATCTTAATAGGCCTCTGCAGATGCACATGAGAGGGTGCAGGCATTGGGAGAGGGTTGGTGCAGACAGAAAATGAGATAATGCAGGCAAAGGCTAAACTGGTACAATCAGAGGATAGATGGTGCAGTGCTGCAGGCAGAAGGACAGATGGTGCAGTCAGTGAAAAGATGGTGCAGAGAGAGGGTGAAATGGTTCAAGCAGAGACACAGATAGTGCAAGCAGACACAGACATGGTGCGAGACTACAGGCAGAGAAGGGAAAGAATTAACATGGTAGCGCTGTGTAATACACACCAGCAGCCATATATTATTAGGCCTATACAGATGCACATGAGAGGGTGCAGGCAGTGGGAGAGGGATCGTGCAGACAGAATATTAGATATTGCAGGCGGAGAGTAAACTGGTACAATCAGAGGATACGGTGGTGCAGAGCTGCAGGCAGAGGGACAGATGGTGCAGTCAGTGAAAAGATGGTGCAGAGAGAGGGTGAAATGGTTCAAGCAGAGACACAGATAGTGCAAGCAGACACAGACATGGTGCGAGACTACAGGCAGAGAAGGGGAAGATTTAACATGGTAGCGCTGTGTAATACACACCACCAGCCATATCTTAATAGGCCTCTGCAGATGCACATGAGAGGGTGCAGGCAGTGGGAGAGGGTTGGTGCAGACAGAAAATGAGATAATGCAGTCAGACACTAAACTGGTACAATCAGGGGATAGATGGTGCAGGGCTGCAGGCAGAGGGACAGATGGTGCAGTCAGAGAAAAGATGGTGCAGAGAGAGGGTGAAATGGTTCAAGCAGAGACACAGATAGGGCAACCAGACACAGACATGGTGCGAGACTACAGGCAGAGAAGGGAAAGAATTAACATGGTAGCGCTGTGTAATACACACCAGCAGCCATATATTATTAGGCCTATACAGATGCACATGAGAGGGTGCAGGCAGTGGGAGAGGGATCGTGCAGACAGAATATTAGATATTGCAGGCGGAGAGTAAACTGGTACAATCAGAGGATAGATTGTGCAGGGCTGCAGGCAGAGGGACAGATGGTGCAGTCAGTGAAAAGATGGTGCAGAGAGAGGGTGAAATGGTACAAGCAGAGACACAGATAGTGCAAGCAGACACAGACATGGTGCGAGACAACAGGCAGAGAAGGGAAAGATTTAACATGGTAGCGCTGTGTAATACACACCAGCAGCCGTATCTTAATAGGTCTCTGCAGATGCACATGAGAGGGTGCAGGCAGTGGGAGAGGGTTGGTGCAGACAGAAAATGAGAAAATGCAGGCAGAGACTAAACTGGTGCAATCAGGGGATAGATGGTGTAGGGCTGCAGGCAGAGGGACAGACAATGCAGTCAGAGAAAAAATGGTGCAGAGAGAGGGTGAAATGGTTCAAGCAGAGACACAGATAGTGGAAGCAGACACAGACATGGTGTGAGACTAGAGGCAGAGAAGGGAAAGATTTAACATGGTAGCCTTGTGTAATACACACCACCAGCCATATCTTAATAGACCTCTGCAGATGCACATGAGAGGGTGCAGGCAGTGGGAGAGGGTTGGTGCAGACAGAAAATGAGATATTGCATGCAGAGACTAAACTGGTAGGATCAGAGAATAGATGGTGCAGGGCTGCAGGCAGAGGGACAGATGGTGCAGTCAGAGAAAAGATGGTGCAGAGACAGGGTGAAATGGTTGAAGCAGAGACACATTTAGTGCAAGCAGACACAGACATGGTGCGAGTCTACAGGCAGAGATGCGGAAAGATTTAACATGGTAGCGCTGTGTAATACACACCAGCAGTCATATCTTAATAGGCCTCTGCATATACACATGAGAGGGTGCAGGAAGTGGGAGAGGGTTGGTGCAGACAGAAAATGAGAAAATTCAGGCAGAGAGTAAACTGGTACAATCAGAGGATAGATGGTGCAGGGCTCCAGGCAGAGGGACAGATGGTGCAGTCAGTGAAAAGATGGTACAGAGAGAGGGTGAAATGGTTCAAGCAGAGACACAGATAGTGCAACCAGACACAGACATGGTGCGAGACAACAGGCAGAGAAGGGAAAGATTTAACATGGTAGCGCTGTGTAATACACACCAGCAGCCGTATCTTAATAGGTCTCTGCAGATGCACATGAGAGGGTGCAGGCAGTGGGAGAGGGTTGGTGCAGACAGAAAATGAGAAAATGCAGGCAGAGAATAAACTGGTACAATCAGAGGATAGATGGTGCAGGGCTGCAGGCAGAGGGACAGATGGTGCAGTCAGTGAAAAGATGGTGCATAGAGAGGGTGAAATGGTTCAAGCAGAGACACAAATAGTGCAAGCAGACACAGACATAGTGCGAGACTACAGGAAGAGAAGGGAAAGATTTAACATGGTAGCGCTGTGTAATACACACCAGCAGCCGTATCTTAATAGGCCTCTGCAGATGCACATGAGAGGGTGCAGGCAGTGGGAGAGGGTTGGTGCAGACAGAAAATGAGAAAATGCAGGCAGAGACTAAACTGGTACAATCAGAGGATACATGGTGTAGGGCTGCAGGCAGATGGACAGAAGGTGCAGTCAGAGAAAGAATGGTGCAGAGAGAGGGTGAAATGGTTCAAGCAGAGACACAGATAGTGGAAGCAGACACAGACATGATGCGAGACAACAGGCAGAGAAGGGAAAGATTTAACATGGTAGCGCTGTGTAATACACACCAGCAGCCGTGTCTTAATAGGTCTCTGCAGATGCACATGAGAGGGTGCAGGCAGTTGGAGAGGGTTGGTGCAGACAGAAAATGAGAAAATGCAGGCAGAGAATAAACTGGTACAATCAGAGGATAGATGGTGTAGGGCTGCAGGCAGAGGGACAGAAGGTGCAGTCAGAGAAAAAATGGTGCAGAGAGAGGGTGAAATGGTTCAAGTAGAGACACAGATAGTGGAAGCAGACACAGACATGGTGTGAGACTAGAGGCAGAGAAGGGAAAGATTTACCATGGTAGCGCTGTGTAATACACACCAGCAGCCATATCTTAATAGGCCTCTGCAGATGCACATGAGAGGTGCGGGCAGTGGGAGAGGGTTGGTGCAGACAGAAAATGAGATAATGCAGGTAGAGAGTAAACTGGTAGAATCAGAGGATAAGGTGGTGCAGGGCTGCAGGCAGGTACGCGTCTCTAGATATATCAATTTTTTCAAATTCAATTTTCTCAACAACTACTAGAGGTATTCACACTATTTAAACAAAAGGGCGAACTAGAAATCAGACTCTACAATTTTGCCAAATTTCTGGCAATTTCGTTCAGCCGTTCGGGCTGTAGCCATGTCCATCGTCCTATGGAAAATAACATGGGGAAAACACGTTTTGGACCCCCTTTTTTTCTCGCCCCCCCACTTCACGAATCCCCCCAAAATTTTCAGGGAAGAAGCGGAGCGAGCCATCTTCTTCGAGATATTCACGAAGATTCGTCAATCGGCGCCAAAGTTATTCCCAATAGAATGTTGTGGATGCAGGTGCCCGAACCTTAGCGTGCGCTCGCAGAATTCTGATTGGCTGTTGGATGTCTGTCATCATTCCAGTCAGTCGAAATGAGGAAGTGTTGTTTGCCATCTTGTTTTTGTGGCAGATGATAGTGGTTGTAAACAGAAGTGTAATAGTTGACAAGGAGGCAGGGTAGAGATTCCTGAGCCCCCTAGGTTTTGTCATAGGGTCTGTAAAGGACCCCGAAGGTTGAAAAAAATAAAAGAATATTGTTAAAAAAATCGCGGCTCAAAAAGACAAAGAAGAAATACATTAAAATAACACGTTTCAGTGTTTAGATGTTGGTTGAGTCCAACATTGAGTTATGACTCTTTCACCTTTGGGTTTAGGTAGGTGTTTTGTGGAGAGTTAGTATGGTAATTGGTAGAGAGCATTGGGGGTAGGTTGAAGATTATGTGAGTTTGAAAGTGTTGATAATTTGAACCAATTAAAATGTTACTTTGGGTTTGGTTTTGTGTGTGATAAAATTTGATTGGCTGGGTATCTGAATATGTATGAGAAATGGGATGGAAAAACAGCCATTTTGAGATTTTAGTGTTTGAGGTATACTTCTGAGGTATGAGATTGAGACATAAGTTACTGTTCAACAGTTTTCTTGAAGGTGAGTTGTTAATTTGTAAGGAGAACTCTGTTGTTCACTTTAATAGGAAAAATGTTTTCTGTTAGTTATTTAATGTTTTTCTGTTATACTTATGGATTGAGTAGGGCAACATCAGATGCAGTGCTTTATATTTATAATTCTTGTTTGATATTATACACTGTCCAGGGAAACACAGCCATTTTGTGACTATAGTGTCTGAGATACTTTTGTGAGGAAATTTTGGTGTTCAATTTCTGGTGTGAGATTTACACAGTAGTGACACTTCTAATAAAATGTAATAGTTTTTCTCTGCCCTATCTTACTCTCCCCCTGGTGGTGCAGGAGCAACTGTCGGAATTCCTGGAATCACAACATCTGCTACATGATTCCTAGTCGGGCTTTAGGCCGGGCTTCAGCACTGAATCTGCACTACTGGAAGTGACTGAGTCGATTCGGGAGTGTGTGGATAGAGGAGCGGAGGCCATGTTGGTCCTCCTTGACCTATCCGCAGCTTTTGATATGGTCTCACACAATATCCTTTTGGACCGGCTTCATGACATTGGCATCGGGGGTATACCCTTGGCATGGGTGAGATCTTTTTTGAGGGATAGATCACAACAGGTCTTTCTCAGACTGTACGTTTCCACTGAGAAAACACTGGATTATGGGGTCCCATAGGGCTCGGCACTGAGCCCTCTGTTTTTTAATGTATATCTAGCCCCTCTGGCGGAAGTGGTTGAATCCTGGGGTGTCAGAGTGATCTCTTATGCTGATGACACTCAGCTTGTGTTATCATTTAGAGATCACTCGGATGGTAACATGACTAATTTCCGGCATTCAATCAACAAAGGGAGAGATAGGGTTAAAGGGCACTCTTAGACCCCAATCCATTAGCAAATAAACAAAGGAAGAGTGTCCGTCAGAGAAGCGTTCAGAATGGTTGTAGCACGTGAGATTTGAGGCCAGTTGTAAGTGGTCAGATGAACAGACCAATTTCAAGAAAAAATACAAGATTTTTTCAGGAAACCCTCACTCACCCTAGTGGTGACATGCTTCATCATCGGGTCCACCGGGAGAGATCGAATACCTCCCCGGTGTGCTGCGACGCCAGGAGACTGCGGAGCAGGTTCTTGTGAGGGTAAGGAGTGAAAAAGGATTAAGTGAATTTAAAAATGTCAAAGGTTGTACCAAAAAATCATTTATTGGCTGGTCAACCCGACATATTAAAATCTAACTATGTGTAGGGAGAACTAACCAAATACAATATACTGGTGTTCCCCTGTTAAAGAAAGGTCAACATGTTTCTGCCCGTGGTATGTGTGACTTTACAGGGCTTTCTTCAGGACCAGTTTGCGAGTGTCACCTTAACAGGTGTGGGTGCGCTAAGGCCCACCCTGCCAAAGGCGGTGAAAGTTAAAAATAGCACTATGTGTAAAAAAAGGTGCATAAAAAGTACAAACTAATAAGTCTGGGGAATTACCTCTGTTGCGAGGAACTTGAAGTCTGTGGATAAATGGTGAGACAAACAGACAAAAAAACAAACAAAGAACATAAAATCAATCAATATTGATCATTTTTTCATGGCACTTGATGAAACTTAGGTGGCGTGACACGTGCTTGCATACCTATCAAAGGCCGTGGCCGGAATGAAAGGGAAGCAAAGAACTAGTTGTGCCACAAGCCGGAGTGGTGGGCCTCAACTAGCGCTGAGGAGTGTCGTCCAGCGCGATCTGTTGTACGTAAAATGAGACAACAGAATAATAAGTGGAGACTTACAGTGTTAAGTCCAACCGTGCGGGAAACCAAGAATGGCTGCCCGTTTTACATAGCTACCTATAGTAGGGCGGCGGGGAGATGATCCCCGAGGTGTAAAACGAAAGAGCGGAGTTACAGTGTAAATACCGGTAACTCTGCTGGCCGTGATTTGTAGGTTTGATCAGGCACACATAAATATGAGCGTAAAAGATAAACACTCCTCACTTGTACAAAAAGTGAACCACGCCCCATAGAACTCAGGAGGGGGGTGGGAGCGACAATGGCACACCCTATTTGGGAAGGAAACAAACAAACAAACACAGAGGAATCAGAGATCTGGCAGAGTCATGATCACAAAACTTATCTCATTAGAAATGTCCGAAGAGAGGTTCTAAGAGAGGTTCTTACGCCCGCAACGCTCTGCACCCTCTCGGTACCTAGCTGTTCCTTCGCTGGATCTCGTGGATCCTGAGCGAAGGACGAGCCCGGTGTTAAGAGGGAGGTGACAGGGCGCGGGCCAATAGGAGTTGGTTAACTCAAAGCGAGGCTTGGATTACAAGTCCCGTAATCCCGCGAGAGATGGATACAAAGCGGGGTTTGATTGCGGATGGGGAGTGAGGCTTGAGAAGCAAGCCCAGGTTGACTCGATAATGAGGCTTGAGAGGCAAGTCTCAGTGCAAACTGTTCTGCCGATCACTCTCAAATTACCCTGACCAAAGTTGACAAATGGTGGAGTGACTGGCAAAAAAACGGGGGGTTACCAGCTCAGAAGTTGTGTATTTTATTTAATTAAAGTACTGGAATATTTGCACATGGCAAAATAGAATTACCCGCTTTTTGCTTTATTACTGTTAGAGGCAGGGTTTGTGTATCGAGTTAAAAATATTTTCAATTTTGCAGAGTGGATGCTGTGTGTACTGACGGCCCTCTAATCAACACGATTCAAGGAGCGTGGTTCAGATGGTAATAGGGTTCAGCCCGGACTCAGGGTGCTGGAAAAAGTCAGAATATAGCACCAGAGTAGAGAATACCAATTTACAGACATGAGAATACCAATTTAGAATACAGCACCAGAGTAGAGAATACCAATTCACAGACATGGCTCGTGGTGAATCTAATGTTGTAAGATACTAGTCCAAGGTATTTGGTCATTCAACCCATGGATATGGGTACTGAGTCTGTATACCCAGCGCTGTTCTTTCTCAAACAGGATGCTGTCTCTGTTCCTGGGGTTGCTGACCTGCTCGATGATTGTCCAGGTCATATCATTTGGGGTATGATGTGCCTGCAGGAAATGTTCACTGAGTTTAGTGGTGACTTTTTTACAACGAATATTACTGCGGTGTTCGCCAATGCGTGTTTTTACTTTACGTGTTGTCATTCCCACATAGCGTTTAGCACACGGGCAGGTGATCATGTAGACAACGTTAGTACAGGGAAAATGACCAGTAATGGGAGGCAGGTGCCAAGGGTCTGTGACAGACCTGGTGAGTGTGGATGGTGTGCCAGGTAAAGGTCTAGTATGTACCAGAGCATCTTTGAGGCTCCTGCCCTTCTTGAAGGAGAAAAGGGGTTTCTCCCAATCACTCATGTTGCTTGTGATTATTCTCCAATTTTTTGTTGATGGATTTCTTTACGTTGTCTGACAGGGTGCTGTAGGTGGTTACACATGTGAGTGGCACCTCTGTGTTTGTCTTCACATTATCTTCAAGGAGGGCATCGCGGGGTTGATTGCGTGCCCGGGTCTGGCCTTTGTTGAGGATTCCTTGTTGATATCCTCTTTGTTTCAATTTTTCGGTCAATTCCTTGGCCTGCACTTTATAGTCAGTAGTATTACTACAATTCCTTCTCAAGCGAAGGAATTGTCCATAGGGCAAATTTTCTCGCAGGGGTCTTGGGTGGAAATTATTGAACTCCAGAAGATTATTTTTTGCTGTAGGCTTGTGATGAGTCACAGTGGTGAGAGATGTACCCTCTATCCTTATTACAACGTCAAGGAAGACAATTGATTCTTTACTGTGATTGTGAGTGAATCTTAGGTAGGGGTCAAGAGTATTGACCCAGCTCAGAAACTGAGTAAGACTGTCTTCATTCCCTGTCCACAGGAGGAGAATGTCATCAATGTACCTCCTCCATAGGCCTATGGAGGAGGCAAAGGGGTTTGTTGTGGGCAAAATATGCTTGGTTTCGAAATCGTACACATACAACCCCGCTATGCTAGGAGCAAAGGTACTCCCCATTGAGGTCCCTGTGCATTGGAGGTAAAGTTGTCCTTTATACTCAAAATAATTTTCTCTGAGTGCCATCCTTGCACATTGCAAGATGAATTCCTTTTGGGTGGTGTACTCCCAGTCGACTGTGTCTAGTGCTTTGGCCAGTACCCGTAATGTTTCTTCCTGGGGGATACTGGTATAAAGACTCTCTATGTCCATGGTGACCAGTGTGACAGAGTCTTGTGCAAAAGAGATGTCGTTGAGTAGCCTCAGTAGACTTTTGGTGTCTTTCAGGTAAGTGCTAGAATTTTGCACTATCGGTTTGAGATAGTGATCACAGAAAGTAGATAGTGGTTCCAACACTGAACCGATACCAGACACGATAGGCCGGCCTGGAGGTGGTAGGCCATTTTTATGTGTTTTTGGCAACGTGTAGAAGTAGGGGATCGTTGGACCTCCTGCCATTAGATATGCAGCTTCATGTGGGGAGATATGTTCGTTAGTCTCAGCCTCTCGTACAAAAGTTGCAATACGTGTTTTCATTTCTGCGGTCGGGTCTGTAGGAAGTGGCAAATAATTGGTCCTATCATTCAGGAGTGTCATGCACACTTTGTCATATTCAGAGGTATCCTGGATGACAATCCCGCCGCCCTTGTCGGCTGGTTTGATGGTAATTTCTCTATCATTTTTAAGGCTCTCTAGAGCTTTATGATCTGCAGCCGTAAAGTTGTTAAACCACTTTGGATTTTCAATGGTTTCTAGATCTTTCACAACAGCCTGTTCAAAGGCAGTGATTGCTGCAGGTATTGTGTGTGGGGGTGGCGTGAAGGTGGATTTCAGTCTGAAGTTGGTATCAAAATCCTGTTCATTAGTGGTAGACTGGTCTTTTGACTCAAAAAATGCCTTTAATTTGAGTTTCCTGAAAAATTGTGAGAGTTCACAATGGAGTTGGAATTTGTCAGGGCGCGAGGTAGGGACAAAACCTAGACCTTTTTCCAGGACTTTCGTCTCCTCTGGGGTTAGAACTTTCTTTGAAAGATTCATCACAAGACTTATATTGCGCTCGTGCTGGCTGTTGCTGTTCGGCTGCGGGTGTGCTTCCCTACTGCATCTTTGTCTTCCCAGGTTACTTGGGTGTTGCCTCTGCTCCGTCCCCGTCCCCGCCCGCCTCTCCCTAAAAAAGGCATAGGTGGATGGTTTTGGGGAAAATGTGGTTGCATATATGGGTTCCAGTTCATCATGGGGAACTGGGGTTGCTGGTAGAACAGCGGTGTAAGACCATTGTTTGGATGACCATAATTTTGCCATCTTGGTTGTTGATTAGGATAGTTGAATCTGCCCCTCCCACCTCTTCGTCCTTTTTGTCTAGGACTTTGATTGCTGGTGGTGCTCCCACTAGAAGAGTGACTGTCTGAATCATCAGATTTACTTGTGTCCTTTTTAGGAACAATGTAATTAGGGTCTGAGTAGGGGTATACACTCTTAAATTTAAATTTTTTAAGATCTTTTTGGAATTTGGTCAATTTTGCCTGCAAGAGATTGTCCTTGTATTCTGTGAGGTCTTTGTTGATTTCATCCAACTTTTTTTTATAACCTGTTATTGTAGTTTTAAACTGGGCTTCTGTTTGTTGGATCTCTATCTGTAGAGCTTCAGATAGGCGGAGTGCTGTTTTTATAATCAACACTAGCCAATCTCTTGTACAGTGCCATGCAATCATGGCCCAGTCCCTTCTAAATGTGGCATCATTTAGAAAAATCCTCGGGCGTTTGTGACCAGGAGCCCTTTTGGGGCTGAATTGGCATTGCCTGGTTAATAGCGCATCCTGGATGACCATCAATAATCTCAAATTAAACACAGATAAGACAGAGGTCTTATTTTTTAATCAAAAATCTCCCTTGCCAACTAATATTTGGTGGCCATCTGAACTTGACCCCCCCCCTGTTCCTGTACAAACTGCCCGAACTCTGGGTTTCCAATTTGACACTGCTTTGTCCTGCAAAACCCAGATTAAAAAAGTCTTGGCAGCTTGCTTTGGCAAGCTCCGCATGATTAAGAAGATTGTCCCCTTTCTTCCTCTTGATTCGCGCAGGACGGTAGTGCATGCCTTAATTACGTCCCGTCTGGACTATGCAAACAGCCTATATGTGGGAGCCCCGGCTTACCTGATCAAACGACTACAGATAGTGCAGAATGCCGCGGCCAGGCTGATCTGTAACATCCCGTATCGCCATTCCATCACTCTGTATCTGGCTAAACTGCACTGCCTACCGGTAAGCTTCCGCATACAATTTAAGGCCCAAGTCCTGGCTTTTAGGGCTCTTAATGGTAGAGGTCCTGCCTACCTGAGACATAGACCCATACTTATTCAATCGGTTCGTGACCTTAGATCTAACCATCTTCGCTTGATGTATGCCCCACGTTTCCGTCTTGCAGGAACCGGGGGCCGGGCCTTTGCTGTAGCTACTTCTAAAGTCTGGAATCGCCCCCCCCTAGATCTCAGATCTATCACATCTGAGTCTTTGTTTCGGAGAAAACTCAAGACCTGGGTTTTTCCATGCTCTAGCCCTAATGTATCTCTTTGGTGCCGGTTTGTCTGCAGCGCCGGGACACCTCAGTTGGGGGTAGCCGCGTGCTTTATATGCTTCTAATAATAATAATAATGATAATCTCACTGTCGTTATCTTTCTTTTAATAGTACACTCACATCAATAATAGCTGAAAATGAAGAGTCATTTGACTTGTTATAGACATTTTTGTGACTGTTATTGAGGATGTTCCTGAAGGAGAGCTTTACGATGGAGGAGATGGCATGGACAATTTCTATGATGAATCCTTGGATTCAGATTTAATGGAAGCTTTGGAGTTCATTGAGTTTGAGGATTCTTTTTGGGAGATTTTTAATATTGACATTGCTGATGATGCAATCCTAGACGATCATTTAAAATTTGAAAATTTCCAACAATAAATTTAAATTTAGTAAATAAATATTGTATGAGAATTTATACTTATCAAAATGTAATTTATGACGTAGTAGCAAACTGATAATTTTTGGTGTTACATAGTAAGTTTACTCATAAATATTTCCCTTCTCCCCCAAAATTTTCTTAAATGTGTTTTTGACATCTCTTTTTTATGTCCTGCATCCTTTCTCTCACTGTGTGTCTCTGATGCACAAGATTGCAACATGAGTAAGTTTAAAGAACAGCAAGTGTGTCTCACCAGAGCAGGAAATCATACAGTAAGCCCTGTTTCTCTTTCTTTTATTAGTACACTAACATAAAATGATGAATGAAAATGAGGAGCCTACCAACATCTTCTTTGAAATAACAGCAACGTTTATTGAGGCACCTTATTCTGTGGTGTATATTGATCCTATAGAGGAAACAAATCATGAAGAACATGAAGGAGATACCATGGCATATTTGTTTGATGAAACACTAGATATGGAATTAAGGGAATGTGTAGACATTGTTGAGTTTGACAAATCATTTTCAGACACTTTGACGGATGAAATTCCTGATGAAGAAATGCTACAAGTTCTTTTAGATTTTGAAAATTCTGATAAATACATTTTAATTTAGTAAAGAAAAATTGTTTTGAAAAATATACTTATTTAAATGTAATTTATGAGGTAGTAGCAAAGTGATACAATTTTGTGTTCTTCATGTCCTGCATCCTTTCTCTCACTGACTGTCTCTGATGCACTAGTTTACAACATAAGTAAGTATATAGAACAGCAAGTGTGTTTCACCAGAGTAGGAACTCATGACCCCCTACGCCAATTCTGACCACACATTGAGAAAGGAAGGAATCATGTGAACAAATCTGTTTCTGCTTTCCTGAAAGACTACAGTATGGATTCAATATACCACAATAACTTGCATTACAACATACAAGGTATCTACAGAGGAGACGATGTCCATTTCCATTTAGTTTTATATATTTTTTTTTAATTCCAATAGGTGCATGCACTGTGAGTGCTCGGTAAATGCACGGTGAGCGAGCCCTATCGCCGCCATTTTGTGGTTTCAGAAGAGAGTGAAAAATATAATTTAAAAATGTGAGAAGGGGGTAGGGTAGAGTGTCCCTGACCCCTTATACCTTCTCAGGGGGTCCTTCAAGGACTCCTAAAGTTAAAAATAATGTTTATTTTAAAAAAAATAACAGAAACACGATAGGTCCGCGCATGGGGAGTGCTCGGTGAGTGCTCGGTGCACGGACCTCGGTAAAAATTAATAAAAAAAATCAAGTTAAAAATCATATTTCAGTGTTTACATGTTAGTTGGCTCTAAAAAGAGCCATTGTGTATTTTTTTTTGGTACCTACAAGCAAGTACCAATGCAGAGTTTGATGTTACAGAGAAAGACTCTGTTCCCTTCATCAGTGAAATGTACACCATCTGTCCTATAGATGCCTTGCATGTTGTAACGCAAGTTGTTGTGGTATATACAACCCATTCCATAGTCTCTCATGTATGCAGAAACAGATTTATTTACATGTTTCCGTGCTTTCTCAATCTGCGGACAAAATTGATTAGACCGATTCCATTTATGCCTTTGGCATATATTGGAATAGACAAAGGCAGTTTGAGGAAAAAGTGACATCAATTGTCCAAAGATGTCCTTCAATAGCATTTCCAGACTAACCCCAGTCAAAGTGCATAGGTCATTTCCACCACAGTGCACAATTATGAGGTCAGGGTGTGGGCGATGCATGAAGGATTTCACCAATGTTATCAATTGGTGACATCTCAATCCTCACTGGCAAATCCATAAAATATCCACATTTGGTAAATCAAGGTGTAAAATTCCTCTGTTTGTTGCATACCTTTTAGACCAGAATACAAAGTTGTGTCCTACAAATCATACTGAAAGCATGTTCAAGGCAGATCTGGTTGTACTCAGATGAGGGCTGTAAATGAAATGGCAGTTGGAAAGCTTGCAGTTTAAAAAGAAAAGAGGAGGACATTCACTGCACTTGAAGCTTAAGAAGTGATTGGTGCTTTCTGAAAATGCAAAAGAGCATATTAGGGTGCATAGTTTTGTTTTTTAAAAGAAGCAATTCTAATGGTTCAGAAAAGGTCATTGAAAGGAACATTGCACATGATTAGCTGTTATATTGAAAGCTCTAACAACCTTGCTCGATTCATTTGCAATATAGTATGATGAACTTTTAAACTATGTTCTTCCTGAGGTGGGAGTTACCATGATAACAGGTTGAATGAGCAGGAGGGGATGGGTGAATATTATGTGACTTTGAAAGTGTGGAAATGTAGAACCAATTGAAATGTTAGTTTAGTTTTGAAATAGTGTGGGAAGACATTTTATTGGTTATGAGCAGAAATAAGTGAGAAGAATGAGTGGGAAACTGTGCCATTTCTGTTTCCAATGTCTGAGCTGCAGTTCAGGGATTCTGCTTAAGAAAATCTGGTGTGTGTTTTACACTGTTCTACATTTTCAAAAGTGATTTTAAAGGTGAGTAATTGTTCATTTAATATAGAGAGAGTGCTGTTTGCAGTATTGGGAAGCATAACAAGCATATTGGGCTTCATTACTGTTGTATTTTGAAAATGAGTCAGGTTTCTCAATTTATGTCATTAGTAAAATCCTTTACGCATCTCTTACAGCATTTCATATTCTTGTCTGTGTGCCAATTGTATTACTCTGCATGCATTTTCTGCATGCACTCATGTCAAACATTGCGCAAGAGGCTTGTAAATATGCCTCTCTTTTTTGTATATTCTATCTCAATTTATGCCATTAGTAAAATCCTTTACGCATCTCTCAAGGCATTTCATATTCTTGTCTGTGTGCCAATTGTATTACTCTGCATGCATTTTCTGCTTGCACCCATGTCAAACATTGTGCAATGGCTTGTAAATATGCCTCTCTTTTTTGTATATTGTATCTCAATTTATGCCATTAGTAAAATCCTTTACGCATCTCTCACAGCATTTCATATTCTTGTCTGTGTGGCAATTTTATTACTCTGCATGCATTTTCTGCTTCCACCCATGTCAAACATTGCGCAAGGGGCTTGTGAATATGCCTCTCAACCACACAACACAGCTTGTGAAGCTAAGTGCCAATGCCAACTGACAGTTTCTAGATGGCCCCAAAGAAAGGTGCTGCCAAGACAGTGGCCACTGGGGAGTAGAAGAAGCTGCTTTCCACCACTAGTGTGCGGGCCAGAACCTTTTTCAGCAAACTTGAACCTGCCACACTGTCCTCTGGGGGGCAAGCTTGGAGCTGCACTCCTGCATCAGCGAACCTGACCCGACCTAGACCCAAGCCTTTTTCTGACACAGAGGCAGCCACTCTAATCATGGCAACACCGATGAGTAGTGACTTTGAAATGAACTTATCTCTTTTGCAAAGTAGTACCCAATTGTTGCAAGAAACCCAGCTAAGTGGACATCAGCAGCTCAGCCAGCATTAGAGGCTCCCTCTTGAAGTAGTAGCAGTTTAAGAGATGGAGCTTCATGCTGAAGAAATAGAAGAATCTCCAGCAAGAAAAATGAGGAGTTCTCCATCATTGTCTTCTCCAAACCACTTTTCTGATGATCAAGACTCCACTTGGATGCTTCCTGAATCTTAGACATGCCAGTAGAGGCTAGGGAAAAGGAAGGGTCCTGAAAACTTTGAAGTTATGGATGAAAAAGAAGATGATGAAGATGACCCTGTCATCATGGATGTTAGCCCAGCCCCAGTGGAGACCAACGTTATCCCAGCTCAACCTGCTTTGAGGGATGTTGCAGATACCACCCCCACTGCCAGCTTGCATATTTGCCGTCGGCAGTGACCTATATCCACCTGAGTAGAAGTATGCACTGCAGAGAGGCAAACCTCAAAACCCGTACCTACTGCCACTTCTTCCAACATTGGCCGTGGCACCAGTGTCAGAAAGTGGACCTCCCCAGCTTGGGGCTTCTTTAAGGGTTAGCAAGAAGGAGCCAAACATTGGCAAAGGCTTTATTTGCAGCACAAGTTTTAGTTGGGGTAAGCTTGGTACAAATTATGGTATATGAGGCCAAACAACCCATTTGAGAAAACACTACACAATCCACTGGGAGGAGCACCTTAGTAGCAAAAAACCTTCAAGTGGTGTTGATGAAGGGGGTGAGAGAAGAGAATCTAAATCTGCTCCGATCACAGTGGAAGGTGAAGGTGAAGAAGAGGGTGGCATTTTTCTTATTCAAATCAGTCCTGTCCCCAGGAGTGCAGTAGTATCACCCACATCAACATCAGGAGGTATGCAGGTGTGGGCAAAAATAAGATGTGCACCAGTTGGTGGAGAACTTAATCCTTCCTTTATCTGTTAATACAAGGGTACAAAGAGACATCCTGTCTTCTAAACATTACATGTGTGTCAAAATTCATTTTCCACTGCACAAACAATTATGGGCTGCTTTCATTCCTTTTTCAGACCGGGATGTTTC
This sequence comes from Lissotriton vulgaris, assembly GCF_964263255.1. Classification (NCBI taxonomy): domain Eukaryota; kingdom Metazoa; phylum Chordata; class Amphibia; order Caudata; family Salamandridae; genus Lissotriton; species Lissotriton vulgaris. The sequence continues at coordinate 439,354,973 of NC_141691.1, read as the reverse complement.
AAAATACAAGATGTGGATTTCTGAAATCGCCAGCAATGTAGAAAAATAATGGTTGGGAATTAGAGGCCGCCTCCTCCAGGGTACATGTTCTGTGGTACAGCCTTTAACTTCAGAGCCTGAGGGCAGGCATGTTGGCTAACAGCAGTAGAAAAACAACAACAAAAACACCAGCAACAACAGGAAACAGAGCATTGGCCCCTAAATCTGCATTTGATTGGTTTTTAAAGGTAGGGCTTAAGTCCAGTGCAGAGACAAAGGCAAAAGAGGTCAAGCAAGCTGGATCATCAATGACTGTTGAGAGGATGGTCCAGGCCTATCTGGATGGCCCATCTGAGGTCTATCTTGATAAAAAAAAACCTTGGTGTATTGATATGGGTAGAGGCACCAATGGCCAGTGCTCAGCAGGTCTGCAGTAAAGTAGCTTGCTTGCTGAGTAGCCAGTGTGTCTGCTGAGCAAGTGTTCAGTAAAACTGGTGCAGTTGTCACAGTAAGAAGGACCAGTCTCCCGCCCCAACACATGGAAAGCTTAACCATGTTCAAAATTGATCAGGACTTTATACCACTCAATGACACCATACCTAAAGTACAACAGGAGGAGGAAGAGGTTGATTAGTCAGACTCAGGTCATAGTAGTGTATTAACTGACCAACTTCTGGGTGAACAACCTGAGTTTGAGGACAAACTCTACTTCCCTGACTTGTACCTTGGCCTGGGCCAACATAGAACTCTCTATCGCCAAAATGCTTTGACCGCCCAAAAAAGGATATAGCATTAGCTAGGGAAACATTATATTATTTTGTTCATTTGTTTTTGACTGACTAATGCAGTCCCACCATTTTGCACACATGTATGGTCAGATTGGTGTTGGACCAGTGTGCAGTAAAGAAACCTCCACCCATTCCCCTCAAGGACATTGGAGAGACAATACCTGCCTCTACCCTATGCCTATCTTTCCTTCCATTATTCGCCTACTAGGACTGCCCCACCGTATTTAATTTATAAGACTGACCAATGTACGTTTTGTGAATCAAAGAGGATCGGCAAAGCACCCCTGTGCTTAAATTAGAACAGGTAAATGCCATGCACCATATATATATATATCTATACATTCACTGAAAAAACCATAGGTTTCAGGCCTTATATAAATAGGAATTAGCATTTAAAAAACCATTGAAATTGCTCCTATATAGTTAGTTGTACTAACTATATTTTGCGCACCCGCAATCCACTGCTGATGATGTCACATATTACATCATTCATGACATGGTCAGTGACATCACTGATGACATCTCAAATGGCTGCCACTGTCTGTCAACACTCCAAACCAGGAAGTGTTGGCAGCCATCTTGTGACTCGGTAGAACCAAGGCACAAGAAAGCAGTGAAACAAAGGTGCAAAACATGCAAAGGGGGCAGGGTAGAAGCACCCTGACCCCCTAGGCCTGCTCAGGGGGTCCCACAAAGACCCCCCAGACCCCCCCAAATTTTTTTAAAACATTTTTTTGTCGAAAAATCACGGGGTGCGCGCACCGTGCGCGGACCCCGTGATTGTTAAAAAAAAACATTTTTTTGGGGCCTTGGGGGTCCTTGTGGGACCCCGTGAGCAGGCCTAGGGGGTCAGGGTACTTCTACCCTGCCCCCTTTTTGAGTTTTACACGTTTGTTTTTCTGCTTTACTGAGCCTCAGTCTACCGAGGCACAAGATGGCTGCCAACAATTTCTGTTTTGGAGTGTTGACCGACATTGGCAGCCAATCAGCATGCAGCTCGTGCACGCTAAGGTTCACGCACGTGCAAGGACAGTGCAAGGACGGTGCGCGCACGGGCGCGCACCGTGTCCCGCCCATAGATATATAATTTGAAAAAAGTCGATTTTCTCAATAGTTACCAAAGGGATTTTCACCAACTATACAAAAGGCACTTCTGCATACCAGGCTCTACCATTTTGCCAAGTTTGCAGTAATTCCATTCAGCCGTTCTGGCTGTAGCTGTGTCTAAAGGTCCTACGGAAAATTGCATTGAACTCAATTTCACATTCAATTTTCTCATAAACTACTGGAGGGATTTACACCAAACATACAAAAGGCCCTGCTCCATACCAGTCCCTACCATTTTGCCAAATCTGGTGTAATTCCGTTCAGCCGTTCGAGCTGTAGCCTTGTCAGAATGTCCCTATGGAAATGACCATGGGAAAAACACGTGTTGGGACCCCCCTTTTTTCTCGGCCCCCGCTTGACGAGTCCCCCCGAAACTTTCAGAGAAAGAGCAGAGCGCATCGAGGCAAATTTAAGGAAAATTACAGGCAGATCCCTCAATCGGCCCCAAAGTTATTCCCAATAGAATGTTCGGCATTTCCTATGGTATCTAGGTCCTAACTATATATACCTACTGGCTATCGCCAGTAGGTAATAAATATATATATATATATATATATATATATATATATATATATATATATATATATGCACCAACAATCTTCACCACTTCCGAACACACGGCGAAATGAAGACACGGACCCCAGGCTGTCGGCAAGGCAGATTTATTGTTAACCTCTCGACGGGCGACTCGTTTCGAGCAACAAGTGCTCTTGTTCACACACCATACACCCGGTCAGCTGACTAATTATATACTTATTTTTTAAGTGATGCTCCACCTCTCAAGTGAATGACATGATCACCCAATGAACATAAAGAAAATACTTAATAATACACTGCATTAATGCATTGTGGGAAAACAAGGTACAAAAATATTGCAGCATGAATGCCTGATCACAATGTACAATACACAAAGGTTAAATATTGTGGCCGATATATGGGTTACAGGAAAAGTAGACTGTCTTTGTATAAAAAAGATAAAGATAATATATTTAAATAAATATATGTACATCTATCTACACTTTTTACATAACAATTCATCTATATACATAATGTTGTAAACTATCGAGACCAAAGATAAGCCTATTCTTGTACAAATGCATCTTACTATCACATTTCTTTATCCTGTGTTCAAGCATAGTTTTATGTCAAAATAGATAACCCTGTGCAATGGCTCCTTGTGTATCGCCAAAACCTTTTGTACCCAAAACACATCCTATAAAATATATAACAGTGATATGAAACAAATCATCATGAGAAAAAAAGACAAAAATCCTCTTTAAGCACATTGTCGGAGGATAGGTTAATGTCATTGGAAAGATCAATTACACCCTGTGCACTATTGATAACCCTGATACTAACTGATTTCTTATCCGAACCTGAAATTATATATGGTGTGTATATACATTAAATAAAGGTGAATAAAAAGAATACTAATATCATAATACTTATATGAACAATATTTACATAGAACGGTCTGGTTAGAAATGAATTACGGGTGAATTGATTCAGCTTCACATCCTTAGTGGTTGTTTCTTATCCAACCTGTTCACCAGTGATGCACTGGATCGTCAAACAATCCTTCAGAGAATTCACTTATATATTCAGACTGGAAATCCCTAATATTGGAGACATAAGTTGAATACTTGGTTCAAGAAAAGGGTTTACCACACACATGTCTGAATTTACAGCTTAATATCTACAGAAAATGATGTAAATCTTCTGTGGTGTTGAGCCCATTAGGATATTTACTGTCTAGCTCAACTATGTATTGAGTTTCCTTCTTTCTAAGCAGTTTTTCTCTGTCTCCCCCTTGCTTGAGGGGGGCCACTGCATCAATGACAAAATATGTCAGATTGCTCAGATCATTGTTGTGAGTAGATCTGAAATGGCGAGCTACGGGGTATGTGCTATCATTGTTGACTATTGCTCGAAGATGCTGTAAAATTCGGACGTGCACCTGTAATTTGGTACTGCCTATGTACCGTAGGCCACAGGTGCACATCAGAACATACACTGCAAAGTCGCTATGGCAGTTATAATTCCCTCTAATAGCTTTACTGACTTGACTGAAGGGGGTGTTGTACTGCATGGTATTGATACCAAATGTACACGCTCGACAAGTTGAGCATTTGTAGAAACCATCTTTCTGTTTGAGCCAGGTGCTGCCATCACCTAACTCAGGGCTTGATTTAACTAAGCTGGTATGCATACATATGGCTTTTTTGTATGTTATTGTCGGTGTTTCTGACAGTGTGTCATTTAGGAACCCGTCAGTCATGAGAATTGGCCAGTGTCTCTTGACAATCGACTTGATTTGCCTTTCTTGTTTGCTGTAAGATAAGATTAAGCGAGAAGTAGCATTGTCGTAGCAGAGACTCTCTAGATCTTTCCCGATATATATATATATATCTCCCAAATTTCAGGTTGCACCAAAAGAGAAAAGCCTGCACAGTTCGGGTCAACTTCTGTAAAGCAAGGCAGCCACAGCGCCAAGACATTTGCATCAACCCACATGGGATGTATTTTAATTTGAAAATGAAAGGAATGGAATCGCACCCACTAGGGATAATTTAGATGGACTACAAACACCATGAGGCAGTGGGAGCGCCACACCCACAAGGGCAGGTGTTTGGAATTTACAAATGTGCGTCTGCAGCGCGACCCTTCATCTTTTATTCTGCCACTGAAGAAAGGATTTCAACTCCTGAAACGCGTCTGTCTAAAGATATTGGATGCCTGCTCCTGGCAAGGTGAATGTTGGCAAGTTGGCAAGTTGTTGACATTAAATATATATACCAGCACTCACAGGGTTTAATCTTCAACACAGTGGTGGGTTTATTTCAAACAGACGCGTTTCGGAAGTGCTCCTTCGTCAGTGTTCCACCACGGGCACTGGGAGACACCATGTTTATACGTCATCTTAATCACCATTACAACAAACGAAGGATAAAAAGAAACAAATAACACATTTTCGTGATGTCAGTAAACATTGGCACAACCTCCCTGTGTAACATGATCTTGCCGTGTATCGGCCAATGACAACCTCTTGTTTACGGTTGCCATGGGTCCCTCGTGGTTTATTGTTGCAGTATATCAGCACTTATTACATAGACACATTTTAAAGAAAAAAGAGAGAAGAAGAGAAAACTCATTTCATTAACCCCTTCAGTGCTGCGAACGTCCAACGGTCGTCGCGTGCACTACCTCCCCAGTGCTGCGCACGACCATTGGACGTCCATTCAGCACTAGTTCCAATGGACAGCGCAGCACTGGGGAGGGATATTTGCGCCGCATCAAAGGGGTTAAAACCCATCCCTTTGAGTGAACTATTCACCTGTGGAAAACCTGTAACAATACTTCCTACTTACTGTACATTAACTAGAGCCCTAGATGTACAGGCATTTCTTCCCCACTATTCAGTCCATTTGGGCTTTTAGTCTGGAGATCAATGATGTATCGTGACTCTAATCTTCTTAGTTTTAAAACCCTGTCTCCTCCTCTAATCTGTACTGGTACACAATCAATGCTAAAGAACTCCAACAGATCTCTGTTGCTTTTATGTTTTAAATGGCAAAGTGGCGTGCCACAGGATAACTGAAATCTTTTTTAGCTATGGCACGCATGTGTTCCAGAATTCTAATTTTCACACAATGAATGGTACTCCCTATATATCTCAGTCCGCAAGGGCACTTTAGGCAATAGACAGCTTGTGCTGTTTGGCATGTCATAAATTTCTCAATTCTTTTCCCTGATTTCAAACCTTTGATCTCGTACGTCAGTACATGCTTTACATCTCCCATAGGGGTAAAAACCCCTAATTTCATTTAGGGTACCCTGTCTAGATGGAACAGTGTCCAGGTGGTTATGTACTAGACAGTGTCTCAGTGAGCGTGTTTTTCTAAAGATTATTAGTGGCGATGTTGGAATATCATTGCCAATATTCACAGGACCTTCTTACGTTCAGGAAGTCGCTGAAAACCTGGTTATTCCAGCAATTACATTCTACCTGGTTCATAGATCACAGCTAATGTCACCATTACGCCTCAGCGCCGTGACACTCAATCGAGTAGCTGTGCGCTTTACAAATACCCATTTAACATAACATACCATTGTGTGTTGTGTTACGTAAATGCTCAACCATGTTCCCTCCAGATTTTGAGTACTCTTCACGATTCGAGTGTCACTTTTGTTTTATTAGACATACTAGCTCACCATTTCTCTGAAAACGTATTGCTTTTTATATTTTCACTGTCAGGTATTCTTTGTGTGTAGTCTGGTTTTAATTGTTTGTAAACTCATTATATAATAATATAAAACTAACTAACTTAGTTTTTTTTAAATTTAGTTGCCTGCGATGAATAATCCTTCTGATTAAAATAAATCCTACTGTTGGAATTTACCTAGGTGGGAGTCGGACATCACTTCTAATTCCTTCACTGTTAGTGCGCTAGCCTGCTACTACTACCACCACCATGGCACCTAGTGAAACCATACAGCCTTTGTTACATCTATTTGGTAAGAGAACTAGTGTTGCTTTACTGAGTTGGAGGCAATATAGGCAATGGCACCCCCCCTAGTGGTCAATATATTTGGCGACTGCAGAGACTAGGAGTGTAGTAGGACAAGAGTACCACATAGCATGTACCTAATTTTTGTTATACACTATCAAAACATTTTAAAGACAGATTGCACTAAGAAGCAGCAGTGAGAAGTAAAACACCAACAAAAATATTTTGTCACAGCCATTACTCGTGCATGCTTCTCATAAGACTAAAGGAAAATAGCAAATGCACTTACTGTCTGAAAGGAATGGAGGATTTCCTAGTAAAAACTAAGGGCCAGATGTAGGTCGGTCGGTAACGGCCGAAAATCGGTATTTTCGGCCTTTACGACCGGTTTACAAGATTTGGCATGTAGGGGGCAATATTTTACCGATTCGGTAAAATAAAACATCGGTAAATTTACCGATTTGGAACCACCCATATGTAGGTGGGACTCTTCAGAGTCCCAGGAGCCTTAACGAATCGGTATTTTACTATCAAAACCAATTTGATGGTAAAATACCGATTCCGGTGTGCATGCACATGTGTGCATGCACACCTATGTCATGTGACAGGCAGACCTGCCCTTAGGGCAGGTTTGCCTGCCACATGGCACCTGTGCCTGTTTTGGGGGTGCCAGAGGGTGTCAAAGTGACACCCCCTGCACCCTTGTGAATTCATTAATTACCGATTCGGTAAATACCGAATCGGTAATGCCTAATCATTCCTATGGGCTTCAAAGCCCATAGGAATGAATGGGCATTACCGATTCGGTATTTACCGAATCGGTAATTAATGAATTGTTAAGGATTCGGTAACAAATCCAGATGTTGGGACCTACATCCCATTTACCGATTTTGAAATACCGAATCAGTAAAATTCGGTATTTTAAAATCGGTAAATGGGATTTACCTACATCTGGCCCAAAGTAACTAAGCAGACAGCTTGAGTGGAAAAATAAAAAAATTAATTACCTCTCATTAATGAGGAAGTCATTAGGCACCATGGAGTAGGAGTATACTCTCTCTTGTTGTGCTAAATTAAATATGCTTCAGCTGGCACCCTAGTTGTAGTCGTTAGTCGTACTTTGCTAGTCTCTGAAGTCTGCAGCTGGTTCAACTATAAATGGAAAATAATCTTATTCCAATTGCCCAGCTCTTCTCCAAAACACCTTTACATTTTATGCGCACTACGCAGCAGATGAATAATATGAAGGATACACTTCCAGTATGAAAAAATTAATCATTCATGCGGACATCCTATCTTCTGGAAATATACGATGGGAAAAGTGATGTACAGCACTACAGGGACAGAATCAAGGAATCTGATATAGTCCAGCAATTATCTTCACCCTTGGCTTTGACATGCACCATTTAGCTTTACATTCTCTCATCTAGTCTTTCACCATCGAAAATCATCCATCCATATATGTCCAATCAATTCATCCATCAAAATATCGTTCCAACAAACCTGGCTTTCACCAACATCCATTTAACCGCACATGCATCCTTTCACCCATCCTGCTTTGCCTTTAACCTACTCGAGCATTCCTTTCACCTACCCTTTTCACCCATACCCTTTCATCCATGCAGGCAGACATCCTTTCACCCATATACCCTTTCGTCCATCCTTCACTTAGTCATGAAGATTCCAATGATAAGCCACCTGTATGTAGCCATTCACCCACACATCTTTTCATCCATAATACATACATTTTACCCATCCTTTCTACTTTCATCCTGTCTTCCCTTTCCTATCAACCCATCACTGTTAATCCTTTCGCTGCTAGGCCTTTCCCTCCCCTGTGCTAAGCCTTTTTTTGGCTATTTGGGGTAGGTCACACTTAGGCCCCGTAACCTTTTGTCTACATAAGGTATTAATGTCAAATTTGCGCCCTTTTGTCCAACACCCTGAGGATTCTTTGAAGAGGACCCGGAAATTATCCAAAATACAGCAAAATAGTGTATTTTTTTTAAATGGAAAAAAATTGCTGCAGAAGGAAGCATCTTTTTTTTCCCTGCAAATAGCATCAACAAAGGGTTTGTAGTGTTGAAATCACCATCTTCTCAGCTTTCAGGGTCAGGTAGACGTTTGTCAGAAAACCAACATTTTCTGTATAGTTTTCGCATGAAACCAATAATGGATTACAGGAAGCTATACATTTCTGAAAACTAGACAAAATTCTAAATTCAGCAAGGGTTCATTTGTGTAGATCCTTCAAGTGTTTTTGAGGAAACTAACAGTTAAAAATAGAAAATATTAAAATTGAGTTAGAAAAAAATGCCATATGTACCAAGGTTTTCACCGGCAACTTCTTCTAAGTGTGACAGATTTTTTAAAGCAATATACAGTTACATTTGCTGGACCCTTCAGGTTGTGGGGATATATAGGACGTAGGTTCACCAAGAACCCGAGGAAGGCAAAGCAAATAACTGAGGTGCGTGGTGCAATGCTTTTTTATTGTGTACCGGGTATATTGCAATTCACGTTCTAAAATATAAAGAGTGAAATATAGGTACCAAGGAAACCAATATATTTTGGAAATGGAAACTAAATATAGAGTTTATAAGCAGTGGTTTTTCGCACATCTCCAAAAATGTGGGTTCCCATACAAGCATGTGATCTAGAGGTCATTTTTCAAAATGACTTTCTTTTACATTTGGAAGCAGAAATGCAAAGAAATTCAATTGGTAATAACACTTGTTCTACTATTTTGTATTCCCCTAGGGCTCCCAATAAAAACACTGGCTCACTTGTGTGGGTAGACCTAGTGTCTGCAACAGGAAACAGGCCAAAACCCAACATGGACACATCAAAGTGAAAACAGACTGTTTTTATGCAAAGTGCCTAGCTGTGAATTTTGAACCCTATCTCAGCCGGCACCTAGGAAAACATAGCAAACCTATACATTTTTTTAAACTAGGCTCCCATCGGAAGCTAATATGGGGTGACTTGTGTGGCTCTCACCAGATTCTGTTACCCAGAATCTCTTGCAAACCTCAAAATTTGTCAAAAAGCCAACTTTCCTCACATTTCTGTGATCGAAAGTTCTGGATTCTACATGGATCCACAAACTTCCACCCACCCCACTTTCCCCAAAGTCTCCCAATAAAAATGGCACCTGAGTTGTGTGAGTAGACCAAGTGGCCACAACAGAAAATGGCCCAAAAACGCATTGCTGACACATTACATTTTTACAGTGAAAACAGACAATTTTTTTGCAAAGTGCCTAGCTGCGGATTTTGAACCCTAGCTCAGCCAGTACATAGGGAAACCTAGTAAACACATCAATGTGAAAACAGACTGTTTTTATGCAAAGTGCCTAGCTGTGAATTTTGAACCCTAGCTCAGCCGGCACCTAGGAAAACCTAGCAAACCTATACATTTTTTTAAACAAGGCTCCCATCGGAAGCTAATATGGGGTGACTTGTGTGGCTCTCACCAGAATCTGTTACCCAGAATCTCTTGCAAACCTCAAAATTTGTCAAAAAGCCAACTTTCCTCACATTTCTGGGATGGAAAGTTCTGGATTCTACATGGATCCACAAAATTTGACCCACCCCACTTTCCCCAAAGTCTCCCAATAAAAATCGCACCTGAGTTGTGTGAGTAGGCCAAGTGGCCACAACAGAAAATGGCCCAAAAATGCATTGCTGACACATTACATTTTTACAGTGAAAACAGACCATGTTTTTGCAAAGTGCCTAGCTGCGGATTTTGAACCCTAGCTCAGCCAGTACACAGGGAAACCTAGTAAACACATCAAAGTGAAAACAGACTGTTTTTATGCAAAGTGTCTAGCTGTGAATTTTGAACCCTAGCTCAGCCGGCACCTAGGAAAACCTAGCAAACCTATACCTTTTTTTAAACTAGGCTCACATCGGAAGCTTTTATGAGGTGACTTGTGTGGCTCTCACCAGATTCTGTTACCCAGAATCTCTTGCAAACCTCAACATTTGTCAAAAAGCCAACTTTCCTCACATTTCTGGGATGGAAAGTTCTGGATTCTACATGGATCCACAAACTTTCACCCACCCCACTTTCCCCAAAGTCTTCCAATAAAAATGGCACCTGAGTTGTGTGAGTAGGCCAAGTGGCCACAACAGAAAATGGCCCAAAAACGCATTGCTGACACATTACATTTTTACCGTGAAAACAGACCATTTTTTGCAAAGTGCCTAGCTGCGGATTTTGAACCCTAGCTCAGCCAGTACATAGGGAAACCTAGTAAACCTATACATCTTTGAAACCTAGACCCCGAAGGGAATTCAGGATGGGTTAACTTGTGTGACTCTCACCAGGTTCTGTTACTCAGAATCCCTTGCAAACCTCTAACTTTCTAAAAATAAACAAAACATTTTCCTCACAATTCTGTCACAGAAGCTTCTGGAATCTGTGTGGATCCACAACATTCCACCCACTCCATATTCCCCATAGTAAAAATGTTTTCTCACTTTGTAAAAGACTGCAGAAATCTGTTAGCATGAGCTGAAAGCCATTTTGTTTTTGGCAGCCATTTTAGGTAGCCATGTGCTTGCCATGTGCTTTTTCCCTCTTCCAGAGCATTGCACATGCTCAGAAAGGCCTAGCTATTAGAATGCACCTGCTCCTAGTATAGATCTGTCAGGCTATTCTTGCTGATGTAAGGAGAAATGTCTCTCCTCCCACTTTGTAGAACAAGCAAATGTTGTATAGCCATATTAGTCAGTAAGCATGCTGGTATGAGCCAGGACCTCCCCTTTGTTTTATGCTGACTCTGTAGCCTATGCATATATAAGGCCCTTGTTCTCTCTACGCCTTAGAATGCCTCCTACAGTGACCTGAGGGTACTGAGTGACATAGTCTCCCTCATCTGAGGTAATAAATATGTGTTCTTTATCTTACAGCTTCTGTGCCAATCTCTTTTTTGCTGGTTTAAGAGAACCAGGTGTATCAGTGAACCCCTTAGGAGGTTTATATTTCTTCAACGTATGTGGGTAGGCTTAGTACCCACAACAGGAAACGGGCCAAAATGCAATGTGGACACATCACATTTTACAGTGAAAACTGGCCCTTTTTTGCAGAGTCCCTAGCTGTGGATTTTGAACCCTAGCCCTGCCGGCATCCAGGGAAACCTCACAAACGTATACATGTTTGAAAACTAGACATCCAGGGGAATCCAGGATGGGGTGACTTGTGTGGCTCCTGCCAGCTTCTGTTACCTAGAATCCCTTATAAATCTCAAATTTGTAAAAAAAAAAACAACAACATTTCTGTGATGGAAAGTTCTGCAATCTGCGTGAATCCACAAACTTCCAGCAACTCTGCATTTTCCAAAGTCTGCTGCTAAAATGGTACCTCACTTGTGTGGGTGGGCCAAGTGCCCATTGAAGGAACGGGCCAAAACTTATTTCTGGAGACACGCTTCTGAAAACTAGACTATGGGGAAGTCTAGGGAGGTATGGCTTGTGTGGATCCCCCCCACCACCACAATGTTTTCCTGTCCAGATTTGCCTGAAAACCTCAAATTTTTCTCAAATGTCTACGTGGGAAAGTTGTGGGATCACCAGGCTGACACAAATTTCCTGCCAACCAGAATTCCCACAGGTCTCCCCATAAAAATGGTACCTCACTCATGTGGGTGGGCAGAGTACCCGCGACAGGCAAGAGCCCAAAATGTATTTTGGAGACATCAAAATTACCAATCACAAAACTACCTGGTTTTAGGACCTTGCCTGTCGCGGGTACTTCATAACACAAGTGAGGTACCATTTTTATTGGGAGACCTGGGGGAACGCTGGGTGATGGGAATTTTGTGTCCCCCCGGTGAATCCAAAACTTTCCCACACAGAAACGTGAGAATAATTTGATTAAATAAGTTGTAAACAAAAGTGATGTCTCAATATATATCCATTTATTTTTAAAGGCATTAAAATGTTATATGAATAATATTTTAAAATTATATTTAATATTTTTTCCCTTCAAGAAAAATTCTCCATCTACCCGAGGTGGCATCTGCCAGAGTGAGAAGACTAGGGATGGGTGAACATGAGGTGCGTAAGAGCGCACACCCATTCTGGTTTATTTTGCTTCTGCTCCAGTTGAAAATCTACTCTAGAACCAGCCCTCTGACCACTCCTGTGACTGCCCGAGTTAGAAAATCATAAAAGAAAGCTTCCTAGTGAATTAAAATCATTCTAGGGGCTGCCAAATATCGCTCCCACAAAATATGCAGAATTTGTCCAGAACTCTGCAGGAGTCACCAAATTCCTCCAATTCCATGGTGAACAAAATTTAAACATCCAAGTGGGCCTAGAGAGGACTCCATACCTTTGCATACCTTACCATCATGCAAGAAAGGAACATAATAAGGACATATAGATATACCTGCCAAACTATTTTGGATTTAGTTCATCAGTTGAAGCTTCAAATACTGTCTGATAGTGAAAATCCTAAAGCTACTACACCTCTTGTCAAAACTATATGTGTATTACATTTTGCAGCAACTGAATATTTTCAGTACACTGTGGATATCATAATGAGATGCCACAAGCAACTTGTCTTGTGTGCTGCAGTTGATGATGAGCAATACAACAATACAATACAAAAGCTACATTTTATGCATATGGTGACATACCACATGAGAGCAACTGTATAGCATGAGGAAACATTTCCATGTGAACAATGTGCAAATAATCTGCATTCCGGGTCTTTACATCACAAGTGTTTGTGCTAGATTTCCGGGATCCACCCATGATTCCTTTGTGCTACCCAATAGCAGCATGAAACAGCACATCGTGCAACTTGGAAATGTGAAAGCCGGAGTTGGTGGTAATTGCTATGTTAATATGCATTAAACCAAATATTTAAATTATTGCCTTAGGTCTGCAATGGAGATGTAAATCTGACATATATAGTTTTTTAAAGAGACTCTGCTTATCCAAACCTCACATGGTTGTTACCACCTCTGAGAAATTTAACAACACTGGGGAAGTTCACTTCAATGAGGCACATACTAGAACTGGTCCGGAAAGTCTGGTAGAGCCCTCCTCTACTCACATGATAAAGTGTGCCAAATTATAATTTTATGTTGTATGCTGCACCACATTTCCTGTTATGAGATGTGATAGACAACTACTTCTCATGAGGTCTGATATTTCTAAAATTACATACACAAATAGTAGTTTATTGTGTTACTGGATTCCATAAGGAATTGTAGTAAATCATTAAGTTGGATGTCTTTTATGATGTTAAATGAAGGTGGCTGGATATGATGATATTTTTCTGTTTGTGAAAGTTTGTTACATAGGATAGTGTCATATGTTGTACATGTTAAATGCAAATTAATTAAGTGCTAGATGACAAGGTTCAAATTGTATATTTGATGTACTGTGATATGAAGATGCCAATTATAAGTGTGTTAAATAAAAAATGCAATTTCATCATACATGTTTGTGTTAAAGGTCACATCACACTGTCATCTTCTGAAGCACTGGTGAATAACAGGTAAATCCTGGATTGTGGAAGTGATATAACTTTTGATGTACAGATGTAGATTGTAAACTACTTGTGTCTTGTGCCTTGTTGTGGTACTTTGTATCTTGTGTTTGTTAAGGAAATTCTGAGCTGAAGAATCATTTCAATGTGTGTTTTAATTATTAGCTACTAATAGCGTCTGTGTATGCAAACACAAGTTAATATTGCATGGTTTGTAGCTGCATTATTTTCTAAGAATTATATGTTCTGACACATATCTTCTAAATGAATGTAGATAGAAACAATGTACAATTTATTTTTATGTCAATTAGTGTGATGTTAACCATCAATTTAAATGAAAATAAAAAATATTTGAATGGGCAAATAACTGATTCTTTCATTGTTATTTTGAAAATTGGACAATGTATATAATATGAAGTTTATTATTGATACACATAATCTGTTAGAAATTTTACGTGTGACAGTATATTAGGAAACGTAGCATCCATTTTTGGTTACCCATCATATACGCTTTATGAGCCTTTTTAATATGCTGTCTTCCAGTGTTTGTAGTGTTAACAATACTTTCTCAAATTGAACAACAATTAGACTTTTGATCAACATGTTCTTGGCAACCCAGGTGGAAAGCACAAATAAAACTATAAAATGTGTTTAACATTAGTTTTAATTGATCAAAAAGATCTAAACATAGTGTTATATTTGTCTTAACAAAAGAAAAAATGTCATTAACATAAACATTACCTTACCCGTCTCGAAACCACAAGGGTTTCCAGCAAAACCTTCAATGTGGAGAATTTAACAGACAACCTCCTCCCAGGCTAAGAGGTTCATGGGCCTGGGAAAACCATCATCTACCTGCATGGCATCTAGATGGGCATTGAGGACAAGAAGTGCGATCCCCCGAGCAGAGCATTGAAGCACTTCCTAATTTCCTCCAGTAAAAACCTGTTGTTAGATATAGCATTCATGCTTGTGACAATTCTCTCCCACACTTTCCTCATATTTTCCTCTCTTTCCGTGAAATTCACAAGATTGCACTATTACACGGATCACTGACATAATATCGACAGACAAAATTTCGACCTACCAAAATATCGAGGTAAAAATATAGAATGCCAGAATATCGACTGCCTATCTACAAGTACAAACATATCGACTCCAAAATATTGATTCTAAAAAATATAGACTGTCAAAATATCACATTTTTTAAATGTCTTAAAATTTATTTTAAAGTAATATAATAATAAATATACTTAATTTAAACTCACTTAAAATAATTAAATACATGTAAAATTATTAAATAATTAATGTAACTTTAAAATACAAAAAATAATTTTTATATATATATATATATATATATATATATATATATATATATATATATATATATATACATATTATTAACAAAACATATACAATATTTTTACCGTAGGATAGCGACAGGGTTAAATTTATTATAACCACTCCAGTGAGTGCAACAGTAGGGAAAACATTGGATAGCGTAGAGGTAAAAATTACTATTCCCACTCCAGTGAGTGCAACAGTAGGGAAAGCGTTGGATACCGTAGGCGTAAAAATTAATATTCCCACTCGCGAGAGCGCAACAGTAGGGAAAGCGTTGGATAGCGTAGGGGTAACAATTACTATTCCCACTCCAGAGAGTGCAACAGTAGGGAAAGCGTTGGATATTAGGAGATTAAAAATTACTATTCCCACTCCAGAGAGTGCAACAGTAGGGAAAGCGTTGGATAGAGAAAGGGTAAAACTTACTATTCCACTCCAGAGAGTGCAACAGTAGGGAAAGCGTTGGATAAAGGGAGGGTAAAAATTACTTTTCCCACTCCAGAGAGTGCAACAGTAGGGAAAGCATTGGAAAATTAATTCCCAATTTAAGATATTATAATAATTATTAAATTTAAAATATTAAAATTAATTTAATTACTGAAAAATAATTACCTATTAATACAAAAAATTTACAAATAACAATTAATAATAAAACATTTAAAAATAATTAACAATTAATTCAAAATAAATACCAATTTATATATTAATAAATGTAATTAATTACAATTAAATGACTTCCCACCCAATTTCCCTATAAACCCACAACCCACTACAAAAATGATACACATAAAATTGACATATTTATCAATTAATCAATTAATACAAATTAATTACCAATTAAAATTAAATAATTACCAATTACAAATTAAATTACAATTAAATCTAAATAAATAACTATACAAAAAAAGTATTACATTATTTATAATTAAACTTCCCACCCTATTCCCCTATAAACCCATAACCCACTCCAGAAAATAAATGAATAAAATTAACATAATTATTAATTAATACAAATTAATTACCAATCATTTTTTAATTAATTGCCAATTAAAAAAAATAAACAATTAAATGTAAATAAATACAAATAAATTAATATATTTATTTAATTATAATTAAATTACTTCCCACCCTATTCCCCTTTAAACCCACAACCCACTCCAGAAAATAAATAAATAAAATTCACATAATTATCAATTAATCAATTAATACAAATTAATTTCAAATTATATTTTAATTAATTGCCAATTATTAATTAATTAACAATTAACTGTACATAAATACCAATAAATTAAAATATTTAAATAAATATAATTAAATTACTTCCCACCCTATTCCCCTATAAACCCACAACCCGCTCCAGAATTATATTCCGCAAAAATTAAATACCATAAATTGACTTAGTTACTTACCTAAAATTCGATATTTTTGTTGTCTATATTCTATCCATCTATTTTTTTTGTCTATATTCTGTCCCTCGATTTTTTGGTTGTCTATATTCTGTCACTCGATATTTCTGTTGTCTATATTCTGTCCATTCGATATTCTGTCCATTCTATATTTTTGATTCAATATTATTGTCCTTCTATTCGATATTTTTGTAGTCTATATTCTGTCTTATCGATATTCTGTCTACTCGATATTTTAAACTCGATATTTAACTACCTCGATATTTTTGTTGTCGATAATATGTCTGTATACCCTATTACACCAGTTCAGGAAATTATGCATCATTCGTCATAACATTTTCCTCAAGAACATGCCATTCAAATGGTCAACTGCACATGAGTATCTGTTGTTTGTGGTGTTTTGTTTAAGTGCATCCGTGTGCCAAAAAGCGATACAGTTCACATAATCATGTAAAAGCAAATAACACAAGTTTAACAAGTTCCTTATGATATGACAGGCTTTATGAGACTCATACTCATGAGCCAGTGTTGAGATGGACTATCTTTTTCTATCAGGATACTTCCAAACAGTTCAGGTGAGCTTGTTCAGCACAATGCTTACACCAGTACCCTGGGGATTTGTATGTCTCACTTGGGGTCGTGCCTATTCTATTTTTACATCTCACTTTGAGGTATGCCATCTTCTATTCAATCTCTAGGCTGCACTCTTACCTTATTTGACGCATTCATTAGACTGCCTTTAATGTGTGTTAAGATGGCAGATTTGACTGAACATTCGGGTAAAGAGGAGAGTCACCCAGGGACACTATCTATGGCAATAACGCAAAGAGATGGGGAATGAAACTCAACTGGCACATGCTGAGCCAATCAAATCTGAGCTTCTCCTGACTGTATGTTGTATTCCAGTCATTGGCCCTATTCTGTGGGGTGCTCTAGTTCTCCCACTTAAACAGTTAGAAAACAGGAGCGATGCAAACCATCAAAAAGAAGAGCAGGGTATTTAATATCCTGTGCAAAAGATATTTTGAGATGGAAATATGCAATTTTCTGAGTTCAAAAAACTCTGTTCACTGTCTTATGTCATTTTTTGACAAGGTTGCATTAACAGGGAGTGCAAGTACCCATAGGTTTTGATGCAAAATCTGATCTACTAAGAAAGCTAGACCGGCCCTTGCATCAAAAAGTAAGGCCTACTTAAAGCAGTCGTAAAGAAGGGAAATATGTTTATTACTCCAATTCATGAGCCACTACACTTATACCGCAGTGTGCAGCACTCATCTAATTTGTGAGATCCTTCTGAATTTGTATAATCCTGGGAATTTGTACTTGAAGGGTGTGCTTCAAATACAAATGCTCAGCTAGGCAGTGCACAATCACCCTTGCATCATGGTGTGAGACTATGAGTCATGCAAGGCATCCTGGGCACATTACCGGCGCAGGGGTTGAGAGCCACACAAATTCAATTTGTGTGTATACGATGTGTTTACACCGTTAAATAAACCCGCATAACAAATCTGGTTCATGCACTGTGCTGCTTGAAATAATAATAAATCTGGGCCAAGTGTGGAATTTGATGCTGAGTCATTTTCTATTAATAAATTGCTGCCGTTACTAAAGCATATTTTTTTTCATCTTGGAGGAATATGCTCTAAACAGACTCCTTGCATTCAGAATACTGCTATTAGAGTGAATCTCTGGTTAGGTTAAACAGGTTATTTGGCTCTCATCCATAGTCTTTATAAGGCTGATTGCTTTATGGACTGTATATACTGTGGTTTTGTGATTACTCTTCTTAAACTTTTTTGCATGTATTCTAAGGTAATGAGACATGGTAGCATGTAAACATCCTCAAAGACTTCAAATTTGGAGATGGTAGTGAAGAGAAAATAGAAAATATAGCCATGTATACGATCCATCGCTTCAGGGGTCAGAAACATAAGGTGTGCTGCCCCAGCTGCGCCAGATCCAGGCACAGCCGTAGCACTTCTGAGTGAGTGAGGCAGAGATGCTATAAATACTTACCATGTGCAGAATAAAGTTTGTGGCAGCAGCGGTTGGTATGACTACTTCGCTTGTGCTTCAGTTTCCACTCTGTCCGTTCATTTCCGTACCTTTGTTGCAGTTCCCCTTCTTGCTTCCTCAGTGCTTATTGTTCCTCTGATTTGGCAATGTTCTATGTTTGTTAGTTTTGTTTTCCTTCTCCCAGGATTCTTCCTTCCCGGTGCTACAGTGTCTTAGGTGCTTGAGTGGGACTCCCTGTATACCTTCCTACTGCACTTGGTAAGTCCAGATCATAGATTTGAAATATGGATCCTGTGTCACAAGATACATTCCAACCTTGCACTCCTTTATATTTTCATCAATGATTCAAAAAATATTTTTTCATTATTTTGTATTCCATTTATTGGTAACGAAGATTTTTTGTATTATCTTATTTTTCATGAATATTTTACTTCATATTCAACAATTTTTCTTTTGCCCAATGCATTTCAAGCATATAGCCCTTCATCAGGGGTCTTCTTTTATATCTGAAAGCAGTATCATATGTCATTATTGGTACCATCTATACAACTGAAACATACATTCTTCCTTACCGCAAGGCGACCGGGGCGGAAAACAGGCGGGCGGTGTTTCGCACCGCCACGGTACCCTCCGCCATCCTAATATGGCGGAGGGGAATTGTGCTGATGATGTCGGACGGATTTCCTCCGCCAGGCTGGCGGTAGAAATCCGCCCGTCATCATAATGGACCCCTTAGAGTGCGGAACCTAATCCAATTGGTTTGTATCAAGTCCAGATCATATTCATGTGAAAAATATGTTCCTACCCCTTTAGTGCATTCCCCCTTTACTGATTCTGCTTTCTCTCTTCTATGTGAAGATTTGTTGATGCATTGATCCTTGATCGAAAATTTTGTTTCATAAGCATCTTCTCTGGGGTTTCCAGCAAAGCAACCTACAGGCATTTGTCTTTCTTCCCGTCTTAACCTCTTTCCTTGTTATATACCTATAATCTGCACACACCTTGAGATAACCAACGGGTTTGAACAGACCCCTAAGAAGAGGAGAAGGGATTGGCCTCTTTATCCTCAAAGTTATCAGAGCCCTTGTCACAACATATATTCAGTCATTGCATCTATGGACAAAAATGATATTCAATACGCACAACTGTTGACAGGCTAAATGAAGAGGCAGATCCTTTAGGACTCAAGATAGAAAAAATGTTTGGACTGCTTTGTAACTTGAGCTAACACAGAAGTTGAATAGACTCAAATACTGGAAACACAGTAAAAAGCTTCCGTTTTTCATTCCCATGTTCAGTAGCATCAAGAGATCTTCATTGAGTGTGGTAGTTTGCGCTTAATAAGTGTCAAGTTAGTTATTTATCACATGGTAGTGGGAGATGTGAAGATGGGTCAATATTTGAAGCAGGAGACATCCTAAACAGCCCTTCAAACATTTGATTTATAACGTGGTGCAGTTCAATATATGGAAATCAATAAATTTGAATACCCCACATTTTATCCTAAAATCGCCAATACAGCACACAAGTAGAACATTTATTTTCTTCAGTCCAGGGACTACTAAAAAATAAGGGAATTTTTGTCTATGAAATTTTCAGATTAACAAGTAGTGTCTCATGCGTTATTATTATGGCTTCTCGGGAGACTTCTGAGCTCACCTACATCATAGACATTCAGTTATTGAGTGTCTCTTATTTCACAGATAAAGTCATACGTCAAACTGACATTTATCTGTGAGTTAATACAGGATCATCCAATAGAAATAGCTACTGAAATGTCTTTCTGGCTTTTTCACTTGATATCTTGTCAGATACATTTCTGTGAGTCTGTGCAGACTCATAGCAAGCATGGGAGGTGGGCAAAGGTGTCGCCATGTTGTCCTACGCATGGTGCTACATCCTTTAGGTTTAAGGAGATACCTGAGAAAGTCAAGATGCCTAAGACTAGTGTTAGATCCTGTCTTCAATGAAAGGCGGAGAGAAGACTGGTGAAGAATGAAGGTTCTTTAATGTAGATTCCTTCACAACATTCATGGAGCACGTCAGCTAGAAACAGCAGTCAGGCAGTAACTGACACTAGAGAGAACATGAAGGATAGAACACCAAAGGGGCATTCTAAACAATAGAGACAAGTGGAGGATATAGATAATCTAAAACTCTAAAACTCAGAACCATAGATACCACACATCTCCCTTCCCCAAAACAAAAGAAGAAGAAGGAAGAAAATCCAATAAAAAAACAAAAAGAGAAAAAAACACAAAAAAAAACACATTAAAGATAAAAATCCTTAAGGTAAGCAGGAGCACAAGTATTGCGACTGCTCCGCCTGAGAACAGGGGGAAGGACAACTGGAGCAGGAATGACATTTGGATCAGAAGCAGAACAATCAGATAAATCATTTGAAGCACAAACATCATTAAAAACATCAGGAGGCGAGGATAGGTCCGACAGCACAGAAGAAGGACCTGGGCGCTCCGAGTCAATAGCTCCAGAAATAAAGGAAAAGTCTCCTTGAGGAGAAAAAGTGGAGGGCTGGAAATCCGGAGATGAGCAGACTGAGAAGTTGCTGTCCTTCAGGCCTTTGCAGTCTTTGAAAACAGGAGGATTGACAACCACAACATTTCTTTTGCTCCACCACTTCCCATTTGAAAGTAAAACAGCATTCTTAGAGACTCTGATGACTTTTGAAGCAGGATAGAATTTTGAAGTCTGACTACTGCTTTTCAGAGGTCTTTTGACTTTGACAGAATCACCCACATTGAAAGGAACAATTTTAGTCTTGAACTTGTCATCATAAGCAACTTTCATCTTGTTTTGCATAGAAACAACCCTGTCACGAACCTGATCAACATTGGGTAATTTCCCATCAACCTTTGTCTTGTCAAGGACCCAGGGGGGACTAAGCTTGGAAGAGCCAAAACGTTTCTTTAACAAGACAAAAGGGGTAATACCAGTTGTGGAATGGGGTGTATTATGATAACTCCACAGCTTTTCTTTAACAGCTTTGGAAACATCCAAGTTTTGCACACAAGCTAACTGGATTGTGTCTTTTAGCATCTTGTTAACCCTTTCGACCATGCCATTTCCTTGTGGGCTGTACAGGGCAACGGTCAAGTGTTTGATGTCAAGATTAGATAGAAACTTTTGAGTGACATGGGACTTGAACTGGACACCATTGTCAGAAACTAGAAACTTAGGGATCCCTTCTCTATGAAAAAGGTCATCCAAAAAATCAATAACACTAACAGTGGAGGGATCAGACATGAACCTGCACTCAACCCACTTAGAAAAATAATCCACAAGGACTAAGGCAAATCTTAAATGAGGCTTCAGGTTATACATGGGGCCGATAAAGTCAATGCCCAATTTCTCCCAGGGGCCCTGAGGATAGGGAACAGGAATAAGGGGGGTATTCCGCAGCTTGAGAGATTTGTCAGCTTCAAAACAACAGGAACACCTACCAACAACATTTTCTACATCAATATCTAGATTAGGCCACCAGTAGTAGAGTCTTAACCTTTTCTTGGTACCGGTGATCCCTAAGTGACCAAGATGAGCTAAATTCAACAATTTCACTTTGAGTTTGTTAGGAGGAATTAATAAGGAGCCCCTCATCAAAAATTCATCCTCAACGGTAAGTTCATCTTTAACTTTAGAAAACAAACGTAAGCCAGGGTCAAGGTTCCTGGAATCGGGCCAGCCCTTGATAACATAACCCTTGACTACGTCTTGGACTTTGTCCAACTTAACACAATCCAACCACTCATCCTTACTGATGATACTCTCAGAGAACAACAAACCATCAACCATACCCACAACGCACTCAGAGTCCTCACAAAGAGAAGAAGAACCTTCAGAATCCTTAAGGGGACATCTAGAAAGGAAGTCAGCACAAGTATTTTTACCTCCAGGGATATGTGTAATAGAGAAATTAAAATCATACATCCTTGAGAGTAACCTGACTAAACGAGGACTGAGACTATTGTGGTCTTTGTTCGACAAAAGGAACACTAAGGGTTTATGGTCGGTCACCAAAATAAATCTTCTACCCCAAAGGTACGTCTCGAAATGTTTGGTGGCCCAAAGACAAGCCAGAGCTTCCCTCTCAATGGTGCTGTATCTGCGCTCTGCAGGAGAAAAGGATCTGGAAGCAAAACCAACAGTTTGTTCCACACCATCAACTAACGGAGACAAGACAGCCCCTAACCCGATGCCACTTGCATCCACCGTGACAACTGATTGAATGTCATCTCTAAAGGAATGAAGAGAGGGGGCCTGTACGATGAGCTTCTTTAAATGCACAAAAGTCTTGTTAAGAGAATCATCCCAAACAAACTTTTCACCTTTCCTGAGCAATTTTCTTAAAGGTTCAGTTTGCAAGGCAAAACAATCCACAAATCTTGAGTAATACTCACAAACACCGAGGAAAGACCTAAGTTGATCTTTGTTCTCCGGACTGGGACTATCCACAATGGCTTTAATAAGATCTTGTTTGGGAGAGATGCCACTGCTGGAAATGTGATGGCCAAGATAATCGATGCTGTCAACCATGAATTTACACTTCTCTTTTTTTCCAGTAAAACCATTGGTTTCAAGAATGTTCAATACTTCAGAAAGTTTCTTTATATGATCATCATCACACTTAGAATAAATCAGAATGTCATCTTGGTAAGCCAACACATTGCTACAATTACCAAACATTTTGTACATAAGTTTCTGGAAGACAGAGGCAGCAGACGCAAGCCCAAAAGGCATGCGTAGGAATCTATAGGGACCAAAAGGTGTATTAAAAGATGTCAAGTCACGGGAGTCTTCACAGAGTTCAACCTGGTGATAGGCAGATCTTAAGTCCAAACATGAAAAAACTTTAGAATCACCAAGTTGGGCTAACATGTCTTGAATTTTGGGTAGTGGAAAGCAATCTATTAAAATATTTTTGTTTAAGGACCTTAAATCAATGCATAATCTTATGTCTTTGCTACCCTTTCTCTTCGCGATAACAATGGGGGCGACCCATTCTGACGAATTTATAGGCTCAATAACTTTGTCAAGGCATAGCTGCTCTAAGTGTAGTTTGAGTTGAGACCTAACTGATAGAGGGACATTCCTTACTTTATGGACAACAGGAATGGCATCCTTTTTGAGGACAATGCAATGCTCAAAGTCATGAACAAGACCCAGCTTGTCCCTGAAGAGAGCACTATGTTTGTCTAAAAGTTGGTGCAAAGCAAGATTAGTGGAGGAACAGACATCAACCAAGGAGATAGGACAAGAAGTGCCTGGTCTTAAAACCATGCCGAATTTGCCCTGATCTTTCCATCCCAAGATGTTGTACCCATTTTTAGCTACATATATTTTAGTAGCAATGGACCTGTCCTCAAACTTTATGGTGTCATTGAAAAATCCCAACATGTCAATGGAATGACCACCAAAAGAAATGGTATGAATATCAGGAGGGAATAATTGGGAAGAATTCCAGTGTAAATTAAATAAGATGTCAGTGACAAAGGTGATTGGAGAACCAGAATCCACCGTCACTTGGATTACTGTATCACCAATGGTGATATCACAGATGGGACCACCATCATCCAACTCAGCATCAATGTACAAAACAATCTTTTTAGAAGAGACAACTGTACATACATTCTCAGGTTCAGAAAACTCAACATTTTCAATCGCATTAACTTTTACAGGATTTCTGTTACATACCCTGGTGAAGTGACCAGTACGTTTACAATTAAGACAAGTTTTACTAAGAGCTGGACAACTTTTGGAATTGGCAAGATGTGAAGAGGAACCACACCTGAAACACGCAAAGCTTTTCTTAGGCTCTCTGGAGTCTTTGTTTTTAAATTGGAAAGGCTTTGGTTTGATGTTTAAGGCATTGACAGCTTCAGCCACAGCTTCACCTTTATTTTTGTTCAAAACCCTTTGAGAAGAGACAGATCTCTCAATTCCTCTCGCAAGCTCAAGAGTTTCTTTGAGGGATGGATCCCTACAACAAAGCAATCTCTCTTGGACCTTTTTGTTATAACAATTAACAACTATTTGATCTCTGAGGTAAGAATCAATATTACCATCAAATTCGCAAGTTGCTATCAAAACTCTAAGTTCTGTCAAGAAAGTGTCAATTGACTCATACTCAAACTGATGTCTGGTATAGAATTTGTGACGTTCTACCACAACACTGGTTTCATCAATGAAATATTTGGCTAATCTAGAAACAGCTTCTTGAAAACAATCCCACTCAGTTTCATGAGGCTGAGGAGAAACAGGTAAATGGTCAAAAATACGTTGACCTTCAGCTCCAAGACTGTTATAAAGTAAGGCTAACTTCCTGTCTGGTTCATATTTCTGACCATCTAAAGCAATAATATAACTGCCAAAACCCTTGAACCATTGTTTCCATTTAGTTTTAGGTACACCTGGGTCAGGAAGAAAGTAAGGAGGAGTGACAATATTTTGAGACATATTAGTACAAAGTGAATAATGAACAGCAAAAAATAAAAGTAACGAAATATAAAAATAAAAAAAATTGTCTCTCACAAATAACTTTCTTGAATGAAAATTAAAGTACTCAGTCAGATGTGCACATCATCGAGTAGAGAACAAGAAGATGTGCCGTGGAAAATGCAGAATCAGGGCGTTTAAATAAACAGAAACCAAACCTGAAAACAAATTAGGTTGTTTGAATGAAATCCAGCACAGCGTAGTGAAGATGCAGGTAAGAATGACCAAAACGCTGAAAGGTAACGAGGAAAAACGTTGAAAAATGAAGGTCTAGAAGAGACGAGCGTAAGAAACTGACTGCGCATGCAAATTAGGTTGACTTGCGTGAACTACCAAAGCGGAGGCACGTAGGAAGAATCAACGTCAGATGCGTCACTCCGTCATGGATTGAGCGGAAGATTGTGACGAAGGAAGCTGACTGGGAGGAGGAGACGAAGATGGCACAGAGAGAAGACTCAGCGGTGTACGTTCGATGGAATGCTCAAGCATTGACTAGCTCGAGCAACAGGAACGTGGAGTCTTAGTGGCGCTCGAGCGGAAAATCGCTCGAGAAAATGAAGTGCGCAATGAGGATTTGGTGGCGCTAGCAGGGTAAGAAATGTCACAAAATAAAAGTATCATACGACCTTATGAAGTCGAAGAGCGCTTCCGTGGTAAATAGTTCATGCGCAGAATGAATAGATGATGAGGCCTCCCAGTGCTTCAATAAATGTTGGGGATGTGAAGGAGAAATCCCAAACGTCGCCAAATGTTAGATCCTGTCTTCAATTAAAGGCGGAGAGAAGATTGGTGAAGAATGAAGGTTCTTTAATGTAGATTCCTTCACAACATTCATGGAGCACGTCAGCTAGAAACAGCAGTCAGGCAGTAACTGACACTAGAGAGAACATGAAGGATAGAACACCAAAGGGGCATTCTAAACAATAGAGACAAGTGGAGGATATAGATAATCTAAAACTCTAAAACTCAGAACCATAGATACCACAACTAGTTTGGATTATCAACCACCTTTCTACTACCACTGTTAGGTTTCTGGACCCTCCACCATTGCGGTTGATTACCGAAGGCCAAAACACCCATTTCGGCCAGTTTGCTTCTGTTCTGATATAACAACAATGAAAAATTAAGCTTTTTTTCCCACTGCCCTTAGGTCAGAGCAGTGAATAGCTGGAATTCAATCTGCTACTGTGTAATAAAACTTTCAGAAGAACTCCAACACAACAGCAACTTTTGACGCGTCAATGCTTAACGATTGCAAATAGTAATTAGCCATTTAGCATTAACATATGTAGAGGAGAAATAGACTGTGATTCGTGATGTTTTTAAATTGTGATTCTGTTACGGTTTATTTCAGGCTTTTTCCATGCATATTTTTTAAGATTTCGCGGATGTGCGATACGGTTTAAAACGAAACTAAATCATTGTAGAGTGTGTAATTGCTACAAGTAAAATGTTATTGTCAAACTTTCATTTAAAAAATAAATGCCACTGTTTGCATCTTTGTGCTAATGCGTGCGTATGTAGTTGTTTCCTTACATCGAATCCAGTGAGGAAATGTGCAGCCATTTTATGCTGTTCAGCAGCTTTGCTCCAGTTCAAGTCCTGATATTCATTAGATGATGTGAACAGCATTCCAGGGGCTCTCTGTTATGCAGTCGCGCGCTGTACCTAATGGTAGGCTTGGGGGATATTTTATGGCATGCGTTCCCAAACTATTTCAAAAGAAGCTTAAATCAGGATATCATATCACGGACCATGCTGCTACTCTTAATTGACTACAGAAACACAGCAACAAAAATACGAAAATACCAAGCAGATGACGAATTGTATTTAATATTTAGTGAAACTGGTTGGATTTTATTTTTCTCAGAATCGTATATTTTCTTTGTGTGCTTAATATGGTTGAGAATATAACTCTCGGAGACTTTAATTTGCATAGGCTTTCTGTTCCCCGAACATTTGTCATCTTATTTATCACCAACAATTTGCATTATGATGTCTACTTTAGTGAGAGGGGATATGAAAAAGTTAGGCGTCATAAAGATATGCAAGGAGCCATACTGTTAATATTATTAATTTTCAGCAACCCATTGTGAGGTAGTGCATATTTTCATTAAAGGATTATGTAAAGTTCAATCCTCTGAAGCAATTTCAAGTTGGGTAATATGGAGAATGTATTTATTGTACAACAAATGTTGCTTATATAGTTTTTCATGCACTGTTCAAGAACAAGGGTTTATGGCATATTTCACGAAAATATAGTTTTTGGAGGCATATGTACAATCCCTCACTTTTTTTGGCCCTCCGGTGGCGGTATGCCTGTACCATAATTACAAATTGCCATCAATGCACTTTTTGTGACTTAATGCCGCTTTGTAAATATGCTACCTTTTGACACAGGTATCTGCATGAAAGGGGCATGTTATGGGTGTTGTTTTGGGCATTCCACCCCAACACTCATTTCTTTTTGACACTGAACCAGATTTACAAGGAGGTGTAAATCTGAGGCAGTGCCAAAAACTAACACAATGCAAGAGCAGGAGTTAGAATGCCAAAACAAGGTGGAATAGGTTTATTTCTCCATATTTTTGCTTTTTTCATGTGTACTACATTATGAGCAAAATGCCATTAATGATTGGTTATGTGTTAGAATATGTCCTTTCCTGACATAAACAATTATTAAATAAATACAATTTGCTTCTTCTATGTGTGCTGCAGAATGCAGCATATATAGAAGTAACAAATCACCATTATGGATTGTTTATGTGCAGGAAGGAACTCCATCCTGCACATAAACAATCAATCCCTGAACAACGAGGGCACCTTTGCACTATCATGCAAGGTTGCCTGCTACGTTGGTACTATATAGAAACACAGTGGTCCTCAAACCAAAGATCTGAATTAATCACAGATTTTTAATTTCATGTGAAACCAAACAAATTTAAAAAGAGAAAGATGTGCAAGAAATTAAACTTCATATATATATGTTTTATTTATCACAAATGATTTTTTTTTTTTAAATTATCTTTACTACATTCAGTGGTTGCTGCAATAGTGAGTAAGGGAGATAGAGAACGTGCAAGAAAAAGTAGTGCTAGAATTGAAATAGGTGAGGGAAAGTTATATTCCCGACAGTGAAGGGTAGAGAGTAAACTTAGAATTATTTTGTTTGTGATTGATCTTGAAGCATCAATCTAAATGTCCTGTCCCAAAACGCTATTTTACATGGTCGATTTACAATTTAAAATACAATCACAGATTGTATTCATCTGTGGCACGCAATAGTAATACCATTGGGGGGCAAAAAAGGGGTCCAGGCTCTTGAAAGGTTGTCGACGTTTCGACTCGTCTTGTGGCATATAAGGTGTTTTTAGCCTTGCCTGCGAGTCTTCCTCAGGACAAGAGGGGTGGGGGGCGGGGCTGTGGAAGGGGGCAACCAACCCCTGGTACAAGAAACCGCTCTCAAAGATGTGCGGGTAGGTGCCTAATTTCTGGGCTCGTGAATATATAAGGGCGAATGCCCATTCAGGGTCAATCCGCTGTCATCAATCAATTGATACTGGGCTCGTGAGTATTTATAAGGGCGAAGGCCCATTCCGGGTCGGTCCACTGTCGTCAATCAAATGACATAAATTCTGAAGCTTACGACGTGTCCGATGCAAAGGCAACGCTCAGTTGGCGGTGTCTGTTAGTCACGTATTACGTTGGTACTAGGCAGCTAATTTTACCTCTCGGCTAGGGAAAACACAGGGATGTGCCCTATTGTTCTAAATATGGCACTTCCCTGAATTCTGGAAATGGTGGAGTGTTGCGCTGCCAAATTTGGTGCAGTTCCGCACTCCACCATTTCTTGGTAAGTATCCCCCTTTACTGCATATGCACTTTTTTTACACTCCAGTGGAAGTATGCCCTGTACCATATTTACAAAGTTGTTTTTAGCCACTTTTTGTGGCTTAACGCCACTTTGGCGGGTAAATATCAACATTTAGGAACGGGATAGTTAAGTTGGACCTAAGCAGAAATTCTTAATAAGGAATGCATTCAATACATGTCATCAATGACGTCTGTGTCAATCAATAGCATTTTTTATATAATTTTTAATTTCAATTTATAAGAATATATATAGTGTACAATAAATACATAGTAATTGAAAACATAATTCACAATTCACTTTCAATAAAAAAACATCAATCCAAATGGTTCACAGTCACAATGCACTTTGATTTTTTTCTCTCTTCACATTGATACAATTTTATACAATTTTAAGCATGGCTAGGAAATACGATCCTATGCGCAATTCGTCTTGGTGCCATCATCAGGAAGCCATGTTTTTATGAAAAAAAGTGAACTGGCATTGGGTCCTAAAACTGCTTCAATGGTGGGCCAGTATGATGTCTAGTCAGATTTCGGGAGTGGATCTATTTAGTAGCTTTAGTAGATCAAAATGGGATATTGACAGCCTGTCTGTCAGTGTCCCATAGCTCTCGTCGTTAAATGACCCGAGATGTGTGTACACCTAAGCAGTGCCAGCGGGGGAGTTCACAGCTCGTAATCAAGTCTCTAAATAATTCTGTAGGACATTGAGATAATGCTCCCTATATCTTGGTGAGAGACGTGCAATATTGCAATGTTCCAGCTTAGGTGGGCGCACTGCTTTCATGTAAATGGCACGGGGCTATATGGATGGGAAGTCCATGGTCTAGGGGGCACAAACGTCGGGATGCGGGGTACCTGCAGCCGCCTTCTCGTCTGGCCTCTGGTAACGGGGACCATGATGTCTAGCACTTTATAAATGTTCTACCCTTTTACCCAGGTGTCTGCGTGAAAGGGGCGTTTCTGTGGGAGTTCCATCAAAACCCCCATTGCTTTTTGATCCTGCCCCAGATTTACAATGAGGTGTAAATCTGAGGCAGTGCCAAAAACTAACGGCATGCAAGGGCAGGCATTAGAATGGCGCAACAAAGAGAAATACTTTTATTTCTCCTTGTTTTTGCCTTTTCTATGTGTTCTGCATTCTGCAGCACACATAGAAGGAGCAGAATGCCAATAATGGTTGTTTATGTGCAGGAACGTGTCCCTTCAACAGAATGCAGCACACATAGAAGTAACAAATCACTATTCAGGATGATTTATGTGCAGGAAGTGAGACCTCTGGCACATAAACAATCATTCCCTGTAACGCAGACACCCTTGCACCATAGTGCCTGCGATGGTGCTAGGCAGCTAATTCTAGCATAGGGAAAACACAAGGGTGCACCGTATTGGTATAAATACTTGGTGGTGCTCCATACGAACTAATACCAAAGTAAATCAGTAATTTGTTGGTAGCAACTTAGATGCATTGGCTCTGTACTGCATTTTTATTTTAATATTAGTGATTCTTATGACTCTGCATTTCAAAAACAAAAAATTCGAAGGACGCTTCTAAATTAACATATCTTGCTTGGTGGTACGCCATTTGCCATAATCATAGATTAGACACAACTCTTGTACATCCAATATCACTTGCCACAAAACGATTGCATCTATGGTCTCCTTTCACACAATTTCAGGATTATAGTGCAAAAAAGTCCTTTGGACCCAGACCTTCGTTGCAAGAGGTTGCTAACCTTCCTTGACTTCCTATATATTGAACTGATTCTGCTTAATATCTCATTCCAGCAATAGATATATGATAATATATATATTACCTACTGGCGGTCGCCAGCAGGTAGTTATAGTTAGGACCTGTTATCTATAGGAAATCCACAACATTCTATTTGGAATAACTTTGACACCGGTTGACAATTCTGCGTGAAATTTTCTAAACTTTTGGCCAGCACCGACCCGCTCCTTTCCTGAAAGTATCAGAATGATCCATCAAGCAGGGCCGAAAAAAAAGTGGGGTCCCAAAACCGGTTTTCCCCATGCAATTTCCTAAAGGACCTTTAGCGGCAGCTAGAGCCCGAACTGCTGAGCAGAATTACACCAAATTGGGCAAAGAGGTAGTTCTGGGTTCAGACTCATGCCTTTTGCTTATTTGGTGTAAATCCATTCAGTAGTTCCTGTAAAAATGGCAGTTAAAGTTATTTATATATCTATGGGCGCGGTGGATCTGCGTACATATGCGCGTTCCCTAAGTGCAGCCTACGCGCACCCTTCCATGCACAAGCTGTATTTGAATTGGCTGTCAACACTCCAAATCAGGAAGTGTTGGCAGCCATCTTGTGCCTCCAGAGGCACAAGGAACACCCCAAGAAATTCCATAAAACATGAAAGGGGGAATGGTAGACACACCCTGACCCTCTAGCCCTGCTCAGGGGGTCCCACAAGGACCGCCAAGGCGCAACATTTGTTTTAGATCACAGGATGCGCGTAGGATCCGCACATCCCGCTGCTGAAAAAAAAAAGAAGCATGGGCTCCCGCGCTTTAAAGGTTATTAGCCTCTAGGGGGGGGGGGGGGAATCCCAGGGCCTTTTCAAAAAATAGTGTAGGGGTCCCAATCCTCCCACATTGCCCCAGGGACCACCATCCCCGGGGCTCAAGTTAATATATGTGGGGGGCTCACGAGGCCCCCCACATCCCGAGGGCTTCTTCAAAGTGTGGGAGGGGGGCGCCTCCTGGAGCCTTTGATGGCCTTGGGGACTGCCACCCTCCAGGGCCGTCTCCTGCAGTGTCCCTGGGTACCCCCGGGACACTGTAGTTTGCAATGACAGGGCAAGAGCCTTGCGGCTCCTACCCTGTCATTGCAAACTGCTATCCTATTTGGAGGAAAGAGCAGGAAACATGCTCGCTCATCCAAATAGGAAAGCAGATTGTTTTTCCTCAGGGGGAGCGACATGTTAGCTGTTACCCATGTGAAAAAGCAATGCCGGCTCGTGCAGGACGCGGGGAGCCGGCTGGGACCGTGGGATCATTGGGGCTCCCCTTACGGTCCCAAATGTTTTAAATAAGCCCTGGGGGATGGGGTCCCCAGGGATAATAAACTCTAGTGATAGGGACTATTTTTTTTTTACGGTAAAATTAGGAGTCATGCACCCAGCGCGGCAATCAGTGCGGCCCCTGCTGTGCACACATTGGATGCAAGGCTTCTAACCCGTAGGGTGCGTGACTCCAGCGCGTGTGGTGCACGACTTGTACACGTTGGCTGCATGACTTTAGCGCATGGGGTGCGCGACTCCAAGCCAAAAAACAAATAATATTTTTCAGATATACATCAAGCTTATTTTAGGTGGCTCTAAAAAGAGCCCTTGTGTTTATTGAGAGATTTTAGTACCCACAAGTAAGTACAGATGCAGAGCCTAAAGTTCAAGAGGAAGACTCTGTTCCCCTCTGTAAAATGTACACTATCTCTCCTATAGATGCCATGCATATTGAAACGCAGATTGTTGTGGTAAATGGACCCAATTCTGTAGTCTCAGAGAGAAGCAGAAAAATATTTATTCACATGTTTCCTAGATTTCTCAATCTGTGGACAAAATTGATTGAACCAGTTCCATTTCTGCCTTTGGCGTATGTTAGAATAGACAAAGGCAGTTTAGGGGAAGAATGACATCAATTCTTCAAAGGTGTCCTTCATAAGCATTTCCAGACCTACCCAAGTCAAAGTGCCCAGGTCATTTCCACCACAGTGCACAATTATGAGGTCAGGGTGTTGGAGATGTAAAAAGGATTTAACCAATGGCATCAATTGGTGCCACTTTAACCCTCTCTTTCCAATCCATTTAATGTCTAAATTTGGTAAACCTAGGACTTTGTGAATTCTTTTGTGTTCTGCATACCTTTGGCTCCAGAAAATATAGCTGTGTCCCACAATCCACACCCGACACATCTTGATGGGAGGTCTGGATGCACTCAGATGGTCTCTGTCAATTAAATGGCAGTTTGAAAACTAATACTTTTCTAAAATGGTGGATAAGATGCAGTTTTGAAAAAGAAAAGAAATGATTGGTAGTTTGACAACATTCTACGCTGACAACTTGGGTGCATGTTTCTGTTTTTAAAAGCGTGATTCATATTGGTTAACAAAAACTGATTGAAAGGAACATTACATAAGATAAGCTGATATGTTGAAAACTCAATCACACTTGTTATTTCGATTAGCAACATTGTGTGATGTACTTTTGACCTGTGTGCTCAGTTAAGTGTCCCATGTACTGTTTCTATGGTAACAGGCAGAAGGCAGATTGGGGATAGGGTTCACATTTATGTCATTTGGAACGGATTGAAATGTGTAACCAATAGAAATGTGTGTTTGCTTTTGAATTAATGTGATTTGATGTTCAGGTGAATATGTTTTCAAAAATGAGAGGGAAACTGTGCCACTCTTTGGTTCTGGTGAGAGGTGTACAAAACAGAGAATCTGTATAAGTAAATCTGGTGTGTGACTGACATACTTCTTATTCTACAAAACAATTTGAAAGGTGAGTTATTAATTTGTGAGGGGATGTATGTGGTGCATTTTGATTTTAATCAGTCTAATGTGTTTCTCCTGCTAAAGTGCAGGGATTTTTTTTCTCTAGAATTTTATTGTGAGTGTGTCTGCATTTAGCAAACATTCTGCGATAAGCCTTTGTGTATTTTATGTGTTTGCAAACAGATAACTATGCTGTTCTCATGTTTTGGTAGAATTAGAAACCAGTCATTTTTTATGTATTTGCAAAACGACTTAAGTTTCTAAATTAAAAGGCAGTACTCCTTCCAGACTATGAAATGTGTTTTAGTAAAATGCAAGGGATAGTGTTGTTTGTCTAGAATCACACAGTGAGTCTTGTGTGCATTTAGGAATCATTCTGATAGAAGCACTCTATACTAATGTGTACTGGAACATTTTGTGCAATGTGTAGAGTCACCTAAAGTCTTGTAGACTAGTAAATGTGTTTTGGTAAAATGCAAGGGATAGTGTTGCTTGTGTAGAATCACACAGTGAGACTGTGTGCATTTAGGAAACACTCTGAGAGAAGCATTTTGGTACTTCATGTGTTTCCTGACATGTATTTGATTTTGGTAGAATTAGAAAATAGTAATTAGTTATGCTTGATGTGTTTGCAGGCAAATAAGTACATGTACTATTGCAGTGACACTACCCCCAGCACGATTCCCTACACTACACAAACACCACTGCACTACCCTAAACCCTTAATCTACCCCAGCACGACCTTCCACACTACCCAAACACCACTGTACTTTCCTAGAACACTACCCCAGCACGAGCCTCTACACTACACAAACACCACTGCACTACCTTAAACCCTACAACACTCTCCCTAGCATGACTTTGTATACTATATAAACACCACTGCAGTAGGTTCGAACACTACCCCAGCACGACCCCCTATACTACCCAAACACCATTGCACTTCCCTAAACCTTAAATCTACCACAGCACGACCTCTTACACTACCCAAACATCAC
The DNA here is from genome assembly GCF_964263255.1 of Lissotriton vulgaris. Lineage (NCBI taxonomy): Eukaryota > Metazoa > Chordata > Amphibia > Caudata > Salamandridae > Lissotriton > Lissotriton vulgaris. The sequence goes on along the minus strand of NC_141691.1, from coordinate 439,320,406 downwards.
TATACTACCTTAAAACACTATACCAGCATGACCTCCTACACAACCCGAACACCATTGCACTACCCTAAACCTTAAACCTACCCCAGCACGACCCCTTACACTACCCAAACACCACTGTACTATCCTACTACTTCATTTATAAGAAATATTGTTATTTGTCTAGAATCACACGGTGAGTCAGTGTCCATTTGGGAAAATTGAGAGAGAATGATTTGATTGGTAATCTGTTTGCAGATATATATAAGTACATGTACAGTTGCAGTGAGCCATGCTTTAGGGTATGCAGTGCTTGAAACTCCTATGCACTTTTCAAGTTGTAGTCTAAAGATCTTCACACTAGTGTTTCAGGCCTACATTTTCTCATTCAGTATCTATACACTCCATTGATAAGAAATTCTGTTATTTGTCTGGAGTGACACTGTGAGTCAGTGTCCATTTGGAAAAAATGAAATAGAATGGTTTGGTTGGTTGATGTGTTTGCAGACATATAAGTACATATAATCTTGCAGTGAGCCAGGCTTTAGGGCATGCAGTGCTTGAAACTCCTATGTAGTATGCAAGTAGTAGTGTACCTGAGTAGTGTACGGTGCCTGAAATAAGCGTCCTGAGGCGGAAGCCGGGACAATTAGAGCTAACAAAATATTGCGATTTATGCATTGTTTTAAAGACTGTTTTTAATTACAAGCGCTACTCAGCAAAGCACACTGGCGTCTGCGTGTGCCTTTTAATTCACTAATTGTGTACTGTTGTGTCACTGGGGACTCGAACCCTTGTCTGGAGGCGATCCGCTCCGGAGGGTACCGCCATTTTGGGTTGGGAGCCGGCAGAGCAGTGCAGTGCTCCGCCCCTCCCGCCCTTTCTCCTTTAAAAACTAGGCGCTTCCTGCCCGAGACTGACTCGATAGTCTCGGTGCCTGAAGTAAGCGTCCTGAGGCGGAAGCCGGGACAATTAGAGCTAACAAAATATTGCGATTTATGCATTGTTTTAAAGACTGTTTTTTAATTACAAGCGCTACTCAGCAAAGCACACTGGCGTCTGCGTGTGCCTTTTAATTCACTAATTGTGTACTGTTGTGTCACTGGGGACTCGAACCCTTGTCTGGAGGCGATCCGCTCCGGAGGGTACCGCCATTTTGGGTTGGGAGCCGGCAGAGCAGTGCAGTGCTCCGCCCCTCCCGCCCTTTCTCCTTTAAAAACTAGGCGCTTCCTGCCCGAGACTGACTCGATAGTCTCGGTGCCTGAAGTAAGCGTCCTGAGGCGGAAGCCGGGACAATTAGAGCTAACAAAATATTGCGATTTATGCATTGTTTTAAAGACTGTTTTTTAATTACAAGCGCTACTCTGCAAAGCACACTGGCGTCTGCGTGTGCCTTTTAATTCACTAATTGTGTACTGTTGTGTCACTGGAGACTCGAACCCTTGTCTGGAGGCGATCCGCTCCGGAGGGTACCGCCATTTTGGGTTGGGAGCCGGCAGAGCAGTGCAGTGCTCCGCCCCTCCCGCCCTTTCTCCTTTAAAAACTAGGCGCTTCCTGCCCGAGACTGACTCGATAGTCTCAGTGCCTGAAGTAAGTGTCCTGAGGCGGAAGCCGGGACAATTAGAGCTAACAAAATATTGCGATTTATGCATTGTTTTAAAGACTGTTTTTTAATTACAAGCGCTACTCAGAAAAGCACACTGGCGTCTGCGTGTCCCTTTTAATTCACTAATTGTGTACTGTTGTGTCACTGGGGACTCGAACCCTTGTCTGGAGGTGATCCGCTCCGGAGGGTACCGCCATTTTGGGTTGGGAGCCGGCAGAGCAGTGCAGTGCTCCGCCCCTCCCGCCCTTTCTCCTTTAAATGGCCCCCCTCACGAGGAAGCGCAGCGGACGAGCGCAGCGGGCGCGCCGGCGGCGCGCCAAAGGCGAGCCCGTCTGCGCCCATCCGCGCCGGACCCGCGCCCAGGGCCATTCCCCTGTCTCTCCCGCACCACACCAATTACCCAGACTTGTCTACAACAGAGACACGCTTCTAGCCTTAAACTTCATACATCCCTGTAAGGATTGCAATATTTGGGAACCCGGGACCAAATACCTTCCTACATCTTCCCACTGCGCCAAGTGCTCGTCACTATTGCTTAAACCCCTCTGGCTACCGATTGCTCAGCTAAGAGACCAGACCACTTGTTCTACAATCAACGACCCCCTGGCAAAGTGTCTCCTCCTCAACACGAGGTCGCTAGTCAAACACAGCTCAGAAATTGCCGAACACATCCAGGATGCAGGCATAAAAATTGCATTCATCACGGAAGCCTGGACTGATGCAGCATCAGGTCCAGACATAGTTAAAGCCACCCCCCAGGACTACATCTGCTACACCCAAAACAGGGACAAGAGGAGAGGGGGCGGCTTAGCCATCATTTACCATAAAGATATCAGAGGCTCCTTTCAACCCGGTCCCTCTGAACTTGACGAATCTCTGCTGTTCAACTTCACCCTCTCTAACCACCAGTCCTTCAAGGGTTGCCTTGTTTATAGGCCCCCAGGTGAGAAAACTAGATTTCTAGCAGCCTTGAGCAAACTACTAGAAGCAGCAGTTTGCACCCAAAGATTCACTCTTCTGGGTGATTTTAATTTCCACCTGGAATGCAAGACATCCTCAGACACCCAGGAACTTACTGACCTACTGGCTGGGATCGAAATGCTGCAACTAGTTACTGATCCCACCCACAGAGCAGGACATACCCTAGACGGGATTTTTTCTAATCTGCCCAATCTGAAAATCTCCTCGGTTCTACCAGTCTACTGGTCCGACCATTAAGCAATTCACTTTGCAATTTCCCTCACCACTCCTGAAAAACCAGTCAACAAGAGAATCATCCCGAAACCAGTAAGAAAATGGAAAAATATCACTGGGGACTCTCTAGACAACGTTTTAAATAATTCACTGACCCCTCCTCCCAACAACGTGGAGGAAGCAGCCAAGTCCTATACTACCTGGCTGGACCAGGCTTGCCTATTCTTAGCCCCCCCAAATCCACTTACTCCACTCGGGCCAGGCCTGCCGCCCCGTGGTTCACAAATCAAATAAGGGAACTCAAAATAAGGTGCAAAAAGCTTGAAAAAATCTGGCGTACAAACTATAGGGAAACGGACAAAAAAACCCTCAACTCGGAACAAAGACACTACAAGGAAAAAATCCTTCAAGCGAAAAAAGCCTTTCTCACGAGACAGATAGAAGACGCTGCCAACACCCCTAAAGAACTTTTCCTTACGGTCGCTTCCCTTGCAAACCCCAAACCCATTGAAATCCCAGCAAGCCCTTCACTCTGCGAAAGTTTGGCAACCTTCTTTCGTGAGAAGGTGGAGAACATCTTCCTCCCCCTAGACAAGCTAGTGAAGTCTTCCTCACCGAGTGAGGCCTCTGACCCAGCCAGACCTGAGACCATGCTTCAATACTTCCTGCCCATCACGGAAAAGGAAATGAGGAGTCGCCTACTAAAAATCAAATCAGGCTCCCCTCATGATCCCTGCCCCACAGCAATAACTAAACTGGCACCAGATGCAATTGCCAGGGGTCTCACTCCCCTCCTCAATCAGATGCTGGAGAAAGGGGAATATCCCTCAAGGTGGAAGCAAGCCTCCATCCTACCCCTGCTAAAAAAAACCAATTTAGACATCACTGAGATGAACAATTATCGCCCGATTGCTAGACTTCCCCTCCCGGCCAAAATAATAGAAGGTTACCTGATCGCACAACTTAGCACCTTCTTAAAATCAGCAGATGTACTTGATTCCTCCCAACACGGATTTCTAGAGGAGCACAGCACGGAATCCGCCCTGATTAAATCTATGGAAGACATCAGGCTGGTGATGGATGCAGGGGGCAGAGCAGCCCTGATTCTATTGGACCTCTCTGCGGCCTTCGACACGGTCCACCATAAACTATTGGTGGACCGCTTGAGGGCCTGTGGAATTCAGGGAAAGGCTCTAAAAATCCTACAAGCTTTCCTATCTGATAGATCCCAGACAGTGGCACTAGGCAGCTACGAATCACACCCCTTCGTACTTCCCTGTGGAGTTCCCCAGGGATCCTCATTAAGCCCAACCCTTTTTAATGTGTATGTGTCTACCCTCGCCCCGGTAATTCGATCGTTCGGCTTTCAACTCACGGCATACGCCGATGACACACAGATTGTGGTGTCCCTCCTTACCGGCAACACGGAAAACACCGCGGACAGATTCAGAAACTGCATGTCTGAAGTAGGCCGCTGGATGGCACAAAGCTGCCTTAAGCTAAACTCCTCGAAGACCGAGGTTCTGCTCTTTGGTGCCAGAGATAACTTCTGGTCCCCGAGATGGTGGCCAGACGAAATGGGACCTCTCCCAGAGCCGGTTGACAAAGTGAAAAATCTCGGGATACTGGTGGATTCCACCCTGACTTTCAAATCCCAGGTGAACGCCCTCTCTTCCTCCCTCCACTTCACACTCAAAACCATCAGAAAAATTCTACCATATCTGGAGAAGAAATACAGGAAAACAATTGTCACTGGTCTAGTGCTCTCACGCCTAGACTATTGCAACAGTCTGATGCTAAACGCCCAGCAGAGCGTACTCAATAAACTCCAACTCCTGCAAAATGCAGCCGCCCGCCTAATCACTGACACACCCAAATTTGCCTCGGTATCCCAAGATCTGGTTAAATTACATTGGCTACCTATCCGTAAAAGAATCACTTTCAAGGCGGTATGCATGGTCTTCAAAGCCCTCCACGATACAGGCCCTAGGCACTTGAAATCTCTTTTCTGCTGGCATAAACCAGCAAGAACTCTGAGGTCAGGACAACTGGCCCTGGTCACGGTCCCCAGAACTAAAAAAGCTCGCTGGGGTGGCAGGAGCTTTTCTCTTGGAGCGGCAGAGGCCTGGAATAAACTCCCACTTGCGCTCAGACAAACTCAGGATCTGATGGTCTTCAGAAGAGGACTCAAAACATGGCTCTTCACTCAGTAAGCACGCTCCTCCACACCAGCCTATCCTTCTAGCGCCAGGACACCTCCGGGTAACAGAGCGCTCTACAAATGTGTAAAATAAATAAATAAAATAATCACTTTCACACTTGTGTTTCAGGCGTACATTTCTCCAGTCAGTATCTATATACTCTTCATTTATAAGAAATACTGTTATTTGTGTAGAATCATACTGTGAGTCAGTGTCCATTTGGGAAAATTGAGAGAGAATGATTTGGTAGATTAATGTGTTTGCGAACAGTTAAGTACATGTACTCTTGCAGTGAGTCTGGCTTTAAGGCATGCATTGCTTGGAACTCCTATGCACTACGCAAGTAGTAGTGTAATCACCTTCACACTTGTATTTTAGGCCTACATTTCCCCAGTCAGTATCTATATACTACATATATAAGAATCATACTGTGAGTCAGTGCCCATATGGGAAAATTGAGTGAGAATAATTTTGTTGGTTGATGTGTTTGCAGACATATAAGTACAAGTACTCTTGCAGTGACACTACCTTCAGGATGACCCTTTACACCAACCAAATACCAATGCACAACCTTAAGCCCTAAAACACTACCCCAGCACAACCCCATACACTACCCAAATACCACTGCACTACCCTAAACCCTAAAACACTACACCAGCACAACCCGTACACTATCCAAATACTATTGCACCACCCTAAACCTTAAACCTACCCTAGCGTGACCCCTTACACTACCCAAACACCACTGTACTGCCCTAAAGGAGTACCCCAGTATGACCCTCTACACTACATAATCACCACTGCCCTACCCTTAACCCTAAAACACTACCCCAGCACGACCCCCTACACTACGGAAACACCATTGCACTATCCTAAACCTTTAAATCAAAGAGAAAATAGATCTGCCCCGTATTTGATCAGGTATAGGCTCAATTAGAGTCCAAAATCTTCAAAAGTCACCCATTTTAGCGCTCACCAATTAATCAAAAACATATATACTTTAGACAGAGGCACTTTTATAGAAAATATATCATTTTTATTTTTAGTTAGTTCATATAGTATTATAAATAACACAATTGTGCAAAATCATTTTCTTTGAAAAGTTTCATGATAATAGGGTAAAAACATAAATGTGTATACACAACCCATCAGACCTTCCAGCATTCAAACTTCAACAAAATTCATACATCACTATCAATCGTACTCATACAGGACCCATTCAAACATTCAACTCAGATGGAATTCGAGGTACATTGCTCTGAGGACCTCCTGAATATTCCTCTCAGCCATAGGCCGGGGATAAAGGTGATAAGTTCAGGGTAGATGGTTTCAAGGCCGACGCACGTTTCGGTGCCAGGCCCCAGGATGGGCCGCACCTTCGTCAGGGCAGGAAATAGGAAGGGAGGGGTTGTACTAAACAGTAAGATAGTTAGTTCTGATATCCAGGCACTCTGTGGAAGAAACACACATCTTTTAGTATAGTGTTTAGTCCCTATTTAAAACAACATTTTAAATTAAATGTATTCAGTGCTGATCACAAGGTATCTAGTCACCTTTATGCATACATTTTCTTCTTTACATGATTTTCAGTATGTCATTACATAGGGGGGCTAATACCATCATGCTTTAAAACTGTAGTAATATCATGTGTAGGGAACATTGGTGAGCTAAGAAAATGGGTGGCAAAACAGGATAGGATGTATTAGATACTATCCTAAACCTTAAATGTACCACAGCATGACACCCTACGCTATTCAAATACTACTGCACTACCCTAAAACATTATCACAGCACAACCCATATACTACACGAACACCACTGCAGTACCCTAAACTGTAAAACAGTGCCATAGCACAACCCCCTACACTACCCAAATACCATTGCACTACCCTAAACCTTAAGCTTCCCCCAGCATGACCCCTTACACAACCCAAACAGCACTGTACTGCCCTAAAAGAGTAATTCAGCACGATCCCATACACTACGTAAACACCAATAGACAACTCTAATCCCTAAATCAGCACAATCCCCTACACTACCCATTCACATACAGCACGGTCTGCACTTTAGTCTGTCATTTGTTTTTACTGGTTGCACGTCGAGGTCGTGCACCATACTAATTTGTCCCACTACTATGTTTATTATAAATTTGAACACCATTCTGGGGGATTCTAGTGACCAAGCTCCCTAGAGGAGCGAAACGGGTTTTAGATGGACACCGGTCCTTTGATTTTGATTTAATAAACTATACTTACTCTCAATCCATACTTATTCTTGACTTCATTCGCTACAAAAAACGGAGCTGGTTTGGAGGTCTACACCTGGTTTGGTTTTCGCCGAGGAGTGGCGAAACAGGAACATTGCATATATATATGTATATATATATATATATATATATATATATATATATATATATATATATATATATATATATATATATATATATATATATATATATATATATATATATATATATATATATATATATATATATATATATATTATATATATATATGTCATGAGTGATGTCACTGACCATGTCATGAGTGATGTAATATGTGACGTCATCAGCAGTGCATTGCAGGCGCGCAAGTTATAGTGAGTCCAACTAACTATAACGTGGAATTTCAATGGTTTTTTGTCAGTAAAATTTCCAGCTAACTATAACTGGTGTGAAACCTATGGTTTTTTCAGTGAATATACTAGGTTTTTTAAATGCTAATTCCTAACTATAACTGGTGTGAAACCTATGTTTTTTTCAGTGAATTTTATAGGTTTTTTAAATGCTAATTCCTAACTATAACTGGTGTGAAACCTATGGTTTTTTTCAGTGAATTTCATAGGTTTATTAAATGCTAATTTCTATCTTAATATAGGGTCTCAAACCTATAATTAGTAAAATATATATTTTAAAATAGAAGAGACAGGTCTAGAGGTAAAAAATCATAAAAGTGTACTAAGAAATAAAGCAAGAGTGAAGGATACAGAATGGAAAATAAATTAATCTAGAAGGACAAAAAGAAGAAAAAGAAAAACAAGGAGAGCAAATGACTAAGAGTAAGGCAGATACATTCAGTGACAGAGAGGAAGAGAAGAAGATAGAAATGAACTGAAGGTAAGTAAGATAGTAAAAGAATGTGAGTTAAGAAAACTAAATCAGGAAAGAGGAGTAAATAAAAGGAGAATGAGTGAGAGGGAAAGGAGTCTGATTCAGGATGCATTTACAAGAATGAGGAATATAAGATGACTGAGAGTGAGTGAAGGGGAGTCACAGAGTGAAGGGATTAAGGGAAGTGAGGATAATATAAAAGGATTGAGGGAAAATGAGGGAGGAAGTTAGTAGACAGAGGGACTGAGGAAAGGACTGAGTGAAGTGGAGTACAATGAGTGAGGAAAGGAAAATGAGTTAGGGAGCAAAAGAAGGAAAGTGTGAGAGAAAGGCAGTGTGAGTGTGTAAAGAGAGTTGAAAGAGGGTGGGAAAAGGAAAATGAGTGTGAGACAATGGGAATACAATATAAATTACACAATACAAACTATAGAATAAATTGTACAACATGTTAGATAGTTTACTTTTGCTGTTCTCAGAACATATTGAATTTCACTTAAATTAGTGAGCTCAAACTATTCATCATATGACAGCGGGGAAAAAAACACAATCTAAAAGATTGTGTTAAAAAAAACATTTAAACTTAAACATCACATATGTACACTAATCTTTGATTCACTTACTTTTCTTTAAAGCCATTTAGTAAACCATGAAGATCCTTTTCGTTGAGGCCAAATAGTGTCAGATGTATCAGTATGTTTTCAAATTACTCAAATCAAACTCTGAATTTACCGTTTTCCCGAGGTTCTGAAAGAAAAGCTCATAGAACATTTTCACAATGTTTAAATATTTATATTTCCATCTCTGGCTCACTCATGTTCAACATTTACTATAATATGGATCTCACTTACTATGAGATCCACTTACAGTACCTATGTGAGAACTAGAATTTTTATATTATCTTGATCACTTTTACTCACAATATAATTTTAAACAGCAGTCTAACTTTTATTAACTGGTCCCATCTTCACAGGCCAAATACCTTTACTTAAATTTCAGTTCTAAAAACACTAGGTAAGAATTTTTTAAGTCAAAAGGCAAACGTTGTTTGAAAGTCAAATGAGTATCATTGCAGTAGGTCCAACCTTTTCGACATTTTAAATAAGCTGTATAATGCCCTGATGTTGTCGAAGGAGAGTCATGATAAATAATAGCTAGAGTTGCAAAGGTTCTTCTTGAAATTGATAACTGAGAAGCCACAAAATTTTTAATAGAAGTTGTCAATTTAGTTCCATCAGGTCTACATCGTTGGAACATTAAAATGACATACTGACCATAAGTTTGTATAAATAATGTGGACAGCATTGTACACTTACATTGGGGACACACCATATTATGATTAGCTGCTTTAACTAGATTATTAAAAGACACTGATTTGCAGTCTGGTAAGGTCAAATATATAAATCTTTCAGTGTCTATTCTAGTACTACTTGATAAAGTACAATTGTCGCAGTCATGCTGCCATTGATAAGAAAGGCTAAAACGATTTTCTACATCTACACCTTCATCTTCCAATACACCAAACATATACATTAAAAATTCCTGACAATCCTGCTGAATATTCTGTGCAAATTTTTCTTGACCCGAACATATATCTAAAAGATTTCGAATTTCTGAAACACTTTCTATTTTTGCTCTATCACTGCTACATTTCTCAAACACAGAATTCAATAAATGGCAGAATCTTTGATCCCGATTTTCAACAATCTGTTCTTGTAAACTTTGAAGAAAAAAATGACATTAACCACTACATTAGCATAGCAGTTGACACCAGAACTGTTTTCATAGAATCCTTTTTCTTTCTGCTTACAATTACAGTTTCATCTACTTTTTGTCTTTTTGCTACTACCTCACTGCAATTATTCTCATTTCTTCTTTTTCGGCTTACCATACGTTTTTCAAACAGAGGATATTGAGGCTAATGTGGAGCATACTCTCTTTTTAACCTATTGTATTCTTTAACACAATCTAGATCTGCACAAATCTTTGTATCATCACACTTAATCAAGTACAATCCTGATAAAGTTCTGACTCGTGATAATGCCACATATGCCATACCCTCTTTAAATACAGAACTTCCAATGTTCACCAAAGCAGTATCTACACTTAAAGCTTGAGATTTATGAATTGTCACCGCATATGCCAAAAAAACAGGAAACAGTTTTCGGCGAACATATAAGTCTTTTACAAGCAAAAATCTAGCAGAACAATGACTGATTTCTTGTACTTGCTCAATGCCATCAAATTTAATTTTTAAAAATTCAATTCCATCTCTATTTCTGTAATTCACAAAATCAACAACATGACCGATTGCTCCATTTACCAGACCTCTTTCAACATTTAAATTCCTTCTCAAAATGATACGACAATTTAGACAAATATTCAGAGTCTTTTCAAAACTAGCAGTTTTAGATATACTCTTCTCTAATGAATCCAATTTTGATTTCAAATTTTCTGACAAAATAATTGTTGCTCCCATATGCTCTATTTTATCTATAGCTTCCAGTTTCACAATCTCCTCATTTTCTAACTTTGACATTTTGTTGTTGAAGATGGAACATTCTTGCAGAGTTGGCATCAAACATATCCCAGATTTGTTCCCAGTAATTTTCTTAAAAATATTCTCTGGAAGAATGTTTTCATTTGGATACAAATTTGAAATTAATCGTGCATGTAAAGCTTCTTTGCCATGCTCACTTACTTTTCCGATTCTTACATCTTGTAGAATTTTTTTATAATCTTCATCCTTTGCCTGTCGCATATTTTGAAGCAGTTCTGCATATTTGAAATTTAACCATATATTAATGTTTCCAATGCTTCCTAGGGACTTCCTTTTTTTTTTTTAATTTTTTTTAATTAATTTTCACAAAATCAGAGTCTTAACAAATTACACAAGAAAGATAATTCGTGCCCCCCCCCCACCCGCCTCCCACCTTCCATCTTCATTACAAAACAGTGGCACCGATACTTATAAACAAAGATGAAAAAATAGCAAATGGGGTAAAGCTGGTAAAAAAAATGTGACAAAAAAATATGTCTATAAAAGAAAGAAAAACAAGAAAATGAAGTAAAGAAGGAAAACAAAAAGGTAAAAGGAAACAGAACTTTGTAGATTTCTAGTGGCCCTTTATATCTCTACTTCCGCCTGCCCTTGTTGATCAATCCATTTGGAGAATGCCCCCCAAACTTCAATGCCCATCTTCCTTTTTCTTCTTCCCTTCTTAGCATATACAGATTTTTCAAGATGATATGTGGCAACTAACCTAGCCAGCCATTGTGCATAGGAGGGGGACTCTGAGTCTAACCATCCAGAAGAAATGCATATCCTCCATACTGCCATTGCTACAAAAATTAGCCCTCCTTCTTTTACTCTCAAAGAGTCAGATTGTGTTCCCAAAAGAATAGTAGTAGGGTTCAGAAGGATTGATTGATTTGTTATTTTACTCAGTAAGTTCTGTATTCTGAGTAGAGTGGAATTAATAATTGGGCATGTTGCGAATATATGTATAGAGTCTGCCCCTATCTCAGAGCAGTGTGGGCATAATGTGCTTCTCCCAGATCCCCATTTAATAATTTTGCTAGGTGTCATATACAAAAAAATATAGTTTTAAGATGTTGTGCTTGCAGTTTGGCCGAAATAAGGATTTGCTGTGATAAACACAGGGAGTTGAAAAATATACTTTGAGGGGAATCAAGTTTAGTGTGCCATTTGGAAGCAATAATTTCTAGATCGTCAGGGGTTTCCTTGTTTATTAATTGATATATACTTCCAATGCGAGTAGAGGCTATATTCCGGAGAGTGTTCATAAGCTCAACCTCGGCAAATCCGTTGGCTCCTCCCACTTTTCTGGCAAGGTAATCGTAAATAGCCATATATTTAATAGGTCTTGACTTTTTAATTTGAATCTAGTCTGCAAAGTTGAGAAGGTCTCAATTCCCCTAGCTGTTATAAGGTCCCCTAGCTTTGTAACCCCTGCTCTATGCCATTCAGATAGATAAGATGAGCTAAATATAGCAGGTAGATTGTTGTTATTAATTATGGGGGTGTAATAATTATATCTACCCATTCCAAACGTTTTCCGTACATGGCGAAAAACTTTATAAGAATTCATTAGCGTCTTGAATTTAACGCAGTTGTAATATCCATAGGCTGTTTCTCGAACTAAACAGCCCCATTGTTGTTCCCCTAGCAAGGACCAGAAGGGTGAGGGCAAAGACGGATAGACTCCACAGGTGGATTCTCTTAACAAAACTGAGCTGTATTGAAGGACTGCCGCCCAGTAGTATAGGATAATGTTGGGAAAAGCCCATCCCCCCCTGTCTTTCGGTAACGTGAGATATTTTAATGCACGTCTAGGTTGAGCGTATGACCAAATGAACTGTGTAAAGATTTGTTGGAATTTAAGTAGATCTTTTTTACTAAACTCAAGAGGAATACAGCGAAAGAAATAAAGTAATTTAGGAAAGTAGGTCATTTTAATAACATTACACCTGCCAACCAGCGTTAGATGTAGATTATCTATTTGTTTTAGTGCCTTCTTAGTCTGAACAGCAAGGGGAGCCAGATTAGCTGCAACTATTTCCTCCAGTTTAGGTGTTACTAGTACGCCCAGGTATTTGGCCTTTAATACCACTCTAGTATCAGCCCAGGTGATTTTATCATTTACTAATATCTGTGTTTTGCCTTTATTTAAGGCATACCCAGATAATATTCCAAATTTGTGGGCCTCCCTTTCTAGTGCCTGTATAGAATTGACAGGGTCTGGAGTAGTGATGGCGAGATCGTCAGCATAGGCCAAAATTTTACAGTTGTTTTGAAAATATGTTACTGGAGAAATTTTATAATTCTTATCTATTTGTTTGAAGAGAGGGTCTAGGTAGAGCGCGAACAGTAGTGGGGAGCAGGGGCAGCCCTGTCTGGTACCTCGTGAGATTTTAAAGGGCTGCGTCAAATGTCCGTTTATGGCGACGCTAGCGGTTGGATTGTAATAGAGTGCCTGTGCCGCCTGCATGAACCTACCCCCAAATCCCATACTATCCATTACTCTCCAAAGAAATTGCCACGAGACCCGGTCGAAGGCCTTTTCGGCGTCGAGTAGTATAAATGACATCGGGTCTCCAGCGACTTGAGCAGCGTCAAACAGAGTAATAACTCTCCGGACATGTTCAGTGGTCCCTTTCTTTGGTATAAAGCCATGTTGCCATTTTGAAACAAGGGGTTCCACTACTCGAGATATTCTAGAGGCTAATACCTTGGAGAAAATTTTTGAGTCGCAGTTGATAAGAGTTATTGGTCTGTAGGAGCTCATATCTAGTGGAGATTTGTCTTTTTTTGGAAAGATAGATATTCTGGCACTAGACCAAGAGTTTGGAGGTAGAGTGCCATTGAAGATGGAGATAATTACTTCTAAGAATATAACCTTGATTTGGCTGGCAAAGATTTTAAAAAATTCGACTGGAATGCCGTCAGGGCCAGAAGCTTTTCCGTCAGGAAGACTTTTGATGGCATCTAGGATTTCTTCCCATTAGGGGTGAGGTCTAGTAGTTCACTTTCTTCTTGGCAAAGCTTATTTAATTCGATCTCGCTAAGATATTCAAGGATCTTTCTGTCTAGAACATCGGTCGGGCAGCAATTTTCTTCTTTATATAACTTAGCGTAAAACTCCTGGAACTCATGCCGTATGCCACTAGGATCAGAGACCTCAATGCCTGAAGATGATCTAATTTTGTGTATTTCATTAGAGGTAATTTGTTGTCTCGTCTTGACAGCTAAGTGATGTCCAATACTGTCACTGCACTCATATGTCTTCTCTCTTACTGCTGCCCACTTAGCTGCTATTTTACCCATAAATACCGCCCCTATTTCCGCTTTAGCCAGGATCGCCTCTTGCTGGACTGATTGGCAATCTAGTCCTGCATGGATTGTTTGAGTTAGCTTCATTTCTATTTTTCTTAATTTTTCTTGAAGATCTTTAACCTGGGCTTTTTCTACTCTGTTTTTATGAACTGAGAACCTAAGGGTCTCACCTCTAATCCCTGCCTTTAAAGTGTCCCATACTATCATCTGCAAGGTGGAGCCAATATTACTCTCCAGGAACACTGGTATCCATCCTCGCATATGATTGATGTAACTTGGATCATATAGTAACGCTTTCTCGAAGCTCCATCTAGAAACCTCTCTAGATTGCCCAAACTCTCTTATAGTAAGAATGATGGGATTATGATCGGACATAAATCGGTGTGCTATATCTATAGTAAAACTGGTAGCTAATGATGCGGAAACAAAAAAATAATCCAGCCTAACCAATACTTGGTGCGGAGCCGAATAAAAGGTGTATCCAGGTAGTGAGGGATTTTTGCTCGCCCAACTATCTATCAGTCCATGAGTTTGTAAAAGGTTGGTTAGGGCTTGGAAGACTTGGGGTTTCCTTCCTTTGTATTTCCAGGTTGTGTTGACATCCCAATTACCTGGTAGGTGTATGTCAAAATCCCCACATAACACTATCGGGGTGGGCCAGTGTGCTAGTTCATTTGAAACCTGATTTATAACCCCGGGATCATCAGCATTGCTCCCATATAGTGAACAGAGAGTAAAAGAGATATTATTAGGGAGTTGAATCTGGGTGATAGCCCACCTTCCTGATGGATCTGATTTAGTTTGCGGGTTGCTAATAGCAAATTTTCTATCAGTTAAGATTCCAACCCCCTTTGTTTTAGCTCCTTGTGTGGTGGCGCCCACTAGTTTGAACCCTAGCGTATTTAACAGATGTTTTTGGGATTGTTCAACGTGGGTTTCCTGTAAACATATTATATTTCCCCCAAGTGTTCGTAACCCCATAGCCACCTTTTGTCTCTTTGAGCTATCATTCAGGCCGCAGACATTAACTGAGACAATTCGTAGTGGATCTAACCTAGCCATTTAAAGAGTGTTGGAATGGTCCTCTGTATTTCATTGAAAATTTGGTATGTGTATGTGTGTGCACGATAAGTATCTCTGTGTGCCTGCAACAACCCTGCTCTCCCCTCCCACCCCACCCCCCAAGGCCCCCCCTCCACCCACCCACCCACCCTCCCCCTTATGTGAGCAATCAGGCAGAGCCTGAGTGATGGAGGTCAGTCATGAGCCATGGCCACCAGCCACGCCATTCATCTGTGAAAAAGTGTCCAATGCTAGACAAAATACTCCGGTGATCCATCGTTTAAAGTTACAGTCACTATATAGTGGGAGATATAGTGGGAGATTACAACAGACTAACATCAGGAATCAAATTAGGTCATTTGTTAATTTGCCCCTTTTTGTCCTTTCTTTCGTTTAATCTCTTCCAGATACTCTTTGGCTTTGATCTCTGAAGTGAAAACCTTGGTAGTACCGTACAGGATAACTTTCAGTTTTGCCGGGTTCATAAGGTATACCTCTGCCCCTAATTGTTGTAAGGGAGAGATCAGCTGTCGCAGGTGCCATCTACGCTCAACAGTCTGATGGCAAAAATCAGGTTTAGAAAAAAAGGTAATCCCATGAGCTCCTTTTTATGAATTAGGTCGAGCCTTCTCATATACCAATTGTCTCAGAAGAAAGTTGCCAAAGTATACAAGGAATACCCGGGGCTGATTTTCGGTCACATTACCACTCTTATATTGCTTCTTCAAAAAAAAAGGGAACCTATGTGCTCGTTGCACTTCATGATCCCAGTCCCATTCTGAGTGTTCTGGAAACGAATCTTTCAGAAGTTTGACAATGAATTGTCTGGGGTCTTCCCCCTCCTTTCCTTCAGGAATCTCCAGCAGGCGCAGGTTGTTCCGGCGTTGTCTATTTTCATTTTCTTCCATCTTCACCATTAGATCTGTAAGACAAGCAGAGTTGGAATCAGTGGCTTGTTTGGTTGCCACTGCTTCTGTCTCCAAGTGTTCAGTTCTAGCCTCAACCATGCCCACTCTCTCGCTGATGTCTATGCAGGTCTTGTTCAGCCGTCTGAGACCACCCTGTAATTTCTTCGCTGCTTTTTTGGCTGCTCGGTTTTCACCTCTCACCTCTTCCTGGAAATCTTTGATCGAGGTAAGTACCGTTGGAAGTGGGGTTAAGAGGGGATCCGGCTGGTTAAAGGGACCAAGTGTATGATCAAGTTCTTCAGTTGTAGGTTGCTGTGATTGAGTGGTTTGCTGAATGTCAATCAGATTGGGAAGGACTTCTAGGTTTGAGGAGGCATTGTTAGAGTCCAGAGTGACAGCGAGTGTTTGATCAATGTCACCATGATCGCTATTCTGCTTAGCGGAGTCATCAGTTCTGATGGGGCACTGCGTGTTCTTTATATTGCTTTTAGTCATAGTGGCCTGGTTTTTAGCCGCTAGAAATATTTTAGCTGGGGGAGGAGAAGGATGCGCCAAACTGGCATCTTTATTGCCTCTGAAATCTTTGCTGGTAGTCCCAGCCCCAGCCCCAGCCCCTGCCCCTGCCAGGCCAGCGTTCTTTTTCATTCCAATAACCCCACTGACCTGTTTGGACTTAATCTTGCCAGTGTCTTCTCCCGCTGCAGACTCCTTCACTGTAGTAGGTGTCTTCGCCTTTAAGCTTTTTTTACTTCCACGAGAGTTCATCTTTATGGCTTTCTTGTTAAAGTCTGCTCTCTCCGATGCTCTGAACGGCTCCCAAAATCCAAACAGAGCGGTTAATACTATGTAGCCCAGCACCAGTAAAGACACTTCCCACCGTCCAAATCGGCGTTTGTTGGCTCGTTGCACCGAGCGCACAGCAGACGTCTGTGTCTCAAACCAGCGGCAGCTGTGTGTGAGGGCTATGCCTGCTGAAGGGATTTTGCATGCAGCGGAGAACACCAGCAAACCCGTCCGGCAATTTGCTTTGCTGCAGCGCTTCCCCGCCGCTCCAACAATCTCCTCGTATAGCCCTGTGTCTCCGGGTGAGTCCCGAAGCGATCTCCGCCTTCTGTAAGCTCGATGTGTCCGTGTCTGGGAACCCAGCATCACGGATCGGCAGGTCAGGTAGCCGATCACCTGAGCGTTCTGTTACCGGCGTGGCGTGGTGGCCGCGCACACTGGCTTACGCTGCCTCCATCTTGCTCCGTGCGATGCCGGGCTTCCTAGGGACTTCCTGGTATCTTCATGCGTGAGCATTTTAAATACTGGTTGACCTTTCACTGGAGTCAACTGCAGTAGATCTCCAAAAACATTAATGTGTTTCCCTCCAAATAATACATCATAATCTGTTCTAAGATTTTCTTGCATCCTCAAATGCACAAAAGCAAGCATTAGATTTGAGACCATGGTTTCTTCATCAATGATAAGAAGTTTCATTTTCTTCAGGACTCTGGAAACTTCAGAACACGCATCTCCTGATAGCTTGTGGTATTGCAATTTATTATCTTGCTCAACTGGTAGCATCAGTAAACGATGTAGAGTAATCCCTTTAATGTTATGTGCTGCCAGCCCAGTTGGAGCGGTTACAACACAAGACAACGGAGATTCAGTCCTTTTCTGCAGATAAGTTGCAATTGCTTTAATCAGAAAACTTTTTCCAGTCCCCGCTTCTCCACTCACGTACAGTCGGACAGGCTTAAATGATGTACATGAGCACTCTTTTTTCTCATGACTAAATCCATGTTCAATCTGTTCTGTGACTTTGTCATATATCTGTTTCTGCTCAACGTTTAGTTGTTTCACCAAATCTTCTAAGATAACTATATCCTCTTGAGCTTGTTCCATAGCTCTTTCCACCTCATCCATGGCAGTGGCAGCTTCATTTTGGATAATTGGTCCTCCTAGTGGATCCTGACTCAATGAAGTAGAACTCTGACTGTCTTGAGAACTGTCTCTAGCAATCTCTGCAGCAATTGTGGCTTCTTGCTCTATTTCTTCGTTCAACATTTGCAGATAATTTGGAAAAACAGGACATTCTATGGCATCCTTGGTTGCATTAAAAGAATCTTCGTAACAGAGAAAATCTCCAAGTAGTTCCTCTTCTGTACGCCATGGCTTAAAGAGTTGCAAAAGAGCTAAATAGTAAAATTCCCTTTTGTCTGGAGATTTGCAACTCAATTTTCGATGATTAATCAAATGGCCTTTTCTCTGCTTCACTAGACATCCTTCATACCCAATGGCAGCATATTTTCCATTATTGATATCTTCTGTGATGTTCCTCTTATAACTATAGTTTTGCAGAACTTCATACAAACAAGTGTTCTCAAGATAACTACTTCTATTTGGATAGTATGTATCCAACATGTTTGTCTTCAAAATATCTGTACTGTTTGGTTCTTTTTCCGCCAAATACTCAATTTCTTGTACAGATTTCAAAACTCGGTTTTGTGTTGCAGCAAGACCTAGACTCACCCAAATGATTGTTCTAGATTTGGCATAGAGACTTGCTGATGAGAACCGATGAGAACATTCATGTGCTCCAATTTCTCGATGCGACAACATCTTCAGACTAAAACTGTATAATTTTTTACTTATACTCTTTTCATGTGAACTGTCCTCCCACATTTCCTTCAGTTCTATCTTTTCTTTTTTGTGATATAAGACGTCACATATCGAGCCACAGCAATAGAGTTGTCAGCAACGAACTAAATATCCATGTTAGCATTCCACATGGACAAAATCACTGGGTTGTAGTCGTTAATGTACTTGAACTCTTCGTTTCTTTTTAATTTGTATATATTTTTGGGTGATTTCCTCATCACAGTATGTCGCAGAGAAGACATCAAATTATTTACTCTTCCTTTAGAAGTCACTGGTCGTGGAAACGCAAAACGACATTTTGTGTAGAACTTGTCCTTGTTTCTGAAATTCCGTCGACAGTACTTTCCACAACGATGGGATTGAAAGCATAAAACTTGTTGCCTTAAACTGTTTTCTTCAGTAGTTTTCAGAACAGCACATGTTGAATACTCTTCAATGAAACTTATCACTGTGTTATCCGAATCAGTTCCAAATTTGGGTGCATCTTTAATCCATAACAACATATGTATATGAGGAGCACCTCTTTCTTGATACTCCTTCCTCCAAAAGAAATCCAAAACCTCTCCAAGGGAAGGATTTTTTTATGGTAATGAAAGACATCATAGCTTCAAATCTATGATTGAAATATCTGCATACATTTACTGGATCCAAAGAACACAGTTCTCCAGGTATTTTGAGTTCTATATTTTGTATATTTCCATTTGCCTCTCGTAGAAATTGAAGTAAGTCGTCCCATGCATACTCAGCACAGCTAAGAGTGAGGAACCATTTAGGAGTTCCTAAGTTTCTTAGCATACATTTCAATTCCCCATGACGACGGAACTGTTAGACCTGACATCATTGGCTTGAGTCTCTCCTCCATTTTTTCTGTTTGCCTCCACTGTTTTACGATGTTTTGCTGGTATATGCTTTGGGCGCCGTGCCACTGCTGATCAGTGCCGTAGCGCAAGTGCTCCCTATGTTAAATTAATGTATCTATTGTATCCATGTTTGGCTTATTTGGTTTACTGTCAGTCCCTAGTCTAGTGCACCAGGAGTGCCCGAGCTTGTAAATACAAATGCCGCTCGTGGGCTTGCAGCACGTGTTGTGCCACCCACAGGAGCGGCCTCGTAAAAGAATGTCTACGGGTCGGTCATTGCGAGACTTACGTGCAGCCTAGTGCTGTCACGCAGGCTGCGCAAGTATACCTACTTGCCAGCCCCTCAAACCTTCCCTTGACTTCATGTTAGTCACCCCTATGGTAGGCCCACGGGCAGGGTGCATTGTAAGTGTAAGGTAGGACACGCCTGACCAAGTTGGCATGTCCTGATAGTGAACAACCGCCATCTTCGTTCTTCACTATTGCGAGGTAGCCTGCTCTCCATTAGTTAGAATGGGCCGCCGGGATTATTAATGCTATGATCCTAGCTGGGTCGGGGAGCATTCTGCAATTGTCGAGTTTGGTATCCCTGAACTCGGGGTTTAATTACGCATCCGTTGGTGTGGATGGTTTTTGGACTCTGGGTTCGAAAATAGCACTTTTAGAAAGTGTCTATTTTCTTGTCTAACCATTTCTGGTTTCTGCTGGTCTTGCGTGTGTGTGACAGGAGCTGGGTGGCTCCAAGAGGTCTGGATGAGTCAGTGTGGGATGAGTGGGACATTTGCGTTGAGAGTAGGGGGAGAGTAGTTGTTGATAGCCTGCCCTGCCTGGTACAATGCTGGCTCCACCTCCTGCCAAGCGGCTGATGGCTCTGTGCCTGCCATGGACGATCCTAGCCCCACCTCCTGCCAGGAGGCCGATAGCTCTGCTCCTGCCAGTGTCAATGCTGGCTCCACCTCCTGCTGGGCGTCTGAGGACCCAGCCCTGCTCAGTGAATAGGCCAGGTGCTTCTGCCTGGCTCCACCCACAACAGACCCAGGATGTTGGGAAATTCCCCGGCCTGGACAAAGGGATCAAAGCCGAGAAGGGGTATAAGAGAAGGACCCCTGAACCAAGAATTTAGATCACTTCTGACAAGGAACCCTGTAACCAAGGACAAGAGGCCTGCTGATCTGAGGACTTGCCTACCCCTTCTGCCAGTGTGCTGTTTGCTGGGGGGAATCCTGCAGTGCTTCTTTATTTTTGCCAAGGAACCAGGAGAGAGGAACTGTGTGTGTACTCTCACGCTTGCTAAGAAAATCTCCAAGAACTGGAAGAGTGCCAGTCTCCTGCTGAAGTCACAGGGCTAAAGGACTTCATCTGCTTAAAGTGCTATTTGCTGGAACCTGTGAATCCGGCACCTCTGAAAGAGCCAGCAATCTCGACGCCGACGGACGTCGCCGAATCCAGCTCGACGTAGTGGGTAACGGCCCCAGTGTCCCGCTTCCTCGACTAACCGGCCGCCGGGCCCGACCGACGCCAGCAGCAACGCCAGTGAGTGGGAGTACGGCTCCAGCTCCAAGGGACCTTGTGTCTGCACTGCTGCTGATCGCATCGCCCTCGTGCCCTCTCGACGCCGTGAGCGCTGCTCACTCTGTGCAACCGCATCATCAACGACGACGCCTGCTGAGGCCTGATCGACACCGAAGACGCGACGCCGGATTGCTCGACGCCGCTGATCATCGTGTGCTTCATTATCCAAAGGTACTGTGTTGTTGGGGGTCCGTGTGACTCCGGGCTCGACGTAGCGCTCCTCGCGGTCGACGCCGAACCTTTGGATTAACTTTGCCTCGACGTCGTGTAGCCCCCGTGTGGGTTACCCTGATGCTACGAACTGTATTGCCAAGAAGAAGATTTGCTTTGATACTGAAGACTTTTGTGCTAAAAGAAGAAACTACCGTTGAACTATGCTTTCTCCCTTCCCCGAGTATTTATTAAGATTGTGTACATTTTTGTCGTTATTTGGTCTTGTGCTAAGCCTTATATAAAAATACTTATTTTTATAATACTACTGTGTCATGTCCATTTGTAGTGTATTCACGTTATTACTGTATGTGGTCATAAATGCTTAAAACACAGCCTCTGAGATAAGCCTGTCTGCTCTGCCAAGCTACCAAGGGGGTGAGCAGGGGTTATCGAAGGTTGTGATCCCCTTGCCCTGACTAGAAAAGGTGTGTCCCTATTTGTCAGAAGTGTATACCTCTGCCAAATAGAGACAGCCGGTTCTAACAGGAACCAATACTCGTTTGTACCACGTTGACATGCCATGAGATTGATTAGCTGAGATTCCAAAATACTGTCTTGCAGATTGACTTTTTCCATAAAGTCCCTCACCGAAACATTTTGCAGATGAGCTCCACTTTTCAGTATATGGTTAACTGCATAAGAAAGCCCAGACAAGTCACTTTCATACAGTAGATGAAACAAATACGGAATGCATTGACGAAACCTTGGATCTTCAGCATATAATCCTAAAGTCCGGTATTCAGATGCAGGAATTTGAACTGGTCAATCGTCATATCGTCCACCTTGACCTGTTGGAAATAACTGTGGAAAACAACGAGCTTCCAAACTTTCTTCCCATACACTAATGGGACTTCCTTTTGCTGCTTTCATTTGAAACAAGTCAATTGCATTCCCCATTACTTCTTTGGAATACAAAGGATGAACAGTGTAATGTTCATATATTTCTTCACTTCTAGACACATCAACTTTTTCAATTTGGCCGGCTGAACAATCACTGTCTCCTTCTGCAGCTGTTTCCTCTGCTCCAACACATACATGTTTGTAGCACTCATTGTTTTTGACCAAATACAACGTTGCCTTTTTGACTTTCCTAACATCCACTAAATCTTGCCAGATTTTCTTACTCTTTCTCGGAACCCCATTAAATAGAATAACCAGAGGATCCTCTTCTATTCTTTCTACACCAATTATATCCATATTTTTCTTGAAATCTAGAGGCAAATAAACAACACTTCCCTTTAATCCTCTCTGTAAATCTGAAGGAGGCAATTTCCCTATCTTAGGCTCCATGCGAACAATAGCCTGAAAAGGATGGACACATTGAATCAAAATAGATTCATAGGAATTTAAATCCATCAATTCAGAAGGAATGTCTACCAACTCAAGATTATTATGGACAGCTCTAGCAGGCATTCTGTTTTCATTTAATTTTTTAAGACAATCATTACAAATACGCTGATTAGAACTCAAATCAAAAGAATTCTCCACAAACAAATAAGTTGCAAAATCCTTCCATTCACTATTATTTTCCATTTCACTTTTTGCATAGAAATCAACTAACCTAGTCTGAATCTTATAATGAGTCTGTCGACAACACACACAAGTAAAATTAGGCCTTTCACTTGATTTCACCTTAAACTTGGTAATTTCCTGGTCAAACTTTTCTGTACTTGAAATCTATACATTGTCTTCCCGTTTACTTCTATTACTGTGTCAATTTCTACACTGTCCTCTTTTTCACTATAAAAACAAAACTCAATTTCTTCACAAATGTTCTTCACATCTAATTCAGATCCATGCAAAAGAGCATTATTTAACTGTTTAAGCTTAAGTGCAGGACTTTTTGCATAATACAACCTTCTCACTAATTTTCTCATTTTATTATGATGCACTGCTAACATTCTAAAATGATGAAAACCACTCTGACATACTTTTCTAGAAAGACAAGCCAGTGAATGTCCATGCAAACCTGTGTTTTCTCTCACTCTGCAAGGATCTAAGTCTTGCAACAACTTCCTTTTCTGTTTTAGACTTTTATTACTATAAGAACGTAAGAAATTACGAAGTAAATCGATTGAATCCTGTCGCACACTACAAATACTACTACACTTCCAAGTGTAAACTGGACCCTTAGTACGTCTCCCTAAAACTTCATCAGCTAACACCTCTTCTGCATCTCTAGACACAAGTTTCTCTTTTTCCATCGGACAACCGTCTTTCAACTCATATGCTCGACCACTGGTGTCAACTGCATGCACCAAAACATTCTCCTGGAAATAACTCTCCTCATTAAAAAATGTCTCACTACTTGAAATATGCATCCATTCTCCAGAAAAAAACTTCACAAAAATGAGTCCGATTAATTATTCTTTTCCATCTACTGTTCGATTTGAAAACATCAATTGCCTTGTTAAGTGTCCTAATTTTATTGATTACTAAAATAAATAATTTTTTCTTAACTTCAAAAGCCTGATCAACAATTTTCTCTACACTTTTCTTTGTCTTGTAAAAAGCAGCTCTCTGTTTACTTTTTACATTTTTTAACAAATTTAAAACTACCCTATTGCGAAACATTCGTCTACGAATGTCCCTAAATTGGTTTTGCCTTCTATTCCTATACATACTGTTCTCTCCTGCTCCAGTAGTAACATTTTTGGGGGGCCTCTCCTTCCTTTTCAAATTTGCTCTCTCCTTCTGTATATTTACATTCCAATTAACATTTTTTTTTGATCTACATATGTTCCGAAAAAAAGACTTAGTTGTCTTACCAGGACCTTTTTTAGTGTTTTTTGAAGTATTTGTTGTAGAAGAGTGCTTTAATTCCGTTGCTGTTTTTGTTTTTTCCCGCTTGGCATCTTTCCTTCTCCTCTGCCTTGAGGGCATATTTGCTTATTATTGAATTCTTGATTTCAATCTGTGGTAAAGAAAACAATAACACATTATAGACCACTATTACCAAACAACAAAGCAATGACAATAAGCAAACAATGTAAACACTAGTTTACAACATATCTAAGTATATACTACTGCAACTATGTAACTAGGAGTAAGACAGAGAAAAAGAGGTAGAGGGAGTCACACAAAAAGACAGAGAGAGTCAGACAAAGAAACAGGTAGAGGGAGTAAAACATACAGAAGGAATAAGACAGAGAGAGTATATAATATGTTGTAAGGCAGAGAAAGGATGTAGTAGGGACAGGGAGTAAGTCAAAGGAAGGGAGAAAGGGAGTAAGTCAGAAAAAGGGTGTAACAGGGTGTAAGACTGAGAGACGGTGTAAGAAGATATAAGACAGAGAGAGGGTGTTAGAAGGGGAAAGGATGTAAAAGAGACTAAAACAGAGAGAGGCAAAAAAAGGGAGAGAGAGACAGTAAGTCAGAAAGAGGGTGTTAGAAGGGGACAGGTGGAAATATAGAATAAGGCAGGAAGAGAATATGAGAGACACTAATACATTCTTGATAAGGGTTGGTAAAGAAATGTTGGTGTATAACGGAATTGTATTTTGTAAATGAGTGAGGTTTCAATAGTGCAATAAAATGCTTGTACACATGACCTGTGCTCTGTTTTTTAAATGTTATTTAAAAAAAGATTTTGGGCACATGAATTGATTTTACATTATGGACAAGGATTAGAGAGTATCTGCATGATTTTAGAAATATATTAGCTCATTTCACAATCATGTCACCTGTGTTTACTCAGATTAGTAAGCAGATTGTGCAGATGAGTTGAAGCCTGTCCAGAGGTGCAGAGGAGGTAAGGCCTATATCCAATAGTGCAATAGACAGGACTCACCTCCTCTAATCCCTAGACAAACCTCACCTCCTCCGTGCTCCCTGGACAAGCCTCAATGTATTGGAAATAATAGACAGTAACAAGATGCATATGAGGTGAGACCTGACCAGAGGTGCAGATGAGGTGAGGCCTGTCCTGGGGAGCAGAGGTGGTTAGGCCTGTGCCTAAGAGTGCAGTGGACTGGACTTCATCAAGCCTCTCCCCCACTGCACTCTTAGACACAGGCCTCGCCTCCTTTGCACCCCTGGATAGGCCTCTCTTCCACTACACTCTTGAACACAGGCCTCACCTCCTCTGCACCCCTGTACAAGCCTCACCTCATCTACACCCCTGGACAGGCCTCACCTCATCTACACCCCTGGACAGGCCTCACCTCATCTGCACAATCTACTTCCTAATCTGAGGTAAAACAGGTGACATCATTGTGAAAGATTCAAATATATTTATTTAATCTTTCAGACACTATTTATTCCTAATCAAAAATGTAAATGCCATTCATTTATCCCAAAATCGTTTTTTAAATAACATTTTAGAAACAGAGCGCAGCTCCTATGTACAAGCATTCAATTTCACTACTGAAACCTCACTATTTCATAAAATACAATTCCTTTATCTTGCAAATGTTGATACCAAGCATTATCAAAAAACATGACACAAAGCAACAAGAAACAAGCTCAATCTGCTTTCTAATCTAAGGTAACACAGGAGACATCATTGTCAAAGGTTCAAATATATTCATTTAATCTTTCAGACACTATTTATTCCTTCTCAAAAATGGAAAAGCCATTCATTTACCCCAAAATCGATTTTTAAATAACATTTTAGAAACAGAGCGCAGCTCCTATGTACAAGCATGCAATTTCACTACTGAAACCTCACTATTTCACAAAATACATTTCCTCTATCTTGCAAAAGATGATACCAGGCATTATCAAAAGAGATGACACAAACCAACAATAAAAAAGCTCAATCTGCTTCCTAATCTGAGGTAACACAGGTGACATCATTGTGAAAGGTTCAAATATATTTATTTAATCTTTCAGACACTATTTATTCCTTCTCAAAAATGGAAAAGCCATTCATTTACCCCAAAATCGATTTTTAAATAACATTTTAGAAACAGAGCGCAGATCCTATGTACAAGCATGTAATTTCACTACTGAAACCTCACTATTTCACAAAATACATTTCCTCTATCTTGCAAAAGATGATACCAGGCATTATCAAAAGAGATGACACAAACCAACAATAAAGACGCTCAATCTGCTTCCTAATCTGAGGTAACACAGGTGACATCATTGTGAAAGGTTAAAATATATTTATTTAATCTTACAGACACTATTTATTCCTTCTCAAAAATGGAAAAGCCATTCATTTACCCCAAAATCGATTTTTAAATAACATTTTAGAAACAGAGCACAGCTCCTATGTACAAGTATTCCATGTCAGTACTGAAACTTCTCAATTTTACAAAATACAATTCCTATATCTTGCAAATGTTGATCCCAGGCATTATCAAAAAACATGACACAAACCAACAAGAAAGAAGCTCAATCTACTTCCTAATCTGAGGTAACACAGGGACTTAATCTTTCAGACACTATGTATTCCTTCTCAAAAATGTAAAAGCCATTCATTTACCCCAAAATCGTTTTTCACATCACATTTTAGAAACAGAGCACAGCTCCTATGTACAAGTATTCCATGTCAGTACTGAAACTTCTCAATTTTACAAAATACAATTCCTATATCTTGCAAATGTTGATCCCAGGCATTATCAAAAAACATGACACAAACTAACAAGAAAGAAGCTCAATCTGCTTCCTAATGTGAGGTAACACAGGTAACATCATTGTGAAAAGTTCAAATATATTTATATAATCTTTCAGACACTATTTATTCCTTCTCAAAAATGTAAACGCCATTCATTTACCCCCAAATCGTTTTTCACATCACATTTTAGAAACAGAGCGCAGCTCCAATGAACAAGCATTCCATGTCAGTACTGAAACTTCTCAATTTTACAAAATACAATTCCTCTATGCAGCCAAATCTTTTTACCAAGCATTATCATAAAACATGACACAAAGCAACATTAAAAAACACAATCTGCTTCCAAATCTTCTCAATAGAGCATACAAGTCTCTATCTATATTAAATGAATTATTACTCACTTTTACAAACAGAACAGTGTCAGACACACACCAATATTTCTTTAGCAGAGCAAAAGGTATGCACTCCAGACACTGCAACCATGACCGGCACAGAAAACCTCTAATTCTACACACATATCTCTTTTGTCAACCAATTAAATCTCTTCCCTCACTATTTTCAAACCAACACCCTTCCCCCCTCAACCCTTTCTGCCTGTTACCGTAGCAACTCCCTCCTCACTGACCTCTCAGGTTCAAAAGTTTACTTTACAAGTTGCAAATAAACTCAGCAAGGATGTTTGACCTCTCAATACAACAGCTTATCCGGGGCAATGTTTCTTTAAATGACTTTTTCTTATCCATTCAAATTACTTCTTTCACAGAACAGAACCATGCACCCTAACTTACAGTTTTCAACTATCTAAACCAACCAATCATTGCTTGTGATTCAAGAGCACTGAAAATCCACATATTTTTATTTGTAAACTCTTACTGTTCCAACTGCCATTTCATTCCCACACTTCATCTGACTGCACCAGAATCTACTCTCACCATGTATTCTGTCTGGATTATTGGACATAGCTACATCCACTGGGCTCAAAGGTATGCAGCTATCAGAAATGTTCACAACCTTGATTTACCAACTGTGGACATCAAGTGGATTGGCCAGAGAGGATTGAGATGTCACCAATTGATACCATTGGTGAAAACCTTTTTGCATCTGCCTCACCCTGACTTGTTAATTGTGCACTGTGGTGGAAATTACCTAGGCACTTTGACTGGGGTAGGTCTGGAAATGCTTTTAAAGGACACCTTTGGGCAATTGATGGCACTTTTTCCACAAACTGCCTTGGTATATTCCAATATATGCCAAAGACAGAAATGGAAGTGGTCCAACCAATTTTGTCCACAAATTGAGAAAGCACGGAAACATGTGAATAAATCTGTTTCTGCTTACATGAGAGACTATGGAATGGGTTCAATATACAACAATAACTTGTGTTACAACATGCAAGATATCTACAGAGGAGATGGTGTGCACTTCTCAGATGAGGGGAATAGAATATTCCTCCTAAATTTAAGACTGTGCATTGGAACCTACTTGCAGGTTCCTAAATCAGACACGGAACCCAAAAGCTCTTTTCAGGGCTACCCTACCTCTCATCACTCAAAATGATTATTTTACTCTAACTTTTTTCACTATTTTTCACCAAAGTACGCTCCCCGGCACGCTCCCCGGTGCGCTCCCGGTGCGCGTACCGGAGCGCCTACCGGTAAGCGCTCCCCAAAAAATGTGGGAAGTTAATTTACATAAAAACCACTGGAGACACTTTAACCAAATATAGAATAGGCCCTACTACATAGCAGTCCCTACCATTTTCCAAAATTTGGTGGTATTCCATTGAGCCATTTAGGCTGTAGCCCTGTCTAAATATCCTGAGGTAAATTACATGACAAAAACACATATGAAAGTGTTGGAATTTACAACCAATTAAAATGTTACTTACATTTTATACTTTTATGTGCTGACATTTGATTGGTTAATTACATGAATATATATGAAAAATGAGAGGGAAACACAGCCATTTTGACTAGTACTACCTGAGGTACATTTGAAAAGGATTTTCACTGAAAACTTCAACTGCTTTCACAAAGGTAAGTTGTTAATTTGGAAGGGGAACTATGTTGTGCACTTTAGGTTAATTTGGGAAAACGTTTTCTGATAGTTCTATACTGTCCCTCTGTAATAGTTATAGATTGAGATAGGCTTTTCTGTTATAGTTATGGATTGAGTTAGGCTTCTCTGGTATAATTATAAATTTACTTAGGCTTCATCACATGCACTTTTTAATAGTTCTACTTCCTGCCTGAAACCATACACTGCCCAAAGATAACTTCACTGTTAAAAACTCAAAAGTACCTGTCTGAACTTAAACCCAACAGTGCCCTAACTCTACTGATATAGTTATTTTTTATGCAATTTACAGCAAGAAAATGGAAGGAAAACAAGACAAAATTTATATTTCTTTCGAAATTGTTGTTGAGAACAGTCCTGAGGAAGATATGGATGACTTGGACTTTATGGATCAGTCTCTGCACCAACAATTACTTGACAGTGTTGAAACAATAGAATCATTGAATCGAAATGAGGAGATTCCAGATGATCTAATGTTGGAAGTTCTTTTAAATTTTGAAAAATCAGAACAATAAATGTATATTTAATAATTAAAAATTGTTTGAGACATTATTCATTATTATATGTAATTCATGAAATAGTACCAAAATTATTATAATATAAAGTGAGACATATAGTATACTCTGCAACTTTTTTGTGTTACATAATAAGTTTGCTCATAGTTACTTCCTTTCTCCCACTATATTATCTCCAATGTGTATTTGACATCTCTTTTTCATCTCCTGCCTCCTTTCTCTCACTGTCTGTCTCTAATTCACCATATCACCGCCAATTTTGTGTAGATTCAGAAGAGAGTAAAATGTAATACTTGAAAACATCATAAGGGAGCAGGGTAGACTACCCATCATCCCCTAGGCCTTCTCAGGGAGGGCTTAAAGGATCTATTTCTTCTTTCCTGACAGACTATGGTATGGATTCCATATACCACAATAACATATGTAACAACATGCAAGATATCTACAGAGGAGTATCTACAGAGGAGACGGTGTACAACACAACAACTCTATTCGGAGCTACCCTACCTCAAAGCACTTTAAATTATTATTTACTGTTTCACTGGGTTTTACCCATGGTACGCTCCCCGGTACGCTCTCCGGTGCGCGTACCGGGCGCTCCCCCCGCAAAAATCGAAAAAAAAATGGCCCCCACATCAAACCTAGGGGGTCAGGGAGGGTCTACCCGTCCCCCTTTTGCTCATTTCCCCCTTTGTTTTTGCCACCTCTTGTGTCTTGATCCTACCGAGACACAAGATGGCGGCCGCTCCGGACTGTTTGGAATGTTGACAGACACCCGAGAGCCAATCAGCTCTCCGCTCGCGAACTCGCGTAGCGCGCCCGGTGCGCGTACCGGGGCGCGCTTATAGATATATATATTTTTTTTAACCTAAATTACTCAAAATCCACTGGAGCTCATATCTTGAGACATAGCAAAGACACATTGGGCTACCAGTCCCTACAATTTTGCCAAGTTTGGTGGAAATCCATTCAGCCGTTCGGGCTAAAAGTGAGTCCAACCGCCCTATGGAAATTAACATGGGGAACACACATTTTGGGAGCCCCCTTTTATCTCGGCCCCCGCTTGACGAATCTCCCCCAAACAGGGAAGGAGTGGAGCGCCGCGAGGCAAATTTGAGGAAATTTTCAGGCGACCGCCAGTAGGTTATATATATATATATATATATATATATATATATATATATATATAAACATAACATCCAGCTCCCACAAAGACAAACTCCATGGAAGACGGCACAGGCACGAAGTGGTTTCAGGATTCGGCATCAATTTAATTAATCATGTCGCCCTCAATCCCAGGCATAAGACACGTGTTTCCGCCTACACAGAGGCCTTTGTCAATCTAGTTTGGCGCCATTATTCAAGAACATTATATAGCCCTTCCCACTGGACCTTATAATGGACATAGAAGACACATTCTTGTGAAAACAATCATCACGAAGCTCAAATAATGCATGTGTGTGTGAAATACAACTTGGAGTCTGTAGCATAACAGGTAAACATAATGTAAAAAATAATATATAGATTTCACGAGATGTGTCAACTCAACTGATGGGGAATCCCATTATAGCAGACAAAGTAAACAACACTTATGCATTATATCACACCACAGTAGGGATTCTGAAGGCAAATAAAGTCTGCAGCCAAACTTGTAATCTGGTGAAGACTTTATCGAGTATATATAATTAAAATATACTTAAAAGTCCATGCTGCCGAACATAACTATTAGTCCAAAATGTCAAGCACCTTAGTCCCAGAAAGCTCCCTCGAGCCGATAATATTTCCGTTCATCACGTCCTTTGACCTCAGCTGCACATGTTTAAAATTGTTGAAAGTGTTGCCTGCCAAGCTTCCATTATTGTTTGTGAAGATATAGGATGATAAAAGTCTCACCTCGGGGTCACATTTTCCAACATCAAATGTATTTTTAACTCAATGTCAATATTTGAGCCTGTGCATCACACCCCTCAGGACTACCGGTCCCATAATTCAACACAATAGACGGTTCTTTAAGCAGGCAAAAGTCAAACAAATGTTGTGTTAGCTGGGTAGGACTTGTTAATACATTAAGCGGGGGCAGACGCAAATGTCAGAATATCACCATTACCAGGCAGCATGGATGTAGTCCCAAACGGACATAAACTCGGGGTTGAGGGCGACCCCTCAACAAAATGATGTTTTTGCCGGAGCCACCTCACCGCATTAACATTTGCATCAGCGGTGCCCAGTCACCGAAAAGCGCCAGTTTTCCGGTTGAGGCATTTCTTGTAGCAGGAACACCTGATGCCATGCTGGCAGCCGCGAAAACTGCCCCGCTACGAGACCCCTGTCTCTCACTGCAGTCATCCTCATTCCGGTTACTGAATTTTTCAGCCCCGCCATGTACCCTTGTCGACTTTTATGGAGGAAGATTGGTTTTAAATGTTTAGCATGCAGCCAGGGTCACGCAATGGGAACCCTTCCTTAAAGAATCACAAGAACATTGGCACCTACCTAGATCACCGCCCTTCCCTGGAAGTAGTGAACTGTTGTCCTTTGACAGCCCATACTAATGGAGAGGCGCCACTACAATATTAACGTCTCCAGGCACACTGTGTAAGGGGAGACAAGCAGTAGGATGTGAGGGTGTTAATGACAGTTCTCGTCCAGCACAGTGCTGGCTCTAGCCCTACCACGCTTGACATCAGCCTCTCCACTGTGAGTAATCAAAACTCAGGCTGAAAGTAACACTCCCAAAACGCCATGAACAAACTGCATAATGGATATTGCAGTCTTCCACACACTGACTGTTTGGGTGTGTCTGAGAATGTGAGAAGGTGGACCCCACGCTACGTCAAGAGGATGGGCCAACACCTTTGAACAAAATGGATCCAAAGCGCTAGAGCATTCGAGAAAGGCTTCTGCCGAAACGCGTCATGCCAGGCGGATGTATGTCGTTACTACGCATGCTTTTACAACGCATGCCTTTACCACGCAGGTTTTACAACGCAAGTCATTACAACGACTTGCGTTGGGGGGCGCTTGATAGTGAATAGTTTAATTTACTATTCCAACTCCAGTCTCCGTGGATAGTAGGGAAGGTTTTGGATAGTAAATTAAACTATTCCCTATACTACAGCGCCCCCAGTAACGACTTGCATTGTAAAAGTTGTGTGGTAAAGGTACTGCATGATAAAAGTTGCGTTGTAAACGCTGTTCCCCTGCCAGGCTCTGAACTACCGAATTTTTCAGCCCCGCAGTGTCCCCTTGTCGTCTTCTATGGAAGAAGATTTTTTTGAAATGTTTAGCGAGCAGACAGTGTCACGCAATGGGAACCCTTCCTTAAAGAATCATGGGAACATTGGCACCTACCTGGATCGCCACCCTTTCTACCAAGTAGTGGAACTGCTGCCCTTTGACAGCCCATATTGATAGAGAGAAGCCACTACGATATTGACGTCTCCAGGCACACTGTGTACGGAGAGACGGGCAGTAGGGAGTGAGGGTGTTAAAGACAGTTCTTGTCCAGCACAATGCCGGTTCTAGCCCTACAATGCTCAACATCAGACTCTTCACTGTGAGTAAAACTCAGGCTGAAAGTAACACTCCCAAAACGCCATGAAAAAACTGCATGGTGGATAATGCTGTCTTCCAAACACTGACTGTTTGGGCGTGTCTGAGAATGTGGCCAGGTGGAACACATGCTACTTCAGGAGGATAGGCCAACACCTTTGAACCAAACGGAACCAAAGTGCCAGAGGCATTAGAGAAAGGCTTCTGCTGAAATGCGTCATGCCACGCTCTGAACTACTGAATTTATCACCCCGCTGTGTCCCCTTGTCGACTTCTATGGAGGAACATTTTTTTATAAATGTTTAGCGTGCAGCCAGTGTCACGCAATGGGGACCCTTCCTTAAAGAATCACGGCAACATTGGCACCTACCTGGATTGCCGCCCTTCCCAGGAAGTAGTGAAACTGCTGTCCTTTGACAGCCCATACTAATGGAGAGACGCCACTACGATATTGACGTCTCCAGGCACACTGTGTACGGGGAGATGGGCGGGAGGAAGTGAGGGTGTTAAAGACAGTTCTTGTCCAGCACAGTGTCCGTTCTAGCCCTACTACGCTCGACATCAGCCTCTCCCCTGTGAGTAATCAAAACTCAGGCTGAAAGTAACACTCCCAAAATGCCATGAACAAACTGCATGATGGATAATGCAGTCTTCCACAAACTGACTGTTTGGGCGTGTCTGAGAACATAGTCAGGTGGACCCCACGCTACTTCAGGAGGATGGGCCAACACCTTTGAACCAAATGGAACCAAAGTGCCAGAGGCAATTGGGAAACGCTTCTGCCGAAATGCGTCATGCCAGGCTCTGAACTACTGAATTTTTCAGCCCGCCGTGTCCCCTTGTCGACTTCTAGGAAGGAAGATTTTTTTTAAATGTCTATCCGCAGCCACTGTCTTGCAACAGAGTCTGAGGGTTGAGGAGGAATTAATTCTCTAACTTAAAATGTGCCACAGGGCGAGTTTGCATACATGTCACCTCAGGCCATGCCCCCTTCCTTCACCACTGTGCAAACGCGCCCCGTGGCGCATTTTAAGTTGGGGAATAATTTCTCTTTCAATAATGAGGGTTCCTGAGGCCAACTAGCCCAACAAGTATCTCCAGTATGCGCCAGGGAGCTGCGTTACAGACTGGTGTTTGGAGACCACACCCCTTTTTACACCTCTCCGCAACACAGCTCTGTGGCGCTTATTGGAGGTACCTATTGGGCTAATTTGACCCTAGGGTTCCTTAGGATTAAAGGGGACTTAATCTCTCAACTAAGGACGGCCACAAGGCGAGTTTACACAGTGCTGAAGGGAGGGGACAGGGCCACAAGTAATGTGTGCAAATACGGCCTGTGGCATGTTTTAAGTTGGGTAAAAAATTCCCCTTCAATCCTGAGGGACCATGGGGGCCAAGTAACCCACTGGTTGCTTCCAGGAAGCGCCACTGTGCTGCATTGCAGAGAGGCGGTGCAGGCCATCCCCTTTTTTACATCTCTCTGCTACGCAGCTCTGTGGAGCTTACTGGATGTACCTAGTGAGCTAGTTGGACTCTAGGGACCCTCAGGATTGAAGGGGAATTATTTCCCCAACCTAAAACGCACCACAGGGCATGATTGCACAGTGGTGAAGGGAGGGGATGGTGGTGGAAAGTGGCTCTATGTATACTGAACCAAAGTAAAATCCTCTAAAATCATCCGAACTACGAATTCCGATTTACTCACCTGTTATCAGGAGAGACCTCAGTGCTGCAGCCTTGAGCCCAGTACTGATCCTGAAAAGTAATTCTAACCATATTTACCAGTAACTTGAATTTCCTTCCTTAGGATATTATTACCTGCTTTTTGCTGGATATAGATACGATCAGAACAATTTGTTGCGCTAAGGGCCTCGTAAAATTACACGAAACCACCCAATGCCAACCATACTTGAATGCCGGACTGGGGAGATATGCTCTTCAAAATGTCTTGAAGACCAGGCTACTAACCCTACCAATAAAGGACTATACGGCTCACTGGTCATCCACACTAAGCGGAAATAGAGGATGTCGACTGTGTCAATACCAAAGAGAATCGGCAGAGCATATCATCTGTTGTTGCCCAGCGTTGGTAAGTCCGAGGCGTAAATACTTATGGGCAATATTCAATCTTAATAAAGTAAGAACATGTAAGGAGGCCTTAATGCACATTTATACCAAACAGTGCCAATGGAGCTGGCACGCGCCAGGAAGTTCTTTGTCTCTGCTGGACAGATCTTATGTCAAACGCAAAATCTAGAAAAACAATAGCTTAAGTATAATTTGCACATGGACAAGCATCCATAGTATTAATAGTGATGCTTCACTAATTCCTATGGTTATGAACACTGCCATCCTACTTGAATAGACTTCCTTTAATCTCATTGCATTTTAAATGTTTTTTATTTTGTTTTTTTTTGTTTTATCAAGGTTGTAATATGCTACTCTCTTTGTAAATGATTTTAGGTAATCATACAATCAAGTATTTCAAGTTTACATCATTCATGACATGGTCAGTAACATTACTGATGTCCTCTGTGGTGCTTACTGGAGGTACCTGGTGGGCTAGTTGGCCCCAAGGGACCCTCAGGATTAATTCCCCAACTTAAAACGCGCCACAGGGTGTGTTTGCACCCATGTGAACTCAGGCCTCGCCCCCTTCCTTCACCACTGTGCAAACATGCCCCATGGCGTGTTTTAAGTTGGGGGATTATCTCCCCTTGAATACTGACGGTCCCTGGGGTGCAACTAGCCCACCAGTACCTCCAGTAAGCGCCACAGAGCTGTGTTGCAGAGAGGTGTAAAAAGGGGCACAGCCTCAGAACACCTCTCTGCAACGCAGCCCCCTGGTGCATCCTGGAGGTTCCTGGTGGAATAGTTGGCCCTCAAGAACCCCCAGCATTCAAGGGGAATTTTTTCTCCCTCTGCAAACACGCCAGGGTGAGCGTTTGCAGAGTGATGAAAGGAGGGGGCGTGGCCTCTGGCGCGATGCAGGTCTTTTTTTATTTTATTTTTTTAAGATGGTGGGCTGTGTAGCCCCCCTTCTTTTTTTATTTTTTGGGCCCTGGTGACCCCATCCCCCGGGGCCTGCCCCCTAATTATTCTTTTTAAATTAAAAGAAATGTGAAAGGGGGCGCGTGACCCCCCTCCCAAGGCCTTAATCGGCCCCTGGGACCCCATCCCCCAGGGCCAGCCTTTCTAGGTTTTTTTTTTCTTTTAGGGATGGGGGCATGTGGCCCCTCTCCCGGGCCATTTGTGACCCGGGGACCAAATCCACCGGGTGCTGACCCTCTACTTTGGGTAACGTGGGGGGTCCCCAATACCCCCACGGTCCCAGCCAGCTTCCCGCGTCCTGCAGGAGCCGGCATTGCTTTTCCACATGGGGAGCAGCTAACATGCTGCTCCCCATGTGGAAAAGCAATCTGCTTTGCTTCATTGAAGTGCAAGCAGGTTTCCCTGCTCTCGCTTCAATAAAGCAAAGCAGTTTGCAATGACAGGGTGGGAGCGCGAGGCTTATGCCCTGTCATTTCAACCTACAGTGTCCTGGGGGTGGGCACCGCGGGACACTGCAGGAGCCGGCCCTGGGGGGTGGCGGTCTCCTGGGCCATCAATGGCTCCAAGAGGGGAGCAGCGCGGCCCCCTCCCATATTTTACAAAGTCTGGGGGGTCCATCACAGAGCCCCCAATTTGAATCTTA
This sequence comes from Lissotriton vulgaris, assembly GCF_964263255.1. Classification (NCBI taxonomy): domain Eukaryota; kingdom Metazoa; phylum Chordata; class Amphibia; order Caudata; family Salamandridae; genus Lissotriton; species Lissotriton vulgaris. The sequence goes on along the minus strand of NC_141691.1, from coordinate 439,283,808 downwards.
AATGCCCAGGGTATATATTTATATATATATACATTTATTTAAAAAAAAAACAGTGGTGGCGGTCCTTTGGGCTGCGGGGGGCTGTGTGCCCCCCACAATGTCAATAAAGTCGAGCCCGGGGGGGATGGCAGTCCCCGGGGCTTGGGGGGCCTTAGAGGCCCCCAACATTAAACTTTTAAGCCCTGGGGGTGACAGTCCCTGGGGCAGTGTGGGGGGGGTATTGGGCATCCAACACTTTATTTTCCAAATGCCCCCGGGACTTGACCCCTTGGGGGCTATTTGCATGGAAACGCAGGAGACCGCAATTTTTTTTTATCGGAAGGAATTTTGTCTAGAAGTTTGGGGTGTTTCTACCCTGCCCCCTTTTCGCGTTTTTCAAATTTTTTTCTTAGGTTTCTTGAGATGGCTGCCAACACTTCCTGATTTGGAATGTTGACAGACAATTAGCATGCAGCTCATTCTCGGCAGGGTGCGGGGATCCTACGCGTCCATAGATATATATGGGAATTTAATTGTGATTTTCTCAGGAAATACTGAGCAGATTTACACCATTTAAGCAAAAGGCACCACTCTGAACCAAGGTCAAATTTGGTGTGATTCCGTTCAGCAGTTCGGGCTATAGCTGTAACTAAAGGTTCCTATGGGAAATTACATGGGGAAAACACGTTTTGGGACCCCCCTTTTTTCTCGGGTCCCTCTTGATGAATCACCTCAAGACTTTCAGAATCGGAGCGGACCCGATTCATCAACCGGCGCTAAAGGTATTCCAAAAATAATGTTGCGGATTTTCCTTTGGAAAATAGTTCCTAATTATAACTTCCTACTGGCAACCTCCACTAGGTAATATATATATATGATAATTTGTATAGTATTGTTCTCTCCTTTTGTACTGTATTGTGTTTAATATGAACCAGATCCCTTTACTTTTCAGGTATACATATTTCTTACTGTATTTTTCTAACGTCTCAAATGTAATTATGTATTGTCAATATCCGTTATTTCCTTTCTCTTTATTAAAGAAATTGTTATTGACTATCTGTACGAAGTATTGTTCTTTGATTGCTATTTTCAAATAAACTTATTCCTGAAACTAATGACTCTGTATTTCCATTTACTATACTCAATCTGTTTTTTTTTAACCTTTGAAGATGTCAATAGGCTGTCAGTAAAATGCTGTAAAATGTGCGTGAAAACAGTCATTATCTATATTTTGACCATCACTCTTTCGCAAATGTATTTATTTTCATTAAGTCCACTAGTTCGCTATTGTGCTCACATTTCACTACACTTTTCCTTCAATTTTACTCTATTTTTATAGTTTTTTGTCCCAGAATATTCCAGTTTTGCTCATTTTGTCCTGAATGCTTCATGTTTGTGAAGATATGCGCATGTGCAGGGCTTATGTACATATACAAGGGTCCTTTGGACATTAATTGTGTAAGGGAATAGTCACAGAGTTATTGTGATGTTGGTTAACAGTGATGAAGAAATAGCACAACAAAAGTAGATGAAGCAATCAAATATCAATATTTATACATTGTCCATCTGTGTAGAGCGTCATTGTAAAAATAAGGCTATTGTAAAAGAAATAAAAGAGATTTAAATAAAAATAAGCAACACTAGTTTGTAATGTCTGCAAAGACACTGCCATCAACAGCAAAGACATGGAGGACTTTTCCTTCACAATCTTCTTAACAAATCAGCCGATAGAAGTCAAGAAAAATGGGTTGGAAAACAGATTGTTCCGAAACGAAAAAAAAAAACAAAGTGTGTATCCAGGGACCCCACACACAGAATGGAACAAAACTGCTGATATTGTTTTCACCACCACCAAAACAACTTTTCCCTCCCAGAAAGTTAGTTAATCAAAAAAGCACGAATTTGGAAAGTGAAGAAACAATTCTCTGAGTTACAGTAAATACAGTGGCATAGCAAGGGGGGTGCGGTCTGCCCCAGCCGCCTTGAGTTTTTGGGGCGTCGGAACCCCCTCGATCTTCCCCTGCTCTTACCTGCAGCTGTCACAGCAAATGCCGGGACCATGTCGCCACCCCGCCTCCCCAACTGCCACGGGCAGCAAAAGGTATAGCTATGCCACTGAGTAAATATGTCCACTTTTACACTTTCATCAAAATCGGCACCATTGTGTGTATGTTGTAAATTGCCACTGATTTAGTGAGGCAAAGAGCATAGATTGGAGTCCGTACTGTAGTAGTGTAGCACAATGGTTCTTAACTTGTGGTACGGGGACTACTAAGGTTCGATTTGCCGAATCAGGGGTCTGCGATTACTTAGAAAGTAATTAACCTTAACAAATCAATAAAGTGTATGCAAACAAATAAGCACATTTGAAAATCCTAAGATATTCAGCAAATGTGAAATAATTTGGCACTGGAGGGTAAAAAGTAAGTTGGATTCCTCAGATTGATTTGTGAGAGCAGAGCTAGAGGATCAAATAGCATATACTATGGACAATGGGTAGTTTTAAATTGAATTAGGACCAGCACGAACCTTTTTATTATGTTTGTTAATTAAATATGTGATAATTTGTGTGTGTTTCTGTGTGTGTTTAATGAATGCTTGCATTTACATTATTGTGAATTGTTTTGCGGTTCACATCATCGAAAACGTGGTCATTGAGTACCATGAATGATTCAGCGGGTGTACCGGATTTCAGTAATGACTCATTGGGTGTCCTCGGGTTTCAATACTCACTCAGTAGGGGTTCCCAAATAGCAATAATGGTTACGTGGGGGTCCACAAAAGTCTAAATCTTAAGAACTATTGATGCATCAGGTGAAGGGAAATCAGCCTCAGAAAAAGCTGAAAGTCCGCATTTCAGCTCGACAATGAGCTATAAGCATTGTGGGGCATATTACCAAGCAATAGCGATAATTATCGCTATTGCTTGGTTAGAGACAAAAATTTACCGCTGAGCTGCGGCGATTTTTATCGCAGATAAACCTTGGTATTACCAAGGTTTATCGCAAATGCGATAAAAATCGGCCGCAATGCATGAATATTGCTGAAAAGTCAGCGATATTCATGCATTACCGAGCTAATGCTCTTAGCCATGTTATCCACCTCCCATTGGATAACATGGCTAAGAACTGCTCAGGGCAGGTGTTAGCTTTTGGAGATATTCGCACTTAGCGCGAATATCTCCAAAAGTTGGTAATAGGAGATAGCAATGTTAGCGACTGTTTCCAGTCGCTAACATCTTGGCACGCCCACTTTGCATGTCATTAGTGATAAATATCACTGACATGCAAAGTGGGGCCCAAGATGGTCGCTATCTCCTACTAGCTGTCGCTAACTGGTGTTAGCGACAGCTAGGTAATAGGGAGATAATTTTATCTCCGCTTTCTTGGCTTTTAAAGCCAAAAAAGCGGAGATAAACCCCCTTGATAATATGCCCCTGTGCACTTTGGGTTCACCTTTCAGGTTGTGGAGAGTAGATTCCATATGGTGTTATTGACAGGGACTATTTTGTGTTATGCGATATTGTGACAAAGATGAGAGCTGTGTTTATATTGGACATTAGAGCAAGCAATGGACATTTCCTGCACCCTTAAATCTCCACGTGCTCTCGGAGGTGTTCTTGTCTGAAACGGAATCTGAATTGTCATTTGAGGTGATGGTGAGTGTGACAGGAAGGGATGCTTCGTCAAACATATTCGAATCCATCCAGATGTTCCGAAGTTGAGGAGGGATGCTGTTTATTTTAAGAGATTGCAAATGATCATTGCTACTTGGAGCAGATTCCTCCATTGACAGTCACACAGGCACGCATTAGAACTTTAACCACCTCCGAAAGAGCACGAGATATAGATGCGTTTGCTGGAAGTTAAATTGATGTTGTCAATGCAGTATTATTATATTGTCCCGGAGAGTAATGCAATCTGTCACTGTCAAACAGGCAAATAATTTCTGATGCATGACAGCGTATGTGGGAATCCTGTAATTACCATACATTCCTGAACTGTTGGCACAGGCTAAAAGCATTCCGAGAGGCTCTCGCGCGTGAGCTAAAGTAAATAATGTGTTTTGAGCAAACACATGCGAAATTCTATTTAATTACCGTGCTGTGTTTATTTGTTTTATTTCATCTGCATTGTAGAATCCATACAGATTTGATTACACTCCTTTAGGAGCGTGTGCCTTTTACAGCTCCTGGGGAAAATGTCAGCAACCACAGATGACAGGGTGTACTCTATATCTTCTTTCACACGGCTGACATACGAGACAGGTATTGAAGTTGTACTGTTGTTCTGATTATCGTGGGAATTATTTCAGGCAGCTGCCAAAAGCATTCTGCAATTCAGAATTTAAAGGTGTGCAGCAAAATAATAAATGTTGATTTTATTTTCCATTGGACAATTTTATTGTTCGACATTTGTTCATTGGTCTTAAATTTCAGAACAGTTTATTATTTTACAAGATACTTTTGCAATACTCAATTCAACAATATTTATTAGATCAGTATGTGATCATAAAAGAGTCATTCAACCATTAAAAACGCATAAAAAACTTCAGAGTAAAATACAAGTTAAAGAATTAAAACTCATTACAATGCAACAGATGCTCTCTGCCCTATAGAACGTTAAATAAAAATAACCCTTGAGAAGCAAATCCGCACAGTTCGTAGGGACTGCAGAAAAGTATCTGATATTAGCCTGTTTTACTTAAGGTAAAACATACAGCTTTTTTTCAAAAAAGAATAGTATTTACAGAACAACAGAGGCTTATATTCACAAGAAGGTGTCATAACAACCGCAAGAGTAGCGTAACGCAACTTTCAACATCGCAGCCTCGTGTAAATGGGGAATTCCCAACATGGTGGTAGCATGCGATAGTCTGACGAAACCGCGGCAAACGTCCACGATACAACCACCTAGATGGAGACAAAAACATAAAACACAACACCAAAAAACCTGCGATGGGTCCAAAAGCTATGAGGAAACCTGCGATAAGCAGCTCCAGACCTGCAACACCTGGCAGGCGATAAAAAATCACCATAAAAGTAGAAATAAAACACCCAAACACAAACTATCCAACACCCAACCACCATGGAGGCAGCTGGCGCAGGTGCAGAGGACGAGCGCAAACTCACAAGCACCCCGGACGACCAGCCCGGGACCTTGGGGACAGGGAAGGGGAAGGACAATAAGAAGAGGAAGACGAAGTTCAGTCCGCAGGTGAACAGGATAATAGTCACGGAGGTGATGGAACACCATCAACAACTGTTCGTCACCTCCAACATGTCATTGGGCACCAAAAACGGAATATGGTGGGACATCGTGGACAAGGCAAATGCTTTCGGGGAGCACAAGAGGACAATCGACCAGATGAGGAGGCGATAGAATAACATCAACCGGTGGACCCAGGAAAATCTCTCCGCCAACCGGAAGGCAGCAACGCAGACTGGAGGTGGGGGCCCAGTGCCACAGCTCGAGCTGGGTGACATGGAGGAGCTGGTGTCGACAGTCATTGGTGTGGAGACTGTGGGAGGAATCGGGGATCAGACACTGCTCCACAGGACACAACACAACCACAACAGGGTGAGTGACTACCAGGTACTGGAAAGACGGGTGGAGATGGGCGCAATGGCACACATGCACAATCAAGCAGAGCACAGTGCACACCCACAATGGCTCTGGGTCCTCGCCAAGTTCTACAGACTGTCAAAATGCCATGCTGTCTGAATGTCAACATGTACCATGCTATAAACATGTGAACACATCGTAATACACCATCTCCCCTTCACATCGCAGGGGCACCATCAACACCTCCTACAGAGCAGTCCCAGACACTCTTCACTGATGATGAGGAAGACAACACCAGCATCGACACCCAAGCCTTTCCAAGACATCATGTACCTGATCCACAACTCACCTCCAGGATAAGGGCAGGCCAGCTGCATTGAGGAGACCCCGCCCACTACCCAAAGCACCCAGCAGGAGGCAAACACACCCCCGGCACCCCCCAAGGCCCCCAGGAACAACACATGGCCTTCCAACTCCTTGTGCTGCAGTACCATAGGGAGACCGCAGAGTAGGTGCGGTTTGGCTTCGACAACATGGCAACCAAACTTGGCGCCATCCTTGGGTGTGTAGCCCCGCTACATTGTCTCCAACGAGCCCTGACTGACATCACTGGAGTCATGACGTGGAGAGAAGAGCACCTGTCCACTCAGAGTAGCTCCAACGATACCTGAGCTGCCACAGATGCAGAGGCTCATGGAGGACATGGTGGGGATGGAGGCTGAAATGATGGCAGCCACCGCTGCACATCAGCGGAATGTAGCTACCATGCCCTGCAGATCCTAATCATGGCATTGCTGCCACAAGTTGTGGAAATGTTGAATGCTGCTGCCCCGACACCATCCACATCTCCGCCCCCTGGTGTCACCTTGCCTCCCTGTGCGGCAGGCCTAACCACTCCAGCACCTGAGGTGTCAGTGCCTCCCTGTGCGCCAGGCCTAACCACTCCGGCACCTGAGGTGTCAGTGCCACACAGTGCGGCAGATAGACCACCTCTGGCATCTGAGGTGTCAGTGCCACACAGTGCAGCAGATAGACCACCTCCGGCATCTGAGGTGTCAGTGCCACACAGTGCAGCAGATAGACCACCTCCGGCACCTGAGGTGTCAGTGCCACAAAGTGCTGCAGCCGGTACAGCAACACCCCAGGTGGGGCAGGGCACATATCCGGGAATGAGGACATGGATGGGCTTGGGATCAGAAGGGCTCAGCAGCATTTATTTCCACCATCTGGCCTATTCCTGGTTGTCCCGCGTGTGGTCTTGTGACCGTCCACTGACCCCGGATACACTCAGATGCACTCACCTTGGACAGTGACATGGACCGCCACATCTTGTTTGATGACCAATGACACAGTGATCTGACTGTGGACTGCACAACTTCGCTTCCGCAGTACTTGTCTACCACAGATGGACTCTGCCTGGCCCTCCATAGGCCTAATGGTGTGGTGTATTCCGCAATGCCCTGTACTGATCAAGCTGCGGAAAAGCAGTGGATGTGCAATAAACATCCAGTGACGTACTGCTGTTTCTTGTCTTTCCTCATTCATGTTTGTATGTGTGTATGAATATAGGGACAGTGATTTCCCTTGTGTCGATGATGCACATCCTGTGGGACTGCAGTTAGAGGGTGCAACATGGCAATTTGTGTCACGGGTCCAGAGGACACCACAACAGGGACTGTGCAGGCTGCGATGTTGCCGGGTGCCCTAGTTAATGGTGAAATATAGTACCAGCACCAGACGTGTTACCTGGTGGCCAGCTCAGCGTGAATGCATGGTGCTGTGGGTGCCATGTCTGCGGGACCTGGCCTTGTGGCTAGCAGTGGGACGTGGTGGGACCTGCAATCTACAGGCCAGTGGTAGAAGGTGAGCATTGTGGCCCGGGTGTGCATGGGCGGGCATGCTCTGATGGGCGGCGGAAGGGGCTTGGATGCCTCTGCCTGTGTGTGCATGGGCAGGCGGTCGATGTCGTCTTGTGCAAGTGTGTGTACTGTGGACTCTGTTTCAGATGATGGCTCTGTCTCAGATGTGGGACCTGGTGTGCTGCTATACGTACCAGCAAGTGGTTGGAGACACACAAGTGGCAGTGGCAGCAAGTGAGCTGTGTGGCCTGGATGCGCAGGGTCAGCTCTCTCTATCTCCCCCTCTCTTCTCTCTCTTTCTCACTCTCTCTCTCGCTCTCTCTCCCTCTCCATCTCTTCTTTTCTCTCTCTCACTCTCTCTCTCTCTATTTCTCTCTCACTCTCCCTCTCTCTCTCCCCATCTCTTCTTCTCTCGCTCTCTCTTCTTCTCTCTCTCTCTCCCCCTCTCTTCTTCTCTCTCTCTCTCTCCCCCTCTCTTCTTCACTTTCTCTCCTTCACTCTCTCTCTGTCCTTTGATGTGCGCAGGACACTTCTTCTCATCATGTTTTTTGTCTTGCAGGCTGTGACCTATCGAATGTGTCGAGGGGAGCCACCATGTGTCTTAATTTGATTTCTGTGTTTTTTCAATAAAGTTTAATTCTTTGCTTTGATAGTGAATGTGTGATTTTCAGTTCTGTGCCAACACATGCATGTCACCAGTTGTGACTGTGCAACATCAGGTGGATTATTTGGCACATGTATAGGAGTAGCTGATGTGTCATGTCTTTGCCTGGGGGTGCCCAGGGAGGTCCTGAGTGTGGTGGCGGTGGGTGTTGTGCCCTCTTGGGTGTCCAGTGGGCATAATTAGTTGCTCCATGGTATCTGTTGCCCTTCCTATGACACCCTGGGCTGGGCTCCTTATTGTGGTGCAGGCTGCAATACAACTTCACACCAGGTCAGAGCAGATGTAAATTTCCTGCGCTAACGCGCCTTATCGCATGTTTTGTGTTCTTATCGCCAATATGTCTGGTCATTGTAAATGTTGAGGTGTGGTGTTGTCACAGGTTTTTGCACGGGAACGCCTACTCTGCATCTCATTAACGATAGTTGCGGGGGTCCTCTGTGGCGATGATTTTTGCGGCTTCTATCATGGGAAAACTGGTGCTGTGGCCTTTTGGCACCTGCTTGTGAATGGGGAGGTAAATTTATCATGACTCTGGCTGCGATAAAATGCTGTTAATTTGGCAATAGCTCCTTGTGAATATGTCCCATGAAGTGCAATGTGCTTTGTGCAGAACAGCCATCACAGGGACACGGAGGTAGGTTGGCCAAATAGGAACCCTGCTGAGGGAAGGCGACTAAAAAGTGCACAGTGTTCAATCTATGCTTCACTATTAGGTACCTATGGTGAGGATTGCAAACCCATGTTATGTATGGCTCAACACCATTGCTTGTGCAAATCTCAAGAAATGATTGGACAGTTGGCTTATCGGCTTCCCCTGGCACTCTCTCATCTGTTCATTTAGCTAAAAATCATGTTTTCAAAGTGCATGAAAGACTAGCCTTCAGGCTGCCTGGAGAGGTAAAAAGATCTTACAGGCTCAGTTTAAACCAGGTGTTATGAATGTACCAGATTTAAGGGATTTTTAAGCATTTATCCAGCTTCAGGTAATCAGTTGAGAACAGCCTGGGTAAAAGAGGTTTCAAATTCAAACTTGATGGTAGATCAAAATTTTGGGAACAGTGGTTCAAAACAGGCATCAACTATGTTGGAGATTGATGCACAACCCTGATCCCTATCCCCCTTGCTGTTTGGAGCACACAATATGAGCTCCCACCCGATCGAGTTATACAACTGTCTAAAACTTAAATAAGGCAATACTACTAATACCATATCTGCCTTGTCTTTTGGGAAATACTAAAAACCTTGGTCACTCTGCATCATTCAAACGGGCAAGATACACTAACAGAGAGGCTATGTTCACACCGAGAGATTCTGAGAAAACCAACCAACTTGTGTGTGTTACTCGCCACTCTGAAATTAATCATAAGATCAGACAGGCCATCAACTCAAGTTGGCATATCTTGAATGTTGACAATGAGAAACCACATCTTACCCGACCGATATTTGCCTTCAAAAAAAACCCTAACCTGAGAAACCATTTGGTTAGAGGCAAATTTCAAGAAATGTCAGAATCGATCCAAACCCCCATAACCGGACTTGAACCCATTTATGGTAACCATAAATGTGGGACATGCCACATCTGCCCTCAGGCTATCGTGGGAGAAACAGTTACTACCAACACTCGCGCGATATCCGTACGACGGAATGCAACCATGACAAACTGCCGGACTAGCAATATCGTATATCTAATTCTGTGCCCTTGTAATCTCCCATATGTTGGGGAAACCGGCAGGGAATGTAGAATATGGATAGGGGAACACAAGTCTAACATCAGGAAACAAAAAACTACTGCCCCTTTGGTAAGCCATTGGGTTGAGAAAAACCATAAGGAACACGAACTCCGTTGGTTTATTCTCGAAAAAATAAAAGCAAACCCAGGTACTGACCCCGTAGGCTTAAGAAAAAAACGGGAGGTCTTTTGGATCTTCTTTCTGGACACTGTGAACAAAGGTCTCAATGAAGAATGTCCCTGGCACCAGGCTTTTTTGTAAAATATGAATCCCCAGACCATTGTGACTGACCTTATTTTTCATGAACAAAAAAAATTTAAATTAGGAGATAATTGCCCTATATTGGACATACTAGGTAAAACGGCGAAACTGCGTAATTCCAGGATACTATAACATCTATGTACTTATACCCATAACAACAATAATGCTTTCTTAACCATGTGTTTGGCTCTTTATTGTGGAGGTTGGTTGAATCAGCGAGATCAGGTTATAGTCTAACTCTCAAGTTATTAAGCACATATTCGACCTCAATGGCACGTGAATAGCACCCTTAGACAGTGATGACAATCTGAACAGTGCTGTTAAAATTTTGTGTTAGATGTCATTGTCTTACTTTGAGAGAAAAAAATTATAAATAAACTTGTTGCATTATAAGTCACTACGTAATATGGCAATGCCCCCTGTTTTTATTAAAAAATAATAATACGTTCAAAGGTGCGTCTCTTTAAACTAGATAAATATAATTCTCTGCTAAACTAATGACCAAACATAACTCCAGAGCTGTTTAGGCATTATGTGCCTGTTCTAAGATGGCCGCCATTAAACCACCGGTAAACATCTTAGTCCGTTATCTAGCTCTCTGCTCGTTAGCAGCTGACAGACACCGATTATGGCGCGAAATATCGGCTATTTAAACCTAGACAGGCTCGGCTTGCCTATGCATCCTGTCGCCCGTAAGGAACGGCCAACTCGGCTAACCTATGGACCCCCATTCATGGAATTTTTCGTCTCGATGTGAGGTAAGTGAATCTGGCCGATTTTTTGAGATCCTCGCTCTTCGGAAGAGAATGCGCTTAACCGCATCTTCTCATATGTCCTCCCTGTTTGTGTTTATACCCTAGACGGCACCATTGGCAGCCACGCGCCTCTTCTAAATTGGAGAAACCCAGTATCCGTCCGTATTTAGGCGGCACCCTCGGCAGCTACGCGCCGCTTTCACCCTGGAAGAATTTTGTGGCCGGTCTAACTAGCCTTCAGAAAAGGTGTGTACATGCAAGGTATCGGTTAGCCGTGATTGCCTACACGCATTTTTTGCACTTTGTTGATACGCATCTTCTCTCATCTTCCATCAGGTATTTCTGTATGCTACCTATTGTACTCCACATACCTTCTGACGGATCTATACTACAAAGACTCAGTGTCTAATCTTCCTGCTATCCCCGGTGGGTATAAACCCCTAATGACTTTACCCTTATTACCATGCTAACGAGTGCCTATTTAGATACTGATTATATAACTCTATCTTAGGGAAATTGTACCTGATACCACCAAAATTAGGAAGACATAGTGATCCTCCAGCTTCCTCCTCGCAGCCAATCTCTACATAGTGGAGCCTACCATTTCGAAATATAATTCTCAGGACCCAGGTAATTAAACTTTGAATCCTTGCCACTATTTATTTAAAATAAACTACCATAGACCTTGGATAATCAGAGCTCACTTTTTACCATCTAGGAGATCTCTGGTTTCCTGAAAATACATATAAAGCATTCCTGCATTAGAATATCCTGTGAATATCATCACCAGGTAAATTGTATTATGGTAATCCTTGGACTTGAAACTAGGCTTGATCTTTTATTACTGCTATAGACCCACGCAACATCATAAATACCTAGAAAACCAGCTACCTGATAGGTTCTGTGACTTAGTATCTACTCTGGCCTTCAGGTTACCTCGCCCCTTAAAAATAAAAATAAAACTAAAAATGACTGTAAACATACTTCCTACGTACTATTTGGGTTTAAACGTTCCCTTCTCTCCAGCCAAAGAGAGTGATCCTCAACATTATAGCGTGTAGTGACTTACAATAACCTCTTTGTTCCATCTTTGGTCAATATGTGTCTCAAAATGAGTGTTTGTTATAACGTGACATATTGTTAATTGTGTAAGAAGAAAAACTGTGTCCCTGATTGGTTACTTAGCCCTGGCCATCTAATTGCCTTTACAGACCTCACCTATTTGGGAGTCTGTTAGTGGGAGTGTTCTTAGGTAGTTGGTTACTGCACACGGTCAGAATGACAACCATGTGAAAATAATATAAATGACAAGAATCATGGTTTAAAGTAACTGCATTGGTTGAACAAATTGGATTAGAGAGATTTGTATCATGAGAAATGAATTCTTTGTTTTAGAAAAATACTAAGGCATTGTGTTTTGTTTTTAGATCATTATCATCCTCCCAGTCAACAGTCCCCAGCCCTGACGAAGGTGTGGCCCTTCGGGCCCATACACCGAAACGCGCGTCGGCTCATGTCTCAAGAAATACGGCATATTATGTTATTCTAAATAAGGGGCCGTACAATGAGTTTTTGTATGGAATAAGACTCTGTTCTATGCCACATATTTACCATCTATGTGTGACATACAACAGAATGATGGGAATGTAATGAAGAATGTGAGTGGAGTGATAGAACTTTAGGTAGAATTATTTGGTGAGAATCTGAGAGAATGAAAGTATGAATGAAGTGTGGATTGTTGCTGGGTAGGCCTTTGTAGTGAAAATGTATCTTTGTCATTTTTATCCCTTTGTAAATTCTTATGTCTGATTGTGCAATATTATGTTTTATTTATGTTGGTCTAAAAAGTATATAGATGAATAAATAAAAAAACATATATTTTTGGTAAAAAAAACTCTCTCCCTTGCATATATCTGGATTGTATATATTTTGTCCGGTGCAGTGCCAACTCCTAGCTTCATCACCCCTCATATACCGGGATCCCATTTTTGGGACCATTAGATCAATTGGCGGGGTACGTGCTCTGTTCTTTACTTAGTACACTCTGCATCATGTGTCTATAGGTTCCTAGACCCCTCTAAGGTACACCTCATCAACAACTTGAAAAAGAATTGGCCCCCATGAATCCCAGAATATTTCAAACCATGTTTTTCCGACGGTACCGGGTATAGAGTCTGGCACTCTCCCTCTCAGGCTAACATTATTCCTGCAATCGCCCAGTCCAGGTTTTTGGTGATACACAAAACATACTGGACCCCAACCAGACTGTATATACTAGGGATCTACCAATTAGACAACTGCTGGTACTTGGGGAATTCTCTTAATCAAGAAGGAGCATTAGAGGTAAATATAGTCGAAAAAAGGACATTCTCATTGCAACAGTACCTTATACTAAAAACAACTTTTTGCTTATTAAGTAAGTAAAACAGTTGTGATTAGGAAGGCACTTCCTGATCTAACATATTTTAGTTACATTTCAGCACCTCTGATAAGCGCCTTTTGAGTATAGGCCTTCTATTTGTTTTATATAAACATTTGAGAGGGTTCATAAGTAGATATTAGACCCTTTCCCACTAGAATAGAAGAAGTGGGATCCATGAAATACTGAGATAACGTGTACGTCGCAATACGGTTTTTTATGTATATGACTGGGAGAAATCCCCCCAGCTCGCTTGAGCATATGTTTTTCACGTGTAAAATGGTTGAGCCCCTCTGGACCAAAATACATCAAAGTATTTATGACATCTTTAAAATTAAGCTCACACCATCCTTCTTAACCACTACTTTAGGCCTTGTGGCTTGCCCCCTTAACACTGATCTGCATGCACACAACACTTTGCTGCTAGATCTAATGCAACATAGGCTCCAAAACAGTCCTATTAGAGTGCGATTCCACCACAGAAATTCCCTACTACAAATGGTGGAACACCCTGTGCACCACGAGGAGTGCAAACAATGTAATGTACAAGTAACTACAAACCTTATCACCCATGTGCTGCCTTTGGAATGCACCTAACTTGTACTTACAGAAAGTGGACCTGTTGTAGTCTCAAGCCCTCACCCACTCACACAGACAACCCACAGACACAGGATGAAACCCCCAACACACACTTAGTAGACCGACCGTCACTGCAATCTTTGCTGACCCAACCCCCTCCCCAACCCGGTTTCTTTTTCTATTCTTTTTTTTTCTTACTTCTCTCTTTATTTTTATTTTCTGATTACACATATGTGCACACCCAGGGCCTCATGGACAAACCATATCTAACTCCCTAATATCCTATGACTTGCTCCCAATGTACTTCTACATACGTCTTCACATTGTACACTCCCTATCATTGTTGGTTCTCCTACGCTATATCCCATATATTTACCTATGTAGTCGTACAATTTCATGAATGTACCCTGTAGTGTGTCATCATTATCCAAACTGTAACTGCTTATTTTTTCAATAAATCTGTTTTAACAAAAAAAGATGGTTGACTCCTTGACCAGAACCTGAACCATAAAAGGAGGGGTTGTAGCTTTATGGCATCACTGATAAACCCTAGCCCACCCTCAGAATGGCAGATAAAACAAACGAATCGATTTCCAAATAGCCAATAATCTCTTGATAAATCCATTCTCAGTCCTTTCCACTAAGGCCCCAGACTCCAGCCCCATAGCAAGCAACTGTGTAGCATTTGGCTTTATAAATGGCCGTAAGCTGCCTAATGGACTTAGTGCCTGGCCTCTTAGAGAAATTGAAGACAGCTTCAATGTATTTTGAAAAGGCAGCAGCTCTTATTCTTTTCAATTGGCCCCAGATGAGGTTCTCGCCAAATGGGATTCCAAGATAAGAAATTGTGCTAATGGTACTAACTATGACAACAATACCTTCCTTCACCACTAACCATAACATGGGGTTTGACCTGATTAAGCCTCAGTTCATCAAAAGTCTACAAAAGATGTCCAGCAAAGGGTGCAAACCATTTGCCATCCAGCTATTAGGACTGTATCATGAGTGTAAATCAGTGCAGGGATGCTGTGATCGTCTATACATGGACAGTCCACACCCAGTTACAATGTTGTTCTTCTAGACTATTTGCATATAGTGAGAAGAGGAAGGGAGACAGGACATAGCCCTGGCGTACACTTGTGGCCAGATTAAGAGCTGCAGTTGTCTTTTCTCCACGGTCATACCTCACACTGGCAGTTATTTCATTGTGAAGTTCCTGTGGAACTTAATGATGTTCTGGTCTACTCCCATGCCAGACATAATAGTCCACAGCTAGGTTCATTTTACGGAATCAAAAGCGGAGCTCAGGTCCATACATGACAGGTATTGCTCACCCTTGATAGCCACGGTATATTTTCATATTAGGAGGTAAAAATTGAGGGACTGTTCAACTGTCTCCAGCCCATGACGGACAACAAAATAGAACTTTGAGAGCATGTTTTGCTCACTAGCACAAACTTGCAGATGCTTCAGCAATATCCTCTCCATTATCTTAGTGGTTGAATTAATTATTGTGTTGCTCGAATATGAATTTACCTTGAAAAAACAAGTACAAGACACGTTTGGCATAAGAGGATGGCCAGGAGTGCGGCATACAGAAACATGTCAGAATAATTACTTAAAGTACAATTGTTTTGAATGTATTTTTATATATTTCTTGAAGCATCATAAAACAAATTCAGGGACCCTGTTTCCAGAGTAGAATGTGGGCCTTGCCATGAGGCCATAAATGAGTTTCACCTGATGACACATGCAGGTGAATTCTGACCTTGTGTGAACACAATAAGGGCCAGTGGGTAACGTGTCCAGATATCTGGCATGGGGAGTATGTGATCACTGCATGTGTTTTGTGTGCTGTGTCCTGATTGGATGAGTATTCCTAACTTCATGTGGCATCTAACTTTATGGTATTTTATTGAGGCCAATCTTCCAAGACCATTGTGATGTCGCTGCGCTTCTGTGGGACTAATCTGGGATTTTCCTCTTCATGTGTTTGTCCTGCTGGTGATGTGCCACCCCACCTGTGATTTGTCAACTAATAGCTTCAGCATTAGGGCGCAGGGTCTGCCTGACTTATTTCTGACTTGGTGTTGATGGAGAGGTCATATCGGGGGATTTTGACAACAGTGATTCAATTTCGTTTTTGTACACACACATATCATTGTGTACATCAAGATCGAAATTAACATTTCCCCTCTTGTTGAATTTTTGAATACATCATTTACCCCATACTTCATGACAGTCACACAGTTGGGGCTTGTCGTGTTTCACATTTAAATAATACTACTTTCCTAGATACTTGCATTCTACCCAATTTGAGGACTGCTTTTGTACACCACTAGTAGGAAACTACACAAAAGATTACAAAAATGAGAATAGACTGCAATGACATATACAGTCCTGTCACCTACTAGGAGAGCCAAGAAACACATCTGGAGAACTAGACCTGCTAAGGAGCATCTCTCTCCTTGTGCATGTTGGTTTGTGAGTAATGCAGTTCTTCGATGGCATGACACACAACACTCCCTCCTTTGCGATCATCGAGTCCAACACATACCGATGTTGCATCACCGTGAGGCGGATGGCTCTAAGTTCTTCCTTAATTGCATTAAGGTCGAGCTCAGTACTGCTCATCATTTCATCTTCCATCTCGCTATTCACAATAAGCAGGTGCTTGCTTTTGTCTGCACTGTGAAGAATGATGTGGAATAATAGTGTTGTGTTCAGTGTAATTATAGATAACATGGGAGAGGTCCCTATGCACCACTATGCAAATGTCGGCGTAGACTTCATTTGACTAGGTAGATCTTTGGCAACATGTGGATGTGGCCACACCCACAGTAAACAGAGGGTATACAATTGTTCAACAATACATACGTTGTGAAACATTGCAGACTTTTGGAATGAATCCAGGAAAGATGTCTATGGTCCACTATTGATTGGGAGATGTCTTTACTTTGGAAACATTTGAAAAAGTGAAAGAGTTTAGTGTCCAACAGTTTGATGAAATTTTGAAGTCTTGGACTTGCAAGCATTGGATCTATACTAGGATTATGGTAGTGGTTGTCAGAAGAATGGTGAGCCACTGTAAGAGTGGTGCACTATCGTGCCTCCATTGCAGACCTGTTGGATGTGAGCTGTTGTTTGTTGTTTAGGTTTTAGAAAACATTTGCATCCTTATGCACCATCTTCAGTTATTCTTGGGGATACCTGTGCCTTTCGTTATTAGGGGTGTGCTTTTAAATTCATACATCCTATTTTCAGTGAGCTCCAGAAGATGGCTGCGAATAGGAAAGCTACTTTTTAAAGACAAATGTTGTTTATTCATGGGTTGCCTTAATTCTTGCTTACAGGTCGTCGGCTCTTCCCCCTCACCATGATAGGAAAGCATATATTTTGTTGGTTTTCGGAAGCCTGAGGATGGTCTGGGTTCTTTAACTAATGTTTTATGGGTGCAGCTGAATGTATAATATTCTGCCTTCCCTAGTGAGTGTGGGTATCCCTTTTGACCTACATGTGAACGGGGTGGTATGTAAAGAGGGGTACTACCATAATTAGGTGTTGTGGGTGATTGCAGTATGCTCTGGGGTCATTTGTATATCCCTGTAATCCCAGCGCGTGGTGTGCAGTCTGACCCTCCATAATGGCACCAGATGTCTTGACTATGCTCTTTTTCTAGAGGGTCTAATGTGCCAGTGTTCGTGATCTGACTTAATTTCTCCTCTGGACAGCATGTGTAAGGCCTTATGTGTTGTCAGCTTGATTTCTAGGTTGAATAAGGCAGTGAGCCTAATTCTGTGTACTTTGCTCACACCTGTGATGGACTTTTGTTGTCTCTCCTCTTCTTGACAACCTCTTCCTCTGACTATATAATTCACGAGATCTTTGGGATCTCCGTCCCCATTTGCTAGGGACTTCCAACTGGTAAAGGGGACTAAGTGAGCCTGATAGTTTGGCAACATCGGTTCCAAGATAGAGATAACAATTTATGCGGAAATGAGAAACAACTTGGCAACCACAGGCCCTCCTTGGCCTAGCACAAGCTACATCTAATCTTCAAAGTCCAAATTTTCCCTAATGTCTGAGTACACCCAGGGGTAATCCACACCATCTGTATCATGCCCAGCAGTCCAAGTGAATAACACCTCTAATTTCTATTAGATACCAACAAAGTTAAAAAAACTGTAGCACTGAGAAAACCGGAGTAGACTCAAAAATAAGATCAAGATGCTGGCCCTAGGTCACACCTAGGGCCTATGTGTTCCATCTGTTTCACGCCCAGTGGTACAAGCGGTGAGGCCTTGCCCCTGAATTAAACCCAGGGGACACACGTACTGATTGTGTCACACCCGGTGGTCCAAGAAACAAACAACCTTTACCTTTTATAGCATGTTGGCTTTTGAAGAAAGCTAACCTCTGCAGGATCGCCTCAGAGGCTGCCTTGTCACTACACAGTTCGGACACATGAAGTGGGCAATGTGTCAGATTTCTGTCAGTGGTAGGGATTTCAGGTTAAATTTGTTCTTCCTGGTTTGCTATATGCCAAATACCAAGGACTAAGGATCAGATGTAGTCTCTTACCCAATTGACAACAGCTTCAGGACTGACCTCCGCCCAGTGGATTCAGCAATGCTTTCAATCAATTGAGGAGTCTGTTCACCTTCCTTGCTGTGCTGATGTGAATCCATCACAGAAGGGTCCTTTCCTTTAGCGGCAGTCATTTTTGAAGCACCAATGTCTACGGACTGGCTCACCAAAATGTTGCTTGAATATGAATTTAGCTTGAAAAACTAGAGCTGTTTGGAATATGGGAACAGTTTGTTTAATCAACAGCCATAAGGTTAGCATACAGAAACAGGTTTGAAGATTGACTCCAAGTACAACTGTTTGAATCTCTTTTCATACATTTCTTGAAGAATTATCAAAACAATTCGTAGATTCTCTTTGGGAGTGAAATGTAAGCCTTGTCATGAGGCCATATATTATTTCCACCCTATGACTAATGAAGGCGGGTCTCAACCTTGCGTGGGCACAATAAGGACTATTGGGTAACATGTCCAGATGTCCGGCAAGGGAAGTGCATGATCACTGCGTGTGTTGTGTGGGCTGTGTCCTGATTGATGATGGCATCTAACTTTGTGGTGTGTTGGGAGCGTGTGCCCCTCTGGCCATGTGCGTATTAGTGGGCCAATATCCCAGGACCATTGTGGTGTTGGTGCCTATCTGTGGGACTAATCTGGGCTTTTCATGTTCACCTGTTAGTATTGCTGGTTATGTGCCATCCCACCTGTGATCTGTCTATCAGAAGCCTCGGTTTTAGGCTGCAGGGCATGCCTGACCATATATTTCTGACCTGGATTGATGGAGAGGTTATATCATGGGATTTCGACAACAGTGATTTGATTTTGTTTTTGTACATACATATATGGTAACATTGGCTTCCATGCAATTGGCAGGTGACATTCACTTATATGTCCCTAATAATGGGACACTACAGGGCCCGTGAATTGCAAGCTGCTAGTGTGAATGCAGCATTGATTGTGCCACCTACTTAAATAGCCCTTTAAACATGTATCAAACCTACCATTGAAAGCCTGTATGTGCAGTTTAAATTGATGTTTCGATCTGGCAAAGTAAACCTTTTTCCAGGTCCAAACCTTCCTTTTTAATACATAGAAGTCACCCTTCAGGTAGGCTCCGGAACCGGCCAGAGGGTAGGGTGCAATGAATTTAAAAATTTGTGAAAAACTCTTAAATTACTTGTTCACTACTGCAAGGCCTACCTCTCCCATAGAATAACATTGGAATCACCTTATTATATTTTGTAAGTGTAATTTCCAAATGGGAATAGGAAAACAGTTCATGTAAGGTGTCTCTGGAATCAATATTATAAATCCTAACATATGGTGAAGTTGGATTTAAAATGGTAATTTTGAAAATGGCAATTTTAGAAAGTTGGCATGTCCTTACAATAGCCATTTGGTGCCTGCAGCCTACGTCTGCGTCAAATGAGTGGGTGTATCTGACTAAGGCTTTGTGTATTCTTCCTAGACAGCCACACACAATGGGCAGCTTAGGTGTGAATTGATGGGCTGACACTGGGATGATGAGTGGGAGGAGCTAGGCAAAGCTCCACTTACACTTGAATAGGATGTGGCCTGTCTCCAGACAAAGGACTGCATACCCCCTGTAGTTTTTCTGGAGCAAGGGCCAAGAAAGCAGGGCAACTGTGCACTTCAATCAATCAATCAGGGGGTTCTATAGCACGCTACACACCCGTGAGGGTCTCAAGGTGCTGGGGGGGTTGAGCGGCTCCGGATCAGTCGAAGAGTCAGGTGTTGAGGTCCTTCCTGAACGTGTGCAGGGTTGGGGAGTGTCTGATGCTCACAGGGATCTATCCTCTTGATGCTTCTATCCACTTTCAAGGCACAACTGTGTATAAATATTAGGCCTCAGACACCAACTCTTCATTTCACTATTGGACCAGTGGAATGACTCTCAGAGGACTGCCTGCTGCTGTGAGCTGATGTGCATGCCTCTAGCCTGCTTCTGTACCTGAAGGATCTGCTGCATTGCTGTCTGGAGCCTTCATTGAACTCTCAGGGGTTAGCCCTGCTGTTGAGCCTTACATCTTCACCTGCACCCAGGACTACCAGAAGTGACTCCAAGGGTTTGGTTGCTGGTCTTCTGTTCAGAGCCACAGGGACATAAAAGGCTAACAACATTTTAAACTTGCACCTGGACCCAGCCTGAGTCCATACTGAGCACCCAAGCAGCGTCCCAACAGTCTTGGACCCTTGCTTGTGGTGCTAAATGTGCCCAGAAAGCCAATTTTCAAAACTGAGGTTATAGAAACAGTTTGGCCAAAAACTGCTCAGAGAACCAAGGAGGAGTCCGAAACCAACCTGCTCCTGCTATGTTCTTCTCAGCAGCAGCAAATCCTCTTCAGCGGTCCTTTGCCAAAGGGGTATATGACCTCATGGAACTCTCTTTGGCTACAGTCCTCTGCTTCATCCAACCAGAGGTTTTCGACTTCCATTTCGGCGAATAAGTCTGAATCTTCAAATCTTCACCGTGGCTTCGGCCCAAGGCCATCCACCGACAATGGTCTCTGCTCATTCACTTCCTGCAGCCTTGCCCCACTGAACTTTAGCTTCTCCGACACTTTTCTCTGAATTTCTTCTAAGTCTGATGGTATGCGCTGACCATACTTAATCCAAGTCTTGAAATCAAAACCACGCTCCATCCTGATGGGACATATTTTTCGACTTAGACCCGGTCTCACATGGCTAGATTCCATGGAAGGTTAGCACTTTGATCTTTTAAGGGCTAGTTTTTATAAACATAAAAATAAAAATAACTCCAGATCTACTGATTTTTGTCATTTTGGTCCGAAATATTTTATTAAAATGTACTCAATTTTTTTAAATAGGTTTAGGACTTTTCTTTTTGTGTGTTTTTACTTCATTACTGTTTGTAAGCCACATCAATACACAGCCACACATTCACCCAAACAGCGACACACATGCACTTTGTTGTCATGAATTGTTTTTCGGGGACTCGGCTGAAGCCAAGCCCTAAGATGGCTGCTATCACATCCTGGTTGAAGTGTTGTTAGCCAATCAGTTCTCTACATGATATTGGGATGGTACACAGAGGGTTCCTGTCCTTAGATATACACATTTGGATGTCTTTAATTAACTCTAAAACTACTGAATTAATTTACACTGTGTGGACCCCTTTCTGGGTTGAATTTGGCCCTGGGAACTCCAGCCCCCGGGGCTTGGCTGTTTCATTTCCCCTCCCTGGGCCGATTTGAGCCCGATCTCCTGGGGCTCTGCCTTTCTCAAATGGTGGAGGGGGCCATGTGGTCTCCCTCCATGGGCCATTTTTGGTCCTGGGATCCCATCTCGCAGTGCCCTGTCATGTCTGCTGGGCTCCCCCAGGGGACTCAGTTCCCACTGAGATCACGGAGAGCAGCTGAATGCCCCAGTGGTCTCTGCCTCCTGCAGGAGCCTTCACAGCTTTCAGACTTAGGGAGCTGCTGGAAAGGCAGCTTACTGTGTCTGAAAGCAATTCTGCTCTGCTTCAAACAAGCACTTGCTGGAAGTGGAGCATTTGCTCTGGCATGGGGGGAGCAGTAAAGCTCCTGCCAAGTTACAGTAACAAGTTATGACCTGGGGATTGTCACCCAGGGACATAGCAGGAGCCGACCCTAGGTGGTGGTCCACAAGACCATCTACGGCTCCAAGAAAGGGGCTGTGCTGCCCCTCCCCTTTATTCTTGTAGGGCCTACCCTGTGGAGGTGGCAGTCCCTGTTGCTGTTGGGAGGCTGCGTGGCCCCCTCCCATTTAAAAAAAACGTAGCTCCAGGGAACCAGTGATCCCTGGCTCCAGCTTCCGAGGGTACCTGAGGCCCCCACTACAAAATGAATATGGCTCCAGGGAGGTGGTAGTCTCCAGGACCAGGGGGGATACGAGAGTTCCCCCATAACAATGCATACACTCAAGGGAGGTGCTTGTCCTGATTATTTTTTTTAATCTGCTATTGGGTCGGTGGCCATGAAGATCCCCGTACTTAATTTTGAAATGTGGTCCCGGGAGGAGGTGGTCCCCAGGGTCCGGAGGGGTCCAAGAGGCCCCCATTTAACAATGTATAAGCCACTGGTAGGTGGTGGTCCCATGGGCATTTTCGGCAGGAGCCACGGTTTCAACGTGGCTCCAGCATAAATTCTTTTTCTTTGCCTAGGGGTCAGGGTATTCCTCACCTTTTGTCAGCCCAAGATCACCCTTCATGATTAAGCCTGGGCATAAAACTCCCCCTCCATTCATGGAGTTTGCGGAATTCTGCAACTCAGCATTCCACGGAGAACGTAAAGTTCTGTGTACTTCAAGTGTCATTTTGGTGTGCTGGTGCTACTTCCCCGGTGCTGGCCGGTGCTGCGATATTTGCTAACCGACTGCATGCTTCCATAAGATTTGCAGTCACCAACACATCCTTCGGGCACACCAGCGGCTTATGGCAAATGTTTTCTGCTGTACGCGATCCTGAATGTGCAGAATGCAGAGCAGCTGCAATCTGGGGAAGATTATTTATCGAGAAGCATCAACATCTTCCAGAACTGACAATTTGAAGTTAAAAAACTGGTGTTATTTGCGTGACTGGGAGTAGGTACCTGGATTTTTTTTTTTACTTTTAGCAGATTTTAAAAATTTGTTGGTATGGATGGGCTGTTGTTTCAGTAGGGGCATAGTGATCACTGATTTATTTGCATTTTATTTTTCCTCTTTTGTAAAAGAAAAATGTTTCACAGTTTGCTACATTTTCTGCATGTTGTAATACATTTTCAATATAGATTGTTATTGAATTTGAATTGGAATGAAGAAATTCCAGTGCATTACAAAGGTGATTTTTTCATACATAAAAACCTTGAACTAAATCTGTTCTCAGAGAGGTGTATTTGAATGTAATTGATTATCATTCTTCTCAATAATCTATGAGCTAACACTGCCTGTACTTAAAGTAATTCGTTTAGCCACCCGACAGAACCACTTTTTGTTTAATCATGTCTCAAGATATGTGCTCCTGTGAATTTTGAGTAATTTAGGTTAAAAAAAATATATATATCTATAGGCGCGCCCCAGTACGCGCACCGGGTAGCACACCGGGCGTGCTACGCGACTTGCGCACGGAAAGCTGATTGGCTCACGGGTGTCTGGAAAAATTCGAAACAGTCCGGAGCGGCCGCCATCTTGTGTCTCGGTAGGATTGAGACACAAGAGGTGGCAAAAAAAAGGGGGAAATGACCATAAGGGGGAGAGTAGACCCCCCTGACCCCCTAGGTTTGATGTGGGGGCTATAAAAGGAGCCAGCGGGGCAAAAAAAAAAAAATTTTTGATTGGCGCGGGGGGAGGACCCGGTACGCGCACATAGGGAGCGTAGCATGGGGAAAACCCAGTTTATTCACTGCGTCACCTCTACGACCCTTTCTTGCGTCAATACGTCCCTTTTGCATACATTACACCTGACGTAGGTATAATGTGGTGCAGGGGCTTACAAAGTGACGCATCTACCTAGATGCATCACTTTGTAAATATGACTGAATAAGATGCATTTTTTACAGCACTGGTGCGTCACAAAAAGTGACACACCGGTGGCGTTAAAGTGACGCATGGCCTTATAAATGAGGCCTTCAGTCTTCTAGTCATGTGTCATATTAAATATATGACGTATTATGTCGGAAGTACTTACAGATACATCAGTATTTCAGACGTATCTGTAAGAGCAAAATTGATGCATTGCTGGAGTGTGTCACAAAAATGATGCAACTCCAGCAATGCATCCTTTCACATGGGGCCAGGCCCCATGTGAAAGAGCCTGCACGCCTGCTGTGAAACAGGCGCAAGATTTGGACGCAACAGCGTCATAAAAGTGACGCAGTGATATCGCATAGATTTCACTGCGTCATCTCTACGACCCTTTCTTGCGTCAATACGTCCCTTTTGCATACATTACACCTGACGTATTATAATGTGGCGCAGGGGCTTACAAAGTGACGCATCTACCTAGATGCGTCACTTTGTAAATATGACTGAATAAGGTGCATTTTTTACAGCACTGGTGCGTCACAAAAAGTGACGCACCGGTGGCGTTAAAGTGACGCATGGCCTCATAAATGAGGCCTTCAGTCTTCTAGTCATGCGTCATATTAAATATATGACGTATTATGTTGGAAGTACTTACAGATACGTCAGTATTTCAGACGTATCTGTAAGAGCAAAAGTGATGCATTGCTGGAGTGTGTCACAAAAATGATGCAACTCCAGCAATGCATCCTTTCACATGGGGCCAGGCCCCATGTGAAAGGGCCTGCACGCCTGCTGTGAAACAGGCGCAAGATTTGGACGCAACAGCGTCATAAAAGTGACGCAGTGATATCGCATAGATTTCACTGCGTCATCTCTACGACCCTTTCTTGCGTCAATACGTCCCTTTTGCATACATTGTACCTGACGTAGGTATAATGTGGCGCAGGGGCTTACAAAGTGACGCATCTACCTAGGTGCGTCACTTTGTAAATATGACTGAATAAGGTGCATTTTTTACAGCACTGGTGCGTCACAAAAAGTGACGCACCGGTGGCGTTAAAGTGACGCATGGCCTCATAAATGAGGCCTTCAGTCTTCTAGTCATGCGTCATATTAAATTCATGACGTATTATGTCGGAAGTACTTACAGATACGTCAGTATTTCAGACGTATCTGTAAGAGCAAAAGTGATGCATTGCTGGAGTGTGTCACAAAAATGATGCAACTCCAGCAATGCATCCTTTGACATGGGGCCAGGCCCCATGTGAAATGGCCTGCACGCCTGCTGTGAAACAGGCGCAAGATTTGGACGCAACAGTGTCATAAAAGTGACGCAGTGATATCTCAAAGATTTCACTGCGTCACCTCTATGACCCTTTCTTGCGTCAATACGTCCCTTTTGCGTACATTGCACCTGACGTAGGTATAATGTGGCGCAGGGGCTTACAAAGTGACGCATCTACCAAGATGCGTCACTTTGTAAATATGACTGAATAAGGTGCATTTTTTACAGCACTGGTGCGTCTCAAAAAATGACGCACTGGTGGCGTTAAAGTTACGCATGGCCTCATAAATGAGGCCTTCAGTCTTCTAGTCATGCGTCATATTAAATTTATTACGTATTATGTCGGAAGTACTTACAGATACGTCAGTATTTCAGACGTATCTGTAAGCGCAAAAGTGATGCATTGCTGGAGTGTGTCAAAAAATGATGCAACTCCAGCAATGCATCTTTTCTTACCCTTCCACACCCCCGTTCCTTTTCAACATTTTCTTCGAATGTCTACATTCCCCATGTTCACTCTCCTTCTCTTTACTTTCCTTCCTAACTCTCACCTTCTTTCAGTCCCCCTACTTCACTTCCTTTCTCCTCTCATACCTCTCTGTTCTGTCTTACTCATTTTCCTTTCCATTATCAATGCATTCCACTTCACTTACTCTTTTTCATTTTTTTAAGAATATAGCTCTTTGATGAGAATTGGAGGTAGTTCTGAAAATAACTTTTTTTTTCTTCTTTTTTCTTTTTTTAGAACAAAAACAAAAACAGGGAATGGAAACTGCTCAACAGGAGCAAAAAAAACCAAAAAAACTAGGGCTGGGAACGGCAGCGATGGTTCTCCAATGCTCGAACCATGAGCAGAACACTTTGCTCCCCAAAGGTAAGTAGCTGATCGTAGTATCTGCATTTCAGGACGCCTTTGTTGAATGCAGGCTGAATGTTTGGAACCAGCTCTTGCGATCGCCCCGTCACTGAAGTAGTTGCTCCTCCGGTGGATGTAGAGACCTCATCACTGGGAACGTCTTGTGCCAGAGCCCTGACACTTTCCCGGGCAAAATTCTGGGGGTGCCTCCTCTCCACATGGCGAAGCATTGTGGAGTTCCCAAAAGAAAATTTCTTTGTGGGGTCACCCCATGACAGGACTGTGCTGCAGATCCTGCACTCCACTTTTGGAGCAATGACCTTCTTCTGGTCATCTGGTATGACATTTTTTTTTTAGATGAAATGCTCTTTGACCTTCGGCTGAGGAGGCTCTTGATCAATGAATTCAGGCTCATCTTCACTGCTGGATGGTCTGGCAGCCATGATTATCCAAGAAAGATCAAAGAGAAAAAAGGCAGGTCTTTCAGTCACAAAAGTGAAAGAAGAAGTGAAGGAAATGGGAGGGGATTACATTCTTTGTAAAAAAAAACTGTTAGCAACCAATGAAAAGTGTTATTTTAAGGTCACATGACATGAGGCGCTAACGCTGCGTGCACTGGAGCGCTTCCGGGGGCGCCTACGCGGCGCGGACGTAGGTGCTTCCGGGGCGAAGACGCGGCGCTAACATAGGCGCATACGCGGCTCGAACATAGGTGCTTCGTGGGGCGCATATGCGGCACGAACGTAGGCGCTTCCGGGGGCGCTTATGCGGCGCGCCTAAGTGATGTTTTGATAGTTTCACGGAAATGCAAAATTATTTCCTTATTCAAAAACACTGTTTTTATATGTATGGTACTAAATGTCTTGTGTTATTATTTACTTTTCATTCATATGTTTTTACACGAACGCAAGTAGCGCTCTGGGTGCGCTTTCCGGAGAGCTTACCGGTGCGTGGACCCAGAGCGCCCCAAGAAAAAATTATTTAAAAAAAATTTACAAAAATATTATTATAAAAAAAAATAATAATAATTAATACTCACACAAAACAGCAAATAAAAAAAAAAATCATAGGTTACAAACTCGATATAGAAAGGAATTAGCATTTAAAAAACCTATTAAATTCACTGAAAAAACCATAGGTTTCACACCAGTTATAGTTAGCTGGAAATTTTACTGACATAAAACCATTGAAATTCCCACGTTATAGTTAGTTCGACTCACTATAACTTGCGCGCCTGCAATGCACTGCTGATGACGTCACATATTACATCACTCATTACATGGTCAGTGACATCACTCATGACATCACTGATGACACCATCCTTGTGACCGAGTGACAGACCGCCTTTCAGTGTAATGTAACCCTTGAAACACATATTCAAAAATAGAAACTAAAATATAAAACATATTGATTTTTTCAGAAAGACACACATTCCCTGGATGGTGTCATGAGTGATGTCATGAGTGATGTCACTGACCATGTCATGAGTGATGTAATATGTGACGTCATCAGCAGTGCATTGCAGGCGCGCGAGTTATAGTGAGTCCAACTAACTATAACGTGGGAATTTCAATGGTTTTATGTCAGAAAAATTTCCAGTTAACTATAACTGGTGTGAAACCTATGTTTTTTTTTCTGAATATGTATATATATATATATATCAAGCTCCTGGTTGACACGCGCAGTTTGGAAGGCACACGAGCAGCTGCATAAGGCTCAACCTGTTCCTTGAATCACTGGTACGGGCAACATCCGCCTGCAGGCAGAAAATATATGCAAATCACCTTTTTGCCTGACGCGTTTCGTTTATTCACTTCTTCAGAGGCAATACCATGATGAACACTCCCCCATTGCTTTTAACGTCTATTTAACATCTGCCACGCCCAGATGGGCTGTCTGAATGGAACTGTGGTGATTTCTGGGAATTGGAGTGTCCGAAATTTATCCTCAAATAGAAGCACATTTCTTTTAAGCTCTGGATGAGCCCCCACAAGCATCACTATCCTCAATCCAGCACAGTTGCCCCATGATCAGGTAGGTGAATACCAAGCCTTATGGCCCCCAATGTTCGCGGGGTGGTGCCCTTCCGACAGCCGTGCCTAAAGACTGTATAGACACGTATGCGGAATTACTAACTGAAGGTCTCAAAAAGTTGAACATACAAACAAAAAAACATCAAGGTGCAACTAATGTAAATATGAGACCATACAATGAACTGATGAAGAAATTGAAAAACAACCAGGCAATAATCATCAAACAATCTGATAAGGGTGGTAACATTGTGCTTTGGGAGAAACAACAATATATGGAGGAGGCATATAGACATTTGAACAACACTGCATGTTATGCCCAAATCGATGTAAAAACCACCAAATCTATCCAGTCAGCTTACCATAAGGAACTTAATGGGTGGAAATGAGAAGGTTTATTATCCAGGGATGAAATGAGGTATTTGCACAAAGACCATCCTGCACTGCCTAACATCTACTTCATCCCAAAAGTGCACAAGGGGATAACACCAGTCCCGGGCCGACCAATAGTCTCCGCTATTGATAGCCTATTCGAAAACACTTCGAAATATATAGACCATTTCTTACAGAGCTTCGTCACCAATCTCCCAGCCTACATTAAGGACTCCACTGAATTTCTTAGGCATATCAACGAATGTGTTTGGTCAGTTGAATATGTGCTAATGACTATGGACATTGCTAGTCTTTATACTAGTATTTCACATTCTGATGGGTTAATAGCAGCTAAATTCTATCTAGATAAAAGACCTGTTGAACTGTACAAGCACAATTCAATGCTAATGACTATGATAGAACGTTGCCTTAATAACAATGTGTTCCTTTTTGACAACAAGATTTATAGAAAGCTCAGGGGTGTGGCCATGGGGGCATGTTTCTCCCCCAGCTACGCGGGACTCCACGTGGGCTGGTGGGAGGAGCATGTCCTCATGGTTGAACACTCACAATTTTGGGACAACAACATTGTGAAATACGTAAGATATATCGACGATATATTTATCATTTGGAGAGGCAGTGTGGAAGATGCAAACTCTTTGTTGAAAAAATAAATGTCAACAATTGTAATCTAGAGTTTACTGCCGAAATCAGCAGTACTAAAATCAGCTTCTTGGATGTGCTGGTCGAAATAGTGAATAACAATCTCACTACGTGTCTTTTCAGAAAAAGCACGGCAGGAAACACTATCTTGCACGCGCAAAGTTCACACCCGAAGCACACGATTAGGGCAATCCCCTTTGGGAATTCCTTAGAATAAACAGAATGTGCAGTACAGAGGAACTGAGAGAATAGTACCAAGAAGAAGCTAAAAAACGATTAGAAGCCGGGGGATATAAAAAAAAGGCCCTAGACAAAGCAAGAATTAAAGCTAACAGCATATGTCGGCATTCCCTACTGGCAGTCCCCACTACAGACTCCCAAGTGACTATATCGCCTAAGAGTGTCAATGACATCAGACTCATTACCAGCTACAGTCGACAGGCATGCCAAATTTCGAATTTGGTAAGAAACCAGTGGCCTGTAATTCTGACCGACCCAGTACTAAAAGACATCTTACCCAATAAACCCACAGTAACATACAAAAGGGCATTTGGCATGCGCAACAAACTGGTTTCCAGTTCCCCAGAAACAGTGAAAAACGACGATTGGTTGTCACCCCGTAAGGGTTTTTTTCGCTGTATCTCATGCCGTGCATGCCATTTTAGAAAAAACTTAGAAAAAACGCAGTGCTGTCCGTACAAGTACTTTGCAACGTCTCCTTAATTAGAGAAACAAATCACCTATTGATTGAGGATTTGTATGGTATTTTTATTTATACCTTATGAATTATTGATTTTCAAACAAAAAGTAGTTTGACAAAAAAGACATCCCATACATACACCGTTATTCAAAAACTCAACAGTACAAAATTATGACACTACTACATAAAACATGAAGCAAAACATTTCATATGTACATTTCATGTGTACATTTGCACAATATTCAAATTTGGTCAATATCATATATACATTACCAAAATGTCCACGTTATTGATGCAATTCCAATCAAGGAATGGTGAACACAATTCAGAAAAATCAAGAGAAAATCAACTGGAGAACAGATGAATCAGTAACATGCACAATATTAATCAATATTAATCACTTTTTCTATCGGGTTTCAGTTGGGGGGTTCAGTTACTTGTTGTAGTCCCTTCCGGGGTTTCTGAAGATGTTTGCGTGAATTCAGGTCACGTATTTAGAACTGCTTGTTGCAAGTTTAGGGCTGCATCACTGAAGACCAATTCGGAACGTGATCAAATCTTTTAGCTTTGTGTTAAAGACTCCCCTTCCAAGTGCTGGCGACCAAACATCCATGGATACGTGACCTGAATTCAAGGTCCCACACTGCATGAAACCACGCTGATCTGCCTGAAAATCATTTGTGAAACACCGGTATAACCGACGGAGATTTTGAAAACACGCGAACCCAAGCGCAGGTTCGCAACTGGCACCGGTGGGCACGCTACAAGTCCCCCGTGTAATTACCTGAGATGCTCCACGCAAACATCTTCAGAAACCCCGGAAGGGACTACAACAAGTAACTGAACCCCCCAACTGAAACCCGATAGAAAAAGTGCGACGGCCTTTTGTAAGGAAAATCCCACAGCCCTGATGAGAACACGTTAAATCATATTTCGAGTTCGAAACGCGTCGGCCTAATGGAGAATAGCACTCTTGAATGACTGAAACATTGATTCAGTGTATTCTTTTCTTTCACTGATTAATATTGTGCATGTTACTGATTCATCTGTTCTCCAGTTGATTTTCTCTTGATTTTTCTGAATTGTGTTCACCATTCCTTGATTGGAATTGCATCAATAACGTGGACATTTTGGTAATGTATATATGATATTGACCAAATTTGAATATTGTGCAAATGTACACATGAAATGTACATATGAAATGTTTTGCTTCATGTTTTATGTAGTAGTGTCATAATTTTGTACTGTTGAGTTTTTGAATAACGGTGTATGTATGGGATGTCTTTTTTGTCAAACTACTTTTTGTTTGAAAATCAATAATTCATAAGGTATAAATAAAAATACCATACAAATCCTCAATCAATAGGTGATTTGTTTCTCTAATTAAGGAGACGTTGCAAAGTACTTGTACGGACAGCACTGCGTTTTTTCTAAGATTTACATATGGTCCAGCTGCCCGTACGTCCCAGGACCTAACTCCCTGTTCACAACAGTGCATGCCATTTTGGCATCCATACTAGAGCTTATGTCACCCCCTTTGATCCAAAACCTGTCACCATCAAAGCCCACTATACTTGCAGAACAGCATTAGCAGTATATGTTTTAACTTGTACATGCAAACTGAGATACGTTGGTAGCACAAAGTTACCAGTGTACTAACGTATTCTCCAGCATCTCAGGGCTATTGTTAATTGTGACCAAAGCTACCCGGTGGCAGGACACTTCGATCAATGTCACAACAGAAATCTAGCTCACTTAAGTTACTTTGTGATAGATGCTGTGAGAACATCGAAAAAGGGAGGCGACTACGAGAAAAAACTAAGACAGATGGAGTCTATGTATATCGTCAGACTCAACAGTAAAACCCCCGCAGGTTTAAATATGGGGGAAGACCTTAGTAATTTTCTCTGAGTGTTCTCTAGACAGCCAAAACCCATACTGTGTATAGAAGATGCCAAATAGCGGTTGCCTAGTATATAATATATAATTCCCAGTAACTCCAAAGAAAAGAGAAAATGAGATGAATAACGTCATTGTGGTAATGTTACAAACACTTTGCAATACTGGAATGCAAATAGGATGTGCTGTAACATTCTAGTAATCTGATTTTAAAACACTATGCATTTTTCAAAGAAAGATTTATTTCTAATTTGATAATTGTTATATTATCGTTTTGTTATTATTGTTTGTACATCCCGTCACTATCCAAGTGGCCTAAACAGCATTGGTCATAAACACTTAGTCACTCCCTCACCATTAGGTTATTATTAGTTGAATTATTGTTTTTTTCCCCACTAACAACTATGGATTATGACTGGACTCAGTTGATTTTGTGTCACATGGAGATATCGTGTATACAATTATTAGGACAAATCCAGCATTGGTGCACTTTGAAATCTCAAGTAATCATATATATCTGAATCGAGTTGAGATACATTATCTGAAGAGTATTGGTAGCCCATGGAGTGTCTACTCTCGCTTGGTGTATGGACCACAATTGAAAAAACTATTGCGTATTTGCACAAGTAACATTTTGGAGTGGGAGATTAAAAGTATTTCAGTCCACCTTAATAGCGTATTTGCACAAATATTATGGCATATTTGCACAAACAATATATCTGTTTACATTGCGTATTTGTACAGTCAGTAATGTCATGACGTATTTGCACAGAGAAAATGTAATTGGCGATTTTGCACATAATGAACATTATGCACGGAGACACTTTATTATTTCAGTGTATGTCCAATATGCTCAGACCATGCATTTGCACTTTATAATATTAAGGGATATGAATTACAACTCCCACACATAGTTGTCCATAACCAAGCAGCTGCTATTTGTATACCATTCATATGTCACTGAACTGTTATTTCATATGTATAATGTTATATGTGAAAACCCAATTCTCAGTGATAGCCTGACCAGGCTAAGATATATGTATTGGAACGTTAAAGCACAAATTGAGTCCTACCTTTGTGTCTATGTATCGCATTTGGGCGTGGTTCCATGCAATCTTGTGATGTATCAATTAAAAGCCAGTCAATCCTTGTCACCGCTAACAGTGAGCAAGGGCGTTCACGCCCGAAACGCGTCTGTTCGGCGTTTCCTTTTTCCTTTACCCCCTGCACTTCTATCTGATGGAATAAATGAAAAATATCGCAAAGACTGGCTTCGACTGCAATTTGTGTGTCTGCGCACTGGGGAAAGTGCCTGAGGCGTTCCATGGCACGAGAACCGGTTGGAGGAGTATATATATATATATATATATATATATATATATATATATATATATATATATATATATATATATATATATATATATATATATATATATATATATATATATATATATGTACGAGAATTCGTCACCGGCCAAGGCAGCTGCCTCAGCCCAACGCTCAACGCTGACGAAAGAACGGACCCAGATTTCAGTGCTTAAACCTTCGTGTTTATTTCAGCAAGCCTGCCGCCGCCATAACGCGTTTCGCCTTTACAGCTTGATCACATGGCCAGTTGCTTGCAGCCAATGCCATACATTTAAAGTGCAAGTGCGCGCGCAAATCATTACAAAAAATTCAGCGACATAGAAAAGATACTGCATTTCCAAGTGCTAACCAATGTATGCCAATGTTGTATGCATACTCTTGTTAAAGTACAAGTGGCTAAATATATAAAACATAAATATATATTTACACTTTAAAAACCACTAAAGTTGTTTTAAATAACTGTATGAATACAAGTTAATTATGACGTGAACATGAACCCACAGGATTTTACCATAGATTCATAGCAATTAGTTGTTCACAAAAAATACTCGCCCCCCAAAATGTACAAGGCACTTGGCAGAAGAGATAAAGCCCCAGTGGGCACAGAATATTGTAAGATTGCACCACAATGTTACACATTACATTCCGACATTGGCTGAATAAAGTGTTAAGTGAGTAAAATTTCATAAAGTGCTCGTGCTAGTGCTCAACCAATATTTGAAAAAGAAATCATAACTTATTCAAAAAAAAAACACATGTTGTGTTAAACCCATGGTTATACTCCATGGCCTAATCCTCCTCCTATTTGAAAGAAGCTCTTAACACAGAAAGTGTGGAGGCATCAGATGTTAAAATATAGCAACAACAGTGTTATCGATTTAAAAGACCAAGTGCCCATACGGCAAATACACAAACACACAGTATATAACTGGACTGCCCTGAAACAATTGAAGCGCGGAGAATTTGTAATATGTAATTACTCTCATCACATTATAGACAAGTGTAAAGATCTTCCGTCGCATTCAGACCCTGTGGCTGCTTACTATCTAGTTCCAGGATGTACCGGGTTTCAAGAAGGCGGTTGACTGTGTGCATGAGTGTATTGGTGAGTGAATGGATATCTCAGTGCAACATGTCAAAGTAAGTACATATGTAAAACACAGTACATGTGAGAGTTGACATATATAACCGTGCATAAGAGCCAATGAATGTGTGAGTGGCTGTATGGATCATTGTGAACTTGTATCAGGGATCGTATAGGAGAGTAAATATGTGTTAGAATATGTTTGAATTAGTAAGGTGTGTATAACTGTATAGTTGAGGAAATGGAGGTGTGATTGATTCTTTGCATGACTGACTAGATGTATGAGTAACTCCATGGATGAGTGACAATCTGTGAGTGTCTGTTTACACTGATTGTATCTAAGGTTATATTAGAGTCTGAAGAGGTTCATCGTATTATCACATGAATGATATTACAAGTGATGTTGTCAGTGATGTCATTTGAGTTGTCATCAGTGATGTCATCAGTGATGTCACTGACCATGTCATGAATGATGTAATATGTGACATCATCAGCAGTGGATTGCGGGTGCGCGATATATAGTTAGTGCAACTAACTATATATGGAATTTCAATGGTTTTGTGTGAGTAAAATAAGGTTTTGTAAATGCTAATTCCTAACTATATATGGTCTATAACCCATGGTTTTTTCAGTGAATTTTCAAGGTTTTGTAAATGCTAATTCCTAACTATATATGGTCTATAACTTATGGTTTTTTCAGTGAATTTCAATGGTTTTTTAATAGCAAATATCAAAAGCTTTAAAATGTCAAGTACGTGGTAGGTAAAAACATTTTCGTGTCTATGCACGCTGATGTGCTTTGATTGCTGCCCCCTCCCCCCTCTTTTCTTTTAGTATTCTCTCTTTGCAGCTAGTGAAGGGTAGGTAACGCAGGCCTTTACCCCGTTGTAATCCGTTGTGCCTGCTTCCCTCTCCATTTGATTGATT
Source organism: Lissotriton vulgaris (assembly GCF_964263255.1). Lineage (NCBI taxonomy): Eukaryota > Metazoa > Chordata > Amphibia > Caudata > Salamandridae > Lissotriton > Lissotriton vulgaris. The sequence goes on along the minus strand of NC_141691.1, from coordinate 439,248,726 downwards.
GTTATCCAAGCATTTACTGTTTTAGAATTGGTTCTCTTTGGTTCATTCTCTATTTACAAACAAGCACAGAGTCGCAATACTCTGTTTAGTCTTTGAAGATAGTGAAAAATCGTTAGAAACAACAAAAGGAATCAAGCAAAATCAGTAGGCCACTAATGGGATCTCTTTTTGAACTCGCTAAAAAAGAAACATTAGGAACAACCCCTCATGAGAAATATGAAACTAGTGAGAGGAACTGAGCTCGACGCCATGATGGCTGCAAGACAGCTCGGCTCCGCCGCCCACCCCGCCCAAAACAACGACAAACCCTATGCAAATATTATAAATATATACAACACACCAGCAAAGTAACAGGGTAAAACGTTTTATTAAATAACTATTTACATGGCAGCCTGCTGCAACATCGATCCAAATGCATGCCGCCGTTCCCGGGATTTCTCCCCGACTACTCTGCGGCCTACAAGATGGAGAGGCCGGGGCGTTGACTAGGCGGGGCCTCCGGCCGCAACCACAGCGCCAACGATCGCTGCCGACAGCCACTGATTTGAAGAACCGCTGCCTGCGGTGCCTCCCTGAGCCGCTTGACGGAGGCCCCCGAGGGGCGGCGTGGTGGCGCAGACTCGGCGGGGGCGCTTGACTCCTACCCCCTCCCCAAGTCTTTTTGCTCTGGTGTGGCCTGAGATCGCCCCCGACATAGGCAGTCGGCTCCCGGGGTCAGGCGGAACTTGTTGCCTTTTGGTGACTCTTCCATTCTGGACCTTGTCCCACAATCCGTTTGACCTGAAGACACGTCCTGCGGTCCCCTGGTCCAACCATCACATATACCTGCGCCAGGAGACGGCGAGGGGTGCACTGGAAGGGAGAGGTGGCGCGAACGAGCCTCCCCCACCTCCCCAGGTGGAGGTTTCTCAGCTACACCCCAGCGCTTCACTCGGCCACCTGAGTTGCGCCCGCTCCAGCGGCACAGGGCCTCGCTCGGCCAGCTGAATTTCGCCTGCTCTTGTTATTACAGCGTCTCACCCGCCATCCGGATGAATTGCACCCACTCATGCAGTACAGCGAAAGGTGGCTGCCACGGAGCTCAGGAAATGGCGGTCGGCTCCACAGACTTGGGCCTGGCCTGCAAGGATGGCTCTGGCCAACCCTGGAACTCGGACGCTTGACAGCGTGGAGTGCACTGGAAGGGAGAGGCGGTGCGAACGAGCCTCCCCCACCTCCCCAGGTGGAGGTTTCTCAGCTACACCCCAGCGCTTCACTCAGCCACCTGAGTTGCGCCCGCTCCTGCGGCACAGGGCCTCGCTCGGCCAGCTGAATTGCGCCTGCTCTTGTTATTACAGCGTCTCACCCGCCATCCGGATGAATTTCACCCACTCTTGCAGTACAGCGAGAGGCGGCTGCCACGGAGCTCAGGAAATGGCGGTCGGCTCCACAGACTTGGGCCTGGCCTGCAAGGATGGATCTGGGCAACCCTGGAACTCGGACGCTTGACTGCTAGGGCCTGGGCCCCATTCCCAAAAGTGTCCCCTCAGCCTTGAAGATTCTACAAGAGTCACCGGGGCCCCCGACTCCCGCAGACTTCCGGTGGGGAGCGACTGCCATGATTGCTCAGGGAATGGCCACGACGTAGCCACGGAATGCTCTCATGCTGACGCCAGCTTCAGTCTGAAACATCCAGAAACACTGTAGACTACCAATTCGATCAGTTCCGGTGGAGCCCCAACGTGACCCGGTAGAGGAGAACTTGCCCTCCCCTCTTTGACTGATGGTTCTTGTTGCCTGTCCCTTCTGTCATATGACGTGCCGCGTTAGCGCACCCGGAAGTGCTCCGGTGCGCGAGGCGCGAAAAGCAGCTACCCGGAAGCGATCCGGGGCGCGGAGCGGAGCGCGTAACGTAAGCATAACAGGTCATGTGACTTGTTAATAAAACTTTTCATTGGTTCATTTCACTTTTGGGTTCCTAATGATGTAAGGCTAGGTCATGTGACCTAAAAATAACACTTTTCATTGGTTCGGACTGGGAGGGGGCGCTTAGCTCCTGCCCCCTCCCCAAGTCTCTCTCGGCCAGCTGAGTTGCGCCTGCTCTTGCTATTACAGCGTCTCACCCGCCATCCGGCTAAATTTCACCCACTCTTGCGATACAGCGACTCTTCCATTCTGGACCTTGTCCCACAATCCGTTTGACCTAAAGACACGTTCTGCGGTGCCCTCGCAATGCGGCCTGGTCCCTGAATGTGTGCAGGGAGACGGTATTTCTCGCTCTGCCAGCAGAGTTGCGCCCACTCTTGCGGCCTACGACATGGAGAGGCCGGGGCGTTGACTAGGCGGGGCCTCCGGCCGCAACCACAGTGCCAACGATCGCTGAGAAAGGAGGGGAGCCTTGCCGGTGAGAGCCACTGATCTGAAGAACAGCTGCCTGCGGTGCCTCCCTGAACCGCTTGACAGAGGCCCCCGAGGGGCGGTGTGGTGGCGCTGACTGGGAGGGGGCGCTTGGCTCCTGCCCCCTCCCCAAGTCTCTCTCGGCCAGCTGAGTTACGCCTGCTCGTGCTATTACAGCGTCTCACCCGCCATCCGGCTAAATTTCACCTACTCTTGCGATACAGCGGCTCTTCCATTCTGGACCTTGTCTCCCCAGAGGTACATCACCTTACACAGACATGCACTCTGATCTCCTTGGCCTCAGTCAAGCATCAATAGTAAGATTTTCATAGGTGAGTGTAGGTTCATGGTTTTCCATCCACAGACTAAAAGCCTGGAGTGGGAGTGAAAGAACCATAACTAGGTAAGAAGGAAGGCACAGGCTGTAGGAAGGACTCTGGATATGGTATGTTGCTTGGTCCCTGAGATGCTTCAATGTCAGTGCCTTGCACAAATGGCATAAGTCCTGGATGTTGGGTGCCATAGTTGAGGGTTCCGAGCAGTGCTTGTAACACTGTCTGAAGCTCATTTGCACCTGCTGCAGCTTCACTATTCTCAAAGTAAGTGGGGGCTGTTTGAGGACCTGACTGCATTGGAAAGCAATGTGATGCGGTGCCTCCCTGAACCGCTTGACGGAGGCCCCCGAGAGGCGGTGTGGTGGTGCGGACTGGGAGGGGGTGCTTGGCTCCTGCCCCCTCCCCAAGTCTTGTTGCCCCCGACATAGGCGGCCGGCTCCCGGGGTCCGGCAGAACTTTTTGCCTTTTGATGACTCTTCCATTCTGAACCTTGTCCCACAATCCGTTTGACCTGAAGGCACGTCCTGCGACCTGGTCCCTGAATGTGTGCAAGGGGACGGTATTGATTGGATCAAGATGGCGGCTTCACACAAAGCTGACTCAAGTGTTGCTGCTGATGCTATGCAAACAAAACTGGTTTTCAGTTTGTACATTCTTCAGGATTTTTCCATCCAAGGCTGGTTGAGAGTTTGTAGAACAATGGCTTCAGATTTTCAACATACTACTCTTCAACATTCTTCATAAATGTAACAATGTGAGACTCACTAGGAGAACGGCCGTTTATCTTTCCTTTCAAAATGCTGCCAACAATACTTTCTGAATGGAAGACACCATCTGGTAGCATAAAGGGCTGCGTCAAGGGTGGTATTGCCCAGAATGTCTTGTTTTCTAGTGCTCATAATGACGAAGCCAGAACTGCCGAAAGGGATTCTGGTCCTGCCGCTACTTATTGGAGACATTGAACTATACTCTGGACCTGCCCGGCCTCGACCAAAATGGCGCCAGTATGGGAGCGACTTGCAACTCCTTATGACGTTCTAGTTACTTAGCCTTGACGTTATGGGGGATGTATGCGGTCTTTGTGCACATGGCGGGCGGGGAAGGGTACTAACTGGGAATACGGACAACCCTATTGATGTCGATTTTTCATTATTGTTTATTGTATTAATAAAGCTTCGAAGTAATGTTACCCATGATACTCGCCCATGGTGTGCGTATGAACGATTTTATTGTAACTGTTCCTGTTATACTTTCAATTAAAAAAATCAACCTTCACTGATCCTGCAACCGTTTGTCACGTTTAGTTTTTTCAATTAAATGGCTCGCTTGTTACATACTCCTATACCCCTGGCTTTTGAAAGACACCATCTTGTAGAATAAAGGGCTGCGTCAAGGGTGGTATTGCCCAGAATGTCTTGTTTTCTAGTGCTCGTAATGACGAAGCCAGAACTGCCGAAAAGGATTCTGGTCCTGCCGCTACTTACTGGAGACATTGAACTATACTCTGAACCTGCCTGGCCTCGACCAAAATGGCGCCAGTATGGGAGCGACTTGCAACTCCTTATGACGTTCTAGTTACTTAGCCTTGACGTTATGGGGGATGTATGCGGTCTTTGTGCACATGGCGGGCGGGGAAGGGTACTGACTGGGAATACAAACAACCCTATTGATGTCAATTTTTCATTATTGATTATTGTATTAATAAAGCTTCGAAATAATGTTACCCATGATACTCGCCAAAGTTATTTGACATAGAATTTTCAAAATACTACCGCCCTCGGGCGATCTATGTAATGAACAGACTACCATTGCCGAAACACAAGGGAATGCATCCCAGAGAGATAAGTCAAGTACGTGGTAGATAAAAACATTTTCGTGTTTATGCACGCTGATGTGCTTTGAACGCTGCCCCCCCCCTCCTCATCATTTAGATTACCACCGCCCATTGCACAAAAGCGTACCGGGCGCTCCCCACGCAAAAAACGATGTTTTTTTTTGCCCCGCGGAGCCCTTTTAAAGCCTCCACATCAAACCTAGGGGGTCAGGCAGGATCTACTATGCCCCCTTATGGTCATTTCCCCCTTCGTTTTGGCCTCCTCTTGTCTCTCGATCCTACCGAGAGACAAGATGGCAGCCGCTCCGGACTGTTTAGAATGTTGACAGACACCGGAGAGCCAATAAGCTTCGCTTCGCAAAGTTCCGTTACGCGAAAAGTACGCGAACCGGAGCGCTAACCGGGACGCTGTCATAGATATATATATTTTTTTGAACGTTAATTTATCAAAATCCACTGGAGCACATATATTGAGACCTAGAAAAGGCACATCGGGCTAACAGTCCGTACAATTTTGCCAAGTTTCATGCAAATCCATTCAGCCGTTCGAGCTAAAAGCTAGGCCAACCGCCCTACGGAAATTAACATGGGAAAAACGTGTTTTGGGACCCCCCTTTTTTCTCGACCCCCCTTGACGATCACCCCCCAAATTTTCAGGGGCTGCTCAGAAACAAAATGTGCCATGTTCCTGAAAATTTCAGCCACAAACGCCAAAGTTATTAGACATAGAATTTTCAAAAATCCCATAGAGAAAAAATCCTAACTATATATACCTACTGGCGACCGCCAGTAGGTAATATATATATTCACTGAAAAAACCATAGGTTATAGACCATATATAGTTAGGGATTAGCATTTACAAAACCTTATTTTACTCGCACAAAACCATTGAAATTCCATATATAGTTAGTTGCACTAACTATATATCGGGGACCCGCAATCCACTGCTAATGATGTCACATATTACATCATTCATGACATGGTCAGTGACATCACTGATGACATCACTGATGACATCTCAAATGACATCACTGATGACATCACTGATGACATCTCAAATGACATCACTGATGACATCACTGACATCTCATTTGACATTACTGATCACATCACTGATGATATCATGTATGTGATAATACAATGAACATCTTCAGACTCTAATATAACCTTAGATACAATCAGTATAAACAGACACTCACAGACTGTCACTTATCCATGGAGTTACTCACACTCCTAGTCAGTCATGCAAAAAATCAATCACACCTCCATTTCCTCAACTATACAGTTATACACACCTTACTTATTCAAACATATACTAACACATATTTACTCTCTTATACAATCCCTGATACAAGTTCACAATGATCCATACAGCCACTCTCACATTCACTGGCTCTTATGTTCAGTTATTTATATATGTCAACTCTCACATGGACTGTGTTTTGCATATGTACTTACGTTGACATGTAGCACTGAGATATCCATTCACTCACCAATACACTCATGCACACAGTCAACTGTCCATACAGCTGTTTCCACATGCACTTTTGAACCCATACATTTAGTGAATCAACTGCTCACACATCTATGCACAGAGTCATACACCTCCCAGCCACCCACACACATACTCAGTCTCCCATACAAATACTTGGGCAACCATTCAATAACCCATATAGTTACTCATATAGCTACTGATTTAAACATGCAGCAGTTTACAGAACAACATATATAATGATTGCCAAATTAAGACAGTTTAGTCACTAACCCATTCACTAAGTGAGACACATTTAATCATTCTCTCATACAGTCAGTCATGCACCTACTAAATCCTTCATCCAGAAACTTATACATCCACTCATTCTTCAATATGTAAGACATATTTTAACTTTACAGAAACATACAGTCACTGGGTGTTGTCATCAGTGATGTCATCAGTGATGTCATTTGAGATGTCATCAGTGATGTCATCAGTGATGTCATTTGAGATGTCATCAGTGATGTCATCAGTGATGTCACTGACCATGTCATGAATGATGTAATATGTGACATCATTAGCAGTGGATGACATCACTGATGACATCTCATTTGACATTACTGATCACATCACTGATGATATCATTCATGTGATAATACGATGAACCTCTTCAGACTCTAATATAACCTTAGATACAATCAGTGTAAACAGACACTCACAGACTGTCACTCATCCATGGAGTTACTCACACACCTAGTCAGTCATGCAAAGAATCAATCACACCTCCATTTCCTCAACTATACAGTTATACAAACTTTACTTATTCAAACATATACTAACACATATTTACTCTCTTATACAATCCCTGATACAAGTTCACAATGATCCATACAGCCACTCACACATTCACTGGCTCTTATGCACAGTTATTTATATATGTCAACTCTCACATGTACTGTGTTTTACATATGTACTTACTTTGACATGTAGCACTGCGATATCCATTCACTCACCAATACACTCATGCACACAGTCAACCGCCCATACAGCTGTTTCCACATGCACTTTTGAAACCATACATCTAGTGAATCAACTGCTCACACATCTATGCACAGAGTCATACACCTCCCAGCCACCCACACACACACTCAGTCTCCCATACAAATACTTGGGCAACCAATCAATAACCCATATAGTTACTCATATAGCTACTTATCAACACATGCAACAGTTTACAGAACAACAGACATAATGATGCACAAATTAAGACAGTTTAGTCACTAACCCATGCACTCAGTGAGACACATTTAATCACTCACTCATACAGTCAGTCATGCACCTACTAAATCCTTCATCCAGACACTTATACATCCACTCATTCTTCAATATGTAAGACATATTTTAACTTTACAGAAACATACAGTCACTGGATGTTGTCATCAGTGATGTCATCAGTGATGTCATTTGAGATGTCATCAGTGATGTCATCAGTGATGTCACTAACCATGTCATGAATGATGTAATATGTGACATCATCAGCAGTGGATTGCGGGTGCGCGATATATAGTTAGTGCAACTAACTATATATAGAATTTCAATGGTTTTGTGTGAGTAAAATAAGGTTTTGTAAATGCGAATTCCTAACTATATATGGTCTATAACCTATGGTTTTTTCAGTGAATTTTCAAGGTTTTATAAATGCTAATTCCTAACTATATATGGTCTATAACCTATGGTTTTTTCAGTGAATTTTCAAGGTTTTGTAAATGCTAATTCCTAACTATATATGGTCTATAGCCTATGGTTTTTTCAGTGAATATATATATATATATATACATACATATATAAACATATATCATCTGTATATCTATATAAATACAAACATAAATGCATGCATACATATACTTATATGCATACAGATGCATGTTATTTACATGAAAGTTGAAAAAACACTAATAAAAGCAAAGCTAAAAAGCCACCTCATTACAAACAGAATGGCTTTAACTTAAACGAGGGCGAGATCTATTGCATTTTCAATGCTTGTTTACTTTGGTTCCATCAAGAAGGCATTCAGATGTGTCACACATTTGCCATAAATTCTGAATGTTAGCACTCTAGTTGCACATTAGATCACTGTAGTAAAGCTACTGCTCACCAGGGACGTCTGCTGCTGGTATTCAAAGTGCATGTTTCAGTCTGCATGTCAGAATTTTTTAATGAAATAGAAGAGGATTTGAGAAGTCACTCAAAATGATCCCTAATTTTTCTTTCTGAAGCACTAATCATACTTTCTATGGCAAAATTAACCCCCTCATGTTGTTCCTTTTTAAATTGAGTGTTTTCAGACTTACCACTTCATTCCAATCAAGATGGCTTCTGGTGTGCCATACTTTTGTCATAAGTAAGACTGTTAGCGCTCTAGTTGTTCTTTAGAACACTCTGGGACATTCTGTCATTGGGCTATACTTGGGGTACATATGGGTGATATTTGGGCTACATTTAGGCTCTTTTGTCTCTGGTGGCCATCTTGGGAGACTGTATGTCAGAATTTTTTTATGAAATTGAAGAGGGTTCGAGAAGTCACTCAAAATGTGCCCTAATTTTTCTTTCTGCAGCACTAATCATAATTCATATGGCAAACTATACCCCCTCATTTTGTTCCTTTTTAAATTAAATGTTTTAAGAGTTACCACTTTATTCCAATAAAGATGGCTTCAGGTGTGCCATACCTTTGTAATAAGTAGGACTGTTAGCGCTCTAGTTGTTCTTTAGAACACTCTGGGACATTCTGTCATTGGGCTATACTTGGGCTACATCTGGGTGATATTTGGGCTACATTTGGGCTCTTTTGTCTCTGGTGGCCATTTTGGGAGACTGCATGTCAGAATGTTTTAATGAAATAGAAAAGGATTTGAGAAGTCACTCAAAATGTGCCCTAATTTTTCATTCTGCAGCACTAATCATACTTTCTATGGCAAAATATACCCCCTCATGTTGTTTCTTTTTAAATTAAATGTTTTAAGAGTTACCACTTTATTCCAATCAAGATGGCTTCAGGTGTGCCATACCTTTGTAATAAGTAGGATTGTTAGCCCTCTAGTTGTTCTTTAGAACACTCTAGGAGGCTGCAGTAGAACACAAAGGAATCAACTGACAGTCTCTGTCCTTGTTGGATGTACATGTTTTACTGAGAATGTCAGACTTCATTTTCACATGACTGAGAAAGATAATGTGAATTTATAGAAAATATGCTTTCAGTTTAGCTTATAGATCCCCTTCCAAACCACTGTGGGAAAATCATGAGATATTAGTTTTCTTTCAAACAATATTCATGATATCACAGCAGAAGGTTTTTTCACATGGTAAAATCACCTTAGAACCCACCACAATTCCTAAAACGAGTATGGTACCATCAACAAATGATTTATAATGTAACTAAAGTCCTAAAACCCTCTATTAACTACAATGCTTTTTAATGAGGTGCTATCATGTATATTGGTCCCAAGATGGCTGCCAACGCTTCTTGGATGAAGTGCTGACAGCCAATCAGATCAGATGTGTGGTTAGGCTCCGCCCAGATATATATCTTTTTTTGTACCTAAATTACTCAAAATCCACTGGAGCACATATATTGAGACCTAGCAAAGGCACATCGGGCTAACAGTCCCTACAATTTTGCCAAGTTTCGTGCAAATCCATTCAGCCGTTCGAGCTAAAAGTGAGGCCAACCGCCCTATGGAAATTAACATGGGAAAAACGCGTTTTGGGACCCCCCTTTTTTCTCGGCCCCCCTTGATGAAATCCCCCCAAATTGTCAGGGGCTGCTCAGAAACAAAATGTTCAATTTTCCTGAAAATTTCAGCCAATTCCGTTCACAAACGCCAAAGTTATTAGACATAGAATTTTCAAAAATCCCATAGAGAAAAAATCCTAACTATATATACCTACTGGCGACCGCCAGTAGGTAATATATATATATATATATATATATATATATATATATATATATATATATTAAACAAAAGTTGAGAATAGTTTACAATTTGGAAAAGTATATTCATTCTTTTATTTAGTTTTTAGGTCTCAGCCTGTGAAAGACTGCGCACATGCGCAGTCGAGCTGGCGAGATTTAATGAGGTAGAGTGAGTTTCAATTGCGAGGTTAAGCCCGACTCTCTTTTCCATTGGCTGGCGTCACCGTTCTAAACGGTGGCCAGCAATTGGAGAAGAGGTCCTAGTGACGTTCTTCTTTCTCTTTAAGCCCTGTCCTTTTCATAGGCTTACTTGACTTACTGGTGGCTTAAAAGGTTTCTTATCTTCTTTATTGGGCTATCTGTATCGCCCCATAAGGAAGATAAGGAACCTTTTACGTCAGCAGAAAGTCAGTCTGAAAGGGACGGGGCTGTGTCATGGCGGGCGCTTGTTGTTCAGTTGTCCGTCATCTATAGTGGGTTATTTCAGACAATCGGACCACAATTGGAGAAGGCTTAATTGTTTGTGTCTTTTGAAAACGACATCCCTTATCATAAATATGTTTGATATTCTGTTATAAATAGGTATTGTGAAGTGACGTTTATTCTTTAAGAATAAAATGCAACAACATAAAACATTCAATGACTATTAACGTGTTTTCTTCTTTAAAACCTGAATATTTGTAAAATTTCCTCAAAGACAGTTTAATCATTTTTTAAAATTTGTGATATGTAATTTTTCCACCTACGGCTGTGTGCAGTCTGCAGGGTTTTAGAAAGTATTACTGCTTTAAGATGGGCGCTAATATTACTCCTTTCGTATGCGTTGTTTTAGAGGGACATCTTTGGCGAACACACTCTCTCGTAATTTGCTAGCCATCAAACTGACTCATGAGCCTTTGCATTTCCTCTTTCTAGCCAGCACCTGAGAATAGGCATGTAATGGCCGCCCTTCTGAGTTTGAAATCCGTTGTAATCCTCCTTTTTGGCTGTTTGCGGTTCCACGCCTGTTGACTGTAAGGTAGAGAGTATTTAGGGGGGATGGTGGGACGTGTATCTGCTTTTTTTGGTGGTGTTTGCTCAGTTTAGAAGGCGATGATGGATACTACTACTACTGTTCAGAGACTTACGTGCGGTCATTGTAGAGTCGTTTCAGATTCTTAATGTGTGGTACAAGGCATTCGAGGAGACTGCTGTACGAGGCATAATTTTGAAATCGGTCCTTTGGGGGCCGAGGGTCTCCTGTAATCTGTAGTTGTCTGAAGGGATCTGGAGAGCTAACTCTGCACAAGGCCTGTTATGGTTTCTCACTGCAGTCTGAATTGAGTGTTTAGGGCTAAGAATCGAGCATCTTTAGCAAAATCTTGACCCTGCTGGGGGTCGGCAGTCCTCGTGAGCTGGCACCAGAGATGTCACAAGCACACACACCAGAATGTAGATTGTAGAGGGTGCATACTTCAAATATACTACTATCAGAAAATGTCTGAAATGGAGCATTGATAGAGTATCTTTACTCACACTTGGTACTTTTTTGTTTGTGTGAGTTTTTCTTGGGCCATGTAGCGCTTAAGAATGCATGTATTATGTTTACTACCTGTAAGTGTATCCACATATCCCAGCTCTCCCTGCTTTGAATTTTCGCGTGATATATTCTTTATAATGGGCTGTAGTATGTAAGGGTGGGCGTAAAATCCGTTTTGTGGGCGAATTGGCGGATTTTCCGGCGTTTCGCGATCCGCGAATCTCGCGAAACTGCGGTAAAATCTGCGAATCAGCTGGGACGAATTTTCAGCCAAGCAAGGGTTACAGCAGCAGGTGCAAAAGTTGAACCTAATTTCTTTGTAACCTTTTACAAAAGCGTTACAAACAAATTAACTTCAACTTGGACACCTGCTGCTAATTGCTTCCTGGCGCCTCGTTGCCTACTTGCAACTATTCTCTGACCCTGCTCTGACCCTTGAAGCAGGGTCAGAGAATAGTTACAAGTAGGCAACGAGGCACCTGTCCAAGGAATTAAACCTCATCAGGAAGCACTTACAGATATGAAAAACAGGAAGAAGGGAGAGGATGGCAAATAAACAAATTTTGAGTTGTCAGGGGAGGTTAAACTAAAGGAGACCTTTACAGCACAATTTTCATATGCATTTTGCTAAAAATAAAAAGCTGTATGTTCTGTAGGTTCAACTCAGGAATTTGGCCCTTCAGAGATCCAGCCTCTCTTTCTTTCAATCTCTCTTTCCCTCTCTCTTTCCCTCTCTTTCTCTCTCTTTCTATCTATCTATCTATCTATCTATCTATCTATCTATCTATCTATCTATCTCTCTCTCCCTCTCCCATAAACGACTGCATGGGTAACTTCGCTATGCAAGCGGCTTGCGAAGACGCAAAAAGCCCCGCGAACACGCAAAAAACCCAGCGAACAAGCAAAAAAACAAAAATCCGCAAATTCGCACATTTTGCGGATCGCGAATTTGCAAATCCGCAAATTTGCGGATCGCAAATTCGCAAAATTCGCCCATGCTTAGTAGTATGTAATTTATTTTTTTTTACAATTCCCTTTAAGTCCACGTGGTAGGATGTGACCTGTCACCTTAATGTCACTGATATATTTTCAATTAAACCAAAATTGTTTAGGTAGGCATTAAAGAGTGCTAGTGAAAGTGTCATTCTTGGGAAATAAAATGCATGCTCGCCTGCATTTCCCAAACTGAACTATGGTTATTGTGATATTGTGGTGGTGAAACGTAGGGAAAGGATTCCTCATTTCTTCCCGCAAAGGCACAATCCAGGCTGGTTTGGACATCAGCAATTCCCTCCTCCACCTATTCCATGCTACAATCGCTTTGACTGTCTCAAAATGGTGGATTGACTTCCAGAGGCTGTAGATGTCTCTAAGTCACCTATTTCTGTAAGCCTGGGGGACATTAATTCATCAGGGCATGATGTGTTACACGCAACTCGAGTGGAGCCAATGATAACACAAGAGATGCTGGGTGGCCATGTAGGGGTTGCTGTAGAGGTGACGCCTAAAAGAGACTTCTGTAAGGTGGTCTATTGGAATGTGGCAGGCATTAAAGAAAAAAATTGCAATCCTTCCTGGGATGACGTAATTACTGGCGTAGCCACCTTAGCCCTACAAGAAACTTGGGCAATTGCACCAATACACTTAAATGGCTTAAAAACCTATTTTACCCCTATTTTACCCCTGCAGTGGGTGGTTCACATGGAACGCCCAAGGGAGGACTGACAACGTATATATCTAACCTGCTAGTATATGATAGGATTTCTTTTTCCCCTGGATCCAGCTACTATCAGAAAATAGTGATAGATACAAGGAAGGGTCTAAGGTTTGTCTTTTTAAATTTCTATAATAACCTACCTAGTAGCATGATAAAGGAAGTACTTGCCATGATTAGTGAAGATATACAATCTGAAATTGATAAAAAAAGGGGTGAAGTAATGATACTATGGGGGGGTGATTTTAATTGCTCATTGTGTAGAAAGGGTCAAAAGGGTATATGTGGCCTGATGTTGGAACAGGATGTTAATTTAACGCACTTAGAACATACCCTATTTGGAGACCTAGTCAATGAGATGATTTTTAACTATGACTTTGGGTTCACGAATGAGATAGCCCACCTCCCCACGCCATTTGCTCCAACCTTTGTGGGACGGGGGGCTTCGTCTAGTATCGATTTTAGCTTTTGTACAAATAGCTCTGCTGGAAGACTGACCACCTCTAGCTTAATGGATGTGGCACTGAGTGATCACTTCCCACAGGTAGTAAAAAATGGAGAACTTATTTGTCTCATCCCAAAATGTACCAAGCTTCAAGTATATGGCACACGATGTGCAGTTAGGTGCCCAAAATGGATATACTCTTAAATGGAGCAAAGTGGTCCTGGACGATTTTCTGTCCAAAGTGGTGAATAAGTGTATGAATAGCTTTTTGATCTGCCTGGATGAATATGCAGAGAGTAATGACATTTTAGCGCATTTTAAAATTATTGCTGCTACAATTAAGGAGGTTTTGTGGATGACACGTAAACATTGTTTAAAAACTAATAAGAAATGGTTTGATAAGAAGTGTACTAAAGCCTTAACAAATCTTGAACATGCGATCCATCAGAGCCCACGGGATGTAACTCTAATTAGAGAACTAAGGAAGACCTACAATACTGTACTGAAAGACAGGAAGGTTGTGATAAAAAGGGAGGCTTGGGATGAACTCTGTTCGGCATCACAATCGAAGGATCAGGCTGCTTTTTGGAGGGTTATAAATACTCCGCTCCTTTACGATAATAAAGCACGCATGGAAATTGCCATTACAGAAGATGAATGGGTGGCCCATTTCTCCACCCTTTACATGACTGTTGAAGCGGCGCTCGATACAGGCTCTGATCCAATGCTGGAACATATGAATCTATCAAAAGAGTTGGTCGTGACCCTCCCTGAAGTCCTGGCAAGTCTGAAGGCAACTAAGGGGGGTAAGGCTGCTGGGCCCGATGGCATACCAGCTGACCTTTATAAGGCTAATACTGATCTATGGGGGCCAATGTTGGTCCAGCTTTTTTATGTTGCCTTGGCGAAAGGCCTAATCCCTACCTGGTTTACATCAATTATTGTTCCAATTTTTAAGAAAGGAGACAGGCAGACTTGCACATGCTATAGGCCAATTTCTTTATTAGATTCCTCCATAAAAATTCTTGGGAGAGTAGTTTTAGCTAAGCTGCAATGCTGGGCAGAAGAAAATGGGGTGATAAGTGATTTTCAGTACGGATTCCAAAGGGTTTTGGGGACCCTTGAGCAAGGGATAAACCTATTTATTTTGCAACAGAAGTATATAAGGGTTAAAAAACAAAGCCTATACCTCACTTTTGTCGACTTATCGTCGGCTTTTGACTGTGTGTCCCATAACAAGTTGTGGAAAATAATGGTTGAACTGGGGGTAGATAAAGCTATTATATGCTTTTTGAGAGATTTATATTCTGGTGCAACTGCAACGGTACGGTACGGTAAAGAAGGTGAATGTAGCAGACATTTTGGGATAGGCCGTGGTGTACGCCAAGGGTGCGTCTTAGCGCCCTTTTTATTTTTAATCTACAAAAACAGCCTGGAGCATCACCTCATGCAGGAGGGCAGGGATATGCCTATGGTGGGAAGGAGACCTGTCCCTGCACTACTGTACGCGGACGACGCAGTACTGATGGCACGCACCCCAATGGCACTTCAAACTTTGGTTGAATCCTTTAACAGTTTTATGCTTAGCTTGGACTTGAGAATCAACTGCTCCAAGACATTTTCTATGTATTGCGGGACAAGAACACGTAGGCATTTGAAGCCTATTTTTATAAATTCTAAACCCCTAAAGCAGACCTCTACTTTCCCGTATTTGGGCATCTTGTTGCATGACAGTGGCTTGTGGTCTGGTGCTATTAATGCCAGAACACTGTTGTTTTCTAAAACTGTAATGGCTTTACAGTGTTTCCTAAAAAAGTTAGGGAAAAAAACCCATAAGGGAAATATTAACCATTTATAATGCCACCTGTATAGCGGTAGCTACATACGGTTCTGGATTATGGGGTTATTCAAATGTCAGTTCAATTCAAACCGTGGAAAATAAGTTTTTACGGCACATTTTGTCCATTCCAGAAAGTACTGCAACTTTTATATGTCACGCTGAATTAGGTTTGGTGTATATTACTGACACAATTAAGATCCAGCCTATTCTTCTTTGGCATGGGGTTTGGACAAGTGATGATTGTGTGGTCAACCGGGCTATTTTAAAGAACGTTCTAGCACTTGATAAGATTAATAATTTTAAATGGATATGTTACGTCAGAAATTTTCTTGAAGAACTAAGCTGTATTCAATACTTTGAGGATCCATTATCTATGGTACACATTTCAAGAAGTGGATTAAAAAACTTATGTATCGATCACCTCAAGGAACAAAGACTACTAGAGGAGGTGAAAAAAAAGACTGTCCTCGCCCACCAGTCGATCATAACCGTTAAAGGTTAAAACTACAGCCATATCTATCTTTATACATGTCCAATCATGAATGTTTCCTTTTAACCCGGTTCAGACTTAACATTGTTTTTAGGTTACTATATTTCCCGGAGATGAACTGTTGGTTGAAAGACTTGTGTCCTTGCCCATGTGACGATGTGTCCCCGTAATCCGATATTCATATTTTATTTTTTTGTAAATTTTATACCCACTATCGTAGGAACCTTATCATCCCATTCCTTAAAGATCTAAATGTACATAGATGCCGCCTAGCGTTTTTAGAGCTTCAAAAAATGGATACTGTTTTTATGGTAGCGTCACTCTCCGATTTTCTTAAATTGTTTTTTAATTGTCGTAAAACCCTTCGTATGAATTAATTCTTATGATGTATTTATGTTCTTTTTTAATATGTCATTTCTGCTGTGATCTTAAATAATGATCATCTGACCCATTGTAAACTCTTTTTACATGCTACTTTCATGGTTATTTTCTGTTTTTGACCGAATAAAGTACTTTTGAACCTTGAACCATTGTGACCATCATATAGCAGAACATGTCTGCGCGCATGCCCTCGAGACACAAAGGTTGCTCTTTGTGACCCGTTTCAGAAGTACAGTGAACGGTTTTGGATGCATTATACCTACATGGGAAATGGTGGATGATCTTTGAAGGTGTGCTCTAAGCATAGTGTGGTGCTCTACATATGAATACACTGTTGCAGAGTTTGTGAGAGAATAGGCCTAGCAACATTTATCTACTACATTAGTATGCATTATAGTCCCCATCTTCTGTTTTGAATAGCGGGAAGAGACATTTTAATGCCCCCTACCACTGGAGGTAATTGTCAATGCTCCTTATTTGAGTGGGCTTGGAGTGTCAGAGTTTGTGTGTGTGTGGCTCTGTGTGTGACTCTGTGTGTGTGTGGCTCGCAGTGTGTGTGGCTCGTAGTGTGTGTGGCTCTCTGAGTGTGTGGCTCTGTGTGTGTGTAGCTCTGTGTGTGTGGCTCTGTGTGTGTGGCTCTGTTTGCGTGGCTCTGTGTGTGGCTCTGTGTGTGTGTCTCTGTGTGTGTGTGTGTGTCTCTGTGTGTGTGTGGCTCTGTGTTTGTGTGGCTCTGTGTTTGTGTGGCTCTGTGTGTGTGTGGCTCTGTGTGTGTGTGGCTCTGTGTGTGTGTGGATGACCTTTGAAGGTGTGCTCTAAGCATGGTGTGGTGCTCTACATATGAATACACTGTTGCAGAGTTTGTGAGCGAATAGGCCTAGCAACATTTATCTACTACATTAGTATGCATTATAGTCCCCATCTTCTGTTTAGAATAGCGGGAAGAACCATGTAAATGCCCCCTACTACTGGAGGTAATTGTCAATGCTCTTTATTTGAGTGGGCTTGGAGTGTCAGAGTTTGTGTGTGTGGCTCTGTGTGTGACTCTGTGTGTGTGTGGCTCTCTGAGTGTGTGGCTCTGTGTGTGTGTGGCTCTGTGTGTGTGTCTCTGTGTGTGTGGCTCTGTTTGTGTGGCTCTGTTTGTGTGGCTCTGTGTGTGGCTCTGTGTGTGTGGCTCTATGTGTGTGTGTGTGGCTCTGTGTGTATGTGTGGCTCTGTGTTTGTGTGGCTCTGTGTGTGTGTGGCTCTGTGTGTGTGTGGCTCTGTGTGTGTGTGTGTGTGCTCTGTGTGTGTGTGTGGCTCTGTGTGTGTGTGGGGGGCTCTGTGTGTGTGTGTATGTGGGGCTGTGTGTGTGGGGAGGGGCTCTGTGTGTGTGGCTCTCTGTGTGTGGGGGGGCTCTTTGTGTGTGTGTGGATCTGTGTGTATGTGTGTGGCTCTGTGTGTGTGGGGGCTTTGTGTGTGTGGGGCTCTGTGTGTGGCTCTGTGTGTGTATGGGGGGCTCTGTGTTTGTGTGGGGGGGCTCTGTGTGTGGTGGGGCTCTGTGTGGGGGGCTCTGTGTGTGGGGGGTTGTGTGTGTGTGTGGGGCTCTGTGTGTGGGGGGCTCTGTGTGTGTGTGGGGCTCTGTGTGTGTGTGGGTCTGTGTGTGTGTGGCTGGGTGTGCTTGTGTGTGGCTGTGTGTGTGGCTGTGTGTGTGACTGTGTGTGTGTGTGTGGCTCTGTGTGTGTGTGTGTGGGGGGGGGCTCTGTGTGTGTGTGTGTCTGTGTGTGTGTGTGTGGGCTCTGTGCGTGTTTGGGGCTCTGTGTGTGTGTGTGTGGGTCTGTGTGTCTGTGTGTGGCATTTGCAAGAGATTAAGCTATTGGCATTGTAAATGACAATGCCATTTATTTATCTGTTTTCAAAACCAACACATAAATACAAATTTTGTCATTTACAATGCCAATAGCTCTAACTTTTTCAAAGGCGAGACCGTTGCATTGTAAATGCTTGTTTAATATTACACAAAAGTTGTGCACCCTACGCGCACCCTATATGATGGCTGCACGCATGTCGCTACTGCACAATTTAGAAGTCGTGCCAGGGTCACGACTTCAGCGTAGTTTGAAAAGTATGAAATATCATTATAGAAATTGTCAATAATTTTTTGATTATATAATTTGACTAATTTACTTTAGAAAACAGTTTATAAACTATTTTTAGTGCAATATTGACAATATGAAAATTTATGACAACACAATGTATGCGCGTACGGTGCATGACCCCTCCCTTCACATATTTCCGAGGTCGCGCCAGGATCGCGCCTCGGTCGCTACTTCTCCGTATTTTCAAAGTTGGAAACATTGCTATTGAAAGTTAAAATACCAAATTGGAATAATGAGTTTTACTAATATCCCTTTTAAAATATTGAATAAACATTTATTTGCAGTCTATACTTATGTATACTATATTCTAGGGGTGCGCGGACCCTACGCAACTTCATATCAGCAGGAAAAGAAAGAATCTGATTGGGTTAAATCATTTTCATTCTGTAAGAGGGAGTGTCCATCCTTGTGATATTACTCTTATTATTTGGCTTTGTTAGTGACAGGAACTGCTTCTTGTAATGCTCATCTTTTTTTTTCAAATTGTGTGTGTTTCTTATTTTTTTTTCAACACTATGGCTTCTAGTTACTTCAATTCCAAAGACACCAAACATATACTGGTTACTTGTTCCATATTGGAAATAATACTCATTAAATGTTATCCCATGGGAAAGGTAGGCTTTGCAGTAGTGGAAACCTAATTTAAGAGGTTTTCATCACCAGCACATGTAAACTAAAAAGTGCATATACTACCTTTTAAAAGCATTACACCCTGCACTCTAGGCTGCCCAGGGCCTAACCTACGGGTGCTTTATATGTAGGAAAGAGGATGGTTTGGGCCTGGCAAAATTTACATTGCCAGTTCAAACTGGCAGGTTAAAACTGAACACACATAGGCTTCAATGGCAGGCCTGAGACATGGTTAAAGTGCTACTTCAGTGAGTGGCACAATCACTGCTGCAGGCCCACTATTAGCATTTAATGGACAGGCCCTGGAAACAGGTATTGCCACTTTACTGGGGACTTACAAATACATTAAATATTTAATTGGGTATAAGCACATTTAGCAGGTTGTAAGGAGAGAGCCTAAGCACATTAACACTGGTTAGCAGTAGTAAAGTGTGCAGAGTCCTAACACCAGAAAAAACGAAGTCAGGAAAAACAAGAGATCATGTGAGAGCAAGACAGATTCCAAAACCCATTATTATTAGTTCATTTA
Source organism: Lissotriton vulgaris (assembly GCF_964263255.1). NCBI lineage: Eukaryota > Metazoa > Chordata > Amphibia > Caudata > Salamandridae > Lissotriton > Lissotriton vulgaris. Next base: position 439,229,051 of record NC_141691.1, on the reverse strand, counting down.
GCCAAGATCTATCAGGGGCTTGCATTGCCCTTGTGTTATGCAAGCCAATGCAAGGCAACAAAAGCCCTTAGGTCAGATTTAATAAGCCCCTCAGAGCTAGCTTGAATTGCTCAGTTTGGCTTAGTAAATATGGGGAAATGCAAGGCAGAGCAAGTCACTGCTATCCATAACTCTCCCATCCAGATTTACACAGGCCGGCAAACCTGGGAATGAGTCCGCTTTTTACATGTGCTGCATTCTGCAGGACACAAAGAAGGAGAAAAATGCCACTAAGTATTATTTTTGTGCAGGAAGGTGGTCCTTTCTGCACAAAAACAATCCTGGCTGCAACTCAGGTGTGCAAGGGTCCTGCGCTGGCGCTTGGCACCCCAAGTGCGAAAGTGCAGAGAGTGAGCAGGGATGCTCCTCTTGTTCGTAAATATTTTGCATTCCTGCTCTCTCCATTTGATTTGCTGTGTGGTGATACGCTAAACGTTGATATATCTGGGCCTAAGTGTTTAGTTTAACTTCAACCAACTTTATTTCTAATGACTAATCATGTGGGTCAAGATTTAATGCTTATATGCTGTTTTCTAATGGTAAAGTAAATAGTTTATTCAGTGCTTAATTTGTGATGTCATACGATGGTGCTCAGCAGGGTCATCTATTAGTCAAGAGCAGCACTTATTTGTGACATTCTGCTATATGGTGGCAGCATCTGTCAGTTTTTCAATAGAGCACACCAGCAGATCGTTTCAAATACAATACACTTAAAAATGTTAAATAACAGTGCCTCCTCCAGACATTATCAGAGCTTTAGAGACATGGAATAATTCAAATAGTTTTTTGGAGTGTGATGTTTAGCAGGTAACGTTGTGCCACAACGTTTTGCAGCACTGGTAGGATATACAAGCTGCTGTGGCCTCGCATGCTTTTCTGTGGGCCTTGGCACTTTTTATTTTACAAATGAAGCACTATCTAAGTAGTTTTCGTCATTATTGTCATTGCCCGATTTAAAGTCTCCCTGTATTTATAGAGCTCTAACAAAGTCAGCAGTGAAGGGTAAAGACTGTCACTGGGAGTTATGTCCTGGGAGAAACTTGTCATGATCACCTATGCCCCAAGTGTGAGAGTTTGAATTAATATTTTTTCTTGGGGCGAAGCCCATACTGACATCCTATGGTGGGGGCCTGACTTTAAATTTGCTGTTTCATACTAGGCGTACACAATACGTATTTCACTTTGCAAAGTATTAATATTCATGCATAGGACACGTTTGCCTTTCACCGTCTGTAAAGCAGGGTCCACCAAATTACATTAGGATGGTTGCCTTCAGGATATTGCAATTTTCAATAGTGATTTACCGTATTGCAGTCTTATATTATTTTCAGAGAAAGCTGATTGAACAGTTCCAGAATGGTTTGTAATCAGCGTTAAAACAAATAAACTTTAATAGTGTTTTATTAAAGATGGAGCCATCTGTTCTTTGTTTCCAGTGCAGCAATTCTCTGCCAGAACCTCACTAAATCTGAGAAGTTATTCAGCCTTTAGCTTTGTCATCTGCAAAATGATCTGTAATGGGCCTGCATTCAGTAGGCTCACTGATGTGTGGCCTCATAAGGAATCAACATAATAGTCCCTTCAAAGCAGACAAATGCAAACATTAAAAATTACTCTACGTGTATTACACACAGTCATCGGGAATGTTTAGACGGTATGCCAGAGCTTTGTTAAAATAAATCAACTAGTGTAGGAACCATTTCGTGTGTGTTCCGTGGGCATGCTTGATGTATCGCGTTTCAATGTAAAATGAATGTGAGCTTAAATTAATTCATTAATGTATAGATTAAAATTAGAACTGCTGTTATAAATTAGCCCCATCATCGTGTACTTGTGAAAATTCATTGCTCTGAAATTACTGAAATGCAGTATTTAAATAAACATGCACTAGCGAATGATGTTAAATGTTGAAATGGGCTCTTTCAAATCGGTTCCAACACACATCAATACATGTAGTTTATGGGAGTTACTTCCATCTCCCCTCCCATTCATAATGTACCCATATTTGTTTGAATTTGATGCATGTTTAGGACTCTAGGGACACTCAGGGTCTGATTTACTGAGGGCTTGCATTGGCCTTGGGTCATCAACGCCATAAAGTGAGATTTACTATGCCACACAGAGCAACTTTGAAGGCGATCCCTGCTTTACTCAGTCCTGGGAAGGATGGAGCTTGAGATTTTCCCATGTGTTAGCACAGAAACCTCTACGTAATCCCTTTTTGGAAATGTTAGCAAATGTTTCAGAATTATCTCTAATTACCATTACCCTATTTCCACGGCAATATATATTCTCGATGTGACGAATTTTTGCCACCGTATTTTGACCAAAAGAGCTTCTTCATAAACACAAGCATGTAATTCAAATTCAAATAATTATTTTTGTCAATAATGAGAGGTTATGAGTAGTTTTAAATAAAAATAAAAATAAAAATAAAAATAATAATAATTAAAGATGGAGGTTTCTCTGAGTTTTTATTGATTAGTCAAATGTCAATCAGATAACAGATTTAATAATAGAAAATATAATTGGTGCAGACCATATTATAAAAAAATATACAGCGTGATCCATTAAGGAAAGAATCCTTATTCTATGACTTGGGAACTCACTCTTTCTGTCACTCCCCCTGTTCTCTCATATTATCACTTGTCTTCCCTCACTCCCTCTATGTTACCCTCACTCCCATTGTCCCCTCACTGTATTACGACCCTACATTCACCCTCACTCACCTTCCATCCCTCATTGCCATGAATCCACTGTCACTCCCTCCTGCTTCCCTGTCACTCACTCCCCTTTCTTTACTCCCCTTTCTTCCTTTAGTTTTCCTAATGCACATTCTTTCAGTATCTTACTAACTTTCACTTCATTTCTCTCTCCTGCTCTTCTTCTCTGTCACTGACTGTATCCATGTCATTATCCTTTTAGTAATTTGCCCTATATTTCTTTTTCACTCTCTCTGACCTTCACCCTTCCTTTGTTTTCTTTTCTGAGTCCTTCACTCCTACTTTATCTCTTACTACCCTTTTATGACTTTAAATCTCCTGCTTTGTCTCTTGTATTGTAAAATCTATATTGTAAATATTATAACTTACTTTTTTTTCCTCTTTCACAGATATTACATTTACTGTAAATATGTAATTAAGTTTACATTACATATGAGGTAATTTTGACGTATAAAATTTACTTTCTCAACACTCTTTTCCATAACCTCACTACTCTTCTCTCACCCACCCACTCCCCCGTTCCCTTACTGTGCTTCCCTCACTTACTATCAATCCCCACGTTTATTCCCCGTTTCTTCACTCCCATCCCATACTCACTTTCTTTCAGACCTTCTCCTTTACTTTCCTTCCTCTCTCTTCCCTTCCTTCGCTCCTTCACTATTTTCCCTTCCCTTACTCTCCTTACTCCACTTCACTAACTCCTTCTCTTACTCCCTCTTACTTCTACACTCCCCTTCCCTCATTCTTTCTCTGTTAGCCTCATTCTCTCCGTCCTCTTAGTCTTTCTTTCGTCTTCTCTTACACTCACTCCCTATAACTCAGCCACACTCCCTCACTTATCTTTCTTTGCTCCCTCACTCAGTCCCTTTTGTCACTCTTTCCTTCAGTACCTCTATCCCCACACTTCCTCACTCCCTATGTCTTACCCTCACTCACTTTTATCCACCCTCTTTCATCCCTCTTTACTCATGCTCTCTGCCGTTCTTTCACTCCCGTTCTCTTAGTCTGGTTCCCTCACTACCCTTCATTCCATATCTTTCTCTTCCTTTCCCTTTACTTCCATCCCCAACTCACTTTCTCTCAGTAGCTGTGTTTCAGTCCTCTTCCCCTCTCTTTCCTTCCTTCGTTCACTCACTCATTCCCCTTCCCTTACTCTCCTTACTCCACTTCACTAACTCCTTCTCTCACTCCCTCTATCCTCTTACTTCTACACTCCCCTTCCCTCATTCTATCTCTGTTAGCCTCATTCTCTCCATCCTCTTAGTCTCTCACTACTCTTCTGTCATGCTCACTCACTATAACTCAGCCACACTTCCACACTCACTTTCTTTCAGATCTCCTGTTTTACTTCTCTTCCTCTCTCTTCCCTTCCTTCGCTCCTTCACTCTTTTCCCTTCCCTTACTCTCATTACTCCACTTCACTAACTCCTACTCTTACTCCCTCTGTCTTCTTACTTCTACACTCCCCTTCCCTCATTCTCTGTCTGTTAGCCTCATTCTCTCCGTCCTCTTAGTCTCTCACTCCTCTTGTCTTACGCTTACTCCCTATAACTCAGCCGCACTCCCTCACTTATCATTCTATGCTCCCTCACTCAGTCCCTTTCTGTCACTCTTTCCTTCAGTACCTCTATCCCCTCACTTCCTCACTCCCTTTGTCTTACCCTCACTCACTTTTATCCACCCTCTTTCATCCCTCTTTACTCATGCTCCCTGCCGTTCTTTCACTCCTGTTCTCTTAGTCTGGTTCCCTTACTACCCCTCATTCCATATCTTTCTCTTCTTTTCCTTTTACTTTCTCTCAGTAGCTATGCTTCAGTCCTCTTCCCCTCTCTTTCCTTCCTTTGCTCACTCACTCATTCCCCTTACCTTACTCACCTTACTCCACTTTACTCACTCGTTCTCTCACTACCTCTGTCCTGTCACATCCTCATTCTCTTTCACTCACTTCCTCTGTCTAAGCTTCACTACCTCCGTCCCCTCACTCTCTCACTCCTCTTCCGTCACACTTACTTCGTAAAACTCACCTACACTCCCTCACTTATCTTTCTTTGCGCCCTCACTCAGTCCTCTTCTCTCAGTATTTTCTTCATTTCCTCTGTCTCCTCACTCCCTAACTCTCCTTGTCTCATGCTCAGTTGCCTTTATCCACTCTCTATCACCACTCTTTCCTCAACTTCACTGATCTTCTCTTACCCTTCCTCACCCCCGTTCCCTTACTCCGCTTTCCTCACTTATCCTCATTTCCCATGTTCACTCCCCTTCCCCTCACTGACCTCCTACACTCACCTTCTTTCAGTCTCAGTCCTCCTACTTCACTTCCCTTCCCCTCTCGCCCCTTTCTTTGCTCCCTCACTCATTTTCCTTTCCTCTCTCACTGCACTTCACTTCACTCACTCCTTTTGTAAAGAATATAGCTCTTTTTGGAGAATTGGAGGTAGTTCTAAAAAGAATTGTTTTTTTTCTTCTTTTTTAGTTTTTTTCTTTTTTTTTCTTTTTCCAAACGTTTTTAATTTTTTTTGTATTTTTATCAGAGCAAAAACAATAATAGGGAATGCCAAACTGCTCAACAGGAGCGAAAAAAAGGAGAAAAATTAGGGCTGGGGAGGGCAGCGGTGTTCTTCCCTTTTACGAACAATCAGGAGGATACTCTGCTCTCCAACACAAAGCAGTTCATTACACTGCTTACACCTAATGTTTATGTCACTGAAAACAGGCTTAATGTTGGATATCATCTCCACTGATCTTCCTCTCCCCGATGATGTTTGTCCTCCGGTGGAAGTTGAGGCACCATCTCTCGGGGCATTCCATGCCAGGTCTCTGACACTCTTCCGGGCATAGCTCTGGGGGTGCCTCCTTTGAACATGCCGAATCATCGTGGAGTTTCCAAAACTATATTTTTTGGTACGGTCACCACGAGAAAGAACAGTTTGGCAAATCTTGCACTCCACTTTAGGTGCATTTACCTTATTCTCCCCTTCTGGTGTTGTAAAAAATTTCTATATGAAGTGCTTCTTCACCTTTGGCTGAGGAGGGTCCTCCTCAAGAAACTCATCAGACTCGTCACTGCTGCTTGGTGGTCTTGTAATCATTCTTTCGAAAGATTTGAAGACAAGAAGAGAATAGGTCTTGCTCTCTCCAAAGTGAAAGTGGTAGTGAAGGGAATGGGTGGGGTTTTCATTAGTTGAAAAAAAAACTGTTAACATCCAATGAAAAGTGTTATTTTAAGGTCACATGACTTGACACGCTTACGGGGGCGCCTACGCGGAAACGTATGTAGGCGCTTACGGGGGCGCTTTTGCAGCACGTACGTAGGCGCTTCCAAGGGTGCTTACACGGCGCGCTTAACTGACATTTTGTTAGATTTTAGGAAATGCGTTTAAGGTTAAAAATTAAAAATACTACTTTTATAAGTATGCCACTGAATATCTTGCATTATTATTTACTTTAAATACATACTTTTTTTCCGCACGCGGGAATAGTGCTCTTGCTATGCTACTGGGTGCGCTCATCGGTGCGCGCTCCTTGAGCGCTCCGGGGTAAAATGATAAAAAAAAAAATAACATGAAAAATACTTTTGAAAATTAATTTTAGAAAAAATATTTATAAAAATATAATAATTAATAGTTATAAAAAAACAACTAAAAAACGAAATATTTCACTTTAAAAATCGTAGGTTACAAACTCGAAATTGCAAGGAATTAACTTTTAAAAAACCTTAGAAATTCACTGAAAAAAACATAGGTTTCACAAACGTTATAGTTAGAAATTAGTATTTAAAAAACCTTTGAAATTCACAAAAAAACCATAGGTTTCACACTCCTTATAGTTAGGAATTAGAATTTAAAAAACCTTTGAAATTCACTGAAAAAACCATAGGTTTCACACCAGTTATAGTTAGCTGAACATTTTACTCATTCAAAACCATTGAAATTCCCACGTTACTTATAGTTAGTTGGACTCACTATAACTCGCGCGCCCGCAATCCACTGCTGATGATGTGACATATTACATCATTCATGACATGGTCAGTAACATCACTGATGACATTACTGATGCCCCTGTTGGCTAATTAGCATTAGCCTGCCTGCAATTAGTACCTGTCTATGAAGCTTTAATGAGGTATGAAACACTGCTCTCAGAGCCAAAACAAAGATTTGAGCCTTGGCAAGATGGCTCGGATGAGGATTTGTGACTGATCCTAACCCCAATAGGGAAGTTTAGGAGTGTCCAGGAATTTCCATATGTTAAAATAGCCTGGGGAAAACCTGCAGTTTTATAGTTTAGGGGTAAGAGAAGCCTGGAGAAGACGTATCTTTTGATCCTAAAATACAATTTAACCTCCTGACTGTAGTCTCATTAGAAGAGGGAACTGGCTCTAGAACCAGTTTAGAGTGGTTGACTGAGAGGAAACTTCTCATTATCATGAACATACTTCTAGGTATGCCACAAGTTCCCTCCAGAAGCAGAACAATTTTCCGATTTTGAGTTTTACTGAGAATGGTACACTGTGAGTTTGGGTTGAGGCAAGCTAGAAGTGCTGCACGCATGGGAAGGTTTGAACTTGGGACGTTTTTAGTCAGAGAAAGTCCATTAGACTCTCCTACATACTGGATATTAATTGAGCATAAGAGATACCTTATACCACAACATAACACTTGTCAGAGCTATGGCAGAATATAAGATGACTTAACCCTCTGTCTGTAAACTGTGCAAACAGCTGATAGCTGGACCTGCTCCCACTTATACCCAGGACTAAGATGAAGACTCCAAGTATCAGTCACCTGTCGTTTGAGAATAGAAGGACATTAAAAGTAGCAAGAGAATTTTTTTTTAAGTGGTCAGTTGACCTATTATAACTATAAGTGGAACAGCCCCGGACCTTGCTTGCGGCCTCCACTGGTGTGCATCATGGCCCCTAAGTGCTGACCTTGAGGTCCTGGGAACCACAGAGTGGCCAAGAAGACCTGCTTGAACTTCCAGATCCTCCAGAGATTTGGTAGGCCTTGTGGCAAAGGGTCCGATTTTGAGAGGACTTTATCAGATACAGTGTCAAGCTTGGCTCTGGAAGCTTTTAAGGTTGAAAAAGACTAGGTAAAAAGCCAGAAATCTTGATCAGGTGAAGGGGTGAAAAGTATCTGGCTGACAAGTGTGGCTGCAGAATTTGAATTTTCCCACTCAGAGCTTGCCTTGCTAAACTCAACAGCTCCAGCAATAATTAGTGCTGTGGCTATCTAGCTTTAATAGGGCTTTGTCAGCTACAGCATTCAACCATACCCTGCTGAAAAATGTAACTTTCCTTAAAGAAAATTCTAAGTCAGAACAGAGGAACTTTGACCAGGATGGTCTGCTCAGTGTAACCAAACTCTGTGGTCAGCCTGAAATTGCATCTAGATACTAGTTAACAGTAAACAGGGATTTCTGTTTGGTGCTTTAATGTTTTGTGGTGATTTTGGCCCTAAAACCTTAAAAATTCATATTTCTGGTCACCTTTGTTGAATTTTCTTTGTTTGATGTAATTGTTCATATTAAAATGGTCTCATTTGTAAAACTTGGCACATATTCTAGGTTAAGTGAGTTTGCTCTGTGTCATAGTTACCAGTGGTTGAGCTCAGGTTTAAATAATTGAAATTGTGCAGCAGACCATATGGGATTTTGGAAGTTATTACTTTGATAAAACTCACATCCTCCCCAACCAATATCGCATTTTCTCATACCTTGCAAGTACTAGACAACACACTCTTGACCAAAAAAAAGATAATGCCTTCTTTACAATATTGCATGACCTCTCGGCAAGTACTAGACAACTCCCTCCACTTTTATAAGTAAGAAATATAAGGCCTGGCCCAGGGGAAGGGGGTCCTCAGACCAATGGCCATATGGCGCATGCCTCCCTTCCTTTGCTTAAAAAAATATTGAACGTCGGGCCACGGGGGATGGTGTCCCCAGGGCCAAAATCTTCCCAGGAGTGAAGCCGCTTGCCCCCCCCTCTCCTTCTATAGTATTAAAAAATCTTAAATGGGGCAGGCCCCTTGGGGCCAAAAATGGTCCAGGGAAGGGGGCACAAAGCCCCCGACCTAGAATATGAAAAAAAGACAGCAACTCACTGGAGGGCCTGCCCCTTTTCTCCACTACTCTGTAAGCCCACCTCCTGGCACGCTGCTGGTTGGGGAATGAAGTCCCCTTGGTTGCTGATGGCCCTTAGGGGCCAACAAGACCTTCTATTACCTCCAGTAAGTCACACACAGTGCAATTGCTGAGAGGTGTTCAGAAGCCACACCCACTTACTTCACCACTCTGCAAATGCACCTGCAGGTGCACTGCTGGTGGGGGGACAAGGTCCACCGGCTTCCTGAGGGAATAAAGTGTACTTCTTCCACCAATTCACTGAAAAAACAAAAGTTACAGGGACGTTATAGTTAGGAAATAAAATATAAAAAACCTTGGAAATTCAGTGAAAAAAACAAAGGTTACGGGAATGTTATAGTTAGCAAATGGAAATACAGACACCTTAGAAAAAAAAACAAAGGATACAGGGACGATTTTACTTGTACAAAAGCAGAGAAATTCAGCAGTTATGGCTAAGCAAACTATAATCACGCCCTGCCATAGCAAAGTTCTGCTTCGGTTCATGGAAGCGAGAGCAGGAAAACTGTGCTCGCTTCGATGAAGCCAAATCAATGCCAGCTCCTGCAGGAGGCGGGGAGCCGACAGGGACTGCAGGTGCATTGGGACTCCCCTGCAGTCCCAAACCAGTGGCTAAGCCCTGTGGGATGGGGTCCCCGGGGCCCAAAATGTCCCAGTTAGGGGTGCCGCTGAAGTCCCCCTATTCTTTAAAAAAAAAAGGATTGTCCAAGCCCCCGGGGGATGGGATCTCCGGAGCCAAAAATGACCCACGGGGGGGCAAGTGGCCCCTTCTCCATTTAAAAAAATAAAATAAAATTGGCAGGGCCCCGTGGAATGAGGCCCAGGCCGATATTAGGCAAAGGAACTGGGTGGCATTAATTATTTTTTTCTCTTGTGATAGGAGTCACAACGCTATCACGGCTCTCAGCCCGGCCCCCCCAGTGTAACATTGTGGTGAATTCACGGATCCATCTTAAAATAATGATTTAATAGGATAGAATTCAGAAGTTAGTGTGGCATTTGTGAACTATTTTATAGTGCTAGTGAGATTGAAGTTAATAATCACATTACATTTGATAGAGTTAGAAATAATATCAAAAATGTAAATTAAAAGGTTTATTTGAAAAGTGCATTGTGTTGTGGTACATTTAAATTGTGTTTTTGTTTGGTGACGGGTTTGTGAATCTGGAGAATATCTAAAAAACTGTATGTATGTTAAAAAAATGAATAAGATTCCTGTGTCGAGGTATAGGGTGGCTCTAAAAACAGCAGTTTTTTCATTATGAATTTGTATGATCTACATGTAAGTGCAGATGCACAGCTTAAAGTTGTTGAGAAACACTCTGTTTCCTTCATCTGTGAAATGTACTCTATCACTTATGTAGATGTCATGCATATCAGTTAACCAGAAACAGCTTTAATTACATTCTTTCTAACTTTCTCAATCTGTAGACAGAATTGATTTGACCACTTCCATTTCTGTCTTTGGCATATATTAGAGTATACAAAGACAGTTTGAGGCTAAAGCAACATAAATTGTGTCAAGGTATTGTTCATTAGATTTTCCAGCCCTACCCCAGTCAATGTGCCTAGGTTCCTGCCACCACAGTGCATGAGGTCAGGGGGTTGGAGATGTAAAAAGGATTTAACTAAAGGCATACATTGGTTCCACTTTATTCCTCTAAGTGCAAACCATTTAATATCCATATTTTGCAAACCTAGGTTGTTGTCAATACCGCTGTGTTTAGTATACCTTTTTCACCACAAAACATAGCTGCGCCCCACAATCCATACTGTAAGCATTTTGAAGGGATATCTGGGAGGAATCAAAAGATGCCTGTAGCTGATATAGTCAGTTGGTAGAATGAGACGTATCTAAAATGGAGGAGAACATGCTGTTTTTGAGAAAACCAGTAACTGATGTGCTGTTCATCAACATTGTGCACTCAGAAATAGGATGCATGTTACTTTTCAAAAGAAGCTTGTTTCCGATTGGTTAATAAAAATTGTTTGATAGGTACAGTGGATAGAATAAGGTAATATTTTACAAGAGTCAACCACATCTGCTAGTTGCATCTGTAAGCATGTGTGCTGAATTTGAAAATGTGGTGAACTTGCGACCTTCTGGTACAGTTAAATGTTGCAGACAGTGTTATTATGGAAACTAGGAGTAAACAGAATGGGAGAAGGGTTGAAACTTAACTGTGGTTTTAAAATGTGAAATGGTTACATATATGAGTGATATGCTACTAAATTAGGTTTTCCCAAATCAGTAGTATGTTTAGAAATAGTGTTATGTTTAAAAATAATACTAGTATTATCGGAAATAGGTTTTTGAACTCCTGCAAGTGTTTGTGGCTCAATCGCGATGCTACACTGCAGCACCATGGTGCAATTACGACTCCTGTAAATTACAGAAGCAGTTTAGGCACTTTTAAAGACACTTAGAAAGGGTTATGTGTCCAACCAAATAAAATGTGTTTCAGAATTTGAAATAATGAAGGAAGCATTTTGAATCGTTATTTATATTTATTTGTGTGCAGAAAGAGAGGGAAAGTTTGTCATTACTGGTTTTACCTTGTTGGGAGCGGTACATTACATTTATTGTGTGAAAAAGAAAATTGTTTATGAGTTTCTGATATTTTATATTCTGCAATACGATTTGGAAGGTGAGTTATAACATTTGTAAGGTCTGTTATGTATTGTGTAGTAGTGCTTCAGTATTTGTAGTGATACATTTCTCTTTGTACAGCATTGTTTTTAAAGTTTGGAAATTATTAGAGAAGTGTGATGTTTGAAATATGTTACAAAATGTGTATTGTAGTTTGTTTTATTGTACTGAAATGAAGATTAAAATAGGTTTTGCATAGTAATATATGTGTGTTGGTAGATGGATTAGTGATTATGGTACTTTGTATAAGTCTCTGGAACAGTATAGTTGAAGTATGCAGTGCAAATGTTGATGTCTGCTTGAAATGGGAAGTGCAGTCTGTCAAGTTTAAATGATTACATGGTCTTGTGACTGAAGTATATCTCTACTTGTACAGGTATTTTCACATGAGCTATCCATGTAAAGATGCTAGACGTATAACTCACAGGTATACATTTATTTGTTTGTTTCTTTTATGTATGATGGCACTAGCACAAGGAACAGACAGATGCATGGATGCTTTACGGAATATGGTGAGAGTTACAACACTGCAATGTGAAGCGTTGCTGTTTTATATTCGGCTAGGCCCAACACTCTGAGTAGTCACTGAATTATTAAGCTGCTAGAGAAAAGTGAGGTTTAACACAGGTTGCCAGAGGGATTAGCGATTAGGCTACTTCGTATGAGTCTGTGAAAAGGTACACTTGAAATACGCTGTATAAATGTAGGTGTCTGCTTGAAATGGGAAGTGCAGTCTGTCAAGTTTAAAGGACTGCATGGTCTTGTGAGCATTTTCACAATAGTTATCCATGTGAAGATGCTAGACGTATAAAACACAAACATACATCTATGTGTATGTTTCTTTTAAGTATGATGCCACTAGCACAAGGTACAGACATATGCATGCATCCTTTCTGAAAAATGGTGATACTTACAATAGTGACATGCAAAGGTCTGCTGCTTTAAATTCATCTATGTTAAACACTCTAAGTAGTCGAGGAATAGTGAAGCTGCAAGAGCAAATTGAGGTTTAAGACATGTTTGGAGAGATATTAGTGATTAGGTTACTATGATGAGTCTGGGAAAAGGTACACTAGAAGTACACCGTATACATTTGTCTATCTGCTTGTAATAGTTAGTGCAGTCTGTCAAGTTTAAAGGACTTCATGGTCTTGTGACTGAGGTTTGTCTCTACTTGTACATTCACTTTCAAACGTGTTATCCATCTGAAGATGCTTAATGTATAAAACACAGGTATACATCTATTTACATATTTCCCTTGAGTACGATGGCACTAGCAAATGTACAAACACATGCATGCATGCTTTTAGGAATATGTTAAGACTTACAACAGTGATGGGCGAAGGGTTGTTGCATTACATTTGGCTCGGCCCAACACTCTGAGTAGTTGTTGAATAGTGAAGCTGCAAGAGAATAGTGAAGTTTAAGAAATGTTGGCAGATGGATTAGTGATTAGGCTACTTCGTATGAGTCAGTGGAAAGGTACACTTGAAGTATGCTGTAAAAATGTAGGTGTCTGCTTGAAATGGGAAATGCAGTATTTCAAGTTTAAAAGACTGCATGGTCTTGTGACTGAGGTTGTTATGTGGGAATCTAGGATCTTAGCGAAATTTTCCCGATTCATGCCCATACATAGGTATAATTCACCCAATCCTTATATAGGCATAAGGAATCATTACCTTATATAGTCTTAGCCTGTGCAGCCCAAATACGGCATGGCAACTTCCACTAAACTCCGAGAATCCACAACGATTTCTTGGAAAAACCAGCCTTCAGCAGTCAGGTACCTCCCCCTGCTTGAATACAAATGTATCCAAGAACGCCTGGAGTTTTCAAGGAACTGAGAAACTAGTGAGGATATTATGTCCAATCTTACATCAAACTCGGCACCTTCAAAGTATAAATATGCCTACATTTGCCAAGTGAAACACACGGTGGTTTAGGAGCAGATCGACTAACTACTTGCCTGACGACCTGCTGCTGCGAGTACCGAAGTCGACCTTCCAACTGACGCAATGAGAAGATGCTGTCTTTTCTCTTGCCGAGAAATCCAGCTCCGGTGTTTCCAGGCTACCCTTGTGGGTTGCTGGGAGATTGAGTCCTGAGAGAGAGATACAAGACCTCTATAATTCTAAAACCAAGGTACGGAGCTGATTAGACCTTTAGAGAATTCTTGGAACAGATTCTTGGCAAAAATTACTAGACTTAAGCTACACCACACTTACTACTCCCTCGTACTAAACTTAGGTTAGGTACACCGGGGTAGGCGTATTTTAGAAGCACCAGTTTAGTACTTTTAGCCACTATTTTATCGCTGTATGTATTTTATGCATTTTATGTATTTTATGGTTATGACTCAGAAACTATATCATGCTTTTACAATACTATTTTATAATACTATTCGTATTATATACCTTGTACTTCTTAACTTGCATTTTAATTGTAGCAGTGCATTTCTTATGCTTAAGAAATAAGACTGTTCAATAAATACTTTTATTGAAAACGCCCGTCTCTCTATTTCTAAAGCAACTCTGGTGAAACGAAGCATGCGCGAATGACTGAATGAAGTAGCTGTCTATTGTTTCTGCGACTCTAGAGATACTTTTTATTCTTGGATAACACAGTTGCCATGTGATATGGTTGTCAGAGACTAATCCCTTCTTGTTTATTCGAGAAAGTTTCTAGTGACCTTTGAGCTAGCTTGCACTCACAATTAAGTCTAATATATACGATAGAGACCTAGTCGACTTCAGTCCTACGTCTAAACTATAGTATATGTTATTCCAATGCGCAAAGCCTATTGGGAATATAGGAACTACACTACAAGGTATGTCTACTTATACATGTATTTTCACACATGTTATGCATCGTAAGTGCTTGACATATTAAACACAGACATACATCTATGTGTATGTTTCTTTTAAGTATAATACCACTTGCACAAGGTGCAGGCACATGCATGCATGCTTTAAGGAATACAGTGAAACTTACAACAGTGACTTGCGAAGGGTTGCTGCTTTATATTTGACTATGTCCAACACTCTGAGTAGTCTCTGAATTGTGAAGCTGCAAGAGAAATGTGAGGTTTAGGTCATGTTGGCAGAGGGATTAGTGATTAGGCTACTATGATGAAGCTGTGGAAAGGTACACTTTAAGAACGCTGTATAAAGGTGTCTGGCTGCTTGAAATGGGAAGTACAGTCTGTCAAGTTTAACCCGTTTACTGCGTCCGCGATTTTGCGGAAGTGCGGCACTTCCGCAAAACGATCGGGGCTGCATCGGCCATTGGCCGACGGCAGCACCAGCGAGGTAGTGTTGCCGTCGGCCAACGGCCGACTGCAGCTTGGAAGGTGTTAAAGGACTTGATAGTCTTGTGAGTGAGGTATGCCTCTACTTTTACAAGTATTTTCTCACGTGTTATGCATCTGAAGGTGCCAGATGTATAAAACACAGCTACACATCAATTTGTATGTTTCTTTTTTGTATGATGACACTAGCACAAGGTATAGACACATGCATGCTTTCAGGAATATGGTGAGAGTTACAACAGTGATATGCGAAGGGTTGCTGTTTCATATTTGGCTAGGCCTAGCACTTTGAGTAGTCGATGAAAAATGACGCTGCAAGAGAAAAGTGAGGTTTAAGACATGTTGGCAGAGGGATTAGTGATTAGGCTACTTCGTATGAGTCTGTGGAAAGGTACACTTGAAATACGCCGTATACATTTAGGTGGCTGCTTGAAAAGGGAAGGGCAGTCTGTCAAGTTTAAAGGACTGTATGGTCTTGTGACTGAGGTATGTCTCAACTTGTACAGGTATTTTCACACATGTTATTCATCTGAAAATGCTTGGCACCACCAATGTTGTAAAACATAACACTATTACCATACTTAATTATTAATTAATTAAGACATTATTTAGAATGAACAAACAATTCAAAACATGAGTAATAATTTAATTCACTCAATTTACAGTATAAATCAATGTAAAAAAAAAGTTCTTTCTTTTTTTAAAGATAGAAATTACATTACTTCTCAGGCTACTCCCCTTTCAAGACACACAACCTGCTGTTAAAAACTCACACAAATAACATAATTAATAATTAATTATGAATAACTGATTTATAAACATTTAACAATATATTATCTACTGCAATCTACAATAGACATTTTGGAAAACATAAATGTTAAATAATAAAAAATATAAAAATGTAATTATTATTAAATTACTTCCCATCCTATTCCCCTATAAACCCACAACCTGCTACAGAACGAAAACACTAAATTTACTTAAAAAAATAACAACTTCTAAACATTGAATACATATATAAAAAAATACAATACTTAAACAAAAATATAGAACACATATTTAAAATACCTACTAAAATACATAACACTATCAAATAATTATATTATTAACAATGATATGTTTACAAATGATATTACTGACTTCGATATTAACAAAAACAATATTTCTTACCTTCATGTCCATATTCTAGTCACCGATATTCTTGATGGTGATATTATGTCACTTCAATATTTCTAACTCGATATTTTGGTACCTCGAAAATAAAAAGTCAATGTTATGTCTGTGCACCGTCTTGGCAGTACATCGGTGAGTGTATGTTATTTGTCATGTCATTGTATTGTACAATAATTGGACTGCCGCATCCCTGCTCATGAGAGGTTTTCATTTCACAGCTTCATTTCTTAATTGGAGCACTTTACATACTTTAGCGCATTGGCGTTGTCCCCACACTCTGACTTACTTGGACTAACCTTGCACGTCGACAGGTAGTTTACCATACAATATAGTATTGTGGGTAGTTATGGAGCTGTCATGTACTTGTGGTGCATTCAGTTAATGGTTGCTTGTTAATTTTGATCATAAATAGGGTACATTCGTCTTGATCTCCACACGACTGATCAGCTGTTATTCAGTGAAGAATCACAGTATCCAGTACTATACTAGATACAGACGTTTTGAGAGGTAACTAAGCTGCACTGACTAGTCGTTCAGGTATCTAAACTGATTGCACAATAGTCTAATTGCGCATTTCATTTGCCTGCAGTCGAGTTTGTGGCGTTTCTTGTATATATAATATGCAGAAAGAAATTCAATCATTATTCTGTGCAAGTTTCCAGTCCTTTTTTCTTTCATTTTTCTTTTCAGTTCATCAGGTGACTTTTTACACATTTTGGGATATTTTCTATCGTCTAATGGGTGACTCCCTAACAGTGTTTTACCACCCTGTTTTTCTGTTGATCATATTCTATCTTGCTTCACTGCTTCTGAGCACATATTGGGTTAGCTATCATTCACACTAGCGCACATACTTCCTGTTGCTATCCGTAAGCACATTAGGGCGTCTGTTTTTTTTCTTGCTTCTTCTGTACTTTGTTTATCTAAAGATTTGTACATTTTTGTCTGTACCAGCACTTATGGTGTATTTGTATTTTCTCAGTGGCCCCTGAATAATGAATGCTTTAAATTCTGAAAGGCATTGGGCATATATTTCAAAGAAGATTCGAAATTCATGTTGATTTGAATCCAATTATGTTTCTATGTTTATGCTTTGTTACTTGTATATGGTGACTACGGTCGATCCTGTTTTAAAAACATTTGTATAACAAGCCAAATAAAGGCTAGACATTCAAATGCAGTATATACAGAGTAAATGTGTTCTAATTTTGTTGTGATTATTCAATGTTTAAAATGTTTGTGTTCATTAGGATTAAGTGAATTAGAGTATTCAAACACTGTGCATCGAGCATTCAAGTGAACACTCACTTGCATATTCTGTTTATAGAGAGGAAGGCACCCTCTATCTCGTTGGCACACATTCAAGCATAATTCTTGATTACTTGTATTATTATTCAGATTAGGTGTGTGCTAACTCCATTAATTTATTACGTAAATTCTTAGACATTGTAACTACAGTATTGCCTTAAAAAGTGTTTGGTCTGAGAAGTTGTCATTGCAAACTTCACAGCACCACAATGACGTTACTGAAAACTGGGAAGCTTGGTATCAAACTTTTCACTTTAAACCCACACTGATGCCAGTGTGGGATTTAACGAAAAATGCACACAGGGGGAATCTTAGAGATGCCCCTTGGAAAAATGACCAAAGTCTAGGGTCCTGGCTCAGTGGCTGCTCACCAGCTGCCACCAACAGAAATGTTTCTGGAGCCAAGGGCCTGCTGCTCGCGGGGTCCTAAAACAAAGGACATCCTGGGATGAGGTGCGAAGGGGAATATTCAAAGGCTTGCTGTCTTTGTGAGCTACGAGAGCCATTTTCTGCTCCCAGCAAATGGCCCTCACCGGTTCTGACCCCCACTTCGGGTGGGAAAATCGGCAGGGAAACTGGATTTGGTGGAGAGGTGTGCCAACCTTTGCCGACCCCACCCCTCAGGTGGGGGGGTGAGGTAAAGCACAACTCTCAGTCTCCGCCATCTTGCAGATGGGGGATCCAGCCAACCAGAGTAAGGCATATGCCTCCTCCCACTGGAGAGTGGCATGATAGGGGATGTACTCATCCGACGGAAGGGATCCATTGGTCCCAACTTCTATCTCTCTGTAAAAGCCCCTATATTTAGTATTTAGAGACAACCCTGAACCTTGCCTCCTCAGACCAGAGCTGAAAAGAAGAAGCAATAAGAAGAAGGACTGAAGAGTCATGAGGAGAGAAGAACAGGAGGACACCAACTGACTTGTCCCCATTCCTACCGGCCTGTCCTGACCTCAGAATACTCCAACAGAATCCTGCTGCATCCTGCAGCCAGCAGTCCTCCAGAACCTGGAGAACCTGCTCTGCCTTTGTGACTAAAACAGGATTTTGGCACCTGTGACCACCGGACTTGCTCAAAGTAACCGACTCTGACTCCAGCCGACTCAGTGAGTCTCCATCACTCAACTCCCTGCGCCCGAATCAGTGTGAATCAACACCCTCATTTGATCCTCCCAATGAGCCTAGCTTGGATCCTAGAGACCTCTGAACCTCAAAAAGCTCACAACCCACACCTGCAGCCAACAACCGAGACTGAAGGCGACAGCCTAACAGACTCCGTAACCAACACGGGCCAGAAAGAGCCTCCGCAACTGTACAACCGACTATGTCCCCGAACAATTGCGGTCACAGGACGACAATGCTTAAAGACCCCATTAGCCTCATCAGCTGACCGACTCTGAGGTGATTTTTCATTTTATAATTGTGCTGACAGATATAGCAAAAACTGATAACTAAATTGAGATCAGATGTGGCATGAAAGTAGAATTTTACTCAGAGAGTGTGTTTTTAGGGAGATAAAAATACATTCAGTATTTTTTAAAATACTTCGGATTTAATATTTTGGAAATCAGTGGAACATCTCTGCTGGTATATTTATGCTTTTTTAACGTGCAAGTCATGACAGCACTGGTTCTGGAGTTTTGTGCAGGGGAAAAAAATTCAGACATCTAGCACAATACAGAAATCCTTAGGTCTAGTGGGATTAGAGTTACAAATGTGGACTCAGCTAAGGTGAAATATTCCTTCAACAGCACTATTTACCTCACCGACCATAGGTGGTATGCTTCATCATTGGGAATCTCCTTGGACCATAATTCCTAGTCATGGTACGGGCTACAAACACCTCTCTGAGAGGGAGGAGCTTTTTTGTTTCTTTTTGTCCTCATACCACCATTATATGCGAATTGCAGCCTGCCAACAATCCTGTACCTCCCCAGGCTCTTTGTGATATCTCAATAGTCCTGCGCACAAGCCCAACCAGTAACCTGGTTGCAAGTTCCACGCAGGTGTAATCATAGGACTAATACAGTTTGGTTCTTATTGTGCCATTCCAATTCAGAAAAGCCTCCCAGATCTTAGATCTCTAATCTTGTATCCTTTTTACAGGTGCTTTTTGCCGCCTGAAACCAGTGGTACAGCTTCTGTTTATTTTTTACTAATTTCTCGCCTAGCAAGGAGAACCAGATAAAAGAACACGGCGTGCCTATCCCTAATAATAGGCAAAATCGGCTAATCTTCTACTCCCAACATTATCAGTGTTAAGCTTATTTTTATGTTGCTGCATAGAATTTCATTTATAGCCTTTTCCACTGTGGACCAGTAGTCCTGTAACATAGGGCATTCAAAAAACCTGTGTCTGTCATCAGCACACAGTGCACCGCATCTATGACCTCTTGGGGCAACAGCTGTTACAAAATTTGCCAATTTATATGGTGCCCAATAAAGTTGGCTGTAAAAAAATGATCCTTTTTAAGTTTGATGGTTTAACTACTTTGTAAAGCAACTTAAAGGAAAATTGCCACAGTTTCTGTGGCTCCGACATCTGTATTGCACCATCCCCGATCTCATAGGGTGGTATGATTTTCTTTTCTTCAAAAGACACCAATGTTAAATGCCAATCACTTACTTCCTTCTTTATTGGGGTTTCATTCTGTATCTTTTTTTCAAACTTCCAAAATCCTATGGTCTCATTCCTATTTGCTCCCCTCAGGACAGCAGCTGCAAATACGTAAACCTTGAGAGGGATTCCCCTGTCCTTGCCTACAATATTTCCCATTGTACCACCTCTTTTATCATCATGAGATCCCCTCAGACGTGGGATACTTAATTGATCTTGCAAACATTCTGGCATGCCTGGTGAATCCCATATTGGTGCCCCCCTGAAAATATCCAATTCCTAGTGTGTTCCTTATTCTGACCAACAGAATAAGAGCTGCCTTTAGCATCTTCAATTTTACCTTGTTTTTAAATTTCTTTGCGCCGAATTTATAAAACAAAATTCTTTCGCACCCCACTCTTCTAACAGTCCGCCCTACACCCGGTGCCCCGGTGTACCTAATAAAGCACTACAGTTCTTAAACTGGAATGCCATACAATATAACCTAAGGTCTGGTAGTGCCAGCCCACCTTCTGCCAATTTACTTCACAATTTCTTCCAAGACATACGTGCTCCCCTATCTGCCCAAACAAAACTGCCCGATTTGCCCTATATTTTATCAATCAGGCCTCTCGGGAAGGTAAGAGGTATGCAATTAAAAAGAAAAGGTAAGCTTCGGCTATAACACCATTTTAATAAGATTAACCCTTCCATATATTGCTAGTGGGAGATTCTTCCACCTAGTTAGTACTTTCTCAATATCCTTAGCAACCCTCTCTAGATTTTTTTGGGGAGTGTCCTGCAATGAATTAACAATACTAATTCCCAAATACCTAATCCCTCTCTGGATGTTCCCCCTCCAAAGTGGGATATTCCAGCATATAATCCTGTTTTTTTCCTTAATTACTAAGTATATTGCAACATACCAATGGGTTTGAAGACCATACAGAGAGGCATGGGCACAAGGTAACCAGGCTCCGCATTATAATAAAATGATCTTCCATAGACATCCTAGCTGTCAAGCTTACGAGATAGTCTGGTATAGGATATTAGCCCTAAAACATAAGACGTTTGACTCTGATGGGCATCCACAAATCTCCCATGATGGTCAGTTCATTTAGGATTGCATCCTTCCTCATGGGGATCCTCATTGCCCCCTTAATGACTGGTGCAGGAAGTGCATACAGAGGTGTTCCCAGTTCAGCCTAGTGTATCAACAGTGTCTGGATATGTGTAGCTCTTCTTTGATATGTAAAATGTCTCTGTCCGTCTTCTATAAGTTGACCTGGAGGGAGAGCTACTTGTGCACTGCTACCCAGGCATGTTACTTTTAAATGTCCCCTAGATCCTATTTGTTCATGTGCATGGCCTGGTATTTGCCACACGTGTACGGGCAGAAGAATCTGCCTCGTTTCCATATGATATGACCAAAGAGATGTGAAGAAGCGTGTCTCTTTGGTTTAGTCTTAGATGTCTTGTGGCACAATACAAACAGCCTCATTGAAGTGTCAGCATGCTGACTAATTCAGTAAAATGTAGGCTGGCAGAAGACCATCTTATGTGCGGAAACATTTTAATACACACTGTATTCTCTTTAACGAGACTATTGTTAAATATAGAAATGCACATGCGTATATGCCTAACTGTGTACACATTGCAGTAGGAAACCTGAATTTCACAATGCAAGATGTGCATAGTAACTGAAACTTAACATTCAGTGTTTCAGTGTTTATCCTTCTTAAGGGGCACATCCTTCAATGATACAACAAAGGTGTATAACAGAAAATCATCAATTCCAGTCAGAACCCAGATACAATATTGAATTTGACATCAAGAAAACCGGCTGTTCTGGGCTACAAAGCATATATTCATTCCCTTTGAAAATACACACTGCACATAAAATTAAATATTCAGTGAGTTTCTTTCATGAGTTAATGCCCTTTGGAATTAACCAACAAGACCAGTCAGCTTTGATCATTAAATTCCTACTTTCATTTTACTGCATTGGGTGCAAGTAATTTTTATGTCAGTTTGATTTATTAAAACACAATAAACCTGACACTAAAACAGTAATCGAAATTAAGGTCATACATACTTATATATGAAAAGTTCAGCAGTATTGTGTTGAACATTCACTTCAGTGCACTGTTCATAAAGCTTAAACAATAGAGTATTGCCCATATTGTGCAGTTCAGGCTAAATATGTTTAATATTTTACTTTCATGACATGATAATTCTTCATACACAAATATGTCTACAAAAATATTTGATTTTAGTTCACCCATCTCTATGCCCTTATTTATAAGCCCAGCAACAAGAATATGAAAACCCTACACTACATAAACATATATAATGGAACACAGAAGTCTGTGTTGAGCATGAGAACACCCGGGCCAGATCACAAAACATTTTTACTGGCACTATGTCATGTACTTGGTAGTGGTTATGGTATTGATTGGTGCAAACATATTTTTACCCTGAATTATGAAGCAGGTTCTGGCTCTGGTAATCTGTAAAGGAATGTGTGTGCCTATATCTTGATTGTTATTTTGCTATGCTTGTAAAGTGTTCTGTCGCTACTTATTCTGCTGTGTTTATGTGTTGCATTATTCCAATGTGATACTGTTTTGTTGTACTCTGGTTGTTGCATTAGGTTCTCTGTTATGTTGCTTTCTATAGGGTATTGTATGATTGTTTCTGATGACCTATGTCTAGAAATGCTACTACATTTCAAGCAGACAGATTTACAGGTGTTGTCAATATTAGACCACCAGGGTTGGGGCTTACAATATCAAATACAAAACCCTAGTAAGTCAAAGCTAGATATTGCTTTATGGACCATAAAACAGAACATCTTCTAGTGCTCATGCATTCGAACTTTGGTTTTTAATTTCATTATTGTTTATGACAACGAAAACCTTGATTGATTGACTTATATCTCTTATTTAGTTGCTTATCACCACTTTGCTTCATAGTGCACAAAGCGGTGACCAGCTACTGATTTTTTGACAATTAAAACCGAACACACATCACTTGAGGTTCTTGTCAGAAGCAACCATTTACCACTGTCTAAGGTAGTAAACTAGTGCTGTCCTGATTTTAAACTGTTTATGACATTAGTAAGCCCAAAAACCTTCTGCCAGTATTACCTTCATATGAAGCATCCCAGTTTCTGTTGTGCTACAAGAATGTGTTGTGAACTGAGAATGTGTAAATATGGGTCCAATTGACAAATTACTAAGCTGGTTTTGGTCACGTTTTGCATTGGTGGATACAGCCTCTAACATGCTGCCCATGATCCAGGCTCGTGCTCCCTCCAGCGTATTGTTGAAAAGCGAGGAAGTATCTGTGAGGCCTGCACAAATAACATGTCTACATTTGTCCTTCACTGGGAACCAAACACCCCATCATAGCGCTTGACTCTCAAAAGGTAGCTTTACAGAGCAGTCCAAGGCTTACTCAAGGGAGGTGGTGTGAGCTATTAATCACCATTTACCAGTACGCAAAAATAGCACTCAATAATTGATTGTACAGTCTATACTTTTCTATAAAAAATAAGAGTATATGTATTACACACACACACACACTACTCAATACTATGCATTAATTTACAAATGTGCACAAGCTGTTGGAATTACTTCATGACAGTCCATAACCGTCCCTCCCTTCTCCCGCGCAGGGATTGGGGTCTAGTACCACCACTCCCATGTATGCACATCACCTTGCCCCCTAATGCAGTAGGTTGACCATAACCTGGGGTGAGGGCATTGAACACTGGCACCATCCCAGTGGTGACCCCCCCCATTATCCCAACAAGCATTTAAAACGGGCCCACATGCCATGGTAATACATAACCCTGACTGAGCATCTCATACTGACCATAAAGTATACACCTCGACATCTTAAAGGCTTACAGTCAGGGTTCTTCTTCGCCTAACGCAGTCGCAAGAATAAATGCTTAGGAATCACTTAGAATGACAGTACTTATCATGTTTGATAACAGTTACAATGCACTGAAATTAAAGCCCCAATAAGGCATCCCAATTATAATCACAGGATTAAGCATACACAGCCAGACACCCTAGCATGAATGTTCAGCAACATAACCCCCGTTTGCTTATTGTTTCACTATACACATGTGACTTCCAGTCCCTCAAAAGAAACAACATCATTTAAAAGCATCTCTTGTGCATTTGTACCTTCTCACCTTTAGGGGATTCGCTTCTCAAGACATCTCCAGTTCAGCCATTCACGCCTTAGTGGATTCTCAAGCGCCCAACCTCAGCTGCAAAACAAAAGTTCCAGCCAAAGGAGTATGGTTGAATCCTGGAGCGGTTGTTTCTTGCAAGTCCCCCAGAGACTTAGGGAGGGACTTTCCTCTTTTGTGCTGGGGAGTCTGTATTGTTCCTGCAGCTCCCCTGAACCTTCACACACCAACAGCAGTGGCCCCATCCTCCTGGGGCCACCATAGGTCGAAAATGCAGTTTTTCACCTGCCTCGCTAGGCATTATGGGGCCCTCTGTCTCTGGCCCATGCATATTAGAGCTGAGGCTCTCCCGCTGCTCCGGGAACAGCTGCGCTGCCTGGCTGGCAGCCTCACGCTGCATCACAACCTCTTTGGGGGCCTAGTCCAACCCGGACAACTTTCTCTAAAGGTGAGATTATTGCAGCTCGGGGAGCCTACGCCAAGCTGCTCCTGCTGGCTCCCCATCTGGCCTACACCCTTGTGTACAGCCGTGGGAGTAAGCACTTCCATTCTGGTCTCTGGTCTGCCCGCTCCTGCGGGCAGGCACAGAAGCTGCTGAGGGTCCGGCGGGACTTCGGGGGAGTGCGACGGCAACCCCCTGCCTTCCCATTGCTGCAGGAAAGTGCTGCGGCGTTGCCCCTCTTCCCTTATCACATTAGGGCCCAGAGTTGGGGATCCCGGGCCGTTTCCCAGGGATATCTTCACGGGGAATGAGAGTGCACTCCCCGACTTCTGACGGTTCTTTAGGGCCACGATTTGGGGTCCCGGGCACCCAGGCATTCTTCCTCGGGGAGCGAGATGGCGCTCACCGGCTTGTCTCCTGGGCTTTGGGGCCCAGAGATGGGATCCCGGACCCCAGAGATATCTTCACAGGGAGCGCTACCGTGCTTCCCTCCCTCCATTGTCGTCGGATGCGGATGTGGGTTCCTGGCACCCCCAGTGGACACCTTCAAAGGGAGCGCAACTTTATATTCTTCTGAGGGCATCCCCTTGGACCTGACCAACCCCGGGGAAACATCTAAGATAAGCAGCGGTGCCCCATGTGCTTCGTCATCTGTCAGCTCAGGGGTCAAAGGTCACCTACCTTCTGGGGGCATAATTCAGCCCCCAGGTGACCGATATGGACAATGTTGGCCTTCTCTCACTCCTGATCGCCAGCCCTAGCCATCCAGAGCATGTTTCGACACCCTCTTCCCCTCCAAGAAGGTGAACTCAGCAGGGAGCTGTGTTCACTGGCTACCTGTACCTGCCTTTCAACTGGCTCTCCTCCTGGCCTCCCTTCTCCTTGCACAGAGGCCCAGGCTTATCCTCACTGGTCCTGGATTCCCCCACAGGTGCAGTCCAGAGTACCGGGACAGTCAGGGGGTTTCTCCTTGCAACTGTCCTTGGCGTCAGACTCCAGCACCAGTCTTAATCAGCAAGACCAGTCCCCAGAGAGAGCTCCTCTTCGGTGCAAGACCTTTTAAACGAATTTGGAGGGGGTTGGCAGGAAGTCTGTTCTGCCCTATCCTGCAGCAACACATCACCTCTCTGCCCCTGCTCCCTCCTTCCTGCACAGGCATCTGGACTAGTTTAAAATGGCGTCATCCAGGGGGCTCAGGCCACATGGTCTCTGAAAAGCCCCTACCCCCTTGCTGCCTTCATGGTCCAGAGCAGCCTGGTGCCTAGCACCAGGTGACAGCTGCTGATGGATAACCTGCAGCACCACCCCCATCTCTCCCTCTTAGATAGAAGACGTTTGCCCTTCATGCAGTGAAGGGCTAGGCTTCTGATGCAACAGCTTGAGGAAGACGTTAATTCATCCAGCTTGGCAGGGTCGCACCCAGCCAGGGTCTGATTATTAGCTGAGTCAGAGGAATATGACATTTCTGGATGATCCATAAGCAGTTTAGACATGGCTTTGGAATCAGTAGAATAGAATACTTATTTTTTACAAAACATACAGTGTACTTTGGTGCATGCCAGGAATTTTTAGGCCCTAGGGAAGTGAAACTACCCTATGTGGTCCCTAGCTTTATAGGAGAGTACTAGAGTGTTCCTACAGTGAAAACAGTAAAGCACACTGACTTTCCCTCACATGTGTCTTCCCATACTATAAAGCATATTCTATGTCACCACACAACTCTGTATAATTCCTGCCACACCATTCTATCTGTACCTGCTCCATGGCTGAGCATGACAGGAATCTCCCCTGCCCAGCCCTTACATGTGTACATGTAACCAGTCCGGTGCCCCTTACTCCGTCTGCAGCGCAGCAGCCTTCTCTTACAAGGGGGACACCAGTGCAATCCACATGCAGTCTGTTTCATCATGAGTTCACTGTGGGTGAGTCCCAGCTCATGAGGCTCTCCGACAGTAATAGCAAATAAATTAGGTGCTCAAAAAGCAAAAAATCTGGGTGGCTCAGATGGTCAGAACCAACTTCTAACATCAATGCAGTCACTCATAAACACAGCACATGAGCTGGAGAAAACACAGCAAGGAAATTTAAAGTGCACCAATATTGCCCATATTTACTAAGCCTTTGCATTGCTTTGAATCACGCAAGGTGATGCAAGCACATTGCCAAGGGTTCAGTAAGATTTTCCAAGTCAAGCAAGGGTAGAATTGAGCCACCTTGTGTGGCTGTTTAAAGAAATGTAACGCAAAAACAGATTGTGCTCTGTTATGTTACATTTCGAGCTGGTAGGTGTTTCATGGGTGGAGCAAGGATGTTCCTGCGGATCCATCCATATAATTGATGTAATTCCAGATTAACAAATGTTTGTAAACCTCGGATTGCATTAAATTGGTACACCCCCCAGAGGATGGCGAGGCGGAAAATATTTTATTCTCCTTGGTATTTCCTCTTTGGATTGCTTTTTTGTCAGAAGGTATCCCTTCCTACACAAAATATTCCTGCCATGATGCAGCCACCATTGCTCTATGGTGCAAGGGTGCCTGTGTTGGTGCGAGGCAGTACACAGTGCACCAGTGCAAGGAGTGAGCAGAAATGCTCTGCATCCTTGTAAATATGGCGACTTTCTGCTCTCTCCCTTTTACACAATGCTGACAAATTGCATGAAATAATAAGAAATATGCCCTCGTCTTTGTAAATATGAAGCATTTCTGCTTTCTCCCTTACATCCTGATATAAAAGCCTACGGTCTGACTCCATCTTGAGCAGGTTGAGACTCCATTTTCCCTATTTATTCTTAGTTATTGACATATTTACCTGTGCCACAGATATCGCCTGTCCTTATCTTTCCAAAAACCTGTGAAAGTGTCAAGTAATTTAGACAATGACATCGAAAAGACATCTGCTGCGCAGACAATGACCTCAATACCATACTGGATGCAACATTGGTCTGGGACAAATGCCTTGTTATCTCTAGTTCAAAATCAAGTAATAAAAGTACCAAACAATGTAGTCTGAATTTACGTGTTTTAACTTATTTATTGGTAAGAATGCATATTGATGCACACAGGTAATGTCAGGCATTCCTACGGTTATGTCATAAATTTGTATGTAAGATAAGCCTCGATAAAAAAGGCCTGTCAAGTGACCACTTGGCAGGAGAGGTTATTTTCCCCAGATTGTAACACAAGATACTGCCAGAAGATCTTGACAGAGAATCTTGTTCTGCATTGAAAGCTGTTACTGTACCATGTCAGGCAGGACAAGAGCAGATGACAGTGCAGGTTTTCTTTTCGAGGAAACACTCTCTCAGCTCCTGATAATTACAGCTTCTAGCTGTAAACAGGTATGCAGTGCATTCTTCTCCCTAACAAACTCTAGATGCGCTACTCCATGCTCTCCTAGTCCAGCACATAGAAGAAGTTTTAGGGTATTATGTTGCTAGATGATATTTCCACTTTGGTAGAAATATTCATATTGTTTTCTTTGCTCGTAACATGCTTTAGTGCAGTTCTAATAATATTCTATGTGGTTATTGTTAATGTATTGAGCTACAGGATGAGCCGCTGAAATAAACACATTTAGAAATGGGGTGGCTAGTTGGCAGTAGTTTGCACTCTGTCTAAGAAGGGACACTCACTCAAGTCAAGGTAAGGGAGTCACACAGCTATTACAACACCTGTTTACTCCCTAGGTAGCTTGGCACGAGTAGTCAGGATTATCTCAGGGACAATGTGTAACATAGTTGTACTCACACACACAGTAACACAGTGAAAACACTACAAAAGGAGTCCACACCTGCTTAGAAAAATAGCCAATATTAATCTGAACAAAGCAGGACCAAAACGCCAAAAATCCCACATACACAAGTAAAGATATCACTTCAAGGTTTAAGTAATTTTAGTCCATAGGAATCAATGGATGCATGTCTTTTACCACAAAGTACCTTGGATGCATCAAACATCTAAGATGAATTAGGAAGAGAGGAGGTGAGGTGCAGTTAAAGCAAAGAGATGCGCTGGATCCTTACTCCACAGGGGGGAGGTGAGGCTTCAGTTCCTTACTGCCAGTGGAGGTGATGCTTCGGTACCTTACGGCTAGACAGGGAAGGTGATTCATCGGTTCCTTACTGTCAGATAAGGTGATGCATCTGTTACTTACTAGAAGGGGAGGTAATAAGTTGATCTGCAGACTCACGATCTTGTGGGCATATTACCAAGCAATAGCGATAATTATCGCTATTGCTTGGTTAGAGAGAAAAATTTACCACTGAGCTGCGGTGATTTTTACCGCAAATAAACCTTGGTATTACCAAGGTTTATCGCAAATGTGATAAAAATCGCTGCAATGCATGAATATCGCTGAAAAGTCAGCGATATTCATGCATTACCGAGCTCTTAGCCATGTTATCCACCTCCCATTGGATAACATGGCTAAGAACTGCTCAGGGCAGGTGCTAGCTTTTGGAGATATTCGCGCTTAGCACGAATATCTCCAAAAGTTGGTAATAGGAGATAGCGATGTTAGCAACTGTTTTCAGTCGCTATCATCTTGGCACGCCCACTTTGCATATCATTAGTGATAAATATCACTGACATGCAAAGTGGGGCCCAAGATGGTCGCTATCTCCTACTAGCTGTCGCTAACTGGTGTTAGTGACAGCTAGGTAATAGGGAGGGAGATAATTTTATCTCCGCTTTCCTGGCTTTTAAAGCCAAAAAAGCAGAGATAAACCCCCTTGATAATATGCCCCTTGGTTCCTTACTGCAGTCCAACATTGATGAAGAGATGGTATTGAGGGATGATGCATCAAAATTCCAGACACACTGGATCGATTTCACAGCCACGAAGCAGGTGCTGTGTTTATTCTTCAGCGGAAAAGAATGTGCTTTATTGTAATTAGAGCAGGCACCACCGACGTCGATGACACAATGCTCGGGACCACTATGATTCTTCAGTCGCAAAGCAGGCGCTGCATCTATTTTTCAGTAGGTGCTGCATTGAGAAAACAGGCGCTGAGAATCGATGCATGGATTTTCTCATAAGGTTACACTTCCATAGACTAGGAATTGGAGTGGGTACCACTAGACAAGTCAGGGCTCCCAGCAGAAGAGCCTAGGCACTGGCAAGTGAGGTATTCTTAAAAGGAAGGAGGTAAGCACACATAAGCCCTTGGGGAACCTTGGAAGCAGCATGTAGAAAGCAAAGTCCAGTCCTTTCACTCCCAGGACAGAAGCAGCAAGCAGCAAGCAGCAAGCAACAGGCCAGCACTAAAATGCAACAGGCAAAGTGATAGTCCCAGCTACAGCAACCATTTGTTCTTCATGGCACAATGTCCTAAGTAAAGAAGTGTTCTGATTTTGGCGAGTCAACGGTCCAATAATTACACCCCTTTCTGCCTTTTGCTATGTTATGTTAGAAAGCACTTGTAAAGCGTGCGTACACCCTAGGGTTTCATGGGGCTAAAACTGAAGACTATTGCAGCCGAGATACTAGGCATAGGCTTGCTCAAATAGCCATGTTTTTAAAACCTTCCTGAAGCTGAGAAGGTTATCGCAGCTTCTGAGCACCAAGGGAAGAGAGTTTCAGAGTCTGGGGGCTAAGAGAGTAAAGCGGTAGCCTCCCTGTCGTTTCATCTGAAAGATGAAGTAGTAAGCATAAGTGGTGGGCTGAGCGGAGGTTACGCCAAGGGGTATATTTGGTAATCATACTGCTGATGAATCTGGGGCTTTTGCCGTGCAAAGCCTTGAAGGCTAGGCAGCAGGTTTTAAAGGCTACTCGTTGGGATATCGGGAGCCAGTGGAGTTGTGCCAGGCCAGGTCTGGCTGACAGCCACTTGGGTTGTTTATGAATCAGTCTGACTGCCTGATTCTAGACCGTTTGAAGTATTTTTTGTAGACCAACAGGTAGACCGAGATAGATAGAGTTAGAGAAGTGGAGCCATGGGAGAATGAGGGCTAGCACCACCCGTATTAAAGCTGAATAGGTCAGCAGGTGTGCGATTTTCCTGATTTTCCTTTTAAATAGGCCAACTTCAAAGAAAAGTATTTGTAGTGCACAAGGCCCTGCCTTTCCCTGCCCTGACTCCAGACACACTACAGGGGGGTGGAGAAGGTTTTGTGTGAGAACAAGCACTGCTCTATACTGGTGTAACTCCTCCCACCAATCTAGCTAAGGAAGGCCCTTCAGCCTGGTGATGTCTAATCAGACTATGCAAGGCACACCTCAGCTCCCTTTTTTTGACTGTCGAGAGTAAATGCACAAGAGCTCAACTGTTAGCTAACAAAGACCTGTATTCTACAGACAGACAGAGGCACAGAATGGTTAAGCAAGAAAATGCCCACTTTCTAAAAGTGGCATTTTCAAACACACAATTTAAAAACCAACTGCACCAAAATGTGTGATTTTAAATTGTGAGTTCAGAGACCTAAAAATCCAAATCCTAATCTATTCCCAATAGAAAATTACACTTAAAAGATACTTCAAGGTAATCCCCATGTTACTCTATAGGGGAGCTAGTCCTTATATTAGTGAAATCAAAATTAGCAGCATTTCACTATTAGGGCATGTAAAAACACCAGTACATGTCACACCCTTTAAATACACTGCACCCTGCCCATGGGGTTACCTTGGCCCTACCCTAGGGGTGACTCACATGTAGTAAAAGGGAAGGTATGGGCCTGGCAAGTGGGTGCAACTGCTAGGTCTAACTGGCAGTTTAAAACTCACACACAGACACTGCAGTGGCAGGTCTGAAGCATGTTTGCATGACTGCTCATGTAGGTGGCACACAGTGCTGCAGGCCCACTAGTACCATTTGATTTATAAGCCCTGGGTACACCTGGTGCACTTTACTAGGGACTTACTAGTAAATCAAATATGCTAATCATGGATAAACTAGTCACGAATACAATTTAGACAGAGAGCATATGTCTTCTATTCCTAATGTCTGACCAGGCTGTAAAGCCACCACAATTTGCATGTTGTCAGCGTACGAAGTCAGGCTGAAGCCAAATGAACTGATCACGGTGTCCAGCGAGATAACATACACATTAAAAAGAGTAGGGCTGAGGGAGGACCCCTGGGGTACTCCGCACGGCAGTGAGAAAGGTTTGGAGTTAAAATTACCCAGTGCCACTGCCTGAGATCCGTCTGACAAAAAAGATCTAAGAAGGTCCTAAGCTTTGCCCAGGATACCACACGCAGACAAATGGTCCATTAGAACACCGTGATGGACCGTGTCAAAGGCTGCGGACAGGTCCAGCATAATCAGGACTGCTTGGGTCCATAGCGTTTGTCCCAATTAGGAAAGTACTGAACTGGCAATTCATGGTTTTCTTGACCAGGTTTGCCGGTAATGGGAGGTGAGATATGGGTCGGAAGTTATTTGGCTCCTTTGCGTTCTGATTAGTGCTGTACTCAAAAAAGTCATTACTGTGACAAATAACAGAATGGTGTCAAGTGTAAGCCAACATGGGGATGAAACCAGTTTAAAATCAAGCAAATTAGTGCACCTCTCTTGGTAGATACTGAGAATCCCCAAATGGGTAAGAAGAGCAGAGCAAAGGAGAGAAAGCATAGCTCCTTCCACTGGGCTCCTGGATTAAGACATGTTTGGTAATTGTTAGAACTGGTATCCTTGGCGTGGTTTCCCCCTATCTTTTTGCCTCTACCTCCTGTTTTTTTGCTGCTGTGCTGGATTTCGGTTTTTCTGGTTTAGATGCTTTGGACACTCTGCCACTGCTGATCAGTGTCAGAGTGTAAGTGCTCCTTGTGTAAATTGTTATTGTGATTGGATATACATGATTGGCATATTTGTATCACCAAGAAACCCCTAGTAAAGTGCACTGAGTGTGCCTTGGCTGATGATGTCAAATGCTACTAGTGGGCCTGCAGCACTGATTGTGCCACCCACATGAGTAGCCCTAAAATGGTGTCTCAGGCCTGCCACTGCAGTGCCTGTGTGCAGTGTGTGAACTGCCATGTCCTCCTGGTCAGTGTCCCCACTGACCAGGTCTAACCCTTCCCTTTCTGTGTACATTGGTCACCCCTATGGAAGGCCTAATGTACCCCCCTGGGCAGGGTGCAGTGTATGTGAAAGGTAGAGCATGTACTTGTGCAGGTGACATGCTCTGGTAGTGAATTACAGCCATTTTCGTTTTTCACTGCTGCAAGGTTATCTTGCTCTATAGGCTATCATGGGGGATGCTGGCTACAGTGGCTACCTGCATATTTTCCCATAAGAGCAAGATAGGACATAAAAGTCTAGTATCCCTGAACTCAGAATGTAATAACACATCTTTTAGGAACTGTAGTTTTTAACTCCTGTGTTTGAGAATAGCACTATTAGAAAGTTGCTGTTCTCTTGTCTGACCTAGCACCTGGGCCTGAATGGGGCTGTGCCTGCCTTCCACAATGCTGGCTCCACCTCCTGCTAGGCGGCTGACGACCCTGCCCCTCACCCTGAAAGGAAAGGAGAAGCCAGGAAAAACAAAGTGCCCAGGGAACACCCAAAACTGGTTCAGACTGGGCTCAGAGCCCTCCTGCCAAAGAGAACAAAGACTTTTAGGGGATTAAGTACAGGACCCCTGACCACAGAAAATGAGACCATCCTGGAATCAAGAAGGAACCTCTGCCAAGGAGAAAGCAGAAACTGAAGAAGGAAGACTGCCCTGCTAATGCTCTGCTGGACTGACCTGCTGTTGCTTTGCTGCCAAGGAGAGGGGAAGGACTTTGCCTTGGTACTGTGTCCCCAGTCTTGAAGGAATCTCCAAGGGCCTGAGAGAGAGCTGGCTCCCTGTTATGAAGTCCCGGGAACAAAGGGACTTCACCCCCAGCTTCCCTGAACTCTACTAAGAGAGTTCTGTCCTTCCTGGAGTGTGTGGCCCATGTGTGGTGCCTCTAGAAGTTGTACCTGTGTTGGGAAGCTGGAATCTAAGCTTTTAAAGACTTTCTGCAAGTTTAGTCGCATCGCTTGCTCGCTTGAGGTGCGCATCTGAGGAAGTTCCCGCCGCTACGAAGGTCGAGATCGTCGCAACGCTTGTTGCCACTGCCAGAGCCGTTGAATCCTTCGTTGCGGGAAGATTACCATCGCTGCGAGTGTTGACGCAGAGCCTGTCGTCGCTGGGTGAGATCGCCGCAACGCTTGCTTGCGGACCGCATCACTTAGCTGCACGTGTTGTCGCAGAACTATGGCATCGAGGAGCTGTGAGAGAGAGATCACTGCTGGTCCACGCATCATCGCCCTGGAGATCGTCACAAC
Source organism: Lissotriton vulgaris (assembly GCF_964263255.1). Taxonomy (NCBI): domain Eukaryota; kingdom Metazoa; phylum Chordata; class Amphibia; order Caudata; family Salamandridae; genus Lissotriton; species Lissotriton vulgaris. Next base: position 439,195,206 of record NC_141691.1, on the reverse strand, counting down.
TCCAAAGATCATCGCATCGTGCCTTTGCGAGAGAAAACTTCCTACGGAACCTACGCACCGGAATCAATACAAGTCAGCCTTCCTCCCCATACAGACCGGATTTGTCGCAACACGCCCGCTTCTGCAGCGGGGTTGTCGCATCGCCTCCCCAGGGTCTCAGGAGCAACGCAGCGCTTGTTTTCCACCGCACCAGCTTCTGCTTTGGAACTTTGTTGCTTTTAAAAGGTACTGTTGGCAAAAAGTGAGGCAACTGTGAACTTTTCACGCAACTGTGGATTATTTTATCGCAACCTTATTGAACTCTTTTGCAACCATATTCTTGAACTGTGCATGTTGGATTTTTGTCGTTTTGGTCTTGTGTAGTTTAGATTAAATATCTTTATTTTTCTGAACTGTTGTGGAGTCAGTTAGTGGTGTTTTCACTGTGTTACTGTGAGTGTTGGTACACATACTTTACACATTACTTTTGGATAAGCCTGGCAGCTTGTGCCAAGCTACCAAGGGGGTAAGCAGAGGTTATCCAAAGAGTGTTTCCTCGTTACCTTAACTAGAAGCATGGGTCCCTATTTGGACAGTGGTACCTACCTCTGCCAACTAGAGACCCCCAGTTCTAACAGTAATCAGCTAAATAGTGTCCGTGGATACAGGCGTTTTTGACCAAAAGAAAAGTATAACGCATCCTAGCAGATTTAACTTCGGTAACAAACAGAGAAATACGTGCACAACATAGGTATGTTATTAGCAAAGACTTAGCAGCAGTTCCAAGGAAATCATTGGTACCTAAGGAAGTTGTATACAGATTCCAGGTAGAAGGAGACAGCTGAAAGAGGAGGCAGGTGGGGGAATCAGAGATGTTTTAAGGCATGGGCAAAGTGGGCTCATAAAAAATAAAAAAATAAATACATAACATACCTGGAGGCTGGGTCCTGAATCTTCTCTGCTCCTGCCTCCAACAGGAACAGGAAGCAGGCAGCCAGGCTCCCTCCCCTAAGCCAATCACAATGCTACAACGCAGGGTTGTGATTGGTCTGAGCGCTGTGGCACGGCGCTCAGCCAGGGGCTGGAGAGGTGGGCACATATGGCCGAGATACCCGCCACCCCCTCTCAACACAATCCCCAAGAATTTGGGAAACCGGAAACAGTTCTTGAACTTTTGGAAGGCGGGAAGGGAGTCACCCTTCCCGGCCGTATTTATTAAAATATGAAACAAAATAAAAACATTAAAATAACAGTTTCATATAATGTACAATTTCATTTCCACATTACGATGTTGGCTAACCTTAACAGATCTCTAATACAAAGGTTCTCCTAGCCGAACTAACATCCTACAAAACATTTGACTTGAAATTGTACATCCTAACGTTAAGGGCCAACGGCAAGGTCGTAACCGGTGTCAGATCCCTAAACCAGAAATACCCCCCTCACTTGTGAGAGGGGCGACCGCACAGAGGCGTACCTCAAGTGCATTTACCAATTTCCCTTTGTACTTGACGGGGGCCCAAATAAACTCGACGCCATTTAACACCTTAGCTGCGTGTAAACATTTCTCCCCAGTGCTGCGCTGTCCATTAGAACTAGTTCTGAATGGACATTCAATGGTCGTGCGCAGCACTGGGGAGGTAGCGCTGCTGACGACCATTGGCCGTCAGCAGCACTTAAGGGGTTAACGGTCGTTCGAGGACTCGTGTGAGGTGTCTAAAAGGTAGCGTAAACCCCCTCCCGCACCCCACACAACTTACCCATCTGCCGTCGCAGATGTCCTGGCCCCGGGAAATTCCCCAGGAGGGGCCGTAGCCCCTCCTATCCAGGAAGGGGCCTTGACCACCTTTCCTTTCCTTCCGGCGGCCTCTCCTTAGACAGGACCGCCTCCCCGTTGAGGGGCCAATTGGCCACCTCCCCCGCGCGCTCCCATCCGTAATGGGTGACGCCCCCTCATAGGGATCTTCCAATTACTGCTCACCGATCATGACCTTACCGCCCGACCAAAATAAATACGACAGTTCTACCTAAGTTACTAAGATCAATAAAGCAAAACAACATTCATTATCAAGCGTAAATACTGATCAATCCTTGTCCAAAATTACTTTATTAGCAAAAACATACTGAAAATAATCAATCTTTATTGCATCGTTAAGAACTTTCACGACAATCATCACAACCTGTAAGAAAGCAGAGAAAACCAAAAGATACTATATCAACTGTATTTACAATGAATCGCTGTCCTCAAGGGCTGGTGGGTGGGTCAAAATTGCTCTTCGTTCCGTCTCGAGCTCACGTGCAGCGGGGAGGTGCAGCTTCAGAGCACAGGAACAAGAGGATGCTTTGTTGGGTTCCGCTCCTCTTATCCGTCTTCAGGGTGGGCGTGAACCCGCCCCCGCCTGCCTCCAGGGCGTGGCCGGCCGTGCTGGTGTCTAGGCCAGCCCACTCTAGGGCGGGAAAAAGGCGCGCCCCGGCTACGCCGCTTCGGGCATACCAGCCGAGACTCGCCTCCCGCCCAAGATGGCTTCCCGGGGGGATCGTGGTACTCGACCATACGTTCGAGGGACCGATTGGTCGCCCCTTTCCATATGGCCGAGATACCCGCCACCCCCTCTCAACACAATCCCCAAGAATTTGGGAAACCGGAAACAGTTCTTGAACTTTTGGAAGGCGGGAAGGGAGTCACCCTTCCCGGCCGTATTTATTAAAATATGAAACAAAATAAAAACATTAAAATAACAGTTTCATATAATGTACAATTTCATTTCCACATTACGATGTTGGCTAACCTTAACAGATCTCTAATACAAAGGTTCTCCTAGCCGAACTAACATCCTACAAAACATTTGACTTGAAATTGTACATCCTAACGTTAAGGGCCAACGGCAAGGTCGTAACCGGTGTCAGATCCCTAAACCAGAAATACCCCCCTCACTTGTGAGAGGGGCGACCGCACAGAGGCGTACCTCAAGTGCATTTACCAATTTCCCTTTGTACTTGACGGGGGCCCAAATAAACTCGACGCCATTTAACGGTCGTTCGAGGACTCGTGTGAGGTGTCTAAAAGGTAGCGTAAACCCCCTCCCGCACCCCACACAACTTACCCATCTGCCGTCGCAGATGTCCTGGCCCCGGGAAATTCCCCAGGAGAGGCCGTAGCCCCTCCTATCCAGGAAGGGGCCTTGACCACCTTTCCTTTCCTTCCGGCGGCCTCTCCTTAGACAGGACCGCCTCCCCGTTGAGGGGCCAATTGGCCACCTCCCCCGCGCGCTCCCATCCGTAATGGGTGACGCCCCCTCATAGGGATCTTCCAATTACTGCTCACCGATCATGACCTTACCGCCACAGGCCGGATAGTTGACCGGCTATCCGGACCCCCCACAAAACACTCCTACCTAAAGGTCATGCTGTAAACTCCTTAACCATGCTATGAAGTCACCTATGAGTAATTCGTTCCCCACCCGGGACAAATGAACACCGTCCCCCAAGTACATACTGTCCCCTTTAATACAACCATGCGAAACAGAATGCAGTGTACTTGAACGAAACAATCTACTCATTTTATTATTAATTTTCCTTACTGAATGATTCAGCGCAGAAACAGAAATAGCCCCCCGCCACACTTTCCGTGGGATCATATGGGACCATGCAATTGTGCACCCTGGAACTCTTCTCGCCAACCAACTTACCGTGGAAAGCATCGCCTCAAGAAGAAGTCGTCTACCAGTGGTCACCAAATCATTGCCCCCAAGATGTACTATGACTACAGACGGCGGTGACCTTGTCCGCCCTAACAAACCCTCGAAAAATGATCGAAACTGGTCAATACAGAGCCCGCCCTTTCCGTAGAAGGACACACTGTACCCGTATTCCCCAGCCACGTGAATCATGTCACCTGCTTTGAATACGTCCGCGGCACGCCTCACGTATGAGTGGCCCACGACCCACACCTCCTTTTTCACAGCCGGTAATGTCTGACCGCTGGCCCCCCGGTGTCGGGTCGACTGGACAGTCCGCCCCGCCTCGTAGGCTTGCGCAACTGAAAAACCAAACAAAAACAAGAAGCGTGAGTACATCGTTACAGCTTTACAACATGTGCAACCGTACATACCTCTTATAACAGTTCGAGGACCAACGCCCCACACGTTTTATTTGTTCAACATTCAGACCCCTGGCTGTAGCTTCCGTAGCAGCCCCTATCCGAAAGGAATGGGTCCCAAAGTCGCCGGGGTTCAAGCCTGCGGCAGAAATCGACATCACAAGCACCCGCTGAAACTGAAACCTCGTCAGTGGGGTGGCGTCAGCGTGTCTTAACAAGGTCCCCCCCCATGCTGCCACCCTCTGCGCTAAATATGCTTCTACGCACCCGACAGGGCACATGGCAGACCCGGGGATCCTCTGGATGATTACGCAGTCCCCGATTGCATCCTGATCGGATTTGGATTTTACAAATGAGACCGTCATCGTCTCCTCTCTGACCTGAATGTGTTCCCGGCACAGTCCCCCCATCGTATCCTGCTTGTTCTTTGCCACTAATTCGCTTACCCGCATAGCCCCGTGGAATGCTAATGCAAATGCGGCTCGGAACAACACTGCTTCGTACTGGGATGAACACGTTACCGGTAGCACGGATAATAACAGGGTCAACCTATCCAAACCTATCGGGTGCCTATCGTCTACTCTGCGACCCTCAAGGCGTTGCCACCCACGTAGCGCTTTCTGCACAACGAAAGACGCTGTCGGGTCCTGGAACCCATGAGCCCTTGCCATGAAGGAAATGGCGGCCCGATGCCTCTGGGCCGTAGCTACTGACTTGCCTGCGTGACGTAAAGAGAGCAGGAATCTTACTACAGACTCTTCCAGACCCCAAAGCCCCCTCCCGGCAGTACCCAAAAAGGCCCAATAGGAACGGAACGCCCCTTCATATGCCTTCCTCGTCCTGGGTGCTAAACTCTCTCCCTCGAGGTCTTGTAGTTCAGGGCACCGAGAGACCAGAGAGCTTCGGGAAAGGGTGCCGCCACCGGGTCCGCTGTGGGCAGAAAACCCCAGAAGGCCTGCATACGGAAACGAGAGAGCGCATCAGCCGCTTGGTTCATCACCCCCGGCACGTGTCGCGCCCTAAACAGTACATTTAGTTGCATGCACAACAACACAATTTCCTTGAGTAGTCTCAGAATCAATTTGCAACGTGCTGCCTGACTATTGATACACTCAACCACGGTCATGTTATCAGACCAGAAAACCACAGAGTGACCCCTAAACCTTTCTGGCCATGTTTTCAAGGCCACCAGAATAGGGAACAGTTCGAGAAAAGCAATGTTACTCGTCAACCCGCACTCATGCCACCATGACGGCCATTTTTGAGCCGACCATTGTGTACCCAATATGGCGCCAAAACCCACACTCCCCGCCGAGTCTGTCCATAGTCCCAACTCCTCGGAAGACACTGCTGGTTTATTCCAGACAATTCGACCATTGAAATTCGCCAGGAACGCGATCCAAATGCGCATGTCCTGGCGAACCTCTGCCGAGAGTCTCGTACGATGATGTCCTTCCTTCAAGCCGACCATGGACTGTGCAATCGAGCGGGAAAAGGGGCGTGCCATCGGCATTACTCTTAGGGCAAAATTCAACTGACCTACCACCTGTTGCAATTGATGTAAGTTCACTTTCGTTGCACGAATACATGTCTCAAGGGATAACCTGAATTTTAACACCTTTTCTTTAGGTAAACGAAAACAACCTTCCACTGAGTCGAGTTCGATCCCCAGAAACTCGATTAAGGTCGAGGGACCCACCGTCTTACCTGGCGCCAATGGCACACCAAATTGATTCATTAGGACACAAAATTCATGTAAGGCCTGTCCACACTCAGAATCCCCGGCTGCCCCCAGAAACAGAAAGTCATCGAGATAGTGCATAACATGTTGAAAACCTGTCTTCCTCGTGAATACCCACTGCAGAAAACAACTGAATTTCTCGAAATAGGCACATGAAATCGAACATCCCATAGGCATACATTTATCCATGTAATAGCGACCCTGAAACTGAAAACCAAGGAGACGCTGATCGTCTGGGTGTACCGGGAGCAACCGGAACGCTGACTCGATGTCCGATTTGGCCATCAGCGTCCCGGGCCCCAGGCGATTCAACATGGCAACGGCCTCATCGAAAGATGCGTACCGCACCGAACATACTTCCGGGTCTATCGCGTCATTCACGGAAAGACCATGTGGGGCTGACAAATTGTGTATCAGCCGAAACTCACCCGGGTCCTTCTTGGGAACCACCCCTAGAGGAGAACACACAAAATTAGCAACTGGTGGCAAATCGAATGGACCGGCGACACGACCTCGAGTCACCTCTTTCCTAATCTTTACCTGCACCACCGCCGTGTGCTGTAAGACCGACATTTGATTCTTACAGTCCGGTACCCCCTGAAAATCCCCCACTGGGATGCGGAAACCATATGAAAACCCGTTCCGCAACACCCCAGCGGAAGCATAATCTGGGTATTCGCTGAGCCAAGGAATCATTGCCATGGTATCAATCGGGGTCGGTAAAGGCGCCCCTCGGACTATATTAGACCTGTTTGGCGCCTCCCTTACCACCGTTATCACCCGTTTTGGCTCTGCACATGGACTCAGGATGGGATGGCTGCCCGCATCCCCCACACTCATGTCTGAATTTGCATGACCCCTGGGGCCTGGTACATTTGCCCCTGTTAAAATTCCAACAGATCCCCCTTTTACCTGTGTTGCCACTCGGCTTCGTGTGGGACTCGTTACTTGTACCCGTCCGAAAGGGTGTCCCAGAGTTTTGGCGGGAGGATTCCCCCCCGTTACTCCCTACTAATGGCACCTTAAACATCCCTGTACTCTCCATTTTTTGCCAAGACACAGAGTCGTAACAGTCCCAGGACAACAACGGGTTGTGTTCCTTAGCTTTTCTAAACAGATTATCATAGCAGAACCACTGATTCCCCCCATATGCCACAGAATACTCCATAATACGTGACTGATAAATGGGTAACTCGGTCAGTAACTCAGGTCTGCGCTCCCCCATGATGGAAGTAAAAATTCCCCACGCTCTGCCCCAAGTACCAATGGTCTCATCAACCTTAAAGGCGGCCATTTTTGCGCGCCAAACACTCGGATGCATGAGCTCCTTTTGACTCTTTACATGCTCGATCTCGTAATGGTCGGTAAGCAATGAAAACATGTTTACATATTTGTCCGCCCAAATCAATTCCTTGACTTCTAGTGGGACGTGCTGGGCAATCTTCTCTTTTCGAGAAGGTGCAGAGTCCCCCCCCGCAATCGGCAATGGCCGCTTACCTGAAGTAGACCCCACGCTTGTCGCCGAACTTGGGCCTGCTGTACTTCCAACCGCTGGGACCTGCGGGGGAACAGGAGATGTAGTCTTCGCAGCCTCCCTGGATTCCCGCAGTTGCCTCATCACTGCCCGGGCGTCGTCAGCCGTGGCCCCCTTCGCTATCGTTTCCCAACCACGCTGCCAATTGCGCCGCTAACTCGGGGGGCATATCCCCCCTGTTCGCAGGGGTGACCACCACAGGGATTGGGTTCCCCTCCTTTTGCGCCGGGGTTGGCTCCTCTCGTGGCGCTTCGGGAACCGGGGTCTCCCCCCCAAGTGCTCCCCTTCTGGGCCTCTTACTCTTTCCACCGGGAATTGTTCCCTGTAAAGGCCGTTTCGGTCCTCCTTCCCCGTCCTTAGCCTCAACCTTTCTCTTCAGATCGGCTATCTCCTTCATGAGCATGCGGAGCATCTCCTCGGTACCGACCCGCTTTCCGACCTTCTTGGGCATTCTTAGACGGGATATCTGTAAGACAAAAAGAGGGATTACAACGCTCAAAATTGCTCTTCGTTCCGTCTCGAGCTCACGTGCAGCGGGGAGGTGCAGCTTCAGAGCACAGGAACAAGAGGATGCTTTGTTGGGTTCCGCTCCTCTTATCCGTCTTCAGGGTGGGCGTGAACCCGCCCCCGCCTGCCTCCAGGGCGTGGCCGGCCGTGCTGGTGTCTAGGCCAGCCCACTCTAGGGCGGGAAAAAGGCGCGCCCCGGCTACGCCGCTTCGGGCATACCAGCCGAGACTCGCCTCCCGCCCAAGATGGCTTCCCGGGGGGATCGTGGTACTCGACCATACGTTCGGGGGGACCGATTGGTCGCCCCTTTCCATTCTCCATGGAGGCTGTAATGCAGCCTGTACAAGGAAGGGCAAAAGTGTGCATGGCTGGTTTGAGAGACCCGAGAGAGCTGACCAACCAGTCATTGCGCACTCAGGTGTGGTCAACCACTCTTCCCCTGCCCTGCCCCATAAGCAGAGGAAACATAAAATGGTAATAACTCAAAGTTATTATCATTTTATGCTTTTGCTTCCCTCACGAGAAAGCAGTGGGACGATGCTCCTCCACCATAGTGGAGGAGCCACCACTGACAGTCATATGTCACATGGATTATTTGTATAATATTAGTGAGCTGCTGCTGTGTTACAATATTCAAAACAAAAGTCACTATCCCTAAATATTAGATGCAAACAGATTAAGAATTTAGAGCAGTGTGCCTCTGCACTGTCAGGGACCAGGTCAAAGAAGGAATGAAAGGGGTGAAATTGGATCATGAATCCAAAGATCTTTCGAACAGGGACGCGTTTGGCCCACGCCACCCCAAATCCTTAAGATGTCCCTGGGGGGAATTTCAATAAAAGTCTTAAAAATCCTCCACAAATACCGATGAAAGAACAGGTACCGAGGGAACTGGGTAGGAAAACAATCAAAACTGTCAAACGATGTAGGATGACTAAATGGACTAATCGTCAGCAAGCGAGACACTGCAGCAATGGTGTTGCCAGGCGAACAATTTGTGTGCCCAGCGTCTGAAAAATAGATGGCGCTTTGCAACCAGAAGTTGCCTAACACAACGCAGCATGGCTGTCTGTGTCAATGCCATATTAAGTGTGATACAAAGATTCAATATACCCTTGCATAACGATGGAAATACTATCGTAAATACTGCGTTTTCATGGGATACCTCATATATGTTGCTTTTTTTTTTAACCTAATTTCTTGGCATATTTGAAACCATAGGAGATGGCAAGCTGTAAGCAAAACTCCTGTTGCTGTTGCATATGACCTTTCCACTTTTGCTCAGGCTGCAGTGTTAATATGTACTTATACACCAACAGTCATGCTCAGATTGGTTAAACAGAAATTGTGCTAAACACACATGATTCAGCTGTACCAGTGACCTAAATGACTACAGTACTTAGGACATTACACCTTTCCAGTGACAAAGCCTGCGATATGTGTAAATAGCATATTTCTGCATGTTGAATAAAAAAGAGATCATAATCCTGGGACAGTTACTAAACTGTAACATTCTAGTTCTTCGGCAAGTTACAGTTTTGATTTCAGATTAACATGTGAAGGTTGTGCGTCATGAACGGAGTCAACCTGACAGTTGTGGTGAGGCAGGAGCCCAGAATTGTGAAGTATCACTCTTAGTTGTTCAAGCTCGAGGGCAATGGGCCTTTTGGTGCAGAAACCCCTGATGAGGCTCCCTAACAGGAAGTACCATCTCTTTACAAATCAGTTAGGTGAATGTGGAAGGTAAATTGAGCTATTAAACACAAAGGCAGCCACACCAGGGTGGTACCTGATTGAAATAGAAAAAACCCTATGCAGGCTTGGTAAAACCACACTACCGAGACGCCCGAGACACCCCTCTGCCAGAGTGGAATAATTCGAAGGACTGACCATAAAACCTGCACTCCACTCGAGCTCATTTGTGTCTCTTACCTCACCCAATCCTCCACGGTCTGTGACCCGAAGACCCGCCGAATGTGGAGGGGAATGGTAATTGTATCCTACAGGTTGACCCTAAACCTGGTTTTCAATAAAACTGCTGCTGCTCTCGAGCAGAAGAAACATTAAACGGTTCAAAATAATAAACAGCCGTTTGCACTGGTGTACATAAAATACAACGTTTAACATAGTTTTAAACACACAAGATGATGGACTGAATGTTGCACAATGGCAAAACATTCACCCCTAGTCACAGATCTGGGTTTAATCCATCGTTATTTTGATCACCAAGCAACCCCAGTTCAGACATGGCCATATGCAAATCAGTCTTGACCCTGTGCCTCATGGGAACAGTCCATCCTGAACTGCCAAGCCATGTCTTTCCTGGACCGGAATCAAGTATCCTAGGACCGCTTTCTGGCTATCAGCCGTCTTCAGCCAGGATATCTTGACTCCAGTGGCTTAGAGAGCAAGGGACCTACGTCTGGGCATACCCCTCCCACATAGGGTGAACAGCAAAACACACAAGATGATGGACGGAATGTTGCACAATGGCAAAAGATTCACCCCCAGTCACAGATATGGGTTTAATACATCGTTATTTTGCTCACCAAGCCACCCCAATTCAGACATGGCCATATGCAAATCAGTCTTGACCCTGTGCCCCATGGGAACAGTCCAGCCCGAACTGCCAAGCAATGTCTTTCCTGGACCGGAATCAAGTATCCTAGGACCTGTTTTTGGCTATCAGCCATATTCAGCCAGGATAGCTTAACTCCAGTGGCTTAGTGAGCAAGGGACCCACGTCTGGGCATACCCTTCCCACATAGGGTGAACAGCAAAACACACAAGGTGATGGAAGGAATGTTGCACAATGGCAAAACATTCACCCCCAGTCACAGATCTGGGTTTAATCCATCGTTATTTTGCTCACCAAGCCACCCCAGTTCAGGGTCCAGGGGTCACGCACAGCATTCCCAATTGCTCACTTTGGCTCGGAAGAAGAAGAATGGTCTTTGTAACGCGTCAGCCAAGAGGACTAAAATACGGGATCAGAAGCTGCCTGTCTTGTACAAATAAAGGATGTTTCCTTACCTGTAACGGAGTGCAGCCTTAATTTACTGGGGTAAACTCTTGGAACATGTTGCACGGCGACTCCAGGACATGGAGGCAATGCACCCTCTCTTCATTGAACACGGGGCCACTCAAGGTGAAGATTCACTTTGAATGCGGTGCTGCAGGTTTTCCAAGCCAGCCAGGCAGAGTCTGATCCGGAGGCTCAATGCGGGCTGCTTAATTTGTCCTTGCATCGCAAGTGACTTTTGGAACCCACCGAAAGGCAAAAATCATGCATAATGAATGACTTCAGAGACCAGCGTGCAATGCGATTGTTTTCAAATGAAAGGGCACACCGGAGGCCAATTGGTAATTTAAAGAGCACGCACAGCATTCCCAATTGCTCCCTTTGGCTCAGAAGAGATAAAACAGTTCAAAGACATAAGACGGACTGCGAGTAATATGCTCATATGAAACAAACTACCCATTTATTTTTTTTACACATAAGACCCACCCTCTCCTCATCCAAAAGGCATGGCCATCTCCCCAAACAAATAGTCCTATCAATGTCCAACCATTTCCCCAACAAACATTTCCCCAACTTCCCTTCCCAATTCCCACCATTTCCACCCACAACAGTCTATTATAAAAAAGGCTTTCTAGAGGGCATCCTGGCAGGCGTGAAGGCATAACACCTCTTGAGCCAGGTTCCACAGGCCCACAAAAATCAGTTTCCCCTCACATAGAGTGTAGCAGAGGAGGCGGTCTACTTCGATGATAATGACAATGAGAAGGGGTGGTGTTCTGCTGGGTGGCAACAGTGCTAAGTTCTGGCTGTGATTAAGCCATAATAGCACAGAATATTAGTATTTCATTTTTTGTTTAACCCTTTCATTGCACACGTCGGCCAATGGCTGTCGTTTAGCATTACCTCCATAGTGCTGTGCACGTCCATTGGCCGACGGGGCCCCGCCCACTCATCAAAACGCCCCCACCGCAGCGGAATTGCTACTGCGGTTAAGGTGCTAAAGGATTTTATAGCGAAACTAAACAGACCTCTCATTAATGAGTAAGTCAGGCATGCAGAATAATAGTATCCTTGATGTTTAACATTAATGAAGGCATGCTAGCGCTGGGTCTGCTAGTCTGCAGCTTGCAGCATGTTTTTGGGGCAGCTGCAATGGATAATTTACTATTTTACTTTGATTCCAATGACCCTGCTCTTCTCTGACAGCCATACTACCCTGAGTCTAAACTTAGAAATAGCAGAAGGAATACTGTGTCATACACATCAACGTATAGCTGTCCTGTCTGCCATAAGTAGACAATTGACAAAATGATGCCCTGCAGGGCATGGAAGGGAACACAATATATGTTTTAATTTGTCACGTTTGTCATAGAATATTCCATCCATCAAACTCTAAATCAGGAACGTAGTCCCAATTTACACGCTGACCTCACCCTCCAATACAAAATATTTTCAACAAATCCTTTACTTGGCTGTAGGAAAAGTTACTCTAATGTTAGTAAATATGAGGGATTAAGTTAGGTAGAGGTTTAATTATAAAATAGCAGGGTGTCACTGATCATCATGTGCTACGCTTTTGCTTAGTCAGTCATTGTGGATGATGAATGACGAAAGATAAACATTTGAACAGGCGTACATCTGTCATAGAAGCCATGAAAAATAAATCACTTGGTAAGAAAAATATGGCACATGCCAAAACAAATTAAATGTTTTTTGGTAGGCATGGAAGCTAATAATGATGGAGTGAGCACTAGGAAACACACCTTATTTTTGGTTTGTAATGCATTGGAAACTTCACAATGAAGCAGATGTAATTTGGACAGCTATCACTGCAGTGCAGAATTGAACCATAGGTCATGAAAAGCAAATGTCAATTAGCAGGCAATGTAACTTAACACTTGTCCCTGCCACTGCTGAGACTCCTCCTCCCACTGCTTGGTACTTCTCCGTCACACTCCTGTCCTTGCTTCACTGCTGGCACTAGGTTCGGCTCTGGTGGTCTGAGCAGTTAGAAAAAACCCATAAATTACCCATTTTAGATACCAGATTTGCCATTCAAGTAATTATTATTTTGAACAATGTACAACAGCAATAACTATCACTTTGGGAAGATTGTTGGCTGAAAACATGTTAGAAAAGCCAGTTAGTCGAATTAACCAAAAACGTGTTTCTCCTAATGGAGTGACATGGCTATGATGAGAGTGAAGGGCAGTTAGGTGATGTATTGGTCAATTAAAGGCATATGGTTTTGGTTGGCAAATGCAATGGGATTTCATTCCTTTCTTGCACAGTCATGGAAAGTGCTGGCATACTGTATAAATAATAAGACATGAGGGAGTCCATGACCATGGCCACCCTCTCTTTTTGACTGTTTGAGCAAGAAAGCCCTTTGAACAAATGTGTGGTGAATAGTAGTTTACCAATTGGGAGAGGTAAAAGTAGAAATAAAAATAAAGAGGACTTACAAGAGACAGCTGAACCATTTCCTATGGCTGCTGCTCTGTTGTGGGTGATGGTTGTTTCAGTCACTGCAGTGATGATGGTGGCCCACCTACGCTCTCTTGCTTTTAAGAAATAAAGAAGATTAAAAAACAATTATGGTACATTTACTCTCTAAAAAATATTTTGACAAGCACACATGGTAGCATTATACTTTCTAAAACAGATATCCTATAGTCCTAATTCTAATTTCATAAACAACATTTTGAACTACTAATGGTTTGCAATGAATGATTTTTGCTTTCACGCCCCCTTAATTGAGCCAAGTTAGAGCCTGATACTGATGCTGTTTGGAAAGCATTCCCACCTAGGGCTCGATAACGATGCGGTTAGGATGGCCTCCTAATGTCATTTGTTTCTTCTGAATCAGAGGGCCAGATTACAATACGGTTAGGAACATAGGCTCCCAAAGAAGACAATGGGAGTCCAACAAAATCGTATCTGGAAGTATTTATTTATTTATTTATTGCATTTGTTATGCGCAACAGCTACCCACAAAGGGTTTCCCGGCGCGGAGATTTGTACAGGTTAGCAACACTACGAAGTATGGAATTTTGATGTTAAACAGCCAAGTTTTTAGGCTTTTGCGAAATCTGCCATAATTATCTTCCATCCGAACTGCAAGGGGCATGGAATTCCACAGCATTGGGCCTTGATAGCAAAACAACCTGCCTCCTACGCGGGAGAGCTTAAATCTGGGAATGGTGAATTTCTTTTGGGTAGAGGAGCGCAATGATCGCGACAGAAGGTACGGACGGACCAATGTCATCAGGTATTTTGAGGCTCTGGCCATGTTTATTTTGTGCATAATGCAGAGTGCCTTAAATCTGATCCGCTTTTCCACCTTCAACCAGTGCAAATCTTGCAGATATTTTGTGGTTGAGGTGTGTCTGGGAATTTTGCATATTAACCTAGCTGCAGAATTTTGAACTACCTGTAGTTTACGAATTAATGCTTTATTTGCACCCAGGTACAGGAGATTTCCGTAATAAATACGGGAGGTAATCAAAGCATTCACCACCGTCTTCTTGGTTGGCTCAGGTAGCATCCAACAAATTTTCTTCAGCCATTTTAAAATAGCAAAGCATGTTCCTGCCGTTTTTTCCACCTGCTTATGCATCTTAAGCGCATTGTCTATAATGACTCCAAGATTGCGTGCTTGAGTCACTGAGACGGGAATCTTGCCCATTTCATTTGGCCAGTGATGGGGACCCCACAAATTTTTATTATTCCCTAGGATGATAACCTCCGTTTTGTCCCCATTCAGTTGGAGGAAATTATCCTGCATCCATCTTGCGATTTTCTTCAGGCCACTTTTCAGGGTGGACTCATCTTCCACTGTCTCGGAAGTCAGGGAAACAACAAGTTGGGAATCGTACGCATAAGAAAACATCACTAATCCTATTTCCTCCACAATCTTGGCCAGAGGGCTCATGCATAAATTAAATAATAAAGGACTTAAAATTGATCCCTGGGGAACGCCATGCTCGAACTTGTGAATGTCGGAGCATGCATTCTGAGAAAAGACCTGAAATTACCTTTCCTTTAAAAAAGAAGTAAGCCATTCCAATGCTGGACCACAAATACCTAATGATTGTAAGGTTGAAACCAAGACCGAATGGGATATTAATTCAAACACGACACTGAGGTCCAACAACACCAGGGCCACAGTTTCTCCTTTGTCCAGCCTACTCCTGATATTTTCCGTCACCCCCTAGAGCGTGGTCTCCATTGAGAAGCCGTCTCTGAATCCTGAATGGCCGGGCAGTAGTAGTTCATGGGTGGTAACAAATTCAGTTAAGAAGTGGTTTACGTGTTTTTCTAAAATTTTTGAGAAGATTGGCAATAGTGAAATTGGGCGAAAGTTTGAGGGCTGATTGGGGTCTGTTCCTGCTTTCTTCATAATGGGTTGAATCATGGCATGCTTCCACTCCGATGGTACTGTATTTACATGCAGGGACCTATTTAATAAACTTGTGATAATATTCAGTACGTCAGGAGAAAGTTTTTTCAGGATTTTACACGGTAAAGAGTCTTTCGGAGATCCTGATTTAATCGAGCTGAGCAGTTTGATTAAAATTTCCATGCTCAATTTAGGCCATTTATCTAGAACATTTCCTTTATTCAAAGGCCGCTCTACCTCCGATCCACACTCTTGCTCCTCTCCAGGAGGGGGAGTTGCCCCGGGGTGTGAGTCATATTGTTTAGCTGTCGCTATTCCTTGATGGATTTTATCCACTTTCTGAATGAAAAATTATGCTAGGGCTTCACATTGATCTTTATTTAATTCTGGGGGGCTAGCTGTGTTTTTTGACTCAGCCAGTTCTTTGTATGTGGATACATTATACTCAGCTGTTGGACTCTCCAGATCCAAGTCGGTCTGAAACCATTTCCAAACCGATTAGATCGGGAAGATTTCCCAGGGCCAAAAAAGACCTCAGGAGGGGCCTGGTGGCACCTTCATTTAAATGAAGATGTTTTAAATAAGACATTGGCTTTCCCCCAAGAGATGGAGTCCCTGAGGCTGAAATCAGCCTCAGAAGGGGGGTCCCTTCCCGTCTTATATAAGAAAAAAATGTCTCAGGCCCTGGGGAATGTGGTCCCCAAGGCCCAAAAAATATTAAGAGAAGGGGGACCACACAGCCCCCCTTCTAAAAAAAACTGGAAAGAGAAGCTGGCACCTCCACAGAGGCCCTGCCACCTTCATGTACCCCTCTGCAACCACGCCTCCTGGTGCTTTCTGGGTTAGGGGATTAAGTCCCCTTGAATCCTAACGGTCCTTAGGGGCCAACTAGCCCACCAGGCCCCACACATTGGGATTGCTGAGAGGTGGTCCGAGGCCATGCTCCTTTTTACACCACTCTGCAAACATGCCTCTTGGCGCACTGCTGTTGAGATGATGAGGTCCTCTTGTGTCCTGAAGACCTCAGGACTGAAGTGGAATTCATCCCACAAGCGGCAGTGTGTCAGGAGGCTTATTTGCCGAGTGGTGAAAAAAGGGGGCGTGGCTTCAGACCACTCTCAGCAATCCAGGTGTAGGGGGCTTACATGAGATGACAGGAGGGCTAGTTAGCCCCCAGGGACCCTCAGGAGGCAAGGGGGCTTCATCCCCTAACCAAGAGCAGCCAGGAGGCATGTTTGCAGAGTGGTGGAGAGAGGGGGAGAGGCCTGTGTCCTCCTCTTAGCAATCCCACTTAGTGGGGCTTACTGGGGGTAAGAGGTGAGCAAGTTGGCCCCTAAGAACCCTCAGCAGCAAAAGGGACTTCAATCCCCATCCAAGAGAATGCCAGGGAGCGCGTATGCAGAGTGGGGGGCAAAGGAGGCATGACCTGCTATGTGAACTTGCCAATCCTGCTGTGTGGGACTTATTGGAGGTAATAGGAGTTGTAGTTGGCCCCCAAGGATGTTCTGTTTACTATTTTACTTTGATTCCAATGACCCTGCTCTTCTCTGACAGCCATACTACCCTGAGTCTAAACTTAGAAATAGCAGAAGGAATACTGTGTCATACACATCAACGTATAGCTGTCCTGTCTGCCATAAGTAGACAGTTGACAAAATGATGCCCTGCAGGGCATGGAAGGGAACACAATATATTTTTTAATTTGTCACGTTTGTCATAGAATATTCCATCCATCAAACTCTAAATCAGGAACGTAGTCCCAATTTACACCCTGACCTCACCCTCCAATACAAAATATTTTCAACAAATCCTTTACTTGGCTGTAGGAAAAGTTACTCTAATGTTAGTAAATATGAGGGATTAAGTTAGGTAGAGGTTTAATTATAGAATAGCAGGGTGTCACTGATCATCATGTGCTACGCTTTTGCTTAGTCAGTCATTGTGGATGATGAATGACGAAAGATAAACATTTGAACAGGCGTACATCTGTCATAGAAGCCATGAAAAATAAATCACTTGGTAAGAAAAATTTGGCACATGCCAAAACAAATTAAATGTTTTTTGGTAGGCATGGAAGCTAATAATGATGGAGTGAGCACTAGGAAACACACCTTATTTTTGGTTTGTAATGCATTGGAAACTTCACAATGAAGCAGATGTAATTTGGACAGCTATCACTGCAGTGCAGAATTGAACCATAGGTCATGAAAAGCAAATGTCAATTAGCAGGCAATGTAACTTAACACTTGTCCCTGCCACTGCTGAGACTCCTCCTCCCACTGCTTGGTACTTCTCCGTCACACTCCTGTCCTTGCTTCACTGCTGGCACTAGGTTCGGCTCTGGTGGTCTGAGCAGTTAGAAAAAACCCATAAATTACCCATTTTAGATACCAGATTTGCCATTCAAGTAATTATTATTTTGAACAATGTACAACAGCAATAACTATCACTTTGGGAGGATTGTTGGCTGAAAACATGTTAGAAAAGCCAGTTAGTCGAATTAACCAAAAACGTGTTTCTCCTAATGGAGTGACATGGCTATGATGAGAGTGAAGGGCAGTTAGGTGATGTATTGGTCAATTAAAGGCATATGGTTTTGGTTGGCAAATGCAATGGGATTTCATTCCTTTCTTGCACAGTCATGGAAAGTGCTGGCATACTGTATAAATAATAAGACATGAGGGAGTCCATGACCATGGCCACCCTCTCTTTTTGACTGTTTGAGCAAGAAAGCCCTTTGAACAAATGTATGGTGAATAGTAGCTTACCAATGGGGAGAGGTAAAAGTAGAAATAAAAATAAAGAGGACTTACAAGAGACAGCTGAACCATTTCCTATGGCTGCTGCTCTGTTGTGGGTGATGGTTGTTTCAGCCACTGCAGTGATGATGGTGGCCCACCTACGCTCTCTTGCCTTTAAGAAATAAAGAAGATTAAAAAACAATTATGGTACATTTACTCTCTAAAAAATATTTTGACAAGCACACATGGTAGCATTATACTTTCTAAAACAGATATCCTATAGTCCTAATTCTAATTTCATAAACAACATTTTGAACTACTAATGGTTTGCAATGAATGATTTTTGCTTTCACGCCCCCTTAATTGAGCCAAGTTAGAGCCTGATACTGATGCTGTTTGGAAAGCATTCCCACCTAGGGCTCGATAACGATGCGGTTAGGATGGCCTCCTAATGTCATTTGTTTCTTCTGAATCAGAGGGCCAGATTACAATACGGTTAGGAACATAGGCTCCCAAAGAAGACAATGGGAGTCCAACAAAATCGTATCTGGAAGTATTTATTTATTTATTTATTGCATTTGTTACGCGCAACAGCTACCCACAAAGGGTTTCCCGGCGCGGAGATTTGTACAGGTTAGCAACACTACGAAGTATGGAATTTTGATGTTAAATAGCCAAGTTTTTAGGCTTTTGCGAAATCTGCCATAATTATCTTCCATCCGAACTGCAAGGGGCATGGAATTCCACAGCATTGGGCCTTGATAGCAAAACAACCTGCCTCCTACGCGGGAGAGCTTAAATCTGGGAATGGTGAATTTCTTTTGGGTAGAGGAGCGCAATGATCGCGACAGAAGGTACGGACGGACCAATGTCATCAGGTATTTTGAGGCTCTGGCCATGTTTATTTTGTGCATAATGCAGAGTGCCTTAAATCTGATCCGCTTTTCCACCTTCAACCAGTGCAAATCTCGCAGATATTTTGTGGTTGAGGTGTGTCTGGGAATTTTGCATATTAACCTAGCTGCAGAATTTTGAACTACCTGTAGTTTACGAATTAATGCTTTATTTGCACCCAGGTACAGGAGATTTCCGTAATAAATACGGGAGGTAATCAAAGCATTCACCACCGTCTTCTTGGTTGGCTCAGGTAGCATCCAACAAATTTTCTTCAGCCATTTTAAAATAGCAAAGCATGTTCCTGCCGTTTTTTCCACCTGCTTATGCATCTTAAGCGCATTGTCTATAATGACTCCAAGATTGCGTGCTTGAGTCACTGAGACTGGAATCTTGCCCATTTCATTTGGCCAGTGATGGGGACCCCACAAATTTTTATTATTCCCTAGGATGATAACCTCCGTTTTGTCCCCATTCAGTTGGAGGAAATTATCCTGCATCCATCTTGCGATTTTCTTCAGGCCACTTTTCAGGGTGGACTCATCTTCCACTGTCTCGGAAGTCAGGGAAACAACAAGTTGGGAATCGTACGCATAAGAAAACATCACTAATCCTATTTCCTCCACAATCTTGGCCAGAGGGCTCATGCATAAATTAAATAATAAAGGACTTAAAATTGATCCCTGGGGAACGCCATGCTCGAACTTGTGAATGTCGGAGCATGCATTCTGAGAAAAGACCTGAAATTAACTTTCCTTTAAAAAAGAAGTAAGCCATTCCAATGCTGGACCACAGATACCTAATGATTGTAATGTTGAAACCAAGACCGAATGGGATATTAATTCAAACACGACACTGAGGTCCAACAACACCAGGGCCACAGTTTCTCCTTTGTCCAGCCTACTCCTGATATTTTCCGTCACCCCCTAGAGCGTGGTCTCCATTGAGAAGCCGGCTATGAATCCTGAATGGCCGGGCAGTAGTAGTTCATGGGTGGTAACAAATTCAGTTAAGAAGTGGTTTACGTGTTTTTCTAAAATTTTTGAGAAGATTGGCAATAGTGAAATTGGGCGAAAGTTTGAGGGCTGATTGGGGTCTGTTCCTGCTTTCTTCATAATGGGTTGAATCATGGCATGCTTCCACTCCGATGGTACTGTATTTACATGCAGGGACCTATTTAATAAACTTGTGATAATATTCAGTACGTCAGGAGAAAGTTTTTTCAGGATTTTACACGGTAAAGAGTCTTTCGGAGATCCTGATTTAATCGAGCTGAGCAGTTTGATTAAAATTTCCATGCTCAATTTAGGCCATTTATCTATAACATTTCCTTTATTCAAAGGCCGCTCTACCTCCGATCCACACTCTTGCTCCTCTCCAGGAGGGGGAGTTGCCCCGGGGTGTGAGTCATATTGTTTAGCTGTTGCTATTCCTTGATGGATTTTATCCACTTTCTGAATGAAAAATTATGCTAGGGCTTCACATTGATCTTTATTTGATTCTGGGGGGCTAGCTGTGGTTTTTGACTCAGCCAGTTCTTTGTATGTGGATACATTATACTCAGCTGTTGGACTCTCCAGATCCAAGTCGGTCTGAAACCATTTCCAAACCGATTAGATCGGGAAGATTTCCCAGGGCCAAAAAAGACCTCAGGAGGGGCCTGGTGGCACCTTCATTTAAATGAAGATGTTTTAAATAAGACATTGGCTTTCCCCCAAGAGATGGAGTCCCTGAGGCTGAAATCAGCTCAGAAGGGGGGTCCCTTCCCGTCTTATATAAGAAAAAAATGTCTCAGGCCCTGGGGAATGTGGTCCCCAAGGCCCAAAAAATATTAAGAGAAGGGGGACCACACAGCCCCCCTTCTAAAAAAAACTGGAAAGAGAAGCTGGCACCTCCACAGAGGCCCTGCCACCTTCATGTACCCCTCTGCAACCACGCCTCCTGGTGCTTTCTGGGTTAGGGGATTAAGTCCCCTTGAATCCTAACGGTCCTTAGGGGCCAACTAGCCCACCAGGCCCCACACATTGGGATTGCTGAGAGGTGGTCCGAGGCCATGCTCCTTTTTACACCACTCTGCAAACATGCCTCTTGGCGCACTGCTGTTGAGATGATGAGGTCCTCTTGTGTCCTGAAGACCTCAGGACTGAAGTGGAATTCATCCCACAAGCGGCAGTGTGTCAGGAGGCTTATTTGCCGAGTGGTGAAAAAAGGGGGCGTGGCTTCAGACCACTCTCAGCAATCCAGGTGTAGGGGGCTTACATGAGATGACAGGAGGGCTAGTTAGCCCCCAGGGACCCTCAGGAGGCAAGGGGGCTTCATCCCCTAACCAAGAGCAGCCAGGAGGCATGTTTGCAGAGTGGTGGAGAGAGGGGGAGAGGCCTGTGTCCTCCTCTTAGCAATCCCACTTAGTGGGGCTTACTGGGGGTAAGAGGTGAGCAAGTTGGCCCCTAAGAACCCTCAGCAGCAAAAGGGACTTCAATCCCCATCCAAGAGAATGCCAGGGAGCGCGTATGCAGAGTGGGGGGCAAAGGAGGCATGACCTGCTATGTGAACTTGCCAATCCTGCTGTGTGGGACTTATTGGAGGTAATAGGAGTTGTAGTTGGCCCCCAAGGATGTTCTTGGGGCCAACTACTCCCTTTTGTATCCTCCAGTAAGTGGGACACAGTGGGATTGCTAAGAGGTCTTCGGAGGCCATGCCCCCTTTCTCCACCACTCTGCAAACTTGCCTCCTGCAAATTATGGTTTGGGGGATGAAGTCCGCTATACTCCTGAAGGACTTTGGGGGCCAAGAAGCTCTCCTGGTACTCCAACAGAGTGCAATTCATGAGTGCTGGTCTGAGGCCTAGCCCCATTTCTCCACCTCTCTGCAAACACCACTACTAGTTAAAGAAGCATTTTCAATATAATAGGTTTTGCATTTGTGAAAGTTAGGGCTATTGGCATTGTAATTGTAAAAGTTTTTTACTAATGTTTTTTGAGTGGAGTGAATAACCGTTGTGTGGAGTGGAATTATGTGGTATGTTGTGCAGTAAAAATATGTGGATAGAATGTATGTGGTATTTAGTGTATAAGATTTATGTAGAGTGGGATTATTTTTTATGGAGATTATTTATGTGGTATTGTAGTCTGTTTTGAGGAGTGGTAACCCCAGGTTTAGTGTTCCCCGTTTCTATAGAAGCTAAACTATAAACATTTCCCAGATGGCGTGCTCCGCTTTACCAGCAGAGTTTGCAGAGTTTTACCAACTCTGCGCTCCACTAGGAACGCAAAGTGGAGGCAAAACTCTGACTCAGTGGCCGAGTGGAGTACACCCCTCAACCCTTGCACCACGGTCTCAAAAAAGGTTAAGAAAACCTCTTACCTTTTCTCTGTCATCTGCGGGTTTCTCTCCTCCTCGCCACAGTGTCTCATCCTTGCACAGTTTAGGCAAGATGTAAAACATAGGGGGTTTGACCTGGCAACGCATGGAGGAGGACAGTTGCAAGGAGAAGGTACTAGGCCAAGGAAGAGGGTGGCCTTCAGACGATAGAGAGAAGGTAAGTGCGTTTTTTGACCCTTTTTTATTTTTTTGGCGGAGCGGAGTTTCAGGGAGGTTTTTTATTACTCTGTGCCACTCTGCATACTCAGCTCAGAGTTACCATAAACTGAATGAGACAAAAAAGAGAAGGAAACACTGAGGAGCACTTCTGGACCTAGTCAGAGGTATGAGAAGGGCCACTGGAGTTATGTGACTGTTCGACTGCACCGATTTGTGCGCAGATAGACATTTTCTGCATTTGCCACATAATCCATCATCCACTACGTAATCTGCAGATTTGAGCAAAAAAAACTTCTTTCTAGCTCAAATGGCTTAATTGTTACCGAACATGCAGCAACGAGTGTTACAGCGTGGTGGAAGGCCCTCTGCAAACCTGGTATTTATTGCTAAATATGGGAGTTAAATTGGTACTAATGGTGTCCGTACCACTCTGACTTCTTCTGCACCTCTCTTGCCTCTTTCTGCATTTCTCTTGCTTCTTTGTGCAACTGTCTTCCTTTTTCTGCACTACTCTAGCCTCTTTATGAGCATCTCTACCACTTTCTGTACCTCCCTTTTTTCTTCTACACCTCTCTTGCCTCTTCCTGCACCTCTGCTGCTTGTTTCTATACTTCTCTTATATCTTTCTGCACCCTTTTCCCTCTTTCTGCACCTCTCTTGACTGGGCACCTATTTTGCCTCTTTGTGCACTTCTCTTGACTCTTTCTGCACTTCCCTTGCTTCTTTCAACACCTCTCTTTCTTTTTTCTGAACCCCTTTGGCCTCTTTCTGCACCTTTATTGCTTCTTCCTGCACTTCTCTTGCTTCTTTTTGTACCTTTCTTGCTTCTTTCTGCACCCGCTTCCGTATTCCTGCACCCCTCTTCCCTTTTTCTGCACATCTGTTGCTTGTTACTGCACATCTCTTAGCTCTTTCAGCATCCCTTTTGCCTATTTCTGCACCTCTGTTAATTCTTTCTGCACTTCTCTTGCTTATCTATGCACCTCTATTGCTTCTTTCTGTACCCCTCTTTCTTCTTTCTGTCCCTCACTTGCCGCTTTCTGCACCCCTCTTTCCTCTTTCTGTTCCTTACGTGCCTCTTTCTGTACCTCTCTTGCCTCTTTCTGCATTTCTCTTGCCTCTTTCAGCACCTCTGTTGCTTTTTTTTGCACTTCTGTTGCCACTTTCCACACCCCTATCGCCTCTTTCTGCACCTCCATTAGTTCTTTCTGTATATCTCCTGCTTTTTTCCGCATCTCTTTTGCTTCTTACTATACGCCACTTGCCTCTTTCTGCACCTCTCTTCCATTTTTCTGCACCTCTCTTGCCGGTTTCTGAAACTCTCTTGCCCCTTTCTGCAGTTCTTGTGCATCCTTCTGCACCTCTGTTGCTTCTTTCAGCATTTCTCTGGACTATTTCTGCACCCCTCTTGCCTGTTTATGTACCTCACTTGTCTGTTTCTGTACCTCTCTTGCCTCTTACTGCACTTCTGCTTCTTTTTGCACCTCACTTGCTGTCAAGAATTCCCATCGGGAAGGAGTAAACCGGCACCAGGAAAAGACGGACTACGAATCCCAGGATGCTTAGCGAGTAAGATGTTATGTAAACGGGAGAGCCGTTACATAACGCAAGGAAACACGCCCTATAAAAGGAGGAACCCAGAGGAAGAACACTGTCGGATATTGTGTTTCCACCGACATACCTGCTTCGTGAAGAGCAGCGTTCCGAAGAGGTACTCCAGTCAGGCAAGAACGGAGGTAGGTCGAGTCGTTACTCCCTGGGCCGTGTCTTGCCAAGCTTAACCTGTTCCTGACCCGGAAGCTCTACCGGACAACCATTGAGCTTCGCCTTGACTCGGCTGAGTCTAGGCGTCGAGGTACGTGTGCTGGTAGGAGCCGTAGCTCCCAGCCCGACCCAAGATACATGGACTACCAGCTGTAACGCACACCAGGAGGTGTTTTCCGCGTTACAGTCTAGGAAGTCCACAGGATCGATCGAGCGGCTGCTCTCGATCCCTTTACCATACTCTGATTTGGGCATCGGTGACGCAGCACCCGGTGGTGACTTCGCGTCCCGGTGCAGTACGAGGAAGAGGTTGAGCGGCTGCTCCCTTCAGGTAGAGACCCCGGCTGGGTGTTTCCCTGTCTCCTCAGTTCCCCCCATCATTCTTCATACCCCTCACAGCATACCGATTGGCATTTTCGGCCATTGCATATCTGCCCTCTGTTGGCATACGCCGGGACCGGCGTATTTGCAGAGGACGGTTAGGACCATCCGTGCTGTGGGTTGGTAACGTGGATAGACTGGAGGATTCCAGTGACTATAACATTTGTTTCCTTATTGTATTATTTTTGCCTTCATTAAAATAACTAACCGTGCACAAGTGGTTGCGTCCTCATTATCGTGTCTGTTAACGATCCTGAGACGATCAGGACGTTACAAAATATCCGACCTTATAACATTAACTGTCTCCTGGTCGATAAACAGACATGGCAACACTTGATGATGTGCTGGTTGCGTTAGCTGCTATGCAAGTTGAATTGGCAGCCTCCAGGCAAGAGACTGCCGATGTGAAAGCCAGATTGGATGCTATACAGCTGGACCCGCTCACACCCAGCGCCTCCCTCATGAACCAAAACCCTGCGGTAGTCGTGGAGATGCCGGTTGCCATACCCTTGGCAACACCAGAGAGATACAGTGGGGACCCCAACACGGTACAGATATTCCTCACACAAGTGGCACTACATCTGTCGTGCAAACCCAAGGCGTTCCCCACGAGTCAGGCCCGGGTGGTTTTCCTTATTTCCTATTTGGCTGGAAATGCGGCACAGTGGGCCGTGCCTCTGGTGAGCAGAGACGACCCCATCTTATGTGACTGGGGTGCTTTCCGCGAAGAATTCCTGAAGGTATTCGACCAAAGGGCAGACTCGTACACGGCGGACCGTGAAATGCTCGAGTTGAGACAGGGATCGAACGACCTGGTACAGTATCTCAACGCATTCTGTAGGTTGGTTGCGGAAACCAAGTGGCCTGTAGCTAAACAAACGGCGCTCTTTCATCAAGGGCTGTGCGATGAGCTCAAAGACGCCGTGGCTCATATTGACCCCCAACCCAAGACATGTGAAGGTCTTATCAACCTGGTATTACGGTTGGAACATAGGCTAAACGAAAGAAAGGGGGATCATGGGAGAAAAGGAAGAGCCCTTCCATCATATGTGACAGTGGGAAGCCCCGAACCCTCCTCCGCATCCAAGGGAGAACCCATGGACATTAGTGCGATACGAGCAAGTCTCACAGCCACGGAGAAAGAGTCACGCCGCAAACAAGGATTGTGCCTATATTGTGGCAAAAAAGGCCATTACGTACGCGAATGCCCTGCCAAACCGAAGACCTCCCGTTATCGGACCAACCGGTCGGTAACAGCCGTGGTGGATATACCAGCGGAAAACTAGAGGACTCCCAGACCAATGAAGGGGCATCTCGGAGTCACGCATCCATCCCTTCACTATCCAACTCTGTCACGAAAGGACAACGACATCTATTTCTCACGGTGCATGTGGGAGTGCACGACCAGTGGATACCCGTTGTAGCCATGGTGGATTCAGGGGCCACAGTCATGTTTATGGACTAAAATGAGGCATGCAGGCTAGGGCTAGTGCTTCTTCCCAAAGACGTACCCAAAGACGCCTATGCTGTAGATGGAAGGCGATTGGTGACGGGGCCCATCGGGCAACACACGGGGGTCATTCCGGTGAGATATGGAAGGAACCATTTGGAACAAATTGACTTTAACATCATCAGAGCCCCCCAATATGGTGTTATATTGGGATTGCCGTGGCTACAGAAGCACAACCCCTCGGTGGATTGGCCAACGCATCGCATAGAAATGACGTCACCATATTGCACACTGCATTGTGGAATGTGACCCGAATCCCCTGACGTAGAAGAGAACGGGAGACAGACGGTGGCTACAGCGGCTGAGAAAGATGTGGCACTCCCTCTGCACTATCACAGCTTCGAGGACGTCTTCGATGAAGTCAAGGCCGAGGTACTCCCGCCGCATAGACTGTTTGACTGCCAGATTGACCTGGTGCCCGTAGCAAGCGTTCCCAGTGGCAGGCTGTATGCCCTGACGGAACCTGAAAACGTGCATCTCAGGGGGTACCTAGACAAACTCCTCAAGCTAGGATTCATCCGTCCGTCCAAGTCCCCGGCCGCCTCACCCCTCTTCTTCATCCCAAAGACCAACGGGGAGCTGAGAGCCTGTGTGGACTTTAGGGCGTTAAACGCAATCACCATCAAGAACCGGTACCCTTTGCCTCTCATCAGTGTTCTATTGTAGCAGGTCAAGAAAGCTCGTATCTACACTAAGTTGGATCTAAAGGGGGCATACCATCTCGTGCGCATGAGAGACGGGGACGAGTGGAAGACCGCCTTTAAGACCAGGTTCGGCCTTTTCGAGTACCTCGTCATGCCGTTCGGCCTGTGCAATGCCCCTGCAGCCTTTCAGTACTTTCTGAATGAGGTATTCCGAGAGGTATTGGATATATACGTGGTTGTCTATATCGACGACATCCTCATCTATTCATCCAATGAGGAGGAGCACATTCACCACGTCTCTACAGTACTCCAAAAGCTGAGGGAGAATATGCTGTTTTGCAAACTCAGCAAGTGTGATTTCCACGTCACATCTGTGGAATTCCTCGGAGTGATGCTGAGTCCGGACGGACAGGAGATGGCAGAACGCAAAATCAAGGCGGTGAAAGAGTGGCCGGTGCCTCAAGGAGTGAAAGACGTCCAAAGTTTCATTGGCTTCGCCAACTTTTACAGGCGATTTATAGATGGATTTTCAGGGTTGGTGGCCCCGATCACACAGCTGCTGAGGAAGTCCAAGGAGTTTGTCTGGTCCCCAGAAGCGAACGCTGCCTTTGAGGCCCTGAAAAACGCCTTTGGTAGGGCGCCGGTGTTGGCTCACCCTGATCCGGATCTCCCCTACGTGGTGGAAGCGGACGCGTCGGATGTGGCGCTGGGGGCCATCCTGTCCCAACGTAATCAGGACACAGGGGTGCTTCATCCTGTTGCGTACATGTCCCGTAAATTCAACGACGCCGAACGCAACTACCACATAGCGGAGAAAGAGCTTCTCGCTATTAAGGACGCCTTCACCGAATGGAGGCATTGGTTTATGGGGGCACGGCATGTGGTTTCGGTGTATACGGACCATAGGAACCTGCAGTTCATGACAGCCGCAAGACACCTTTCTCCCAGGCAGTTGAGGTGGATGATATTCTTTGGAGGGTTCAACTTCCACATCACGTATCGGCCTGGGGCTGAAAACCGGAAGGCAGACGCCCTGTCGCACCAATCTGCTGTTAGAGAGCCAATGCCCATTGCCGAACATTCCATCATTCCCCCTCAGATGGTATTGAAAGTTATCCAGCCGGATACATTCCTGAGGGGAATCCAGAGAGGGATCCGGTCATTCGCATGGCAAAGGTGGCTCCTCAGTCACAAAGAATGGCGGGTGAAGGATGGGATACCCCTGAAAGGCAGGTGCCTGCTGATACCCACGCCTAGATTAAGGAAACAAGCATTCGTCTGGTGCCATGACTCTCCATGTGCAGGTCATTTGGGCTTCGAAAAAACAATGGCTAGCATGGGACGGCAATTCTGGTGGCCCACCATTAGAGTGGCTGTCAGGAGGTGGGGACAGGCGTGTCCTACGTGTGCTACCATGAAGACCGACCACGGCAGACCCAAGGGGCTCCTCCGTCCACTTCCGACCCCGGATAGGCCATGGGATAACATATCTCTGGACTTCGTGGTGGGGCTACCGGTAGACCAAGGGATGACAGCGATCCTGGTGGTTGTGGACTATCTGACGAAGATGGGACACTTCATCCCCTGCAAAAGAGTCCCTACAGCAGGCGAATTGGCGTCACTACTCCTGAAGAATGTGGTACGACTACATGGATTGCCAGGGGTGATAGTGTCAGACCGGGGGTCGCAATTCACGGCGCAGTTCTGGAAAACATGGTGCACAGCGCTGCACGTCCATACCGCCCTGTCCACGAGCTGCCACCCTCAAACGGATGGACAAACCGAGTGCCTGAATCAAACGCTCAAGCAGTATCTGCGATGTTTTGTGCACCAGGGTAAGGAGGAATGGGTTGACTTGCTATGGGTAGCGGAGATAGCATACAACAATGCCACTCACAGCTCCACCCAGTCATCACCGTTCTATAGCACCTATGGCCAGCATCCCAGGTTCTTGCCATTTCTCCATCCTCTCAAAGAAAACAGGATTCCAGCCACGGCGGACAGGGTAGCACGCATTAAGGACGCATTGATGCGCTCAAAGGCTGTCCTGACAGAGGCCAAGAAAAGGTACAAGGCAACGGCTGACAGGAAAAGAAGGCCCGGGCCACTGTACCGTACTGGAGACTTCGTCTGGATATCCACAAGGAACATGCGATTTCGAAAGAACAGTGTGTTCCATCCCAAGTTCATGGGCCCCTATCGGATTTCCAAGTGTATCGGTCCAGTGAATGTGAAGGTGTGTTTGCCCCAGTCTTTGCGGATCAAACCAGCAACCTCCAAGCAGTCTGAGACACCTAGGCCGATATGTGTGGAATCGGAGGTGGAGTATGAAGTATCGGGCATACTAGCGTCCAAATGGCGTAGGGGCAAGCTGTGGTACCTGGTGGCTTGGAAAGGCTATGGCCCGGAGGAGCAATCATGGGAGCCGGCTGAAGGAGTCCATGCCCCGCGCTTGGTCTCGTTGTTTCATCGTAGGTTTCCTTCCAGGGCTGGCCCCGTGGGGAGCCGCTGAGAGAGGGAGGATGTACTGTCAAGAATTCCCATCGGGAAGGAGTAAACCGGCACCAGGAAAAGACGGACTACGAATCCCAGGATGCTTAGCGAGTAAGATGTTATGTAAACGGGAGAGCCGTTACATAACGCAAGGAAACACGCCCTATAAAAGGAGGAACCTAGAGGAAGAACACTGTCGGATATTGTGTTTCCACCGACATACCTGTTTCGTGAAGAGCAGCGTTCCGAAGAGGTACTCCAGTCAGGCAAGAACGGAGGTAGGTCGAGTCGTTACTCCCTGGGCCGTGTCTTGCCAAGCTTAACCTGTTCCTGACCCGGAAGCTCTACCGGACAACCATTAAGCTTCGCCTTGACTCGGCTGAGTCTAGGCGTCAAGGTACGTGTGCTGGTAGGAGCCGTAGCTACCAGCCCGACCCAAGATACAGGGACTACCAGCTGTAACGCACACCAGGAGGTGTTTTCCGCGTTACAGTCTAGGAAGTCCACAGGATCGATCGAGCGGCTGCTCTCTATCCCTTTACCATACTCTGATTTGGGCATCGGTGACGCAGCACCCGGTGGTGACTTCGCGTCCCGGTGCAGTACGAGGAAGAGGTCGACCGGCTGCTCCCTTCAGGTAGAGACCCCGGCAGGGTGTTTCCCTGTCTCCTCAGTTCCCCCCATCATTCTTCATACCCCTCACAGCATACCGATTGGCATTTTCGGCCATTGCATATCTGCCCTCTGTTGGCATATGCCGGGACCGGCGTATTTGCAGAGGACGGTTAGGACCATCCGTGCTGTGGGTTGGTAACGTGGATAGACTGGAGGATTCCAGTGACTATAACATTTGTTTCCTTATTGTATTATTTTTGCCTTCATTAAAATAACTAACCGTACACAAGTGGTTGCGTCCTCATTATTGTGTCTGTTAACGATCCTGAGACGATCAGGACGTTACACTTGCCTCATTTTTGTACTTTTCTTGCTTTTTCTGCACCTCTCTTGCCTCTTTCTGCACCTCTCTTGAATTTCATCACTTTTATTGCTTCTGTCTATACCTCTGTTGCTTTTTCAGCACTTCTCTTCTTCTTTCCACACTTCTCTTGCCGGTTTATGCACCTTTCTTCCCACTTTCTGCACCTCTGTTGCCTCTTTATTCACCTTACTTGCTTCTTTCTCCACTTCTCTTGCATATTTCTGCACCCCTTCCCTCTTTCTGTCCCTCTCTTACCTCTTTATGCACCCATATCTCCTCTTTAAGTACCTCTCTTGCCTCTTTCTGCAGCTCTGTTGCTTCCTTCTGAACCTCTCTTGTCTCTTTCTGCACCTCTCTTGTCTTTCATCACTTATATTTCTTATTGCTATACCCCTGTTGCTTCTTTCATCACTTTTCTTCCTCTTTCTGCACTTTTCTTACCTCTTTCTGCACCTCTGTTGCCTCTTTATTCACCTTACTTGCTTCTTTCTTCACTCCTCTTGCATCTTTCTGCACCCCTCTTCCCTCTTTCTGTACCTCTCTTTCCTCTTTCGGCACCTATCTTGTCTTTCATCACTTCTATTGCTTCTTTCTATACCTCTGTTGCTTCTTTTAGAACTTCTCTTCTTTCTACACTTCTCTTGCCTGTTTTTTCACCTCTGTTGCCTCTTTATTTACATTAGCTACTTCTTTCTTCATTCCTCTTGCATCTTTCTGCACCCTTCTTTCTGTCCCTCTCTTGCTTCTTTATGTACCCATGTTTCCTTTTTCTGCATCTCTCCTGACAGTTTCTGTTCCGCTCTTGCCTCTTTTCGCACTTCTCATGCCTCTTTCCGCATCTCTGTTACTTCTTTCTGCACATCTCTTGCCTCTTTCTCCACCTCTCTTGTCTTTCATCAATTATATTGCTTCGTTCTATACCTCTGTCGCTTCTTTCAGCATTTCCCTTCCTCTTTCTGTCCTTCTCTTGCCCCTTTCTGCACCTCTGTTGCCTCTTTATTCACCTTACTTACTTTTTTCTTGACTCCTCTTGTATCTTTCTGCAGACCCTCTTGTCTCTTTCTGTACCTCTCTTGTCTCTTTCTGTACCCGTGTTCCCTCTTCCTGCACCTCTCCTGTCTGTTTCTGTACCTCTCTTCCATATTTCAGCACAACTCTTGCCTCTTTATGTACATCTATTGCTTCTTTCTTTACTTCTCTTGCCTCACTCCGCACCCTTCTTGCCTCGTTTTGCACCTCTGTTGCTTCTTTCTACACTTCTCTTACTTCTTTCGGTACCTGTCTTGCATCTTTATGCACCCCTATTTTGCTCTTTCTGTACCCTTCTTTGCTCTTTCAGCAGCTCTCTTGCCTCTTCCTGCAGCTCTTTTGCCTCTTTCATCACCTCCATTGGTTCTTTCTACACTTCTCTTGCTTTGTTCCGCACCTCTCTTTCTTCTTTCTGCACCCCTCTTGCCTCTTTCTATACCTATCTTTCTGCATGTCTCTTGCCTCTTTCTGCCGTTCTCTTGACTCCTCCTGCACATCATTTGCTTTTTTTGTACTTCTCTTGCCTCGTTCTGCGCCTCTCCTGCCTCTTTGTGCACCTCTCTTGCATCTTTCTGCACTTCTCTTGCCTCTTTTTGCACCTCTGTTGCTTATTTCTGCACTTCTTTTGCTTCTTCCTGCACCTTTATGTCTTCTTTCTGCACCCCTCTTGCCTCTTTCTGCCCCCTTCTTCCCTCTTTCCTTTTCTCTTGCCTCTTTCAGTATCCCTTTTACTTCTTTCTGCAACCGTCTTGCCTCTTTCTGCACCTGTATTAGTTCTTTCTGTCCTTCTTTTGCTACTTTCTGCACCCCTATTGCTTCTTTGTGCACCTCTAGTGCTTCGTTCTGTACCGCTCTAGCCTCTGTCTGCACACCTGTTCTCTCTGTTTGTACCTCTTTTGCTTGTTTCTACAACTCTCTTCACTCTCCCCACAGTTCTATTGCCTCTTTCTGCCCCTCTTTTGCTTCTTTCATCACTTCTCTTTACTCTGCCTGCACCCTCTTTTCTCTTACTGCACCTCCGTTTGTTCTTTCTGCACTTCTATTGCTTTTTTCCACACCCCTCTTGCTTCTTTATGTACCCTTCTTTCCTCTTTCTGAACAGCTTTCTTCTTTCTGCAGCTCTCATGCCTCTTTTTATAGTTCTCTTGCCTCCTTCAGCTCTTCTATTGCTTCTTTCAGTACTTCTCATGTGTCTTTCTGTGCCCCTCTTGCCTCTTTCTGCACCTCCCTTGCCTCTTTCTGCACTTCTCTTGTCTGTTTCTGCACTTCTCTTTACTCTTTCTGTACCTCACTGACCTCTGTCTGTACTTTTCTTGCTTTTTAGGTACATTTCTTGTTTCTTTCTGTGAATCTCTTGTCTCCTTCATCACTTATCTTGCTTCTTTGTATACCTCTGTTGCTTCTTTCAGCACTTTTGTGGACTTCTTCTGTACTTATCTTGCCTGTTTTTATACCTGTTGCCTATTTCTGCACCTCGGTTGCATCTTTCTGCACCTCACTTGCTTCTTTCTGCACCCCTCTTGCCTTTTTCTGCACCCCTCTTCCCTCCTTCTTTACCACCCTTGCCTCTTGCTGCACCTCTCCTGCCTGTTTCTGCATGTCTCTTGCCTCTTGTTGCACTTCTCTTGCCTATTTCTGTACCTCTATTGCTTATTTCTGTACTGCATTTGCTTCTTTGTGTACCTCTCTTGCTTCTTTCTATACCCATCTTGCCTCTTTCTACACCCATCTTAACTCTCTTTCCGCACCTCTCTTGCCTCTGTCTGCACCCCTGTTCCCTCTTTCTGCACCTCTTTTGCCTATTTCTGCAACTCTCGTGACTCTTTCTGTAGTTCTTTTGCCACTTTATGCACCTCTGTTGCTTCTTTCTGCACATCTCTTGCCTCTTTCTGCACCCCAGTGGCTTCTTTCTTTACTTCCCTTGCTTCTTTCTGAACTCATGTTGCCGCTTTTTCCACTTGTCTGCCCCCTTTCTGCACATCTCTTGTTTCTTTATGCACACCTCTTGCCTCTTTCTGTATTTCTCTAGCCTCTTTCTGAACATGTGTTACTTTTTCTCGACCTCTCCTGCTTTTGTCTGTACTTGTATTGCTTCTTTCTGTACTTCTCTCACCAGTTTCTGTACTCAAATGGGAAGTGCAAGCTGCCAAGTTTAAAGGTCTGTGTCTACTGGTATAATGTATTCTCACATGTGTTATGCATCTGAAGATGGTAGCTTAAAAGTGGGCACCTTCTCCTATAGGTGGTGAACTGTTCTCTGTTCTGCTCTGTCATTCAGTTGCACAGGCAGACAAGTCTTATGTATATAGGTGGTATAGAGACCCTCACATACACTATTGAATATCTATGTGCCCAGTATTATGAGCAGAAAGAAATACATACACCTTCGTATACACAAATTTACAGAGCATGCTGTTTGAAACATGAGTTCACAGGTATTTGTATGTTTATTTTTATGTAACATGTCACTATGTAAAAGCTTAGACACACGCATGCATGCTTTCACAAACTTGGTGAGACTTACAACAGTGATATGGTTAAGATTGCTGTTTTACATCTGGTAGGCCTAACATTCTGAGCAGTTGAATAATAGTGAACCTTCCCGAGCAAAGTGAGGATACTTTGTATGAGTCTGTGGAAAGGTACATTCAAAGTAGGCCTCTGTATGCACCTCTGTTGCTTCTTTAGGCCTTTTTCTTGCTTCCTTCTGTACCTTTCTTCCTCTTTCTGGACTTCTGTTGCCTTTTTCTGCATTTCTCTTGCTTCTTTCTACACCCTTTGTCCTCTTTATGCACCTCTCTTGCCTCTTTTTGCTCTTCTCTTGCTTCTTGCTGCAACTTTCTAACTCTTTCTGCACATGTCCCACCTATGTAGTCATAGCTAAAAATTTGAATTAAAAAAATTTAGAAATTCTCTGAAAAAAACAGAGATTTCAGGGACGTTATTATTAGGAATCAGCAATTAAAAAACCTTAGAAATTTACTGATAAAAACAGAGGTTTCAGAGATGTTATATTTTGGAATGAGCATTTAAAAAACCTTAGAAATTCACTGAAAAAAACAGGTTTCAGAGACGTTACAGTTAGGCTGACATTTCACTCTTACATTACCTGAGACATTCAGCTGTTCTAGTTAGCTAATCTAACTATAATTTGCGCCCCTGCAATGCATTGCTGATAACATCACATATCAAATCACTCATGACATGGTCAGTGACATCACTTATGACATCACTGATGACATCTCTTTAAATGCTAATTCCTAACTATAAAGTCCCTGAAACTTTCTTACTCACATCCTGAAACATAAATATGTAGCATTTTAATTGCAGCACCTTGGGACAAGTAGCACCGTTAACTAGGGATTTACAAGTAAATTAACACCTTCGATGCTCATGACAAGCTCAGCTCATCATGAGGCACGGTTGAGCTGTGCTCATGACGAGCTGAGCTCGTCATGAACAATGGTAAATCAAGGAATGCAGCACAGGAGGAAAAGATCTATAGCAGCCAAGGTGTTAAGTGTACCAATTAGGTATAGGTCAATTTTACCATGTTTAATGAAGAGAGCACAAGCACTTTAGAAAAGGCTAACAGCGATAAAGTACACAGAGTCCTAAAGCCAACAAAAACAAATTCAACAAACAGGAGGGGTAAAAGCAAAATGTTTGGGGGAATATCATGCCACGGATGGCAGGTTTAACAGTATACTTCTAATTTGATGTTTAGGATGTGGCTAGAATACATGAAAAGAATATATGTAGCTGTCGCATTTCTGTTTAATTGACTACTCTGTTTCTATTGTCAATAAATATGTTGTAAACCAAAATATTAATTGCCACGCCCTCGCCGCCGTCCCCCGCATCCGAAGAGCGACAACAGGAGCAAGGTCCTTCTCCTACCTGGCCGGCAAGACCTGGAACTCCCTACCGACCGACCTGCGCCTGACCCAAGACCACCTCTACTTCAGGAAGAAGCTCAAGACCTGGCTGTTCGAGCAGCAGCGGCACCCCCCCCCCCCCCCCCCCCATGCGCCTTGAGACCCTCCAGGTGAGTAGTGCGCTTTATAAATGTCTTTGATTGATCGATTGATTGAATTGTTTCAGTACTAGACTCAAAAATACATTCTGTATTCTCATTAATTTTATTTGAAGCGTCCTATAAAAAAATAATGTTGTCTGTTGTTTCCCTCTAAATTAAAACGACATAATAAAAGTCGCACCATCCACTTGCTCACAAATTGACCTGTAAATACATTTACATATCATAGTGTGATTCATTACTCCATTGCTATGCATCTAATTAGCTTTAAGAGTTATTCTTTATATAGCAAAAATATATTTATTTTTATAAAATCTGCAAATTTAGCCAGCATATGACTTTGAATTAGATAGTTTGCTGAGTTTCTTTAGTAAAATGTTTTCATCATTTCCAAGCCATTCACATGATTTATATAAGTATATAGAGACTTCACATCCATGCTGGACATAAAATAATTTGTTTCCCATTAGATATAATATATTTTTCAAATAACCTTTAGGGTCCTTTAAGTAGGATTGTAGGGCAGTAAGTAATGTTTGAAGAAAAAAATATCTATATACTCTAGTAGGTGTTGAGTAATCCAATACGGTGTAACTGCCCACATTCTGTATAATTATAATTTGACCTGACAACCCCTAATCTTTACCTTGACAGTCTTGCTTTTGTTCACATATTATGTTTGACTTTCAAGTACTACATTGATGCACAGATGACTGTCATCTCTTACCAGAAGAGGAAATTAAAACCTATGACATTGGGAGTTCTTTGGATGATTACATCAAATTTCGTAAGGCATGATAGTGACACAACCCATCCAGAAGGGTGTTAGCCTGATATCTCCTCCTTGGAATCACAACCCATATTTGCTTCTCCAATAAGTGAACTCGAGAGACAATAAGTAGGAAGGAAAGTATCACTTTTACACAAAGTGACCACTGTGGAATAAAGGTAATGTAGGGTAGGGAGTAGATAAGTCGTTTTTGGCATTAGGTGAAATGTACAACATTAAATTTAGGTTAAATTACCTATTTGTTTCCAAAACTTACACATTTTTCAAAAGGAAATGGACAATGATCCCATGGTATCACTTGCTATTTTTTCACATTTCAATTGAAAACTCTAGTAGAGCCCACAGTCAGTTTTCTCAATTCGGCTCCAATAACCCCAGAAGTTACTATACATAACAAAAAAACACCAACCAACAGATGAAACTGCTATCCATTAGATAATGTCAATTTGTAACTTAAAATGGAGTATTTTAAAGAGAAAAGAATCACAGTGAACAATAATAACAACAATCTATGTGCGTTGCACCTAGTATTTTTTCAGACATATGCTATGAGATGTTACTCAATGGCCAACATGCTTTTGTTTGCCAATGTGGTTTATTCCCTAGATCAGTGGTGAGTGTATCATTAATTCCATAAACCAATCACTGCCCCCACAAGATTCTCCATAGGTGTTGGCTGCTGCAGGATGTCTCTGCCATCACCTGCTGCCATAGCAGGCCGTTTGTCCTGTGTCAACTTCTCTTTTGCTAGTTATTTATAAATAAGTCACCTCTTCTTATCTTTATACCACATTCCTGTACTTTCTGGCACTGCATTGCCAATATCTAGGATTTCTTCTTTGCCTGTATGAGTTTAGATGTGACAAAAAGATCTTATATCTTGTTAGCTCTGTGGCCATTATGACCACTGCCTCCATGGTGAGCTTCCGCTTTCTCTTCAGGTACTTTAACGAGTACTTATCCTAGAGCCGCCTCCCCTCTATTGCAATTACCTTTTGTTGGAAATGATTTTTATTATGTTGTACTGTGCATTGTTATTTAATGTGACATAGACAACGCACTGCAACACTTTCTTTGTTCTCCTGCATCATTGAGGATCTATGCATAGTTAATATGGGTTGCACAGAAAAAAAAGTGAATTTGCAACACAGTGGGCAGGTTTTCCACTGCACAGCAGCCCAGTGTCATAGAATGTCTAAATTGTTTTAAAATATCATTTTAGAAATATATATGTTTAGGTACAAGTCACAAAAAACACATATTCAAACAAGGCATAATACACATGCAATACACCAGGTACTGGAGGAGGGGGAAGAGAATTCTGTGACACCTACCTACTTTAAAAGTCACTACTCATTTTTTCAAGGAAACTTTATTTCGGTTACTTTTAACCATCAAAGCACATAGAGATACATAAGCAGTTTTGAACAATTCATTGATAATTATAATTACTAAAATACATCGTCTAAAATTCAGAGGGGAAAAGACAATATGTTAAGACTGTAACACTTTAAATTATTTTAAATGTTTAAAAAATTAAGATAGCATTTGTTGATCCAATTAATTCTCGAGTCTCTACAAATATATACATGTGTGCCATCCTTAGGTAAGCAGTTTCCTTCGGGTAATCCACAAAGAAAACAAAAACGTGGTTACAGCGGACACTATCACTGGATTTGTGTCAGACTTCAAAATCCTGAAGAAGGCTAGATAATTCCTGATGCCCAAGTTATTGCACAGCTGTATTATCCACTTTATCCATATGGATGAGTAGGCTGGACAGAAGAGGGTGACATGGAGAATTGTCACTACTATAATAACTAAGAGCACACAGCCTGGCCACATAAGAAAGCAAGACCCAGTCAAAAAACTGTTGTTTAATTATGTATTGTTGCCTTGCCCCCTCATTTGGAATTAGCAGCACATAGCCAATCATAACTCTTGATGCTGGACATATGGATATGTTATCCCATGGCCACATTGTGTCCAGACGAGGTCAAGACCCACCTCTTGTAACCATTAGACAATTAAGTTATGACTCCAAAAGCAGTAATCAATATTCCTCACCATATATGAGAAGCCTAAAGCTTTTATAACCCATCATGTTTTATATAATAGAAGGACATATTACAATTATAAATTGAGACAGTCCTCAGATATTGTGCCTGTAACTGTTCTCTGGGCTGTAATGTTCAGTTAAATAAACTGTTACTGTCTTGCCAAATGCCTCTTGTCTTCTTTTTTTCAGGGATTTCGAACTCTAGTAACATGGTCATGGATACCAACATCAATATAGGGCATAGCAGGCCTTTAGGTGGATAATGTTTGATTACACTCAGGCATCTCATACCAACCTCTATCCCTAAGTTGTCCAAATTTAGATATGGATTCCCCATTCCCTCAATAGTCTAACACACTTCAGTCAAGGTCATTGGTATATCTACATCATTGATATTCAAATTTTATGGTGTCAATGTAACACAAAAAGTCTAATTGTCATTCCAGTACTTTTTGTTATACATTTTCTCAACGTAAGCTTTCCTAAACTTAAGCTTATGTAAATGTATACCTGACTCTTCCAGGATGGTGACTATTCCCCTTAAATGCACTCATAGGAGTTGTTTGTGAATTCATTGCTCACATTTTTAACTTTTGCAAATACCTTTTGAATTGAATTTAAAAATTTTGAATTTAAAAACATTTATTGAGCGCACTTTTACCGAGCGGTTTCATGGCGCTTTTCAGGTTACGACCAGCATCAGCAGCAAGAGGAGATTAGGTAGCGAAAGCTCGGGAAAAAAGAAAGGTTTTGAGGTTTTTTCAGGACTCTGTATAAGAAGGTGAAGTGCAGAGTCGCACAGGGAGAGAGTTCTAGAAAGCTGGGGCGAGGACCGCAAATTTTGCTCCACCAGCTTTCTTCTTTTTGAAACGGGGGGTGACCAGGAGTGCCATATGGGTGGAACGGAGTTCTCTACCCGGCAGGTATTTCTGTCGAAACTAGTAACAGTAAATCATTCCTAGGGTGCATATATTATTGCTTCAATGACTGAAAATAATTATGTTGTAAGAGATTTTATTGCTTGAAATGGAAATAGAGCAACTTCTATCATTCCAAGATGGTGGCAACGTTTGGTGAATGTACTCATGGACATTGTTTGTGTTCATGAATTCCCTGTTTATATGCACACATGTTTGTAATAGCCACCAAGCTGTGATCAGGCTGAGCGTTTGGGCAAAATGCTTTTTGTTTTGTCTGCTCAATACATTTCAAACCATTTTCCAGATAAGGATTGCATGCCCATCTATGCTGTATTCTCAGCATTCTGCCTCAGGATAAAATACAGCATTTTCTCACACCATCCCACACACTGGGAACATCAGAGCTATCTATCTATCTATCTATCTATCTATCTATCTATATCTATCTATCTATCTATCTATCTATCTATCTATCTATCTATCTATCTATCTATCTATCTATCTATCTATCTATCTATCTATCTATCTATCTCAATGTCAAAAAGCTTTATTATCGGTTAAAAACCATAAAATCACATGTATACATACATTTTAAAAAAACTATCCGTATAAAACAAATATTACATACAAGTTAACGGACCAAGGTACTGAATAGTTTAGATAAAAATATTAAAAAAATGTAAAAACGAGACAGGATCCTGTTCAAGTTAAAATCAGAAAGAGGAAAGTTAGTCCCTGGGCTTATAGTAAAAAAGGCCCTTCTAGGATGCACAAATTACAGAGGGGCAATAGGGGCAATTTCTTTTTTTTTTTTAATTTTTGAGCCTCTTGCACACCACATAGCCCAAAGATATCTTGAGGTTACAAAGACAATCAGGGGAGTTGTAACGTATTTTAATATTCTGAATACATCCCTGTAGTCCCTGAGACCCCTGGACTTACATAATTGGACGTTCCATTTGGCTCTAGCCCTGGAGTACAGCGAGCAGAAGAGCAGAATGTGCAGATCTGTCTCTTCGCTGCTTTCTCACCCCGGGCAAGCACTCGGACAGTGGGGAACATGTGTTCACTTGTTTTTCACAGCCTTCACCGGGAGAACTCCATATCTGAATTGGAGATATAATTTTTTTGCCAGTGGGGGCTGAATGTTGTCCAGGAATTTCTTGAATTGGTAATTGTCCTTGACCACCAAAAAACTATTGGTCAGCCTACCCAAGGAAGGATTTGATAGTAAGAGGTGCAAACGATATTGTTTAAGTTCGGCCCCCAATGCCCTCTTGTTAGACGTTATATAACAAAAGATATGCCAAAACTGATAATTAAATTCCAAGGTAACAGTTGACAACCAGAGCAGAAAGATTATTCCAAACTGGGATAGGCTACTAAATAGCTGTTTATTCAAGGCACTTTTCGAAAGTATAAATGGATCAAAATCAAACACAATACTATACAGTTATAAAAAGACATTTGGACACAGCACAATAGGAATATACACAATATGTTGCAAATATCAGAGCATCAACACTCAGTCAATCGTGTCACATTCATTCAGCTTGCATACGTACATTCATACCAACCCCTCCACCTAACTGGATTAGCAAATGTACCAGTTTCGGAAGAGGAGGGGGAGGGGAAACAACACAGGGGAGGAAGAAGACTGCTCTCTCAGTTTATATGAAACGTTTTCCAAAACAAATTATGACAAAATGTACACTACAAAGGTTCCATATCACTGCAAATTGTCAAAGAAACAAAATGTCAACAAACCATGTCATAAGACTTGTGTACTAGAGATTCACTCAAACAGTGCACTATAAGTCGATATTTGAGTGATAAGAGCAGACAAGGGCCTACGTGGACCAGAGACGATTTGCGATGACCTCCTGTATCGGGATCAGACCAGGGTCTAGCCGGAGTGGAGTCAAGGGTGTACTCAGAGGGAGTCTCGCTAGGCGCCTGATAAAGCTATTCTCAGAAGTAGACAGAGAGGCGGAGTTGACATGGCCCCAGAGTTCTGCTCTGTAAGGAGCCCCCCCCCCTTTCGCCTGGGGCTTGTATATTTCTACTGGCGGGCCCAAAGTTTTAGATGAGCACTCGTTATAAACCATTAGGATGCCGCCAGAGGATTGGACCAACTTGAGGTTAGCCTTAGTAAAATGTGCCCCCCAGTCCATCCTATCAGTTAGAGTTTCCCCTAGGTAGTCAAAGGTGGACACTCTTTCTAACGCCTTGCCATCCATATGCGGATGCGGACAATTGGATGATTTTACATTAAAAGCCATAAACTTAATTTTTGCAAGATTGATCTCCAGAGTTCTAGATCTGCAGAAGGAGAAAAACACCTCCAATGTTCGCTGTAAGCCCATGGGGGATTTTGATAACAAAAAGGTGTCATCAGCGAACATCAGGGCAGTATCTTGCAGGCAGCTAGTCTAGGTGAGTCAAGATCCCTTGCTCCCTCCAGATGTTTGATCAAACCATTGAGGAATAGTGAGAATAATGTAGGGGCCAGTACGCACCCCTGCCTCACGCCACTTTCCACCGGGAAAGGAGGCAAGAGTTCCCCATTCCTCCCATACCTCACCCTTGCAAAATTGCCTTGATGCATATGTTTAAATAATTGGCAAAGATAGGGCGGGACACCCATCTCCAACAAAATCACCCAAAGCTTATCCCTTTGGACCAAGTCAAAAGCGGATCAAAGATCCACAAAAATCAAATACAAAGTACCAGCACCCATGGTCACTGTCTTCCAGTAGACCAGCTGGAGTCTAAACAGTTGGTCGATGCTGGAGACCTTAGCGGGAAAGCCCGCCTGGAGGGAAGTTATGATGTGGTGTACATCAATCCAACTCTGCAACCTTGATAGTAAAAGGCGGGTAAATAGTTTCTGTAAGACATAGATGAGACTGATGGGGTGGTAGTTAGTCGGGTCAAGAGGGGAAGCCTTTTTATGGATCGGGATAATCTCGGCTCCCAGCCAGGTTAGGGGAATCTCCATACCAAAAAGAATGGCATTAAAGTATAGCCAGATATAAGGGACCCAAACCTTCTGCTCGCTCAAAAATAGATCACCCAGTATCCTATCTAAACCCGGGGCCTTACCAGAGGATAGACTTTTGAGAGCCACCTGAATTTCGAGTATGGTGAAAGGGGGAAAGTCGAGGACCACACCATCCAGTACTACTCGGGCAGATGAACTCTTCAATGAAGGAACTAAGTTTTCAGAAGATGGGAAGTCAATGTGCGAAAATAGAGGCTTGAAGTGAGCTAACCAAACCTCTTTGCTCAAGTTGGGAATTATAGCGGACAACCCCTCAACCAAGCCAAATCTAACTAAATTCCAAAAGTCAAAGTAGTCGCGTCCGTCCAGTGCTTCTTTTATACTTTCCCATCTAGTCGGCTCCCATTCCGACCTGGACAATGTAATCATATTTTTATAGGTTTGTCTAGCTGCTCTGATGATCAGCACGGACCCGGATTTAACCTCCCTTACAGGTTTGGCCACCCTGCAATTTTTGTTATACGATTGGGCTCTATTTCTAACCCGCGGCTAATTGATGGCTGAGATGTATAAGTAGCCAGCCAAAGTCGAGACGAGGTTGGTGTGAATACGCTCAAGATCCTGGGAATAAGGCAAGTCATATTTATCCACAGGGTGTTTAAAAACCTCTGCTAAAGAATGGGCAACATGTCGATATAGCTCCGCAGTTTTGTCAGGAGCTAACACAAACTTTGCCGACCTAATGCGTCAGCCGCCTGCCACTGAGATTAGGTTAAGATCAGCACAGGTCTCAATTACCCCCCTATCATATTGGTGTCCCAGGGTAAATTTTAATTCAAGTGACAAAAGATTATGGTCACTATCTACCCTTTGGATTACAGTAAAGGCAATTCAATTGTGACCAGAATTCCACATTGACCATGATGTAGTCTATGGTTGTGCTTTTCCCCGCACTATTGAGGGTGTACGCACCTGGTATGTCCGGTAGGAGCCTGCCATTACATGCCCTAAGAGAGTGGGTAACGAGCAGATTGTTAATCTGGAGGGCCAAGGGCGTTAAGCGCTTTGCCGGGTACATGGAGCACTCCTGGATGTGCCAAGACGAGTCCTCATCAAGGGTAACTGAAGGGATCCCATCCAAGGGTTCGAAGTGACAATTAAAATCACCCCCTATAATTCTATGAATAGGTGAGGGAAATAGGAAGAGAAGATGATCAAGGGCTTTTAGCATAGATGACCCCAGTAATTGTGGATTAGGGCACAAATAAATGTTACCCCTTCCAGGCGCATGACGAGCTGGGCTCGTCATGAAGTAGCCTCCTACCAGGCTGATGACGAGCCCAGCTCGTCATACACAATGGACTTTTGAAAATTCCAGCACAGGAGCAAAATATCACTAGCAGCGATGGTGTTAAATACCCCCACCATCGTAGCATCTGGGAATG
Source organism: Lissotriton vulgaris (assembly GCF_964263255.1). NCBI lineage: Eukaryota > Metazoa > Chordata > Amphibia > Caudata > Salamandridae > Lissotriton > Lissotriton vulgaris. The sequence goes on along the minus strand of NC_141691.1, from coordinate 439,151,690 downwards.
TGAGTGCTATACAAAGGATATCCGGGGAATGAGAATCAGTTACTTTAACTGAGCACCCCAGATGTGTAGCTACCCAAATGCACAGTCCGCCTGAAAGTTTTCCCCTAGGTCCCTGCACAGCTGGTGTGTAGAATGTTGCAAAACCAACCCTTAGGGGGGCAGACAGCAGCCAGGTCTCTTGGAAGAGACACAAATCACATTTGTCCATCAACTCCCCCCACTCCGGATTAGATAGCTTTGAATCAAGCCCTGCTAGGTTCCAGGACCCGATTAATGCTCTACGAGAACCAACCCCTTCAAATCTAACTAAAGTGGATTCAGCCCCATCATGACCGGCTAAAATAGGTAAGTGGACAGTAGGATGAGCAAATCCAGTAGCAGTAGCCGACTGGAGTGCATCACCTGGAGGTCTAGTCTTTGATCTTGAGCTTGGCACGGTGCGGGCAATCCATCACCCATAGACCTATGGTCCTTCTTGGGAGAGCCTGCCTCAACCCTCATATTCACACTCTCCTCCGCCAAGCTCCCAACTACGATGGCAACCATTTCATTGAGGCCCGGAAGAGGGGTTAGTCAATCTACATTGTTCAGGGCACTGAAGCTCATTGTTATTGGTAGATTAAATTCAACTGTCTGCTCCCTGTGGTGAAAGTAGGTTGCAACTGGCCTTCCCGGAAGTAAATCTCAGGAGTAAAAATACCCCAGTGATCGAGGGTTGATTGGGCCCGAGATGCAAGAGCCTCCCTACTCAAGAATGTGATTAACCACTCCGGGATCCCTGAAATTGATGATGACACAATCCCCCCTAATATCTTTACGTTTATTCCCCAGCCAACTGACTCTTCTGGCAAATAAAATGTCCCTGTGCCCTGATCTTGTTAAGGGTGTATTTTATATTTATCCAGTAGATAATTTTGTTCTTTAACTCAGGGAAAGTCTCACCTCGCTCACCTGACAACGGCCTGTTAAAACCACCACATACAGGGATGCTTCAGGTGGTAGCTGAGGGCAAGGTTTAGAACAGTGGGCCCCAATACCAGGGAGATTTTGAGCGTGATTTTGGGGCTCCATACCCTGTTCTGGCCGCTGTTTACTGGGGGCTTTAGAAATAGGGGGTGAATTTCAAGGACCCCGGCTAGTAGTGTCTGGAGAGGACATTGGTGCATTGGATTCAGGGATACGTGCACACAAGATAACTTGTGCTGCCCTATGTACTAGAATGTCAGAACTGGGGCCTACCTTTAGGCTAGGGCCTTGGGTCGCCTGGTTAGGGTTGCCTAGAACCACTTTCCCCATATTAGTCCCAGATGGGGTAGATTGGTGTTCTCCTGCTCCACTTTTGTTATTTAACAGTGAAAATATTCTATCAATTCTACTCGTCAAGGTTTTAAAATGAGAATTGATTAGGTGTTCCATTTGGGCTTGGAGATCTAGTAATACATGGGAAGCCCAGACCGGGGGCACTAAGGTGGAAAAATTAGGGCCTGGCTCAACAACTGTGAGATAAGGATTGGGGGAAAGGCTCTTGAATGCCTTTTTGGGTTGTCTCAACCTTTTATTTCTCAGGCGGGGCTTAGGTGCCTTTCTAACGGTCGGGGGAACTATAGATGATACAGAGTTAGTGGGAGAGCTAGAAGGTGGCAAAATCTGTGCACAAGGAAGGTCAGCAAATGAAGACACTAGCATCGAGTCAGGTGAGTTCACAGTGTCCAGGGATATATCTCTAGTTGGCAGAGGGGGGGCATGGCAGGAGTTAGAGAAAGACGTCTTTCAGTATTTACTATAGCTGACGGAACAACCCCTATGGTTTTCTGCAACATTTTATCAATCGCTGTCAGGCTCGGGAGTGGTTTTGATGATGCTGCCGTTTGCCTGGTTTGGAGCCGAGAAATTGTGGGATTTGCTTTGCCCATGATACTCAACACGGGATTCTCAGGTCACAATTCAAAAATGATTAAAATACAATAAAATACTCAATTTACTAGAATAAAAATAAAGTAATAGGGCCCCAAAATCAGCATTGATAAAAAGTCACGAAAGTAAAGAAAGGGCCAAGCTTTTGACAGAATAAACTAAATTAAATTAAAAGTAGTTACCACAAAAACTCTAGACAGTAAAAGGTCTGGCCTAAGACGGTCCCTCCCTTCTCCCGGGCTTCTCATGCCACCACCCGCGATGCGGGAGGTGTTCGGCTGTTTTCCAGTGCCTCCAGGCGCAGGCGGTGGTGTCACAGGTGCACCGTGGACCCCAGGGAACCTGGGAGATGCAGTCCTAGCCGTTGCCCTCACGGCGGCGGAAGGGACACTCAAAGCAGTAGCTGTTGCCCTCACCGTGAAGAAAGGACTTTGCTCAATGTAGCCGTTGCCCTCACGGCATGACCTGCAAGAAAGAAGGTCAGACTCTGACCTAGTGCGCTGCATTGCGTGTCGACCCGAGATGGTTGAACACCTTGGTGCAGAGAGCTAGAGCTAGACACAGTGACTCTGCACAGCTCTTTACTCACTCTTTACTCACTCTGCCTCTGCCTCACGGGAGGTGCAGGCACTCAGGCATACAGGCGTACTGCTCCTGTTCCAAAACTGGTAGTCCTCCGTACCCCCCCAGGGGTCCCGCTTCACTCCTTGAGGCGGCCTAAGTGCTTGCTTGCAACTGGGCTCACTCTTTGTGTAATGCTCTCTGTAAATCGCAGGAACACTTCCCGCTTTCCCGCTTAGCCCCCGCCGCGGTTTTACAGCGGATACGTTGAGATACAGCGGATACAGCGAGTAGTATCCGCGAACAGTGTATGGCGGCGTGGTCAGTAGTCCCCGGCTGCTCCGACACTCAGCTCAGCTCCGTCACTCAGCTCTATGGCTCAGCGGGTCTCATCACGAACTCTGGCTCAGGCTCAAGCTAACGGTACACTATCTATCTATCTTTCTATCTATCTATCTATCTATCTATCTATCTATCTATCTATCTATCTATCTATCTATCTATCTATCTATCTATCTATCTATCTATCTTTTATATTCATTATTGATATTTTTGCTTTACAACTATTAATGCATTTCCCACTACAAATAATCCCATTTAAGTTTGATCCAAACATATCATCATTATTTTAAGGTCCAAGAATTAATATTTGTATAAATCACAAATTATCTTTGTGGTTAAGTAAATTGTATTTAACTTACTATTTTACTTATTAATTAGTGTTGTATGTTTTGTTTTAAGTCTGTTTTTATTTTCGTAAAAAAGAACCATAGAAAGGGTCCATACATACACAGCACATGGCCCACACCCTTTATAGGGCGGGCGCATTATTTAAGGGAGGCATGTGAAACGTTGGTAATGGTTATCAATGCAGGTGTTACACAGCAAGTCGCCTACAACCCATGGTGGTCCCCGCCACGTATCACAAGAGGCACTGCGTAAGAATGTAATGTGGAGGAGCCTTGAGACCCATATTCAAAATGAATAATAAAATAAAAAAGAAAAAGTGAAAAGCCTGTAGAAGGAGTAAGAGGGATTTTAACGGGTAGAGGGAATTAAGAAAATGGAAAAGCTAGGAAAAAGAGAGAAAGCTAAGACAGGGGGTAAAGACAAATAGAGTGAAACAGTGGGGGAGGGGTCGCATTACTTGTGAAGTCAAATAATGAAGTCCAAGGCAATGTCAAAAAGGAGGAAGGTGGCAGGATTTGGAGGAAGGAATTGGCCAAGGCGTTCAATAGTCGGATCACTGTTTGAGGTACACCATGGTGGACGAGGGACATGGCCAGTGTGATTATGCAGTTAGTCTGTCAGGTTTGGGTGGTATCACAGTGTCCTCGAAGAGGCGTAGATCCCGGGTATTCGGGGGCAGAAGACGTGTGAGTTCCGTTTTACAAAGGAAAGTGACCAGTGGCTGCCATATTTTGGTGAAGCGAGTGTTGCGGGACTACAAGCGCGCAGTAAAGAGGTCCATAGTCATTGTGTGCCACAGGCGTGTGAACCAAATGTTAATAGGGGGGTCTCTGCTTTTTCCAATACAAGGCAATGAGTTGTTTAATTGCCTCTAGCATGTGGAGAACGATATGCCAATTGCTACAGGTGAGAGTGGGCAAATTGTCAGGTTTGAGGCCTAGGAGAATTGTGATTGGGGTTAGGCAGGCACCACTTTAATATGACTAAGAACCTATTTCCAGAATAGAGTCAGGAGCAGTCAGGCCTACCAAATATGAATGAAATCGCCCGGGGAGCTTGAGCATCTCCAGAACAGCGGAGAAAAAGCAGGGAACATACTGTGCAGTTGAAAGGGTGTGTAGTACCCCTGTGTCATAATCTTGTATGAGGTTTCCCATTGAGAGACACTTCGAAAGACCTTCAGTATATCCCACCACAGGTGGCTCCACTGGGTGGGTGCAATTGTAGAGGAGGACGCCGACTGCCAGTGACGTTGATATGGATGATGGGCTACCGGCGGGGAATTTTGTAAGACATGACAGATCTGAGAGATAAGTCCCTTCGAGTCGTCAAAGGAACGCACTAAGCGCTCAAAAGGGGTGAATGCTCAGGTGGCAGCCTGCATTGTAGAAGATGTGGACAACCAATGACAAATTTGGTCGTACTGAAGCCTGACTCCCTCCTAGATCACTGGATTTTTCTGCTGCCACCCTCCAACCAATTATTGAATACCTGCGGGTTAATAGCTGGCTGGAATAGCAAATTTCCAGCAATGAGTGTATGGGGTTACAAAAGGTAGTGAGTCCCTTAGAGACGGCTACCTTGTCCCAGACGTCCAACACCGTCTTGGTAGGAAGGGAAGGTCCCAAATGGTTCATCCAGTTACCCCCTGTCCATATGGAACCAGACCTTTTCGCACTCCCTCGGTGTTCACTCAGAGATGAAGCAAAGGTGGGAGGCCCAATAGTATTTTAGTAGGTTGAGACATGCAAGCCCACCCCTGTCCAACAGGAGCATGAGAATTTTGTTAGAAAATCGTGGTCTACGCCTGCCCCAGATGAAGTTAGTTATGTCCACTAAAGACTTTGGATCTGGTGCTGCGGAATGGTGGTAGGGAGACATTGGAATAATTATAAGATTTTAAGAAGCACTGACATTTTAATGGCATTTAGGCAGCCCAGACAGGAGAGGGTGAGAGGTTTCCAAACTCTTAGGTCCGCCAAAACTGACCGCCTGCAATCCTGCCAGTTTGTTTGGGACTATGTGGCAAGTAGAGGGGGGGGGTCAGTTGAAGTCCCAAGTAGTGAATAGAGCTTGCAGCCCATTTATAGGGGACAAGGGATTGTAGTGTAGGAATCTCCGCCCCGGGAAACGTGAGTTTCTGGGCCCAGGTCTTCTCGTGGTTAATTTGTAGACCAGATGCCAAATGGGTATGGAGATGAGGTTTGTGAGTTTGTAATTGACTCGCACCTGAGCCATTGGGGAGAGATAGGGGGCTATGATCCTGGCTATCATGGATGGGCCTAGCCGTATTTTGTGTAGTACAGCTCGGAGGAAAGTCCAGTCCACTTGATCAAATGCCTTTTCCGCGTCGAGCGATAATAAACATGCCAGTATGTTCCAATGGCGGGCCTTCCCTACAAGGGGAGCGATTCACTGTACATTGTCCACTCACTAACAATGCCGGATGAAGCCAACCTGCTCCGGTTCTATAAGTCCGGACAAATGCAGGTCAAGTCACTTGGCCAATATTTTAGTGAATATTTAGTTCTGTGTTCAAGAGGGCAATATGATGAGAATGAAGAGCATAAGGTGGGATCCTTGCCTGGTTTGGGAATGAGGGAAATCTCTGCGAGTCCCATAGAGCGGGACGCTCCCTTCGTATCAGTAAATGAGTTAAAAGGTGGTAGTAGATGGTGTTGGAACTGTGGCAAGAATAAGCGATATAAGGACAGGGGGAAGCCATCTCCCAAGGGGCAGACCCTTCAGAGTGCTCACAAGCTCTTCTTGAGTAAGGGGTTCCTCCAGCTGCTGATCGTGATATGGACTGATTGGAGTCCTGGAGCAATTGTGCAGAATGGCTTGTACACGGCCTGGAGGAGGCCCGTCCGCAGCATAGATTGCCAAGTAATATGCGTGAAAGGCATTGCGTTTAGCCACCTCTGTAGTGGCCCGCGTGCCATCACCAGTCTGGACATTGGCTATGTGTGCTTTGGCAGCACACACTTACAGGCGTCTAGCCAGGACCGTACCCACTTTATCCTCCCTTCAAAATAGTGTTGCTTCAATGTTACAGGAACCTGCTCAGCCTTACTAGTTCGAAGGGAGCAAAGTTGGCCTCAGAGGTTTGCTAGTTTGTGTGTAAGTGAGGGGAGCTCTTGGTCTTGTCTCTCCGGGTCCTTGATGTCCCTAGAGAGGTTCTGTTCCAGGATGCGTGCTTCACGCATCTGTGCAATTACAAGAATGTGATATGACCTTAGATCATAGCCTTGAATACATCCCACACTACAGGGAATGGGGGTTTCTGGTAGGTCATTAGTTGCTAAGTAAGACTCAATGGCCGTTCGCAGGCTTGCCACATTAACTGGGTCCTGAAGAATGTGTGGAGGCAAGAGCCAACGTGTTGTCCGAGGGGCACAGGCAGATGGATCTCTCAGGAGGAGTTTACGATGAGCATGATCTGTGACAGAAATGTCGGACATGGAGGCCGAGAGCGATTCGCTGATCAAGGCATGGGAGATAAAAATGTGGTTGATGCCGGAGTATGAGTGGTGCACGTGTGTGTAGTAAGAGTATTCATGTATGTCAGGGGAGTTGTAGTGCCAGGAGTCTAGTCGGTCAAGGTCCGATAACTGCCTCCTGAAAGCCGAGAACATAGCCCCTACAAAATACCCTAGATTCTCCCTGCCTGAATGCCAAGTCTACAGAGTGTCCCACCCTCGCCATTTTATTGGGGCTGTAGCCCAGAATTGAAGAGGATATCGAGGGTGGGCCATGCAAGAGATATCAGCCTTTGTGAGGTGGGTCTCCTGGAGGAGGATGATGTCTGGATTTTGTTGCAAGAGGTAGCACCATATGTAGTCCCGTAACAGTAAGGGAGAGGATCTTCAAGCAAGGGGCAGAAGCCATGGTTGTGTCAGGGCCTGAAGTAATCCATTACACCATTGTGAGGAGCAGGGTGTTTTAGCAAGAAAGAAGAGCAGAGAGATAACGTTCCTGTTGAGAGGGAAATATCAGCTTGAGGGGTACCCCCACCCACCATAGAAAGGGTTAGAGAAAAGGTGATAGGGAGAGACAAAAATGGGCAATCAAAATATATACAACACAATGTTAGCCAACAGGGCCATAGAGTCCTGTTCCAGTCCAGGGACAATCACAACCGAAAGGCATAGGTCATCCCGGAGAAGTCACTCTCCCAGGAGCAGGGGGGTATATCATCCAAGCTTAGAGCGTGACAGTAAGGAGTGCAACCCTGTGCCACCATCCCCTAGAGTGTGGAGCTGGGAGTCCACCAGCCACAGAGCAGGGCACTGAATCGTCATTTCCAGGTACCAGGTGTGAGCGGTGTATCAGGGCGGAACAGACAGACAAGCGTGTCCTTTCATTCAGGGTGTAGAGGGGCGAAAGCTAGCAGGTGAACAGCTCTCTTCCATGGATCAAAAGCGCTGGATAATTTCTTGCTTGACTTGGGAAGCAGGTTGTTCCCCTGGGTGTGAGTGTGAGATTCTCCTAGAGTGGCGTACCTTGGACCAAGTAGTCTTCGCAGGTTCCCAGGTGCGGGAGGGTAGGTGTGTTGGGCTTAATGGTGGCGTGATGGAGAGGTGCAGAAGTTGTGCCGCTTCCTGGAAGGATCGCACTATCCGACATTTGAACTCCCATTGAAAAATGAGCGCAAAAGGGTGGCCCCATTGGTACTGGATATTTAGGCTCTGCATTTTATCTGATATTGGTTTAAAATCTCAGCGTCTGCACAGCGTGGTAGGTGCAAGGTCCTGTATGGTGGTGCCTTTGAAGGTAAACTCCGGTCTGGAGTGCGCCGCCTTGAGAATTGCCCTCTGTTCTGTAAAAAAGAGGACCAGAGTCAGGATGTCAGGAACCAGGCCTGTGTGGTTGGGAGGGCCCGAGACTCTGTGTGCCCGGTCTAAGGCCGGTGGGGAGGCATCATCATCGCCCCAGATGTCATGCAACAGTCTCGCAATAAATGTCATGATGTCTGACCCCTCAGCTCCAGCTCCAGCCGGAATCCCCATAATATGGAGAATGTTCCAGCGCCTCCGGTTTTCCAAATCTTCTTGCTTTAGTTGAAGATCGATATGCTGCTCTTCTAGGGTGGCCATTCACTGCCAGAGGTGTTCTTGATCCTCCGTCCAGGCCATCCACTCTATCGCCAAGGTCATTGACCTATTTTTGGAGATCCTGGACACATAAAAGGATCTCAGAACGCAAGGAGCCAATTTCAGACTGAAGTTCCAGCATGAATTTGGCCATGAAGGACTGTGTGACCGGCATTGAGTCTTCCCCTATCATCAGGAATGCCAGTCGCTATGCGGCCAAATTGTAGGATCCAATACCATTAAGGACCACACTGCGCACAAATTGTATAGATGTTGCTGGGAGTCGGGGACCAATGTTGCTTCACAGTACCCAAAGCAGCAAGCTAGATATCCATGCAGGGTCCACGAGACGATGAAGGGTGCAGGGGCCACACCAAGCCAGCCAGCACCAGTCTCTAGGGATGTAGCACGTACAAAGAGTATATCCCTTGTGTGGTGGATGTTCCTGTGATGAGGGCCCCAGGGAGTCGGTTCATGTAGAGGATCCACCAGCAACAGAGGGGTCAGTCACTGAAGGCCCTTGCCGTCAAGGTCCTTTGAACTCCCAGTTGTGTAAGGAGCAATTGACTGGAGTAAGCCTTGAACCAGGCTGACGCACTGGAAGCATGTGCAGCCCGGGAAGTGTAGTGTCCAGGGGAGGGACTGCATGGCCCTGTCCAGGCGTGGCAGTCTAGCAAGGCCACAGCATGCAGGGGCACCCCCCACCCCTACACCTCACCTGCTCAGAGCATTTTTGTAGCAGGAGTCCAGCTGGTAAGTGGCATGGGCTGGACGAGGCATGATGCAGGTGCACACCGACCTGAAGACCCACCAGGCTGGAGTGCCGAACTCCAAGGCCAGGTTGTTGCGAGGACACTGTCACCCCCTCCAAGGACCCATTTCTGCCAAGCACCTCTCAATGTCACCACTCACTCTTGTCAACTGGCGCCATGGAGGGCCGCCACCTCAGGGACTCGTGGTAGCCTCTTTCCATACCACATCTGCTCCTAGGGGGGGGGAAGGCCCAGGAAGGTGGCCGTCGCAATCAGTGACACCAGCGTGTTCTGTGGGTCTACTACGCTCCCAGCATCATTGGGTCCCGCACAGGGCCCACTGCTCACCTCCGGGTGGGAAACCTGTCTGCTGGGTCGATGAGGCAAAGCGGCTACACCAAACAGCGGATGGGGCCAAGGACCGCAGTACAAAAGAAGGCAGCCGCCACCGCAGGGTCCGGCCATTAAGGGCTGGGTGTCCACGCCCCTTCGTCAGGCCGACCTGGGCCACTGTCCACACCACTGGAATGCCCCAGCCACTTCACTGCCCTTGTGATTTATCTGCGAGGCCGGGTGAGGCAGGCAGCAGCTCCCAGCGTTGAAGGAGACCCAGTGTTCAAAATGCGTCTGCCTCCGCCGGGTCTGACAGCTGAGGGCCAGAGGTCTGCGTCTCTGCCCCAGACCAATCGGAACCGCTGCTTGAACTCTCGAAGATGCCCCAAACGCTCCGCTATCTAGGCCCCCCAACATGTGATTCCAATGAGGTCCCAGCTCCGCGTTACAGGCAGCTGAAGGTGGCGGCTTGCAGGAGCTCACACAGCACACATCTCACACCATTCACGGTAAGACCACGCCCCCCAGTGTTGTATGTTTTAAAGTGCATTAAAATATGAGTTTCCTATTACTAAAGTAACTCCAATATTGGAAACATTTTTAAAATGGTAAAAATGAAGAGGCTCAGATTAATTATAGAGACTCAAGTCTAATTATGATAAATTAGTTGTGGGAAACCTTGATGCTTTTCTTACTCGGACAGAGTCGGTTCTCATACATGAGATTGAGCTCACCGAAAGGACACTTTCTTTAGATCCCCATGGAGCTTTGATTGGAGCTTTTTCATCCAATCTCCCACCTATTGTCGACCTAGTTGTTGATTGTACCACTTTGGTGTCTGCTCAACCGCATTCATCCCAAACAAGTGATCAGCTTTTAAATCCCCCAATCCTTCACCCTCTCCTAAGATACTCACACCACACCAGAGATCTGAGCAGAGAAAAAGGTGGGGGAGGCCCAAAAAAACAAAAGGCGCGTGGCCAGCCGCAAAATACATCTCATGCCAGTAAGGTGGCCAAAACAAGAGGGAAGTGATCAGGTAACTAGGGGGGCCCGAAAATCGCTACACCACTAGGCAATTCCTGCCAAATAGGAGATAAGGATAAGGACATGACCAACATAAAACAGATGTACAGGGAGTTCGGAGTGTCCATCCTCGCCAAACTGGGTGAAAAAATTGTAGTCATGCTTTCCCCTTCTAAATAAGCTGACGGAAATAGACACGAGGTTGTCAAAAATTGAGCAACACCTGTCTCCCCCGGTGTCAACTCAGAGTAAGGATAAGAATGGTCCTCCAACTGAATCTAGATTAGCATCAGTGTATAGCACAAGTAAATCTTCTAATGAGGCAGATACCAGTGATGGTATTATATTACCAGCATCTAATGCCATCGCAAGCATTCCACATACTACACTTACTAATGCTGCTCATAGCAGGGAACATCAGGGGTGCCGTGATCCAGGTATGCCACAGGGTGGAAATGTTGATTGTAGTAAATTTCTAAACTTACCGCCAGAAGCCACACCACACACCATCATTCTCTCTAATGTGCCAACTCCTTCCACAGGTTTGAACATTGGGCATCACTAAAGAACAAAGCGCTCCACCTGTTAAATGCTAGAACTGGGTTGGGTGTTTGCCTATTCCAAGAATTTAAAATGATACGTAGAGTTTCTTGGGTAGGGAAAACAGAGAAATCTTTTAGAGGTGACTGTGTGGTGCTTAGTTGTGGGTCCCCACTACTCGTTTAAACAATCCTTGAAAGGGCAGGATCCAGGTTTCTGAGTAAGGAAAATATCCACATTTTGCCTCTGGGGTTTTTCTATCGTACATTACCACAGCAAATATCAGAAAGGGTTAGCTCAAGGAATATAGTCCAGGCTCAAGATCCCTATGACTATGTAGGACCTACGTTAAATAGATTTGAGCACCTCTCTACCTTGGAGGATATTGACTGACTACATTCTGTAGCTAAGTGTAATATGGTCTCGTACTTGGGAGTGGGAAATGGGCCTTCAGATCTTATTATGCCAGGCAACCTCCTTCAATAGTCGTTGGACAGATTGGGGCCTGAAAACCCAGTGGGCCGGTCCTGGAGAGGTACGGGTAGAGATAAATATAAGAGCACAACAGATAATTATATGTTAGAAGTAGCTTGTGTTACTGGGATGGTTATGTGGGCAGCCAGGCTATGGTAAAAACATTTGTGAAGTGGCAGGATCTAAACTTGTCTCTTGGAAAATCACAGGGCTTTTACATAAAACAGTCTCTACAGATTGGTCTAATTTTATTGAGAGGGCTGACATATTGTTTTTTCAAGAAACATGGGCTACCGACACAGTATTTCGTCAAGGTTATTTAAACTTTGCAAAAGTAGCGGAACAAGGGCAGCGTGGCAGATCCACGAGGGGATTGACCACTTGGGTCAGACAGAGTGAGCAGTATTCTGTAAAGGAGCTCCATATTGATTCCAGGGACGTCCTTATAGTAAGGTTATCTAAAGTAAATTTCCCTGATATTTTACTTATTAATGTTTATTCTTGATGGTCTACAAGGGGGGAAAGGTTCCCCTACTGTAGCCTCTTTAGATATGTTTTTATTAGACCACATAGCTGATTACAATGTCATAATAGCTGGTGATTTCCCTGTATATTCGAACCTCTGGACATGCATGTTGTAAACCTTGGCATAGAAGAGGAGGCCCAGTGGTTCATCCCTCTGTTAGCTATTCCTGCAATAAAGAAATTGTGTTTGCAGCTCTCCAATTAATCATCTTTTGCTGGAACACGGGGTAAGGGATGCAAATGGAAGATCTAATTCTGAGAAATCAGGCTCCCATACTTTTAGTAATGGACTATGTACTAGAAGAATAGATGTTTTCCTATTAAATAAGGAGTTTTGGTCCAACCTTGTGGATATGGAGGTCTGTGAAAGACCCGAGAGAATTACCACAGCCCTCTTTTGCTCTCCATATTGCCCACGTCATTATTATGTGGAGTTAGCCCGGCTCCACGTATCGAATATGTGGAGGCCCAAATGACTAACGACACTAGACGTGTCAAGTGGGCAAACGTGTTCAAAAGTGAAGAGCATTTGAAAGAGGCTCGGGTAGATTGTAAGAGAGTGCAATATCATGCCAAAAGGGATTGGGACGAACAGCACTGGGCGGATCTGCTGGATGCTTCTTTAAGGAGAAATATGAGTGCTTTCTGGCACCTAGTGAGATGGGGTAGTGGGCCCCCTAACTAACAAGGTCCCTAAGAACTATGTGGAGCCCGATAGCTGGGTCTCTCATTTGAAAACACAGTTTTCAAGTGCAGGCGGTAATCTAGATTTTCAAGTTACGCCATCCCCAGCCTTCAGCCTACTTTTTACTAAGAAAGAGGTGGAAAATGCACTTCAGCTAGTACCAAAAGGTAGGGCACCGGGGCCTGACTGCATCCCCGCTGATCTGCTCCTTTACAACCTACCAAACTGAGCCTCATACATCCAGCTCCTAGCGAATGCTGTAGCTAGTGGAGCACCCATGCCGAGCACTTGGGCAGGAGCAGAAATTCTTCCTATTTTCAAAAAAGGGGATCGCACCATACCATAGAATTACAGGCCCATTAGCCTTATTGATTGTATACAAAAGGTTTTGGGAAGAATGGTACTAAGCTGAATTCAGACTTGGCTGGATGAATGTAACATCCAGTCCCACCTTCAAGCGGGATTTCAGTCCTGCACAAGTACTATAGAGCAGGTGTTCAGATTTGTCCTTGTTTACTGGCGTACTGTGGTTATAGGGGGAGGCACATTATATGCAGCCTTTGTCGACTTGAAGTCAGCTTTCGATCTTGTTCCCCGAGCCAAGATGTGGAGCACTTTTTTACAGTTAGGTATGTCGTTAGACATTCTGGCATTTTTGGTCGTTACATACTGCAAACTACGCGCAGGTGAGATGGGATGTCATGGTAAGTATTACCCACTAGTTTCCAGTAGAGAAGGGTATTAGGCAGGGGTGTGTTTTAGCACCCAGCCTCTTCTATTTATATATAAATGGGGTGGTGAACTATTTTAAGAATTTCCCTACTGATGCGCCTTGTTTAGCCGGGAACAGGATCCCCTTACTCATGTTTGCCGATGACACCCTCATCCTTTCTAAAACAAGAAAGGGCCTACTAAGTGCCCTTTCTAGATTTGAGGAGTTTTCTGAGGAACATGAACTAATTGCCAACGGGACAAAACCAAGTACATGGTCCTGCACAAACACAAGACGATTGCCGGTAGAGTTGAAGTGAAGGGAGGCACATTGGAATAAACTGACATTTTTTCTTATCTGGGGGTAACCATTGACAGAAAAGTGAGCTGGAATCCGCAAGTAGAAATGCTTACAGTTAAGCACGCTCAACTGTCGGGTGTACTGCTCAAGGAGCAGAAATCTTCATACACCAAACCCATTGCTGCTGTCCTCCAAATTTATTACACTAAAATTGGTGCCTCGATCTTATACGGGGCTGAGCTGTGGGGTTACGCCAATTTGGTTTCCTTAATGCTTGCACAAAACAAGTTCGTGCAGTCCCTAATTGGCCTCCCACAGTCCACCCCGTTATTACCACTATAATTGGATCTGGGCTGTCATTCTATTAGGGATGTGGCACATTACAGGCCAGTTGCTTATTGGAGGAGGCTTTGGGTGACCCCTGAGCTCAAGCACTATCCACTGGCACTAAAAGATGCTGAAGAGGCGGACGTCTCTAACAAAATGTTATGGCTAAGGTGTGTAAAAAACACACTCAGTGAGATGGGGATGAGCCGCTTATGGACTACCCCGATTGATACTGTACGTACTTGCAACAAAAACGCACAGTAAATGCACTGTAAGTGTATGCAAAGCCATGTGAGCATAAAAGGAAAGTTTTGATTCATTCATAATACTTCATATTTAAACTGTTGAAAGACCCTTCCTATTTTGATCATTCTACTTGGACTTTCTCAGGAGAAGCATCTATTCTGTGGAGCTGTACTCCTTTAGAACTAAACTATACAATGGCTGCTCTTTTTGAAACTTCATCAGAACATTCCTGTGAGGAAGAATTTGTTGCTGAGCAACTTGAGAAAAAGAGAAAAGAAGCTTTCATTGGGAATTTTTTTTACATATCCTGAGGGACTGAAAAAGTCAATGCACCGAAAGTAACTTGCAAGATCTGTGAGGTTACTCTTTCCAAGGTTGATCCCACTAAAAAGTACTCTTTCAATACAACCAGCATGGTTCACCATGTCAAAAATTTGCATCCAAATAACTATGCAAGGATGGCAACACAAACGTTGCCGGAGAATCCTCAACCTGCAGTTCCTACTACCTCATCTCCACCACCACCTCCTCCGAGCAGTCCGCATCCTATTATTGTTCTACAGTTTCCAGATCTGAAATTTCATTGTAAATATTGCAACAAATTACTTTGTTACAATCAGCAGTCTATTGATCTCATTGTGAAGACTAAAGAAGAGCTCCGTTGTCCAAAACATTAATTTTATTTTTAACTTTTTTGTTCCTGTTCTACACTGTTTTTGTTTCCAGTTCCATTTTTTTTTAACTTGTTGAAAAAATACAAAAAAAATAGAAAACTAAAAAGACAAATAAAACAGTTCTTATCAGACCTACCTGCACTGGTCAAAGAAAGAAATATGGGCCAGATGTAGGAGGCCATTTACTGACCGGTAACGGCCGATTTCGGCCGTTACCGACTGGTAAATGAGTATTTGTGATGTAGGTGGCCAATTTTACCGAATCGGTAAATTTACCGAATCGGTAAAATACAGAATCAGTATTTTTACCGATTCGGTAACTGCCAGATGTAGGTGGGACTCTTCTGGGTGGTAAAATACCGAATCCAGGTGTGCATGCACATGTGTGCATGCACACCTATGCCATGTGACAGACAGAAAAGCCCTTAGGGCATGTCCGTATGCCACATGGCACACATGCTTGTATTTGGGGTACTAGAGGGTGTCAAAGTGACACCCCCTGGACCCTTGCAGAAATTGGTATTTACCGAATCGGTAAATACCGATTCAGTAATGCCCATTAATTCCTATTGGCTTCAAGAGGCCCATAGGAATCAATGGGTATTACGGAATCGGTAAAATACCGATTTTTAGAGATTCGGTACTTCAATTACCGAATTTACCTAAATCTCCCTCCTTCAATTTTATCGGTTCATAAATACCGAATCGGTAAAATTCGGTATTTGTGAGTCGGTAAAATATACTTACCTACATCTGGCCCTTCATTTCTATATTAGTCTGTGAAATTTTGTCAAAATGAAAGTGTAGTTCATAAATGAATAAATGAATACATTAGTAGTGTTTGGTGAAGGTGAAACTGCCAAGTGAGAGTGAAAGTGAGAGTGTCTGGCTGAATGTATAGCAGCTTCACTTTTAGAACTGTATAAACATAAGCACATACTGCTGAATGACCCACTAGAACATTGAACCAGTAGTGTGAGAGTGTTTGGTGAAAGTCTAATGATACACACAAGGGAATAGAACCTATAAAAGACAAGGTTGCCGGTGCATAAAACAAATATGTATGTTGTCTATAAGAGTTTGAAACAGTCCATACCCTAAGGCCTACTTTGCACCATGACTACTTGGGTAGTAGCTAAATGATTACAATTATTCTGAAGGCAGAGTGTCTCAAACCACCATTATTATTATATAATAATACATTTATTCTTGTAACATTTCACAAGTTAATGCAGCTTCCATTATAATTTCATCAGAAATTTCATTTTCCTGGATATCATTTTCAAAAGTCATCTGATGAATCTCAATCTCATCTAATGCTCCACAAAAGCATTATCCAAGGTTTCATCACGAAAATCACACCTGATATCTCAAACATTCATTTCTTTCACTTCAATAATGTTGCTCATAAAAGCTATGTTCATCTCTTCTACGACAGTGTTAGTATTTTCAAATTCGTCTTTCATATTGTTTTCTTGATTTTCCATTGTAAATTTGTTATGTTGACCTCCTTCAACAAAAACATAAACACTTTATTTTATCTTTTTTTCTAATACAGAACACAAAACTAGCTTTATCAACTAATTTGCCCTTTAATAAATATTATATAAATACCATTCTCAACTACTTTATAACATTAAATAATTATAATTATTTTTATGAACATACAGTTTTAGAATTTCTTAAATTACCAAACCAGTCACTCCTTATCACTATCTGAAAAAAAACAGGCTGTTATTATAAAATACAGTAGCAAAAAAATGTACAATATCTCTATTCACCTTACCTGGTCCAAACTAGTACATGTAGTGAAATGCAAAGAATACTGGAACACTCAGTATATTTATCTTTTAAGATTTTCTAATCTATATAAAAGAACAAACCATTGTTGTATCATTGACATGGATACATAATGGAAATAACAAAGAACAATTATTTAATAACCTACCCCACTCTATCTCTATTCCTTATCTATAATGTAGTCTTACTCTACTAATTACCTACTCCTTGGTCTTTCGAACTAGCCTCTCCTCTAGTGTTTTTCTGCAACCTTTATGCTTTCTCTTCAGGAATATCTCTGAAGCAATTCATAACGGGTCTGAACTCGGGAACGTCGTAGGTGAAGTGCGCACTCAGTAGGGAGCACACGTCTCACCAAGGATTCCACACAGGTGTGTGGTAAATGACTAGACCGCCACTGCGTCTTTCCTCGACACGGCCATATTTGAATTCCTCTGTTGCACTAAAGCACTCCAAGTCTATTTCCTTGTGGATTCTTCATCTCTCTTCCGCCAGCTATGGTTTAGATACGCCATTATCGTATCCACTGATTAATTACGGGTTCTGACAGGTACACTCACTATATAATTTTTGCAAATCTCTTTAAAAAATACAAACCATCTTTACACACT
Organism: Lissotriton vulgaris; assembly: GCF_964263255.1. Lineage (NCBI taxonomy): Eukaryota > Metazoa > Chordata > Amphibia > Caudata > Salamandridae > Lissotriton > Lissotriton vulgaris. The sequence continues at coordinate 439,134,427 of NC_141691.1, read as the reverse complement.
AATGTTCTCCAATCCTTGTTTTGTTACTTCAGCTCGGTTGAAGCACATTCCATCGACCATTTTCAACTGTTCTTTGTACTTACCTTAAGCATAATAAATATTTAAAAAATGATATATTATAAAATTACCATCGGTGGAAGACACAAAAAATACAGTTACAATATATCTTTTACAATACAAAATAATTTGTAAACTATTACATTTGCCTTTTTTGCTGTTCTCAGCATATATTTATTTTCACTAGCAACAGTGACTTCAACACTACTCATCACATAACAGTGGGCAAAAAAAAGACAATCAATAAGATTATCTTAAAAAAACATTCAACATTCTCAATAACAATCTAAGAAATAGAAATAAAACATATCTTAAATGTTTTTTTCTAAGAGCAATTTCTTAAGTAAATATGAAACATCTCAAAGAATCATAAAATAACAAAGCATTATGATTAATTTTCATACACTGTAAATAATGTTACTTACAAATATATGCTGACAAAATTTACAACAAAAACTCGTTATTGCTTTCACATACTTTTCCGCACGGCCAAATGGTATGCGTCAAATTCTTACTTTGCAAACTGTCCAATAGCAATCCTGAGCATCTGCTTCCCAGCCTTCTGATCCAAAACAACCAAAATCAATTGCTCCGTCCGCCAGTCTTCATCCCTCAACCCAACGCTATTCAACATCTACATGGCCACCCTCACACAAGTAGCCCACCATCACAATTTAACAACATCTCCTACGCCAACAACACCGAGCTCATCCTCTTCCTCACCAAAAAGCGATATACCACGACACAATGAAGGACGTCACCAACTACATAAGGAGCAGCTCTCTAAACATGAACTCGAACAAAATGAAGGTACTCATCCTCAGACCCACCCTCTCAGCCTTGGACGACTCCTGCTAGCTAACTACACTGTGGTCAGTACCAACCCCAACCAATCATGTCCACAACCTAGGATTCATCTTCAACTTCTCCCTCTCCATGTGTAAGCAAGTCTACACCATCTCCTCATACTGCTATAACACACTCCACATACTCCACAACATTTACAAGTGGATCCTAACCTAAAGAAGAAGAACAGTGATACAGGCCCTCATCAGCAGCAGACTACACTGTGACAAAACACTCTACATAGCAATTCCAGCCAAACACCTGCAACAACTACAACAAATCCAAAACACCTCAACCTGAGTGATCATCAATGTCCCCTGCTGCAGACACATCACCCACCACCTAATACACCTACACTGCCTCAATATCAACAAGACGATCACCTTCAAGCTCTACACCCTCCCTTACAAAATACTCTACAACCTCAGAATAATCTACCTTAACAGCAATAATCCAGAAAGGCCCAATTTTGATCTTACAATTTTGACTTTAAAAATATTAGGTAAGACTTTGGTAACTCTTTAGGCAAACATTGTTTAAAAACTAATTGACTATCATTAAAATGTATCCAACCTTTCAGACATCTTAAATAAACAGTGTAATGTCAAGATGTTGTAAAAAGTCCCTCATGAAAAACAACAGCTACAAAAGTTCTTCCTGATATTGAAACTTGACCCGCTACAACATTTTTAATTAAAGTTTCCAATTTTCTTCCATCACCTCTATGACGTTGCAGCATTAAAATTACATACTGTCCATATCTTTGTGTAAATAATGTTGGTGACATTTCTGATTTACATTGGCTACACTCCACGTTTTAAGTTGCTCCTCTAAATAGATTGTTTAAAGACACTGATTCACAGTCAGGTATATTAAACTATATGAATCTTTCAGTGTCTATGTTAGTGCTACATGTAAACATACAATTTAGACAGTCATGTTGCCATTTATAAGAAAGGCCAAAATGGTTTTCTATATCTATACCTTCATCTTCCAGTACAGCAAGCATAAACATTAAAAATTCTTGACAATCTTGCTGAATATTCGGCGTAAATTGACTAGGACCAGAACAAATGTCCAAAACATTTCGAATATCAGAAACACTTTGTATTTTACTTTTATCACTACTACATTTCTCATAAACAGAATACAACAATGAACAGAATCTTTTGTCCCAATTTTCAACAATTTGCTGTTGCAAACTTTCAAGAACAAAAACAACATTAACAACTACATTAGCATAGCAGTTGACACCACAACTATTTTCAAATCGATAACCAACATTCTCTTCAACATTCTCTTCAACACTGTCCTTTTTCTTTTTGCTTGCAGGCGCAACTTCATCTTGTTTTTTTTCTTTCTCTACATTTTCACTACAGATATTCTCAAATCTTCTTTTTCTACCTACCACACGCTTTTCAAATACTGGATATTGACCTAAATTAGGTGCATATTCTCTTCTTAACCTATTATACTCTTTCACACAATTTACATCTGCACTAACCTTTGTCTCATCAAAATCAATCAAGTACAATCCAGATAAGTTCTGACTCGAGACAAAGCAACATATGCCACACCCTCTTTAAACACAGTACTTCCAATATTCACTAAAGCACTATCTACACTTAAACCTTGAGATTTATGAATGGTCACTGTATACGCCAAAGAAACAGGAAACTATTTTCTGAGAACATACAAATCTTTTACAAGCAAAAACCGAGCTGAACAATGACTAAATTGTTGTACTTCTTTAATTTGATCAAATTTTATTTTCAAAAATTTAACACCATCTCTATTTACATAATTACCTAAATCAACAACTTTAACCATTGCTCCATTTTCTAAACCTTTTTCCACATTCAAATTGCATTGTAAAATGACCCTACAGTTTACACATGCATGCAAATTCCTTTCTAAACCAGCAGTTTTACTTATCAATTTCTCTAAAGAATCCATTTTCCAATTCAACTTTTCACTCAAAATAATATTGATTCCCTCATGTTCCATTTTATCAATAGCTTCCAATTTTAAAATTTCTTCATTTTCCAACTTCAACATTTCTTCATTGAATTTAGAACATTCACATAGTGTTGGCATTAAGCAGATTACAGATTTATTTTCTGAAATTGTCATGTATATTTTCTCTGGTACAATATTTTCGTTTGGAAACAAATTAGAAAGTAATCGTCTCTGTAAAGCTTGTTTGCCATGTCGAGTCATTTTTCCAATTCTTATATCTTGAAGAATAGTTCCATAATCAACATCATTTGCTTGTCGCATATTTGTAATATGTTGCTTATACTCAAAATAGGACCAAATGTTTAAATTTCCAATACCCCCCAAAGACGTTCTAGTATCTTCATGCAGCAGTGTTTTAAACACTGGTTGTCCTTTTACAGGAGTAAGTTGTAGACGATCTCCAAAAACTATTACGTGCTTTCCTCCAAATAATACGTCATACTGAAGAATTTGCTGCATTCTTAAATGCACAAAAGCAAACATTAAGTTTGATACCATGTTTCATTTTCCTCAAAACTCTTGAAACTTCACAACAGCTTCTCCAGATAGCTTGTGGTATTCTAATTTGTGTTCATGCTCTACTGGTAGTATTAATAAACAATGTAAAGTAATTCCTTTAATATTGTGGGCTGCTAATCCTGTTGGAGCAGTGACAACACAAGAAAAAATGCGACTCAGTTGTTTTCTGTGAAAAACTTCTGATTACTTTAATTAAAAACATTTTGGCCACTCACGTACGTTCGGATAGGTTCAAATGATGAGCAAGAGCACTCTTTCTTCTCATGAGGTAATCCTTGGTCAATCTGTTCTCTCACTTGCTCATATATTTCTTTTGGCTCAAGATTTAGTTGTTCTTCCAAATTTCCTAAGTTTCTAACAAATGCTTGACCTTGATACATTGCTGTTTCCATCTCTTCCATAGCAGTTTCTGCTTCATTTTGAACAATTGGTTCTCGTAGTGGGTCCTGACTCAACGGAGCAGAAGTTTGACTCTCTTGAGAACTGTCTCTAGCAATCTCAGCTGCAATTGTAGCTTCTTTCTTGATTTCGTCATTCAACATTTTCACATAATTAGCAAAAACAGCACATTGTATATTAGCTTTAGTTGTGTTGAAGGAATCTTCATAGCTCTCAAAATCTCCAAGTAATTCCAATTCTGAATGCCACGGCTTAAAAAGTTGCAAAAGAGCTAAATAGTAAAATTCCTTTTCGCAACTCATTTTATGGTGATTAATAAAATGTTATTTTCTTTGTTTCACCAGACATCTTTCGGAACCAATCACGGCATATATACCAATTTTAATGTTTTCTGTAATATTCCATTTAAAAATATTTGCAGCACTTCATAGAGCAAAATGTTCTCAAGATGATGATTTCTATTTGGATAATATGTATCCAACATATTTGTTTTCAAAATATCTGTACTTTCTGGCTCTTTTTCAGCTAAATATTCAATTTCTTGTACAGATTTAAGAACTCGCTTACGTGTTGCAGTAGGACCTAGACTCATCCAAATGATTCTTCTTGATTTGGAGTATAGATTTGCAGATGATAAGCGATCCGAGCATTCATATGCTCCAATTTCTTGATGAGATAACATCTTCAAACTGTAAGTATATATTTTCTTACTTAGACTCTTCTCGTGGGAAATCTCTTCCAACATGTCCTTCAATTCCGTCTTTTCTGATTTTAATATGTACGATTTTACATATCGAGCAACAGCAATGGAATTGTCTGCAACATATTGAATATCCATGTGAGGATTCCACCTGGACAAAATGACTGGGTTACAGTCATTTATGTATTTTGACTCTTCGTTTCTTCTTAAGTTGTAGGGAGATTTTCTTGTGATAGTATGTCGCAAAGATGACATAAAACTGTTCACTCTTCCTTTTGATATTACTGGACATGGAAATGCAAAACAACACTTGTTGTAGAATTTGTCTTTAGATTTGTACTTTTGACAAAAGTACTTCGCACAACGAAGGTTTTGAAATCGTAAGACTTGTCTTAAGACCTTATCTTGTGGACTTTTGGGTATATCACAAGTAGCATATTCTTCAATAAAAGACAACACAGTATCATCGGAGTCTGTATCAAATTTGGGAGCAGCTTTGATCCATATTAGCATGTGTATGTGAGGAGCACCTTTTGCTTGATACTCCTTTCTTCAAAAGAAGCCCAGAACCTCTCCAAGAGGAGGATTTGTTTTATTGGTGATAAAAGACATCATAGCTTCAAATCTATGATTGAAATACCTGCATACTTTAACTGGATCCAAAGAGCACAATTCTCCAGGTGTCTTGTATTCAATATTTGGTATATTTGGATTTGCCTCTCGAAGAAATTTAAGTAAATCATCACAAGCATATTCAGCACAGCTTAGAGTAAGGAACCATTTAGGAGTTCTTAAGTTCCTTAGCATACATTTGAGTTCTCCATGACGACAATACCAGTACTCATTAGTACCACGCTGACACTCCATGAGATTAATTAGCTGAGATTCCAAAACATTATCTTTCTGCAGTACTTTATTCATAAATTCCTTTGCCAAAACATTTTGCAGATGTACACCTGTTTTCAATATATGGTTTACTGCATAAGAAAGTCCAGACAAATCACTCTCAAACAAAAGATGAAACAAATACGGAATACATTGCCGAAATGTTGGATCTTCTGCATATAATCTTGATGTCCGGTATTCAGATGCAGGACTCTGCACAGGTCGGTCATCATATCGTCCGCCTTTTCCTGTGGGAAACAATTGAGGGAAACAACAAGCTTCCAAGCTTTTTTCCCCTACTTTAATGGGACTTCCATTTGCTTCTTTCATTTGGAATAACTTTATAGTATTCCCCATCACTTCTTTAGAATGCAGTGGATGAACACTGTAATGTTTGTAGATTTCTTCAGTTCTGGACACATCCACTTTTTCAATTTGTCCAGATGGCAAGTCACTATCTTCTTCTAGAGTTATTTCTTCTTCTCTCACATACACATTTCTGTAATATTCATTATTTTTAGCAGCTACAACGTTGCCTTTTTCACTTTCTTAACAATCACTAATTCTTGCCAGATTTTCATACTCTTAGTAGGAACACATATTATCAAGAATAACTAAAGGCTCATCTTCTACATTTTCTACACAAATTGTTTCAATATTTTTCATTTAAATATAGAGTCAAATATACAACTCTTCCCTTTAATCCTTGCTGTAAATCAGAAGGAGGCAATTTTCCTGTCTAAGGCTCCATACGAACAATAGCCTGACATGGATGCACACATTGAATAAGAATAGACTCATAGGTATTTAAATCCATCAGTTCAGAAAGGAATATTTACCAACTCAAGATTATTATGCACAGCTCTAGCAGGCATTTTGTTCTAGTCTAATTTGTTATAACAATATTTCCAAATACGCTGATCAGAACCTAAATTAGAACAATTCTCTATCAACAAATAAGTTGCAAAATCCTTCCACTCATTATTATTTTCCTGTTCACTCTTTAAATACAAATCAACACTCATGGTCTGTTTTTTAAAATTAGTTCATCGAAAACAGACACAACAATATTTTGGCCTTTTACCTAAAATCACCTTAAACTTTGTAATTTCTTGCTCAGAATTATCTGTACTACAAGGTTGTACATTCTCATCTACATTTCCTTCTATTAATATCTCAGTTTCTGCACTGTCTTCCTCAGGACCAAAATAACTAACTTCAATTTCATCACAAACGTTCTTTACATTTAATACAGATCAATGCAAAAGAGCACTGTTCAACTTTTTTAACAGCAGAGCTGGAATTTTTGCATAATACAATCTTCTGACTAATTTCCTCATTTCAGAATGATGTACTGCTAACATCCTGAAATGGTAAAAAACACTTTGACATACTTTTTTTAAAACACAAGCCAGAGAATGGCCTTGCAAACCAGTATTTTCTCTTACTCTGCAACGGTCTAGTCCTTGCAACATCTTAATCTTTTGTTTCACACTTTTCTTTGTATAGTTACATAAGAAATTGCGTAAAAAATCAATAGATTCTTGCCGTACACTACAAATACTACTATAATTCCAAATGTACACTGGAGCTTTAGGACGTCTCCCTAAAACTTCATCAGCTAACACCTCTGACACCCCCTGGACCCTTGCAGAAATTGGTATTTACCGAATCGGTAAATACCGATTCAGTAATGCCCATTAATTCCTATTGGCTTCAAGAGGCCCATAGGAATCAATGGGTATTACGGAATCGGTAAAATACCGATTTTTAGAGATTCGGTACTTCAATTACCGAATTTACCTAAATCTCCCTCCTTCAATTTTATCGGTTCATAAATACCGAATCGGTAAAATTCGGTATTTGTGAGTCGGTAAAATATACTTACCTACATCTGGCCCTTCATTTCTATATTAGTCTGTGAAATTTTGTCAAAATGAAAGTGTAGTTCATAAATGAATAAATGAATACATTAGTAGTGTTTGGTGAAGGTGAAACTGCCAAGTGAGAGTGAAAGTGAGAGTGTCTGGCTGAATGTATAGCAGCTTCACTTTTAGAACTGTATAAACATAAGCACATACTGCTGAATGACCCACTAGAACATTGAACCAGTAGTGTGAGAGTGTTTGGTGAAAGTCTAATGATACACACAAGGGAATAGAACCTATAAAAGACAAGGTTGCCGGTGCATAAAACAAATATGTATGTTGTCTATAAGAGTTTGAAACAGTCCATACCCTAAGGCCTACTTTGCACCATGACTACTTGGGTAGTAGCTAAATGATTACAATTATTCTAAAGGCAGAGTGTCTCAAACCACCATTATTATTATATAATAATACATTTATTCTTGTAACATTTCACAAGTTAATGCAGCTTCCATTATAATTTCATCAGAAATTTCATTTTCCTGGATATCATTTTCAAAAGTCATCTGATGAATCTCAATCTCATCTAATGCTCCACAAAAGCATTATCCAAGGTTTCATCGTGAAAATCACACCTGATATCTCAAACATTCATTTCTTTCACTTCAATAATGTTGCTCATAAAAGCTATGTTCATCTCTTCTACGACAGTGTTAGTATTTTCAAATTCGTCTTTCATATTGTTTTCTTGATTTTCCATTGTAAATTTGTTATGTTGACCTCCTTCAACAAAAACATAAACACTTTATTTTATCTTTTTTTCTAATACAGAACACAAAACTAGCTTTATCAACTAATTTGCCCTTTAATACATATTATATAAATACCATTCTCAACTACTTTATAACATTAAATAATTATAATTATTTTTATGAACATACAGTTTTAGAATTTCTTAAATTACCAAACCAGTCACTCCTTATCACTATCTGAAATAAAACAGGCTGTTATTATAAAATACAGTAGCAAAAAAATGTACAATATCTCTATTCACCTTACCTGGTCCAAACTAGTACATGTAGTGAAATGCAAAGAATACTGGAACACTCAGTATATTTATCTTTTAAGATTTTCTAATCTATATAAAAGAACAAACCATTGTTGTATCATTGACATGGATACATAATGGAAATAACAAAGAACAATTATTTAATAACCTACCCCACTCTATCTCTATTCCTTATCTATAATGTAGTCTTACTCTACTAATTACCTACTCCTTGGTCTTTCGAACTAGCCTCTCCTCTAGTGTTTTTCTGCAACCTTTATGCTTTCTCTTCAGGAATATCTCTGAAGCAATTCATAACGGGTCTGAACTCGGGAACGTCGTAGGTGAAGTGCGCACTCAGTAGGGAGCACACGTCTCACCAAGGATTCCACACAGGTGTGTGGTAAATGACTAGACCGCCACTGCGTCTTTCCTCGACACGGCCATATTTGAATTCCTCTGTTGCACTAAAGCACTCCAAGTCTATTTCCTTGTGGATTCTTCATCTCTCTTCCGCCAGCTATGGTTTAGATACGCCATTATCGTATCCACTGATTAATTACGGGTTCTGACAGGTACACTCACTATATAATTTTTGCAAATCTCTTTAAAAAATACAAACCATCTTTACACACTAATGTTCTCCAATCCTTGTTTTGTTACTTCAGCTCGGTTGAAGCACATTCCATCGACCATTTTCAACTGTTCTTTGTACTTACCTTAAGCATAATAAATATTTAAAAAATGATATATTATAAAATTACCATCTGTGGAAGACACAAAAAATACAGTTACAATATATCTTTTACAATACAAAATAATTTGTAAACTATTACATTTGCCTTTTTTGCTGTTCTCAGCATATATTTATTTTCACTAGCAACAGTGACTTCAACACTACTCATCACATAACAGTGGGCAAAAAAAAGACAATCAATAAGATTATCTTAAAAAAACATTCAACATTCTCAATAACAATCTAAGAAATAGAAATAAAACATATCTTAAATGTTTTTTTCTAAGAGCAATTTCTTAAGTAAATATGAAACATCTCAAAGAATCATAAAATAACAAAGCATTATGATTAATTTTCATACACTGTAAATAATGTTACTTACAAATATATGCTGACAAAATTTACAACAAAAACTCGTTATTGCTTTCACATACTTTTCCGCACGGCCAAATGGTATGCGTCAAATTCTTACTTTGCAAACTGTCCAATAGCAATCCTGAGCATCTGCTTCCCAGCCTTCTGATCCAAAACAACCAAAATCAATTGCTCCGTCCGCCAGTCTTCATCCCTCAACCCAACGCTATTCAACATCTACATGGCCACCCTCACACAAGTAGCCCACCATCACAATTTAACAACATCTCCTACGCCAACAACACCGAGCTCATCCTCTTCCTCACCAAAAAGCGATGTACCACGACACAATGAAGGACGTCACCAACTACATAAGGAGCAGCTCTCTAAACATGAACTCGAACAAAATGAAGGTACTCATCCTCAGACCCACCCTCTCAGCCTTGGACGACTCCTGCTAGCTAACTACACTGTGGTCAGTACCAACCCCAACCAATCATGTCCACAACCTAGGATTCATCTTCAACTTCTCCCTCTCCATGTGTAAGCAAGTCTACACCATCTCCTCATACTGCTATAACACACTCCACATACTCCACAACATTTACAAGTGGATCCTAACCTAAAGAAGAAGAACAGTGATACAGGCCCTCATCAGCAGCAGACTACACTGTGACAAAACACTCTACATAGCAATTCCAGCCAAACACCTGCAACAACTACAACAAATCCAAAACACCTCAACCTGAGTGATCATCAATGTCCCCTGCTGCAGACACATCACCCACCACCTAATACACCTACACTGCCTCAATATCAACAAGACGATCACCTTCAAGCTCTACACCCTCCCTTACAAAATACTCTACAACCTCAGAATAATCTACCTTAACAGCAATAATCCAGAAAGGCCCAATTTTGATCTTACAATTTTGACTTTAAAAATATTAGGTAAGACTTTGGTAACTCTTTAGGCAAACATTGTTTAAAAACTAATTGACTATCATTAAAATGTATCCAACCTTTCAGACATCTTAAATAAACAGTGTAATGTCAAGATGTTGTAAAAAGTCCCTCATGAAAAACAACAGCTACAAAAGTTCTTCCTGATATTGAAACTTGACCCGCTACAACATTTTTAATTAAAGTTTCCAATTTTCTTCCATCACCTCTATGACGTTGCAGCATTAAAATTACATACTGTCCATATCTTTGTGTAAATAATGTTGGTGACATTTCTGATTTACATTGGCTACACTCCACGTTTTAAGTTGCTCCTCTAAATAGATTGTTTAAAGACACTGATTCACAGTCAGGTATATTAAACTATATGAATCTTTCAGTGTCTATGTTAGTGCTACATGTAAACATACAATTTAGACAGTCATGTTGCCATTTATAAGAAAGGCCAAAATGGTTTTCTATATCTATACCTTCATCTTCCAGTACAGCAAGCATAAACATTAAAAATTCTTGACAATCTTGCTGAATATTCGGCGTAAATTGACTAGGACCAGAACAAATGTCCAAAACATTTCGAATATCAGAAACACTTTGTATTTTACTTTTATCACTACTACATTTCTCATAAACAGAATACAACAATGAACAGAATCTTTTGTCCCAATTTTCAACAATTTGCTGTTGCAAACTTTCAAGAACAAAAACAACATTAACAACTACATTAGCATAGCAGTTGACACCACAACTATTTTCAAATCGATAACCAACATTCTCTTCAACATTCTCTTCAACACTGTCCTTTTTCTTTTTGCTTGCAGGCGCAACTTCATCTTGTTTTTTTTCTTTCTCTACATTTTCACTACAGATATTCTCAAATCTTCTTTTTCTACCTACCACACGCTTTTCAAATACTGGATATTGACCTAAATTAGGTGCATATTCTCTTCTTAACCTATTATACTCTTTCACACAATTTACATCTGCACTAACCTTTGTCTCATCAAAATCAATCAAGTACAATCCAGATAAGTTCTGACTCGAGACAAAGCAACATATGCCACACCCTCTTTAAACACAGTACTTCCAATATTCACTAAAGCACTATCTACACTTAAACCTTGAGATTTATGAATGGTCACTGTATACGCCAAAGAAACAGGAAACTATTTTCTGAGAACATACAAATCTTTTACAAGCAAAAACCGAGCTGAACAATGACTAAATTGTTGTACTTCTTTAATTTGATCAAATTTGATTTTCAAAAATTTAACACCATCTCTATTTACATAATTACCTAAATCAACAACTTTACCCATTGCTCCATTTTCTAAACCTTTTTCCACATTCAAATTGCATTGTAAAATGACCCTACAGTTTACACATGCATGCAAATTCCTTTCTAAACCAGCAGTTTTACTTATCAATTTCTCTAAAGAATCCATTTTCCAATTCAACTTTTCACTCAAAATAATATTGATTCCCTCATGTTCCATTTTATCAATAGCTTCCAATTTTAAAATTTCTTCATTTTCCAACTTCAACATTTCTTCATTGAATTTAGAACATTCACATAGTGTTGGCATTAAGCAGATTACAGATTTATTTTCTGAAATTGTCATGTATATTTTCTCTGGTACAATATTTTCGTTTGGAAACAAATTAGAAAGTAATCGTCTCTGTAAAGCTTGTTCGCCATGTCGAGTCATTTTTCCAATTCTTATATCTTGAAGAATAGTTCCATAATCAACATCATTTGCTTGTCGCATATTTGTAATATGTTGCTTATACTCAAAATAGGACCAAATGTTTAAATTTCCAATACCCCCCAAAGACGTTCTAGTATCTTCATGCAGCAGTGTTTTAAACACTGGTTGTCCTTTTACAGGAGTAAGTTGTAGACGATCTCCAAAAACTATTACGTGCTTTCCTCCAAATAATACGTCATACTGAAGAATTTGCTGCATTCTTAAATGCACAAAAGCAAATATTAAGTTTGATACCATGTTTCATTTTCCTCAAAACTCTTGAAACTTCACAACAGCTTCTCCAGATAGCTTGTGGTATTCTAATTTGTGTTCATGCTCTACTGGTAGTATTAATAAACAATGTAAAGTAATTCCTTTAATATTGTGGGCTGCTAATCCTGTTGGAGCAGTGACACCACAAGAAAAAATGCGACTCAGTTGTTTTCTGTGATAAACTTCTGATTACTTTAATTAAAAACATTTTGGCCACTCACGTACGTTCGGATAGGTTCAAATGATGAGCAAGAGCACTCTTTCTTCTCATGAGGTAATCCTTGGTCAATCTGTTCTCTCACTTGCTCATATATTTCTTTTGGCTCAAGATTTAGTTGTTCTTCCAAATTTCCTAAGTTTCTAACAAATGCTTGACCTTGATACATTGCTGTTTCCACCTCTTCCATAGCAGTTTCTGCTTCATTTTGAACAATTGGTTCTCGTAGTGGGTCCTGACTCAACGGAGCAGAAGTTTGACTCTCTTGAGAACTGTCTCTAGCAATCTCAGCTGCAATTGTAGCTTCTTTCTTGATTTCGTCATTCAACATTTTCACATAATTAGCAAAAACAGCACATTGTATATTAGCTTTAGTTGTGTTGAAGGAATCTTCATAGCTCTCAAAATCTCCAAGTAATTCCAATTCTGAATGCCACGGCTTAAAAAGTTGCAAAAGAGCTAAATAGTAAAATTCCTTTTCGCAACTCATTTTATGGTGATTGATAAAATGTTATTTTCTTTGTTTCACCAGACATCTTTCGGAACCAATCACGTCATATATACCAATTTTAATGTTTTCTGTAATATTCCATTTAAAAATATTTGCAGCACTTCATAGAGCAAAATGTTCTCAAGATGATGATTTCTATTTGGATAATATGTATCCAACATATTTGTTTTCAAAATATCTGTACTTTCTGGCTCTTTTTCAGCTAAATATTCAATTTCTTGTACAGATTTAAGAACTCGCTTACGTGTTGCAGTAGGACCTAGACTCATCCAAATGATTCTTCTTGATTTGGAGTATAGATTTGCAGATGATAAGCGATCCGAGCATTCATATGCTCCAATTTCTTGATGAGATAACATCTTCAAACTGTAAGTATATATTTTCTTACTTAGACTCTTCTCGTGGGAAATCTCTTCCAACATTTCCTTCAATTCCGTCTTTTCTGATTTTAATATGTACGATTTTACATATCGAGCAACAGCAATGGAATTGTCTGCAACATATTGAATATCCATGTGAGGATTCCACCTGGACAAAATGACTGGGTTACAGTCATTTATGTATTTTGACTCTTCGTTTCTTCTTAAGTTGTAGGGAGATTTTTTTGTGATAGTATGTCGCAAAGATGACATAAAACTGTTCACTCTTCCTTTTGATATTACTGGACGTGGAAATGCAAAACAACACTTGTTGTAGAATTTGTCTTTAGATTTGTACTTTTGACAAAAGTACTTCGCACAACGAAGGTTTTGAAATCGTAAGACTTGTCTTAAGACCTTATCTTGTGGACTTTTGGGTATATCACAAGTAGCATATTCTTCAATAAAAGACAACACAGTATCATCGGAGTCTGTATCAAATTTGGGAGCAGCTTTGATCCATATTAGCATGTGTATGTGAGGAGCACCTTTTGCTTGATACTCCTTTCTTCAAAAGAAGCCCAGAACCTCTCCAAGAGGAGGATTTGTTTTATTGGTGATAAAAGACATCATAGCTTCAAATCTATGATTGAAATACCTGCATACTTTAACTTGGATGCAAAGAGCACAATTCTCCAGGTGTCTTGTATTCAATATTTGGTATATTTGGATTTGCCTCTCGAAGAAATTTAAGTAAATCATCACAAGCATATTCAGCACAGCTTAGAGTAAGGAACCATTTAGGAGTTCTTAAGTTCCTTAGCATACATTTGAGTTCTCCATGACGACAATACCAGTACTCATTAGTACCACGCTGACACTCCATGAGATTAATTAGCTGAGATTCCAAAACATTATCTTTCTGCAGTACTTTATTCATAAATTCCTTTGCCAAAACATTTTGCAGATGTACACCTGTTTTCAATATATGGTTTACTGCATAAGAAAGTCCAGACAAATCACTCTCAAACAAAAGATGAAACAAATACGGAATACATTGCCGAAATGTTGGATCTTCTGCATATAATCTTGATGTCCGGTATTCAGATGCAGGACTCTGCACAGGTCGGTCATCATATCGTCCGCCTTTTCCTGTGGGAAACAATTGAGGGAAACAACAAGCTTCCAAGCTTTTTTCCCCTACTTTAATGGGACTTCCTTTTGCTTCTTTCATTTGAAATAACTTTATAGTATTCCCCATCACTTCTTTAGAATGCAGTGGATGAACACTGTAATGTTTGTAGATTTCTTCAGTTCTGGACACATCCACTTTTTCAATTTGTCCAGATGGCAAGTCACTATCTTCTTCTAGAGTTATTTCTTCTTCTCTCACATACACATTTCTGTAATATTTATTATTTTTAGCAGCTACAACGTTGCCTTTTCCACTTTCTTAACAATCACTTATTCTTGCCAGATTTTCTTACTCTTAGTAGGAACACATATTATCAAGAATAACTAAAGGCTCATCTTCTACATTTTCTACACAAATTGTTTCAATATTTTTCATTTAAATATAGAGTCAAATATACAACTCTTCCCTTTAATCCTTGCTGTAAATCAGAAGGAGGCAATTTTCCTGTCTAAGGCTCCATACGAACAATAGCCTGACATGGATGCACACATTGAATAAGAATAGACTCATAGGTATTTAAATCCATCAGTTCAGAAGGAATATTTACCAACTCAAGATTATTATGCACAGCTCTAGCAGGCATTTTGTTCTAGTCTAATTTGTTATAACAATATTTCCAAATACGCTGATCAGAACCTAAATTAGAACAATTCTCTATCAACAAATAAGTTGCAAAATCCTTCCACTCATTATTATTTTCCTGTTCACTCTTTAAATACAAATCAACACTCATGGTCTGTTTTTTAAAATTAGTTCATCGAAAACAGACACAACAATATTTTGGCCTTTTACCTAAAATCACCTTAAACTTTGTAATTTCTTGCTCAGAATTATCTGTACTACAAGGTTGTACATTCTCATCTACATTTCCTTCTATTAATATCTCAGTTTCTGCACTGTCTTCCTCAGGACCAAAATAACTAACTTCAATTTCATCACAAACGTTCTTTACATTTAATACAGATCAATGCAAAAGAGCACTGTTCAACTTTTTTAACAGCAGAGCTGGAATTTTTGCATAATACAATCTTCTGACTAATTTCCTCATTTCAGAATGATGTACTGCTAACATCCTGAAATGGTAAAAAACACTTTGACATACTTTTTTTAAAACACAAGCCAGAGAATGGCCTTGCAAACCAGTATTTTCTCTTACTCTGCAACGGTCTAGTCCTTGCAACATCTTAATCTTTTGTTTCACACTTTTCTTTGTATAGTTACATAAGAAATTGCGTAAAAAATCAATAGATTCTTGCCGTACACTACAAATACTACTATAATTCCAAATGTACACTGGAGCTTTAGGACGTCTCCCTAAAACTTCATCAGCTAACACCTCTGCTGCATTTCTAGGAACAATTTTTTCTCTCTCACTAGGACAACCATTTTTAACCTCATAAGTACGACCAATAGTGTCAACTGCATGCAACAAATCATTACTCTGAAGATAACTTTCTTCATTAAAAAAAGGCTCAAAACTTGAACTATGTTTCCATTCACCCAATATAAACTCACTAAAATGACTTCTGTTAATTACTCTTGTCCACTTACTTTTGGCCTTCATTAAATGGATTGGTTTATCTAGTGATCGAATTCTATTGATTACTAAAATAAACAATTTTGCTTTCAATTCGAAAGCTTTCTCAACTACATTTTCTATACCTTTCTTCTTCTTATAAAAAGCAGTTTTTTTACATCCCTTAATTTCTTTATTAAATTTGACAGAACTTTATTAAAAAACATTTTTTTCCTAATTTCCATGAATTGGTTTTCCTCCATTTACTATACACTATTGACTATTGCACTATTGACTATTGCAGTTGACTTTCCATGGTTGTCTCTCTACGCTTCTTTTTCTTTTTCGTTGCAGACACACTAATACCATTTTCTCCTTTGTGCACACTACTCTTAGTCTTTAATATTTTCCTCAGAAAAGTGTTCCTTCTCTTACCAGGACTTTTTCTTAACACATGGTTCTTCATGTAAATCTTTTGGATGACTTCTCTTCAAATAAATACCTTTCTTTCGTTGTTTCTTCTTTTGACATTTGGTGGGCATGATACCGTTTTTTCAGTATTGATAAACAGAATCTATTACAAAAAAATATATACCATTACAATAATAAATATATGAAAT
Organism: Lissotriton vulgaris; assembly: GCF_964263255.1. NCBI lineage: Eukaryota > Metazoa > Chordata > Amphibia > Caudata > Salamandridae > Lissotriton > Lissotriton vulgaris. The sequence goes on along the minus strand of NC_141691.1, from coordinate 439,117,597 downwards.
AATCTATAATATTACTTATAAGAACAAAGGGAGGATTATGATGAGAAACGTGAGACTATAAAAATAAAAGAACTTACAAAAAGAGAGGAAGAAGTATGAAACAAGGAAAAATATAACGAAAAAGGGAAGTATAAACAGACACTACAATATAACGGGATAAAGGAAGTATGAATAAACTGGAAAGTATCAATAGGTAAGGGAGACTATGAAGAGAAAGATGGAAATATGAGGAGAGAAGAAAGAGTATAAGAAGAAAAAAAGAAACTAAGAAGACAGAGGGGGCCCTATAAGAAGACAGGGAAAGACTCTAAAGAAAAACGAAGGAATATGTGGAAAAGACACGCAACTATAAGAAAAAAACATGAATACTAGCAAAGGAAAGTGTGTATAAGGACAGACAGAACAGTACCAGAAGAGAGCATGAAGAATGTGGGGAAAAGTGGAGCATAAGGAAAAAAGGGATGTACAAGAACAGAGGATACAGTCTGAGGAAAAAAGAAGGTGCATAAACAAATGGAATATTATGAAGAGTGAAAAGTGTATGACGAAAGAGGCAGAAGTACGAGAAGAGAAACAAAGATAAAGAGAGAGCTCAGTATGAAAACACAGAGAATATAAGGAAAGTGCTGCAGAGTGTATGCCACTATTACATCAAAAAAACTAAGGGGCATATTATCAAGGACCGGTGTTAAAATTATCGCTGTTTTATCGACAGGAAAGTGCCGATAAAATGGCGATAATGGGCTTGATAATAAGCCCTTGGGAATTCCCATAGAAGCCCATGTTAACATCAGAACATGGGCTTCTATGGAAATTAACAAGAGCTTATTATCATGCCCATTACCACCGATTTATCGGCAGTTTCCTGCCGATAAAACAACGATAATTTTAACACCGGTCCTTCATAATATGCCCCATACACAATAAAACAACAAAGACGCACAAGAGGCTTGTAAATCGACCCAGACTATATACAGAGGGAAAGAAACAAGAAAGAGGACAGAACCAGGATTATCAAGATTTTTTTTAAAATATGAAGAGAAAGGGTAGAAAATGAGGAGACAGAAGGAATAAGAGAAGAAACAGGAAAATATAAAGACAAACAAGGGCAATATGACCACAGAGGACAATATAAGAAAAACACAGTAGTACCAAGATAGAGAAAGGAGTAAGAGGAGAGAGGGGGAAGTATAAAAAGAAAGGCTAGAAATGATGGAAAAAGGGATAAATATAGGGCCATATTATGAAGAAAGGGCGACACATTATAGCCGCTTTTATCGGCAGGAAACTACTGCTAAAGTGGCGATAATGAGTTTGATAATATGCCCTTGTGAATTCCTGTTGAAGCCCAGGTTAACACCATAACCTGGCCTTCTATGGGAATTCACAAGGGCATATTATCAAACCCATTATCGTCACTTTAGCAGCAGTTTTCTTGCCGATAAAAGCGGTGATAATGTATCGCCCATAATTCCTTAATGTACACATACGCACAATGTGATATTAAACAAAAAAACATAACAGCATACATTATAGCAAAACACATTTACGACTATAAAACATTTAACAAGGGACAAATATAGGGGCATATTATCAAGACAGGTGATAAAATTATCGCCGCTTTATCGGCAGAAAACTGCTGATAAAGCGGCAATAATGGCCTTGATAATATGCTCTATGGATTACCAATCGAAGCCCATGTTAGATGTGCAGGACATCTAACATGGGCTTCGATTGGAATTCCATAGAGCATATTATCAAACCCATTATTGCCTTTTTATCAGCAGTTTTCTGCGGATAAAGCGGCGAAAATTTTATCACCTGTCTTGATAATATGTCCCAATATTCCTCAATGTACAAAGATGCACCACATCTATTCCCATACAATTTATCAACTCACCTTTCAAATTGATTCCTAGATTAAGAAGAATCCCACTCACACAGTAGATATTCTTATACAGAATCTCTCTAGTTCAGTGTTTCCAGCAAAACCACGAAATGGAATATTTTACTTCTCATTTTACACATACATACTTATAAACAACCAATCCTTCACACATTAATTCAAAATGAAACACACATTTCTATTGCTTTAACATTGCAAACCTTTCCAACTGACATAACATTCCACCCTACCCCCAAAAGATCATGCAAAAGTCAACTTTCAACAGAGGTCAAAAGTTCAGCACTGTACAAAACACTGCTCCTCAACAAATGTAAACTATGCATAAGCACTTACTTATAAGTACCAATAAAGAGAAACGGTCTCATTACAAGCAAACAACATATAAACACATAAACTTGATAGATATCTGTAAAATATAAATTTTTTTATAGATTTTTTGTTGCTTACGTACGCTTATGTGAAACAACTTTCAGAATTCGCACAGTACACGTACACTTAATATACAGTAAAAAAAAAAAGTAGCATCTGTCACAAATTTTTTTCAATCCCCGGGGACCCCATCCCCCGGTGCTGAAATATAACGTTCAGAAACGTGGGGAGAGCCCCAAAACCCTCACGGTCCCAGCTGACTCCCTGCTTCCTTCGGGAGTCAGCATTGCTTTTTGTCAGAGAGACCAGCTTACATGCTGCTCTCTCAGACGAAAAGCAATCTGCTTTCCTACTTGAAAGAGAACTCTCGCCCTACAATAGCAAACAACAGTGTCCCAGGGATAGGCACCCCATAACACTACAGGAGCTGGCCCTGTTAAGTGGTGGTCCCCACGGCCTTCAAAGGCTCAACAAACCCCATCCAAGACTTTGACCTTGTGGATCATTGTAAACTCCCCTAAGCAGTCCTAAGGGGACAGGAAGTCCTATAGCAAATAGCAAACTCTTCCTGTCAATCTACACACTCAATCTACACACATATACAAATAAATAAAAAATCACATGTACTCCCACATTAAATCAAAGCGAAACACACTTTTATATTGCTTGAACTTTTGCACCCTTTCCAACTGACAAAACGTTCAACCCTTCCCCATTCCACAATCTGCCAGTTACCATAGAAACACTTCAAACATCTAACTCAGCACACAGGTGAAAGGTTCATCATACATTGTTGCAAATTAAAACATCAAGTGTGCTTGACTTGAGAATATACCAGCTTATCTTATGTAACATTCTTTTCTATCAGTTTTTCTTAACCAATAAAATTCAGGCTTTTAAAAAACAGAAACATGCATCCTAGCTTAGTGTAGAATATTGTCGAACAACCAATCATTTCTTTTCTTTTTTCATAACTGCATGTTGTCCACCATTTTAGAAAAATCTTACTTTTCAAACTGCCATTTCATTTACAGAGGCCTTCAGAGTGCATCCAGATCTCTCTTCAAGATGTTGACAGTGTGGATTGTGGGACACAGCTATATTTTCTGGAGCCAGAACAGAAAATAATTCACAAAGACCTACATTTACCAAATATAGACATTAAATGGATTGGACAGAGAGGATTAAAGTGGCATCAATTGATGCCATTGGGGAAATCCTTTTTACATCTCCAACACCCTGACCTCATAATTGTGCACTGTGGTGGCAATGACTTAGGCACTTTGACAGGGGTAGGTCTGGAAATGCTTATGTAGGACAACTTTCAACAATTGATGACACTGTTCCTCAAAACTGACTTTGTATATTCTAACATATGCCAAAGGCAGAAATGGAAGTTGTTCAACCACTATTGTCCACAGATTGAAAAAGCTAGGAAACATGTGAATAAATCTGTTTCTGCCTTTCTCCGAGACTATAGAAGGGGGTCCATCTACCACAACAATCTACGTTTTAATATGGATGGCATCTATAGGAGAGACGGTGTACATTTTACAAATGAGGGAAACAGAGTATTCCTCCTGAACTTTAAACTCTGCCTTGTTACTTACTTGTAGGTACTAAAATCTCCCAATAAACACAAGGGCTCCTTTTAGAGCCACCCAACGTCTAAACACATACACTCATAAGTATCTGAAAAATATTCTTCTTTTTCTTCCATCAGTACACTTATTGGACGACTTCCAATCTTCGAAACGTATGTCGTCAATACCTGCTTGGTTACGCGTATGATAAATCAACCATAAAATAAATTGCCTTGATCACTAATTTGTCATAATCCCAGAGGACCCCAACTCCCGAGGCTCAAATGTAACGTCGCGGACTGTGGGAAGAACCCCAAGGCCTCCACTCCACTTCCTACGGGAACCGGCATTGCTTTTCATCACAGACAGCAGCTTACATGCTTCCATTCTACTTTCAAAGATGATTTCAACACTTATACATTTTATAAAATAATATAGTACTGCACGCTTAAGGAGAAGAGTCAGCACAATTATAAAAGAATAGAAAATAGAAAAAAAATACTTCCACACTCAACAAACTCGTAAGCAGACTTCACAGTTTAATTTAAAAGCACGCTACCACAGCTAGTTTTGAAATGCATTATACAATACAATGCGTCACAAAATAGGTTGTATTGCAACGTCACATAGAAAAAAGAAAGCCACTCTTACGCTACCAGGGAAGCACAACAACACTATAAAGCCCAAATTTCCATTGTAGTGATTTATTAGTTGCAAGTCTAGTTGTCGGACACTCCCTCATGACTGGTATACATCCACACCACACCCATTCACCATATCCATCACAACACACATGACCCTATGTATAAAAAAGACGGAGTGCACATGTTGTACGCCATTTTAGAGTTGTTCCCAAAGCACCAAACTAGGGACCCACTACCACATGCGTGGCCTCTTTGGTCACTGAGTTAGTGGAGACCGAAGCACTGAGCAGGTGAAGAACCTGTGATGATGATGATGGGAGCATGAAAATGTCGTAAGCCATAGAGATATCAAGACTTTGCACCATATATGAGACTTCTTTGTTGGAGATCGGAACTACCTCATAAAGAAGGTGTCTTTGCCACAAAAACGTGAGCAGTGAGGCTTGAGTATGCATCAGAAGGAGTCAAAGAGTTGTAGCTGACTACATACAAAAATTTGACTTAGTATTTTAGAAGAACGCACTCCTACATAATGTATTAATTTACATGTTTATTTTTTTTTCCCAATAGCAGTAACGTTTTTATAATCGCTGAAATGTCCGGAATATATTCACAATACAAAGAGTTCGTATCAATCTGACAATCGACGTCTATAAAAGCGCGATATTATCTAACTCCAAATTAATATAGCAAGAATTACCAATCATAACATCTTTCTTTTAATATCTTTTGGATGTACAGCTTCAGGATGGTTTATGTAACAAGGACAATGGCAATAGCACAAGGTGAGCAAACAAGATTGTTTCTGAAACAACGACAAGTTATCTCTCAAAGGAGAAAATATGTAGTATGCAGCAGGCGCAAAAAACATTGGGCTAACGGGGCTTCAGCTAGGATGAAATAGCTTCCTGGACCCATACACAGTCGCACCGAGTACGTCACAGGTCTTTTAAAAATATTTTGCTTGCTAATGATGCTTTGATAATCCCCCGCTTACAGCACCTGCAGCTCCACTCTTCTTTTTGCTTGAACTAAAGCCACCCCCAATATTTTTGACTGTGGTTGCGCCTCTGGCTTCAGGTACCCCCCCCTGTCGTGTGTGTCTCTCCCACGTTTTTATGTCCTTTTTCTCTTTCTCTTTCTTACTGTCTCACATCATTTCTCTTTCTTTTTTAAAGTTTTGGACGCTGCTATCTCCACTCTGCTGTATACAACCTTACCTGAATTGAAGTGGTTAACTCTCTTGATTACAGTGAAGTCTTCTTCGACACATAGAGCACCATCTTTAAATCACGCCAATGGCACTAGGTAACAAAGAATTTTGTTTCTGAAACAACAACAAAGTATTTGTGAAAGGAGAGAGTGGGTAGTGTGCAGCAGCTTGACTGTGTAGAAATATATAATTACCTCAAAGCAGTGACAACAGATAGGTTACAACAGTCTGAGAAACAGATCTACACGCTTGTTGCGCCACTTTTGTGTCACTTTTAACATGAGAAAACTGGTGCAAGGAGCTGGTAAATCTGCGTCTCACTTTTCAGGAAAAAATATCAAGTCCAAACTCTGCGAGACACTTTTAATGTTCTTTTCTCTCTCTTTCTCTCTCTCACTGTGACATCATTTCTCTTTCTCTTTTAAAGTTATAGACACTGCCGTCTACTTTGACCTCTAGAAGCGGACTTGATTTGGAGTCGTGAACTCCAAATTTCTTCCAGCCCCCACCCCCATATTTTTGACTGTGGTTGCTTCACGTACCCCTCCCCTGTCGTGTGTCTCTCCCTCGTCTTAATGTCCTTTTTTCCCTTTCTCTTTCTTACTCTCTCACACATCGTTTCATTTTTATTTTTTAAAGATTTGGATGCTGCTATCTCCACTCTGCTGTATACAACCATATCTGAATTGAAATGATTAACTCTCTTGATTACAGTGAAGGCTTCTTCCACACATAGAGCACCATCTTTCAATAATGCCAATGGCACTAGGTGACAAAGAATTTTGCTTCCAAAACAACAAATTATCTATGAAAGGAGTGAGTGAGTAGTGTGAACCAGCTTCACTGTGTAAAATATATAATTACCTCCCAACAGTGACAACAGATAGGTTACAACAGTCTGACAAACACATCTACAAGCTTATTACGCCACTTTTGTGTCACTTTTAACATATGAAAAGTGACGCAAGCAGCTTGTAAATCTATGTCTAACTTTTCAAGAAAAAATCTCAATTCCATACTCTGCGAGACAGTTTTAATGTTGTTTTTTCTCTCTTTCTCTCTCTCACTCTCTGTGACACCATTTCTCTTTCTCTTTTAAACTTGTAGAAAATGCTGTCTGCTTTGACATGTAGAAGCAAATGTGTCTTCAAGTTATGAATTCCACTGCCCGCAGTGTTTGGGCGCAGTGTTTATACAACGGTAAGCACAGAGGCCTAGATATACAATGCCTTCATTACAATGCATTAGAAATAAGTCGGCATATTTACAATCCCATTCTGCCACTTTTGTGTCAGTAACGCAGTAGGCACTTCCATATAAACACCACTTGATCATGGCACTATTACAGAACTGAAATGTACTAGGCACACTGAAAACGTAAAACTGTAGTTACACCTTTATTTGTGAAAGGAGACAGTGGGTAGTGTGCAGCAGCATCACTGGCTAAAATGTATAATTACCTCCGAGCACTGACAACAGATAGGTTACAACAGTCTGACAAACAGATCTACAAGCTTATTACACCACTTTTCTGTCACTTTTATCATGTGAAAAGTGACGCAAGGAGCTTCTAAATCTACGTCTGACTTTTCAAGAAAAAATCTCAACGCCATATTCTGTGAGACAGTTTTAATGTTGTTTTCTCTCTCTTTCTCTCTCTCACTCTCTGTGACATCATTTCTCTTTCTCTTTTAAACTTATAGAAAATGCTATCTGTTGTGTCCTAAGTGGAAAGACACCAGGAGCCAGGATGTATATTCAAGACTTCTTTATTCAGTCTTCAGATCAAGTTACATCAGTGATGACTCCAGCCAGCCTAGTGTGGTACCAGCCCCACCAGGAGCAGCTTCCCTAGCTGCTCAGCCCATCTCCAACTGCCACATTCACCCCCCTCAGTCAACCAGGCATTCCACGCATCACAGGCACACCAACATTCTAAAACAAAGACACACTCGGGCTGAGCAGCTAGAGGCAGCAGGGCTAGTGTACATATTAAACTAATATGTAGAATACAACATTATCCCTTTTTCCTTAAACAAAACAAAAGGAAACTAGAGGACAATGTCCAATTCAATTAACATTTCAAATCACAAAGATAGAGCAAATGAACAAAGCATCATAGAAGATGGAATTATTAAAGCAGGAGAAAATCAATAATAGTACAAATCTCGAATCTCTAGAATGCAGCAATGACAACGAAACATCACAAGAGAAAACATTCTGTAAAGGAAGGGTTGTTAAGATAACTACAATATAAAAGCAAAATCCCCCATCCCCCTTAAAAAGAGAATTTTTTACCATATTTCAGTACATAGCATTAAAATCTTATACTGTAACGTAAAGCACTATGACCCAAAAGTTTGAAAGAACACACAACCTCTATTCCCAAAAGCATAACAAAGAATAGTGCTAAAGGTAGAATGACCTACGACTCAATCCCAATAATTAGGGAAACAAGAACAAATGGGTTGTCACCCATATAACCAACCGTGAAGGTACGTACAATTGTACTGCGAGCAACTGTAACAGGGAAAAAACCTACATCCAACCCCGCGTAGGAGTCTACCTCGGTACATACTTATGGGAACTAACCCATGACCCAACCCCCTCGTGGAGGTTACATACCCCCGTGTAGGAGTAACACACAGTCCAATGAAAATAAACCTGGATCTAAAATGGGAACTAACTGAAAATCCAACATGGGAGCTAACCCATGTACTAAACCCCTTGAAGAGATTACTCGCCAAAATTATGTTGAATCCTAAGTGAAAACACACCAGGAGCCAGGATGTATATTCAAGACTTCTTTATTCAGTCTTCAGATCAAGTTACATCAGTAATGACTCCAGCCAGCCTAGTGTGGTACCAGCCCCACCAGGAGCATCCTGCCTAGCTGCTTAGCCCATCCCAACTGCCACATTTACCCCATTCAGTCACCCAGGCATTCCACACATCACAAGCACACCAACATTCTAATACCAAGACTCACTCTGGCTGAGCAGCTAGAGGCAGAAAGGCTAGAATACATATTAAACTAATATGTAGAATGCAACACTATCTACTTTGACGTGTAGAAGCAAATGTGTCTTCAAGTTGTGAATTCCACTGGCCGCAGTGTTTGGCCGCAGTGTTTATACAACTGTAAGCACAGAGGCCTAAATATACAATACCTTCATTGCAATGCATTAGAAATAAGTCGGTATATTTACAATCCCTTTGTGCCACTTTTGTGTCAGTAACGCAGTAGGCACTTCCATATAGAGACCACTTGAACGCGGCACTATAACAGAACTGAAATGTACTAGGCACACTGCGCACATAAAACTGTAGTGTTACCTTCATTTGTGAAAGGAGACAATGGGTAGTGTGCAGCAGCTTCACTGTCTAAAATGTATAATTACCTCTGAGCACTGACAACAGGTAGGTTACAACAGTCTGACAAACAGATATACAAGCTTATTCATTTTCGTTTGTGTCACTTTTAACATGAAAAAGTGACGCAAGCAGCTTGAAAAATCTACGTCTAACTTTTTAAAAAAAAGTTTCAACTCCAGACTGTGCAAGACAGTTTTAATGTTGATTTCTCTCTCTCTCTTTCTCTCTCTCACTCTGTGACATCATTTCTCTTTCTCTTTTAAACTTATAGAAAATGCTGTCTGCTTTCACATGTAAAAGCAAAGAAGTCTTTAAGTTTTGAATTCCACTGGCCGCAGTGTTTGCCGCAGTGTTTATACAACGGTAAGCACAGAGGCCTAGATATACAATGCCTTCATTACAATGCATTAGAAATACGTCGGCGTATTTACAATCCTGTTGTGCCACCTTTGTGTCAGTCACGCAGTAGGCACTTCCATATAGACACCACTTGAAAGCGGCACTATAACAGAAGTAAAATGCACCAGGCACACTGCACACGTAAAATCATACTGTTACCTTGACTTGTAATGCTTCAGCTCATTTACTCACATCTACAAAATTCTAAACTCTAAGTCCACTTCACAATTTGTTTATTTTTCTAGTTGTTTAAAATATAGTTATCATTAAATATTGTTTACATTTATTCTTTTAATAAAAGTTATTACAAAAAACTACATACTTCTTTTTTTTGTGGGGGTTGACGGTCCACAATAAAAATAATATTTATAATGTTGAAGTACTATAGTAAGATGTTCAAGAGTAAGATTGAAAAGTACTGTCTTATATTTTCTCTGGGAACACTACAACATGGTAAAGAAATCAAACTAATACGAAACAATGTGTACCACATTTACAAACCTCTTGCAACATTTTCCCATGCAAACCTACCACCCTACAAAATTAATTGTGAACCTCAATAACGCCCCTCAAACCACGGAAACAATCACCCCACAAAGATTTCTAAATTGTATGAGAGGGGCTGCGTGCCCTCCGCAAGGTGCCCTGGAGTCCACCACGCCCAGACCTGCTTCCTGCAGTGTCCTAGGGGGAAACAGCCATTACTACGTGGTCATAACCACGCGTGATCGTCACCACGAAGCCATTAGCATGCATATGGCTTCGTGGTGACGACCACGCGTGGTTACTCTATTGCTTTTACAACTAGTATGCATTTACCACGCATGATAAATGCATAATCTTAATAATATCTTTGTGTTGACGAACATGCATTGTAATGGCTCTGGCTTACGTTCTTCAAATCAGTTTTTAGGAATACCTGAGACCAACTCATAAGTTCGGAGGCCAAGGACAAAACTATGATGTATGTGCCAGGAAATCTCATGGATCTTATAGAAGATAAGCGGAGAGTAAAATGAAAGTAACAGGTATAATAAAAATAACAGAGAAAAACTACTAAAATGGTGGTGGAAAGAGTATGTAATCAACATTTGGCGCCTCCATACTACATTTCTAATAAACATAGATACAATATGTTTATTAATGTATTACAAAAGTATAGCAGGAGATGACACAAATGGCCTGGGAAAAGAAAGCGGCATATTTAATATCTAAAATGAGGAGAGGTTTGCTTGGGGAACTTGAAGAAAAAGAAAAAAAGGGGGCTTGGAAACGAGGCTGCGCATGCGTAGAGAGTACAACTGGTGCACAAAAAAATCCGGAAAGTTTTGCATACTATCATAGAAATATAGCTCTTTTTTGACAAGTAAAGTTAGTACTTAAAAATAACTTTTTTACCTCAATGCCCCCAGGATCCCAGGTGGCTCCCTGCGTCCTTCGAGAGCCGGCTTTGCTTCATCAGAGACATCAGCTTATATGCTGCTCTCTCTTTCAAAAAACAATCAGCTTTCTTGAAAGAGAGAACAGATTAACTTGCTCTCTTTTTCAAATTGGAAAGCGGTTTCCTGTGGTAAAGTGGGAGCGGCGACGATACCGCCCTACCATATCAAACAACAGTGTCCCAGAAGTACGCACCCCGAGACTTTTCAAGAACCGACCCTGAGAGATGGTGGACCCCAGGGCCACCAAGGGATCCAGGAGGGGGCAGCGCGACCCCCTCTCAACATTAAAAAACCACGGGGAGTGCAAGTACCCGGGCTGGAAGGTAGTTTTACATATTACTGCCCCAGGAAGGTGGCGGTCCCCGTGATGTGTACGGGGAGAGAGAGAGGGAAAGCTGAAAACACACTTAAATTTTTTTTTTAAAAACCTCATCGGGGTGACGGTCTCCGAGACTGAGGGGAAGAGGACAGTAACCCCCGCATACTTAAAAATATAACCACAGAGGGGTGGCATTCCCCGGTGCTCGGGGCACCTTAAAAGTCCCCCAAAATGAAAAAAAATGCCCCTGGAATTCGTCCCCCCCGGGACCTAATGAATAAAACAGACTTCTATTTTGTATTTCCCTTTATTGCACCGCGTACGTATACCATATGCATACCCCCCAATTGTTTTTTTTGTTGAGCCTAAAGATCCATGTACGACCCCCTGAGCAAGCCTAGAGGGTCAGGATGTTTCTACCCTGCCCCATTTCCTTATTTCTCAACTTTGTTTTACTGTTTTCTTGTGAGTCGCTTCTAGCGACGAACAAGATGACTGCCAACACTTTCTGGTTTGGAGTGTTTACGCACAGTTGACAGCCAATCAGCATGTGCTCGTAATTGTACGGATTTCCGAACACGTGCCGTACTCCGTCTCAAGAGATCGCCATGATTTTACTTGTAATTTTCTCCAAAACTACTGAACAGATTTACACCATTTAACAAAAAGCACAATCTGCGAACTGAACTCTACCTCTCTGCCACATTTGGTGTAATTCTGTTCAGCCTTTCGAGCTGTAGCCCTGGCTAAAGGTCCCTATGGAAAATTGCAAGGGGAAAACATGTTTTGGGACCCCCTTTTTTGTCAGCCCCCACTTGTAGAATCACCCCCAAACTTTCAGGGAAGGAGCGGAACCGAGCAGGAGATTTTCTTGGAGAAATTTGTGATATATATATATATATATATATATATATATATATATATATATATATATATATATATATATCTATATATATATATATATATATATATATATATATATATATCCAAACACAAGAGTTACCTCATTTGGAAAAGCCCACATGCAGGTAGGTGCAATCTTCGTTTTTATTTGCAGTTTAGTAGCGCAATGATAAAGAAACAAAGTCGAATTCAAATGACAGCCTGGCGCGTTTCGTGCTCAAAGAGCATTTCCTCAGAGGCTTATGAAAAAACACTGCGTGAAGCACACAAATTTGAAACCTGAACACCTGCCATGTGGGCGTTGGCTCTCCCTGAGCCTGCTGGTGCTCGTAGTCCTGATTAAATAGCTCCAGTGAGCTGCTTCTCAACAGTGCAAATAGTTCAAAAAAGTAAAAACTCCAAGTGGGTTTGGAAATTATTCCTTAGTCTCTGTGCTTTACTTTCCATCTGCAAACAAGAACCATCTGCCACTGTTCAGTTCCATGACTGCAGTTAACCCACTTCCAGGTGGTGGGGGGGCTTCTCCTCGACCGAGGTCGGCCGAAATTTATCCAAACACAAGAGTTACCTCATTTAGAAAAGCCCACATGCAGGTAGGTGCAATCTTCGTTTTTATTTGCAGTTTAGCAGCGCAATGCTAAAGAAACAAAGTCCAATTCAAATGACAGCCTGACGCGTTTCATGCTCAAAGAGCATTTCCTCAGAGGCTTATGAAAAAACACTGCGTGAAGCACACGAATTTGAAACCTGAACACCTGCCAGGTGGGCGTTGGCTCTCCCTGAGCCTGCTGGTGCTCGTAGTCCTGATTAAAAGCTCCTGTGAGCTGCTTCTCAACAGTGCAAATAGTTCAAAAAAGTAAAAACTCCAAGTGGGTTTGGAAATTATTCCTTAGTCTCTGTGCTATACTTTCCATCTGCAAACACGAACCATCTGCCACTGTTCAGTTCCATGACTGCAGTTAACCCACTTCCAGGTGGTGTGGGGGCTTCTCCTCGACCGAGGTCGGCCAAAATGTATCCAAACACAAGAGTTACCTCATTTGGAAAAGCCCACATGCAGGGATTTCTGAAAATTCTATGTCGAATAACTTTGGCGTTTGTGGACGGAATTGGCTGAAATTCCCAGGAAAATGGCACATTTTGTTTCTGAGCAGCCCCTGAAAATTTGGGGAGGTTGAGTCAAGGGGGGGCCGAGAAAAAAGGGGGGACCCAAAATGCGTTTTTCCCATTCATTTTTCCATAGGGCGGTTGTAATCACTTTTAGCTCGAACGGCTGAATGGATTTACATGAAACTTGGCAAAATTGTAGATTTGGTTTGCCCGATGTGCCTTTGCTATGTCTCAATATATGGGCCGGGATGCCCGCCACCCCCTCCCAACACCAATTCCCCATGGGAGGAGACAGACACAAGTTTGAGCTTTTGGAAGGCGGGGAGGGGTTACCCCCCGGCCGTATTTATTAAATATGAAACAAAATGTATAACTTTAAATAAAAACGTTTCATGAATTATGTACAATTTTTTTTCCATTACATTTTGATGAAGACAAGTAAATGGCTAACCTTAACAGATCTTAACAGATCTCTAATACAAAGGTTTCCTAGCCGAGTCTAACATCCTGAAAATGCATAACAATCTAAAATAAAATTGTACATCCTAGCATTAAGGGCCAACGGCAAGGTCTTAACCGGTGTCAGATCCCTACTACCAAATTCCCGCCCTCACAGTGTGAGTGGCGCATGCGCAGAGGACTTTACCCTCGTTGCCAACTGTAACTTCCCTTGTCGTGGGGGCCCCCTTTCACTCGACGCCATCTTAAAGGTCGTCCGAGTTCTCGTACGAGGTATCCATAAGAAGGACAGTGTGGACTCCCCCCTTTCCCCACACTCTCTTCTGCCGGAGCGAATATCTGGCCCCCGGGAAATTCGTAGGAGGGGCATATAGCCGTCTCCCCCCCGGGAGGGGCCTATGGCCGTCTCCCCCTAGGCGACCCATTCGTAGTGGGTGCCGCCTCCCCGTGGGAGGGGCCAATGGCCGTCTCCCCCTAGGCAACCCATTCGTAGTGGGTGCCGCCTCCCCGTGGGAGGGGCCAATGTCCGCCTCCCCCTGGGCGCTCCCATCCGTACTGGGTGGCGCCCCCCCTAGGGACCTTGAAATCACTGCTCACCGATCATGACCTTACCGCCCGACCAAAATAAATACGACAGTTGTTTTACCTACTAAGGGAAGAAAAAGACGCCTAATCTGTAACAGCTTGATTATTTACCAATTTAGACATCACTACAAAGGGAAAAAAGTCCTAAAAACAAGACAATTTATAATATTTAATACATTCCTTTACTTCTCTACAAAGGAAAAAAGGCCTACAAACATTTATTCAATAAAAGTCATACATTCCCGATGCAAAAATTGACTGTATCTTTTTAATACATCAAATATCACCAACAATTACTTTATTCAACAAAACATTTCAAAAAGGGGATGGTGGGTGGGTCAAAATTGCCGCTTGTTCCTTCGAGGGCTCACGAGCGACGAGTGGTGCAGCCTTCAGAGCACTGGAACAAGAGGAAGCCTTATTGGATTCCCGCTCTATTTATCCATCTGCGGGAGGGCGGGGGCCCGCCTCAAGTACGCCCATCCGTGCGCGGACTTCCGGGCAGGTGTCTAGGACAACCCCTTCTGGGCGGGAAGGGCGTGCTCCGGCTACGCCGCTTTGGCCATACCAGCCGAAACACGCCCCCCGCCCACAACGGTTTCCCGGGGGGATCGGGGCACCCATCCATACGTTCGGGGGGACCGAGTGGTCTTCCCTTTCCATATGGGCCGGGATGCCCGCCACCCCCTCCCAACACCAATTCCCTATGGCCCCCCCAGGGACCTTGAAATCACTGCTCACCGATCATGACCTTACCGCCACAGGCCGGATAGTTGACGGACTATCCGCCCCCCCACACCTCCTAAAGGTCATGTCTCCTCAATCCCACTAGCCATGGTATGAAGTCTCCTATGAGTAAATCATTCCCAGCCCTGGACAGGTGAACCCCATCATTCAAGTAACAGTGATCACCCTGAATACACCCATGGGGAATGCTTTGCAAATGCGCGGAGCGAAACAATTTCCCAATTTTGTTGTTGACCCTCTTTACCGAGTGGTTCAACGCTGTTACAGAGAAACCCCCCGCCAGACTCTCCTCGGGATCATGTGAGACCAGGCAATCGTGCACCCCGGGAGCCTCCTACCCAACTAGCTGACTGCCGACAATATGTGTTCAACTAACACCCGTCTTCCCAGTCTTACCAAGTCATTGCCCCCAGGTGCACTATGATTACAGATGGCGGTGACCTTTGCCGCGCTAAGAGTCCTTCCACAAACGTTTGAAATTGGTCAAAACAGAGGCCTCCCTTCACATGGAAGGTTACTCTGAACCCGTATTCCCCAGATGCGTGAGTCGCGTCACCTGCCATGAATACGTCCCCGGCGCGCCTCACGTATGAGTGGCCCACGACCCATACCACTCGATCTCCAGTCGGTGATCCTTGACCGTTGGTCCTCTGGTGTTGGGTCGATCCCCAATTCTGCCCCGCGTCACAGGCTTGCAAAACTGTAATCCAAACAAAAGACAACAAGCGTGAGTGCATTTCATCAGTCTTTTACAACATGTGCAGTCGCAAATACCTCTTGAAACTGTTCGAGGACCAACGGCCTAGCTGTTTCACTTCTTCCGCACCCAGACCCCGAGCTGTAGCCTCAATAGCGGCCCCTATTCTGAATGAGTGGGTCCCAAAATCGCACGGGTTCAAGCCCCCCGCAGCAATCGTAATTGCCAGCACCCTCTGAAACTGAAATGTCATCAACGGGGTGCCGTCCGTGTGTCTAAGCAGGCTCCCCCCCCATGTTGCCGGCCTCTGTGCCAGGTAGTCCTCTAAATACCTGAGACAACCTTTCCCGCCTTGAAGGCAATGAACTCTCCCCAACCAATGGCAATGGGCTCTTACCGGGTTCAACCGCTGTGTCCGCTGTCTTCGCTCGGCCATCCGTTGTGACCCCCGTTGCTACCTGTGGGGGAATATAAGGAACATTCGCCGTCCCAGCTTCCCTTGACTGCCGTAACTGCTCAATTATTATTCTGGCTTCCTCGGCTGGATCCCCCGCAGCCACTGCCCCCCCTGCTTTCTTCTTTAGCCAGGGTAACACTGCCGCTAACTGAAGGGCCAGTTCTGGGGGCATCTGATCATCCTCAACTGGTGGTATCACTACAGGGATTGGTAAACCCACGTCCGGACCTGGTACCGGGCTATCCACCGGTGCGACTGGGTTGATTGCACCCGGGCTCGTTGGGGGCACCTCTGGGGCTGGGCCCTCCCTGGAACCCGCCCTCCTCTCATTCCTCTTCCCCTTACCCTCTGGGGCGACGTCCGGCAAGGCCGACCCTATAACTTTCTTAGGCCGCCCGAGAGGTTGTTCTGCGCTGCTATCTGCTTCTTAACATCTGCTAAGCCCCGACCGATCGCATCCACTTTACCCATTTTTCGGTCCATCACCGCTACTCGGTTCACGAGGGTGCGTAGCATCTTCTCCATCTGGGAGCTCTTTCCCGCTTTCTTGCCAGACATATCTTGGTTACTTCGCCCAACTCGATCCGTAAGGTACTAGAGCTTCAACACGCCTGGCACTGAAAGAGAAACAACAAAGATTACAAGTTCTCAAAATTGCCGCTTGTTCCTTCGAGGGCTCACGAGCGACGAGTGGTGCAGCCTTCAGAGCACTGGAACAAGAGGAAGCCTTGTTGGATTCCCGTTCTATTTATCCATCTGCGGGAGGGCGGGGGCCCGCCTCAGGTACGCCCATCCGTGCGCGGACTTCCGGGCAGGTGTCTAGGACAACCCCTTCTGGGCGGGAAGGGCGTACTCCGGCTACGCCGCTTTGGGCATACCAGCCGAAACATGCCCCCGCCCACAACGGTTTCCCGGGGGGATCGGGGCACCCATCCATACGTTCGGGGGGACGGAGTGGTCTTCCCTTTCCATATGTGCTCCAGTGGATTTTGAGAAATTAGCATTTTAAAAAACAGATATATCTGTGACAGCGTCCTGGTTAGCGCCCCGGTTCGCGTACCTGACGCATAATGGAACTTCGCGAGGAGAAGCAGATTGGCTCCCCGGTGACTGTCAACATTCTAAACAGTCCGGAGCGGCCGCCATCTTGTGTCTCGGTAGGATCGAGATACAAGAGGTGGAAAAAACAAAGTGGGAAATGAGCATAAGGGGGCAGAGTACATCCTCCCTGACCCCCTAGGTTTGATGAGGGGGCTTTAAAAGGGACCCGTGGGTCAAAAAAAAAATTATTATTATCGTTTTTTTGCTGGGGGAGCGCTCGGTACGCGCACCAGGAAGCGGTCCGGGAAGCGTAATATTGGGAAAATGGGATGAAAGAATGTTCAAATATTTTATGTTTTTTGATTGTTTTTTTTTTTTTATTTATTTAAGTACCAAGATGTAGGTACCAATGCAGAGTCTAAAAATAAAAATACACCGTTTTCTTTGTAAATATCTTGCATGTTGTTTCAGAAGTTATTGTGGTATATGGAATTCATAGCGTAGTCTGTCAAGAAAGCAGAAACATCATAGAGGCAGGAGATGATAAAGAGATGTTAAATACACTTTGGAGATAATATAGTGGAAGAAAGGAAGTAAATATGAGCAAACTTACTATGTAACACAAAAAAGTTGCACAGTATATTTAAAGTCTGATTTTACATTATAATCAATTTGCTACTAGTTTACAAAATACATATAAAAATGAATATTGTCTCAAACAATTTTTGAATTATTAAATAAAAATGTATTTTTCTGATTCGTTTTCAAAATTAAAAAGAACTTCTAATAATTCATTGTCAGATTTTGTTTCATTTTCAATTAGGAAATCTACTGATTCCACACATTGCAGAAGTTCAAAGTCCCGTGATTCATCATAGAATTCAGAGTCAATTTCTGTATCTGTGTTGCTTCTTGCAACAATTTCCAAGTTAGATTTGTTCTTTCCTTCCATTTTTGTGCTGTTCCATTGAGTAAAATAAGGTTTTGTAAATGCTAATCCCTAACTATATATGGTCTATAACCTATGGTTTTTTCATTGAATATATATATATATATATATATATATATATATATATATATGTATGTATGTATGTATGTATGTATGTATGTATATATATATATATATATATATATATATATATATATATATATATATATATATATATATATATATATATATATATATATATATATACATTCACTGAAAAAACCATAGGTTATAGACCATATATAGTTAGGGATTACCATTTACAAAACCTTATTTTACTCGCACAAAACCATTGAATTTCACATATATAGTTAGTTGCACTAACTATATGTCGCGCACCAGCAATCCACTGCTGATGATGTCACATATTACATCATTCATGACATGGTCAGTGACATCACTGATGACATCACTGATGACATCTCAAATGACATCACTGATGACATCACTGATGACAACATCCAGTGACTGTATGTTTCTGTAAAGTTAAAATATGTCTTACATATTGAAGAATGAGTGGATGTATAAGTGTCTGGATGAAGGATTTAGTAGGTGCATGACTGACTGTATGAGTGAGTGATTAAATGTGTCTCACTGAGTGCATGGGTTAGTGACTAAACTGTCTTAATTTGTGCATCATTATGTCTGTTGTTCTGTAAACTGCTGCATGTGTTGATCAGTAGCTATATGAGTAACTATATGGGTTATTGATTGGTTGCCCAAGTATTTGTATGGGAGACTGAGTGTGTGTGTGTGGGTGGCTGGGAGGTGTGTAACTCTGTGCATAGATGTGTGAGCAGTTGATTCACTAGATGTATGGGTTCAAAAGTGCATGTGGAATCAGCTGTATGGGCGGTTGACTGTGTGCATGAGTGTATTGGTGAGTGAATGGATATCTCAATGCTACATGTCAAAGTAAGTATATATGTAAAACACAGTACATGTGAGAATTGACATATATAAATAGCTGTGCATAAGAGCCAGTGAATGTGTGAGTGGCTGTATGGATCATTGTAAACTTGTATCAGGGATTGTATAAGAGAGTAAATATGTGTTAGTATATGTTTGAATAAGTAAGGTGTGTATAACTGTATAGTTGAGGAAATGGAGGTGTGATTGATTTTTTGCATGACTGACTACGTGTGTGAGTAACTCCATGGATGAGTGACAGTCTGTGAGTGTCTGTTTACACTGATTGTATCTAAGGTTATATTAGAATCTGAAGAGGTTCATCGTATTATCACATGAATGATATCATCAGTGATGTGATGAGTAATGTCAAATGAGATGTCATCAGTGATGTCATTTGAGATGTCATCAGTGATGTCATCAGTGATGTCATTTGAGATGTCATCAGTGATGTCATCAGTGATGTCTTCAGTGATGTCACTGACCATGTCATGAATGATGTAATATGTGACATCATCAGCAGTGGATTGCGGGTGCGCGATATATAGTTAGTGCAACTAACTATATATGCGAATTTCAATGGTTTTGTGTGAGTAAAATAAGGTTTTGTAAATGCTAATCCCTAACTATATATGGTCTATAACCTATGGTTTTTTCAGTGAATTTTCAAGGTTTTGTAAATGCTAATTCCTAACTATATATGGTCTATAACCTATGGTTTTTTCAGTGAATTTCAATGCTTTTTTAATAGCAAATATCAAAAGCTGTTAAATGTATTATTCTTTTAAATGAAAATATTTTATATGTTTGTAATATAATTTTTTATGCATCTGCCAAACCCTAACCTCTTAATAGTGCACTGTGGTGGAATTGATTTTGGGACTATGACTGGGGTTGGTCTGGAAATGCTTTTAAAGGACACCTTTCATCAATTGATGACACTTTTTCCCCAAAATGCCTTGGTATATTCCAATATATGCCAATGACAGAAATGGAAGTGGTCCAACCAATTTTTTCCACAATTTGAGAAAGCACGGAAACATGTGAATAAATCTGTTTATGCTTACATGAGAGAATTTACAATGGGTTTAATATACAACAATAACATGCGTTACAACATGCAAGACATCTACAGAGGAGATGGTGTGCACTTCTCCGATGAGGGGAATAGAATATTCCTCTTGAATTTAAAACTGTGCATTGGAACCTACTTGTAAGTACCTTAATTAGCCACAGAACCCAATAGCTCTTTTCATTGCTACCCAGACTCTGATCATTCAAAACGTTTATCTTTTTCTAACTTTGTTTTATTTTTTTCAACCAAAGTACGCTCCCCGGTTCGCTTACCGGTGCACGTACCGGGCGCTTCCCACGCGATTATTATTTTTTTTTTGTTTGCCTATATGAGCGTCCTAAGCCCCCCTCAGAAAACCTAAAGGGTCACAAAGTGTCTACCGTGCCCCCTTCTACCCATTCCGAACATTGTTTGTCCTCCATCTTGTGTCTCAATTCTACCGATACACAAAATGGAGGACTCACGTAATGCTGCCGGTTCGCGTACCAGGGCGCGCACCGGTGAGTGCTCGCTAAAAAAACGTGGGAAAGTAATTTATAGAAAAAACCACTAGAGACACTTTCATCAAATACAGAATAGGCCCTACTACATAGCAGTCCCTACCATTTACCCAAATTTTGTGAATTCCATTGAGAAAATTATGCTGTAGACCTGACTAAATATCCTGAGGTAAATTACCTTACAAAAACACTTATGAAGTGTTAGAATTGACAACCAATTAAAATGCTACTTTCATTATCTTCTAATATTTCATGACATTTGATTGGTTATGTACCTGAATATATATAAAGAAAGAGAGAGAAACACAGCCATTTTGACTACTACTTCCTGAAGTACATTTCAAGTGCATTTTAACTGACAACTTAAACTTCTTTTTGAAAGGTAAGATGTTATTTTAAAAAACTGAAGTATGTTGTGCACTTTAAGTTTATTAGGAAAACATTTTCTGATAGTTATATACTATCCCTCTGTAATAGTTATAGAATAAGATAGACTTCTCTGTTATAGTTATGGATGGAGTTAGGCTTGTCTTGTATAATTATGAATTTACTTAGGCTTTATCACATACACTTTTTTATATTTTTACTTCCACTCTGATACCATACACTGCCCAAAGATAAAAACACTGTTAAAAAATAAAAACTACCTGTCTGAACTTAAACCCAACAGTGCCCTATCTCTACTGATATATTTTTTTTAAAATTCAAATTACAGCACAAAAATGGAAGGAGAGCAAAAAAATACCATCGAAATTGTTCTGGAAAGCAACAAAGATAAAGTTATTGAACCCAATGACTCAGAATTCATGGATGAATCATGGGACTATGAACTACTTCAATGTGTAGAATCAGTAGATTTCCTGATTGAAAATGAGGACATTTCTGACAATCAAATTTTAGAAGTTCTTTTAAATTTTGAAAACGAATCTGAGAAATAAATTTATATTTAATAATTCAAAAATTGTTTGAGACACTATTCATTTTTATATGTATTTTTTAAACTAGTACCAAATTGATTATATTGTAAAGTCAGACTTTAAATATACTGTGCAACTTTTTTGTGTAACATAGTAAGTTTGCTCATAGTTACTTCCTTTCTTCCACTATTTTATCTCCAATGTGTATTTAACATCTCTTTTTCATCTCCTGCCTCCATATTCTTTCTGCTTTCCTCACAGACTATGTTATGAATTCCATATACCACAATAGCTTCTGAAACAACATGCAAGATATCTACAAAGGAAACGGTGTATTTTTATTTTTAGACTCTGCATTGGTACCTACATGTTGGTACTTAAATAAAAAAAAACAAAAAAAAAAACAAAAAAGAACAATCAATATACATACATTATTTGAACATTTTTTCATTCTATTTTCCCTATATTACGCTCCCCGGACCGCTTCCCGGTGCGCGTACCGAGCGCTCCCCCCGCAAAAAAACGATAATAAAAATAAAACATTTTTGCCCCGCGGGGCCCCTTTAAAGCCCCCTCATCAAACCTAGGGGGTCAGGGAGGATGTACTCTGCCCCCTTATGCTCATTTCCCCCTTTGTTTTTGCCACCTCTTGTGTCTCGATCCTTCCGAGGCACAAGATGGCGGCCGCTCCGGGCTGTTTAGAATGTTCACAGTCACCGGGGAGCCAATTCGCTTCTCCTCGCGAAGTTCCGTTACACGTCAGGTACGCGAACCAGGGCGCTAACTGGGACGCTGTCACAGATCTGTTTTTAAAAACGTTAATTTCTCAAAATCCACTGGAGCACATATATTAAGACATAGTAAAGGCACGTCGGGCAAACCATATCTACAATTTTGCCAAGTTTTGTGTAAATCCATTCAGCCGTTCAAGCTAAAAGTGATTCCAACCGCCCTATGGAAAAATGAATGGGAAAAATGCGTTTTGGGACCCCCCTTTTTTCTCGGCCCCCCCTTGACGAAACCCTCCCCAAATTTCCAGGGGCTGCTCAGAAACAAAATGTGCCATTTTCCTAAAAATTTCAGCCAATTCCGTGCACAAACACCAAAGTTATTCGACATAGAATTTTCAGAAATCCCATAGGAAAAAAATCCTAACTATACTGCAGCCGAATGCAGTGGGAAATTTGCACACTTGCTGCCTTTCTTTCCTAGGGTTATCAAATACTCTCGAATTTCATATTCTAATTCAAACTCATGTCCCTTTATCAAGCCTTTTTCATGTAGATATTGCACGGCCAGAAGGCAGTGGGAAATTTGCGCACTATCTACCTTTCTTAAGTGGGCTTATCAATTATTCCTCTTAAAATTCAAATTCAACGTACAGGCCCTTTATTGAGCCTTTTTGGTAACTGTTACTCGTCAATGAGTAGGTAATTTGCGCACTTCCTACCGTTCATGTATAATAAAAAGTTTAACAAAAGTCTACCAATATTAAAAAAGAGCCACTATGGTCTATGTTTTTCAAATCGACTGTTTCTTATCCTAATTCAAAGTACAGACCCTTTATTGACCTTTCTTGGTAACTACTACTCATGAATTGCAGTGGATAATTTCCACACTTGCATCCTTTCTTATTTTTTCACATTATTCATCTTCCACTCAATCAACACATCATCTACACATACACACACCTACTTGCAGCCTCTCTTGGCTATGGTTATACACTATTCTTCTATTTCATATCCGTATTCAAAGAACAGGTCCTTTATCGAACCTTATTGTTGTAGCTACTAACCCAGGCGATGGCAGTGCGAAATTTGCACACGTCCTCACTTTCTTGGTTGACATTATCAAATACTCTTCAATTTCATATTCTGATTCAAACTCATGTCCTTTTATCAAATCTTTTTCATGTAGATATTGCACGGCCAGAAGGCAGTGAGAAATGTGCACAGTTGCTGCCTTTCTTAGCTGGGCTTATCAATTATTTTTTTTCAAAAAGTGCAGGCCCTTTTTTTGAGCCTTCATCATAAATATTACTCATCAATGGCAGTGGATAATTTGCGCACTTCCTGCTGTTCATGTATAATAAAAACCTTAATGAAAGTCTACCAATATTAAAAAAGAGCCTATATGGTCTATGGTTATCAAATCTTCTATTTTTTATCCTAATTCAATGTACAGACCCTTTGTTGAGCCTTCTTGGTAACTACCTCTCGAGAATGGCAGTGGATAACTTCTTATTTTTTCACATTATTCATCTTCCACTCAATCAACACAACATCTACACACACCCACAACTACTTGCTGCCTTTCCTACCTATGGTTCTCAACTGTTTTTCTATTTCATATTCCTTTTCAAAATGCAAGCCTTTTATCAAGCCTTTTTATAGTAACAACTACCACAGCCGAAAACAGTGCGAAATTTGCATACTTGCTGCCTTTCTTCTCTGGGGTTATCAATCATTCTTCAATGTCATATTCTGATTTCAAGTCAAGGTCCTTTTTCAAGTCTTTTTGTTGTAGCTACTACCAAAGCCACAGTGGGAAATTTGGACACGTGCTGCCTTTCTTGACTGCGGTTATCAATTATCCTTCTTGCAATACAAATTCAAAGTACAGGCAATTGATTGAGCCTTCTTGGTAACTACTACCCGTGAATGGTAGTGGGTGATTTGCACACTTTCAACCTTTCTAGTTTTTTTACATTATTCATATTCCACTCAATCAACACAACATCTACACATACAAACACACACCTACTTTCTACCTTTCTTGGCTATGGTTAACAACTATTCTTCTATTTCATATCCATATTCAAAATGCAGGCCCTTTATCAAACCTTTTTGTTATAGCTACTAACCCAGTCGATGGCAGTGCGAAATTTGCACACTTCCTGCCTTTCTTGACTGGGATTATCAAATACTCTTGAATTTCATATTCTGATTCAAACTCAAGTCCCTTTATCAAGCTTTTTTCATGTAGATGCTGCACTGCCAGAAGGCAGTAGGAAATGTGCGCACTTCCTGCCTTTCTTAGCTGGCCTTATCAATTATTTTACTTAAAATTCAAAGTACAGGCCCTTTATTGAGCCTTCTTCGTAACTATTACTCATCAATGGCAGTGGGTAATTTGCACACTTCCTGCTGTTCATGTATATTAAAAAGCTTAATAAAAGTCTACCAATATTAAAAAAGAGCCAGTATGGTCTATGGTTAACAAATTATACTGTGCCCTCAGGTTATGCAAACAGTGACTAAATAGCTTTCATCAATCTTTCTGTCAACAACTGTCTTCAATCTACACTGCAGATAGCTGGGTTCACAACTTGAATTCAGCTTTACTTCTACATTAAGGACAACATTGTATTCAGCCTTGCTTTCCTTAAGGCAGAGACAATTATACTGTGTCCCCAGGTTCTGTTATCTGTGACTAAATAGCATTCTTCAATCTCTGTGTGAACAACTTCCTTCAACCTACACTACGGACAGCTGGTTTCACAACTTGAATTCAACTTCCTTCTACATTAAGGACTGCATTACATTCAACACTGTTTTCCTTATCACAGATACAATTCTACTCTGTCCTCTGTTATCTGTAACTAAGTAGCAATCTTCAATCTTTTTCTCAACAACTGCCTTCAATCTACACTGCAGACAGCAGAGTTCACAACTTCAATTGAGCTTTCCTTCTACAATAAGGACCGCATTACATTCAACACTGTTTTCCTTATCAAAAATACAATTCTATGTCCTCAGATTCTGTTATCTGTAACTAAATAGCATTCTTCAATCTTTGTCTCAACAACTGCCTTCGATCTACACTGCGGACAACTGAGTTGACAACTTGCATTCACCGATCTTTCTGTCAACAACTACCTTCGATCTACACAGTAGACAGAGAGTTCACAACTTCAATTCAGCTTTCCTTCTACATTAAGGACAGCGTTACATTCAACACTGTTTTCCTTACCACACATACAATTCCATGTCCTCAGATTCTGTTATCTGTAACTAAATAGCATTCTTCAATCTTTATCTCAACATCTGCCTTCAATCTACACTGCAGACAGCAGAGTTCACAACTTTAATTGAGCTTTCCTTCTACATTAAGGACCGCATTACATTCAACACTGTTTTCCTTATCACAAATACAATTCTATGTCCTCAGATTCTGTTATCTGTAACTAAATAGCATTCTTCAATCTTTCTGTCAACAACTACCTTCAATCTACATTGCAGACAACTGGGTTGACAACTTGCATTGACCGATCGTTCTGTCAACAACTACCTTCGATCTACACTGCAGACAGCAGGGTTCACAACTTCAATTCACCTTTACTTCTACATTAAGGACCGCATTACATTCAACACTATTTTCCTTATCACAGATACAATTCTACTCTGTCCTCAGATTCTGTTATCTGAAACTAAATAGCAATGTACAATCTTTGTCTCAACAACTGCCTTTAATCTACACTGCAGACAGCAGAGTTCACAACTTCAATTGAGCTTTCCTTTCACATTAAGGACTGCATTACATTCGACACTGTTTTCCTTATCACAAATACAATTCTATGTCCTTAGATTCTATTATCTGTAACTAAATAGCATTCTTCAATCTTTGTCTCAACAACTGCCTTCAATCTACACTGCAGACAGCAGAGTTCACAACTTCAATTCAGTTTTCCTTTTACATTAAGGACCGCATTACATTTAACACTGTTTTTCTTATCACAAATACAATTCTATGTCCTCAGATTCTGTTATCTGTAACTAAATAGCATTATTCAATCTTTCTGTCAACAACTACCTTCGATCTACACTGCGGAAAACTGAGTTGACAACTTGCATTCACCGATCTTTCTGTCAACAACTACCTTCAATCTACACTGCAGACAGCAGGGTTCACAACTTCAATTTAACTTTCCTTCTACTTTAAGGACAGCAATGCATTTAGCCTTGCTTTCCTTAAGGCACACACAATTATGCTGTATCCTGAGATTCTATTTTCTGTGACTAAATGGCATTCATCGACCTTTGTGTCAACAACTGCCTTCAATCTACACTACGGACAGCTCAGTTCACAACTTCAATTGAGCTTTCCTTCTACATTAAGGACAACATTGTATTCAACCTTGCTTTCCTTAACCCAAACATAATTATGCTGTGATCTCAAATTCTGTTATCTGCAACTAAATAGCATTCTTCAATCTTTGTATCAACAACTGCCTTCAATCTAACCTGCAGACAGCAGGGTACACAACTTGCATTCAGCTTTCCTTCTAAATTAAGGACAGCATTGTATTCAGCCTTGCTTTTCTTAAGGCAGAGACACTTATACTATGTCCTCACATTCTGTTAACTGTACAAAATAGCATTCATCCATATTTGTATTGATTAGAACCTTCGATGTACATTACGAACAGCATGGTTCACAACTTCAATTCACTTTTGCATGTAAATTTCTCTTATGTCTACAAAGAAGAGCCTTCAATAAATTCTGCGCTCACTAGAGTTCACAACTAGATACCAATACTGCCAGTAGTACAAAAAACATTCAATACAATCTTGATTTTTTTTAAATAGACAATTTCACAATGCAATCACATTTCCTTCCAGGTACACTAAGGACAACATTGAATGTAGCTTTGCTTTATTTAAGACAGACAACTGTACTGTGTCCACACATTCTGTTAATAGTGACAAAATTGCATTCATCGATCCCTTTAATGAAGGCCAAAAGTAAATTGAAAAGAGAAACTAATACATAATTGTTCAGACATTTTTCTTAGGAGAATGGAATAATAGATCAAGTTCTAAGCCTTTTTTTAATGACACGTTATCTTCAGAGTAATGATTTGTATACAGATGGCACTAGTATTCGTACCTATAAGGTTAGAAATGGTTGTGCTATTGTGAAACACAAAATTGTTCCTAGAAATGCAAAAGAAGTGTTACCTGAGGAACTTTTAGGGACACGTTCTAAAACTCCAGTGAATACTTCCAATTGTAGTAGTATTTATACTGTAAGTTTGGAAAGGGGCGACCACTCGGTCCCCCCGAACATATGGTGGAGTGCCCCGACCCCCCCGGGAAGCCATCTTGGGCGGGAGGCGAGTCTCGGCTGGTATGCCCAAAGCGGCGTAGCTGGGGCGCGCTTTTTCCCGCCCAAGAGGGGGTTGTCCTAGACACTGAAGCCGCCAGCCACGCCCCCGGAGGTGGGTGGAGGCGGGTTTACGCCCGCCCGAAGAAGGATAAAAGGAGCGACAAGCCAAGGAAGCATCCTCTTGTTCCTGTGCTCTGAAGCTGCACCTCCCCGCTGCACGTGAGCTCGAGACGGAACGAAGAGCCATTTTTGAGCGTTTTAATTTTGTCTTTGTTCTTTCAGAGGATCAGCGTTGGACAATGCCGGGCAAGAAGGTCGGAAAGCGGGTCGGTACCGATCAGATGTTCCGCATGCTCGTGAAGGACATGGCCGAGATGAAGAAACAGATGCCGGCAATGAACGGTGTAGAGGGCCCTAAGCGAGTCGTCGGACCAGCATTGCCGGGAGTAGTCCCTAACGGGAGAGGTAGAAGGGCCAAGAGGGGAGCGACTGGGGGAGAGGCCCCGGTTCCCGAGGCGCCGCCGGCGCACCCTGATACACCGACTGAGGCGCCGATCCCGGTCCCGAACGAAGGGCGTCCAAATCCTGTTGTAGTCACCCCAGTGAATGGGGAGGGTATGCCTCCCGAGCTGGCTGCACAGTTGGCAGCATGGTTGGGGAAAGAGAGTGAGGGGGCAACGGCAGATGACGCCAGGGCAGTAATGAGGCAGTTGCGGCAATCAAGAGAGACTGCAAAGGCACCATGTCCTTTTGTTCCCCCGCAGGCTCCAGTAGGACAACCCGCAGCGGGCATGAGTTCGGCAGTGACTACGGTCACAGCTTCCGGTTCAGGTAAGCAGCTATTGCCGATTGCGGGGGAGGGGTCAGTACCCTCGAGAAGGGAGAAAGTTGCTCAGCATATTCCGATGGAAATCAAAGAGAGGATATGGGCTGAGAAATATATAAACATGTTTTCTCTATTAACTGATCATTACGAGATTGAGCATGTGAAAATTCAAAAGGAGTTTCTGCACCCGAGTGTTTGGCGCGCCAAGATGGCCGCTTTCAGAGTTGATGAAACGATAGGCAATTGGGGCAGAGCGTTTGGGATATTCACTGCAATTATGGGGGAACGGAGGCCTGAACTGTTGGCCGAGTTACCCATGTACCAGACACGTATTATGGAGTTTTCTCAGACATATGAGGGTAATCAGTGGTTTTGTTATGATAATAATTTTCGTAAAGCCAAGGAGTTCGACACATCTCTGACGTGGGATTGTTACGACTCCATTTCCTGGCAGAAAATGGAGAAATCAGGTATGGCAAAGGCGCCATTGTTGGGGGGGAACGGGGGCGAGTTTTCCCGCCACTCATCCGGGGCGCCCTTTCGGGCGGGATCAGGTAACGAGCACCATTCAAGGTCGAATGGCAATACAGGTAAAAAAGGGGTCTGCTGGAGTTTTAACAGGGGAAAGTGTACAAGGCCCCAGGGGTCATGCAAGTTTAGGCACGAATGTGGGGGTTGTGGACAGTCCTCGCATCCCAAGACCATGTGCAGAGCCAAAACGGGTGATAACGGAAGTAGGGGAAGCGCCAAACAGGTCTGAAATAGTCCGAGGGGCGCCTCTACCTACCCCAGTTGATACCATGGCAATGATTCCTTGGCTCAATAAATACCCGGATCATGTCTCTGCTGGGGTGTTGCGAGACGGTTTTTCATATGGTTTCCGCATCCCAGTGGGGAATTTTCAGGGTAAAGCACAGTGTAGGAACCAACTGTCGGTCCTGCAGAATACGGGGGGGGTACAAGCAAAAATTGGGAAGGAGGTGACCCGGGGTCGGGTTGCTGGACCATTTGACATGCCACCGGTTGCTAATTTTGTTTGTTCACCCTTGGGAGTGGTCCCCAAGAAGGAACCGGGTGAGTTTCGATTGATACACACCTTGTCAGCCCCGAGAGGTCTTTCGGTGAACGATGCGATTGACCCGGAAGTTTGTTCGGTGCGGTACGCATCTTTCGATGAGGCCGTCGCCATGTTGAATCGCCTGGGGCCCGGAGCGCTGATGGCCAAGTCAGACATCGAGTCAGCGTTCCGGTTGCTCCCGGTACACCCAGACGATCAGCGTCTCCTTGGTTTCATGTTTCAGGGATGCTATTACATGGATAAATGTATGCCAATGGGATGCTCCATATCTTGTGCGTATTTTGAGAAATTCTGTAGTTTTCTGCAATGGACATTCACAAGAATGTCGGGGTTTCAGCATGTTATGCATTATCTTGACGATTTTCTGTTCCTGGGGGCAGCTGGGGACCCGGAATGTGCACAAGCTTTAAATGAATTTTGTGGTCTGATGAGTCAGTTTGGTGTGCCACTGGCGCCAGGTAAGACTGTGGGGGCCATCTACTTCGCTCGAGTTTCTTGGAATAGAGCTCGATTCCGAAGAGGGTTGCTTCCGGTTGCCCAAAGAAAAGGTAATGAAATTCAGGGCCTCGCTTGAAACATGTATTAGCGTGAATAAGGTAAATTTGCATCAATTACAGCAAGCTGTGGGTCAGTTGAATTTTGCCCTTAGAGTGATACCAATGGCGCGCCCTTTTTCCCGCTCGATTGCACAAGCCATGGTCGGTCTTAAAGAGGGACACCACCGCACGAGGCTCTCGGCAGAGATTCGCCAGGACATGCGCATTTGGTTGGCATTCCTGGCGGATTTCAATGGTCGGGTTGTCTGGAATAAGCCGGCGGTGTCCTCCGAGGAGTTGGGGTTGTGGACAGACTCGGCAGGGAGTATAGGCTTTGGCGCCATATTTGGTAATCACTGGTCAGCTCAAACATGGCCGTCATGGTGGCACGAGTGTGGGCTTACAGGTAACATCGCTTTTCTCGAACTGTTCCCTATTCTGGTGGCTTTGAAAACATGGCCTGAGGGGTTTCGGGATCACTCTGTGGTGTTCTGGTCTGATAACATGACCGTGGTTGAGTGTATCAATAGTCAGGCAGCACGATGCAAATGGATTCTGAGATTGCTCAAAGAAATTGTCTTGCTATGTATGCAATTGAACGTGCTCTTTAGGGCAAGACATGTGCCAGGGGTGCTGAATCAGGCGGCTGATGCGCTTTCTCGTTTCCGTATGCAGGCCTTCTGGGGTTTTCTGCCCACAGCGGACCCGGTGGCGGCACCATTTCCCGAAGCTCTCTGGTCTCTCGGTGCCCCGAACTACAAAACCTCGTGGGAGAGAGTTTAGCACCCAGGACAAGGAAGGCATATGAAGGGGCGTTCCGTTCCTATTGGTCCTTTTTGGGTTCTGCTAGGGGGGAGCTTTGGGGCCAAGAAGAGTATGTCTTAAAATTTTTGCTGTCTTTACATCAGGCAGGCAAATCGGTAGCTACGGCCCAGAGGCATCGGGCCGCCATTTCCTTTATGGCACGGGCTCATGGTATCCAGGACCCCACGGCGTCTTTTGTAGTACAGAAAGCGCTGCGTGGGTGGCAACGCCTTGAGGGTCGCAGAGTAGATGAAAGGCACCCGATAGGTCTGGAAAGGTTGGCCCTTTTACTGTCCGTACTCCCTGCGACATGTTCATCTCATTCAGAGACAGTGTTATTCCGGGCCGCTTTTGCATTAGCATTCCATGGGGCTATGCGGGTAAGCGAACTGGTAGCGAAGAACAAGCAGGATACGGGGGGTGGACTGTGCCGAGAGCACATTCAAGTTAAGGGGGAGACGATGATTGTCTCGTTTGCCAGGTCCAAGACCGATCAGGGTGCGATTGGGGACAGTGTAATAGTCCAGCGGATTCCCGGATCTCCCATGTGCCCTGTTGCATGCGTTGAGGAGTATTTGGCGCAGAGGGCGGCATCATGGGGGGGACCTTGCTGAGACATGCTGATGCCACCCCACTGATGAGGTTTCAGTTCCAGCGGGTGCTTGCAATGGCAGTTTCGGCCGCGGGCTTGAACCCGGGCGAGTTTGGGACCCATTCCTTCCGGATAGGGGCTGCTACAGAGGCTACAGCCAAGGGTCTGAGTGTGGAAAAAGTGAAACAGTTGGGGCGTTGGTCCTCGAATTGTTACAAAAGGTATGTGCGGTTGCACATGTTGTGAAGCTGATATCATGTACTCACGCTTCTTGTTTTTGTTTGGTTTACAGTGTCGCAAGCTTACGAGGTGGGGCGGACTGTGCAGTCGACCCGACACCTGGGTACCAGCGGTCAAAGATCACCAGCTGAGGAAAGAGTGGTGTGGGTCGTGGGCCACTCATACGTGAGGCGTGCCGTGGACGTATTCAAAGCAGGTGACATGATTTACATGGCTGGGGAATACGGGTACAGGGTGACCTTCTACGGAAGGGGCGGGCTCTGTATTGACCAGTTTCAAACTTTGATGGAGGGTTTGTTAGGGCGGACAAGGTCACCGCCAGCTATAATCATAGTGCATCTTGGGGGCAATGATTTGGTGACCACTGGTCGACGGGTACTTCTCGAGTTGATATTGTCCACTGTAAGTTGGTTGGCGAGAAGGGTTCCGGGGTGCACGATTGCATGGTCCCATATGATTCCACGAAAGGTGTGGCGGGGGGCTAATTCTGTGTCTGCTATAAATCATTCGGTGAAGAAAGTAAATAACAAGCTTAGTAGACTGTTCCGTACAAGTACATTGCATTCGATTCCTCATGGATGTATCAGGGGGGACCATATGTATCTAGAAGATGGGGTCCATTTGTCCCGGGTGGGGAATTCTTTACTCATAGGAGACCTCGTAGCCTGGTTAAAGAGTTTACAGCATGACCTTTAGGTAGGAGTTTTGTGGGGGGTCCGGATAGCCGGTCAACTATCCGGCCTGTGGCAGTAAGGTCATGATCGGTGAGCAGTAATTGGAAGATCCCTAGGGGGGGCGTCACCCATTACGGATGGGAGCGCCCGGGGGGAGGTGGCCATTGGCCCCTCAACGGGGAGGCGGTCCCTTCTAAGGATGGGACGCCGAAAGGAAAGGGAAGGCGGTCAAGGCCCCTCCCTGGATAGGAGGGGCTACGGGGCCCCTCCTGGGAATTTCCCGGGGCCAGGACATCTGCGACGGCAGATGTGGTAAGTTGTGTGGGGTGGGGAGGGGGGTCTACGCTACCTTCTAGACACCTCACACGAGTCCTCGGACGACCATTAAGATGGCGTCGAGTTAACAGGGGCCCCCGTCAAGACAAGGGAAATTGGTATGTGCACATGAGGTGCAGTCCTCTGTGCGGCCGCCCCTCACAAGTGAGGGGGGAGTTCTGGTTTAGGGATCTGACACCGGTTACGACCTTGCCGTTGGCCCTTAACGTTAGGATGTACAATTTCAATTTGAAAATGCATTTGTAAGGATGTTAGTATCGGCTAGGAGAACCTTTGTATTAGAAATGTGTTAAGGTTAGCCAAAACATCGTAATGTGGAAATGAAATTGTACATGATATGAAACTGTTATTTTAATGTTTTAATTTTGTTTCATATTTTAATAAATACGGCCGGGAGGGTAACTCCCTCCCGCCTTCCAAAAGTTCAGAACTGTTTCCGGATTCCCATTCTTGGGGATTGTGTTGAGAGGGGGTGGCGGGTATCTCAGCCATATGGAAAGGGGCGACCACTCGGTCCCCCCGAACGTATGGTGGAGTGCCCCGACCCCCCCGGGAAGCCATCTTGGGCGGGAGGCGAGTCTCGGCTGGTATGCCCAAAGCAGCGTAGCCAGGGCGCGCTTTTTCCCGCCCAAGAGGGGGTTGTCCTAGACACTGAAGCCACCAGCCACGCCCCCGGAGGTGGGTGGAGGCGGGTTTACGCCCGCCCGAAGAAGGATAAAAGGAGCGACAAGTCAAGGAAGCATCCTCTTGTTCCTGTGCTCTGAAGCTGCACCTCCCCGCTGCACGTGAGCTCGAGACGGAACGAAGAGCCATTTTTGACCCACCCACCAGCCCCTGAGGACAGCAAGTTGTTTTGAAATAAAGTCATTCGACGTGGTAGTTGTTTTTCTTACAGGTTGTTCTGAATAAAGTTTGTGATTCGGTTTGCAATAAAGTGGATAAATCTTTACAGTATGCCTTATTAAATATAAGTCGTTGCATCAGAGTTGATCAGTGATGTTTTAGAGAGTTCATACTTTGAATTGCTTAAGGTATAATTGTCTTTTTTCCTCTTTAGTTATTAGTTTGTCGTATTTATTGTTTGGTCGGGCGGTAAGGTCATGATCGGTGAGCAGTAATTGGAAGATCCCTAGGGGGGGGCGTCACCCATTACGGATGGGAGCGCCCGGGGGGAGGTGGCCATTGGCCCCTCAATGGGGAGGCGGTCCCTTCAAAGGATGGGACGCCGAAAGGAAAGGGAAGGCGGTCAAGGCCCCTCCCTGGATAGGAGGGGCTACGGGGCCCCTCCTGGGAATTTCCCGGGGCCAGGACATCTGCGACGGCAGATGTGGTAAGTTGTGTGGGGTGGGGAGGGGGGTCTACGCTACCTTCTAGACACCTCACACGAGTCCTCGGACGACCATTAAGATGGCGTCGAGTTAACAGGGGCCCCCGTCAAGACAAGGGAAATTGGTATGTGCACATGAGGTGCAGTCCTCTGTGCGGCCGCCCCTCACAAGTGAGGGGGGAGTTCTGGTTTAGGGATCTGACACCGGTTACGACCTTGCCGTTGGCCCTTAACGTTAGGATGTACAATTTCAATTTGAAAATGCATTTGTAAGGATGTTAGTATCGGCTAGGAGAACCTTTGTATTAGAAATGTGTTAAGGTTAGCCAAAACATCGTAATGTGGAAATGAAATTGTACATGATATGAAACTGTTATTTTAATGTTTTAATTTTGTTTCATATTTTAATAAATACGGCCGGGAGGGTAACTCCCTCCCGCCTTCCAAAAGTTCAGAACTGTTTCCGGATTCCCATTCTTGGGGATTGTGTTGAGAGGGGGTGGCGGGTATCTCAGCCATAAAGAATCTATTAATTTTTTTAATGCAACTTTTTACCTAAGTATAATAACAAAAGTGTTAAACAATAGATTAAGATGTGGCATGCACTAGACTCTTTCAGAGTGAGAGAAAATACTGGTTTGCAAAGTCATTCCCTGCCTTGTCTTTCTAAAAAAGTATTCCAAAGTGTTTTTCACCAATTCAGAATGTTACCAGTTCATCATACTCAAATTAGAAAATTAATCAGAACATTATATTACGCAAAAATTCCAGCACTAGTTAAAAAAAAAAATTGAACAGTACTCTTTTCCGTGCATCAGTATCAGATGTAACAAATGTCTCTGAAGAAATTCAGCTTAGTTACTTGGGTCCTCAGGAAAACCATTCAGAAACTGAGATATTAATAGAAGAAAATGTGGAACAGAATGTACAAGGTTGTACTGTAGATAATTGTGAGCAACATATTACAAAGTTGTAGGTGATTTCACTAACTCCAAAACACCAAATTATTCCTCCATTTGTTTTGAACAAACTCGTTATAAAAGTCAAACGAGTGCTGTTCATCTGTATTTAAAAAGGAAAATAATAATGACAACAGAATTGTTTTAAATCGCATTCTAATCAGCATATTTCTAAATATGCCTCCTAGTGCTGTGCATAATAATGTAGACTTTGTAATTTTTCCTTCTGAACTGATGGATTTAAATACCTATGAGTCTATTCTTATTGAATGTGTCCATCCATTTCAGGCAATCATTCGTATGGAGCCTAACAAGGAAAAATGTCCTCCTTTTCATTTACAGAGAGAACCCACCTACTGCTGCACCAAGCACAGCAATTGCTGCAGCAGCATATTCAGCAAGCAATCCACACCCACAAATTCCTCCTCATTTCAGGGAAATTAACATTCTATGCATTTATTATGATGAAGTTTTGTCTTACGGGGTACAGTCTAACGATCTAATTAAATACATGGATCAGGAGCATCACTATGCTCAACATTACTTTTTTGACATTATCTTCTAATTAGTATGAACTACCTTATCCGAAAGCAGTGCATAAATTGCACACTTTCTGCCTTTCTTGACTGGTATTATCGATTATTCTTCAATATCACATTCTGATTGAACATAAAGGCCCTGCATCGAGCCTTTTTGTTGAAACTACTGCCCCAGCTAAAGGCA
Organism: Lissotriton vulgaris; assembly: GCF_964263255.1. Classification (NCBI taxonomy): domain Eukaryota; kingdom Metazoa; phylum Chordata; class Amphibia; order Caudata; family Salamandridae; genus Lissotriton; species Lissotriton vulgaris. The sequence continues at coordinate 439,081,756 of NC_141691.1, read as the reverse complement.
CTGGGTAATTTGCGCACTTGCAGCCATTTTAATAAATGTATTCTTATAACATCTCATAACTTAATAGACCTAAAATAATTTCATCATGTATTTCATATACCTCATTATCAATTTCAAAACTCATATGATCATACTCGATGTCATGTAATTCTTACTGAAAATCAACATCCAACCTTTAATATAGGAAATCACAGCTAATATCTCCAGCATCTATATCTTCCTCTTCATTCTTGCTACTTGTAAAAAGTATGTTCAGCTCTTCTATGTCACTGTTACTAATTTCAAAAATGTGTTCAAATTGTGTTATTGATTTTCCATACTGAATTGCTACTGGTACATAAACACTTCTTTTTATCTTTACTATTATATTAGCTCATGTTGTGATTCAAAAAAATTATATTACATATTTTTCAAATAAAACAATATTTTGTACATGAGTATATTCTATTTTAATAAAATTGGAAAATTACATACAATAAATAGTGTCACTCTACATTGTGTCAAGTGCATTATTTATCCTACCTACTGTGTTGCAAACTTAAAACAGAGACAACAGCAGTGCCCCAATTACGTTGTCAATTAGGGTGGAGGGACGCAAAGAAAAAACAACACTGCCACAGACGCTACGCTGTGGAACTCATTCTGAAGAGACGTAGAAACATACTATAAATAAAACAGAATACAAGTAAAGAAAAAGAAAAAAACATACATGCATGACAAAGTCACTGGACTAATACTCTGTACCCCAACACAAAAAATAATTTTTCAAAAACTACATGTCCGAATGTTTAAGGAGCTGCAAATGAACCCATTCCCCGGGATTCAAGAAATATCATTAAGAACCGTGTGGGGAACACCAGTGCCCACACAGTCCCAGCCGTCTCCCACATCCTTCGAGAGCCGGCATTGCTTTCTCAGAGAGAGCAGTTTATATGCTGCTCTCTAACAAAAAGCAATCTAATTCCTACCTGAAAGACACAGCAGCTTAACTTGCTCCCCCTTTCAAATAGGAAACCGGTTTGCTGTGCTAAAGTGGAAGCCGCAACCCTTCCACCCTACAATACCAAACAGCAGTGTCCCGGGGGCACACTCCCCAGGACACTGCAGGAGTTGGCCCTCAGACATGGTGGTCCCCAGAACAATCAAGAGCTCCAGGACGGAATCAACGCTACCCACTCCCAACATTAAAAAGCTCCGAAAAGTGGTAACCCCTGGAGCTAGGAGGTCCGTGCCCTCATGGCCACCCTATTTTAAAGATGACTGCCCCAGGAAGGTGGCGGACCCCAGGGCATGTTCGCCCCCTCGGCCACACTTCAAAATAAAACATGCTTGCTTACACATCCTACTTTGAAGCGTTGACAGCCAATCAACATGCAACTTGTGATTGTACTTCCACGTACGCCTCAATTTTTCCATTGTAAATAAAAAATATATATAGAGCTTAAAAATCCATGAACAACCCCCTGAGCAAGCCTACAGGATCAGGATGGTTCTACCATGCCCCCTTTACTTCTTTCTCACTTTTTTTTTTAAACTGTTTACTTGTGACTCGGTTCCAGCGACCAACAACACGGCTGCCAACACTTTCTGGTTTGGATTGTCGACAACTAATCAGCATGCAGCTCGTGCACGTAAATACACGTACTCCACCATTTTCTATTCAAAATAAAATAAAAAAATAGACTAAAAATTCTAAACCTAACCCCTGACGAAGCCTACAGGGTCAGAATGGTTCTACCCTGCCCCCTTTCCTTATTTCTCAACTGTGTATACTGTTTTCTTGTGACTCGCTTCTAGCGACGTACAAGATGGCTGCCAACACTTCCTGGTATCGAGTGTTCACGGACAGTTCACAACCAATCAGCATGCAGCTCCTGCTTGTAATTCTACATATTTTCGTACGCGTACTCCGTGATTTTTCTTTAAAAAAAAGAAAAATAGAGCCTAAACATCCATGTATAACCCCCTGAGCAAGCGTAAAGGATCCAAATGTTTGTAGCCTACCCTCTTCCCTAACTTCTCAACTATCTTTACTGTTTTCCTGTTACTTGGTTCTACCGAGGCACAAGATGGCTGTGATGGAGCGAGCTTTAGAAATAATTTTTTTCTGGCTCGTGATGTCATACTCTCATAACTTGAAATAATATATTAATGAGTGTTTGCATGATTTGTTATAATTAAACCAATTTAGAGTAAAATTCCACATCATTATACAGAACTAATGTGCTATATGTTGCATTTGCAAGTCTGTTTTGTAACACATAACTAATATTGTTTTGTTTGTCATGTTTGTCCTATTGTCTTTGTCACTATTAATATGCGGCTGATCAATCATGGCATGTGCTTTATTATATGTGCTTACATGTTTGTCCTATGTTGTGATTGTCTGTCTGTGTATTATTTAATCATCTTTTTACTCTTTCAGATTTATGAAGAAACCTGCTGGACATTGTGAAGAATGGTAGATTTTAAATGTGCTGCTTTTCTGTGTGCTTCTGCTAGGTGACTTATACTAATGGGTTAACATTAGCTATGTAGGTTGGAAACAGAATGACTTTCATTTCCTGAATTAATTATTGTTTTTTGTTTGTTTAAATAATAGTTTTCTGGAAAGTGACGTGAGCTAAAAGTGGCGCAGTGACGCAAGCAAAAGTGGCGCAGAAAATTGATACTTTCTGAAAAGAGGCCTGCTGTTGTTGAAAGCCACATGAGAAAAACTTATTTTGAAAAGGATGAAAAGCCTATGAACTTTTATTGTGAAAAAGTTTGAAAAGAACTGCAAAAGGCACTCTGTGGAAAGGTTTGCTAATGTGCCACGAGAAGCTCAGAACGGACAGGCTCAAGGCCAGGATGTGAGTCGCGGCATTTTTGTGCACTACACGAATGATCTTTTGCTACAAAATGTAGCAGCCTATGGAAGTGCTGCCAGGGCTCTGTGCATGAACAATAGCTTTGTGTAAAAGCCTGGACTTGAGGTAGAAGATGTCACAGTTTACTGTGGCGTGAGGTGGTTCAGCCAACGGGGAGGCAGAATTCAGCTGTTGGAATGTGAAATTAGTTAGTTTAACCATAGTTTTAGGGTATAAGAATAGGCTCTAGCAGCAGATTTTTTGGCTTACGCTTCTTGATTCCAGAGGGACGTGTTCTGCTGTCCGATGAATACACGTTAGGAAAGGTAACTTTTAAAGACTTTGTTTTCAGGCGATGAGGGTAGAGACAGAGAGTTAGTTAGGATTTGGAAATGCTCTTTTCACTTATTTCTGCTAATGAATAATATTTTCTTGAATTAAGCTCTCTTTATAAATGCTGAATAAAACTTTCTTATGACTTTTTCTAATGTTTGTTTAATAAAGTTCCAAAACCTAAGATTTCCTGAATATGTTTGAATAAACTTTTAAAATGACAAGCTGGTCTTGTTTATTGTGAATGTTGAAAAGCAAACATATTATATTCATTCGCCTCATGATTCAGCTGCTCTGTTATTTCTATGGGCCTGGTATTGATTGGTAAGTTTGGTGGTAGATAGTGACATCATTTATGCAGAATTTTAGTAAGAGCGCTGGATCAGCTGCCAACACTTCTGGGTTTTGAGCGTTGACAAACAGTTCACAGCCAATCAGCATGCAGCTCGCGCACGTAACTGAACGAATATCCGTACGTATGCAGCACTTCCTCTCTAGATATCGGTATGATATTGCTTTTTCTCCAAAAACTACTGAACAGATTTACACCATTTAACAAAAAGCACAATCTGCGAACCGAACTCTACCAAATTTCGTGTAATTCCCTTCAGTCGTTTGGGCTGTAGCCCTGGCTAAAGGTCCCCCGTGAAAATTGCATGGGGAAAACATGTTTAGGGACCCCCCTTTTTTCTCGGCCCTAACTTGACGAATCAACCCCCAAACTTTCAGGGATGGAGCAGAACCGAGCAGGCCATTTTCTAGGAGAAATTCACGAAGATTTGTTCACCTGCGCCAAAGTTATTCCAAATAGAATGTTGTGGATTTCCTATAGAAACTAGGTCCTAACTATAAGTACCTACTGGATACCTACTGGCGACCTGACTCTGCACTTTGCCAAGCCCACTGGCCTTGTCATTCACTGCTGTTCCGGCACTCACTCTGCACATTTCCATGCCCAGTGGCCTTGTCATTCACTGTTGATCTGGCCTTGCCTGGGCAGCTTCTCATGTCCTAACTCTGCACTTTGCGGTGCCCACTGACCTTCCTGTTCTGGCCTCGCCTATTCAGTTTCTCATGTCCTCACTCTGCACGTTACCATGCCCACTGACCTTCCTGTTCTGGCCTTGCCTGTGCAGCTTCTCATGTCCTCACTCTACCCTGTGCCATGCCCACTGACCTTGTCATTCACTGCTGTTCTGGCCTTGCCTGTGCAGCTTCTCATGTCCTCACTCTGCACTTTGCCAGGCCCACTGGCCTTGTCATTCACTGCTGTTCTGGCCTTGCCTGTGTAGCTTCTCATGTCCTGAATCTGCACTTTGCCATGCCCTCTAGCAGCCGCGGCCAGTAGTGGGAGTACCTGTCGGGCAGTGATGTGTAGAGGGGGAGGGGCAGAGTGGAGGGTAGTAATGTATGGATTATGGACCTTAACTGGTAAGTACACATTTAAAAAAATAAAACAAATTTTGTTGTGTGCACTGCATCACAAAATGCGATGCAGTGCGCAAAACACAATTTGTTTTATTTATTTATATCTTTACTTACCTTTTAAGGTCCATAATCCATACATTACTACCCCCCACCCTGCCCCTCCACACATCACCGCCCGGTAGGTACTCCCACTACCAGCCGTGGCTGCTCACTGGCCTTGTCATTCACTGCTGTTCTGGCCTTGCCGGTGCAGCTTCTCATTTCCTCACTCTGCCCTTTGCCATGCCCACTGGCCTTGTCATTCGCAGCTGTTCTGGCCTTGCCTGTGCAGCTTCTCATGTCCTCACTCTGCACTTTGCCATACCAACTGACCTTCCTGTTCTAGCCTTGCCTGTGCAGCGTCTCATGTCCTCACTCTGCACTTTGCCCTGCCCACTGACCTTCCTTTTCTGGCCTTTCCTGTGCAGCTTCTCATGTCCTCACTCTGCACTTTGCCATGCCCACTGGCCTTGTCATTCACTGCTGTTCTGGCCTTGCCTGTGCAGCTTCTCATGTCCTCACTTTGCACTTTGCAATGCCCACTGGCCTTGTCATTCACTGCTGTTCTGGCCATGCCTGCGCAGCTTCTCAAGTTCTCACTCTGCACTTTGCCATGCCCACTGGCCTTGTCATTCACTGCTGTTCTGGCCTTGCCTGTGAAGCTTCTTATGTCCCCACTCTGCACTTTGCCATGCCCACAGTCCCTGTTGCTCTGCTGTGTTGTACTCTCACCTGTGCCCTGGACACTGGCCCTTTTGCTCTGCTGTCTTGTACTCACACCTGAGCCCTGGACACTGGGCCTGTTGCTCTGCTGTGTTGGAGTCTCCCCTGTGCAGCCTCTCATGTACTTGCTATGCCACCTGGCATTGACACTGGCCATGTTGCTCTGCTTTGTTGTACTCTCCCCTGTGCAGCCTCTCATGTACTTGATGTGCCACCTGGAATGGACACTGGCCATGTTGCTCTGCTGTGTTGAAGTCTCCCCTGTGCCATGGACACTGGCCTTCCTGTTTGCAGTTTGCCTGTGCAGATTATTTTGCATATGATCTGTTTGTTGTGCCTTGCTCTTGTCTACTGTTGATCTATTGTCACATCTATGCAATATGTGAATAAAGATAGTTACCCCTGTTGTCTGTTTTGTCAGTGTCCTTGCTGATGAAAGTTCTTTTGGTGTGTGTGCATTTGGTTGCATATGTCACTTAAACATTGCCAACCTCTTTGGACGCATCACATTTTTAAACAGGGGTGACAGGATCTTCAGTCCATTCAGACCCTGATACTAGTGCTATCTGTGTTGTCTATTTTACCTGTCATGCAGTTCTCTTTTTAGTGGTTTGCTATTGTTGGCTACATTGTTCACATGTCAGGTTGGCGGACACTGCCAGCACAGGGTGTGATGGTGTGCACAGCTTTGCATGCAGGCTGGGCAATGTCATAATGTATGTGTGATATTCCTTTATGTGTGCCCAGCTATGTATGTGTATGGTCATCTTTTGTTGGCCCTTAATCCTGGTCCCATGGCCTACATGAGATGTGTGCTCTTGGGTAGTCAAGAGGTATGCAGTGTGAAAGGTGTGACTTTCTAGGGGGTGTAGATGTGTGTGTGCCCCTGGCTTGTGAAAGTCACACATGTGTCACCCAGGAGTTGTGTGCCTGTTGTTTCTATTTTTCTGCCCTGTGGATATGGTTGTATGCACATGTGTGAGTTGTCTGTTGTGCACTGTGCAATGTGTTGGTGTGTCCATGCTGTTCTGTCTGACTCCTACTTGTTGTTTTAGTGACTTATGTGTGTGCAAAGTGTGTGATTTGCACATCAGTGTTGTGTTTGTTTGATCATCGATGTGTCTTGAGTGCGTTTGTGTAGACTGTGTATCCCTGCTGCTCCACACTGCCATTGTGGTTGTGTTTCTCATGCATTGCAGGCACATGGTGCCTTTTATCCTCCTGTATGGCATGGTGTGTGTGGTGTAATGCCATACCCTATGTGTGCCACTTTTGCCTACCCATTGTGGGTCTGCACTCCCTCTATTTGTGCGTGGTACACCACTTACATGTCTACTACTGACATGAAAGTCAGTTAACTTTGATGTCAGTTGTCCCCTTGGTTTACATGTGTGTGTGCCTCCCAAATAACTTCATTTGTGACACTGTGCTTTGTGGTGCAGTTCTTGGGCCAAGAATGATGTTCCACTCTGGACTTTGCCCCAATGGTTTATGTGTGGTGTTATTGTGCTATTGATGAGTGAGGATTGCTCATGTGCACTTCAGCTGTCGTTGCTGTGCAGTGCTCTGGTCAAGATGATTCTGCTCTTGTGTCCCAGAGTGGTGCATTTGTTGTTGTTGTGTTGGATGAATGTGCGTTGGCTGTGTTATTGCTTCACTTCCTGGGTGTGCTGTTGTGTTTGTACTGTGCTGATTTGTGTTGTGTGTGTTGATATTGTGTCAGTCATGTCTTTGTGTGACTGTTCTGCTTAGTGTGCACACACTGCTTGTTGTGCATACAGTGCTGTGTGTATATGGCATTGGCATTGCCTGGTGTGCATCCCCTGATGTCCTGTAGTCTTTTTTTCAGTTTCGATTTCATGTGCATCTGTGGTTGGTTGCATGTGGCAGTGTAGTCCTGTGATGGTGTACTTCTTGTGTGATTTGTGGTATGTTGTGTGTGTTTTGTTCCTGAGTGATGGGGTTGTGCACTCCTGTTGTGTCTGTGCTCCCATTGCCTTTTCCCATTTTGGCTGACAGGGTATGTCTGTTTCTGATGGGGTTCTGTGTGTGTTTCTGTAGTGTTTGTGTGTTGCATTTGGGCAGGCATCTATCCAGGCATCCCTGTGTGTGTGTTATGTTTGTGGCTATACCCAGGGTGTGTGTTTCTTTGTGTGTGTATGTACTGGCGAGTATTTGAAGCCTTCAGTGTGTGTGGCACTGGTGTTATGTGTTCCTTGTCAGCCACTCCTGCACCTGCTGTCTTCCTGGTTGTTTGTTGTGTGGTGCAGGGTGTGGATTGTGCTTGCTTGTTGCTGTGCTTGTTGCTGTGCATGGGGGTGCACAGGATGGGCACCTGGCCTGTGGCTTGATGGGGTTTGTTTTTGTGTGGTTGGGGGTGGTGTGTCCCGATGGTCTTTGTGCCCTGCCCATGCCTTGGACTGGCCCAGCCTTCAGCATTGCACGCATGTGTTGACCGCTGCGTTGACGTGACTGGGACCGGGTTGTTGCTGCAAGTTCGCGATCGATGTGTGTCCAGGATGCAGTGGGGTGACTTGGTGGCAGGTGGGTCATGAGTGGGTACACTTGTGGATGTGTTGTTGCCCCCAGCAGGGTGTCTGTTGTGGAATTGGACCCTGTGTCAGCCCGTGTGTTGTGTATTGTATTTGTGTAGTTGCCTACCTGCGGCGTCGTCCATGGCAGCCCTTTAGATGATAGTGCTGTAGCAAGTACAGCACCAGATACACATGTAGAGCTGGGTCCATGGGGGTCATGACCGGATTGTGTGGACCGGGTCTCTGCTATCGCTCTCCGCTGTCGGGTTTACTCCCTCTCTGGTTGGGCTGTCTCCGCTGTGGTGAGTCTGCCTGTCTGGGCCACCCTAATTTGTGGACCGGGGCGGACGTCATTCCGCACAGCAGAGAGTGTCCATTGGCTCCCACGACCGCTGTGGCAGGCGCACTTTGATGGCGAACGGGATTTGACCTATGTTTTGCTATACTAATATGGCAGACATGTTTCCCACTACTCGCGAGGGGGAAAAGGCATTTTTCCGCACCACCAACACCGCGGAGGTGCCACCCCCTGCCATCCTAATGGTCCCCCTAATAATTATAAAAATGTTAATAACTTTTTTTATTGAGGGATAACATGTCTGGTATTTCTTTCTTCATGGTATATTACATTCAAATATTATACACAGTTTACATTATTCTTACATTTTTTACACAATCATTTCTCTTTTTTTTATACTTCATACCTTTTTTATATTATGTCTACAATATATTAAATACCTATGTTACATTTTAATTACTCGTTTTAATCTAAATGTTAACATTAATTTCTGACCCATATATAAGTAATGTACCTAATTTTTGTTAATTTTTTCAAACGTTTTTTATTTTACCTATGAATTCATCAAAATATAAAGAATATTTAAATGTTTGATCCATTAACTCAATATATTTCATTAAGCTTATTTTGTATCGCCTTCACCACTGCTATAATCACAAAATGTTCAATTTTATATAAATACTTGAGTATTTTATAAAATTTCCTCTTTTTTAAAAATTCTAAATTTTTCATAATCTTAACCTCACTATTTTAGTAAACATTTATTTAAAAATTTTACACACTCTAATATAAATTGTACTACGAGTATTAAATATAAAAAAGTACAACCATTATTTCTTATTATTTGCAATGTATTTAAAATCAATCTCTTCTCCCTGATATTATTAATATATCACAATGCATTAATTATTCTATTTTTTTAATGCTATTGTATTTTTTTAAATACTTGAGTATTAAACATAATTTACTCAGCCATTATTAATTAATATTTATATAGTTTTAAATCAATCTCCCTTTTATTTTCATTTTTACATGTAAATGTATTCTTATTTTTTAATACATTCTTTTGTATTAACATGAATACCTAAGTATTAAAAGAAACAAACACAACCTTTATTTAATATACTAAATATGTATATCCCTTAAAAAAAATATAAATTATTATAAATTAAAATACCTCAGTATTAATTATAATAACAGTATACGTTGTAATGGCATGCATTGTAAAGGTGTATGCGTTGTAATGAAATGCAATGTAATCGTGTCTGTGTTGTAATGGATGCATTATAAAGGCACTGCGTTGTAATATCTGCGATGTAATGGATGTCTCCCGCAGGGAGTGTGCAAAACTCCACGAACTCCACCGCAGAGCAGAGTTTACCACACACCCCTACCTTCAGGAAAGCTTTGTTGGTGAACCCATTGTTGGTGAGCCACAGAGTCATTGAAGCAATCTCCTCTTGTAGCAATGTGTTGGTGTCGGAGAGAATGCATTTGTTCTGATTGGCACAATGGAGAAGATGCTTCGATTTTGCTGGGTCAATACAAATAACTCACTTCCAAGGGTCTAGGACTGGTTGGCAACACTTGGAAGATTGGAACTCACTGCTGGCACGGTCCGGGTGCTGCTGCTGTGTTGCAGGATGTCTTTGATATCCCTGGGACTTTAGAGCAAGGGGCAAGTAAGTATACCCTTTGAGTCATACTGAGCTCAAGTGAGATGATCCAGTCCTTTCCTCAGCAAGGCTGAGGGTACCAGGCAGCAGGGCAGCATAGCAGTGAAGTAAAGCAGTTCGCACAGAGCAGCAGTCTAGCATCGTGGCAGTCTTTGCACAACAGTCCTTCCTCCTGGCAGAGTTCTTCACAGGTCCCGTAGTTTCTGGTTTGGAGGGGCCAGATACAAAGTACTTATACCTAGTTAAGCTTTAGAGGTGGGGATACCTTCAAAGACGGTTTTTGACCTGCCTAAAGCTACTTTCTTCTCAGCTCTTTCCCCAGGAACACAAGTAGGGAGTAATCAGACATTTCAGTGGGGGCAGGACCCTGCCTATTCAGGTGCAAGTTCCTCCCTTCCAGACCAGGAAGAGCCATCAGAATGCAAATGAGTACTAATACCCACCTCACCTCCTGTGTTTGTGGCTGCCTAAAGAGAGTGCACAAACTGTAACTGTCACCCACCCCAGATGTGTAGTGGAGTCAGGCCGCAGGCACACAGAACCGTGAAAGCAGGGAAATGCCACCTTTTTAAAATAAGATTTCTAAAACAGTAAAGGTAAACCTATACAACAAGGAACAGCCACACATTTTAATCAGTCACTGTAGTGAAAAATAAATGTGGGTGTGTGTTACTACCAGGACATACCATACTTACAAGGACATGTCCTGCCTTTAACTCAAACAGCACCCTACCAAATGGGCTGCCCAGGTTCTACTTTAGGGGTGACTTATGGGTAATAAAATAGTAGTTTAAGGATTGGCAAATGGGTTTAAATGCCAAGTTGAAGTGGCAGCAAACTACACACACAGGCCTGAGACAGGTTTGAAAGGCTACGTGTGTAGGTGTTACATTCAGTATTGCAAACCCACTAGTAGCATTTAGTTTACAGGCCTTGGGTGTATGGTATACTATTTTACAGCAGACTTATAAGTAAAGTAAACATGCCAATTGTGTATATACCAATGTTACTGTTGCAGGGATTCTGATCTGGAACAGAACTATGCTGGGAACCATTGAACATCAGTATGTAGGGAGTGAGTCACCATACCACCTCAGTGTCTATGAGTTTGAGTCTGACTAGCTATAGTGCGTCACTTGCCCTCCTAACCTTACCGGAGAAACAAGTGAATTGGCACCCCAGAACACAATACTCTTGGCCCTTTAACCGCATCGCTGCGGCGGTTATTTTTCCGCTGTGCTGAAAAATGTAAATATTGATGTTACATGACGAGCTCAGCTCGTCATCAGCACACGACCACCGTGGCTGATGACGAGCTGAGCTTGTCATCAGCATCGAAAGGGTTAAAGAATCATGGTTACAGGACACGCCCTTTTGCTCACCCACTCGTACTTATCCAAAATAAGAAAACCAGGAAACACGAAGGAATATCATGCTCATGATACATGCCACAATTAGAAAACAGATGCACATCAAAATACTGTTAGCATGCTTAATAGACCGTTTCCCATAAAAAGCCCTGCCATGTTATAGGACAGAGTACTCTAAACCCCCTTCCCCTGCTCCTAAAGCTAAATGATTACATGTGAAACTTCTCTGGGATTACAGGCAGACCACGTATCTAAGCATAAACAGATGGAAGCTCTACATCTCAGCAGATGCAGTGCTCTTGTCTCAGAACTTTTATCCAAGTGTCTCTTTTTGGATCATAAGCTCATCTGCATGATAAAATGTAGACACATAAACAACAGCTGCATTCTTGTGTTATGCTAGTGCTAGTGCCTGGCCTAAAACAATATCAAGGCACAATGGGACTTATTATGATGTTGGTTGGAGTTGCCTCCGACCAACATCTCTGCAGTTTCAGAACCAACCGACCTAATGTAAGCGGTCCGAAACCATAACTACAATGCAACTGCAAATGGATGTGGTCACAAACTCCCATTTCCCTATGGGAGCTTGTACGGTGGTCGCAGGAAAGGAACAGAATGCAAAAACATATGCTGGTTTCACATGGAAATACAATGTTATGTACTTTTATGATATGTAAATATTGAATAAAGTAATTTAAAGTCACTACAATGTGGCACAAAAGCAAGCATGTTTATATAGTAACAAGTGAAAAGGAAAATGATTCCTACAACGTGTGTAGTTAGCCAACGTGGGGGAAACTGCAATGAGCCATGCAGGAAACACACAACATTACCATGTTTAGGGGAGAAGCACATGCACTTTAGCACTGGTCAGCACTGGTAAGTTTGCATGTAAGGTTTATGGGTCATTCACTGCTGTTCTGGCCTGTTTATGGGTCATTCACTGCTGTTCTGGCCTTGCCTGTGCAGCTTCTCATGTCCTCACTTTGCACTTTGCAATGCCCACTGGCCTTGTCATTCACTGCTGTTCTGGCCATGCCTGCGCAGCTTCTCAAGTTCTCACTCTGCACTTTGCCATGCCCACTGGCCTTGTCATTCACTGCTGTTCTGGCCTTGCCTGTGAAGCTTCTTATGTCCCCACTCTGCACTTTGCCATGCCCACAGTCCCTGTTGCTCTGCTGTGTTGTACTCTCACCTGTGCCCTGGACACTGGCCCTTTTGCTCTGCTGTCTTGTACTCACACCTGAGCCCTGGACACTGGGCCTGTTGCTCTGCTGTGTTGGAGTCTCCCCTGTGCAGCCTCTCATGTACTTGCTATGCCACCTGGCATTGACACTGGCCATGTTGCTCTGCTTTGTTGTACTCTCCCCTGTGCAGCCTCTCATGTACTTGATGTGCCACCTGGAATGGACACTGGCCATGTTGCTCTGCTGTGTTGAAGTCTCCCCTGTGCCATGGACACTGGCCTTCCTGTTTGCAGTTTGCCTGTGCAGATTATTTTGCATATGATCTGTTTGTTGTGCCTTGCTCTTGTCTACTGTTGATCTATTGTCACATCTATGCAATATGTGAATAAAGATAGTTACCCCTGTTGTCTGTTTTGTCAGTGTCCTTGCTGATGAAAGTTCTTTTGGTGTGTGTGCATTTGGTTGCATATGTCACTTAAACATTGCCAACCTCTTTGGACGCATCACATTTTTAAACAGGGGTGACAGGATCTTCAGTCCATTCAGACCCTGATACTAGTGCTATCTGTGTTGTCTATTTTACCTGTCATGCAGTTCTCTTTTTAGTGGTTTGCTATTGTTGGCTACATTGTTCACATGTCAGGTTGGCGGACACTGCCAGCACAGGGTGTGATGGTGTGCACAGCTTTGCATGCAGGCTGGGCAATGTCATAATGTATGTGTGATATTCCTTTATGTGTGCCCAGCTATGTATGTGTATGGTCATCTTTTGTTGGCCCTTAATCCTGGTCCCATGGCCTACATGAGATGTGTGCTCTTGGGTAGTCAAGAGGTATGCAGTGTGAAAGGTGTGACTTTCTAGGGGGTGTAGATGTGTGTGTGCCCCTGGCTTGTGAAAGTCACACATGTGTCACCCAGGAGTTGTGTGCCTGTTGTTTCTATTTTTCTGCCCTGTGGATATGGTTGTATGCACATGTGTGAGTTGTCTGTTGTGCACTGTGCAATGTGTTGGTGTGTCCATGCTGTTCTGTCTGACTCCTACTTGTTGTTTTAGTGACTTATGTGTGTGCAAAGTGTGTGATTTGCACATCAGTGTTGTGTTTGTTTGATCATCGATGTGTCTTGAGTGCGTTTGTGTAGACTGTGTATCCCTGCTGCTCCACACTGCCATTGTGGTTGTGTTTCTCATGCATTGCAGGCACATGGTGCCTTTTATCCTCCTGTATGGCATGGTGTGTGTGGTGTAATGCCATACCCTATGTGTGCCACTTTTGCCTACCCATTGTGGGTCTGCACTCCCTCTATTTGTGCGTGGTACACCACTTACATGTCTACTACTGACATGAAAGTCAGTTAACTTTGATGTCAGTTGTCCCCTTGGTTTACATGTGTGTGTGCCTCCCAAATAACTTCATTTGTGACACTGTGCTTTGTGGTGCAGTTCTTGGGCCAAGAATGATGTTCCACTCTGGACTTTGCCCCAATGGTTTATGTGTGGTGTTATTGTGCTATTGATGAGTGAGGATTGCTCATGTGCACTTCAGCTGTCGTTGCTGTGCAGTGCTCTGGTCAAGATGATTCTGCTCTTGTGTCCCAGAGTGGTGCATTTGTTGTTGTTGTGTTGGATGAATGTGCGTTGGCTGTGTTATTGCTTCACTTCCTGGGTGTGCTGTTGTGTTTGTACTGTGCTGATTTGTGTTGTGTGTGTTGATATTGTGTCAGTCATGTCTTTGTGTGACTGTTCTGCTTAGTGTGCACACACTGCTTGTTGTGCATACAGTGCTGTGTGTATATGGCATTGGCATTGCCTGGTGTGCATCCCCTGATGTCCTGTAGTCTTTTTTTCAGTTTCGATTTCATGTGCATCTGTGGTTGGTTGCATGTGGCAGTGTAGTCCTGTGATGGTGTACTTCTTGTGTGATTTGTGGTATGTTGTGTGTGTTTTGTTCCTGAGTGATGGGGTTGTGCACTCCTGTTGTGTCTGTGCTCCCATTGCCTTTTCCCATTTTGGCTGACAGGGTATGTCTGTTTCTGATGGGGTTCTGTGTGTGTTTCTGTAGTGTTTGTGTGTTGCATTTGGGCAGGCATCTATCCAGGCATCCCTGTGTGTGTGTTATGTTTGTGGCTATACCCAGGGTGTGTGTTTCTTTGTGTGTGTATGTACTGGCGAGTATTTGAAGCCTTCAGTGTGTGTGGCACTGGTGTTATGTGTTCCTTGTCAGCCACTCCTGCACCTGCTGTCTTCCTGGTTGTTTGTTGTGTGGTGCAGGGTGTGGATTGTGCTTGCTTGTTGCTGTGCTTGTTGCTGTGCATGGGGGTGCACAGGATGGGCACCTGGCCTGTGGCTTGATGGGGTTTGTTTTTGTGTGGTTGGGGGTGGTGTGTCCCGATGGTCTTTGTGCCCTGCCCATGCCTTGGACTGGCCCAGCCTTCAGCATTGCACGCATGTGTTGACCGCTGCGTTGACGTGACTGGGACCGGGTTGTTGCTGCAAGTTCGCGATCGATGTGTGTCCAGGATGCAGTGGGGTGACTTGGTGGCAGGTGGGTCATGAGTGGGTACACTTGTGGATGTGTTGTTGCCCCCAGCAGGGTGTCTGTTGTGGAATTGGACCCTGTGTCAGCCCGTGTGTTGTGTATTGTATTTGTGTAGTTGCCTACCTGCGGCGTCGTCCATGGCAGCCCTTTAGATGATAGTGCTGTAGCAAGTACAGCACCAGATACACATGTAGAGCTGGGTCCATGGGGGTCATGACCGGATTGTGTGGACCGGGTCTCTGCTATCGCTCTCCGCTGTCGGGTTTACTCCCTCTCTGGTTGGGCTGTCTCCGCTGTGGTGAGTCTGCCTGTCTGGGCCACCCTAATTTGTGGACCGGGGCGGACGTCATTCCGCACAGCAGAGAGTGTCCATTGGCTCCCACGACCGCTGTGGCAGGCGCACTTTGATGGCGAACGGGATTTGACCTATGTTTTGCTATACTAATATGGCAGACATGTTTCCCACTACTCGCGAGGGGGAAAAGGCATTTTTCCGCACCACCAACACCGCGGAGGTGCCACCCCCTGCCATCCTAATGGTCCCCCTAATAATTATAAAAATGTTAATAACTTTTTTTATTGAGGGATAACATGTCTGGTATTTCTTTCTTCATGGTATATTACATTCAAATATTATACACAGTTTACATTATTCTTACATTTTTTACACAATCATTTCTCTTTTTTTTATACTTCATACCTTTTTTATATTATGTCTACAATATATTAAATACCTATGTTACATTTTAATTACTCGTTTTAATCTAAATGTTAACATTAATTTCTGACCCATATATAAGTAATGTACCTAATTTTTGTTAATTTTTTCAAACGTTTTTTATTTTACCTATGAATTCATCAAAATATAAAGAATATTTAAATGTTTGATCCATTAACTCAATATATTTCATTAAGCTTATTTTGTATCGCCTTCACCACTGCTATAATCACAAAATGTTCAATTTTATATAAATACTTGAGTATTTTATAAAATTTCCTCTTTTTTAAAAATTCTAAATTTTTCATAATCTTAACCTCACTATTTTAGTAAACATTTATTTAAAAATTTTACACACTCTAATATAAATTGTACTACGAGTATTAAATATAAAAAAGTACAACCATTATTTCTTATTATTTGCAATGTATTTAAAATCAATCTCTTCTCCCTGATATTATTAATATATCACAATGCATTAATTATTCTATTTTTTTAATGCTATTGTATTTTTTTAAATACTTGAGTATTAAACATAATTTACTCAGCCATTATTAATTAATATTTATATAGTTTTAAATCAATCTCCCTTTTATTTTCATTTTTACATGTAAATGTATTCTTATTTTTTAATACATTCTTTTGTATTAACATGAATACCTAAGTATTAAAAGAAACAAACACAACCTTTATTTAATATACTAAATATGTATATCCCTTAAAAAAAATATAAATTATTATAAATTAAAATACCTCAGTATTAATTATAATAACAGTATACGTTGTAATGGCATGCATTGTAAAGGTGTATGCGTTGTAATGAAATGCAATGTAATCGTGTCTGTGTTGTAATGGATGCATTATAAAGGCACTGCGTTGTAATATCTGCGATGTAATGGATGTCTCCCGCAGGGAGTGTGCAAAACTCCACGAACTCCACCGCAGAGCAGAGTTTACCACACACCCCTACCTTCAGGAAAGCTTTGTTGGTGAACCCATTGTTGGTGAGCCACAGAGTCATTGAAGCAATCTCCTCTTGTAGCAATGTGTTGGTGTCGGAGAGAATGCATTTGTTCTGATTGGCACAATGGAGAAGATGCTTCGATTTTGCTGGGTCAATACAAATAACTCACTTCCAAGGGTCTAGGACTGGTTGGCAACACTTGGAAGATTGGAACTCACTGCTGGCACGGTCCGGGTGCTGCTGCTGTGTTGCAGGATGTCTTTGATATCCCTGGGACTTTAGAGCAAGGGGCAAGTAAGTATACCCTTTGAGTCATACTGAGCTCAAGTGAGATGATCCAGTCCTTTCCTCAGCAAGGCTGAGGGTACCAGGCAGCAGGGCAGCATAGCAGTGAAGTAAAGCAGTTCGCACAGAGCAGCAGTCTAGCATCGTGGCAGTCTTTGCACAACAGTCCTTCCTCCTGGCAGAGTTCTTCACAGGTCCCGTAGTTTCTGGTTTGGAGGGGCCAGATACAAAGTACTTATACCTAGTTAAGCTTTAGAGGTGGGGATACCTTCAAAGACGGTTTTTGACCTGCCTAAAGCTACTTTCTTCTCAGCTCTTTCCCCAGGAACACAAGTAGGGAGTAATCAGACATTTCAGTGGGGGCAGGACCCTGCCTATTCAGGTGCAAGTTCCTCCCTTCCAGACCAGGAAGAGCCATCAGAATGCAAATGAGTACTAATACCCACCTCACCTCCTGTGTTTGTGGCTGCCTAAAGAGAGTGCACAAACTGTAACTGTCACCCACCCCAGATGTGTAGTGGAGTCAGGCCGCAGGCACACAGAACCGTGAAAGCAGGGAAATGCCACCTTTTTAAAATAAGATTTCTAAAACAGTAAAGGTAAACCTATACAACAAGGAACAGCCACACATTTTAATCAGTCACTGTAGTGAAAAATAAATGTGGGTGTGTGTTACTACCAGGACATACCATACTTACAAGGACATGTCCTGCCTTTAACTCAAACAGCACCCTACCAAATGGGCTGCCCAGGTTCTACTTTAGGGGTGACTTATGGGTAATAAAATAGTAGTTTAAGGATTGGCAAATGGGTTTAAATGCCAAGTTGAAGTGGCAGCAAACTACACACACAGGCCTGAGACAGGTTTGAAAGGCTACGTGTGTAGGTGTTACATTCAGTATTGCAAACCCACTAGTAGCATTTAGTTTACAGGCCTTGGGTGTATGGTATACTATTTTACAGCAGACTTATAAGTAAAGTAAACATGCCAATTGTGTATATACCAATGTTACTGTTGCAGGGATTCTGATCTGGAACAGAACTATGCTGGGAACCATTGAACATCAGTATGTAGGGAGTGAGTCACCATACCACCTCAGTGTCTATGAGTTTGAGTCTGACTAGCTATAGTGCGTCACTTGCCCTCCTAACCTTACCGGAGAAACAAGTGAATTGGCACCCCAGAACACAATACTCTTGGCCCTTTAACCGCATCGCTGCGGCGGTTATTTTTCCGCTGTGCTGAAAAATGTAAATATTGATGTTACATGACGAGCTCAGCTCGTCATCAGCACACGACCACCGTGGCTGATGACGAGCTGAGCTTGTCATCAGCATCGAAAGGGTTAAAGAATCATGGTTACAGGACACGCCCTTTTGCTCACCCACTCGTACTTATCCAAAATAAGAAAACCAGGAAACACGAAGGAATATCATGCTCATGATACATGCCACAATTAGAAAACAGATGCACATCAAAATACTGTTAGCATGCTTAATAGACCGTTTCCCATAAAAAGCCCTGCCATGTTATAGGACAGAGTACTCTAAACCCCCTTCCCCTGCTCCTAAAGCTAAATGATTACATGTGAAACTTCTCTGGGATTACAGGCAGACCACGTATCTAAGCATAAACAGATGGAAGCTCTACATCTCAGCAGATGCAGTGCTCTTGTCTCAGAACTTTTATCCAAGTGTCTCTTTTTGGATCATAAGCTCATCTGCATGATAAAATGTAGACACATAAACAACAGCTGCATTCTTGTGTTATGCTAGTGCTAGTGCCTGGCCTAAAACAATATCAAGGCACAATGGGACTTATTATGATGTTGGTTGGAGTTGCCTCCGACCAACATCTCTGCAGTTTCAGAACCAACCGACCTAATGTAAGCGGTCCGAAACCATAACTACAATGCAACTGCAAATGGATGTGGTCACAAACTCCCATTTCCCTATGGGAGCTTGTACGGTGGTCGCAGGAAAGGAACAGAATGCAAAAACATATGCTGGTTTCACATGGAAATACAATGTTATGTACTTTTATGATATGTAAATATTGAATAAAGTAATTTAAAGTCACTACAATGTGGCACAAAAGCAAGCATGTTTATATAGTAACAAGTGAAAAGGAAAATGATTCCTACAACGTGTGTAGTTAGCCAACGTGGGGGAAACTGCAATGAGCCATGCAGGAAACACACAACATTACCATGTTTAGGGGAGAAGCACATGCACTTTAGCACTGGTCAGCACTGGTAAGTTTGCATGTAAGATTAGTAAATCTGGCGCTAGTCTCTACACTTATGGGATTAACAGTTTATTACTGCATTCACATGAGATCAGGAGGCAGCTCTCTCCAGCTTCCTTTTACTGTGCCATATTTGGGATGCTGCTCTCAACTGACCTCTGTTAGCTTTAAATGTGGCCTCATGAATGCTGACTGTGCATTTTTCTCTGGACCAGGTCAAAGATAAACCTATCAGAGATCAACACTGGCTTGAGTGTTACCCCCCAGGGAAACTAAATTTATAACGAGTACTTTTGGTTTTTCTCCCCATCTATAATACCAAAGATAGTGATGCCAAGTTATCCAGAATGGACAATTTATTCGCAGAATCACATTTGTTTCAGCAATGTAATAAATATTTCTGACACTGCTTGGCAGAAGTAAGGTTAAACGTAAAACACAATTAATCTCTATACACATACACACAGATTTTGAACACCTGTTTTGGAGCCTATATTGCTATAAGTAATTTTATAAATTCCCCTGAAATACATCGAAAAGGTTTGTTAAGTTTGTGACTTGTCTCAAAACGATGTTGCTTTTCCTTTATTGAAACGAAATTGGTATGAACAGCAAAGTTTACGAGACAGAGGTTTTCAGGGTGTATAATCAACACGATTTAATCACAAGAGTTAGCTGAATGCGGTTTGTCACTTTACTGTCCGCAGAGTAAAGAGTTTCAGTCAGATTAGGTCTGCAGTGGCGCTGCGCTGATGTAGATATGAGTCGACTAGCAGTAATATCTATCTAATAGAAACGGATTTCCCTGGTGAAACCATTCAGGCATCAGATACAAAAACATCCAATTTCATTAGTTCGCAAAGCTGGTAAAACTCCCGGTCAGTGTGGATTTACAAAGCAACAACACTGTGAGGAAAACAGGTCAGATGCAAGATGTACACTCTACTTCACTGAACATGATTAACACTTTTTACTTGCTTGGAATTCTTTTTTAGGGCCTGATTTATGCGTTTTTTTTGCCGTAGGGCAGCCCTACTGCTGCTCTGCCATACGGCAAAATAAAAGAGCAGGAATCTTCTGTAGCTATTAGATAGGGCGCATTCCTGTCCTTTTTTCATGCGCCAGCGCACAATGGGCTACCATGCGCCAACTCAAGGATGTTTGCACTATGCTGCAAGGGTGCCTGCATTGCGCGGATGATTATTTTTGTGCATAAAGGCAAACCTTCTTGTACAAAAGCAATCACAAGAGGCTTTTACCTCGTTCTGTGTGTGCTGCATTCTGCATGTGAACAAGCCTCTGAGGAGGTGAAACTTTATGTCGACAGTTTGCAACAGCAAATAAAAATTTTGCATGAAACTCCGGTCCGTGTCTACGTTGCTGCGGTGAGAACAGGACTGCCTTCGCTGACGCTGTAGAATCAGTGATATATATATATATATATATATATATATATATATATATGTATATATTGCCAAAGAAGCTTTAGTTTCCCAAAGCAGAGAGGGTCGCACTCACCAAGAATGTTCAATTTCAAAATGTATTGCATATAATGTTACATTGTTATGCTCCAACCAGACAGCAAAACAAAAGCGCCGACACGTTTCGCAGCAGCCGCTGCTTGATCACGGCATTGCCATTACTTTTCAGTTACTTGCATATAACATGTTTGAAAACCAAAAACATTACATCACTTCCTGACACGTGATCCACATACCCCTTGGGTTTATGGGACTTGTAGTCAAAAACGCTTTTCATAGTCTGTTATGTATTACACCATACACTTTAGGGGATTTTTTCTGCGATTGGCAACAAAAACCATCCGACACATTACTGTTTTTTGTATATCAGTGTGTTACATCGTGAATTATCTTATTTTATCCTGTTAATACATATTTTTGATTTATAAATTGTTATTATCATATTATTATATGTCTCTGTTGAGTCTTGAATTATTTTATATGCACATATAATTCTTCGGACTGATTCAGCCCAAACGGGGTCATAGTCCTGAAGTTTAAAATGTGTCGGGATTCTTTTTGACGTAGTGTTCTCTCAAGATTTCCTCCTCGTTTGTTCTCTGATACTTGGTCAATGCCATAGAACTTTAGTAGTTTCCAGTCCCCGTTATGGTTTGTTTCCATGTGTTTGGCAATGGCATTATTTTTGTCTTTATTAGTGGTTGCATGTGTATGTTCGAGAATTCTTTTCTTTAATTCACATGTTGTGCTCCCTATATATTTTTTCTTACAGGGGCATTCAACCACGTACACCACATATCTGCTCTTGCATGTGATTAGTTTCTCAATTTTCCACATTTTGTTATTTGTCATTTGGACCTCAGATGTTGGCTTTGCTATTTGGCACGTCTTGCAATTATAGCATTTTACAAATCCCTTTGTTTTCAACCAATCACTGCTTTTGTTTT
Source organism: Lissotriton vulgaris (assembly GCF_964263255.1). Lineage (NCBI taxonomy): Eukaryota > Metazoa > Chordata > Amphibia > Caudata > Salamandridae > Lissotriton > Lissotriton vulgaris. Next base: position 439,060,136 of record NC_141691.1, on the reverse strand, counting down.
CAGGGTTGAAATGACTTTGTATGAGCCGATCCTTTAAGTTTGTAGCACGACGATATGTAATTGTGGGGTGATCCCCCACCAGAGTACCAATGCTGCAATCTAATTTAAGGATTTTCCAATTCTTTTTCAGGATTGAGTTTATTTCTCTATAATTTTGAGTATAGTCTGTTATGAATCTTATTTCCTGTGGATTCATTGTTTCTTTTTGTTTCAGCATTAGACAGTCTTTTCTGGTTTTTTCATTCGCTCTTTTCCAGCAATTACCCACGGTGCTGGCACTGTATTTTCGATTTTGGAGTCTTTGCATCGAGTCTTTGCCTTCGCTGACGCTGTAGAATCAGTGATATATATATATATATGTATATATATATATATATATATATATATATATATATATATATATATTACCTACTGGCGGTCGCCAGTAGGTAGTTATAGTTAGGATAGTTATAGTTAGGATTTTTTTCAATGCAAAATCTCAAAATTCTATTTAGAATAACTTTGGCGCCGGTTGACGAATCTGCCTGAAAATTTCCTCAAATTTGCCTCGTCGAGCTCCGGTCCTTCCCTGAAAGTTTGGGGGGGATTCGTCACGCTTGACCGAGATAAAAGGGGGGTCCCAAAACGTGTTTTCCCCATGTTAATTTCCATAGGGCGGTCGAACTCACTTTTAGCCCGAACGGCTGAATGGATTTCCACCAAACTTGGCAAAATTGTAGGGACTGGTAGCCCGATGTGCCTTTGCTATGGCTCAAGATATGTGCTCCAGTGGATTTTGAGTAATTTAGGTTAAAAAAAATATATATCTATATGCGCGCCCCGGAACGCGCACCGGGGAGCGCTCCGGGCGCGCCACGCGACTTGCGCACGGAAAGCTGATTGGCTCTCGGGTGTCTGTAAACATTCGAAACAGTCCGGAGCGGCCGCCATCTTGTGTCTCGGTAGGATCGAGACACAAGAGGTGGCCAAAACAAAGGGGGAAATGACCATAAGGGGGCAGGGATAGACCCCCCGTTACCCCCTAGGTTTTTTTTTTTCATTTTGCGCGGCAGGAACGCCCAGGACGCGCACCGGGGAGCGGACTGGGGAGCTTACCAGGGAGCGTACCTTGGGGAAAAAGAATGACAGACTTTTCAAAAATTGTATGTTTGCTAATTGTACTTATTGATGTTTTCTTTTTATTAAGTACCAACATGTAGGTACCAATGCAGAGTCTAAAATGTGATATACACCGTCTCCTTTGTAGATAGCTTGCCTGTTGTTGCAGAAGTTATTGTGGTATATGGAATTCATACCATAGTCTGTCAGGAAAGCAGAAACAACATGGAGGCAGGAGTTGATAAAGAGATGTTAAATACACATTGGAGATAATATAGTGGGAGAAAGGAAGTAACTATGAGCAAACTTACTATTTAAAACAAAAAAGTTGCACAGTATACTATAAGTCTCACTTTATATTATAAACATTTTGGAACTACTTGATGAATTACATATAAAAATGAATAATGGCTCGAACAATTTTTGATTATTAAATATAAATGTATTCTTCTGATTCTTTTTCATAATTTAATAAAACTTCTAACAATATATTGTCTGGAATGTCCTCATTTTCATTCTGTGATTCCATTGATTCCACACACTGAACTAATTCATGGTCCAGAGACTCATCCATAAAATCAAAGTTATCATTCTCAGCAATTTTTTCTTCAGGGTTGTTGTCCAAAACAATTTCAAAAGAAATATCCTGTTCTCCTTCCATTTTGTTGCTGTAAATTGCATAAAAAATAAATATATCAGTAGAGAGTGGGCACTGTTGGGTTTAAGTTCAGACAGGTAGTTTGGATTTTTTAACAGTGAAGTTATCTTTGGGTAGTGTATGGTATCAGGCTGGAATTAGAAATATAAAAAAGTGTATTTGATAAAGCCTAAGTAAATTTATAATTATACAAGAAAAGGCTTACTCAATCCATAACTATACCAGAGAAGCCTATCTCAATCTATAACTATTACAGAGGGATAGTATATAACTCTCAGAATATTTTTTCTCAAATTAACTTAAAGTGCACAACATACTTCACTTTCCAAAATAACATCTTACCTTCGAGAAAGCAGTTGAAGTTCTCAGTGTAATTCCTTTTCAAATGTACTTCAGGAAGTAGTAGTCAAAATGGCTGTGTTTCCCTCTCTTTTTTTATATATATTCATGTACATAACCAATCAAATGTCAGGAAATAATCGTAGAAAATGAAAGTAACTTTTTATTTGGTTGTAAATTCTAACACTTCATATGTGTTTTGGTCATGTATTTTACCTCAGGATATTTAGACAGGCCTACAGCCTAAATGTCTCAATGGAATTCCACCAAATTTGGGTAAGTGGTAGGGACTGCTATGTAGTAGGGCCTATTCTATATTTGGTGAAAGTGTCTCAGTGGTTTTCCTGTAACTTACTTTCCCACCTTTTTTTAGGGAGCGCTTACCGGTGCGCGCCCCGGTACGCGCACCGGCAGCGTTACGGGAGTCCGCCATTTTGTGTTTCGGTACAATCGAGACACAAGGTGGAGGACAAACAACGTAGGAAATGGATATAAGGGGGCACGGTAGACAGCCCCTGACCCCCTAGGTTTTCGGAGGGGGGCTTAGGAGGCTCATATAGGCCCCCCCAAATTTTTTTTTTATTTTCGCGGGGGGAGCGCCCGGTACGCGCACCGGGTAGCGTACGGGGGAGCGTACCGGGAAGCGTACTTTGGTGAAAAATAGTGAAAAAAGTTAGAAAAAGATAATCATTTGGAGTGATCAGAGGTAGGGTAGCCCTGAAAAGAGCTTTTGGATTCTGTGGCTGATTTTGGTACCTACAAGTAGGTTCTAATGCACAGTCTTAAATTCAGGAGGAATATTCTATTCCCCTCATCTGAGAAGTGCACACCATCTCCTCTGTAGATGTCTTGCATGTTGTAACGCAAGTTAATATTGTATATTGAACCCATTCCACAGTCTCTCATGTGAGCAGAAACAGATTTATTCACATGTTTCTGTGCTTTCTCAAATTGTGGACAAAATTGGTTGGACCAGTTCCATTTCTGTCTTTGGCATATATTAGAATATACCAAGGCAGTTTGTGGAAAAAGTGTCATCAATTGATCAAAGGTGTCATTTAAAAGCATTTCCAGACCAACCCCAGTCATAGTGCCCAAGTCATTTCCTCCACAGTGCAGTATTAAGAGGTCAGGGTTTGGCAGATGCAAAAAGGTTTTCACCAATGGTATCAATTGGTGACATCTCAATCCTCTCTGGCCAATCCACTTGATTTCCACATTTGGTAAATCAAGGTTGTGAAAATTTCAGCTAGCTGCATACCTTTGAGCCCAGTGGATGTAGCTGTGTCCAATAATCCACACAGAATACATGCTGAGAGAAGGTTCTGGTGCAGTCAGATGAAGTGTGGGAATGAAATGGCAGTTGGAACAGTAGGAGTTTACCCCCCAAAAAATTGTGGAATTTCCCTGCTCTTGAATCACAAGCAATGATTGGTGGATTCAGATAGTTGAAAACTGAAAGTTAGGGTGCATGGTTGTGTTGTGTGAAAGAAGCAATTTGAATGGTTAAGAAAAAGTCACTTAAAGCAATAATGTTCTGGATAAGATGGTGTTTTGAGAGCTCAAACATCCTTGCTGACTTAATTTGCAACATTGTAGAATAAACTTTTGAACCTAAGAGTTCAGTTAGGAGGGAGTTGCTATGGTAACAGATAGAAATGTCTGAGAGGGGGTAGGGTGTTGGTTTGAAAAAAGTGAGGGAAGAGTTTTGATTGGTTGAAATTAGGCATATGTGTGTAGAATTAGTAGATTTCTCTGCCAGTCTTGGTTTCAGTGTGTACTGTAGTTCCTATTTTCCCAATAGGCCCTGCGCATTGGAATAACATAAACAGTAGTATCGACGTAGAAGTGCGGATCTTCCAGGCCTCCACTGACTATGCTAAACTTAATTGGGTTTGTTACCAACTAGCTCAGAGGTCACTGGAAACTTTCTTGACTGAAATAGGAAGTGATCAGCTTCCCTGGCACAGCCAAGAAGGGATTCAGTTTTCCAACAACCGTGCAACATGACAACTTTGCTCCTCAGATCAAGAGTCAATCTCTAGGGTCGTGTGAAACAATAGACAGTTATTTTACTCAGTCAGTGGTTGTGCAGTTTACTTTCACAATATGTAGAGAATAGAGAGACGGGCGTTTGTCAATAAAGGGTAACATTTATTGAACAGTCTTTCTTCCCGTACAAGAGAAATGAATTGCCACAATTGCAAGACTTGTTATTATAAAAAGTACGTACAGTAAGATGAGTATTGCAAAATAATACTGTAAAAGCATTGATATGGTTTCTTAGCCATATAATGGTTTAAAGGGAATAAAACATATATACATTCATATATACATTAGGCTAAAATACTCAACTGGTGCTTCTAACTACGCCTACCCAAGTGTACCTGACCTAAGCCTAATACTTGGGAGGGGAGTAAGTAAGTCGCTTTAAGTTAAGTTGGTTTTGCCAAGGTTTGCTTCAAGAATTCTCCCTAAGGGTTTAGTCAACACCATACCTCTGGAATAGAATGATGGAGGTCTGGTATCTCCTTCAGGGGTCGATATCCCAGTCACCCGCAAGGGTAGACTAGAAACGCCAGAGCTGGATTTCTCTGCAGGAGAAAGACAGCGTCTCTTCTCAGCGCGTCGAGGAGGAGGAGGAGGGGCAGCGTCCGCGGGCAGCGTCCGCGGGCAGCTTGCATCTGCTGGGCTCTTGCAGGGGGACGTCTGTTCAGCTCCTAACTTCACCACACCATCGTTTGCTAGTTAGCAGCGATAGCAGTAGCGATAGCAGCTATGGTATCATCAGCATGACAGCAGCTTCTTCAGCAGCGATGGCATTAGCGTAAACAGCAGCAGACAGCGTTTGCTTAAGGCAACGTTGGTAATATTTACACCTGAAAGGTGCCTTGTTTGACGTAAGTTTTTGGACATAAGACGTCAATAAAGATGTCACTAGGAAGTGATCGTTTATCAGTGCTCATTAGAGTTCTATTACTAATCAAAACACAGCAAGCGGGGATTTCCAGGTTGCTGAGTTTTTATCTTGTTGAAGAACTCGGAGTGTTAATCTAGGAATCTCAGATAGTAACTTCTGCTATGTCATTGCACTAATTGGTTGCAAAGGAAGCCTCCGTAGCTGTCCTTGCAACTAGGAGATCATACGTCTCTTTTGATGACGTTATGGGCACTGTTGTCTGCAAAAGTACAGACTTCATTTTGCTTAAAGTATCAATTCGTATAGAAGAGAAATGCAGACGAGGCCAGATGGGAGTCTCTATGTCTCCAGGCCCGCTCGGGAACAATGCTTGCATACAGCATTTGACCATGGAAGTTACGCTTACGAGATAACTTTTCCCTGGAACAAGGCCACAACATCTGTGATCCGTTCTTAGAATGTAACTCCCATTCGCGAGTTACATAAAGAAGTGCTCTATATGCGTTGCAGGTGTGACAAGCTGGTGGCATGAAAGGTTGTTAGAATTACCTTCACAGGCTCCGTGTAAATTAATACCCTGGCACAAAAGTATACCGCTTAGTGAACGTTTACAGTTTTCACCACTTAGAAATACATTTTTGTCGCTGTCACTATAGCATGAATGTGTGTATGATAATTTCCATGCTGACTTAACATATCCTTTACCTAATTGTTCATACCGGCCAGTAGGTATGTATTCAAGGCACTTTTTAAATCGGAAAGTTGATATCGGAATAGTGATAATTCTGTGTATTATCCATTCAATGACAGGACTTTCTAATATTGTCAATGGTAATCTCTCAAGTTTTTCGATGCTCAGGATTGTATAGTCTGCTCCTTTCTGTGCCAAGCTGATTTGTTTATCAGTAAGGTTAAAATTGGAAAACAATGACGTTGTGTTGATTAAACGCCAAGGCACATAGCCTGAACAAAGATTTTGCAGCGTCCAGCCTAATTGTACAATAGAACGTAATTGTGACTGGCCATGCTGTAACATTAGCAAGTCTCTGTCTATTATATCAAAGGCAGAGGATACAATATTGTCCAACGAATATATTCTGGAGGACAGAGTCATTAACCCATTGTCCACTACAGAAAGTGATTTTTCCAAATTGATACGATCAATATCTCTTATTTTTTCAGCTGTTTCAATTTGTGTGACTTTCCAAGCCTCGTTGTACGCAGCATAGATGCTGGCCGCTATGAAACACTTTTGACGCTGTTTGGGTGGTCCAAGAATGAAATCGCGCAAATCAGCACCATCTTTAAGTAAAGATAAGTGTTGCTTAATTTCAGCCAGTGTGGATGATCCTAGCCATTCGAGGCAGAGTTTCCCTACACTGTATGTTGTTACTATCCCTGGATGTTGTCTCTGGGAGTATCTAGGGTCTTGTCTGGTCATTTTTAACCCCTGTGTTTTATTCAGGAATCTATCTTGACAGTTGTTTGTGTCAGTAGGCCAGATTAACCACTTTTTCCAATCAGGATGTGTTCTGTTAAAATGTAAAATTTTAGTTACGTCTATCTCAATATCTGTTGTTGCATTTTCAGGTATTGGCTTTGGAATAGACGGTTTGTTTAGGTCTTTGATCTTAGCTAGGCCAAGACAGGATGTTTGGTGAATTGTGTCATTTAAAAACATCATTTGTTCTGGTATCATGCAGGTTCTGAATAGTGCTTCTAGGCCTTGTACCTGACAATCTTTCGTTCCCCAAATGGTTTTTGTTTCAATATTATTTTTCCAATAATCAAAACCAAATGTCATCATTTTTTCATAAAATGCTTCAGAATATATTAATTTAGTGTTTGTCAGCATTGTTTTCATTCCTGTTTTATCTAACAGTTTGTAATAAAACGTTTCTGCATCACTGGTGTTAAACCCTGAGAAGTACTTGAATTTCTCAAAGAATGTTTTAGAACTGCTTTTAGGTGGTGTAGCACAATGTACCCATTGATTATACTTAAAAACATTTCTAGGCTGTGCAGATTTATGCAAATAATGATCGCCATAATGTGTAAAACAGAACAACTGTTCATAACTAGACGAACCTTGTAAATAAAAGTCTTTTTTGTTTCTGGCATCACTTCGGGGTTACTTTGATCCTCGGAAAAGTTGTCGAAATCGATGAAATAACCAGAGGCAGTTCTGTCAATTGTTGGGATTGTTCTTTCAATATGTCTTTCGGTAGCACTTTCTGATGCCACATTATTGTAGACTGGTGTTTCTTGACGGACTGTTTCAATCTGTGTCTCAAGAGGCACAAGTTCCATGGCATTATTGCATAGTCCTTCTCTGTGCACTGCAGGCTGATCGAATGTGATTAGTCTTTCAGTTTGAACCTCTTGGATTGTTGCAAGTTTGGGTATTCTGTTGTTTCTTGGGAGTCCACTGGGCCTACTGTTGATTATAGGCCACATGCTTGTGGTTTTACCAGGTTGATAGATACAACTCTGTTCTCCTTTTTACCAGCAAGGGGTGGTAGTACAACTGATCTTGTTCTGGTGACTGCCAAGACAGGTACAGCTTTTCTGTAAGAAGGCCCAAATTCCTTCTTCACTGCTATTTTTTCTCTGACTAGATCCCCAATCTTTGGAATCCAGACAGGCCTTGCTGGGGCTGTTGATTGTGGTGCCTCGTCAGTGGTATCTGGCTGTTGCTTTAACTTTATGTTGCTTAAGGATTTTCTTGTTTCATTCAAGTCCTGTAAAACAGCCAAACGATCTTTGATGTCAAAGTCTGTTTTCTTATCTTGTACCACTGATACTTGACTATCTAAGTCCTGAATTCTCATTCTAATTCCGAACAATAGTTTGTATGGGCTGAAACCTTTTAGAGAATTTCTTGGCAAATTGTTAACAAATTGTTCACCCACCCCAGACGTCTATTGGAGTATTTACGGGAGAAAGGGGTCTGTGTGAAAAATGCACGACTGAGTTACTCTAACCTCTTGCGTTAGTTTATCGCCTTACCAAACGTTGGGCGCCATGTAGTGTAGTTCCTATTTTCCCAATAGGCCCGCGCATTGGAATAACATAAACAGTAGTATCGACGTAGAAGTGCGGATCTTCCAGGCCTCCACTGATTATGCTAAACTTAATTGGGTTTGTTACCAACTAGCTAAGAGGTCATTGGAAACTTTCTTGACTGAAATAGGAAGTGATCAGCTTCCCTGGCACAGCCAAGAAGGGATTCAGTTTTCCAACAACCATGCAACATGACAACTTTGCTCCTCAGATCAAGAGTCAATCTCTAGGGTTGTGTGAAACAATAGACAGTTATTTTACTCAGTCAGTGGTTGTGCAGTTTACTTTCACAATATGTAGAGAATAGAGAGACAGGCGTTTGTCAATAAAGGGTAACATTTATTGAACAGTCTTTCTTCTCGTACAAGAGAAATGAATTACCACAATTGCAAGACTTGTTATTATAAAAAGTACGTACAGTAAGATGAGTATTGCAAAATAATACAGTAAAAGCATTGATATGGTTTCTTAGCCATATAATGGTTTAAAATGAATAAAACATATATACATTCATATATACATTAGGCTAAAATACTCAACTGGTGCTTCTAACTACGCCTACCCCAGTGTACCTGACCTAAGCCTAATACTTGGGAGGGGAGTAAGTAAGTCGCTTTAAGTTAAGTTGGTTTTGCCAAGGTTTGCTTCAGGAATTCTCCCTAAGGGTTTAGTCAACACCATACCTCTGGAATAGAATGATGGAGGTCTGGTATCTCCTTCAGGGGGTCGATATCCCAGTCACCCGCAAGGGTAGACTAGAAACGCCGGAGCTGGATTTCTCTGCAGGAGAAAGACAGCGTCTCTTCTCAGCGCGTCGAGGAGGAGGAGGAGGGGCAGCGTCCGCGGGCAGCTTGCATCTGCTGGGCTCTTGCAGGGGGACGTCTGTTCAGCTCCTAAGTTCACCACACCATCGTTTGATAGCAGTAGCGATAGCAGCTATGGTATCTTCAGCATGACAGCAGCTTCTTCAGCAGCGATGGCATTAGCGTAAACAGCAGCAGACAGCGTTTGCTTAAGGCAACGTTGGTAATATTTATACCTGAAAGGTGCCTTGTTTGATGTAAGTTTTTGGACATAAGACATCAATAAAGATGTCACTAGGAAGTGATCGTTTATCAGTGCTCATTAGAGTTCTATTACTAATCAAAACACAGCAAGCGGGGATTTCCAGGTTGCTGAGTTTTTATCTTGTTGAAGAACTCGGAGTGTTAATCTAGGAATCTCAGATAGTAACTTCTGCTATGTCATTGCACTAATTGGTTGCAAAGGAAGTGGCAGAGAAAGCGATTCTGAAATGTGGCTCTGTTCGTTTGAGGCCAGAGACGAGTTTCTGAATATTGCACTTGAACGGTTATGCCAATATAGGGAACAAATGGATTTATAGCCGAATAGGGGCATAAGGTCACAGTATCGATCAGGGTCCTAGATTGGAACGCAACAAGTGTATTGAGTGCACACCTTTTGCTCTGCTAAAGAAAAATTGGTGTGTGTGTCTGACACTGTTCTTAATCTCCCAAAGCATTTGTAAAGGTAAGTAATGATTCATTTAATTTAGATACAGACTTATTTGCTCTATGGAGAAGATTTGGAAGCAGATAGTGAAGTTTCAGTAGTAAAATTGAATGCTTGTACATAGGACTTGTGCTGTGTTTGTAAAAAGTTATTTAAAAAACGATTTTGGGGTATAAGAATGGCTTTCATTTTTTTGAGAATCAATTAATAGTGTCTGCCTCTGTAAAGAAATATATTTGAATGTTTTAGAATTATGTCATCTGCGTTACCTCAAATTAGGAAGCAGATTGAGATTTTTTCTTGTTGGTTTGTGGCATTTTTTTGGGAAATGCTTGATATTAAAATATACAAGATAGAGGAATTGTCTTTTGTGAAACAGTGAGGTTTCAGTAGTGAAATGAAATGCTTGTACATAGGACCTGCGCTGTGTTTGTAAAATGTTATTCAAAAAACGATTTTGGGGGCAAATCAATGGTATTTACATTTGGGTGCTATTTATGATTGCCTTGTGGCACCGGTGCGTCACTTTTATCATGGGAAAAAAGTGACTTTCCGGTGGTGCAAGACCTTCATAAATAAGGCCCTGAGTTTCTTTGCTGTTGGTTTGTGTCTTGATTTTTGATAGTGCTTGCTATGAACATTTGTAAGTTAGGGGATTTGTATTTTGTGAAACAATGAGGTTTCAGTAGTGAAATTGAATGCTTGTACATAGGTCCTGCGCTGTGTTTTTTAAATGTTATGCCAAAAACGATTTTGTTGGCAAATCAATGGTATTTACATTTGGGCCATATTTATGATTGCGTTGTGGCGCTGGAGCGTCACTTTTAACATGGGAAAAAAGTGATGCACCGGTGGTGGAAGGCCTTCATAAATAAGGTCCTGAGTTTCTTTGCTGTTGGTTTGTGTCTTGCTTTTTGATAATGCTTGCTATCAAGATTTGCAAGATAGAGGATTTGTATTTTGTGAAACAGTGAGGTTTCAGTAGTGAAATTGAATGCTTGTACATAGGTCCTGCGCTGTGGTTCTAAAATGTTATTCAAAAAACGATTTTGGGGGCAAATCAATGGTATTTACATTTGGGCCTTATTTATGATTGTCTTGTGGCGCCAGTGCGTCACTTTTAACACGGGAAAAAAGTGACGCACCGGTGGCACAAGGCCTTCATAAGTAAGGCCTTGAGTTTCTTTGCTATTGGTTTCTGTCTTGCTTTTTGATAATGCTTGCTATGTATATTTGCAAGATAGGAGATTTGTATTTTGTGAAACAGTGATGTTTCAGTAGTGAAATTGAATGTTTGTACATAGGTCTTGCGCTGTGTTTTTAAAATGTTATTCAAAAAACGATTTTGGGGGCAAATCAATGGTATTTACATTTGGGTGTTATTTATGATAGCCATTTGGCGCCGGTGCGTCACTTTTAACATGGGACAAAAGTGACGCACCGGTGGCGCAAGGCCTCCATAAATAAGCCCCTGAGTTTCTTTGCTGTTGGTTTGTGTCTTGCTTTTTGATAATGCTTGCTATGTATATTTGCAAGATAGGGGATTTGTATTTTGTGAAACAGTGAGGTTTCAGTAGTGAAATTGAATTCTTGTACATAGGTCCTGCGCTGTGTTTCTAAAATGTTATTCAAAAAACGATTTTGGGGGCAAATCAATGGTATTTACATTTGGGTGTTATTTATGATTGCCTTGTGGCGCCGGTGCGTCACTTTTAACATGGGACAAAAGTGTTGCACCGGTGGTGCAAGGCCTCCATAAATAAGGCCCTGAGTTTCTTTGCTGTTGGTTTGTGTCTTGCTTTTTGATAATGCTTGCTTTGAACATTTGTAAGATAGGGGATTTGTATTTTGTGAAACAGTGAGGTTTCAGTAGTGAAATTGAATGCTTGTACATAGGTCCTGCACTGTGTTTCTAAAATGTTATTCAAAAAACGATTTTGGTGGCCAATTAATGGTATTTACATTTGAGCCATATTTATGATTGCCTTGTGGCGCCAGTGCGTCACTTTTAACATGGGACCAAAGTGACGCACCAGTGGTGCAAGGCCTCCATAAATAAGGCCCTAAGTTTCTTTGCTGTTGGTTTGTATCTTGCTTTTTGATAATGCTTGCTATGAACATTTGTAAGATAGTGGATTTGTATTTTGTGAAACAGTGAGGTTTCAGTAGTGAAATTGAATGCTTGTACATAGGTTCTGCGCAGTGTTTTTTTAAGGTTATTCCCAAAACGATTTTGGTGGCCAATTAATGGTATTTACATTTGGGCCTTATTTATGTTTGCCTTGTGGCGCCGGTGCGTCACTTTTAACATGGGAAAATAGTGATGTATCGGTGGCGGAAGGCCTTCATAAATAAGGCCTTGAGTTTCTTTGCTGTTGGTTGGTGTCTTACTCCTAGTTATATAGTTGCTGTGGTATAAACTTAGTGTTTATATCATTTGCTTATTGTGATTGCTTTGTTGTTTGCTAATAGTGGTCTATAATGTGTTATTTTTTTCTGTACAACAGATTGAAATCAACATTTAAAAAGTTAGCAAAAATGCCATCAAGGCAAAGGAGAAGAAAAAATACCATACGGAAAATTACAAAATTAGCAACGGAAGTAAAAGAATCCTCTACAACAAGTACTTCAAAAAACACCCAAAAAGGTCCTGGTAAGACAACTAAGTCTTTTTTTCGCAACATATGTAAAACAAAAACAAATGATAACGGTAATGTGAAGATCCAGAAGGAGAGGACACATTTGAAAAGGAAGGAGAGGCCATCAAAAAATTTCTCTATTGGAGCAGGAGAGATGAATATGGATAGCAATAGAAGGTTAAATCAATTTAGGGACATTCGTAGACGAATGTTTCGCAATAGGGTAGTTTTAAATTTGCTAAAAAATGAAAAGAAAGGTAAACAGAGAGCTGCTTTTTACAAGAAAAAGAAAAGTGTAGAAAAGATTGTTGATCAGGCTTTTGAAGTTAAGAAAAAATTATTTATTTTAGTAATCAATAGAATTAGGATACTTAATAAGGCAATTGATGTTTTCAAATCGAACAGTAGATGGGAAAGAATAATTAATCAGACTAATTTTTGAGAATTTTTTTCTGGAGAATGGATGCATAGTTCAAGTTCTTTTTTTTTTTTTTTTCTTGTATTCCTCATATACCAGATTGGGTATTCTAGCTAGGGCATCTCCTCCTCCCTACATTGCGACATACGGACCTTGACGATTATATCCTTTGTAGGGGAGGAGGGTGAAAACCCCGCTCTAGACTTGACTGTTTGCTATGTCCGCTCCATACCGTTTCGACCTTGGAAACCCTTTCTTCTGCAGGAGAACATAGTTCAAGTTCTGAGCCATTTTTTAATGAGGAGAGTTACTTTCAGGAAAATGATTTGGTGCATGCAGTTGACACCAGTGGTCGAGCATATGAGGTGAAAGATGGTTGTGTGATGGAAAAAGAGAAACTTGTGTCTAGAGATGCAGAAGAGGTGTTAGCTGATGAAGATTTAGGGAGATGTACTAAGGGTCCAGTGTACACATGGAAGTGCAGTAGTATTTGTAGTGTGCGACAGGATTCAATCGATTTGCTTCGAAATTTCTTACGTACATATAGTAAGAAAAGTCTAAAAAAAAAATGAAGATCTTGCAAGACTTAGATCCTTGCAGAGTGAGAGAAAGCACAGGTTTGCATGGACATTTACTGGCTTGTCTTTCTAGAAAATTATGTCAGAGGGTTTTTCATCATTTTAGGATGTTAGCAGTGCATCATAATAAGGTGAGGAAATTAGTGAGAAGGTTGTATTATGCAAAAAGTCTAGCACTTAAGCTTAAACAGGTAAACAGTGCTCTTTTGCTTGGATCTGAAGTAGATGTGAAGACTATTTGTGAAGAAATTGAGTTTTGTTATTTTGGGAACAAAGAGGACAGTGTAGAAATGGATATAGTAATGGATGGTAATGTGGAAGACAATGTACAGATTTCAAGTACAGAAAAGTTTGACGAGGAAATTACCAAGTTTAAGGTGAAATCAAGTGAAAGGCCTAATTTAACTTGTGTGTGTTGTTGACTGACTCATTATAAGATTCAGACTAGGTTAGTTGATTTATATGCAAAATGTGAATTGGAAAATAATAGTGAATGGAAGGATTTTGTAGGGTTTTTGTTGGTTGAGAATTCTTTTGATTTGAGTTTTGATCAGTGTATCTGTAATTATTGTTTGAAAAAATTAAATGAAAATAGAATGCCTGCTAGAGCTGCTTATAATAATCTTCAGTTGATAGATATTCCTTCTGAATTGATGAATTTACATACTTATGAATCAATTTATATTCAATGTGTCCATCCTTTTCAAGCTATTGTTCGCATGGAATCTAAGATAGGCAAATTACCTCCTACAGATTTACAAAGAGGATTAAAGGGAAGAGTTGTTTATTTGTCTCTAGATGTCAAGAAAAATATTGATACAAATGGTGTAGAAAGAGTAGAAGAGGATCCTCTGGTTATTCTAGTTAATGGGGTTCCGACAAAGAGTAAGAAAATCTGGCAAGATTTAGTGGATGTTAGGAAGGTCAAAAAGGCAACGTTGTATTTGGTAAAAAAAAAAAAGAGTACTATAAAGATGTAAGTGTTGGAGCAGAGGAAACAGCTACAGAAGAAGACAATGATTGTTCAGTTGGCCAAATTGAAAAAGTTGATGTGTCTAGAAGTGAAGAAATATATGAACATTATACTGTTCATCCTTTGCATTCCAAAGAAGTAATGGGGAATGCAATTGACTTGTTTCAAATGAAAGCAGCAAAAGGAAGTCCTATTAGTGTATGGGAAGAAAGTTTGGAAGCTTGTTGTTTTCCACAGTTATTTCCAACAGGTCGAGGTGGACGATATGACGATCGACCAGTTCAAATTCCTGCAGCTGAATACCGGACTTTAAGATAATATGCTGAAGATCCAAGGTTTCCTCAATGCATTCCGTATTTGTTTCATCTACTGTATGAAAGTGATTTGTCTGGCTTTCTTATGCAGTTAATCTTATATTGAAAAGTGGAGCTCATCTGCAAAATGTTTCGGCGAGGGACTTTATGGAGAAAGTCAATCTACAAGACAGTATTTTGGAATCTCAGCTAATCAATCTCATGGCATGTCAGCGTGGAACAAACGAGTATTGGTTCCGTCATCATGGGGAATTGAAATGTATGCTAAGAAACTTAGGAACTCCTACATGGTTCCTCACTCTTAGCTGTGCTGAGTATGCATGGGACGACTTACTTCAATTTCTACGAGAGGCAAATGGAAACATACAAAATATAGAATTGAAAACACCTGGAGAACTGTGTTCTTTGGATCTAGTGAATGTTTGCAGATATTTTAATCATAGATTTGAAGCTATGATGTCTTTTATTACCAAAAAAAAAATTCTCCCCTTGGAGAGCTTTTGGATTTCTTTTGGAGGAAGGAATATCAAGCGAGAGGTGCTCCTCATATACATATGTTGTTATGGATTAAAGATGCACCCAAATTTGGATCAGATTCGGATGAAACAGTGATAAGTTTCATTGAAGAGTATTCAACATGTGCTGTTCTGAAAACTACTGAAGAAAACAGTTTAAGGCAACAAGTTTTACGTTTTCAATCTCATCGTTGTGGAAAGTACTGTCGTTGAAAATTCAAAAACAAGGAAAAGTACTACACGAAATGCCGTTTTGCGTTTTCACGACCAGTGATTTCTGAGGAAAGAGTAAATAATTTGATGTCATCTCTACAACATACTGTTACGAGGAAATCACCCAAAAATACATATAATTTAAAAAGAAACGAAGAGTCCAAGTACATCAACGACTACAACCAGTGAATTTGTCCATGTGGAATGCTAACATGGATATTCAGTTTGTTGCTGACAACTCTATTGCTGTGGCTCGATATGTGACATCTTACATCACAAAAAAAGAAAAGACAGAACTGAAGGAAATGTGGGAGGACATTTCACATGAAAAGAGTCTAAGCAAGAAATTATACAGTTTCAGTCTGAAGATGTTGTCGCATCGAGAAATTGGTTCAGAAAAGGGGGTGGTGATGAACAGAGTGTATGAATTAAGCAGACCACTCTTACCCAGTCCAAAGATCAGGGCTTGATCCATCACCGTTATTTATCTCACTGCACCATCCCAGCTCAGAACCTGGCTATATGCAAATCAGTCTGTCCCTGGCCCAGTGCATCAAGGGAACAGGGCAGACTTAAATACCAAGCCAATTCTTTACCAGAAAGGAGACAAGCTACCGGGGACCGGTTTCTGGCATTTCAGCCTTCTTCGGCCCGGCTTGCTTGAATCCTGATGGTGCAGTGAGAAAGGGACTCATGTCTGAGTATACCCCGCCACACCTATAGTGGCCAAAAACGATTCAGAAAAGGGGGTGGTGATGAACAGAGTGTCTGAATTAAGCAGACCACTCTTACCCAGTCCAAAGATCAGGGCTTGATCCATCACCGTTATTTATCTCACTGCACCATCCCAGCTCATTTGATTAATCATCAAAAATTGAGTTGGGAAGCTCCAGACAAAAGAGAATTTTACTATTTAGCTCTTTTGCAACTCTTTAAACCATGGCGTACAGAAGAGGAACTACTTGGAGATTTTCTCTGTTATGAAGACTCTTTTAATGCAACTAAGGATACCATAGAATGTCCTGTTTTTCCAAATTATCTGCAAATGTTGAACGAAGAAATAGAGCAAGAAACCACAATTGCTGAAGAGATTGCTAGAGACAGTTCTCAAGACAGTCAGAGTTCTACTTCATTGGGTCAGGATCCACTAGGAGCTGCAACTGCCATTGATGAGGTGGAAAGAGCTATGGAATAAGCTCAAGAGGATGGAGTTAACTTAGAAGATTTGGTAAAGCAACTAAACGTTGAGCAGAAAAAGATATATGACGAAGTTACAGAACAGATTGAACATGGATTCAGACATGAGAAAAAAGTGTGCTCATGTACATCATTTAAGCCTGTTCGACTGTACGTAAGTGGAGAAGCAGGAACAGGAAAAAGTTTTCTGATTAAAGCCATTGCAACTTATTTGCAGAAAAGGACTGAATCACCGCTGTCTTGTGTTGCAACCGCTCCAACTGGACTGGCAGCACATTACATTAAAGGGATTACTCTACATCGTTTACTGATGCTGCCAGTTTAGCATGATAATAAATTGCATTACAACAAACTATCTGGAGATGCGTGTTCTGAAATTTCCAGAGTCTTGAAGAAAATGAAACTTCTTATCATTGATGGAGTAAGCATGGTCTCAAATCTAACGATTGCTATTGTGCATTTGAGAATGCAAGAAATTCTTAGAACAGAGTATGATGTGTTATTTGGAGGAAAACACATTATTGTTTTTGGAGATCTACTGCAGTTGACTCCAGTAAAAGGACAACCAGTGTTTAAAATGCTTACGCATGAAGATACCAGGAAGTCCCTTGGAAGCATTGGAAACGTTAATATATGGTTACATTTTAAATATGCTGAACTGCTTCAAAATATGCGACAGGCAAAGGATGAAGATTATAAAAATATTCTACAAGATGTAAGAATCGGAAAATTAAGTGAGCTTGGGAAAGAAGCTTTACATGCTCGATTAATCTCAAATTTGTATCCAAATGAAAACATCCTTCCAGAAAATATTTTTTAAAAAATGACTGAGAAGAAATCTGGGATATGTTTGATGCCCACTCTGCAAGAATGTTCCATCTTCAACAACAAAATGTTAAAGTTAGAAAATGAAGAAATTGTGAAACTGGAAGCAATAGATAAAATAGAGCATATGGGTGCAACAATTGTTTTGTCAGAAAATTTGAAAACAAAATTGGATTCATTAGAGAAAAGCATTTCTAAAACAGCTGCTTTTGAAAAGACTCTGAATGTGTGTTTAAATTGTCGTATCATTTTGAGAAGGAATTTAAATGTTGAAAGAGGTCTGGTAAATGGAGCAATGGGTTATGTTGTTTATTTTGTGAATTATAGAATTAGAGATGGATTTGAATTTTTTAAATAAAATTTGATGGTATGGAGCAAGTACAACAAATCAGTCGTTGTTCTGCTAGATTTTTGCTTGTAAAAGACTTATATGTTCGCCGAAAACAGTTTCCTGTTTGTTTGGCATATGCAGTGACAATTCATAAATCTCAAGGTTTAAGTGTAGATTGTGCTTTGGTGAACATTGGAAGATCTGTGTTTAAAGAGGGTATGGCATATGTGGCATTATCAAGAGTCAGAACTTTATCAGGATTGTACTTGATTGAGTGTGATGAGACAAAGATTTGTGCAGATCTAGATTGTGTTAAAGAATACAATAGGTTAAGAACAGAGTATGCTCCACATTTGCCTCAATATCCTCTGTTCGAAAAACGTGTGGTAGGCTGGAAAAGAAGAAATGAGAATAATTGCAGTGAGGTAGTAGCAAAACGACAAAAAGTAGATGAAACTGTTATTCAAAACAGAAAGAAAAAGGATTCTGATGAAAATGTTGTTTTATTTCAGTTTGAAAACAGTTCTGGTGTCAACTGCTATGCTAATGTAGTGGTTAATGTTCTTTTTTTTCTTCAAACTTTACAAGAACAGATTGTTGAAAATCGGGATCAAAGATTGTGTGGTTTATTGAATTCTGTGTTTGAGATATGTAGCAGTGATAGAGCAAAAATAGAAAGTGTAACAGAAATTCGAAATATTTTAGATATGTGTTCTGGTCAAGATAAATATTCACAGAACATTCAGCAGGATTGTCGGGAATTTTTAATGTATATGTTAGGTGTTTTGGAAGATGAAGGTGTAGATGTATATAATCTTTTTAGCCTTTCTTATCAATGGCAGCATGACTGCCACAACTGTAGTTCATCAAGTACTACTAGAATAGACACTGAAAGATTTATATATTTGACTTTACCAGACTGTAAATCAGTGTCATTTAAAAATCTAGTTAAAGCAGCAGATCATAATATGGTGTATACCCAATGTAAGTGTCCAATGCTATCCACATTATTTATACAAACTTATGGTCAGTATATCATTTTAGTTTTCCAACGATGTAGACCTGATGGAACTAAATTGACAACTTGTATCAAAAATGTTGTGGCTTCTCAGTTATCAATTTCAGGAAGAACCTTTACAACTGTAGCTATTATTTATCATGACAGTCCTTCGACAACATCAGGACATTATACATGCTACTTAAAATGTCAAAAAGGTTGGAGTTACTGCAATGATTCTCATTTGACTTATAAACAACGTTTGCCTTATGACTTTAAAAATTCTTACCTAGTGTTTTTAAAACCAAAGTTTTAGTAAAGGTAATTGGTCTTTGAAGACGGGATTAGTTAATAAAAGTTAGTTAGGTAGTTAGTCTAATGTTTAAAATTATTTATCTCATATAGGTACTGTAAGTGGATCTCATAGTAAAAAATACTCATATATCTGACACGATTTGGCCGTAAGGAAAGTGTAAGGTATGATGTTCTTAGATATTTTTTCATAGGAAGTCGATGAAATGGAAGTTATAGAGAACAGCAGACTTTTTTTCCACCAAAAAGACCTTCGATTTGGCCTCAAGAAAAAGTAAGTGAATCAAAGATTAGTGTACATATATGATTTGTAAGTTTTTATTGTTTTTGTTTAAACACAATCTTTTAGATTGTGTTTTTTTCCCCGCTGGTATATGATGAAGAGTTTGAACTCACTAATTTAAGTGAAATTCAATATATTCTGAGAACAGCAAAAATAAACAATTTAACATATTGTATAAGTCATTCTTTAGTTTGCATTGTGTAATTTATATTGTATTCCCATTGTCTCACACTCATTTTCCTTTTTCCACCCTTATTTAGCTCTCTTTACTCACTTACACTGCCTTTTTTCACTTTGTTTCATCGCTGTTCCTTTACTCCACTTCTTTCACAACTCTTTAATCCAATTTCAACTGTCTGCATTTCCTCTCTCCCTTCCACCACTTTTCAGCTTTCTCACATTCTCTCAGTACCACTGCTTTAGTTCTCTTCCCCTCTCTTTCCTTTTTTTGCTCATTTACTCTTTTTCCTTTCTCACTCATTGTACTGCAGTTCACTCAGTCCTTCCCTTTGTCTTTCTGTGTACTTACTTTCTCACTCCTTTTTCCTCTATCGTTCTATATTAACCTCATTCCTTTCATCCCTTCACTCTGTGACTCCCCTTCACTCACGCTCAGTCATCTTCCATTCCTCTTTCTTAATAATGGATCCTCATTTAGACTCCTTTCCTTTTCACTCATTTTCCTTTTACTTTCTTCTCTTTCCTGAATTCGTTTTGGTATCTCACATTCTTTTAGTATCTTACTTATCTTCAGTAATTTGTTCTCTTTCTATTTCTTTTTCCCTCTTTTTTGTCTTTCTACATTATTTTATTTCTGTTTTTGTATCCTTCACTATTGCTTTATTTCTTAGTACACTTTTTTGATTTTTTACCTCTTGGCCTGTTTCTTCTATTTTAAAATATGTATTTTACTAATTATAACTTGTTTTTTCTTTTGTCTTTCACAGATATAAAGTGAAGTTTAAAGATGCAAGTAAGTTGTCATTAATTATATGGTAAGTGTGACTACAAAATGTAGTTTGTCATCACCCTTTGCTTTAACCTCACTACTTTTCTCTCATCCTACTTCACCCCTGTTTCCTTACTCTGCTTCCCTCACTTATTCTTATCCTCCATATTTACTTCTCTTTTCCTTACTTTCCTACCACATTCAACTTCTTTCAGTGCCCCTGCTCATCCACACTCCCTCACTTTCCTTTTTTTTCTGGTTCACTTAGTCCCTTTCTGACACTCCTTCTTTTACTCTCTCTGTTCTTTCTTTCTGTCACTCCCCCTGTATTATCCTTATTCACTTTTATCCACCCTCTTTCACTCCTTTTTACTTACACTCACTGCTATTTTCTTTCCCTCCGTCACCACTGTTCCTTTTCTCTGGTTCGGTCCCTACCTGTCATTCCCCATCCTTCACTCTCCTTCCTTTTTCTTTCATCACCCATTCACATTCTCCCAGAACATCTGCTTTAGTTTTCTTCCTCTTTCTTCTCTTCTTTTGCTCCCTTATTCATTTTCCTTTTCTCAGTTACTTCCTCTTATACCTTTTCTCTGTTTTACTATCTATTACACAGTCCCTCTGTGTTTCTCCATCTAGCTCTCTTTCTCTTTACACCACTCTCTTTGTCCCCATTCCTCATTCTCACTCCTACATTATTTTTCTTTTTATTTTTTTTGTTGGTGCGCTGACGGGACGCGCCCCGGTGCGCGCACCGGTGCGCTCACCGGTACGCGCACCGGGAGCGCTCCAGAGTGAAATATAAAAAAAATGAATATACTTTAAAAAATATATTTTATATTAATATACAATATAGGATTCATTTTTAGAAAAACATTCCTTTTTAAGCTATAGATATTTGCAAAAAAATAACTTTAGAAATTCACTAAAAAACACATAGGTATGAGGCCCTATAAAAAGTTAGGAATTAGCAGTTAAAAAACCTGTGAAATTCACAGAAAAAACCATAGGTTTCCCACCAGTTATAGTTAGGAATTAGCATTTAAAAAACCTATGAAATTCACTGAAAAAACCATAGGTTTCACACCAGTTATAGTTAGGAATTAGCATTTAAAAAACCTATTAAATTCACTGAAAAAAACGTAGGTTTCACACCAGTTATAGTTACCTTGAAATTTTACTGACATAAAACCATTGAAATTCCCAAGTTATAGTTAGTTGGACTCACTATAACCTGCGCGTGTAATGCACTGCTGATGACATCACATATTACATCACTCATGAAATGGTCAGTGACATCACTCATGACATCACTGATGACACCATCCTTGTGATAGAGTGACTGACCTCCTTTCACTGTAAAGTAACCCTTGAAACACATATTCAAAAATAAAAACTAACATTTTCTTAAAAAAGTGGATACCTATACCAGTTACAACAACCAATTCAGTAATTCCACCAATTATATACACATCCACTCATTCCCCAACAGTTCTATATAGTCATTCATACATATACTCACTTATCATATGTAGTGAGACACCTTTACATCCGTTAACACACTGACAGTCTTCCAAAAGTTGCTCACACATGCAAATAAACTATTGAACATCCATTTTTTTGCATATACAGCTATACACACACTACCACCTTACTTCTAAGGAAACTTACACATACTTACTCTCTTAAACAATCACTTATAGAAACACATACTTATTAAAACAAGAACTCTTTCAATCTCTCACTCTCACATATACTCACTTATATACATCAATACTCACATATACTAGATTAAAACATATGTAGTTACTGATAAAGACACTAGTGAGACAGTCATTCACTTACTATTACATACATATACACACTCATTCATCCATACAGTCCGGCACATATGCTGTCTTCAAAACACATACAAACAGTGAGTCAGTCATTGATGCATCTATGTGCTAAGTAATACCCCCACCAAACCATACAGACACTCATACTAATACTAAAAAAAATCTAATAAACCATATACCCACACATGTAGCTACTCACCAACCCAAGCAGCCAATTATACACAAAGTGAAACACTGATACAAACATTTAAATATTTAGACAATACTCACTAATATATGTATTCACTAAAATACACTTAATAAGTCAGTTAACCAATCAATTTTTTTAAAAAAAAACATCCATTAAGACACTTATTTAAACATTTATTAGTCCATCGACCTTTACATATATATATATAAAACATATTTATTTTTCAGAAAGTCCCACATTCACTGGATGGTGTCATGAGTGATGTCATGAGTGATAACACTGACCATGTCATGAGTGATGTAATATGTGATGTCATCAGCAGTGCATTACACGCGCAAGTTATAGTGAGTCCAACTAACTATAACTTGGGAATTTCAATGGTTTTATGTCAGTAAAATTTCCAGGTAACTATAACTGGTGTAAAACCTGTGGTTTTTTCAGTGAATTTAATAGGTTTTTTAAATGCAAATTCCTAACTATAACTGGTGTGAAACCTATGGTTTTTTCAGTGAATATATATATATATATATATATATATATATATATATATATATATATATATACATCACCTTTCATAGGAAGAGTTGAGTCGCACACATAACGCGGTTCAATTTCAGCTGATTTACTTCGGCTCCGTTTACCTAATGCATTTCAACCGTAACTTCGGTCTTCGGAGGAGGAGGAGCATGGCACATATCATGGGCAGAGTTACAACTTTTAAAGGCCATATCGGTGCTTCACATTTATTTGTCCAGCCCTCCAATGGGCGTTACTTTCAACTTCGAGCATCCTGGTCATTGTAGTCGCTTCACTGCTGATAGTAAACTCCCTTCAAGGGGTGATGTTTTCTGCCAAGTTTACAAAGCTCCGCGTTACCCCAACAATACTTTTCCGATAATTGCAGAGGCCAATTCCATAGTCCGGTCCATGGCGGCTGCCACTGCCCTAAAGCCTTGCGGCGGAAAACTTCACATGGTCCTTTGCGGGCAGTTTCGTCGCTCCTTGTTTGCCTGTGCGGTATTCCACGGCAGGACCAAGCCATATTAAATTTACATCACCTTTCATAGAAAGAGTTGAGTCGCACACATAATGCGGTTCAATTTCAGCTGATTTATTTTGGCTCCGTTTACCTAATGCATTTCAACCGTAACTTCGGTCTTCTTCGGAGGAGGAGCATGGCACATATCACGGGCAGCGTTACAGCTTTCAAAGGCCATATCGGTGCTTCACATTTATTTGTCCAGCCCTCCAATAGGCGTTTCTTTCAACTTCGAGCATCCTGGTCATTGTAGTCGCTTCACTGCTGATAGTAAAATCCCTTCAATGGGTGATGTTTTCTGCCAAGTTTACAAAGCTCCGCGTTTCCCTAACAATTCTTTTCCGATAATTGCTGAGGCCAATTCCATAGTCCGATCCATGGCGGCTGCCACTACCCTAAAGCCTTGTGGCGTAAAACTTCACATGGTCCTTTGCGGGCAGTTTCGGCGCCACTTGTTTGCCGGTGCGGTATTCCACGGCAGGACCAAGCCGTATTAAATTTACATCACCTTTCATAGAAAGAGTTGAGTCGCACACATAACGCGGTTCAATTTCAGCTGATTTGTTTCGGCTCCGTTTACCTAATGCATTTCAACCGTAACTTCGGTCTTCTTCGGAGGAGGAGCATGGCACATTTCATGGGCAGCGTTACAACTTTCAAAGGCCATATCGGTGCTTCACATTTATTTGTCCAGCCCTCCAATGGGCGTTTCTTTCAACTTCGAGCATCCTGGTCATTGTAGTCGCTTCACTGCTGATAGTAAAATCCCTTCAATGGGTGATGTTTTCTGCCAAGTTTACAAAGCTCCGCGTTACCCCAACATTTCTTTTCCGATATTTGCTGAGGCCAATTCCATAGTCCGGTCCATGGCGGCTGCCACTGCCCTAAAGCCTTGCGGCGGAAAACTTCACATGGTCCTTTGCGGGCAGTTTCAGCGCTCCTTGTTTGCCGGTGCGGTATTCCACGGCAGGACCAAGCCGTATTAAATTTACATCAACTTTCATAGAAAGAGTTGAGTCGCACACATAACGCGGTTCAATTTCAGCTGATTTATTTCGGCTCCGTTTACCTAATGCATTTCAACCGCAACTTCGGTCTTCTTCGGAGGAGGAGCATGGCACATATCACGGGCAGCGTTCCAACTTTCAAAGGCCATATCGGTGCTTCACATTTATTTGTCCAGCCCTCCAATGGGCGTTTCTTTCAACTTCGAGCATCCTGGTCATTGTAGTCGCTTCACTGCTGATAGTAAAATCCCTTCAATGGGTGATGTTTTCTGCCAAGTTTACAAAGCTCCGCGTTACCCCAACAATTCTTTTCCGATAATTGCTGAGGCCAATTCCATAGTCCGGTCCATGGCGGCTGCCACTGCCCTAAAGCCTTGCGGCGGAAAACTTCACATGGTTCTTTGCGGGCAGTTTCGGCGCTCCTTGTTTGCTGGTGCATATATATATCAAAGTCAAAGTTGTGAGCAAATGCTCACCGTGCCTTTACCCAGCCACTGCATGGTGGCGGACCGTGAAGAGGCAGGCAGCCTCAAACAAATACGCCAAAGCCGTCACACACTCCAACCAGTATACGGGAAAAGGGTCCCAGACAAAAACAAGTGATTATAATTATTTGAAAAAGACAAATTATTAAATGCAACAGGATTTATTTCAAAATTGCATTGTTACCTTTCATTGGTTAGGTTTCATCAATAATATTTCAACAAACTGTATGCATATGTGCCCACATACACAACAAGGAAGGGGGGTGAAGTGGGGAAAGTGTCAGGGATAGAGTAGGATTGAGGGGAATAGTCAGAATCATTCCTGACAGGTATTCATCATGGCTTCAAAGACAATGTTGATGTGGTGCCTTGACCCAAGGGCCACAATATTATGCTCATATAGAGTCCAGAAAACAAGTGCTGCAGACCACCTAACTCGCCTTTAGCTGCTTCGGTCTAGCTTGGGGGTAGGAGTTGGTGAAGTTTATATGGTCTACGTTTCTACCCGAAAGATGCGTAGGATAGTAGTCCTTACAAAAGGGGTCTTCTTCAGGACAGATTGGTTGTGGGTGGGCAACCTCCTATCGCACAGGAGGAGAAAGGACCAGGAGAGAATTGGTCTTAGATTCACACGGGACTTGTAAATTGTTCCTTAAGGGCGCTTGTGTGTGCTCTATTGGAGCATGATTCTATCTCAGGCGACAGGAACCTTGTCGTACTTCTGCTGTGACATGTGCTTACATGTGCTTGGGAAGCGCGTATATTCGGTGTGTTCGGTAAAACAGAAAGCCGCTATTCTTGGACCTCTAATTGAACTTATGGGGTCCGTGTGTGTGTGGCTGGACAGATTGCCTGTACCTCTCAGGAACAAGGAAACATCGATATGCTTGCTCTCAGGGTTGCCTCCACAGAGATGGTTGGGCGGTACGGATGAATCAGGGTTGACACTGTCGACTGTATCAAAAAAGAAAGCACAGGGGAAATCTCAAAATCTCAAATGACATCACTGATGAAATCACTGATAACATCTCATTTGACATTACTGATCACATCACTGATAATATCATTCATGTGATAATACGATGAACCTCTTCAGACTCTAATATAACCTTAGATACAATCAGTGTAAACAGACACTCACAGACTGTCACTCATCCATGGAGTTACTCACACACCTAGTCAGTCATGCAAAGAATCAATCACACCTCCATTTCCTCAACTATACAGTTATACACACCTTACTTAATCAAACATATACTAACACATATTTACTCTCTTATACAATCACTGATACAAGTTCACAATGATCCATACAGCCACTCACACATTCACTGGCTCTTATGCACAGTTATTTATATATGTCAACTCTTACATGTACTGTGTTTTACATATGTACTTACTTTGACATGTAGCACTGAGAAATCCAATCACTCACCAATACACTCATGCAGACAGTCAACCACCCATACAGCTGTTTCCACATGCACTTTTGAACCCATACATCTAGTGAATCAACTGCTCACACATCTATGCACAGAGTCACACACCTCCCAGCCACCCCCACACACACACTCACTCTCCCATACAAATATTTGGCCAACCAATCAATAACCCATATAGTTACTCATATAGCTACTGATCAACACATGCAGCAGTTTAGAGAACTACAGAAATAATGATGCACAAATTAAGACAGTTTAGTCCCTAACCCATGCACTCAGTGAGACACATTTAATCATTTCCTCATACAATCAGTCATGCACCTACTAAATCCTTCATCCAAACACTTATACATCCACTCATTCTTCAATATGTAAGACATATTTTAACTTTACAGAAACATACAGTCACTGGATGTTGTCATCAGTGATGTCATCAGTGATGTCATTTGAGATGTCATCAGTGATGTCATTTGAGATGTCATCAGTGATGCCATCAGTGATGTCACTGACCATGTCATGAATGATGTAATATGTGACATCATCAGCAGTGGATTGCGGGTGCGCGATATATAGTTATTGCAACTAACTATATATGCGAATTTATATAGTTTTGTGCGAGTATATTAAGGTTTTGTAAATGATAATCCCTAACTATATATGGTCTATAACCAATGGTTTTTTCAGTGAATTTTCAAGGTTTTGTAAATGCAAATTCCTAACTATATATGGTTTATAACCTATGGTTTTTTCAGTGAATATATATATATATATATATATATATATATATATATATATATATATATATATATATATATATATATATATATATATATATATATATATATATATATATATATATATATCAAACAACTAGGTAGAGCACACAAAAAAGTCAACAAATGATTACATACAATGAGAGTACCTTCACTTGCACTCAACCTTTCCCTATAATACAATGTACAACATATACATCACATATACATTATTACACACTAATTACACAACAACAGAGCCCTACAAAAATAAAATCAAAAATTACACAAAACGATTATATATCTAAGTGTGCATTCCTGAATTTCAATGCTACATTCCCAGGTAGTCCTATAACAGCACCAGGGGAAACCAATTACCCCAAATTAATTATTTCAACCGGCGCATATGCTACAATCTAGCACAAATTCACATTTGAAATGGACTCCTCCACAGAATGTCCAGTCGCGTTTCAGCCACACGCATCTATGGGCTTCCTCAGGACAGAAGGGTCAAAGTACACTAAAACAAAATGAACAATATTTACAATTTTATTCACAACAAACAGTTCAGTCCAAAAAACACACTATCCCATGGGTTTCTTATGCAGTGCCTAGAAATAAGAAAGGGAAAAAAGAAAAGCATGGAACGGTTTGAAAAAGCAAACCACAAGAAAAAGTGACCATGCAATTCAAGAACACCACCACCTATGTGAATGCTCGAGAAATTGTGGCAAAGTACACCAAGAGAGTTTAGTTGAATTATACCCCGTGACATTACCACCAAATCCACACACATCCCATAATGGGACACGGCCATACCAGGTGGTCATGGGAGAGCACAAATACTCACGGGATCCACCGATTATATACGGACCCTGTGCACCATGGCTGAAGAGTCCAAGGAGGGGTACTCCCAACAAGGGGTACCTGCGCATGTAACAAAAAAAGGCAAATGTATGATGGTCGAGTGTATCTACCAAAAAATGCATTGTTCAAAGCACCTAAAACGGCAGGGAAGATCAGGCATCGGATCAGACAAAGCACAAAAGACCGCGAATACCACGCATACCTCTAAGGGTTGGCGCCCACTTATAGTGCCCACTCGGTTCTCAACTTCACAGCAAAGGTAAAGTTCTATTCAAAAGGCCAAAAGCATTGATTACAAGTCTTCTCTCTGAAACGACAAATCATGCACTTTACGAGGACAAACTCTGAAGAAAACTAATACTACTACTGCTCTAATTGTCTACATCTAAAAATGTGGAATTGTCTAAAGTATATATCACAATAATGTCCAAAGGGTCCCTCCATGGAATCTAAACACGAATTCACATGGCAGTGTATCAGTCTGCATAGCGTAACTCAGAACACACCTAAGGGGAAGCAAAAGCGTGTTCCAATCTAGAATTCAGTACCAGCAACCCCACCTTATGGGGAGGTCAAATGTAGTTTACATTTGAGGCTACATGCAGGCCCAGAACTGTTGCAGATTACTGTTGGGCAGTGTATGTTCGGGGGTCGATAGTTATTGCATGCCATAAACGCATTCCCCCAACAAAAAGCAACAAGGTTGCAACCTCGTACACACAATCTTAAAACCAAGCAACACAGCTACGAAAGCCGAAACTCTGACCATGCTAAATATCGTACTAGGGAGAATTAGTAGACTATATATCTACATGCTCACACAAGGCGGGGGCGTCTGCACGTACCTGTTGGCTCAAATCCATACGGCTAATTATTCTTCAAGACGCGTCGGGAACAAAGTTTACCGGCATGGCGTGGGCCCGCTTGGACAACCATCTTTACATATCCTCCAATTGAGTGATGACCTCACACGTGTAGATGTGCTAATTCACTGAAATAAAGGGCGGACTAATGCTTTCCCCATGGTTCCATCAAAATGGAAAGCGTACTCAAGGTCTTTTCATGTAATCCGCCAACTTACGTCTGGAAAAGGACAGACTACCGACTGGGACACTGAAATAAGTGTAAGTGTGCTATACAATTCTACCGCTCACAATCCCATATTTACTAGAAAACACCCAAGGTGAACAATTACATAAAGGTGCTGTCAATGTTCAGACTGGTAAAAACATCTTGGCACTAAATATGTCCCCAGGACTTACAATGTCAAGAGGAGAAGCAAGTTGACACCTGTAACCAAAAGGCAACATCATTAGTGTTATACAATTTAAACAGTTATGTATTAACAAATAGATACCTGCAACCATAGAGAACCATCATAAGAATCTATACAATTTCAACAATTCTGTCTGGACAACCATTTAAAAGGTAAAGTAACAACGGTCCCATACATTACTATCTGGACAGGTATATATGCAGTTGTACTAGCATATATTCTTAGAGCTTAAGCTAAGCCAGTATCCCAAATAGAATTTCTACGTTTGCCCTGGATAATTCTCACTGATGTAAGTGTCCAGTTAGATAAGTGCATATTCTGTACACAGACCTCGTTAAATCAAGTCAACGCCCCCAATTCATCACGGTTGTTTAGCCCATTTACAACAGTGTGATATTTTTTGATCAGTCTAGTCTCTGTGCGATTTAATCTGCTCTCCAGGTCACCTTTATTGTGCTCTTGGATTGCCACTAGCACTGACCACATCAGGTCTTCCTCACTGTGCCCCGCTTCAGTGAAGTGTTCTACTAGCGGAGCACCTGTAGTTTTACAACGTATACTGGACTTGTGTTGAATGATCCTCATTTTTACTGCTTGTGTAGTTTGGCCGATGTACGCACGGTCACACGGGTAAAACACCACGTACACCACATTTTTTGTGTTGCAATTCGTAAATGAGCGCATGGTGTGTGTTTTCCCATTGATCACAACCGGTTTCAGATCCCTTGAATGATGACATGCCGATGACATGGACCGATAGTGTCCAACCAAAGGTGGGAGACCTAGCAGACCTCTCCTGTTATTCTCTGGTGCTGGGTCTCTACTCGCACGTACCAAATGTTGTTTTAGATTTTTTCCTTCCCTGAAGGAAAATAAGAGCTTCATGATATTCAAATGTTCGATCAATCTCCAGTTTCTAAGGATGATTTGTTTTAATTTGTTCACCTTGGGGTTGAAGGTTAGTACACATGTCATTTTATCATTATCCATTCTCTCTTTTGGTGTTAACAAGGTCTCTTGTGGTGCATACCACGCGGTTTTCATGGTGGCTCTAACTAGTTTCTTTGGGTACCCTCTGCAGCACAGATTATTCAGCAAAATTTCTGCATTCTCGAAACAATCATTTTTATTGGAACAGTTACGACGAATTCGTAAAAATTGCCCAAAGGGCAAATTCTCATTGAGGCCCCTTGGGTGGCCACTGGTGAATTCTAATAAGGTGTTACGATCAGTGGGTTTAGTAAATAAATTAACCTCTAAATGGCCATCCTTACAAAAGATCCACAAGTCCAAAAAATTGATTTTCTCGTTACTGAAACTGATTGTAAATTTCAGATCCGGGGTACATGTATTGAGCCATTTATGAAATAGATCAAGCTCATCACTGTTGCCGTTCCAGACCAGAAATATGTCGTCGCTTAAACAAACCCACCTCGACACATGATGCCGAAATGGGGTTGCTTCATCAAAAACAAACCTGCTCTCAAACTGGTCCATCACTAGATTAGCTATTTCGGGAGCAAAACAACACCCCATAGCTACTCCTTTTAGTTGCAAAAAAAGTTCACCCTTAAAAGCAAATAAACTATTCTTAAGACAGATTTTAGCTAAATCCAGAATTAACTGCGTGGGTACCTGGTGTGGTCTACTCCTTTTGTTCAGCACTAACTCCATTACCAGTGAAGCTTCATCCTGCGGGATGTTGGTGTACAAGCTTTCGATGTCGAAGGAGACCAGCAGTTGCCGGTCTCCCTTGAACACCAAATTCTCAATTTTATGGATGAAGTCCATCGTGTCTCTTATATATGCTCTGGTGGTACACACAAAAGGTTTTAAAAAGTATCTATATATTTAGCTAATGGTTCGATTAAGGAACCACATGCTGCAATGATGGGGCATCCAGGGGGGTCTCTCCGTATCCTATGTATTTTGGGGAGTACATACAAGTTCGGGATTTTTGCATCGAGGTGTTAATAAACTCATACTCCTTTTTACTCAGATATCCACAATCTAGGGCTTCAGTAGTTAGATGTAAGATCTTCGCCCGTAGATAAGTTGCCGGATTATCTTGAATTTTGCAATAGTGGGTGGGGTTACTCAACTGTCTCAGTACTTCAATGTCATAATCCTCACTATCCCATACCACTATCCCCCCTCCCTTATCAGCCGGTTTAATAACTGTTAGGGGGTTATTGGTCAAATTCAGTAGGGCATGCTGTTCCTCTTTAGTGAAATTTTGTATGAACGAGATTTTCTTAGTACTAAGGTTGTCTATCTCTCGCAAGATTTGATTTTCAAAAAGTAGAATTTCATCAGGTAAGCTTGCACTGTCTGGGCAGAATGGATTTCAACTTCAAACCGCTTACATTCAAAGCTGGTGTCTCATCTTGATCAGAAAAATATACCTTAAGCCTTATTTTTCTCAGAAATTGAAGGACCTCTGTTTTAGTATCAACAGGGTCTTGTACCACTAGGGGAACAAAGGAGAGACCCTTTTGTAACACTTTCAATTCTAAAGCTGTCAGAGGTTGTTTAGAGAGATTGTAGACTGGTATAGACTCAGCATTGGTTGCAATCACTGTAGTTGAACAAGGGGCTATCACTGATTCTTCATTAAGGGCCGGGGCTATTATCTGTACCGCATTTTCTGTCCCCATTTCTATCTCATATATACCCGTTGTCTTGTTCTGAACAAGTTCTGGTCCTGCGGTGGTGGGGCTTGCTGGAAGGTTTGAAAAGGTTGAAAGGATTGAAATGGTTGGAACTGAGGCTGTCTCCATCCTCTTCTGAATCTCCTGCCCCTGCGTCTTCCTCTGTCTAAAAAAGGTGGTGGGGCTTGTGGATAGTGATAGAACGGTTGTTATAGTTGATAATAAGCTCCTCCGCTCTGGTCAGAGTCAGAATATGAATCTGAGAATGTTAGAAACCTTGTCCGTGTTCTACCCTTGTACTGATTATTCAGTGTTCCTGGGTTAGTGTTTTTAAAGAAATCCTCTCTGAGCCAAAGTTTTTTATATCCTTACTCAATTTAGAGGTATTCAGGTTCACTGTATTAGTCTTAAAGTCAGTTAAGGTCTTATTAATACTCTCTAGAAGTGCCTTAGCATCAGCTATAGTCCTGTCACCCTCTATTTCTTCTTCCAATCTCTTGATTTCTTTAAGTTCTTCTTCACTAATACGCAGGGCAGTATTAATAGATAAGACTATCCAGTCACGGGAACATTTCGTTCCCACTCCAATGAAATCATTTAGATAAGGTTTATCTTGTAAAAAGATCACAGGGATATTTTTCACCTGTAGCCCTACAGGTATCGTATTACTCTTCAAATACCCCAGTAATACCTCAGCATGAAGCTGGGTTCTCACGTTCTTCTTTCTAAGTTGGATGAGGACCTCTGTGCCGTTTGAAAGTTCATAACAATTATCATCCTCCAAACGTCTGCTTGCTTCAGCTCTATATAGGACTTTGTCCCACAGGACAATGTTGCCCCCTTTATCTGCTCTGTTGATTACCACTGTGTCATTCATTTTCAATGTAGTCATTAGTTGGAAATATTGTCTATTAAAATCCAATTTCTTAGATTTACATGCGCTTGTTCTTTTGTAGAGGCTTTTTAGTTGCTCTATTACTCTGTCGTGGAATATATCCACCGCCTCCCTCGGCATAAGAGGGACGAATGTTGATGGAGCCTTAAAAGGGTCTTTGATTTCCTTTGTCGCCCATGATGTTTTCCTCTTGCAACACTTCCTGTGTATTCAGTACCGTTTCTGGTTCTTCTGATGATCGTAGGATATGTAATGTTTTTAAAAGAGGAATTTCTTGCACCGTTAAACCTGATTTCTCCTGAGTTACATTTCCTGTTTTCCCTTGGGTGTCTTTTGCAGGGTTTTTTATCGCGAAGTATTTAGTTAATTTCAATTTTCTAATAAATTTATAGACATCTATTCTAGTCTTCGTGAAATCGAAATTGCTCTCTGGACAGAAGCTGAGGCCTAGAGTTAATAGCTGTTGCTCTGCCTCATTCAGTTCAATTTTAGTCAGGTTCACGATTGTTTTGGCCCCATTACCATTAATTTTTAATTGTTCCAATTCCGTTTTTTCTTTTGCCAGTTGCCGCGTCCTCTTGTTCCTCTTCCTGCGTTGGCGGCGTTTCCAATTCCTTTTGGTGTTTGAGCAGTGCCTTTCTGTTGGTAACGCGGCCTGAGGGATTGGATTCTTACCTCCCGAATATACTCCAGTTCCTCCGCGTAGGTTAAAGGGCCCATTACTTCTGATAGTTGTCCTGTGCTTCCTCTGTCAGAGTCTTCATCATTGGTCAACAGACTACCTTCCGTTCTTGAGCTTTCTGGCTGTGCTGCAGAGGTTGAGGCTTGGTTTCCTTTTCCTTCATCCATTTGGATGCCTGGGGCAGTTTTACTTATTTTTTGTTTTTTAACTAGATAGTATTTCCTGGCAAATGTGAACACTTGGCCCCTGTCGTAATCATTTTTGTCTCTACTGAATTTCCAAACTTTGCGTTTTTTGATTGTATCTTCTAGTTTTCTTTTCCTGCTTAGCATTTCCAAAGTCATTTTCTCCACCGTTGATTTATTATTTTCATCAATGAATGTATCAATTTCACTTTTTATTCTTGCAATTTCTTTTAAATCAGTGTCCCTGTCTATTTTGGCGTATTTTATTAATAGACACACTAATCTCATAGGCGCTTCCAGATTTGATTCCGCCCATTCCTTAAGTAAAAGAGGATTAGGTTTCTCAAAGCTTGGTGCAAGCATTATGCGAAGGCCCTGGGGAATTCTTCCAGCTTCATGATATTTCTCTAATGATTTAGCTTCCCAGTATTTTGTGACCTCGCTCCTATGATGTTTTTCTAATGTTTTCATGAGAGTTCTGATGTTAGGGTGCTGAATATTGCTTTCCTTTGATGCATTCTGTATTTTGTCGACTGCTGGCAAATTGTCGAACAGGTCGTCCGCCTCCTTATCCCTTTCCCCATCTGTGCATTCCATTACTGTTCGAAATCTAATAAGCACTTGAATGTTCTTTTTTTAACTCCACGTTTTGTTTGCGTGGTTACCCTGCGGTTGTCGTTCAGCTCCCCTCCTGCATGCAAACACACTGTTATCCGGGTTTGGGTATAAACGCAACTCATGTTTATGATGTCACGTCCGCTTCCAACGAATGTCCTCCAACTCTCGGGGTTGCGTGGGTCACACCGAACAAGCTCCGTTGCAGATATCCAAATTCCTTTATCTTCTCTTGCGCAGGGGGCCGGGATTAGATTAGCTCTCCAGAGCTGTGAATTCCACTTGACTTGTGCAATATTCCCGCCGCTTTTCTGGAGAGGGGTCCGTCTTGGGAGGCCAAGTCTTTCCTCGCCGATGTGAATCAATAGACCACTCTTCACGCCGCTTTCCTCACGGCGCCCTAATTGCCAAGGGTAAAGAGAGACGGACTCCAGGAAATTTTCTTTTTACCGCAGCCGCAGGTAAAGTTTATTTAGCATTTCTGTCAAACGTGCATATTCCGAACAGGAAATCCAAACGCGTTTCGGCGTTCTCAGGCGCCTTGCTCGCTGGTGATCAGTGCAAATATCCCCGCCCCACATTTAAACTGAGGCTGACCCCGTGATTCGTGACCAGTGTGTAATAGACATGGAGGATATACTAGTCTCGTGGCATCAAACTGTTATGTATCAAAAAGATGGCAAAACATTCTTTAAATACTGTGACTTAGTTACAATTCCTGAAACACAATCACAAAAAATACAGTTTGTGATGAGAAATAGTGATTTGAGATGTCATCAGTGATGTCATCAGTGATGTCACTGACCATGTCATAAATGATGTAATATGTGACATGATCAGCAGTGGATTGCGGGTGCGCGATATATAGTTAGTGCAACTAACTATATATGCGAATTTCAATGGTTTTGCGTGAGTAAAATAAGGTTTTGTAAATGCTAATTAACTATATATGGTCTATAACCTATGGTTTCTTTCAGTGAATATATATATATATATGTAGCAAGATTCTGTTCCCAGTTTCGACCACAGAAGTAACGGACCACCACACGATTCAGCAGAGTGTCACAGCGAACTTTTATTATCCATTTTCAAAAGCAGTTCAGGTAAGCATGACGCGTTTCGGGCAGGGACTGCCCTTGATCACATGATATATGAGTGATGTCATCAGTGATGTCACTGACCATGTCATGAATGATGTAATATGTGACATCATCAGCAGTGGATTGCGGGTGCGCAATATATAGTTAGCGCAACTAACTATATATGGAATTTCAATGGTTTTATGCGAGTAAAATAAGGTTTTGTAAATGCAAATCCCTAACTATATATGGTCTATAACCTATGGTTTTTTCAGTGAATTTTCAAGGTTTTGTAAATGCAAATTCCTAACTATATATGGTCTATAACCTATGGTTTTTTCTGTGAATTTCATTGGTTTTTTAAAAGCTAACATCGGTAACTGTAAAATGTATTCTTCTTTAAATCTTAAAATATATTTTAGATGTTTATTAATAATTTTTTTTTTAATATTTTTTTTCTTCGCTTCCAGTTCGCGAACCGGGAAGCTTTCCGTTAGCTCATCTTGATGCCGCGACCTAGTCCGCGAACCGGTCAACGTTACGTTAGCGGAACTGTGACGCGTCGCGGAAGCGCGACGTATCACGTTGTCGCGTAATGCATCTAATGACGCGCCGCGTTAGCGCTCCCGGAAGTGCTCCGGACCGCGAACCGGAAGCGATCCGGGACGCGGCGCGCACCGCGTAACGTAAGCGGAACAGGTCATGTGACTTGTTTATCAAAGTTTTCATTGGTTCATTTCACTTTTGGTTTCCAAATGATGTATGACTAGGTCATGTGAGCTAAAAATAACACTTTTCATTGGTTCAGAACTTTTGCTTTTCCCAAATCATGTAAACCCCTCCTTCTTTCCTCACTCTGACTTTCATCTTGGTGAGAGAAAGACCATTTTCCTGGAGTTCAGCAATGGCTTCTATACTTGCTGCAGCTGGTGCACCCCCACCACCACCTCCACCTCCTCATAAGAAGAGAGGACCTCCAAGTCAATTTATCTCCAACAGAGAGGAGGAAGAGGAGGAAGAAGAAGAAGAGGATAGAGATCAACCAGAATTTATCCCGGAGTTGCCCCGTGTTTCTAAGAGGAAAACCAGTTTCATCTGGCAGTTTTTTTCCATCCCTCCAGGGCAGAAGAAGGTGAATGCTAAATATGCCACCTGCCTCATCTGTAAATACAGATTGTCTAGAGGCACAGAGAAAAAATATAGTATGGGCAACTATACTATGCATCGCCATATGGCCAGGTGGCATCCCTTAAACTACAGCCGGGCTGAGTTAAGGGACCTACAAGATAATCCCCCGACAACTCCTGTGGCCAGATCTACGTCAACAATGTCTTTGACAGGAAGAGAGGCACAGGAAACTGTGCCAAACATTCAACCAAACTTTAAACATATGAAGTTTACCTGTATATATTGTGGTGCAATGCTCTCGTATGGGAACATGAGTGTGAACCTGATCAATATGGTGTTCGAAAACCATAAGTGCCCTAATGCACCCAAGCAGTAATTTCTTTTTTGCTCCTGTTGAGCCCTTTTCAATTCCTGTTTTTTTGTTGTTTCCCCTCCATAAAAAACACAAAAAAAACATAAAACTGTTCTAAAAATACAACAAAAACAAAAAATGTTCAGAAAAAAAAAAATAAATAAATAAAACAACAAAAACAAAAAAAAAAAGTTCTTTTCAGAACTACCTCCCCTTTCAAATAAAATTGCTAGAATGTTTATCACTCTGGCAAGCTCTATTTCTTTTGGTTCGCTTCAAGTTCGCTGACCGGTTCGCGAACTTGAAGCGAACCAAAAAAATATTTTTTTAAAAAAAAGAAGAGTTAGTATAAGGGAAATAAACAGAGAATAATGTAAAAAGAAAGACAGCTATAGAGAGTAAATCAGAGATAGTGTCAGTGACATCATCAGCAGTGCATTGCGGGTAAAAAGAGTAGAAAACATTTACCTTATAATTCTTGTTACCTTTTTAAAATATTTTTTCATACTTTCAATCTGTAAAAGAGAGAACAAACATTTCCAAAAATATTAAAACATGTATTTAAAAATTAGAAAAGACAAGGGAAAAGGTTCAAGAACAAACAGTTTTTCAACAACTTTGACATTTACAGAAGTCTCTGCTTCTCTACGTCCCCTACACAATCCTAAAGATATATATTTTAAAGAAACTGTATCTTGATGTTGATGAACTGAGGCCTATTTTGGAACATGGTGCTTTTTTTGCACTGCTAATGTCTCACAATAGTGATGCAATAGCAGCGCAAAAAAGATGTAAAGCCATCATAAAATTGTGTCTAACATTTTAAATGATTGTTTCAGGATGCAAATAAGATGTGTGCTTTCAAGACCTTTCTTTGAGGTGAGGCCTATTCATTTTTTTTTTTAAAAAAACAGTACCCAGGAGTACAGCACTGTAAGCATTAAAATTGACACTTACAGAAGACTCAGTTTCTCCATATCTACCTCACATTTCTAAATGTATATCATAAGTACAAAAAGCAGAACATTAATTATACATATTAAATGGTTTATTTTTGCTGTTCTCAGAATGTATCAAATTTCACTTAAATCAGTGACTTGAAGGTATTCATCATGTAACAGCGGGGAAAAAAAAACACAATCAAAATGATTGTGTTTAAAAAACCCATTCAACATAAGAAATCTGAATTCAAAACTCCTTAAAATTAACTTACTTTCAATGACGTCGAAGGATGTCCTATGAACAGCGTCCACTGTGTTGTGCTATAAATATTGTCAGCCCGCCACTTTCTGAAAGAAAACCTCCAACGATTCGAAAAATATGTTACATACAAGAAAAGACTTCTCACATTCTACCACATGTTTCCACTTGGCCAAATCATGTTGCAGCTATTCACAAGTCTTGTAATTCTTCCAATCAAATCCCGTCATTTTCTATTTTCGCAACTTTCTAAAAGAAAACATTTAAGATAATTTTCACAATCCTGGACTACTAATATCTTACCCTTCTTTGTCACTCATGTTCTCCTTTTCCTATGACACTGATACTGCTTACTATGAAGCAGACTTACTTGCATCAGGTTTATATAGTCGGATTTTACAAAATAACATTATAATTAAAAGTTTTGGACCAATAATCTAGACAGCATTGCAGACTTACATTCCCTCAACTTGATGAACCTTTTCCAATTCTTCACAGGAAATCCCAAGATTCTTTCTTTAAAATTTTGGTTTTAAAAACACCAGGTAAGAATTTTTAAGGTCAAACGGCAATTTTTTTTTGAAAGTTACAACAGAATCATTGCAGAATGACCAGCCGTTTCGAGACTTTAAATAAGCTGTATAATGTCCTGAAGTTGTTGAAGGACCATCGTGATAGATAATTGCTACAGTTACAAAAGTCCTTCCTGATATTGAAAGCTGAGAAGCCACAAATTTTTTTATTAAAGTTGACAATTTTGATCCATCAGGCCTACATCGTTGCATCATTAAAATGACATACTGTCCATATCTACGTATAAGTAATGTTGACATCATTTCAGATTTACATTGGCTACACTCCATGTTGTGATCCGCTGCATTTACTAGCTTATTAAAGGAGACTGATTTACTGTCTGGCAAAGTTAAATATATAAATCTTTCTGAGTCTACACTAGTAGTACTTGATACCCTACAATTCTCGCAGTCATGCTGCCATTGATAAGAAAGCCCAAACAGTTGATCTACATCTACACCCTCATCTTGCAATATATCAAGCATATACATTAAAAACTCCTGACAATCTTGCTGATTATTTTCAGAGAAGTCTGTTTGACCTGAACATTCATCTAACAGATAACGAACTTCAGACACACTTTCTACTTTTGTTCGATCAGTGCTACATTTCTCGAAAACAGAATTCAACAAACAGCATAAAATTTGTTCTGAATTCAACAGAATCTGTTCTTTTAAACTCTCTAGTGAAAAGAGAACATTAACCACTACATTTGCATAGCAGTTGACACCAGAACTGTTTTCAAATTGAAAACCGACAACATCTTCAACAGAATCCACTTTCTTTCTGCTAACAATTTTCGGTTCATTGACTTTTAGTCTTTTTGCAACAACCTCCCTACTATTACTGCTATTTCTACGTTTCCGGCCTACCACACGTTTCTCAAACAAAGGATATTGAGGCAAATGTGGCGCATACTCTCTTCTTAACCTATTGTATTCCTTAACACAATCTAGATCCGCACAAATATTTGTGACATCACAGTCAATTAAGTACAATCCCGATAAAGTTCTAACTCGTGACAATGCCACATATGCCATACCCTCCTTGAACACAGAACTGCCAATATTCACCAATGCACAGTCTACACTTAAACCTTGCGATTTATGGATTGTCACCGCATATGCCAAGCAAACAGGAAACTGTTTACGGCGAACATATAAGTCTTTAACAAGCAAAAACCTAGCAGAACAACGACCAATTTGCTGTACTTCCTCAATGCCATCAAATTTAATTCTTAAAAATTCTATTCCATCTCTATTTCTGTATTTCTCAAAATCAACAACATTACCCATTGATCCATTTACCAGACCTCTTTCTACATGTAAATTCCTTCTCAAAATGATTCGGCAATTTAAACACACATTCAAAGTCTTTTCAAAACCCGCTGTTTTAGATATAGTCTTCTCTAATGAATCCAATTTTGATTTCAAATTGTCTGACAAAATAATTGTTGATCCCATATGCTCTAATTTGTCGATAGCTTCAAGTTTCACAATCTCTTGCTTTTCTAAATTCAACATTTTGTTGTTGAAGATGGCACATTCTGCAAGAGTTGGCATGAGACATATCCCGGATTTCTTCTCAGTAATTTTCTGAAAAATATTCTCAGGCACAATCTCTTGTTTGGGATATAAATTTGACAGTAATCGTGCATTTAAAGCTTCTTTCCCATGCTCAGTCACTTTTCCAATTCTAATATCTTGTAGAATATTCTTGTAATCTTCATCCTTTGCCTGACGCATATTTTGATGCAGTTCTGCATAATTGAAGTTTAACCATATATTGACGTTGCCAATGCTCCCTAGGCACTTCCTGGTATCTTCATGCGTGAGTATTTTGAACACAGGTTGACCTTTTACTGGTGTCAGCTGCAGAAGATCTCCGAAAACAATGATGTGTTTCCCACCAAATAACACATCATATTCAGTTTTAAGTACTTCTTGCATTCTCAAATGCACAAAGGCAAGCATGACATTGGAAACCATGCTTACTTCGTCAATGATAAGTAGTTTCATTTTCCTCAAGACTCTTGAAACTTCACAGCAAGCATCTCCAGATAACTTGTTGTATTGTAATTTGTTGTCATGCTCCACCGGCAGCATCAGTAGACGATGCAAAGTAATACCTTTAATGTTATGTGCTGCCAGTCCAGTAGGAGCGGTGACAACACAAGACAGCGATGACTCACTCCTTTCCTGCAAATAACAAGAGATTGCTTTAATGAGGAAACTTTTTCCAGTTCCCGCTTCTCCACTCACGTACAGTCGGACAGGCTTCAACGATGTACATGAGCACTTGTTCTTCTCATGATTTAATCCGTGCTCAATTTCCTTGGTAACTTCATCATATATTTTCCTCTGCTAAACGTTGAGTTGTTTTTCCAAGTCTTCTAAGTTAACTGAATCCTCCTGAGCATGTGCCATGGCTCTTTCTACTTCATTCATAGCAGTGGCAGCTTCATTTTCGATAATAGGTCCTCCAAGTGGATCTTGACTCAATGAAACAGAACTCTGACTGTCCTGAGAACTGTCTCTGGCAATCTCGGCTGCAATCGTTGCTTCCTGCTCAATTTCCAAAGTTAGCATTTCTTGATATTTAGAAAAAGCAGGACATTCTATGGACTCCTTGGCTGCATTGAAAGAGTCTTCGTAACAGAGGAAATCTCCAAGCAGTTCCTCTTCTGCACGCCAAGGCTTGAAAAGTTGCAAAAGTGCTAAATAAAAAAACTCCTTTTTTTCTGGAGATTCACCACTCAATTTTCGATGGTTTACTAATTGGCATTTTCTTTGCTTGACCAGGCATCCCTCACTTCCAATTACAGCATACACTCCTTTCTCAATATCTTCTTTGATGTTCCTCTTGAATATATAATTTTGGAGAACCTCATATAGACAAACATTCTCAAGGTGACTGCTTCGATTTGGATAATATGTATCCAACATGTTGGTCTTCAAAATGTCGGTACTGTTTGGTTCCTTTTCTGCCAAATACTCAATTTCCCGGACAGGTTTTAGAACTCGATTTCGCGGTGCAGCAAGACCAAGACTCGCCCAAACGAGACTCCTGGATTTGGCATAGAGACTTGCTGAAGACAATCGATCAGAACATTCGTAAGCTCCGATTTCTCGATGCGACAACATCTTCAGACTGAAACTGTACAACTTCTTGCTGAGGCTCTTTTCATGGGAAATGTCCTCCCACATATCCTTCAGTTCGGTCTTTTCTTTTTTGGTGATGTAAGATGTCACATACCGAGCCACAGCCATACAGTTGTCAGCCACAAACTGTATATCCATGTTAGCATTCCACATGGACAAAATCACTGGGTTGTAGTCATTGATGTACTTGGACTCTTCGTTCCTTTTCAAATTGTATGTATTCTTGGGTGATTTCCTCGTCACATTATGTCGCAGCAAAGACATCAAACTGTTCACTCTTCCTTTAGAAATCACCGGTCGTGGAAAGTTGAAACGACATTTGGTGTAGAACTTCTCCTTGTTTCTGAATTTACGACGACAGTACTTTCCACAACGATGGCTTTGGAAACGTAGAACTTGTTCTCTTAGACTTTTCTTCTCCGTTGCGTTTGGAACAGCACACGTAGAATATTGTTCGATGAAATTCATCACTAAGTCATCCGGATCTGTTCCAAATTTAGGTGCATCCTTGATCCACAACAACATATGTATATGAGGAGCACCTCTTGCTTGGTACTCCTTTCTCCAGAAGAAATCCAACACCTCTCCAAGAGGTGGATTCTTTTTATTTGTGATGAAAGACATCATAGCTTCAAATCTATGATTGAAGTACCTGCATACATTCACTGGATCCAAAGAACACAGTTCTCCAGGTGTCTTGAATTCAATGTTTTCAATATTTCCATTTGCCTCTCGTAGAAATTCAAGTAAGTCTTCCCAGCCATACTCGGCACAGCTCAGAGTGAGGAACCATGTTGGAGTTCCTAAGTTCCTCAGCATACATTTTAAATCACCATGACGACGGTACCAGTACTCATTAGTACCACGCTGACACGCCATGAGATTAATTAAGTGAGAATCCAAAATACTGTCTTGGACATTGACTTTATGCATAAAGTCACTTGCCGAGATGTTTCGCATCTGTATACCACTTTTTAAGATGTGGTTCACTGCATATGACAGTCCAGACAGATCGCTTTCAAACAGGAGATGAAACAAATAGGGAATGCATTGCCGAAACCTAGGATCTTCTGCATACAATCGTAAAGTCCGGTATTCAGACGCAGGAATTTGATGAGGTCGCTCATCATATCTTCCTCCTTGACCTGTGGGAAATAGCTGTGGGAAACACCGAGCTTCCAAACTTTCCTCCCAAACACTAATGGGACTCCCTTTGGCTTGTTTCATTTGAAACAACTCAATAGCATTCCCCATGACTTCCTTGGAATGCAAAGGATGAACACTATAATGTTCATATATTTCTTCACTTTTAGAGGCCTCTACTTTCTCAATTTGGCCAGCACACAAATCGCTATCCTCTTCATCACTTTCTTCCTCTTCTGCAACATATACATTCTTATAGTACTTATTATTTTTCTTCAAATACACTGTTGCCTTTTTGACTTTCCTAACATCCACTAAATCTTGCCATATTTTCTTATTCTTTGTCGGAACCCCATTAACCAAGATAACCAGAGGTTCCTCTTCCACTTTTTCTATTCCAATTGTGTTAATGTTTTTGTTCAAATCTAGAGGCAAATAAACAACTCTTCCCTTTAATCCTCTCTATAAATCTGCTGGAGGCAACTTCCCTGTCTTTGGCTCCATTCTTACAATAGCCTGAAAGGGATGGATACTTTGAATCAAAATAGATTCATAAGTATTTAAATCCTTCAATTCAGAAGGAATCTCAACCAATTCAAGATTATTATGAACTGCCCTAGCAGGCATCTGGTTTTGGTTTAATTTATTACAACAATAAGTACACACACGTTGATCCGATCCCAAATCAAAATAATTTTCTACCATCAAGTATGTGGCAAAATTCTTCCATTCACTATTATTTTCCCTTTCACTTTTTGCATATAAATCCACTACCTTAGTCTGATTCTTATAATAAGTGCGTCGACAACATACACAAGTGAAATTAGGCCTCTCACTTGATTTCATCTGAAACGTGGCAATTTCCTTCTGAAAATTATCTGTACTGGAAACCTGTACATTATCTTCCACATTACCCTCTACTTCAGGGTCAATTTGAACATTCTCATCTTTACTACCAAAGTAACAAAACTCAATTTCTTCACAAATATTCTTCACATCTATTTCAGAACCATGCAAAAGAGCAGCACATAATTGTTTAAGCATAATTGCTGGACTCTTAGCATAATACAACATTCTCACTAATTTTCTCACTTTATTATGATGCACTGCTAGCATCCTGAAATGATGAAAAACACTCTGGCATACTCTCCTGGAAAGACAAGCCAGTGAATGACCACGCAAACCTGTCATTTGTCTCACTCTGCAAGGATCTAAATCTTGCAACAACTTCATTTTCTGCTTCAAACTTTTCTTATTAAATGTCCGTATAAAATCACAAAGCAAATTGATGGAAACCTGTCGCACACTGCAAATAGAACTACACTTCCAAATGTACACAGGACCCTTAGGACGTCTTCCTAAAACCTCATCACTTAGCGCCTCTTCTGTCTCTGTTGTCACAAGTTGTTCTTTTTCAACTGGACAACCATCCTTCACTTCATAAGCTCGACCACTGGTGTCAACTGCAAACACCAAATCATTATCCTGAAAATAACTCTCCTCATTAAAAAATGCCTCACAACTTGAACTATGCATCCATTCTCCGGAAAAAACTTCACAAAAGTTAGTACGATTTACTACTCTCTTCCATCTACTTTTTGTTTTGAAATCAGAAATTACCTTGCTTAGTTTCCTAATTCTATTGATTACCAAAATAAACAACTTTCGCTTAATTTCAAAAGCATGATCAATAATTTTCTCTACATTTTTCTTCTTCTTATAAAATGCCGCTTTCTGTTGGCCTTTCTTTTTAATATTTTTCAATAAATTAACTAATATCCTATTACGGAACATTCGATTTCGAATGTCCCTAAACTGTTGTTTCCTTCTACTATCATGCACAGAGTTATCTCTTCCTCTACCAGTAACATTTGTGATGGGTCTCTCCTTTCCATTTAAATTACTTTTCTTTTTGTGGACTG
Source organism: Lissotriton vulgaris (assembly GCF_964263255.1). Classification (NCBI taxonomy): domain Eukaryota; kingdom Metazoa; phylum Chordata; class Amphibia; order Caudata; family Salamandridae; genus Lissotriton; species Lissotriton vulgaris. The sequence continues at coordinate 439,015,520 of NC_141691.1, read as the reverse complement.
AAACATTTTTTTGAGCAAAAGTTTTTTTACTACAAATATTTCTTAAGAATGATTTCGTGCTCTTACCCGGACCTTTGTTGCTGTTTTGACAAGTATTTGGGGAAGAGGACTGCTGCAATAAAACATCATCCTGCTGTCTTTGACGTTTTCTAGCCTTTCTTATTCTACTTTTTGTAGGCATTTTCCAAACTATGAAAGAATCTGCAGTTGAATCTGTGGAAAAATATAATATAAAATGTTATTAACCACTATTACCAAACAGTAAATAAATAACAGTCATCTAAAACTTAATGCCGTACTAATTATTTAACATAGCAAATGTTTTCCACCAGCACTGCATCACAAAAATGACACTCAATGGTACAAAACAGGCATACAACAATCAGAAATCACTCCCTAATATTTTAAATGATTAATTCAGGATGACGATAAGATGTAGCCTATCTAAAGATTTGTTTAGGCCCAGATCTTTAGACTGGGGTGAATGTGTGTCATTGATCCACATTCAGTCCATCACCTGTTTTGTTTATTTGAGGTGAGGCCAACACATGGTTGCAGATAAGATTTTCACTGAAAAAAACCAAGGTAAAAAAACATGTGAAGGCCTACCAATGAAGTAAATCATTAAATGAAAACCAATACATTTCTGGAAATATGCACTACTAGTGCTTCATAAGATGTTTTGGGTCATATTTATAAGGCATTTGAGTGTCTATTATGCTATTTTACGTTCTTCATGGTGCAAATTTATTGTAAATACGCTCCCACCTGCGGTTGGCAAATTTAGATTTTGATTATGGGAGTTACATAGGCATGTTAATAATTTCCCAAAAATGGTGTATGACCCCAAACAACCTTTGAAGCAAATACTCTTAGCCATGTTATCCACCTCCCATTGGATAACATGGCTAAGAAGTGCTTGCAAATGGGAAAAAAAACGGCCGCAATGCATGAATATCGCAGAAAAGTCAGCGATATTCATGCATTTTCCAGCAAATGCTCTTAGCCATGTTATCCACTTCCTATTAAATAACATGGCTAAGAACTGCTCAGGGCCCCATGAGGAACGCTTTCCATTTAAAAAGGGAAAAATAACATCAAAGACACTAAAATGCCTTCTAAATATGACCCCAAACAACCTATGAAGCTCTAACAGTACATATCCTGAAATTTAATTGATTTCAAAATTCGTTTTTAAACACAGCATATAAATCAATTGTATACCTGCATTCATGAAGAAATGACTAAAAATGTCCTTGAGACACATGAAAGTGTTTTCTGGAATGCCCTAGCACCATTTTTTGGACACTATTAACATGGCTAGGTAACTCCCATAATCAAAATCTAAATTTGCCAAGCGCAAGTGGGAGCGTATTTACAAGACACTTGCCCCAAGAGGAACGCTTTCCATTTAAAAAGGTAAACATAACATCAAAGACACTAAAATGCCTTCTAAATATGACCCCAAACAACCTATGAAGCTCTAAAAGTACATATCAAGAAATGTAATTGTTTATCACAAATGCGATTAAAAACGGCCGCAATGCATGAATATCGCTGAAAAGTCAACGATATTCATGCATTATCCAGCAAATGCTCTTAGCCATGTTATCCACCTCCCATTGGATAACATGGCTAAGAACTGCTCGCAAATGCGAAAAAAAACGGCCGCAATGCATGAATATCGCAGAAAAGTCAGCGATATTCATGCATTTTCCAGCAAATGCTCTTAGCCATGTTATCCACTTCCTATTAAATAACATGGCTAAGAACTGCTCAGGGCCCCATGAGGAACGCTTTCCATTTAAAAAGGGAAAAATAACATCAAAGACACTAAAATGCCTTCTAAATATGACCCCAAACAACCTATGAAGCTCTAACAGTACATATCCTGAAATTTAATTGATTTCAAAATTCGTTTTTAAACACAGCATATAAATCAATTGTATACCTGCATTCATGAAGAAATGACTAAAAATGTCCTTGAGACACATGAAAGTGTTTTCTGGAATGCCCTAGCACCATTTTTTGGACACTATTAACATGGCTAGGTAACTCCCATAATCAAAATCTAAATTTGCCAAGCGCAAGTGGGAGCGTATTTACAAGACACTTGCCCCAAGAGGAACGCTTTCCATTTAAAAAGGTAAACATAACATCAAAGACACTAAAATGCCTTCTAAATATGACCCCAAACAACCTATGAAGCTCTAAAAGTACATATCAAGAAATGTAATTGTTTATCACAAATGCGATTAAAAACGGCCGCAATGCATGAATATCGCTGAAAAGTCAACGATATTCATGCATTATCCAGCAAATGCTCTTAGCCATGTTATCCACCTCCCATTGGATAACATGGCTAAGAACTGCTCGCAAATGCGAAAAAAAACGGCCGCAATGCATGAATATCGCAGAAAAGTCAGCGATATTCATGCATTTTCCAGCAAATGCTCTTAGCCATGTTATCCACTTCCTATTAAATAACATGGCTAAGAACTGCTCAGGGCCCCATGAGGAACGCTTTCCATTTAAAAAGGGAAACATAACATCAAAGACACTAAAATGCCTTCTAAATATGACCCCAAACAACCTATGAAGCTCTAACAGTACATATCAAGAAATGTAATTGATTTGAAAATTCGTTTTTAAACACAGCATATAAATCAATTGTATACCTGCATTCAAGAGGAAAGGACTGAAAATGTCCTAGAGACACAGAAAAACGTTTTCTTGAATGCCCTATCACCATTGTTTGGACATTATTAACATGGCTATGTAACTCCCATAATCAAAATCTAAATTTGCAAAGCACAAGTGGGAGCGTATTTACAAGACACTTGCCCCATGAGGAACACTTTACATTTTAAAAGGAAAACATAACATCTTAGACACTCAAATGCCTTATAAATATGGCTCAAAACAACCTATGAAGCTCTAGCAGTACATATCCAGAAATGTAATTGATTTCTTAAATCGTTTTTAAAAACAACATATCTGTTTCAGCTTACATAACAGACCATAGAATGGGCTCCATGTACCACAATAACTTGTGTTACTGCATGCCAGAATGCTACACCAAATATGCAATTACAATTTCTCTATGAAACTAATTCTATTAGTATATCACTAGAGACAAAACCACATTTTAAAAACACAGCTTTCTTCATCATTTTCTCCTTAAATCATACTATTCTCTATCTAAATTAAATAAATCTTTTCTCACCTTAGCAAATATTTTTTGAGTTTTGAAAACAGTCTCAGAAATACACCAAATTGTCTTCAGCAGAAGAAAAAGGATGCACTCCAAAGGCTGCAGCTATTGAAAGCACAGAAATACAGATATTCATTTAACATATCTCTCATATTAGCCAATCATACCTCTTCCCTCACTTTTTTCAAATCAAAACCCTTCCCCCCTCTGCCCTCTCTGCCTTGTTTCCATAGCAACCACCTCCTGGAAGACCTCTCATGTTTGCAAATTCACACAACAATGTTTCAATTGAACTCTGAACTCTCAGTGCACCTGCGTATCCAGTGCAATCTTTCATTAAATGTTTCTTCCTTGACCATTCAAATTACATGTTTCAAAGAACACATCCATGCACCCTAACTTTCTGTTTTCAGAAATGGAAATGCACCAATCACTGCTAATGAATCATTAGCATTGGAAATCCACAGTTTTTTTTCTTTAGAAACTCCTACTGTTTCAACTGCCCTTTCATTACCACACTTCATCTGACTGCAGAACAACCTTCTCCCACCATGTTTAAGGTCTGGATTGTTGGACATAGTTACATCCACTGGGCTCAAAGGTATGCTGAGAACAGAAATTTACCTAACCTCAATTTACAAGATGTGGAAATTAAGTGGTTGGGCCAAAGAGGATTAAAATGTCACCAATTGATACCATTGGTGAAAACCTTTATGCATTTGCCAAAACCTGACCTGTTAATAGTGCACTGTGGAGGTAATGATTTGGGCACTTTGACAGGGGTAGGTCTGGAAATGCTTTTAAAGGACACCTTTGAGCAATTAATGGCACTTTTTCCTCAAACTGCCTTGGTATATTCCAATATATGCCAAAGACAGAAATGGAGGTGGTCCAACCAATTTTGTCCACAAATTGAGAAAGCGAGGAAGCATGTAAACAAATCTGTTTCAGCTTTCATGAGAGACCATGGAATGGGCTCTCTGTACAACAATAACTTGCGTTACTACATGCAAGATATCTACAGAGGAGATGGAGTTCACTTCTCAGATGAGGGCAACAGAATTTTCATTCTGAATTTAAGACTGTGCATTGGTACCTACTTATAAGTACCTAAATGTACCATAAACCCAAAAGCTCTTCTCAGAGCTACCCTTCATCTGATCACTCACAATTATTATTTTTTTCTAACTTTTTTCATTAATTTTCCACAAAATTCGCTCCCCGGGGCGCTACCCGGTTCGCGAACCGAAAGCTAACCTCGCGGAATTTTTAAAAAAAAATTTTTTTTCCGCACATATAAGCCTCCTCAGCCACCCTCAGAAAACCTAGAGGGTCAAGATAAGTCTACCATGACCCCTTCTTCCCATTCTAAACATTATTTGCCCTCCATCTTGTATCTTAATGCGACCGAAACACAAAATGGTGGACTCCCGTGACGCTTAAGGTTCGCGAACCGGGCCGCTTCCCGGAAAGCGGTCCTAAAAAAAAGGTGGGAAAGTAATTTACAGGAAAACGACTAGAGACACTCTCACCAAATATAGATTAGCTCATACTACATAACAATCCCTTTCATTTTCACAAATTTGATTGAAATTCCATTTAGCCATTAAGCCTGTAGACCTCTCTAAGTACCGTGAGGTAAATTACTTCACTAAACACATCTGAAGTGTTGGAATTGACAACCAATGAAAATGTTACTTTCATTTTCTACTTTTATTACCTGACATTTGATTGGTTATATACCTGTATATATATAAAGGAAGAGAAGGAAACACAGCCATTTTGACTACTACTTCTTGTTGTACCTCACATTTCAATAGCTTCCAAAAACTTCAACTTCTTTGTGAAGGTAAGTTATAATTTCTAAAAATGAAATATATTGTGCACTATAACTTAATATAGTAGACTTTTTCTGCTAGATATACACTATCCCTCTGTAGTAGTAATGTATTTAGATAGACTTCTCTGTTATAGTTATGAATGGAGTTAGGCTTGTCTTGGTTACATCACATACACTTTTTTATAGTCCTATTTCCACTCTGATACTATACACTGCCAAAAGATAAATTCACTGATAAAAACTGACTATCTAAAATTAATCCCAACATTGCCCTATCTCTACTAATATATATTTTTTTAATCCAAATTTCAGGCAAAATGGAAGGCGAGCAGCAAGTTTCTTTTGAGATGGACCTGCAAGAGAGCAGCCAGGAATTGATTGAACAAATTGACATGGAATTTATGGATGAAAGCTTGGATAATGAACTGCTGCAATGTGTCCAAGCAGTAGATGCCCTCCTTGCAAATGAGGACATTTTACAACCTCACAGATTGCAAAGAATATTTCAAGAAAATAATGACATTTCAGACACTGAAATGTTAGAAAGTTTAATAAATTATGAAAAACAATCAAAATAAAAAAAAACTTAAAAAAAAAGAAAACAAAAAAAAACGAACAAAAACAACAAATAATTAACATACAGTATTAGAAAAGTCTATCATTCTTTTATCCTTAAAGTTCGCTGCCCAGAACGCTTTCCGGTTCGCGAACTTGGCGCTTACCACGCAAAAAAAAAAAGGTTTTTTTTTTTTTTGGGACCCTCCTAGGCCCTTTTAAAACCTCCACATAAAACCTAGGGGGTCAACGAGGATCTACTATGCCCCCTTATGGTAATTTCCCCCTTTGTTTTGGCCTCCTCTTGTCTCTCGATCCTACCGAGAGACAAGATGGCGGCCGCTCCGGACTGTTTAGAATGTTGACAGACACCGGAGGGCCAATCAGCTTCGCATCGCAAAGTTCCGATACGCGAAAGGTTCGCTAACCGGATCGCTGCCCGGAGCGCTGTTACAGATATATATCTTGATTTAAACGTTAATTTCTCAAAATCCACTGAAGCACATATATTGAGACCTAGCAAAGGCACATCGGGCTAACAGTCCCTACAATTTTGCCAAGTTTCGTGCAAATCCATTCAGCCGTTCGGGCTAAAAGTGAGTCCAACCGCCCTATGGAAATTAACATGGAAAAAACGCGTTTTGGGACCCCCCTTTTTTCTTGGCCCCCCCTCCACAAAACCCCCCCTAATTTTCAAGGGCTGCTCAGAAACAAAATGTGCCATTTTCCTGAAAATTTCAGCCAATTCCGTCCACAAACGCCAAAGTTATTAGGCATAGAATTTTCAGAAATCCCATAGGGAAAAAATCCTAACTATATATACCTACTGGCGACCGCCAGTAGGTAATATATATATATATATATATATATATATATATATATATATATATATATATATATATATATATTCTCACACAAAGGTTACCCCACTGGAAGAAGCCACAGGTAGATGCAAGTATTCCATTTATTTCAAAGCGACTGCATTGCATGAAAAACGGATTGAATCATCACAAAAAGTTCAATTGCCAGACCGGTTTCGGGAAATCCTGTCCCTTCCTCAATGGCATGCTGTGAATGATGAAATAATTTACACGTGCACTGATGTGTTTTAAAGAGCCTGCCCCACTGGGCGTGGCTGTGCTCACAGCCGTCTGGTTCCTGTAGTGCTCCGTGATGTATTACTCGAGTGAGTCATCCATCAACACAGAAAGATTGCAAATCTTTAAAAGCCCATGTGGGTTTGATGTTCGCACACGTTTAAACACCAATGTCTCATCCAGTCACTGTGTGGAAAATACCTCCCAATAACGATAGCATCCTCATGGCGCCATCAGGGTCTGCTACAGCAGCGGGCCTCTTCCGCGGCCGGGTATAGCCGCTCCATATTCTCACAAAGGTTACCCCACTGGAAGAAGCCACAGGTAGATGCAAGTATTCCATTTATTTCAAAGCGACTGCATTGCATGAAAAACGGAGTGAATCATCACAAAAAGTTCAATTGCCAGACTGGTTTCGGGAAATCCTGTCCCTTCCTCAATGGCATGCTGTGAATGATGAAATAATTTACACGTGCACTGATGTGTTTTACAGAGCCTGCCCCACTGGGTGTGGCTGCGCTCACAGCCCTCTGGTTCCTGTAGTGCTCCGTGCACTTTTTGTGATGATTCACTCCGTTTTTCATGCAATGCAGTCGCTTTGAAATAAATGGAATACTTGCATCTACCTGTGGCTTCTTCCAGTGGGGTAACCTTTGTGTGAGAATATGGAGCGGCTATACCCAGCCGCGGAAGAGGCCCGCTGCTGTAGCAGACCCTGATGGCGCTTTGAGGATGCTATCGTTATTGGGAGGTATTTTCCACACAGTAAAATACATTTAATTTGAAAAGGAACAAAATGAGGGGTTTCATTTTGCCACAGAAATTAATTATATATATATATATATATATATATATATATATATATATATATATTCACTGAAAAAACCATAGGTTTCACACCAGTTATAGTTAGGAATTAGCATTTAAAAAACCTATGGAATTCACTGAAAAAAACATAGGTTTCACACCAGTTATAGTTAGGAATTAGCATTTAAAAAACCTATTAAATTCACTGAAAAAAACTATAGGTTTTACACCAGTTATAGTTAGGGATTAGCATTTAAAAACCCTATTAAATTCACTGAAAAAACCGTAGGTTTCACACCAGTTTTAGTTAGCTTGAAATTTTACTGACATAAAACCATTGAAATTCCACGTTATAGTTAGTTGGACTCACTATAACTTGCGCGCCTGCAATGCACTGCTGATGACGTCACATATTACATCACTCATGACATGGTCAGTGACATCACTCATGACATCACTGATGACACTATCCTTGTGACAGAGTGACAGACCTCCTTTCACTGTAAAGTAACCCTTGAAACACATATTCAAAAATAGTAACTAACATTTTCAAAAAAGTGGAGATACCCATACCAGTTACAACAACCAATTCAGTAATACCACCATCTAATACACATCCACTCATTCACCAACAGTTCATTATAGTCACTTATACATATATTCACTCATCATATGTAGTGATAGACCTATACATCCTGTTACACACCGACAGTCATCCAAAAGTTACTCACACACATATTCACACATGCAAATAAACTATTGAACATCCATTTATTTGCATATACAGCTATACACACACTACCACTTTACTTCTAAGGAAACTTACACATACTTACTCTCTTAAACAATCACTTATAGAAACACATACTTATTTAAACAGGAACTCTTACAATCTCTCACTCTCACATATACTCACTTATATATATCAATACTCACATATACTAGATTAAAACATATGTCATTACTGATAAAGACAATAGTGAGACAGCTGTTTACTCACTAACACACACATATACACACTCATCCATCCATACAGTCCTGTACATATGCTGTCTTCAAAACACATACAAATTGTGAGTCAGTCACCAACCCATACAGCCACTTATAGACAAAGTGAAACACTAATACATACATTTCAATATTTAAAAGTTACTCGCTAATATATGTATTCACTAAGATACACTTAATAAGCCAGTTAACCAATCAATTAAAAAGAAAACATTCATTAAAACACTTATTTAAACATTTATTCGTCCATTGACCTTTACAAATACATATATAAAACATATTGACATTTCAGAAAGACACACATTCACTGGATGGTGTCATCAGTGATGTCATGAGTGATGTCACTGACCATGTCATGAGTGATGTAATATGTGACACCATCAGCAGTGCATTGCAGGCGCGCAAGTTATAGTAAGTCCAACTAACTATAACGTGGGAATTTCAATGGTTTTATGTCAGTAAAATTTCCAGCTAACTAAAACTGGTGTGAAACCTATGGTTTTTTCAGTGAATTTAATAGGTTTTTTAAATTCTAATTCCTAACTATAACTGTGTGAAACCTATGGTTTTTTCAGTGAATAAATATATACATAAATATATACATACATATATATATATATATATTCGCAGAGGTTGGCTTTACTTTTCCAAAAACTTCCCGGTACCCAGGAAAACGGCCCGCACTCATCTCAGGTTTGAATTCTAAACATTTATTTCTTTTCTAATATGAAGAAAAGGGAAGGTATAGGGATCTGGCAACTGGGTGCACTTGGCCAAGTCGACATGGCAGTGCTAGACTGCACACAGACCTTGCAATGGCAGACCTGAGATACACTGTACAAGCTGCTTCTGTGGGTGGCACAACCAGTGCTGAAGCCCACTAGCAGCATCTGATTTACAAGCCCTGTGCACATATGGTGCACTGTACTAGGGCATGACAGGTAAATCAAATAACCCAATCATGGAATCACCAATTAGTACATCAATTTACCATAGGGAGCACTTGCACAGTTGCACTGATTAGCAGTGGCACAGTGCCCAAAGCACATAACCAGCACAAACATATCAAAACAGAGGAGGCAATCCTTCAAAATTGAAGGGAGACTCATGCCAATGATGCCAGGTCTAGCACGTGTCCCCTCCAGCTGAAATCTGGACAGACCATCAGCATTGGTGTGTTCTGTACCAGGGTGGTGTTTCACCATAAAGGCCATACCCTGTAGGGAAATGGACCACCTCAACAACTTTGGGTTCTCACCCCTCATCTGCATGAACCATCTGAGGGTCTTGTGGTCGATGTGAACCAGGAAGTGAGTCCCCAACAGGTATGGTCTCAACTTCCTCAGTGCCCAGACCACAGCAAGTGCCTCACGCTCAATTGCACTCTACCTCTGTTCCTGTGTCACAAAGGCCTGAATTCTCTCGCAGGGGCAGTCCTGTTGCTGAACCCAATCTCCCCTCCACCAGTGGCCTCGCCTAGAAGGCAAAGACACCAGCAAAAAGGAAAAGGGGAAGTGGACAGAGAAGAGACAACTTGAGATCTTCTGACACCCCTTTCAGACCGCTGAGCGTAGGACTTCTGCTGTCTGTACTTCACAGGTGCCTAATACACAGATTGGGGAGAGAACATAAGCAACAACCCACCTTAATGACTGTACTCTCTATATTAATAACTGAACTTGTCCTACCAGGAATTCCCAAGTTATTGTCACTCTTCATGCAGTGAAAGGGTAGACTGCTGGATACTCTTATCTGGAAGAACATGAGCCAACATTACTGGTTGTTCTATTAATTCTTTCCTCCTACCCTCTAATGGAACTTTCTTTACCTGAGAATTTCCTTTGAATGCTTTAATAGGGATTCTGCTGAGAACTGCAGGCGCTTGAACCTTGGCTTGGCTGCTGATTGTTCATAAATCCAGAGCGCGCAAAAAGGAACCAGGAAGGAAGAAAGGGGGGAAGGGAAAGTTAGGGGGAAGCGCAACGAGGGACTGCTGAGTCTTAGTTCGCAGAAACGGGGGCTTGAACAAGTCAATGAAATAAGCTTACTACTTCTTTGTCGTGCCGCTCTCCCTCGTGCTTCTTAATCCTCTGGCGCCCAGCCGTCTCCTTAGTGTAGGAATGCAAGGAAGTCAAGCTTGGAAGTTAGCAATCCCACACTTAGGTTCTGCCGTCAGGGAAGTTCCGCTTCGAACCTCAGGAAATGTGGAACTTCGTACTTCATGAAAAAGTCTTTGAACTTCTACTTCTAGATAATTTCTTTAAAGTAATAATTACTTTACTAGAAGACCGCTAAACACCCTCAGAACTCCTGTCACGAATACTGACATGGAGCGAGGAAATTAGCGTCCGCCTCAGGAAACGAAGCAGTTGAAGTGCGCAGATACAAAACTGCGCGCGAGGCACATTAACTAGACCTGACGCTGCCTTAGATAATCTTTAGCCACCACCGCGGCGGCCATCTTAGGGAGAGACTCTAATTACGATAATGAAACTATTTACACTGTAACAGTTACTCTCTCCTAAGGGTAAGGGTACCACACATTCACCAACTGGGGTCTTGAAATGGTCTTTGCTCTAATTGCTGGTTTATAAACAGAGGTGGCAGCAACTCGCAAAACCCTGACATCCTGTGTAAGTAACCTCCTACTGATGAAGGCTACAGGATGGTCTAGGCCCTCTTCATTAATCTGTGATAGAACAGCCCTCATACTGTGCTCTGAAGCATCTGTCTGAACAATTAATTATTTTGAGAAGTTGGGCGCCTGTAGCACGGGTGCTGTACATAAGGCAGTCTTCAGGGCATCAAAAGCCTTCTAACAGGTGTCAGTCCATTTCACTGTCTTGGGCTTCTTCCTTGAAGTCAGCTCAGTCAAGGGTGCAACAATGTTATCATACCCCTTGACAAACCTCCTGTAGTACCCTGTGAGTCCTAAAAAGGCTCTCACCTGTGTCTGAGTCTTTGGGGGTTCCCATGCCAGGATGGTATCAATCTTGGGTTGTAGGGGCGCCACCTGGCCGCTTCCTACCTTGTGACCCAAGTACACCATGTTACCCTGCCCGATCAGGCACTTACTTGCCTTGATCGTTAGGCCTGCCTTGTGCAGTGCCATCAACACTTCCCAGAGGTGCTGCAGATCTTCTTCCCAACTGGTGCTGAACACTGCACTGTCATCCAGGTAGGCAACACTGTCCACCAGTCCACCTGGTTGACCAACCTCTGAAAGGTGGCAGGGGCATTATTCATCCCAAAGGGCATAACCCAGAATTGGTAGTGCCCATCTGGTGTGGAGAATGCTGACCTCTCCTTAGCCCCATCAGTGAAGGCGATCTGCCAGTACCCAGACGTCAAATCAAACGTGCTGATGTACCGTGCAGCCCCTAACCAATCAATGAGCTCATCAGCTCTGAGGATGGGATGTGCGTCAGTCCTGGTGACTGAATTGAGCCCTCTGTAGTCCACACAGACCCAGAGTTCAGGTCTGGCACCTGGCGTCGCAGCCTTTGAGACCAAGACCACTGGGCTGGCCCAAGGACTGTTTGAGGACTCAATGACCCCTAAAGCAAACATCTTGGAGATTTCCTACTTAATGTAAGCCCTAACCTTGTCATTCATTCTATAAGCCTTGTGCTTCTCAGGAGGACTGTCTCCAGTGTCCACATCATGAATGCACCACTCTATGACACCAAGAACCAAGGAAAATTGATCAGAGAATTGCCCCAACAGCTGGAGACAATCTTGATGCTGATCAGGGGTCAGTGTGGCAGATAGGCTGATACCATCCACTGACCCATCTTGCTCTGTTGCAGACAGGAGGTCAGGAAGAGTATCTGTCTCCTCCTCCATTCTATCATCTGTCACTAGGAGCATGTCCACTTCAGACCTTTCTAAGTGGGGCTTCGGGAGGTTAACATGCAGGACCCTCAAGGGGTTCTTGGGAGACTGCAAGTTCACCAAATAGGTGACATCACTCTTGCGATTCACCACCTCATATGTTCCAGTCCACCAGTCCTGGAGCGCACAAGTCTCCACAGGGACCATGACCAAAACTTTATGTCCAGGTTGAAGCTCAATCAGAGTGGAATTCTGATCGTACAACCACTTCATCTCCTCCTGGCTGGCTTCCAGATTCCCCTGAGCGAGATCTCTGAATCGCCGAGTCTGGTTCCTGAAGGCCAGCATGTAACTATATACACCCTGGGGAGGTTTCCTGGGAGATTGCTCCCAGCCTTCCTTGACCAAACTCAAAGGTCCTCTTACCGGGTGACCACGCAAAACATCAAGGAGGCTGATCCCTAGGGACTTTTGTGGCACTTCATGGTAGGCAAACAGAAGGCATGGCAAGAGGATGTCCCACTTACACCTCATTGGTTCTTCAAGACACATGGTCATGCCTTTAAGGGTCTGGTTGAATCTTTCAACCAGCCCATTACGTTGTGGGTGGTAAGGAGGGGTGAACTTGAAGGTAACACCTCACTCTTTTCACTGAGACTTCATATAATTAGAAATTAAGTTTGTACCTCAGTCAGATACCACCTCTCCGGGGAACCCCACATGGGAGAAGATCCCCATCAGTACACGTCTCACCACGGAGGCCGTCACTGTCCTGAGCAGAATGGCTTCTGGGTACCGGGTAGCATGGTCCACCAAGACCAGGATAAACCTGTTGCCCATGGCTGTTTTGGGGCCAGTGACTGCACAATGTCAATGCCCACCTGTTCAAAGGGGGTACTGACTACAGGGAAAGGTTGGAGATGGCCCGTTTGCCTCTTTCCACTTTTCCCTCTTGCCTGGCAAGTTTGACAGGTCCTACAATGAGTACCTGAACTCTTCCACATCATGGGCCACTAAAAGTGGGAGACAAGCCTTTCAAAGGTCTTGTTCTGCCCCAGATGACCAACTAAAGGAACATCATGAGCAAAACCCAGTAGGAAGGCTCTGAAGTGCTGGGGTACAACCAGCACACAGGCTGACCCAGGCTCAGCACCCTTAGGCTCACTATACAGAAGGCCGTTCTCCCAGTAGATCCAATGTGATCCAGACTGATCATGTGCTGCCTGGTTTGTGGCTTATTGCCTAAAACCCACAAGAGAAGGGCACTTCTACTGCTCTTCACAAAGTTCCTCCCTGGATGGACCCCCTTCTTGCTGCCAATGGGTCAGCTCAGGTAGGTTCTCCAGTTCAGAAACTTGCTCCCCTGTAGGTTCCAGGGCATCCCCCTCAAGGTCTGCCTCCTCCTGGACCATGGGAACAATGGGGGCTAGTTTCCCGTGCCCCCTACCTCTTCTCTTTAAGGCAGGTGCCTGGGCCATACATTCAGGCTCAGGGTCTCTTGAACACCCTTAGCTGCCATAGACCGAGTAGTCACACACACCCACTCAGGCAGACCCAACATCTCTAAATGTGCCTTCTTCTCCACCTTAACCCAAGGGGAGCTTTCCAGAGCATTGTCTAACAGACAATCAACAGGCATAGCTGGCTTCACAGCTACTTCAAGAGTACCAGAACCCCACCCCCACTCAAAGGGAACTTGAGCCACTTTGCAACGGCTCTCTGTGTTGTCAGTAGCAACAACTGGGAAGAATGCATTGGGGACCCCCTGCTCTTTAGACACCAAGTGACACACTGGCTCCGGTGTCTCTTAGAGCCTCCACTCCATGGCCATTGATGGTCACCTACTGCCTGTATTTTTTAGTGTTATCAAGCAGCTGAGTTCTAGGGACCATCTCATAGTCTATAATGAGACAAGAGACATTTCTGCGGGACCCCACCCACCTTGGGCACCCAACTCCTACCTACCCCTGTGCAGAAGTGTGGCTCAATGGTTAGAGCGGCAGACCCTGATGCAGAGGTCTAGCCCGGGATCAGGGTTCAATTCCCGCCTCGGTGGGTCTTGGACTCAATTTCCTCGGACCTGATAATTCTTGCCTCAGTGCCTATTCTAATCATGGGTCCCACTCTGCAACTCTGGGCAATAGCTTGCTTAATCTCCACAACGACCCAAACAACGCTAGGATGCCTGGCTTCCCCTTAGGGGTGCCCAGGAGTGGACACTTCACAGGGAAAAATCCAGAAAGGGTTCCACAGCGGTATGCGTACAAACGCCGAGATACCCTCATGGGTCGATTTGTGCGCTATACAAGTACTACTACATTTACATTTACATTTACATTACCCAGGGCTACACTGACCATCTGATGGGGGTGCACGGGGTGGCACATACTGACCCTTTTGGGGACACTGGGGATTATACCAATGGTTTCCTACCTGCTTACACTGAAAGCAGATAACAGGCCCCCTATGAACAGGTTTGACTGTCGGGGTCCAGACTTCTTCTTAGGGGGAGGCTGGGAACCCTTACCTTGGTTCCCTTGGGAATTACTTTGGGGCCCTTTATGGAACTCCCTCTGTTTACCCTTGTACCCCCCACTCTTCTGCTGGGGACCCGGCCTACCTTTGACGGAGTCTCCCACAAGTCCCTTGTGGACCCTGGTACTGACCCACCGGCCCGCCTCTTCAGCAAGCTTTCTAGGGTTAGTCAACTTGCTATCAATAAGGTCCTTGCGTAGCTCTGGAAAACAATTAGTAGACAAGTGCTCCCTAGCAATCAAATTATAGAGCGCTTGAAAATTATTAACATTGCTTCCCCTCACCCAACCATCCATAGCTCTGAAAAAGAAAGACACATATTCTACCCAAGAGGTTATCTCCAACTTCTTACAATTCCTGAACCTCTGTCTGTAGAGTTCTGGAGTTAAACCATACCTTGTCATCAGTGCTTCTTTCATGTATGCATAAGACATCCTATGATCACTGGGCAAGTCTAACAAAGTATCCCTACCTTCAGTTAAAAAGCGGTCCCACAACCCTGCTCCCGAATCCTTCTCAGGGACCCGGTGGGCCAACATTGCTATCTCAAAGGCTTCAAACCACTGCCCAATATCTTCACTTTTGTGGAAATATTTGATGACACCCTTGGGAATATGTACCCTGCCATCTGAAGGCACATATGGTGTGCTGCCACCATAGGGATTGATTTCTAAGACCTTGACTTTGATTTCTAACTCCCTCAACATTTTCTCATGTTCCATTCTAATTCTCTCTCTTTCTAAAGACAACCTATTATCTGTTTCCCTCTGATTGTCCATCTTAAGCTTAGCCAACCCCAGCTTCAGTGCCCTCAAATTCAAGATCCATAGATGCAACAGATGCTGGTCTACTCATGGTAGTAAAAATTGGGTGTGTTTTCAGGAAAAACTAACAGTCCAAGGAAAAAGATTCTAAAAAAAAAGTATGTGGTCGTGTTTGGTTTACACTCACTAGTAGTGTACACAAATCACTGTATATGAAATACAAATGCAAAGTCCAAATCCCACCGCTGCCACCAATGTTAGATCTGGGGGTCTCTAGTTGGCAATGGTATTCACCTTTGTCCAAATAGGGACACTTACTTCTAAATCAGGATAAGGGGATTACACTCCTTAATAACCCCTGCTCACCCCCTTGGTAGCATGGCAGGCTTATCTCAGAGGCAGTGTGTTAAGCATTTGTGAATATACACAGTAATACAGTAAAAACACTACAGATGGACACAACACATGTTTTATAAAAATAAGTATTCTTCATATAGACTTAACACAAGACCACAAACAACAAAAATCCACAATACTACACTTAAGATTGCTTTAAAGATGATCAAAGTTACTAAAATTCAAGTTGATGATAGATGCAACAAAGTTCTCAACAAAGTACCTGGATGCGTAACGCAAAGTAAACAAAAGGCTTGCAAAAGGGGAGATGCATTGGTTCCGTGATCCAGGGGAGAGGATGCGTTGTGCCTCAATGCTTGCGCAGAGATAGGGATGCGTCGTAATCCTTACCGGTGCGGAGGTGATGCGTAGATTCTCGGCCTGCGGGCCCGTTGCGGTACGCAAGATGGTGCCTTGATGTGATGCGATAATCTGGTTGCGATGCGAGAAGATGTCGCCATTGATGTGGGGATGAGATGACGATGCGTAGATGCCCTGGCAGCATTGCCACAACTCTGTACTTTGGAGCTGCGACAGGCCCTGTGACACGCTTCTCCGGTGATGCGATTGCGACTCTCTCGATGGCGTCATGCTTCTCCGGTTAAGCGACAGCAGGCAGCTTCGATGAACACACGCTTCCAGGGAGAAGCGGCGAAGGCTCTCTTTTCCGGGGACGCGGCAATTTCAGCTGTGGCAGCGACACGCTTCTCCTCGATGCCTTGCGCTTCCTGTGCCCAGCTCCCAGCGACACACACATGTCTGTAGATAGAAACCCCAGGAAGGAAATTCACGGGGGGAGCTGGAGGTGAAGTCTTTTGTCCCTGAGACTTCAGCAGGAGGCAAGCACAGTTAACAAGCCCTTGAAAAATATTCTTAAGATGATGAAAGCCCTTAAAAAGTTCCTTCTCCTTTCCTTGGCAATGAAGCAACCACTGCAGGCCAACCGAGCAAAGAGCACACTGGCAGAGGGGCAGTCAAAATCTTGCAGCTTCCTTGGTTCTTCTCCATGGCAAAAGGTTTCTTGTTCCAGAAGTGATCTAAAGTTCTTGGGATCAGGGTCCCAATATTTATACTCCAAAATCCTTTGTTCTCTGAAGACAGAGAGGCCTCTGCCTAGTCCAAACCAGTTCCTGAGCACTTTCTTTACATGACTCTCTTCTTCCTTTCACTGTGCAGGGCACAGACATCAGCCGAACCACAGGAGGTGGAGCCAGCACAGATAAGGGAAGGCACAGCTCTGGAGCACTTTGTTGACAAGATTCCTTCTCTCCTTTCACAGTGTAGGGCAGAGACATCAGACAAGTCACAGGAGGTGGAGCCAGCATTGTAGAGGAAAGGCCCAGCCCTATTCAGGTCCCAGGTGCAACTCCTCCATCCCATCTAGATGCAGATCTCTCTATTCACCACTGGGCTGCTCCAGCCTGTTTCCTGCAGCCCTGTCACTCACAAACCCAGACAAGAAATACACAACCTAGCAGAGTCAGGCCTGGACAGTTAGGCAAGAAAATACCTACTTTCTAAAAGTGGTATTTTCAGACACAGAATATTAAAACCAACTTTACTAAAATATGTATTTTATTATTCTGAGTTCAGGCATACTAAATTGGAATTTCTACCATGTTCCCTGAGTCAGTTAGGATTATAAGAATGTAATAATCTAACTGCCTATTCTAGCCTATAGAGAACAGGTAGCCTTCAATAGTAAAACATGAAAATAGCTTGCAATTCACTATTAGGACATGTTACACACACCCGAACATGTCATACCTTATACTTACAATGCACCCTTCCCTTGGGCCTACCTCAGGGGTGTCTAATATGAAACAAAGGAAAAGTTTAGTGCCTGTCAAGTGGGTGCACTTGGCCAAGTCGACATGGCAGTGCTAGACTGCACACAGGCCTTGCAATTGCAGGTCTGAGACACACTTTACAAGCTGCTTCTGTGGGTGGAACAACCAGTGCTGCATGCCCACTAGCATCATTTGATTTACAAGCCCTGGGCACACTTGGTGCACTGTTCTAGGGGCTGATAGGTAAATCAAATAACCCAATCATGGAATCACCAATTAGTACATCAATCTAACATAGGGATCACTTGTACTCCCCGACAGCACAGCACCTCACGGCACAAATCAAGAAACGGACCACCACGGCAAGTTTAAATATTAGTGACATGACACGTATATGTGTTAGACCTGGCAACATATTACCTACTGGCGGTCGCCAGTAGGTATTTATAGTTAGGACCTAGTTTCCATAGGCAATCCACTACATTCTAGTTGGAATAACTTTGGCGCCGGTGGAAAAATATTCCATGAAAATGGCCTGCTCCGCTCCGCTATTTCCCTGAAAGTTTGGGGGTTATTCGTCAAGTGGGGGCCGAGAAAAAAGGGGGGTCCCAAAACATGTTTTCCCCATGCAATTTTCCATAGGGATCATTAGCCAGGGCTACAGCCCGAACGGCTTAATGGAATTACACCAAATTTGGCAGAGAGGTAGAGTTCTATTCGCAGATTATGCTTTTTGTTAAATGGTGTAAATCCGTTCAGTAGTTTTTGGGAAAATTAAAAGTAAAGTCATAGCGATATCTAGAGACAAAGTACCACACGCGTGCGGAAATCCGTACAATTACGAGCACGAGCTGCCTGCTGATTGGCTGTCAACTTTCTATTAACACTCCAAACCAGGAAGTGTTGGCAGCCATCTTGTGCGTCACTAGAACCAAGTCACAAGAAAATAGTAAAACAAAGTTGAGAAATGAGTAAAGGGGGCAGGGTAGAAACATGTTGACCCTATAGGCTTGCTCAGGGGGTCCCACATGGATCTTTAGGCCCAACATTTTTTATTTATTTTAAAATAAAAAAAATGCGGGGTACGCGTATTGTGCGCGTACGTGGTGGAAAAGGAAAAAAAACTGGAAGACTGTTTTATTCTTAATTAGCCCCCGGGGCATTTTTTTCCGTAATGGGGGGCTTGTAAGGCACTCCGAGACAAGGGGAAAGGCACCCCCTGGGGTTTTATTTTTAAGTATAGTCTCGGAGAGCCGTCTGGGATCGTGGGGGTATTGCGGCAAAAAAAAACATGTTCTTTTTGAGAACTAACTTTACTGGTTAAAAAAAATCTATATTTCTATGATAGTATGTAAAACTTTCCCTTTTTTTGTGTACCAGTTGTACTCTACGCATGCGCAGCCTCGTTTCCAAGCCCATGTTTCTTTCTTTTTCTCCAAGTTCCCCAAGCAAAGCTGTCCTCATTTCAGGTATTACATTTGGCTCTTTCTTTTTCCGGGCCATGTTTGTCATCCACTGCTATACTTTTGTAATGTATTAATAATCATATTCTATCTATATTTATTTGAAACGTATTGCCGAGGCGCCAAACGTTGATTACATGATGATGATGATGATGAGTCATTTGTAAATCGCCTGGCTACACAGAACTGTGTGTCCCCAAGCTAACTGCTGTTAAAATACAGAGATCCAAAGGCAGCTGTAGAAAAGAAGCTCAGGAGAAGTTACATGTTGGGGAACAGAATATTTTTCAGTTTTCCCCGAAATCTCAGTTCAGATGGCTCCATCCGCAAGCGGAGCGGGAGCGCATTCCAGTGTTTGGAGGCTAAGTACCTAAAGGAGCTTCCTCCCATTCTGGCCCTGAAGATTCGAGGAAGTTTAAATAGCACCATGCCAGATGATCTTAGGTTTCGGGTAGGGCGATGTATAGTGAGGAGATTCTTTAAGTAGTCAGGGCCTTTGTCCTGAGCGATGCGATAAGCATAGCAAAGGGTCTTAAATTTAATCCTCTCGCTAACCGGAAGCCAGTGAAGTTTGACCAGGGCAGTTTTTGCGGAAGCTCTACGTGAGAGTCCGAGTACAAGGCGTGTGGCAGAATTCTGCACACATTGCAGTTGATGTAAACCCTTCTGACAGAGCCCAATCAGGAGGGCATTCCCATAATCCAAATGGGGAGTCACTAGCGCGTGGACTATAGTTTTTCTGGCTCCGGTGGGAAGGAGATCTAATACTTTTCGAAGAACCCTTAGTATGCCAAGGCACCTTTCCGTTACCCTGCTGACATGGGTCTTGCCAGAGAGATCTGAGTCCAGCATAACGCCTAGGTTTCTTACCGACTCCACAGGAGTGGGCAAGTTACCCAATTCGGTAGGCCACCATGATCGAGACCAGGCTGATGTTGCTCTCCCGATCACCAGTAGTTTGGTCTTTTCGTCTACATACTCCGTCAACCGCCATTTTAGTAGTTTTCTTCTGTTATTTTTATTATAACTGTTAGTTTCATTTTACCTTCCGCCTATCTTCTCTGTGATCAATGAGATTTCCTGCCACAGACACCGCTGTGTTTGACCTTGGACTCTGATGTTATCAGACTTGGTCACACGCATACCTAAATTCTAATTTTAAGCACGTAAGCCACAGCCATTATAACGCGTGTCCGTCACCACAAAGCCATTAGGATGTTTATGGCTTTATTGTGCGTGGTAAATGTATACTAGTTGTAAAATATGGTGGTAAAGCCATATGCGCGCTAATGAATTTGTGGTGACGGTCATGCGTGTTTATGACCGCATTGTAATGGCTGTTTCCCCCCAGGACACTGCAGGAACCAGGTCTGGGTGTGGGGGACTCCAGGGCATCAGGCAGTGGGCCACAGAGCTTCCCTCATACAATATAGAAATCTCCGGGGGGGTCATTTTTGTTTTTTGAAGGGCGTCTTTGAGGCCCACACAGTTAATTTTATAGGGGGTAGGTTTGCAATATGGTACACATTTTTTTGTTTTACGTTGATTTCCTTTCTATGTTGTAGTCCATCCAGAGAAAATATAACTTATTGTACAGCCAGTACTGTTCAACCCTACTGTCATACATCTTACTATAGTTCTTCAAAATATAAATATTATTTTTGTTGTGGACCGCCCCCCCCAAAAAAAAACAATATGTCGTTTTTTTAATTAACTTTTGTTAAAACAACAATAACTGTAAATGTAACTTAAAGATAATGTAATACACAACTAGAAAAATTACTTTAATAAAACAGTATTATAAACAAATTGTGATGTGGACTCCAAAAGACATTGGGTAGGTAATCTGCAAATAAAAAAAGAAAAAAAAGAGTTGAAAGTTATGTAGATGTGACTGAATAAGATGAAGCATTACAAGTGAGGGTAACAGTACGATTTTACGTGTGCGGTGTGCCTAGTACATTTCACTTCTGTTATAGTCCCACATTCAAGTGGTGTCTATATGGAAGTGCCTACTGCGTTACTGAAACAAAAGTGGCACAACGGGATTGTAAATACGCCAATTTATTTTTTAATGCATTGCAATGGAGGCATTGTATATATAGGCCGCTGTGCTTACCTTGTATAAACAGTGCGGCCATAGGAGTTCACAACTTCAAATCAAGTCTGCTTCTACAGGTCAAAGTAGACAGCATTATCTATAACTTTAAAAGAGAAAGAGAAATTATGTCACAGAGAGTGTGAGAGAGAAAGATAGAGAAAAGAACATTAAAACTGTCTCGCAGATTCGGGAGTTTAGATTTTTTGTTGACAAGTCAGACGCAGATTTACCAGCTCCTTGCTCCAATTTTCCCATGTTAAAAGTGACACAAAAGTGGAGCAATAAGCTAGTAGGTCTGTTTCTCAGACTGTTGTAACCTATCTGTTGTCACTGCTCAGAAGTAATTGTACATTTCTACACAGTCAAGCTACTGCACACTACCCACTCTCTCCTTTTACAAATAAAGGTAACACTAGAATTTTACGTCTGCAGTGGGCTAGTACATTTCACTTCTGTTCTAGTCCTGCGTTCAAGTGTTGTCTGTATGGAAGGGCCTACTGCGTTACTGACACAAAAGTGGCACAACGGGATTGTGAATATGCCGACTTATTCCTAATGCATTGCAATGGAGGGATTGTATATCTAGGCCGCTGTGCTTACCTTGTATAAACACTGCAGCTTCCGGGGTTCACAACTTGAATTTAACTGTGCTTCTACACGTCAAAGTAGACAGCAGTGTCTATAACTTTAAAAGAGAAAGAGAAATTATGTCACAGAGTGAGAGAGAGAGAAAGAGAGAGAAAAGAACATTAAAACTGTCTCGCAGAGTCTGGAGTTGAATTTTTTTGGGGAAAAGTCAGACGCAGATTTACCACAAAAGTTGTGCAATAGGCTTGTAGATCTGTTTCTGAGACTGTTGTAACCTATATAAGTGAAGGTACATGTTAGATCAGGTTCGTGAATGAAAGACGAAGACTTTGAAGTAGAAGGAAGTATTCTTTATTCATTTCCTTACCGGCATCTCCAAACAACAACAACAGCCTGAAACCAGAGGTCTGGAGTAACTGCCAGACCTCGAATCAAGATAACAGAATGCCCATAAAACATTGCAAAGGTTACAGAGACAGGCTAGGGAAGACAGCCTGTCAACATTCTGAACCATAGAATATAACACATCTTCCCCTTTTCCGTAAAACAAACAAAAAAAAAGAAAAAAAACACATCAAAATCAATGAAAATAATCCTTGAGATATTTCGGAGCACGAACATTGCGATTGCTCCTTCTAGGAACACATGAGACGTCCACAGGATTGACATCTCCATTTGAACCAACTAAGGGGCATATTATCAAGGGGGTTTATCTCCGCTTCTTTGGCTTTAAAAGCCAAGTAAGTGGAGATAAAATTATCTCCCTATTACCTAGCTGTCGCTAACACCAGTTAGCGACAGCTAATAGGAGATAGCGACCATCTTGGGCCCCACTGTGCATGTCAGTGATATTTATCACTAATGACATGCAAAGTGGGCGTGCCAAGATGTTAGCGGCTGGGAACAGTCGCTAACATCGCTATCTACTATTACCAACTTTTGGAGATATTCGCGCTAAGCGCGAATATCTCCAAAAGCTAACACCTGCCCTGAGCAGTTCTAAGCCATGTTATCCAATGGGAGGTGTATAACATGGCTAAGAGCATTAGCTCGGTAATGCATGAATATCGCTGACTTTTCAGCGATATTCATGCATTGCGGACAATTTTTATTGCATTTGCGATAAACCTTGGTAATACCAAAGTTTATCTGCGATAGAAATCGCCGCAGCTCAGCTGTAAATTTTTGTCTCTAACCAAGCAATAGCGATAATTATCGCTATTGCTTGGTAATATGCCCCTGAGTTCTCTGAAAATGCTGAAGATGCATCACCACCAGAAAACACTGGATTCTCCAAAGAAATTGTTGATGAAGACAGTAGTTGAGAAGAATTCGAATCACCATCTCCAGAAAGTTGAATAGTGTCATTAATTGGTGAAGAACTAACATCTTGAAGGTTAGGAACCAAACTGTCAGAAATATTGCAGTCCATGTAATTTTTACAGTTCAGTTTACAAGAACAATATTTCTCTTACTCCACCACTTATCATTAGCAAGTAAAACAGCATTTTTAGAAACCTTAACAACTCTAGTTGTAGAATAAAATTTTGACCTTTGACTTTTCCCTTTGAAAGGTCTTTTAACTTTAACTAAATCACCAACCATAAACTGCACATCTTTTGTTCTCAACTTATCGTCATAGGAAATTTTCATTTTAGATTGTTTTTTTTCCACATTCTCACGAACTTGATCAATGATAGGTAATTTCTCATCAACTTTTGTTTTATCCAAAACCCAAAAAGGACTCAGCTTAGATGAACTAAAATGTTTTTTGAGTAAAACAAAAGGAGTGACACCAGTCGTGTGGTGAGGAGTGTTATGATAGCTCCACAATCTTTCCTGAACAGCTTTCAAAATATCAGAACCTTGCATAAACGCTAATTGTATGGTATCCTTCAACATTTTGTTCACCCTTTCCACCATACCATTTCCTTGAGGACTGTACAGAGCTACAGTTAAATGTTTAATATATAAAATGGAGAGAAATTTCTGAGTAGCATGCAACTTGAATTGAACACCATTGTCAGAAACGAAGCACTTTGGGATGCCCTCTCTATAAAATAATTCATCCAAGAAATCAATCACAGCAACAGTAATAGGTTCAGACATAAATGTGCACTCCACCCATTTTGAAAAATAGTGGACCACGACTAAAGCAAATCTCAAGTGAGGTTTCAAGTCATACATGGGACCAATGAAATCAATTCCCAATTTTTCCCACAGACCATGTGGAAAGGAAACTGGGTGAAGAGGAGTATTGCGAAGTTTCAAAGATTTATCGGCTTCAAAACAACTTGAACAACGTCCAACCAAATTCTCCACATCCACGTCCATCCCTGGCCACCAGTAATATAATCTTAATCTCTTTTTGGTGCCAGTCTTGCCAAGGTGACCTTGATGAGCAAGATTTATTAATTTAACTTTAAGTTTGTTAGGGGGGACCAATAAAGTCCCCCCATGAGGAAATCATTTTCCACCCGTAAGTTCATCCTTCACTTTCGAAAATTGGTACAAACCTAAATCAAGATTCCATTCATCTGGCCAACCTTTGATGATGTGGTTTTTTACCAACTCTTGAACCCTATCCTGTTTGACACATTCCAACCATTCTGCAGTATTAATGGTACCTTCTAAAACAACAAAACCATCAACTAAACCTACAACACATTCAGTATCATCATTAAAAGGAAGAGAACAACAATCATCATTCAAAGGACATCTAGACAGAAAATCTGCTCTTGTATTTTTCCCCCCAGGAATGTACTTGATACAAAAAATGAACACAAACATCCTGGAAAGCAATCTTACTAGCCTAGGACTAAGATTATAATGATCCTTTTTTGACAATAGAAAGACTAAAGGTTTGTGGTCCGTCACTAAAATAAACCTCCAGTACAGTACGATTTTACGTGTGCTGTGTGTCTAGTACATTTCACTTCTGTCATAGTCTCGCGTTCAAGTGGTGTCTATACGGAAGTGCCTACTGTGTTACTGACACAAAAGTGGCACAACAGGATTGTAAATATGCCACCTTAGTTATAATGCATTGCAATGGAGGCATTGTATATCTAGGCCGCTGTGCTTACCTTGTATAAACAGCACGGCCACCAGAGTTCACAACTTCAAATCAAGTCTGCTTCTACAGGTCAAAGTAGACAGCAGTGTATATAAATTTAAAAGAGAAAGAGAAATGATGTCACAGAGAGTGAGAGAGAGAAAGAGAGAGAAAAGAACATTAAAAGTGTCTCACAGAGTCTGGACTTGATATTTTTTCTTGAAAAGTGAGACGCAGATTTACCAGCTCCTTGCGCCAGTTTTCTCATGTTAAAAGTGACACAAAAGTGGCGCAATAAGCTTGTAGATCTGTTTCTCAGACTGTTGTAACCTATCTGTTGTCACTGATCGGAGGTAATTATATATTTCTACACAGTCAAGCTGCTGCACACTTCCCACTCTCTCCTTTCACAAATACTTTGTTGTTGTTTCAGAAACAAAATTCTTTGTTACCTAGTGCCATTGGTGTAATTTAAAGATGGTGCTCTACGTGTCGAAGAAGACTTCACTGGAATCAAGAGAGTTAACCACTTCAATTCAGGTAAGGTTGTATACAGCAGAGTGGAGATAGCAGCGTCCAAATCTTTAAAAAAGAAAGAGAAACGATGTGGGACAGTAAGAAAGATAAAGAGAAAAAGGACATTAAAACGTGGGAGAGACACACACGAGAGGGGGGGTACCTGAAGCCAGAGGCGCAACCACAGTCAAAAATATTGGGGGGGCTTAAGTTCAAGCAAAAAGAAGAGTGGAGCTGCAGGGACTGTAAGCGGGGGGCATCAAAGCCTCATTAACAAGCAAAATGTATTTAAAAGACCTGTGACATACTCAAGTGTGACTGTGTGTGGGCCGAGGAAGCTATGTCATCATAGATGAAGCCCCGTTAGCCCAATGTGTGTTTTGCGCGCCTGCTGCATACTACACATTCTCTCCTTTCACCGATAACTTGTTGTTGTTTCAGAAACAAGCTTCTTTGCTCACCTTGTGCTATTGCCGTCGTCCTTGTTACATAATCCTTTGTGAAGCTGTACATCTAAAAGATATTAAAAGAAACATTTTATGATTGATAATTGTTACTATATTAATTTGGAGTTAGATAACATCGCGCTTTTATACACGTTCATTCTCACATTTCTACAAACTGTTTGTATTGGTAATATTCCGGACATTTCAGCGATTATAAAAATGTTACTGCTGTTGGGAAAAAATGTATGCATGTAAATTAACACACTATATAGGAGTGCGTTCGTCTAAAATACTAAGTCGCATTTTTGTATCTATTCAGCTACTACCATTTGACTCCTTCCGATGCGTACTCAAGTCTCACTGCTCACCTTTTCGTGGAAAAGACACCTTCTTCATGATGTAGACCTGATCTCCAACAAAGAAGTGTCATATACGATGCCGAGTCTTTATATCTCTATGGCTAACAACATATTCGTGCTCCCATGATCATCATCTTGGCAGGTTCTTCACCCGCGCAGTGCTTCGGGCACCACTAACTCAGTGACCAAAGAGGCCACGCATGTAGTAGTAGGCCCCTTGTTCGGTGCTTTGGGAAAAACTCTAAAATGGCGTACAATACATGCGCTCCGTCTTTTTTATACATAGGGTCACATGTGTAGTGACGGATATGCTGAATGGGTATGGTGTGGATGTATATCAGCCATGAGGGAGTGTGTGTGTCGATCTGACAACTAGACCTGCAACTAAGAAATCACTACAATGGAAATTTGGGCCTTGTACTGTTGTTGTGTTTTCCTAGTAGCGTAAGAATGTCTTTCTTTTTTCTATGTGACGTTACGATACAGTCACCATGTATGTAGCCTATTTTGTGACACATTTTATTTTACAATTCTTTTCAAAAACTAGTTGTGGTAGGGTGCTTTTAAATTAAACTGTGTACTCTGCTTACGAATTTGTTGAGTGTAGAAGAATTTCTTTTCTATTTTCTATTCTATCATAATTGTGCTTACTTTTCTCCTTTAGCGTGCAGTACTATATTATTTTATAAAATGTATAACTGTTGAAATCATCTTTGAAAGAAGAATGTAAGCATGTGAGCTGCTCTCTGAGACGCATAGCAATGCCGGCTCCCGCAGGAAGTTCGGAGCTGGCTGAGACTGTGGAGGCCTTGGGGCTCTTCCCATGGTCCGCAACATTACATTTGAGTCCCTGTGGATGGGGTCCTCAGGGATTATAAAAAATTTGTGATAAAGGCTATTTTTAATAGTATATTTATCGCACACGTACCAAGCACGTATGGACGACGTACGGTGCGAAGATTGGTCGTCCCATAAGCATAAAGAAGGAAGATATTTATGAAGTGTATGTGTTTAGATGTTGGGTGGCTCTAAAAAGAGCCCTTGTGTTTATTGGGAAATTTTAGTTCCTACAAGTAAGTACCAATGCGGAGTCTAAAGTTCTAGAGGATGAGTCTGTTTCCCTCATCTGTAAAATGTACACCGTCTCTCCTATAGACGTCATGCATATTGAAACACAGATTGTTGTGGTAGATGGACCCCATTCGATAGTCTTGGAGAAAGGCAGAAAAAGATTTATTCACATGATTCCTAGCTTTCTCAATCTGTTGACAATAGTGGTTGGACCAGTTCCATTTCTGCCTTAGGCATATATTAGAATAGACAAAGGCAGTTTTGGGGAAAATTGTCTTCAATTGTGCAAAGGTGTCCTTCATAAGCATTTCCAGACCCACCCCTGTCAAAGTGCCTATGTCATTGCCACCACAGTGCACAATTATAAGGTCAGGGCATTGGAGATGTAAAAAGGATTTCACCAATGGCATTAATTGGTGCCACTTCAATCCTCTCTGTACAATCCATTTACTGTCTACATTTGGTAAACGTAGGTCTTTGTGAATTCTTTTCTGTTCTGCATACCTTTGGCTACAGAAAATATAGCTGTGTCCCACAATCCACACTGTAATCATCTTGAAGGGAGGTCTGGATGCACTCTGATGGTCTATGTAAATGAAATGGCAGTTTGAAAAGTAAGATTTTTCTAAAATGGTAGACAACATGCAGTTTTGAGAAAAAAGAAGAAATGATTAGTTGTTTGACAACATTCTACACAGAGCTAGGATGCATGTTTCTATTTTTTAAAGCCTAATTTGTATTGGTTAATAAAAACTGATAGAAAAGAATGTTACATAAGATAAGCTGGTATATTCTCAAGTCAAGCACATTTACAGTTTTAATTTGCAACAATGTATGATGAGCTTTTCACTTGTGTGCTTAGTTAGGTGTTCCCTGAAGTGTTTCTCTGGTAACAGGCAGAATGTGGAATAAGGGAAGGGTTGAAAGTGTTGTCAGTTGTAAAGGGTGCAAAAGTTCAAGCAATATAAAAGTGTGTTTCATTTTGATTTAATACGGGAATAAATGTGATTATTTTATTCTATTGTATATATGTGTAGATTGAGTGTGTAGATTGACAGGAAAAGTTTGCTATTTGCTATAGGACTTCCTGACCCCCTAGGACTGCTTACGGGTTTTTACAATGATCCCCAAGGTCAAAATGTTTGATGGCCTTTGTTGAGCCTTTGATGGCCCTGGGGACCACCACCCTCGAAGTCCAGCTCCTGTAGTGTTACTGGGTGCCTATCCCCGGGACACTGCTGTTTGATATGGTAGGGCGAGAGTTCTCTTTCACGTAGGAAAGCAGATTGCTTTTTGTCTGAGAGAGCAGCATGTAAGCTGGTCTCTGTGACAAAAAGCAATGCTGGCTCCAGAAGGATGCAGAGAGCCGGCTGGGACCGTGGGGGTTTTGGGGCTCCCCCCATGGTCCTGAACAATATATTTGAGCCCCGGGGGATGGGGTCCCCGGGGATTGTAAAAATGTGTTTTTAAAAAAATTTTTATTTATTGAATTGTTTCCCATTTTATCCCGTGGTGGTGGGAGAGAGGTTAAACCAAACAACTTAAGTTATACATAATTCATACATAAGAAATTATACAATGATGATTGAAAAACATTATTAATTTGCCAACCATTTTTTGAATGGTGCCCAGTTCTTAGAGGCAGTTAATCGTCTTTTCTTTCCTCTAAAAGCCTGTAGTTTAAACCAGGCCAGCATCCTGGCCTTCCAATGATAAAAGGTAGGGGGTTCAGGATTTATCCAGAGTGATGTAACACAAAGTCTGACCATGGCCATGGCAATAAAAAGAAACGCTTGTAAATGTCTTGTTTTTTCATGGGCCGTAGAATGTTCATAGACAGTGATTACCATTTCCGCTGAGATTTTTATTGAAGTTTGAGTAATCTGGGTAAGAAAATGTTCAATTTAGTTGAGAAAAAAAGATAACTCCGGACATTTATAAAACATATGAACAGAATCTGCAGACGGAAATTTACATCTTGCACAAAATGACCCTTTGCCCCCCTAACAACCCCCCATCTAAAAAGTTTTGCGGGTGTATAATAAAGATTAAACATAGCCATATAACTTTGCGAGCGAAGAGTACCTGAGACCAAGACAGACCTGGCTAACACCAAAGGAAGTTTTAAATCAATAGAAGGTACTCCAAATGTGGTCGCCCACTTATTATTCTGGTCATCTAAATCATCAGGGAGTTGAGATAGAAAAGACTGATATAAACTGCCAATTTTTACTTTCTTTCTTATAGATGAAACGATAGTAATTTTTTGAAACATTATTGGATTTAGAGGAAGCTTTTTATCAAGAAAACTTCTCAATTGTAAATATTTGAAAAAATGATTGGACTGCTGATGGAATTTCTCCTTCAAAAAAACAAAAGATGCCATTTGCCCGAGATCGGCTAAATCACCAATCTCCTTCAAACCAAGGGCTGTCCAAGTAATTGTCACCCCCTCTTGAAATATCATCGGAAGTAATCGAGAGGCATTTAATGGTGTATAATAATTAAGCTTAGAAATATGAAAATATGAAAATGGCGCCAAACTTTTTGCCAAACCAAGAATAATGCCCACAAAACCTTAAATTTAGTTTTTTTTAAATAACTTGGTTCAAGGATACGAGTTAATATGCCTTTTGCAGAATCTCCCAATGATATTGAGTATATTGATGGTGAGAGATGTACCGGAAGCTCAAGAGCATCACCTAGTAGCGGAACATCAAAGTGTTGAACCATAGCTGCCCAATAATAATACATTAAGTTCGGAACTGTCCACCCCCCACGATCCTGCGGAAGACAGGTCCACTTAGCCGCCCTCCTTGATTTATGATATGACCATAAGAATCGTTGACATATCCTTTCTGCTTTTGTTAAAATTAAAGTGAATCGATAATGGGGGAATAATTCAGATCCAGAATCTGATCTACATCAGGGGAGATTTGAATACCAAGGTATGTTGCCTCCATGGTTGTAGAAACATGCGAGATTGGCATAGCCGTAGATTGTAGAGTTTGCGTCTTTGCGATATTTAGTTTGTATCCAGAAATTGAACCAAATTGAGCTGCAAGAGTCTCCAATGCAGGAAAAGATTGGGCAATATTATCAGTTAGGACAATAATATCATCAGCATATGCCAATGCCTTATATTCAATTCCATGAACAGTAACAGGAGTGATAGTCTGAGATTTTTCTATTAACCATAAAAAAGGATCAATAAACAAAGCAAAAAGAAGGGGAGAACAGGGTCATCCTTGTCTTGTGCCCCTGCTGATGGGAAAATACTTTGATTCACTACCAGAGATACGGATTTTAGCAGTTGGGGATATGTACAATGCTTGTAAAGCCTGAATTAACTCTGGTGCATAGCCCTTCCAGCGTAAAACACCCCATAGGTACCCCCAGGAGACCCTGTTGAACGCCTTCTCGGCGTCCAACAGGATCACCCCGAGGGCGGAGTTTGTAACTTTTGCCCAGTCTAATAGGGCTACTACACGCTTAATATGGTCCCTGGTATCCCAGCCAGGGATAAACCCATGCTGACGAATAGAGCCCAATGGAACAATTGTTTGGGTTAGACGAAAAGCCAATATCCTTGAATAGATTTTACTGTCTGCATTGATTAGCGCTATTGGTCGATATGATGCTGGGTTTAATTCATCCTTGCCTTTCTTTCAAAAAAGAATGATGGTAGATTGTCGCCAAGAATCAGGAACTGACCCAGTCTGGGCAAGACGAAAGACTTCTAACATTTGCTGCTTGAATAAGTATGCAAAAGTTTTGTAAAATTCCAGATGAATAAGATCCGGCCCTGCGGCTTTGCCATTAGAAAGAGATTTCATAGCGATAACAACTTCCTCCCAACTGATGGGTTCAGACAGAATTTGATTCTGTTCATCTGTGACCTTTTGAGTATCCATAGACTGGAAAAATTGATATAAACTAGTTTGTTGTTGTAAAATTATATTTGTGTCTTCTGTATATAAGGTTGAATAGACATTAAGAAAGGTATTTACAACACCACTGGTTGTGTCCTGAATTATACGGGACTGATCTTTGACCCTAATGATCTGACTAGCTACAGCCTTTTGTTGTAACCGTTTTACTAAGACCTTACCGGAATTTTCACCCAACTCGTACATTGAGGTTCGGAATTGAAAATATTTGGTTGCAATATCTTTATAAAAAGGGTCTAATAAGTTGGATTTTGCTATAGCAACTGATTTCAAACTAGCTGCTAAGTCTGCCCCCATACGAATATTGAGACTTAAATCCAATTCAGCTTGTTGAAGGGCTGCTAGTCTAGTTTTAACAATTTGCTGTTCTGTCTTCCAACGATAAGAGACAAATCTTTTAGTTTTACCGCGCAAAGTGGCTTTGAATGTGTCCCAGACAATACCAACCGACAGTGCCAGTATTAATTGCAAAGAACTCTGAGATCCAGAGAGTGAGTTGTTCCTGATATAGTTTATCTAATAGGAGTTTCCTATCAAAAGTCCATGGTCTAATTTGATTAACAGGACGGTCCCAGGGACAGCTAAGCATAATAGGAGTATGGTCGGATATAGTCCTTGGGTTAATTTCAATCTTAACAGAGCCCACAGTTTGAAGAGAAGTAAAAACATGCAGGACGGCTCCTTGGCCATCCTGCATCGCTTCTACTTGCTGTGCCAGACTTGCCCCTAATCTCGCCTGCATCCGGAGACAGATCGTATCTCGCCCTGCTTGGTCGTGGTATCGTATCTGCTGCTGGAATTAGTTTCTTTGCTGCCTTTAACTTACAACTGTGCCAGGCCGATCTCGCCCCGCATTGCTCTGTTGTAGTTTGGTGCCATTGTTGTTGTTGTCCAAGCCCGTCTCCTCTCCCTGCTCCCTGCCGCTGCTCCCCCGTGGCCCCACCCCCGCTCCATACAGCATCCAGAACAGATCCTCTCCCCACTAACCACCCTGCTCCCGCCTCCTAGCTGCACCTCCCTCCCACTGGACCATAGAGATAGTCCGGGGCAGTGAGGAGCTGTGACCGACCTGACCTCGTCAGAGACGGTCGCTCCACCCGCTCCTTGGCCGTCCTGCATCGCTTCTACTCGCTGTGCCAGACATGCCCCTGATCTCGCCTGCATCCGGAGACAGATCGTATCTCGCCCTGCTTGGTCGTGGTATCGTATCTGCTGCTGGAATTAGTTTCTTTGCTGCCTTTAACTTATAACTGTGCCAGACTGTGAAATAATAACTGTGCCAGGCCGATCTTGCCTGCATTGCTCTGTTGTAGTTTGGTGCCATTGTTGTTGTTGTCCCAGCCCGTCTCCCCTCCCTGCTCCCTGCCGCTGCTCTCCCGCAGCCCCACCCCCGCTCCATACAGCATCCAGAACAGATCCCCTCGCCACTCTCCACCCCGCTCCCGCCTTCCAGCTGCACCTCCCTCGCTCCGCCCCCCTCCACTCTCCATTTATGACAGGGTCACTTACGCGCAGTTTCCACGCGCAGTGGACGCGCCCTATGCGTGCCGAAGGCGCGCCAAAGGTAAGCCCGTCTACCCCCGTCCGCGCCTCGCCGGCGCCCAGAGCCAGACCCCCTGGCCCCCGCAAAAACCACTGCACCCGCCTCACGTACGACGCCGCAACCCTCACTGCATTCAACACCGGCCGACTCCCAGACTGCCATCAAGCCGCCCCAGGACACGCCCATGGACCCTTCACCTGCCAATCCTGCAATTTCAGCTGCATCAGGTCCCATACTACAACCAATAATGCCAAACAGAGCGCAAACAACCACCACCTGAAGTGCATCCTGCTCAACACCCGCTCGGTCCACACACACGCCATTGAACTATGGAACCTACTTGACACCATGACTCCTGATGTCGCCTTTCTCATGGAAATCTTTATGAACGCCTCATCAGTGCCCGACATCGCCATAGCCATACCGGACGGTTACAAGATCATCCGAAGGGACCACTTCAACCAAACAGGAGTAGCCATCGTCCACAAGAACTCCATCAGCGCTGACGACACCCTCACAGCCGCCGAACATCTCCACTTCCAGATTCACACAGACCCCAAGACTACACTTAGAGGCACCCTTGTCTACAGACCCCCAGGACCCCGCACACAATTCAGCTGACTTTATCAGCCCACACGCCCTCTCCTCCGAGGACTACATTCTCCTAGGGGACCTCAACTTCCACATGGAAAAGAACAACGATAGCAACACCACCACCCTTCTGGACAACCTCGCCAATCTCGGACTCAAACAGCTGGTAAACACCTCCACCCATTACGCCGGACACACGCTCGACGTAATCTTCTCCTCCAGCAAGCACAACTCTTTCAATCACGCCTCAGGACTCCACTGGACGGACCACAGCTACATCCACTTCAACTTCAGAAAAACCATGACACACCACCACCCACAACAAGTCCCCCGCAGAAACTGGAACAAAATTACCACCGACCAGCTCACCACATCGCTAAACCAAATTCCTCCCACCAAATCATCAGACCCAAACCATGCAGCCATCAATCTCGCACAATGGATCACCCGCTGCGCTGACAAATTAGCACCCGTGAAAAACCACCACAACAAGCCAGGAAACAAAAAAGCCACCTGGTTCAATGACGACCTCAAAAACTCCCCAAAAAACTGCTGCACCCTCGAGAAAGCCTGGCGAAAAAACCCAACCACAGACAACATGACCGCCCTCAAGGACGCCACCCGCAAACACCACCAGCTAATCAGATCCACCAAGAAATCAGCATTCAAGGATCGACTCGACAACAACGCCCACAACTGCAAGGAACTCTTCAGCATCGTCAAAGAGCTTACCAACCCCAGCGCCGGCACCAACGACATCACCCCCTCTCACGAACTCTGCAACTCTGTAGCCTCGTTCTTCCACAACAAGATCGCTGACATACATAACAGCTTCGGCGAACAATCCACTCCCCTCACCACTGAACTGAAGCCCCCCACCACCACCCTTTGCGCCTGGACGCCAATCAGCACCGAAGACACCATCCACTTGATGAATTCCATCCACTCCGGATCACCAACCGATCCATGCCCCCACCACATCTTCAACAAGGCCGTCTCCGTCATCGCACTCCAACTCCGGTACTTCATCAACTGCTCCTTCAACACCGCTACTTTCCCGGAAAGCTGGAGACATGCCGAACTCAGTGCCCTCCTGAAGAAACCTACAGCAGACCCCACCAAACTTAAGAACTACCGCCCCATTTCGCTCCTCCCATTCCCTGCCAAAGTCATAGAGAAGACTGTCAACAACCGGCTCGCCGCCTTCCTCGAGTCTAACGGCTCCTTCAACCCCACACAATCCGGCTTCCGAGCAAAACACAGCACCGAGACTGCCCTCATCGCAGCCACAGACGACATACAAACACTACTCGACAACGGGGAAACAGATGCCCTCATCCTCCTGGACCTCTCAGCAGCGTTTGACACGGTCTGCCATAGCACGCTCGTACAACGTCTCAGCAACGTCGGGATACAAGAAAAAGCATTGGACTGGATCATCTAGTTCCTCGCAGGAAGAACCCAGAGAGTCCGCCTCCCCCCCTTCAGGTCAGAGGCCTCCGAATTCATCTGTGGAGTACCACAAGGATCATCCCTCAGCCCCACCCTCTTCAACGTCTACATGAGCCCCCTCGCATGCATCGCACGCCAGCACAACCTTAACATCATCTCCTACACTGACGACACACAGCTGATCCTCTCCCTCACCAAAGACCCAAACACCGCCAAAACCAACCTACACGAACGGATGAAAGACGTAGCCGAGTGGATGAAGAACAGCTGCCTAAAACTGAATTCAGACAAGACGGAAGTCCTCATCCTTGGATCATCCCCCTCCGCATGGGATGACTCATGGTGACCTCCGGCCCTAGGCAGTGCGCCCAAACCTACGGACCATGCTCGCAACCTAGGATTCATACTACCTCCCTCTCAATGACCAGACAAGTCAACGCCGTCTCGTCATCTTGCTTTAACATCTTACGCATGCTCTGAAAGATCTTCCGATGGATCCCCACCAAAACAAGAAAGACGGTCACCCAAGCCTCCGCCCGACTCATCCTAGACATACCACACCACAACCACATTTCCGGCCACCTGAGAGACCTTCACTGGCTCCCCGTCAACAAGAGAATCAAATTCCGTCTCCTCACCCACGCACACAAGGACCTCTACGGCCTAGGACCCAGCTACCTCAACACGCGCCTGACCTTCTACACCCCCACCTGCCATCTACGATCGTCCAATCAAGCCCTCGCTGCGATCCCACGCATCCGAAGAGCCACCACGGGAGGAAGATCATTCTCCTACTTAGCAGCCAAAACCTGGAATTCTCTTCCCACCCACCTCCGCCTTACACAGAACCACCTCTCCTTCAGAAAACAACTCAAAACATGGCTGTTCGACAAATAGCGATCCCCCTCTCTCAAGCGCCTTGAGACCCTCTGGGTGAGTAGTGCGCTATACAAATTTTAACTTGACTTGACTTGACATAATGCCATAGATCAGTCAAACCATGTTCAATTAGAAGAATCCGAAGCGCCTTATAAACTTGGGGCTTTCGTCCTACATATGTGCTATGTTTTATTATATCTAGATGACTAGGGATATTGATATTAAAATCACCACAGAAAAACATTGGATGGGGCCATGTAGCTAACTCTAAATTTAAATTCCTCAAGACCTGTGGGTCGTCAAGGTTAGAAGCATATATCAAGCAAATAGAGAACAAACGACCATTGACCAATAACTCTACTATTAACCATCTACCAAAATTGTCTTGCATTGCTCTTTTGACACGCCCTGTCCCAGTTTTTAGAATGATAGCGACCCCCCTAATTGTGGAAGTTTGTCGGGTACAGGCCACTAATTCATAACCCAAGAATCTAAAATAAGCCCGGAATATGGGTTTCCTGCAGGCAGATAATATCCACCTGCATCACCTGCAACATCTTATAGAAAATCCTACGTTTTTTAGGGTCATTCAATCCGCAAATATTCCAGGTTGCACATGTCAATCTAGAAACAGCCATAAATTTTGATCAGAGAAAGACAGCCCTAGAAACTATTAAACATTGTATAACACACATGATTACAATCAAACTGTTTTTTTAAGAAAAATGAGAAGTTTTGTGTCAGATCAAATACATTTAAGAGATACAACTGACTGTCAAAAAAAAATCTGGGCATCTCCGTCCACCACCACCACACCACCCACAACCCACCCTGATTGGCCCACCCACCCCAGCTAAGCCCACCCACCCACCCAGTGAGCCCCCACACCCCTCACCCCCCACATTGAGCAATAGGACCTTGGTCCTTGTGATGGTTGAGTAAGCGTATCCTCACACTCCTCTGAACCTACAATTTCCCCCCTTTCCGAAGAGATATCAGATTACTCTGAAACATCAACTAGAAAAAAATACGGAATTTTTATATATAACCCTCAGGTCATCAAAGAAAAAAAAGAGAAAAAGATAGAGGACATGGAAATAAGTTCTGCCCGATGTTTAACAATTAAGATAATACATTGCCTGACTCACAACTATATTAAGTCCAAAAATTCCTTAGCAGGTATCTCCGACAGAAACATTTTTGTCTGACCCTTAAAAATGATTTTTAGTTTTGCCGGAAAAAGTAAGAATGCCTGGGCGCCCTTCGCCTGGAACAGAGGAATCTGTTGTCGCAGATGCCAGCGGCGAGTGACCGTCTCTGAACGGAAGTCCGGACGGACAAAGAATTGACACTCCTTAGCAGATCGCTTCTTATTGGGTCTAGCGAGGTCAAATATACGTTCACGGGTAAGGAAATTGTTGAAGCATACCAAAATAACACAGGGGTAGGAATTATTCACCGCAGCAGAAGAATGTTTTTTCTTATTTAGTGGAAAACGATGCGCTCTTTGTATCTCGAGATTCCAATCCCACTGGGTGACCTCTGGCAGAGCCTCGGAAAAAAGCTCCACTTTAAACTGCTGAGCGTCGTCACCTTCTTTATTTTCCTCTATCCCCAAAACGCGAAGATTATTCCTTCTCGCCTGGTTTTCAAGATCTGAAAGCTTCCATAAGGTGTCCATACGTTGTTCTTTGACCTCTGTAACTAAGTCTTTCTGAGTAGCTGCGGCATCTTCAAGAGCCGAAATCCTTTCTTCAGCTTCAACAATCCTGGCAGTGGTCTCAGTACAGGTTTTAATAACCCGTCGGAGAGAATTCTGCATTTTGCGGCAGGCCCCATGTGTACGCATATTTTCTTGCCAAGTTGCTTCTCTATGCATCATTATGGTTTGATAGATAGTTAACAATGAGACCTCTTCAGGGATTCCTTACATAGCCTCACTAGTGGCTCCGCATACGTTCCGCGAATTTAATTGAAACGGTTCCATAGATAATTCCTTCTGCAGGTTTTGCTGATTAGACTGAGATGAAACCTTAGTACCAGGAGCTTTACGCACTGTATCAATGTTCAGATCTTTTGATGCCTGGCTGGAACGCCAATCAGCAGAGTCACTATCATAGTCCGACCACTGGAGCTCTGGACGATCAGCATCATCCTCCCCAGACAGAGAGTGATCAGAAACAGAGTAAAAATTCTCTGTAGACTCACTAAGCACGGACCCCCCTAGTGTCATGAGAGAACTCTGTAGGTAACTCCAGAGAAGTAGATATATGACCGTTGGTAGGCTGAACTACATTCTCCAGCATGCATTGGGCTGAGGAGGACTGATGAGCACAGAGGTCTGGAACTGAACCTGGTATCAGAATTGCCTCTTTTGATATACTGTTATGATTAATTAGTGCAGGGAATTCAGGAGGGTCGATAAGAAGGGGGGGCTTGCAGAGTCAGAAGTCACAGTGATAGGTACTATTAGGGAAGTATTCACCCCCCCCTTTCCAACAGGGACTCCAGACAATCTTTTCCCTGCACTATGTCAGGAGAGCCATCATTTGTAACCAGAGATTTTCCCTTATCTCCCAGCCTGTCAAAAATTGCCGGTAGTGTCTTTCCCTTGGCGGCGGCTGCAGTAGGAATCGAAGGTGAGGGCTTGTCCATACTTGCAGGGTGAGTCTTCTGAGCCCCGGGCGCAGAGCCCTTCGGGTCCGCCTCCTGCAGGCCGCGGGTAGAGCTGCTGGACTTGAGAGTACTTTCGGCGGCATCCTTTTTTCTTCCTTGAAGCCGATGGCGTGGGGCGATAGCAGGGAAAGCAGCCGCCGAGTCTCAGCAGAAAGGACAGAACACAGAGCGCCGAACCAGGTACCCGGCAGCTGGGGTGGAACAGAGCCCGCCAGCACCACGACAGCTTCCAAAGGACAACAGCCTGGATGCAATTCAGACGGAAGGTTAGTGCTGTGAACAAAGTGGCCGCTTTTCACCACTGAGAAGTATTTAGTCGATATTAGATGAAATGGGCAGAGCGGTCAGTTCAGGGGGTCCAGTGTAGCTCAGGAGAGCAGAACGCCAACTCACTCGGCCGAGAGCACGGCCGCCATCTTGCTCCCTCGCCATTGGTACTGGCTAAGGTCAAAATTAGTGATAGATGCTATTTTTTTGTTATGGTATATTTACTGTACGCGAACAATGCGAATTCTGAAAGTCGTTCCATAAGCGTACGTAAGCAAGAAAAAATCAATTAAAAATATATATTTTACAGATATCTATCAAGTTGATGTGTTTATATGTTGGTTGCTTCTAATGAGACCTTTTCTCTTTATTGGTACTTATAAGTAAGTGCTTATACATAGTTTAAATTTGTTGAGGAGCAGTGTTTTATAGAGTGCTGAACTTTTGACCTCTGTTGACAGTTGACTTTTGCATGATCTGTTGGGGGTGGGGTGGAAAGTTATGTCAGTTGGAAAGGTTTGAAATGTTGAACCAATAGAAATGTGTTTCGTTTTGAATTAATGTGTGAAGGATTTTAACTGGTTATTTACATGTATGTATGTGTAAAATGAGAGGGAAAATGATCCATTTTGTGGTTCTTCTGTAAACACTGAACTAGAGAGATTCTGAATAAGAATATCTACAGTGTGAGTGGCATTCTTCTTAATCTACAAATCAATTTGAAAGGTGAGATGATAAGTTGTATGGGAATGTATGTGGTGCATCTTTGTACATTAAGAAATTATATTCATCCCTTTTAAAACGTTTTACAGTAGTAAATGTGTTTTGCTATAATGCATGCTGTTATTTTTTTTGTTTAATATCACATTGTGCGTCTGTGTACATTAAGGAATTATATTTGTCCCTTTTTCCATAATTTCTAGCCTCTTTTTTTATACTGCCCTCTCTCTCCTCTTACTCCTTCCTCTCTCTCGGTACTACTCTCTTTTTCTTATAGTGTCCTCTGTGCTCATATTGCCCTTCTTTGTCTTTTATATTTTTCTGTCTCTCCTCTTATTCCTTCTGTCTCCTCATTTTCTTCCCTCTCTCTTCATATTTCATTTTTTTTATACTCCCTGTTCTGTCCTCTTTCTCTTTTATCTCCCTCTGTATATACTCTGGGCAGATTTACAAGCCTCTTGTGCGTCTTTGTTGTTTTATTTTCTTAGTTGTTTTGATGTAATAGTGGCAGAAATAATGTAGTAAATTGCATATGTATTTGGAAAATGTGTCAGTGTTGTTCACTGAAATGTAGTAATTATATACATGGAATATGTATAGTCACTTAAACGTTTTTCAGTAGTAAAATGGTAAAATGCATGGTCTCATATTTTTTTGTCTAATATCACACTGTGCATGTGTGTACATTAAGAAATTGTGGGGCATATTATCAAGCCTGGGCGATAAAAATATCGCCGCTTTATAAGCACGAAACTGCCGATAAAGTGGCGATGATGGGCTTGATAATATGCTCTAAGAAATTCCAATCAAAGCTCATGTTAGATGTCCTTCACATTTAACATGAGCTTCGATTGGAATTCCATAGAGCATATTATCAAGCCCATTATCGTCACTTTATCAGCAGTTTCCTGTGATAAAGCGGCGATAATTTTATTGCCCAGGCTTGATAATATGGCTCAATATTCGCCCCTTTTTAAACGTTTTACAGTAGTCGATGTGTTTTGGTAAAATGCATGGTCTTATAATTCTTTTGGTGATATCACACTGTACCTCTGTGTACATTAAGGAATTATATTCGGCCCTTTTTGCATATTTTCTACACTCTCTTGTCATACTCCATTCTCTCTCGTCTTACTCCTTCCTCTCTCATTATACTATCTTCTTTTTCTTACATTCTGCTCTCTTTTTATACTTTTGTTTTTCATACTTGCTCCTCTTTTTGTATATTTCTCCTACTCTTTATATTCTGTCTTGTCTTTAAATTCACCACTGTCGTCATAGTTCTTACTGTCTTCTCATAGTACTCCCTCTCTCCTTATACACTCAGTCTTCCCTTATATTTGTATTTTCTCCATATGTTTGTCTCTGTGTCTCTTTGCATTCCTTCCTCTTTCTTCATATATACTCTTCTGTTCTTATATTTTC
Organism: Lissotriton vulgaris; assembly: GCF_964263255.1. Classification (NCBI taxonomy): domain Eukaryota; kingdom Metazoa; phylum Chordata; class Amphibia; order Caudata; family Salamandridae; genus Lissotriton; species Lissotriton vulgaris. The sequence continues at coordinate 438,974,578 of NC_141691.1, read as the reverse complement.
TGTTTCTTCTTATTCTCTGTGTTCTTTGCAGGTACTCCCTACAGTTTTCTCATACTTTTCTTTTTCTTATCATACTCTTGTCTCTGTACTCACATTTCTCCTCTCTTTTCTTATACTTCGCACTCTCTACTAATATTGCCATCTTTTCTTATTGTCACATTCCTCTCCTCATTTTCCCCCTGTTCTCATACTCCCCCCTGTTTTCATATTCTACTGTCTCTTCTCTTACTTCTCCATGTCTCCTCATACTGCTGCGTTTTCGTATATTCTCTTTTGTCCCATACTCCTTCTCTCTGTGTTAATATTTTCCTCTTTTTCTTCATATTTCTTTTCGATTTTAATTTTCTGTCCTCTCGGTTTGTACTTCTTAACTCTGTTCATATTGTTTGTTCTCTTCTCTTACTCCTCCTTGACTCCTTGCATACACTCTGCAGCACTTTCCTCATATTCTCTGTCTTTTCATACTGACCTCTCTCTTTATATTTGTTTCTCTTGTCATACTTCTGCCTCTTTCGTCATACACTTTTCACTCTTCATAATCCTCCATCTGTTTATATTACTTCTTTCTCCTCATACTGTATCCTCTGTTCTTGTACACCCTTTTGTCCTTATGCTCAACTTTTCCTCACATTCTCTGTGCTCTCTTCTGGTACTGTTCTCTTTCTCCTTATATACACTGTCCTTTGCTAGTATTCCTTTTTTGTTCTTATAGTTGCGCTTCTTTTGACATATTTCTTCTTTTTCTTTATAGTCTTTCTCTCTCTTCTTATAGTGCCCCCTCTGTCCTCTCACTCTCTTTTTTCTACTTATACTCGTTCTCCTCTCCTCATATTTTCATCTTTCTCTTCATACTCTCCCTTACCTATTCATACTTTCCAGTTTATTCAAACTCCCTTTATCCCCTTATATTGCTGTGTCTGTTTATTCTCCCCTTTTTCATTATATTTTCCCTTGTTTCATACTCCTACCTCTCTTGTTGGACGTCCTTTTATTTTCATAGTCCCACGTTTGTCCTCATTATCTTCCCTCTCTTCTTATAAATAATATAATAGAATATTTCATATATTTATTTTTGTAATGTTATATATATTTATCATAAAAGATTCTGTTTATCAATACTGAAAAAAATTTATCATGCCTACTAAAACTCAAAAGAGGAAACAACAATAGAAAGGTGTTTATTTCAAGAGAAGTCATCCACAAGATTTACATGAAGAACAATGTGTTCACAAAAAGAAAAAAAGTCCTGGTAAGATAGTGAACACTTTTCTGGGGAAAATATTAAAGGCTAACTGCCAGATTCATCAAAGACCCGTTCTGCGAGTCTGTAATAGCGATTCATAAGGAATCGCTATTACAGACTCGCAAAACGGGATTCATGTAGGAATCGCAAAATAAATAGCGATTCCTACACATTCCTTATTTGCGATTAGCAAATTGCTAATCGCAAATAAGGAATAACTCCCCATTCATTCCCATGGGCCTAAAGGCCGGTAGGAATGAATGGGGAGTTATTCCTTATTTGCGATTAGTAATTTGCTAATTGCAAATAAGGATGCGATTACAAGGGTGCTAGGGGTGTCCAAAGGACACCCTGTAGCACCCCTGAAAGGTAAACTACATTGGTGTTGCGCACACACATATCCAAAGGACATGTGTGTGTGCAACATGCAACTTAGAAAAATGCTTTTAAAAGCATTTTTCTAAGTTATCGCTATTTACCACGAGGTTTGACCTTGCGGTAAATAGCGGCCCGAAATTGCGAATTCGCAATTTAAAAAAGGATGATGAATTGCATTTTAGGAATCTCAAATAGAGATTCCTTAAATGTAATTCCTCGCAAATTAGCAAATTCGCTATTACCGATTTTTGCATTTGGGATGATGAATCCCAATGCAAAAATTGCGCTCGCAAAGTGCCAGATTCAGAGAATCTGGCCCTTTGCGAGAGCAATTGAGCTTCATGAATCTGGCCGTAACAGTAGTGTGCACAAAGACAAAAATAGTATTAGTGTATCGGCAACGAAAAAGAAAAAGAAGAATAAAGAGAACAATCATGGAAAATCAACTGCTGAAAAAAATTGTGTATTGTAAAAGGATAAAAAACCAATTTACGGAAATTTGGAAAAAAAATGTTTTATAATAGAGTTTTGTCAAATGTAATTAAAGAAATTAAGGAATGTAAAAAAAACATTTTATAAGAAGAATAGAAAATGGTATAGAAAATGTAGTTGAGAAAGCTTTTGAATTGCAAATAAAACTGTTTATTTTAGTAATCAATAGAATTATATCACTAGATAATACAATCCATTTAATGAAGGGCAAAAGTAAGTGGAGAAGAGTAATTAACAGAAGTAAGTTTTATGAGTTTTTTTGCGTGAATGGAAACATAGTTCAAGTTCTGAGCCTTTTTTTAATGAAGAAAGTTATCTTCAGCGTAATGATTTGTTGCATGCAGTTGACACTAGTGGTCGTGCTTATGGGGTTAGAAATGGTTGTCCTATTAAGAAAGAGAAAATTGTTCCTTGAAATGCAGAAGAGGTGTTAGCTGATGACGTTTTAGGGAGATGTCCTAAAGCTTCAGTGTACACTTGGAATTGTAGTACTATTCGTAGTGTACGGCAAGAATCTATGGATTTTTTACACAATTTCTTACGTAACTATACTAAGAAAAGTGTTAAACAAAATATTAAGATGTTGCATGGATTAGACTCTTGCAGAGTGAGAGAAAATACTAGTTTGCAAGGTCATTCTCGGGCTTGTCTTACTAAAAAGTATGTCAATGTGTTTTTCACCATTTTAGAATGTTAGCAGTACATCATTCTGAAATGCGGAAATTAGTCAAAAGATTGTTTTATGCAAAAAGTCCAGCACTAATGTTAAAAAAGTTGAACAGTGCTCTTTTGCATGGATCTGTATCAAATGTAATGAGCGTTTGTGATGAAATTGAGGTTAGTTAAGTTGGTCCTGAGGAAGACAGTGCAGAAGTTGAGATATTAATAGAAGGAAATGTAGAAGAGAATGTACAACATTGTAGTACAGAAAAGAAATTACAAAGTTTAAGGTGATTTCAGGTGAAAGGCCAAATTATTCTTGTATCTGTTGTCGACGAACTCATTATAAAAATCGGACCAGGACTGTTGATTCGTATTTAAAGAGTGAAATGAAAATATTAATGAGTGAAGGATTTTGCAACCTATTTGTTGGTAGAGAATTGTTTTAATGTGGGTTCTGATCAGCGTATTTGTAAATATTGTTATAACAAATTAGATGAGAACAAAATGCCTGCTAGAGCTGTGCATGATAATCTTGAGTTGGTAAATATTCCTTCTGAACTGATGGGTTTAAATACCTATGAGACTATTCCTATTCAAGTTTGTATCTATTTCAGGCTATTGTTCGTATGGAGCCTAAGTCAGGAAAATTGCCACCTTCAGATTTAACGAGAGGATTAAAGGGAAGAGTTGTATATTTGCCTCTAGATCTAAAGAAAAATATTGAAATATTTGGTGTAAAAAATGTAGAGGATGAACCTTTAGTTATTCTTGTTAATGGTGTTCCTACTAAGAGTAAGAAAATCTGGCAAGAATTAGTGGATGTTAGGAAAGTGAAAAAGGCAACGTTGTATCTGGTGAAAAATAATCAATATTATAAAAATGTGTATGTGAGAGTAGAAGAAATAACTGTAGAAGAAGATAGTGACTTGCCATCTGTACAAATTGAAAAAGCGGATGTGTCCAGAACTGAAGAAATCTAGGAACATTACAGTGTTCATCCACTTCATTCCAAAGAAGTGATCAGAAATACTATAGAGTTATTCCAAATGAAAGAAGCAAAAGGAAGTCCCATTAGTGTATGGGAAAAGAGCTTTGAAGCTCGTTGTTTCCCTCATTTGTTTCCTACAGGAAAAGGAGGACGATATGATGACCGACCAGTGCAGATTCTTGCATCTGAATACCGGACATCAAGATTATATGCAGAAGATCCAAGATTTCGACAATTTATTCCGTATTTGTTTCATCTTTTGTTTCAGAGTGATTTGTCTGGACTTTTTTATGCAGTAAACCATATATTGAAAACAGGTGTACATCTGCAAAATGTTTCTGCAGAGGAATTTATGGATAAAGTACTGCAGAAAGATAATGTTTTGGAATCTCAGCTAATTAATCTCATGGCATGTCAGCGTGGTACTAATGAGAACTGGCACAGTCGTCATGGAGAACTTAAATGTATGCTAAGGAACTTAGGAACTCCTACATGGTTTCTTACTCTAAGCTGTGCTGAATATGCTTGGGATGATTTTCTTCAATTTCTTTAAGAGGCAAATCCAAATATACTAAATATTAAATACAAGACACCTAGTGAATTGTGCTCTTTGGATCCAGTTAATGTATGCAGGCATTTCAATCATAGATTCGAAGCTATGATGTCTTTTATCACCAATAAAAAAAATCATCCTCTTGGAGAGGTTCTGGATTTCTTTTAGAGAAAGGAGTATCAAGCGAGAGTTGCTCCTCACACACATATGCTAACATGGATCAAAGATGCTTCCAAATTTGGAACTGAGTCAGATGATACTGTACTGTCTTTTATTGAAGAATATGCTACATGTGATATACCCAAAAGAACACAAGATAAGGACTTATGACAACAAGTCTTATGATTCTACACCAAGGGGTCGATTCCGATTCAGGAAAAACCACTCCGAATAGCCGTACAGAGTGTTTTTCCCGTACGAATCGTACCCTGCAACGTCCCAGTGGGTACGATGAAGTATGATTTGTACCAGGAGCAGGACTCCGTACGAATCGTACAAAGACCGTACGACTCGAATCTCCGCACGAATCTCCCTCGGAACCCGCTGTACGCGACATCCGTACGTTTCGAAGCAGGTTTTTCCCGACCCAGCAAGTACGATTCGCACCGTACAATGCTTTTTTTACGGGAAACCAAAACATATGGAGAAGCAGAGTATGCCTCTAAAGAGGTATGGAATGGCCCCCTAGGTACAGTGCGTACACCCCATGTCTGCAGGGGTACGGTGCGTACCCCTGCTATCATGGGGTGTACGCACTGCATCCCGGCACTCATGGGGTCTATGCACCGTACCCCATGATCGCAGTGTGTGCGGTGCGTACACCCTACAATCATGGGGTACGGTGCATGCACCCCATGATTGCATGGGGTACGCACCGTACCCGTGAGATCATGGGGTGTACGCACTGTACGGTGTGTATGTGATTGTGTGGTTGTCCGTAAGAATCGCCCTTACCTGACGTGGACCGTACGAATCGCGTCTTCGTACCCCGGTCCAGATCATACTCGTCGGGTCATACAGCATGTTTCCAAATCGTACTGTTCAATTTCCGAAGCCATATCGTACGGATCTTCGCTTATTTTTCATACGGTTCGCAAACATTCACAAGACGTATTTTTAGACAACGGATCGTACTACGCATTTCAGACGGATTGGTACAATTCGTACAGAAAAGGCTACTAATACAAATCGTCTGACGTTTTTTTTCCCAAATCGGAATCAACCCCGAATGTCGTTTTAGATTTCCACTGCCTGTAAAATCGAAAGGAAGAGTGAACAGTTTTATATCATCTTTGCGACATACTATCACAAGAAAGTCTCCAAAATATACCAACAACTTAAATAGAAATGAAGAGTCAAAATACATATATCATTACAACCCAATCATTTTGTCCATTTGGAATGCTAACATGGATATTCAATATGTTGCAGACAATTCCATTGCTGTTGCTCGATTTGTAACATCCTACATAACCAAATCAGAAAAGATAGAATTGAAGGAAATGTGGGAAGAGATTTCCCACGAGAAGAGTCTAAGTAGAAATTATATAGTTACAGTTTGAAGATGCTATATCATCGAGAAATTGGAGCGTATGAATGTTCAGATCGCTTATCATTTGCTAGTCTATACTCCAAATCAAGAAGAATCATTTGGGTGAGTCTAGGTCTTACTGCAACACGTAACCGAGTTCTTAAATCTGTACAAGAAATTGAATATTTAGCTGAAAAAGAGCCAGAAAGTACAGATATTGTGAAAACAAATATGTTGGATACATATTATCCAAATAGAAGTCATCATCTTGAAAACGTGTGTCTCTATGAAGTGCTTCAAAACTATATTTTTAAACGGAATATTATAGAAAACATCAATAATGGTATATATGCCGTGGTTGGTTCTGAAGGATGTTTGGTGAAACAATCAATTAATCACCGTAAACTGAGTTGCGAAACTCCTGACAAAAGGGAATTTTACTATTTAGCTCTTTTGCAACTTTTCAAGCCGTGGCATTCAGAATTGGATTCACTTGGAGATTTTCAGAGCTATGAAGATTTGTTCAACGCAAGTAAAGATAGTATGGAATGTCCTGCTTTTGCTAATTATGTGAAAATGTTGAACGATGAAATTGAGCAAGAAGCTACAATTGCAGCTGAGATTGCTAGAGACAGTTCTCAAGAGAGTCAAACTTCTGCTCCATTGAGTCATGACCCACTAGGAGAACCAATTGTTCAAAGTGAAGCAGCAACTGCTATGGAAAAGGTGGAAACAGCATTGTATCAAGCTCAAGAATATGCAACAAACTTAGGAAACTTGGAAGAACAACTAATTCTTGAGCAGAAAGAAATATATGAGCAACTGAGAGAACAGATTGACCATGGATTACTTCATGAGAAGAAAGAGTGCTCTTGCTCATCATTTGAATCTATCTGAATGTACGTGAGTGGACAAGCTGGAACAGTCAAAAGTTTTTTAATTAAAGTAATCACAACTTTTCTACAGAAAACAAGTGAGTCGCATTTGTCTTGTGTTGTCACAGCTCCAACTGGATTAGCAGCCCACAATATTAAAGAAATTACTTTACATTGTTCATTAATGCTACCAGTAGAGCATAAAAACAAATTAGAATACCACAAGCTATCTGGAGAAGCTTGTTGTGAAGTTTCAAGAGTCTTGAGGAAAATGAAACTTCTCATTATTGATGAGGTAAGAATGGTATCAAACGTAATGCTTGCCTTTGTGTGTTTAAGAATGCAGCAAATTCTTAAAACAGAGTATGACGTATTATTTGGAGGAAAACATGTCATAGTTTTTGGAGATCTTCTACAACTTACTCCTGTAAAAGGACAACCACTGTTTAAAACACTAGCGCATGTAGATACCAGAAAGTCTTTGGGGAGCATTGAAAATGTAAACATTTGGTCATATTTTGAGTATAAGGAACTTATTATGTGACTGGCAAATGATTCTGATTATGGAACTATTCTTCAGATATAAGAATTGGAAAAGTGACTGAACATGGCAAACAAGCTTTACAGAGACGATTACTTTCCAATTTGTTTCCAAATGAAAATATTGTCCCAGAGAAAATATACATGAGAATTGCAGAAAACAAATCGGTAATCTGCTCAATGCCAACACTGCGTGAATGTTCTATATTCAATGAAGAAATGTTAAAGTTGGAAAATGAAGAAATTATAAAATTTGAATCTATTGATAACATAGAACATGAAGGAATCACTATTATTTTGACTGAAAAGTTGAAGAGGAAATTGAATTATTTAGAGAAATCGATAAGTAAAACTGCTAGTTTAGAAAAGAATGTATATGCATGTGTAAATTGTAGGGTCATTTTACGACGTAACACTTGCATTAAAGTTGCACCACCTCGATATATAATTGCATGAATGTGCATAAATATAAAACGTTCATCCAATAATGAAATTCCTTATTTCAGGGTGTGTATTCTTCTCTTTATTTAGGTAGTCACAGCCAACGCGTTTCGTTCTGAAGCCAGAACTTCTTCAGGGCATCCAATATCATATGGTGTCAATGGGATCATAGAATCTAATGCATTTCTTTTGGTAAGCGTACAATAGGTCACGTAGCGAAAGCAACTCCAATACCTTGCGGCAAGTTCTGACAATAGTCTGTAGGGTGTTCTTAGAATCCAAAATTCAATTTGAGGCTTAACATCCACCTCCTTAGAGTCAAGAGTGACGTATTTCACAAGCTGGTGAAATACGTCACTCTTGACACTAAGGAGGTGGATCTTAAGCCTCAAATTGAATTTTGGATACTGTAGTGAAGCTTCAGAAAGGGAAAAAAACAAGATGAAGTTGTGATTGGATGCAAAAAGAAAAAGGTCAGTGTTGAAGAGAATGTTGGTTATCAGTTTGAAAATAGTTCTGGTGTTTGCTGGTATGCTAATCTAGTTGTTAATGTTGTTTTTTTTCCTGCAAGTTTGCTACAACAAATTGTTGAAAATTGTAAAGAAAGATTCTGTTCGTTGTTGTATTCTGTTTTTGAGAAACGTATTAGTGATAAGAGTAAAATACAAAGTGTTTCCGATATTTGAAATGTTTTGGACATATGATCGGGTACTACTCAATTTACGCAGAATATTCAGCAAGATTGTCAGGAATTTGTAATGTATATGCTTGTTGAATCGGAAGATGAAGGTATAGATATTGAAAATCTTTTTGGCCTTTGTTATAAATGGAAACAGAACTGTGAAAATTGTCTGTTTACATGTAGCAGTAACATTGACAGTGAAAGATTCGTATATTTGTCTTAACCTGACTGTGAATCAGTGTCTTTTAACAATCTAATTAGAGGAGCAAGTCAAAACATGGAGTGTAGACAATGTAAATCAGAAATGTCATCAACATTATTTATACAAGGATATGGGCAGTGTGTAATTTTAATGCTGCAACGTTGTAGAGCTGATGGAAGAAAATTGGAAACTTTAATTAAACATTTTGTAGCTGGTCAAGTTTCAATATCAGGAAGAACTTTTGTAGCTGTTGCAATTATTTTTCATAATTGGACTTTCTACAACATCTGGACATGACACTGTTTATTTACACTGTTTATTTAAAGTGTCTGAAAGGTTGGATACATTGTAATGATAGTCAATTGGTTTAAACAACGTTTGCCTAAAGAATTACCAAATGCTTATCTAATATTTTGAAAGCCAACATTTTAGGAACAAAATTTGTCCTTTCAGGATTACTGCTGTTAAGGTAGGTTAGTCTGGTTTGAGTATTTTGTAAGTGAACCCGCTGTACGCGACATCCGTACAGTTCGAAGCAGATTGTCCGACCCAGCAAGTACGATTCGTGTCGGGTACGCACCGTACGCCGCTTTTTTTACGGGAAACCAAAACGTACGGAGAAGCAGAGTTCGCTTATAAACAGGTACGGAATGTCCCCCCGGGTACGGTGCATACACCCCATGTCTGCAGGGGGACGCCTGCTATCATGGGGTGTACGCACGGTACCCCGGCACTCATGGGGTCTATGCACCGTACCCCATGATCGCAGGGTGTGCGGTGCGTACACCCTGCGATCATGGGGTACGATACATACAACCCATGATTGCAGGGGTACGCACCGAACCCGTGAGATCATGGGGTGTGCGCACTGTACGGTGTGTATGTGATTGTGTGGTTGTCCGTACGAATCGCCCTTACCTGACGTGGACCGTATGAATCGCGTCTTCGTACGCCGGTCCAGATCTTACTCGTCGGGTCATACAGCATGTTTCCGAATCGTACTGTTCAATTTCCGAAGTCATATCGTACGGATCTTCGCTCAATTTTCATACGATTTGCAAACATTCACAAGAGGTATTTTTAGACAACGGATCGTACTACGCATTTCAGAAGGATTGGTACGATTCGTACAGAAAAGGCTACTAAAATGGAATTGTAGTACTATTCGTAGTGTACGGCAAGAATCTATGGATTTTTTACACAATTTCTTACGTAACTATACTAAGAAAAGTGTTAAACAAAATATTAAGATGTTGCATGGATTAGACCCTTGCAGAGTGAGAGAAAATACTAGTTTGCAAGGTCATTCTCGGGCTTGTCTTACTAAAAAGTATGTCAATGTGTTTTTCACCATTTTAGGATGTTAGCAGTACATCATTCTGAAATGCGGAAATTAGTCAGAAGATTGTTTTATGCAAAAAGTCCAGCACTAATGTTAAAAAAGTTGAACAGTGCTCTTTTGCATGGATCTGTATCAAATGTAATGAGCGTTTGTGATGAAATTGAGGTTAGTTAAGTTGGTCCTGAGGAAGACAGTGCAGAAGTTGAGATATTAATAGAAGGAAATGTAGAAGAGAATGTACAACATTGTAGTACAGAAAAGAAATTACAAAGTTTAAGGTGATTTCAGGTGAAAGGCCAAATTATTCTTGTATCTGTTGTCGACGAACTCATTATAAAAATCGGACCAGGACTGTTGATTCGTATTTAAAGAGTGAAATGAAAATATTAATGAGTGAAGGATTTTGCAACCTATTTGTTGGTAGAGAATTGTTTTAATGTGGGTTCTGATCAGCGTATTTGTAAATATTGTTATAACAAATTAGATGAGAACAAAATGCCTGCTAGAGCTGTGCATGATAATCTTGAGTTGGTAAATATTCCTTCTGAACTGATGGGTTTAAATACCTATGAGACTATTCCTATTCAAGTTTGTATCCATTTCAGGCTATTGTTCGTATGGAGCCTAAGTCAGGAAAATTGCCACCTTCAGATTTAACGAGAGGATTAAAGGGAAGAGTTGTATATTTGCCTCTAGATCTAAAGAAAAATATTGAAATATTTGGTGTAAAAAATGTAGAGGATGAACCTTTAGTTATTCTTGTTAATGGTGTTCCTACTAAGAGTAAGAAAATCTGGCAAGAATTAGTGGATGTTAGGAAAGTGAAAAAGGCAACGTTGTATCTGGTGAAAAATAATCAATATTATAAAAATGTGTATGTGAGAGTAGAAGAAATAACTGTAGAAGAAGATAGTGACTTGCCATCTGTACAAATTGAAAAAGCGGATGTGTCCAGAACTGAAGAAATCTAGGAACATTACAGTGTTCATCCACTTCATTCCAAAGAAGTGATCAGAAATACTATAGAGTTATTCCAAATGAAAGAAGCAAAAGGAAGTCCCATTAGTGTATGGGAAAAGAGCTTTGAAGCTCGTTGTTTCCCTCATTTGTTTCCTACAGGAAAAGGAGGACGATATGATGACCGACCAGTGCAGATTCTTGCATCTGAATACCGGACATCAAGATTATATGCAGAAGATCCAAGATTTCGACAATTTATTCTGCATTTGTTTCATCTTTTGTTTCAGAGTGATTTGTCTGGACTTTTTTATACAGTAAACCATATATTGAAAACAGGTGTACATCTGCAAAATGTTTCTGCAGAGGAATTTATGGATAAAGTACTGCAGAAAGATAATGTTTTGGAATCTCAGCTAATTAATCTCATGGCATGTCAGCGTGGTACTAATGAGAACTGGCACAGTCGTCATGGAGAACTTAAATGTATGCTAAGGAACTTAGGAACTCCTACATGGTTTCTTACTCTAAGCTGTGCTGAATATGCTTGGGATGATTTTCTTCAATTTCTTTAAGAGGCAAATCCAAATATACTAAATATTAAATACAAGACACCTAGTGAATTGTGCTCTTTGGATCCAGTTAATGTATGCAGGCATTTCAATCATAGATTCGAAGCTATGATGTCTTTTATCACCAATAAAAAAAATCATCCTCTTGGAGAGGTTCTGGATTTCTTTTAGAGAAAGGAGTATCAAGCGAGAGTTGCTCCTCACACACATATGCTAACATGGATCAAAGATGCTTCCAAATTTGGAACTGAGTCAGATGATACTGTACTGTCTTTTATTGAAGAATATGCTACATGTGATATACCCAAAAGAACACAAGATAAGGACTTATGACAACAAGTCTTATGATTCTACACCAAGGGGTCGATTCCGATTCAGGAAAAACCACTCCGAATAGCCGTACAGAGTGTTTTTCCCGTACGAATCGTACCCTGCAACGTCCCAGTGGGTACGATGAAGTATGATTTGTACCAGGAGCAGGACTCCGTACGAATCGTACAAAGACCGTACGACTCGAATCTCCGCACGAATCTCCCTCGGAACCCGCTGTACGCGACATCCGTACGGTTCGAAGCAGGTTTTTCCCGACCCAGCAAGTACGATTCGCACCGTACAATGCTTTTTTTACGGGAAACCAAAACATATGGAGAAGCAGAGTACGCCTCTAAAGAGGTATGGAATGGCCCCCTAGGTACAGTGCGTACACCCCATGTCTGCAGGGGTACGGTGCGTACCCCTGCTATCATGGGGTGTACGCACTGCATCCCGGCACTCATGGGGTCTATGCACCGTACCCCATGATCGCAGTGTGTGCGGTGCGTACACCCTACAATCATGGGGTACGATGCATGCACCCCATGATTGCATGGGGTACGCACCGTACCCGTGAGATCATGGGGTGTACGCACTGTACGGTGTGTATGTGATTGTGTGGTTGTCCGTAAGAATCGCCCTTACCTGACGTGGACCGTACGAATCGCGTCTTCGTACCCCGGTCCAGATCATACTCGTCGGGTCATACAGCATGTTTCCAAATCGTACTGTTCAATTTCCGAAGCCATATCGTACGGATCTTCGCTTATTTTTCATACGGTTCACAAACATTCACAAGACGTATTTTTAGACAACGGATCGTACTACGCATTTCAGACGGATTGGTACAATTCGTACAGAAAAGGCTACTAATACAAATCGTCTGACGTTTTTTTTCCCAAATCGGAATCAACCCCGAATGTCGTTTTAGATTTCCACTGCCTGTAAAATCGAAAGGAAGAGTGAACAGTTTTATATCATCTTTGCGACATACTATCACAAGAAAGTCTCCAAAATATACCAACAACTTAAATAGAAATGAAGAGTCAAAATACATATATGATTACAACCCAATCATTTTGTCCATTTGGAATGCTAACATGGATATTCAATATGTTGCAGACAATTCCATTGCTGTTGCTCGATTTGTAACATCCTACATAACCAAATCAGAAAAGATAGAATTGAAGGAAATGTGGGAAGAGATTTCCCACGAGAAGAGTCTAAGTAAAAATTATATAGTTACAGTTTGAAGATGTTATATCATCGAGAAATTGGAGCGTATGAATGTTCAGATCGCTTATCATTTGCTAGTCTATACTCCAAATCAAGAAGAATCATTTGGGTGAGTCTAGGTCTTACTGCAACACGTAACCGAGTTCTTAAATCTGTACAAGAAATTGAATATTTAGCTGAAAAAGAGCCAGAAAGTACAGATATTGTGAAAACAAATATGTTGGATACATATAATCCAAATAGAAGTCATCATCTTGAAAACGTGTGTCTCTATGAAGTGCTTCAAAACTATATTTTTAAACGGAATATTATAGAAAACATCAATAATGGTATATATGCCGTGGTTGGTTCTGAAGGATGTTTGGTGAAACAATCAATTAATCACCGTAAACTGAGTTGCGAAACTCCTGACAAAAGGGAATTTTACTATTTAGCTCTTTTGCAACTTTTCAAGCCGTGGCATTCAGAATTGGATTCATTCGGAGATTTTCAGAGCTATGAAGATTTGTTCAACGCAAGTAAAGATAGTATGGAATGTCCTGCTTTTGCTAATTATGTGAAAATGTTGAACGATGAAATTGAGCAAGAAGCTACAATTGCAGCTGAGATTGCTAGAGACAGTTCTCAAGAGAGTCAAACTTCTGCTCCATTGAGTCATGACCCACTAGGAGAACCAATTGTTCAAAGTGAAGCAGCAACTGCTATGGAAAAGGTGGAAACAGCATTGTATCAAGCTCAAGAATATGCAACAAACTTAGGAAACTTGGAAGAACAACTAATTCTTGAGCAGAAAGAAATATATGAGCAACTGAGAGAACAGATTGACCATGGATTACTTCATGAGAAGAAAGAGTGCTCTTGCTCATCATTTGAATCTATCTGAATGTACGTGAGTGGACAAGCTGGAACAGTCAAAAGTTTTTTAATTAAAGTAATCACAACTTTTCTACAGAAAACAAGTGAGTCACATTTGTCTTGTGTTGTCACAGCTCCAACTGGATTAGCAGCCCACAATATTAAAGAAATTACTTTACATCGTTCATTAATGCTACCAGTAGAGCATGAAAACAAATTAGAATACCACAAGCTATCTGGAGAAGCTTGTTGTGAAGTTTCAAGAGTCTTGAGGAAAATGAAACTTCTCATTATTGATGAGGTGAGAATGGTATCAAACTTAATGCTTGCCTTTGTGTGTTTAAGAATGCAGCAAATTCTTAAAACAGAGTATGACGTATTATTTGGAGGAAAACATGTCATAGTTTTTGGAGATCTTCTACAACTTACTCCTGTAAAAGGACAACCATTACACTGTTTATTTACACTGTTTATTTAAAGTGTCTGAAAGGTTGGATACATTGTAATGATAGACAATTTTTTTAAACAACGTTTGCCTAAAGAATTACCAAATTCTTACCTAATATTTTTAAAGTGAAAATTTTAGGAACAAAATTTGTCCTTTCAGGATTACTGCTGTTAAGGTAGGTTAGCCTGGTAGAGTATTTTGTAAGTGAGGGTGGGGAGCTTGAAGGTGATCCACTTGTTGATATTGAGGCAGTGTACGTGTATCAGGTGGTGGATGATGTGGCTGCAGCTGGGGACATTGACGATCACTCAGGTGGAGGTATTTTGCATTTGTTGTAGTTGTTGTAGGTGTTTGGCTGGAATTCCTGTGTAGAGTGTTTTGTCACTGTGTAGTCTCCTGCTGATGAGGGCCTGTGTCACTTTTCGTCTTCTTTTCTTTAGGATTCACTTGTAAATGTTGCGGAGCATGTGGAGGGTGGTATAGCAGTATGAGGAGACGGTGAAGACTTGCTTACACATGGAGAGGGAGGAGTTGAGGATGAATCCTGGGTTGTGGACATGGTCGTTAGGTGTTGGTACTGTTCACAGTGTAGTCAACTAGCAGGAGTCATCCGAGGCTGAGGGGGTGGGTCTGAGGATGAGTACCTTCATGTTGTGCGAGTTCATGTTTAGAGAGCTGCTCTTTATGTAGTTGGTAACTTCCTTCATTGTGTCGTGGAGGTTGCTTTTGGTGGTATGTGGCTTCTTGGTGAGGAAGAGGATGAGCAAGGTGTTGTTGGCATAGAAGATGTTGTTGAGGTTGTGATGGTGGGCTACTTGTGTGAGGGTGGCCATGTAGATGTTGAATAGCGTCGGGCTGAGGGATGAGCACTAGGGGACGGAGAAAATGATGTCAGTGGTTTTGGATCAGAAGGCTGGGAGGCAGACGCTCAGGATTACAATTGAACAATTTCTAAAGTAAGAATTTGACGCCTCCTATTTGGCCATGCGGAAAAGTATGTGAAAACATTAAGGACTTTTTGTTGTATATTTTGTCAGCATATATTTGTAAGTAACATTATTGACAGAGTATGAAAATTAATCATAATGTTTTGTTACTTTATGATTGTTTGAGATGTGTCATATTTACATAAGAAATTGGTCTTAGAAAAAAACATTTAAGGTATGTTTTATTTTTATTTTTTTAGATTTTTATTGAGAATGCTGAATGTTTTTTTTTAAGATAATCTTATTGATTGTCTTTTTTTTGCCCGCTGTAATGTGATGTGTACTATTGAACTCACTGTTTCTAGTGAAATTCAATATATTCTGAGAACAGCAAAAAAGGCAAATGTAATACTTTACAAATTATTTTGTGTTGTAAAATGTATATTCTAACTGTATTTTTTTGTTTCTTCCACAGATGGTAATTTTATAATATATATTTTTTTATTATTTATTATGCTTAAGGTAAGTACAAGTAATGGTCAAAGGAATGTGCTTCTACCGAGCTGAAGTAAAAAAACATGGATGGAGTACATAAGTATGTAAAGATGGTTTGTAATTTTTTTAAGACATTTCAAAAAATTATATACTGAGTGTACCAGTGTTCTATACCTGTTGCTGTGAGGATTTTCGACTTATATAAGGAATTACTACTTTTTAATTATGTTAAAAGGTGAGTACTGGATAGGTATTTAAGAGTTTATTTGTGTGAAAAGACATGAAGTATTCAAAAACTAATGTGATAATTGTACCTAAATATACACAGATACACAATGTTATTCTGGACAACCAATAGTATCTCTTGCATTTTACTAAAACACATTTACTATTTTGGAATGGGTAAGGTGAATAGACATATTCTCAATTTTTTATTACTGCATTTTGCTATAACAGCCTGAGTTTTTTCCTATAGTCATAAGGAGTGAGTGGTTTCCAAATGTAGGAAAACTTAAGAACAGAATATCCTTATAAGTAATTATATTTATATAACTTTATAAAAGAGTACAACTCTACTAATGGAATGTTATTAGACAATGGTATTTATATAATATTTTCTTTAGGCCAAAATAGTTTAAAATGCTAGTTTTGTATTATATATTAAGAAAACTGATAAAATGAACTGTTTATATTTTTATACAAGGAGCTACAACATAACAACATAAGAGAAAAATTATGGAAAGAGAACAGACCCATACTGAGGAGATTTTTGGAAATGACCTTGACTGTAATTGAAGTATTAGTCGTATCTGTCACAGGGCTCTTTACACAATTTACAAAACCTAATTTTTGGTGTCTCCTAAACTGACGTTATGTGGTTTAAAAACAGAAGGCTCCTGTAGCTGGAGATGATATTCCGTTCAAGATTTACATAATTTAGAGCACTCTGAGATTGCCACCTCGTGGTTGTAAAAATGAAAGTATCCTGTAGCTGCAGACGTTCATCCTTCATGATAATCATAATTTAATGGCATCTTAAGTTTTTGAGGTGCGGTGTAAAAAACAAAGGAGTATTGTAGTTGGAGATGTGACTCTTTCTAAGGTTGGTGCACTGAATGCAGGGGGGCTGTGCATTATACATGACGGTGACTGATGGCAGCTGCTCTGGGCCTTCACGGAATCGCCTTCCGTGCTGCCCTCTGCAAGAGCAGTGCCACCGCAGGCGTGAGCTCTGTGCGCCCCGGATGCAGCCCAGCGCTGAAGCCTGCTGTCTCGTGAAGGTGAGTTAGCTGATACAACCCCTGCCCTATTACTCAGTTTCCAAGACCTTTAGGCCGGCGGATCATTAGATTATGGGCTCAGGCATCACTGCTGCCCCCTGTGCCTCCTCGATGCCCTTCATACTTCATCTCTGCTCTTGTTGGATCTCTGCACCGTGTGCATACCCAGTGCCCCTGGCCGCCCCTGTGTCCTCTCTGAACTCCTGTGCCTCCCTGCTGCCCTTGATGCCTCCTACCTGAACCCTGTGCATCCCTCACTCCCCTGCCTCCCTGCTGCCCTTGATGCCTCCTAGCTGAATCCCGTGCATCCCTCACTCCCCTGCCTCCCTGCTGCCCTTGATGCCTCCTACCTGAACCCCGTGCATCCCTCACTCCCCTGCCTCCCTGCTGCCCTTGATACCTCCTACCTGAACCCTGTGCATCGCTCACTCCCCTGCCACCCTGCTGCCCTTGATGCCTCCTAGCTGAACCCCGTGCATCCCTCACACCCCTGCCTCCCTGCTGCCCGTGATGCCTCCTACCTGAACCCCCGTGCATCACTCACTCCCCTGCCTCCCTGCTGCCCTTGATGCCTCCTACCTGAACCCGGTGCATCCCTCACTCCCCTGCCACCCTGCTGCCCTTGATGCCTCCTACCTTATCCCTGTGCATCCCTCACTCCCCCTGCCCTTGATGCCTCCCAGCTGAACCCCGTGCATCCCTCACTCCCCTGCCTACATGCTGCCCTTGATGTCTCCTAGCTGAATCCCGTGCATCCCTCACTCCCCTGCCTCCCTGCTGCGCTTGATGCTTCCTACCTGAACCCCGTGCATCCCTCACTCCCCTGCCTCCCTGCTGCCCATGATGCTTCCTACCTGAACCCCGTGCATCCCTCACTCCCCTGCCTCCCTGCTGCCCTTGATGCCCCCTACCTGAACCCTGCCCCGTGACGTTGCCCCAATAAAGCTTTCAGGAATCCAAGAGGCAGGGCTCCCGCAGCCGCGGTGCGAGCTGTGCATATCCAGTCGTCGCGGGACCGCCGAGAGCTCTGGTGAGTGGGGCTTGGTGGGGGGCGCAGTGCTGGTGCTCGTTCATTGCATGAGATGAGTGGAGGGATGGGGCCTGGGAGAAGTGGGGTTTTCTGCTAAGCTGCTCTTGGGATGCCTTTACCTGTTACAGTTTCTTACTTTTGCCTTGGTGACTGCTTCCTGTATGCTCTGACAATATTCGGCATGTTTATTCCAAGTTTATTTATACGCCAATGAAGACTACCGCTCCCAGAATGCACTCCGTTAATTAAACATTATGTATTTCAGTGACATGGAGTTACCTAGAAGCAACATCTATCAGCTTCATAGATTTTCTGATATGGGTCATGACCAATCTATGGTCAAAGGTTCTTCATTTCCTTTTAGGCCGAGCACTCATTTACCAAAAAAAGTGTCCCCCCCTGCACACCTCTTTGTGACTTAATCTTCTAAAATGCTTTAAAATGATTTCAGTGTGTGACAGGAAGGGCGGGCCTGGGAGAAGTGGGGCTTTGTTTAGGTCTCTAGCGGCCTCGTGGCGCAGGGTGTTTACCTCAGCACCCGGTGATGGACCCTTGGGGGCACGGTAGCAAATGAGCTGTCAGACCCTTCACGGTGCCCCGGATGCTTCTTCACAAGTAATTTTTAAACTACATTGGCTCTTGGAATTATGCTCTGAGGCTCTGTGTAGGTATGTGTAGCTCTGTGTGTGTGTGGCTCTGTGTGTGTGTGGCTCTGTGTGTGTGGCTCTGTGTGTGTGTGTGGCTCTGTGTGTGTGTGGTTCTGTGTGTGTGTGGCTCTCTGTGTGTGTGTCTCTGTGTGTGTGTGTGTCTCGGTGTGTGTGTGTCTGTGTGTGTGGCTGTGTGTGTGTGTGTATGGTTGTGTGTTTGTGGCTCTGCATGTGTGTGGCTGTGTGTGGGGGGCTCTGTGTGGGTGTATGGGGCTCTGTGTGTGTGTGTTTGTGTGTGTGTGTGGCTGTGTGTGTGGGGGAGGGCGCTGCGTGTGTGTGGGGCTCTGTTTGTGGCTCTGTGTGTGTGCCTCTGTGTGTGTATGGGGCTGTGTGTGTGTGGGGGGGTGGCTCTGTGTGTGTGTGTGGATCTGTGTGTGTGTGTGTGGCTCTGTGTGTGTCTGTGGCTCTGCGTGTGTGTGGCTGTGTGTGTGTGTGTGGGTGCAAATGCAATAGGTCTCGCATTTGCAAGAGATTAAGCTATTGGTATTGGAAATGACAATGCCATTTATTTATCTGTTTTCAAAACCAACACATAAATAAAAATGTTGTCATTTACAATGCCAATAGCTCTAACTTTTGCAAAGGCAATACCGTTGCATTGTAAATGCTTGTGAATATGATGTATTGGAGTAAGGTGTTCGTTTATGAGGGAGAGTGGTAGCCTTTTTCATGCAGCATTATACATTTTGTAAATACTACCCGGGGTGGCAAATGCTGACAACCACCGTAGGGATGTAGTGGATTTATAACCGCAGTATCTAGTCCTAGAACGGGGACCCTGTTGACACAATACAATTGGACACCTACAAGGGGGTCCATTAACTGGAATGCACATATTAGCATATTATTTTGCTTTCTTTCAGGATGTTGCATCCTGTGTTGTTGGGAATTTCCTCCACACGCTATGATTTTGTTATGATCATGAGAAACCATTTATTGTTGGCACTCTGACTGAACTGTGTTGGGGCCGACACAAGGACTGGGAGCGATAGACGTCTTGAAGAAGACTGGGGTGACATTTAACATGTTGGCACAAGCAGTACCAGGAGGGGTGTTTTGAGAACCTAACTCTCTATCCTAACAGGACCGATCATTACTTCTTTTAACCCTGGTTGTGGAACCTATAAATAAAGGTTCAACTGGTATCCACAAGCCAGTTTTAAAGCACTTTTCAACAACTGCACTTTGTCTTATCACTTTTCACAGTCACAGGGTGATATTCACTTCTCTATCACTTTCTCTGTCATATTTCGTGTTGAGCCTTGTTATTGTGTCATTTTTTATTTTCTTCCCCTTCCATTATGCTCTGCCCTGAGTGTGGCTACACCAGGGCATTTTGTAAGCAGACCCGATGATGAAGCATGTCACACACTTTCGTGTGTGACTGAGGGCAGTTTTCAAAATGGATTTGTTTTGTCTGTCTTGTGTTGTTGCATGTATATTCTATTCTCCCCACCCCTTCTTGTGTGTATACTCTACTAAAGACCACACTACTTCCCTCTACCTTACTTCACTATACCCCACTTCTCTCTATGCCACTCTGTTTTATGCAGCTCTACTATGTCCCACTTCAAGCTACGCCACAACACTGTATCCCACTCAACTGTATCCCATTCAACTGTACCCCACTTCACCAAACCCCACTTCACTCTAAGGCACTCTACTCTACAGTATTCCACTGCACACCACTGCACTCTATGCCACTGCACTTAGGTGAGCACCACTTCTCTCTACAGCATTCTACTCTACACCGGTCTACTCCACTTCACTCTTAACCACTCTACTCTATGCCCATCAAATCTATCCCACTTCACTTGACATCACTGTTTACCACCGTACTCTAGGCCACTCTGCTCTATGCCATGCTCCTTTATGCCTCTATGCTCCACGTCACTGAACGCCACTCCTTCTCGACTCCATACTGTGCCACTCTACTCCACTTTGCTCTACTCTATTCTACACCAATACACTCTATGCCACTGGACTTTACTCTGCACCTCTGCACTCTATACCACTTTACCGTAAGCCACTCTACTTTACACAACTCTACTCTATGCCACTCTACTCTATGCCACTCAACTCTATGCCACTTTAATGTACATCACTCTAAGATACCCCACTTCACTGTATGACACTCTACTGTACACCAGTGTACTCTATGCCACTGTACGGTACACCTCAATACTACTCTATGCCACTCCACTATATGCCACTTTACTCTGCACCACTGCACTATGTTTGAAAGAATTAATATCACAGAAACAACATCATATCACTAGAAAGCAATATTTACCAAAAAAATAGAAATTAAATGAAAAAAACAAAGGATTAAAATAAATTATAGCTAGGAGAATCGTATTTATTATTTCTATACAAAATCAACGTCAACTACACAAAATGTAGAAATTAAAAAGTTATAACTTTCACTTTAAGTCATAATTTATTAGCTGCCCTAGACTTTCTATAGCAGGTGAAACGCATACATAGTGGTCTCAGCTCGCTAGGCAGACTAAATCAACCATGCACTGATTATATCCTTTCTTATTATTATCAGTTATGTCATGTTCAATCATAGTATTCGTAATAGCACTAATAGAATCTCAAATGACATAATTACTTTCCCCACTGTGCATAGTAGCAGGGAGAGTTATAGTGGGCCCAAGTGAAGTTAGCACAGAACCCTTGACTTTGAACATCGTCCTATCTCATATCTAACTTTTAACATCGCCGTATATCAGTGGTGATTTGTCGTTGGGGTGTATAGTAGTTCACAGTGATGTTTAAGATTGGTATGTAGTAAAACAATAGGCACTGGAAACCAACTGCTGCAAAATGAGATCCGAGTTTCATCTATAAATTGCATCTCCCAAAAATTAACGGGCCCGATTCACAGAATGAACTTAAGACTCAATCCTAAACTTACTACTATTTTGGTATTCACAGAATGCACTTACTACTTTTGGCATTCACGGAATGCACTTACTACTTTTGGTATTCACAGAATGAACTTACTACTTTTGGTATTCACAGAAGTTAGGATTTTGTCTTAAGTTTGTCTTGAGACAAACTTAAGACAGACTTAAGTTAGGATTTTGTCTTAAGTCTGTCTTAAGTCTGTCTTAAGTTTGTCTTAAGTCTGTCTTAAGTCTGTCTTAAGTCTGTCTTAAGTTTGTCTTAAGACAAACTTAAGACAAAATCCTAACTTCTGTGAATACCAAAAGTAGTAAGTTCATTCTGTGAATGCCAAAAGTAGTAAGTGCATTCTGTGAATACCAAAATAGTAGTAAGGTTAGGATTGAGTCTTAAGTTCATTCTGTGAATCGGGCCCAACATACTTATCTTTCATGTGAAGTTAGCATAAAGAAACGTAGTTTTGTAAAGGAGGAAAGGGAATTTAAACGCTATGGCACCGTGCAAATATTGTTTGAAAGTACCTAATAACGAGAATTATGCATTTGAAAATGTATTTACTTCCTTCTTGAATTTTATTTGTACCACAGAAAAATCATCTTCAACAATAAATGTGATCTAAAATCCAACTGGCTATCCCAGTCCTTTTGGAATAATTGAGAATGATTGCGGGCATAATCAGCAACATGACTTGACAAGGACAAGGAGCTGGCGGTGAAACTACAACGTACAGCTGCAGGAAATCAATCATCAAAAAACTCTGTCAGAAGACAAAGGAAATAATGCAGTACAGGGAAAATTATGGGGACGATAATAGGAAAAACTTAATGGAGGAAAAGAAGTCAGCTGTTATGATATAGTGCGCGAAAGAGAAAAAGAGGATAGTAAACAATGTCCGATACAGCACTAAGACTGCATTTGTGGTTGATGGAACGGACCTAACAATTTATCTGGAAGAAATATTGCTTACCCTTAACTTGCCCTCTATAAAATATTTCTAAATAGTTTGCATAAGAAATGATGTCTATTTCTCAAGTGGGTAAGAGGCAATAAAGCATAGCTCAGTAAAAAAAAAATGATGAGTTGGAAATGAGAATGCATTTCTTATTTGTTCTTGACTGAGATTGTATTTTATTTTATTTTGATGTTATGAATGTCCGTGCAATGAAATGAATGTCATGCATCTAAGCAAACGAGCACGTGAGTTTTAAGACCTGCTGTGCTCACACTTATGTGGAAGCAAGCATAGTTTGCACAAGCCCAAACCACCTCATAATCATTTAGCAGACACTCTTGCGCTAGAGAAGTAGGACGATAAAACCTATGGGCAACTTAGGTCTCAAAAGCAAACGGTGTTTGGACAAAATATCGAGTCTAAAATATCGAGTGAACAAAATATTTTGCCAAGAATATTGGGGACAAGTATATTGTGAAGGTATGTTTCTATGGGTATGCAAATGTTTACCTTACTTAACTCCACATATATGTAACTTGAGGATATATATCTCGACAAGGTATGTAGATGTGGAGTCAAGATTAGTAAATCTGTACTTACCTATTCACACTTACCTCCTTGATATTTTTGACTCGACATTCTGTCCACACACTATTTTTGTCCTTAATATTTTGTCACTGATCCAAGTCAACAGCGAGGAGTTCACACTATGAGAATGTATTTATTTCCAGAAACTGAACAAGGAGCCTCATGTACTAATATTTCAAATACAAAACTGTGAATTGCTCTAAATACCGATTTTCCATTTGTGATTTCTTTTCAGAAATGTCTGATAATGGATTTGGTGGATGTGGTCACAATTTTTGCACTGACTTCCACCGAATGCATTGGTATTTTGGCAACCAACCTATGTACTAATAGGTTAGTTCACAAAATACAGACTCAGAGGGTTGCAATTTGACCTTCCCAAGGTGCTTGAGATAGACTGCAAATTGCGGCCCCTTATGATTGGCTAGATTCACAGGCATGGTGTTCCGCTGAGTTAGATAGACCACCATTTTCGTGCCCATTTTACTAAAAGAGAAATACAATGTATTTAATAAAAAAAATGAAAAATTTACAACCATTTTTTTGGAGTAGGCAATGGTTCCAGGAACCACAGTCTGCTCCTAAAAAACAATTTCTCCACATTTAGAAAGGGAAGGAGTTTGTGGAGAACCCTTTCCATTTACAAATGCACCACACAACAAACAACAAGGGAGACAGCCACAGCAGGAGTGGCTGCACAGGAACACACAACACACAGCACAGTAGCACAGGGCCAGGGAAACACACACACCACAACACCACCACACTCAGGGAAGCAAACATGAGTACAAGCACCAAATGAACACATACAAGGAACAAACATACAAATGGGAACACAGCCTGCATAGTCACACATACATACCACAGACTGACACACAGACACATACACACCCCAAATGCCAACAACAATGGAGCACCACAAATAGGAAAGTGGGATGCTCACAAAGGGGAAGCCATGGAGACACACAACAAGCATGTGCACATGCAAGACAAGGAACAGAGAACAACCCCCTCAGACCATCAAACAAATCATGACTGGTACAGTCAGTGAAGTCAAACCACAGACACCACAGTGCAACAAAACAGGGAACAGCAAGTCAAACCTTGTAGAGGTACAAGGATTAAAGGAAGGCCTGGAAGTCAAACTGGGAACAGCCACATGTGCATACAACCACCTCACAGGAGTACACCAGCAGCACAACACAAAAGGCCCATTGAAAAACTCCATGACTGCCAAACAAGAGGAGGAATGTACACACACATACCCCCTCACACCAGCACCACACAACACCAGTGCCAAAAACATTGAAGGCAGCCAATAATTGCCAGTCCATACACACACAAAGAAAAAACACACCCTGGGTGCAGCCACAAACATCACACACACACAGGGATACCACAACAAATGTCTGCATGAAAACAACACACAAACCCATAACACAACTGAAACGCACACAGAATCACGACAAAAACAAACATACCCTGTTACCAAACTGTGGAAAGGCAATGGGAGCACAGACACAACAAGAGTGCACAACCTTATCACTCAGGAACAATGCACACACCGCATACCACAACACACACAGGAAGTGCATCATCATAGAACAACACAGCCACATCAAACAGACAACAGATGCCCAGGCAAAAAAACAGAACAAACACTGCAGGACATCAGGGGATGCCCACAAGGTAATGACAAGGCAACATACAAACAGCACTGTACGCACAACAAGCAGCGTGTGCACACCAAGCATACCAGTCACACACAGACATGAGTGACACAACATCAACCCACACAACACAAATCAGCACAGCACAAACACAACAGCACACCCAGGAAGTGAAGCAATACCACAGCCAACACATATACATCCAACACAACAACAACAAATGCACAAATCTGAGATACAAAGGTGGAATCAACTTGAGCAGAGGACTGGGCAGCACACGCAGCTTAACAGCAGATGAGCAACCATGACTGCCAAACTGCACAAGACCATCGCAAATAAACAATTGGGGTAATATCCTGAGTGGCACATAGCCCCTGGCCAAAGAACTGCACCACACAGCACAATGTCACAAATGAAGTGATGAGGAGGCATACACACACATACAAATCAAGGGGACAGCCAACATCTAAGTGAAGTGTATTGCACGTCAGTAGTGGACATTGCAGGAATGCACTAAACACAAACAGGGGGAGCCATACCCACAATGGGTAGGCATAAGAAGCACACATAGGGGATGGCATTACACCACACACAACATGCCATACTGAAGGCAAAATGGCACCATGTGCCAGCAATGCATGACAAAACACAACCACAACAGCAGTGTGAAGCAGCAGGTCTGCACAGTCTACACAAACAGAATCAAGACACATGGATGATCAACCAAACACAACACAGACGTGCCAGTCACACACTATGCACACTCACAAGTAACAAAAACAACAAGTAGGAGTCAGACAGAACAAGATGACCATACACATACACAGCTGGGCACACATAAAGGAATAGCACACATACATGATGACATTGCCCAGCCTGCCTGCAAACCTGTGCACAGAATCACACTGTGCTGGCAGTGTCCCCCAACCTGACATGTGAAGAATGTAGCCAAAATATACAAACTGCTTTACAGGTAAAATTGACATCACAGACACAAGTATCAGTGTCAGAAAGAACTGAAGTCCCTGTCACCCCCGTGAAAAAACAGTAGGCGAGCAAAGACATTGGCAATGTTGAAGGACCACACAGATCATGGGGCACAGGCAACCATATGCACACACCAAAATAACTTTATTCAGTAAGGACACTGACAAAACAGACAACATGAGTAACTGTCTTAATTCACATTTTGCACAGATTGGCACCAAGAGCAGAGAAGAGCAAGGCACAAAATGCAGAGCATATCCAGGAGAATATGCACAAGAAGGGCAAAACAGGAAGGCCAGTGGCCAGTTCAAGGTGCACAGCAAATCCATGAGAATCTGCACAGGCAGGGGCAAAGCAGGAAGGCCAGTAATCAGAGCAGAGTGCAGAGCAAGTACATGAGAATCTACACAGGGAATAGTCCAACACAGCAAAGAGCAACAAGGCCAGTGTCCAGGGAAAAGTGCCGAGTGAGTACATGAGAGGCTGTATAGGCAAGGGCAAAACAGGAAGGCCAGTGGCCAGTTCAGGGAGCACAGGATATCCATGAGAATCTGCACAGACAAGGGAAAAACAGGAAGGCCAGTGGGCAGGGCAAAGTGCAGAGCAAGTACATGAGAGGCTGTACAGGGAATAGTCCAACACAGCAAAGAGCAACAAGGCCAGTTTCCAGGGCAAACTGCGGAGCGAGTCCATGAGAATCTGCACAGGGTATGTGTGCGACTGTACCCTTTCATGGTCAGCAACACATTCAGGGTGGTATCAATGGGCAGTGCAGGCCCACCTGTGTGAGAGACAGGTGTGTAAGGGGGACTACTACTCACACATCACTGTCAGGTGTACTGGGAGCTGGCTGTGTGTCGGGAGAGTAGGAGCACTTGACTCAGGAGAGAGTGGCACAGGTGAGGAAGAGCTATCAGTGGCTTGGCAAGCCGGAGGGCTGCTTGGACCAGGTAGTGTAGTGGCACGTGGAGGCGGAGTCATGCACACGCGAGACACAGTGTGGCTGGGAAATTGTGGAGGGGTGCCTTTCCGCTTTTTGGGGAGTCTAAATGGCCTCACATTCTTGGTAGGAGTGGGAGGTGGGGCGGACACAACAGGCACAATCTCCACCAAAGCTGCATCAGGTGCAGACACTGGCACTCCCTCTGGAGATGTACTGAATCAAGCGGAACGCTTCCCCTGGCTTCGCCTTTGACCCTCCATTCCCTGTTTGCCAGGTGTGATCCTTACAATGCTCTTCTTCCCCTGCTTCACTGGGCTTAGAATAGGATTGGAGCTGGTGGGTGAATCTGCCTTGGAACCCTTATTAGGTGTACCCCTGCCATGCACCACCTCCTCAGTGGGCACAGGAACTGCATGCCTCTCTTTGCGAGATGCTTTTTGGACAGGAGAGTCCTTAGCTGGGGATGCCTCTGAGGCATGTGAGCCTGAGGTCTGCTGCTTTGCTTTTTGGGCATTGATTTTGCCTGATGGGCTTTTGTCTTTGCATTCTGGGAGGGCTTTGCTCTTCTGTGGGGATGGTGTCTGCGGGCGGGACCACTTGGGTTGTTTCTGCTATGTGCTTTGTGTGCTGTATCGTGACTGTGATGTATGTGAACCATGGTCACTATCATCAGATGTGGCCACTACCTGGGGGATGGACAAAGGCCCTGGATCAGGATTGGGAGTATGTGCCTTTTGAATGGCAGAAGTAACTATGGACGACAAAGCCTGGACAGTACCGTGCAGCTCACCCATGTCGGAATGTATGCCCTCCATGTTAACAACCACCTGGGCTTCTTTTTTGTCATGGTCAATTAAGGTATTGTGGTGAGCTGTCTGGCCCACACACAGCTGTTGCAAAAGCTCCACAGACTCAGCACTGAGGGCAGCAGTTGGGACGTGGGCAGGGTAGCGGTGCCAGGTTTGAAGGAAACTCATCCCCTCTTAGTGACCTGGACACGGGCAGCACCAGAAGAAGTGGCTGGGAGGCTGGGCACTTACCGATGTGTGGTCGAAGATAATGCAGAGTCTCCATTCCCTGTGCCCATCAACATGGATTCATCACCACTGGCATCAGATGATGTGGTTCTTTTTGTCTCAGCCTGCTATTCCTCCTGCAGACTTCGGTCCCCCTCTGAGGTGCTGGTGACATCGGTGTCACTGGGCTCCTGTGCAGTTGTAGTGCTAGTCTCACACCCACTGGTGTCGGCTCCTGTCCCTCCGTGACCACTTGTGAATCTGCATGAGAGAGAGATGCAGGGTCTGGTTTGTGGCAGCAACAGAACAAACACATTCAATCAATGCAGTACAAAAGAGGACGAAATCGACATGTTGCACACCACACTCTGCAATCATATTGCGGCAACTCACTACATAGACCCCAACAGTGCACGTAGCACTGATTATCTGTCATGACTGATCCATGTGATGGCCACACAGCACAACACCCTGCCTGTGGCTGCAGTCTACCAGACACACAACTAGCTCTGCGCACACCTAGGGACATTATGGGGGCACACCACTTGCTGCTACTCTCAGACCTGATGGAACTGGAGGGGACAACACAGACACCGATTGACAGACATGACAGTCCACAATGGCAAAGAGCCCATGCCAACCACCATGTTGTAATCCGGGGTCCAAAGGCTGGTGCACATTGTTGTCAGATGTCTAGGCCTCAACATTCTGGGTGTATGCAATGGACGCATCGATGAAGTCACACTCAGATTGGGAACACTGCTGAATCTGGAATCTGGGATTCAACCCATACACCAACCCGCAGACTGAGAGCTGCGAGCAGGGACCGAACTGCACTCGTCAGCTGTGAAAACCTACAGAAGAACTTTGCTCCCCGAGTATTGAAACTCTTGTTTTTTGGATTTTGTCAATTTGGAAATAAGTAATAATATACGCTGTATATGTGGAAATAGCCTTGAGAAAGCCCCGGCGCAACTCGCCAATAGGGGGCGAAACACGTGTCGGCTGTCCATGTCTCACTATAAAATAAAAAAGATGTCACACTGCAACCTGAAGTAGTTCTGTCCTTTGTATGACGATTTGAAAGAACGGATATTAATCCAAACAAGTACAATCTTGATTTCTCATGGAGTACACACTCTCCACTTTTCAAACTTGTCTTCCTTTATGAAGCTCAAGAGGTCCAGAGCTTCGAGTGTGTCTCCATCTACCTACAAAAGTAGCTTATCAAAGCATTGTTTAAACCTTGGAATCCTTGGACCTTTCTTGTCTTGCTGGTAACTGCTGTTCACTCCCAATGTGATTCCCCAGACTGACCCAATGATGAAGAAACCAGAAGAGCACTATTCAGACTGCAATGGTAATGCAAAGCATGGAGAATTAACTTTGTAAGAGCCTTTTGTGCAAATGCATGACACTGGCACCCAGCCCAGCAGCCACTTACATGACACTGCACCACTCAACCAACATCACATAGGCCTGTGCCGGCATAGGCCCTGTACTCATGCAGCCTCTCCCGGCCAAAATCCCCCTCCCCAAATACTCACCCCTGTCTTGCTGCTGATGCTCCTTCAGACAAGCATCCAGCTTAGGCTGAGTCACCCCCATGATGCGGCCCATCAGTGGTGTCATGCTGCACTGTGCCAACGACCCAGTGGGAGGAATCAGCCCCAAGATCATCTCTGCTACATTCTTATACAGCCGGCTGATGTCGTTCCACATCTTGTGGCAGTGGGTGTGCCGTTGGTTGGAGACCCCCAGAGCTCACACCTTTGCTGCAATGGCCCTCCACATGGCCTTATGCTGGTGTACCTTCAGCTGTAGGTATGGGAGACAAGAAGAGGAAATGATCAGTGACACAGTGGTATGTACTGACATCTACCAGTATAGGAGCAAGTTGCAAACTCATTACAAATTCTACAATATGGCCATCCTACACTAGAGTACATCTCACATGGGACATCTGCATGAGATTACCTGATGTGTTTGATGCAGTTGTGAGGGGGAACACAATCCCTGCACATCGCACACACATGCAGGATGCCAGCACTGAAACCCTTATGTGGCTTGCACACATCTCCAGTTCTTTGCATGTGTGGCCAACACATACATCACATATCAACCTGTGTCTGGGGGTGGACTCACTGTGACAAAGACAGTGCAGCACTCAATGTCCCTGCCCTGTGGATCTATGAGTATGTCATGTGGTGGCATTGAGGGACATGGACTCACAAACAAAACAAATCCTCAACATAAGTCCGGTCGTGTGCAATCTACATTGCTGAGATGGTGCATAGCTGGAGTGCAATGTGAATAAAACTAGTAAGGACACAGCAAGTGAAGTGATGTGACCTTGTCTTGGTGGTGGGCACTGTGCTGACCATCAGGGCTCACACTGAGATGGACAACAGGGGCACACACAGCCATTCAGCCAAGCAATCACTGTCCTGGCACCTGCATGACTAACATACTGCGTCACTGAATGGCTGACAATGCAACACACTTCACTCATACCTACAACTACAGGCAGGGAAACCTGTGACTTTGGGACACACACTCCTTCACCCGGGAGGCAGCATGTTTGTCAGTGCATGGCACAACTCACACCCTCAGGCATATACTGCATCAGTCCAACTAGATGTATACCCCCCCTGCCCTACACCTCCGCTTTTGATGACTTACCACAGGATTTGGGGCACCATACAGCCTTGGGTACTGTGTGAGCACCTCATCCACCAGGACCTCCAGCTCTTCGCTTGTGAATGGACTGGCACAGATCTTCTCTGTCCTTGCCATCGCTGTGGATATGGAATAACTGTGGTGGAATTGGGTGGTAAGGGGTCTCAGGCAGAAGTCCCTGGAGGCAGCAGCAGATAGGGGTCTCAGGCAGCAGTCCCTGGAGGCAGCAGCAGATGAGAGGTCCCAGGCAGCAGTCTCTGGAGGCAGCAGCAGATGAGGGGTCTCAGTCAGCAGTCCCTGGAGTCAGCAGCAGATGAGGGTTCCCATTCAGCAGTCCCTGAAGTCAGCAGCAGATGAGGGTTCTCAGGCAGCAGTCCCTTGAAGCAGGAGCAGACGAGGAGTCTCAGGCAGCAGTCCCTGGAGGCAGCAGCAGATGAGGGGTCTCAGGCAGCAGTCCCTGGAGGCAGCAGCAGGTGAGGGGTCTCAGGCAGAAGTCCCTGGAGGCAGCAGCAGCAGGTCAGAGGTCTGTGGCAGCAGGCGCTGTGAGGAGTGGAAATGTGAGGCTCCCTCCCACACATATGTAGCCCCCAAGGATAGTTCCAAAGGTGCCAAGCTGCAGCAATTGGTGGTCCTGATCTGCCTCATTCAAAAGCATTCAGTTGTGGAGCACACCTACTGCAATTTTCAAAATTGCCTCATGCCACCGCAATCATCGTTCGATTGGCTCTAGGGCATGCTCCATGGCGGTGACACACTGCAGGGGCCCATTGTGCGCTACCGCGATGGTGCATCTTCCAAAAGCATCCAATGACTGCCTCCGTGGTTGCAAAGCATGCCTAGCGCGATGTTCAAAATTGCATCATGCCACCGCAAACATCGTTCCCATTGGCTCAAGGGCATGCTCCATGGTGGTGACTCAGCACCGGAGCCAGGCGGTAGCTAACGCGATTTCGGTGGCGGAGCATGCAAACCACCATTTGGGCATGTCTACATGACAATGACTACCGCACTTGTGTGAATGGGGGTTATGGTGACACCGCCGGGCCAGGTGCTAGCTACCGCAATTTGGGTGGTGGAGCATGCCAACCAGCATTTGGGCATGTCTACATGCCAATGACCACCGCACTTGTGTGAATGGGGGTGCTGGTGATGTTGCAGGGATTCTGCTCATACACAGAACTGTGCATAGAGACCCAGGACATCAGTGAATTGTGGTGGACCAAAAAACTCACCTCAGTACCTAGCACCCCTAACCAACTAGCACCAGTATCACATTAGCTCTTCGTCCTATAGCGAAGGTACCAATGATTTAGACAACCCAGAACATGCGACTTAGGTTATTCTCTAGAATGGTAGGAATCAAGAACACTCTTTCGTTATATTCTCATACCAGTCCACAACATGGGTAAAAAGAGACACAATAAAGTTTAAAATGTTTAGTTTAACTACGTGCTCTAAGATGCAGTATTTTTGCAAACATAAGCAGGCATATGATTGAAAATAATGCGATCAGCATTGTTACAATTCTGTAAAACACAAAGGGAGAAATCATATTATAATGACTGTGGAAACCAGGTCCTATAGCGCCTGGTACACCACCCTCCCCATGTAGGAGCTATGTTTTATAAAATAGAGAAGGTCTCTTAGGCTTGAATGGGGAACCCCATACCTCCAAGATCAGCAGAAGTAAAACACATCAGGATCTGTAATAGCTCTCTGGAAACAGATTTTCGTCAGAGTGTGTGAAATCATGTATGCAGTGCAATATTAACCCGTTGGCTGCTTCCGCTTTTTTGCGGCAGTGCGGGTGTTTTAAAAAACAGGCGTGGTCGCATCGGCCATTGGTCGACGGCAGCACCAGCGAGGTAGTGCTGCCGTCGGCCAATGGCCGATGGCAGCAGCCAACGGGTTAAAGGCGCCAGGATTTCAGCTAGCTGCAGCTGTGTGCATGTTGTATCTAGAGCATGAGCCGATCAGCCCAAACAACGCCTAACATTGTTATGAGAACCTTGGAGGCTTCAGCACTCACTGTGCAGACTAAGGTCAAGATGTAAGTCTAGGAACGTTGAAAACAAGCCATTCTCATGTGAAGCAATTCAAGCAGACTAACTTACAACAACAGTTACATATGGTGTCATGTGCAAAAGCAGCAAATAGGTAAAATGGTGTTTAAATTTCTAAAAAGCCTCTGCTAACATAGCAATGTGCGTAAGTAAGGCCCTGCCTTCTCTACAGTGACAAACCGCCGGGGCCAGGTGGTAGCTACCACGATTTGGGTAGAGGAGCATGCCAACCGCCTTTTGGGCATGTTTACATGCCAATGACTATCACACTTGTGTGAATGGGGGGTGATGGTGACACACCGCCGGGGCCAGGCGGTAGCTACCGCGATTTGGGTGCCATACAATGGCAATGGCCATCTGGCACACATCAACAGTGCACACTGGCCACATGGTCAATGGCACATCATTGTGCACATGATGCCAATGTCCATTGACTCCACTGGTGACTACACATGGAATGTTTGTGTATGTGTGTCTTAGATTGGCCTGTACTCCCTCACATGTCACATATGAATTTGATGGTCGATGAGGCAGGACAGTGTTGTCGTGGACTCTAAAATGTGTACGCATGTCAATGGGTTGCGTTGCTGTGAGAATCACAGCAATGCTTGTCTCACTGTATGATGTAGTCACTTGCATGGCCTCTTATGTCTGCTAATATACACAATTGTCAGTTCTGCGCCAAATGTGGTCATTGTGTTGTGGATGTGTGCCAGGTAGAAATGATGCATTAAGGTGTGACAGATACAGCAGCCAAGTATGAGCCAGTGGTGTTGATTTATTACATAGTTACTGGATGCCATGCTCCCAGGCGTGCAGATGTGAAATGTGCCCATATCATAATGTACGTTTACATTGACCTATGTAATGTTTGAGGTACTTGTCTATTGTAATTAGAGAGGTGTACCTTTTGTGTAGCTCAAACATCCACACATGTAAGCTGGTGTGTCACTCAATTTTTGAGTCAGTATATGTTTTACGCTGTGTCATCCAGAACGTGATATGCTGTGCACATCTCATGATGTATTGCATTGACATGTGTCCACTTTCATCTCAACTAGGA
Organism: Lissotriton vulgaris; assembly: GCF_964263255.1. Lineage (NCBI taxonomy): Eukaryota > Metazoa > Chordata > Amphibia > Caudata > Salamandridae > Lissotriton > Lissotriton vulgaris. The sequence continues at coordinate 438,940,956 of NC_141691.1, read as the reverse complement.
GGGGGCCAACTCTGCTTTGCCACTTGACGGTGCTGGGAACATGGAGGATGTGGCGATCATCCACAAATTCAGTCTTGATAGAGCCACCCTGAAAACTCTTTGTGATATGTTGGAGCCCCACCTGCAGCCTCGCCGGACATATCCAACATCTTTCACCCCACCTCATAAAGTGATGGCAGCCCTCCATTTTTTTGCTACTGGATCATTCCACGAGACAGTGGCCAGCGCTGGTGGGATGTCTCAACCAATGTTCAGCATGGTGCTGTGTGATGTTCTGTCCACCATGATGATATACAAGGACAGAAATATACATTTCCCCAGGGGTGCTAAGTTGCCTGCTGTGAAGAGAGACTTCTATACCATTGGGCAAATCCCCCATATTGTTGGTGTCATTGATTGCACACATGTCGGTCTTGTGACACCACAGGCAAGTGAGCACATATTTCGGAATCGCAAACATTACCACTACATTAATGTGCAAGAGGTGTGCCTGGCAGATATGATCATCTTGCATGTGTGTGCCAGATTCCCAGGCTCAGCCCATGACTCTTTCATTATGCGGAACAGTATTGTACCCCGTTGATGGCTAATCTGCTTCCCGAGCCTGCATGGATTGTGGGTGAGTATGCCTAGTCGTATGGTATGCTGCCCTATGCCTGTGCAAAATTGCAATGTCTATTTGTCATACCTAGGTGACTCTGCATATCCCAACCGTCCATAACTGCTGAGCCCACTGTGGAATCCCGGGACCCCTGCTGTTGTCAACTAAATGAGGTCCATGGGAGGACACGTCGTGTGGTGGAGCGTACTTTTGGTATGTGAAGTCACGTTTCTGCTGCCTGGACAAAACCAGAGGTGCACTGGCATACTCGCCCAGGAAGGTGTGTCAGATCTTAGTGGCATGCTGCATGCTCCACAACCTGGCTATTCGCAAGGAGATTCCCCTGCTCCTGGATGATGATGAGGCTCCAAGGCCCCCGTCTGCACAACAACCTGAGTCCAGTGATAAGGACAGTAGAGAGGAGGAAGGTGGTGACATGCGTCAACAGCTCATCACCCGTTACTTCACTTGAAGGTGGGTGAAGACGTACAACATGCCCATTGTCTGGTGATATTGCTTTTGTCGTGAAGGGGTATGTGCAAATTGTAATAACAGCCAGTTGTAAACTTAGCAGTGGGTGGCTATGTTACTGGGACATGTTATTTGTGAATGTATGCGGGACGTGTATGTTGACACTTGTTGCCCATTGTGACGTCTGCATGTTGGCTTATGTAGATGGTAGGTGTTGTGTAATGTCTGTAATGCCACACTCACATTAGTGATTGTTGTTCTGTTGTGTTTCCCTAGATGGCTTGAAGTTATCCTCTCCTACATACAGTACATACTCCTGATACATTGTAGATATGTTGAAGACTATACATCATGCAGTAAAGACAGAGGTGACACAAAAAATGTGTGTAAGGTATTTTATTTCTAAAGTAGACATGTGAGGGGGGATGTACATTTACATTGAGGTGGTGGTGGAGCCATGCGATGAAAGAGTAGTTACCACATTGATGTGGTGACCCAGTCCAACAGACAGATGCCGTTCACAGGCAGTGTGGGGAAGGACAGTTCAAACAGTCAATGCAGTAATAAAGAGAGTTGCCATCAGGGCTGGCTCCGTGACTGGGTTTGGCAGATGCTTTGCCTCCAGATACTCCCAGGCTCTTCCTAGGATGGCCCCATGGTCGCTTGGTAGGGGTGGGCCCTGCTGTGGTGCCATTGGTTTCTGAAGACTCTGCCCTCTCTGTGGCCGCAGGGAAGGATGGTGAACTGTCATCCACTGTTTGTACATTACACAATTGACTGGTCATCACATTGTTAGCTATGTGCACTACTGTGCTTCCTGACATGATGCAGTGGTATATGCATTACTTGCCCCTGGTGTGAGGTATCAATGCATACCATGCAACTCAAGCTAAATTCATGTTCACAGGGAACTGTTGCCATGTAGGGACCAGCACAACATGTTTTCATTGTTGACCCCTTGTTGATTTGTCTAACCTGGCAGGCGTCACATCTGGCCATAGACTGGCCAGTGTATTCTCCTGCATACGTTTGTCCTGTCATGTGCATATCTAGATTTCTACCGCCACACATGCTTTCTCATTTTGGAAATGGTCCTTGTTGGTTGGGCCCCATGGCGAAGCACTAATCAGTGAGTGCTGTGCATGATTGTACCCAGTCTTTCTTGCACATGTGCATTAGTGTGTCACACTTTGGCAGCAGTGACAGTTTTCTTTGCTTACCTGTGTGCACACTGTGCGTGGCAAGGGGGGTCGTGTGCATATTTGTGCAATGAGAGGGCTGATGTTGTGATATGGCACCATTTCCTTTGTGACAAATGTGTGGGTGCGGTTACATGCTCACATTTGGCTTTGTGAGGTGGCACATGTGTGTGTGTGGAGGACGATTACATTCTTCTCAGTGTTGTCATGAGACAGAATAATCTGTCTACCTACCTTCTGTGCATGGAGGAAGATTACATTCTGCTCAGTGTTGTCATGAGACAGAATAATCTATCTACCTACCTAGTAATTTGCTTGAGCCGGTCCATTATATACCAAATGCATCTGTGTGGTATGGAGAACTCCATCTCACTGTACTGAGGGACAAGGGTGCATGGTGGTAGTAGTGGTGCAGGCTTCCCACCCCCAGACATCCCTCCCAGGGAAGATGGTTACCTACCTGTAAGTTTGATGGGAATAATGTAATGGCTGACACATGCTTCTGGGTGGGGTGGGTGAGGGGTCCATCTTGCTAGGCTGTGGGAGAAGGGTGCATGGTGGGAGTAGTAGTGCAAGCCTCCCAGTGAAGATGGCTACCTACCTGTTAGATTAGGGTGTGCAATGCAATAGCTGACACATTCTTCTGGGTGGGTGGGGAGTGCTCCATCCTGCTCAGGGGTGGGACAAGGGCTGTGGTGGGAGTAATAGTGCAGGCCTCCAACCCCCAAAAAGACCTCCCAGAGAAGATGGCTACCTGCCTGTTAGTTCATTTGGTTTACTGTAATGGCTTCCAAGCGCTTCTGGGTGGGTGAGTGCTCCATCCTTATGGGGTGTGGGACACGGGGCATGGTGGGAGTAGTCCAGGCCTCCTACAAACACCCACCCAGGGAAGATGGCTACCTACCTGTAAGTTTGATTGGAGTAATGTAATGTCTGACACATGCTTATGGGTGGGGTGGGGTAAAGGCTCCATCTTGCTAGGCTGTGGGACAAGGGTGCATGGTGGGAGTAGTAGTACAGGCCTCCCACCCCCAGATGGCCCACCCAGTGAAGATGTCTACCTACCTGTTAGATGAGGGTGTACAATGCAATGGCTGACACATGCTTCTGGGTGGGTGGGGAGTGCTCCATCCTGCTCAGGGGTGGTACAAGGGGGCATGGTGTAAGATGTAGTGCTGGGTGCCTGTACACATGCCACCATGTTGATGGTGGTTATGTTTGAGGTGAATGAGAGTGGGTGAATGTTGAATCTGTAGGTCATGTTTTTGTGAGTGTGTGGTGCAGATGAATGGGATTTGTTGTTGGTGTTGAAGCTCAAGAGTTGGGCAAGAAAGAACATATTAGTGTGGAGGTATTCATTTCTTTGTACTTACCAGCCTCCACTCCCCCGGCTACTCCTGTGAGACTCTCAGGATGCAGTGTGGCAAGCACGTTCTCCTCCCATGGTGTGAATGTTTTTGGTGGAATGGGAGGGCCTCCGCCAGTCCTCTTAGCCAGCTCACGGTAATTACTTCTCCTCTCTTTGACAACCCTCTTTAGATTATGCGACCCCTTCATGATCTCCTTCTTGGATCCTGGGATGGTCCCTACTGCATTGACCCTTTGGACTATCCTTTCCCACATTTGGGTCCTTGGGGCTAATGGTGTCTGTTGGACCAGGCTATCAAACAGTTGTGGTTCCACTGTGACTATCTCATTTACCATGACTGTCAACTCACTCTCTGTGAATTTGGGTATTTTGTGTGTTGCCATGGTGTGTGGTGTGCAAAGTGTTTGTGCGTGCAGGGTTATGAGTGGTGGGGTGGTGTGTATGGTGTGTTATGTGCTGGGGGATAGTGGTGCAGGTGTGATGGTGGTGGTGATGTCTGGGTGCTGTATTATTTTGCCTCTCCTCTCAGATCTGGTGAATGCTCTTCTCTCCTGGAGTGTTGAAAAAGGATTGTGGTCAGGGAAGGGGCTGGTTTTATACTCAGCTATGTGGGTGTGTCTAAATGGGGTATTTCTGTCAGGTTTTTTTGTGTGTGTTGTCCTGTGAATTGTATATTTCTTTTTGGCATGTGCTTGTGTCATTGGGATGTGTTTGTGTATTTGTTGGACATGGCTAGTTTGCTTTCTGCAGTGTTTGGCCTTATTGTGGGATTTTTACATTGTCCACCATGCTTTCCACGGATCGTCCACAGCAGTGGCTATGCTGCAGCTCTTCCGCTGGTTCTACCATTCATTCCAGTGTGCGACCGCAGCAGTCGGAAACAGCGGTACATACCGTGGGACCATTGGGGATATCCTAATTTCCTGTGTGGTGTCTCTGCTATGCTTGCGGCGGATTGTTGTTTTTTCGCTGCATTTTGAACTTCCGCGGGCAGATTTTGGACATCGCTGCCCGCTATGGGCAGTTTTTCTTGGACCAGTTCCGCCGCAGTCAGTGTTTTTGGGCGGGTGATCCTAATTTGACCGCCAGTTTTTCCACGTTCCCGGCAGGCGGTTGTTTTCCCCTACCATGGCATTCGGGGTGATTTTCCCACCACCATCCCAATAGGCCCCTCAGACTTGATCTTCACAACCGTAAAATTGCTTTTAAGTGAGGGTCAAAATATGCAAAAATAATTATCTGTATCCCATATATTTTTTAATGTTCTATATGTATAAATATCAGTTCGCATTATTGTCCAACTGAAATCCATGATACATAATTTTATAGTCCAGCATCTTTTTATGATCTATTTATCACCGTCTACGGACAGAGAGTTTGAAGGGGGGTGGACTTCAGTATCATGTACTAAGGGTTTTAGCATTCACAAACTCTCTGTTTTGGTGAATTAGGGGGTCTGAGAATGGTAAAACCATTTTTTTAAGTTCTAAACCCATTTAATGATTCTTTCTAAGATTTTCCAACTTGTTAAGTGACTTTAGGAAACCATTAAGAATTTCTATTTGGAAGGGGCTTGTTAAGGATATTCCTGTCTTATTCCACAAGCTCAAGTGGAGCTCTTTTCTAGTCTGTCCTGGACAGTTGGGCAGCTCTATACTGCCAATTAATTGCAGCACATCTCTCAGTTTAAAATTCAGTCCAATAAGGTTTGAGTAGAATTTGCCTTCTCAATGGGGTTTCTGGAAAAAGTTACTCTTTTCTCCCAGTCATTGCCTATCTGTCAATGGCTGTGCGCCTTGAAGCAATTAAGTTGTGTACTGCAGGTTTTGACAATAATACAAACATTCATGATTTTAACATTACATACAATAGGGGGGTGGGTATGTCTGATTTTCCACTTTGTGAGCAGTATACATGGTCCATCTTGCACTTACTATTTCACACCAAACATAATCATGAAAGTGAGAGCAACCAATCTGGCAAAGCTGCACATTCTCATGAACGTGATCAGTATCACAAAACCCATGCATGCAATGTTCATGAACACCTAAGTTCCTAAAATATGAGTAATAAAATCATTGTACTGACTCTTTAATCTCAAGAAAGACTATGGGTGTCCATGAGGAGTACACAATCTGTAGTTTTAGCATATCATTGCCCCAACAAACTGCAGGGTAATCTCGGGTAAAACAATTATTGTGGGGAAGGAACAACTATATAGATTTCCTTTGATGCTTTGGGACCTTTGTTCCTACATTTTGGCGATTTTCCTAGTGTCGCAACACACAAGGCCCATTGTGTTAAACAGAATGCATGTTTACTCTTGCAATAAATACTTTCAGAGCATGTAACTGGAAAAAGAGAACACAGGGAAATGTCTATGTTTCCTCTACTACATTTTTTGTTATGTTATGTGTATTTTTAAGCACACTATCACCTGCGAGGGTATCCTTGCACTTCAGTGTTCATTCCAGAGTTTTTATTGAGAGGAGGTATGAAATTAGGTGACAGGGGTTTATATGAACAGAGACCTGAATAGAAGTGTATGTCATAGCCAAATTCTTTAAAGTGAAGAGAGAGTCTGACAGCCTGTTCAATGGTGGGCTCAGTCTGTGAATGCACCAACCTTAACAGGAGCTCAAGGTCTTCCTCTGTTACTGGAAAGGCACAGTTCTCACAGACCCATCGTGGTAGTGTCATCCTCTATTCCATTTGGGTGTGTGTCACACTGTCAATCATGTGCATTATATTTGACAGTTAGCATTTTTTCAGCAGACTGTGCATAAACAATCAATCAATCAGGGACTTATATAGCAGGGCTACTCACCCATGAGGGTCTCAAGGTGCTGGGGGAGGGAGGCTTCGGGTCCAACTGGGTGGGGATCATTTGAAGAGCCAGGTTTAGAGGTCCTTCCTGAATCGGGTCAGCGACACGGAGTGCCTGAGGTGCAGGGGCAGGTTCTGATCTTGTGGATCCTGGGGATGGAGGAGAAGCCGAGTTGGGAGGATCGGAGTTGTCTGGTAGGGACGTGGAATATGAGGCGTTGGTTCAGCAATGCTGGTCCTTTGTCGTGTAGAGCTTTTGTAGGCGTGAGTGAGGAGTTTGACTCACTTTTTGACTGGGAACCTGTAGAGTTTTGACACTGGGGTTTCCTAACTATAATCTACCCAGAAATCTTTGAGTACAATTTCTCAATACCAGAGCCATGTTACCACGAGCATGCAGGACGCACAATGTTCATGATATTTTTGCAAATTTTCACCATTTGAATTACATCACCAGCAGTACAGGTATTGTTGATGAGATGACCTCCACTGTGCATACACAATACATTAGTGTGTTGTTTATTTTATTGCAGATGTACCCCTGAAGAAGAACCGCGGGGTCCCGAAATGCATTGGGTCGTTTTTTTGAGATCTGCTGATGCCAGAATTCTTGTTTGAAAATATATTTTGTTAATTGTTTATTGTAAATTTCCTTTTGGATACTTACTGTCAATGAATGGAGATGAAATCTACATGAATTAAAATACATTCAATGTTAAAAATCTTTTTGTCAATGCAGCATGATTGATTGATTGATTGATTGATTTAGAACTTAAATAGCACTTACTGTCACCCCACGGGTATCCTGGCGCTTCCGACTAAAAACTGAACCACGATTAAATAGGTCACACCTGCCCCAGCCTAAATAGAGGACTCCAGCTAGGCTTTGGGAAAGAGCCAGGTTTCCAGGTTCCTGCGAAATTCTAACGGGGTGCTGATCTGTCTAAGGCTCTGGGGAAGTCCATTCCACAGCAGAGTGCCGGCCACACTAAATGCTTTAATCAATCAATCAAGGCATTTATAGAGCGCACTACTTACCCGGAGGGTCTCAAGGCGCTTGGGGGGGGGGGGGGGTGGGGTGCCGCTACTGCTCGAACATCCAGGTCTTGAGTTTCTTCCTGAAGGAGAGGTGGTCTTGGGTCAGGCGAAGGTCGGTCGGGAGGGTGTTCCAGGTCTTGGCGGCCAGGTAGGAGAAGGACCTTCCTCCTGTTGTCTTTTTTCGGATGCGGGGGACGGCGGCGACGACGGCGGATGGCGGCGAGGGCGTGGTTGGTCGATCGGAGGTGGCGTTTGGGAGCGTAGAAGTTGAGGCGGTTGTTGAGGTAGCTCGGGCCTTGGTCGTGTAGGGCTTTGTGTGCGTGGGTGAGGAGACGGAAGGTGATTCTCTTGTTAACGGGGAGCCAGTGCAGGTCTCTCAGATGTCCGGAGATGTGGCTGCTCCGGGGAATGTCGAGGATGAGTCTGGCGGAGGCGTTCTGGATCCGCTGGAGTCTCTTCTGGAGCTTGGCGGTGGTTCCGGCGTAGAGGGCGTTGCCGTAGTCCAGTCGGCTGGTGACGAGGGCCTGGGTGACCGTCTTCCTGGTCTCGGTGGGGATCCACCGGAAGATCTTCCGTAGCATGCGCAGGATGTTAAAACAGGACGCGGAGACGGCGTTGACTTGTCTGGTCATGGAGAGGGAGGAGTCCAGGGTGAAGCCCAGGTTGCGTGCGTGGTCTGTCGGTTTGGGTGCGGTGCCCAGGGCGGGGGGCCACCAGGAGTCGTCCCAGGCGGAGGGCGAGGAGCCCAGGATGAGGACTTCCGTCTTGTCTGAGTTCAGTTTCAGGCGGCTGGTCGTCATCCACTCGGCTACGTCTTTCATCCCTTCGTGGAGGTTGGTTCTGGCGGCGGCTGGGTCGTTAGTCAGGGAGAGGATCAGCTGGGTGTCGTCGGCGTAGGAGATGATGTTGAGGTTGTGTTGGCGTGTGATGGCCGCAAGGGGGCTCATGTAGATGTTGAAGAGGGTGGGGCTGAGCGAGGAGCCCTGAGGAACGCCGCAGATGACTTCCGTGGCTGCAGATCTGAACGGTGGTAGGCGGACTCTCTGTGTCCTTCCAGCGAGGAAGGAGATGATCCACTCCAGTGCCTTCTCCTGGATTCCGGTGTTGCTGAGGCGCTGCACTAGGGTGCGGTGGCAGACAGTGTCGAACGCCGCGGAGAGGTCTAGGAGGATGAGGGCCGCTGTTTCACCGTTGTCCAGCAGGGCTTGGATGTCATCGGTGGCAGCGATGAGGGCGGTCTCGGTGCTGTGGTTGGCTCGGAAGCCAGACTGTGAGGGGTCGAGGGATCCATTCGTCTCGAGGAAGGCGGCCAGCTGCTTGCTGACGGTCTTCTCCATGACTTTGGCTGGGAACGGGAGGAGCGAGATGGGGCGGTAATTCTTGAGTTCGGTGGGGTCCGCTGTTGGTTTCTTTAGTAGAGCGCTGAGTTCGGCGTGCTTCCAGCTCTCAGGGAAGGTGGCGGTGTCGAAGGAGGAGTTGATATTGTCCCGCAGGTGGGGTGCGATGACAGCGTCGGCCTTGTTGAAGACGTGGTGGGGGCACGGGTCGGTCGGGGATCCGGAGTGGATAGAGTTCATCGTGCGGATGGTGTCTTATGTGTTGATCAGGGTCCAGGCGCTGAGGGTGGTGGTGGGGGGCGTTGGTGCGGTCGTTGGGAGCGTTGTTTGTGGGCTGAAGCTGTTGTGTTTGTCCGCGATCTTGTTGTGGAAGTAGGAGGCGAGGGAGTTGCAGAGGTCTTGCGACGGGGTGATGTCGTTGTTTCCGGCGTTGGGGTTGGAGAGCTCTTTCACAATGTTGAAAAGTTCCTTGCAGTTGTGTGCGTTGTTGTCCAGCCGGTCCTGGAATGCTGTTTTCTTGGTGGCGAGGATCAGTTGATGGTGCTTCCGGGTGGCGAGCTTGAGGGTGGTCATGTTGTCCGGTGTTGGCTCCCTTCTCCAGGCTTTCTCGAGGGCTCGGCAGTTCTTCTTGGAGCTCTTGAGTTCGTCGGTGAACCCTGGGGCCTTCTTGCTGCCGGGTCTGCTTGGCGGGGTCCTCAGTGGGGCGAGGTCGTCTGCGCAGTTGCTGATCCACTTTGTGAGGTTGTCGGCAGCCTGGCTGGGGTTCGCTGAGCTGGCGGGAGGGTGCTGGCTCAGGGAAGCGGCGAGCTGGTCTGCTGTGATCTTGTTCCAGTTTCTTCAAGCAACCTGTTGCTGTTGGTAGTGGATCGTGGATCTTCTGAAAGTGAAGTGGACGCAGCTGTGGTCCGTCCAGTGGAGTCCGGTGGCGTGGCTGAAGACGATGTCCTTGCTGGATGAGAAGACAGCATCGAGTGTGTGTCCGGGGAGGTGGGTGGGGGTGGTCACCAGCTGCTTGAGTCCGAGGTTGGCGAGGTTGTCAAGCAGGGTGGTGGTGTTGCGATCGTTGTTGTTTTCCAGGTGGAAGTTGATGTCCCCCAGGAGGATGTAGTCAGCGGATGGGAGGGCGTGCGGGCTGATGAAGTCGGCGATGTCTTCGCTGAATTGTGTGCGTGGTCCCGGGGGTCGGTAGATGAGGGTGCCTCTGAGGGTGGTTCTGGGGTCCGTGTGGATCTGGAAGTGCAGGTGTTCGGCGGTTGTCAGGGTGTCGTCGGTGTTGGTCGTGATGCGGATGGTGTCCCTGTAGATGATGGAGATGCCTCCTCCCGTCTGGTTGCCTCGGTCTCTTCGGGTGATCTTGTAGCCCTCTGGTATGGCGATGGCGATGTCAGGCGCTGAGGAGTTGTTCATCCAGGTTTCCGTGAGGAAGGCGACGTCAGGATCTGTGGTGTCGAGGAGGTTCCAGAGTTCGACGATGTGTCTGTGGACGGAGCGGGTGTTGAGTAGGATGTACTTGAGGTGGTTGCTGCTGGTGATCGGCTTGGCGGGTGCTGGTGCGGGGCAGGACCGGATGCAGGAGAACTTGCAGGCGTGACAGCTGAAGGGTCAGTGGGTTCATCTCGGGGTGGCTCGGTAGCATCCCGGGATTCGGCCGGTGTTGGGTGCGCTGAGGGTGGCAGCGTCGTACGTCTGGCGGGTGGGCTGGGGTCCTCGGGGGCCAGGGGTCCTGGCACTGGGCGCGGTCCAGGCGCGGACGGGCGCAGACAGGCTTACCTTTGGCGCACCTTCGGCGCTCAGTCGGCGCTCCCGCTGCGCGCGTCCGCTGCGCGGTCGCTCAGGGGGCGTCATAAAAAGGGGGACGGGAGGGCAGGTCTGCTGGGCTGGGCGAGCGGCTGGGCCAATGGGCCGGTGGTGGGCGGGGCCACAGGGGGCCAGCGGCGGGAAAAAGTGGCGAGCGGCCGGCTCAGCTGTGGCTGGGCCGCTCAGGGGTGCTGGGGGGCGACGGAGTCGTCAGGCAGGAACAGCAGGCGAGGCGGCAGGCAGGATCAGGAGGCGAGGCGGCAGGCAGGATCAGCAGGCGAGGCGGCAGGCAGGATCAGCAGGCGAGCAGGTGAGGGGGCAAGGGGGTGACCCGGCCTCGAGAGGCACAGTGGTCACTCCCGCGGCTACCAGGCTCTCCCCTTAAGAAGGGGGACGGGAGGGCGGGTCTGCTGGGCTGGGCGAGCGGCTGGGCCAATGGGCTGGTGGTGGGTGGGGCCGCAGGGGGCCAGCGGCGGGAAAAAGTGGCGAGTGGCCGGCTCAGCTGTGGCTGGCCCGCTCGGGGGTGCTGGGGGGCGACGGAGTCGGCAGGCAGGAACAGCAGGCGAGGCGACAGGCAGGATCAGCAGGCGAGGCGGCAGGCAGGATCAGCAGGCAAGCAGGTGAGAGGGCAAGGGGGTGACCCGGCCTCGAGAGGCACAGTGGTCACTCCCGCGGCTACCAGGCTCTCCCCTTAAGAAGGGGGACGGGAGGGCGGGTCTGCTGGGCTGGGCGAGTGGCTGGGCCAATGGGCCGGTGGTGGGCGGGGCCGCAGGGGGCCAGCGGCGGGAAAAAGTGGTGAGCAGCCGGCTCAGCTGTGGCTGGGCCGCTCGGGGGTGCTGGGGGGCGACGGAGTCGGCAGGCAGGAACAGCAGGCGAGGCGACAGGCAGGATCAGCGGGCGAGGCGGCAGGCAGGATCAGCAGGCAAGCAGGTGAGGGGGCAAGGGGGTGACCCGGCCTCGAGAGGCACAGTGGTCACTCGGTTTACCTCCTAGCCTAGCCCGTTTAAACCTAGGCACCGTAAGTAGTGAGGCATTGGATGATCGAAGCTGCCTGGAGGGTTGACACCTAGAGAGCCTTTCCTGCATAGGGACTGGCCCTAACTCATGTACCGCTTTGAAAACCAAACACAGAGACATGAAGCGAATACGTTCCATCACAGGTAGCACATGATGCATATATTGTATAGTCAATACAATTTCCGATCAAAAATGTCATGTGTTATTATTCGAAATTGGTTTATTGATAAGAGAAGGTGTTTTCTTAATTTTTTGGCAAAGGCTTTAGGTACAGTGCTACCCACGCAGGTTTCATTTCCTGCTTGTTTTCTTAGTATATATTTCCTGTGTGGTCACAATAGGCAGTGGGTATGCACCCTTAACTTCACACAGTATAAACATTGAACACATTGAACACATAGACAAACCAGCAGTGCATCACCTTAATTCTCAAAACTAACTAAAAATCCAGAATACATTGCGATTAAAGTACATTCATTATTACAAATTCCCCCAAAACTGCTGTTATACAGTGGTCTTGGTTCTCCCTCACAAAAGTCCTTTCCATATAGTGAAAACAACATTGTCAAACTTTAAAAAACTTTTGACCCCTTCCCACCCTCTAGGCATATATATTTCCTTGTAATATTCAACCATATTTGAAATTCATGCAGTTATCTTGAATTCCACTGAGTAGTTATCACAGACTAAGCTATTAGGATTACTCTATAACACCAAGCTCACATGTCCCAAGTCTTTATACCCAGATGTGTAGAGATTCCCAAAAGTATAGATTTAACATTCGGTAAAGGCAAAGCTCCTAGAACCTTCTGAACATATGTTAAACGTCTTCCCAGAATCCAAATAATTTAGGACAGCCCCAAATCACATGTTCCCAAGTACCCTCGGGATTTCCTCTAGAAAAGCTATTCAGAATGATTACATTTCACTTATATAATTTCTTAGGAGTTTATTATACTAACCATGATAAGTACATCTTCATCCATTTGAAGTTAGCTCCCCTCAACATCTGTATATTAAAGACTCCCACTCAGCCACATTCACTCCAACCTCCTTCTGCACTTTTTTTGAGCTATTCAAAACATATTATCTGCTTCTTTGTGACAGATATGAAGCCATCGTATCCATTGCTCTCCCATTTGATTCCTCTATTTGAAGCAGAAGGAATTTCTTAAGCACACATTGTATTTAAAGATGTTCCAGGATATGGGAGACCTGGGCTGAGGGAGATATTGTCTGCCTTTCTTCCTAGGACATTTTTTCATTATTATTATTAAGCCACCCTCCTACTCTCCTCAAATTAGGCATTTCCGACATTCTTTCTGTTTGCTTTAACTCTAAGGAGTCTATTAAAATGTCGGGCGGATCGCCACCGCATTTTCTGTGTGTAGGCTCTTTAGTCACCAGAATTATGTTAAGTTTAAAACACAACACATATAGTAAAAAAAAAATAAGGCCCAAGAAAGAGAATGGCATTTGGACATCGTAGAACAGGATCGTGGCTGCAAGGTGTAGGAGAGCAGGCCAGCTGTCATGCAAACAAGGCAAATTGTGACTCCCCATTACCCTCCGGTCACTGACTGAGCAGTAAAATACAGCCATAATGTGGGTGCATTGGACACATAACCCCACAAGAACACAGTCCCATTGCACTTTCTCCACTATTGATAGCTATGCCCATCAGACGTCGCCTCTTGCCCTAAGCATGGAATTCATGAATCTGTGCTGCCTCTCTGCATTGGACGATGACAGTGAGGCCTGGGGGAGGGTGGGCCTTGCATGAGCTGCGCAGCAGTTCTGGATCATGGCTGGGCGGTGGAAGGGAGAAGGAACCATTGACATAGTAATGTTGCCATGGACCGGTATGCAAGAAAGAGCCCTGGTGCCACTGCACCTGCTGCCCAATTGTTTACTACACCCCCTGAGAGAGGACCCATAGGCCTCCTAGCCATGTTCCACTGCTGCTTATCTCATTGGAGGGTGCCTCCTCTTGTGAGTGTCGAACCATGGCTCACATACCTCACGGCTCTGTAAAATGGCTGTTATGCCCATTAAAGAGAGGGCTGTAGCACACCAGTGGTGCCATGGTGCAAAATGAAAGCATCTCTCACCCTCGTCCACTGGCTGCACAGTAAAGTAAAGCATAATACAGGAACATTGAGCTCTTAATATGCTTGAGCCTGTGTCACGCCACCTGCTGCACTACGGATTGCTATTCCTCTGTTAAAGACACATGCACAGGGCCAGGGTCCAGCACTGTGGGAAAAATTTAATTGGACCCAGGGGTTGGGCCCACACCATGCACGCCCATCTCTTGTGCTTCCCAGCCATGGTGTAGCATTGAGAGGATTAGGATCGACCCATAGGCCTATCAGCACTGAACCATGGCTATAAGGCCTAGGGAAAGGGGCCCTCTGCACGGCCTTTCAGTGCTACACCATGGCCTCAAGATGTGCCCCCCCCCACCACCATGAGCCCGAGCTCTAAGGCCCAGAGGAGAGTGGTTCCATTCATATGAGGGTTACTGATTAAACGGACAAGTTTTTAGCCTTTTGCGGAATAACAAGAGAGAGTGACTTGTCCTGATCGACGGTGGCAAGGTATTCCACAATCTGGGTGCCGTGACGATGAACCACTAGTTTTTTCAAGGTTGTAGATCAAAGTTGTCTAGGGGGACAGTAGGGTGTCAGATGCTCTTTGAAGAACTGAGGTCCTTGCTTGTGCAGTGCTTTATATACGATGCATAATGTCTTAAATTTAATCCGGTTTCTGATCGTAAGCCAGTGGTAATTCCTGATTGTTCCGGCGATAGATTTATGTTTGGGAGTTCTGGTGAGCAGTCTTGCTGCTGCATTTTGTATGGTCTGCATTTTGTTAACCACACAGATCTGAGCATTGGCAAATAAGCCATTACAATAGTCTAGTGAGGATAACACCAGAGAGCTTATCAGGGTTTTTCCAGCACTATCTGGTAGGAAAGGGATGATTTTCCTTACCAGTCGTAGCTTGTGAAAAGCCGTTGCCGCAATTTGATTGGCATGGGCAAAGAAGTTAAGATTTTCATCAAAGACAACTCCCAGGTTCCTAACCCTGGGAACCTGTTTGGGCAAAGCTCCGAAAGATGAGGGCCACCAGCGGGGGACCAGCCTGGTGCAAGTTGTCCAAAAATGACGACCTCCGTCTTCTCGGAGTTGAGCTTAAGACAATTGGAGGCCATCCAGTCTCCTATTGCTAACATACCTCGTTGGAAACATTCAGCCACCCTTTCTCCATCAATATTGATGGCCAGCACTAACTGAGTGTCATCTGCTTATGAGGTAAGGCTCATCCCGTGTGCTTTGATGACTTTAGCTAGGTCCGACACATAGATAATAAAAAGTGTCAGACTCAGGGATGAGCCTTGAGGAACCCCACAAGGCAGAGACAAGTTAGCCGACTGAAACGATCCCAGGGTGACAGCCTGTGTTCTTTCGGACAGAAAGGCGGTCAGTAGATTTTTTGCTGCCTGTCGAATGCCCATTTTTTCGACATGGTCGACCAGGATCGAATGGTCGACCGTGTCGAAAGCTGCAGATAAATACAGTAACGCTAGCACAGCTGTCCCTCCCTGATCGCGAATGACTCTAATGTCATCAGCGGCTTTGATCAAGGCAGTTTCTGTGCCGTGGAACTTGCGGAACCCAAATTGGGTGCTATCCAATTGGTGATGTTCCTCGATGAATTATGACAACTGGTGATTCATCGCTTTCTCTGCCACTTTTGCCAGGAATGGGAGGCTGGCTATCGGTCGATAGTTTTTTAGATCATCCTTGTCTAAATGCGTTTTTTTTAAAAGTGGTTTTAGAAGTGTATTTTTCAGTATATCTGGATATATCCCTGATCTAAACATGGTATTGCAGACTTGTGTAATAATCATTATCAGGGAGTCCATGACTAGAGGGAGAATTTTAAAAGGGCACGGGTCCAGGGCTGATCCAGTTTTAATGGATGTGATAATATCCGCTGTTTGAGACTCCGTAAGTTCGTTAAAGTGGGTTATTAAAAAGTCTGGGGAAGTGATGCCTGTGGAGTATGTGGTAGCGTCGGTCTTGGAGGCGAAGGCTAAATAAATGTCGTTAACTTTTGTGAAAAAGAAGTTTGCCAGCGCGTCACAAAGGGATTGAGAGGGAGGAGGAGCTAAGTCAGGGACATTCCCTGCTAGACGCTTTGTGATATCATAGAGTTGTTTATTAGAGTTCTTAGCTTCCTCTATTTGTTCGGTAAAGTACTTCCTCTAAGCCTCTATGACCATTGTTTTATATATAGCAAGCATCTCCTTGTAGCGAGATTTACTTTCTGCGTTGTAAAATTTTCGCCAGTGCCTCTCCCTATTCCTGCAAAGTTGTTTCTGTTTCCTAAGTTCTTCAGTAAACCACGGTGCCGAAGGCGCCATCCTATTTCTGGTTACTGTTTTGAGTGGTACCAATAAATTTGTGGCATGACCTAACCAATCTTGGTATTGATTAGTAGCTATGTTAGGATCTGTGGATATGGTAGGCCGGGTACTGTCCAGTAAGGCTTTTAGGTTGGCATTATTTATATCTTTCCAGGCCTTAAAAGGTTCACGACTGGGAATCGACACACTGATAGTCGGGGCCTCCTTGGTTGTAATTATACAAAGAATTGCATGGTGGTCAGACCATGGGAGCGGGAGGATATCGTTTATATGAATACCCTCTGAATATTACCTTGAAGCAGTGAGGTTCCTGGTCACATGGTATGGGAAACAACCTTTACAACACACCTTTTACATCACGCTACCATTACAACGCAGTCATTGCATCGCAACATCCCTTAAATCGCATGCTATTACAACGTAACCATTACATCGCATGACACTACAATGCATGACATTACAAGGCATGTCAATACAACACATGTCATTACAATGCATACCATTACAACACATACCATTACAACGCATAGTACCCTTACACTATCCAACACTTATCCTACTGTTGCACCCTCTGGAGTTAGAATAGTAAGTTTTACCCCTACACTATCCAATACTTACCATAAATGCAATGTAGTGGTATGTGTTGTAATGGTATGCGTTGTAAAGGCAGTATGCAATGTAATGGAATGCATTGTAAATGTAGTTTCTTAAAATGCGATGTCGTGTCATGCGATGTAATGGAATGCGTAGTAAAGGATGTTGCGATGTGAAAAATGTGTTGTAAAGGCATGCGTTGTAAAAGTATGCTTTGTACCTTCATACAACCCATGGTATAGTCACCTAAATGCAGTACAGTGGAAAATATATAGGGTTTGCTCCAAGTAGGAGTGCACTGCAGTCCTGGCTCTACTGATTTAACCAACTGTTTGATTCTGGGCAAATAATGTTGTCTCTGTGCCCCGTCCACTGATTTGACAGCAGGGCAGCACTGTGAAACAGCTTTCATGTGAGAAACAGACATTAAAAGATTACTCCCCGGGAGTAGGTGGGGAAAAGGTGGGGAGAAGATGTGGTGTTACTTCAGGGCTGCTAAATTTTGACTGCGTCTCATCCTGTGATTCTCACAAGTCACTTAATCACATTGTGCCTAAAAAAGGAATATGTCCATGTTTAACGTAACTGGTGCTCACGTAAAGCACTCCAATACCTTTCGGAAGAAAATGGGTTGCATTTACACATTGAAAGCTATTTGCATTTAAATTACGGAAGGTGCTCCTGATCCTTCATGGTGCATGCCTCCCTCGTGTGCTACAACGCCTTCTTTTCTGCCACTGACAAGCATCTCTTTCGCAGCTCATCAGCATCTGAAAGAGTGAGAGTTGCTTGTCTTTAAACATGTTAAAACTGTCAGGCCCCAAAATGCGTGCTAATTGGCACTGGCGTGGGAAGTGGACAGCATCCTTAATCACAGGTCAAACCTGGCAAATGCAGACAGGTCTCTTGCGACACGTGGGGCTGCAAGGCCCATGTGGAAAGGGGCCTCCTGGGGGTTAACAGCCATTGCCAAGGGCTGCGAGGCACTGGGGAGGGGGGCCTCTTCCACTATTCCTACACAAGCCTGTGAAGCCCAGGGGAGAGGCAACCCTTCTGTGGGCCATGCAGTGCTCACCACAGGCGCGAGGCCTAAGATGTGGTGAGGAAACACTTTTGCGAGGCCCCCTGTTGATGGGCTGAGCGCGGGGCCCTGGGCAGCTTTCCATGCTGCACATGCCTATCGCCGGCCCTGGGAGTGGGGGCTATTAACAAAGAAATCCAGCTTGCGGAATGCAGACTCTCTTCAGCCCCACTGTCTGTATTTTACACATCGAACGCTCAGTCTGCCCAGTCAGCCACCCACTTGCCTACTGGGACTTCCGATTTAATGCCACCTGTTATATCTCCCATTTTGATAGCGCAGCCTTTTCCCCCTCTTCTCCCGCTTACTCCTACTATTATCATTTTGTGGAGGGTGGTGTGTTGCATTCAAGCTTGCTACAGTCAGTCTGTTGTTACCATATCAGCCCTTTCACAAGAGGAAGCATAGGTTAGTGGGTGCACATTAGATGGCTTCTGACCAAACATCTCCACTTGTGTTGTCCCAATGAGCGAGGGTCACAAAAACTGGTCCACAGTGATACAGGGACATATATAACAAAAGAATGAAAGCATAAGGCCCATGTACTGGCACAAATGTGATTAATTGCTGGAAAGGGCTTACATTATCGGTATTTTACCTGAAATGGTATTAGCACAGCCTTGGTGGAAGTGATGTGCCACAGTGAAGAGTGAAGAAAAATAGTTAAAGTGACTCACATGAGGACCCAGCCGGGTTCTGCCGTGATTGTGTAAAGAAAGGGAAAGAGATAACCACATCGCTGCTTGAGATTTTCCTCTGCTGTGCTGGACAGCAATAAAAATGGGTGTGGTCATGACAAGCTCAGCTCGTCATGAGCACAGGAGCACTGTACTGCATGAGGAGATGAGCTCGTCCTGAGCATAGGTAATACGATGTATACTGTAAGACGCTCCATAATATACTATGTTGGTTGGAATTAGACTTACCTCTATGTGAGGCAAGGTGTGCACTGTTGATATTAATGGGGCACAGGCTCCTACAACTGAAAGCTACAGCCGTAGCAGTGCATGTGTTCCCTGGTAAGTTAAGTAGTAGTATACTGTAAGGCCTGAGTAGTAGAAATGGGTGCGTGGGGTTGGTCTCAAGGTAGTGCAGGATAAGAAAATTGGAGGGGTTGGCGGCACTTGGACTTATTCTTACCTGGATTGTTATTAGGACAGAGTGGTCTCTGTATCTGGTGCACACAGCCACATGTGTTAGCTTCAATCAAGCCGCATGAGTCAGCTTCCTGGTTCGATGACACAGAGCAATAGAATTGGCATCTGTTTTATCCTGACTTTTCCCGCCGTTCTGTAAAGCTTAACGTCAGGCCGGGGTAGTAAATTGCTGTTACACCGTTCAATCCGGTGATCGGTGACCGTGAGGGATAGACAGTGAAAACAGACCTCTACATGTATGCAGTGGTCTGTTGCATGTGTGACACTTGTTGTAAGGCTGCGTGATTGCCGGTGATAATTGAAAATATTGATGCTTAACCGAGGGGGCATATAGCTTGTATAATTATTACACAGTGACAGCGCGCACGTGCGTAATTGTTACCCTCATGCTACAGACTTTCTAATTTGGCTTATTGGCAAGTTACATTAAAACGGTTAATTTACAGAATTGCATTACGTGATTACCTTAAAAGTAATAACAATAAAAATAAAAATAAAAACACAGGGGCAGATTTATGAGGCCGTTGCGCCTCTTTGCGCCGCAATTGCGTCACTTTATTTGACGCAACTGCAGCGCAAACAATGCGCCCTATTTACAACGTGACGCATCTCGGAGATGCGTCACGTTGTAAACCACTGCGCCATAAGGAGGCGTTCCTGCGCAGGAACGCCTCCTGAAAGTGGCTGAGTGAAATCTATGAGATTTCACTCAGTCACTTTCAGGGCAATGCTGCGTCAAAACCCTGGGCCTGCTTGAAGCAGGCGTAGGTCTTGATGCAGCATTAGTAGAATGGGGCACCCCCGAGCCTTGCTGGATCTGCGTCGCGCTTGCGACGCAACTCCAGCAATGCGACACATTTCCGGCACAGATGCGTCACGCATCGTGCCGTTTTTGCACCAAGGTGCGCCGCATTATGAATGCTTACAACACGCATTATGAATGCGGCGCACCATGGGTGGCGCAGCTGCAGCGCACTGTGGCGCATGTTAACTGGCACATTCCTCGGGATGCGCCAGTTAACATAAATCTGCCCCACAGTCTTTAGTTCCGAGTGTGTTTGCCAGTATGTGTAGTGTATGGCCAGACGACATATTGTAGGTTTGGTTGCTATGTAATAAAAGGTTATTTCATGGATGCATTTGCTTGTGTCAATATTACACTGTGCCTACGTGCACACGTGTGGTTATTGCCCCTATGATACACACTTTCTAAAATGGCTAATTGACAATTTTGGGCTTTGGGCCAGACCCTGCTCACGTTAGAATGGCCGTCTTATCTATCGTATTCCTTGCTCCTGATTTCATTTGTATTATTGTTTGCCCAGCGACTGGAATACTGCTGCATTACCATCCTTTTGATTTGATGAGTTGTATACGTCCACTCCTGACATGCGCAAACTGATCTCTCACTTTATTTCTGTCACTCCATTAAAGCACAGGCTCTCTCCCTCTCTCCCAGGTACCTTTGTTTCTGCTAATTGTGACCACATTCCCACACCGGTGTATATTGGTCCCACACCCCTCAAGATCTGGCCCCATGTTTTTATTGGTTTATTTGTTTTTTTATTAATTCTATTAATTTGAAGCTTGGTTTTAACCAAGAACTTTTGATTTTACTAAAATGTAATGTATAGTATACTTTCAGGGCAACGATTCTTAACCTTTTGACTACTGTGAACCCCCACTGAATCATTATTTAAATCCAGGGACACTCACTAAGTTATTATATAAACCAGGGACACCAGGCTTGAGGAATTTCTATGATTTGAACCTCAAAACAATACACAATAAAACAAAAACAAGTGTACAGCAAACAAATGCTCAAATATTTTGTGTAATTCATAAACAAATATAGAAAACGTTTTCAAATTTTTAATGTTGCTTGCCTATTTATACATACTGTCTTAATTTTATGATTTCATTTCGTAACACAGTTGTGAACCCCGGAGTAGGTCTCTCGGACCCACAGGTGTTCTCGGACCACAGGTTAAGAACCACTGTTTTGGGGGATTTCACCCAGCCCTCTTCATCCTTTACAATTTTATTCTGCTCCCTGCAGCATACAGCAGTGTGGGCCAGCCCACTTCAGCCATTGGCTAACTACACTGTAGGTGATGGCATGAAAATATAGACTCCAATCAGTACTATATTAGTCAGTTTTTCAGTGCCCAGCCGGGCCTGAAATTTTATTTCAAGTATAAACAAATTTTGAAGACCATCAAAGAGGTCTAATGCAAAAGTTGATAGAGTACAAGCCTGTACCTATCCAAAGTACACTCGAAAAGAGTTCGAGGGTGAAAAGGTAAGCAAAGAAAAGAGGGTAAAGAATATCAGGCAAAAAGAACATGGGAGCCAATTGTCCCTTGCATCATTAGCATATTCGCAAAGCAAGTTCAGACAAACAGTTCCTGTAACAGTATTAACACAATGGGAAAGCTACAGAACTGAAAAAGTGTCGACGGCGTTTCGATCCCCGGCTCCTAGTGAACTGGGATCATCATCAGGACTTTAATAATATATTGCCTGTATGTGCTTTTTAAGAACCTGTTAGAAATGAAGATTTTCAGAAATGGGAGAAAAAAAGAGAAAGGAAATTCTGTTTAAATACAGCACTTGTTTCAGGTAAAATGCGCATAGTATTCATTTGTGTCATGCCAAGGTGTTCAAGTTGACTTCATTCTCAAGTATTCCGGTGTTTCAATCTCATGCTGACTTCATTCTCAAGTATTCCAGTGTTTCAATCTCATGCATTTCCGAGAGGGTGCAAGGATGGGCATTGTGCAGCCCGCGATTTGCTCGCATCCCGAGTAAAGCAGCAATGTTTCTGCACCAAAGGTAAGGGTTCCAGGTCCCCCCTTCCTTCCTACCACTGGCATGAATCGCCTTCTGCCTAATTTTAATTTCGGTTGATTTTAGATCCTGAAATAAGTAGAGTATACACTCTCAAGAGACTGTAGACCTCCGTGACGGTTGGATCGCTGCAAGCAGGATATCCTTCCATGCAGGACAGCAGCCAATAGTAACAATTCTAAAACTGGACTAGGAACTCGAGGTAACCGCTTGTCCTGTTCTCACACGCCACTTATCTCCGCAATAATTCGGTAATTGATCCTAACCGAGCCCCTTTGCTTTAGGCACCAGCCCTCCACTCAATCGTCTCTTCCAGACTAATTGGAGGTCCCTGAAGATCGCTCGAACAGGTGTCTCCCTCACCGACCATCGTCATAAATCCGATAGGCACGTAGATAATCATGCCACACTGACTCCTGGACGCTCACGTAGCGCATGTTCACAACGTAGTCACCATAAATCAATTCACGAGATGAAACCTTAATCACAGACCAAAAACGTGACAACTCGGTTTTAAGTTTACCCGTTTGCATGGCCGTAATAACACGAGTCTCACATGACTCCTCACCACTACGACACATCTAGCCACAACCACAACAATGCCGAAGGGCACACAGTGCACGAAATCGAGTCGGTTTTAGCCTAAATCCATCCTTGCACCCTCTCGGAAATGCATGAGATTGAAACACTGGAATACTTGAGAATGAAGTCAGCATGAGATTGAAACACCGGAATACTTGAGAATGAAGTCAACTTGAACACCTTGGCATGACACAAATGAATACTATGTGCATTTTACCTGAAACAAGTGCTGTATTTAAACAGAATTTCCTTTCTCTTTTTTTCTCCCATTTCTGAAAATCTTCATTTCTAACAGGTTCTTAAAAAGCACATACAGGCAATATATTGTTAAAGTCCTGATGATGATCCCAGTTCACTAGGAGCCGGGGATCGAAACGCCGTCGACACTTTTTCAGTTCTGTAACTTTCCCATTGTGTTAATACTGTTACAGGAACTGTTTGTCTGAACTTGCTTTGCGAATATGCTAATGATGCAAGGGACAATTGGCTCCCATGTTCTTTTTGCCTGATATTCTTTACCCTCTTTTCTTTGCTTACCTTTTCACCCTCAAACTCTTTTCGAGTGTACTTTGGATAGGTACAGGCTTGTACTCTATCAACTTTTGCTTTAGACCTCTTTGATGGTCTTCAAAATTTGTTTATACTTGAAATAAAATTTCAGGCCCGGCTGGGCACTGAAAAACTGACTAATATAGTACTGATTGGAGTCTATATTTTCATGTGTGTTTGTGTAAAACTTAATCCTATGGACCATTGTTCTCCTTAATACTTGTAATAATTTGGCCCGTCAAAGCACTTTGCACTTCATGCTATTTTGCACACTCTACAAAGAGCTACGGGCAAGGTTTCTCGTTCCAATTTTAAGAGAAATGTACCCTGTTAACTATCAGGAGGGTTTTTATATACATTCTCTGTCTACTGTGGCGATATTCACTACTGTATTAAACTTCATTAGATCCCCACTTGCTATAAAGAAACAGTATGGATTGTAAATGTAATTTGTGTTTTATTGGTTTTAAAACAAATAGCTTTTAAATCTGACTTTTTTTTATCTCCTAGATTTTAGGTTGCCGAGGTATGAGCAATCTTATTGTATAAATTGGACATGAAATTGAAATACATTTTGTTTGTAAATTACTTTTGTGGTCCAATTCTTTGAACCGAATAAAGGGGCATATTACCAAGCAATAGCGATAATTATCGCTATTGCTTGGTTAGAGACAAAAATTTACAGCTGAGCTGCGGTGATTTTTATTGCATATAAACCTTGGTATAACCAAGGTTTATCGCAAATGCGATAAAACACGGCCGCAATGCATGAATATTGCTGAAAAGTCTGTGATATTCATGCATTACCGAGCTAATGCTCTTAGCCATGTTATCCACCTCCCATTGGATAACATGGCTAAGAACTGCTCAGGGCAGGTGTTAGCTTTTGGAGATATTCGCGCTTAGCGCGAATATCTCCAAAAGTTGGTAATAGGTGATAGCGATGTTAGTGACTGTTTCCAGTCGCTAACATCTTGGCACACCCACTTTGCATGTCATTAGTGATAAATATCACTGACATGCAAAGTGGGGCCCAAGATGGTCGCTATCTCCTACTAGCTGTCGCTAACTGGTGGTCTAATATTGAACATAGACGAAAGACGTTGAATTTTTCCAAAGCGTTAAAAGAATCGTTTGAGGGATATAGAATGCATTTATGTTCGTAACCTGTGTTTTATTGCAAGTACTCTTCTGAATAATTGGTGGCAAATATTTCAACCGATTCAAGCAAACATAAACAGCTCTGAATCAGGAGTAAAGTTTCACAATTTTCAGTCTCACTCAACAGACTGAAATCTCGATGCAGCAAAAGAACGCCTCAGAAGTTAATTACAAAGTATTTGTTATCTACAACAAAGTACTTGCTACAGAAACCAACCAATATATTGATAACAGAGCTGTAGAAATCTTTCTATAATAGCAGTCCTTCGACATGAGCTACTCCTCATCAGTGCAATGGCGTTCCACAAGCTTCAGCCATTACTCTCCATCAGGACTTTGCAAATGAACGGCGGTCACCCGAACTTTCAGTTCGGCTTGTTAAACATGTTTTTTTATTGTTGTTTCTTCTAAAATCACATATAATCATATCTGTTATTTAAAGCCCCTGCATTACAGCACACAATTGCTTTAGCCATTATTTCTCTCATTTAAGCTGCCTCTTACGGTGATCAATCTCGCTAGGTGATTCTTCAATTACATCCAACACTTCACAATATAATTATTAAGGGTGGGCGTAGTTCGCGAAGTGGCGCTAGGCGAAGCTACGCGAAGTGCACTTCGCACTACGCGAACTTCACGTAGCACTACGCGAGCTGCGTAGTAGCATGTTCACACTGTGCAAGATGCGTTTTCAATGATTGCACAGTGCGGACAAGCATCCGGCACTGTGCAATCATTGAAAACGGCATCTTGCACAGTGCGAGCTGTAGTTTTCTGCTGCTCGAGTAGATTATTACTCGAGCGGCAGCTTTCTCAACGCGAACTGGTAGTTTCTCATTGAGAGCGGTCGCGAGCATGTGCAACCACTCACAATGAGAAACCTGACCTCCCCGCATTGAGAATCTTGCCGGGATGTCATTTTGCTTGCTCGCGGTGGTGAACATGACGTTGAGGAGCACGAACAAGCAAAAAAGGACTGCTGCACTACGCTACACTGCACTACGCGTGTTCGCACTGTGCTACGTGTAGCTCGCGTAGTGCGAAGTTGCGCAAACTTCGCAAACTCCGCGAGCGTAGTGCTTCGCCCAGGGTTAATATTTATCATACTTGATAGCACACCTCTTTGAAATGTGCCGCCAACACTTTTAAGATTCCATACGTGTATGATGTTTTTGTCTCTTAGCTGTTTTCCCCCATATAATAGTTTACAAGGATATTTGATGACATGCATAGAAATATTTTTGATAAGATTACTACAATTGGACCTATTTATCCATTTCTTTATTTCTTTGGACAAGACAATTATCTTTTTTGTGTTAGTTAAGATGCCCTTTGCATTTCTACTTTTTGGTGTGCAATCATAGGTTATTCAAACACACTGATATATGGTGGCAGGGTCTACGATGCTACACCACAACCTGTATTTATATAAAATGAAATGTTACCAGTTATTGTTTCCTGAATAGTCCCATACAGTATGCCCACCTCTAAAGACCAGCAACCGTTAATGGTCCTAAATAAAATATCAGCACACAAAGAATAAGAGAGGCGCATATACAAAGACTTCTGAAACACAGTCCTTGGGTTAATCCATAGGTCATCGCAAAATCACGATGGCAGAGGCAAGTTTTTCCTAATGTTGTCTTGAATCCCTTTATTCATCATTTGAATAGTACAAATAAAATGTGCAACACACCCAACGTGTTTCACCCATGCAGGCTTCTTCAGGGCTGTAAACATAACAATACATCACAGTCACAAAAATGTACAACATATGACTGTATATAGACAAAACATAACCGGACAATGACAAATATATAAAACATGTAAAACTGATATCAAATATGTTGACAGATCTAAGACAAAAATATAAATGAATAAACAACAAAACATCAAATACTTGAGCAGTTACAATGGAAAACATTCATGACTAAAGATATCAACTTGTTCACTTACAATTCACAAAGTCATGACTACAAATATAAATAACAAACAGACTATCTAGATCCATATTTTCAATATCATCTTCACATCAAGAATCGGCAAACATATAAATGAATTAACAAAATCTGAAAGTAAAAAAGTAAAGAAGAGGAAAGAACAAAAAAAGTAGAGACAAATGAATATAGAGACATAGAGTAGATGAGAAGACAACAAATATATAGTCAATGTAACCAATTATGTTGACTCTAGTTAAAAGTACCTAAAACACCACCTCTAATGGCCTACCAAAGTCCAAAAAGGAGGTAAATGGCATAGGAACTATAGGAAAATAGAAAAATATAGAGAGGGACTAGACAATCAGCATATTAAAATGTCAGTCCAATCTCTCACTGCTCATGCACAAGTTCAAGGCACAAAAACACCTGTTCATATGCTACCTCAAGTAGAGGTGCCATATCAATGAAAAAAGGCCTATAAAGAAAGAAAGACGTCTTGAAAAAATATGAATACGTATTATAACTTAAAGCCAAAGGTATAGATCCTTTAGCTAATACCCACTGAATTGTAACCCAAGTAAAGTCAAGGGTATTCACCCAAAAACAGGAATAATATACAGTTCCAATTTGTAGGTCCAAATCTAAAAGAACACAAAACAGGAACATTCAAGCTATAGAACGGATTATTACCACATAACATTTTGTAATATGGTCATGTGCAGCAAAAGACAAAACCGAACAGACACCGCAACAACCATGCGTGTAGTCATAAAACTCCAAGTGAGCCTAAGAGCAGATGAGCAGTTCAACGTACCTCACAATATCAAATGATGTCAACCAAAAAACGTAGAGTTCCTAGATCGTAGGATCAAAGACTAGAGCGCATGGCGCGTCGCGCTATACAACAGAAAGCTAAAGGTGAACACAAAATAAGTCCACTTGTTATCCTTAGTACTATTCCACCAGTTAGCAAGCTAAACATGACGCTCGGATATTAAATTCCTATCGGTGATGTTCCCCTTAATATGCACTCACCTCATTACGGCCAACGATGCTTCCCTTCCACGTCTGTTTCAAGTCAAACCACAACACTAGGTTGCCCAATCATGGACAAAGCTAATCAACATTAAAATTGTGTCATCTTGAACAACTAGAACGCTACCCTATCACAACAGGGCCTTGAATAAATAAAACTTTATTAACAACAACAGTGTATTCACTCCAGGAAACCATATCAAATTTAACCCAAATAAATGAACCAAGTGTTCTTGCATCATAATGTAATTATGAGGGCTAAATCCCCCGTCTGGTAACATTTGATTTTTACTATTGAAATGATGAAAAAAGGGATTCAGTGGAAGTAGAACCGGACGAGTCCAAAACACCAGGAGGCGGGGCGAGATCCAGAGAGCTTCTGTCATCACGAAGACGCAGGAGGCAATGTTGGAGCCACTGTAGGGAGGGAGAAAAACATGTTAGAAATGTAGCGGCGGGATAATACTCACCTCTGTGTCTTTAATAAAATTAAGACTTTCCGTCATAACTTACTAGGAAAATCTACATTTCATGGCAAGACCTGAGACTCTTATGCTTGTTCAAAGCATGTCAATCACTAAAGAAGAAGCAGTAACAACAGGTTTACAATAAAACATGCAAAAGACATTGTCATTAGACCAGTCAGCGGATCTCAGAATGTCCTCTGAATGAGAGCCAGCTCAAAAGGCCTTGGAGGTCAAGGCTCCCCTGCAGGAACGGGCTCCGAAAGTAGAGGTATTGATGCCAGCAAGGTACATAACCCAACGGACCCACTGAGCCAAGGTAGCAGAGGAAACAGGAAGATGGGGTTTGTGGAAGGAAATAAGAAGTTGGGAATGAGATCCCGGATTCTTAGTTCGTAAACTTTAAGGCATTGACCTATGCATAATTTAATTTGTTAAGGAAAATAAGGATAAAACACTGAATTCAAGTTAGTCTTTGGCCTTCTACTTATGAGAAACAAAATGCCTGTAGGGGAAAACTGAGGAGAGGAGATATCTAAGGCTTTAACATCCGAAACACGTTTGATGGAGACTAAATACAAAAACATGGTCAGCTTGGCAGACAAAATTTTGAGAGAAAGAGCAGAATTATCTGGCCAATCAGAAAACATATTAGGTACTACATTAACGTCCCATCAAGTTGAATACTTAGCCAACGGTGGTTTGAAAAAATGAACTCCTCACAGAAGTCTGCAAACCAAGGTATGCACTCCAATGGGCTTGCCATCAATGATTCTCTGCAATGCTGTGGAACTAATTCATTGGTGAACAACACTGAAATGTTGGAAACAAAACATGCAAAATGGCAACACAAATGTTTTAATTATTGCTCCCCATCTTATGCCCAGCAGAAGAAGGGCTAGATGGGGAGCATCATTCAACGAAGAACGATTCAACTTTTTTCTAAAGATAAACAACATTAAGATAAAACAGCACATCCACGTTGTTGGAAACCCATATCCCCACATATCATGTGGGTCTAAAGTTCATCTAGCTACAAGAGCCTAAAGTGCACCTTCAAAGACGGCATGTTTTGTATTTAGTGAGTTAATTTTTTACAATTTTTTTCCATTCCAATGCCATGTATGACTGGATATGCCATACTAATCTCCAGTGTTGGATGATTCTGCCTGCAGGAACAATGCAACGATATGTGTTTATAATTTGAGATTAGCAAGCCCTACCTTGGAAGGATGAACATAGGAAGCAGACTGCAACAACATTGACAATGGTTTAATAAACAGGACAAAGACAATCAAGAAACTAGGGCATCCCTATTGAGTTCCCCTTGTCACTTTCACAAAACTAGCTTATTGAGAATTAATTGCTTTACTAATAAAGTGCCCCAATAAAAAAGGTAATTCTATGTCAGGAGCGGAGGCTTCTGATTAGGCTGTCATTTTCTCCTTTATTTTTCTCCAGCAGCCATTAAAAGGTATCAACAATCTCAACAAAACTACATTTCCCATGAGCATCAGGGAAAATGGAAACATAAAATGTCTCTGCAACTGTCCAATCCCAGTCCAGGGCTTCCCGATATCCTTCCCTGCTGGCACTCTATCCTCCTCTTTCTTCGCTGCCCTCAGCAGCATACAGATGAGTGTTTTTCCTTTTCTGACTTAGCGTTTATTGTTTGGTGATTTATATGCTGTAACACCGGTTATTGCACTGCGGTTTCTTCCCCCGGGGGGGAGTTAGGCGACACGCAGGTGCGGGAGCCGTGGGAGTGTTTTGCCGCTCCTTTCGCAGTGTGTTGTTCTCTTCAGGCTCTGTGTGCGGGCGGCCTCCCGCCGCTAGGGGACCGCGCTTGCCTCGCTGCCGCTCTGAGGAGCTCACCCCGTCGGGCTCGAGTCGTCGAGTTCCACTCTCTACTCGCGTCGGGAGAAGCGGCTCAATGGACTCGCGCACCATGGGGGAAGACTGGTGTGGTGCAATTTGATCGACTTTGTGCAGCGCTAAGGCTTTTAGAAACAGAGCCCCTGCCTGGAGCCCGAACACCCGCGAGGCGGGTAGGATATTCATTGACTCTTCGGGCAGGTCTACACGTGCCTCATAGCGGAGGTTGTTGGTCCCACTTATACCTCATTACCCTGCTTCGGTGAGAAGACATCAGATTGTTTAGGGTTCTGCCCTACCTTTATCCCCAGTTGCATTGCCTTCTTGGTGCGACGCAGGAGCGCAATGGAATATGAGGAATACTATGAAGAGGAGGAGGAGCAGCAGGTCATGTACCTGCCAGTAGATGACCACTTCTGTCAGGTGATGGACTCTTCCATTCATAAAGCTGTGTAGCGGGTGGTTGCACCCCTAGAGAAGAAGATTGAACAGCTACAGGCACAATGCCAGAACCCCGGGCAGGGGACTGACCCTTCAGGGCAGGCGGATCCTGTGCCTCAAAGTCAAACATCGGCGGAATCCACAGATCCCAAGAGAAAGCGCCCTGCGGACGCGGGGTCGACACTGACGCGTTTTCGAGGCTCAAGAAAGCCTTTCAGGATGCAAAGACAGCGGATACCCCTTCCACCTCTAAGGAGGCACTGTTAGGTGCTTTGGGGGACAGCATGGATGACGCGGATGAGTCACCCCAAACTTCGGATGGCGTTGGAGACCCGGATAATTTGTGGCTCCCCGCACAGACCACTCAGGAGTCCCACTCTGATCCCAGTTCTGACATGCTTAATCCTGACGAGTTGCTTCATCCGCTCTCGTTGCACTGGGTTCCCGCTCCTAAGGTGGCGGCCTACATGGCAGCCAGGCTTCGCAAACCTCTGGACCAGGAGGTGCATAGTTGCCTTCGGGCGGAGTGCCTACGCCCTACCCTGGATGGTAAAGTGACAGTAACCCCCGAGATAGATCCTAAAATGACTCCCTTCCTCACTAAATTTGTGAGGGACCCCAAGAAGGGCATCGACCGTTCTTGGCGGGCCTGTCAAGACAAGCTTTTGGACACGGCCAGGCCGTTGGCTAAATCCTGGACATGGCTGAAGACGCCAAGGCCTCAGGATCCTTGATTTCCCCCGGAGATCCTTTCCGGTTGGGCACAAAGGGCAATCATCTTCCTGGGAAATGCAAACGTGGCCATTTCAACGGAAAGAAGAAGGTCCATTTTAATCAAAATTGATCCAAAGTTGGGAGAGCTAGCCACGTCCGAGGCAGGTCCGATGGCGGAGGGTAACCTCTTCGGAGACCCCTTCGTGAAGGAGTTAGGTAAATTCGTAAATACCTTCAACTCTCTGGACAAGGCCCAGACATCTGTCAAACGGATCTTCACGCCACGTGTTTTTGGCGCAGCCGGTCGTGGAAGGGGCCGCTCGTCTGGCAGACCATACAACAGAGGCTCCTATAAACATGGTGACTCACAGAGAGGTCAATACCAGGACCTCGACAAATTCGGGAATTTCTACCACACCAGAGGCTATCCCCGCCGCCATGGGGGAAGAGGCAGAGGAGACAGCGGCTACAATAATCACAAAGGTGAGACTCCAGAATGTTTCGGGCCTGAAAGTGGGGGGCAGACTCCAGTTTTTTCTTCAGGCATGGTCTTTGCTCACCTCCGACGCTTGGGTCTTACAGACCGTCGGTGGTTTCCAAATAGAATACTCGGGACTCTCCAAGCAGCCCGTTCGTCCCAGACCTATCACCTTCATGCAGGACCAATGCGCTCTGATAGAAATGGAGGTAACGGACCTCCTGAGAAAGGGGGCCATTGTGCGGACGAGTTTGCACCCGCTGGGTTTCCTCAGCAATATTTTCATTGTGGAGAAGCAGGATGGGGGCTATCGCCCTGTGATAAACCTCAAGGAGTTCAATGGCTGGCTCATTTACCGCCATTTCAAGATGGAGGGCATTCACCTCCTACGGGATCTGCTTCAAGAGGGGGATTGGATGGTCCGAGTGGACCTTAAGGATGCCTACCTCACGATCCCTATTTTCGCTTCCCACAGACGTTTCCTTCAGTTTCAGTGGGATCAGCAGACCTACGAGTTTGTCTCCCTTCCTTTCGGACTGTCGTCCGCGCCGTGGTGTTTCACCAAGGTGCTGAAACTGGTGGTGGAGCGTTTGCGTACAGAGGGCATCCCTCTGATAATTTATCTAGACGACATGCTCCTCCTGCATCAATGCCCACGGACATTGCTGACCCATCTTCAGAGGGCGGTCAGCCTCCTAGAATCATTGGGGTTCATAGTCAATGAACCCAAGTCGGACCTGACCCCATCCAGGAAGATGCAGTTCCTGGGTTTTCTGATAGATTCAGTGGAGGCCACACTGTCCCTGCCTTCTCTGAAACTTTCCAGGATCAGGCATGAGTTGCGACGCACCCTGGCACGCCCAACGATCCTGTTGCGACACCTAGCCAGGGTCGTGGGTCTCCTGTCGTCATCTATTCAGGCGATCTTCCCGGGGCCCCTTCATTACGGGGCCCTTCAATGCCTCAAAGCGTTTCACCTCCGCAGAGGTCTCACCTACTCCAGGTCGTTCCCCTTACGGAAGAGGCCAGGACGGAGCTTCAATGGTGGATCGAACATATGGATGCCTGGAACGGTCGGGCGATCTTCGGTTCCAAACCAGATTTGGTGATAGAATCGGACGCCAGCGGCCTAGGCTGGGGAGCGTGTTGCTGCGCTGTTTCTACAGGCGGAGTATGGTCATCCACAGAACGAGATCTCCGCAGCAACTGTCTGGAGTTGATGGCGGGGCGTTTGCAGTAAAGTGTTGGACGAAGGACAGAGTTCAGTGCTGTCTCCTTCTAAAGATGGACAACATGGCGGCGGTGCGCTACATCAACCACCTGGGGGAACCAGGGCCCGGGCCTTATCCGATCTCTCTCGGACTCTTTGGGAGTATTGCCTATCCAACAAAATATCCCTTACGGCGGAGCACCTTCCAGGCTCAGCCAATCAAGTGGCGGACTGTTGGTCTCATCATTGGAAGGATGCCAGTCTATGGCAACTTCGTCCGGATGTGTTCGAGGCGATTCAGGACAAATGGGGTCCATTTACAGTGGACCTGTTTGCTTCCCGGCTGGACGCCCAGCTGAAGCGCTATTTCAGTTGGCGACCGGACCCGGAGGCAGCGGCGATAGACGCGTTACTGCAGGATTGGAGCATGGAGAAGGGCTACGCGTTCCCTCCCTTTGCAATGATCAGAGTGTCCACCCAGGAACGGAGACACCAAACGGATCTGGTGGTGATCACCCCGATCTGGAGGTCGCAAGCCTGGTTTCCGGTTCTGATGGAACTTTCCTGGGATTTTCCAGATCTCCTCAAGAATCCTCAAGGGGATCCTCACCACCTCCTGGCAACAGGCAGCATGTGTCTGATGGCCTGGCGGCTTACAGGCAACGCTGGCAAGTCCTGGGGCTTTCGGAGGACGCTGCCACTCTGTTGGCCAAATCCTGGGCAGACAGTACCAACAAGAGGTACCGATCAGCGTGGTCTCGGTGGAGTAGTTGGTGTCTGCGATTGCAGATTGATCCAGTGGGGGCAGACATTGTCCACGTTCTTAATTTCCTAGCCTCCCTAGCAAAGGATGGCTTAGCGTACAGGTCTATCAATACCTTTCGGTCTGCCATATCGGCAGGGCATGTCCCGGTGGAGAACCATTCGATAGGGGAACATCCTCTGGTCTGTAAACTGCTGCGGGGGATTAGTCCATCAATTCCCCCGGAACCCCGGTTCTCGGTGTTATGGGATGTTAATAAGGTCCTTAACTTATTTCGAGAGTGGCCATCCAATAAATACCTGTCGAGGAAACAGATTTCGGCGAAGCTGGCAATGCTGCTTTGTCTGATCTCCTGTAGCAGAGTCTCAGATGTGAGGGCCTTGGACCTTACGGGTCGTGTCTCAACCCCGGATGGGGTTACCTTTCATGTCTATAGGCGTACCAAGGGGGATTCCCGGATTATCTCGTATCCTGCATTCTGGATGTCCGAAACTATGTGTGGTCAGAGCGCTGAAGACCTATGAAGTGGCGACAATTGATATACGCCCACAGGGCATCAATCAACTATTTATTGCTCTTACCAAGCCACACGGGGCGGTTTCATCCCCAACTATTGCACGATGGGTGCGATGGGTTATGCAGGAAGCAGGTATAGACATTTCTCAGTTTGGAGCCCATTCTGTGAGGGGAGCAATGGCGTCCAAGGCATATTCCCTGGGAGCTCGCCTGGAGGATATTCTGAAGGTGGCAGATTGGTCTTCAGACTCCACCTTCAAGAGATTTTTCTTTAAGCCAGTAGCGTCTCTGGCTTCTCTGGTGGTGGATAAGCTCCTAACATAGAATGAAAAATTTCCTAGCTACCGTACAGGAAAGTTTCAATTCTATTAAGGAGGCGGAGGCGAGGATTAGCCCACCCGGTCTTCATTCGAACTCGCCCAGAACTACTACGTTGGGACAGTAAGTAAAATCTTTATGATGCAGTTTCCTATTGTGATGTGACAGATTATGATGTTCTTCCTTTCACCGTTCTGTTCATGGATGTCATGATCATTCGTCGATGTCCTTGTTGACTGATGAGATCAAGCGTTCATTTCTTGGTGCATTACGTACTCTGTTTGTCCCATAGGTTCTGACACAGGCAAGCAGGAGTAATGGCTGAGAATTCTGTGGCAGTGTCGCAGGAAGAAAGAGGAGGATAGAGTGCCAGCAGGGAAGGATATTGGGAAGCCCTGGACTGGGATTGGACAGTTGCACAGACATTTTCTGTTTCCATTTTCCCTGATGCTCATGGGAAATGTGGTTTTGTTGAGATTGTTGATACCTTTTAATGGCTGCTGGAGAAAAATAAAGGAGAAAGTGACAGCCTAATCCTCGCCTCCGCCTCCTTAATAGAATTGAAACTTTCCTGTACGTTAGCTAGGAAAATTTTCATTAGCCAGGAACAAAGTGCATTGCTCATAGTAGATTCTATGTATTTGACGTGATTTAGCATGATGGGATAAAACCATGTTTGTGCCTGTGAAAGAGCCCATCAACAAATACATACATTCTGTTGGAGAAGGATTTGGCAAATATTTTGCGCTCAGTATTTAAGTGTTATCAGCCCATAAGAAACTGGTTCTTTTAACCTCCATCTTAGAAGTTGTATTTGGATGTAATTGTGGCATATTCTGCGTTTTGATCAAATTCAACATGTCAATTAGTAGTCTTTACATTATAAAAAAGCAACATTATAGGTTTATAACGACCTTTAGGATCCTGGCTCTGATAATCCCCAGAACACGACTAGAATGTAAAGTAATTGACTGATTTGATCAATCTTAATAAAGTGGCGTCAGGCTTGGTAATACATATGTTTATACAATGTTACATAATAATAACTGAAGAAAATCCAAATAAGAGTTTTTAGACATAGAATAAATCTTTTGACTGGGTAAAACAAAAATGTCTAATCAAAATGTTACAAGGCTTTGCTTGATACCTGAATCTCAAACAAAGATTTGTGGTTAGTACAAAGTAACCGTGCATTTTTAGTGACACATTTTGTTAAAACTCTTTGGTTTCCATTTGGCAGTGGTACTACAAAAGGTTGCCCTTTCTTACACTACTTTTATTTACCTTGGGCATTGAACTCTTAGTGATTGCTGTTAAGCATTATAGACAAAAAATCCGAATTTATTTTTACACGCAGGTGATTTACTACTGGTGAGTCACAATACCAACATTTGCAAAATATTTTCTGAGTATAGAGAATTGATAAGATAAAGTCAACAATTTATAAAGAGTGCAGGGTTCCCACTTTCAAATGTTTGCTACAGGTGGATAATTAAATAATAGGGTATAAAATTGGCAAATAAGATTATAAAATATATATGATTAATTCTAAGTAGTACAATAGCAGTTGTAGTCAATATGAATAAAAAAAATAAATTTGTGCGAAATGTGATCTCATGAATTTTGGTACATCTAGGAAGAACAGTTTGGGACATAGTCCAATAAGCTAAGATGAAAATATTAGAAACATGCTGATATCCATTCCATAATGTTCTTTAAAATAAACAAAAGATCGAATTTAAAGATTTTAATGAAATTGTGAGTTGTTGTCTTGACTTGACTATTGGGACTGTGTAAAAACAAAATACAAATGGGATGGCCTCAGTGGCAGGATGGAATTAGGAGGTTTCACAATCCTTGCTAACCACTTTTACAATGTAAGATATCTGAAAGAACTGTTTGAAAAATTTGCTCTTGGCCTCATTCCAGTCCATTTTTTTGCACCAAAGTTTACTTAGTTGTGAAATTCTAGACAGGGATCTGCCTGATGCAAATCGATTCTGGTCCTGCCTCAAAACGAACAGTCTAGCCTGAACTGCCAGGCTAGGTTTCTCCAGATGGGAACACAAGGAACTTCAGCCCAGTTTCAACCTGTTTAGATCTAATCATTGAAGTATAGCATAAGTCCTATGGCACAGTGAACACGGAATCCATGTCTCGGCATTCCCACTTGGGACATCTACTGAAAAAACAACAAAGTGATGGAAAGAATGCTTGAATGAACCTAGGCCACTGGCAATCAATGTAGGCTGTATCCCAGACCTCTTATTTTCACCAAATGGGTCATTCTAGACAGAGATCTGATGTTAGAAATTGGGTCCCTAGTTGGAAGAGGTATGCACCCTGTCCAAGTAGGGACCACAATCCTAGTCAGGGAAAGTCAAAACGCAATCCTAAATTATCCTGTGCTTACCCTCTGGTAGCTTGGAATAGAGCAGATAGGCTTAACTTAGAAGAAAATGAGTAAAGTAAACACCACAAAAGACTCCACAACGGCTTAGAAAACAGAGAGAAAAAAAATCTGGGTACAAAAAAAAAAAAGGCAACAATCTAATGTGTAGAAGTTGAGAAATTGAATTTTAAAGAAATAAATGCAGTAAAGCACTTAGAAGCAAGTAACGCTAAAAAGATTACTTTAGGTCGCGTTGAACTGGGGCAAAGTGAAAGCTAGGGCCGACCGTGATGGAGCACCAGCTGGCTATAGGACCCAAGCAGGCTCTGGTGAAGAAAGTACATTTTCTGGTCTCAAGCAGCGAAATGCTTTGATCTTTTCCACGCAGTTAAGGAGATGAGTCAGTTCCAAAGATGGGTGACAGAGTCAATGGGCATTGAGCAAGTGTCAGTTTCTGCTACTCAGTCGAGGGGATGTGTCAATCTCACAAACCTGCAGTCGTGGCGATACGCTGTCCAGTGCATTGATCTCAGGAGGCAAAGCGCTGGTTCTGAAGCGATGTGCCGATTTTACTCCAGCAACTGGGTCAATGCGCTGGTTCTGCTACATGCAGACAGGAGACGTGTCAACATCCATCTTGCAAGATTCTGGGACACCTCTAGTGAGTCAGGCATAGGAGCAGAGGTAGAACCTGTGATTTCTTTGAGTCTGAAGCACCAGAAGCCAAGCCAACAAGCCCTTGGAGATCACATGGAAGAAGGGAGAGCCTAGATCTCCTTCAGCAGAGTCATGGAGCAGCAGGCATCAAGAGAACACGTGGAAAAGTGGGCGTTCAAAATCAGCACTCGAGTTGACTCATTTGAGCAGCAAAGCAGTTCTACTGACAGAGTCTAGTTGTAGGTCCAGAAGTGTCTGATTTGTGTGTGTCAGGGACCGGGTACTTCTATCTAAAAGTACCTTTCAAGCAGGGGTGAAATCAAAGGCTGGCTTCTGAAGAGCTCACAATCACACTCAACCGTGGGGTGTAAATCAGTGCATTGTGTATAGACCGAATACTACCTGTTGAAGTGTAAGTGCAAGCCCAACCCATTCCTCCCTGCCCGGGAAGACATTTCCGAATGCAGTCGAGCCTCACCTTCCTGTGTTTTTGGCAGTCTAGAGGGAATGCACAAAGTGTAGTTGCCACTAAACCCAGACATGTATTAATGACAGGCTGCAAGGCACAAAAGAGCTAAGAGCAGAGAAAGTGGCACTCCTAAAACAGGAATGTTAAATCCAACTTCACCAGTGAAGAGGATTTATCAAGTCCATTCTAAAAATATGAAACATGATACAAATATTCCTCTCTTATCAGGAATTACAGCTTAAAAGTGTATCAAGGAATTCCCAATGCTAACCTATGGGAGGACTTGGTCTCACAGTAGTGGAATGTGAAATACGCTGTTTGTCACTACCAGGACATGTAAAACATAAATGAGTATGTCCTAGCTTTTACTTACATAGAAACCTGTTCATTGGGTTACCAATGGCAATTCTTAGAGGTGACTTATATGTCATAAAAGTGGAGTTTATGGTTTTGCAAATAATTCTAAATGCCAAGCTGAAGTGGCAGCAAACTGCACACACATGCCATGCAAAGGCTCTCTCACAACATTAAACTTACAGGCCCTGGGTATATGTATTCAACTTAATAAGGGATTTACAACTTAATGAAATATACTAAACAGTTGTAACTCAATCATAAAATGTTTAAGGTAGAGAGCACATGCACATTAGCACTGACTAGCAGTAGGAAAAGGCCTCAGAGTCCTAAAACCAGCAAATACAAGTTGGGACACATGGAGGGAAACAGGTAAGCATGGGCGGAAAATCCGTTTCGCTCGTGGATTTTGCGGATTTTCGGTAAATTCGCAATTCGCGAGATTCGCGAATCTCCCGCAAAATCCGCAAATCTGCGAGCAGCGGATTTTGCTCGCACTGTTCGCGTGAGTTCACGGCTTCCCAGTACAACTTCGCGCCCCGCGAATAAGCGCTAAATTGCAGAAATACGATCTTAGCAAAACTGAAACTACTTACCAGGTTCAAAAGTTCAGGCTCATCATTAGTAGCCATTTCCTGTAGTGCTTCCTGAGGGGCCCCTCCAGAGTTCAGTTGCCTACTTGCAACTATTATGTGACCCTGCTCTGAACCTCAGAATAGTTACACATATGCCACAAAGGTCCTGAATTACAGCTAAGGGAGACAAGCAGGAGCCAGGCTGGAAGTTCAAATCCATTAATCAGCCCCTAATTCATTATTGTCAGTTGGGGCAGGGCAGGTGTTGTAACTAATTTTGCAACAATGAAAGCACTTAGCAAGTGCAAATGATCACTAATCAGGAAGCACTAAGGAAGCAGGTGCCAGCTAAAAAAATATTCTGTGACACATTAATCAGCCCCAAATTAATTCAGGTCACTTGAGGCAGGGAAGGTGTGCTTTGCTTTGCCACAATAATGTACACTGACTGGACAACCAGAGGGTGCTGTGATGAAACAGAGGGTGGCATGGGTGGGCCAGAGGGTGGCATGAGTAGTCAGAGAGTGGCAGTGGTGACAGAGAGTGGCAGTGATGAAGAAGAGTGTCCCAAACAGGCTGGACACGTAGAAACAACAAGTTTGCAAAACTTGCGACCCGACAGGTAAGTTCGCGTTTGCGAAATTTGTACAAAACCCTCGCGAACTGGCAGAAACCCGCGCGAACACAAAAAAAAATCCGCAAATTCGCGAGAATTCGCGGATTTTGCAAATTGCGAGTTCGCAAATCCGCAAAATTCGCGAACGCGAGATTCGCAAAATTCGCCCATGCTTAGAAACAGGCCAAAAGTTGAGGGAAGACCACTCTAAGGCTGTCAGGTCTGATATGTGTACCCCCAGCTGAAAGTGGGGGGACCTACCCAAATCCTTGGGAGCTCTCTTCACTAAGGCGGAAGAATATGGAGAGAGCATCAGCACTGGCGTGGTCAGGCCCTGGTTGATGGTCCACCATAAAGTCATTCCCATTTAGGATTTTCACCCCTCACCTGCATGAGCCATATGAGGGGCCTGTGCTCTGTGTAAACCAGGAAGTGAGTCCCAAATAGGTATGCTCTCATCTTTTTCAGTGCTCAGACCAAAGTAAAAATGTCTCTTTCAATGGCACTCCACCTCTGTTCCGGTGGAAGTAACCTCATACTAATGAAAGTTACTGGTTGATCTAGGCCCTCCTCATTTAGCTGTACTAAGACTGTCCCTATCCTCTGTGCTGAAGCATCCATATGCCTAAAGAACTCCTTGGAGTAATCTGGGGCCCTGAGCACAGTTGTTGCGCGGATGGCTTCCTTCAGATAATAAAAGGCTTTTTGACAACGCTCTGTCCAGATCACTAATCAAGTCTGATTCTTACAAGTCAGCTCAGTTAACGGGGCAGCAATGATGCCCTATTTCTTAACAAATCTGAGGTTATAGCCAGTGAGGCCTAGGAAGGTTCTCACATCTGTTTGGGTGTGAGGTGGTTCCCAGACCATGATAGTTTTCATCTTTGAATTGAGGGACTGCACCTTGCCTACAGCTACCTGGTGTTCCAAATACACCATGTAACTCTGCCCATCTGGAACAGTAGACAGCAATGTTGTCTAAGTAGGTGGCACAGAAAGCCTCCTTACTAGCCAGGACCATGTTAATCAGCCGTTAGAAGGCATCAGGGCCATTGTTCAATTCTAAGGGCATCCCGCAGAATTATTAATGCCCCTTTGGGTTTGAGAATGCTGACCTTTCTTTGGCCTCCTCAGTTAAGGTGGTCTGCCAGTACCCTGATGTCAAATCACATGTACTGAAGAATTTGGCCGAGCCCAACCAGTCAATGAGCTCACTCAGCTCTGGGGATGGGGTG
Organism: Lissotriton vulgaris; assembly: GCF_964263255.1. Classification (NCBI taxonomy): domain Eukaryota; kingdom Metazoa; phylum Chordata; class Amphibia; order Caudata; family Salamandridae; genus Lissotriton; species Lissotriton vulgaris. The sequence continues at coordinate 438,900,840 of NC_141691.1, read as the reverse complement.
TGCATCAGTACTGGTGATGGTATTGAGACCTTAGTATTCCATGAAGAATCCAGTTCTGTTTTGACACCTGGCAGGGCCGCCTTTGTTACCAATATGATGGGGCTGGACCAGGGAGTGTTACAGGGCTCAATCACCCCTAAAGCTAACATCTTGGAGACTTCCTCCTTAATGCGGGCTCTCACCCTGTCTGGCACTCTGTAAACAGAGGGGCATATTAGCAAGAAGCTTGTTAAAATTATCGCAGTTTTAGTGGCAGGAAACTGCAGCTAAAACGGCGATAAAGGGCTTGCTAATATGTGTTATAGAATTCCAGTAGAAGCCCAGGTTAGATGTACAGGACATCTAACCTGGGCTTCTATTGGAATTCTACAACGCAAGTCCATTATCGCCGTTTTAGCGGCAGTTTCCTGCCGCTAAAACAGCGCTAATTTTAACGAGCTTCTTGCTAATATGGCCCATAATTTGTTACAGGGAGACTGTCTCCGGTGTCAACATCATGGATGAACAGATGGGTGAGTCCAGCGGTGAGTGAGAACAGTGGGGCAAGTGATCTAGAAACTGGTAAGAGTTACCTCGCTGCTCTGGGGTCAGTGTGGAAGACAGGTTGACACCTTCCACTGAACCATTGTATTCTTTTGCATAAAAGAGCTCAGGGAGAGGTTCACCCCCCTCTTCCACTCCGACATCTGTCACTAGGAGCATACTCACTTCAGAGCTCTCAAAGTGAGGCTTTAAACTGTTCACATGGAGCACCCTTACGGAGGTTTTAGAGGTATCTAGGTCCATAAAGTAGGTGGCCTCACACTTCCACTCCTTGATTTTATATAGGCCAGTCCAGTAGTCACGGAGAACTCCGGGCTCTACAGGTTTCATGACCCATACCATACCTTTTGGTGAGACTGAAATTCTACTAGTGTGGCCTTCTGGTCGTAGCAGAGTTCCACCACCTCTAGGCTCTCCTCTAGTGGTGCATTTGTTTCCGGAGAGCCAACTTGTTGCTAACCACATCCTGGGGGGCTTCCTGAAGGCATGCCCACACCTCTCCTTGACAATGCTTAGAGGTCCCGTAAAAGTGTGTTCACACAGGAGTTCGAAGGGGCAAAGCCCTATTCCTCTCTGTAGCACCGCCATGTAGGCAAAATGAAGGCATGGCAAGAAGACATCCCAGTTATGCCTTACGGGCTCAGGCAGGCCCATAATCATGCCCTTGAAGGTCTTGTTAAACCTTTCAACCGGACAATTGGTTTGGAGGTAATAGTGTGTGGGGAACGTGAATGTTATACCACACTCATCCCACATGGACTTCATGTATTCTGACAGAGCTGTTACCACAATGGGTGCAGTTACTCTCCTCAGAGGCATGACCTTTGGTCAGCAGGTGGCAGGATCAACCAAGATCAGGACAAACTAGTTTCCCAGGCATGTCTTGGGGTCTAAAACTCCAGTAATGTTGATGTATGCCCTTTCAAATGGGATGGTAATGACAGGATGTGGAACTTTGTGCTTTTTCTTTGATTTCCCACTGACCTGCAAGTGGGACATGTCCTGCAGAATGTATCTGTGGCTGTCTTCATTTGGGACCAATAAAAGTGGGAGACAAGCGCCTGGTGAAGGACTTGTCTTGCCCCAAATCTCCTTCCAGTGTGATGTCATGAACCAAACCCTGTAGGAAGGGCTGATAACACTGGGAGATCACCAGCACACAGGCTGCCCAGCACCAGAAATCTCAGTCTCACTATGAGGGAGATTGTTCTACCAGCAGATCAGGTGATCACCAGAGGCTTCAGCTGCAGTATGGGCTGAGGCCTGGGACCTCAGACCCTCAAGAAAAGGATACTCATTCTGCACTTGGCAGAATTCCTCCCTGGGGGGTCCAACCTCAACCAGCCATCTGGCAAGCTCAGGTAGTTTTCCTAGGGTGGCAATGTCTTCCTCTTGCCTTGGGGCTTCCTTCTCTGGGACCCTGTCCTCCTCCACCATGGGAACTTCAGGGGCTGGTTTCTTGCACCCCTTGCTCCTTGGCCTTTTCCGTTGGCAGCTATCTGGGTCATTGTGCCAGGCTCCAGCGTCCCTTGATTCCCTTTCCGGGTACCTATAGCTTGTGTCAGTCGCACAGACTCATTCAGACAATCCCATCATCTCCAAGTGAGACCTGATTCTACCTCCCTACAGGTAGTATGATCCAGGTCATTGACTAACAGAAAATCTAGAGGCATGGCAGGGCTCACAGAATTTTTCAAAGAACCTAAAACCCCCCACTCAAAGGGAACCAAAGCCATCAGTAGATGGCTCTTGCGCTTGTCTGCGACTATGACTTGGTGGACTGTGTTCGGTAGGACTTGCTCTGCTGACACTTGACAACTGTGATGATGGCTTCTGTGTCATGCAGAGCCAACACTGGTTGTTCATTTATGGCGATTCACTGCCTATACTTGGAAGTATTGGAAGGGGTGTGGGGATTTGGCACCATTTCTATATCTCCTAGGGACACTAGCACCATCTATGTCTGTCCCCAAAAATTAACTGGGGCTATCTCCTCCCGAGTGCTACATTCACCAACCCTGGTAACTGCCCACAAGTGGGGGGCTGTGTCCTCTTGGAGCATTTGGAGTCACTCTTTATGTGCCCATACTTGTAGCACTCTGTAAATTGGGGAACAAAGCTCACTGCCTTATGGTCAAAGAAACCCTTCTTTTTAGAATCAGACTGGAACTGATTAGCACTATTCCCTTGGAAATTATTTTGGGGGGCCTTTTCAGAACTCCTTATTTTTCGTTTTTTCTCTGCCCTCTTTCTTCTGTTGGAAACACTGACCACCTTTATGGGTGTCCCTCCAAGTACCTTTTTGGACGCTATGGTGGTAGCGCAGAGGTCCATCTCCTCAGCAAGTTTCCTGAGGTCAGTCAGCCAACTGACAACTAGGTGCTGGTGCAACTCTTTAGAGCAAATACTGAGCATGTTCTCTCTCATATTTAAATGATGCAACCTATTATAATCACTAGATTTGCTGGCCCTAACCCAGCCATTAAAAGCCTTACTGGAGTAATCAATAACAACTACCCTGGACTGATTGTGGGAGCATTTGGCTGCCTCTGAATCTATGGCCATACTTTTCAGGAGTTAACCCAAATTTGGCAATCAAAATAGCTTCCATGGGGAAGTTCTTGGTTTGGGCCAACCTTTAATGTCAGAAGTGTGTCTCTCCAAAGTATAGACATTTGTTTCCACCCCCGTGTTCCTCGTGAACCCTGTGTACCTTGAGTGCAACCTCATAAGCAGAAAACCATTTATCAATGTCCTCCCACACAATATAATTGGGTACCAGATCCTTGAGTATACAGAACCTTTTATCTCCATCAGGTACTGCATTCTTCCTGCCACCAGCACTGCTAGAGCCACACTAACTTACCTCGATCTGCAGCATCTTTACACTCAGTTCATGATCCAAAAAAGTATTTTTTTTTCTTTCAGTGCTCTGTCAGCATCAGACTGTTTGGCTTCCCTCTCAGCCTTTTTCTCCTCAGCCTCTAGTTTCTCCATATGTAGCTTGAATTCTTTCTCCTCCCTCCTGACAAAATCCTAAACTTACTACCATTTTGGTATTCACAGTAGACACTCATTTTGGTATTCACAGAAGGCACTTACCCATTTTGATATTCACAGAAGGCACTTACTCATTGATGAGTAAGTGCCTTCTGTGAATACCAAAATTAGGAAGTCCCTTCTATGAATACCAAAATGAGTAAGGGTGTTCTGTGAATACCAAAATGCATAAGTGTCTGCTGTTCTTGCTCTCCCAAAGGACTGAAATTCAGGGGTTTCCCCATTAACTGCAGCAGGTAGCTCCTGAGAAGAGACCATCTCAGGCTTCTCCAATGCCTCATTCTCTTGGGTGTGGGACTTTGCCAGGCCCTCAAGGCCTTCTGGAACTCCATCTTCCTCGGAGCTCCTGGGACAGATACTGTGGTAAATAAAGTTTACCGTATCTGTTTTTGCCATATAATTACAAGTCATAAGGATAGCTCAAATGAAAGGCAGAGTCCGTGGTATCTGAGTCATACGGGCTTTAATATAATGCTTCGAAGCATGGGACATCGCGTTCAGTAACAAAGAGTGTAAAAGGTTTTCTGTAACATGGTGTCGCTAAAACTGGTGCTTGACATAAGGCTTTCTTTAACTCGTCAAAAGCTTGTGTATGTTCCTGAGTCCAAGGGAGGACAGTCGAAGTCGCTGCCTCCTGTGTTGTCAACTGTATGAGTGGTTTAGCTAGATAGGCATACTGAGGGATCCATTGTCTGCAGTAAGAAGTGAGGCCAATAAAGGCCCGTACCTCCTTTCGTGTCTTGGGTTGTGGCAGATGTGCGATTAACTGAATGCGGTCTGGTGTCAGCTGTCTCCCCCATTTGGACAGCAAGTGCCCAAGATATACCACTTGCTGGGCACAGAATTGTAGCTTCGAAGGGGACACTTTATGCCCCTTTTCGGCCAAGAAATACAAGACAGTCAGTGACGCGCGCTCGCAGTCACGTTCGGTCCGTGCCGTGATCAATAGATCATCGACGTACTGGAGCAGAGCAGTGTCAGCAGGCATGTGGATACTGTCTAGTTGTCTCTTCAGCGCTTGACTATAGATGCTAGGACTTTCCGTGAACCCTTGAGGTGCACGTGCAAATTTGAAGCTTCGGCCATTTAAAGAGAATCCAAACAAATACTGGCTTTCAGGATGAATGGGGACACTAAAGAAAGCGTTCTTGAGATCGATTACAGTAAAGAACGCTGCTTCAGAATCAATAGCCGTCAAAAGAGAAGATATGTCAGGCACTACCGGGTACTGTGGAACAATGCATTTATTCAATTCACGAAGATCAATCACCAATCGGTAGACTGGTGGTGCATTTGGGTCAGTTCGTTTAAGAATCGGAATGATCGGGGAATTACATACATTGGAGTCAGTTTCAATAACTACTCCTTGGGCGATGAGTTCGTCAATAATTTTCAGTAAGGCTGTTACAGCCTCAGGTGGCAATTTGTATTGTCGAATTCGGGGTAGTACAACTCCTTGCTTGAGAGTGACACGATAGGGAGTAATGTGCATACAACCTACATCAGTTGGACCTTGTGCCCATAAATGTGCTGCTACATTCTGCAATCTAGGATCAAAATCTCGTAACACATAGTGACCCTTAAAGTCACGTAGGAACAATCTTACTCCTTCCGGAGAACAACATATTACAGCACCTAGTGCTTTCAACGTTTTAATACCAAGCAAGTTTTCGGGACATGATTTCGTAAGTAACAGATCTGTAGTACGGGACAATGGACCAACTGCAAGGGGAACTGGCTTTGATACTTCGTTAACAATAGGATTTCCTGAAAATCCAAGGGAAACATTCTGTGAGCCTGAGAGGGGTGCCCCTGGAACCTCGTCATGACTAATGGTAGTTCTGCTCGCCCCTGTGTCAATCAAAAATTCTTTCCCTAATACCTGAATATGTACATAGGGACCATCTTGATCTACAGGAACCTCGATAAGGGGCAAGCCAACCTCCCTCTCTAGGCTGTTTCATGTGTACTGCTGATAATCGGGATAATCTGACTGGGCATACTGGTACATTTGCTGTGTGACATGTTGCGTGGCAGCAATAGGTTGGGGTTGGGGTACAGCTACTGTCTGTTGCTGTGCATTCTGTGGATGTTGCGTATTCTGTGGAATATTCTGCGGAATATTCTGTGGAACGTGTTCTGGTCTAGGCGGACGTGGTCTTTCTTTCGTTTTGCCTGTAGCAATATTGTATCTGAGAACGGCACATTCATTTATGAAGTGACCTGGCTGTTTGCAATAATTGCAATTCCCTTTAACAGGAGCTGCAGAATGGCTAGTCTGTGTGTTCTGCGTGTTACCCCTCTTCTGACCATCTGCTGGAACAGACTGGGCGACTAGCACTTTCATTTTCGTGTCTTTCATACGTCTCTGTTCATGATCGTGTTCCTCTCTAATTCTGTTCTGGTGATACTGTAACATTTGTAACATCTGGGAAGGGGTATTTGCTTGCCATGTGCTCTCGACTTTCAATACTCTATTCTTAACCTGTGGTAAGGAATTCTCGACTAATTTGGTTACAAAAAGATGTGGATATGATTCGCTACTTGTTTTCAGGCCACTATTTATAATGAAACATTTCTCGAATCTAGAATAAAAATCACTAGTATCTTCATCTTGTTTCTGTTTGCAGGCTGAGATTGCATCCCAGTCTTCTTTCTTAATTGTCAATAACCTCGGCAAAACCTGTACTAATAATCCTGGTAATGCTTTAGCTTTTTCCCCAAGACCTAAACCTGGGGTACGTCTATTTTCTTCGTCCTCTAATTCAGTCCAATTAATCTTTTTATCTCCCACCTCCCATTCTTTTTCTTTCAGTTTTTCGTAAATCCCTGCCGGCAACAATACTTTTAACATTTTAAGAATGTCGGAATACGTGTAATCACCCATGAGTAACATGTCTTTTAATTCACGGTGGAATCCTGCAGGGTCTTTATCGTGACAAGGTACTATTTTCTTCATTTCCAATAATTCCATTTTGGTCAAAGGAGTGTATACGAATACGCGCTGAAGCGTACCCCCTGCGGCCTGGACGGGGTGCACTTCTCGTAAGGGATTCTGTCTATCCATATGAAACGGTTGTCTTACTGGGGGTGGGACAGAAACGAAGTGTGGAGTCAAGAAAGTTCTGTATTTGTGACGTTGTTCTAGAATGGTATTAATTAAATCAGTACCTAAACCTCCCCATCTCCTCAGGAGTAAATCTTGCAATATATTATACAATGGGCCTGGATCAGATTGCTGATTTCATATAGTGTAATGAGATGTTGGATCATGTATATACCAGCTAGTCGCTGTTCTTCTGGAGTAAGGCTCAAAAATGTTTGCGCTACTGAATCATCTTTATATGTACTGTCATTCCCAGCCCATTGGACTGCTGACCGGGCTAGTTCCTGATCACGCATGGTATTAAGTTCATGATAACCTATTCTTTCTTTCAGTATTTTATCAGTGTCTTGGAATACATGTTCAAGAGAACATTGTTCTGGTATTGGAGAAAGAAAACGTTTCTTGTTTTCTAGACCAATGGGTCTGTCAAAAGGTTTCACTACGTACGCTATTGTGTACGCTATTGTGTCTTGATTTTCTACTTGATTTTCTGTTTCTTCCTCCTCTGAGGATTCATTCTTGTCTGACTCGGCTTCCCTTTCAGCCTTCTGTCTTTCATGCATTGTTACTATTTCTTTACGGATCTTTCTGGACATGGCATCTATACAATTCTGTTTATCATGTTTACAATCTGCAATATTCTGACTCCATTTTGTCAGTGCATCTATCTCTTCTTTGACAACACCTGGCCGATCTCGTTCCCTTATCAAACAATTTATCAAGAATCGTAATATTAAACCTTGTGTCTCAGCTTTCTGATATGCCATGGCCTCGCGAATACATTCTGGTCTCTCCCCCGTTCTAATAAAATGATATATATTGTCTAAATGGTTTGTCATTTCTGGTAATAACATCAAATAATCTGTAACACGTCGTAGACGTAACGAGGCTAACATCATGTCTCCTTCCTTGCCGGGTACTGGGTCATATCTACAATCGGTAATATACTGTCTAAGGCTTTCGTATGTGATCGCTTTCGGCGTACGTTGCGTTGCTAATTCTCTGATTGTCATTCATTTTAATTGTGGCGGGGTGCGAAGATGACCTCCTGCGGCACCTCCTGAGGCGGAAGCTTGGGCGTGAACTGACTGGACTGAAGCTGCAGGAAGAGGTGGCATATGTACTGGAGGCGGACTCTGGGTCACATCTGTCGCGAAAGGATTAAGAGGACCAATAGTAGGTGGGACAGTAACAGTAGCAGTAGCTGTAGGGGAAGTAACAGCAGGCGCGGGAAGCGTGACTTGGGAGCGTGGAGGGGTCGTGGCTTGAACAGTGGGTTGAACAGACGGAGCAGGCTGCTGTATGTTGTGAACAGGCGGGAGAGGTTGCTGTACATTATTACCTGGGGGTACGTGGACATTGGTATATGCGGGAGCTAGGTCATCTAAATAGGAAGAAAGGAAAATGTCCGCTGCGGTTTGTTTATGACGGATTTTAGTCGGAACCAATGGTGGTGGCAGGTTACGGGGTACTTCCGGGGTCGCCTTGGGCAGGCCCTCGGCTAGAACTGGATACAGTCCTGTAATAAGTGCATTTCTCTGTCTGTCTTGGTATTCTATTCTGACTCGTTCTCCTTCTTCTAGTAGCTCTTTTTCTCTAGCTTTTTCGGATTCTTCTCTACTTCTTTCGGCTTTTCTGGGTTCTTTTTCTGTTCTTCTATGCGCTTCTTTACGCCATAATTCTATGGCATCTTTCTGGGATTGTCTGGCTTTCTTTTTCCATAATGCTTCTTCTACTCTCATGATGCAATCAGCATCCCATGTCCCTGAGACAGGCCATCTAAACTTCTCTTCCAGACCCTTAGTGTAGTCTGCCCATAAATCTAGGTACAGTATGGCATCTAAGCCATGCTTATTATACATAAAATGTCCAGGAGTGTCCCTAGGCGGAACTGGAACTGCTTCTTCTAATATCCCTTTCCTGGTCCCTATCTGACGTAACTTCGAAAACAGTGGCATGGTCGGAATACTTTAAACGTGGACACAGTAAAACACAGTAATGAATAGCAAAACAGTCATTCATACCACAACATTAAAACTACATAAAAACATTTTACCTGATACATAGAAAACACATAAGCACTGGAATCTCGAGTTTCAACACTAGAATACTGAATCACTGAATTACTGGATTACTAGATGCACTGCTAAACAGTACAGACAATACCGGTCCCTTAGAGAGACACGTCGGACCGTATTCACCTAAGTGAACACGTCTGGACCAAGCCTGTGTACCCAGACCTGTCTTGACCGGGAACAAATTAATGAACCCGTCTAGATGCGTTCCCAACAACGGTACTCACCGGGAAGCAAAACTGAAGGCCTCGGAAGCTGGACTGGACTGGACTGCGTCAGGTGACATTTCTCCTACGCATGCGCTTCGGAACAGGTGGGCCTCTGGATACCTCGGACCTTGCTCTCTCGACTAGGGGCTCTGGTCGGGATCCTCCGCATTCCTCACTGCCTCGTCTGGATGCTGGGTCGTAGTCACCGTCTTCTCCGTAGGCCCGAGGGAGAATAGCAGGAAAACCCGCAGAAATGCACTGGTTCCGTCGCGGCTGTAGAAGGGGTCAAGGCCTGTGGGACATCACCGGCGAGTGGGGAAGGGGGGGGGTCCCTATTCGGGCGCCAAATTATGTGGTAAATAAAGTTTACCGTATCTGTTTTTGCCATATAATTACAAGTCATAAGGATAGCTCAAATGAATGGCAGAGTCCGTGGTATCTGAGTCATACGGGCTTTAATATAATGCTTCGAAGCATGGGACATCGGGTTCCATCACCACTCAGGTTCAGGAAGGGACATTCAACATTTTATTAGCATCACACAATATATATAGTAAAACAGTATACATGGAAGTGAATACAGTAGGCGTAACAGGTGAAAAGAGAGGTGATAAGAACACATGTGCGTAACAGGAGGCGTGTAAGAAGGCGTACACATGGGCGTGCACTGGACATGTCAGAGAATCGTCACATAAAACGTCACAAGTGGGTGGATGCATAGAGAAAGTTGCAGAATCAGCAGAAACCTATGACCTGTATGCGCGCGCAGCTGAGCATGACGTGTAACCGGGGAGAGCTGGGGGCTTTGACTTTTGCACGAGTAGAGGAGACTAATGTCTGGGGTGTCAAAACGACCTGTACCTATAGCATATCTGATATCGTATGTTTTGAGGATGTAGTGTCTGGAGTAAAAGGTCTCTCGGGCAGGGGCCGTTCAACACTGAATGCGAGTGTGTGCATACGGATCTTCATGTAGAGTGCGGGGGCCATGGGCCTACCATGGTAACAGGAGCAGTAAATTACTTGCATGGAGACAGGAAGGCAGGGAGGCAGGGCCCTTTGCTCTGCAGCCGGGAATATGTTTACCTATTTCACTAAACTGGAATGTGTTTTCGAGGAGGCTGAACAGATAACTTGTAGGTAAAACATCATCTTGGCAAGCGAACCAGGCCGAGCCGGGCACCGCTCGTCTGAGACAGGAAGTAAGGCAGAGGTCAGGGATGCATACCTAACGGCAGCATTCAGAGGGAGAAAAGAACTCGGAGCCTCGTTTAGGGGCCTAACTTGACTGGGCCAGAAAACGTGGACGAAAACGTGAAAGTGCACCATGTAAAGACGTGGCACCATAGGCCTAGAAGCCTAATTAACAGGATATTTATGCATGGCTGGATAGCTGACATGTTAACGTTGGACGCAAATGTATTTGCATCTTTCTAGCAGGCACAGAAAAGAAGTTACACGACATACAAGGACATGGGTGCATGGATAGGGTGCGAGTGGGGGACACATTGGTTACCTGGAATTTTCTATTACCTCAATACCCCCATCTCCTTGCAGGAGCCTTTCAAATAAAACACTGTATAATCTTCCAGCTTGGCCAGCTCAAACCTCATTCTCCATTTGCAGAACAAGTCAGAGACATGAAGTAGAGGACAGATTAAAAATGCAAAAGCAGGGAAAAATAAAGAAAAATTTGACCATTTGGATGGGTAGTGTAAAAGTAGCTATTAAATTGCAGTGCACAAAGAAAAGTCTTATCACTGCTGATCTCCAATGTTAGATATTGGGTTTCGAGTTGACAGAGGTATGTACCCTGTCCAAGTAGGGACCACAATCCCAGTCAGGGTAAGTCACAGCACAATCCTAAATTATCCTGTGCTCAATTTCTGGTAGCTTGTCAAGGAGCAGGTGGCCTGAGCATAGAAGAGAATTTGTAAAGTATTTGTGCAATATCTCATACCGTAGCATGCTGAAAACACCACAAAAACCTCCAAGACAGGTTAGAAAAATAGAGAATATTGATCTGAGGTAAATAAGACCAAAATGACAACATTCCAATGTGTAGAAGATGAGTTATTATATTTTGCAGAAATAAATGCAGTAAAGTGCTTAGTGGAAAGCAGGGCTAAAAAGGTTACTTTAGGTTGCGATGGACTGGGGCAAAGTCAAAGTTTGGGCCGACCATGATGGAGAGCATTACGGCTACAGAACTCACACAGGCCCCAGTGAACAAAGTACCTCTCCTGGTCAAAAGCAGCGAGATGCATCAATCTTTTCCATGCACTGAAGGCTATGTGTAGGAGTGCTGGAGTCGACATGCATTGAGCAATGCATCAGTTTCTGCCACGCAGCCAAGGGGATGCACCAATCTTACCAAGATGCAGAAGCAGCAATACACTGTCCGCTCTCGGGAGACAAATCGATGGATGTGAAGCGGTGTACTGATTTTGATCCGATCCCGCAACCGGGTCGGTGTGCCAGTTCCGGTACACAGAGACAGGAAATGCATTGAACCCCATATTGTAACTGAGCTACTTTCAGTGAGTCAGTCACAGAGCATGAGTAGAGGCTTTGATTTCCCTGAGTCTCAAGGAACAGGAGGCAAACCAACAAGCCCTTGGAGATCACTTGGGAGAAGGCATAGTTTGGCTGTCCTTCAGCAGAGTCAGAGAGCAGCAGGCTGCAGGGCAACACACAGAAAAGCAGGCATTCAAGATCAGCAGTCAAGTTAAGTCCTTTGAGCAGCACAGCAGTTCTTCTGACAGAGTCCAGATGTAGGTCCGTAAGTGTTTGATTTATGTGGGTCAGGGACCCAGTACTTTCACCCAAAGGTGCCTTTGAAATGGGGTGACATTAAAGGCTTATGTCTGGAGTGCACACTAAAACTTTCAGCCCAGTCCTCTCTGCCACGCCAGCCCTGGGGGTAAATCAGTGCTTCATGTGTAGACAGGCCATTATGTATTACAGTGTAAATGTTGCCCCCCCCCCAATTCCTCACTGCCAAGGAAGACCAACCAGAATGTGATGAATGCAGATGAGTGCTCAGAATGCAGATGAGCCTCACTTTTCTGTGTTCATGACTAATGCACAGAGTGTAGCTGTCATCCAACCTAGGCATGTATTAAAGGCAGGCTGTAAGGGACTAAAGAAGAAAGAGCAGTGAAATGTCCACTTTCTAAAGGTGGCATTTCCAAAACAGTAATGGTTAATCAAACTTCACCAGTAAAGAGGATTTATTAAGACCATTCCAAACATATGCAACGTGAAAAAGCTCCTCTCTCTGATCAAGAATTACAGTTTAAAAGTAGATTAAAGAATTCCCAGTGCTAGCCTATGAGAGGAGCAGGCCTCACTGTTGTAAAATCTAAATAAGCTATTTTTCACTTGCAGGACATGTAAAACATAAAAGTCCACATCCTACCCTTTACTTACATTGCACCCTGCCCTTTGACTTACGGAGGGCCATCCTTAGGTGTGACATATATGTGATAAAAATGGAGTTTAACGCTTGGTAAGTAGTTCTAAATGCCACGTTTAAGTGGCAGTAAACTGCACACACAGGCCCTGCTTAGGTTTCATCATTGAGGTAAAGCTTGAGTTCTATGGTACAGTGAGCACAGGACACATGTCTCAGCATGGTAAAACACCTTTACAAAGCAACTTTATTTCCGCATACCTTCACTCCGCATACCATTACAACGAAAGTACCATTACTCCGCAATACTATTATAACGCATGCCATTACATATTATATGCCTTTACCACGCATGCTTTTGTAAAAGCATGAATGGTAAAAGCATATGTTTTTAATATTTAAGTTTATGGTAAGTATATGGTATTAGTTTGGGGGGGTTTGGGTATATGTTTTTGGGGTTCCGGGGTATTTTAAGGATGAGTTTGGGTTATGGGGTACAGGGGTATTTTTAGGGTTCAGGTCTAGGTTTGGGTTTGGGGTACAGGGGTATTTTAGAGTTCAGGGCTAGGTTTGGGGTACAGGGGAATTTTAGGGTTCAGGGCTAGGTTTTGGTTTTGGGGTACAGGGGTAATTTTTGGGTTCAGGGCTAGGTTTGGGTTTTGGGGTACAGGGGTATTTTTAGGGTTCAGGGCTAGGTTTGGGTTTTGGGGTACAGGGGTATGTTTAGGGTTCAGGGACAGGTTTGGGTTTTGGGGTACAGGGGCATTTTTAGGGTTCAGGGCTAGGTTTGTGTTTTGGGGTACAGGGGTATTTTAGGGTTTAGGGCTAGGTTTAGGTTTTGAGGTACAGGGGTAATTTTAGGGTTTAGGGATAGGTTTGGGATACAGGGGTATTTTTAGGGTTCAGGGATAGTTTTGGGGTACATGGGTATTTTTAGGGTTCAGGGCTAGGTTTGGGTTTGGGAGTACAGGGGTATTTTAGGGTTCAGGGCTAGGTTGGGGTTTGGGGTACAGGGGTATTTTGGGGTTCAGGGCTAGGTTTGGGTTTGGGGGTACAGGGGTAATTTTAGAGTTCATTGATAGGTTTGGGTTTTGGGGTACAGGGGTATTTTTAGGGTTCAGGGCTATGTTTTGGTGTTGGAGTACATGGGTATTTTTAGGGTTCAGGGCTAGGTTTGGGGTATTTTTCAGGGTTCAGGGTTAGGTTTTGGTTTTGGGGTACAGGGATATTTTTAGGGTTCAGGGCTAGGTTTGGGTTTCGGGGGTCAGAGGTATTTATAGGGTTCAGGGCTAGGTTTGGGGTTTGGGGTATTTTTCAGGGTTCAGGGGTAGGTTTTAGTTTTGGGGTACAGGGATATTTTTAGGGTTCAGGGCTAGGTTTGGGTTTCGGGGGTCAGGGGTATTTTTAGGGTTCAGGGCTAGGTTCGGGTTTTGGGGTACAGGAGTATTTTTAGGGTTCAGGGCTAGGTTTGGGGTACAGGGGTATTTTTGGGGTTCAGGGCTAGGTTTGGGGGCACAGGGGTATTTTAGGGTTCAGGGTTAGGTTTGGGTTTTGGGGTAAAGGGGTAAATTTAGGGTTCAGGGGTAGGTTTGGGCTTTGGGGTGTTGGGGTATTTTTGGGGTTTGGGTTTTGGGGTACAGGGGTATTTTTAGGGTTCGGGGCTAGGTTTGGGTTTTGGGTTAGAGGGATATTTTTAGGGTTCAGGGCTAGGTTTGTGTTTTGGGGTAGAGGGGTATTTTTAGGGTTTGGGTTTTGGGATACAGGGTATTTTTAGGGTTCAGGGACAGGTTTGGGTTTTGGGGTGTTGGGGTATTTTTGGGGTTTGGGGCTAGGTTTGGGTTTTGGGGTACAGGGGTATTTTTAGGGTTCGGGGCTAGGTTTGGGTTTTGGGTTACAGGGATATTTTTAGGGTTCAGGGCTAGGTTTGTGTTTTGGGGTAGAGGGGTATTTTTAGGGTTTGGGTTTTGGGATACAGGGTTTTTTTAGGGTTCAGGGCTAGGTTTGGGGTACAGGGGTATTTTTAGGGTTCAGAGCTAGGTGTGGGTTTGGGGGTACAGAGGTAATTTAGGGTTCAGGGCTAGGTTTGGGTTTTGGGATTTACTACTGGTGAGTCACAATACCAACATTTGCAAAATATTTTCTGAGTATAGAGAATTGATAAGATAAAGTCAACAATTTATAAAGAGTGCAGGGTTCCCACTTTCAAATGTTTGCTACAGGTGGATAATTAAATAATAGGGTATAAAATTGGCAAATAAGATCTTAAAATATATATGATTAATTCTAAGTAGTACAATAGCAGTTGTAGTCAATATGAATAAAAAAAATTAAATTTGTGTGAAATGTGATCTCAGGAATTTTGGTAGACATAGTCCAATAAGCTAAGATGAAAATATTAGAAACATGCTGATATCCATTCCATAATGTTCTTTAAAATAAACAAAAGATCGAATTTAAAGATTTTAATGAAATTGTGAGTTGTTGTCTTGACTTGACTATTGGGACTGTGTAAAAACAAAATACAAATGGGATGGCCTCAGTGGCAGGATGGAATTAGGAGGTTTCACAATCCTTGCTAACCACTTTTACAATATAAGATATCTGAAAGAACTGTTTGAAAATTTTGCTCTTGGCCTCATTCCAGTCCATTGTTTTGCACCAAAGTTTACTTAGTTGAGAAAATCTAGACAGGGATCTGCCTGATGCAAATCGATTCTGGTCCTGCCTCAAAATGAACAGTCTAGCCTGAACTGCCAGGCTAGGTTTCTCCAGATGGGAACACAAGGAACTCCAGCCCAGTTTCAACCTGTTTAGATCTAATCATTGAAGTATAGCATAAGTCCTATGGCACAGTGAACACGGAATCCATGTCTCGGCATTCCCACTTGGGACATCTACTGAAAAAACAACAAAGTGATGGAAAGAATGCTTGAATGAACCTAGGCCACTGGCAATCAATGTAGGCTGTATCCCAGACCTCTTATTTTCACCAAATGGGTCATTCTAGACAGAGATCTGATGTTAGAAATTGGGTCACTAGTTGGCAGAGGTATGCACCCTGTCCAAGTAGGGACCACAATCCTAGTCAGGGAAAGTCAAAACGCAATCCTAAATTATCCTGTGCTTACCCTCTGGTAGCTTGGAATAGAGCAGATAGGCTTAACTTAGAAGAAAATGAGTAAAGTAAACACCACAAAAGACTCCACAACAGCTTAGAAAACAGAGAAAAAAAATCTGGGTAAAAAAAAATAAAACGGCAAAAATCTAATGTGTAGAAGTTGAGAAATTGAATTTTAAAGAAATAAATGCAGTAAAGCACTTAGAAGCAAGTAGCGCTAAAAAGATTACTTTAGGTCGCGTTGAACTGGGGCAAAGTGAAAGCTAGGGCCGACCGTGATGAAGCACCAGCTGGCTATAGGACCCAAGCAGGCTCTGGTGAAGAAAGTACATTTTCTGGTCTCAAGCAGCGAGATGCTTCGATCTTTTCCACGCAGTTAAGGAGATGAGTCAGTTCCAAAGATGGGTGACAGAGTCAATGGGCATTGAGCAAGTGTCAGTTTCTGCTACTCAGTCGAGGGGATGTGTCAATCTCACAAACCTGCAGTCATGGCGATACGCTGTCCAGTGCATTGATCTCAGGAGGCAAAGCGCTGGTTCTGGAGCGATGTGCCGATTTTACTCCAGCAACTGGGTCAATGCGCTGGTTCTGCTACATGCAGACAGGAGACGTGTCAACATCCATCTTGCAAGATTCTGGGACACCTCTAGTGAGTCAGGCATAGGAGCAGAGGTAGAACCTGTGATTTCTTTGAGTCTGAAGCACCAGAAGCCAAGCCAACAAGCCCTTGGAGATCACACGGAAGAAGGGAGAGCCTAGATCTCCTTCAGCAGAGTCATGGAGCAGCAGGCATCAAGAGAACACGTGGAAAAGTGGGCCTTCAAAATCAGCACTCGAGTTGACTCCTTTGAGCAGCAAAGCAGTTCTACTGACAGAGTCTAGTTGTAGGTCCAGAAGTGTCTGATTTGTGTGTGTCAGGGACCAGGTACTTCTATCTAAAAGTACCTTTCAAGCAGGGGTGAAATCAAAGGCTGGCTTCTGAAGAGCTCACAATCACACTCAACCGTGGGGTGTAAATCCGTGCTTTGTGTATTGACCGAATACTACCTGTTGAAGTGTAAGTGCAAGCCCTACCCATTCCTCCCTGCCCGGGAAGACATTTCCGAATGCAGTCGAGCCTCACCTTCCTGTGTTTTTGGCAGTCTAGAGGGAATGCACACAGTGTAGTTGCCACTACACCCAGACATGTATTAATTACAGGCTGCAAGGCACAAAAGAGCTAAGAGCAGAGAAAGTGGCATTCCTAAAACAGGAATGTTAAATCCAACTTCACCAGTGAAGAGGATTTATCAAGTCCATTCTAAAAATATGAAACATGATACAAATATTCCTCTCTTATCAGGAATTACAGCTTAAAAGTGTATTAAGGAATTCCCAGTTGTGGAATGTGAAATACGGTGTTTGTCACTACCAGGACATGTAAAACATAAATGAGTATGTCCTAGCTTTTACTTACATAGAAACCTGTTCATTGGGTTACCAATGGCAATTCTTAGAGGTGACTTATATGTCATAAAAGTGGAGTTTATGGTTTAGCAAATAATTCTAAATGCCAAGCTGAAGTGGCAGCAAACTGCACACACATGCCATGCAAAGGCTCACTCACAACATTAAACTTACAGGCCCTGGGTATATGTATACAACTTAATAAGGGATTTACAACTTAATGAAATATACTAAACAGTTGTAACTCAATCATAAAATGTTTAAGGTAGAGAGCACATGCACATTAGCACTGACTAGCAGTAGGAAAAGGCCTCAGAGTCCTAAAACCAGCAAATACAAGTTGGGACACATGGAGGGAAACAGGCCAAAAGTTGAGGGAAGACCGCTCTAAGGCTGTCAGGTCTAATATGTGCACCCCCAGCTGAAAGTGGGGGGACCTACCCAAACCCTTAGGAGCTCTCTTCACTAAGGCAGAAGAATATGGAGAGAGCATGAGCACTGGCGTGGTCAGGCCCTGGTTGATGGTCCACCATAAAGTCATTCCCATTTAGGATTTTCACCCCTCACCTGCATGAACAATCTGAGGGGCCTGTGCTCTGTGTAAACCAGGAAGTGAGTCCCAAATAGGTATGCTCTCAACTTCTTCAGTGCTCAGACCAAAGTAAAAATGTCTCTTTCAATGGCACTCCACCTCTGTTCCGGTGGAAGTAACCTCATACTAATGAAAGTTACTGGTTGATCTAGGCCCTCCTCATTTAGCTGTACTAAGACTGTCCCTATCCTCTGTGCTGAAGCATCCATATGCCTAAAGAACTCCTTGGAGTAATCTGGGACCCTGAGCACAGTTGTTGCGCGGATGGCTTCCTTCAGATAATAAAAGGCTTTTTGACAACGCTCTGTCCAGATCACTAATCAAGTCTGATTCTTACAAGTCAGCTCAGTTAACGGGGCAGCAATGATGCCCTATTTCTTAACAAATCTGAGGTTATAGCCAGTGAGGCCTAGGAAGGTTCTCACATCTGTTTGGGTGTGAGGTGGTTCCCAGACCATGATAGTTTTCATCTTTGAATTGAGGGACTGCACCTTGCCTACAGCTACCTGGTGTTCCAAATACACCATGTAACTCTGCCCATCTGGAACAGTAGACAGCAATGTTGTCTAAGTAGGTGGCACAGAAAGCCTCCTTACTAGCCAGGACCATGTTAATCAGCCGTTAGAAGGCATCAGGGGCATTGTTCAATCTAAAGGGCATCCCGCAGAATTATTAATGCCCCTTTGGGTTTGAGAATGCTGACCTTTCTTTGGCCTCCTCAGTTAAGGTGGTCTGCCAGTACCCTGATGTCAAATCACATGTACTGAAGAATTTGGCCGAGCCCAACCAGTCAATGAGCTCACTCAGCTCTGGGGATGGGGTGTGCATCAGTACTGGTGATGGTATTGAGACCTTAGTATTCCATGAAGAATCCAGTTCTGTTTTGACACCTGGCAGGGCCGCCTTTGTTACCAATATGATGGGGCTGGACCAGGGAGTGTTACAGGGCTCAATCACCCTTAAAGCTAACATCTTGGAGACTTCCTCCTTAATGCGGGCTCTCACCCTGTCTGGCACTCTGTAAACAGAGGGGCATATTAGCAAGAAGCTTGTTAAAATTATCGCAGTTTTAGCGGCAGGAAACTGCAGCTAAAACGGCGATAAAGGGCTTGCTAATATGTGTTATAGAATTCCAGTAGAAGCCCAGGTTAGATGTACAGGACATCTAACCTGGGCTTCTATTGGAATTGTACAACGCAAGTCCATTATCGCCGTTTTAGCGGCAGTTTCCTGCCGCTAAAACAGCGCTAATTTTAACGAGCTTCTTGCTAATATGGCCCATAGTTTGTTACAGGGAGACTGTCTCCGGTGTCAACATCATGGATGAACAGATGGGTGAGTCCAGCGGTGAGTGAGAACAGTGGGGCAAGTGTTCTAGAAACTGGTAAGAGTTACCTCGCTGCTCTGGGGTCAGTGTGGAAGACAGGTTGACACCTTCCACTGAACCATTGTATTCTTTTGCATAAAAGAGCTCAGGGAGAGGTTCACCCCCCTCTTCCACTCCGACATCTGTCACTAGGAGCATACTCACTTCAGAGCTCTCAAAGTGAGGCTTTAAACTGTTCACATGGAGCACCCTTACGGAGGTTTTAGAGGTATCTAGGTCCATAAAGTAGGTGGCCTCACCCTTCCACTCCTTGATTTTATATAGGCCAGTCCAGCAGTCACGGAGAACTCCGGGCTCTACAGGTTTCATGACCCATACCATACCTTTTGGTGAGACTGAAATTCTACTAGTGTGGCCTTCTGGTCGTAGCAGAGTTCCACCACCTCTAGGCTCTCCTCTAGTGGTGCATTTGTTTCCGGAGAGCCAACTTGTTGCTAACCACATCCTGGGGGGCTTCCTGAAGGCATGCCCACACCTCTCCTTGACAATGCTTAGAGGTCCCGTAAAAGTGTGTTCACACAGGAGTTCGAAGGGGCAAAGCCCTATTCCTCTCTGTAGCACCGCCATGTAGGCAAAATGAAGGCATGGCAAGAAGACATCCCAGTTATGCCTTACGGGCGCAGGCAGGCCCATAATCATGCCCTTGAAGGTCTTGTTAAACCTTTCAACCGGACAATTGGTTTGGAGGTAATAGTGTGTGGGGAACTTGAATGTTATACCACACTCATCCCACATGGACTTCATGTATTCTGACAGAGCTGTTACCACAATGGGTGCAGTTACTCTCCTCAGAGGCATGACCTTTGGTCAGCAGGTGGCAGGATCAACCAAGACCAGGACAAACTAGTTTCCCAGGCATGTCTTGTGGTCTAAAACTCCAGTAATGTTGATGTATGCCCTTTCAAATGGGATGGTAATGACAGGATGTGGAACTTTGTGCTTTTTCTTTGATTTTCCACTGACCTGCAAGTGGGACATGTCCTGCAGAATGTATCTGTGGCTGTCTTCATTTGGGACCAATAAAAGTGGGAGACAAGCGCCTGGTGAAGGTCTTGTCTTGCCCCAAATCTCCTTCCAGTGTGATGTCATGAGCCAAACCCTGTAGGAAGGGCTGATAACACTGGGAGATCACCAGCACACAGGCTGCCCAGCACCAGAAATCTCAGTCTCACTATGAGGGAGATTGTTCTACCAGCAGATCAGGTGATCACCAGAGGCTTCAGCTGCAGTATGGGCTGAGGCCTGGGACCTCAGACCCTCAAGAAAAGGATACTCATTCTGCACTTGGCAGAATTCCTCCCTGAGGGGTCCAACCTCAACCAGCCATCTGGCAAGCTCAGGTAGTTTTCCTAGGGTGGCAATGTCTTCCTCTTGCCTTGGGGCTTCCTTCTCTGGGACCCTGTCATCCTCCACCATGGGAACTTCAGGGGCTGGTTTCTTGCACCCCTTGCTCCTTGGCCTTTTCCGTTGGCAGCTATCTGGGTCATTGTGCCAGGCTCCAGCGTCCCTTGATTCCCTTTCCGGGTACCTATAGCTTGTGTCAGTCGCACAGACTCATTCAGACAATCCCATCATCTCCAAGTGAGACCTGATTCTACCTCCCTACAGGTAGTATGATCCAGGTCATTGACTAACAGAAAATCTAGAGGCATGGCAGGGCTCACAGAATTTTTCAAAGAACCTGAGACCCCCCACTCAAAGGGAACCAAAGCCATCAGTAGATGGCTCTTGCGCTTGTCTGCGACTATGACTTGGTGGACTGTGTTCGGTAGGACTTGCTCTGCTGACACTTGACAACTGTGATGATGGCTTCTGTGTCATGCAGAGCCAACACTGGTTGTTCATTTATGGCGATTCACTGCCTATGCTTGGAAGTATTGGAAGGGGTGTGGGGATTTGGCACCATTTCTATATCTCCTAGGGACACTAGCACCATCTATGTCTGTCCCCAAAAATTAACTGGGGCTATCTCCTCCCGAGTGCTACATTCACCAACCCTGGTAACTGCCCACAAGTGGGGGCTGTGTCCTCTTGGAGCATTTGGAGTCACTCTTTATGTGCCCATACTTGTAGCACTCTGTAAATTGGGGAACAAAGCTCACTGCCTTATGGTCAAAGAAACCCTTCTTTTTAGAATCAGACTGGAACTGATTAGCACTATTCCCTTGGAAATTATTTTGGGGGCCTTTTCAGAACTCCTTATTTTTCGTTTTTTCTCTGCCCTCTTTCTTCTGTTGGAAACACTGACCACCTTTATGGGTGTCCCTCCAAGTACCTTTTTGGACGCTATGGTGGTAGCGCAGAGGTCCATCTCCTCAGCAAGTTTCCTGAGGTCAGTCAGCCAACTGACAACTAGGTGCTGGTGCAACTCTTTAGAGCAAATACTGAGCATGTTCTCTCTCATATTTAAATGATGCAACCTATTATAATCACTAGATTTGCTGGCCCTAACCCAGCCATTAAAAGCCTTACTGGAGTAATCAATAACAACTACCCTGGACTGATTGTGGGAGCATTTGGCTGCCTCTGAATCTATGGCCATACTTTTCAGGAGTTAACCCAAATTTGGCAATCAAAATAGCTTCCATGGGGAAGTTCTTGGTTTGGTACCACCCTTTAATGTCAGAAGTGTGTCTCTCCAAAGTATAGACATTTGTTTCCACCCCCGTGTTCCTCGTGAACCCTGTGTACCTTGAGTGCAACCTCATAAGCAGAAAACCATTTATCAATGTCCTCCCACACAATATAATTGGGTACCAGATCCTTGAGTATACAGAACCTTTTATCTCCATCAGGTACTGCATTCTTCCTGCCACCAGCACTGCTAGAGCCACACTAACTGACCTCGATCTGCAGCATCTTTACACTCAGTTCATGATCCAAAAAGTATTTTTTTTTCTTTCAGTGCTCTGTCAGCATCAGACTGTTTGGCTTCCCTCTCAGCCTTTTTCTCCTCAGCCTCTAGTTTCTCCATATGTAGCTTGAATTCTTTCTCCTCCCTCCTGACAAAATCCTAAACTTACTACCATTTTGGTATTCACAGTAGACACTCATTTTGGTATTCACAGAAGGCACTTACCCATTTTGATATTCACAGAAGGCACTTACTCATTGATGAGTAAGTGCCTTATCTGAATACCAAAATTAGGAAGTCCCTTCTATGAATACCAAAATGAGTAAGGGTGTTCTGTGAATACCAAAATGCATAAGTGTCTGCTGTTTTTGCTCTCCCAAAGGACTGAAATTCAGGGGTTTCCCCATTAACTGCAGCAGGTAGCTCCTGAGAAGAGACCATCTCAGGCTTCTCCAATGCCTCATTCTCTTGGGTGTGGGACTTTGCCAGGCCCTCAAGGCCTTCTGGAACTCCATCTTCCTCGGGGCTCCTGGGACAGATACTGTGGTAAATAAAGTTTACCGTATCTGTTTTTGCCATATAATTACAAGTCATAAGGATAGCTCAAATGAAAGGCAGAGTCCGTGGTATCTGAGTCATACGGGCTTTAATATAATGCTTCGAAGCATGGGACATCGCGTTCAGTAACAAAGAGTGTAAAAGGTTTTCTGTAACATGGTGTCGCTAAAACTGGTGCTTGACATAAGGCTTTCTTTAACTCGTCAAAAGCTTGTGTATGTTCCTGAGTCCAAGAGAGGACAGTCGAAGTCGCTGCCTCCTGTGTTGTCAACTGTATGAGTGGTTTAGCTAGATAGGCATACTGAGGGATCTATTGTCTGCAGTAAGAAGTGAGGCCAATAAAGGCCCGTACCTCCTTTTGTGTCTTGGGTTGTGGCAGATGTGCGATTAACTGAATGCGGTCTGGTGTCAGCTGTCTCCCCCATTTGGACAGCAAGTGCCCAAGATATACCACTTGCTGGGCACAGAATTGTAGCTTCGAAGGGGACACTTTATGCCCCTTTTCGGCCAAGAAATACAAGACAGTCAGTGACGCGCGCTCGCAGTCACGTTCGGTCCGTGCCGTGATCAATAGATCATCGACGTACTGGAGCAGAGCAGTGTCAGCAGGCATGTGGATACTGTCTAGTTGTCTCTTCAGCGCTTGACTATAGATGCTAGGACTTTCCGTGAACCCTTGAGGTGCACGTGCAAATTTGAAGCTTCGGCCATTTAAAGAGAATCCGAACAAATACTGGCTTTCAGGATGAATGGGGACTCTAAAGAAAGCGTTCTTGAGATCGATTACAGTAAAGAACGCTGCTTCAGAATCAATAGCCGTCAAAAGAGAAGATATGTCAGGCACTACCGGGTACTGTTGAACAATGCATTTATTCAATTCACGAAGATCAATCACCAATCGGTAGACTGGTGGTGCATTTGGGTCAGTTCGTTTAAGAATCGGAATGATCGGGGAATTACATACATTGGAGTCAGTTTCAATAACTACTCCTTGGGCGATGAGTTCGTCAATAATTTTCAGTAAGGCTGTTACAGCCTCAGGTGGCAATTTGTATTGTCGAATTCGGGGTAGTACAACTCCTTGCTTGAGAGTGACACGATAGGGAGTAATGTGCATACAACCTACATCAGTTGGACCTTGTGCCCATAAATGTGCTGCTACATTCTGCAATCTAGGATCAAAATCTCGTAACACATAGTGACCCTTAAAGTCACGTAGGAACAAACTTACTCCTTCCGGAGAACAACATATTACAGCACCTAGTGCTTTCAACGTTTTAATACCAAGCAAGTTTTCGGGACATGATTTCGTAAGTAACAGATCTGTAGTACGGGACAATGGACCAACTGCAAGGGGAACTGGCTTTGATACTTCGTTAACAATAGGATTTCCTGAAAATCCAAGGGAAACATTCTGTGAGCCTGAGAGGGGTGCCCCTGGAACCTCGTCATGACTAATGGTAGTTCTGCTCGCCCCTGTGTCAATCAAAAATTCTTTCCCTAATACCTGACTATGTACATAGGGACCATCTTGATCTACAGGAACCTCGATAAGGGGCAAGCCAACCTCCCTCTCTAGGCTGTTTCATGTGTACTGCTGATAATCGGGATAATCTGACTGGGCATACTGGTACATTTGCTGTGTGACATGTTGCGTGGCAGCAATAGGTTGGGGTTGGGGTACAGCTACTGTCTGTTGCTGTGCATTCTGTGGATGTTGCGTATTCTGTGGAATATTCTGCGGAATATTCTGTGGAACGTGTTCTGGTCTGGGCGGACGTGGTCTTTCTTTCGTTTTGCCTGTAGCAATATTGTATCTGAGAACGGCACATTCATTTATGAAGTGACCTGGCTGTTTGCAATAATTGCAATTCCCTTTAACAGGAGCTGCAGAATGGCTAGTCTGTGTGTTCTGCGTGTTACCCCTCTTCTGACCATCTGCTGGAACAGACTGGGCGACTAGCACTTTCATTTTCGTGTCTTTCATACGTCTCTGTTCATGATCGTGTTCCTCTCTAATTCTGTTCTGGTGATACTGTAACATTTGTAACATCTGGGAAGGGGTATTTGCTTGCCATGTGCTCTCGACTTTCAATACTCTATTATTAACCTGTGGTAAGGAATTCTCGACTAATTTGGTTACAAAAAGATGTGGATATGATTCGCTACTTGTTTTCAGGCCACTATTTATAATGAAACATTTCTCGAATCTAGAATAAAAATCACTAGTATCTTCATCTTGTTTCTGTTTGCAGGCTGAGATTGCATCCCAGTCTTCTTTCTTAATTGTCAATAACCTCGGCAAAACCTGTACTAATAATCCTGGTAATGCTTTAGCTTTTTCCCCAAGACCTAAACCTGGGGTACGTCTATTTTCTTCGTCCTCTAATTCAGTCCAATTAATCTTTTTATCTCCCACCTCCCATTCTTTTTCTTTCAGTTTTTCGTAAATCCCTGCCGGCAACAATACTTTTAACATTTTAAGAATGTCGGAATACGTGTAATCTCCCATGAGTAACATGTCTTTTAATTCACTGTGGAATCCTGCAGGGTCTTTATCGTGACAAGGTACTATTTTCTTCATTTCCAATAATTCCATTTTGGTCAAAGGAGTGTATACGAATACGCGCTGAAGCGTACCCCCTGCGGCCTGGACGGGGTGCACTTCTCGTAAGGGATTCTGTCTATCCATATGAAACGGTTGTCTTACTGGGGGTGGGACAGAAACGAAGTGTGGAGTCAAGAAAGTTCTGTATTTGTGACGTTGTTCTAGAATGGTATTAATTAAATCAGTACCTAAACCTCCCCATCTCCTCAGGAGTAAATCTTGCAATATATTATACAATGGGCCTGGATCAGATTGCTGATTTCATATAGTGTAATGAGATGTTGGATCATGTATATACCAGCTAGTCGCTGTTCTTCTGGAGTAAGGCTCAAAAATGTTTGCGCTACTGAATCATCTTTATATATACTGTCATTCCCAGCCCATTGGACTGCTGACCGGGCTAGTTCCTGATCACGCATGGTATTAAGTTCATGATAACCTATTCTTTCTTTCAGTATTTTATCAGTGTCTTGGAATACATGTTCAAGAGAACATTGTTCTGGTATTGGAGAAAGAAAACGTTTCTTGTTTTCTAGACCAATGGGTCTGTCAAAAGGTTTCACTACGTACGCTATTGTGTACGCTATTGTGTCTTGATTTTCTACTTGATTTTCTGTTTCTTCCTCCTCTGAGGATTCATTCTTGTCTGACTCGGCTTCCCTTTCAGCCTTCTGTCTTTCATGCATTGTTACTATTTCTTTACGGATCTTTCTGGACATGGCATCTATACAATTCTGTTTATCATGTTTACAATCTGCAATATTCTGACTCCATTTTGTCAGTGCATCTATCTCTTCTTTGACAACACCTGGCCGATCTCGTTCCCTTATCAAACAATTTATCAAGAATCGTAATATTAAACCTTGTGTCTCAGCTTTCTGATATGCCATGGCCTCGCGAATACATTCTGGTCTCTCCCCCGTTCTAATAAAATGATATATATTGTCTAAATGGTTTGTCATTTCTGGTAATAACATCAAATAATCTGTAACACGTCGTAGACGTAACGAGGCTAACATCATGTCTCCTTCCTTGCCGGGTACTGGGTCATATCTACAATCGGTAATATACTGTCTAAGGCTTTCGTATGTGATCACTTTCGGCGTACGTTGCGTTGCTAATTCTCTGATTGTCATTCGTTTTAATTGTGGCGGGGTGCGAAGATGACCTCCTGCGGCACCTCCTGAGGCGGAAGCTTGGGCGTGAACTGACTGGACTGAAGCTGCAGGAAGAGGTGGCATATGTACTGGAGGCGGACTCTGGGTCACATCTGTCGCGAAAGGATTAAGAGGACCAATAGTAGGTGGGACAGTAACAGTAGCAGTAGCTGTAGGGGAAGTAACAGCAGGCGCGGGAAGCGTGACTTGGGAGCGTGGAGGGGTCGTGGCTTGAACAGTGGGTTGAACAGACGGAGCAGGCTGCTGTATGTTGTGAACAGGCGGGAGAGGTTGCTGTACAATATTACCTGGGGGTACGTGGACATTGGTATATGCGGGAGCTAGGTCATCTAAATAGGAAGAAAGGAAAATGTCCGCTGCGGTTTGTTTAAGACGGATTTTAGTCGGAACCAATGGTGGTGGCAGGTTACGGGGTACTTCCGGGGTCGCCTTGGGCAGGCCCTCGGCTAGAACTGGATACAGTCCTGTAATAAGTGCATTTCTCTGTCTGTCTTGGTGTTCTATTCTGACTCGTTCTCCTTCTTCTAGTATCTCTTTTTCTCTAACTTTTTCGGATTCTTCTCTACTTCTTTCGACTTTTCTGAGTTCTTTTTCTGTTCTTCTATGCGCTTCTTTACGCCATAATTCTATGGCATCTTTCTGGGATTGTCTGGCTTTCTTTTTCCATAATGCTTCTTCTACTCTCATGATGCAATCAGCATCCCATGTCCCTGAGACAGGCCATCTAAACTTCTCTTCCAGACCCTTAGTGTAGTCTGCCCATAAATCTAGGTACAGTATGGCATCTAAGCCATGCTTATTATACATAAAATGTCCAGGAGTGTCCCTAGGCGGAACTGGAACTGCTTCTTCTAATATCCCTTTCCTGGTCCCTATCTGACGTAACTTCGAAAACAGTGGCATGGTCGGAATACTTTAAACGTGGACACAGTAAAACACAGTAATGAATAGCAAAACATACCACAACATTAAAACTACATAAAAACATTTTACCTGATACATAGAAAACACATAAGCACTGGAATCTCGAGTTTCAACACTAGAATACTGAATCACTGAATTACTGGATTACTAGATGCACTGCTAAACAGTACAGACAATACCGGTCCCTTAGAGAGACACGTCGGACCGTATTCACCTAAGTGAACACGTCTGGACCAAGCCTGTGTACCCAGACCTGTCTTGACCGGGAACAAATTAATGAACCCGTCTAGATGCGTTCCCAACAACGGTACTCACCGGGAAGCAAAACTGAAGGCCTCGGAAGCTGGACTGGACTGGACTGCGTCAGGTGACGTTTCTCCTACGCATGCGCTTCGGAACAGGTGGGCCTCTGGATACCTCGGACCTTGCTCTCTCGACTAGGGGCTCTGGTCGGGATCCTCCGCATTCCTCACCGCCTCGTCTGGATGCTGGGTCGTAGTCACCGTCTTCTCCGTAGGCCCGAGGGAGAATAGCAGGAAAACCCGCAGCAGTGCACTGGTTCCGTCGCGGCTGTAGAAGGGGTCAAGGCCTGCGGGACATCACCGGCGAGTGGGGAAGGGGGGGGTCCCTATTCGGGCGCCAAATTATGTGGTAAATAAAGTTTACCGTATCTGTTTTTGCCATATAATTACAAGTCATAAGGATAGCTCAAATGAAAGGCAGAGTCCGTGGTATCTGAGTCATACGGGCTTTAATATAATGCTTCGAAGCATGGGACATCGGGTTCCATCACCACTCAGGTTCAGGAAGGGACATTCAACATTTTATTAGCATCACACAATATATATAGTAAAACAGTATACATGGAAGTGAATACAGGGCCCTTTGCTCTGCAGCCGGGAATATGTTTACCTATTTCACTAGACTGGAATGTGTTTTCGAGGAGGCTGAACAGATAACTTGTAGGTAAAACATCATCTTGGCAAGCGAACCAGGCCGAGCCGGGCACCGCTCGTCTGAGACAGGAAGTAAGGCAGAGGTCAGGGATGCATACCTAACGGCAGCATTCAGAGGGAGAAAAGAACTCGGAGCCTCGTTTAGGGGCCTAACTTGACTGGGCCAGAAAACGTGGACGAAAACGTGAAAGTGCACCATGTAAAGACGTTGGCACCATAGGCCTAGAAGCCTAATTAACAGGATATTTATGCATGGCTGGATAGCTGACATGTTAACGTTGGACGCAAATGTATTTGCATCTTTCTAGCAGGCACAGAAAAGAAGTTACACGACATACAAGGACATGGGTGCATGGATAGGGTGCGAGTGGGGGACACATTGGTTACCTGGAATTTTCTATTACCTCAATACCCCCATCTCCTTGCAGGAGCCTTTCAAATGAAACACTGTATAATCTTCCAGCTTGGCCAGCTCAAACCTCATTCTCCATTTGCAGAACAAGTCAGAGACATGAAGTAGAGGACAGATTAAAAATGCAAAAGCAGGGAAAAATAAAGAAAAATTTGACCATTTGGATGGGTAGTGTAAAAGTAGCTATTAAATTGCAGTGCACAAAGAAAAGTCTTATCACTGCTGATCTCCAATGTTAGATATTGGGTTTCGAGTTGACAGAGGTATGTACCCTGTCCAAGTAGGGACCACAATCCCAGTCAGGGTAAGTCACAGCACAATCCTAAATTATCCTGTGCTCAATTTCTGGTAGCTTGTCAAGGAGCAGGTGGCCTGAGCATAGAAGAGAATTTGTAAAGTATTTGTGCAATATCTCATACCGTAGCATGCTGAAAACACCACAAAAACCTCCAAGACAGGTTAGAAAAATAGAGAATATTGATCTGAGGTAAATAAGACCAAAATGACAACATTCCAATGTGTAGAAGATGAGTTATTATATTTTGCAGAAATAAATGCAGTAAAGTGCTTAGTGGAAAGCAGGGCTAAAAAGGTTACTTTAGGTTGCGATGGAATGGGGCAAAGTCAAAGTTTGGGCCGACCATGATGGAGAGCATTACGGCTACAGAACTCACACAGGCCCCAGTGAACAAAGTACCTCTCCTGGTCAAAAGCAGCGAGATGCATCAATCTTTTCCATGCACTGAAGGCTATGTGTAGGAGTGCTGGAGTCGACATGCATTGAGCAATGCATCAGTTTCTGCCACGCAGCCAAGGGGATGCACCAATCTTACCAAGATGCAGAAGCAGCAATACACTGTCCGCTCTCGGGAGACAAATCGATGGATGTGAAGCGGTGTACTGATTTTGATCCGATCCCGCAGCCGGGTCGGTGTGCCAGTTCCGGTACACAGAGACAGGAAATGCATTGAACCCCATATTGTAACTGAGCTACTTTCAGTGAGTCAGTCACAGAGCATGAGTAGAGGCTTTGATTTCCCTGAGTCTCAAGGAACAGGAGGCAAACCAACAAGCCCTTGGAGATCACTTGGGAGAAGGCATAGTTTGGCTGTCCTTCAGCAGAGTCAGAGAGCAGCAGGCTGCAGGGCAACACACAGAAAAGCAGGCATTCAAGATCAGCAGTCAAGTTAAGTCCTTTGAGCAGCACAGCAGTTCTTCTGACAGAGTCCAGATGTAGGTCCGTAAGTGTTTGATTTATGTGGGTCAGGGACCCAGTACTTTCACCCAAAGGTGCCTTTGAAATGGGGTGACATTAAAGGCTTATGTCTGGAGTGCACACTAAAACTTTCAGCCCAGTCCTCTCTGCCACGCCAGCCCTGGGGGTAAATCAGTGCTTCATGTGTAGACAGGCCATTATGTATTACAGTGTAAATGTTGCCCCCCCCCCCAATTCCTCACTGCCAAGGAAGACCAACCAGAATGCGATGAATGCAGATGAGTGCTCAGAATGCAGATGAGCCTCACTTTTCTGTGTTCATGACTAATGCACAGAGTGTAGCTGTCATCCAACCTAGGCATGTATTAAAGGCAGGCTGTAAGGGACTAAAGAAGAAAGAGCAGTGAAATGTCCACTTTCTAAAGGTGGCATTTCCAAAACAGTAATGGTTAATCAAACTTCACCAGTAAAGAGGATTTATTAAGACCATTCCAAACATATGCAACGTGAAAAAGCTCCTCTCTCTGATCAAGAATTACAGTTTAAAAGTAGATTAAAGAATTCCCAGTGCTAGCCTATGAGAGGAGCAGGCCTCACTGTTGTAAAATCTAAATAAGCTATTTTTCACTTGCAGGACATGTAAAACATAAAAGTCCACATCCTACCCTTTACTTACATTGCACCCTGCCCTTTGACTTACGGAGGGCCATCCTTAGGTGTGACATATATGTGATAAAAATGGAGTTTAACGCTTGGTAAGTAGTTCTAAATGCCACGTTTAAGTGGCAGTAAACTGCACACACAGGCCCTGCTTAGGTTTCATCATTGAGGTAAAGCTTGAGTTCTATGGTACAGTGAGCACAGGACACATGTCTCAGCATGGTAAAACACCTTTACAAAGCAACTTTATTTCTGCATACCTTCACTCCGCATACCATTACAACGAAAGTACCATTACTCCGCAATACTATTATAACGCATGCCATTACATATTATATGCCTTTACCACGCATGCTTTTGTAAAAGCATGAATGGTAAAAGCATATGTTTTTAATATTTAAGTTTATGGTAAGTATATGGTATTAGTTTGGGGGTGTTTGGGTATATGTTGTTGGGGTTCCGGGGTATTTTAAGGATGAGTTTGGGTTATGGGGTACAGGGGTATTTTTAGGGTTCAGGTCTAGGTTTGGGTTTGGGGTACAGGGGTATTTTAGAGTTCAGGGCTAGGTTTGGGGTACAGGGGAATTTTAGGGTTCAGGGCTAGGTTTTGGTTTTGGGGTACAGGGGTAATTTTTGGGTTCAGGGCTAGGTTTGGGTTTTGGGGTACAGGGGTATTTTTAGGGTTCAGGGCTAGGTTTGGGTTTTGGGGTACAGGGGTATGTTTAGGGTTCAGGGACAGGTTTGGGTTTTGGGGTACAGGGGCATTTTTAGGGTTCAGGGCTAGGTTTGTGTTTTGGGGTACAGGGGTATTTTAGGGTTTAGGGCTAGGTTTAGGTTTTGAGGTACAGGGGTAATTTTAGGGTTTAAGGATAGGTTTGGGATACAGGGGTATTTTTAGGGTTCAGGGATAGTTTTGGGGTACATGGGTATTTTTAGGGTTCAGGGCTAGGTTTGGGTTTGGGAGTACAGGGGTATTTTAGGGTTCAGGGCTAGGTTGGGGTTTGGGGTACAGGGGTATTTTGGGGTTCAGGGCTAGGTTTGGGTTTGGGGGTACAGGGGTAATTTTAGAGTTCATTGATAGGTTTGGGTTTTGGGGTACAGGGGTAT
Source organism: Lissotriton vulgaris (assembly GCF_964263255.1). Classification (NCBI taxonomy): domain Eukaryota; kingdom Metazoa; phylum Chordata; class Amphibia; order Caudata; family Salamandridae; genus Lissotriton; species Lissotriton vulgaris. Next base: position 438,869,416 of record NC_141691.1, on the reverse strand, counting down.
TTTTAGGGTTCAGGGCTATGTTTTGGTGTTGGAGTACAGGGGTATTTTTAGGGTTCAGGGCTAGGTTTGGGGTATTTTTCAGGGTTCAGGGTTAGGTTTTGGTTTTGGGGTACAGGGATATTTTTAGGGTTCAGGGCTAGGTTTGGGTTTCGGGGGTCAGAGGTATTTATAGGGTTCAGGGCTAGGTTTGGGGTTTGGGGTATTTTTCAGGGTTCAGGGGTAGGTTTTGGTTTTGGGGTACAGGGATATTTTTAGGGTTCAGGGCTAGGTTTGGGTTTTGGGGGTCAGGGGTATTTTTAGGGTTCAGGGCTAGGTTCGGGTTTAGGGGTACAGGAGTATTTTTAGGGTTCAGGGCTAGGTTTGGGGTACAGGGGTATTTTTGGGGTTCAGGGCTAGGTTTGGGGGCACAGGGGTATTTTAGGGTTCAGCGTTAGGTTTGGGTTTTGGGGTAAAGGGGTAAATTTAGGGTTCAGGGGTAGGTTTGGGCTTTGGGGTGTTGGGGTATTTTTGGGGTTTGGGGCTAGGTTTGGGTTTTGGGGTACAGGGATATTTTTAGGGTTCGGGGCTAGGTTTGGGTTTTGGGTTACAGGGATATTTTTAGGGTTCAGGGCTAGGTTTGTGTTTTGGGGTAGAGGGGTATTTTTAGGGTTTGGGTTTTGGGATACAGGGTATTTTTAGGGTTCAGGGACAGGTTTGGGTTTTGGGGTGTTGGGGTATTTTTGGGGTTTGGGGCTAGGTTTGGGTTTTGGGGTACAGGGGTATTTTTAGGGTTCGGGGCTAGGTTTGGGTTTTGGGTTACAGGGATATTTTTAGGGTTCAGGGCTAGGTTTGTGTTTTGGGGTAGAGGGGTATTTTTAGGGTTTGGGTTTTGGGATACAGGGTTTATTTAGGGTTCAGGGCTAGGTTTGGGGTACAGGGGTATTTTTAGGGTTCAGAGCTAGGTGTGGGTTTGGGGGTACAGAGGTAATTTAGGGTTCAGGGCTAGGTTTGGGTTTTGGGATTTACTACTGGTGAGTCACAATACCAACATTTGCAAAATATTTTCTGAGTATAGAGAATTGATAAGATAAAGTCAACAATTTATAAAGAGTGCAGGGTTCCCACTTTCAAATGTTTGCTACAGGTGGATAATTAAATAATAGGGTATACAATTGGCAAATAAGATTATAAAATATATATGATTAATTCTAAGTAGTACAATAGCAGTTGTAGTCAATATGAATAAAAAAAATTAAATTTGTGCGAAATGTGATCTCAGGAATTTTGGTAGACATAGTCCAATAAGCTAAGATGAAAATATTAGAAACATGCTGATATCCATTCCATAATGTTCTTTAAAATAAACAAAAGATCGAATTTAAAGATTTTAATGAAATTGTGAGTTGTTGTCTTGACTTGACTATTGGGACTGTGTAAAAACAAAATACAAATGGGATGGCCTCAGTGGCAGGATGGAATTAGGAGGTTTCACAATCCTTGCTAACCACTTTTACAATATAAGATATCTGAAAGAACTGTTTGAAATATTTGCTCTTGGCCTCATTCCAGTCCATTGTTTTGCACCAAAGTTTACTTAGTTGAGAAAATCTAGACAGGGATCTGCCTGATGCAAATCGATTCTGGTCCTGCCTCAAAACGAACAGTCTAGCCTGAACTGCCAGGCTAGGTTTCTCCAGATGGGAACACAAGGAACTCCAGCCCAGTTTCAACCTGTTTAGATCTAATCATTGAAGTATAGCATAAGTCCTATGGCACAGTGAACACGGAATCCATGTCTCGGCATTCCCACTTGGGACATCTACTGAAAAAACAACAAAGTGATGGAAAGAATGCTTGAATGAACCTAGGCCACTGGCAATCAATGTAGGCTGTATCCCAGACCTCTTATTTTCACCAAATGGGTCATTCTAGACAGAGATCTGATGTTAGAAATTGGGTCCCTAGTTGGCAGAGGTATGCACCCTGTCCAAGTAGGGACCACAATCCTAGTCAGGGAAAGTCAAAACGCAATCCTAAATTATCCTGTGCTTACCCTCTGGTAGCTTGGAATAGAGCAGATAGGCTTAACTTAGAAGAAAATGAGTAAAGTAAACACCACAAAAGACTCCACAACAGCTTAGAAAACAGAGAAAAAAATCTGGGTAAAAAAAAATAAAACGGCAAAAATCTAATGAGTAGAAGTTGAGAAATTGAATTTTAAAGAAATAAATGCAGTAAAGCACTTAGAAGCAAGTAGCGCTAAAAAGATTACTTTAGGTCGCGTTGAACTGGGGCAAAGTGAAAGCTAGGGCCGACCGTGATGGAGCACCAGCTGGCTATAGGACCCAAGCAGGCTCTGGTGAAGAAAGTACATTTTCTGGTCTCAAGCAGCGAGATGCTTCGATCTTTTCCACGCAGTTAAGGAGATGAGTCAGTTCCAAAGATGGGTGACAGAGTCAATGGGCATTGAGCAAGTGTCAGTTTCTGCTACTCAGTCGAGGGGATGTGTCAATCTCACAAACCTGCAGTCATGGCGATACGCTGTCCAGTGCATTGATCTCAGGAGGCAAAGCGCTGGTTCTGGAGCGATGTGCCGATTTTACTCCAGCAACTGGGTCAATGCGCTGGTTCTGCTACATGCAGACAGGAGACGTGTCAACATCCATCTTGCAAGATTCTGGGACACCTCTAGTGAGTCAGGCATAGGAGCAGAGGTAGAACCTGTGATTTCTTTGAGTCTGAAGCACCAGAAGCCAAGCCAACAAGCCCTTGGAGATCACACGGAAGAAGGGAGAGCCTAGATCTCCTTCAGCAGAGTCATGGAGCAGCAGGCATCAAGAGAACACGTGGAAAAGTGGGCCTTCAAAATCAGCACTCGAGTTGACTCCTTTGAGCAGCCAAGCAGTTCTACTGACAGAGTCTAGTTGTAGGTCCAGAAGTGTCTGATTTGTGTGTGTCAGGGACCAGGTACTTCTATCTAAAAGTACCTTTCAAGCAGGTGTGAAATCAAAGGCTGGCTTCTGAAGAGCTCACAATCACACTCAACCGTGGGGTGTAAATCCGTGCTTTGTGTATTGACCGAATACTACCTGTTGAAGTGTAAGTGCAAGCCCTACCCATTCCTCCCTGCCCGGGAAGACATTTCCAAATGCAGTCGAGCCTCACCTTCCTGTGTTTTTGGCAGTCTAGAGGGAATGCACACAGTGTAGTTGCCACTAAACCCAGACATGTATTAATGACAGGCTGCAAGGCACAAAAGAGCTAAGAGCAGAGAAAGTGGCATTCCTAAAACAGGAATGTTAAATCCAACTTCACCAGTGAAGAGGATTTATCAAGTCCATTCTAAAAATATGAAACATGATACAAATATTCCTCTCTTATCAGGAATTACAGCTTAAAAGTGTATTAAGGAATTCCCAATGCTAACCTATGGGAGGACTTGGTCTCACAGTAGTGGAATGTGAAATACGCTGTTTGTCACTACCAGGACATGTAAAACATAAATGAGTATGTCCTAGCTTTTACTTACATAGAAACCTGTTCATTGGGTTACCAATGGCAATTCTTAGAGGTGACTTATATGTCATAAAAGTGGAGTTTATGGTTTAGCAAATAATTCTAAATGCCAAGCTGAAGTGGCAGCAAACTGCACACACATGCCATGCAAAGGCTCACTCACAACATTAAACTTACAGGCCCTGGGTATATGTATACAACTTAATAAGGGATTTACAACTTAATGAAATATACTAAACAGTTGTAACTCAATCATAAAATCTTTAAGGTAGAGAGCACATGCACATTAGCACTGACTAGCAGTAGGAAAAGGCCTCAGAGTCCTAAAACCAGCAAATACAAGTTGGGACACATGGAGGGAAACAGGCCAAAAGTTGAGGGAAGACCGCTCTAAGGCTGTCAGGTCTAATATGTGTACCCCCAGCTGAAAGTGGGGGGACCTACCCAAACCCTTAGGAGCTCTCTTCACTAAGGCAGAAGAATATGGAGAGAGCATGAGCACTGGCGTGGTCAGGCCCTGGTTGATGGTCCACCATAAAGTCATTCCCATTTAGGATTTTCACCCCTCACCTGCATGAGCCATCTGAGGGGCCTGTGCTCTGTGTAAACCAGGAAGTGAGTCCCAAATAGGTATGCTCTCAACTTCTTCAGTGCTCAGACCAAAGTAAAAATGTCTCTTTCAATGGCACTCCACCTCTGTTCCGGTGGAAGTAACCTCATACTAATGAAAGTTACTGGTTGATCTAGGCCCTCCTCATTTAGCTGTACTAAGACTGTCCCTCTCCTCTGTGCTGAAGCATCCATATGCCTAAAGAACTCCTTGGAGTAATCTGGGGCCCTGAGCACAGTTGTTGCGCGGATGGCTTCCTTCAGATAATAAAAGGCTTTTTGACAACGCTCTGTCCAGATCACTAATCAAGTCTGATTCTTACAAGTCAGCTCAGTTAACGGAGCAGCAATGATGCCCTATTTCTTAACAAATCTGAGGTTATAGCCAGTGAGGCCTAGGAAGGTTCTCACATCTGTTTGTGTGTGAGGTGGTTCCCAGACCATGATAGTTTTCATCTTTGAATTGAGGGACTGCACCTTGCCTACAGCTACCTGGTGTTCCAAATACACCATGTAACTCTGCCCATCTGGAACAGTAGACAGCAATGTTGTCTAAGTAGGTGGCACAGAAAGCCTCCTTACTAGCCAGGACCATGTTAATCAGCCGTTAGAAGGCAGCAGGGGCATTGTTCAATCCAAAGGGCATCCCGCAGAATTATTAATGCCCCTTTGGGTTTGAGAATGCTGACCTTTCTTTGGCCTCCTCAGTTAAGGTGGTCTGCCAGTACCCTGATGTCAAATCACATGTACTGAAGAATTTGGCCGAGCCCAACCAGTCAATGAGCTCACTCAGCTCTGGGGATGGGGTGTGCATCAGTACTGGTGATGGTATTGAGACCTTAGTATTCCATGAAGAATCCAGTTCTGTTTTGACACCTGGCAGGGCCGCCTTTGTTACCAATATGATGGGGCTGGACCAGGGAGTGTTACGGGGCTCAATCACCCCTAAAGCTAACATCTTGGAGACTTCCTGCTTAATGCTGGCTCTCACCCTGTCTGGCACTCTGTAAACAGAGGGGCATATTAGCAAGAAGCTTGTTAAAATTATCGCAGTTTTAGCGGCAGGAAACTGCAGCTAAAACGGCGATAAAGGGCTTGCTAATATGTGTTATAGAATTCCAGTAGAAGCCCAGGTTAGATGTACAGGACATCTAACCTGGGCTTCTATTGGAATTCTACAACGCAAGTCCATTATCGCCGTTTTAGCGGCAGTTTCCTGCCGCTAAAACAGCGCTAATTTTAACGAGCTTCTTGCTAATATGGCCCATAGTTTGTTACAGGGAGACTGTCTCCGGTGTCAACATCATGGATGAACAGATTGGTGAATCCAGCGGTGAGTGAGAACAGTGGGGCAAGTGTTCCAGAAACTGGTAAGAGTTACCTCGCTGCTCTGGGGTCAGTGTGGAAGACAGGTTGACACCTTCCACTGAACCATTGTATTCTTTTGCATAAAAGAGCTCAGGGAGAGGTTCACCCCCCTCTTCCACTCCGACATCTGTCACTAGGAGCATACTCACTTCAGAACTCTCAAAGTGAGGCTTTAAACTGTTCACATGGAGCACCCTTACGGAGGTTTTAGAGGTCTCTAGGTCCATAAAGTAGGTGGCCTCACCCTTCCACTCCTTGATTTTATATAGGCCAGTCCAGCAGTCACGGAGAACTCCGGGCTCTACAGGTTTCATGACCCATACCATACCTTTTGGTGAGACTGAAATTCTACTAGTGTGGCCTTCTGGTCGTAGCAGAGTTCCACCACCTCTAGGCTCTCCTCTAGTGGTGCATTTGTTTCCGGAGAGCCAACTTGTTGCTAACCACATCCTGGGGGGCTTCCTGAAGGCATGCCCACACCTCTCCTTGACAATGCTTAGAGGTCCCGTAAAAGTGTGTTCACACAGGAGTTCGAAGGGGCAAAGCCCTATTCCTCTCTGTAGCACCGCCATGTAGGCAAAATGAAGGCATGGCAAGAAGACATCCCAGTTATGCCTTACGGGCTCAGGCAGGCCCATAATCATGCCCTTGAAGGTCTTGTTAAACCTTTCAACCGGACAATTGGTTTGGAGGTAATAGTGTGTGGGGAACGTGAATGTTATACCACACTCATCCCACATGGACTTCATGTATTCTGACAGAGCTGTTACCACAATGGGTGCAGTTACTCTCCTCAGAGGCATGACCTTTGGCAGGATCAACCAAGACCAGGACAAACTAGTTTCCCAGGCATGTCTTGGGGTCTAAAACTCCAGTAATGTTGATGTATGCCCTTTCAAAGGGGATGGTAATGACAGGATGTGGAACTTTGTGCTTTTTCTTTGATTTCCCACTGACCTGCAAGTGGGACATGTCCTGCAGAATGTATCTGTGGCTGTCTTCATTTGGGACCAATAAAAGTGGGAGACAAGCGCCTGGTGAAGGTCTTGTCTTGCCCCAAATCTCCTTCCAGTGTGATGTCATGAGCCAAACCCTGTAGGAAGGGCTGATAACACTGGGAGATCACCAGCACACAAGCTGCCCAGCACCAGAAATCTCAGTCTCACTATGAGGGAGATTGTTCTACCAGCAGATCAGGTGATCACCAGAGGCTTCAGCTGCAGTATGGGCTGAGGCCTGGGACCTCAGACCCTCAAGAAAAGGATACTCATTCTGCACTTGGCAGAATTCCTCCCTGGGGGGGGTCCAACCTCAACCAGCCATCTGGCAAGCTCAGGTAGTTTTCCTAGGGTGGCAATGTCTTCCTCTTGCCTTGGGGCTTCCTTCTCTGGGACACTGTCATCCTCCACCATGGGAACTTCAGGGGCTGGTTTCTTGCACCCCTTGCTCCTTGGCCTTTTCCGTTGGCAGCTATCTGGGTCATTGTGCCAGGCTCCAGCGTCCCTTGATTCCCTTTCCGGGTACTTATAGCTTGTGTCAGTCGCACAGACTCATTCAGACAATCCCATCATCTCCAAGTGAGACCTGATTCTACCTCCCTACAGGTAGTATGATCCAGGTCATTGACTAACAGAAAATCTAGAGGCATGGCAGGGCTCACAGATTTTTTTCAAAGAACCTGAGACCCCCCACTCAAAGGGAACCAAAGCCATCAGTAGATGGCTCTTGCGCTTGTCTGCGACTATGACTTGGTGGACTGTGTTCGGTAGGACTTGCTCTGCTGACACTTGACAACTGTGATGATGGCTTCTGTGTCATGCAGAGCCAACACCGGTTGTTCATTTATGGCGATTCACTGCCTATGCTTGGAAGTATTGGAAGGGGTGCGGGGATTTGGCACCATTTCTATATCTCCTTGGGACACTAGCACCATCTATGTCTGTCCCCAAAAATTAACTGGGGCTATCTCCTCCCGAGTGCTACATTCACCAACCCTGGTAACTGCCCACAAGTGGGGGTCTGTGTCCTCTTGGAGCATTTGGAGTCACTCTTTATGTGCCCATACTTGTAGCACTCTGTAAATTGGGGTACAAAGCTCACTGCCTTATGGTCAAAGAAACCCTTCTTTTTAGAATCAGACTGGAACTGATTAGCACTATTCCCTTGGAAATTATTTTGGGGGCCTTTTCAGAACTCCTTATTTTTCGTTTTTTCTCTGCCCTCTTTCTTCTGTTGGAAACACTGACCACCTTTATGGGTATCCCTCCAAGTACCTTTTTGGACGCTATGGTGGCAGCGCAGAGGTCCATCTCCTCAGCAAGTTTCCTGAGGTCAGTCAGCCAACTGACAACTAGGTGCTGGTGCAACTCTTTAGAGCAAATACTGAGCATGTTCTCTCTCATATTTAAATGATGCAACCTATTATAATCACTAGATTTGCTGGCCCTAACCCAGCCATTGAAAGCCTTACTGGAGTAATCAATAACAACTACCCTGGACTGATTGTGGGAGCATTTGGCTGCCTCTGAATCTATGGCCATACTTTTCAGGAGTTAACCCAAATTTGGCAATCAAAATAGCTTCCATGGGGAAGTTCTTGGTTTGGTACCAACCTTTAATGTCAGAAGTGTGTCCCTCCAAAGTATAGACATTTGTTTCCACCCCCGTGTTCCTCGTGAACCCTGTGTACCTTGAGTGCAACCTCATAAGCAGAAAACCATTTATCAATGTCCTCCCACACAATATAATTGGGTACCAGATCCTTGAGTATACAGAACCTTTTATCTCCATCAGGTACTACTGTTCTGTGAATACCAAAATGCATAAGTGTCTCTTGGGTGTGGGACTTTGCCAGGCCCTCAAGGCCTTCTGGAACTCCACCTTCCTCTGGGCTCCTGGGACAGATACCCCCATCTCCTTGCAGGAGCCTTTCAAATGAAACACTGTATAATCTTCCAGCTTGGCCAGCTCAAACCTCATTCTCCATTTGCAGAACAAGTCAGAGACATGAAGTAGAGGACAGATTAAAAATGCAAAAGCAGGGAAAAATAAAGGAAAATTTGACAATTTGGATGGGTAGTGTAAAAGTAGCTATTAAATTTCAGTGCACAAAGAAAAGTCTTATCACTGCTGATCTCCAATGTTAGATATTGGGTTTCGAGTTGACAGAGGTATGTACCCTGTCCAAGTAGGGACCACAATCCCAGTCAGGGTAAGTCACAGCACAATCCTAAATTATCCTGTGCTCAATTTCTGGTAGCTTGTCAAGGAGCAGGTGGCCTGAGCATAGAAGAGAATTTGTAAAGTATTTGTGCAATATCTCATACCGTAGCATGCTGAAAACACCACAAAAACCTCCAAGACAGGTTAGAAAAATAGAGAATATTGATCTGAGGTAAATAAGACCAAAATGACAACATTCCAATGTGTAAAAGATGAGATATTATATTTTGCAGAAATAAATTCAGTAAAGTGCTTAGTGGAAAGCAGGGCTAAAAAGGTTACTTTAGGTTGCGATGGAATGGGGCAAAGTCAAAGTTTGGGCGACCATGATGGAGAGCATTACGGCTACAGAACTCACACAGGCCCCAGTGAACAAAGTACCTCTCCTGGTCAAAAGCAGCGAGATGCATCAATCTTTTCCATGCACTGAAGGCTATGTGTAGGAGTGCTGGAGTCGACATGCATTGAGCAATGCATCAGTTTCTGCCACGCAGCCAAGGGGATGCACCAATCTTACCAAGATGCAGAAGCAGCAATACACTGTCCGCTCTCGGGAGACAAATCGATGGATGTGAAGCGGTGTACTGATTTTGATCCGATCCCGCAACCGGGTCGGTGTGCCAGTTCCGGTACACAGAGACAGGAAATGCATTGAACCCCATATTGTAACTGAGCTACTTTCAGTGAGTCAGTCACAGAGCATGAGTAGAGGCTTTGATTTCCCTGAGTCTCAAGGAACAGGAGGCAAACCAACAAGCCCTTGGAGATCACTTGGGAGAAGGCATAGTTTGGCTGTCCTTCAGCAGAGTCAGAGAGCAGCAGGCTGCAGGGCAACACACAGAAAAGCAGGCATTCAAGATCAGCAGTCAAGTTAAGTCCTTTGAGCAGCACAGCAGTTCTTCTGACAGAGTCCAGATGTAGGTCCGTAAGTGTTTGATTTATGTGGGTCAGGGACCCAGTACTTTCACCCAAAGGTGCCTTTGAAATGGGGTGACATTAAAGGCTTATGTCTGGAGTGCACACTAAAACTTTCAGCCCAGTCCTCTCTGCCACGCCAGCCCTGGGGGTTAATCAGTACTTCATGTATAGACAGGCCATTATGTATTACAGTGTAAATGTTGCCCCCCCCCAATTCCTCACTGCCAAGGAAGACCAACCAGAATGCGATGAATGCAGATGAGTGCTCAGAATGCAGATGAGCCTCACTTTTCTGTGTTCATGACTAATGCACAGAGTGTAGCTGTCATCCAACCTAGGCATGTATTAAAGACAGGCTGTAAGGGACTAAAGAAGAAAGAGCAGTGAAATGTCCACTTTCTAAAGGTGGCATTTCCAAAACAGTAATGGTTAATCAAACTTCACCAGTAAAGAGGATTTATTAAGACCATTCCAAACATATGCAACGTGAAAAAGCTCCTCTCTCTGATCAAGAATTACAGTTTAAAAGTAGATTAAAGAATTCCCAGTGCTAGCCTATGAGAGGAGCAGGCCTCACTGTTGTAAAAACTAAATAAGCTATTTTTCACTTGCAGGACATGTAAAACATAAAAGTCCACATCCTACCCTTTACTTACATTGCACCCTGCCCTTTGACTTATGGAGGGCCATCCTTAGGTGTGACATATATGTGATAAAAATGGAGTTTAACGCTTGGTAAGTAGTTCTAAATGCCACGTTTAAGTGGCAGTAAACTGCACACACAGGCCCTGCTTAGGTTTCATCATTGAGGTAAAGCTTGAGTTCTATGGTACAGTGAGCACAGGACACATGTCTCAGCATGGTAAAACACCTTTACAACGCAACTTTATTTCCGCATACCTCCACTCCGCATACCATTACAACGAAAGTACCATTACTCCGCAATACTATTATAACGCATGCCATTACATATTATATGCCTTTACCACGCATGCTTTTGTAAAAGCATGAATGGTAAAAGCATATGTTTTTAATATTTAAGTTTATGGTAAGTATATGGTATTAGTTTGGGGATGTTTGGGTATATGTTTTTGGGGTTCCGGGGTATTTTAAGGATGAGTTTGGGTTATGGGGTACAGGGGTATTTTTAGGGTTCAGGTCTAGGTTTGGGTTTGTGGTACAGGGGTATTTTAGAGTTCAGGGCTAGGTTTGGGGTTTGGGGTACAGGGGAATTTTAGGGTTCAGGGCTAGGTTTTGGTTTTGAGGTACAGGGGTAATTTTAGGGTTCAGGGCTAGGTTTGGGTTTTGGGGTACAGGGGTATTTTTAGGGTTCAGGGCTAGGTTTGGGTTTTGGGGTACAGGGGGTATGTTTAGGGTTAGGGACAGGTTTGGGTTTTGGGGTACAGGGGTATTTTTAGGGTTCAGGGCTAGGTTTGTGTTTTGGGGTACAGGGGTATTTTAGGGTTTAGGGCTAGGTTTAGGTTTTGAGGTACAGGGGTAATTTTAGGGTTTAGGGATAGGTTTGGGATACAGGGGTATTTTTAGGGTTCAGGGATAGTTTTGGGGTACATGGGTATTTTTAGGGTTCAGGGCTAGGTTTGGGTTTGGGAGTACAGGGGTATTTTAGGGTTCAGGGCTAGGTTGGGGTTTGGGGTACAGGGGTATTTTGGGGTTCAGGGCTAGGTTTGGGTTTGGGGGTACAGGGGTAATTTTAGAGTTCATGGATAGGTTTGGGTTTTGGGGTACAGGGGTATTTTTAGGGTTCAGGGCTATGTTTTGGTGCTGGAGTACAGGGGTTTTTTTAGGGTTCAGGGCTAGGTTTGGGGTTTGGGGTATTTTTCAGGGTTCAGGGTTAGGTTTTGGTTTTGGGGTACAGGGATATTTTTAGGGTTCAGGGCTAGGTTTGGGTTTCGGGGGTCAGAGGTATTTTTAGGGTTCAGGGCTAGGTTTGGGGTTTGGGGTATTTTTCAGGGTTCAGGGGTAGGTTTTGGTTTTGGGGTACAGGGATATTTTTAGGGTTCAGGGCTAAGTTTGGGTTTCGGGGGTCAGGGGTATTTTTAGGGTTCAGGGCTAGGTTCGGGTTTTGGGGTACAGGAGTATTTTTAGGGTTCAGGGCTAGGTTTGGGGTACAGGGGTATTTTTGGGATTCAGGGCTAGGTTTGGGGGCACAGGGGTATTTTAGGGTTCAGGGTTAGGTTTGGGTTTTGGGGTAAAGGGGTAAATTTAGGGTTCAGGGGTAGGTTTGGGCTTTGGGGTACAGGGGTATTTTTAGGGTTCAGGTACAGGTTTGGGTTTTGGGGTATTGGGGTATTTTTGGGGTTTGGGGCTAGGTTTGGGTTTTGGGGTACAGGGGTATTTTTAGGGTTCGGGGCTAGGTTTGGGTTTTGGGTTACAGATATATTTTTAGGGTTCAGGGCTAGGTTTGTGTTTTGGGGTAGAGGGGTATTTTTAGGGTTTGGGTCTAGGTTTGGGTTTTGGGATACAGGGTTTTTTTAGGGTTCAGTGCTAGGTTTGGGGTACAGGGGTATTTTTAGGGTTCAGAGCTAGGTGTGGGTTTGGGGGTACAGAGGTAATTTAGGGTTCAGGGCTAGGTCTGGGTTTTGGGATACAGGGGTAATTTTAGGGTTCAGGGATAGGTTTGGTTTTAGGGTACAGGGGTATTTTTAGGGTTCAGGGCTAGGTTTGGGTTTTGGGGTACAGGGGTATTTTTAGGGTTCAGCGTTAGGTTTGGGTTTTGGGGTACAGGGGCATTTTTAGGGTTCAGGGATAGGTTTGGGTTTTGGGGTACAGGGGTATTTTTAGGGTTCAGGGCTAGGTTTTGGTTTTGGGGTACATGGTTATTTTTAGGGTCAGAATCAGGTCGTGTTTAAGGGTGCTGGGGTATTTTAAGGAGTAAGGGAGTATTATGATTATGGGGTGCAGGGATATTTAAAGGGACAAGGGTGGGATTTTTGTAGGGTGTAAAGGGTAATTAATAAATTAGTATGTTTAAAATATATATATAAAAAAATATATGTAATATTCAAGTAATATTAAAGTTTATCCCAAAAATAACCGGTTGGCAACCACCCTGTACCGAAAAGAAACAGCGGGCAACTCCACATTGCACGCCAGTAGTGCCCATCCGAAACACACCATAGATAACATTCCATATGGTGAGCTACTCAGGATTAAGAGAATCTGTAGTGTGGCAGAAGAAAGGGACAAATGTATAGAAGAATCCATCAGCAGATTTAAGGCCAGGGGATATCAAGACAAAACCCTCAAAACAGCAGTAACAAAAATCCAACAAGTTACCAGGGAATCCCTTTTGTCCCAAAATAAAAAGATTCTGAATAAAAAGGAACACTTTGAAAGCTCTGAGATTAGGTTCCTCACAGCTTTCAGTTATCAGGACAGAAAAATAAGATCTATCCTCACAAGAAATTGGCCAATTCTGCAGACAGATGGAGTTCTAGCCGGAGATCTTCCAGCCAATCCAATCATTACGTTTAGGAGGGGACCCTCCTTACGTAGTCATGTCTCCAACCCTTTCCCAGAACTTACTACACAATCCACCCGATTACCACCCAGAAATGGGTTTTTTAAGTGTAATAGCTGTCGGGCATGTAAGTTCGGGATTAACACATGCTCATATTCCACCCCATTCAGTCCAACTCCCCTACAAATCAAGGGGAACTATAACTGTAGGACTGAATATGCGGTATATGTCCTGACCTGTACTTGCGGACTGAGATATATTGGAAGTACCCGACCAGCAGTACATGGCAGGATATTACAACACTTGCGTGCAATTGTTAATAACGACAATGCTTATCCTGTCGCCAGGCATTTCAGACAAGTACATAACAACAACTTGGAATGCCTGAATTATTTTGTATTAACATCAGTTGCACAACCAAGAAGAGGGGGAGACAGAGACAAACTTCTGCGCCAGATGGAATCTAGAATGATATTAGAGCTAGATACCAAGGTCCCTAATGGACTCAACACCACGGAGGATCTCTATCACTTTCTGTAATTGATTTGTAAATTTCTTCGTTTGTCAAACTTCACACCTATTGATGAACCTGGTGTAGTCTCTTGCTTTATGGTTATGCTGTTATAGTTCCCTGTCTTTCTCCCTCCTCCCTTCCCTGTGGCCCTTACTCCTTCCCTCGTTGTCGATTCCAGTCTATCTTTTTTCCCTTCCCTTTTTTATATATTTCTTGCACTGGGGTTCACTCAAATTGAAATGGATTAGTTTATGTTCCATCTTGAGTTTAACACATAGCACTATGGTGTTATCAGCACATTTAGAATATTTTGACATAGAGATCTACCAGACGGGGTGTTAATCAAGGAGAGTAATAGGGCTGCCATCACTTCTTGATGTCCCTTACAATTCATTTAGGATAAACAGGGTTGCCATCATTTTAAGATGTCCCTGCAGGATTGATAACAGTATTTTTTGGTCTTTAAGGTCCTTGTATTTATATTGCGATTTTGCACAGAGTATATATGTTTACAGATCTTGTCTATTTTAACGTGTATATAGGATATAACATTTTTATGATATAACAATTAATTTTGTATGGAAAGTTTTTAAGTATTTATACTTTTATAACTAAAAATGCCTATTTTGCACAGGATGTAAAGATCTATAATTTGCACAATATAGCACTTTGCACTTTGCACTTTATATGAGAGACTGTTTTAGACCATAAACATGCATTTATGCAGATATAATCCTGTGTTACATTATCCATTGTGTATATGAACTACCAAATTGATTTTTGGGCATTTAAAATAACATAGCAGCCATACTCCAGAAGATGTATAACACAAACCGTAATAGTAACTCTTCTATGTTTTTTATTATCACATGGTGTGCACTAGCAATTTAAAAAACCAGGCATGTAGGGTAATCTGTGACTGTGAACAAGGGCAACTGCCCGAAACGCGTCAGTCTCGTGTGCTGCCTCTGCCTTAAGAAAATAAAGAGAACTTGCCTTGACTTTGGGACTCGTGTCGTTTTCTGGGTCTGGGGCTCCAGATTTCAGTCTTCGTGCTTTGCCTGCATATATATATATATATATATATACATATAAATAAAAAAATCTAAAAGAATATTTTTTATTTTAACAAAAAAAAGATATGTATATATATATATATATCAAGTCTTGCCAAACTTATCCGATAAGAAGAAGGCGCTGACACCATGAATCTGAATCCAAACTCGATTTATTCAGTCAGTATCTGCTTAGACGCGTTTCGGCGTTGCCGCCTTGTTCACTATATATATATGTATATCTAGAGTGTCGCTGGTGTTGAGAGTGCTCGAACAGAAGCTGCTTTCCACCTAAACTTGGAAACTACCCAGAGTTCTCTCCTTCTTTTTTGCATAATTTATGCTTCACTCTATGCCTGAAAGGGTTTTGTGTTGACTTAATACTGGGTGCTCCCTTGTTTCTGGACAAAGCTATACTTCTCTGAAGAGCTCTAATTAGAGCGAAACACTGTGTCAGGGGTTGCTTTTACTCATTTCAGGTTGGCTTGAGTTGGTATTTTACCAATTCAAAGCTGTAATATTGTGCCTGGAGTGATAAATGGCTTTTGTCATTTTACAGCTCTGAATCAACTACCGGAGAGTGATACGGAGGTAGGGAAGACTCTGGGGAACTTTGGACTTTGGGGAAAACAAGAGACATTGTTATCCCTCCTCCGGAGCAACTGCGACTCCATTGGGGGTGAGAGCGAGGATCAGCTGCCAGAGGCCTCCAGAAGAAACTGCGCACCATTGCAAGCTTTGACACACGCTGTGAGACGCTGTGAGGCACTCTAACAGAGGGCACCTACGCTATCGGAAACCCTGCAGAAGACAGAGGAGCACCCGCTCGCAAACAAGACTGCTGGGCTGGGTCAGTGGAGCACGCTGTGTGGATCGGCCTCTGCGCTCCCCCACCCTTTTGCCAGCTCCACACAGACGCACCACAGAGTGGGGTTAGAGAGAGAGAGCAACATAGACGCCCATCCCTCACAGAGTTGGGCGTCAGATCGGGGTGGGATTGAGTCCAGGTGGGGAGACCGGGGGCTGAGTTGAGATATCCTCACCCTCCAATGCTGTCCAGGTGGTCAGACAGTGCTGGGAGGCTGCTTTCAGGAGGCAAACATTGCAGGCCTTGTGGGATGCGCAGGGGTCTACTCTCCTCCTGATTTAACCTATATGAGACCGGGTGGCACCACAGTGTGGGGAAACAACGTTGGCCCTGCGTAAAGCGGGGTCAGACCGCACCCACTCCATAGAGGCACATGACAAGATTGTGTGACTCCCCTGGCCCCACTCGAGGTGCGTGAATTCTAGTGGGGTAAGCACAAGGCAGAGGCACCAAAGTGGAATACCAGACATTCTTTTTTGTGACATTTAGTATGGTTGGCCTGTCATGCTCCTTGCACCCAAGTACGCAGGCATAGTCAGCAGCACCTTAAGGTCCTGAGGACCGGAGCAAGCACCAGCACATTTAGACACACCATCAATTTACCGGTGGTCAAAGACTACAGCCCCCGTCATCCTTAGCGCCAGGGACATTTACCATGAGCAGTCTGCGCCAGGAGGCGCATAAATGCGGCTGCAGGTTCCTGTGGCGCAGGTGCCTGTTTTTTTACTGTGTTTCTTTCTACAGCAGCAGCACCTTGAGGTTCGCCTGTGCCCGTCAGTGGCCGCAAGAGGCTGGGTTGGGCCAAGTTATTAACATCTACAGATCTGGACTGGTGGAACTTTTTAATTGGACATGAACTGAGCCTGCAAGGTATCAGGTTTTTGTTGAGGGGCCGTTTGAGGTTAGGTTGGATATGCTCTTTTTATAGTTTGAAATCAGTAGCTAAGTTTTTTAACCCTAACGATTGAAGATATTGTCTTGGTGGCTATCAGTTTGTGTTGTTAAGTAGGGCTTTTAATATGGCAAAATCTAAGGTTGGCCAAGGTGTAGTAGGTACACTTGATGCTTTTCTAACTAGGGCTGAATCTGCGCTACTGCACACAATTGAACTAACTGAACGCAGACTATCTCTAGATTCACAAGTGTTACCTAGTCAACATACCCATATCCATACCCCTGGTACTCCCAGTACTTTAAGTGCACAAACGACCTTGGCAAATGGACCACTACGAAGTAATAGGTCAAACGTCCCATCCACTGAGTCTGTCAATGGTCAAGGGATATCTGACCACCAGACTACTGCAGTCAAGCCTAACATAGTCACAAGGGCCCAGAAATCCAAAACATGCAGTTCTGCACCACCTCCAAAGAAACAGAAAGGGCATGCAGCAATTAAGTCACATAAATATAGCCACATCTCATCTAAACCACCGAGAGGAAGGGTGAGCAACTGGATAGGGATCTTGCAGCAGCAAAAAATCAAGATATAGCTCCAGCAGAAATGGTACCTAAGCAGACCCTGCCTTATAATCTGGAGTAGGGTTTCTGAGATAAACTGGAAACAGTAATTGCTGCACACCTAAATCCTATTTAAAAAAAATGACTGACATTAAGAGCAGGTTATTATGTCTAGGAAGAGATCCTCCTAGTGTCTTTACACTGCTTCAGGGGCATAGGCATAGGCCAAATATACTCATGGGAGGAAACAGTGGAGGGGGTGTTAATAACCCAGAGCCTTCAAAGAAAACTACTACACAGGAAGGGTCTCATCGAGGAAGACTGGAAGACAACTGTCCGCAAATTATTGTGTCTTTGCCTCAGACTGAAGGTTACCTCAGAAATTATTGCCAGTCTCTAAATTCCTTAAATATCGAGCAAGTATATAGAGTTCCTAATAATAATAGTGAAAGGTCCCAAAGCATAGGTACTCTAGCAAATGGCCATTTGGGTCACTAACGTTCCAGTGATACAAACTTGAATCTTTATCTGCCCCCAGAAACAACACCCTATATTGTTGTCCTAGCTAATGGCCCTCCAGTGCTGCCTGGTGATAGGGAAGATTGGCAATTTTTGAGAAATAAGTCCCTGCATTTTGTAAACACAAAGACAGGCATAAAAAATAAAACTATATTTTCTGAATTTAAGATGGTTCGTAGGGTTAGGTGGGTAGGGTCAAGTAATAAGATATTGGCGGGGGGTTACGTAGTGTTGACCTTCAGGCCACCAGGCCTAGTAAGATCCATACTAGACAGGACAGTTGATCAACCTAAAAAACGAGGCAAGCATTTCTATATTACCACTAGGCTTCTTTTAGCAACCGTCCAGATTGCAGCCCTACTTAGCAGAAGAGAACAGCTCACTAAGGACAAAACAGCACCCGCAGTTTCCACCTTGGCTTCATAAAAATCGCTTTGAGCCATTAAGTGGTCTCAGAGACATAGACTGACTAAAGCAGAAAACAAGTATATTAGAGGATAAAATCCATGTTTCCAAGACCACTCTTAATATATGTGGTAGCGCTAGAGAGTGGGTCTTTTGGTGGCCCTGGTCACAGCCTTTGCTCCCCGCAGCCTCAGCTGCTCTTTAACAAAGGTTTGGAAACAATAGGTGCTATGAGGATAGATTTACCTGTCACCCTAGTTGAACAATCCCCAAATAGTGAGGATGGCAATCTTTTAAATCCACAAAATTGCCAAACCAATAGTCCTAGCCTTCGCCTAAATTCCTGGAACGTTGCGGGTATCTCATGAGGGTTACTGTATGAGGTAAGGGTCCATTATATCAAAACGTTTGATATTATTTGTATGCAGGAAACCTGGAGTAGGGATGATATTTTGTTGGACGGATATGACATACTTGCAATCCAAGCTGAACCATCATTGGCCGGGAGGGCAAAGGGAGGACTAGCTACCCTAATCTCTGTACAGTACGAGTCATTAAGAATTAAAAAAATAATTGACTCCCCATGGTATCAGCTGACTTTATGTTTTAATCTGATTAGTGTACCTATATTATTAATTAATTGGCACCATAATATTTTCAAAACAGAATATAGGGGTTATGAACTCACTTGACCTGGAGATTGTTAAGATAGCAGGAAGGATTTCCCCCTTGTGTATTATCTGGGTAGGAGACTTCAACTGCACCCTATGCCGGCATAATGGGAGCAAGGTTTGTGGGTTGGTAGATACTGAAGATCAACCCCTCACATATTTCAAACATACCATGTAGGGTGATGTTAAATTCCATTATTGTAGTGAACATCTTACGTATGATTGATACCTTGTGTGAGAAGTTGGCCTGGCATATGCTGTCCACTATTCTAGTGGGCACCTTGCACCAGTCCCAACGACCCTTATTGATGGTAGGTTTAAAAACAACCTATATAGAAAGCTATCCTAGTGGTACCTGTGGCGAGCAGCCTTTAGGCTAAGTCTTGAAGGAATGTAAAACAGCTTGTTATACCAGTCTATAATCCTGTGAATGCCCAAATGAAAGAAGAACCACACCAGTTATATATATAAAAATATGTATTTATTCTAAACACACCCCTCTAGTCTCTATATGAGGCTAGAGGCAAAAGTACATCATTTAAACTTATTTAGCACACAGTAAATTAGCCCAGTATACATGTAGCCCTAGGTGCCTCACAAATCATATACTAAGAAAGTGGTATAAGAACCACGACTGACAAAATAGACTGCGCCGTCCATGGAGGAATCTCACCTCACGGAAAGAGCACACTGTCAGCCAGTTGAGAACCCAAAAGGTACCCCACTACAGCCCAAAGTGACCCCAGATCAGCATGGGCCGGCAACAGATAACCAACGCAACAGCTACCCCAGTGGCGACACAAAGATTCTCCCCGGACCCTGTCCCCTCCCCCCACGGCTGGTAGGGGAACCACCCAGTGCAGACACCACGTGAGTCAAATTGGACAAAGTCCTAACAGCAATCGAGCACTCTGGAGTGACCATGGAGAATAAATGCGGGGAACTAGCCACAGATATTAATCTACTGCGAGACGACCACAGGAAACTGGTGGATAAAGTGAAACAGGGAAGAGAACACAAATACAGGTGCATCAGGAGGCCTTAAAAGAACTTCAAACCAGAGTGAAAGCCCTGGAAAGCAAAACAGATGACTTGGAAGGAAGGTCACACTTGAGTAATATTCGCATCCTCAATCTACCGGAAGGGGCAGAGGGGACTCACCCTATTCGTTATGTGGAAACATTGTTTAAAACATTCACTCAGGAACAGGACTTAACTCCGTATTTCTCAGTGGAGAGGGCTCATAGGGTCCCAGCGCTTAAACCACCTCCAGGCTCACCACCCCAGCCGTTCTTGCTGAAACTGCTCCATTACCAGGACAGAGACACAGTGCTCCAAGCAGCTAGACAAGCAGGTCCACTCCCAGTGGAGGACAAACAGGACATATTGTTCCCAGAGTTCTCTCAAGCTGTCCAAAGGCAACAAGCCTCATTCTAAACAGTGAAACACACTCTATGTCAAAAAAATTTACAATACACACTCTTATTCCCAGCCCACCTCAAGATCATTCACAACCAAGCCACGCATTTCTTTATGGATCCCACAGCAGCAGGCGACTGGGTGGAGCAACACCTGGGGGACCAAATTGGACACAGAAATACACAAGGTGAGGGACCCTCTGGCAGACGGCGATGACAACACAAGCGGATCACTCTAACGCAACTGAGTCAATGGTCAGACCCTCACATCAAAAACTCCCCTGATCTTGAACAAATAATTGTGGAACGCAGGAGAGCCCTACAAGCAGCAGCAGTGACAAGATTGACGGGAGCAAGCTCGGATTTTAGATAGGGGTCCACACTTGTTCTCATTAGAAGGAGAAGTCAGCGACGCACAAACCTCCCAGGACGGTTCGGTCACACCACCAATAGTAACACCTCAGACGGTGGACACACTGATATGAAGATTGTATTCGGGATGGACAGAAGAAGGGAGGGAATACCTCCCCCCCCCCGAGATCGCACTGGCCGACCAGACAACGCCTTCATGATGGAGAAAAACTGCACGATATCTAGAACATTCCACAACAGCAGTATCCAGGACTGGTGAACCGTGAGTAAAATAGGATGTAAAGACATCTCCAGGCATCAATAATTCATCATCCAGAAGCGGACAGCCATGGCGTTGGCATCCAACGAACACACACAGTAACCCTCCCTTACACAACGAACTAAAGTTAGCACAAGATGTGCAGTTTGGACATGTTGCACTGAGTGATAGGTCCCTCCAGTTGGGAACGTTTCCCGAAGTTCAGCTTAAATTTCCCGCTTTTTGATCACTTCCCTAGAACCCATCCAAGAGCACTCAGACGGAATGATACCAATTATACAGAAGGAGGTCACACAGATGAGAGGGGGTCCAGAACATGCAACAAAATGATACACAAGCAGCCCCCATCCAGAAGACTATTAACATGACTACCAATATCCCTAACACTGACATAAAACTCATCAAATTAAAAGTTTGGGGTATACACACTGTGAGCAAACGATATGCAGTGTATGCTTACATAAAGAGGCAACAGGCACATATAGCTGTCTTGCAGGAAACACACCTGACGGCGACTGAAGTAGAACGCTTACGTAAGAAATGTGTGGTATTATCTGCGCCACAGTGTACTCAGCTTTCTCCAGGGGGTCCCTTGTCTGGATTTGACCTGGTACTCTATTCAAGGAACTGGCAGGAGAAATAAACAAGGAGGGACAGTATGCTGTAGTAGAGGGATTATTGGAGAGGTCCCATACGGATAGGAAGTATATATGCCCCTAATGTAGAACAACCCCCTTTCTGGAATCGCCTGAATGGGATGCTAACCCAACACATGCTAGCCCCGTAGATACTTGGTGGTGATTACAACTGCACCCTGGACACTGCCCTGGACAGATCCCACCCACACCCGTGCATTCACCAGCATATAAGCAGACGGAATTTTTTAACACTTGGGTAAACACTGGGCATTGACTGATGTATGGCGAGCAGGCAACCCCACCACCAAACTATACTCCTTCCAATCTGTTCCACATATCCTACAAGTGTGCCTTGATAGATTCCTTTGCTCCGCCAAACTACTCCCAAAAAGGGTACTTTCAGACCACGATGCATTGGCCCTCAGATGGAAGCCACCTCCCACCCCCATACCCACCTGGAAGCTGCCAAGAGACAGCCTCACAGATTAGGTATTCAGACATGAACACGGGGAACACTTTATATTAAACGTCGGTACAGCGACGTCTCGGACGATTGAATGGGAAACATACAAAGAAGTGGCAAGGGGACAGTGCATTCAGCAAATAGTGGGAGTGCGCAGAACACTAGAGAAATCATTTCAAGCGGCAGAACAAACCCTAGCGGACCTTTCGAAACAAGCAGACAGGAATGAGGCCACCTCGGAACAAATGGCTGCGGCCAAAATAAACTATGCGGAGACACAAAGAGAACTTTGCAAATACAATTTTCAGATATACGCTCCCAGGGTCCACCTGGAGGGAAATAGGGGGGGTGACGCACCAAGCCTGGCTGGCCAAGCAAGACATGGAAGTAAAACCAATTACTGAAATAATAGACAACTCTGGTACTCTCCGGCATTCGCAACTAGTCATTCTGCGTATCTTCCACAACTAATATTCTAGCAAATACGGAGCCTCAGAGCGAGTTGATCATAATGCAAGTGCCAGTTTCCAGTGCCTATTATCCTTGCCCCAAGTCCCACCAGCAGATAAAAAATCGTTGGAGGTGAGGATTAAGCCTGAGGACGTTTCCCAGGCGATTAGACCGTTAGGCGGAATAAAGCACCGGAAATGGATGGCTTCCCACTCGAATATTATAGCACCAATTGACTCCACGCATGGCAACCATGTATAATGACACACTTGACTGGGGCGAGCTTCCAGGCTCCCTTAGGGAATCGATCATAGTTACATTCCCTAAACCGCATAGAGACCCAACATTACCCTCTTCTTATGAACCAAAAACCCTTCTCAACGCAGACTATAAGATACTGGGGAAAATATTAGCAGAGCGATATACCCAAATTCTGACGCCATTACTTCACCCAGACCAATGCGGATTTATCCCAAGGCGCACTACATCACAACATCTGCGTAGACTATTTCATATACAAGACAGGCAAGAGTATAGTTCCCTAATGCAGCGAGTCCCATATTAGACCTCGAAAAGGGATTCGACACGCTATTATGGCCATGCCTATTTGAGGTTCTTTTCAAAATAAACATAGGACCCACTATGATGACATACACAAAGCTCCTCTACACCAGCCTTATCTCAAGAGACAGAATAGGCAAGTACATCTCTCCTGCGTTTGCAGTAGAAAGGGGAACAAGGCAGAGGAACCCATTATACCCCCTTCTGTTCGCCATGGCAGTGGAGCCCCTGGCAATATGTCTGCGACGGGAGGGCAAGATATGGGGTATTCCATTGGCAGGCACGACAAATTGTTTGTCGCTCTACGCAGATGACCTTTTAATTTATGTTTCCGATGCTACCCGAGACCTGACACCAATTTAGCAGACACCACAAGACTTTGCAGAGGTTTCAGGTCTCAAAGTAAATTGTGAAAAATCCACTATTTACTCGCTAAGCCCTCATATGGCCCCATTCAAAATACAGATGGGAACCCAGACTTTTGCATGGAATGCCAAAGCGCCCAGTTATCTGGGAGTGAGATTGTACCACTCCCTCAAGGACCTGTACGAAGGAATCACCGTAGGGCATCAGCAGGGCTACCCCTAGCCCCCATAGACGAGTGGCTTTTGCCCAAATGATTATGGTCCCCCGGCTACTCTATCACCAACCTCCCAGTCATACCACCGTGAACTTTCTTTAAGGAATTGGACACCCTACTCACCGAATTGATCTGGGGAGGGGGTTGACACAAGGTAGCCCTGTCCACGCAATATATACCCAAGACCGGAGGGGGACTGGAGAGCCTTCTTTTGATGCATACTTCCTTGCATCTCAGCTGCAGTGGCTATCGTATTGGACAGCGGAGCGTCACTCAGGGGAAACCACCACTGCAGAGGGCCGTATGCCATTAACGGCAATTCACAGGATGCTGCTGCCGGGCACCAAGCCCATGCGCACCCAACCCTTACAGATGTCCATAGCCCGCACCTGCATGATGAAAATACAGTGCAAGTGCAAGGGAAGGCCTCCGTATTCACCCCTGCTCCCTCAGGTGGGCTTCCCCAGGGAAGAGACATACAACACCACAGGCACCCTCCAAGTCTGGACTGACCTCGCAGTCACAGATTTGGAATCCCTGTTTGAGGAAGGCCAACTTCAAATGAACGCCCAGATGACCAAACAATATGACCTCCCGCCAGGGCAATTTTTAACGCACAAGCAACTCATCGTAGTCGTTGATACTGGGACCCAACAGAAGAGGATCCCCAACACACCCAGTAATACACACTATTTTGCACATGGGAATTGGACGACACTTGGTTACGTGTCTATAAAGCTGTTCGGGAACTAATTCTGCCCTCACTACTGCATTTTCGTCAGAAGTTGGAAACAGAAATGGAGAGGGTGTTTAATGACAAAGAATGGGACACAGCCCTAGAATACCCCAAAAAAGTCTCCAGGAATGCACGCTTTCAGAACATACAGTTCAACATCCTCCACAGAGCATACCTCACACCTCACCGTCTCAATCATTTGTACCCAGACAAGCACTTCGCATGCCCTCAATGTCAAACCCCCGAGGCGAACTTCAAACATATGTCCCGGGATTGCCCCAACATTCAAGACTACTGGGACCGAGTCCACCAGATGCTTAGGGTAACAACCAATATCACGACTATGTCCACATGGGAGACATGTGCTCTTGGGATCTTCCGCAGGCGGAAGACCGAAAAAGTGTAGTGCCCATTTATGTCCCTCGCCATCCTTATAGCGAAAAGGGGAATAGCTATGCACTGGCAGACCCCCGACAGGCCCACCAACAGCAGTCTGGATAGGAGCCATGAAAAAATGGGGGAAGGCAGAGGAAGAGGTGTTAAGAGAGGAGGAAGTAGAGGGAACCCGTAAATATCCAATTTCTTTAGAATGAGCACAATTGTTGCACGCATTTACACATGAAGCAACCCGGGCGGCAGCACCAGCAGACTCCAACCCCCAGACCCCACATCTACCCCCTGCAGGATTCAGCGTAGACCCTCCACGGTAGGATCAACATGCTCAGCTCTGCCCATGCATTGACGTCACGCCAGAAAACCCCTGTGTCTGTACCAGAATACCCAACTAGAGCTGTTCCACACCTCGACCCCCCTCACATATATAAAAGCACATTCCCACATCATTACAACATCACCCTCACTGCCGACTATACCAGCACAAAATCCGATAGCGCACTACCACACCCCCACAGTTCACCCCTATAGTTGAAGGTACGAAGTTCTGCATCGGTAGTTAGGTCCCCGATGCTAGTTTGATGGGAGCGCATTCAGTCAAGAATAGGCACAATAATACTGGGAACAAATAGAGAAAGGCAGTAGCTGTACACATACACATTATAGGCAAATGCACCCGAAATCTATGACGCCGTTGTCGACAGCACAAAACAACAGGAGGGCCCACTACTCAAAAGGTTATCCCTAATGTCCAATGATTATAATGGATGTGATTCAGTGATAACATGTATATATTAGCCTACAACTGTTCCACACTCAACTATATATGTGTATCAATACATTGCAAACATGTCGAGATGTAAGGAATGTAAAAATTCAATCAACAAATTTTAAACAAAAAAAAAAACACGATTGACATAGATACAAGGCCTACCACTGGGCCCACCAGAAACCACCCAATGTGGTGACACAGGGGACTCACGGAGGACGCGTGCAGTATCTAAACACAGCCGCATATCACCATTTACTTCTATGGGGAAAGACGCGTTTGGAAAATTCCAAAGGAAGGACACTTAGATGAGGACTTGGAGCACCCCTATTTAGAACTCGGCAGTTCTAGAGTCAATGCCCACAGGAGCAACAGAGTACTTGAGTTACTTCACCCTGGGAATCTGGGTGCATAGGTTTCTTTTAATGTCGGGTTTCATCATTATTTTCAATGGCGAGCAGCGGGAAAGTGCTGCAGGCGACCAAGTCGAAAGTGTCCAGATGCATCCAAGCCTGGATCGGAGTCGAGAAGAACCTGAAAGCAGAGGGGATAGAGTCTGGGTAACTAGCCAGTGGGTAACAAGCCTTGGCAACAGCAACCCACGCAGAAAGCAGAGATTGGCTTTGGTGCAGGCCAGCTAGGTCTGAGGGACTCACCCTTTGGGGGAGTCAGGACACACCTGGAGCAACCAGGGAAGCCCAAGATACAGAAGAGTAACTTTGTGGGGATCCACCAGTCGACAGACCAGGGATCGCGAAGGAGCCTCGAGCGGAAATGATAGAAGCGGGCCCACAGAACACTCGTGAAGTGTAGACCTACAATCTTCGGTGCAAAGAGTGCTCAGGTTTGGACTACGGGGAGCCCAATGCACAACTTCGGGAAAGCTTGGAAAGTCGATGCACTTGCAAATTTGCACGGTGTCCAGGAGTTCCTGTCCCACATCTCTCGTGATGGCTGAGGGTCTCAGCTTTGCTGGGAGCTCGTGTCGGCCTCGGAGATGTCTGGAAGTCCATTTCCTATAAAGTATTTTTTTAAATGCAGCTGTTTTATCCTTTAAGAAAACAGGGATAAGTTCATAAAAATTTAATATTTTAGGTTTGTCTCCTGGACGACTACATACTCTTCAAAAAACGTATTTTTAAATTTACAAAGTGGAAGGGGTGCAAAGAGGGGCTACCTCCTTTAAGATGGCGTAACTTTTCAATCTTGTGCATATGGATTTCCTTCTCAAATCATTGCTACAGATGAAACTGATTTGGTATGTAGAAGAAATGCCTATTGCACATCATTTCCAGATAATAAATTGGTATCCCTTTGGAATCCAAGTTTTAAACTCAGAAAACAAATTCTGAGACTACTAAATAGGAAAAAGAAGTTTAATTGTCGCAAACTCTGAAGTGATAGTTAAATACTGGGTGTTTTCATTATTTTATTAAGGAGTTTTATATAGCGCTGGCCATACCCAAAGGTATTGGGTTCTTAGCACATCTGGCCCATAGTCTATTCAACTCTCACTATAATGACTAGAAAATGGATGAGCTGGATTGGTCCCAAGCAAGATTCTGGATAAGTAATCTAAAAAGGTGGGCATGCGCAATGCTCTGGACACTGAAGTACTAAAATTGCTCCGTGGCACATGCCACACTGTGCTCTGCAAGTTATCAACAAAATATGCAGTATATTTTCTCTAAATTGCTGGCTTTTAATATCGCTATGAAATACGCTAAATTATGTTTGGTAACGATCTTTTAGAATTTAGGGGCATATTATCAAGGGGTTTATCTCTGCTTTTTTGGCTTTAAAAGCCAGGAAAGCGGAGATAAAATGATCTCCCTATTACCTAGCTGTCGCAAACACCAGTTAGCGACAGCTAGCAGGAGATAGCGACCATCTTGGGCCCCACTTTGCATGTCAGTGATATTTATCACTAATGACATGCAAAGTGGGCGTGCCAAGATGTTAGCGACTGGAAACAGTCGCTAACATCACTATCTCCTATTACCAACTTTTGGAGATATTCGCGCTAAGCGCGAATATCTCCAAAAGCTAACACCTGCCCTGAGCAGCTCTGAGCCATGTTATCCAATGGTAGGTGGATAACATGGCTAAGAGCATTAGCTCGGTAATGCATGAATATCACTGACTTTTCAGCGATATTCATGGATTGCGGCCGATCTGCGATACAAATCGCCACAGCTCAGCTGTAAATTTTTGTCTCTAACCAAGCAATAGAGATAAATATCGCTATTGTTTGGTAATATGCCCCTTAGTCTTCTGAAATTAAGTGCAACAGCTGATCTGCTGTTTTTGAAGTATTATTTCAGACTTAAGGGCTCAGCGGTAGATACCTTGAAGTACTGAATCTGGAAGGAAATAATGAATAGCAACCAAAAAAATCCTTTAAATGACTAATTAAATTTAGAAAGAATTGTAAGCAGTTGGAACTTGAAGACAGTGTGTCAAGAGGGATCTAGCTACAGAGATCTGGAATAATTGCAAACAGGCAGCAGCAGTTACAACTTACTCCAAAAATTTAATTGAGTTTAGCAAGCTCTCACGTGGTTCTCTTCTACTTCCATTCTCCCCAACACCACAAACTCAGAGTTACATGGGGATGAGGTTAAAACAAGTAACAAGAACGTATTATATAAGGTTGAGGTTTATACTGATCCCCTGGCATCCCTGCAGTGTGACCAATTAAAGGTAAAGATTTGGACATGTAAGTGCTGTTGAGGCTGTGGTTACCAAAGTGAGTCAAAACATATAATATGCTTAAGCTCATTCTGCTTCCGCTCCGTACAGCCCTCCTACGTCCTTGTTTTCTCAGATTAGGGTGTTCACACAGTTAAATGGGCACTCTTTGAAAGCCTGAAGGGTACGGCCTGTCAACTATTCCTAGCTAAACTGTTAAATTTGGCAGTTGGAAATCTGGATAAAATGAAAGCCGTTCACATGCTGCGAGTTGCCATGAGAGATAGTCCAATATGTGAAAGTATGTTGATACTTTGCAAGCTTTCCTGAATATAGGTTACAATTGCATGGATTCACTAATATATCCCTTTCAGGGAGTATGACTTCTGCAAGAACTGAGAAATGACTATGAGAAACATGAGAGCAATCCAAACTACGTAGCATTTTTCGAAGGGTTTGGTCAAGAATAACCTCTCGTCAAGGTCATTGTCTCAGGAATAGGCCATGGACAGTTATATATAACTAAACTTCATCGGGTTTAACCCGCAGACATTTATGTTTTTAGTCTTAATGATTAACATTAATTGTATTAGCCCTTTATTTTTAGTTGTGCATGAATTATACATACATACACCGAACAGTTAATTAGATTAACCAGACTACTCAGATTAATATTTATTGCATTTGCAGTTTATTTCTAGCTGTGTTGAAATCTTCTATATAGGTACTTGTCAACTAATTAGACCAATAAGTTATAAAGGTTTGATATGTTGATGCAAGAGGTGTATGAATAATGTATTTATTTCCATTACATGTCTATGTATATTGGTCTCTGAAAGATTATTGTATAGCTAGATTGTCTAATGATCTTTTACTGATCTAACTTGTAATGATTGTAATGATCATAAATTATATACATATACATATGTACATATATATTACCTACTGGCGGTCGCCAGTAGGTAGTTATAGTTTGGACCTATTTTCCATAGGAAATTCGCAACATTCTATTCCCAATAACTTTGGCACCAATTGACGAATCTTCGCAAAATTTTCAAAACTTATGGCCTGCTCTGGTCTGCTTCTATCTTAAAAGTTTCAGGGTTATTTGTCAAGCGGGGGCCGAGAAAAAAGGGGGGTCCCAAAACGTGTTTTCCCCATGCAATTTTCCCATAGGAAACTTTAGACACGGCTACAGCCCGAACTGCTGAACTGAACTACACCAAATTTGGCAAAGCGGTAGTTCTCGATTCAGAAAGAACCCTTTTTTGTTAAATGGCGTAAATCAGTTCATTAGTTGCTGAGAAAATCAAAAGTAAAAACACATTTATATCTATGGCCAAGCAGGATCTGCTCACCCTCCTGATCACAAACTTTATGCTAATTGGCTGTCAACACTCCAAACCAGAAACTGTTGGCAGCCATCTTGTGCCTCGGTAGAACCGAGGCACAAGAAATCAATAAAACAAGTGTGAAAAACGCAAAAAGGGGGCAGGGTAGGGACACCCTGACCCCCCTAGGCCTGCTTAGGGGGTCCCACAAGAGTGAGTTGTAAGTTGGGGAATTAATTATTTAGGGCTAGCCCAACAGGTATCTCCAGTATGCGCCAGAGAGATGTGTTGCAGACAGGTGTCCAGAGGCCACGCCCCTTTTTACACCTCTCTGCAATGCAGCTCTGTGGCGCTTACTGGAGGTACCTAGTGGGCTAGTTTGACCCTAGGGACCATTAGAATTCAAGGGGACTTAATCTCTCAACTTAGAACGTGTTTACACAGTGGTGAAGGGAAGGGACGGGGCCTGAGGTGACATGTGCAAACACGCACTGCCGCGCATTTTAAGTTGGGGAAATTATTCCCCTTTAATCCTGAGGGACCCAGGGGGCCAACTAGCCCACCGGGTGCTTCCAGGAAGCGCCACTGCACTGCTTTGCAGAGAAGTGGTGCAGGCAGTGCCTCTTTTTACACCTCTCTACAATTGCACTTACTGGACTTACCTAGTAGGCTAATTTCCCCCTAGGGACCCTCAGGATTTAAGGGTACTTAATCTCCCAACTTAAAACGGCCACAGGGAATGTTTACACAGTGGGGAAGGTAGGGAAGGGGCCTGAGGAGACGTGTGCATACACGCCCTATGGCGTGTTTTAAGTTGGGGAAATAATTCCTATTAAATCCAGAGGGCCCATGGTGGCATAGTAGCCCACCAGGTGCTTCCAGTAAGCGCCACTGCCTTGTGTTAAATAGAGGTGGTCTAGGCCCTGCCACTTTTTACACCTCTCTGCAACGCAGCTCTGTGGCACTTACTGGAGGTACCTAGTGGGTTAGTTTGACATTAGGACCCTCAGGATTCAAGGGGATTTCATCTCCTAACTTAATACGGCCACAGGGCGTGTTTACACAGTGGTGAAGGAAGGGGACAGGGCCTGAGGTGACATGTGCAAACAAGCCCTGTGGCGCATTTTACATTGGGAAATAATACCCCTTCAATCCTGAGCACCCATGGGGGCCAACTAGCCCACCAGGTGCTTTCAGTAACCGACACTGCGCTGTGTTGCAGAGAGGTGGTCCAGGACGTGCCCCTTTTTATACCTCTCTGCAAGGCAGTTCTGTGGCGCTACCTGAAGATACCTGGTGGGCTAGTTGGATCCAAAGGCACTCAGAATGCAAGGGGACTTTTTCCTCCAAATTAACATGGCCACTGGTGTGTTTGCACACGTCACCTCAGACCCACCCCCTCCCTTCACCAGTGTGCAAACACGCCCTGAGGCGCGTTTTAAGAGGTAGTTTTAATCCCCCCGCCCTATTATGTACTAGGGGCTTACAGA
The DNA here is from genome assembly GCF_964263255.1 of Lissotriton vulgaris. Classification (NCBI taxonomy): domain Eukaryota; kingdom Metazoa; phylum Chordata; class Amphibia; order Caudata; family Salamandridae; genus Lissotriton; species Lissotriton vulgaris. The sequence goes on along the minus strand of NC_141691.1, from coordinate 438,838,682 downwards.
GGAGGACATGGTAATTACAGGGGTACCCCAATGGATAGTGTTCCCTAGTGTATGTAGGTGTATTAACTGTATTCTAAATGTCTTTTAGCATAGCACTGACTCTAGGACTGGTTAGTCACAGTCAGTTATCACCAGTACCAATCTGAAAAGTTGAGGGTACAGGATGATTTTGCAACAAGGCCTCTTTCTGCTCCTCTGTTTGTTCTTTTTGCACGTCGTCCTTCTTTCTGCACTTTTCTTCATCTTTGAGGACTTCTGTTTCTTTCTGCATTTCTTTTGCTTCTTTCTGTGTGTTTTTTCTTCTTTCTTCACATGTCGTACCTCTGTACTCATTGGAAGAAAGTAGCATTTAAAAAACCTTAGAAATTCACTGAAAAAACCATAGGTTTCAGGCACGTTATAGTTACAAATTAGCATTTAAAAAAACCTTTACAATTCACTGAAAAAACATAGGTTTCAGGCACATTATAGTTAGGAATTAGCATTTAAAAAACCTTAGAAATTCAATGAAAAAACCATAGGTTTCAGGGGCGTTATAGTCAGTTGGACATTTTACCCGTACAAAACTATTGAAACTCCCCCGTTATAGTTAGTTCAGCTAACTATTACTTGCGAGCCCGTAATGCACTGATGATGACGTCACGTATTACATCACTCATGACATGGTCAGTGACGTCACTGATGACACCTCAAATACGATCACTCATGACATCATCCATTGAATGTGTGTTTTTCTGAAAATTAGATATGTTTATATATGTATATCTAAAGGTCGATGGAAGAATAACTAGGTATATAAATGTCTAAATAGATGATTTTTTTTAAAGGAAAATTGATTGTATTACTGATTGATTAAGTGTACCTTAGTGAATACATGGGTTGGTGAGTAATGATCAAATATATAAATATCTGTATCAGTCTCTCACTTTGCTTTGTGTATAAGTGGCTGCATGGGTTGGTGAGTAGCTACATGAGTGTCTATATGGGTAAGTACTTGGTTTTTCGAGTATCAGTATGAGTCCCTGAGTGTCTGTATGGTTCAATGGGGTGTATTCTATTTGTATGTGTTGAAGACAGTATGTGTGCAGGACTGTTTGCGTGGATGAGTGTGTGTATGGGTGTGAGTGAGTAAATGACTGTCTCAATATTGTCTTTATAAGTAACTGCATATATTTTAACCTAGTATATGTGAGTATTGGTGTATATAAGTGAGCATATGTGAGAGTGAGAGATTGGAAGAGTTCCTGTATGAATAAGTAAGTGTTTCTATAAGGGAATGCTCAAAAGAGTAAGTATGTGAACGTTTTTGTAGAAATAAGTGTGGGGGTGTGTGTATAACTGTATATGCAAGTAAATGGATGTTTGATTCTTTATTAGCATGAGTGACTATGCGTTTGAGTAACTCTCTGGAGGAGTTGCGGTGTGTAACAGGATGTATAGGTGTATCAGTACATATGAGTGAGTACATGTATGAGTGACTATATAGGACTGTTGGTTAATGAGTGGATGTGTATGAAGATCTTAGAATTACTGAATAGGTTGTTGTAACTAGTATAGGTATGTCCATTGTTTTGAAAATGTTAGTTTCTATTTCTGAGTGTGTGTCAAAGGTTATATTAGGGTGAGAGGAGGTCTGCCACTCTATCACAAGAATGATGCCATCAGTGATGTCATTTGAGATGTCATCAGTGATGTCATCAGTGATGTCACTGACCATGTCATGAGTGATGTAATATGTGATGTCATCATCAGTGCATTGCTGGTGCGCGAGTTATAGTAGGCTGAACTAACTATAACGGTGAAATGTCAGTGGTTTTGTACAAGTGAAATATCCAACTAACTATAACACCCATGAAACCTATGATTTTTTCAGTGAATTTCAAAGGTTTTTTTAAGTGCTAATTCCTAACTATAACATGCCTGAAATCTATGTTTTTTCCAGTGAATATATATATATATATAAGTGTATATACATGTATATATATATATAAGTATATACCGCACAACAATCCTTCACAGGAAAGCTCGCACTCGGGATAAATTTCACCGCAGTTTATTCAAGCAAAGTACTTTGCTTGAATAAACTGCGGTGAAATTTATCCCGAGTGCGAGCTTTCCTGTTAAGGATTGTTGTGTGGTAACTAATTACCGAGTTATCCGCTCGGTGTTTGCTCACCATCTGTCAACGGGCCCCGGACTTCAGGAGACGGGTCGCTTCTCTTTGGTATATTTAAGTATATATATATATTTTCACTGAAAAGAACATAGGTTTCAGGCACGTTATAGTTAGGAATTAGCATTTAAAAACCTTAGACATTCACTGAACAAAACATAGGTTTATAGGGGTTTTATAGTTAGTTGGACATTTCACTCGTACAAAACCATTGACATTTCCCCGTTATAGTTAGTGAAATGTCCATATATATAATATTTATTTAAATATTGAACTAAACCACATTCATTTGAGATGTCATCAGTGATGTCATCAGTAATGTCACTGACCATGTCATGAATGATGTAATATGTGACATCATGAGCAGTGGATTGCGGGAGCGCATGTTATTAGTACAACTAACTATAACGGGGGAATTTCAATGGTTTTGTACAAGTGAAATGTCAAACTAACGATAACACCCCTAAAACCTATGTAAATTTCTAAGGTTTTTTAAATGGTAATTCCTAACTATAACTTGTCTGAAACCTATGTTTTTTTCAGTGAATTTCAAAAGTTTTTTAACTGCTAATTCCTAAATCTAACATATCTGAAACCTATGGTTTTTTCAGTGAATTTCAAAGGTTTTGTAACTGACCATTTTTAAAAATATTAATTAATTTTTAAAAAAAATGTTATACTGATTTTCGAAAATTTTAACAATTTATTTTTAGATATTTTATTTTTTACATTACATTATAATTACATTACAAAATATACTTTCTCAGAATGAATTACTTTAGTTTAAATACTTTGTAAATAGGAAATAGACTTTTAAGTACAGTAGTTACAGTTGTTGTAATGCGAAACACAATTTCCGACACAATGCAACATTGAGGTCAAAGTGAATTTCTAGTTAAATGCAATTAGTTACTTTTCAGATTACTTTTCTAACCACAGGACTGGATCCTAGATTCAGTCCTGGGATATCTCCTGTAAACAGTTGAGTAAAAGCTTTTTGGTTACAGTAGTGATTTTTAAGGACTAATATTGTATTTTAAAAGTTGACAAAAACTTTTACACATTGAATCACCAATGTTATCCTATGGGAAGAAATTCACTTATCAGGTAAGTAGTGTTAACGTGACTTTTTCATACTCAGTGGTGCATCCTGGATCCAGCATGGGAGCAGCTCCTGTAAAAAGTTGAAAGAATGTGTTTAAGTCATACAGGCAATTTGTAAGGATTTTTTTAGTTTGTGAAAATAGACAGAAACTTTTCTGGTGAAAACCAGACAAAGGATTCATATGGAAGGAAATACAAGTTACTGGTAAGTACGGTTAAAATTACTATTCAGGATCAGTACTGGGCTCAAAGAAGCAGCACTGAGGTCACTCTTGACAACAGGTGAGTAAATCAGAATTTGTAGTTCTGCTGATTTGAAGAATTTCAAAGCGAAACCAGTCAATGTTAGCCTATGGAAGGAAATTCAAGTAACTGGTAAGTATGGTTAAAAATACTTTTCATGATCAGAACTGGGCTTAAAGATGCAGCACTGATGTCTCTCCTGATAACAGGAGAGTAAATTGGAATTCGTAGTTCAGCTGATTTTAGAGGAATATTTGTACATTTCAAAAATCAACACTTAGAAACTTTTCAGCTGAAAACTACACGATGAATTCCTATGGAAGGAAATACAAGTTACTGGTAAGTACACTTAGAATTATATTTCAGGGTCAGTGCTGGGCTACAAGATGAATCACTGGGTTCTCTCCTGATAACAGGTGAGTAAATAGGAGTTCGTAGATCGGCGGATTTTAGAGGAATATTTGTACGTTTCAAAAATGAACACTTAGAAACTCTTCTGCTGAAAACCACACAATGGATTCCCATGGAAGGAAATACAAGTTGCTGGTAAGTACGCTTAGAATTAGTTTTCAGGGTCAGTGCTGGGCTAAAAGAAGCAGCACTAGGTTCTCTCTTGATAACAGGTGAGTAAATCAGAATTTGTAGTTCGGCTGATTTTAGAGGAATATTTGTACGTTTAAAAAATCGACACTTGGAAACTTTTCTGCTGAAAACCACACAATGGATTCCTATGAAAGGAAATACAAGTTACTGGTAAGTACGCTCAGTATTACTTTTCAGGGTCAGTGCTGGGCTAAAAGATGCCGCACTGGGTTCTCTCCTGATAACAGGTGAGTAAATCGGAATTCGTAGTTCGGTTGGTTTTAGAGGAATATTTGTACAATGGTGAAGATAGGGGGTGGGGCATGAGGTGACATGTATGCAAACACACCCTGTGACGCATTTTAAGTTGCAGGATTAAGTCCCCTTGAATCCTGAGGTGCCCCGGGGCAAACTAGCCCACCAGGTACCTCCAGTATGCAGAGAGGTGTTCAGAGGCCATGCCCCTTTTCACAACACTCAGCAACGCAGCTCTGTACCGCTTACTAGCGGTACCTGGTGGGCTAGTTGGCCCCTAGGGACCCTCAGTATTGACAAGGAATTAATTCTCCAACTTAAACCAAGCCACAGGGTGTTTGCACACATGTGAACTCAGGCCCCGCACCCTCCCTTCACCACTATGCAAACGTGCCCCGTGGCTCATTTTAAGTTGGGGAATTAAGTCCCTTCGAATCCTGGGGTGCCTGGGGTCCAACTAGCCCACCATGTACCTCCAGTAAGCACCACAAGGCTGCATTGCAGAGAGGTGTAAAAAAGGGGCGTGGCCTGGAGCACCTCTCTGCAACGCACCTCAGTGGCGCTTACTGGAAGTACCTGGTGGGATAGTTGGCCCCCAGGGACCCCTAGCATTGAAGGGGAACTAATTCCCCAATTTGAAACGCGCCACAGGGCACGTTTGCAGAGTGTGTTTCTAAGGGGGCAGGGCCTAGGGACGATCTTTTATTCTTTTATTTGAAAGGGGGGCTGTGTGCCCCCCCTTCCTTTTACTTTTTTTGGGCCCTGGGGACCCCATCCCCCAGGGCCTAACCCCTAAATACACATTTTTTCAACTTTTTTACAGGAAGGGGGCTGTGTGGCACCCCTCCGGTAGCCAATTCAATTCCGGGCTCCGGGGACCCCATCCTCCGGGGCATCGCCAAATAATTTTTTTTTATGGAGGGGGGCTGCATAGCCCCCCTCCTCAGGCCACTTCAAGGCCCTGGGGACCCCATGCCCCTGGGCCAGCCTTTTTAAAAAAAAAAAACATTTTTTAAAATGTTTTTCTTAATGGGGAGGGGGGCCGCGTGGCCCCCGGTCCTGGGCCACTGGTAGTCCTGGGGACCCCATCCCCCGGTGCTTACCCTCACCGTTGGGAACCATGGGGTTCCCCAATCCCCCCACAGTCCCGCCGGCTCCCTGCCTCCTGCGGGAGCCGGCATTGCTTTCCCATATGGGGAGCAGCTAACATGCTGCTCCCCATATGGAAATGCAATCTGCTTTGCTTCATTGAAGCAAGAGCAGGTTTCCCTACTCTTGCTTCAATGAAGCAAAGCAGTTTGCAATCAATTAATCACAGAACTTGTCAATTAATCACAGAACTTGTAAAGGGCACTACTTACCCGTGAGGGTCTCAAGGCGATGCGGGGGGGGTGTCTGCTGCTACTGCTCGAAGTAGGTGGGTGGGGAGGGTGTTCCAGGTCTTGGCAGCGAGAAAGGAGAAGTACCTGCCAGGTGGTACGCTGGATTCGTGGGACGTCGGCAAGGGCGAGGCTGGCAGAGCGGAGCTGGCAGGCGGGGGTGTAGAAGTTGAGTCTGTTGTTCAGGTAGGCTGGTCCGGAGTTGTGGAGTGCTACATGAGCGTGGGTGAGGAGCTTGAAGGTGATCCTCTTGTTGATGGGGAGCCAGTGAAGGTCTCTGAGGTGGGGGGTGATGTGGCTGCATCGGGGGAGGTTGAGGATCAGGTGGGCCAAGGTGTTCTGGATGCATTGTAGTCGCTGTAGGTGTTTGGTTGGGATTCCTGCGTAGAGTGTGTTGCCGTAGTCCAGCCGGCTGCTGACGAGGGCTCGGGTCACTGTTCTTCTGCTTTCGATCGGGATCCACTTGTAGATCCTGCGAAGCATGCGGAGGGTGTTGTAGTAGTAGGAGGAGACGGCGCTGACCTGTTTGGACATGGATAAGGAGGAGTCGAGGATGACTCCCAAGTTGCGTTTGTGGTCGGTGGGCATTGGTGCGGTTTCTAGAGTGGTCGGCCACAAGTGTCGTCCCAGGCAGACGGGGTGGGGCCGAGGATGAGGACTTCCGTCTTGTCTGAGTTCAGCTTCAGACGGCTGCTCCTCATCCACTCGGTGACGGCTTTCATTCCCTCGTGGAGGTTGGTTTTGGCAGTGTGTGGGTCCTTGGTGAGGGAGAGTATGAGCTGGGTGTCGTCGGCGTAGGATATGTTGTTCAGGTCGTGTTGGTGGACCACTTGAGCAGGGGGGGCCATGTAGATGTTGAACAGCGTCGGGCTGATGGAGGAGCCCTGGGGTACGCTGCAGATGAGGTTGGTAGCTTTGGAACGGTGGGGTGGGAGGTGGACCATCTGGGTTTTGTCGGAGAGGAAGGAGGTGGTCCAGTCCAGGGCTTTTTCTCAAATTCCGGCTTCTTGGAGGTGTGTTCTTAGTGTGTGGTGGCAAACCGTGTTGAAGGCAGCGGACAGGTCTAGTAGGATGAGGGCTGAGGTTTCGTCGTTGTCTAGTTGGCATCGGATGTCGTCTGTGGCGGCAATGAGGGCTGTCTCGGTGCTGTGGTTCTGTCTGAATCAAGATTGCGACGGTCTAGTATGTTGTTGTCCTTGAGGTGGCGGGTCAGCTGTATGTTGGTGATTTTCTCAATGACCCGCGCCGGGAAGGGGAGCAGGGAGATGGGTCGGAAGTTCTTGAGGTCCTTGGGGTCCGCCTGGGGCTTCTTGAGGAGGGCGTTGATTTCGGCATGCTTCCAGCTATCCGGGAATGTCTCTGAGTCGAAAGAGATGTTGATGACCTTTCGTAGTTGGGGTGCGATGGTGGCGTCTGCTTTGTTGAACACGTGGTGTGGACAGGGTTCTGCTGGTGATCCCGAGTGGAAAGAGTTCATGATCTTTCGTGTCTCGTCGTCGTTGACGTGGGCCCAGGATGTCAACTGGTTGGTGCAGGTGGTGTTCGGGGTGGGGTCAGTCGTGGTCAGGGCTGGTGGTGCGTTCAAGCTGTCGTGGATGTCTGTGATCTTGCGGTGGAAGAAAGTGGCAAGTGAGTCACACAGTTCATGCGAGGGTGGGATGTCGTTGATGTTGGCGCTGGGGTTGGAGAGTTCCTTGACGATGCTGAAGAGCTCTTTGCAATCGTGTGCGTTGATGTCCAGGCGGGCTTTGAAGGAGGCTCTCTTGGTTGTTCTGATGAGTTGGTGTTGTCTGCGAATGGCGTTATTGTGGGCAGCGTGGTTGTCTGACATGCGGTCTTGAAGCCATTTCTTCTCCGGCATCTGGCATGTGTGCTTGGAGGTCTGGAGTTTTTCGGTGAACCAGGCGGCTTTCTTGCTGGAGTGGTTGATGGAGGGCTTCTTCAGCAGGGCTAGGGCTAGATCCACTCTCTGAGGTTTCGGGCGGCGGTGTTGGGGTCAGTGGGTCGGTTGGAGGGTCCAGGGCGAGGGCAGAGGTCAGTTGGTTCTTGGTGATTTTGCCCCAGCAGTGACGAGGTAGCTGTTGAGTGTGGTGGTGCGTGGTTGCCTTCTTGAATGTGAAGTGGATGCTTTGGTGGTCGGTCCAGTGGAGTTCAGTGGTGTGGTTGAAGGCGACGTGGGTGCTTGTAGAGAAGATGGGGTCGACTGTGTGGCAGGCGGTGTGGGTGGGTGCTGTGACAAGTTGTCTCAGGCCAAGGTTGGCGAGGTTGTTGATCAGGGTGGCGGTGTTGGTGTCGTTGTTGTTTTCGAGGTGGTAGTTCAGGTCCCCCGAGGAGGATGTAGGCCGTGGAGATGAGTGCAAGGGTGCTGGCGAGGTCGGCAATGGAGTCGCTGAACAGGGCCCGGGGTCCGGGAGGTCTGTAGACGAGTGTTCCTCCATCAGTGATGTCATCAGTAATATCACTGACCATGTCATGAATGATGTAATATGTGACATCATGAGCAGTGGATTGCGGGAGCGCATGTTATTAGTACAACTAACTATAACGGGGGAATTTCAATGGTTTTGTACAAGTGAAATGTCAAACTAACGATAACACCCCTAAAACCTATGTAAATTTCTAAGGTTTTTTAAATGGTAATTCCTAACTATAACTTGTCTGAAACCTATGTTTTTTTCAGTGAATTTCAAAAGTTTTTTAACTGCTAATTCCTAACTCTAACATATCTGAAACCTATGGTTTTTTTCAGTGAATTTCAAAGGTTTTGTAACTGACCATTTTTAAAAATATTAATTGTTTTTTTTTTTTTAAATTATACCGATTTTCAAAAAAATTTTAACAATTTCTTTTTAGATATTTTATTTTTTACATTACATTATAATTACATTACAAAATATACTTTCTCAGAATGAATTACTTTAGTTTAAATACTTTGTAAATAGGAAATAGACTTTTAAGTACAGTAGTTACAGTTGTTGTAATGCGAAACACAATTTCTGACACAATGCAACATTGAGGTCAAAGTGAATTTCTAGTTAAATGCAATTAGTTACTTTTCAGATTACTTTTCTAACCACAGGACTGGATCCTAGATTCAGTCCTGGGATATCTCCTGTAAACAGTTGAGTAAAAGCTTTTTGGTTACAGTAGTGATTTTTAAGGAATAATATTGTATTTTAAAAGTTGACAAAAACTTTTACACATTGAATCACCAATGTTATCCTATGGGAAGAAATTCACTTATCAGGTAAGTAGTGTTAACGTGACTTTTTCATACTCAGTGGTGCATCCTGGATCCAGCATGGGTGCAGCTCCTGTAAAAAGTTGAAAGAATGTGTTTAAGTCATACAGGCAATTTTTAAGGACTTTTTTAGTTTGTGAAAATAGACAGAAACTTTTCTGGTGAAAACCAGACAAAGGATTCATATGGAAGGAAATACAAGTTACTGGTAAGTACGGTTAAAATTACTATTCAGGATCAGTACTGGGCTCAAAGAAGCAGCACTGAGGTCACTCTTGACAACAGGTGAGTAAATCAGAATTTGTAGTTCTGCTGATTTGAAGAATTTCCAAGCGAAACCAGTCAATGTTAGCCTATGGAAGGAAATTCAAGTAACTGGTAAGTATGGTTAGAAATACTTTTCATGATCAGAACTGGGCTTAAAGATGCAGCACTGATGTCTCTCCTGATAACAGGAGAGTAAATCGGAATTTGTAGTTCAGCTGATTTTAGAGGAATATTTGTACATTTCAAAAATCAACACTTAGAAACTTTTCAGCTGAAAACCACACAATGAATTCCTATCGAAGGAAATACAAGTTACTGGTAAGTACACTTAGAATTATTTTTCAGGGTCAGTGCTGGGCTAAAAGATGCATCACTGGGTTCTCTCCTGATAACAGGTGAGTAAATAGGAATTCGTTGATCGGCTGATTTTAGAGGAATATTTGTACGTTTCAAAAATGAACACTTAGAAACTCTTCTGCTGAAAACCACACAATGGATTCCCATGTAAGGAAATACAAGTTACTGGTAAGTACGCTTAGAATTACTTTTCAGGTTCAGTGCTGGGCTAAAAGAAGCAGCACTAGGTTCTCTCTTGATAACAGGTGAGTAAATCAGAATTTGTAGTTCGGCTGATTTTAGAGGAATATTTGTACGTTTAAAAAATCGACACTTGGAAACTTTTCTGCTGAAAACCACACAATGGATTCCTATGAAAGGAAACACAAGTTACTGGTAAGTACGCTCAGTATTACTTTTCAGGGTCAGTGCTGGGCTAAAAGATGACACACTGGGTTCTCTCCTGATAACAGGTGAGTAAATCGGAATTCGTAGTTCGGTTGATTTTAGAGGAATATTTGTACAATGGTGAATATAGGGGGTGGGGCATGAGGTGACATGTATGCAAACACACCCTGTGACGCATTTTAAGTTGCAGGATTAAGTCCCCTTGAATCCTGAGGTGCCCCGGGGCCAACTAGCCCACCAGGTACCTCCAGTATGCAGAGAGGTGTTCAGAGGCCATGCCCCTTTTCACAACACTCAGCAACGCAGCTCCGTACCGCTTACTAGCGGTCTCTGGTGGGCTAGTTGGCCCCCTAGGGACCCTCAGTATTGACAAGGAATTAATTCTCCAACTTAAACCAAGCCACAGGGTGTTTGCACACATGTGAACTCAGGCCCCGCACCCTCCCTTCACCACTATGCAAACGTGGCTCATTTTAAGTTGGGGAATTAAGTCCCTTCGAATCCTGGGGTTCCTGGGGTCCAACTAGCCCACCATGTACCTCCAGTAAGCACTACAAGGCTGCATTGCAGAGAGGTGTAAAAAGGGGCGTGGCCTGGAGCACCTCTCTGCAACGCACCTCAGTGGCGTTTACTGGAAGTACCTGGTGGGATAGTTGACCCCCAGGGACCCCTAGCATTGAAGGGGAACTAATTCCCCAATTTGAAACGCGCCACAGGGCACGTTTGCAGAGTGTTTTCTAAGGGGGCAGGGCCTAGGGACGATCTTTTTTTTTTTATTTGAAAGGGGGGCTGTATGCCCCCCTTCCTTTTACTTTTTTTGGGCCCTGGGGACCCCATCCCCCAGGGCCTAACCCCTAAATACACATTTTTTCAACTTTTTTACAGGAAGGGGGCTGTGTGGCACCCCTCCGGTAGCCAATTCAATTCCAGGCTCCGGGGACCCCATCCCCCGGGGCATCGCCTAATACATTTTTTTTATGGAGGGGTGCTGCATAGCCCCCCTCCTCAGGCCACTTCAAGGCCCTAGGGACCCCATGCCCCTGGGCCAGCCTTTTTTTTAAAAAAAACATTTTTTTAAATGTTTTTCTTTATGGGGAGGGGGGCCGCGTGGCCCCCGGTCCTGGGCCACTGGAAGTCCTGGGGACCCCATCCCCCGGTGCTTACCCTCACCGTTGGGAACCATGGGGTTCCCCAATCCCCCCACAGTCCCGCCGGCTCCCTGCCTCCTGCGGGAGCCGGCATTGCTTTCCCATATGGGGAGCAGCTAACATGCTGCTCCCCATATGGAAAAGCAATCTGCTTTGCTTCATTGAAGCAAGAGCAGGTTTCCCTACTCTCGCTTCAATGAAGCAAAGCAGTTTGCAATCAATTATTCAGAGAACTTGTCAATTAATCACAGAACTTGTAAAGGGCACTACTTACCCGTGAGGGTTTCAAGGCGATGCGGGAGGGGGGGTGTCTGCTGCTACTGCTCGAAGTAGGTGGGTGGGGAGGGTGTTCCAGGTCTTGGCAGCGAGAAAGGAGAAGTACCTGCCAGGTGGTACGCTGGATTCGTGGGACGTCAGCAAGGGCGAGGCTGGCAGAGCGGAGCTGGCGGGTGGGGGTGTAGAAGTTGAGTCTGTTGTTCAGGTAGGCTGGTCCGGAGTTGTGGAGTGCTACGTGAGCGTGGGTGAGGAGCTTGAAGGTGATCCTCTTGTTGATGGGGAGCCAGTGAAGGTCTCTGAGGTGGGGGGTGATGTGGCTGCATCGGGGGAGGTTGAGGATCAGGCGGGCCAAGGTGTTCTGGATGCATTGTAGTCGCTGTAGGTGTTTGGTTGGGATTCCTGCGTAGAGTGTGTTGCCGTAGTCCAGCCGGCTGCTGACGAGGGCTCGGGTCACTGTTCTTCTGGTTTTGATCGGGATCCACTTGTAGATCCTGCGAAGCATGCAGAGGGTGTTGTAGCAGGAGGAGGAGACGGCGCTGACCTGTTTGGACATGGAGAAGGAGGAGTCGAGGATGACTCCCAAGTTGCGTTTGTGGTCGGTGGGCATTGGTGCGGTTTCTAGAGTGGTCGGCCACAAGTGTCGTCCCAGGCAGATGGGGTGGGGCCGAGGATGAGGACTTCCGTTTTGTCTGAGTTCAGCTTCAGACGGCTGCTCCTCATCCACTCGGTGACAGCTTTCATTCCCTCGTGGAGGTTGGTTTTGGCAGTGTGTGGGTCCTTGGTGAGGGAGAGTATGAGCTGGGTGTCGTCGGTGTAGGATATGTTGTTCAGGTCGTGTTGGCGGACCCCTTGAGCAGGGGGGGCCATGTAGATGTTGAACAGCGTCCGGCGGATGGAGGAGCCCTGGGGTACGCTGCAGATGAGGTTGGTAGCTTTGGAACGGTGGGGTGGGAGGTGGACCGTTTGGGTTCTGTCGGAGAGGAAGGAGGTGGTCCAGTCCAGGGCTTTTTCTCAAATTCCGGCTTCTTGGAGGTGTGTTCTTAGTGTGTGGTGGCAAACTGTGTTGAAGGCAGCGGACAGGTCTAGTAGGATGAGGGCTGAGGTTTCGTCGTTGTCTAGTTGGCGTCGGATGTCGTCTGTGGTGGCAATGAGGGCTGTCTCGGTGCTGTGGTTCTGTCTGAATCCAGATTGCCACGGGTATAGTATGTTGTTGTCCTTGAGGTGGCGGGTCAGCTGTATGTTGGTGATTTTCTCAATGACCAGCGCCGGGAAGGGGAGCAGGGAGATGGGTCGGAAGTTCTTGAGGTCCTTGGGGTCCGCCTGGGGCTTCTTGAGGAGGGAGTTGATTTCGGCATGCTTCCAGCTATCCGGGAATGTCTCTGAGTCGAAAGAGATGTTGATGACCTTTCGTAGTTGGGGTGCGATGGTGGCGTCTGCTTTGTTGAACACGTGGTGTAGACAGGGGTCTGCTGGTGATCCCGAGTGGAAATAGTTCATGATCTTTCGTGTCTCGTCGTCGTTGACGTGGGCCCAGGATGTCAACTGATTGGTGCAGGTGGTGTTCGGGGTGGGGTCAGTCGTGGTCAGGGCTGGCGGTGCGTTCAAGCTGTCGTGGATGTCTGTGATCTTGCGGTGGAAGAAAGTGGCAAGTGAGTCACACAGTTCATGCGAGGGTGGGATGTCGTTGATGTTGGCGCTGGGGTTGGAGAGTTCCTTGACGGTGCTGAAGAGCTCTTTGCAATCGTGTGCGTTGTTGTCCAGGCGGGCTTTGAAGGAGGCTCTCTTGGTTGTTCTGATGAGTTGGTGTTGTCTGAGAATGGCGTTATTGTGGGCAGCGTGGTTGTCTGAAATGCGGTCTTGGAGCCATTTCTTCTCCGGCATCTGGCATGTGTGCTTGGAGGTCTGGAGTTTTTCGGTGAACCAGGCGGCTTTCTTGCTGGAGTGGTTGATGGAGGGCTTCTTTAACAGGACTAGGGCTAGATCCACTCTCTGAGGTTTCGGGCGGCGGTGTCGGGGTCAGTGGGTCGGTTGGAGGGTCCAGGGCGAGGGCGGAGGTCAGTTGGTTCTTGGGGATTTTGCCCCAGCAGTGACGAGGTAGCTGTTGAGTGTGGTGGTGCGTGGTTGCCTTCTTGAATGTGAAGTGGATGCTTTGGTGGTCGGTCCAGTGGAGTTCAGTGGTGTGGTTGAAGGCGACGTGGGTGCTTGTAGAGAAGATGGGGTCGAGTGTGTGGCAGGCGGCGTGGGTGGGTGCTGTGACAAGTTGTCTCAGTCCAAGGTTGGCGAGGTTGTTGATCAGGGTGGCGGTGTTGGTGTCGTTGTTGTTTTCGAGGTGGTAGTTCAGGTCCCCCGAGGAGGATGTAGGCCGTGGAGGTGAGTGCAAGGGTGCTGGCGAGGCCGTAATGGAGTCGCTGAACAGGGCCCGGGGTCCGGGAGGTCTGTAGACGAGTGTTCCTCTGAGAGTGGTGTTGGGGTCGGTGTGGATGCGGAACTGGAGGTGTTCGGCGGAGTTAAGAGAGTCGTCTGCGAGGGTGTGGACCTGGAGTGTGGCCTTGTGAACGATGGCTATTCCTCCTCCAGGTCCTTTAGGGCGATCCCTGCGGGTGATCTTGTAGCCGTCCGGGATGACTATGGTGATGTCCGGTGCCAAGGATTTGTTCCTCCAGGTCTCGGCCAGGAATGCTACATCTGGGGCCATTGTGTTGAGTAGGTCCCAGAGCGTGCCGAGCGGGTGTTAAGGAGTATGCAGTGGAGGTGGTTGGGTCCGGTCCTTGGAGGCTTGGTGGTTCTATCACAGGAGAAGTTGCAGGTGTGGCAGGAGAAGGGTCCGTGGGTGCGTTTCGGGGCAGCCTGGAAGCAGCGTAGGTCCTGGCTAGTGTTTCGAGCGAGGAGGGAGTTGGTGTCGTATCGGGGTCTGGCGTTGCGGGGGGCTCGGGATCCAGGGGTTCTGGCGCTGGGCGCGGTCCAGGCGGGATGGGCGCAGACGGGCTTGCCTTTGACGAGCCAGCGGTGTGCCCGCTGCGCGCGTCCGCTCTGCTTCCGTCCGGCCTCCTCCATAAAAGGCGAAGTGGGAGGGAGGAGCAGCTGGGAGGTGGGAGCGGGGCGGCCAATGGGAGTTGGGGGACAGGCACGGAACACAGAAGGCAGGGGAGCAGCGGTGGGAAGCAAGGAGGGCAAGGGGCGCTGAGGGCGCCTACAGTACAGCCGACGAAATGACAATGAGAATAAAGTAAAACAGTATGCAAGGCTCAAAGCAGTCACCAGACAATGAGAATAAAGATAAAAAAGCAGTATGCAAGGCACACAGCAGTCACCAGACAACAACCCCAGGACCTCACCAGCGGCAAACTCTCGGCAGCGGGGGGCAGGGGTCATGGACGCACAGGGAGAGCCATGCGGCGTGGGGAGCGACCTGACCTGCAAGCAGGGTCAAGGGTCACACTCACTGCCGCACGGCCTCCTCCATAAAAGGCCAAGTGGGAGGGAGGAGCAGCTGGGAGGAGGGAGCAGGTCAGCCAATGTGCGTTGGGGGACGGGGACGGGACACAGAAGGCAAAGGCGGCAGGCCGCAGGGGAGCAGCAGCGGGAAGCGAGGAGGGCAAGGGGCGCTAAGGGCGCCTACAGTACAGCCGACAAAATGACAATGAGAATAAAGAAAAACAGTATGCAAGGCACCAAGCAGTCACCAGACAGTGAGAATAAAGATAAAAAAACAGTACCAGACAATGAGAATAAAGATAAAAAGCAGTATGCAAGGCTTAATTCAGACACTCTGTTCATCACCACCCCCTTTTCTGAATCTATTTTACCTCCAGCGCAAGTCCGCTTGTAAAACCACCATTTTTAAAAAACTCATGCGATACGCGACTCGTAGTTCCTACTAGATTATCCAGTAGACATGTCCAAATGACTTTGTCAATCCAAATGATTATACAACAGCCATACAAACCCCTGTTTTTTCATTGTTTCAATGCAGAACCAATCCAACACGATAGAAGCAATTGGTCTAAACTCGGATATAACCAACTGAGCACTACAAAACATTTGTCGTCCATGTGAGTATCACGATCAAAATAACACCTGTATTACATTTGTCAAAAATTTCCCGAAACACATAATCATATATTCCCCCCTTTTTAAAAATTACAGCTATCCCATTCATAACCTCAAGAGACCGACCACCACTCAGAGAAGTTCAGGTATGAACTGGGTGTGTGTGACTGAATGTTAAGTTGAGAGTTGCTTGATAGTATGACTGACAGTGTGTTATTTATTTACTTTTGCAGATTGAGCCTACACGGACCTGATGAGAATCCCACCATTTTAGGGGATTCAAAACGCGTCGACCTCTTTTTGAAGAATATAGACCAATCATTAGATTATTGTACAAAAAATTCAAACTTTTTGATGGTCTATTGCGTTTGAGAATACATAAATAGTGTTTTCCATTCAGTAGAGGTATCTGCACCTGCTTTAAAAAAACTGTATCAATACAGGGCATTTACACAATGTTTAGAGTGTTTTCACTTCTCTCGTTTCTTCACCACATAATAAATTGTCTAGTCTTGTCGTGTATATGTTCTTAAGTGCACTTTGTATTGTCTATTCAATGTTACGTGTTTTCACTAATGTTTTGAGTAAAAAATGTGATTATATTGTGTTTGAGTTGTGAAAAGTTACGTGACCAAGTCAGAGTCACTTTGTGTGTCACCACTAAATAATTCCCCTCAGTCCCTCCTTCTAGAAAACAATCCTTGCTAAAATTGTAGAACAAAATAGAAAAATATGAAAAAAGCAAATAAAAATAAAAGAAATATTGTTGATAAGTCAGACTGAAAGAGTGGTCTTTGAAATTGAGGATTTCGTACTCAATTTTTGTCAGCCTTTATTTAATGCGCAGTACTGGCATCTTGTTTGTTGACTTTTGAATTGGCGCAGCCTTACTGCGCTATAGCCAGAACCCCTATTGTTTTCTTCTTTTCTATCAAAGCCTTTAAGTTTAAGTATAGAATTAGCACAATGACATCCATGCTGAGATAGAAAGGGACAAAGTCTTTTTCCATTCCTACAGCAAAGTTTTTCTAAGCATAGGACTAGCACAGTGTATGCAATCCATGCTGAGCTGTTAAATGAAAAAAAGTTTTTTGCCACTCCAGGCACAGTATTACAGCTTTGAATTGGTAAAATACCAACCAGGCCAACCTGAAATGAACAAAAGCAACCCCTGTCAAGTGTTTCGCTCTCATTAGAGCTCTTCAGAGAGATATACCTTTGTCCACGCACAAGGGAGCGCACAGTATAAGTCAAAACAATACTCTTTCAGGCATAGAGTGACGCATAACTTATGCAAAAAAAGAAGCAAAGACCTCTGTTTAGTTCTCAAGATTAGGAAAGCAGCTCCTGTATAAAGCACCCTCAACACCAGGAAAACTCTAAATCTGCTCATCTCAAATGTCTGCCTTTTGATCAAAATCATTAAGCGTATGATTAGCACAGTGCTGACAACACCAAGATACAAATGGACAGAGCATAGGACTGGCACATGTGAGGTGAGCAGATTTAGATTTAGCATGTCGCTGGTGTTGAGGGTGCACTATACAGGAGCTGT
This sequence comes from Lissotriton vulgaris, assembly GCF_964263255.1. Lineage (NCBI taxonomy): Eukaryota > Metazoa > Chordata > Amphibia > Caudata > Salamandridae > Lissotriton > Lissotriton vulgaris. The sequence goes on along the minus strand of NC_141691.1, from coordinate 438,821,665 downwards.
TTTCCCCCCTGTACCTGACTTTCAGAGATGCATGATGGCACAGCATCACAGAATTACAATTCAACTCACTGTCAAGATTGGAAACGACCGGGAGTGAGTATCAGGAAACAGTAAAAGGCTTTTGTAGCAGATTAGCACCATAGAAATACTTTTTGGTGACCTATTCATTGTGATGTGAAATTCTGCTCGAACTAGCTGCCATGCAAGCCCAGGAACTATCAGAGAAGCTAAAAGAAGTGGCACACTATTTCACTGGAAATTATAGTCCACAAACCAAAACGGAACTACAGAGCCAGGTCAATTCACAGGATCCTAATTACCTAAGCCAAAACACAGAAGAAAACTGTAGCAAGGTAAAACAACAGTGACCAAATCAAAATAACAAGATCAATCCAAAAATAAATGCAGGGGTCAGGATTAGGAAGCAGGAGAAGGGTGATTTAGGGAACCAACAAAGTAGAAAAACAATTAAGATGTGGAAATGGTCTCAAGGGCGTGAACTGTAACATTAAACAAGGGAGTCAAGACAACTGATGCTGCCAGACACAGTCTTCTAGATCTACTATCTTTTCATAGAGCTCTGCCCTCTCTGACCTGGAAGTCAACTACATTTTGTGGCTGGGGCAGTGTGTTTCCCGTCCTTCCATGGAAGCGGTTGTCCTCCATGGCTGTAGTCTCTCTTGCCCAGTTTTTTTTTGTTCTAAGTGGTATGTTTTCTAACTCTCTTGTATGGTGACTTACACCAAAATCGGATAATAGGACAGAGTAGAGACCTTGCCAAACATCTGCATGTTGGAGATTTGAAGAAACAAAACAACTTATTCATTGATACATTGCCCAGATAAGTGCTCCCAAAAGGAAACATCTCCTTAGTTGAGAATAATTTTCTTACGGGCACTATCCAACACTGTATGTATTTTTTGTGGTAAAGTAGCAATAAAGGAAACACAGTATAAGAACAAGCAAGTATTTCACTCACTATAGGAAGATTACTTTGCTTTTCACCAGAAACCCTCTATATTCTAATTGAGCAATATGCTGCACCATCTCTTTAAAACAAATGCTTTCTGCCTGCTTACATTTTGTTTTAAGAGCTGCTAGCTCTGGTGTGTTTCAAGTGGATGGTGGTTACGGATGCTTATCAATGATGGTTTTGCTCAGTATGATAGCTGCATTAGATCACTCCATGTCACATACTTGAGGGTTGTTTGGATAAAAATGATATCACAGGAGCACAGGAACAATGCAAACAAACAGAATAAGAGTGGCTGTTCATGTCACAGGCGATTCTGTGATTTTTTTAGAGAAAAATCCATCCTTACATTCCAAATGGACAGAAGCATGCACTTTTATCTAAAAAGGCGCAAATAGGAGACTGGAATTTTGCATAAAAACACATAATTTCGTTTAATTTTGTGGACATTTAGGGGCCAATTTCGATGTTGAACGGACCTGGGTCCATCAGACATCCATCTGGAAGTGGGACTGACCGACCTCCTGTCGGTGGTCTCAAACCAGCAATTAGGATGCGCCCGAACAGTGTTCGATCGCACTCCTATTCTTTACAATGGGAGCATGCATTCCGACCGGAATTCATGCTCTCATTGTAATGAGCAGAGGTGCAGTTCATCCCTACACTCTGTGGCAGGCACCCTGGGTGCAGGGATCAACAAGGGGGCACCATAGGTGCCCCCCCCTAGGCCACCATCCCAAGACCTTGCACCAATAGGGGCCCTGCTGGGGCCCCCAAAGTCAGATTCCTACAGCTTTTCTGTGCCGGAAATGCTGGCACAGAAAGGCTGTGGGAATCCACAATTGTAAGAGACACACTTGGGATTACTGGCCACTTTTTGAATGTCAGAGTCAGAAGCCATTTGTAAAGCCTGTTTGGATTCCTTTTTGAACTACCACATCATAGTTGGTCAGTCGGAAACAAATCCAAATGGAACATTTCGATGCGGTTGGAATGGTTGCATCGAAAACGACGTCTCAGAATACTTTACACAAAGATGTTACACACATTGCCGCAGTCATAGTGCATCCCTATGCTGGTTTTAGGTCAGCTGTGTCTTAGATAGCACTAAGTACAATTTTATGAAGTTTCCTTTATACTAAAGGTATCAAAATATGATTAAATCATGATTAAAAAATTAAGTGGAAATAATTGTGACTCAATTTGCTAGTATTTCCCCAGGGGAAGATAGAAAACACATATTTTAAACACATCTAGGCTTGTCCAGGATAAAGTCGAGCAAAATGTACATGCTGACATAACTTTTAGGTCTTATTTCACTCTGAGGCACAGTAATCCAAATATGTAGTTTGCCTTATTTTCTAATATTAGCACCTTGCAGTGTGAGACCACCAACCACACTTTAGGAGTGACTTATTAATATATAAAAATATGATCTTGTTTTGTGGCAAAGGCTTTGCTATGAGTTACTTCAGGGAATTTAAACTGCATCCTAGACAAAGCACTGTGCTACTGATGGCTGACATATACTTTTGTCATATGAGTTGGTGCTTTAGATACCTTGGCTGGGTATTATGTAAACTATGTACTTTTGGAAATGTTATGGTACGCTTGTTACACAAAATTAAAATAATTACGCCACTACACCACTTCATATAATTATGCACCATTTGCAGTAAAAATTTACAGTGAGTGCACCATTCATAATATGAATTTATCATGAATGCATAGAAACAACAAAATACTAGTGTCTATAAGTTGTGGTACTTTTGTTAAATGTGTATATGTGCCAAAAATTAGGGCAAGGCGGCATTTCTAAAATATAGCATGTATAGACGGATTTTCATATCACCTAATTTTGCATCATTTTGTCAACATTTCATCTAAATATGCAAAAGCAAACTACACATTTCACACACTCCTAGTAAATACACACAGCAGCTTAGATCTGATATTTAACCTTCCATGTCACAAGTGCAATGTATGCAGTGGCAACAAATGATTGATTGAATGCTGAATAAATTATTCACCCCAGTCAAGAGATCTGGGTTAAATCCCTTATCCTTTTCCTCACCACGCCACTCCAGTTTGGACCCAGCCATATGCAAATCAGTCTTGACCCTTCTCCTCATGGGAACAGTCCAACCTGAACTGCCAAGCCAAATTCTTCCTGGACTGGAAACAAGCATCCTGGGAGCTGTTTTGGGGTATCACCCCTCATTAGCCAGGCTAACTTGAATTCAGTGGCACAGCGAGCATAGGACCTACTTGTCGGCATACCCATCCTACGTAGGGCGAAAAATGCTGTGGCAACAAATGATGGATGCAATTTAGGCACCATTTACAAAAGACGCATTGAGATGTTAAATAGGTCAATAAAGTAGTTCCAATTTATTGAACATTTTTGAGTGTAAGCAAAGGTGCTTACTACTGCTTTAGCAGTGGTAAAATGCATAGATTTGTAAAGTCATTAAAATCAGACAGTCCCTTTTTGCGTGCAAGGTTGAATTAGGGCATATGCAAGTGCCACAATAAGAAAATGACACATTTTTTTCTATGTCTCCTATACTCAATGGACAAGTGATGTGAATCTTGTTTTGAAAAATATGTAATGAAGAAACAGTGAATTTCGCCCTTACACACACTTACAGGTACCAATTTATTCAGGAAATTTTAAGAAGTAGCTTTTCAGAATCCATTATTAAATATGGACTAAGAAAAGTATTAGCATGATCATTAAGTGGGTTCTAATGATATAATAATTGATTACACACTACATGGTGATAGTATTTTTTCCACTAATGCATTTTTGGACCCCACTAAGGGGAAGCCCTAAGGCAAATAATCTAATTAACGTGCAGGTGTGCATAGCAGGTATATGTGGTATAAGTATAAGGAAATTGCAGATGTGCCTAACAAGTTTATTGTTGAATGAGACAAAAAAGTGTTTCCTATCTCTAAAAATTAGACATGAATCACTGCTCCACGGATTCTCTGAAGGCTTCCCTCTGTTATTTCTATCTAAGTCTAGAATCAAATTGCAACTTTGGCAGTAGAGAGCTTAGCTCATTAATTCACATTTTTTGTCACAATGATGGCATCACTTTGTCTTATGAAGGAGGAACGGCATTGTAGTAAATTTAGGGAGTGCATCAGTTGATGGGAGTGCTTCAGACTCTTCCATTGTTAATTAACGAAAACATAACATCTGGAAAGTCACTGGCGAGTTGTGGTTTGAAATTAGCTGGCCATATACACAATGTGAATCACCTTAAATGTGTATGTGTCAATATAAATAGAGATACAAATAAATAATACCCAAAAAGTTATATACTGTAAAACTCCTATCTACTACAGATAGGTCATTAAGGGTAGGGCCAGGAGGGTCTGACTCATGCAAACATTTCTCAAAAGATTTTCAGAGAAAAATAATCAACTTTAATTTGCTGCTTTTCAAAATGATCACACTAGGACATATGTATGCAATGTATAAAATTACATCTCACATGGACATCCTGAAAATCTGTCAAGGATCCTGCTTTTCGCTGTCTACTGTGGGCACCACTAATTTAGGGTGACCACGTTGTCGTGTTTCAGTGCAAGATTGGTATTTAAAATAGTTGCTGTAAGGAAACCCCCTGTTGGGTGGAAAACAAATGTAAGAATTAATAAACATATAGATATTAAAGCAGATGCCTTTTGCTCCCAAATCTAGACATCCACAAGCTTAACTCTTTCACCCCTGTGTTGTCTGTGCAGTTCTGCACGGGAGCTTTCTTAATAAAATAGGCACTTGGGGCCAGATGTAGGCAATCCTATTTTACCAATTCTAAAATACCGAATTTTACCAATAAGTTATTTCAGAATCGGTAAATGGGATGTAGGTAAAAAATCTGTAATTTTTACCGATTCGGTAAAATTCGGAATCAGCCTTTCGGAATTTTACCGAATTGAATTGGTATTTATCAAATAGGTCTTTACCGATTCGCTATTTCCCATTCATTCCTATGGGCCTTTTGGCCCATAGGAATGAATGGGAAGTACCGATTTGGTAAATACCGATTTGGTAAATACCGATTTGGTAAATACCGAATCGGCTAGGAAAGAAAAGTGAAACTAGGAGTCAGCCAATCAGGTGCAACCACCCCCCTCCCAACCAGGAAGTGGCTACACCTAGGCAGCTTCAAGCAATTAGAAGGTTCTGGAGAGGCTGTGAGAGCAGAGCTGAGTCCCTGAGCCACAGGAAAACCTTTGTGCTTTTAAATTTGGAAAATGGCAAGCACCAGTGAAAAGGAACTCCCAGAGAGGAAGAGAAAAATAAAATTCAGCACCATGGAGCTGCAGGTCCTCGTGGAGGAGGTGGAGAAAGAACACCATAAATTGTTTGGAAAGCAGTCCCTGTCTGTGGCTGAATCTACCAAAAGAAAGATTTGGCAGGAAATACAGTCCAAAGTGAATGCTGTAGGAATGACTCCAAGGGACATAGATGACCTGAAAAAGAGGTGGTACGACCTCAGGAGCTTAATCAAGAAGAAAATTGCAGAACTCCACAAAGAGGCAAACAAAACTGGAGGAGGGAAGAACCGTGCACGTCCCCTGACTGAGCTGGAGGAGCTGATGGAGTCAACCATAGAACCCGAGAGCGTCTCTGGACTGGGGGAGGCAGAGAGCTCAGTTAGAGCTGCCGCCAGAAAAGGTAAGAAGCATTCACAGCAATCACCCCAACCCCATCACCTTCCCTTTCCCCTATGTGGCAGTGTTAACCCCACTCCAGTAGAAGTAGCAGTATACGGGAGCAATGCATTATGGGAGATGTAGTCATTGAAAGACCGACCATGTCAAACAGCACACCAAGCAACAAGTAATGCAACACATATCAGTCACAATCAAGCAGAGGCAATATGTACAGTGTGTCAGGGTGAAAAATTTAATTGTATGAGCATTGAGGCAGGAGCACATAGCTAATGTATGCTTTTATGTCCACAGGCGAGACATCTCACAGGCGTACCAGGGAGAAGGAAGGCACTGCACCACAGAGGGATGACAGCCAGGAGGCAGGCACAAGTGCAGGGAATATCACAGAGGACACTGGTGCAACAACAACACAGCCACCATCCCAATAACTTGAAATGTCCCCACAGGTGTAGGCCTCCCCAGAGCGTTCACAATCCCCTCTGCTACTGTCCTCACCTGAAATGCCAGCGTTACTGCCGCAAACAACACCTGCTGCTCAAAAAAGCAGGAGGCATGCTGTTGCCCCACTAGTGGAAATGGAAACATCAGCAGGTGACATGGAGGGAGATGACACTCCAACCTTGGCTGGGGAAGGAAGCACTGCCACACAGCAGTCCAGTGCAGAGGGTGCCGGCACAGGTACCAGACGCCGCAGGCCCAGAGATAGCAGTGCTGCACAACATGTGGAGGGTCCCAGTATCTTTCTTGGGCTGGAGGGTAGCATGGTCAAGATACAAAGAATGCAGGGGAAGAACATCCAGTTGGTGCAACCCCAGATGAGGCACCTGAATACAAACATGGAGAACATAGGGAAGGGCATCAGTGCACTGGTGGATCAGAACAAAGAGATGGCATCAGGTATGAGGGAGATGGCTGCAGGGATGCGGAACATGTTACAATCCGTGCAGCCTCTGTGCACAAAACTGGACCAGGACAGGTCAACAAGGCGGAGGGACAGGAAGCAAGCGCAGCAACACACTAAGGCAGTGAACCGCCTGGCCACAGCCACTTCCCTTCTATGCAGACGATGCGTCAACATGCAAGAGTCACTAACACACAGCAGCAGTGAGGTGTCCAGGGGCCTTGTAGGGGTAGAGCTGCTACTTAATGCACAGTCTGCAAATACTGGTGCTCTGGATATACCTGAGAGCAAGGAAAGCACAGGTAGGAGCAGCATGACAAGCCCCACTGTTGTTGAGACACGGAGGAGCAGCAGGCTCCATGGTGCTCCAACATCCCACACACCCAGTGAGGACAGCCAGTAAATGACATATGGCACCGGTAGGCGTGGCAGAAAATGACTGATGCTGCCCACACTCCATGACATTTATTGGGGAAGTGAGCCAGGACTACCATTGTTAAATGCATGACATTTGTGTTGCACATTTGTGCCCTTGAGTACCTGCGTGGTGCCACTGATTAAACTATGTTTGGTACATACTCCACCTGTCTGTGTCTCTTTACTTACTCAGAAATAGTTCAGTGTGATCTCTGCCCGTCTCTGTCTGCAATCTGTTGCTGGCGCAACTTCCGCTTTGCTGGGTTCAGGCAGTGCATGTTCATCATTGTGGTCCTCAAAGTCGCTCAATTCAACCTCTGTGCCCTTCTTTGTAGCAACGTTGTGCAACATTGCACAAGTTGCAATCATCTTACAGCAGATGAGTGTTGAGTACTGCTGTGCCCTTCCGATTTTGTGGAGGCAGCGCAACCTGCTTTTTAAAAGACCAAAGGTGCACTCCACAACATTCCTAGTGGATTTGTGTGCCACGTTGCATCGTCTCTGGCTCAGGGTTGAAAGGTTGAGGTAGGGTGTCAGGATGAACGAGCGGAATGCATATGCGCTGTCACCTATTTGTAAATGAGAGAGTCATTACTCAAATGCACACAAACACATACATCTGCAATATCTATCAGGGTGTGTCACAGTGTTTTACCTAGCAGGTATCCTTCTCCGAATTAGCCCGCTGTCAGGCGTGTGTAGATCCCACAGTTCTGAAGATGTAGGAGTCGTGGGTACTTCCTGGGAACTTGGCCACTATGTCTGTGATAATGTTTTTAACATCACAGATTACCTGTACATTGATTGAGTGGGTTTTCCTCCTGTTTCTGTAGATGTATTCTGTGGCAGCAGGTGGGCATATTGGGATGTGGGTGCCATCAATACAGCCGATGACGTGTGGGAAATTTGCCATTTGATAAAAGTCAGTCTTGGTCTTGAGCAGTTCCGCGTGTGTGTCAGGGAAGCAGATGTAATGATGCATTCTCTGCATCATGGCCTCTAGGAACTTCCTGAAGAAAGTGACAGGCAGCTCTGGGACACCCCACCTACCGCAGCAATGCCATTCTGGTAACACAGCACCTGCACATGGGGTGGGAAGGGGCGCTTCCTTGGGGTTGGGTGCTCCAAAAGCGGGTGCAGGTCCCTGATCAAGTCCGGGATGGTTCGGGGGTGTAGCCTGTACCTTTGCAAGATCTCTGGCTCAGTGAGTTGAAAGAGAATTATCCTCTGTCTGTAGACTTGCTCCTCCCTTCTCCAGACCCTCACTCCTGCTACCTGTATCCGTAGCCGCCTTGCTATGATGCAGAATGCCGCCCTTATGGTCACACTGTTGCATTTTGGGGCCTTTTTTATAGCCTGCACCTGATTACCACCTGCTTTCAATCAATAACATTTTTGTAGAACTCTGGTGTGTGAGGCCCTAGCAGGACTGGGCTTCATGTAGCTACACTCTGTAGGTAGGCGCTACAGGAGAAGTGTAGCAATGGGGACAATAGACAACAAACAGGCTAAAATCACCTTTGAGAAACTTTCATCCAGAATGCAAGACATTGACCCAATGAAGATCACTGTAGTGCCTGAAAAGCAGCTGGATCTGGAGCAAGAGAATGAATTAAAAACTATGCTCAACAAAGTAAATGGTAGCCTTAGACTGATAGATGCCAAACTGGACTCCTTGACACTGAGAGCACCAGGTCTTGCAAAAAAGGGGGCAAACATGAGACTAGAATAGATGCCTTGGAGACCAGAGTTTTGGACTCGGACGGTCGCCAAGTGGAGATGCAGGAGCAACTCCTCCGCATGGATAAAGTGCTAGATGTTATTAAATTCAGGTCAAGAAGAAACAATGTCTGAATTACAGGAATACCGGAGTCCACAAATATTACACATATGGAAAAAATTTGTGGAGGGCCTCCCGCGAGATTTATTCGACCCTGATCTGTCGCTGATGATTCTTATGGAGTGCACACACCGAACACTAGGACCCAGACCCCCTGGCGCTCAATCAAGGACAATTCTGGCTTGCCTGCTCAATTACAGGGATAGAGACACCATTTTAAGACTTGCTAGAGGGGAGGGGGAACTGAAACACCAAGGAAATATTGTCACATTCTACCAAGACTTCACCCAAGCAGTGCAAGCTGAATGACGAGAATTCATACCTGCAAAGAATTTTTTTTTAAAAACTGGCACTAAGTATGAAATGCTTTACCCGGCGAAGCTGGGAGTGCAGACTGGGAGCAAACCTATGCTATTCACTGAAGCCAGCACAGCGGTGAAGTTCGCCAAGCAGACAGTAAGAAAACACCACAAAAAGAACGTGAGACTGCAGGATCCCCAAGCAGCCAACTCATTCACAATGACTAATAGCTAGTTTAGAGGAGGCTGGGCTTTGGTTACCTGGTGTACAACCTTAGGCGACACGCTAAGGGGTGAAGTAAGAGTGTCACATTCAGTTGGAACTACAGGTTTGCTTTGAAATGTCCGTTAAGTAGTTATAATGCTTGGCCACCCTGTAGCAATGACAACGGGACGGTATGCCGGCTAATACATGCCCCCTCGGGATGATTCCCATTGACTTTATGTTACACGGGTCAAAGTTTGAATTGGGTGGTTTATTGAGGGATCCACAACCTTTTTGGGGGGGTTGGTTTGGGTGGGGGTGGCTAGGGGTTGTTTTTATTTTTATTCTGGGATGGCAAATACAGTATGTTTCAGATCTGTTGGTGAGAATTGCCAAGACGTGCAACACAACACACATACAAAACACAATCAAGACATCTCGCAGGAATACAATGACTGGCATTCAGGTATTGGGCGCAAGTGTCAGGACGGGATGTGACCTACTATAGATCCCAACTGGCATAATACTAAGAGCTAATGCTGGCGCAATCGCGCCCTAGAGACATATGGGACCTGTTTGTGAGCTGGCTGAGCTCAGCAGACATTGACGAAACCTAGCACAAACATGTAACAGCGCTGAATGCTCCGAACTGAACTGGGCCACGAGGGGCAACCTTTGATCACAATAGACATGAAACAGCCATGCCTGTAGACTATTATTCTTTATTTTGATAAGATAGTTGTACAAATACGATAAAATGGACTCCATGTACTTTAGGTACATACCAGATTGGTTACTGGGTCACCCTTTTGAGCCCCTGTATATGTTACCTTTGGTACCCAGGGCATAGGTGCATCCAGGAGCTGCAGCAGGTATTGTGCCACCCCTGGATAGCCTTCCAAACTGACACCACAGGTCTGTACTTACAGCCTGGGTAAGGTGGTGTAATCACCCCTTACTTAGATATAGTATACCTATATCCATATATCTATATATATCTATATTTGAGATGTCATCAGTGATGTCATGAGTGATGTCACTGACCATGTCATGAGTGATGTAGTATGTGACGTCATCAGCAGTGCATTGCGAGCGGGCGAGGTATAGTTAGCTGAACTAACTGTAACGGGGGAATTTCTATGGTTTTGTATGAGTGAAATCTCCAGCTAACTATAACATGTGTGAAACCTATGTTTTTTTCAGTGAATTTGCAAGGTTTTTTAAATGCTAATTCCTAACTATAACATGGCTGAAACATATGGTTTTTTCAGTAAATTTCAAAGGTTTCGTAAATGATAATTTTTAAATGTATAAATTAATATATTTCTTTCTTTTTATACTAATTTCTTACATTTTTATTGAAAATATTTATATTTATTTTATTTTTTTAATTATATTACATATTCTTAATGTAAAATAATAACAAAACTAAATCCCAAATTCTTTTTTTGATACATTTTTATGAAAAAAATTTACAATTAAAATCTGTATAATTCCTTTTTCATATTTTTTGGGGTAATTGAACCGTACGCGTACAGTGATCGCACCACACTTTCTATGGTAAATGGTCCTCTGCGTGTAGCCGCGCACTCGTTACGGATACGCTTTGACCTTGCGCATCGCATCAACGCTTGTGCTTGACGTCGGTGAACAGACAAAATATCGACTCCAAAATATCGACTGGACATAATATCGAGTTTTAAATATAGACTGGACAAAATATCGACTGGACATAATATCGAATACAAAAATATCGTTTTTCAGGTAAGTGAAGTAATATTGACTGTTTAAAATATAGATAGCAAAAATATCGAATTTTTAATAATATATAATATTTTATAGTGTATTTTTATGTAATAATATGTGTGAAAAGTGTGTATTAATGTAATAAAATATTTTATTAAATGGAATTTGTTTTTTTAATAATTGCGTTATGTAATTCTGTAGCGGGTTGTGGGTTTATAGGGGAATAGGGTGGGAAGTAATTTAATAATAATTAATTAATTAATATATGTTTGTAAATATTTATAATTAATAATTAATTGATAATTAATAATAATTAGTTAATTAATTAATATAATTGTGTACATATTTTGAATTAGTAATTAATTGGTAATTGATTAATTGTAATTAGTTAATTACATTAATTAGAGTACATTTTAATATATATAATTTTGTGTTATTGTTAAGTAATTAATTGGGAAAAATAATATTAATTAATTAAATAATTACAGCTAATGTGCTAATATATTTACTTTATTGTTATTGTTAATTAATAATTAATTGGTAATTAAATAATATTGATACATTTTGGGTAAAGGAGTATTTTTAGGGTTCAGGGTCAGTTTTTAGTTTTTGGGTAAAGGGGCATTTTTAGGGTTCAGGGTCAGTTTTCAGTTTTTTGGGTAAAGGGGCATTTTTAGGGTTCAAGGTCAGTTTTCAGTTTTTGGGTAAAGGGGCATTTTTAGGGTTCAGGGTCAGTTTTCAGTTTTTGGGTAAAGGGGCATTTTTAGGGTTCAGGGTCAGTTTTCAGTTTTTGGGTAAAGGGGCATTTTTAGGGTTCAGGGTCAGTTTTTAGTTTTTGGGTAAAGGGGTATTTTTAGGGTTCAGGGTCAGTTTTGGGTTTTTGGGTAAAGGGGTATATTTTAGGGTTCAGGGTCAACAAATAAGATTGTAAATTTTTTTTTTATTATTTTCATTTATTATTTAATTATTATAATTTAATTTAAGTATTTTTAAGTATATTTTAGTCATTAAAATTTAATATTAATTTAATTTAACACTGTTTTTAATAAAGTCGATATTTTTTACATCTATATTATTGTTAACGATATTTTGTACTCGATATTTTTGTACTTACCTGTTTGTAGATAGAAAGTCGATATTTTGTCTGTCGATATTTTGTCAACGATATTTTTGCAGGTCGATATTTTGGCAGTCTATATTATTTCAGTGATCCCTTGACGTCATGTATGGCACCCCATAAGCGTACGGCGCAAAAGTTTCTAATTGTTCAAACACATATATTTATGTATTTAATTTACATATTAAGAGAAGACATTATCCAGGACAATCATGAAAATACTTTTAATAAGCGATTATTACTTTTAAAAGCAATTACGCTAATCACAGAGGTACGTCGTACGTACTCGCATCTTAAGAGCACTGTAAGCGTACGCAAACTCATGTGACCATAAAAGCAGAGTTTTGATTGGTTTATAATACTTCCTATTCCAACTGTTGAAAGACCCCTCTAATTTTGATCATCCTACTTGGAATTTCCCTGGAGAAACATCTATTCAGTGGAGCTGTAGTCTTTTAGAACCAAACTCTACAATGGCTGCTCTGTTTGAGACTTCTTCAGTACATTCCTCTGAGGAAGATTTTGTTACTGAGCCACTTCAGAAAAAGAAAAAAGAAGCTTTCATTTGGAGGTTTTTTTCAATTCCGGAGGGACAGAAAAAGGTGAATATACCGAAAGTAACTTGCAAGATCTTTGAGGTTACAATTTCCATTGGTGACCTCACTAAAAAGTACTCTTTCAGGACAGCCTCAATAGTTCGCCATGTCAAAAATTTGCAACCAAATATTTATGGAAGGATGGCAACACAAAGGTTCCAGGAGAACTCTCAACCTGCAGTTCCTTCTACCTCAACTGCACCGCCACCTCCTCCGAGCAGTCCGCATCCTATTATTGTGCCTCAGTTTGCGGATCTTACAATCCATTGTAAATTTTGCAGATAACTCCTTTGTTACGGTGAGCAGTCTATTGACCTCATTGTGAAGAGCAAGGAAGAGCACTGTTGCCCAAAACAATAATATGTTTTTTTCTTTTTTGTTCCTGTTGCACAGTTTTTTGGTTTCCAGTTTCATTTTTTTGGTTTAAAAAAAACAACTAAAAACTTGCTGAAAAAATAGAAAAAAATAGAAAACTAAAAAGAAAAAAAACCCACTTCTTTTCAGAACTACCTCCACTGGCCTAAGAAAGAACTATATTTCTATATTTGTGTGTAAAAGTTTGTCAGAATGAATGTGTAGTGCATAAATGAACGAATAAATTAGTAGTGTATGGTGAATGTGAAAGTGCAAAACTATAAGGGAGTGCTACAGCATAAATGTATAAGGTGTTTACCTATAGTATACTGTAGTACCTCCGAAGCACTTCAATGTAACATATCCATATAAATAAGTTACACGACTATGCTTCAATTTGCACTTCTACTGAAACTGCCTGGGTGAATTTGTATGTGTTAGGAGCAGATTTACAACCCCTGAGGTTCCGTGACGATTTGAACCCGTGTTTTCAAGTTTGTCGGAAATACATAATATTAGTATCAGCGAACCGCAAATGATCCATTTAGCATATCCTGGTGTTTTCGCTACGATACGAGCAAGAGCACTCCTGTTATGAACACATTTCTGATCTACCCACGGCATCCATCTTAGATCATGTCCGCCATTTTGTGTTTCTTGCCCTCACATATGCAATAACCTCTGATCACTTCATTTCGATTAAGGACACGTGGCCTTAGCCGGAGATTCACCTCTTTCATGACACGTGTGCCTTAAACCAGATCATGCTGTAGCTGCATGACTTGACAAAAGCTGCCTCCTCTGCCCGAGGCCAGCCCACCTGAACTGGTTCTCGTGTCCATTGTCCCGATCATGATTAGGCGGCCGAAGCCGGTAGCCTTGCCCATTTACAACCCACAAACATCTCTTATCCCGCTTTTCTATCTCCTGCACCTGGCTCTGCTCCTTTCCTTCTGGGCTTTTATTAGGGGGAGGTAACGAACTTTACGATGAGGCGGTCCGGCTCTTGAATGCAATATTGACAAGGGATTGTGATGGACTAGTGGGAACCCCTCTTCGTGATGTTTGGCATCAGATATTATCGACAGTTCCTGTGTAACGCCAAATATTTATTGTTTAAGACACAAAGGTTTAGGAATGTACTAGCATGTGAAATATTTGCCTGAAGCACAATTTTTAGTATATAAGGAGCAACCTTCAATGTACAAATCGAACAGGCTCCTGGTTACTGCCCATGCGTAGTATCTGTGACTTCTGTGTCCCTGCAGTAATAAACCTTTGGTCTTTGACGCCACCATCGAGAAGCCCGTGTTTCTGTTCATTTGCGCACCAAGGCAGGTGGAACTCCGGGGTCTTTGGGTGTTGTTCCCTGACACCTCTGGACGGAACCAAAAAGTCCAGAACTCCAATTGGCGCCCAACGTGGGGCGACGTCATTCGGTACCGGTCCAAAAGCCTGAAGAGTTCGAGGAGCTTCGTGTGAAGATTTCCGAGGGAGGCGCCCCACTTCATCGATCCCGGCATATCGCAAAAGTGGCCCTGAAGTTCTCTTCCACGAGGGTTCCCGCTCAGGACGGCTGCAGTGGGCCGTTGCCTTGACCGTCGCCCTGTCTTGGACCCGAGGTGCAGCCCTTAGTACAGCGAAACGTGACGGGTTTCTCCTTGGTGACGTCTTCAGTGCCTCAGTTAAGTATTTAGTGATAGCTAGCTGGTTACTTTGTGAGGATTGTTAAAATCCTTGATCGGTTCTTGGTTTGGTTTGGTTTCGTAAGATTATCACTAGTTGTTCTGGTTACGATAATCTATTTGGTTCAGTTTGGGTATCGATACATTAGTTTGGTTTTAGTAGGCCTAAGTTCTTGGTTCAAGTGCACATATTTGTTTCGTGTTTTGTTTGTTTTGTGTTCCAGACTGAAAATGGTAAGTCGGAAAATGTTGTCTTGTTTTGGTTGCAACCATGACTCACGATTGGAGGATTCTTGTCTGGTTCCTCCGATTGGGACTCCCCTTTATGACCTATATTGCAAATTTGGAGTGGGTCCTATATCTTATAACGAGGTGTGGGTCCGTTACTGTAAGAAGGATGGTGTCCTTAGTTGGCCACTACATGGTAGTTTTGAACCCGAGATCCTTGATAATTTAGAAGCGAAATTGTTTAGTAAGAAAGCCCGGCCGGCAATGTTTGATTCTTTCCGTTATTGGCGAAAAGAATCCAAACAGAGAGAAATGAAAAGGTTGAAGAAAGAACAAAAAGAGATAGAAGAGCTAACTCTAGAGCAAGCAACTAAACAATTGCAAGACAATGAGTGCGAAAAGGCCATAGATGTAGCAATTAGAGAGCATAATTTAGCGATTGACAAGTGCTACCCTGCCTTGCCATCGAAAACAGCTAAGATGCTGGAGGATCCCGAAAACGATCCTCTGTTGTCTTATCTGTTACGGTCACCTCCACCGTACGCACAAGGTGCTACGGCTCAACTTGTACCGAATGTCCAATTGCCGGTTGCTGGACAACCTGGTGTCCTTGTTCCTCAGAATCTAGTTCCTGTGCCTCCTGTGGTTAATGTGAATATTCCTACGGCTCCTCCTCTTCCTGGGTTTCCGTCTTCTATACCTGTACCTGTCTCGCTTACACCTACTACATCACAGACTATTTTTCTCGATACTCCTACTACTTCACAATCTGTTCCTACCTCTACTGTGTTCTCTACGTCTGCGAGTGTATTAACTCCACTTTCTGTACGTCGAAAAATAACTGATTCTGTTGCTAATATACTGTCTCCTTTATATAAATCTTTAATCAAGACTCCTACTTCTGATTCAGTTCAGAGACGTAGTCAGCTACCAAGTACTGAAGAACGGGGAGTTTTAGATTCCACGGCTCTCAGATGGATTACGAAAGTTAGAAGATATAGTACGAGAGATGTACTAGATACGTTTATGCAGTGGAAGGAACCAACGCAACGGTACGTCTTTGATGAGATGTGCTCGTTGTTACGTGAGGAAATAGAGGAAGATGATGTTGAATCAGACTTGGAGGATTTAATTAAAATTCAAAAGGAGTTTGCTGCAGGAATGATAGTGGGTGATAATATAAAAGAAGCGATGGAACTTATTTTAAGTTTTAGGAATGATCCATCTCTTCGTTCGCCGAGAGAGTTAGAGAAAGGTAAAATGAAGCCAAGTCGCCAATATCCTATGAGGGAGGTTCCTCCAATCTGGCGCGAAGCAATACAACGCGATGATAATGCAGGTATTGCAGCTGCTCCAGCACAGTTCCAACGAGTGTGGATACACATTCCATGGAAGCGAGCTGAAGTGCTAGCGGTGAAACAGGCCTTGCCAGATCCGCGTAAAAATCCAGCCGGATATTACAAGGAATTGACACAGACAGTTGAGGCTTGTATAATGAACTTAGCGGACATCGATATGTTATTTGGTAATGTAGTTCCACAACCAGTGTGGGCTAAAATTCGTAGAGAGGATCATCAAGCAGCCTTAGGTGGTGACTGGGCAGCCATCACTGCAGCGGATGGTCAGCAAACGGGTGGTGCAAAACCCGAACCCCTAATTGCTAATCTTCCAGGTAGAATAATTGACTTAATGAAGACTTTGATGCCTGCGTTGCGTGTTAATTGGGATAAATTATCCGCATGCAAGCAAAAGAAAGATGAAAGTGTCTCCGACTTCTTCACGAGGTTCGAAGAGACTTTTGTAGATCATAGTGGTCAGGATATGAGCACTGAAGGAGGACAGAGACTGTTTGTCGATAAATTTGTGCATAATTTGTTACCTGAATTATGCAATAAATTAAAGGATTCAGAGAGCGCGTGGGCTGTTTCCACAACTGCGCAAATACTTGCGACTGCACAGTACTACGAAAATAGGGATAAAGAGGAAAAGGAAAAATCAGAGAAGAAAACGAAAGATTTAAAGACTAAAGTTCTTTTGCAGCAGGCGTATCCGCCTCGCACGAATCAGACTAATATGCAACAGAATTCGTATCAGAGGACAGATTATAGTTCAACCAGGCCTCAATATCAGTGGAATCAGTGTGCGTACTGTAAGAAAGAGGGTCACTACAAAAATGAATGTCCAATCTTAGCGCAAAATAATGCAGCAGCAGCTCAGAGAGGTCGTGGTGGTTTTGCGCAGAACTCTAGAGGTCGAGGGCGAGGTGCTATGCCTCCGCAAACGAATGATCGTCCCTCCAATCATTTTGATCAACGAAATGTACAGTCAGCTCAACAGAATAGATCTCAGCAATATCTTGTTGAAGATTATTGTGAAGTGGATGAGGGATTTCAGCAAAATGGGTACTAGGACAGCCATGGACAGAGAGAGGGAGTAGTATCAGTTCCAGTGGATCAGAGTGGGCCTTATGTCGCAGTAGCAACATCAGGTGTAGTCGAACCGTTTCTGTTGGATACCGGTGCCGCAAAAAGTTCTATCATTCATGCGAAACTCCCTGGCGCACCTTTGTCTGGCTCAACAAATGTTTCTGTAGGTTTTTCAGGCGCACCTGTTTACAACCCGATATCTGGTCCTTTGTCTATTTCTGTTGGACCATGTCAATTGAAAGCACCCTTGATTTTGACGACAGGTTGTAATGAAAATCTGCTTGGTTTAGATTTGTTAAAACGACTATATGCGACATTGTACTGTTCTCCGGAAGGGGTACAGCTTACTTTGGGTAAAAGAATCACTTCTCCGATGTACTTGTCAATGGACGCACTCCCGACAGAGCTGCGCTCACTCCCTAATTCTCTTTGGGCGACTGGTCCTAATGATGTAGGCCTTTTAGAAATACCACCGTATGTAGTAACTTTGAAAGCAAATGTAAAATTTCCAAGAATTCCTCAATATAAAATATCGAGTGAAGGAGAACGTGCACTTTTATTGATTGTGCAAGATTTGATTAAGAAAGGTGTGGTTGAAGAAACTCGAGGAAATGTTTGCAATAGTCCTGTATTGCCGATTCTGAAACGAACTGATCCTACGAAACCTCCAGTATATAGGTTTGTCATAGACCTTAGAGAAGTTAATAAAATTGTGGTTCCGCAATTTCCTGTGGTTCCAGACATTACTGCATTGTTAACATTGATTCCTGCTACAGCCACTTGGTTCTCAGTAATCGACTTGAAGAATGCCTTTTTCAGCATTCCGATAGCCGAGGAAAGCAGGGATATTTTTGGCTTCTGTCTAGGAGGTCGAAGTTTCAGATTTAAACGCGCTCCACAGGGCTACTGTGAAAGTCCATCTATTTATAGTCAAGCATTAAAAAGCCAGCTGGATTCTTTTGTCCTTCCTCCAGGTTCTGCCCTAGTACAGTACGTAGATGATCTTTTAGTGGCTGCGGCTGCCGATGACAAGGAAACTTGCAAAGCAGCTACAGTATCGTTGTTGCATCATTTGTCTGATTTGAATCACAAGGTGTCACCTTCCAAGATGCAATACTGCTGCCAAGAAGTGACCTACCTAGGCCATCTCTTGTCAAAGGAGGGAAGGAAGTTGACCCCAGAAAGAATAAAAGCAATTACGCAAATAAGTGTTCCACGCACACAGAGAGAAGTACGTGCCTTTTTAGGTATTACCTCCTACTGTAGGCAGTGGATTCCAAATTTTTCTCTTTTTGCGAAACCATTGGTAGCCTTGACTGGGAAAAATGTTCCAAATCCGGTGCCATGGTCTGATGAATGTCAAGAGAGTTTTACTGAATTACGAAAAGCCTTGTGTTCAGCTCCTGTATTGGGTACACCTGATTACAGTAAGCCATTCACGCTCTACGTTCACGAGAGAGAAGGTTGCGCGTTGAGTGTCCTGACACAGAAGTTTGGTGATAAACAACGCCCTTGTGCGTATTTCTCATCAACATTGGATCCGGTAGCTAGAGCGTTGCCTAGTTGTTTGAGAGCTACAGCGGCAGCTGCGGCTTCCATTCGGCAATCTGCTGGTTTGGTGATGAACAACATGCTGGTGGTCATGGTTCCTCATGCAGTGGATACACTCATGAACCGAACGAAGACACAACACCTTACCAGTGCGAGATTATCTGGTTACGAGCTGACATTACTAGCGAGTCATATTCAGATCAAAAGGTGTAATGTATTGAATCCAGCAACGCTGTTGCCGACTGATCAAGAGTCGAGTGATTCTGAGCCACATGACTGCTGTTTTAAAACAGAGGAAGAGACAAAAGGACGCATCGATTTGAAAGATACTCCGTTACCCGATCCGGATGGTACGCTGTATGTGGACGGGTCATGTTTTAAATTGGAGAATGGTGATGTGACTGCTGCTTACGCGGTAACGACGTTGAAGACGATTGTGGAGACTGCAAGAGTGAGTCAGAATTCTGCCCAAGCTGCAGAATTAATAGCTCTAACGAGAGCATGTGTTTTAGCTGAGGGAAAGAGAGTGAATGTGTTCACAGATAGTCAGTACGCATTTGGCGTGGCCCATAGTTTTGGCCGGTTGTGGAGAGAAAGAGGTTTCATTACGTCCCATGGGACTAAGATTCAACATGGTCAGCTAGTTAACGACTTGTTGGAATCTCTAACCTTGCCGACTGAAGTTGCAATTGTAAAGTGCAGTGCTCATAAAGCAATCACGGATGATGTTGGACGTGGGAATGCTTTTGCTGATGAAATTGCTAAACAGACAGCCAGAGACATGATGAGTAGAATGTATGTTGCAACGTCTGCAAGATGGATCGCTGAGTCTGGGATGTGTGAAGATACAATGGAAAGTGTGAAAGAGATTCAGAGAGAAGCAACTGAGGAAGAAAAACGTGTATGGAGAGAGAGTACGGGCAAGTTGGACTCGAATGGATGTTGGATTGATTTGACAGAACAGCAGCGTTGGATGTTGCCGGATGCGTATGTGCTTGCGGTAGTGACAATGGCGCACGGAGTAGCGCATATAAGTTCTAAAGGGATATGTAAGATGTTGGCTCCGGTTTGGAAGAATGAGGGAATAAGTAAGTGTGCAGAGAGAGTGGTGAAAAATTGTATGGTGTGCTTGATGCATAATCCTGGCAAGGGAACTCCAACTCCAGCTGGTCATT
The DNA here is from genome assembly GCF_964263255.1 of Lissotriton vulgaris. Lineage (NCBI taxonomy): Eukaryota > Metazoa > Chordata > Amphibia > Caudata > Salamandridae > Lissotriton > Lissotriton vulgaris. Next base: position 438,801,457 of record NC_141691.1, on the reverse strand, counting down.
TCGCTCCTCCTTCCTGCCCCTTTGAAGTGATTCAGTTAGACTTCATTCACATGGAACGCTGTAATAATTTAAAATACGTCTTGGTGGTGGTCTGTGCTTTTTCCAGGTGGATAGAAGCATACCCACTGAAGGACAATACTGCCTTATCAACTGCCAAAATTCTTCTCAAAGAATATTTCCCTAGATTTGGAATGCCACGGATTGTATGGTCAGATAACGGAAGTGAGTTTATAGGGAAAGTTATGCAGAGTGTATGTGCAGGCCTAGGTTTGAAACAAAAATTTCACAGTGCGAACCATCCCCAGTCAGCTGGTTTAGTGGAGGGTTACAATGGCACCCTTAAGCTGAAGATAGCTAAAATACAAGCATCCACAGGTTTGGCCTGGCCAGACGCACTTCCTTTGGCTCTGTTATCAACAAGAGCAACTGTACATTCTAGAGTGGGGCTTAGCCCATACGAGGTGGTTTTTGGCCGCCCAGCAAATATCTGGGGTGTGCCAAGGCCCAAGGAATTTAAAACTATAGAATATCCTATGTTGATAGACTACCTTTACGACTTGACTGCTAAATTGAGTCTTATTCATCAACAGGTCTTTGATGCATTGCCAAAACCTCCGGAGAGTCCAGGGCATCAGCTGAAACCAGGGGACCTGGTTGTAATCAAGAATTTCGCGAGGACGAAGAACCTTCAGCCCAGATTTGTTGGCCCCTTCCAGGTCTTACTGACAACGAGGACAGCCGTTCGTGTAGCTGGCCGCAAACACTGGGTGCACGCGTCTCACGTTAAGCGTGTACCCTTGCCGCTACCTTACGACAACTGGGTGAAAAAGGGAATTGGTGCCTCCGAAACTGACAGCACACCGAAGTTCATCCCTTTCAGCGATGCCGAATTGATTACTAACCCTCCAAAATCTGACTCTCCTCCTAAAAAAACTCTTTTGAACACTGAACATTTGTCTCCAGCATCAGAAGAAACTTTGCTATCTGCGAACTTAAACACTGCAACAGCTGCTAGTGATACATTATTTTCCGACCAGACAATACCTGCGAAGCAGAAATACAACCTGAGAAAACGTAAAATGGACAAATAAAGCAGGCAACTGCATATTGTGACATTTGATATATTGAACATTTGCCTTCAGCCAGGAAGTTTGCTATTGTTTATTGTTTTTAAATTGCCTTGCCGTCTGGGTAGCCGTAGGGTCGTGGCTGTGTGCCTAGTTTGAATCTGCAGGGGTCTGACACAAGGTCGATCTTTCTGTTGGTTCTGGGAACTCCCAGGGCTGACAGAGGCATTTTCATCTACGTACACATCATCAGTGGTCGCGAGCGGATTGTAGAAGATGGAGCTTCCTGCGCTGCAACGAGAAAATGTGATTTATGTTCGCAGAAACAGACTGTACAGAATTCTTCGTAGCAAATGCTTTTTGATGCAATGTGCCGTTACATTTTTGATTATTTTAGCAACATTGGTGGGTGGAATCGTCTTTAGTATAAATATGATTTTTGTGCCAGTTACTACAGTACCTCCCCTTGATCCTGCCATTTCTACTGTTTCTTCTATACACTCTTTTCACTCGTTTCCTGAACATGAGCAAGCCCGACGCACAGAGTTCATTAACAACACTTTTGTACAGCTCTTGCACCAACACCAACTGGTAGTTAACACTACAGACTGCTGGGTGTGTGGCTTGATACCCCACACTATGGATAAAGGTATTCCCTATCTGGTTTTGCCTTTCAGCTACAATGGATCATTTCAGGCCCTTCAAACCATCTTTGCTTATGCCCTTGAAACGTATCCTCCGCGTCCACCACGTTCCACTAGATATAACTCTGCCAACAAAGCTTTAGTCCAGGGAATTATTGACATGATCAAGGATGTCAATAATACTCCATCATACCCTAGAGACGAACTACGAGTGTATTTAAGTTGGAATACTTCAGAGTATCGCCTTAATTTAGGAGAAAGCAAGCGTAAAAGCTCAACTCCAATCTGGGTCGTACCTCACCGAGGTCAGGTCTGTTTGCAAGGTAATGGGAGAAATCCGAGAGCTCAGCTAGGGAAGAGTGAGTGCGTTGAGACTTATGTGTTTCCGGCTAACTTTTCCCCTGCCTTCCTTACTGCTAGGGGTACCTATTTCATTTGTCGAGACCGAGCTTATACATGGTTGCCTGCTGACTTTTCAGGTTCATGCTATATTGCTCGATTGCTGCCTCCAACATACACTGCTTCATCTGATTACCACAGAACAAGATTAGCGAGAGGTGTCTTCAGCAAGGAAGATACTGCTGGTCAGGAAGCTGGAGACTTCTTCAAAGGCTTCCTTCCGTTCTGGGGGCCTATGGCCAATAGTAGAAACATACGTCAGCTAACACGGGTAGTTGAATCTACTATTATTGAAACTGCTGGTGCCCTTAGCAATTTGACAGCTGAGCTTCAGGCGGATAGACTCATGACATTGCAGAACCGTATGGTTCTAGATGTTATACTTGCAGATCGAGGTGGGGTATGCAGAATGATCCAATCGAGCTGCTGTGTTTTTATTCCTAATAATGCTCCAACAGTCTATGAGGCGATCTCTAAGCTACACAAGATTTCCGACTCTATACATGTAGACAAGGGAAACTGGTCCTTTATGGAGTGGTTTTGGACTCTGATCTCAGCGTGGGGATGGAAGGTTCTAATGGTCATCGGTGTCATCTTAGTATTCCTGTTCTCATGCTGCCTGATTATCCAGTGTGGTCCTGCTCTGTGTAGTTTTTGCGCTGCAACTTGTCTCAGAAAACCACCTGCGTTTGGAGAAAAGGCACGAGAAAGGATGATGATACAACAACATGTCACTGACCTGATGAGTATAGAACTAGACTCTGATATAGACTGAGTAATTGCCTATGTAAGGGCAAAAGGAGGGTCTGAGGTTCCGTGATGATTTGAACCCGTGTTTTCAAGTTTGTCGGAAATACATAATATTAGTATCAGCGAACCGCAAATGATCCATTTAGCATATCCTGGTGTTTTCGCTACGATACGAGCAAGAGCACTCCTGTTATGAACACATTTCTGATCTACCCACGGCATCCATCTTAGATCATGTCCGCCATTTTGTGTTTCTTGCCCTCACATATGCAATAACCTCTGATCACTTCATTTCGATTAAGGACACGTGGCCTTAGCCGGAGATTCACCTCTTTCATGACACGTGTGCCTTAAACCAGATCATGCTGTAGCTGCATGACTTGACAAAAGCTGCCTCCTCTGCCCGAGGCCAGCCCACCTGAACTGGTTCTCGTGTCCATTGTCCCGATCATGATTAGGCGGCCGAAGCCGGTAGCCTTGCCCATTTACAACCCACAAACATCTCTTATCCCGCTTTTCTATCTCCTGCACCTGGCTCTGCTCCTTTCCTTCTGGGCTTTTATTAGGGGGAGGTAACGAACTTTACGATGAGGCGGTCCGGCTCTTGAATGCAATATTGACAAGGGATTGTGATGGACTAGTGGGAACCCCTCTTCGTGATGTTTGGCATCAGATATTATCGACAGTTCCTGTGTAACGCCAAATATTTATTGTTTAAGACACAATGGTTTAGGAATGTACTAGCATGTGAAATATTTGCCTGAAGCACAATTTTTAGTATATAAGGAGCAACCTTCAATGTACAAATCGAACAGGCTCCTGGTTACTGCCCATGCGTAGTATCTGTGACTTCTGTGTCCCTGCAGTAATAAACCTTTGGTCTTTGACGCCACCATCGAGAAGCCCGTGTTTCTGTTCATTTGCGCACCAAGGCAGGTGGAACTCCGGGGTCTTTGGGTGTTGTTCCCTGACACCTCTGGACGGAACCAAAAAGTCCAGAACTCCACCCCCTTGTGCCTCTTTTACACATCTTTTTCTTCACTTTTGTGATGCAGCGGTGTTGCAAAAGATGTGCCATTGTGTCTGATATTTACAATGTGATGGATATGGAAGGTGCATCACATTCTAAAGCCCTGTGCCAGAAAGAGGCTTCCCTGCGCAGAGAGGGGGGGGGGGAGTGGAGGTGTTCTAGCATAGGAACACCTCCTAAAAGTGACTGAGTGAAATCCATAAGATTTCATTCATTCACTTTTACGCATATGCTACATCAAAACTAACCCTGGGCGAAGCACTACGCTACGCTCGCGGAGTTTGCGAAGTGTGCGCAACTTCGCACTACGTGAGCTGCACGTAGCACAGTGCGAACACGCGTAGTGCAGCGTAGCGTAGTGCAGCACTCATTTTTTGCTTGTTCGCAGTCCTGAACGTCATGTTCGCAACCGAGAGCAAGCAAAATGACATCCCGGCGAGATTCTCAACGCGGGAAGGTAAGGTTTCTCATTGTGAGTGGTTGAGCATGCTCGCGACCGCTCTCAATGAGAAACTACCAGTTCGCGTTGAGAAAGCTGCAGCTTGAGTAATAATCTACTCGAGCAGCACAAAACTACAGCTCGCACTGTGCAAGATGCCGTTTTTAATGATTGCACAGTGCCGGATGCTTGTCCGCATTGAAAACACATCTTGCACAGTGCGAACATGCTACTTCGCGTAGCTTCCGCTTAGCGCTACTTCGCGAACTACGCCCACCCTTAAAAAACCCTGCACCTGCTTGAAACAGGTGTAAGGATTGACACAGCTTTGTGAGCATAGAACCCCAAGAGCATTGCTAGAGCTGCGTTGCACTTGGAACGCAAGTCAAGCAATACACCACCTTCACAACACAAATACATCACATATCTGTGCCGTTTTTGCTCTATAATACACCATTGTAAATACGGTGAATCTATTGTGGTGATATCACAGTGCACAATAACTGCCATATCTCTGGGGATGTACCACTTATTGTACATCTGCTGATTACTGTTTGAATGTAGTGTATGGATTACTACACACTGATAAATGAGTCACTACAAAACTATAACAGGAATGAGAGAGTGCTTGGTGGAGGTGTAAAGATAAAGACTGAGGATTTCAAAATATAAAAGGTAAATTTGCAGGTGCATAGAACAGTGCATGCATAGTAAATAGGAGTTTGAAGCAGTCCATATACTAAGGCCTACTTTGCTCCATGATTACTTGGGTACTGACTGCATGATTACAGTTCTGCAAAGAGAGTGCATGACTGAATTTATAAGAGCTTCAGGTTTACCTCAGTAGATATATAAGGAAATACTGCTGAATGGCTCACGACAATATTGAAACAGTAGAGTGAGAGTGATTGTGAAAGTCTAATGATACAGACTGGGAAACTGAATGTATAATAAACAAATGTGCAGCTACATAGAAGAGTGCATGCATAGTCTATACAGGTTTAAAGCAGTACATGGCCTAAGGCCTACTTTCCACCATGATTACTTGAGTACTGACTAGATAATTACAGTTCTGCAAGGAGAGTGTCTGTCTAAATTTAAAAGAGCTTCATTTTTAGCACAGTTCATACATAAGGCCATTCTGCTAAATAGCTCACTACAATACTAAATCAGCAATCAGAAAGAGTTTTCTGGAAGTGTAAGAATATAGACTGGATAATAAAAGCTATAAAAAACAAGTTTGCCCAGGCATAGAAGACTGCATGCATAGTGTATAGGAGTTTGAAGCAGTCCATGCCCTAAGGCCCACTTTGCACCATGACTACTTGGGTACTGGCTGAATTATTACAATTCTGCAAGGAGAGTGTCTGGCAAAATGTACAGCAGCTTCACTTTTAGAACAGTGTATACATAAACACATACTGCTGAATGGCTCACTACAATACTAAAATATCAGTACCTAAATGTTTGGAGGAAGTGTAAAGATACAGACTGGGCAATTGGAAGTTTAAAAGCAAAGTTTACAGGTGCATAGAATAGGGCATTTATTATTAAATAACCATCCCAAAGCCCCAAGCCCCAGCACACCTTTCCGAGGGTAGGATTACGATTTATGAATGCTAGCATTTTTTAAATTAAGATCCATAAAAATAACAAATATTAAACCTTTTTTTTTCTTCTAATGATAACAATAGTTTTTTATACGTCTTCTATTTAGATGCTTTTAATCATGAAAATGCAAAGAACACATTTTACTGAGTTACACTTTTTAAACTCTCCAACGTATATAGATAATAATACCTTATATTTGTTACTATCAAAATCGAAACCTTTACAGCTTCACAGTTTGTAACTTTTCCGAACACGTGCAGAAGAAAAACAGTTAAAACGTGAGCATGTGTAAACTGCAAAACGTGCTAAAACGTGCCATCTAAATAGGCGGAGCCACATCTTCCTTCCATAGACTACTAAACAACAAAAAACGATATAAACCACACTTACTGTGCAATTAGTTTCGTTTTCGCAAGTTATTTCTGAATCGCCAATCTCTGTTGCAGGTTCCGTTCTCTAGCATCGGATTCTCTTTTTGAGTCAACAAACATATTCCAGAGCTGTAAGTTGTTTCAGGCTATTAGTCAAGATTTAAACATTTATATGTAGAAAAAAATATTATTGCATGTTTTTCGCTTTTTCTCTGTAACGTCAGCAGCTTGTTCTTAGAAACAGATATATTATAACAAATATTACTCCTTTTCTGGCTCCTTTCACCTTAAATATAGTGACTTTCTATATTATAATATTGATACTGTACTTCCCTCGAGAGGTGTTGCTAACCCGTTAACGCAAACCCTAAACATTTACAATCAACGTCACAATGTTACACTTGTTATTGTGTTTTCCCCTAGAGATCACATACTGTTAATATGTATATTATAACATTAACAGTTGTAGTGATCTTAGCGGAATTCACAATCCGTCGTCACAAACAGTAACGATAAGTAAGCAACATTACAGTCTATTTTCCCCTTGTGATCATATGCTGTGAGAATATATACATATTATTATTCTCACCGTCATGATCTCAGAGGAGTTTATGACCTGTCGCCACGAAGATCACATTTTTTTACCTCCCGGAGAAAAGTACTTCAGTAAATAATTACCCCTCAACAGTATTTCATTATGGATGTTCTATTAAATACATACCTTTATTTTCCTTTCCTTTTTACTGTAACAATGATATCAACCGTTATAATTTAATAGATTGTCCTATTGCTACAGAAGAGGAATGGGAGATTTTTCAGCGTCATCTGTAATATAATTATCAAATATTCATAAGTACTTGATCAGATATTTTTATATATATTAAAATATAGCTATCATGCATACTTTGTTATTTTATATATTTAATAACCCTACATTTCTGAATGTGATTTTCTAATTTCTATTCTTATTTGTGATTCCTATTCACCTTCTCCCTGAAGAATATATAGGACCTGTACTTTATATTATAAGAGGAACATTCTATATAATCTTTGGTGAGTATGTGATTTATTAGCGGAACAGTCTGCAACCTGTAAACACTACGACAGCACGTACAGAATACAAATAATAATGCATGAATTTCTTTGTAATATGAAATAATTTATATTTTACTGTTTTACTTGTTTTCTTGAGCTGAGATAATGTAGTGCAGAAGTGTTTGTTGTAGCACTTCTATTCTACTTTATCTAAAAGTAACTGATGCCCTCTTACATCAACAAGAATGTGGGGCATCACTTTTACAAACTGTAGCACAAAAATAGAAGTATATAGCCACGCTTAACTAATATTTTATGAAATTCTATTTTTAATTGTCACCCCTTTCATGTATACTGCGACAGTTTCTGAAGAAAGTTTATTTGTATTTGCTTAATTAAAATTGTTTCAAACCTAGACTGAATTTTTCGCTGTTCAACCACACCTCCCCATCAGGAAAGTAAACACCACATTATAAGTAAATAGAACTACTAAGAAAAATGTCACCTAAAAACTTGATAGAAGAAAACACCACATGACACTGTCATTTTTCCGCCGTGATTTATACACCACACAGCAATTATATAAATGAATCTTGAAACATATAAAAAAATTGTTTCCCTCATAATTCCTCTCCACCACCTATGGGCACTGTACACAGTTAATAGTGTTCCTAACCTGCTCTCTACTACTTTCTTTCCCCATACTACTTTGGAAAATGCATCATAATATGACTGACAACAGTGAACCGTTCCCACCCCACAAGGAGCAAACTTGTGTTCGGAACACTTTAGCCATTAAAATGTCCACGTTGTTCCAAAGACGAGCAATAAATGACTGCTAAGCCTTCTACTTTTAATACTTTACAGCCAATGAACATTAAACTTTGTAAAGTCCCGCTTGGAGCACGTTACCCCAATACTCCCCGAACAGGAAGGAATCCCTAACAAAACTTTCCACAGACTTCTTATACGACTAACGGTTCCTATAAAAAAAATATATAAATCTCCAGCCCAGTAATTATTTCAACTAGCAACATATTGTGAGGAACTTCTAACCTCTGTACTCACGCAAGGGATCCATGAACTGTTACTATGGTAACAGGCAAAAAGGTATTGGCTGTACAAAAAAACTTTATATTTACCCTGGATCCTCTACAAGACAGAAGCAAAACCAAAATGCCACATTTACAACCCATTTGCACAGTTTTTTTTATTAAAAAGAGGCCCCTGGGGGGTCCCCAGTGGAGGAGGAGGCGGTCCCCGGAACTCCGGGGGGCCATGAGCCCCCCACATACATATAGTTAAAGATCCGGTGGGTAGCGATCCCTGCGCAGGGGAGACCCTCTAGGCCCTCCATTATGAAAAACAAATTGCCCCAGGGATTTGGCCCCTCCCGGAGGCTAATTAAGAATAAAGTGGGCTTCACGTTTTTTTTCTTTTTCGCCCAAAACGCGTACCCTGCGTTTAAAAAATATATATATATATCCCGTGTGACGTCATATACGGCGCCCCATACACATACGGGACGAAAGATTCGAATTGTTTGAAAACATATATTTATGTATTTAATGTACATATTAGGAGAAGACATTATCTGGGATAATCATGAAAATAGTTTTATAAAACTTTTAAAAAGCGTATATTACTTTTAAAATCAATTACGGAAATATTGTCCGTACGTCGTAAGAGTAAAGATAGTTTGAAGACTTATACATTTTATAAAACAATATAGTACTCCACACTAAAGAATAAAAGTCAACAGAATTATTGAGCCCTCTCCCAACATTTAAAACCCTCTGGGTAAGGTGGTAAATTAATCGAGACTGAATACGCTACCAGGAAAACACAACTACAGTACAAAGCCCAGATTTCCATTATAGTGATTTCTTAGTTGCAGGTCTAGTTGTCAGATCGACATACACTCTCTCATGGCTGGTATACACCCACACCACACATATCCAGCCCATCTGTCACTACACACACGCCCCTATGTATAAAAAAGACGGGGCGCACGTGTTCTACGCCATTTTAGATTTCTTCCCAATGTACCGAACAAGGGGCCCACTACTACATGCGTGGCCTTTTGGTAACTGAGTTAGTGGTGCCCGAAGCACTGAGCAGGTGAACAACCTGCGATGATAATGATGGGAGCATGAGTATGTCATTAGCCATATACATTTACCACCCATGATAAAGGCATAAGCATGATAATGGCTCTCTGGTGACGGACACGCTTTGTAATGGCAGTGGCTTACGTGCTTCAAATTAGTTGTTAGGTATACATGTGACCAAGTCTGATAACATCAGAGGCCAAGGACAAACACAGGAAATCCCATTGATCACAGACAAGATAGGCGGAGGGTAAAATGAAAGTAACAGGTATAAAAAAAATAACGGAGGAAAACTACTAAAATGGCGGAGGACGGAGTATGTAATCAACGTTTGGCGCCTTGGCAATATGAGTATTAATATATTACAAAAGTATAGCAGAGGATGACACACATGGCCCGGGAAAAGAAAGCGGCAAATTTAATAGCTGAAATGAAGACAGCTTTGAATGGCGAACTTAAAGAAAAAGATAGAAACATGGGTTTGGAAACGAGGCTGCTCATGCATAGAGAGTAAAACTGGTGGACAAAAAAAAACGGAAAGTTTCACATACTATCATAGAAATATAGCTCTTTTTTTCACCAGTAAAGTTAGTTCTCAAAAAGAACAGTTTTTTTTTAGCCCCAATGCCCCCACAATTCTCCCCACGTCCTTCGAGAGCCGGCATTGCTTCGTCAGAGAGAGCAGCTTACATGCTGCTCTCCCTATCAAAAACCAATCTGCTTTCCTATTTGAAAGAGAGAGCAGATTAACTTGCTCTCTCTTTCAAATAGGAAAGCGGTTTGCTGTGGTGAAGTGGGATTAGCGACGCTCCCGACCTACCATAGCAAACAACAGTGTCCCGGGGGTAGGCACCCAAATCAATCAATCAATCAATCAAGACATTTGTATAGCGCGCTACTCACCCAGAAGGGTCTCAAGGCGCTGTGGGAGAGGAGTCCATTACTGTCCGAAAAGCCAGGTCTTGAGTTCCTTACTGAAGGAGAGGTGGTCCTGGGTTAGCCGAAGGTGGATGGGGGGGGAGTTCCAAGTCTTGGCTGCCAGGTAGGAGAAGGATCTTCCTCCGGTGGTGGCTCTGCGGATGCGTGGGACGGCGGCGAGGGCGAGGCTGGTCGACCGTAGCTGGCGGGTGGGTGTGTAGAAGGTCAGGCGGTTGTTGAGGTACTTTGGGCCCAAGTCATGAAGAGCCTTGTGTACGTGGGTCAGGAGTCTGAACTTGATCCTGTTGAAGACGGGGAGCCAGTGCAGGTCTCTAAGGTGGCCGGAGATGTGGCTGTGTCGGGGGATGTCCAGGAGGAGTCGTGCGGAGGCGTTCTGGATGCGTTGGAGTCTTTTCTGGAGTTTGGCTGTGGTACCGGAGTAGAGGGTGTTCCCGTAGTCCAGTCAGCTGGTGACGAGTGCCTGGGTGACCGTCTTCCTGGTTTCGGTGGCGATCCATCGGAAGATCTTTCGGAGCATGCGCAGGGTGTTGAAGCACGATGATGAGACGCGTTGACTTGTCTGGTCATCGAGAGGGAGGAGTCCAGGATGAATTACAGGTTACGTGCGGGGTCCGTTGGCTTGGGAGTAGTGCCCAGGGCAGGGGGCCACCAGGAGTCGTCCCAGGCGGAGGGCGATGATCCCAGGATGAGGACTTCCATCTTGTCTGAGTTCAGTTTGAGGTGGCTGTTCTTCATCCACTCGGCAACGTCTTTCATCCCTTAGTGTAGGTTAGTCGTGGCGGTGGCCGGGTCTTTGGTGAGGGAGAGGATCAGCTGGGTGTTGTCGGCGTAGGAGATGATGTTGAGGTTGTGTTGGCGTGCGATGGCTGCGAGGGGGCTCATGTTGACGTTGAAGAGGGTGGGGCTGAGCGATGATCCCTGTGGTACTCCGCAGATGACTTCGGTGGCCTTAGATGTGAACGGGGGGAGGCGGACTCTCTGGGTTCTTCCGGCGAGGAATGAGACGATTCACTCCAGTGCCTTCTCTTGGATTCCGATGTTGCTGAGGTGCTGCACTAGGGTGCGGTGGCAGACAGTGTCGAATGCTGCGGAGAGGTCCAGGAGGATGAGAGCCGCTGTTTCTCCGTTGTCGAGCAGGGATCTGATGTTGTCAGTGGCTGCGATGAGGGCGGTCTCGGTGCTGTGGTTGGCTTGGAAGCCGGACTGCGAGTGGTCGAGGGATCCGTTCGTCTTGAGGAAGGTGGCAAGCTGTCTGTTGACGGTCTTCTCGATGACTTTGGCAGGAAAAGGGAGGAGCGAGATGAGGCGGAAGTTCTTGAGGTCGGAGGGGTTCTGTTGGTTTCTTCAGGAGGGCGCTGATCTCGGCGTGCTTCCAGCTTTCCGGGAAGGTGGCGGTGTTGAAGGAGGCGTTGATGATGTCCCGGAGTTGGGGTGCGATGATGGAGTTGGCCTTGTTGAAGACATGGTGGGGGCAGGGGTTGGTTGGGGATCCGGGGTGGATGGTGTCCATCGTTTGGATGGTGTCTTCGGTGCTGACCGGAGTCCAGGCGCAGAGTGTGGTGGTGGGGGGCGTTGGTTCGGTGGTTGGGTGCGAGGTTGGTGCGCCGAAACTGTTGTGTATTTCGGCAATCTTGCGGTGGAAGAACGAGGCGAGTGAGTCGCAGAGGTCTTGTGAGGGAGAGATGTTGTTGTTTCTGGCACTGGAGTTTGAATTTTTTTTTGACGATGCTGAAGAGTTCCTTGCTTTTGTGGGTGTTGTTTTCCAGTCATTCTTTAAATGCTGTCTACTTGGTGGTGCGGATCAACTGGTGGTGTTTGCGGGTGGCGTGCTTGAGGGCAGTCATGTTCTCTGTGGTCTGGTCGTTGCGCCAGGCTTTCTCGAGGGTGCGGCAGTACTTCTTGGAGCTCTTAAGTTCGTCAGTGAACCAAGAGGCTTTCTTGCTGCTGTGTCTCTTGGGAGGGGTCTTCAGAGGTGCGAGGTCGTCTGCACTGTTGGTGATCCACTGTGTGAGGTTGCTGGCTGCTTCGTTGGGGTCCGTTGTTGTGCTGGCGGGGGGGTTCTGGCTGAGGGAGGTGGTGAGCTGGTCGGCGGTGATCTTGTTCCAGTTCCTGCAAGGGACCTGTTGCGGGTGGTGGTGGTTTGTGGTTCTTCTGAAGCTGAAGTGGACTCAGCTGTAGTCAGTCCAATGTAGTCCGGTGGAGTGGCTGAAGGAAATGTGCTTGCTGGAGGAGAAGACTGGGTCAAGCGTGTGGCTGGCGTAGTGGGTGGGGGTGTTCACCAGTTGCCCGAGACACTGCAGGAGCCAGCCCTGGGAGGCGGTGGTCCCCATGGCCATCAAGGGCTCCAGGAGTGGGGGTGCGCGACCCCTTCCAACATTAAAAAGCCCCGGGGGTGCAGGTCCCAGGGGCTGAAAGGTCATTTTACATATTACTGCCCCAGGAAGGTGGCGGTCCCCGGGGCGTGTACAGGGGGAGAGGGAGCTAAAAACATACTTTTTTTTAAACCCGAGGGGCTGCGGGGGGCCTTACAAGCTCCCCTTTTTTGGATAAAAATTGCCCCCGAGATTTGGCCCCCCGGGAGGCTAATTAAGTATAAAACGGACTTCTATTTTTTTTTACCTATACGCGTACCCCGCGATTTCTTCTGTTTTTTTAAAATTGGTGCCTAAAGATCCATGTGGGACCCCCGAGCAGGCCTAGAAGGTCAGGATGTTTCCACACTGCCCCCTTTCCTTTTCTTTTCAACTTTGCTGTACTGTTTTGTCGCGTTCTAATCTAGGACCCTGATCAATACTGTGACCTTATGCCCCTATACGGCTATAATCCCGATGTACCCCTATATTGGCATAACCGATCAAATCCAATATTCAGAAACTCGTCTCTGGCCTCACACGATCAGAGCCACATTTCAGAATCACTTCCTCTGCAGCTTCCTTTGCAGCTCATTAGTGCAAATGACACAGCAGAAGCCACTATCTAAGATTACTAGATTATACTCCGAGTTCTTCAACAAGATAAAAACTCAGCAACCTGGGAAATCCCCGCTTGCTATGTTTTTATTAGTAATAGAACTCTAATCAGCACTAAGAGACGATCACTTCCTAGTGACATCTTTATTGACGTCTTATGTCCAAAAACATACGTCAAACCAGGCACCTTTCAGGTATAAATATTACCAACGTTGCCTTAAGCAAACGCTGCCTCGATACTATCGCTGCTTCGCTGCCTCGATACTATCGCTGCTTCGCTGATACTGAAGCTATCGCTGCCTCAGCGGCATCACCGAACGATGGTGTGGTGAACATAGGAGCAGAACAGCTGTCCCCTTCAGAGCCCAGCAGATGCAAGCTGCCCGCGGACGCTGCCCCTCCTCCTCTTCCTCGGCACGCTGAGAGAGACGCTGTCTTGTCTCCTGCCGAGAAATCCAGCTCCGGCGTTTCCAGCCTACTCTTGCGAGTGACTGGGATATCGAGTCCCTGGAAGGAGATACCAGACCTCCAACATTCTATTTCAGAGGTATGGTGTTTACTAAACACTTAGAGAGAATTCTTGAAGCAAACCTTGGCAAAACCAACTTAACTAAAACTGCTACTTACTTACTCCCTCCCAAGTATTAGGCTTAGGTCAGGTACACTGGGGTAGGCGAAGTTAGAAGCACCAGTTGAGTACGTTAGCTAAATGTATATATGAATGTATATATGTTTTATTCATTTTAAACCATTCTATGGCTAAGAAACCATATCAATGCTTTTACACTATTATTTCGCAATCCTCATTTTACTGTACGCACTTTTTATAATAACTAGTCTTGCAATTGTGGCAATTCATTTCTCTTGTACGAGAAGAAAGACTGTTCAATAAATAATACCTTTTTATTGAAAACGCCCTTCTCTCTATTCTCTGCATATTGGTGAAAGTAATCTGCACAAAACTGACTGAGTAAAATAACTGTCTGTTGTTTCACACGACTCTAGAGATTGACTCTTATTCTAAGGAGCAAAGTTGTCATGTTTATACGGTTGTTGGAAAACTGAATCCCTTCTTGTCTGTACCAGGGAAGCTGATCAATTCCTATTCAGTCAAGAAAGTTTCCAGTGACCTCTGAGCTAGTTGGTAACACACCCAATTAAGTTTAGCATAGTCAGTGGAGACCTGGAAGATCCGCACTTCTACGTCCATATTGCTGTTTATGTTATTCCAATGTGCAGGGCCTATTGGGAAAATAGGAACTGCACTACAGTTTTTTTGTGACTCGGTTCTACTGAGGCACAAGATGGCTGCCAATACTTCCTGGTTTGGAGTGTTGACAGACACTTGACATGAAAACCGGATTGCAGCTCGTGCTCGTAATTGTACGGATTTCGGTACACGTGCAGTACTTCATCTCTAGATATCACTTTTGATTTTGTCAGGAACAACTGAACGGATATACACCATTTAACAAAAAGCACAATCTGCGAACCGAACTCTACCTCTCTGCTGTCCGTTTAGCCGTTCGGGCTGTAATCCTGGCTAAAGGTCCCTATGGAAAAGTGCATGGGGAAAACACGTTTTGGGACCCCTTTTTTTCTCGGCCCCCACTTGATGAATCACCCCCAAACTTTCAGGGAAGAAGCGGAGCAGGCCATTTTCTTGGAGAAATTCGTGAAGATTCGTCCACCAGCACCAAAGTTATTCCAAATAGAATGTTGTGGATTTCCTATGGAAAGTAGGTCCTAACTATAACTACCTACTGGCGACCGCCAGTAGGTAATATATACATACTTATATATATTCATTGAAAAAACCATAGGTCTCAGCCATGTTATAGTTAGGAATTAGCATATTAAAAACCTTAGAAATTCTGTGAAAAAGCCATAGGTTTCATCCATGTTATAGTTAGCTGGACATTTCTCTCATACAAAACCATTGAAATCCCTCCGTTATCGTTAGTTCAGCTAACTATAACTCGCACGCCCGCAATGCACTGCTTATGACGTCACATATTACATCACTCATAACATGGTCAGTGACATCACTGATGACATCACTGATGACATCTCAAATGACATCACTTATGAAATCACTCATGACATCATCCTTGTGTTGGACCTCTCCTCAACGTACCATAACCTTTGATACACACATTCAAAAATAGAAACTAAAAATTTTCAAAAAAAAGGAGATACCAATACCAGTTATAACAACGTATTCAGTAATTCCAACATCTACATACATATCAACTCTTTCTTTTTATACTAATTTCTTATATTTTTAATATAAATATTTATATTTATTTTATTTTTTAGATTATATTTCATATAACAAAACTAAATTGCAAAATATTTTTGGGATTAATTATTGCTTGACTTCGATTGCAACCATAACACAACTCCAGCAAAGCTCTTGAGGCCGTACGCTCACAATGCTGTATCAATCCTTACACCTGCTTCAAGCCTATGCGATGTTTTGATGCAGCATAAGGTCAAAAGTAACTGCATGAAAGTTATAAATTTCACTCAGTCACTTTTAGGAGGCGTTGCTGCACCCCCTCCTGCACAGGAAAGCCTCCTTCTGGCGCAGGGCTTTACAATGTAATGCACTCTCCAGATGCATCACATTCTCATTAAAACAGACAATAGCACATCTTTTGCACCACTGCTGAGTCACAAAAGTGATGCAACAGCTGTGCAAAAGAGGCACAAGGGGATTGTAAGTCCGCCCCTCACACATACAAATTCACCCAGGCAGTTTCACCAGCAGCGCAAATTGAAGCACAGACTTATACCATATTTATGTACATATGTTGCATTCAAGTGCTTCGGACATACTACAGTATACTATAGGTAAACACCTTATAGATTTATGTTGTAGCACTTCCTTTTAGTTCTGCACTTTCACATTCTCCAAACACTAGTAATATATTCATTCATTCATTTATAAACTACACATTCATTCTGACAAATGTATACACACTAACATAGAAATATAGTTCTTTCTTTGACCAGTGAAGGTAGTTCTAAAAAGAACTGTTTTTTTTTCTGTTTTGGCAACAAGTTTTTTTTTTTAAACTAAAAACAAATTTAACTGGAACCCAAAAAGTATCAAACAGGAACAAAAGAATGAAAAAAAGAAAGAAAACTAATGTCAAGGACAGCAATGCTCCTGCATCCTGCGTTTCATCAGATCAATAGACTGCTCCCTATAACACAAAAGTCTATTGCAATGAATGCATACAATTTTAACATCTGCAAAATCAGGATCAATTTGTGGGTGTGGACTGCTTGCTGAAAATTCTGCTGCAGTAGTTGATGTGCTTGCTGCAGAAGCAGGTGGGTTCTCCTGCAACTTCTGTCTTGCAGCTCGAGCAAAGTTATTGGAGTGCAAGTTCTTCACATGTCGCACCATATTTGCTGTGCCAAAGGATTATTTTTTAAACTGATCACTCCTTGAAAGAGTTGTTTGGCAAATTCTACAGGTTACTTCTGCAGCATTAACCTTTTTTTGCCCTTCTGGAAAAGTAAAAAAATGCCAAATTACAGCTTCTTTCCTCTTCTTTGGAGGTTGTTCGGGAATGAAACCTCCCTCTGAAGAACTGCTGGAAGATGAGTCCATTGCTCTTATAATGATCTTCATTCTATTTGAAAAAATTGTCAGAAAAAATGATTCCTCTTAGAAAGTCAAAGTGGAATGATTATAATGATAAGGAACTTTCAACAGTTACAATAGGAAAAGTTATGAACCAATCAAATCTCCCCTTTGAAAGTCCCATGACTTTACGTACCCTTATGATGCGCTTTCGCAGCTCTTTCGATACCAGTACACATGATAATCTACCGCGATTTGTGTAATTGTTTTTAAAAGCAATATATGATTGTTAAAACTGTAAAAAAAATGTTCATAGTTATCCCAAATAATATTTTCCCTTATTATGTACATTAAATACATAAATATATGTTTTAACCATGTAGAAACATTGGCACCTTTCGCGTACAGGGCGCCGTTCATGACGTCACACTTAACCTTTGATGCGACGCGTAACGTCAAACCATATTCATACTGTATGCATGGGTACACGCTGACTATGTTTAGCATTACATGTATGGTGTGATCACCCTCCCAGTGACTAATCAGAGCACAGGGCGTACTAACGAGAATGATTAGAAGTGGTCACTCATTGGAGATCCGATTCTGGGCCTGCCTCTGCGCACATAATAACACCGCCCCCATCTCTCTCTGTTGTTAATTGTTGGTGCTCACACTCACACTTGCACATGTCCAATGCATGCCTGCCCACACTGCCCACATGCCACCACCTAGCATGCTTGCTATCACTAAGCATGGACACTAATACATTAGCCAATGAGATGTCCCCCAAGGCCATCATTCTTATAGACCGCGAAAACACTACCAATGATGGTCCTGGGCTTAGTTTGCTCAGCCCCCGCGGTTCCCATGTAATCCGAACACTGACGTGAGCACTCTCTCTTTTGCCTGCTTGTGCTGCGGTGACAGACAGAGTGTCGTCATCGATTTCACTACAAACTCACAGCTCGAGCAAGGAAGACTCCTGACACTCAACGTGGTATCACTACTGCTGCCGCCCAGCCACAATACCATAGGTGCAGAGGCGGCGTCGCTCGCACCCAAAACACCCCAGACCCACCGAAACCGCAGCCTTTGAAGACACGACAAAAGATGACAGAAGCAAAGGCAAGAGAAGCCGTCACAACATCAGACTCTGCTGTAAATTGTATATGCATAATGCTATTTTTTTCTCCATCATATGACTCTCCTACCCCTTAATGGTTTAAAATGGTATGCACATAGTATAAAAGTTTCTACCTGCATCACGAGGTCCTATACACCTCTAATTTTATAAATTATGTGTCCATAAATTTCTGTGTCGTATTTCTGTACTACCCCATGTGCTTAGTCCTCTATCGTTATTAATTGTGCGTCCATCATGCCTTTTTTTTTTCTGTGTCATAAGGCCGTCCAAGGCAGGCCCGGACTGGCCGTTGCAGGCACAGGCAAACCCACGATACGCCGCAAGAGTGGGGGCCGGTTTTGGGCCCCTGAGGGCCGATTTTGTTACAGGGTCGTTTTTACAGCATAGCTGCAAAATCGGCCCTCTAACAAAATCAGCCGTAAACTGGCCCCACCAAAGAGCTCGGTCGCACCCCCAATTTCCCTCCTCCCGGAGGAGGGGGTGGGGGGGTGGCCAAGCACTTTGCCAGGACCGGTTTTGTTTCCCAGTCCAGCCCTGGGCCCGGGCCTCTGTTCTTATTGATCTTCCTCTTTTGATCCTAATATTTCCTTCTGTGTTACGGAGCACTCCTATGCCTTTTTTATAAATTGAGCTTCCATGAATTTCTGTATCCTATTTTAAGTGTGTCACGTGCTTTAAAATGTGTTCTTTTTATTGTATGTTCATGATGGTATTCTTTTTTGCATCACGTGCCCCTCCTACCCCTCAATTATTTTCTATATACATAGTATAAGGGAGCACCCAGGGGAGCCGTGCGCGAGCCGCTCTCTCCACTGGGTTAGTTCCCGCAAGGGAATCGGCCCCAAGTGCAACGGGGTGGGGGTGATTAGCTAGTTGGAGGAAAAAAGGATAAATAGGGGCGGGAAAAGGAACTGTGCCGGGAGAGGTGGGTGGCGAAGGTTGTTTTTGCCCCACCCACCCTCTTGCTCTTTCAGGTCCTATTTTTTTTTTTTATTGTGCTTTGGGTACTGCCGAAGCTGTTCATTCCTGGTTGCCATGCTAAGACAGATCTAGGTGCAATTTCAGTTGGTAGACGCTTTTTCTGGGGGGTGGGTAGCCTGGACCGGGTTGCTCCATCCTCAAAGAGCAGTTAAAGGAAAGGAGTAGGGTATTAACAAGAGTCAGTTGCTCCTCGGTTTGTTTGGGTTAACTTGGCGGGGTTTCATCTAAGATAATGCTAAGATAAGTTGAATTAATTTTTGGTTTATTAAATAATGAATAGCAAGATATTTGATTAGAAGTTAATTTTTCACCTGTCTTAATAAAATGGCTTTTCTTCCTAACCAAGAAGTTATGGACAGTGAGTTATTGCGCAAACGTTTCTTTTGATCCATCACGTGGCCCTCCCAGCTGTGCTTTGCTTTATTTTTCTGGAATATATGCTTTCTGGTTCATCATATTTGCTCCCTCCTAATTCTCCAATTAGTTTTAATATTTATTACTGCGTCACGTGACACTCCCAAGCCTGTATTCGTTTTCGAATACTTGTAAGTCTAAACAAACGTAATTGGCAGCCACGGCTCGTGCATGACGTTACCCGGGCAGTGATGTCAGCAGCCATGGTTCGTGCAGGGCTTTACGCCGGGTGGTGACGTCAGGCAGAGGAGGGACAGGGTGGGGGGTTGTAAAATGTGGAATATGGACGATATCAGGTAAGTACCAAAAGAAAGAAATAAAATGAATTTTGTTGCCCGTGCTGCATCACAGTTGGCGATGCAGCGCAGGTAACAACATTTGTTTCATTTATTTTTTCGATACTTACCTGACAAACTCCATATCCCGCATTTTACAACCCCCACCCTGCCCCTCCTCTGCCTGACGTCACCATCCGACGTAACACCCTGCACGAGCCGTGGCTCCTATAAATGCAATCGCAATTAAAGGAATCTCAATTTAGAGATTTCTTAATTGCGATTTTTGCATTTGAGATGATGCATCCCAAATGCAAAAATACCGGTCACAAATGGAAAGTTTCTGAGAATCTGCCAGTTTGCGAACGTTTTTTTGCTTGATGCAACTTCTTTAAAATACTCATAAATACCAAACAGGGTTTCAACATTTATTTTGCAAACTACCTTTTCAATGGTTAGTATTGCAATTATGATTCCCTAATATACATCTTTTTTACATTTACAGTCTATTGAAAGGTATTGTGGTGTCTGCAACCAAAAAGCTTCAGCAACTTATACAGAAAACTTTATGGTAAGAATCTTTTCTGAGTTGCATGCATTATACTTGAAAGCTGACTATGCACCATCAAGGATGTGTAATTCCTATAGCCCGATGCACAGCACATATTTTTTTAGGTCAAGGGCAACAAGTTTTCATGTGTATTGTGTCCTTGGCACAAGTAGAAACAACTTCCACCAGCACAAACCCTCTGGCTAACAGATAGCAGTACCACATAATGTGTCAGAGTAGTTAACGTAATATGTTTGCCCATATGTTAATGATATTCAAATCTGTATTTATGGTTCATTAATTGAATGCATTTATTACTCGGGCACGCACTATAAGTAAATGTTTTAACCTCTGAGTGCACAACTATCAGTGCCTCCTGTATACAAAAGCGTGCATCTCTGAAAAACGCCTAACCCACATATACAGAAATGTCTACTGCCGAGTTAAAATTTCTGTCCATATGTTAAAGACCTTCAAACTTCTACAACATTGATGCAGTCATTATTATTAGTTAGAGTGACTCTTCCAAATAAATGTTGTAACCTCAGACTGCACTACTAACAATTTCTGTAGTAAAAAAAACTATAAACACACTTCCAAAGTTTAGCACTATGAGGCTATGTATACTGCTGCCATAATACTCTGCGATTTGATGCAAATACTTGCAGAAGCTTAAAAGCAAGTTTGATAATAGTTTGTTTCAAAATAAAATGTTCATAAAAAATGAGAAAGCAGGAAAAAAAAATTGTTAAACTACTATAACATTTCTGTTAACATTTTTTTGCAGCATCATTTAATAACATGTTCATCCTTGCTAGTATTTTCCAAAAATATTCATTATGCACCCATGCACCCATGCAATATGTCCTAGCATTAAGTGCAGCTATACAGTTTTTGTGAATTCCCAAAAATGTACCCAAGTAGGACAAGAAATAGTACTCCTAGAAAATATTTGTGAACAACATTTTAGCATGAGCAAATTTGCATGGGTACATTTGCTCATGCGAAAATCTGAATGTTTACAAATTCACTTTTCCTCCAACACCTTTTTCCCAACTCAGAAAGAAGATTCATGACTGCCATTGTCGTGTAGAAATTTCCAACATTCTTCACCCTAACAAAAGATTAGACAAGATTTCTTAAAAACGCATAAAAGATAGAAGTTAGTGGGTTTGCACAGACTCAAAAGGCCATTCTGACCCCGGAACTATGTTTACCATGTAAATACATATTAAGATTTTATTTCAAAAAGCTGTTCTCCTTTAAACAATGCAATATTAATTACAAGATACTTTTCACTTACTTCTCAACAGGCCCAATGTTTCGAATGCAGCAGATGACCAACTTCAATCAACAAAAGCAAATGTAAATCATACTAGCCTGTATGTGTAAAACATTTATTAATTTTGTTCTCTAAACACACCTTTTAGATTAGGACTATGGTATAGTGTATAAAAATATAATTAATTGTATTGTCAGATATCTACCTTGGTGATTGTGGAATTACCACTACTTTTTAGACAAAAATATTGTGTAGAGGAGCAGTGTTGCTTTTTCACCTTCAAAGAGGAAGATTTAAATTTATATTTCAACAGATAAACAAAAAAAGTATTAAATTTCAAAAAGAAAATTAATTAGGAATGTTGGACGAAGTCTCCACCAACTCTAAAAGCAATATGGAAATCATAACAGGTGAAAAAACTGTTTCTCCACTTTTCAATATAATTTGGACACAAGACTAAACTGCAGGAGTGTCAAAATACTTATGCACTTGTTATGCTGGACAGTATTGCTTCCAAACACCTTTTCACTACTTTCTTCCAAACCTTCAAAAAAGATTTAATGAATTTACATACATAGTCTTTCAGGTCTGTATATTTCTAATGTAAAACAATCGTACTTGTTTTCTCTTTTGTAAACTGTCATATGTAAACTCATCAGTCACTCCTATGGTAAGCCTTTACAATGCTGAAGGCTGAGTTTTGTGTGAGAGCATGGCCATACACAACCAAGCTAACTTTTTTTTAGCTACATAGAAACATGTAGTGTAACCTGTCAAACACTTTGAAATACTACCCTCCCACTAGTCCTAGATATGGATGTAGATTTCAACCGTGCTGCATAAAATAGAATTGGATATCACTAACTACAAACTATTTCTCTACTTTGGAATCCCGAATGCGTCTCTTAAACATTCAAGCAAAGTCCAAACACATACTAACTGAAACACAGCAACCAATAGTAACCTATAAAATTTGCCAAACAACTCTTTGAAGGTGTAATCAATCCAACAAATACTCCTTTGGCACATCAAATATACTACAAAACAAATAAACTACTTGCACCCAACAACTTTGTGTGAGCTGCAACACAGAGATAGCAGGACAACCACTTGCTGCTGCACCAAGCACATCAACAGCTGCAACACCATCTTTAGCAAACAGTCCATACTCGCATATTGATCTTGAGTGTCATAAACTTAAATTTCTATGCATTTATTGTGATGACCTTTTGTGTTATGCAACGGAGATGGATTAAGCCCAGATCTTTTGACTGGGTGTGAGTGTTTGATTGATTCAGATGCTCCATCCATCACCACCCCCTTTTGTACCGCTTTTGGCCGCCATAAGTGTGGCAGGGTATGCTCAGACGTGAGTCCCTTGCTCACTTTGCCACTGGATTCAAGCAAGCCGGAGTGAAGACGGCTGGAATGCCAGAAACCGGTCCTCTGAAGCTTGTTTCCAGTCCAGGGAAGACATGGCTTGGCAGTTCGGGCTGGACTGTTCCCATGAGGCACAGGGTCAGACTGATTTGCATATAGCCATGTCTGAACTGGGGTGGCAGAGTGGGCTAAAGAACGGTGATGGATTAAACCCAGATCTTTTAACTGGGTGTGAGTGTTTGATTGATTCAGATGCTCCGTCCATCACCACCCCCTTTTGTACAGCTTTTGGCCGCCATTAGTGTGGCAGGGTATGCTCAGACGTGAGTCCCTTGCTCACTTTGCCACCGGATTCAAGCAAGCCGAGCTGAAGACAGCTGGAATGCCAGAAACCGTTCCTTGGAAGCTTGTTTCCGGTCCAGGGAAGACATGGCTTGGCAGTTCAGGCTGGACTGTTCTCATGAGGCACAGGGTCAGACTGATTTGCATATAGCCATGTCTGAACTGGGGTGGCAGAGTGGGCTAAAGAACGGTGATGGATTAAACCCAGATCTTTTGACCGGGTATGAGTGTTTGATTGATTCAGATGCTCCGTCCATCACCACCCCCTTTTGTACTGCTTTTGGCCGCCATAAGTGTGGGAGGGTATGCTCAGACGTAAGTCCCTTGCTCACTTTGCCACTGGATTCAAACAAGCTGGGCTGAAGGCGGCTGGAATGACAAAAACCGGTCCTTGGAAGCTTGTTTCCAGTCCAGGGAAGACATGGCTTGGCAGTTCGGGCTGGACTGTTCCCATGAGGCACAGGGTCAGACTGATTTGCATATAGCCATGTCTGAACTGGGGTGGCAGAGTGGGCTAAAGAGCGGTGATGGATTGTTTGATTGATTCAGATGCTCCGTTCATCACCACCCCCTTTTGTACCACTTTTGTGTTATGCAAACACTATATCAACCTCATCAAAAACAACAAAACAACAGCAGCGCTGTCCTCAACATTACTTATTAGTCATTTATCAAGCTTTTGTGTAATAAAAACTAACCCAAGCGAAGGCAGTTGTAAATGTGCATACTTGCTTCCTTTCTTGACTGGGTTATCAATTACTCTTGAATTTTATATTCTGATTCAAACTCATGACCCTTTATCGAGCCTTTTTGTTCTACCTACTACCCCGGCCTAAAGTAGGGGGAAATGTGCAGACTTATTGCCTTTCTTGGCCTGGGTTGTCAATTGTCCTTCTTGTAATAAAAATTAAAAAGTGCAGGCCCTTTATTGAGCCTTCTTGGTAACTATTACTTGTGAATGGCAGTGGGTAATTTGTACACTTCCTACCGTTCATGTATAAACAAAAGCTTAAAAGTCTAACAATATTAAAAAACAATCAGTATAGTCTATAGTTAAAAAATCTTCTGTTTGTTATTCAAATTCAAAGTACAGGCCCTTTATTGAGCCTTCTTGGTAACTATTACTCGTGAATGGCAGTGGGTATTTTACGCACTTCCTGCCATTCATGTATAAACAAAAGCTTAAAAGTCTAACAATATTAAAAAAGAGCCAGTATAGTCTATGGTTATCAAATCTTCTGATTCTTATTGAAATTCAAAGTACAGGCCCTTTATTGAGCCTTCTTGCTAACTACTACTCGTGAATGGCAGTGGGTAATTTGAACACTTTGAGCTTTTCATATTTTTTTTGATTATTCATCTACCACTCAATCAACAAATCATCTACACATACACGCACCTACTTGCTGCCTTTCTTGGCTATGGTTATCAACTATTCTTCTATTTAATTTGTATTCAATGTGCGGGCCCTTTATCAAGCCTTTTTCATGTAGATACTGCACTGCCAGAAGGAAGTGGAAAATTTGCGCACTTACTGCATTTCTTCACAGGGGCTATGAACTATTGTTCAATTTCATATTCCTATTCAAACTGCAGTCCCATTATCAAGCCCTTTTTATTCTATCAACTACCCCGGCCGAAGGCAGTTGGAAATTTAAACTCTTGCTGCCTTTCTTAGCTAGGGTTATCAATTATCCTTCTTGTAATACAAATTCAAAGTGCAGGCCTGTCGTAATTTGACGATGGCCGAGTTAGTGCTTAGCTGTAGCTACACGTTTTCTGTTAAAGTTGGCCATACTCGGAAAACGCCATTTTGTGTGTTACGGCGGCCATCTTAGATCATGAGCGGCCTCGTGGCCAGCACGGCCTTAGTCCGTTGTCCGTACCACTGACCACTTGAGTTTGCCCAGCAACAGGCTATTTTTAGTAACGGTCAAGCCTGTACATGCGCAGACCCCATTGACCAGTCACCCCTTAGGAATGTGCCGCAAACTGACCAGTGGGTTTGAAACCCTCCAATGAGCTGGCAGTATTCCAAAACATGACCATATATGTACATAATGTTCTATAACTTTGTGCCGCCTGTCCTTTTTATTACCTGTAAAACCGTATAAAAGAGGGGGTCACACCGATGTTCGGTGTGATACTTCTTGCATTACCGAAGGGTGCTGTAGGAATGTACCACCACCCCATGGGGTTTTAATAAACTTGTTCTTTGCATTTTTCAGTTTCCGTGCCAACAGTTCTTTCGGTGTAAGTGGGTTATCTTCGGAGCATGTAGGCCTTGGGAACCCAATACCACAAATTGGCGACTCTGGTGGGACTCATCGGCGACTCGGATGCCCGAAGGAGAGGTCGTGACGAAGGTCTGGATACTCGCCATGGACGCGCGCTGCCACTGAGTGACCCGAGTCTTGGCACCCACGGTGTTTTTTCCTTTCCTTCCGATCTGACCTTCCAGGTGGCGCCGGTCTCCGCCTGAGTCCTCGATTGTCCGTGTTGCTGGATAAAGCGCCGTCTGGCTGATTCGATTACAAGACCTTGGCAGTTGGAAACTGGACCTTTGAGGCTTTGGGTAAGATTTGTGATCGGTAAGGTAGTCTGCGGACGCTTACTGAAGTTCTATGAGTTGTGATCGGTAAGGTAGTCCTCGGACGCTTGCCGAAGTCCTATGATCTATGATTTTGATTTGAGTTAGCTAACATTTGTGAATTTGTGAATTTGTGAATTTGTGATCTTTGAAAAAGTATATGTGTAGTGCACTTCACATAGGCAGGCATGTAGAGATGATTCTCTAATTTTGTTTTTTCCCTTTGAGCGGCACATTTGTGTGAAGTACTGTAAGTGCCATTTTATGCGGTATCGCGGTTTCGTGATACTTTTTGAACATGCCTGTTTTAAGCACACTCCGAGGAATGTGCTGTTTTGGAAATGGTACCACAATTAGGTTATATTAAATTTGGCCTTCCCCCTATAATGTACAGTAAATTATGGAATAAGTATACAAAGTCGGATTCTGAATTGCAATGGCCACTACATGGGTCGTTCGATTTGCGAAAAGTACAGTTTGTGGAGCAATGTTTGTTTCAGCGAAGGTCTAGACAGAACATGTTTGATTGTGTGCGAATGTGGGAGAAAGCGGTGCGTGAGCGAATGAAACGTGAAGTTGCCTTGGCGGACAAAGAGCAGCGCAAGGCTGCTCGGGATAAGGCTTTACAGCTTGAGGAAAAAGAGGAGCAGGAAAAGAAAGAAAGGGAGGAACGGGAACGTAAATTGCAAACGACGGGTCAATTCCCTATTCGTTGACCGCTTTATCCTGTCCTTAATAATGAAATTGATGATTTTTCTTTACTAGATCGATCACCGCCTCCATACGTTTCGCCTACGGCTCCACTTGCAGAATCGGATGATGAAGGACAGGATAAGTCGGGAAAAAAGGGGGTATCTGGTCTCAGGTTTTCGGCGGAGAGATCCGCACATTTACGTAGTTTGGCTCGTAAAGTGAATACGAATTTTGTTTCTCAGTCTGAAATTGTTACTGAAAGGGGTAATTGGACAGACCAGGAATTATTGTATTTTTTGGTTACTTTGGCGGAAGGAGTTGTTGTTGCATATCGTCAATTTTCAGATACGTTAGAACCTAAGGTTGTGTCAGTTCATCGTGAGAATTTGGATAAAGGTTTATTTGCTCTTGCAGATGTCGATGCCTTTTACAAGCAACTGATCCAGCTGCGAGATGAGACTACGAGATTGCGGGACGAGCGGAAAAAGATTAAGGAGTCCGGGCTGGAATCGGACGGGCAGTCTAAGGAGTGTTCTCTCCGGGGTTCAGATAAGAGTTCTGCAATGCATGTTATGCCTATGCGTGAAGCTGCACCCTTGTATGTTCCACCAAAAGGGGAAGGTACAGATGATGATAAAATGTCAAAGGATGTGAAGGGGTATTTTATATATAACTGGGTGTATACGCCTTGGAATAGAGCGGATGTTATGGCATTGAAAAATTCTTTACCTGATCTTCGTAAAAACCCGGCAGCGTTCTATGAAGGGGTGGAAGGGGCTATTTGGTCTTGTGTGATGACTCTTGTCGATATAGATCTGTTTTTTGGATTAATCCTTCCGCCCGACATGTGGAGACAAATTCGGAAAAATAATGATGAAACGATACTTGGGGGAACTTGGAAAGAGATAAATGCAGCTGATTTAGATAGGGAACCAGCATGTAAGCCATGTCAGTTGATCTTAGATCTTCCGGCAGCCATTTTGGTTAAATTAAAAGCGCTTGTACCTTCTAAAAAAATAGATTGGACCATGTTAGCTTCGTGTAAACAAAAGCCAGATGAAACGGTTTCAGACTTTTTTACACGCTTTGAAGAGGCGTTTCATGATTACAGTGGTCAATCTTTAACAGACGATACAGGTCGGCATTTGTTTGTAGATAAGTACGTGGCTAATCTCCTGCCGGAGATTGCCAAACAATTGAAGTCGAGTGAAAGTTCCTGGGCCACGGCGACCCCTGCGTCTTTGTTAACTATGGCTCAGTATTATGAGCGGCAGGAGTTGGAGGCTAAAGAAAGTGTTGATAAGAAAGCGAAAGAATTGAAAACGAAGGTGATGTTGGCACAGGTTCGTGGAACACAGGGTAGAGGGAACGACAGGGGTAGACGAGGTGGAGGAAGCTCGTCGTATGGTCGTACGGATATTGCGGAGGATCAATGTGCTTATTGTAAGGAGTTTGGTCATTGGGCTGAGGATTGTCCGGTACTACGGGAACAACGTAGCCAGCGTGGTCGAGGAGGTGGTAGGTCGCGGGGTGGTTATACGGGGGCGAGAGGTGGCGGAAGTGATCGTGGAAGGGCTGAGCAAGGGGGCCGTGGCCAGGATGAACGAAATACTTTTGATAGACGGCGCCAATATCAGATTTCAGAGGGTGAGAATGTGGAGCACCAGGATTATGTGCATGCATAGGACTGCGTAGGATGGGGTGCGGAGCCAACTGAAGTGCCGGTAGATCAGGAAGGTCCATATGTAACAGCGGGCATTTTGGGTTCTACTGATCAATTCTTAGTCGACACCGGAGCTACTCGTAGCGCTTTGTCAAAGAAATTGGTTCCGAGGGCTCCCCTGTCTGGCGAAATGATAACATGTGTAGGGTTCGATGGCATACCCTCCCCTAGCCCTTTGTCTAAACCCCTTGCACTCTGTCTTGATAAATTTTTTAGTTTTGGCCAATTTTTGTTATCTCCCTATACCCCAGATAATATTTTGGGCCTTGATTTGCTTAAATATTTTCGAGCGACGATACGGTGCGCTCCTGAAGGAGTGCGGGTTATCCTGAATGACAATTACCCTGATCCGAATAGGTTCTATACCATATCGGATATTCCCGCTTTGGCCTCTCTCCCGCACACGTTATGGGCGACCTCAGACACGGATGTGGGGGAGATGCGTATTCCACCGATTCATATTACTGTTAAGGAGGGGGCCTCTTTGCCACGGGTGCCACAGTATAAGATTTCGAAGGAAGGTGAAATTGCCCTGACTCACATTGTTCAAGACTTGATTGCTGCTGGGGTGGTGGAAGAGGTTTCTTATAATGTCTGTAACAGCCCTATTCTCCCGATTCTAAAAAAAGATACTGACGACAAAGTCTATCGCTTTATTATTGACTTGAGAGAGATCAACAAAATTGTCATTCCCCAATATCCGGTGGTGTCTGATATTACGACCTTGCTCACATTGGTACCACCAACGGCCACGGCCTTTAGTGTAATTGACTTAAAAAATGCGTTCTTTTCTATCCCTGTCCATCCTGATAGCAGATATCTGTTTGGTTTCACGTTGAATAATAAATCGTATAGATTTTGTCGTGTTCCTCAAGGTTACACTGAGAGCCCGAGTATCTACAGCCAGGCTTTGAAAAGACAGCTGGATTCCTTTGAGTTGCAATCGGGAGTCGTTCTGATCCAATATGTGGACGACCTTCTGCTTGCTGTAGATTCTTACGCGCAATGTGAGGAAAGTACGATTGCGCTGCTTTCCTTTTTGGCACTGAATAATCATAAGGTTTCCAAGAAAAAGCTACAATACTGTAGACCCAAGGTGACCTACCTCGGTCATCTTTTGTCTAAGGAGGGGCGTGCATTGACATCTGATCGAATTCAGGCGATTTTAGATACACCAGTCCCCCGCACACAGAGAGATGTACGCGCCTTCATAGGGTTAACGTCCTTTTGTAGGCAGTGGATCATGGGGTTTTCGCACATTATCAAACCTTTGTTAGCGTTATTGTCCAAAACTATACCAATGCCCCTTGAATGGACAGATGAATGTCAAAATGCTTTTGATCAACTGAGACAAGCCCTTTGCTCTGCACCCGTATTAGGTACACCAGATTATACGAAGATTTTTACGTTGTACGTGCATGAGAAGGATGGGTGCGCGTTATCAGTGTTAGTGCAGACACACGGGGACAAGCAGAGGCCATGTGCATACTTCTCTGCCATTCTTGATCCTGTAGCGCGAGGGTTACCTGGGTGTTTCCGAGCAGTCGCAGCAACAGCAGTAGCGATACGGCAGAGTGAGGGAATAGTGTTATCGCACAAACTGTTGGTGTTAGTTCCTCATGCAGTAGATGCCCTGCTAAACCAAACAAAGACCCAATATCTCACGAGTGCATGGTTAACAGGATACGAGCTTACCCTGCTGGCGCCACATATCACACTAAAAAGATGTGCTACTCTGAATCCTGCCACTTTATTGCCCTATCCGGTCGAGGAGGGTCAGGAAGAAAAACACCATGACTGTGTTTTCCTGACCGAGGAACAGACAAAGGGTCGTGTTGACTTACAGGATATGCCACTTCCAGATGTGGATGGGGAACTGTGGTTTGATGGATCATGTCTGAGGCTGCCAGATGGCACAACTTCCGCAGCCTATGCAATAACGACACTTAAGACAGTGGTGGAAACAGCTAGAATACCACAGAAATCGGCTCAAGCAGCGGAGCTGATAGCCCTGACAAGAGCCTGCGAATTGAGTGCTGGCCTATGTGTGAACATATACACAGACAGCCGGTACGCCTTCGGAGTAGCACATGACTTCGGTCTACTCTGGAGAGAGCGTGGGTTTTTAACTTCTCATGGAGTACACATTATGCACGGAGAGTTGGTGCGTGATCTCCTCAACGCGTTGCTTTGTCCAAAGAAAGTAGCGATAATCAAATGTAGCGCCCATAAAAAGATCACTGATGAAGTAGGTCAGGGAAATGCCTTTGCGGACAGCATAGCGAGAAAAACGGCTATGTCCCGAGCTGACTCCCCCATGTACGTGACCAAATCCCAAGCAGAGCGATGGAATGATGCTAGAGCAGAAATATTGGACATTCAGAAATCAGCTACTGAATCAGAACTTGCGGCATGGGCAACTGATGGGGTACTAGATGATGAAGGGTGTTGGAGAAGCAAGGACATGGAGAAATGGAAATTGCCTGCAGCTTACTTGCAAGCGATGGTCCAAATGACACATGGGTTAGCGCACGTGGGGGCTCTTGCAATTACTCGATTGTTAACACGAGTTTGGGAGCATCCCGAGATAGCTAATACAGCCAAGAGAGTAGTGCAGACCTGTCTGATATGTTTGCAGCACAATCCTGCTAAGGGGACCCATACTCCGAAAGGAGGGTTCGTTCCACCTTCTGCACCATTCGAGGTACTCCAAATGGATTATATCCAGCTTGAGCGCTGCAATAACCTGAAGTATGTCTTAGTGGTGGTATGTGCTTTTAGCAAATGGGTTGAGGCCTTCCCCACGAAAGATAATACAGCACTGACAACAGCTAAGGTGTTGCTCAAGGAGTACTTCCCTCGATTCGGAATTTGCAAATTTTTGTGGAGCGACAATGGGCCTCATTTTGTCGGGAAAATTGTGGAATACGTGCTGAAGGGGTTAGGGATCCAGCAGAAGTTTCATGCTGTGTTCCACCCTCAGTCGGCAGGTCTTGTGGAGCGGTATAATGCTACGTTGAAACTAAAATTGGCTAAGATCGTGGCGTCCACGTCATTGAAATGGCCGGATGCCTTACCGCTGGCATTACTCTCTCTTAGATTAGTGCCCCACTCTCGAACAGGCCTCACACCATATGAAGTGGTGTTTGGAAGGCCTATGAATATCTGGGGGGTGCCCAAGCCGCGATTGATACATGATGTGCCTTGTATAATGATGAACGATTATTTGGCACGATTAACAAATGATTTGCTTTCTATTCATCAACAGGTTCGAGAAGCGCTCCCTGACAACTCTACTGGAGAGGGCCATGATCTTCGCCCTGGTGATCATGTAATGATCAGGTCGTTTGAGAGGACGAATAGCTTGGAACCGAGGTGGCGTGGCCCCGAGCAGGTCCTCCTGGCTACTCGAACGGCTGTACGAGTGACCAACAGGAAGCGGTGGATACACTCAACCCACTGCCGTCGTGTCTCTCCCGACCTGGTAAATCCTGCTGTGTTGACCGACTATAAAGAGATTCTGGATAAGGAAAAGAGCCCAGCGGTGACATCGGCCGAAGCTGAGGGAGCCTTCCTGGACCACACTGTTTCTGGACGAGAGCACTACAATCTACGGCCACGATAAGAAGATTTTTGGGTTGTTTTTGAAACTGGTTGGTTACCGCTCCAGGTTTGTGAAACGGAAACCGGGAATCCCAAGGGGGGGGATCAGTTCTGTCAAGCGTAGCGACACCCGTCTTGGCCCGGAGAAGAAAACAACGGCTACCTCGGAGCTCAGCACCGTATTTTTCTTTTTTTTAGGTATAATACACATATATGTACATTTGAGAACTTGTGAACTTTCTGAAGTTTTGAACATCTAAGACTTTTTGAACTGCAATTGAACTATGGCGTCGTCTGCATCACGGGATAAACGAATACTTGGTGCCATCCTTTTTGTCCTAACGATTGTGGTAATAGCAGTAATAGCCTGGGTAGTTGAACTTGTGGTACCCGCACGTGAACATTTGCTGCCGACTACCCCGGCTCCATCTGAACATTTTCACTTCACCTTGCCTTATCATGAAGAACGGCACCGACAAACTTATCTGAACAATAGCTTAATTCAGATCTTGCATCATACGCATAATATGACAAATACTTCAAATTGTTGGGTGTGTGGGATGCTACCTGGGCACCAGAAGAAAGGGGGCACTCCACTCATTCCACTCCCGTTTTCACATAATGGATCCTGCAATGCCTGGTACACTCTGCTCTTCACTTTGAGATGGCCAACAAAAGGGGGGGTGCTTTTCCGTTTAAATAAAGTATGTTACCATGACCTAGATGGGTATCCGCGAGCTGAGGGTACTCGATTTGAATGGGAAGAATACCGGCCCGACAATATCTCTGCTCCACGTGTTTACAGCAATCAACGTAACATTAATGTCTCCAGCTCACATGTTATAAATGTCATTGCTACGAAAGCTGATTTGTGTATACATAATAAAGGCACGATTTCGGTTGGGAAAAGCGAATGTAATACCACAATAACGTTTGACAGCCCGAATGGTATATCGTTTGTAGCATCACGAAATACGTATTTTATTTGTGGAACGAAAGGGTATCATCAACTCCCTTTGGGATGGTTAGGTACTTGCTATGTATCTTTTGTACTGCCTCCTGTATTCATTGCCCCACCAATGTACCATAATGATTATATTTTGTACCATGATTTTATACTGAACCGTGTTAAACGTGCCATTGTGTTAGATGACATTGACCAGACAGACACTGCTTTGCAACAGTATGTGGATTTTAATTTCGGACTGTTTTCCTTTGTTGGGGCTGCTCTGAATAGTCGAAAGATACGAAGACTGACTCGTGTAGTTGAGGCTGTAGCGAATGACACTGCTATCGCACTGGGGAACATTACTGAGGAACTGCAGATTTCTAGAATTGTTACGTTACAGAACAGGATGGTTTTAGACGTAGTTCTAGCCGATCGTGGGGGGGCATGTAGAATTATCGGAAGTAGCTGCTGTGTTTACGTACCTGACAACTCACCATCCGTTTATGATGCAATTTCGAAACTGCATAAGATAGCTGCAGAAATACATCCGGATAATGGTACTTGGACACTTTCAGGGTGGTTCTGGTCAATGCTTACCACTTGGGGTTGGAAACTGCTAACGATTCTATGTATTCTTGTGGGGATACTGTTTTCTATATGTCTATGTATTCAATGTGGTCCAGCTTTGTGTTCTATGTGCTTATCGGCTTGTATACCACCAAGACGAGCTCTTGCTCATGACAAAATGATGCTTCATAAAGAAGTAGCTCAGATAATGTTGATCGATATCGAAGATGAACACCCAGACTATGTTCACTATGAGGTAGCTTCAGCTGAACGCTAAAAGGGTCGTCTGTCGTAATTTGACGATGGCCGAGTTAGCGCTTAGCTGTAGCTACACGTTTTCTGTTAAAGTTGGCCATACTCGGAAAACGCCATTTTGTGTGTTACGGCGGCCATCTTAGATCATGAGCGGCCTCGTGGCCAGCACGGCCTTAGTCCGTTGTCCGTACCACTGACCACTTGAGTTTGCCCAGCAACAGGCTATTTTTAGTAACGGTCAAGCCTGTACATGCGCAGACCCCATTGACCAGTCACCCCTTAGGAATGTGCCGCAAAATGACCAGTGGGTTTGAAACCCTCCAATGAGCTGGCAGTATTCCAAAACATGACCATATATGTACATAATGTTCTATAACTTTGTGCCGCCTGTCCTTTTTATTACCTGTAAAACCGTATAAAAGAGGGGGTCACACCGAAGGGTGCTGTAGGAATGTACCACCACCCCATGGGGTTTTAATAAACTTGTTCTTTGCATTTTTCAGTTTCCGTGCCAACAGTTCTTTCGGTGTAAGTGGGTTATCTTCGGAGCATGTAGGCCTTGGGAACCCAATACCACAGGCCCTCTATTGAGCCTTCTTGGTAACTATTACTCGTGAATGTCAGTGGGTAATTTACGCACTTCCTGCCATTCCTGTATAAACAAAAGCTTAAAAGTCTAACAATATTTAAAAAAGAGCCAGTATAGCCTATGGTTATCAAATCTTCTGTTTCTTATTGAAATTCAAAGTACAGGCCCTTTATTGAGCCTTCTTGCTAACTACTACCCGTGAATGACAGTGGCTAATTTGAGCACTTTCAGCCTTTCATATTTTTAAGATTATTCATCTACCACTCAATCAACTACCCCGACCGAAAGCAGTAGGGAATTTGAACTCTTGCTGCCTTTCTTGGCTGGGGTTATCAAGTATCCTTCTTGTAATACAAATACAAAGTGCAGGTCCATTATTGAGCCTTCTCAGTAACTATTACTCGTGAATGGCAGTGGATAATTTGCGCACTTCCTGCCGTTCATGTATCAAAAAAAGCTAAACAAAAGTCTACCAACATTAAAAACGAGCCAGTATAGTCTATGGGTATCAAATCTTCTCTTTGTTATTCTTGTTCAAAGTGCAGACTCTTTACTGAGCCTTCTTGTAAACTGCTACCCGTGAATAGCAGTGGCTAATTTGCACACTTACAGCCTTACTTAGTTTTTAAATTATTCATTTTCCACTCAATCAACACATTATCTACACGTACACACACCTACTTGCTGCCTTTCTTGACTATGGTTATCAATATTCTATTTCATATTCATATTCAAACTACAGGCCCTTAATCAAGCCTTTTTGTGGTAACAAGTATCCCAGCCAAAGGCGGTAAAAAATGGCACACTTGCTGCCTGTCTTGGCTGCGGTTATCAATTGTTCATCAATTTCATATTTTGATACAAACTCATGGCCCTTTATTGAGGCTTTTTGTTGTACCTACGACTACGACCGAAGGCAGTGAAAATTTACACACTAACTGCCTTTCTTGGCTAGGGGATATCAATTATTGTTCAATTTCATTTTCTGATTCAAAGTCAAGGACCTTTATCGAATCTTTTTATTGAAGCTAATACCCCGGCCGAACAAAGTAGGATATTTTCACACTTGCTGCTTTTCTTCACTGGGGTTGTCAATTATTTTGAAAATACCTACAAACTTAGCAACAACATTACTTCAATTACTGTATCTCACCCGACCACACATCATCACAGGGTACATTTAAGCTCAGCGCCAAAGGTATTACTAACTCAGGGCACCACAAATCATCACCATGTCACCGTATTGAATGACATGACTTATTTACAAAAACATACATCATAGTTTTTAAAAATATACTCCAACTTACTTCTGTGAATGGACAACCAGTATTTATTAGAAAACTTGATTTTAAAGACTTTGCTACTAATCCATGCTGCTTGCACCACACAACATCACACACTCCACAGAACTTTCTTGCTTTAGATGCAACCTTGCTTCCTTTCTTGGCTGGGATTATCAATTATTCCCCGGTTTCATATTCTAATTGAAAGTCAAGACTCTTTATCGAACCTTTTTCTATTTTCTACTACCCCAGAAGAAGGTTAATACTCCCAAACTAATCTGTAAAATTTAGCAAACAACTCTTTCAAGGGATGATCCATCCAAAAAATACTCCTTTGGCACACCAACTATGATGCGACATGTAAAAACTTGCACCCCAACAACTTCACTTGAGCTGCAACACAGAGATTGCATGAGAACCCACTTGCTGCTGCACCAACCACGTCAACTGCTGCAACAGCATCTTTGGCAAGCAGTCCATACTCACATATTGATCTTGATTCTGGTAAACTTAAATTTCTATGCATTTATTGCGATGAACTTTTCTGTTACGTCAAATACTCTATCAACCTCATAAAAAAAAATCGGAGAGACAATGAGGAGAAGCAAGATGGTGGCTGTGTGAGAGGACCCGCGGACCAGCAGCGGGGATGCAGTGCAACGCAGTTCCCTAGACCCCCCCTTGTAGGAGTACCGGTTAATCTCCCAGTTTACCTGTCGGAGGTCCGCTTTCTTCCTAATGCTGGATCGCTGCTGGCGGAACGAGATAGCGGGCATCGCCTCAGTCTGCAGAGGAAGGCATTCCACTGGGGTAGCCGGGACCCGACACCAGCAGTGCAGGGGGCAGAGCAGCTGGCTGAAGAGGGCTGAGGAGGGCGCCGGGGCAGCGGCTTCTCAGAACGGATCTGGGCGGCAGAGCGGGAGGCAGAGACGGCACCCGAACTCGACAGCGGCAGCCATGGCCCCTAAAACGGCATCAAGAGTGTCGGCAAAAGCAGCAGCAGCCGCAAAAAAGAAAGCCCAGGCAGCACAGGCTGCTCAGGCGTCTCCAGCTGCGGGGCTGCTACAGCAAGTCCCACAAGCAACCTCTCCCCCGGTGAGGGGGCCGCCGCTTGGGGAATTGGCAGAATCACCCGAGCCAACGGGGAAAAAGGGCAAACAGAGGGCGACGCGCCCAAGGCAGACTCCCTCTATATCGGAGCTGCTCGTACATAGAGGTAAAGGACATAAAAATGCGGCTGATGCGGTACCTCATTCACCAGCCTAGGAGGCAGCGCTGCAGGAGGCTAAAGATCCAAGAGCTGCATGTACCCCCCTGCCAGAGGATGTGGAAGGTACAGAAGATGAATTGGAGCAGACTGCTGGCCTGACCGTAGACCTGATTGGTGCAGGGGGGGAAGTGGTAGTCCAGGGGTCTCTAGACCCCGCCAGGGACGGACGAGCTAGCTAATGGAACTATAACCAGCAATGAGGCTATCAGTGAAGTCATACTCCAATCCGCACATACACCCATTTTGGCGAATGCTAAGCGTTTAGAGGTGATTACAGGACAGGAGTCAATGATAGAAGATAGTGGCAAGGAGAAAGCGATGACAATGCTATGTCCACCCCTGGCTCAGATGACTTTAATGGATTGTAAGGAGAAGGAGACGGAAAAGGAGAAGGAGAGTAGCGAATGCTTCTATTCTCTGTCTGAAGGAGCGGAATGGTCTGATGATGAGAGGAGCTCCTCTCAGGAGGGGAGCAACTTAGAGTCTGATAGTGACCTGGAACAGAGTCCATCCAGCACGGCTAAGAGACCAGCCTCCCAGGACAATGCTCACGCACAACCTTACCGGGACTTGGCCTGGGATCACTCCTCAGCTACGCCACTCCAGGGAAATCCTAATGCCGAAGCTTTAGCATCCCATCCTCCCTTGCTGGATGTTATCTACCAGACTATCCTCACACACAGGGAAGAAGCATGACTGTACTCCCGGAAATCACAGGAGCTTTGCGTAAGATGCAAGGTGTCTTCAGGAAACTGTCCAAAGCATATGCTAATGTGGGGGATAGGGTCACAAACCTGGAGGAAAGGATTGTGGCAACCGAATCAGAAGCCGCCAAAGCCTCCCCCAAAGTTGATTCTCAAGCCGCCCAGGTTGTTGATATCCAGTGGAAACTGGAGGACATGGAGAACAGGTTAAGGCGGAATAACCTACTGGTGCTGGGGGTCCTGGAAGGAGTCAAGGGCTCAGATATCAGGGCCTTCATAATCAATCTTTTTAAGACTGCATTCCCGGAACTCTGAGACTGGAATCGGTCATCAGAAATTCAGAGAGCCCATCGTACCCCGTTTAGAGCACGCCCAGGAGCAGGAGGTGGCGACAAGCCAAGAGCAGTCTTAATATTTATTGGGAATTTCATCCTCAGGCAAATTATATCTGAAAAAGCTCGACCTGATGCTAAAAGATCTAGTGAAGGATTGTCCTTTTTTGTTAGACCGGACTTTTGCCACGCAACGGTTGAGAGGCGCTGGAGACTCCGACAGCTGATCAAGCCTCTCCAGGATAAGTATATGCAGGTTTATTTAGTCAATCCAGCACAGCTTAAGATAGTAAGAGATGGCAGGGCCCAATATTTTTCGTCTGAAGTGAAGGCAAAGGAGTTCCTGGGCTCTCTGTGAACTAAAATAAGAGAGATTAGGAGAGTTCTGGGTTTTGGTCCGGGATGCTCAAGC
The DNA here is from genome assembly GCF_964263255.1 of Lissotriton vulgaris. NCBI lineage: Eukaryota > Metazoa > Chordata > Amphibia > Caudata > Salamandridae > Lissotriton > Lissotriton vulgaris. The sequence continues at coordinate 438,763,156 of NC_141691.1, read as the reverse complement.
AGTATTGACTCATGATTTAAGGGTTCAATTGCCTTATTCTAATTATCACTGTTTCTTTCTTGCTTTTTTCTTCTTTTCTTTGCTCAGCATTTGGCCCGGGTGGACGAATGGACGGGTTCCGGCTATATGTTGGAGGTCTTTCTTCTTTTTTTTTTTTCTAACTGCGGGGGGGGGGGCAGGGTTCGGAAATTATGGTATTTTGTTTCAAAGGGTAGTTGCACCCATGCACCACACTGCTGCACACATCCATCACAAGCACAGACCTCGGTCTGAGCGCTTCCAGGGGGAGAGAGGGAGGGGAAGGGGGAGGGAGGACGGGGTGGGCTCAGGGGTGGGTTTGGGGCACTGGGTTAGGCATAAAAAATGAGAAATATATGGTACAAAGTCTGTTTTCCCCGCCTGGGCGAGGTATGGCGTATATGTTATGGGAATCACCTCTATTCAATCTCTTGTAGCAAGAATGATGAGATTGCAGAAAAATAAGGATGTCAAGCCTTAGTATTTATTTGATTAACATAGGGGGGCTGAACGATTGGAGAAAGAGAGCCAGACTGGCAGAGTTCATTAAATCTGAATCCATAGATATCCTGTGTTTGCAGGAAATGCATTTACCTTGGGCGAAAAGACAGCTTCTAAGGGTTGGTGGATTTGATATTTTGGCATGTTCCTCTCAGACGTCAACAGTAAGGGGATAGCGATTTTAGGGAAAGCAATTCTGGCGGGGGCTAAAGGGTCAAGTCGGATGCACTGGGTATATGGGCCCTGGTGGAGCTGGAGTGCGGTTTAACAATCTGTGGGATTTATGGATCAAACCAGGATGACCCAGAAGTATTTGAAATACTGGAGGGGGAATTGTCATCTTGGCCCGTACCCATTTTGGTATGCGGCGACTTTAACATCTCTATTGATCTGACCGGGAAAATTCCATATATTGCCAGAAAGCCAAGAGTCTCCAGGGCACTTCTCTCAATGATGCATTCGCATGGTTTAATCGATGTCTAGGGGTCAAAGAACATGATCCTGGGTTCACTTATTTTTCATGCCCTCACCAGAAGTATAGCAAATTCGGCTATGTTCTCATTTCATCTGTAGAAACTAGGAAGGTCAACATCAGGAAACTCCCCAAGGTTCTTTCAGACCACAGACGACTGGCAATCAGCTATTTTGGCTAGGGGCCAGTCAAAAAAGGTAGGGCCTGGACATTCAATCGGAAACTTTTGGCTGATGCCCCGTTTGTGGAACATCTGCAGAAATGGGCTCGTGAGTTTTTTGACGCTAATCATTATAGCTCATCGAGGAGTTCTGTCTGGGACTCATTTAAAGCAGCATTGAGGGGCGAGGTCATCAGCTATACTGCCCAGGCAAGGAAAAAATCCCAGGCTGGCAAGAATAGGCTCCTAGCAGATCTAGTTAAGGCAAAAGAACAGCATTGCCTTGATCTAACACAAGGAAAGGAAGGTAGCGATAGGCAAACCAGTATCTGTCTTATTAAAGCAGAATTACAAAAACAGCTGGCCGAGAAAGAGGCGACAGAATACTGGACGTATAGGAGGAAAATGTACGAGACAGGGGAGCAGGCAGGGAAGGCATTGGCGTTGAGAATCAGGCAAGACAGCATTAAAAACTCAATAACCAGTATTCATGAGGACGGACGGGATTTCCTGGAGCCTCAGGACATCCTTTCGGTATTTGCCAAATGATATCAAACCCTGTACAAGGAAGAAACAGGGACTGCGTGGCTGCACAGCCGTTATCCGGACACTGGCCCCAAATTGGGATCGTCCCGGATACAAAATCTAGAGAGGGATGTAACGGCTGATGAGGTACGGGTGGCACTATTTGATCTGGCTGCCGGCAAGGCCGCCGGTCCTGATAGCATTTCTCTGGAACTGTATAAATGTCTCTCGGTTGAGGTGGCCCTAATGCTATTAGATTTATTTAATGGAATCATCTGTACGGGTAAAATCACTGAATCATTGAAGGACACTAATATAGTGGTTTTCCACAAAAAGGGAAAGCCAAGAGAAAGCCCCGGGTCCTACAGGCCAATCTCCCTAATAAACGTGCACAACAAGCTCTACGCGAAGATCTTGGCCATGCGGTTGGGGAATCATTGGCGGGCTCGTCTCCCCCTGGCAGCATGGGTTCATCCCCGGTCGAGGCACAACGGACCACATTAGAAGAGCAAGTTTGGTGCTTTAGGCCCATGCTGTGGGGGGGAGGGAGGTTGCTATGGTCCTCCCCTTAGACTCGCAAAAAGCGTTCAACCGCGTTAGATGGCAGTATTTATGGGACGTACTTGCTGAGAGAAGTTTCGGGCCAAAAATTCTAACGGCTATTAAGGCCATGTATTGTGACCCGGTGGCGCGAATTCAGATGATGGGCCAGAGCTCAGACTAGATCATGATAAGCAGGGGTACCCGTCAGGGGTGCCCCTGCTCGCCTATCCTGTTCTCATTATACATCGCTGGTTAAGCAGATATTGGGGAATCATAGTATTAAGCCAGTAAAATCCAGCGGGTTTGAGAGTAAAATTTTAGTGTATGTCGACGATCTGGCAGGGATTACATCAGAACCAGCCACGACCATGCGAATCTTGGTCGAGATCACAAGGAATTTGGATATTACTCTGGATATCGTCTGAATGAGGCGAAAACTCGGGTAATATATTCTAAGGACATTGCTAAAATCGACCAACGGTATTTCGATTCGGCAACTTATCTTGGTGTAATAGTCAATGCAACAACAGGCTTAATCGTTCAGGACAACTTTAATCCACTCCTTACAAAAATCGAGACAGATCTGAAGCGTATGGATACATTTCATCTATCCCTTATAGGGAGGACAAATGTTGTGAAAATGACCATGTTGCCCAAAATCCTCTATCTATTTACATCTTTCCCTTATGTAATTGAGAAGGGGGTGATAAAAATAATCTAGTCTATTTTTAACAGCTTTTTATGGCAGTATGGCAAGACTAGGCGGTCAGCAAGATACATGACACTCCCCTAGGAACGCGGAGGTCTAGGAGCCCCAAATGTAAAATTTTATCATTGGGCCTGTTTCTTGACACATGTGTCCATCTTAATTGAACTAGCTCCTTGTGAAAAACATACTCACGACCTTACCATCGACCTGTATGTTATCCCTTCAATAAATGAACTATTGATGGGAAAGGAGGCTGTAGGCGCCCTTTTGAGGAAAACTGGATGCAGATTCTTTAGGAAAACTCGGCACAAGGTTCCCTTAAGCGCTTGGGACCTGTGGAAAACACTGCAGAAATCATTACAGATCCCTAGGATCAACATGCACACGGCCGTTGTGGAAATCAGGGGCCCGATTCACAGAATGAACTTACTACTTTTGGCATTCACAGAATGCACTTACTACTTTTGGTATTCACAGAATGAACTTACTCATTTCGGTATTCACAGAAGTTAGGACTACTAACTTTAGGACTCCTAAATGCCTTCTGTGAATACCGAAAGTCTTAAAATTAGGATTTTTCTCAATTTAGTAGTAGTAAAGTTAGGACTACTAACTTTAGGACGCCTAAATGCCTTCTGTGAATTCCGAAAGTCTTAAAATTAGGATTTTTCTCAATTTAGTAGTAGTAAAGTTAGGACTACTAACTTTAGGACGCCTAAATGCCTTCTGTGAATACCGAAAGTCTTAAAATTACGATTTTTCTCAATTTAGTAGTAGTAAAGTTAGGACTACTAACTTTAGGACGCCTAAATGCCTTCTGTGAATACCGAAATTCTTAAAATTATGATTTTTCTCAATTTAGTAGTAGTAAAGTTACGAGTCCTAACTTTACTACTACTAAATTGAGAAAAATCCTAATTTTGCTTTATTTAAGACAGACAATTGTACTGTGTCCGCACATTCTGTTAACTGTGAGAAAATTGCATTCATCGATCCCTTTAATGAAGGCCAAAAGTAAATTGAAAAGAGAGAAACTAACACATCATTTTTCAGAAATTTTTCTTAGGAGAATGGAATGATAGATCAAGTTCTAAGCCTTTTTTTAATGACACATTATCTTCAGAGTAATGATTTGCATATAGATGACACTAGTATTCGTACCTATGACGTTAGAAATGGTTGTGCTATTGTAAAACAGAAAATTGTTCCTAGAAATGCAAAAGAAGTGTTACCTGAGGATCTTTAAGGGACACGTTCTAAAACTCTAGTGAACACTTCCAATTGTAGTAGTATTTATCCTGTAAGTGAAGAATCTATTAATTTTTTTATGCAACTTTTTACCTAAGTATAATAACAAAAGTGTTAAACAAAAGATTAAGATATTGCACCCACTAGACTCTTGCAGAGTGAAATAAAATACTGGTTTGCAAAGTCATCCCCTGCCTTATCTTTCTAAAAAAGTATGCCAAAGTGTTTTTCACCAATTCAGAATGTTACCAGTTCATCATACTCAAATCAGAAAATTAATCAGAATATTGTGTTACGCAAAAATTCCAGCACTAATGTTAAAAACATTGAACAGTACTCTTTTCCGTGCATCTGTATCCGATGTAAGAAATGTCTCTGAAGAAATTTAGCTTAGTTACTTTGGTCCTCAGGAAAGCCGTGCAGAAACTGAGATATTAATAGAAGAAAATGTGGAACAGAATGTACAATGTTGTACTGTAGATAATTGTGAGCAACATACTGCAAAGTTGTAGGTGATTTCACTAACACCAAAACACCAAATTATTCTTCCATTTGTTTTCAACAAACTCGTTATAAAAATCAAACCAGTAATGTTCATCTGTATTTAAAAAGGAAAATAATAATGACAAAACATTTTGCAACGTATTTGTCACTGAATTGTTTTGAATTGCATTCTAATCAGCATATTTCTAAATATTTTTATAACAAATTAGAAAAGAACAAAATGCCTCCTAGTGCTGTGTATAATAATGTAGACTTCGTAATAATTCCTTCTGAACTGATGGATGTAAATACCTATGAGAATATTCTTATTAAAGGTGTTCATCCATTTCAGGCTAATATTCATATAGAGCCTAACACAGAAAAATGTCCTCCTTTTTATTTACAGAGAGAACCCACCTACTGCTGCAACAAGCACAGCAAATGCTGCAGCAGCATATTCATCAAGCAATCCACACCCACAAAGTAATCCCCATTTCGGTGAAATTAACATTCTATGCATTTATTGTGATGAAGTTTTCTCTTATGAGGAACAGTCTATCAATCTAATAAAATGCATAGATCAGGAGCATCATTATGCCCAACATTACTTTCTTCACATTATCTTCTAATTAGTATGAACTACCTCAGCCGAAAGCATTGCTTAAACTGCACACTTTCGCCCTTCTTGACTGGTAATATCAATTATTCTTCAATATCACATTCTGATTGAACGTCAAGGCCCTGCATCAAGCCTCTTTGTTGTAACTAGTTCCCCGGCTAAAGGCACTGGGTAATTTGCACACTTGCAGCCATTTTAATAAATGTATTCTTATAACATCCCATAACTTAATAGACCTAAAACAATTTCATCATGTATTTCAAATACCTCATTATCAATTTCAAAACTCACATGATCATACTCAATGTCATGTAATTCTTCCAGAAAATCAACATCTAACCTTTAATCTAGCAAATCACAGCTAATATCTCCAGCATTTATATCTTCCTCTTCATTCTTGCTACTTGTTAAAAGTATGTTGAGTTCTTCTATGACACTGTTATTAATTTCGAAAATGTGTTCAAATTCTGTTGTTGATTTTCCATACTGAATTTCTTCTGTTGTAGCTCCTTGTACATAAACACTTCTTTTTATCTTAACTATAATATCAGCTCATGTGGTGATTCAAAAAAATTATATTAAATATTTATTTTTCAAATAAAACAATATTTTGTACATGAATATATTCTATTTGAAAAACATTTCAAAATTAAATACAATAAATACTGCCACTCTACATTGTGTCAAGTGCTTCATTTATCCTACCTACTGTTTTGCAAAATTAAAACAGAGACAACAGCAGTGCCCCCATTACGTTGTCAATTAGGGTAGAGGGAGGCAAACAAAAAACAACACTGCCACCAATGGTAAGCTGCGGAACTCATTGAAAAGAGACGTAGAAACATGCCCTAAATAAAACGGAATAAAAGTAAAGAAAAAGAAAAAAACATACCTACATGACAAAGTCACTGGACTAATACTCTGTTCACCAACACAAAAAAGAATTTAGCAAAAACTACATAACAAATGTTTAAGGAGCTGCAAATGAATCCATTTCCCGGGATTAAAAAAATACCATTAGGAACCGTGTGGGGAACACCAATGCCTACATGGTCCCAGCTGTCTCCCTGCATCCTTCGAGAGCCGGCATTGCTTTCTCAGAGAGAGCAGTTTATATGCTGCTCTCTAACAAAATGCAATGTAATTTCTACCTGAAAGACACCGCAGCTTACCTTGCTCTAGCTTTCAAATAGGAAACCGGTTTCCTGTGCTAAAGTGGAAGACGCAACGCTCTCGCCCTACCATACCAAACAGTAGTGTCCCGGGGGTACACACCCCGGGACACTGCAGGAGTCGGCCCTAAGACATGGTGGTCCCCAGAACAATCAAGAGCTCCAGGACAGAATCAGCGCTACCCCCTCCCAACATTAAAAAGCCCTGGAAATTAGTAACCCCGGAGCTAGGAGGTACGTGACCTCACGGCCACCCTATTTTAAAGATTACTGCCCCAGGAAGGTGGCGGAACCTGGGGCATATACGCCCCCTCAGCCACACTTAATAAAACATGCCTGCTAACAAGTCCTACTTTGAAGCATTGACAACCAATCAACATGCAACTTGTGATTGTACGTCCGCGTACACCGCACATTTTCCATTGCAAATAAAAAAAATATACAGAGCTTAAAAACCCATGAATGTACCCCAGAGCAAGCCTACAGCATCAGGATGTTTCTACCATGACCCCTTTCCTTATTTTTCACCTTTTTCATTTTTTTTTTCTGTTTTCTTTTGATTCAGTTCTAGCGACCAACAACACGGCGGCCAACACTTCCTGGTTTGGAGTGTCAACAGACATTGACAACTAATCAGCATATATAAATACGCGTACTCCACGATTTTTCGACTCAAAATAAAAACAATATATAGAGCTTAAAAATCCATGAACGACCCCCTGAACAAACCTACAGGATCAAGATGTTACTACCAGGCCCCCTCTCCTTATTTCTCACCTTTTGTTTTTTTTTAAACTGTTTTCTTCTGATTCGGTTCTAGCGACCAACAACATGGCTGCCAACACTTCCTGGTTTGCAGTGTCAACAACCAATCAGCATGCCACTCGTGCACATAAATACGCGTACTCCTCGATTTTTCGATTGAAAATAAATTTTAAAATATTCTAAACCTACCCCTAACGAAGCCTACAGGGTCAGGATGGTTCTACCCTGCCCCCTTTCCTTATTTCTCAACTTTGTTTACTGTTTTCTGCTGACTCGCTTCTAGCGACGAACAAGATGGCTGCCAACACTTCCTGATATCAAGTGTTTACAGACAGTTCACAACCAATCAGCATGCAGCTTCTGCTTGTAATTCTACGTATTTCCATACGCGTACTCCACGATTTTTCTTTAAAAAATAAATAAATAGAGCCTAAACATCCATGTACAACCCCCTGAGCAAGCAATAAGGATCAAAATGTTTGTAGCCTACCCACTTCCCTTATTTCTCAACTTTCTTTACTGTTTTCTTCTTACTCGGCTCTACCGAAGCACAAGATGGTCACCAACACTTGCTGGTTTTGAGTGTGACAGTTAGTTCACAGCCAATCAGCATGCAGCTCGCCCTCGTAATTGAACGAATTTCTGTACGTGTGCTGCACCCCGTCTCTAGATATTGCTATGAATTTACTTGCAATTTTCTCAGAAACTACTGAACGCATTTACACCATTTAACAAAAAGCACAATCTGCGAACCGAACTCTACCTCTCTGCCAAATTTCGTGTAATTCCGTTTAGCCGTTCGGGCTGTAGCCCTGGCTAAAGGTCCTATGGAAAATTGCATGGGGAAAACACGTTTCGGGGCCCCCCTTTTTTCTCGGCCCCTGCTTGACCAATCACCCCCAAACTTTTATTGAAGGAGCGGATCCAAGCAGGCCATTTTCTCGGAGAAATTCACGAATATTCGTCCACCAGCGCCAAAGTTATTCCAAATAGAATGTTGTGGATTTCCTATGGAAACTAGGTCCTAACTATAACTACCTACTGGCGGCCGCCAGTAGGTAATATATATATATATAATAATAATAATAATAATAATAATAGGACATTTGTAAAGCGCATGGCTGCACAAAACTGTGTATCCCCGCGCTTACTGCTAACAAAAACTGCCAGAGGGGAGGAGATGGAAAGGAAATCATAACATGAAATTATTGCGGGAAGAGGTGAGTTTTCAATTTAGCTCTAAATAGAGTTTCAGGAGGTATATATAGACACATATTAACCTATAAGTCACTCCTATGGCAGGCCTTGACAATCCTGAAGGCAGACCACTTGATTTTGTGTGAGAGGGTGCCCTAGCATGAGCTGAGTCCCTCTGCAGCTTTCAGAACCATCTCCTTATAGCTGTTCTATGATATAGCCATACCATACACTCCTAAGTGCATTATAATCCTTGCGGTTAATGCTAACTTTGGTTTAGCAAAACATGTCGTGTAAGGTGTCAAACACTTTGGCATACTACCCCCCCCCGCCAGTTCTGGGGGCGTGGATCATATTCCACCCTTCTAGAGGGAGAAGACATGTAGTTACTGATAAACCCGGTTAAAGCTAAACAGAGCCCCAGCAATACAAAGTGGAGGCTGCTGCCACAGACATGAGTCTATGCTCCTGCTGCTGGACGAAACTCCGGCAGGGGAGGCCTGGACAATAGGTTTCCTGTTCAGAGAGGTGCCAGCACCTCCCCAGACAGGCTTTAGTGTATTGGGGCAGGGTGGGTTGCATTCAGTGAATGCTTTTGAGACACTGCCTGGAACACACAATGTGCTCCATGCATTTCCCAGTTCAAACCGGTTGCTTGGGCACTCATCCCCAGCTCTGGTGTGAAACTAGACAAAAGGATGTAACCAGACCCTCCCCAGGTCCACCCATAGGAGGGACCTTAGAGTTAGTCCAACCCCTAAACTTGCTATAAGTACAGAACCCCAGTCCCTAGGACTTTAGATTACCCTGGATGAAACTCTGCAACATATATCTTGGACCTTCGACATTCCATATCGACTGGAAGATGGAAGAAATCTCACTTGTGGTCAAGGAGTGACCACCCTGTACCCTGTCCAAACAGGCACCAACAGCATCTTTTTTGGTCTGCAATTTTGAGGCTCCAGCAGGATCCCAAAGAATCTGTGACACAGGGCATGGACTTCCAGACATCTCTGATGCTGACCTGCGCTTCCAGCAAAGCTGAGACCTGTGGGGGACAGGAGAGAAGTGGGACCGGAACTCCTTGACATCCTGCATTTCTGCTACTGCACCTACTTCCCTAAGTATACCAAAGTTGTGCATTGGGGTATTTAAAGCGCCTGCCCCGATCACCTTTACACTGAAGCTCAGAGGTCTACACTCCACGAGTGTCCCTTGGGCCTGCTTTGTGCATTTCCGCTTGAGGTCCCTTTGCGGTTCCTAGTCCACTGGCTAGTGAGCTCCCACGAAGGGCGATCTTTGGTTTCTTGAGCATTTCTGGTTACCCCAGACTTTCTCCCACTCCTCCTCAAAGGAGGAGTTCCTCAGACCTTGCTGGTCAGCACCGAAGCCCTTCTTGACATCCTACGTGGATTGTGTTTGCCAAGGATTGTTGGTTCCTATCCGGATTCCGACATGGCAGTCTACTAGATCCTTTGTGGGACAGGTCAAATCCAGCTTCTGGTTGTCGTCGACACCTCCAAGTCCTTGTGGCTGAAGAGACAAGCTTCACCTTTTCACCTCAAATCACCGACATTGGCTGGCATCTTCCTATCGCAATCCAGGTCACTGTCTAGTGACACAGACTCTGTCTCCTCTGCTTTCAGATTCATCACATCCCCGATCCACCCTTGGATCCACCCGGACACTTTTCCTCTGGTCGCCTGCAGCATTTCTTCGCATTGGAATCGAAGACGAAACCCAACATCAAAAGACACCTATGCACCTGGCTACCCTGGGTGAGGTAACACGAGTACTCGGGTGCTCCCGTGGGTCTTGACTCTCGAAGTGTTCTAGTCTAAAAGGGTTCCATCGTAGTTCACCTAGAATTGCCCTTAATCTTTAAAATTGTAACTTGTTCGTTCTCCATCAAAAGTCAATGGTAACCCGCAGCTGTGTTTAGACACTGCACACGTCTCTCGTGGGCCTCCTGCATCCTAACCTTTGGTGGTTCTAGGCAGTCCCACTGATTCCACAGGCCCTGGGCCTGCTTTCTAACTCTCACATGGTTCTTATACCACTATTTTAGTATATGGTTTGTGAGGCCCTTAGGGCATAACCTATTCTGTCCAACTTATCGTATGCTAATTAAGTTCCTTGTATTGTACTTTTGCCTCTGACCTCATAAAGAGTCCAGAGGGGTTGTGTTTAGAATAAATACACATATATTTGATATATACCTTGTGTGGTGTGCTTTCATTTGATCATTTAAGAGATTAATAATTGGTCAAAACAACTAGCTTAACTTGCCTCCAAGTTTTAGCCTGAAGGCTGCTCTCCACAGCTGCCACTAGGATTCTATAAGGTTGACTTTATAACCTACCATCAATAAGGGTTGTTTGGACTGGTACAAGGTACCCACTAGAATAGTGGACATCATATACCAGGCCAACTTCTCACATTGGTGTGCAGTTGATGGGATAAGAGCTTGCATTGTTTTACCAAATAATCTTAAGAATATCATTTGAAAAATCACATCAAGGTACCAGTAGGTACATATAAATCAAGCTTATAATACATAAGTTCTACTGAACTTAGAAGTTGTAGGTGGGAAGGGCTTAGCACACCCTGAATACAACTCCTTGAGAGGTTCCAGTAGGAAACCAAGTAGTTTAGGTAGGTGCACACCTCACTAGTTATGACTTTAAAAGTAGGGCCTAGTGTGCCTCTGCAAGATGACAGCCTGGTGCTGCCATCTAAATATGACACACTCACATTTCAAGAGTTAAGGGGCTTGAGTGCCTCAAGAAAATGAAAGCAAGGACAAAGTCCCACCACCCAACACCTTATAGATATCTTAGTGGCAGATAACTTGGACAAAGCATCAAACCCAGATAGGCTAGGTAATGGGGATGGGGTGCAACCATCAACTGAAAAGGATCCTAGTGGGGCACCCCACCAGGACTCTGAGACAGATGAGGATGCAGACCAGGCTGTGGTCACTAGACCCAACCTGGGAGAAACAGGGCTACCTGGAGATGAAGTGGGCCAAAATGGGGCTCCCTCCATTCCCCCACGTAGACCTGGTGGTGGACCTAGAAGGCAAAGATCACTTTCAGTAGAATCTAACCATTCTAGTTCATCAATAGGGTCCTCTGCCTCATCTCATAGGAGAATAAGTTCTCCTGAGATGAGGGAACATGAAGCTAGAATGAGAGAAGTCAAGCTTAGGATAAAAAGGTGAGACATTTCCTTAGCAAAAGAGACCCTTGCTCTTGAGAGAGAGATACAAAAAGATGGGGTTAGAAACCCCTGGGGGCAGCAATATCCCTAGTGGTAGGAAAAGGTGTTATGACCATAGAAACCTAAGCAAGATTGTCCCTCCCTATCAGGTTGGGAATGATATCCACAAATGGATTACTGCCCTGGAGAGGGCCTGCAAAGTACAGAAGGTACCCCAGGAGTAGTGGGCAGCAGTCTTGTGGCTCTCCTTTTCAGACAAAGGTAGAGATAAGCTCCTCACTGTTAGAGAAGAGGATGCTGACAATTACAAAGTTCTGAAGAGTGCTCTGATAGATGGGTTTGGCCTAACCACTGAACAGTATAGGTTGCAGTTCAGAGACACCCAGAAGATGCAGACTCAGGACTGGACTGATTTTGTTGTTTGTGCTAAGGCTCTGGAAGGATGGTTACTGGGCAGCAAAGTACAATACTTTACAGGATTGTATAATTTGATTAAGAGGGAGCAGGTCCTTAATAATTGTCAAAACCAGCTTTTACACCAGCACTTGGTGGACTCTGATCTGACCTCTTCCCAAGAATTGGGAAAGAAGGCAGATACATGGGTCAGAGCCAGGGTTAGGCCTAGAAAATCAGGGTGGTGACCAGAAGAAAGATTCTACTAAACCACAAGAGATATGGTTGGGATACATCTGAAGATAAATCCACAACAGGGCCCCAAAATCCTCTGAGGGGGTGGGTCCCAAACTCCTTCCTCTACTGTCAGGAAACCTTGTTGCCATGTTTGTAAGACACCTGGCTACTGGAATACTGAAAGCAGTTGCTCAAAAGTCAGCAATAAAGAAAACATTCCTCCATGTACTACTCCAACACCTCCTGTTACTACTAGTAATAATCCCCCAGGTGGTGGAGTGCCCCCAAAAATTTGGTTGGGTTTTCTTGGGGAACTCAGGTGGATTCTGGCCTAACCAGGTGCCCTACTACAGCAACTCTAGTCTGTGATGGTGGCATGGGGTTTGCGAATTTCACTGCTTGTCCCAATATTTTGGGCAAGTACAGACAGGAGCCCCTCATCAATGGTCAGACAGATGTGGCCTATAGGGACACAGGGGCTAGTACAACCATGGTGACACAGAGATTAGTGCCCTCGAAACAGCTTTTACCTGGGTTTACTTACCAGGTGACCAATATTGATAGAGTCAAGTCAGATCATGCCATGGCAGTAAGACATCTCAGCTGGGGAGGAGTCACTGGCCCAAAGAGAGTGGCAGTGTCTACAAACTTGCCTGTAGATTGTTTACAAGGCACTGCTCTAGAGATCACAGCCTGGGATGAGATAGAAAAAGAAGCCCATTGTTAAACGCTAGGCCTTCCTGAAAAGGTTGGTAGGACTGTGATGGCCACAGCAAAAACCCAGACAGATTTCAGTGTTGTGAAGCCTGAAACTATGGATCACTCCACCCAGACAGGGAGCATTGGGGAGGAAGAAAAGTCTCCCTCCCACCAAACTTTAGGTGAGGGTCAGCCTCCTCAGGGAAATTACCCGACCCCTTGTAATGGAACTGCCCCAGAGGTAGTCAGGCCTGGCCTGGCAGAGCCCCTGATGTCAGTGGACCCTTCCAAGGTGGTACCTTGTGTGGAGCAGGTAACCTGCCCCTCTCTACCCTGCCTCAGTCTGCCCAGAGCTGCAGATGTCAGGGAGGCCAGTGGACCCCAGAGGGCCCCCTGTCAAGAGAAACCCCTCCATCAGCAGATTAGGGGCACCCAGTCTAGTAGCCCTAGCCAGGTGCAAATTCCTCAACACTATCAGGGATCCCCCATACCCTTGTGTAGGGACCTCCCCAGATGGACTCTGTTGGACCAAGGTAAACCTGGGAGCCAGCGGTTCCAAACCTGCCCTGTCCCTCCAGTGGTCCAACCCAAGGGATCCAACCCCCAGCTGTAGGCAGCCAGAGGTTGACCCTGAGAGCTCAGTGCAACTCAGTCATGGAAAGAAAGGCAGTTTTGGTGGATAGTGATTGGATGAAGCTGAGCCCAACCTTAGTTGGGCCTCACTTCAATACTCCATCCCAGCACCAGCATTATACTTTTCCAAAACACCCCACAGGTAGTGATTTCCTATGGTGGAGACCCTCTTATACCCTTAGGGTGAGGGATTGCTTAGTGGACCATAAGACAGGGGGTAACCATGCTTGTGCAGGTTCTTCATTGCATGACCACTTAGTCAATATAGGCTCACCTGGACAAGGTTAGTCTTATCTCCTTTCATTTGGTGGGGTTGTGTAGGAAGGTGGAAATCTGACTAAATGGTTACCTCCACTTTTTGCCTGGTGCTTTGCTGGTTTTCGACTTAGTTGGACTGGGTCCCTGCTATTCAGGGCCCCTGTCTATCTGCTTTCTCTATAAAATGGACTCCATGTACTTTAGGTACATACCAGATTGGTTACTGGGTCACCCTTGCGAGCCCCAGTATATGGTATCTTAGGTACCCAGGGCATAGGTGCACCCTAGGCCTACCAGGGGCTGCAGCATGTATTGCGCCACCCCTGGTTAGCCTTCCAAACTGACACCACAGTTCTGTACTTACAGCCTGGGTAGGGTGGTGTAATCACCCCTTACTGAGAAATAGTATACCTGTATATGTATATATATATATAAGTCTCATGGGTGTATGCATAAAAATCAAACGGCATAAAAATAGTAAGCGGACTGCGTTTCCGCCAGTGATCAAGGATACCACGTTATCCAAAACGCATATGACGAGGCTGTCAATAAATTAAGACCTGCCAAAACATGAAAGCTGGTGTCCGTTTCCATCTCTGCATAACCATTGCCGCTGGTGTGTTGTGAACAATTTGGGAAAGCAATGCTTGGATATATATACACATATTAACCTATAAGTCACTCCTATGGCAGGCCTTGACAATCCTGCAGGCAGAGTGCTTGGTTTTGTGTGAGAGGGTGCCCTAGCATGAACTGAGCCCCTCTGCAGCTTTGAGAACCATCTCCTAACAGCTGTTCTATGATATAGCCATACTATATACTCTTAAGTGCATTATAATCCTCGTGGTTAATGCTAACTTTGGTTTGGCTTCATCAAAACATGTTGTGTAAGGTGTCAAACACTTTGGAATTCTACCCACCCACCAGCTCTGGCTGCAGGGGTAGTATTCCACCCTTCTAGAGGGAGAAGACATGTAGTTACTGGTAAACCCGGTTAAAGTTAAAGAGAGCCCCAGCATCACAAAATGGATGCTGATGCCACAGACACAAATCTGCCCTCCTGCTGCTGGACAAAACTCCAGCAGGGGAGGCCTGGACAATAGGTTTCCTGTCCAGGAGGTGCCGGCACCTCCCCAGACTGGCTTTAGTGTATTGGGGTAGGGTGGGTTGCATTCAGTGAATGCTTTTCAGACAATGCCTGGGTCACACAAGATGCTCCATGCATTTGTCAGTTCAAACTAGTTGCTGGGGCACTCTGCACCAGCTCTGGTGCAAAACTGGACAAAAGGGAAGGGGTATAACCACTCCTTTCCCAGGTCCACCCATCGGAAGGACCATAGAGTTAGTCCAACCCCTAAACTTGCTATAAGTATAGAACCTCAGTCCCTAGGACTTTAGATTACCCTGGATGAAACTCTGCAACATATATCTTGGGCCTTTGACATTTCATATCGACTGGAAGACGGAAGAAATCTCCCTTGTGGTCAAGGAGTGACCATGCTATCCAAACAGGCACCAACAACATCTTTGCCGGTCTGCATTTTGGAAGCTCCCAATGGATCCCGAAGAATGTGCACCACAGGACACAGACTTCCAGACATCTCTGACGCAGACCTGTGCTTCCAGCAAAGCTGAGACCTGTGACTGACACAAGAGATGTGGGACTGGAACTCCTGGACATCCTGCATTTCTGCTACTGCACCTACTTCCCGAAGAATCCAGAAGTTGTGCATTGGGGTATTAGAAGACCCTGCCGAGCACCTTTTGCACCGAAGCTCAGAGGCCTACACTCCACGGGTGTCCAGTGGGCCCGCTTTGTGCATTTACACTTGAGGTCCCTTCGTGGGTCCTAGTCTGGTGGCTAGCGAGACCCCACAAAGGGCAATATTTGATTACTTGAGCTTTCCTGGTTGCCGCAGACTTGCTCCCACAACTCCCCAAAGAAGGAGTTCCTCAGACCTTGCAGGTCTGCACCGAAGCTCATCTCAACATCCTGCGTGTGTTGCATTTGCCAAGGCTTGTTGAGCCCAATCCAGATTCTGACACCGCAGTCAACTAGATCCTTTGTGGGTCAACTCGAATCCAGCTCCTGGTCATGGTTGATACCTCACAGTCCTCGTGGCTGAAGAGACAAGCTTCAACTTTCCACCTGAAATCACCCGACGTCAGCTGGCATCTTCCTATTGCCATCCTGGTCACTGACTAGTGACCAAGACTCTGTCTCCTCAGCTTTAAGGTTCTTCACTTCTCTGATCCACCCTTGGATCCACCCGGACACTTTTCCTCTGGTCGCCTGCAGCATTTCTTCGCAGCTCTCCATTGGAATCGATGACGAAACCCGACATCAAAAGACACCATGCCCCTGGCTTCGCTGGGTGAGGTAACATGAGTACTCTGGTGCTCCCATGGGTCTTGACTCTCAAAGTGTTCTAGTCTAAAAGGGCTCCATCGTAGTTCACCTAGAAGGGCCCTTAATCTTTAAAATGTTAACTTGTTCGTTCTCCATTGAAAGTCAATGGTAACCCGCGGCTGTGTTTAGACACTTCACGCATCTCCCGTGGGCCTCCTACATCCTAATGTTTGGTGGTTCTAGGCAGCCCCAGCGATTCTACAAACCCTAGGCCTGCTTTCTAACTCTCACATGGTTTTTATACCACTATTTTAGTATATGGTTTGTGAAGCCCTTAGGGCATAACGTATACTGCGCAACTTATTGTATGCTAATTAAGTTCCTTGTATTGTACTTTTACCTCTGACCTCATAAAGAGTCCAGAGGGGTTGTGTTTCGAATAAATACATATATATTTAATATATGCCTTGTGTGGTGTGCTTTCATTTGATCATTTAAGAGATTATAATTGGTAAAACAACTAGCTTACCTCGCCTCTAAGTCTTAGCCTGAAGGCTGCTCTTCACAGCTACCACTAGGATAGCTTTCTGTAAAGTTGACTTTATAACCTACCATCAATAAGGGTCGTTTGGACTTGTGCAAGGTGCCCACTAGAATAGTGGACATCATATACCATGCCAACTTCTCACAATGCTAATTAATTTTTTTCAATTTTTAAATTTTTCAGAAAAATACATTTATTTAAAAACTAACAAAAACAAGTCTAGAGACATCAACAATGGATCATGTAACACTTAAATATAAACATGTGTGTTGCAGCACACCGCAATCCGTGCAATACAGAAGATACTTCTCATTGGACAGACATGTACAGCTTATGAAAGATTATGCCTCAACCTTACATTGCAGCAACTTCTTTGGACCAGCAATGTGCTAAAAATTAAAACTCCTTTGCGGAGTGGGAAAATCGCCATCAGAGGCATATGGATAACCATCTGATGTCTATTAGAAGCCCAAAATGTGCAAGCGTGGGGATCTCCATCAAATAAACAACACAAAACGGATGCCAAGGGTCTCTAAAGATACTGTGGGAATACTAAACCTTCAGTTGTAGTGTATAGAAGAAGTAGTCCAAAGGAGAGAAAGAAAGAGTGAAAAGTACCCATCAGCCCACCTGTTGGCGGAACCTCATCATCTGGGTTGGAGTTAGAAACTGGTATCCACTAGACACCTCTTCAGGTCTCTTTCGAGGAGTGCTAGTATTGGATCCGCCAGTGAGATGGACAGCCAGCAGGTAGTATTAGTAGGCTGAAGGGAAGGTTGCAGTGCTCAGAAGTGTGAAAAGTAAATGTGGTAATATTAAAAATACCTGTTATGATGACAAAGAGCTACTTTATTGCGTGTGCTCATCATAACGGCATGATTAAAAGCAGAGTGAGGATAGTATGGAAAAAATTACTATTAGTCATAGATAATAATTGGTCAACATGTTTCAGCCTCGACAGGCTTTCATCAGGACCTATGATATGCACTACTACTACAAAACACAATAGGTGATAGTGATGTAGACCTACAGGTAAATTTTACTCTTTCATAGTCTCATATCATTTTGACAAGTACTCTCCTAAGGAAAAAAAGAAGAGAGAAATACACATAGAACAATGCAGATGTAAGCATTTTAGAGAACATCAATGTATGTGTAAATCAGTGTACCACAGTTTGGTAAATTTAACTCACCCACAAATGTTATGGAGACGGCCTCACCTCGCCTGGCGCTCGCTCAGGTCAAAGAGGCCACGCTCTAAACATGGGGAGAAAGACATGAAAAAATTGCATGTATAAAACTCGCCATAAAGTGCGTGGTGAAATGCTTTTGGTAATGCTCCATGTAGGCAATGGCTTGTGGCAAGGTTGCAGGGAAAAGCACGTGGATGGAGTCCAAAACAAGGCTCCTCTAGGTTGTATGAATTTTGAGCGCTCAGATTTAATGAGAAAATTCTCATGCAACTCTCTTCACGAGTGTGTGTGTGTGTATAGCTTGACTCGTATAGAAGAGAGGGACACATATACAGAGATCTTAGACATGTGTCTGAAGATGTATGTCCCGCATGCTGGAAATTTGTCATGGTAAATTCTTTGAAGATGGCAAAAAGTGATTCCATGGCTAATGTTGCATGAAATCTGGAGCTCAACAAGAAGAGATGTTGAGCTTTTTTAGGACAAGGCCGTGGCTGGAACAGGGGTAGATGGAGGGGTCAACCCCAAGTACAATGGGCAGACGAGCAAGATCCTCCAAGTGCTAAATAAAGGCCTTGGGTTTGTACCAACCAACAATGGGGATGCCTTCCAGCTTCGGAGTGAAGTTGAAAAATTCTTCTGCAAGGTTCCGCTTCATTTCTTTTTTGCCGACAGCAGAAAGGAACAAGTACAACCCACTACAGAAACAAATACAGGCCTCAAGACGAAGTCGACCTTTGTTCCCCTTCTTCAACAGGTACCATCTAAGGTGGGCACGTTTGAAAAAGCAGTGGTACACAAGATCAATTCTCTTAACCTGTCCAAAACCGACACTTTCCAAAACCTATCTAGAGCAGAGAGACTAGCACTGATAACCTTATCTAATGATACAAACATTACCATCAAGCCGGCCGATAAGGGTGGTGCGGTAGTCATTCAGGACACCACCTCCAATTGGTCCGAATGTTTGAGGCAGTTAGGTGATACCAACTCCTACACACTGCTGTCTGTTGATCCCATCATCAGGCTTCTGACTGAAATCAAGAATCTAGTGGAAAAAGCGAGTGCGGAGGGCTGGATAACATCTCAAGAGGCAAAGTTCTTGGTTACATCACATCCAGTCACTCCATACTTTTATGCACTGCGCAAAATCCACAAACTAGCCAGGCCACCCCCAGGACGACCCATCATCTCTGGGATTGGATCACTCATCGAACCCCTTTCATCTTTTGTGGATGTCTTCCTAAGACCTCTAGTAAAAACCATGCCCACTTACCTTCAAGACACTAAGGACGTTCTGCGTCTTTTACCAGAGGTCGAGTTCAACACCGAGACTGACATCCTTGTCAGTTTCGATGTAGAATCTTTATATACTTGCATACCGCAAGAAGAAACTCAGCAGGCCGTGCGAGGACTCTTAGAAACCACCACTCTTGAAGGTATTACACCCATCCATTTTATCATGGAACTGGCGAGGCTCGCTATGACCGAGAACTTTTTTCAATTCGAAGACTCGATTTATCTCCAGATATCGGGGACTTCTATGGGCAGTAAATTTGTGCCGAGCCTGGTGAATCTATACGTCCATCTTTTTGAAACTCAGCATGTCCTCAACCACAACAACCCATATGACCATCAAACGGTGTTGTGGAAAGAGGTACATTGATGACGTCCTTGTAGTGTGGCGTGGAGACAGTCAGTCTGTACTTGCTTTCCAAAATTGACTTAACAATCAAAACCAATATTTAAGATTCACATTGGAATATAGTAATACAGAACTCCCATTCCTGGATCTACTGATCATTACTAGGGAAGGTCACCTAACAAGTAATCTGTACCGGAAACCAATGTCTAGAAACTCTTTGCTCAGGTTCGACAGTCATCATCCACGTTCCCTTAGAGAGAACTTGCCTTTCGGACAATTTCTCAGGGTTCAAAGAAATTGCTCTGAGAAATCCGACTTCCAAGAACAAGCCGGCCATCTTTCCACCAAGCTGAAACAACAACTCTATCCGAATGCGTTGATCCAAAAATCATGTGAAAGGGCCTCTAACAATCACTGTGAAGCCTTATTAACAATCCCTGTGGATAAGCCGCCTCTTGAGAGACTAACTTGTGTCACCACTTTTAGCACGGCCTCATCATCGGTCCAAAAAATCATCCGCCACAATTGGCGTGTACTGAACACTGCGGGTGATAACATCCCACTCCCACTTTTTTCCTTCAAAAGAAGTTCGAACCTTAGAGATGAACTAGTGCATACTAGACCACGTTCTATCTCAAATTAATTGACAATTACATTGTGGAATCTTCCCCCTGTGCAAGGTCACCACCCATGTGGGAATTGTTCTGTATGCCCACAGACCAAAAAAATGCTATCAGTGAATATCGGCATATCACTCCTATGGGTGCTAAAATGGCATACGAATTGCAATAGCGAAAAGGTTATTTATCAAATCACCTGCCCCTGTGCCCTTCGCTATATAGGCATGACGACGAGAAAGGTCAAACTAAGAATACAAGAACACAAAAGCACCATCAGGCGCAACAAACTAGGAACCCGGATGACAAACCACTTCCTCACGATGAAACACTCTGTTGAAGACATGGAATGGTTAGTCCTTGAACAGCCGTTCATACCCTCACATGTCAGCGGCATCTCACATTTTTTGTTCGTCAAAGAACAGAAATGGATTTTCAAACTTAAATGCGACACTGAGGGGCTGAACGACAAAATATCATGGATCCAGCTCTGATACCACTCCACACACAAAATCTTGTCTCGTGGTAGACACCTAAGTGCAGATCTATGAACACTAACACACACCTGAAAACCCAGCAGCCACTCGTGATAATTAAGTTTCTCACGCTTTACTCAACTCTGACCGGCAAAAATAGATTTGTTGATGGTTAGCATTTTCAAAACGTCCTCCTCAAACCTCAGGATGACGCCTGACATTAGGTGCACTAACCATCTTAGAAGCGTAAAGCTTTTACCTTTTTTTCACATCAAAAATTGCCACAGGCTTCATCGTTCAAACTCTAAACCTGTATGTCCGCAGGCACGTACGGCCCTAGGCACACAGATCGGCATCCAGTTTCCGGTCTCTACAAATGGACTAATCAACATGAAGTATACCTGCTAGCGTTCCACCCCTAATAGACGTGGCGGAAGCGTTTGCCCTTGTGTTTCCGGTTCTCACACTGAACCAATCATCACCGAACACATCCTGTGAAACAAAAAAAGTGGTTCCTCTCTGGTTCGCACATTGCCCTCTTATTTCGTTCAAACGGATATGATCACCACCTTCCCCTCGGCTCAGATGACAGACCGAGGCAACGACAGACAGGTTGGTGATACACAATCCAGGCTCTTCTATCTAAACCCCGTTTTCACTGGCTCAACATCTCTTCTTGTTGAGCTCCAGATTTCATGCAACATTAGCCATGGAATCACTTTTTGCCATCTTCAAAGAATTTACCATGACAAATTTCCAGCATGCGGGACATGCATCTTCAGACACATGTCTAAGATCTCTGTATATGTGTCCCTCTCTTCTATACGAGTCAAGCTATACACACACACACTCGTGAAGAGAGTTGCATGAGAATTTTCTCATTAAATCTGAGCGCTCAAAATTCATACAACCTAGAGGCGCCTTGTTTTGGACTCCATCCACGTGCTTTTCCCTGCAACCTTGCCACAAGCCATTGCCTACATAGAGCATTACCAAAAGCATTTCACCATGCACTTTATGGCGAGTTTTATACATGCAATTTTTTCATGTCTTTCTCCCCATGTTTAAAGCGTGGCCTCTTTGACCTGAGAGAGTGCCAGGCAAGGTGAGGCCGTCTCCATAACATTTATGGGTGAGTTAAATTTACCAAACTGCGGTACACTGATTTACAAATACATTGATGTTCTCTAAAATGCTTACATCTGCTTTGTTCTGTGTGTTTTTCTCTCTTCTTTTTTCCTTAGGAGAGTTCTTGTCAAAATGATATGAGACTACCATAGAGTAAAAATTTACCGGTAGGTCTACATCACTATCACCTATTGTGTTTTTGTTGCAGTAGTGCATATCATAGGTCCTGATGAAAGCCTTTCGAGGCTGAAACATGTTGACCAATTAATATCTATGACTGATAGTAATTTTTTCCATACTATCCTCACTCTGCTTTTAATCATGCCGTTATGATGAGCACACCCAATAAAATAGCTCTTTGTCATCATAACAGGTATTTTTAATATTACCACATTTACTTTTAACACTTCTGAGCACTGCAACCTTCCCTTCAGCCTACCAATACTACCTGCTGGCTGTCCATCTCACTGGCGGATCCAATACTAGCACTCCTCGAAAGAGACCTGAAGAGGTGTCTAGTGGATACCAGTTCCTAACTCCAACCCAGATGATGAGGTTCCGCCAACGGGTGGGCGGAAGGGTACTTTTCACTCTTTCTTTCTCTCCTTTGGACTACTTCTTCTATACACTACAACTGAGTGTTTAGTATTCCCACAGTATCTTTAGAGACCCATGGCATTCTTTTTGTGTTGTTTAATTGTTAAGTTGGGGGACAGGATGCAAGCTGGTCTGTAAACATTGTTTCCCCTCAGACCCCCCTCATATTTTGTTCTTTGTAGATCTCCATCAAATAACAGGCCCAACAAATACTTTACCAGATTCCAAGAGCTGTGGCTTAAGTGACTTTCTTTCAAATGGCACTCAGAAAAGGGGTCTCTGGGCCAGTGACCTCAGCTATCAGATCTCATGGTCACCTGTTGCCTCTTCTCTTCTGCCAGACACTTGAACTCCCCTTGCACCTGCCAAGAGACCCAGTTTTCCCCAATAGTGCCAAAAGTGGACCCACACCAAACTTACAAGGGGTTCGATTGTAACTGTTTAATGGTAGGCCAACTGGAGAGACAAGAAATTCAGGCAGAGAGTAGAGTAACCTCTGGTACAACAGGAAATAGAAATATACAACCTGCATGTAGCCCTGACCCGAACCCTGAGATACAAGCATAATACTTTTTGATGGTCTCTTGGAATTTGATGGGGCAAAAACAAAATCTTGTAGACCCAGATTATCAGGAATAGAGGGGGAAATTAAACTTTTGTCTACTCCATGAAACTCAGATGACTGACCCTCCACGTAAACTAGGATATAGGGCATTTAGTGTTGGAGCAATACTCTCTAAAAAAGGGAGGCCCTCTGGTGGGTTTGTTTTATGAGTAAAGATCAACCTAAATATTACTATAGATGTCATGAACATTCCCTCACCAGATATCCTAGGGCTGAAGCTAAGAACATCCAACAGAATTGATTTATATGTTTTCAATGTTTATATAAGGCCAAGGTAATCCACTGCAGAGTCTCCAGTGATGCATTTGTTGGATGGAGTCTTTGATTTTATGCAACCAGAGGGAGATGTTTTTATTGGTGGCGATTTTAACTGAAGATTTGAGCCTGTAATGGGACTAGAATCAATTCTAGAGTATGAAGACCTGGCCAGAGGAATTGCCTTTTTAAGTATAAATTCCTTGGTTCCGTGTACAACAGCAGTTATGCAATTAACCTACTTTACCACAGAACTAGGGTGATGTCTTGCAGTGGTTGGTTTCATTCGCATTATCTATGTGCCCATACTTTCAGAAGGGGTGCTACCATGTCTAGAATAGACTACATCATGGTGAGCGCCACACATTGGGGCTACCTGAAGGATTTCTGGGTGGACACCAGAGAAGACAGAAATCATTTTCTGTTGTGTTTAACTTCGACAGGGAGGTTGATTAAAGCTCGAGCTGTTGCCAACGCGAATAAGCATTCACAGCTGTCGATCAGTAAAATCGCAGGTCAGTAATATGGTCTACTATTGACAATAGAATTGAGCCACTAGCTAGCCTCTATAATGGTTTCCATGATGCTCTTATCCCCCATACCAATGTACGTCCAGATGCTATACCAATAGTACAAATCCATCACTGTTTGGTTGAGATCATGAATGTTTCCCTGACTAAGCCTTAAAAAAAAGGTCTGAACGCTGGTGCTTCTAGAAGCACCTCTTCGTATAACAATGAGTGTTCACAGGCTAAGAGAAGGCTAATAATAATAATAATAAAAATAATAACATTAGGCATTTGTAGACCATGCTGCTACCCCAGATGGGGTGTCCAGGCCCTATAGCAGACAGTGAACAAGGTAGAGGGCAGCGCAAGACTATTCATGCTGGCTAAAAAGCCAGGTTTTTAAGGCCTTTCTGAATTCCTGCTCGGACTGCATCATGCATAAGAGGGGAGGGAGGTTATTACAACATTTGGTGGTACCCACCTCGAACTTTCTGCCACCCATTCTTGCTTTCGCAAAGCGAGGTGTTGAGAGAAAGTGTTTGAGGTTGGATCTTAAAGTTCTATGTTGTTGATAAGGGCGGAGTCTCCTCCTCAGATAGATAGACCCTCTCCCTTTGTCTGCTTGAAAAGCAAATGTCATGGTCTTAAATTCAATCCCCTTGGCTACAGGCAACCTGTGCGATCGCCTAAGCTAAAGAGAGATGCGGTGTCAAAGCTGGACCCTGCAGACATTTTGAGCTGCCACATTTTGAACGATCTGGAGTCTATGGATCAGACCAAGCGGCAAGCCCATGTACAGACTGTTTCCATAATCAAGTAGGGAGGTGATTAGAGCATGGACCACAGTTTTGCTGGTTAAATCAGGCTGAAAATGTATAAACTTCCTGATGGTTTTAATTTTGCCAAAAGAAGCAGCAGCAACCGATTTTACATGGGTCATGATGGATAGATATTTGACCCATCTCGCACCCAGATTTCTGACCGAGTCCTTCGGAGTGGGTGCGTCACCCCATTCTGATGGTCTCCATACATTGGATGGAGGGGGCGTCGGTTGATTAAAAAACAGGACATCTGTCTTGTCCGCTCAAGACCAACAACTTGGCCAGATAAGGCAACTTAGGGTAGAATACAACCTGGGCTTCTATTGGAATTCTGCAACCCATATTAGCAAGCACATTATCGTCGTTTTAGCGGTAGTTTCCTGCCGATAAAACTATAATAATTTTAGCGAGGTTCTTGCTAATATGCCCCTGTATTTTCCAGAATTGAGACCATATGATAACCGTGTATATGTCCTACTGTCACACATTTGGCCGCGCTACTCATCCAAGATACTCATTTTATTGGTAGAAGTGGAGTAACACTGGTGCTGGGAGTTTTGCTGTCACCTACACATTTGGGAACTTTCTATTCCAGACTTGTGCAAAAATGTTTTTTACACTAGAAGGTGTGGTGGTCTCTAATGATAATAGTACTTCTGCTATTGTCAAGGGTAATAACGTTAGTATCAAGGATATGGGCAAGAAAGGCCACAACAGCAATTTGGCTCTGGGGATCCCACCAGTGTCTGGAGAGACAGGTCAAGACTTAGAAGTTTCTCATACGCCAAGTGAATTGGTGATGCCAGTGTCTTCTTCATTGGTTCTGGCTCCTCCACTGGCTCCTCCACTACCTTTTGCTCCACCCAGTGTTGCATCTGCATTGAGTTTGCAGTCAGTCATCCAAGATGTTGGTGCGACGGCATATGTAAGGGCTGGGGGAGACTCTGATATTGCCCTTGATGCAACTCAGGGTTCGAATACTGACCTGGTCACAACACTCCAGGCCTCTTTTTAGGCAATGTTTTCAACTCTGGCCGCAGACATCAAAAAGGGCTTTGAGACCTCCGCCTCAAACCAAGCTGACATCCGTTGCTTTTGCCAATCTCTGGATAGTAAGCTTGGCGCTCTCACTACCAGGACAGAAGTTCTGGAAGATTCAGTCACAGAAGTTAACATTAATCTAGGTGCAACAAAAGCGGAAATTGTGAATCTTAGGCAGGAGAATCAGAGCTTGTCAGACAGGATGGAGACATTGGAAAACCATGCCCGGAGGAATAACCTGCGGATTTTGAATATACCGGAGGATAAAGAGGGATCAGATATCAAACAATTTGTGGTTTCTCTGTTAAAAGAAGCACTGCGGTTAGACCTGACTGAACAGGAAATAGCCTTAGATATTCAGCGCATTCATAGAGAGCCTTTCCGAAGGAACCCCCAGAGAGTAAAACACAGAAAGGTTTTGGTTAATTTTCTCACCTACTCAGTCAAAGAAACTATTTTGAACACTGCGCTGAAACTGAAGGTGGTTAATGCCAAGGGTTTCAATTTTCAGATTAGATCCGATTTATCCAGAAACACTCTCGATAAACAATGGGAACTGGGTAAGAGGTTGGAAGCCTTTAGAAGTCAGGGGGCTGTTGCTCAGTTGGTATTTCCGGCAGCATTGAGAGTTATGTACAAAAATACCATGCATAACATAAGATCAGTGCAGGCTGCAGATGAGTTTTTGCTGACTATGGGAACGGGGGAGAAGTCTGCTGAGTAATTTGTGATCTCTACATACTCCCTAGGTTTCTTTCTAG
Organism: Lissotriton vulgaris; assembly: GCF_964263255.1. Lineage (NCBI taxonomy): Eukaryota > Metazoa > Chordata > Amphibia > Caudata > Salamandridae > Lissotriton > Lissotriton vulgaris. The sequence continues at coordinate 438,736,740 of NC_141691.1, read as the reverse complement.
TAGTTCTTTTTGCTCCCTTCTCTGGTTCAAACAGATGTATTAATAGTTAACTTAGTTAACTTAGTTAACCTAAGTCTCTGCCAAATAGCACAGACCGTGCGCTGATGTTTATATAATAAAATAGAAAATAGAAAAGAAGAACTAGGAGATTCCTAGATTTATAGAATAGTATAGAATAAATGTTGGTGGGAATTAAAGGGAAAAAAAAGGGGCTCTATTAATGTTTATCACATCTCTGTTTTACCTGGTGACAGGCCTGAATACTATATCTCACCATATTCACTTAAGGGGCATACTGAAGGGTGCAATTTCACGGAAGATAGAGTAATATCTGTTAGGGTTTTAAGTTTTTGTCCTGTTGATATCACTTTCTTTCTTGGTTATCGTCCCCAAAAATTGTGTTGGTTGGCTTTGGCAGGGGTCCATAGCAGGGTGCTATCTTTCTGGTTTTCCAGATAGATAGAGTGGGGGTTCTCCGAGGGAGGGGGGTATGGAGGGGGAGGGGTGTCAGGGGGGGTGAAAAAATTAAAAACTGTCCTCTAAAACATCCATTAAAACATCCTAGAGAGGTGAAAGATAGATGTAGGCTAATACACAACTTATATATTGGAGTATGGCAGGAATGGCCTTTTGTTTTCACAATCATTTTGATTAGGCAGGAAATTCTTTACAATGAATAAACTCCGTATTTTATCCTGGAACACTAATGGACTTCGAACCTGTCCAAGAAGAAATAACACTATGCAATATCTACGAGACTCTCCTGCACAAATAATAGTGCTCCATGAGACAAATTTGGCAGAAACTGAAATACAAAATCTGTTGGCAAAGAATAAGTGGGTAGACTTTGGTGTTGTCACATCACAATCATCACATATTAGGGGGGTGGCCATCCTCTTTAAAAAATCTATAAGAGCAAGGCTGGTTTCTAAGCAGGTGGACCCATATGGAAGATGGGCCATAGCTTCAATTATTATTTCTGGTTCACCATTTACTATAGTAGGATACTACGGCCCGAATCAGGATGATCCATCTGTCTTAGCCACACTTTTTTCACAATTATACCTATTCCCAGAGCCGGTCATCTTGGCGGGTGATTAATAACGTAGTCTTGGATCCTGTATTGGATAAATCTCCTTCCAATAGGGCCATAACTTTATCTAAGACGAGGACTTTCTTGTTGGATAATATGAAAGCTCTAAACTATAATGACATATGGAGGACACTCCATGGGTCTCAAAGGGGGGGTCACATTCAGGAATTATAAGTTTCACCATTAGTCTCGAATCGATTTTATTTTGATCAGTTATATTTTGGTTAAACAGGTTAAAGCAGTGTCTCATCTACCTTTCCACCTTTCTGACCATACAGCTATTCTGCTTGAGCTCGAGGCAGGATCTAGGGTCCCCTTGAGAAATTGGTCTTTTGACAGATCAATCCTTGCCTCTTCTGATATTATTGACACGTTAAATCATGAAGTTAAGCTTTTTTGGGAAATTAATCAGGGCTCAGCCCCACCTGGCATTGCATGGGATGCGTTTAAAGCTACACTAAGGGGTTATCTAACTAATAAAACTGCATATAAAAACAAGATGCACAGGGAATCTGTAGCCTCGCTCGAATTGGAGATTGTGGATGTCCAAGCAGAGATTGATAGGTACCCAGCAACACCAGGGGCCTCATTAGAGGACTTACAGGACAAGTTGACAGCTATAAAAGGAAATCTTTCCTCAGTCCTGAATGCACGTGTCCTGGAGAGATGGGAGGCTAGCAAACTGGCCCATTTTGAATACGGAGAAGGTGCGGGTAAGCTCTTGGCCTGGAAGGCGAAGACAGACAGGGTCAGAAATAATATTAGTTCTATTGACAAGGATGGAATGACCTACTCTACAGATGAGGGAATTAGTGGAGCTTTTAAGTGCTTCTTCAGCGAAATATATCAAGAGGATAAGAATATACAACCCAATCAAGCAATGGAATGGCTATCGGGGATTTCTCTTCCGACCCTACAATTGGAACAAAGGAATGCTCTGGAGGGCCCTGTCACAGAGGATGAAGTACGCACTGCTATTTTCAAAAGCAAAAAAGGCAGGGCTGCAGGACCTGACGGGTTACCATCTGAAATATATAAAGCAACCTGTTTATCAACTCTTCCTTATTTAACAAACCTGTTTAATAGCATTCTACTGGAAGGTGCTTCGCCCCCCACCTCATGGGATAGGGCCTCTATAACCCTGATCTTAAAACCGGGCAAATTGGCAACTAACTGTGGGTCATATAGGCCGATTTCAATCCTCAACACAGATTACAAAATGTTCGCGTCAGTTCTTGCAAATAGATTGGGAGGGGTGGCGAATAACATCCTGCATTTGATCAGAAGGGATTCGTAAAAAACCGGCAGCTCTACGAGCTGACTTATGATCTCATTGGTGCAGTAGACATGGCCACGTTCGCATCTATTCCCTTAGCAGTTCTCACGCTTGATGCCACAAAGGCCTTTGATAGGGTTAATTGGGTTTACCTAGGGGAGGTTTTGAAAAAGTTTAACTTAGGCGATAACTTTAGGCGGGCTGTAAAATTATTATACAAAGACCCTTCCGCCTCATTATTGATTAATGGCGAACTTACTGAGCCATTTAGCATTACCCGTGGAACCCGCCAAGGCTGTCCCCTCTCCCCCCTTTTGTTTGATTTATATATAGAACCTTTTGCCCAATTAATTTGTGACAACCCTAATATTAAACCTTTTATTTTTGAAGGGTGGGAGCGAAAAGTCGCATTATATGCTGATGATGTTCTCATCTTTTCGTCCGAGTTGAGCTCGGCATTTCCCACTGTAATAGCCATTGCAGAAGAGTTTGGAGCAATATCCGGTTATGAAGTTAATGCTTCTAAGACCGATATCATTGTTTGGAATCATGCTGTGCCAGTGGCAGGGGCACAGCGTAGCTCTATTTTGAGATACCTGGGTTTAAATATCTACACGGATATCAATAAGATTGCCCCTTTAAACTTTGCCCATGTGGCCAAAGAGGGTCGCAGATTGATGAGAACATGGTCAGCTCTCCCAATTTCCTTGATAGGTAGGTCCAACCTGGTTAAAATGACTATTTTACCCAAGTTTATGTTTTTATTTAATACTATTCCTCTTTTCTTTGATCCACACATGATCGCAAAATTTCAAGCTGAAATAAATACATTTATATGGAATAGTCATACACCAAGACTGGCCTGGAAGAAGATAAGACGTCGCCGAGAAAAAGGGGGCCTAGCAGCACCAGATCTCCAATATTACGGTTGGGCCTTTCAATTTTCCCATGTTAGGATGCTTTTAAAGACCCCTAATGGTACAGGCTGTGGGAAACTATTCTCAGCACTTCTTAAGGGGGAAAAAGTTAGACCGGCGAATTTCTTGTTAAAGTTTGGTGACCCTAAATACTTCAAGAAGGTCAAGCTAAAGATACTGAGGGACCTAGCTAGAACATGGGGTAATTTTAGACGTGGACATAAAATGGACTATTATCATAGCAGGGCTCCACTTTGGGACTCTCCAGGATCCCCATCCTAGCTCTTAGATAGTTTAGCTCTATCTGTAAGAGAGGCCAGACTCTTATCTTGGGGTGACCTGTTTGCTGAGGGTGTCTTACTTTCATGGGAGGTTCTGAGTTCAACAATAGGAACCCGTTTCTCAAGATTTAAATACCTTCAAATTCAAAGTTGGGCGCAGGCTTATAGTCAGGTTAGGGGCAGATTCAAAATAGGAGGTGAGAGTATTCTGGTAACCCACCTGATAGATAAACCACCTTTCAAAAAAGAGATCACCTTTTGGTACAACCTTATGATAGACGAGACTGATGGTGAATTTTTGCTCCCCCACTCGCTCTGGGAAACGTATATTACCAACATGGATGTGGAAAGTTTGTGGCTAGAATCATTTAAAATTTTGGGGGACACTGTGAAACCTTCGTGGCATCGCCGTAACCATCTGTTCACATTGCACAGGGCTTACTATTCCCCACTGCGTTTATCTAAATTCCCCAATAATGCTCTGGCTGCCTGTCCCAGATGTGGTTTGATAGCCGCATCAGATGTCCATATGTTGCTTGAATGTTCATCTTTAACATCATTTTGGAATGAGGTCTGCGTCTCCCTTTCTCTAGCGGTAGGATCCCAAATCAACCCATGCCCTGTGCTGGTATTTTTTGGTATTCTACCAGAATTATGTGGCATAGGTAAAAAAAAATTGGTCTTCTATGGTTGTTTGCTGGCTAGAAGAGAAATTTGCAAACGTTGGAAAGATAAGACACCTCCTCTCTTTACAGAGGTGCGTGCTTCGATGCTACAGACGTCAAAATTGGACATGATTAGGGCTGGGAACCAAAATAGGAGAAGATTTTGGCTACTATTGAATTGGTAATCATGGATCAGATCATCATGGGTTTTTTTTTTGTTTTTTTTTTCCAATCTCCTATGATTACGCTGCTTGGAGGGGTCTCTCTGTTTGGCCCCTTTTTGCTATACATACCCTACAAGGGCGGCTTCGGCTACGAAAGCGGGTATTATACAGCAGAACGTTAGCCTAGATGGTACCAAGTGACGATTAAAGGGTTGATGTAGTGCACTGCGGGATATTCCGGCTTGTACCAGTACAATCCCCTACCAGTAAATCTGGGTCAGTGTCTCTGTCATCTCCCATATCTTCTCGTTACCATATGGTCACCGAGGGCGAATATGAGGACACAAAAAAAAAATGTTTTTTTTTTTTAAAATCCATGACCAGTGAATTCCATTATGATTAAATAATCATGGTGACACCTCCACAAGCCTCATTAACGAGGGCTCATACACGTGTCAATTGCTCACAAACCGTTGTGTTTTGTAGATTTCCCTAAGTGCCAGCCAAGCTCAAGCCGAAATATTGCGGCTTCTTTTATCCCAAAAATCAACATAATTTTAAGATTCCTTGTTGTGTTTTCCACTGTGTTATTCTTACGTCTTCCTTGTCTCCAGATTCAATCTGCACTTTTGGATTGAAACACGGGTACTGAAAGTACGGCCCGCTGTCCGCCAGCGGCCCAGCAAGACTTTCTTGACAGCCCGCGGACCTTACAGACATCATACCTGTGTTCTTTTTTAAATTTTTTTAAGTGTCAGCAAACACAGCCGGTACTGCTCTGTGGGGGCCGGGCGATTCCAGCCACAGTCAGAGTGAAGCTGCAGGGGCGCTAAGACGAGGTTAACAAAGCCTCATTAACATGTAAATGGTGTTTTAAAGGCCTGTGAAGTACTGGGATGTGGCTTTGTGTGTGCCCGGGAAACTGTGTCAGCCCGGGCTGACACACACACACACACACACACACACTGTGGGTGAGGTGACAGAGGACAGCAGGGACTGAGAGACTGGTGAGGTGGGAGGGCAGCAGGGAGTGAGAGCCCGGGTGAGGTGGGAGGGCAGCAGGGCGTGAGAGCCAAGGTGAGGTGGGAGGGCAGCAGGATGTGAGAGCCCTGAGGTGGGAAGGCAGCAGAGCGAGAACCCAGGTAAGGTGGCAGGGCAGCAGGGAGTGGGAGCCCAGGTGAGGTGGAAGGGCAGCAGTGAGTGAGAGCCCGGTGGGGTGGGAGGGCAGCAAGGAGTGAGAGCCAAGGTTAGGTGGGAGGGCAGCAGGGAGTGAGAGCCAGGTGAGGTGGGAGGGCAGCAGGGAGTGAGAGCCTGGGTGAGGTGGGAGGGCAGCAGTGAGTGAGAGCCCGGTGAGGTGACGGAGGGCAGCAGGGAGTGAGAGCCGGGTGAGGTGACAGAGGGCAGCAGGGAATGAGAGCAGCGTGAGGTGAGACAGATAGAGATAGAGACAAATATAGACATATAGAGACAGAGACAGATAGAGGCAGAGACAGATTGAGACATGGGCAAACAGAGCTATATAGGGTCAGAGACAGGGACAGACAGAGACAGATAGAGGCAGAGACAGACAGCGATAGAGACTGAGAGAGAGAGACAGATAGAGACAGAGATAGAGACAGAGATAGAGGCAGGGACAGATTTAGACAGAGACAGACAGAGACAGATAGAGGCAGAGACAGAAAGAGATAGAGACAAAGAGAGATAGAGGTAGAGACAGAGACAGAAAGAGACACGGACAGACAAAGACAGATCGAGGCAGAGACAGACCACGACAGGCAGAGACAGAGAGACGGAGATGGAGACAGAGGGAGGCAGACAGAGACAGGGACAGGCAGAGACAGATACAGGCAGGGACAGGAACAGACAGATAGAGGCAGAGTGACAGGGAGAGGGAGACGGAGAGGGAGACGGAGAGGGAGACGGAGAGGGAGACGGAGAAGGAGACAGAGACAGAGGGAGACGGAGGGAGACAGAGGGAGACGGAGGGAGACAAAGGGAGGGAGACGGAGGGGGACAGAGCAAGACAGAGGGAGACAGAGGGAGACAGAGGGAGACAAAGAGAGGTAGGGAGAAGGAGAGAAAGAGAGACAGAGGGAGACAGAGAGAGGCAAACTGAAAGAGATGGAGATGGAGGGAGTCAGGGGAGACGGAGTGAGGAAGAGGGAGACAGAGGGAGGGAGACATAGAGACAGAGAGAGAGAGGGAGACAGAGGGAGACAGAGAGAGAGGGAGACAGAAGGAGGGAGACAGAGCGATACAGAGAGAGAGAGGGAATCAAAGGTAGGGAGGCAGAGGGAGCGAGTCAGGAAGAGACAAGGGGAGGGAGAAAGACAGAGGATGGGAGAAAGACAGAGGGAGGGGGACAGACAGAGGGAGGGAGACAGACAGAGGGATGGAGACTGACAGAGGGAGGGAGACAGACAGAGGGAGGAAGATAAAGGGAGGGAGATAGAGGGAGGGAGGGAGACAAAGGGACGGAGATAGAGGGAGGGAAGGAGATAGTGGGAGGGAGACAGAGAGAGGTAGACAGAAAGAGGGAGACAGACAGAGGGAAACAGACAGAGGGAGACAGACAGCGGGAGACAGACAGAGGGAGAGAGAGAGAGGGAGAGGGAGGGAAAGGGAGGCAGAGGGTGATAGAGGGAGGGAGGGGGAGGGAGAGGGAGGGAGACAGAGAGAGGCAGAGAGAGGCAGACTGAGAGAGAGGGAGATGGAGGGAGTCAGGGGGAGGTGGAGTGAGGGAGAGGGCGACAGAGGGAGGGAGACAGAGAGACAGAGAGAGAGAGGGAGACAGAGAGAGAAGGGAGACAGAGGGAGGAAGACAGAGGGATACAGAGAGAGAGGGAATCAGAGGTAGGGAGGCAGATGGGGCGAGTCAGGGAGAGACAGGGGGAGGGAGACAGAGGGAAACAGACAGAGGGAGGGAGAAAAACAGAGGGAGGGAGACAGACAGAAGGAGGGAGACAGACAGAGGGATGGGCACGGACAGAGGGAGGGAGATGGACAGAGGGAGGAAGACAGAGGGAAGGAGATAGAGGTAGGGAGAGATATAGAGGGAGGGAGACAGAGGGAGGGAAGGAGATAGAGGGAGGGCGAAAGAGAGGGAGACAGACAGAGGGAAACAGACATAGGGAGACAGACAGAGGGAGACAAAAAGAGGGAGAGGGAGGGAGGGAGAGGGAGGGAAAGGGAGGCAGAGGGTGATAGAGGGAGGGAGGGGGAGGGAGTGAGAGGGAGACAGAGGGAGGAGGAGATAAGCAGACAGAGAGAGGGAGACAGAGGGAGTCAGGGGGAGACAGGGTGAGGGAGAGGGTAACAGACAGCGGGAGACAGAGGAAGGAGACAGAGAGAGACAGAGGGAGACAGAGACAGAGGGAGACAGAGAGAGAGGGAGACAGAGGAAGGGAGACCCAGGGATGGAGACAGTGGGAGGGAGACAGAGGTAAAGGGAGGCAGAGGGAGGCAGAAGGAGGCAGAGGGACGGCAGAGGGAGGCAGAGGGAGCGTGTCAGGGAGTGACAGAGGGAGGGAGCGGGAGACAGAGGGAGACAAAGAGACAGTGGGATAGAGACAGAGAGAGGGAGACGGATAGAGGGAGGGAGACAGATAGAGGGAGGGAGACAGAGAGAGGGAGACAGATAGAGGGAGGGAGACAGATAGAGGGAGGGAGACAGAGAGAGAGAGAGGGAGAGAGAGAGACAGAGGGAGGGAAACAGGGAGAGAGAGAGGGAGTTGGAGGGAGGTAGAAAGAGGGAGCGAGTCAGGGAGAGACAGAGGGAGGGGGAGGGAGAGGGAGACAGACAGAGGGAGGGAGACAGACAGAGGGAGACAGACAGAGGGAGGGAGACAGATAGAGGGAGGGAGACAGAGGGAAGAAGCCAGAGGGAGGGAGATAGAGGGAGGAGACAGAGGGAGGGAGATAGCAAAGGGAGGGAGACAGAGGGAGTGGGGAGATAGAAGGAGGGGGATAGAGGGAGGGAGGGAGATAGAAGGATGGAGGGAGATAGAGAGAGGGAGATAAAGAGAGGGAGACAGAGAGAGGGAGACATACAGAGGGAGACAGGCAGAGGGAGAGAGAGAGGGAGACAGAGGGACAGAGGGAGACAGACAGAGGGAGAGAGACAGAGGAAGGGAGCCAGACAGAGGGAGACAGACAGAGGGAGACAGGTAGACGGAGAGAGGGAGACAGAGAAAGGAAGACAGAGGGGGATAGACAGATGGAGACAGACAGGGTGTGGGAGACAGAGGGTGGGAGACAGAGGGAGGGAGATAGAGGGATGGAGGGAGGGAGGGAGATAGAGGGAGTGAGACAGATAGAGGGAGACAGAGGGTGACAGACAGAGGGAGACAGACAGAGGGAGACAGACAAAGGGAGACAGAGAGGGAGACAGGCAGAGGGTGACAGACAGAGGGAGACAAACAGAGTGAGACAGACAGAGGGACTCAGCGAGGGAGACAGACAGAGGACGAGGGAGAGAGAGAGAGGGAGACAGAGGGAGGGAGACAGAAGGAGGGAGAGAGAGGGAGACAGAGTATGACAGACAGAGGGAGAAAGACAGAGGGAGAGAAACAGACAGAGTGTGACAGACAGAGGGAGGGAGACAAAGAGAGGTAGGGAGAAGGAGAGAAAGAGAGACAGAGGGAGACAGAGAGAGGCAGACTGAGAGAGAGGGAGATGGAGGGAGTCAGGGGAGACGGAGTGAGGAAGAGGGAGACAGAGGGAGGGAGACATAGAGACAGAGAGAGAGAGGGAGACAGAGAGAGAAGGGAGACAGAGGGAGGAATACAGAGGGATACAGAGAGAGAGGGAATCAGAGGTAGGGAGGCAGATGGAGCGAGTCAGGGAGAGACAGGGGGAGGGAGACAGAGGGAAACAGAGAGAGGGAGGCAGAAAAACAGAGGGAGGGAGACAGACAGAGGGAGGGAGACAGACAGAGGGATGGACACGGACAGAGGGAGGGAGACGGACAGAGGGAGGAAGACAGAGGGAGGGAGATAGAGGGAGGGAGAGATATAGAGGGAGGGAGACAGAAGGAGGGAAGGAGATAGAGGGAGGGAGAAAGAGAGGGAGACAGACAGAGGGAAACAGACATAGGGAGACAGACAGAGGGAGACAAAAAGAGGGAGAGGGAGGGAGGGAGAGGGAGGGAAAGGGAGGCAGAGGGTGATAGAGGGAGGGAGGGGGAGGGAGTGAGAGGGAGACAGAGGGAGGAGGAGATAAGCAGACAGATAGAGGAAGACAGAGGGAGTCAGGGGGAGACAGAGTGAGGGAGAGGGAGACAGACAGCGGGAGACAGAGGAAGGAGACAGAGAGAGACAGAGGGAGACAGAGACAGAGGGAGACAGAGAGAGAGGAAGACAGACACAGAGGGAGACAGAAAGAGAGGGAGACAGAGGGAGGGAGACCGAGGAAGGGAGACCGAGGGATGGAGACAGTGGGAGGGAGACAGAGGTAAAGGGAGGCAGAGGGAGGCAGAGGGAAGGCAGAGGGAGGCAGAGGGAGCGTGTCAGGGAGTGACAGAGGGAGGGAGCGGGAGACAGAGGGAGACAAAGAGACAGTGGGAGAGAGACAGAGAGAGGGAGAAGGATAGAGGGAGGGAGACAGATAGAGGGAGGGAGACAGAGAGAGGGAGCCAGATAGAGGGAGGGAGACAGATAGAGGGAGGGAGACAGAGAGAGAGAGAGAGAGAAAGAGACAGAAGGAGGGAAACAGGGAGAGAGAGAGGGAGTTGGAGGGAGGTAGGAAGAGGGAGCGAGTCAGGGAGAGACAGAGGGAGGGGGAGGGAGAGGGAGAGGGAGACAGACAGAGGGAGGGAAACAGACAGAGGGAGACAGACAGAGGGAGGGAGACAGATAGAGGGAGGGAGACAGAGGGAAGAAGCCAGAGGGAGGAAGATAGAGGGAGGAGACAGAGGGAGGGAGACAGAGGGAGGGAGATAGCAAAGGGAGGGAGACAGAGGGAGTGGGGGATATAGAAGGAGGGGAATAGAGGGAGGGAGGGAGATAGAAGGATGGAGGGAGATAGAGAGAGGGAGATAAAGAGAGGGAGACAGAGAGAGGGAGACAGACAGGGGGAGACAGGCAGAGGGAGAGAGAGAGGGAGACAGAGGGACAGAGACAGAGGGAGACAGACAGAGGGAGAGAGACAGAGGAAGGGAGCCAGACAGAGGGAGACAGACAGAGGGAGACAGGTAGACAGAGGGAGGGAGACAGAGATAGGGAGACAGAGGGTGACCGACAGAGGGAAACAGACAGGGTGTGGGAGACAGAGGGTGGGAGACAGAGAGAGGGAGATAGAGGGATGGAGGGAGGGAGGGAGATAGAGGGAGGGAGACAGATAGAGGTAGACAGAGAGAGGGAGACAGAGATAGGGAGACAGAGGGTGACAGACAGAGGAAGACAGTCAGAGGGAGACAGACAAAGGGAGACAGAGAGGGAGACAGGCAGAGGGTGACAGACAGAGGGAGACAAACAGAGTGAGACAGACAGAGGGACTCAGCGAGGGAGACAGACAGAAGACGAGGGAGAGAGAGAGGGAGACAGAGGGAGGGAGACAGAAGGAGGGAGAGAGAGGGAGACAGAGTATGACAGACAGAGGGAGAGAGACAGAGGGAGAGAAACAGACAGAGTGTGACAGACAGAGGGAGGGAAACAGAGGGAGGGAGACAAAGAGAGGTAGGGAGAAGGAGAGAAAGAGAGACAGAGGGAGACAGAGAGAGGCAGACTGAGAGAGAGGGAGATGGAGGGAGTCAGGGGAGACGGAGTGAGGAAGAGGGAGACAGAGGGAGGGAGACAGAGGGAGGGTTTAACGACTGAATTTTCGGACCAGATAGGATCAGCTCACCAAGACACCACCAACCCAGCCGAAACGCAACCACCTCCCTCCTCAGGACCCATCTATCCAGGCACCTGGGTACCTACCTGAGGATGGGGAATTAGCAATATACAAGCTCATATCATCAGAAACACCACTAAATCTATAGGGATTACTAGGAATACTCACTGATTACTAAGGACGTCCATGCCCTACAATACACTCATACAATATAGTCTTGCGACCACATGGGCCCAGACTAATCTACCCTGGAGCAGTTTTGATTACTTACCATTACACACTGACCACAACCAGTGCTCTCATTAACGCCACTTTCCTAGAGGCGATCTCATTATGCACCAGTTTCCCCCCTGGTGCTCTCATTAACGCCGCCTTACACAACGACGATCACTTTCCTATGAATACCTTCAGCTCTCTCTCTCTCTGTTGGGAAGTTTCTCTACCTACTGGGAATGTCTCATATATTTTATGTGGTACAAGAATGGCCAAATTACACTGTGTACAACTTATTCTCTATTTCAAGGGCTCCTCTCTCCCTCATTATTCAGTTACCATTTACCTGATCAGGGGTAGCATCTGTTCGTGAAACAGTACCTGACTAGAAGAACAGGTTACCTTTATTATACAAGAACAAGAGGTACACTGGTTCACTAAGAACTGGGGTACTTTATTTATCACAATAACAATAACAATATAACACTATACTATAACATATAGCCTGCAAAGGAAAATGGGAATAGACACATACACAGATCTGCGGGGTATCTGTAAAGCTTTATTACTATAACACATCCACATGTAATTGACTGTAAATAGCTAAAGAGGGGATGGATTATACTGCACACCGCTGAAAGAAAAAGGATTAGCAATACAGTAAGGACAAGGTTAATGTTTAAATGTAAAGTAAACTATATTACAGGAAATGTATCACCTGATTAGTATGAAGTCTTGCTCTAGCTGTCATCTGGGTTCCTCTCTCTTCTGTGCCTTAGCTCGTCTCAGATCCTCCCCTGCACTCTTGTACACGCATCTGAGCTGATCACTCTGCACTGGATTCCTCTCCCCCACGAACTCTCTCCACCTTCCAGCTTCAGTCTAATAGTTTCTACCGCTCTGATAACCGTTCGCTCCACTAGCTTCTTCACTCTGTCTGATTATCTCAGCTCCAATGTCCAATTCACTCCAGCTGCTCCCACAGACTAATCCAGGATATAACTTCAGTCTCTTCCAAAAGGCATCACTTCAGACTCCAGCTGATCACAACTCCTTCTGATAAGTAACTGCTTCTGACTGCTTCCTTCAGTTCCAAACATCATCTCACTTCTCTCTGTTCAAAACACCATCTGCTCACAACTGCTTCTGACTGCTCTCTCTGGTTCCAACTCACTGACTGTCTGACTGACTGACTTCTCTCTGTTCCAAGCATCGACTCTCTCTTCTTCTCTCCCTGGCTCCAACTGACTCACTGACTCACAAACTGACAAAACTGACAAACTGCGCCTCTGCACTTCACTAATATGGAATGCTCTCTCCTCATGGAAAGTTCCAGCCAGTAGCCTCCTCCCACCGATTCCATGTACCAGGCTCCTTTCTCTAGACGCTCCCACAGTGACCAGCTGCTTGTTTCTTCTAGAGACTTGAGCCCAGAGACACTTCCTGATTAGATTCAGCTCTGGCCGGTTCTCTCCAGTCTGCAAAGGGCAAACAACACCTCATAACTAAAACATCACCTTTACCCTGCAAGCATCTCAGTCTGCAGGGACAGAAAGCAAATGGAGTCTCTCTAGTTCTGGGCCTTGTAGGCCTGAGAAGGATGAAATAACACTTAGCTCTGTCAGAGTACCTACACAAACCATACCAATACGTGATATAAAGTCAGGACTACAGGATCCACCCTCTACTATAGGTAGGATGATGAAAGGACACATAATTATGTCAAAGCCAATAGGCAATAGATGGATTAGAGTCAAGAATAAGGGATCTATCATCATATAAAGCAGCTATCCTCCAGTTTATGCTTCTAGGTCTGGAAAAAGGCCTGAAAAGGACCAACACAAGCCAAGAATAGAGATCCAGGATGGTAGCAAGCATAAAGTCACCATCACTCAGAAATAGAGCCAAAAAATACGGTCACTACAGAGGGAGACATAGAGACAGCGAGAGAGAGGGAGACAGAGGGAGACAGAGAGAAGGGAGACAGAGGGAGGAAGACAGAGGGATACAGAGAGAGAGGGAATCAGAGGTAGGGAGGCAGATGGAGCGAGTCAGGGAGAGACAGGGGGAGGGAGACAGAGGGAAACAAACAGAGGGAGGGAGAAAAACAGAGGGAGGGAGACAGACAGAGGGAGGGAGGGAGACAGACAGAGGGATGGACACGGACAGAGGGAGGGAGACGGACAGAGGGAGGAAGACAGAGGGAGGGAGATAGAGGGAGGGAGAGATATAGAGGGAGGGAGACAGAGGGAGGGAAGGAGATAGAGGGAGGGAGAAAGAGAGGGAGTCAGACAGAGGGAAACAGACATAGGGAGACAGACAGAGGTAGACAAAAAGAGGGAGAAGGAGGGAGAGGGAGAGAAAGGGAGGCAGAGGGTGATAGAGGGAGGGAGGGGGAGGGAGTGAGAGGGAGACAGAGGGAGGAGGAGATAAGCAGACAGAGAGAGGGAGACAGAGGGAGTCAGGGGGAGACAGAGTGAGGGAGAGGGAGACAGACAGCGGGAGACAGAGGAAGGAGACAGAGAGAGACAGAGGGAGACAGAGACAGAGGGAGACAGAGAGAGAGGAAGACAGACACAGAGGGAGACAGAGAGAGAGGGAAACAGAGGGAGGGAGACCGAGGAAGGGAGACCGAGGGACGGAGACAGTGGGAGGGAGACAGAGGTAAAGGGAGGCAGAGGGAAGGCAGAGGGAGGCAGAGGGATCGTGTCAGGGAGTGACAGAGGGAGGGAGCGGGAGACAGAGGGAGACAAAGAGGCAGTGGGATAGAGACAGAGAGAGGGAGATGGATAGAGGGACGGAGACGGATAGAGGGAGGGAGACAGATATAGGGAGGGAGACAGATAGAGGGAGGGAGACAGAGAGAGAGAGAGAGAGAAAGAGAGAGACAGAGGGAGGGAAACAGGGAGAGAGAGAGGGAGTTGGAGGGAGGTAAAGGGAGGCAGAGGGAGGCAGAGGGACGGCAGAGGGAGGCAGAGGGAGCATGTCAGGGAGTGACAGAGGGAGGGAGCGGGAGACAGAGGGAGACAAAGAGACAGTGGGATAGAGACAGAGAGAGAGAGACGGATAGAGGGAGGGAGACAGATAGAGGGAGGGAGACAGAGAGAGGGAGACAGATAGAGGGAGGGAGACAGATAGAGGGAGGGAGACAGAGAGAGAGAGAGAGAGAGAGAGAGAGAGAGAGAGAGAGAGAGAGAGACAGAGGGAGGGAAACAGGGAGAGAGAGAGGGAGTTGGAGGGAGCTAGAAAGAGGGAGCGAGTCAGGGAGAGACAGAGGGAGGGGGAGGGAGAGGGAGACAGACAGAGGGAGGGAGACAGACAGAGGGAGACAGACAGAGGGATGGAGACAGATAGAGGGAGGGAGACAGAGGGAAGAAGCCAGAGGGAGGGAGATAGAGGGAGGAGACAGCGGGAGACAGAGAGAGAGGAAGACAGACACAGAGGGAGACAGAGAGAGAGGGAAACAGAGGGAGGGAGACCGAGGAAGGGAGACCGAGGGACGGAGACAGTGGGAGGGAGACAGAGGTAAAGGGAGGCAGAGGGAAGGCAGAGGGAGGCAGAGGGATCGTGTCAGGGAGTGACAGAGGGAGGGAGCGCGAGACAGAGGGAGACAAAGAGACAGTGGGATAGAGACAGAGAGAGGGAGATGGATAGAGGGACGGAGACGGATAGAGGGAGGGAGACAGATATGGGGAGGGAGACAGATAGAGGGAGGGAGACAGAGAGAGAGAGAGAGAGAGAGAGAAAGAGAGAGACAGAGGGAGGGAAACAAGGAGAGAGAGAGGGAGTTGGAGGGAGGTAAAGGGAGGCAGAGGGAGGCAGAGGGACGGCAGAGGGAGGCAGAGGGAGCGTGTCAGGGAGTGACAGAGGGAGGGAGCGGGAGACAGAGGGAGACAAAGAGACAGTGGGATAGAGACAGAGAGAGGGAGACGGATAGAGGGAGGGAGACAGATAGAGGGAGGGAGACAGAGAGAGGGAGACAGATAGAGGGAGGGAGACAGATAGAGGGAGGGAGACAGAGAGAGAGAGAGAGAGAGAGAGAGAGAGACAGAGGGAGGGAAACAGGGAGAGAGAGAGGGAGTTGGAGGGAGGTAGAAAGAGGGAGCGAGTCAGGGAGAGACAGAGGGAGGGGGAGGGAGAGGGAGAGGGAGACAGACAGAGGGAGGGAGACAGACAGAGGGAGACAGACAGAGGGATGGAGACAGATAGAGGGAGGGAGACAGAGGGAAGAAGCCAGAGGGAGGGAGATAGAGGGAGGAGACAGAGGGAGGGAAACAGAGGGAGGGAGATAGGAAAGGGAGGGAGACAGAGTGAGTGGGGGAGATAGAAGGAGGGGATAGAGGGAGGGAGGGAGATAGAAGGATGGAGGGAGATAGAGAGAGGGAGATAAAGAGAGGGAGACAGAGAGAGGGAGACAGACAGAGGTAGACAGGCAGAGGGAGAGAGAGAGGGAGACAGAGGGACAGAGACAGAGGGAGACAGACAGAGGGAGAGAGACAGAGGAAGGGAGCCAGACAGAGGGAGACAGACAGGGGGAGACAGGTAGACGGAGGGAGGGAGACAGAGATAGGGAGACAGAGGGTGACAGACAGAGGGAGACAGACAGGGTGTGGGAGACAGAGGGTGGGAGACAGAGGGAGGGAGATAGAGTGATGGATGGAGGGAGGGAGATAGAAGGAGGGAGACCTAGATAGGGAGACAGAGGGTGACAGACAGAGGGAGACAGACAGAGGGAGACAGACAAAGGGAGACAGAGAGGGAGACAGGCAGAGGGTGACAGAAAGAGGGAGACAAACAGAGTGAGACAGACAGAGGGACTCAGCGAGGGAGACAGACAGAGGACGAGGGAGAGAGAGAGGGAGACAGAGGGAGGGAGACAGAAGGAGGGCGAGAAAGGGAGACAGAGTATGACAGACAGAGGGAGAGAGACAGAGGGAGAGAAACAGACAGAGTGTGACAGACAGAGGGAGGGAAACAGAGGGAGGGAGACAGACAGAGGTAGACAGATAGAGGGAGGGAGACAGAGGGAGGGAGACAGACAGAGGGAGGAAGGGAGACAGAGAGGGAGGGAGACAGAGGGAGAGAGAGAGAGAGAGATGTGTGTATGCTGAGTCTGTTGACTCAGTGGACGAAGGCGTCCGCTGCAGGGGCCTGTGTTCAACCTCATGGTCACAGTTTTGTTCTCTAGCCCCTCCCCCACTGACCCCACCTCCACCGTTGCGGCCATCAGCCATACACCACACTGTAAATTCAGCACCAGAGAGAAAGTTTGTGAGTACCCATGCTGTAAAATGAAGAAAAAAAATGCCGACCGTGCCATAATGAAATGGTGGTTTAGCTCACATTGCTTTTTTACAAAAATTGAGTACTTTCACCAATCAATCCCTGTCACAGGGAAGTGAATTCTAAATTATCTAATATTCTTTAATTTCATTTGCACATAACATTCGTAATTCACTCTCTTCTTCCTAAGAAAATAAGTGAGTGGAGCCTTTGGAAATTAATTTATGTACAGTGTCAAAGAGCGGGGCATTTGAAATAATTATTATTTTATTGACCATGTTGGAATTGATAATGCAAAACCCAGAAGCTAGTTTGGGTTAGAGAACAGCCGAAATAGTTATTAAATAACTTACCCTTTTTTATCTGAGATGCACTTTCTCGCAAATAGGAGGAGAAATATGTCGATACAATTCCAGTAAAAAGATTCACATTTGAAAAGATAGAGACATTTGTTTTGTATTCATATAATTGGAAGAAATAGCTACCTCATTGTTCTGACCAATTATTAATTTTGTGAGCTTTTTCAAGGATAAACTATGCAAATGTGTCTTGAATTAAATTACATTGATCCACAATGTTGGCACACACTAAAACTGGCAGAACTGTATGGTAATTATAAGACTAACTTATAACTAGATTTTCCTGAAACAATCCATTTCCTTTAATTGCGTAGGCAGTGGCTGAATCAGTCAAGTTAAACAGGTGTTATAAACTGTGCAATGAAAGGTTGCTGGACCTTGTACAACTTTAGCATTGTCTGCCAACCGCGGACTGATAGGTAGGTCTTGTATTTAGATGTGAAAAAAATACTTCTCTGGGCATGCTGGCACTGAGAACTCAACATCTGAAAGCAATATGGAAGCACCTTTAATATGAGATTATGCATAAAGAATGATGTTGTTCTATATTATTAATCTTGAGATAAGACATTTTGGAAAATGCAGGAAAGGTAAGCACTTTCCGTTCTTTCAGGCATGCCAGAGACACAAGTAAGTACATTTGAAGTATGATTTGCATTTCAAAGATGAATATGAAGATACTGCTTAAAGGTTAATTACCAACCTCTGGATCATGACTTTGAATATCTAAGCAGACATCACATCATTGGTTTGCCAAGAGGAGTTAGTTAGTATACGTGGGTGCGTTAATGGCCAGAAATGCACCGTGGCTTCTTAGAATTTATTCATTTTTCAATGATAGACTAATGCAAAAATGTGCAAAATTCTTTTGGAAATACCGCTTCATCATTGCTTTTTTCTATGCTGAAACAAACGTGGTATTCTAAATCTTGCCTAATTGTGAAATTATGTGTTGCTCTATGTATTATTATTCGCTCAATGCATTCATGTATCAATTTTTACCAGCAGGTAGAATATGTATCACAGCAGTTCCTTATTACTGTTGGAATATCTTGAAAATATATACCACTGCATTTTCTCTTAAACGTTGGTCTATTGCATTACTTCAGTCAAAGGTAAAATATTCTTTAGGCTTCACTCAAAAATTGATTTCCAATGGCTTGTTTTCATGCAGTAGCTTGGGAGACAATATGGACATTAGGAGTTTGACCGTGCACCTGGCTTTGCAAAGTCGCATTTCCTTTGCCAAATTTGAGGGTTATCTACTCTGTTCCATTTGAGGTTGGGTAACGTACGGGTTTTTCAAGATCAAAACCTCAACTGGTTTCACCACAGAAACCATTCACTGGTGACTTCCCACCACTGGATTGGTAGGTCATAATGATGGTCACCCGATCGTATTTAGGGGCATATTCTCAAGGACTTATTGGCGAGTTAGAGGCAATTTAGCGCAGCCAAAATGGTGATAGAGTTATCGCCCTATTCACAAACTGGTGTTTACAACCGATATCACCAGTTTTCCTGCGATAGCAGCCGCAAAAACCATCGCCACAGATGACACGGCAACTAACACTAATGATATGCAGAGTAGGCGTTCCCGTGCAAAAAGCTGCAAAAACACCACTTCCCAACATTCTCAACGACCAGCCAGATCAGCGATAAGATCCCAAAACAGGTGATGAGGCTCATTAGCAGCAGGGATTTAACACCTGCTCTAACCTGGAGTTAAGTCGGATGGGATGATAACTTGCACCATAATAGGGAGCCCAGCCCAGAGCCACACCAGAAGAACAACAGATGCCATGGAGCTACTGATCATGCAGCTCGGAACCCCAAGAGGGCCACAACACCCACCGCCACCACCCCCAGCCCTGCCCCCCGGACTCACCTGCCCCCTTCCCGTACTACCACAGAGGCAGCGCAGACAAAGACAGCGGACCTTCAGAAAATGCACCAGCCTCACAGACTTAATACCAGTGGATGTCATTGTCCACCTACAGGGTCAAAAGGACAATCATACTTTGAATCCTGGCCATTATTGCACACAGGCTGAGGGACCACACAACACAACGGACAACCAACATCCCTCTGCTGACAAAGCTGCTGGCTAGCACAGCCAGAGGCCAACATGTGCAGCACGCACATGTTGGCCTCTGGGACCTTCCAACCAACAACTGCCAGTGTCAGAGGAGTCTCACAGCCAGCCCCATCAAAGTTCATCACAACTGTCTTGGATGCCGTCATCAGCTTGGTACTCCAGCACCTTCACTTCCCCCACACTAAGTTGGAACAGCTGGAGACCAAGCAAGGCTTCTACGCCATAGCTGGCTTCCCGCACTTGTTGGGGGCAATTGACTGCATTATGTCCTACTTGTGCCCCCTGCTGACACTGCACACAATTACCACCATAGAAAGTACACACATTTCATCAATGTGTAGACAATAGTGGAGAACCGGGGACTCTTCTCCAATGTTGTCGCCAACTACCCAGGCAGATTGCATGATTCCTTCATCTTCTGACAGTCCATCAACAGCCAGCTCTTTAAGGCTGGCACCTACGGAAATGCACTGCTCATTTGAAAGTACCAAATGAACACAACACACACCTCAATTCCACAATCATGCAACTCACAACTCTGGGAATGCACATGTACAAACTTACATACAACATGCCAAACAACATGCCCACCTCTCAGACACAACAGCACAACTTTCTGTGGTAACCTGGGCTAGCCATGTACACAAGCCATCAACGGCATGGCACCTCAGCCACACAATAGGAGAATATGGGGTGAGGTGGGAACCAGGAATGTGTGAAAAAGGCAAGTGACCCATGAACAAGAATGTACACAATGCCAAGTGTGGCGTGAATGTGCTGGCCAGACTGCAGTATGCAGACCACGGGCATGTCCATGTCGACATATACTGCTGGTGTTTGGAGTGCAGTGGACGCCCCCATGTTACCCCAGGCAGTGGGGAAGATCACGGAAATGTAGCATTGTACTCCCCCCCCCCTGTGAGCGTGAGCAGAGTGGGCTGGCCAGGCGAACACCAGGCCAGCATAGAGGTGTGAATTAAAAGCCTGTTGCTCTGGGTGTGGTTCTCTTCCGTAATGGCCAACGTATCGGCCAGGGCAGCGCCTCGCACCCCGCCACGAGGCTGATGCCGTGAGCTGTGGTGCTGGCAATCCTGTGCACCTGCTGCACCCAAGGTCGCAGGTCCACAGACCTGTCTTGGCTGGCCCTGGACACCCAGGCCTCACTGCTCACCTGCCAACACTGGTGTGTATCAAAGAGGGCCCACCACGTTCAGTGCAAGCTCCAAGCCAGAGACCTGCGACCTTGACAGCCTCCTCAGACCATCGCTGGCCTCCGTGACACAGTCCCCCAGCACTCCTTTCTCGTTTATGTCCTCCACCGCTGCCTTCGGTCTACACTGTGGACTAGTAGGTCGCACATTTGTAACTGAGTCTTGATATCATGATGGCCGAGTTCATATGTTAATGGGACGTTTGATATCACTGTACTCCCTTGATGTGGTGCCACCAACTCTGTGTATAGCATTCCAACGACACGTGTCTGTGGTCCCTTGCTGACCGCTGCCTTCAGCTTACACTGTGGTCAAGTAGGTCACACATTTGAAACTGAGTCCTGATTTATTATGGCAGAGTTTATATTATTGTACAGGCCTCATCGCAGACTGCATCCCCTTTCAGCTCTTGTGCCACTAACTCTGTGCCCCTAAATTCATGGACACTCACTGGTTGAACTTTGGTGGTATCTGGGTACATGGCCTGGGTGATGTCTCCATCATCATGTAGCTGATACTGACTTGGTGTTAAGAATGAGTCTGTAGCATTCATCTCCTCCATATTGCCTGTTTCTGCTTGGTTCTGTCCTCTGCATCATGCCCTGGAAGAACTCCTTCCACTATCCCCTGAAACACTCTGCGACATTCACCTTGGAATTCGACAAGGACTCGCTCATTGTGCTGTGTACAGCGGACGCAACCATGTCACCTCAGGCAGTGGGGAAGACCTGGGACATGTAACTGTGTCTTACCCCCCTGTAAGCGTAAGCGTAGTGGACTGGTGTATGACAGTTCAGAGTAGGGGTGTGGTTAATAAACCCGGGACCCTTGGTGTGGTTAAGTTTTGGCCTTGCCAAGGAAGCAACTAATACATGTGTCTCTGTTGTGTTGTGTGCGCCACCCGTTCCGCAATGGACAATGTTGCAATGTAGCATGCCCCCGGAGAGCGGGCTTGGTCGAAGGGGTAAATGAAGGAGCGCAAGCCCACTCGGGGTCCGGGATCATACATGCCCACTGTTGTGTGTGTGTAGCTATTACTGCAGCATAAGCCAAAGGTCCACCCTCAACCACATTGCGAGTTCAGCTTGTCATGAACTCCACACCTGTGCTGCCCTATCCATACCAAAGGCCTACACACACGTGGCCGCCCACCTTCAACGCACGACATCATAGTGTCGTCAGGCTACTGGAAATGCGTAGAGAGGCATGACAATTGTGTGCAAGTGATGTAGCCGCACTGCACACACTAGTAAATAGGTTCAGGGGAGGGAGTAGCAGTAGTGAAGCTACATAATACACATTGATGCCGCTCATTTGCTACTAGCACTACATGTCAAACATGAAACACTTACAGGCACATGCATCAAGCTAAGAATTTGCGAGTCCTTAATTGCGATTATTAGGGAATCGCAATTAAGGACTCGCAAAAGCCTATGCATGTAGGAATCGCTATAAAAATAGTGATTCCTTATTTCTGAATCGCAAATTACGATTCGCAAATAAGTAATGGCTTCTTATTCATTCCTATGGGCCTACAAGCCCATAGTAATGAATGGGAAATTGTATGCGCAATTTGCGAGTACCAATTGGTACTCGCATATTGTGCATGCAATTTCAAGGGTGTCAAAAGGATACCCTGTTACACCCCCTGAAATTGGTCTGTGCACAAATGTTGCGCACACACATGTACGAAGGACATGTGTGTGTGTGTAACCTACAACTTTGAAAAATTCACTTTAGTGCATTTTTCAAAGTTTTAGCAAATTACCATAAAGTTCAACTTCATGGTAATTTGAGACCCCTAGTACCGAAATCACTACTTTAAAGTGGTTCTTACATTGCATTTAAGGAATCGCAAAATGCCATTCCTTAAATGCAATCGCAATTTGAGAACTCGCAATTAATTGCTAATTTTGCAATCGTAAATTGCCGATTTTTGCAAATCGCACCATTTGAGATTGCAAAAATCTTTGACGCATGTGCCTGCAAGTTACACATATCACACACCAATGAACCAGTCAGCCTGCCAACATGCAGAACCAACTATTGACTCATGTCTCTCTGCACTATCACAAGTGCTCAAGGATATGCACTCTGTCCTTGGATAATGACACCCCTCCGAGCCCCAAACACACAGGCCCAGAGGGAGTAGAATGCGGGACACAAAAATGCACCATGGGCAATGAGGAACGCACATTTGGCATGCTGAAGTCACGTTTCAAGTGCCTGGACATCACAGGTGAAAGGCTCCTGTACAGCCCAGACATTGTGTGCAAGATGATCGTTGCATATTGTGTGTTGCACAACATATGTGTATGCACCAATGCCCCATGGATACAAGAGCCAGATGCACCAGACAATGATGAGGAAGATGAGGCAGGTGGACCACACCCCACTGCAGCTGCAGCAGGAATAGCCTCTAGGAACACCATCATTGACAATTTCTTCACATGGGCACGTCACATTGTTACAGTCCTAAGCAATCATGGGACAGTACAAAATGACCACAGACACAGCATGTGCAAATAAATGCATTACAACACACATTCCCTGAGCGTATGTCAGTCCTCTGTGCAAGCAATTCACTCTGACCATTGTAAGTGCAACATGTAGTCCTAACAATCTCATAATTTGAAAATAGATTGTGGGTGTGTCATCTCTGTACAGAGAGGCTGTTTAGGGTGTCACATATTTGAAATGCCATTTCTGTGTGTCAAAGATAGTACGGAATCCCACTCATCTGCGTTTCACAGGTGTCACAAATCATTAGATATAGGCTGTCATTTGTGACCTACAACAGGCCTTCTTTTGGGCTCAAAAATGTACCACCAGGATGCAGTGATGCACCCTGTGATTCAAGTCCCACAACATGAGCAACATGGATGTAAGGGGGAATAACTGCCCCTACATTTGTCCGTGCTTTCATACTCGATTAATCATAGACATGACACATCTGTTAGTATGTATTATTCACGTTCAGTGGAGTGTTGAAGCTGTCTTAGTACTGGGCCATGCAGACAACACTTTACAATGATGCCCCGTGGCGGGCCAGCCAGAGTCCTTTAGGGATTGACAAGTTACTCAGAAGGGGAAGAGTCCAGTCCACAGGCTGATTGCTGTCTCATTGTTATGCAAACAAAATATTGCAGTCCATGTCGAGGTCCAAGGTTAGTGTTGCAGAGTGTATCGGGGGATGGTGGAAGGTGTTATTCCAGGGCATGATGCAGAGGCAGAACCAAGCAGAAACAAGCCATATGGCGGAGATGAGTGCTACTGCTTCCTTCTTACCACTAAGTCAGATTCATCTTCATCTTCGTCTTCTGACGTTTTATGTGCCTCACAAGTGGGTGGTGGTGTTTGGTCGGCAGCACTGTGTGACACTGACACATCAGGGTCCGGAGATGTGGATGTAGAAGTAGCAGCAGCATTTATCTGCGCAATGCCTTGTGGCATCACTCCCATGATGAGGATCTGCAGGGCATGGAAGATCCCATCTATAAAATTCTCGTGTGCAGCCGTGGTAGCCATTCTTTGTGCCTGCATCCGCTCCATGTTCTCCATGACACTCCTTATGTTTCCCAAATCACGAATGACATCGCTGTAGCCACTATGACTAGACAGTTGTTGTTGTCTCTGAGTCTGACTCCAGCGACGCCAGGGTGAACTGTGGGTGTCTGTTAGGGAGTATAAGTGGTCGCTGATGGGACTTAGACTCCTAAGTAATGCATCTAGTTTGGCTGCCATGGGGTCGAACCCCACCAGCACCTGTTCAACCAGCTCCTTCTGGCGGTCTAACACACGGTGTTGGAATGCCATGTGCTCTTCTGTGAGTTGCTTGGAGCCAAACGTGTTGGTGGGTACTTCCTTCTGTGTGGTCTGTGCAGGGGGTGGGCTCACCTCGATGGTGCAGGGCTGCCCAGCTACTGGAGGTGGGGTGCGGAGGTTGTCCATGAACCGTTGGAGATCATCGTAGTTGTTGTTCAGGGGGTCGTTTCCATCATCACTGAAGAGATGTAGAGTCTGCTCTGCAGGAGGTGTTGATTGTCCCTCTGCAATGTTAAGGGAAGATGCAGTTTCACAGTGAGTTTCATGTAGGTTGACACATTAGCAAAGTTTTCATACAGACTGCATTACAATGTACATTGTGACTGTTTGTGAGGAGATGCCTATTTGATGCGGGACAGTGGACATTTGTACTACATCACAGATGTGAGGTTTTACTCCTACATTGTCATCTCACAGTTTTGTTCTCTGCTTTTATGGTGCATTTTCCTGCATGACGCGTGCGAATAGCAGGCCTGTCGCTGGTTATCACTGATTTTTGTATTGCGGTTTGGGATATCGACGCTTTTTTTGCACTCGTGTTTTGCATTTTTTAGGTGTTGTAGTTATTTTAACGAGGTCATTTGACACGTTATTGTGAGACTATTGCATGGTACCACCGTGTTCAGAATACAATGTTAACACAGCGTTATTTTCTCGCGATAGACTGCGATGTGAAAAGTTGCGTTAGCAATATTTTGCGATAACTATCAAACTTTCTTGAGAATGTCCCCCTGGTTGTGGCAGTACTTCTAAATCATGGTTGGATGTGTTGTAGTTTGATGTTTTATTTCTTACATCAGTTATGTGGCTAAATAAGGTGTTTATTTTGTCATATATGTGTGGAAGTGTAACTTTGGGTGGATTGGTATGTGTTGTTTCTTTAAGCAGTTTGTAATAGTAGTGAGCTGCCTTAATATTGCTTCATGACTTTAAAAACAAACAATTAAAACAAATTGTAGTGGGTTAACGTGAGAAGAATAGTTATCTCTTCGTCCTGGTCCTGTGCTAAACCCATCAAGGTTAAACAACCCTCTGTGGCTACACCCTTTATTTATTTTCATTTTTAGGATTCACAGACCCTATTGTAGGGTTTGTGAAACTATGGTAAGCTTCATCCGGGCTGTGGACCCACAGCAAACTTTACAGACCTCTGTTAGGCCTTTTGTGGGTCCATAGAAATGGATCCAGGTCTGAAAACCACCCAAAGAGGTCAGTACAAGTGTATGAACCTTGGTGTGGGTTTGTGGTCCGTGGCAATTAAGCTCAAACCTCATGTCCTTTAATGGGACAAAATGTTTCCTATTGTACCCAGTCACTCGATCAGGTATTGGTCTACAGTGCCATCTTTGGATTTGCAGATCTGAAATGGAGGACTGGAGAAAACGTTCCTCACCCAATCTGATTTGAATACTTTTTTTTATTTTAGTTCCATGGAGGTCTGTGGAGCTTCGCAAAATAATGGTCCATAAATTGTTATGTTATGTCCATTTGTATAGTGCACTAATTATCTGAGGGGTATCCAGGCAGTTAGGCAGGTGTGTGGGCCCAAAGGTACTTATGCGAGGAGCCAGGTCTTCAGATTTTTAAGGAACTCAAACAGTGAGAAGGAGCTCTGATGTTTTGAGAGAAGTTGTTTGATGTCTTGGGTGCAATGTAAGAGAATGAGGAACTTCCTATTTTGGTTTTGTGGATGCAGGGAGTGTGTCCACATGGTAGTGAGGCAGAGCGTATATGTCTGGGGGTTGGTGAAAATGTATGGTGCTGTTCAGATATCTGGATCTGTGTTGTTTAGGGCTTTGTATGTGTGTGTAAGAAGAGCTTGAATTGGCTGCATTTGTGAGAGAGGCATGGGTGGTCGAGTAAGAACCATGTAGCAGTCTTCTGGATGGTCTTGAATCTGTGTAGGAGTGGTTTGGCGATTCCAGCACAGACAGTGCTGCCATAGTCCAGCCTGCTTGTGTGATGGTCTGTCTAAAGTTCTCAGGCAGAATGCATAGGATGTGGAAACAGGAGATGTACAAATCTTTGACTTGAGTCATCATGTTGAGCTTGATTTCAAGCATGATTCCTAGAATTGTTGCATGGTTTGTGGGTGTGAGTGTGGGTGTTGGTTCTACCTCTGACAGGCACCATGTGGAGAACCATGGGGAGGGCTTGTTACTAAAGTCCAGAACTTCTGTCTTGTCAGAGTTGAGCTTCAGGCAGTTGGTTTGCATTCATTCTTCTACCACGTTCATGCATTTGTTGAAGTTTGTTCTGGGGTGAATGTCTTGTTCATCTGGGAGAAGATGAGTTGGATGCCATTGGTGTAGGAGATAATGGTGATTTTTTGTGATCAGATGATATTGCCAAGCAGTGTCATGTATATGTTGAAAACGGTGTGGCTGAGGGGCATTCTCTGTGGGACTTCACATGTCAGATTTTTAGTCTGTGATGTGGAAGATGTCAGTCTGGTCCTTGGGTTCTTACCGTAAGGAAAGAACAGATCTATTCAAGAGCGAAACTTTGTATGGCAATCTCATGAAGTCCTCTGATGAGGGTGTTGTGGGAGACAGTGTTGAAGGTCACAGAGAGGCCGAGCAGGATGAGGGCAGCTGTTTCTCCTCAGTCCATGATGGTTTGAATGTCTTTGTTAGCCGTAGTGAGTGATGTTCTGATGCTGTGGTTCTTTCTGAATCCTGGTTAATTGTTGTCTAGAAGATGGTGAAGTTCGAGGTGGGTTGTAAGTTACTTAATCACTTGTGCTGGATAGGGGAGCAGGAAGATGGGCTATAAGCTGCTTGGTTGATTTGGGTCGACTGGGATTCCTAAGGAAGGATTTGATTTGTGCAAGTTACCAGTCATCTGGGAATGTGATGGATGTGATGGGGGTGTTGATGATATGGTTCAGGGTGGTGCTGATTGATGATGTTCCCAGGTTGTATATGTGCTAAAAGCCAGGGTCCACTGGGGGTCCTGAGCTGATGGTCCTCAAGATTGCCACTGTGTTGGTTCTGGTGAGTGTTGTCCGATGGTTGATGGTGGGTTGGTTAGCAATGTGTTCTTTGGGGAATGGTAGGTACACAAAGCTGCTGTTGAAGTTTGTAATTTTTCGGTGGAAGGTGAGGTGAAATCCTTGGTGATCGAGGAGAGCTCCTTCCAGCTGTTGGAGCTTCCTTCAATGCAGTCCACTAGTGCTTTTCTCTTAATAATAATAATAATAATAATAATAGTTCATTGCCCGGTCAATTAAAACCTTTACAATTTCTCTTTAAAAGAAAGTGGCAAAAATTACAGCAACTAAGTTCATGATTTAAAACTTCTCAATAATATCATTTTATAAAACATCAGTGCAATTTGACATTTTTAGTGCACATTTCCGCGATTATGTCTATTACAGTACATAATGAGAGATGTTATCACTCAGTCAGTCAAATTATCTTTATTCGATTTAGTTAAAAATCATACAAAGAGCATAGAAAACATATTATATACAAGTAAAATACAATTAAACAATTTCATTTCAATCGGATACATGTGACAGGGTATACAGTAAAAACAGGGTTTAAAAAGGAATATAAAAACAATTTATACAGGGAAGTTTACTGGTTTCTTGCGTAATCTTGATCTAGCTGCCGCCACTAATAAATTGCATAGACAACAGGTGATGTACCGAATGAGGATCAATGTCACACATTCAACCCAGTCAAAAGATCTGGGTCCTAATCCATTGTTTTTTTGCCTTCCACACCACCCTGGGTTAGACAATGGCAATATGCAAATCAGCTCTGACCCTGTGCCCCATGGGAACAGTCCAGTCCGAACTACAAAAGCCATGTCCTTCCCAGAACGGAATCAAGCATCCGAGGACCGGACCGGTTTCGAGGTAACACCTCTCATCAGCCCGGCTAGCTTGACTCCAGTGGTGTGGAGTGCCTGGGACCCACGTCTGGGCATCCCCAGTACACTTATAGCGACATTGCAAAAACAACAGGTGATGGACCGAATGAGGATCAATGTCACACATTCAACCCAGTCAAAAGATCTGGGTCCTAATCCATCGTTTTTTTGCACTCCACACCACCCTGGGTTAGACAATGGCAATATGCAAATCAGCTCTGACCCTGTGCCCCATGGGAACAGTCCAGTCCGAACTACAAAAGCCATGTCCTTCCCAGAACGGAATCAAGCCTCCGAGGACCGGACCGGTTTCGAGGTAACACCTCTCATCAGCCCGGCTAGCTTGACTCCAGTGGTGTGGAGTGCCTGGGACCCACGTCTGGGCATCCCCAGTACACTTATAGCGAGATTGCAAAAACAACAGGTGATGGACCGAATGAGGATCAATGTCACACATTCAACCCAGTCAAAAGATCTGGGTCCTAATCCATCGTTTTTTTGCACTCCACACCACCCTGCGTTAGACAATGGCAATATGCAAATCAGCTCTGACCCTGTGCCCCATGGGAACAGTCCAGTCCGAACTACAAAAGCCATGTCCTTCCCAGAACGGAATCAAGCATCCGAGGACCGGACCGGTTTCGAGGTAACACCTCTCATCAGCCCGGCTAGCTTGACTCCAGTGGTGTGGAGTGCCTGGGACCCACGTCTGGGCATCCCCAGTACACTTATAGCGAGATTGCAAAAACAACAGGTGATGGACCGAATGAGGATCAATGTCACACATTCAACCCAGTCAAAAGATCTGGGTCCTAATCCATCGTTTTTTTGCACTCCACACCACCCTGGGTTAGACAATGGCAATATGCAAATCAGCTCTGACCCTGTGCCCCATGGGAACAGTCCAGTCCGAACTACAAAAGCCATGTCCTTCCCAGAACGGAATCAAGCATCCGAGGACCGGACCGGTTTCGAGGTAACACCTCTCATCAGCCCGGCTAGCTTGACTCCAGTGGTGTGGAGTGCCTGGGACCCACGTCTGGGCATCCCCAGTACACTTATAGCGAGATTGCAAAAACAACAGGTGATGGACCGAATGAGGATCAATGTCACACATTCAACCCAGTCAAAAGATCTGGGTCCTAATCCATCGTTTTTTTGCACTCCACACCACCCTGGGTTAGACAATGGCAATATGCAAATCAGCTCTGACCCTGTGCCCCATGGGAACAGTCCAGTCCGAACTACAAAAGCCATGTCCTTCCCAGAACGGAATCAAGCATCCGAGGACCGGACCGGTTTCGAGGTAACACCTCTCATCAGCCCGGCTAGCTTGACTCCAGTGGTGTGGAGTGCCTGGGACCCACGCCTGGGCATCCCCAGTACACTTATAGCGAGATTGCAAAAACAACAGGTGATGGACCGAATGAGGATCAATGTCACACATTCAACCCAGTCAAAAGATCTGGGTCCTAATCCATCGTTTTTTTGCACTCCATACCACCCTGGGTTAGACAATGGCAATATGCAAATCAGCTCTGACCCTGTGCCCCATGGGAACAGTCCAGTCCGAACTACAAAAGCCATGTCCTTCCCAGAACGGAATCAAGCATCCGAGGACCGGACCGGTTTCGAGGTAACACCTCTCATCAGCCCGGCTAGCTTGACTCCAGTGGTGTGGAGTGCCTGGGACCCACGTCTGGGCATCCCCAGTACACTTATAGCGAGATTGCAAAAACAACAGGTGATGGACCGAATGAGGATCAATGTCACACATTCAACCCAGTCAAAAGATCTGGGTCCTAATCCATCGTTTTTTTGCACTCCACACCACCCTGGGTTAGACAATGGCAATATGCAAATCAGCTCTGACCCTGTGCCCCATGGGAACAGTCCAGTCCGAACTACAAAAGCCATGTACTTCCCAGAACGGAATCAAGCATCCGAGGACCGGACCGGTTTCGAGGTAACACCTCTCATCAGCCCGGCTAGCTTGACTCCAGTGGTGTGGAGTGCCTGGGACCCACGTCTGGGCATCCCCAGTACACTTATAGCGAGATTGCAAAAACAACAGGTGATGGACCGAATGAGGATCAATGTCACACATTCAACCCAGTCAAAAGATCTGGGTCCTAATCCATCGTTTTTTTGCACTCCACACCACCCTGGGTTAGACAATGGCAATATGCAAATCAGCTCTGACCCTGTGCCCCATGGGAACAGTCCAGTCCGAACTACAAAAGCCATGTCCTTCCCAGAACGGAATCAAGCATCCGAGGACCGGACCAGTTTCGAGGTAACACCTCTCATCAGCCCGGCTAGCTTGACTCCAGTGGTGTGGAGTGCCTGGGACCCATGTCTGGGCATCCCCTAAAAAATTTGCCACGCAAAATGTAATGCGGATGTTATTCAATGATTGGAGGTAAAACATGGTTGGTCTCACCTGGGAGAAGCCGGCTTCCCTTAAAACAGGTAACAAATGTTTTTTACTCTGTTCAGAAAAGAAATCGCAAAACATAATAAAGTGCATGGTGTCTTGTGCAGAAAAATTATCACAAGTACAGGGTGGTGCTAACTCTGGTTTTGTCCAAGTGTTGAAACTTCCCAAATAAAAGTGAATAAGATTAAACCTGAATTTCGTTAAAAGAAACCCGTGAAATGGGTTGGTAACAAAACATAAATAAGGTTCAAGTGCAGGTGTGTTAACTAACAAATAATGGCGTCTAACTGTGGGTTTTAACAATTCCGTTTCTTCTCAACTCATTCTTGCCCTTAGCATAAATTGTTTTTTAATGATGTCTACATCTTGGTTTGTTATGCCAGAAGGGTCAGGAAAAAGATCTGGCCGTCCCAAGTCCATAAAGGTTTTTTTCAAATTGGCCAACCATGGGATTACATTACTATGCTCCAAGGACATGACATCCTTCATAATCAAATGATTAAGGGTTAATTCTGTGTTTAGCCATGTCTTTAGCCAGTATGTTAGGGGTGCCAGTTTTAACCTATCATGGACAGAGTCCATTCCCACCTCCGCGTGTATGGAAAAGGTTGGTGTCGATTGGGGAAGGCACAAAAGAGAGCGTAAGAATCTATTTTCCGCCTTCTGGATATTTTCCAAACATGCATAACCCCACAGAGGCACGCCATATAGTGCCGCAGAGAAGCATTTACTATTATAAACCTTTAAAATGGCTTCCATCGGTCTGTGGCCCAACCTTTTGGCAAAACCCAAAAGGGCCGTTGATGTCCTTGTCACCACCAGTCTTTTGGCCCTTACCTGGGGACCCCAGGTACCCATATTATCAAAAAGCACACCAAGGTAGGGAAAAACAGGTACTCTGGACACAACTTCTCCCCTACATCTAAATGTTTTTACCATGGCTCTTTTCTTCTGCAGACCAACAACCATAGTGAGTGACTTGTTTGAGTTAACCTTCAAGTCTACATGGTCCATGAAGGTACCGAATGCATCCAAAAGCTGTTGGAGACAGACGCCGGTGCGAGCTATAAGCACTGCATCATCCGCGTATAGGAGAGCAGGGATCTTAACTTCTCCTAAACGCGGAACGTCTCTCACAACGCCCTCTAAGTGGGTACCTATGCCATTGATATAAATTGTAAATTGCAGGGGTGCAAGTATGCAACCCTGCCAGACCCCCCGCCTCGAGTTAAAATGGGGCGTGCATTTGCTTTCTTTTGTGACCCGCACCACTGCAAAGAGCTCTTGGTGGAGGGAGGCCATAAACCCAACCAGAGCCTCGTCAATCCCAATCTTCAAAAGGATATCCCAGAGCTTAGACCTGTTGACCAAGTCGAAGGCCGAGGAGAGGTCCATGAACGCTAGGTACAGTGACCCCTCCTTGGCCACTGTATACTTTGAGATCAACAGGTGTAAGTTAGAGCACTGCTCAATCGTGCCTCTCTTCTCTCTAAAACCGTACTGAATGTCGGCCAAACCACCACAACCTTCCAGACTATCCCTTAACCTAGCCAAAAGGACTCTGCCTAGGATCTTTATTGCAGAGACCAAAATGTATATAGGCCGGTAGCACCCCGGGTCATCACTTTGCCCCTTTTTAAATATGGGGACTATTGTGGAAGTCGCCCATGTGGTTGGGGGGGTACTGTTTGCAGCCGTAAATACATTTGCTAGGATACCGGCCCATAGTTCTGGTGAGTGTATATAAAAGTCAGCCGGCACCCCATCCGGACCAGGGGCTTTATTCCTGGTAGTGGCACGGATTGCTTTCTCTACCTCGGCCCTGTTAAAGTGCATGGGGGTAGCCTCAGGGATGGTCATGTTAAGAGGTTCGGTAACCGTGCCATTATCTCCATAAACGGAACTAAAATGTGCCAACCACTTATCGTCTGGGATGACACAGTCCGTATCTAAATTAGGTGAGTCAGAGAAGTAAGTCTGGTTGATTATGGCCCTAAATTGCCGGAATCCCGCAAGATATCGATAGAGATTAAGTTCTCCCAAGCCTCGTGTTTGATTTTATGCTGTCTGTTCTTAATGGCTCTTTTGTAATCTTTTCTTAGAGTTGCAACGGCTGTCCTGTTCCTAGGATTAGCTTTGAAGGCCAATTTTAGGGATTTATAGGCTTTTGAGCAAGGGGCATCAAACCATCGGCAGTGTTTATTTTCTCCCTTCCTCAGTTTGAGAGTGAGGTTAGAAGAAATTTTACTACAGATCGTTTGGACCTTGCGAAGATGGATTTTGGCAAATCATGATATGGTCCTCGATTTGCGGACCAATGTCAGCGTAAAAATCACTAGGGACCACGTTTGCCCACATAAGCCGTCTACCCTGGTCTATTGTGCGTAGGGCAGG
This sequence comes from Lissotriton vulgaris, assembly GCF_964263255.1. Lineage (NCBI taxonomy): Eukaryota > Metazoa > Chordata > Amphibia > Caudata > Salamandridae > Lissotriton > Lissotriton vulgaris. The sequence continues at coordinate 438,703,808 of NC_141691.1, read as the reverse complement.
TCCTATAGTGACCTGTCCCGGCATAGGGCCCATAGAGTCCCCCCATGCCACCACCAAGAGGACAGGAGTATGGTCACTAAGGGGGGAAGGGACTGTGCAATAAGAAATAGTTCGATTGAGAATGACTGGAGTCACAAAAATGTAATCAATAATTGTGCCAAGGACTGTCCCCTTGAAGGTAGGTGTTCTAGACTCCCCCTCCCTATTCCCTGGTTCACAAAAGTTAAAATTGGCCAAAACTTCTTCCAGTTCTTCACCTAATTTAGTGTGCTCAAAATGAGGCCCCTCCTGTCCCGTAGTCTCCATACGATCAATTGGACCACAACCAGGGATGAATATTAAAATCACCCATGAACACATATTCATAGTTTGTATGAGTATTATGACTGACTAGGTTTAAGAACTAATCCAGTGCGGCAATATTATCGCCACCACTATCCTTATTACCGGAGTTATAAAAATGTATGAACAGGGTACTCTTAGAAAAACTAATTTCCCTTTCAACAATCAAACAATTCGAGGAATCATATTTGATCTGTTTCAGCGGCCCTTTGAGATCAAGTGAAAAAAGGGTCAAAAGGCCTCCCCTGGCTCTACCTGCATTACTTGGGGTTGCAGCTACAGCGAAACCTACAAAACCATCCAGCTAAAAGCGGGATGAAGTATCCCAGGTTTCCTGTAGAGCAATGACATTATGTTCTGAAATAAAGCTAACCCAATCAGTGTCGCCCATTTTAGATCTAATTCCTGCGACATTCCAGCTAAGGATTTTACATGCTGCAACTCCATTTGAATTGCTTCCCCCCTCAATCGGTGTTAATTCTGCATTGGGTAGTCAGTCTGTGTCGTCCATGCCGGACAGGGGGGCATAATGGTTACACAAAATCAGCCCGCCATCCTCTAATAAATCCTGTTGGTCCTGGGGGCGGGTTATCAATGGGGCACTGGGGACCATTGTGAATTGTGTCGTTGAGCTGTCGTTAACGTTTCTGCGTCCCGCTACTGCCCTCAGGCCCTGCCATCTAGCTTTGTAGTTAGTTATAGGTATTGAACGGTCTGGAGGTTGATAAAAGAAACCTAAGGGAACGGGTCTCAGGTGGTCCCTAATGGAGATCGCCGAGCCGTCCCTGAACAGCTTATCTGCTAGATCGGCCCCACAAAAATTAATTACCACGCAATCACCATGTGTATTTTTTCGGTTGTTTGCCAATCCTGCCCACCCTCCTTGCATGAATGATGATATCTGCAATGTTCTCCCCACAGCATTTCTCAGTGCACCACATTTTTACTTTGGCCATGAGATCCCGGGTTGATTCCCTCTCCCCTTCCATAAGAGGATCTACCCCAATAAACACTGCTACCAGAGGAGACGCCTCTGGGGGAAGGTTAAGTTTATATCAACTTGGATTGGCCCTCCTTTGGGGGGGGTGAGCTCTTCTGAGGTAAGGCCGTTAACTGAACCCCCGATGTGGGAGCGATGACTATCTGTTGGGGGGGAACTGGTTTTAAAACCTGAGGCCTGACATCTTTGTACATAGTGCTACTTGTGGGGAGTGTATTTATCATGTTGCTTGCTGGTATCAAGCCCCCACCCACTTCCTCAGACAAACCTTTACTTAATAAAGTGATATTGGAAGGTAGAGAGCTAATGAGTCTGTCAATGAGGGAACATTTCTTTAAAAGACCTTCCAGGCACGTATTTAGAGTGTCCACAATGTCTTTGGCAATTCCCACCAAAAGGGGTTCAATCCTAGCCACAAAAAGTTCCTCAAGTTTGTCGCCCAGAATGTCCGTATGATCACAAGTAGGAGTCGACGTATTGACTTTTTTCCCTTTTTTACATTTAGCTGGTTGAAAACCTAGCTGAGGGGTCAAACTTTGAAGTTTAGCAGGTGAGGCAGAAAGGGTGTCTTTACTCGTTTGACCCAGAAGGGGGGGGTTTACTATGGTGACAAGTGGTTCAAGGGGGAGAGTGGGTGTGTTCGTAGAGCCTGGCAAGTCAACCTCCAAAGGTTGGGATGATACTATGTTTCGCGGAGAGGTCGGAGCAATGCCCAGTTCTTGCTCTGCGTTGGCAATCTCCTTGGTTAGGGCCCCCACAGCAGAGGAGAGGTATGACATGATAGAGTTAGAATGTCTTGGTACCTTGGCGTTTTTACCCCCTCCTCCATAGTCAAGTTTTTCTTCCTCTTACCCATTTGTTGTTTTAGATGTTAGCGGGGTGGCCCTGCCCTGCCTCTTCCTGCCCCGGACGGCCACAGACGGCCCACCCTTTGCCCGGGCTTAACCCGGCGCTGCCCGCGCGCGTCCCGCGAGGTGTACACGGAACTTATGGCGCCTCCTGGCGCGTTTTAAGCGTCACACGCCGCGACCTCCCCTGAGGCCGCTGGGTAATGCATTCCACTAGGCGGGACTGTATCCGTTGCCCTCACGGCGTATGCGGGATTGCGGTCAGGAGCTGTTGCTGCCGTTCCCCTCACGGCTGGATGCTTCAGTAAGTGACCCCAGGGAGCGCTCGGTGCAGACGGAACTTATGGCGCCTCCTGGCACGTTTGCAGCATCACACGCCACAACCTCCCCTGAGGCCGCTGAGTAATGCAGTCCACTAGGCGGGACTGTAGCCGTTGCCCTCATGGCGTATGCGGGATTGCGGTCAGGAGCTGTTGCTGCCATTCCCCTCACGGCTGGGTGCTTCAGTAAGTGACGTAATCGTTCTATGTCTTGATGGGTTTTCAGATCCTGAGCATTTTTCAGAAGGAAATAAGATTCTAAATGATTATAATTTTAATACAACACATGCTGAGTTTGATTAGAAGAGTAATTATACAATAGACCAGTTGCTTTCTGACTGCAGTAGAAGTAGGTTGAGGTTGAAAGTCATAGGGCCATATGTATCAAGCTATTTAGCATTCGCAAAGACCGAAATTCTGCGAATTTCGGCCTTTGCGAATGCTAAATACCTAAATGGTATGTATCAAACATTTTTGCATCAAAATAAGGAATCGCAAAATTTGCTATTCCTTTTTTTTGCGATTGCACTTAAGGAATCGCAAATTTTGCGATTCCTTAAATGCAATGTATCAAAGAAAAAAAATGCAAAAAATGCCATTAAGGAATAGCAAATTACCACCAACTTCTAGTTGGTGGTAAGTTGCGAATTCTTTTAATAATGCTTTTTTCAAACAAACCAAAGGTGCCATATGACGCCCATACATGCCCTTAGGGCATGTATGTGCGCCATATGCCCCCAAATGTCTTTTTCAGGGGTGCAGCAGGGTGTTCTTGAGACACCCCTGCACCCTTGAAAAAATTCCTAATTTGCGATTAGCTAATTGCTAATCACAAATTGCCCCTTCATTCCTATAGGTCTCCTGGCCCATAGAAATGAATGGGTAATTTGCGATTAGCAATTTGCTAATCGCAAATTAGTAATGGTAAGGAATCGCTATATAAAAGCGATTTTGTTCATACATACCATTTTGCATTTCCAAAATAGCTATTCCTTAAAATTCGCTATTTTGGAAATGCAAATTGGTTTGATGATACATATGGCCCATACTGAGGCATCTGTTGTCCGGAAGAGGGGCAATCTTAGTGTGTCTTATTTGCTGTGAAAGCAAAAACTGAAGAGTGATGCAGTGATGGAGGATACTAGTGGTTTATCGGCTGAGTTTCTCCCCTCTGCTTCCATGAATTGTACGAAGCGACACGCCAGCTGGACGTTCCCTCCTCCGAGGAATACCATTACTGCTTGCCTACATGTTCTTATCCCCTAGCCTATGAAGTGTGGCTTCAGTAATTGGCGTCGTTCTGCCTGTAATTCTCTGCAGATGCACAAAAGGTGTATTATGCTGTCGTTTGCTTCCTTGCATAAACAGCATGTTGACTGGTCCAGCGAACGTTTCCAAGGGGGAAGGTACGGCACTGATGGTAAAATGCCCATTTGGAGATGAAAATACCTTTCTTTCTTCCTCCGGTTGAAGCCTATGCCTAGGTAATGTTGCGGGGAGGGCCTAACGTAGCTTTGCACAACATACAATCCATGGGTTCTTTTTGAGGCCCGCTTTGTCTTCTAGTAATGATAGCTTTTTCACTGTCTTATTTACAATTTGTTTAAAACAATGGTAGGACCCTGATGCTGCCCAAAGTTCCTCCAGTCCTAGACGGTCTTTTGATGCGGTCAGATAGTTCATGGCTGCACAGTCCCTCTTTTGTTGTATTTCGGTCCATAGGTAAGAATTTTGTGTTCCTGCTTCAGCTCTTTTGATTCTGTACCAAATCTTGGCGTAAAGTCCTTTACGAGCTAATTCTTGGCTTTGCAGGCCAAATTTTAACCTTATTTGTGCCGGTGAAACGTACTTAGGTAGACTGAAAATCATTCTGGCTGCTCTTGAGACAGTACGGTCAAATGTGGCTGTGTCTCTTCCCCTCATGCACTCGCTCCCATAAGTGATTGCCAGAATGAGCTTTGCTCGCCAGACTTGTAATAGTGGAGTAAGATTTGGACCGGTAGTTGTATGCCTGATGGATTTTATTGCTGCGGCGATTGAGTTGCCTCTTCTTTTGATGACAACTGTTTGTGTGTTGAATGTGCCTTTGTTGTCTAGAATCACTCCTAAGTATTTGTACTGGTCTACCACTGCGATTGTCAAGTTGGCCAGATGCCAGCGGAACTTGGAGGAATTCTTTCTTGGATTAATCCTCATTACCTTTGTTTTGTCGTAGTTGATGGCTAGGCCATTGTTTGCTGAATAACTGCTAGTTGTTTCTAGTTGATTTTGAAGGCCAATGGGGGTTTGACTTAGCAGCACTAGGTCGTCTGCGTACAGGAGATTGGAAAGTGGCACCCCTCCTATATTTGGCGCATGCGAATTACATGTGTCTAGTTCCGACGATAAAACTGACATGTATAAGTTAAAGAGTGTCGGCGCCAGTACGCACCCCTGTTTGAGCCCCATGGTTGTTGGAAATTTCTGGGACACAAACCTGCCATCTCCTAGTTTAATTTGAACCCACGTTTTTGTGTGGAGGAGTATTAGCTGGTTTAGGAGAGCAGATGGTATTTTTTTTTGCGTTAGCTTATGCCAGAGTATGCTCCTGTCAATTTGGTTGAATGCTGACAAATAGTCGATAAAGCATATGAATAGAGGTGGTTTTGCTAATTTCATCTATCTATCTGTAGGGAAAGTGCAAGTATGTTTGTTGTTGTTACCAAGCCATATGCTGAAGCCTGTTTGGTTAAAGGGGATGATTGATTTATCCTCTGTCCAAGCGATGAGATCTTCCAGAATTAGTCCAGTGTTTCCTCCTGCGATTTGTGTCAACAGCGGTGACAGTTTGGAAGCCCAGTAATCCAGGTCTTTTTTAAATAAGCTTGGAGGAATCCCATTGGAACTCGGAGAGCCGTCCCGTTTGCATTTGGCTATCCTGACCTGTACCTGGTCAATTGTAAATGAAAAATGCTTGTTTGCTAGGATAGCTTTGAGATTGATAGGGATTCCCTCTGAAGTTCGATGTGTGCTCTGATACTGATCAGAGTTAAAGTGTTGAAGCAAATGGGAGGCCCATGCTGCCTCTGTTAGGTGTGAGTTGATTCTTGGGGCATTTGGGATAGCTAGACTGTTTATCGTGCACCAGGATCTCGTCTCGCGCTGTTGTTTGATTTTGAGTCATGTAACAGTGAAGCCCACAGATTATCATCCGAATCCCTTTTTGCCTGCCAGATTACTTTTTTATTTTCCACATTAAGTTTCGCTAACACCCTTTGTAAGCTCAAGTCGTGCCCTGTGCGCTGACTGTCCCGCAATGTTTTGTTTACTGCTTTTTTGAGAATTCGGAGATGTGGAGTTTTAGTGATGAGAAGGTGTTTGTCTTGATGGTCTGAGATCCTGTTTGTCATTGAGGCTGGAAGAGCACAAGCTGCGTGCTTTGCTCCAAGTGTTTTGGTAAGTTCATCCCAGTGCATTATCTCATTTCTGACCTCCCCCTTTGTTCCCATAATAAATTTGTTGAGGCCAGTAGATCATCCAGTTGGTTAGTTTTGAATTTGATTCTCGTGAGATTGACCACATAAATAGAATTGGGATCATCAGCAGGTTGGTCCGGTGGGGATCCAGTTATTCTTGTGTAAATGTCTTGTGGGAGGTGGTCTCTTTGAACTTGGGTCCCTACCATGATCCAGCTGAAGAGTGATAGGGATACAAAAGTGTAGTCTCTTAGCGTGCTTGATGTTGAGCTGTGGAATGTTGCCACCTGGGGCTGATCTCCTGGAAAATGCCCATTTAGGGCCACAAAGCCTAGGTGTCCCAGATCTTTTACGAAGTTCTTGGCAAGTGCTGATTGTTGCCACTTGTTGCTCAGCTCCTGACAAGGGATATTCCAGGCTGAGTGTTGTTCCTTGAGTAGTTTGTCCTTTGACTGTGGTCCCATTAGGTGCATGTTGTAGGCTTCTGTCATCAGAAGTTTTGAAGTTGACTCTTCCGAGAGGAGCCTAATAATTTCTTCCTCCACCACTATGGCACCTTTCGTTTTGTCTCGGGATGTATATAGGAAATTAAGAGTAGTATTTGTTGTATAGTACTCCCATCCCGAATGCTCACTCTGAGTGCTTTATTTACATTGGTGGAAGATGTGAAGGTATCAATGTCTTGAGTCGCTGTTGTTGTTTTTATTGATGAGTAGATTGTTAGCCCACCCTTTGGATGTCCAAGTTTGAACCTCTCACTGCTGGAGCTTGGTGGGTTCTGAAGCCAAATAGATGGAAGGGTTCCTCTAACCAAGTTTCTTGTAGTAGAATGAGATTGGATCCTTGAAAATAATTCAACAGGTCTTTGTCCGATGTTTTGTTGACCAAGCCGTTTATGTTCCAGGAGCAAATTCGTAGCTGGTGGTTACTTGGAGGTGTTTTTCTTGTCTTGCATCAAGTGCTCTCCTCCTGACGGTTTATTGTCCTACCTAGCCAGGACCAATCTTCCAACCTCATTGCTCAAAATTGATCATTCCTTCCTGGTGTCCGTGCGTCCATGCTAAGTGCTCCTTTAAGTACTGAGTGTGGTTTCAAACCTGCTAATGAGGTAGCTGCATTTTCATTTTTACTTCTAATTAGAGTCAGTGGATCCGAGTAGCCATGCCTTTGGTAGAGTAGTATTTTTATTCCATTTATTTTTAGTTGGGGTTCTTCATCCAGGATTCTCTTCACTATTTCTTTCTGAGGACCAGGTTGTTATTTCTCTGTCTGAGATTTCTTTCATGTTTTTGAAGGCAATTCTTTCCAGATTGTGTGTTCTTATGTCCTCCAAGGTTCTAATTGCTTGAATTAGATGTGGAATGTTCCCTCTGTTGAGGATATCCCGCAACCTCTGGATTTATATTCAGGTTTGAATAGAATTGAGTTGCTTTTAAGTTGTGATTGGCTGGCAGTTGGACATTTTGCCTTTTTGGGAAGTTCCTCTTTCATTAGAGGGTTCAAGAGATCCATTCAAAATCTGCAATTTTCCATGGTGGTGGTGATTATTTTACTTGAGATGATTGGCTTAACAGGATTTTGCTTGATGGAATCTTCTGGAGCTCTCGTGCTTTCCTGTATTCTAATTGGATCCGATCTGGTTATAAATGTCTCTGTTGGATCATCCTTAGTCGTGACCAATTTAGTATCTGAATCCTCTGGTAGTGGAGTGTTTTCCTGGAGATAGCTGCCTCTACAAATCTTTTTTTCTTAAAGTATGCAGAATCTCTGGTGCTTGCTTTCTTTTTGCTTCCGCCTGTTGCCTTGTTGGTTAATCCTCTATTGTGTCCTGCTTTATTTCTTCTAAGTCCCTTAATATTGAAGTAATCAAATGGCTCGATTTGGTGTCTCGTTCTTGGGGCAATAGTTCCATTAATTTGCTGATGGCTTTTCCTTTTGTCCCAGGTCAAGTGCTGCCTAATTAGAAGTAATCCGCGGTGTTATTTTTCTTCTTTTTCCCCATCCTCCTTTGCTTACGGCTGTGTGCTTGGTTTCTTTATTCCTCGACGAGGGGCTTTCCTGAGGCTTCTAGTTTGAGCTTTGTTTGTGTTGGGTCTGCCAGGTGAAAGTCGTGGCTTTGTTCTGGGACCCATATATGCTCTGGTCTATTGGAACAGTCAAGCTTCTCGTTTTGTTTCTTAGCTGTCTCTTCAGAAGTAGAGAATGATTTGGCGATCAGGCCCTGAGCTGATCTTGTCTCCTTACAAGAGCCCTTTGTGGGACCTTCTGCCCTTTCAATTTTTGCTGTGGCATCCTGACTGCAAGATGGACCTATTGAGGGCCATTTTGTTGGGGTCTTTTGCAGTAGTGTGCAGATTTTATTTGGTGTTTTCATGATTTCTGCCAGGGTATCCCACATTGCCTCTGGGAGGGTGGATAGTTTGTCAACAATGGAAAGCAGGTGCAGTGTGTTCGAAGTAACTGCGTATTTGCCTAGGCCCTTTCGATCAAGTTGTTCATGTTGGCTAATCTGCTGTCAGTGTTTGAGGTGAGGATGGCCACTGAATTAAGGATCGATAGTTGGACGTCCATCTTGTCTGAATGGTATTGCATTGACTGGACTGAGAGCTGATGGTGTATAATAAAGATTCCCAGAGCTTGTTTGGATCCAGTAGGTTGAGTCCTTTGCTATTGATTTGTTGGAGGGTGGTGGCGTATACCTGCCCAGTTGCGGAGTAATGGAAAAACTCTTGCTGATCTTGGTTATAAGTTGTTTGAGCAGTGTTGCCATCTGTTGCACCTTTTCTGTCCTCCATGATTTCTGGTTCCCTGACCCTAAGTTGTTTGTCAGAATTACTAAAAGGATTGTTAAATTGTGAGTTAAGCTGGGGGTTTCTGTCAGTACTGCAGCAGTTGGTGATAATTGAGATGTCCCCTGTCAGTGTTCCTTTGCCATGGGAAACAACCTTTACAACGCAACTTTTACAACGCAATACCATTACAACAAAACTTTTACAACGCAACATCCATTACAACGCATGCCATTACAACGCAACCATTACAACCCATGACACTACAACGCATACCACTATAACACATGTCATTACAATGCAGTAATTACAACGCATACCATTACAACGCATAGCATTACAACACACAGTACCCTTACACTATCCAACATTTACCCTACTATTACACCCCCCTGGAGTTAGAATAGTAATTTTTACCCCTACACTATCCAACACTTACCCTACTATTATACCCCCCTGGAGTTAGAATAGTAATTTTTACCCCTACACTATCCAGTACTTACCTTACGTGCAATGTAATGTTATGCATTGTAATGGTATGCGTTGTAAAGGTAGTATGCGTTGTAATGGAATGCGTTGTAAACGTAGTTTTAAAAAATTCTTTGTCATGGCATGCGTTATAATGGAATGCGTTGTAATGGATGTTGCGTTGTAAAAAATGTGTTGTAAAGGTATGCATTGTAAAAGTATGCGTTGTAACATCATACATTCTTTTGCCATTTCTCCCTAAGCATGTTGCCCCGCTGGGGCTAGCCATAGTGTACCATTTTTCCCTGCCTATCTCTGGGCTGATTTGATTGAAGTCCTTGAGCCCTAGAAGTTTTTACAACTGTGGCACTGGAGAGTTAGTGTTGATATCTGCCTCGATGTTCATGACTTTGTTAAGTGTTGGCTTGGATCCGCAGGCCGTGCTTTCTGGGTGCTCTTTAGGTGCCTTATAGTTGAATGAGGATGATGGTGATGTATTTGGGGCAACTATTGGCGCTGTTTCTGTGTTTTGTGGGATAATATCATCAATGCAATTTGTGCTTCCTGAGAAAATTTGAATAGTTAGTTCTAGGGGCATGCCGGGCCAGTCTTAATTCCAGCATAAAGTGATCTTGTTCTTGATGGCTAGTTTGCCTCAAAAGACTTTTCCATTATTTCTGCTTGGCCAGATCCTATGCGATTCCTCTTTGTGGGGACACTGGTTATTTGGGTGGACACTGGATCACCTTGCTGTCCTTCCCTGTATGGGGTAGTTGTGACTATGGAATTTCCCATTTTATCTTCTATACCTCTGCTGCCTTCTTCAGGAGTGGGTGCCCTAGCACTTTTATGGTCCAATTTCTCTGGGTACAGGGGGGAATGAGGTCATTTAAACGTTTGTACTCATGCAGAGGGCGGCCCAAGCGTCTCTCAGAAATGCTAATTTCGTGTAGATTTTTGTTGGATAGTTTTGTGTTCAGTTTGGAACCTACAATGTCTCCAATGTCTACCAGGATCTGGTTAGAGTTTTCCACCCCAATAGGTTCTTGTTGCTGGGTGTGTCAGTTGATCCTTTACTCTATTTTTCCATTTATTTAGTGTGGATGTGACAGTTTTCTCCCTGCCTGATATCATGATCTCATCTCATCCAAAGCCCTTGTGCACGTTTTGGTCCCGTAATTCTCGTGATTTTTGATATTCTGTTTTTCTTGGATCCTTAAAGCTCTTATTGATATTGCAAGTTTTTCGAAGTTAGGATCCTCTAAATCTGGAGTTTTTTGTGTTTTGATCCGTTTTTTAATTTTCCTGACCTTTTTGGTGAATTGTTTTCAACCCTTTTTTGTTTGCTTTTGGTTTGGCAGTTGGTTGTTAGTGTTAATATTATTTTCTTTTAGTTTGTTTGGTTTATTGGTTGATTATCGGTTGTTATCTGATGTTTGTTATTGCTTGTTGTTTGCTTGTTTAGTTATTTGATTTGGCTGGCTTTGTTTTTTTTTGTTATTAATCGATTTATAATCAATTTATGTCAGTTGCCTTTGCCTTGCTTTCCTTTATTTTTCCTGGGTTTTACTTGCTGGTAGATAATACCGTAACTGGTGATTTGCTGGTCCTTGCTAGTGGTGGCTGACGGGCGCTGATAAGTGGAATTTGGGGGTATTGTAGTCAGTGGTCTGGCTAGCTTGGCAAGCCCTTGCAAGCTCTGGCAAGCTTCGACAGTTTCTTGGCAGATTCTTGGCAATGTGGCAATATTGCAGTTTATTTAGATCAGGTCTGATGGGTATTCGCTGTCCCTCGCTCCTTGAAACCTGCTGTGAGGCTCTCTCAAAACAGACTCGAGGCACTCGAACTGCAGGTCAGCCTGTTTTCCTAGAACAACCTTACTACTGTGCTCCAGAGCTCTGAAGTTCAGGGGCAGGTTCGGGCATGGAGTTTCCAGGCACTGGCACTGGGAACAGCACAGAAACAGAAACATGGAGGCACAGAAGCGCTGTGGTTCTCTGCCCTGAGGTTCAGAGGAAGGTGCAGGTTCAGGCACGGGGCATTGGCAGGCTGTAGGGCAGGGCATGGCAGGCAGCAAGGGATGCAGGGAAGTGATAGCAGGAGTGTGGAGGCTAGGCCAGAGGCGAGATAAGGTTAGGAATCTTGCTGTGGGTACAAACTGAGAGCGTTTACCCTCTGCCCCCTCTGCCGTTTGCCGTGTGCCATTAGCCTTCCTCTGCGCTACTTCTCCCTCATCACTATCACTGCTTTCCCGCTGCCCTTGCCTATGCTCGCTCACTCGCCTGTGTTCTCTCACCGCTGCAGATGCGTTCTATGCCAGGAGGTAGAGCGCAGGAAAGCGCTTCAGCTTCAGCACCGCCTCTCACTCTTGCGTCCCACCCTCAGCCATGGCAATCTCTGTAGTCCTATGTCTGTTTCCAAAGCAGTAGTCCTGTCATCTAAGATACGACATCTAGCGATGTCTCTTTTTTAGTCGTGATAGTGTTTGAGTGCAGCCTTGTAGGCAGTTCTGTCGGAGATGTCATGGCTGCCTCTCCATTTCTTTTCTAGCTGTTTACAGTGTTGTTTGGTGTCTCAAAGGACTTCTGTGTACCAGTTGGCTGCTTGTTTGATCTATTATTCTTTTGGGGTGCAAGGGAGTCTGCTCAGTTCTTGATCCAGTTGTTGAAGTTTTTGATGTCCTTGCCGAGGTTGCCTGTGGGGCTTTGTTGATCAGTGTGAGGGTGCTGAGCCAGTCTGTGTCTGTGATTTTGCTCCAGCTGGGGCTAAGAATATTGAACGTGTTAAGGGTTTTGACTTGAGGTGTGTTGATTTGGATGTGGATGTAGGGGATTGGTGTCACTACAACGCATGCTTTTACATCGCATGCCTTTACAACGCGGTTTTTACCACGCAGTCCATTACAACGCATAATGCTTTTAGGCGCTGGATAGTGAATTATTTAATTTATTATTCCAACTCCAGTCCCCGTGGATAGCAGGGAAGGTGTTGGATAGTAAATTAAATATATTCCCTATCCTAGAGCGCCCCCCAGCGCAATGCGTTGTGATGGTATGCGTTGTAATGGTTGCGATGTAATGGTAGTGCGTTGTAAAAAATGCGTTGTAAGTGATGTTCCCCGGATGTAGGAGTGGCCAGTCCTTGTGAGTGGCAAAGCGGAGTTGTATTTTATATTATCATTTATGGTGAAGATGGAGTCCGGTGTGTGTCCTGCAGTGTGTGTTGGTTCTGAGATGAGCTGAGTGTTGCTGAACCTTTCAAGCAGTGCTGTGCCACCAAGGAGAATGTAGGTTCTAGATTCCATAAGGAGCACAGCAACAATGTTGGGGATGATTGTGTAAAGCTGAAAATACTAAAGAATCTCATGTATTATAAACAAGTTTTGCTCCCCAATAACCTGAAAAGTGCATGGACCCAGTCTATGCATGGAATGTTAACATTTCAGAAAACTATGTAGACCCTTAGATAATGAGCCCCTGACTGTCCACATGAAAGTGATAGAGGTGAGCCTAAAGCAGGTTAATAGTTCTCAACAATATGACACACAGTGCATGATCCATTTAACAGATGCTGAAATAAAGTCACGACAATCAAGCCTCAGAATGAAGTAAGTAACTCCCCTGTGACATCAGAAAACCGTGAGGAGATGTCCAAGCATCACCCAGCATCAATGCAATGATCACTACAATAAGTTCACCATAAGGAACTGTATATCCCTTCCCTCGAAATCATCATTCTTGAACTATAAGGAGTACTACATTAGTGGGTGATCCCTGTGGCACCCCGGATCACCATTGTTTGGACTTTCGAATTTTGATCTGAATCTTATTTTTTGAAAATGTGATTCCTTTGTTTAACTTTTCAACCTTTTGTGTGATTTCCTTTTTGTAGTTATTAAGTTATACTTGATACCTATACATACAAAAGTGTGCCTCACATCTGATATAATCAACCAGCGATCCGCTGATTATTGCAGTTAGGTTAGCAGATATACTCTTCACTGCTATTTCACAATTTAACTATTATACAGACTTGTTTCTCCTTTAGGGGAGTATTTTGTTTATTCATGTGCATACCCAGTCTCCTGTTGTGTTTAAATGTGATGTCGTAAAAGTGTCTCATGGTTCGAGTGGTCAGTAGGCAAGGGATCCATTCAGGGTGAAGTTTTCTGAGATTTCAGCTTGAAGTACTGGTGTTCCATGAATGAGGTGGTGTTCTCTGTTGTACATTTGATGGATTCCTTGTAGATGATAGCGAACTCTCATCTTGGTTTATTAAGGAGGTCCTGTCAAGTGATTTGTAGCCCACTGGGATTGCCATAGCGATGTATGGAGCAGATGAGGAGGTTCAGCCAGGTCTCTGTGATGAATCAGATGTTGGCTGCATCTCTGTTCAGCAGATTGTTTATATTAGATGCATGTTCCCTGAGTGATCATGTATTGAAAAGCATTCCTGCAAGGGGGTGTTGTCGTGTGGGTTTGCTGTAAGAATTAAGAGTAGAGAGTGTTGGAGGTATTTTGTTACTTCTGTGGTATATGTGTCAGGAGGTCGTGTTGAGGGTATTGTTAGTATTTGTGTGGGAGGTGTGAGTTAATTGGTGCTGGAGAACCAGCAACGGGTGCAGGTGTAAGCTCTAACCATGGTTTGAGGCATGACAGGAGTTGAGGGAATGGTGTCTGGGGTCTAGTAATCTTTGGAGTGCTGCAGAGGATCACTGGGCAGTGATTGATTCAAGGTTCTCGGTGTTGTGCACTGTCTAGGCTCAGATGGGCTTGCCTTTGGCACATGTTGGACATGCCAGCTCCTCACCCATAGCGCATCTGTGTTGCACCTGCCATTAAGTAGGTCCTGGGGGAGGTGCAGATTGCAATGATGTAATTTCCTGTGCTGATGGATGATTGGAGACATTACTTATTTTTGCTTCACTTCCTCTTTTTAAGAAACCAGCTTCCTGTCCAAGTGGATTATGGGAAATTCAGTGATGTCACTTCCTGTTGGGGTGGATTATGAGAGATGCAGTGATGTCACTTCCTGTGCTGATGGGCGAAGGAAAATAAAGTCCTCTTGCTTGGCTTATTCTTTTAAATTAGAAATGTAATATTGAGTCGGCCGCTGAGCGGAGGAAGGGGAAGGGGACTACGTTTCCCGGGATCACTAGCGGCGGAAGCACACTCCATTTCCGCTCCTGGAGGTGCACATAACTGCACTCAGCCCCGGCAGAGCGGGTAACCTGAACTTTAGATTTTGGGGGAAAGCTGCCGCACTCACCTGCCCTCCACTGTGCCTGCTGGTCTCCCTGCTCCCCCCTCCCGCCGCCGCAGCTACATTCCTTGCGGCCGCCGAGCGGAGGGAGGGGAAGAAGACTACGTTTTCCCAGGATCACTAGCGGCGGAAGCACACGCCATTTCCACACCTGGATGAGCACATAACTCACTCAGCCCCGGCAGAGCGGGCGACCTGAACTTTAGCTTTTGGGGGAAAGCTGCCGCACTCACCTGCCCTCCACTGTGCCTGCTGGTCTCCCTGCTCCCCCCTCCGGCCGGAGGCCGGAAGAGGCTGGGCTGGGTCACCCCCCTTGGCAGTCCCTTTTCATTATCCCTGGGACCTACATCAGGTCAGTGATAAAGTATATTTTATCAATTAACAGTACAGAATCATGGGGAAAAGGACACCGGCAGTATCCAGGCCAAAAGACGTGCATAAACTGGCTCAATTAACAACGAATACCACCCCGCGGCCAACACTGACCGCCATTGACAAAATGCTCCAGAAGACAATTGATGTTGTTGCCACTGCCATTCAGAATACTGAAAGGTGCTTTTCACTCCCATCCAGCCTGCCCCCTCTTCTTTTGAACCAAGATAATTCAGTGGACTCTTTACTTGTTGTTTCCTACGCAGGACTTCCAGGTACAGACTCTAATGAGAACAGCATAATTGTGGACACGGTCCCATTGGCACAATTTACCCCATGCAGCAGGTTATCATCAACACCCACCCTGCTCAGGCCTGACATGAATATTAGTTAGGTTAATACTTTATTTCGATAAAAACAAACTTTATCATAAAAGTACATGCAATTCATTATTTTTATTTTTTAAACGTTAAAAAGGTAAAATCTTTTCAGAAACAAGTGGAGGCGCAGGAGGTTAGGGGCTAGATTAGAAAAAAGTCCTGAAACAAACAACCGGGGGATGGCCTGGTGCATTGTTATATACAGTTTCCTACCCCATTCTCGATTTTATCAGTCTAGAACGTATCTGCCAGGCCTTTCCCAGGAATTTGGCAACTCCGCAAAAAATCATCAAGGATGTTGTGTCAGTTACCAGTATGCGGAGTGCCATCGCATGGTGCCTAACTCCCAGTTCTCTGCATACTGGCTTTAACCACCTTCTCCTGGGTCCGCTGTATGCCCTACAGGCAAATAGAAAGTGAGCTAGAGACTCATTAGGGTTTGGGCATCCAGGACAGCTAGAATGATTGGACACAGATGTGTTCCAGCGCCTGGTAAAAGTGTTCAAGGGAAGTGTTCCATATCTAAACTTTAAAAACAAGGTTCTGTCTCTAGGTGCTTTAATGACATCAAGGAAGGGTTCAAACTTATTCACCGGCTTGTGTTCTAGGAATTGGTCAGTTAAAACCCCCCAGTTTGATTTTTCAAGCTCCTTGGCTAGGACCCATTCCCAGTATATTTTTTTGATTGTCTCGTTCGGGGGTGGTGATTGGGACAACCATGTATCGCTTAGCCCCAATTTGGCGAGCATGTCCCTTAGGTTGTCCAACCATGCAATCTTAGTCATCTTATTCAGCATAATAAGTTCATCCAGAGCTGCAGCATAGTGTACCAATTCCGGTGTCCTTCTTAGTCGTACCCAATATAATAACGGTCGAAGGATTACAATGTCTTTAATTGCACGGCGGCCCATGTCTTGAAGCAGTGGTTTCAAGGGGGTAGAAACTGGGAGGCCCACCAGGTCTCTCAAGAATTTGTTTTCAGTTTTCGTTAGTTCTGTGATGTTATCAAAACCCCATAGTTCTGACCCATATATTGTTGCAGCCAATGCTTTCCCCTCATAGATGGCAAGGACAGGGGCAATGGGCCTGCTTGCAGAGGCTCGGTGTTCTCTAGCAATGGCTCCCGTAGCCCTTTTCAAATTCAAGTGCATTTTTGCTAGATGGGAGTCCCACTTCATTCTCCGGTTCACCCTTACTCCCAAATAGTCAAATGCATCAACCTCCTCCAGTGTACATCCGTTAAGCGCAACATTGATCTTCCTTGGTCTCTTAGTTTGGGACAGAACCATTAGTTTAGTTTTTGCGGTATTAATTGTTAACCCACGTTCCTCGCAGAAGGTGTCAAACTTGGTCAAAAGTTTTTGGAGACCAGAGGGGGTTTTGGACAGGAGGAGGGTGTCGTCCGCAAAAAGGAGGGTCGGTATTTTTTCACCTGCCAGGGTTGGAGCATCCGCAGGGTCCTCCCTCAGATGGTCTGCCACCCCATTTATAAAGAGGGAGAACAGAGTGGGAGCCATCGCACAACCCTGACGAACCCCCCTGTCCACTGGTTATCCACTAATTGTAATTTCCCAATGGAAGGAGCAAGGGAGATCTTTCAAACACAAAGAGTCGGGTGGGTGGGCCCATTAAGAAAAAACTTTGAGGGAGACTGCGTAGTCATAAACTTCAGGTCCCCTCAATGGGCTCAAAAAACCCTCGCTAATGCACCACTACCCTCACCCTGGGAATTTAATAGGACTTTGTTTCCCCTGGGTTACTTTTAAAGACACCTAGCCCCAACTCCTAATCCCATGTCTAACCTGGCCGCGCGACTTCAGGAGCAAAATCTCGGAATCAGGGATTTATATCCATCTCACCAACTGAACTAAGATTTCAACCTCATAAACGGCCCAACCCAGCGCTATCAGGCTAAGTTCATGGGACACTTTACGCCATACCCACACTTCCCCATCATGCCCCTGCGCAATTACAGTGAGAGGCCACACTTCAGTCCCAATGTAAATTCAAATTTTGGTCATAATGAGTTGAGTATACAACATCCCAACCTATAATCGGTTTGAATATGCCTTCTCAAATTTAGAAGATCAGGACTGACTGGGGATAAAGGGAAGTAGTGGTGAATGCCGAGATGTAAGCGTTGATATTGAGGAATATTTACCCTCGGTGTCAACTATTTCAACTCGGGAAATATCGGCACAAAGCCATATTATTACACCTGCAATTACACAAGAGGTTGTACTTCCTACATCAATTAACCACATGCAAAGTACAGTTAAGAATGTCAGAAGTAAACCAATTAGACATAGCAATCACTGTGATCTATCCATTCTTAGCTGGAATGTGGCAGGGCTACAGTCAAGATTGTCAAACCCAGAATGGGCTCAGTTACTGGATGGTAAAGACATTATTATGTTCCAGGAGACTTGGGCTGTGGAGAACCTACATATTAAAGGGTACCATTGCTTCAGCGTGACAGCACCCAAGCCTGACTCAGGACGTGCAGTGGGAGGCTTGTTTATTGGCATTAAGACACTGGCCGGTGGCACAATCACAGACCTTTCAAGAGGAAACCCGAATATACAGATTTTAGAGTTCAAGCGAAAGACCCGGATTTATTTAATCAATTTTTATAACAATGATTTTTGATCTGTACCTAACAAAAACTTTGAAGCACTGTCTAAGACTTTACGGAACCTTGAAACCAGTGCTGAAATTGGGGAGGAAACAGGGATTCTAATCGGGGGGGATTTTAACGCAAAAATTGCTAAGAATCGTAGAACTGAGGATAGAAATCACTCAGATCAGGCTGAACGAAGGGGTATTGAATTAGCTAATATATTAACTGAGCACACTCTTAGTAACGCTATGGATATAAGCCACACCCCTAGCGAATTTCACGCTCCTACGTTCAGAGGGCGGGACTGTTCTTCCATAATTGATTTTATTTTATGTCTCCCCATTTATCAAATTGTGTGACAAAATCTACAGTGGTAGAGACCTCGTTTGGTGATCATAACCCCCTCACTGTGACGTTAAAATTAGGCCCTAACAAGGTATATGCTAACTTAAACGGGGCAAAAGATATTACACCCACAGGCGACGGTTTGCGTCTGAAATGGAGGGGAGTCGACAGCGGGGCTATACTAGAAAGCGTAACAGGGAACACCCTAACCTATTTATTTCTTGCTTAACTACGGATGGGAACTGCCATAGGATAATCGATGATTTCGGTAAACTGTGTTCAGCAATAAAAGCTTCTCTGTCAGTTCCATTACCAAAAGAGCGGAAAGAACACAGGTGGTTTGACTCTGCCTGTTCACTAGCAAATAGGGAAATGCGCAGGGCATTAACCACTAAACCAAGGTGCCTAGTAGAGGTTCAGGCAGCCAGGAAATTCTATAAATTTAAGATAGCCGAAAGGAAGGCTGCATTACTAACAGAACAATGGGAGTCGCTGGTCGAGAGCGCTAACCTGAAAAACAGCGGCCTTTTTTTGGTCAGCTGTCATAAAACCGCGCGAAATGGGCAAACAACTAACCCTAATTAGTTGCAATATAACCAGCAACTCTTGGGAGGCCCATTTTTCCAAAATATATGCTGCCTCACCTGAAGAATCATCTAGCTTTCCCCGTGGACAGCTCCATGGATTAGAAATAGACCTCCATGAGGTGGTGATAGCCATCAAAGAGAGCCTTGGAAACAAGGCTCCAGGTCCTGATGGCCTACCCTTAGATGTAATTAAGCACAGCCCAGACCTATGGGCACCAATCCTCCTCAATGCTTTAAACAGCCTCCCCACAGTTCCCATGCCCACTACTTGGGCTACTAGCATCATAGTTCCAATTTTTAAAAAAGGTGTGAGATCGGACCCAGTGAATTACCGTCCGATTTCTCTTCTGGACTATACCTAAAAATCTTGGGACGAATAATCTATAATAGGGTGGTAGAGTGGACTGAAGATACGGGCCTATTGGACCCGTGCCACATGGGATTCAGAAGCAGGGTGGGGACGGTCGAGCAATGCTTGAATCTGAAATTGATTATTGACAAGTATAGCATTGCCCGATCGTCCCCTATTTATCTTGCGTTCATGGATCTCTCATCCGCTTTTGACCTAGTGAACAGATCCAAACTTTGGGCAATTCTTTTGAATTACAGACTAGACGAGGCTCTTGTCAACTTCCTGGCATACCTCCACATTGACCACAAAGCACAAGTTAGGATTGGGGCGGGCGGAGAAGTATCTGGACCTATTAACATCGGCTGAGGGGTAAGACAGGGGTGCGTTTTAGCACCCCTGCTGTTCATTATCTATATTAATGGCCTGGCCAAAGTTTTAAAACAAGTGACTAGTGATGTACCAACTATCCAGGGGCTCCCATTGCCAGTTTTATTATACACTGACGATGCGGTCCTGATGGGACAAACACCTAATGCCCTTCCCCTACTCGTTAAAGGTTTCGTCCAACACATGGAGGGCTTAGACCTGCGCGTCAATTTTAAAAAATATTTTATTATGCTGTGTGGCCCTGGGAAACGCAAACTCAATACTATACACATAGGGACAGACAAATTAGAATCTGTATCCTCATTCCCGTATCTTGGTTTGGTTTTCGCTGCGAACGGCTCATGGAGTGGGCATACGGCCCATGCCATGGGCAAGTTCTCGAAAGCCAATAATTCTATTTTGAGTTTGTCCTGACCAAAGAAAATAGGTGCCACCAGAGCTATTTTAAAATGTTTTAAGTTACAGTGCCTACCAGTAGCCACATATGGGGCTGAGGTTTGGTGATTGGGAAAAAGCCCCAGTATCCAGCGAGAAGAAGGTCGATTCTGTAGGAAAATACTGGGTGCCCCAATTTCCTCCTCTGAATTGATCTGCCATGAGGAACTTAACCTCCCCTACGTATGCGATTTATTAGATATAGACCGGCTCTCTTCTGGATTAGGATCTGCAGGAATAATTCAGCCATCTTAACTCAAAATATCATAAAAGACTGTCTTAAATGTGATCACGGCATGTCAATCCCCTGGCTCACGGGAGTTTTAAAAAACACTGAGTAACGTGAACAGGGAAGATCCTTTCTCCGATCCCAGTAAGATTGAACTTAAAGATAAAACTGAGGTCAAACAAGCACTGTATGCACTTTATAGCTCAGAACGAATGGAAAGGGAAATTCTCAAATCAACTGTTGTGACCTACCAGAGAAATTATTTAAGTAGGAGAAATCTTGCACAATACCTCACCCTACCTATGACCAACTGGGAGAGATCATTGCTGTTCCGGCTAAGGGCGGGCTCAATAAAATTTTTGTTGGGCTTCCCCCTGGGATATCAGCATACAACAGATTATAATCCATGCCCGTGTGATGGTATTAGTAAACAGAATGATTTTTCTGTAAATTTTATTTAAAATATATTAACTGGTTTTTAACTCTGTATTTTAGGAAATATAGAACCCTTTCGTTGGGGGAGTCCTATTCAATGTTACTTTCCCTGGATACAGATGAATTAATTTACCGCACTAGCACTTTTTTGAGACTCATAACACGTGTACGTAAAATGATGGAAAACCCCTGAAAACAGTCTTATGAGAAATGTATTAGATTTTAACGATTCATGAATTTTATAAACTTGTTTTTGTTGTGTAAATGTATGTTTTTATTGTGGTACTTTTATACATTTTATGAAATTCTAATAAAGGTCTTTTGAACTTGAACTTGAGTCAAAAGGAAAATAGAAAATTACTTTTACAATGGAAACTATGACCTAACAATACCTACACACTGTGGCCACATGTGTGATAAATATATATACTCAGGGACAGACCGGTCACTCTAGTCAACTTTACAGGCTTTGCATTACCATCCTGTAATTCAGGCGACTCAGAACGCAATTAGTGTGCTTTAAGCATTTTAATAACTTCCTCCTGGCAAGAACATGAGAAAAGATTCTGAATAAATTAAAGGCAAATAAAGGCGTTTTTACTCCTCAATCCCTCCTTTAACAGTTCTTTTTCTGTTTGATTTAACAATTTGAAGTTCTGATGGACACTGGTGTTATAATGTACTGCATCTTTAGCCTCGATGGAGGTAAATATTACATGTGTGTGGATCAAGTTCATTATTCAAGATATTTTCAGTATCTTGTTTGAGCTTTGAAGACAAAAAAGCTCATCAATGGAGTACAAGTGATCTTATAGAAAAATGAATTCCTAGAATGCAAATACTGAAACACCATTTAATCTAAACAGTGAAATCTCTCATCACTAAGATAGATCGTGTTTACCATATGGTAGTAAACCATTCATATAAAGTTCTTTTTGTTCTAAATTAAATTTGATATCTATTTTAAGATGTAAATGACGTTAACTTGAATATAGGTACTTTTGATTCATTTTTCTAAAACAATTGAATACATCATTATTCATAAAATAATGTACCTTTCCATATCCTAGCTCTTTTCAAATTCTTTAAAATTGTCGTTATGAAGGAGGGAGGGTTATTTTCCTAAACCTACTTCATTTTGTTACTCATTTCTTCATGCTCCTATGGTTTCTTAGGTCTAACTCCTAGTACCCATCCTTAACTTCCTTTTTAAAACGTATTGGTTCTAGTCATGTTCCCCCTGTTCTACCTTTTTTCTTTTTTTATACCTATATTCCTCTTCTTAACCCTTACCTTCCATGTCTTTTTCTACCTTTTTTGTTTTGCTTTAAAATGTAAAACTATCTTCCCTGACTGGAATTTCCTATGAAGTTTGCAAATATTATTTCAGTAAAATATGTTATTTTTTTCTCCATCTGACTCTGCAAGATTTGTGGATATGGCCAATGTAAGTGGTAACAGTGTCCTTGCCCCCAACGTACCAAAAGAGAACATAAGTGAAGTAGTGTGGCTCACTGGTTAGAGGCGGCAGACCCGAGAGCAGAGGACGGCCCGGGACCAGGGTTCGATTCCCGGCGCGGCAGGTTTCTGGACCAGGGTCAGCGGACTCGATAATTCTCTCGCCTCGGTGCCCACTCTGATCAGCGATCACACTCGGCAACTCTGGGCATTAGCTTGCCTCATCTTCACTAACGGCCCCACCAGACCGCCGGGGATGCCTGGTCTCACCCTGGAGATACCCATTAAGGGACCATCTCTCAGGGAAGCCAGGAAGGGTTTCGCAGCGGTCGAAGCGCGGAGATACTCCCCCGGGAGTGATTCTAGCGCTATATAAACACGCAAATTAATTAAAGTCTTCACCGGATATAAGGTCAAAACTAAAGGAAATATCAGCAGTGTGTGAAATATTCCGTGTTTTGGACAACAGAGGATAGCGGGTGAGTCAGGGGCAATGATCTGACCCTGCAGAGCTGTCAGGAGGGGCAGTGGCACCACAACACACCACACAAGTCAGGCAGCAGAGGTAATGGCAGCACAATGAACCCTGGAGGGAAGAAGGGAGGGGTAGCTCAATAGACCTTGGAGTATAATAGGAAGGGAATAGGCACTTGGATTCAGATGATGAAAAACATGGTGAAGGGGCAGGGATCAGGGAAGCAAACCAACCATGCTGAGTAGGAAGAAAGGGGCAGTGGCAGCACAATAGATCTTGCAGTATAGGCAGGACGGACAGTGGCAGCAAAATGGACCACGGAGAGAGTAGAAGAAATGGGATGGAATCACGCCCATAGATAACATAGGGCATGGGATAGCAGGGCTGGGGGTAACAAGAAAAACACTTATGTTAATTATCCACCATGTTAAATCACATCAGTGATGATAAATGCACTAATGCCCAGAATATGTATTTTTATTTTTATTTCACTGAAGGGTTACCAAAAGGGCAGAAGCGGCAAACAGGCCCCTTGGCCAATCAGTAAGCCTAATTTGTTTTATATAGTATCTACCATCGGGATCCTCACAGGCCTCCTGCGGGACTAACTGTACATAAACTCCACACCTTTTCTTAGTGTTAACCCCTTCATTCCCAAACCAAGCCTCTGTTTAAATATTAATATCCCAAAAATGGCTAAATTAATTTACACCAAATTAAAAAAGGTATGATTTATGATAAAGTTCAAACTTTTTGCAAAGTTTTGTGTAATTCCATTCAGTCCTTTTTATAAATTATAGAGGAAAGTGTTGTATGAGAGCAAACATGGGAAATCCCACGTTGGGACCCAACCCATTTTTTTAGCTTTTGCTTGATAAACTAGAGCCAATCTTTCCATGACGAAGTATAAGTGAATGTGCTTTCCTTTAGCAACATTTTGTGCAGAATAATAAAACAGCAACAAAGTTGTTAGCAAAATAAAAAACAAAATTCCTTTTGAAAATTCGATCTGACTATAACTATAATTACACAGTGGTGAATCCCTCACATATTGCGTCACTCATGACATGTTAAATAACCTCATTGATGACATCACTAATGACACCTAAAAAGACACATAGATGACATTGATCACACCACTGATGACATAATCTATAGGGCATGACAGTTTGCTATAAGCTTTTTCACTCTGAAAAGGAGTATTTTTTCATATCTTCTTCCTCAACCATATGAGAATAAAGTTTGAAACTCTGTGTAAAACCTATGCTTCCAACAGCAGCAGCTGCCTGTCAGTTTACTTGCCGGTGTTCTACTGCAGCTTTCCACAGTGTAATAATGAAAGCTAATATTCTGTATTTCCAAGGAAAGTGTACACTCCTATAGTCATCTTGATGGAATCCAAATTGTAAAACCTAAAACATGTCCTTTAGATATGAGCACCGTGAGGGATTGTTGCCATATACATTCTTGCTATTTCTGTAGAAAGCTAAAATGAGGACATATTTTTAATGAGTTCTCATCAATTTCAGGAAAATATTTGGACATATAGAGTGAAATACGCAGTCCCAACACGAGCAGTAATCCGTCATTTAATTCAGTAGTATTCATCTGCAATGTCCCACAATGTTCTAATGAATGATTAGAGCACTAACTTAGGTGCCCGGTTCACAACGGCAATCTGAGCCAAAAGTCCAACTTTACGACTTTTGGTAATCATAGAGGTCATCTACGGGTCGCATCTTTACATCTGCAGTCAGGCAGGAATCTCATAAAGAAATGGAAAAGAAAAAGAGAAGAAGCATTAAAACAGTTACATTAATGGGAGAATATACAAAAAACTCAAAGACAAGGAAAAGCAACAAAAGACAGCCACAAAAAATATGCCCCAAATAGTGGGCAAAGACGGTATTTCAAAGGAGTGTGAACAAATGCACACAAAGGATGTCATGCCTATCAACCTAATTGTTGATAGTAACACACCGTTAAAAAAGTGAAGCCTTGGTAGACTAGGACACAAATTCATAAGTAAAAAATGGGGAGTGGGGGACACACTAAAGCAAATACTTCACGTTGAGATTAGTGTCCCATGCAAGCACAGACAAAGTCCCCTTCCCACCTTAAGTGATCTAAACGTAAATAAAAATGGATATAGAGTCGAAACCGTAGTGGTTTCTTACCGAGAGATAACAACCACTCCAGAACGTCATAGGGGCATATTACCAAGCAATAGCGATAATTATCGCTATTGTTTGGTTAAAGACAAAAATTTACCGCTGAGCTGCGGCGATTTTTATCGCAGATAAGCCTTGGTATTACCAAGGTTTATCGCAAATGCGATAAAAATTGGCTGGAATGCATGAATATCGCTGAAAAGTCAGCGATATTCATGCATTACCGAGCTAATGCTCTTAGCCATGTTATCCACCTCCCATTGGATAAAATGGCTAAGAACTGCTCAGGGCAGGTGTTAGCTTTTGGAGATATAGCGCGATTATCTCCATAAGTTGGTAATAGGAGACTGTTTCCAGTTGCTAACATCTTGGCACTCCCACTTTGCATGTCATTAGTGATAAATATCACTGACATGCAAAGCGGGGCCCAAGATGGTCGCTGTCTCCTACTAGCTGTCGCTAACTGGTGTTAGCGACAGCTAGGTAATAGGGAGATAATTGTATGGAGATAAACCCCCTTGATAATATGCCCCCAGATTCTTATTACGTAAAAAGAAACGTGCGCTAATCTAACAAATCCAAAGTCAAAAGTCATCATTCATTTTACTCGGCTGCTCATGTCGGAAATGAAGTACACCCTAAAGGAAACATGGATTGCGGCCATATTCGCAAATGTACATACCTTACACTAGTCGATTCTTAAACCAAAGTTATTAGCCCAGTAGTCATGCAAGTTATTTCTCCAATATTCTGAATGCTTAACTTGTGTTTTACCCATGCGAATGCTCTCATGATCCTGTGATATTCACATATGCAACTAACTTATACATGGGAATAGAAGTGCAAACCATTAGCCAGGCATTTCTAGGTTGAATACTGAACTGGGATCAAGCAATATTGGTTGGCTCCACTGGTCATGATGACGCAAAAGATGCCCGTTCTAGCAAAGGAAACCTTAAGTAAACATGAAACACTTAGACAAGTACCAAGAAACTTATTGGCATATTATCAAGGAACAGCGTTAAAATTATCACTGGTTTAGCGGCAGGAAACTGCTGCTAAAGCGGCGATAATGGGCTTGATAATATGCTGTTGAGAATTCCAATAGAAACCCATGTTCTGGTGTTAACATGGGCTTCTATTGGAATTCTGTACGGCATATTATCTATCCCATTTTCGCAGTTTTAGCGGCAGTTTCCTGCCGCTAAAGCGGCGATAATTTTAACGCCGTTCTTTGATAGTATGCCCCTAAATTGTTAAATTCCGTACACTTACAACGAGCCATAATACAATAAGACATAGTACAATCAGTAGTTCTGTAGACTGAGTTCTCTTTGAAACATCAACATGATGAAAAAGGAGGAGATTACCTCCTGGTAGATAAACACAAATATCCTTTAGGACCAGCATGTGCCAAATTAGATTATGTATGATCGGTTACAAGGTTTGTATTTGAAAACACTCATTTTTGATGTATGTGGGTGGCAATAGTATGAAGAGAGAAGTGATTAAAGGATGTGCTGTTCTTTACGCCCCCTGTGCATAAAAACTCCCCATCCAATATGTCCAACTCACTGGTGCAGCCCCACTCATCCAGTCATATCAGACATCAGGGGCCCATTCTCCCGGGGCCTTTTTTTGTGCCAATATTTTATTCAGAAATCACAGACGGGAAATAACCAGAATGTAAGTCAAAAAATATTAGAACATGAGAAAAAGCGTCAAGTCCAGCCTCCCTTTCCTGCGGAGGCTCTTGTGATGGACCCTAATGCTCAGTAACCAGTCCCTGATCATAGAGTGCAGGTGGCGATCAGAGACCAGAGGATTCTGGGTACCCAGTGCCATTAGGGCAGCTGGGTGTGGCTGGCGCTATTTCTTGCCACCGGCCTTGATTGCGGATTTGGTGACTTTGCCAGCACTGGCAGCCTTCTTCTCAATTGCCTTGATAACTCCGACACCTACCGTCTGCCTCATGTTGTGGACAGCAAAACAACCAAGAGGAGGGTAGTTGGAGAAGCTCTCCACACACATGGGTTTGAGTGGAATCATGTCCACAATGTCTGCATCTCCTTAGGTGCATCTTCAAGCTTCTTGCCAGATCGTCTGTAGATTATTTCCTTCAGCTCAGCGAATTTGCAGGCAATGTGGGAGGTGTGGCAATCCAACACATGGGTGTATCCCTGGCTGACCTGGCTGGCCTGGCCAGAGTGATTCAGAATAATGACCTGGGCTGTGAAGCTTCCAGCCTCTATTGGGCGATCGTTTTTGCTGTCACCGGCTACATTCCCGCTTCGGATATCTTTCACAGACATGTTCTTCACGTTGAAGCCAACATTGTCACCCGGGAGAGCCTCCACTAGCGCCTCGTAGTGCATCTCCACATACTTTACTTCAGTGGTTACATTACTGGGGGCAAAGGTTGCCACCATGCAAGCCTTAATGATACTAGCTTCACATGGCCCGCTGGGACTGTGCCAATACCTCCTATCTTGTAGACTTCGTGCAGGGAAGGACAAAGGGGCTTGTCGGTGGGATGGGTAGGCGGGAGGATGGAGTCTAGGGCTTCGAGCAGGGTGACCCCACTGGCGGATCCCTCCTTGGGGTCCACCTTTCAGCCCATAAACCAGGCTTGTTGGTGCTGGGCTCCAGCATGTTGTCCCCGTGCCAGCCAGAGATTATCACAAATGCCACTGTGGCTGGCTTGTAACCGACTTTCTTGATGTAGGTGCTGACTTCCTTGGTGATTTCTTCGAAACGCTTCAGGCTGTAGGGGGTTCGGTGGAGTCCATCTTGTTCATACCAATGATCAGCTGCTTCACCACCAGGGTGAAGGCCAGCAGGGCGTGCTCGCGGGTCTGTCCGTTGTTGGAAATACCAGCTTCAAACTCAACCACGCCGCCAGCGACAATCAGCACCCCACAGTCAGCCTGCGAGGTGCCGGTGATCATGTTCTTGATGAAATCCCTGTGCCCGGGGGCATCGATGATGGTGATGTAATACTTGGCAGTCTCGAACTTCCAGAGGGAAATGTCGATGGTGATACCACGTTCCCTCTCGGCCTTCTGCTTGTCCAACACCCAGGCGTACTTGAAAGACCCTTTGCCCATCTCGGCTGCCTCTTTCTTGAATTTCTCGATGGTTCTCTTGTCGAGGCCCCCACACTTGTAGATGAGGTGGCCGGTGTTGGTGGACTTGCCAGAGTCCACCTGGCCGGTAACCACGATGTTAATGTGGATCTTTTCCTTTCCCATTGCGGCAGAGTACTATGCTAGTGTCTCCCGGATCAGGCTGCGCTGGGCTATGGGGACCGTATCCACCAGGGTATTCTTTTAATTAAGAGGAAGCGGGCACACAACACCTCCTCCCTGAACCAATAGTGTCCCCGATGAAATCATAGAATTTTCTTCTCTATCACTATAAGTGGTGACTTTCTGTGGTTTTTTAGATAAAAATCTTGTGACCAAACTTTCACCTAACTATACTGTTACTTTAGCCTTTGTTTATTCCCACCATGAGGGTGGTTGCAGGGCATGTCCTGTGGCCTGAGCCTTTAGCCACACCGCAGTGGGCAGCCAACCCCACAACTTCCACAAACCTTTCCACAAAAGCACTACTCTTTGCCTAGTTGGTGCATGGGATGTTTAAGGGTGATCCATCAGGTGGGGCGTGAAAAAAAGGTGTTTCCAAAACGCAAAATCCTCATGCACTTTGAATAGACTTTTTTTAAACAGAGGTACCGCAAAAACTGCAGAACAGTATTGTTAGGTCTCTGTCAAGAAATTGTGCTTTTTGTGATTTGCTGTTAATCCAGTCAGAAGTTTTAGAGAAATTAAGGATCAAAAATATGAATATTGCTGGATGGTGGAGTTAGAGCAGTGCTTAATTTATGCCGGTGCTTTCCGGTGCTCAGCAATGGCACTTATTTGACAGGGCCGGAGCTATAACATTTTCCTCCCTTTGCAGTGGACCTGGTAATTTAAAAAAATATATATATACCTGTCCTACAGGTGGCTCCTGATCTGTTTTCACAAATTGGCCCACCGAGGTCCAGGCACGATCATCACGATGCATCATCACGTTAGTGATGTTAGCAGGGCATCCTGTCATGAAGACCTGAACTACGGCATGGCATGCTGGGAAAACGCAGGCGCAAAGATGACGTTTTCAGTAAGGCCTGTGTGGTAAATGAAGAGCAAGCTGAAAGTATGTATGCAAATTTTGCCTGGCAAGATCTGAAAATGTCTGGCTGTAATTCACCTTTGTTGGTGTGCTCGTTGCCCACTACTGACTCCTGTGCTACCACTTTGTATTTGGAGCGCTATACAGGCTGTACAGTACTGCACTTAACTGCCAGCACCTGAATTGCTAGCGCTACGTTACTGCTGAGCGAGTTTGGCAAGCACAACATTACAGGTGTCAGCTGAGCAAAATGCACAAGGAACCGGCACTGCATCTAATAATGAGTAGTGGACACCGGTCTGGTCTGCACATATTAATGAATCAACGACTCCTGGAGCATGTAACCAGAGAAAACCATTGGTGGCGCTGGTCCCTTTCTGCTTGTTGCCACGTGCGTGCATAAGACACAGGGCAAAACTGTCTTTATAGATTTCTTTCGTATCAGCATGCTCAGAGAAATTTCTTTTAATAATGCTGTTGGATTCACTGATGACAGATTGTTCAGTCAGTGTGTCCGATATTTCTAGTTAGTGTTACTTATTTATGTATGTGTCATTTGATGTAGACAAATTGTTTTATTAAAAAGTATTTTAGTTTTTGATGGCAAGGGCTGTGTCAGGCTAGAATCATATATGCCTGTGTCCTCTGAAAGTGAGTCTAGGGGTGTCATTAGGAACGCGGGAGGGACTTTGTCCACCCGCCATCCTATAGGGAAATGGGACAGCCCGCCATAAGGGCGGGGGTCCCGTGGGGGCAATTAGGATGTGCCCGCTACAGTGGCGGGTGCATCCTGTATTCCTGTCATTGTGGCGGGCAGTGCACTCAGCACCGCCGCCACAATGCCTGGAAGGCATGTCAGGCACTTCCATGTACAACATGGCAGGCATGGTACAGTGCCTGCCATATTGTGCATGAAACTGCAGAGGGGTACCATAGGTACCCCCATGTGCAACCCCCATCCCCAGAGTCCCTGGTGGCCCGCAATGGGTCCCCACAGTCTATTCCCGCATGCCTGCGGCCACGGAAAGGCATGTTACCGCACCCATGATAAAATGGCTGGCGCCGTCTAACAGACACTGCTACCATATTAAACCCTTTTCTGCCCGGTCAAGGAGTTGACCAGGCGGAAAACCGGCGGACGGTCTTTCCATTTGCCGCGGTCTCCCTGGCCATAGTAATATGGCGGGGAGAAATGGGGGGGGGGGTCGGATCACGGGGGATCGCCACCGCCATGTGGGCGGTGGCTATCCGTCCATGATCCTAATGGGCCCCTAAGTCTTCATCTGGGTCTGTATATACGAGTGAGATAGTAATTGAATTCAAGATTGAACTGTAATATTTAATTTGTTGATTAAATTGAGGTTGCAAAAAAGTTGCCCATGTCTATGTGGGTGCTTGTGCTGGGTTAGATTGTCTTCAAACTTTCTTCCCTTCCGTTAACGGATTAATTAC
Source organism: Lissotriton vulgaris (assembly GCF_964263255.1). Classification (NCBI taxonomy): domain Eukaryota; kingdom Metazoa; phylum Chordata; class Amphibia; order Caudata; family Salamandridae; genus Lissotriton; species Lissotriton vulgaris. The sequence goes on along the minus strand of NC_141691.1, from coordinate 438,673,447 downwards.
TCTAATTACTTAAACTGGTATCTATTAATTCCTGCATAGGGCCATTTTCTGTGCTCTCTTCTTCATGCTTTATTATGTGAAGTGCAAGCGTCCCATATAGAGTGCTTACTTTTAAAATGGAGATAAAGTTATCTGAATGTGAAAACCTTTATAAAATGATTCCGGAAATGAGATGATTGCCCTCCTCATGTTAGATAATTTTGCGCACTGGATCCGAATTTGTTATATGATATGCCATAGTCTGTATAGCATATTTAGGTCAGTATTATCATCAAAATGACTTTTCTGCTCAGACTCCAGAGTCTCCTTATATGGCCCTTTTGTGCTGCTGCTGCTAATCTATAGAATGATCAATAGTGTTGCACCTCCAGGGTAAGAGCTGATGTTTGCATGAATTACTATACAGAATAAATCTCTACTGGCACAAAATATTTTAAATAGAGGTCATCAGCTCATCAATTCACGATTTCAAACATGGCACCCCTTAATCACTTTTTTATGTCAAATATCATCCCCCATGAATTAAGGATATAGCACTAACCCTTGAAGTCAGAAAGATATGCTCATCTCATCATTACAACTGAATTGCACAGGGCAAAAAAGGGGAATTATCCTGGGGATGAATCCCAGCTTTCCTGCTAAACCAAATTTTGTGATCTTAGGCAAATATAGAGACCATTGTCGGTGCTTGGCCCTTTCTGCATAATATTGTGTGTGTGTGTGTGTGTGTGTGTGTGTAGTTATGATGGAGTGAGCTGCTGAAAGTCTGAGGAGATTGCACGGGAAGCAAAGGCAAGGGAGAGACATAGGGAAGCAGGTTCAAATCCCTGGACTCAGCAGCACCCTTTGAATTCTGGCAAATCTGGATGTGCCTGGAAAAAAAGTGTAACATAGTCTATGTGTGCCTTGTGCTCGCTCCTTTGTCTGTCCACGTCAGGGTTTGTACTATGTAAAACAGCAACAACAAAAAATGTGGATTCTGCTCCTCACCCCAGCACTAATCTTATGCCCCATGGATGAAGGACAAAATGTTAAACTTTGATGCCAGAAATAATTATACATCTAAATATGATTATAATTGGAGAATGGCAGAGTGTGAAAGTGGAGAATCTGGGGTCACTCCTGGCTTTCATGCTTGATCAAATAGTGTGATCACTGGCAAATACTTTATTTAACTGAGCGAATAGCCTTTTTGTTCATTTTCACTTTTAGAGCACCTTCAAAAAACATGAGTTCAGGATGTGCATTGGAGAAAAATCTGCCTTGCCTTTGACTTATTAGCCTTTTTAGCCTAAGTTGCTCAATCCGTAATTATCTAGGCCACATGATGGGGTACATATACTGATAATGCAAATAGTGCAAGTGGGTGGGGCCAATGGAGGATGGGGTGGACCAAGGAAAGTGGGTGGTGGCCACATACCAAAACATTTCAGCACCTGCACTCCTTATTTTACAAATGGAGCACTGAGTTAGAGGGACTCTCGCAAGACTCTCAAACCCAATAAAAAAATCGAGTGTTCTGAATGGCTAGCATCTTTTTTTTTCTTGGACCATCTCGCTCCTGCAGGAGCAACACTCCCACTGGAGCGAGTGTTCTGATTGGATGCCTGGAACATGTTAGAAAATGTTGCAAGCACCCATCAGAGGACTCAGGAACTTATTGCCCTATTTATATATTGGGGGTATGTATACTCTGTTGCAACAGAGTATAAATACTACAAATATGAGGGTCTGCCAGCCTTTAATAAATGCAGGTGGACGTTCAGTTTGGCCACTGCGGTGACTACTCTGTCTCAGTGGCGGCCAGACTTCTCCAATCGCCATGGGGAGTAAGGGCCAGCGGAGAAATGGCTACATGTTTGCCCACACAATTTGGATGGGTGGACTTGCAGCAACTTTTTACTGTTTCTTACTGCAAGGGAAAACCTGGCTGTAAGGAACAGTAAAATCATTAGAATGTTTCCCCAGCCATGGGAAAAGAATCCCATAGTCAGTGGAGCATTGCATTTTTTTCTTTTCAAAAAGAAAATTTGTTTCAGGATTTTCTTTTTGAAAAGAGAAATGAACTACTCTGTGCTACAGGTCTGGGTTCTGCTGATGCACCCCGTAGCAGAGAGTAAAATTCACTGACAGGTGGTCATTTATAAATCTAGCAGGCGATCCTTTAACCAGGGAAATGAAGTAATATACTCCATTGCCCTGGCAGACCCATGGGTTGTCCACTAGAAATTAAATTAGGCCCACAGTCTCTTGTCTTGAGTTGCTTTCAGAAAAAAAGATATAGGGGCAGGGTAAGGATACCCAGGCGTCATAGCCACCATACTGTTTCTTTTTAATCCACAATCCCAAGGGTATTGAGGATATTTTTTTTAAACAGCTGCTGTTTATAAATTAAGTAAATTAAATTAATAAAGTAAGCCTGAGTGTCTCTATTTAAATATATTTGGGAAGGGAGCAAGAGTGAGGCCCCTCAACGAGCCACTCTGGGCCTTGGTGACCCTGTCCCTTGGGGTTATATGCACATTTAAGGTAATGGATCATGCTGCTCTCCCTCTCCGAGCCTCTATTAGGCCAAAGGGACCTCATCTCCTGAGGATTAATGTCAATTTAAGGTTAGGGAGGCATGCAGCCCAGCCTCCAAAAGCCTCTGTCAGTCTTAGTGGATAACACACCCTAGGCTGGTATTCACCCCATGGACCCAAGCCCCAAGGAGTGATATTACACAGTGTCCTGGGAAACCCACTGTGGTTCTCTACCAGGATGAGTGTATACATACCTTGTCTGCACTGCACTTTCCCAGGAAGGGAATTTCACTTTAATTGGACCAGATAGCAGCAGTAAACAAATGCTGCTCTTACCTCGGTGAATGCAAAGGAAAGATAATGGGGGAGGAAGCACATCAACCGAGGACAGTTCTTCCAAATTCATTCTGACGAATGCTTACTTGAAAGCTGCTGTAGTTTTACACCAACCATGGTGCAGGTAGTACTGCACATGTTTATGGGTTCAGCCCTTCATCAATGTAGAGCAGAAGTGGTAGAGGCAGAGAAAAGACATCTCAGGTTGCTGAAATGCTACCTAAGTCATCACAGGTCACAGTACCACTCCACAGGCACGAGGCGCATCCTAGGTGAGCTTGTCAGCTCATTGGCTCAAGGGAGCCTTTTAACCAGAAGTGGGGAGGGAGCACACTGCCTCCTACCGTTGCACAGTTCACCGCATTGCATTCTCAGAAATAAAGTACACTTACTTCAAATTTGCTTTCGTTTTCCATCATTGTGTTTACAAGGCTCTCTTTTTGTTTATGAAAACGTTTTTAAACAATTCCTTTAATAATCATTTTTACATTGCATTGTCGCTTATACATATTGGTCATGTTCGGACAAAGGTGATAACATGTTTCCTTGCTTTATTCTGGTGTTGTGACTCTTTGGCAGAGTCAGTAAGTCTACCTTAGTGCAGGCAGGTCCTTCAAAACCAACCTCACACTACATATGCCTGAAGGCCCTGCATGGTGTGGGGTTGTCTGCTCGCAAGTGTTTGGACACAGGGCCTGGCTGGCTGCAGGCCATGTGGCTAACTGCAACCTTGCAGGATTGGCTTTATGTAGGTTAATATTACTTTATGGGAAATAAACGCTAGAAATTCCTTGAAAAACACAAAGCTTAAGGTAACGTTATAGTTAGGAATTGTAATAATACGTTACTTTATATATATTTTTAAACTTTATTAATTCGCTGAAAAAAGCAAATGTTAAAATAAAGTTATAGTTTGGTGAAAATTTCGGAGACAATATTTATTTTCAAACCAAAAAAACCACTGAAATTCACAAGTTAGCAATAGTAACTATAACTTGCCCCCTAAAGTAACAAATCCCATACTGTGCACCCTCTTCTTCCATGCACAGCATGGTGGTGGCCGCAACACCTTTACTCCACCCAGGCCCTGTCGTTGACCCACCGTGGGCACCTGATCCTCTCTGGTCACCCAACCTGTTTTTTCTTCCACTTTTAAAAAAAAGAATTGTGTACCACATTTTCCCTACAGTAACCATCCCTCAGTTTTCACCCCATGGTACTGCAGTACCACAGGGTGAAATTTTGTACAGCAGTTCCTGTATGACAACCACAGTGCCTCAAGTTAGTGCCACACTGGGCCCTGCTGAGACAACCTTTAGCTGAGTTGTCTCAGCTTAAGGTTGGCTAAGTGCAGGGGGCGTGAAGATCGATACAAGGACAGACAAAATGGGGGGGGGGCTGGGAGAGTAAGATATAATGGGTGGCACTCAAGGTCTTGCAATGTACAGGCTTCTCCACAGGAAGTTAGTTTGCAGAGGAGGCCAGAAGCAGGGCAGAATTTCAAAAGGGAGAAAAGCAGCCTATTGCCACCATTTTCAGGTTGCTGAAGTCTTACGATCACTAGCTTGTTGACTGCTAGGTAAAGAATGTTGCAATAATCTAGCTGGGATAGAATTGCTGCCTGAATGATGGTTTGTTGAGTGCAAGGATCAATAAATACAAAAATTGGTTTGAGAACTCACAAGAGCCTAAAACACATGTGTGTCTTTTTTAATGCTAATTTCTAAAAAAATCACAAAAAACACGCACACTATGAGTAAAGATCTAACTTTTTACTAAATTTGGTTTAATTCTTTTGAGCTCAGGGGGCCTGCACCTGGCTATGGTGGCCAGTGGGAGCAGGAATTCTTCCAACAGGAGGCAGATGTGAGGCAGGACATTTGTGCCATAGGGGCTACGCTGTCAGACATGTCTGGGTCCCTGCAGGACATGGTCCAATTCCCTCAGGTGGTGGACAGGGTGAGCCAAGCTTTGGATAGGATGGATAGAACTTGGCAGGACATGTCCAGTAATTTGAGAGACCTGATATCCATCCAAAGGGGAGAGAGTGCAAGACACCATGCGTTGGCCATGAAGATGATGGAGGGCATGCTGAAAGGGATCCAAAGTCTCCCTTCACGGTCACGCAGGTAGGAGAGCCATCATATCTGCACATCCATTCACCTGTCCCACCAACTGCGCAGCACCACTGCAAAGGTACACATCCACACAGGCACCCTGAACAGGCACCCCCACCACCTCCACAACCACAATTACCCCCTGTACAGTCACTCCCACCACCTATACAACCGCCCCCACCCCCTGAACAGTCACCCCACCACCTCCACAACCGCAATCACCCCTGTACAGTCACTCCCACCACCTGCACAATCAGCCCTTGTCCATGCACAGACACCAAACGTGCAGACACTATCTGCCCCTGCACATGTAGATCACCCTGTACAACACCCAGATACACGTAGGCGACAAGCTCAACCTGACCCCTCACCGTGATCATCCCCCCAAATTGCGAAGTCGCAAGCACGATCACCAGTGACAAGGGGCCCAAGACAAATTGACCATGTAAATATGTGTATTGGAAAAATAAAGATCTACAAAAGTATTATTGTGTTGTGTATCATGTCCTGTATATCGATGTGGGTATGTGTGTGTGTGTGAGACAGTCACAAGTCTAACCCATCATTGCAACAAGCTATTATGTGCATAGCAGATGACTCACCATATATGTGTCTATCTTCAGAACCAGACATTCAAAATGATGTCAAACCAGTTTAACTAAGTGGAATTCCTCAGAGATATTTATGCAGGAACAGAAAATAACCGTTCGTTTGTAGGGAAGAAAGGAAAACAAATGAGGATCTTAATGCAGAAGGAGAAGGGAACTTGGATTTGGGTGGGGCAAAAATAGATATAATACGTCAGGAAGCGTCAGGGAAAACAGTCTTTTTACAAGGGGAAAATGAAATCTTTGTCCAAAACAACATCTCAGTGAAAAGGTCAAGTGTCCTTCTGGTCATCCTCCAGGACCACAATGTCCAGATCCTCAGTGTCCGATGCAGGCACATGGCTGGCTGGTGCAGGAACAGTCACCACATGGCATTGTGACACATGATGAGTATGGGGGGAAGCAGTGTGGGGCAAAGGACAGGGGGAGACATTGACAGTGGTATGGGAAGGGATTTGGGAGACAAGAGATGATAAGGCTCTGGCCATGGAATTAATTGTCTCTGGTGGTGAGGTTGTCCAGAGATGGGACAATGTCTGCTCGCATCGTGCGTATCTCCAGACACACTTGTAGCATGATGCGAGCGGACATGTCTGGTTGACCCTTACACATCCAACTCAAGTCCCCTGGAACAGCCACAGGAGAACCAACACCAGGAGGGTGGGGGGGGGGGGGGGGACAGAAGGGATGTGGTGCCTCAGGTCCAGAGCAGATGTTTCTTTCTGGTAGGTGGCTACGAGGAGGGGGACAGGTTGCAGGTGATGCAGCTGAGTCATTGAGGGACTCTGAAGTTAGGGAGGGGCTGATGACAAGTCCAGATTGAGTGTTGGCCTGCCCCAGGGATACCTCTTCAGGACCCACGGGTGAAGAGTGTGGGAGAAAGTTGCTTTCCACCACATCATGGTCAGAGGTGTTGGGTCCTTCCCCCCCACCTTCAATGTTCACAGCCTGCAACCGGAACGTAGCACCAGAGTGGTGTTCTTCCTCATTCCGGTTGGGCGCAATCCCCTTGCCTCCTAATGTTGAGGGTCCCTCCTCCTCCTCTACTTCCTCGCTAGTGGAAAGAGTGTATAGCCACCGGCGCACTGATGTTCTCCTGCTCTGGACCTGTTCCTGCAGTTCTTCTATATCACCAGCTGTGCCTGCTGAAATGTAAGCAAAATCCTGATGTGGTGGTTGTTTCATGCAGGACGAGACACATACATAGATGAGCCAAGGTCAGAATTTCTTTTCCTCTGATCACACTCTACAAATGTCAAGGGCAGATTATTGACTTCTGACGCATCTCTGCTATTCAGCAGAGATGTGCCAGAAGAGTTGCAAAGCATCTACCCACCCGCGCGCCACCACTGATGCACCGCATTTACAATGGAGCGCCCCGTGGTGCTCAGATAGGCAGATGCATGACGCATCCCCGGCGGAAAAGTGGCGCATTGCTAGAGTTGCGTTGCAAGTGCAACGCAGCTCCAGTCATGCCCGGGGGTGCCCTATCTCTAACATGCTGCATCAATCCTTACGCCTGCTTCAAGCAGGCGCAGGGTTTTGACGCAGCATGGCCCTAAAAGTGACTGAGTGGAATCTTGTAGATTTTACTCAGCCTCTTTTAGGAGGCATTACTGTGACGGAACGCCCCTCCCGCATCAGAACGCCTACATGTGATGCAGGGCATTACAACGTGATGCATCTCCCAGATGCGTCACGTTGTAATTACCCTGCAGCATGGAGCTGGCTTTGCGCCGACACTGCGTCACAAAAGTCACGCAATGGCGGTGTAAAAGAGGCGCAAGGGGCTTGCAAATCTGCCTCTCTTTGTTTATGAACTTACATTACATGTATGTTCACTGTCATTTACTGAATTGAGTCTGACATGGACATCTCATGTGTATTTTTGTGGCTTACGCAACTGTATTGGCCAACCCTCAACCTTGGCATTCTTGTGATCTGTGTGTCCTGTCACTGCTACATGTGCCAGTTCCAAAACCAGCTCACCAAAGGAGAACATGAAGAGTTCAGATTTATTTGAATTTGGCCATTAATATGGAGTTACAGCTATTTAATGTCTGGACAAGTGTCAACTGCTTTGTAGCATTGTATGGCTCAAGACAAATGACAAATGTGGGTCAGACATCCACATCGGGTCTGGGCTACTTCTCTAGCTACATATTCTAGCCTTTTACCGTCCCCACACATCATCGGACAATCCAGTGCTACATATTGGCTTTGTTGGATTAAAATGTAGTGCAGTACATGGGTGAACAGTTGTGGGTCATTGTGACAGCTACCTGTAAATGTGAAATGTCATACAGGCCACTGAGGCTGAGACGTCTGTCAGTGGACACACCTTGCAAATTTAGGAAAACTTAAGAGTGATGCAAGGATCTGAAAGTCTGTCTTGACTCCATGGCAGATGATGATCTGTCTCTATTGGAACCCAATCTGTACAAATGCAATGCAAGTCACAGCATCCAATACCCTTCGGCCTGCCATGCGCACACTGGACAGTGTCTGTACCATTGCTCATCCAATGCACACATCAGTTATAATTTCCTTGGTTCAATGGCAGTGGTGCTGGCGGAGCAGACTTCTATATGAATGCACAAGTGTGGCTCATTTACCCAGTTGTCATGAAGAAACTACAACTCCCAAAATGCATTCTGCCCTTTACAGTCTGCTCACAGCACCTTACTTGATTTAGTGGGTGACTGCACTGCACTTAGGAACAGCCACTGCAGTAGCGTGATTACAGGAACGGTGCCGCCATCTTAGGTGGACACCAGGGCAGCGCTCTAGATGTTTTGCGCTCCCTACCCTCTGCTGTACTTAAATCGCGCTTCGCTCTCGCGCGCCCTTGTAACATTGTATCTTACTCCCCTGAGGCATGAGCTGGGGGTTCTAGCCTGCCTCTGTATTTTAAATCACATTCGATTTCATTTTATTTCCGCCTTTTGTATTTTAACTGTTGTGCTTACATTGTTCTTCCGATTGGGCTGAAACTGCTCACAGTGCCTTACTTGATTTAGTGGGTGACAGCACTGCACTTAGGAACAGCCACTGCAGTAGCGTGATTACAGGAACGGTGCCGCCATCTTAGGTGTCTGCCCTGTTCCCATGATGCACTGGGCCAGGGACAGACTGATTTGCATATAGCCAGGTTCTGAACTGGGATGGTGCAGTGAGATAAATAACAGTGATGGATCAAGCCCTGATCTTTGGACTGGGTAAGAGTGGTCTGCTTAATTCAGACACTCTGTTCATCACCACCCCTTTTCTGAATCGTTTTTGGCCACTATAGGTGTGGCAGGGTATACTCAGACATGAGTCCCTTTCTCACTGCACCATCAGGATTCAAGCAAGCCGGGCCGAAGACGGCTGAAATGCCAGAAACCGGTCCCCGGTAGCTTGTCTCCTTTCTGGTGAAGAATTGGCTTGGTAGTTTAGTCTGCCCTGTTCCCATGATGCACTGGGCCAGGGACAGACTGATTTGCATATAGCCAGGTTCTGAACTGGGATGGTGCAGTGAGATAAATAACGGTGATGGATCAAGCCCTGATCTTTGGACTGGGTAAGAGTGGTCTGCTTAATTCAGACACTCTGTTCATCACCACCCCCTTTTCTGAATCGTTTTTGGCCACTATTGGTGTGGCAGGGTATACTCAGACATGAGTCCCTTTCTCACTGCACCATCAGGATTCAAGCAAGCCGTGCCGAAGACGGCTGAAATGCCAGAAACCGGTCCCCGGTAGCTTGTCTCCTTTCTGGTGAAGAATTGGCTTGGTAGTTTAGTCTGCCCTGTTCCCATGATGCACTGGGCCAGGGACAGACTGATTTGCATATAGCCAGGTTCTGAACTGGGATGGTGCAGTGAGATAAATAACGGTGATGGATCAAGCCCTGATCTTTGGACTGGGTAAGAGTGGTCTGCTTAATTCAGACACTCTGTTCATCACCACCCCCTTTTCTGAATCGTTTTTGGCCACTATAGGTGTGGCAGGGTATACTCAGACATGAGTCCCTTTCTCACTGCACCATCAGGATTCAAGCAAGCCGGGCCGAAGACGGCTGAAATGCCAGAAACCGGTCCCCGGTAGCTTGTCTCCTTTCTGGTGAAGAATTGGCTTGGTAGTTTAGTCTGCCCTGTTCCCATGATGCACTGGGCCAGGGACAGACTGATTTGCATATAGCCAGGTTCTGAACTGGGATGGTGCAGTGAGATAAATAACGGTGATGGATCAAGCCCTGATCTTTGGACTGGGTAAGAGTGGTCTGCTTAATTCAGACACTCTGTTCATCACCACCCCCTTTTCTGAATCGTTTTTGGCCACTATAGGTGTGGCAGGGTATACTCAGACATGAGTCCCTTTCTCACTGCACCATCAGGATTCAAGCAAGCCGGGCCGAAGACGGCTAAATGCCAGAAACCGGTCCCCGGTAGCTTGTCTCCTTTCTGGTGAAGAATTGGTTTGGTAGTTTAGTCTGCCCTGTTCCCATGATGCACTGGGCCAGGGACAGACTGATTTGCATATAGCCAGGTTCTGAACTGGGATGGTGCAGTGAGATAAATAACAGTGATGGATCAAGCCATGATCTTTGGACTGGGTAAGAGTGGTCTGCTTAATTCAGACACTCTGTTCATCACCACCCCCTTTTCTGAATCCTCATCTTAGGTGGACACCAGGACAGCACTCTAGTTGTTTTGCGCTCCCTACCCTCTCCCTATATAATGTGCATATGGAACGGACGGCGCAGCGGGCGCGCCGGCGGCGCGCCGAAGGTAAGCCTGTCTGCGCCCATCCATCGCCTTTTGCCAGTACCCCTGGTCCGGTCCAACTTCCTGTGCACAGGTATGACAAGGAACAACTCATGCTTTTAAAACCTGATGCGGGGGTTTTATGTGGAATTGCCAATACAGCTAGATGAGTCAAGCCTGAGGTGTCAGTCTTGTGCATTCACAACATCCTCTCCTTCGGGGGTCCGGAGTACTGAAGTCTTAGGGACACAAACGGCGTTCACAGTTCTACAACTACATGTGCGCTCACTGGTAAAACACCATATGGAAGTTCATTTGTTATTTAGTGACGAAACTCCTGATGTTCTCTTTGTTTGTGAGACATGGCTGCGGGATGATATGGCAGGGATAACTGGTTTATCTCTCCCAGAAGTCTATCTGATTGAGACCCTTAACCGTGATTCCAGGGGAGGTGGGATTGCTGTTATTTACAAAGCTTTATATCCCTGTACTTTCACAGCGGAGAAGTTGTGGGGCCGTGAATGTGCATGCTTTAGAGTAGATATAAACCCGCATTTTGCTTTTTCGGGACTTTATATTTATCGCCCTCCTGGTCATGCTTCCAAGATCTGTGAAGCCTTATTAGAATTAGTGGGCTCATTGGTGTTGCAATCCGCCAACTTCTCTATTTTAGTCGACCCAAACCTCCACTTTGACCAAACACAGGACTACGCTATCCGTAATCTGATAGCTGACTTAGCAGCTTTCCAATTGGACCTACTGGTACGGGATGCCACTCATGCCGCAGGACATCTATTGGATATGTTTTTTTTCCAACATTCCAGCTGTTCAGGTTGATCAACCTCTTCCTAAGGCCTGGACTGATCATTATTTGATCAAAGTTAGTTGGAAGATGACACAACCCCAAAAATCTAATAGGACAACTTTGACGTTTAAAAGGCCTTGGCATAAATTTAATCTAGACGATTTCCACACCTACCTGAGAGAGACCGTTGTAGAAGATTTGGCTGACCCTGAGATCGCATATACTGCCTTTTGCGACTGGATAAGTGGAGGGCTTGACGCTCTGATTCCAGCTAGATGGGTCAGGGGGCGGAACTCGATCTCAAACCCTTGGTTCTCTTATTCTCTTAGAATACTCAGGAAGGAATGTAAAAGAGCTGGACGACTGTGGAGAAGGGACTATGACAAAGACCTTAAATCTGTGTACTTGGCTAAATTAAAACATTACCATAAAACGATATGCTCCACACGCACCAATTTTTACGCGGAAAAAATTAGGGATAGCTCGAATCCCAACAAAATACATCTTCAAAATTGTTCAGGAGCTAAAAAACACCAAAACCTCATTTTCACATGTAAATTCAGTGCAGCAATGCGAGGACCTTGCTCTTTTCTTTCTGAACAAAGTGCAGAAAATCTATGCCACCTTTCCACAGTATTCCTCTGCTCCAGGTCTTGTCACGGTCAGAGAGGGGACATCCACTTTGACCATGATGCCTGAGATTTCGTGTGACGAACTTGTGAGACTCTGTAAAAAGGTTAAATCAGGGTCTCCATCTGATCCTATGAGGCCGGCACAGTTTTTTGATTCTATGGATCTTGTTCTGAAACCTCTACAGCAGATACTTAACTTGTCTTTTACCACTTCGATAGTACCTTTGGCCTGGAAACAGGCTTTGGTCTCTCCTAATATTAAAAAGCCCACACTTGATCCCTCTCTGCCTGAGAATTTTAGGCCGATCTCTCTGCTTCCATGGGTTGCTAAAATAGCTGAGGCTCATGTGAACGAGATGCTGGCTCGCCATATGACCCTTAACAACATTCTGGACCCGTCTCAAACGGCTTCAGATCGGGTCATAGCACTGAGTCAGCCTTGTTGGCCTCCACGGATTACTTAGGATCTACCCTTGACGCTGGTCAGAGTGCAGCGCTTATACTATTAGATCTTAGCGCTGCCTTTGATACGGTGTCTCATGACATCTTGTTGTTCCGTCTGGAGCAATTGGGATCATGGATCAGGCCCTGAAATGGTTCCGTGCATTTTTGACGGATAGATCCTTCCGGGTCTCCGCGCCACCTTTTCGGTCTCAAGCCCATCCCATCTGCCAAGGGGTTCCGCAGGGCTCTGGTTGAGCCCGACGTTGTTCAACCTTTATGTTAAACCTCTTGCAGCTGTGGCTAGAGAGCGGGGTTTAATGTTAGTTTCATACGCTGGCGATACTCAGCTGATTGTCACCTTGGCTGAAGGTCCCTCTGCCGCGGCTTCGAGGTTCAGAGATGGGATGACTGCTGTTGCCCAATGGATGGCTGAAAATTGCCTTCAATTAAATGCCACTAAGACTGAGGTGATGCTGGTAGGGAAAAACACCTCCCTTTGGAAAGAACATTGGTGGCCAGCCTCCTTAGGCATTATGCCTGCTACCAAGCCAGTGGTCAAGAACTTGGGAGTGTGGCTGGATGCTGATCTCAAATTTCAGTGCCATACGAAGAAGGTGGCAGCGACATGTGTGGGCTTGTTGAGGGGCCTTCGCCCTATTCTGAAGTTTTTTACAGCGCCTGTTCGGCAGCTTATCATCCAGGCTACAATTCTATCGTGCTTGGATTTCGCTAGCGCACTATTTTTGGGTGCAAATAAAGCTGAGATTCTGCGTCTTCAGCGAATTCAGAACTCGGCAGCCCGAGCTCTTGTCGGACTGCCTCGCAGATGTTCTGCAAGAGCCACTATCAGAGCCTTACACTGGTTACCGATTCAAGCTAGAATCCAGTTCAAGACACTCTGTTTAGTGTTTAAAATCTTGAAAGGTACCAGCCCTGAGTTACTCCGCCCACTCTTAACTCCGTACACTCCTCAGTGTAACTTGCGCTCCTTAGGTCAACATCTGGTAAACATACCCAAGTTCAGACTCTGCCGTGTTGGAGGTCGTTCCTTCCGACTGTTGGTGGAACAAAACGGTGGAACTCCTTGCCTGTATCTATTCGTAGCATCAATGAGCTTCTCCCTTTTTGGAAAGCCATTAAGACCTTTCTTTTCCCTATGACTTAGTTTTTTCTCTCTTGCAGTTTCCTTTTCCGGTACAATGATACGGTCAGCGCCGGGACGCCCCTTAGCTGGGGCAGCTGTGCGCTCAACAAACCATTAACATAACATAACATAACATATGCCACAGTGCGTGTCTGTAATCTTGGTGACTGCTGCATGGACACGGAATTGGTGAATGGAGGCATGAGACACACAACGGTACAGCACTGTTTCACTCAGACCATACTCCCAGACACATATTGCATATGATGCAGTTGCCAGGTCTCTGCTGCTAATGCTCCTCCAGCTGAGCATGGAGGGTTGGCCAAGCTGCTCGCCGGTGCCTCTTGTACAGTGGGGAGAGACGAGGACAATGCACATGGTGCTGGCAAGACAGGCCCACCAGTTACGTAGCCGTGTGGCGGGACCAACGTTTTAGGTCCTCCCAGCACTTGCGTAATGCCCTAGCACTCCTGGTGTAAACTCCCACTGCACTGCAGCTCTCACCGATGTTGGCCCATAGCCTGGCTCGGGCTGCAGTACTTAGCTGGTACTCAGGGTCCCCATATAGCTGAGGAAATTTGTCCAGCACCCTCTCTACCAAGATGTCTAATTCCCTTTCTGTGAAAGAGGGTGCTTTCTCATCATATTCCTCAGCCATTTTGGGGGAAATAAGTGTGATGAGAACAGCAGGATGTCTGAGGATCTGATAAGTGATAGAGGCTGACTCAGAATGAAGGCAAAATGGCTACCAACTACTTCCTGTGATGTATTTCCTGTCTCCCACTTCCTGTATAACATTGACTGTATGAAATTATGTGTTCCAGTTTATTTTCGGAGGTTAAGGCCCGAAAAAGTAGTTTCCGGTTCTGGAGCATCGGGTCCGCGCACGCGCATTATGCTTCAAAACCGCAAATTACGTTTTTGAGCCGTAACCTTCGAAAATGACCGGGAACACATAAATTCATGCAGGAACTGTTATACAGGAATTGGGAGACAGAAAATGCATCACAGGAAGTAATTGACAGCCATTTTGTATTCATCCTGATCCATCCACAAGCAGTAATCATATCCACTGCCATCCTGCTGTTCTGTTGTAGAAAAGACTGAAATTACAGTGCAGGTGGGAATCATGAATATGTAATAAAAGAGATAACAGACCATTTATGGTTCTTGTTCATATACCAGGTGCCAAGCACTAGCTGTGTGAGTGAAACTATGCTATTTGCATTTTTGCATATTGGTTGTTCTACCTTATTTTAATGTTACATGTTTTTAGATGCACTATTTTAAAACGATTTTGGGTTTTAAAAAAGTGCCTACTGCACAGCCTAGATCCTCAAGTCACCCGCAGTCCTGCCCGCCGGCTCCCCGGTCCACCACGGGTTTTCCCGCTTGAGTGGAGGGAGTGAAGGCGGGGCAGCAACATTCTTCCGGGGTAGAGGCCGCGGGCAGGAACACTATTCTAATCTACATATTAACAGGCTATGTGTTCTACGCTCAGCGGACGAAGGCGCGCCAAAGGCAAGCCCGTCTGCGCCCGTCCGCTGCCGGCAGCGCCCGCCCGGGACAAGGGGCCACCCCCTCTGCCCAAAATATAAAATCGTTAACCTATTCTCAAAGTGATTTGCATAATCTTAGACCCAAGAGTCGCCAACACTGCGATACTCTGAACCCTGAGGATCACAAGTCCCAATGCCATGAATGCGCCTTTGCTTTTTCCCATGCAAAAAGAGGTATAACCGGAGAGAACGGTTGGATACATAAAGAAAATAATACAAAATCTAATGGCGGTGTACCTAGACAGTTTACATTCATCAGCACAAACTGTAGATCTCTGCCGAAACATAAGGAGGATATTTTTAACTTACTAATGGATCTTCAGCCGGACGCTAGGTTTCTGACTGATTCATGGCTTAACGCCAGTTCAGCCCCAGATATCGCTATAGCTTTACCACCTAACTACTCCCTTGTCAGAAAAGATAGGATGAGCCAAACCGGGGGAGGTATTGGAATCATTTTCAATAAAAATATAATAAAAAATAATAATAAATATAATAAAATGTCTTGCAAATGGGAAGATCTAACGATGATTAACTGCGAAGCAGGCCTCTTTAAAATTACTCTCACACCACAAATTACTTTCACCGGAATGCTCATCTACCGCCCTCCTGGGGCCGCTGGAGAATGGGCAGCAGCTCTTCCTGAGTTTATTACCCCTTTTTTGTTAGAAGCGTCCATTTTCTCAATTTTAGGAGATTTTAACTTGCACTTCGATGACCGTAAATGCACTACGGTGGTCAACCTCTTAGCTGATCTAGAGTCCCTTAATGTACATCTTTGTAATATCGGCCCCACCCACACCAATTAGACCCAATCTTTGCCAATTTCGATAATCTTATATGGGAGCCGGCAATCCCCTTACTATGGTCCGACCATTATCTCACTGAATTTGAAATCAGATTGCCCGAAACCACAGTTTCAGATAAGCCTGAGAACGCTTACTTTAGGAATTGGAAAAATCTTAATATAGAGGAGCTGAACGCCCAGCTAACTAACTCGAGACCCAATTTTAACTTAGATGATCTTAATACTGGCGATCAGGATAAAATCCATAACTGGTTAACCAAAGCGGGTGAGATAGTTATTCCTCTGAAGAAGAAAAAGCGGAAATCTTACAGACCTCCAGTACCCTGGTTCTCGAAAAGCTAAAAACAGAAAAGAGCAAATGTAAAAAGCTGGAGAGACAATGGAAGAAGAGTTATGAAACGGCCATGAAAAAAACTTACAAGCAAGCTCTGAAGTCCTACCATCTGCTATGCAAAATAACTAAAGGAGAGTTTATAAAAAACACCATCTTAGAGTCACAAAACGACTCCAGAACACTATTTAAAATATTAAAAGACTTAGCGGGAGCTACAATGCACCCAGATTCCCCGACACTGTCCTCAACACAATGTAACTGCCTTGTGAAGTATTTCAATGAGAAAGAAGCCACTATCTACTCAGCCCTTGGCGGTGAAGATACCCCTAACTTAACACCATTAGTAGACCCGAGACCCAGTGAGTTAGACGAGCCGGCAGATAATCCTGGGAAAACTCTGACAGTCTGGCAGCCTTTTGATCAGAACTCATTTTTAGAAACCCTTAACAGCATTAAGTCAGGATCCCCCAAAGACCCCATGCCAGTGGAAATTTTTAAACAGCTTGACCCTGACACACTTAATGTCATTAGAACACTGTTGAACGCATCACTAAGAGAAGCTGTAGTACCTACCGAATGGAAGCACGCTATGGTAGTACCACTACTGAAAAAAGCAAATAAAGCCCCAGAGATTTTCTCTAATTTTAGACCAGTTTCGCTGCTCCCGATATTTTCTAAAATTTTAGAAAAACATGTTAACAGACAGTTAGCAGAGTTTGTTAACTCTAACAACCTTCTTCATTTCTCACAGTCGGGTTTTAGAGTCGGGCATTCAACCGAATCCACCCTAATAGGAGTAACGGAAACAATCCGTCAAAAGCTCGATATTGGTGGCACGGTGGCACTCATTCTTTTAGATTTGAGTGCTGCCTTTGACACCATATGCCATAAAATGCCACTTGAAACCCTGGAGGGAATAAGGGTTGGGACCAGCTTTAGATTGGCTTAATAATTTTTTAACAGATCAATCTTATCAGGTCTTTTCCAAAAATACCATCTGCAATACTTTAACCTCCCCTTATGGAGTCCCACAAGGGTCAATTCTCAGCCCACTATTATTTAATTTTTACATCGCCCCTCTAGCGAGTACTGCAGAAAAATTTGGCCTTACTATTTTTTCATATGCAGACGATACACAATTGGTGTTCTCTCTATCAACTACTAACAACAATAACATCTCCTCCCTACGCTCTGGGCTACAGAACATAGCGCAGTGGATGCACTCCAAAAAATTAAAATTAAATGGTGACAAAATGGAACTACTAATCTTTGGAGAACAAAAAGAGCTCCGGAGACAAACACATTGGCCAACAGAAATGGGTCCCCCAACCAATAGCAGTTCCTTCAGCCAGAAATCTAGGAATACTGATTGATGACAAACTGACGATGCGTGATCACGTAGCCAAAACAGCGTCAGTCTGCTTCGCCATACTAAAATGGCTAAGGGAAATTTCATGGCAACTTCCTGAAGGGGCACAAAGAACTG
This sequence comes from Lissotriton vulgaris, assembly GCF_964263255.1. Taxonomy (NCBI): domain Eukaryota; kingdom Metazoa; phylum Chordata; class Amphibia; order Caudata; family Salamandridae; genus Lissotriton; species Lissotriton vulgaris. The sequence continues at coordinate 438,655,905 of NC_141691.1, read as the reverse complement.
TAGTGCAGGTCTTGATTGGCTCAAGGTTGGTTTATGGTAACATTCTTCTCCTTGGTACCAATAAAGTGATCATACGACGACTACAGGTCGTCCAAAATGCGGCAGCGAGGGTGCTTTTACATCTACCAAGGAGGTCGCATGTCTCCGAACATTTATGCAATTTACATTGGCTCAAAATGGCCAACAGAACCAAGTTTAAAGCGTTATGTTATATGTCCAAGATAAACACTGGAGAAGGGATGTATGACATTACAACGCATGCTTTTACATCGCATTCTTTTACAACGCGGTTTTTACAACGCATACCATTACAACGCATAGTGCTTTGGGGCGTTGGATAGTGAATAGTTTAATTTACTATTCCAACTCCAGTCCCCGTGGATAGTAGGGAAGGTGTTGGACAGTAAATTAAACCTATTCCCTATCCTTGAGCGCCCTCCAGCGCAATGCGTTGTAATGGTTTGCTTTGTAAAAGTTGCGTCGTAAAGGCACTGCGTGGTAAAAGTTGCGTTGTAAAGGATGTTTCCCCCCGGAGAAGCACCAGCGTACCTTTGTAAATTGGTCCAAAAATACATCCCAGCTTGTAATCTTAGATCAGCACATTTGGCGAAATGTGTTGTTCCGAGATTTAAACGAGCACGAATGGGCGGACGCTCCTTTGGATATTTGGCGCCAGTTCTATGGAATTCTATTCCATTAAAACTACGACTGGAATCCAACTATGCAACATTTCGGAAGGGTATCAAGGCATGGCTTTTCAACGAAAATTAAGATCCATAATTTAATTTAATCCCCCTGGTTATGATCCGATCCAAGGCGCCGGGAAACCCTCAGGGTAGCTGTTGCGCCATACAAATGGAATAAATAAATAATAATAAATAAATAAAATTTAATGACATTTCTGCACAGTCGGGGGGTCTAACACAACATCAAACCCCAGTTTCATTTTCTCCTACTTTACATTATGGTACATGTCGTCCATATTGAGTGCTCATTATCAGAGTTGTGTGATGTGTTACGTAACATTGGGGTGGAGCAGTGTGGATATATCACAGACACATGGGGCAGATCTACAAGCCCCATACGCCACATTTGCGCATCTCTTTTGTAATCCAGCGGCGGTGCAAAGCCACCACCATGATGCGGGGTATAAACAACGTGATGCATCTGGAAGCCCTGCACCACATGTGGGCGTTCCGGCGCAGGGGGGGGGGTCCGGTGCAGGAGCACCTCCTAAAAGTGGCTGAGTGAAATCTACAAGAGTTCACTCAGTTACTTTTATGGCCATGCTGCGTCAAAACCCTGTGCCTTCTTGAAGCTGGCATAAGGATTGACGCAGCATGTTAGGCATAGGGTCCCCCCGAGCCTTGCTGGAGCTGCATTGTGCTTGCAACGCAACTCCAGAAATGCGTCACCCTTACGGCAGCAGATGCGTCTTGCATCTGTCTATTCTTGCACCATGGTGCGCTGCATTGTAAATGCTATAACAGGCAACAAAGGTCCTTAACTTAGCAAAATACTAACGTGGCAATTAATGAATTATGGACAACAATGTGTGCTATAAGAAAACTTGTCCAGCCGGACAATGATTTAATCAATGCTAATAATTTGACAAAATAGGGTGAACAATTATACAGTGGGATACAATCCTGTATCCAGTACATATAACACAAGGAGGACAAACCAAGAAAAATACAAAAACGGGTGATTGGCCGGCAATTCTAAAATAAAGGGGCGCTGGTAATGAGTTAGAGTTTAACCAAGCTGACCACATGTAGTAAACACAGTTGGGTAACACAATGGAAAACTAGTGTGAAACTACATAAACTGTCGACGGCGTTTCGATCCTGTACAAAATAAAGGATCATCATCAGGACTAAGAAAGCATTGCCTGATTGTTAACCATAACCCTGCGGGGAAATAGGAGGGGAACAAAAGACAAAAAAACAGTATTTTTAGAGTTCGAACCTGCATAGAGAAGCATTTGTTGTCTAATGAACCATGCTTAATGTGACGCACTTCCATCTGTGTGTGAATAGTGTACTATGTCACTCAACCAGCACACACAGTTGTACACTGTGACAAGAGAGTGATAAGTATTCAGAGTCCTAGAGCCAGTGCAGGGTGATTATGTCAGATGACTGTGGTTGGTAGAATAGCAAGGGTGGGTTGGCTAGTGTAAGTTTTGGTAAGTGAGGCTGATCTCACCTTCCAATTGCAAGGGTCAGGAAGGGAACGACAACCAAGAGTAGTTGTCCGGGTGGTGTGCAAGGCTCCTTGTATCCCTGTAAAGAACGAGTATGGTTAAGGCACAGTGGAAGTGGGGGACAAACATGTCCTTCATGATAACCAAGGTGGGGATAACATACCTGAAGGGGAGTGTAAGGGTCAGAGCGCCGCGGCTTGCGGGGCGCCAACGCCTAAATTGCCACACGGTTACGGAGGGGCTCAAGGGCTTCTTAACGACTGAGTGATTCTGGCGTCATGGATTCCTGGCAACAGGAGGGATTTGGTAAAGAACTTATTAATCTGGGTAAAACGGAGTGACGGTTAGAACTATGAAGGGGGTGGCAGTGATAAAGAATCCAAGGACTGGATCCGAGTACGGGCTGCATACCAAGGTCTCGAGGTATAATATGCCCGGGGTCGGGTATGTGCGCAACCTGCGTGGATTCTGTCTGGCAGCGGCCTGCTTGCCAGACTCCAGAGTTACAATAAGTCCATGGTCGGGATTGTAACGTGACCAGCATCGATTCTGTCTTGTAGCGGTAGGTGGGGAGGATTTACTAAAGATGGGGAGATAGTTAGGGTCAAAAGGCTTGGCAGTTCTTGGTGCAAGGGAACAACGAGCTTGACCCTGACTTTGACCCTAACTACCTCCCCTTCTTTAGGACATTTTGTGAGAGAGACCTAGAGATGTATTTCATTAATTACATGTAATTTCACATAATTTGGGGGAATTTTGCATAAATACGGTAACAGTAATTATGTGAATTTTGTGCACACCTACTGAACACACTGTTACTAGTGATTATTCACACTCTGCATCTGAAGAAGCAAAAAAGGAAAAAACATGATACTAATGTTCGCACAGAGGGGTGGCACTAATTTATAGATGACTATCAGGAAGAGATGGGGCCCGATTTACAAAGGTAAACTTGCACTTTTGTGTATGTTTACCATTGTTTCCTATTCACAAAGGAATTTACAAGTGGCGTTTTTGCAAGTGCGGATTCTATGCACATTAAAAGATAAGTCTTTTTATGCTCGAAGACTCTGCACTCATAATGATACTACTCATAAATCCCTTTGTAAATAGCAAACTATTGTAAATTTACCCAAAAGTGTAAGTTTACCTTTGTGAACCAGGCCCATAGTGTCAAGGGTGGAAGTACACAATATCACTTACAAAACTGAATCAAGCTTAGCACATGGGAATATCTTAAGGTGAGGAACCTGCAGTTAGCTAGAGTATGAATCTGCAGTTAGCTAGAGTATCCACCAGAAGGAACATTACCAAAGTTCAGTCACTTGTTCATCTGTGCTATGTGGATCAGATCTGCTCTTATAGTTCAGTCACATGGTATTTTCCCAAGATGGAACATTACATTTACAGGGCTTTTAGTGGGGCCTAGGTGCTAAAACATAACATTTTGAGGTTTTGATAGGGTTTTTTGGAAAGAAGTGTAACTTAGGGGGTCATTAGGATGGCGGGTGGACTTTGCCCGCCCGCCATCCTGACGGGGATTGGGACCGCCCACCATAAGGGCAGGGGTCCTGGGAGTGGTATTAGGATCCTGTACTTTTAGCATTGTGGCGGGCGGTGCCCGCCACAATGCTAAAAATGCTTTACATCATTTGCATTTAGAAAGCAGCAGGCACCGTGCGGTGCCTGCCACTTTGTGAATGCAAATGAAGGGGGGTACCACAGGTACCCCCCGTGCTCGCCCCCCTACTCACCTTCACTCTGGGGGCCCGCACGGGGCCCCCAGAGTGAAGTTCGCCTGCCATTCCGTGGCGGCATTGCCGCCAAGGAAAGGCATTGAAAAATGCCCATGACAATATTACTGGCGGTGTCTGAAAGACACAGCCACCATATTATTCCTTTTCCGCCCCGGCCGCAAGGCGACCGGGGCCGAAAAGCGGCGGACCCCCCTGCCATACTAATATGGCGGGGGGAAAACGAAAGATGATGGCGGGCGGATTGCCCCTGCCAGGCTGGCGGTGGCCCCCGCCAGCCTGGCGTGGGCATTCCGCCGGCCATCATATTGGAGCCGTAAGAATCTAAACTGAGACTCACTAATTTCACTTACTACACAACTGGTCTTTTCTGTCAAACGTTATGGTATTTTTTAGTGAAGCTTTTATGAAGCTATATCACCAACAAGCAAATGCACCACCAAAGCATTCCCAGTAGACTACTTCAATGATTTAAAAATCCTCCTGGCCTCCACTTTATAGTTCATGACTGTAACTCACATGTTTGCCACTTGACAATATCAGACACATTTTCCAAATCTGCGATTTGAATGGATTTCTTCTGAATTGCTTGAAATCTCGTTGTGAAAAAACCCTAAATATTAAACTTCCTCTGCTTCATATGTCCTATGTGAGAAATAAGGATTCCAACAGTTTGAGTATGCAAGGTTTTCTTGAAGACCTTACTCACAATAGTATCAATGTCCATTTATTTTTGACACGGTGTAGTATAAGGACTAAGTGGCAATTCAAACCTACATCCCCCCACACACAATGAACCAGGAGCTGGTTATCTAAAACATGGACTGTCTCAATTAGTGCTACTGCCAATTCAGCAGCAACTACCAACACACCATCTTCCTTGGCTGCAACTGCGTCCAAAGTGGCCATTGTGGCTATTACCAGTTGTACACCATTCATCCTGTCTTCAGCTACTTCTGTACCTGCCATGCTTGCTATAACTATTGTTGCATTAGACACCCATGTTGCCACTCACACTGATACCAAGCACCTTTACAAATAGCCTGCCTGGACCTTTCTCATAAATGCCTTGCCTGGGCAAATTGCTGAAGAAAGTGTTCGTTCAGCGATTGTTCAATTTTGTGGAATCAGTATTCCACTACATTAATCCCAGGAGGGACCCTAGTCAGGCCAGTGAACTAGGATACAAAAAAAGTGTTGACTTTAGAGGAACTGTTGATGCTAACATTCCCCCTGCCTTGATTCTTTTACACCTTACAATAGCATTTGGCACCCTAAGTTATTCCATTCCTCTGTCTAGGCTTTCAGAGCTTGAATCCATCTAAGGGGCTGATTTCAATGTCGGACGGAACTGAGTCCATCCGACGTCGATCTAGAACTGGGACCAACTGACCTCTTGTCGGTGGTCCCAAACCAGCAAGTAGAATGTGACTTAATCCTATTCTTTACAATGGGACCATGCATTCTGAAAGGAATGCATGTTCTCATTGTAAAGAGCAGAGGTGCAGTTCATCCCTGCACACTGGGGCAGGCACCTCAATGGGCCTGCCATCGCGTGCAGGGATCAACAGGGGGCACTATAGTTGCCCCCTCAGCCACTGTCCTGAGGCCTTGCACCCATGGGGGCCCTGCTATGGGCCCCCAAATTCGGATTCCACAGCCTTTTTGTGTCAGAAAGGCCAGCACAGAAATGCTGGGGAAATCTGCCATTGTAATCCCTCAGGCGAACAGAACCCTCCATGGGATTACATGCCCCTTTCCGAATGGCTGTTGGGCTCTCCAAGCCTATTGTAAGCCATACAGAAATCCTGTTTGGATTCATTTCCAACCGAGTCCATCAAAATGATAGGTCAGAAAGGAATCCAAACCGGAGATTATGATGCCGTAGGAACAGCTCTGAATGAGGGTCAAAGCCATTTCCTATGGCAACGTAATCGGCCACTAAGAGTTTGTCAAACCAAAGTTACAAGAGCAAAGTCTGTCAAACCACTATGAATCATATCTTGTTCGGGCACTGAAGTCTCACCCACCACTTGTGCCATACTTCATCATGGGTTGTCTCCCCATTCAGAGTAGATATCATACTGTCTAAATAGACTCCAGCTGGTTGGATGTTTTATGGAAATCATTTCTATGAGTCATTCATTTTCATAGAAGACAATGGAATCTCAAATAATTCATAGTAAAATTGTTCAACCTGTAAGGCCTTTATTTACGGTTGCCCAGATTAGAGTTGCATGCCTGGAAATACATTAAATCCCTGATTCTTTTGTCCAAAATGTTTTGGCCAAACTAAAAAACCTGAGCCAGGTTGGTTGCCTTTTGTATTACGTGTGCATCCCTAGTGCTATCCCTGCCCTATGACTGACGTTCAAAGTTATGATGATAAGGGAGCAATATTTGTGGTAAAATTCACTCACTTGCATAAATTATCTCTTCCACATCTCATCAGGTATGAAAACAAGAATTAAACTTCGCACCAGTTAAAGTTTGTTGGAATCCCACATTAGGAAATATGAGAAAGATACTCTTTGGATAGCACAGCAAACATTCCTGTCTTTTCCAGTAAAACGTATCCATGAATATCTGTATTGGAAACCATAGTCATAAGCATCTTGCAATAATCGCAATGGTATTGAGGCAAAAAAAGCACCTAACTTTCTTCATGAAGAGGTATGCGGTTGTAACTCTATTTGCGCTCGACCCTTTAAAGAGGAAAACACACACACCGGCAACGTAATCTCTCCTGGATTCAGCTCATTTTCTGCATCAAGTTCAATATAGTAGTATCTTCTTGGTGCACTGGCAGTAGTCAAGGCCGTCTCCAGCAGTATCTTGTGCAATTGTCTGGGTAAAGGACCTTTCCTGACAAGTGGTCAAGGGTTATTTCTTATGTAATAAATTTAGGAGAGACTGCAATTTCTGACATTAGTATAGCAATGTCTGACATAATATTCTATGAATCAAGGTGTGCATCTTAAACATTTTTTATGAACGTATAAGGTACATGGACGTTGATTTAGACTACACCATTTTGGCACTATATCTGTGTTTGTTCTTATTTCACCTAGAAATTGTGATAACTAGACACTTGTGCAAAACTGCTGTTGCATCAGTTGTTATATCAATGTCATTGTTGGAATGACTTGACAACTTCAAGGATCTTGGAATTATAAGGACAGTGACATCTGCATCAAGGGCAGGGTGCATTGTAACTAACAGGATGGATGGGTAATTTTAAATTTTACAAGTCTTGGTAGTGAAAAAAATCCTTTCTTCATTGTTCACTACTGTGAATCCTACATGTTCCATAAGATACCATTGGGTTGCCTTATTACAATGAATAAGTGCTAACTTCTGATTGGGACAAGGTACGTATTTCATGTTTGCTATCTATGAAAATGTAATGAAAAATAAACTCTTTAATGATAAAGTCAGATTTTAGATTACAGTTTTGAAAATGTAATTATCTGCCCTTAGCCTTTTAGTGCCTGGCGCCTGCCTTAGATCACATGAATAGGTGTAACTACTAGCAAGAACTTTTCAATTCCTCACAGATAGTCACACAATATAGGGATTAGATGTGCCTAAATCGGCCATCTGCTGGCAGGATGGGATGGAGCTGTGCACAGTCTGACATGCAACTGAATAGGCTGTGCGCTGCCTTCACCCAGAGGGCTTGTCACCTCCACATTGTCTCTGCAGCCAGTTTGGAGCCAGGACAGGAAAAGCAGGACACTTCAAGCAGGAAACTTCAAGCATGTCATAGGGAATTCTCTAGAAACGTCTACTTCAAGGAAGGCATCAGATACAAAAGTAGGACCATTGGACCCACTCTTCAGTTCCCTCCTGGATCAGTGGAAGGATTAACAAGGACTGCCTGCTGCTATGCCTGCTTGGCTGCCCCAGAAATAACTGGTTTAATACCTGAAGAATGCTCTAAGCCCCATAGGTCTGCCCTGCTGTGTGAGCCCAGCTCCTTTCCTTGAACCTAGGACTTCCAGAATTGACTCTAAGGGAAAGTTGGCTGGCTTCCTTATCAGATCTTCATGGAGAGAAAAGGTTGCAACCATCTATCATGAACATGCACCTGGACCCTGCCGCAATAGGTATTGACCTTCCAAGTGGTGCCTCCCCTATACTGGATCATTGTAACAGTGCTGAATGCTAACCCAAATCCAAAACTTGGGACTGAAAAAATGTTTGCATATAAAGTGATCTGAGAACCGAGACGGGACTGGGACCTAACTGCTCATTGATCCACCCAAGATGCATTGCTGGTCGGCCTGACTTTGGGGCAGTCCCAGCAACATTCTTCTCTGCAGTAGCAAATCCAGTTAAGTGGATTTTGGCTGAAGGGGTATCCAGCCTTGTGGAGCCCTCATTGGCTACAGTCGTCAGCTTTGTCCCAAAAGACATTTTCAACTTCCAGAAAAAGAGGATAAGAGTCAGATTACAAGTACAGTGGTCCCAAGACTGCCATACCCGCGGTACAACCTTGGCAGTCGAACCTGCTCATTCTGAGTTTGGTAGTCAGGCCATCCACAGCGGCACACAAGATTTCCACCACCATTAGGATCCTGGATACCGATGTGGCGGCTGTGGGGAAAGTGCTGGTCTGCAGCAGAGGGGCCGATACTAGCACCGCTGTGCAGATTGCGACCTGCTTTTCTGACAAGGTGCATGGCGGGGACACCGCCATGATCAGGTCACCAGAAAGGAAGGGGAATGGGTCCCAAACAGGGCACAAGGCGTTTTAGCTCTTAGGGTGTGTGCATGGGGGCACACATTGTACCCCCTCTACTAGTACTGTTGTGTGTGCACTGTGCATCATGCACAACATAGTGCATGGCACACAGTACACCCATGTGGAAGGAGTGCTGCCACAGCAGCAGCATATTCTTCAGACTCTCTAAGAGCAAAAGCATGCCGCCACCGTTGCATGCCTGCACAACAACTCTAGCCCAACAGTGTTGTCATAATACGGCTGTCTGGATGCCACTAGCATGTCTGGTGGCATCCCGACCGCCTTAATGGCGGTCTGGCAGTCAGACCATAAATCTCCAAAACAGGCCTTACGTCCGAACAAAGGAATATTCACAGTGGCTTTGTCCAGCAGCTCCCCGACTGTGACGTTTACTCCTCAGACACCACCGACTGCCTTGTCCCACAGAGCTTCTCACAAATTTTCCTCAAAATTTCGTTCAAATCCAGAGGTAAGCAGAGACCAGGCCCAATCCATTTTGTGTATCTGAACAGTGTCCCAAGGCAGTCGACCATAACTTAGACTTTACCCCAGTCTTGTGCAACTAGAAATCTGCAGTCTGCACTTTTCTCGCTGCCAGGAGACTTTGCGGAGATTTACTTACTCTCACTACCTGGCAAAGGAGGAGTAATTCTGTAAAAGGATAAAAAAGGCACTCACCTGTGTTTCTCCTGCCTCATCTGCCTGGCCACTCTCCTTCCTACTCCACCACTTGCATCCTCCATTGAAAAATAGAGTAGGTTGTACGTCTTGTGGTTGTGCATGCACACTCGCAAGACGTCCAACTTAGGGTTTTTTTCAATGGAGAAAGAGTCAGTAAGACACAAGGTGGTGAGGAGCAGGGAGGAGAATGCGGCCAGACAGGGGAGGTGGCAGAAACACAGGTAAGCGCCTTCTTTTTATTATTTTAAAGCATTTGGGAGGGGGAAGGGAGTGGGAAGGGAGCGGAGTGGAGAGATGCGTAGTTCCACAGAGTTTGTTTTCAAACTCCGTGGAGCTAAACATAGAGGCAATACAGCAGCTCTGCCCTACCTTACTTTTAGGTGCTAGTTTTCACTTTAAACTTTAAAAATTCACAATTTCGGTTTTACTTATTGGATGTTTGTCATTTTGGTGTTCAATAATTTATTAACATTTTTTCAATTTTTCTTGTTTTGTGCTTTTACTTTATTATTACGTGTGTACTGCATAATTACTTCACTCATTGCTTCTAAGTTAAGCCTGATGCTTTTGTGACAAGCTACCGTAGGGTTAGGCACAGGCTTTTTAATTTAGTGGTTCACGCTGACAGGGATTGTGGCTGTTGCTTGACGAATGTCTGACATAATATCGACAGACAGAATATCTACATACAAAAATATCGACACAAAAATATCGAAATCAAAAATATCGGAGTCATATCTTCAAAAAGGTAAGTACAAAAATATCGAAAAATTAATATTGTAGTACAAAAATATCGAAATTAAAAATATCGTTTTTTTAAATGTATTAATAATAATGTAAAAATAATTTTAAAATACATATAATTTTACAAATATTAAATAAAAATATTAAAACATAATTAAAAAATTAAAACGAATGCATATACATTTAAAATAAATTAAAAACTTAATAATTTAATGTAATTTTTTTTTTTTTATTTCATTTAATTGATTTAATTTAAAATTATTTTATTTTTACCCTGTACGACTGTACCCCAAAAACCCAAAACTGACCCTGAACCCTAAAAACACCCCTTTACCCAAAAACCCCAAACTGACCCTGAACCCTAAAAATACCCCTTTACCCAAAAACTGAAAACTGACCCTGAACCCTAAAAATACCCCTTCACCCAAAAACCCAAAACTGACCCTGAACCCTAAAAATACCCCTTTACCCAAAAACTGAAAACTGACCCTGAACCCTAAAAATACCCCTTTACCCAAAAACTGAAAACTGACCCTGAACCCCAAAAATACCCCTTTACCCAAAAACTGAAAACTGACCCTGAACCCTAAAAATACCCCTTTACCCAAAAACTGAAAACTGACCCTGAACCCAAAAAATACCCCTTTACCCAAAAACTGAAAACTGACCCTAAACCCCAAAAATACCCCTTTACCCAAAAACTGAAAACTGACCCTGAACCCTAAAAATACCCCTTTACCCAAAAACTGAAAACTGACCCTGAACCCTAAAAATACCCCTTTACCCAAAAACTGAAAACTGACCCTGAACCCTAAAAAAACTCCTTTACCCAAAATTAATTACTATTATTTAATTACCAATTAATTATTAATTAACAATAACAATAAAGTAAATATATTAGCACATTAGCTGTAATTAATTAAATTTAATAATTAATATTATTTTTTCCCAATTAATTAATTAACAATAACAAAAAATTATATATAAAAAAATTACTCTAATTAATATAATTAACTGAATAATATTAATAAATTACCAATTAATTATTAATAAAAAATATGTACAAAATTATATTAATTAATTAACTCATTAATATTAATTAATTGCCAATTAATTATTAATTAAAAATATTTACAAACATATATTAATTAATTAATTATTATTAAATTACTTCCCACCCTATTCCCCTATAAACCCACAACCCACTCTGATACTAAAACGCAAAATGTAAACAAATTTACAAATGTTCAAACATACATTACAAAACATGTTTAACAAACATATAAACAACATAATAAAATACATAACACTAAAAAAAAATTGATATAAGTAAAATTCGATATTAGTAACATACATACCTTAAAAAAACGATATTCTGTCTGTCGATATTTTGGACATCGATATTCTGTACTGTCGAAATTAAAACATCGATATTATTGTATATCAATATTTTAATTTCGATATTTTGTCTGCCTACCGTTGCTTGACACAGACTTACTCCCTCCACAGCAAACAACACCATTTCTCACAGTTGCATTATCCTTCTCATTAGGCGTGGGACATGTATTATCCAGGGTGTTGATGGTATTAATTTCTAATCAAATAACATTTCTTCTTACAAACAATATGGAGAAAAGGAGTATTACAGATGGTGTGTAAGTGCAACGGTCTCCTACTACCCTATCCATTTCAATAAACTAGGTAGATATTTCCCTCTCCAGAATTTAAATACTAGCTCGAAGAGTTTATACTTGTTCACAACTAATTGTTGTTGTAGGGAGGCACTTAATGAATATATATATTGAAGAACACTTTACACTGCCGACTTCTTTAAACATATCATACCTTTCTTTTGACTTGTTCCCTGCCAAAATAATCTTTGCAATGAATCTCTTTTATTGGCTGCAATATTTTCTCCATATCAGTGTGGCATACATCCTGTATTGTTTTGGTTTTGAAACAGATCTGATTTATCCTTCCTAAAAGTGTAGGAGAACAAGCTTAACTTTTCTCAGTGCTGTTTAGAACCACTTGTGACATGGTACTGATGTAAATGCCTTAAGTTATAATGGCTTAGGATGTTACTTTATCCAGCAAGCTGGTCTAAGATTGGTTATAATGTGGAACCAGACTATCAACTTAGGCTCCTGAGAGAGGGCTGAACTGCTTTTTATACATTGGCTTCATGATTTTTGTGGTTAAATTCTTTACATTCTGTATCTGGCCAATACGTTTTACATTTTTTGCAAATAGCTACTGTAAAGGTCACTCAAAAAAAGCCTGTATGCACAAAGTAGTTGATTCACTCCATATTATTTTGTGTAAGCTCAACTGAATTAAGAATCCCATGAAAAATGTTTCCTTTGTTTTAAGTAGGCAGGTTACAAATAGATATAAGCCTTCATTTCTGTAAATGGCAAAGCAGAGAATCTATTATGTGATCTTTTAACTCTGTGTAAAGGTTAAAAAGCTCTAATAATGATTTGTCTATTGTAATCATACAGCAGATAAACTATTTCATCCAGGTCCAGTTAGTACTCTATATATAAGGGACTTTATATGCTAGAGTTTGAGTTCTTATGAAATGGTAGTAATGAGATACATGTAGCTCTCAAAATTTGTTTCACAATAATTCCATTCCTATTGTCTACCCTAAGAGCAAGTGGTGTAGTCATCTAGGGGCATAAACTTAACTTTTCATGAAAAGAGGTCTTTATACCATCTCTCTGCAATCGCTAAAATATTTTTTTTCATCGAGTTGACTAGATATGTCCACAAAATTAGCATTGATCAATACAATATTTTCCAATCTTGTGGGTTTTTTGAGTTTTCTGTTTTGGACTTTTAATGGAACAAGATGAATATAGATATGGTGTATGCAATGATACATTAGTTTGCTCTGAGGAAACCTACTTGATCTTTGAAAAGGTGTTTGTCCCAAGATATAGGAAAGTGCCCCTTTTTGCATGGTTACTTCCCTAACATTTTGCCAGATACCTGATGCCAACTTGACTCAGTGTGTGCTGGTACCATGCTCACCAGGCCCCAGCACCTATGTGCTTTCTCAAAAATATAACTTTGTGTCTACATTTGGCACACCTTCGGGGCACCTGTAAGACCCTTGCAAACAGTACCCCTGGTACCAAGGGCCTTGTGACCAGAGAGGGATTCTGAGGGCTGCAGCATTTATTATGCTACCCTCAGAGACCCCTCACCTCAGCCCCCACCCACCCACCGCCATTGCAAGTTGTGTGTTTTGGTGAAGACTAACCCGAAGAGTCAACATGGCACACATCCATGTGTGCCATGCCCACCAACACTGCTTGTGGCATGAGTAAGTCACCCCTCTAGCAGGCCTTACAGCCATAAGGCAGAGTGCACCATATCACAGGTGAATACATAGCTGCATGAGCAACAAGCCCCTACAATGTCTATGCCGTTCACAGACATTGTAAGTGTAGGGAAGTAATTTTGAGTACAGCGACTAGGAGGGTGTAATTACAAACTCCACAGCTTTATGATGGCTTTGCTGACAATTGGGAAGTGTGTTACCAAACTTCTCAGCATAATGAACCCACACTGACGCCAGTGTTGGATTTATTATATAAGGCACTCAGAGGCATCCTAAAGATGCCCCTTGAAAAACAACCATCTTCTAGTGTATTGGCTGACTGGTCCCGGCCAGCCAGCCGCCACCAAACAGGTTCCTGACCTCATGGGGTGAGAGCCTTTGTGCTCACGCAAGTCAGGAACAAAGCTTGCTCTAAGTAGAGGTGTTTTACACCACCCCCTGGCAGTAACAGCAACACTTGGCGGTAAGCTTCAAAGGCTCCCAGCTTGTGATGTGCTGATTTGGGCAATTCCATCTAGTGTAGATGCCCACCCCCCTGTCCAGACCCCACTTTTGGTGGCTGGACATGTGGGAACATTAGTAAGCAGTGTAAGAGTGTCCACCTCAGCTGGGCACACAGCTAGGGCCACCGGGAGCTGAGGTTTACCCCTCTCTTAGAAATGTTCCATCTTGTATTGGAGAATTAGTCCCAATAGGAGTATGTGCCCTTCACCCCAAAAGGAGGGAGCACCCAAAGGGTGTAGTTACTCTAGGGTACTACAGCTATTGGCTTCTGCCCCAGACCTCGGTAACACCCTTAAATTTAGTATTTAAGGGCACTCCTGAACCTTGTTACTCAGATTCGATGACCTAGGAAGAAGAAGTACCGAAGAGCTGTCCAGCTGTGGAGAAGAAGATGACAAATGACTTGACCCCAGCCCCACCAGCCTGTTTCCTCTAGTGACTCTACTCCAAGAAACTGGTGTGGCCTACTGTTAGTTACCTCATGAGCCCCAGAGGACTTGTATTTTCTTCGACAAAGACTGTTGTCTCCCATGGACTCAGGATTTGTCCAGCAAAGACATCAATTCCAAGCCTCAGATCCAGGTGGATCTGCTGCATTTGCACTACGCTGCACCTGATGCCCATGGCCCAAGTCAAGGTGGCCCACCAATTGAGTGAAGTCTCCAAATTTCTCCAAAATGTGATCCTGTGTTGGGCAACCTCTCCTGACCTCCCCCTTGACGCCTGCAGCCTCAACCTGAAGGATCCTCGCGACCCGTTCTGGTGAAAAAACAAGACCCCAAAAGACACCCTTGCACCAGGTGCCTACCAGCCTTGGTGTGCCAAACCGATGATGTCTAGGCATCCTACCACTATCCGACTTACCTCTACAGTCATGGGATTATTTAGCCAACCTCTGGAACCAAGCCTGCAGCCTTTTTCCCCAACCGAGAATCCCCCTTTAATTCAATAGGCCCAACACCTTTGTTGCACTTTGCTTCCGGCCACCCCTGCGCCCCTGGTGGTACAGTCTCAGTGCTCTTTGGTGGCCCCCCCAGTGCTGATCATAGCCCCGGGAGCCTGTTTTCCTGAACCGCAGTCACTTACCGGTAACCAGTGCTTCTTCGAGGTGCCCCAACCTTCTTAGGGTAACATCTGGCCTAGTGATCTCCGTCCCCCGCCGGCCCAGTTTGCTGGTGGTGCAGTACATACCTTGGTAAGACCCAGTCCCAGTGTTGACGCAAGCCCCCGGAAACTTAACTCGAGAATACCTTGAGAACCGCTTACTTACTTGTACGTTACTCACATGTTTCTTGTCCCATAGGATTGCATTGGTCTTTCTCTGTATTGCACTAAGTGTGATCTTGCATACAAAGTATCTCTTTCTGTATTGAACAGCATTTAATGTACATGCTAAGTATTGTTTGACCGTACCAGAACCCTATTGCCAGTAATTACAAGTATTGCACAAAAGTCTATTTACCTGTAACTGAGTTCAACTTGGTTCCTAGAAATAGAAGTAACAAATTAATATTTTTCTATAAACATTGGCCTGGAGTCATCATTGGTTGATTCTACTTTCTATGAGTATGTCTCCCAAATGCATTCACACTACCCTGTGATCAGCCTAACAGCTCAACCCAGCTGCCATTAAATTGATATTAAGGAAACATCAACTTTTATCTCTGCCACACGTTTGGTGCCTCCCTGGACTCTGTGCACACCATACCTCCTTTGGGTATAGTACACAAGTTCCAGAGGATTTCATAATGCACTTGTGATTTTTTATCAGTAAGCTTTGCAATTTTATTATGATCACTTTTGATAGCTCTGCAGCCAAACTGTGGCAGCTAAACTTCATTGTTTCTCTGCAGAAGCTCTCCCCAAAAGAACAACAACAAAAACACAATAGGGGGACCTTATAAATTAAGGTATAAGCTTGATGCATTGCCCTAAAAATATGAAAAATAACCTCTGATTAGCAAAGGGGTGAGTGAAAAAAAAAGACTGGAAGGAATAGCTGCAAAAATAAAAAAGAAATTCATTACCTTACCACAGATTTAACTCAATGAAGGTTAGTAAATGCATATTTATTTATATTATCATGCATTTCACAACTATATAAAGAAATATTTCATGATTAACTGAAACTGGTACAATTATCACTGATGTGTAAACAACATAAATATGGCATATGTATTTCATATTTCATAGCTCAAGCATAAATCCATTCACATCTGTTTTGTAAAGAGACTACAGCGGAAATACTACCTTAAGACATTTGAAATGGTCAGGGTACAAATACTGGCCCCATATTGCACAGAGTAAGAGCAATATACAATCTTGATTCTTTCCATTGATGTCAATATGAGGTTACATTACAACATAGAGACTACGAAAATAATAATCAAATACAAAATACATCTAAAGAACAAATATATCGACTACCAAAATGCTGTGTCCCAAAATGCCAACAATATGAAATTAAGAATATGTATCTGATTGTAAAGATTATCACCATAATTCTAAAGGTACATTATTAAATTTGCAGTATTTTAAGTATTGGCATCATCTAAAAATTCACATACAAACATGAATATGTTAACTTTCATACAACATTTAAAAATACACACAACTTAAAATGTAACATTGATACACATACAATTTAATAATGAATACTGCATTACAATAAATGATTATACACTTTAAAAAACGTAAATAAAACATATACTATTAGTAATTTATATGGAAGAATACAGCAAAAAATAAAAAATATAAATAATATTCATTTTTTGAAAAATATAAAAAAAATATAAAAACATATTTTATATTTATTCAGCCATCATAAATATTTGCATTTATGTAAAAGAAAATTGTATTTTTAGAATACTGGGAACATAGCCCAAATGGCAAATTAAATTAAATAAAGAACATAATTATAAAATAAATTATTTTAAAAAATGTAAAAAATAAATACACGAAATATATTCAACAAATCTACCAGGATAAAGCAGCATTTAGTATTGTCTCTTCAATTTAAATGATTAAAAGCAATTTACAAACAAAAAGAAAATGGAATACACCATTCTAACTACAATTCTGCGAGCATTGGAGAAAATGCATTTATTTGGAGCGTATGAAGGCGGAGTCAAATTTTGTAATCCTAATCAGTTAAGCAGACAATGTGGACAGGGCGTAAGATGGAAGTGGGGGGTTCATGGTTACTATTCTATCCTGCAGTATAACAAACATTGTGATATGTGTATATTTGGTGAGGATAGTGATGAAT
Organism: Lissotriton vulgaris; assembly: GCF_964263255.1. Classification (NCBI taxonomy): domain Eukaryota; kingdom Metazoa; phylum Chordata; class Amphibia; order Caudata; family Salamandridae; genus Lissotriton; species Lissotriton vulgaris. The sequence goes on along the minus strand of NC_141691.1, from coordinate 438,638,649 downwards.
ATACTATTCTAAATCCAGTTAGACAAACATTAGAATATATGCATACTTTTTTCAAACAGAAACATAAAGGCATGTGGTGAGTGAAAGGGATTCATATTTACTATTCTAACATCAACTAAACTAACATTTAGAAAACAATATATGCTGCAGTGTCAGGAATACTATGATAACTCCAGCTTAACAAACATTGAGGATAGTGCACACACCGGAGAGGGTTCAAATATATTAGGCCCAAAAAACATTATTTCATGAAGTTAAATAAACATGTTAAAACCACTGATTGTAAAAAAAATGTAAAACACATAATTTAAAAATGTAAAAAACTATCAAAATCTCATTTTCTTCTTACCTCATTTTAGTCATTAAAGAAATTAGAAGTAGAATAAGCATTATCCCTCATACCTACCCAAACACAACCATAAACACACAAACATAACAGAAAAATGATAAAATATCTCAGTATTAAAATTTGATAAGAATTTACTCACTATGTAATTATAAGATAATATTTTCATAAAAGCACCTCCCACTCATTCCTTTACTATATCTGACACACTGCAAAAATACCTTTAAAAATGGAAACAAATATATAACAAAATCAAACATTACAGATTTAACAAATTACAAAAAATTGCAATAATTTTTGCACAGTATTAAAACAACAGTACTAATCCAAAATCAATACACTTTACAACCCGTAAGAAAATAAATAAAATAGTTGTTTGAAAAACATCTGAACAAATATTTTTATTAATGAAAATTAATTAAACATTTATAAAAATAAATTTTCCAATAGATACATCTCTTAATCAATTAATTTAAATTAATACTCATTTCATATAAACACCAAGCAACAAATCCCCAAATAAACTGAACACAAAATTAAATATGTTAAACAGTTTAAAACATAATTAAAGCCTACACATACATTGAGCATAATTAAAAAATGTAAGCTATTGTTCATACTATTCGATTAACATTAATAAAAAATATAGAAAACTCAAGCCATCACTCACCAATATACAGCACTTCCCTAAAAATAGCTCAAATGATCTAAAACTCAATTAAACATGCAAACAAATAATTAACAAATAAATATAATTTGCTCTATTATAAGTCATTTGTGTATGATAAAAAAACACTACACACTGATTACCTAATGAATCCTACAACCCACAAAACATAATGAATTACTATAACAGTATTGAAAAAAATAAACTACTTTTCACAATACCATAAATAATTATATAAAACATAATAAAAATGATATTATAGCAAACTATATTTTAAACTTCCATATTAAAAAACTCTGGCCACAACATTTTGACCACAATATAAAGATTACAAACGTTTTTAAGTCCATCTTTAGATTGCACAACCATCATGGAAGGACTCATTCTTCCTACCAGTAAATGTCCTAAACAGTGAAACTATTGTTCAATTTTAAATTAATTGGCAAAATTCATTATAATTGAATTCTATAAAATATTTCTCTGATAAGATGAGTACTTCTGGCCTTAGTCCTGAATGCCAGGTGTACTCTTTACTTACTCCTGGAAATAATCAGCAGTGCAAAAATTGTAAGGCACAACTAAAGACCCGACTGCAATGTCGATAAGCATTCCCATCGAATCGGGTTAGGAATGCTTTCCAAACGATACATATTCGGGGAGTCCTACCGACCGATTACGATGTGCCCGGATCCTTACGGTCACGGTTCGGTCAGGCTCCCATTGACTTCAATGGGAGCCTGTGTGCCGAACGAGAAAACACAGGCTCCCATTGTAAAAAGGGGTGGTTGGGGAAAACCTTCCACCCTGTGGCGGGCACCACATGGTGCCTCCCACACGGTTATTGGTTGGGAAGGGGGGTCCCTTGGGTACAACCATGGGCCATTTGAAGGCCTATGGGTGAAGGGGGGCCTGCTACAGGCTACCAAACACCGATTCCACACAGACTTTTTGTCTCCGACAAATCAATTCAGAAACTCTGTCCGAATCGGTAATCATGCTCGCTCATTCAGAAACAGTCTCCATTGTGCTGTACGATTCAGCTCTGAATGTCTCGGGCTGCCTGAATCCTGTTCGTAACCGATTAGGACAGCCCAGATGGCTTCCTTGCATTGTACTCAGTTGTCTGGAAAATTGACCGATTCGGTAGGAAACAAGTGTTCCTAATCAGATTCGGGAATACTGAATCCCATCTGGAGCCCTTCCAAACTACATCATAATCGGCCCTATATTTGTCTGTATCTTGATCTTTGCAGGAGAATGTATAGATGGACTTATGTAAGTATCCTCTTACTCAGGCTACTTATTACAAAATGTTTAGGACTTGGGAATAGTGCATGTAATAAAATCCTTGTATACCACGTGTAGAGGAAGCAATCTGGGCTAACCTAATTTGTGCACTGATTACAGTTAGCAAGATTGGCTACAGAAGTCTTCCTGATAGTGCAATGAATCCTTTTAGTCAGACTTAGATCTAGCTATGCAAAGTTACACAAAGTAGCGTAAAGTTTTGAAAGGCTATTTACTTTCCAGCATAAAACTTCTTTTACATTGAAAACGAGACTTTATTTCAATATAACTAGTGCTTTGTGCTGGTTTCTGACACATTATGATGTCAGGGAGATTTTCCTCTGCCCGACATTGTCTCTGTCATGGGACCGACTGACAAACTGTCGGCTGTTGCGACCGACTAATTAGGAGGCTACGGCCCCTTTGGGCCTGTTCCCTTATCTATGGGGGCCAGCGCACGACAAGGGACATACTCTTGACCAGGTCTTCTCGACGTCTCCTTTGGAGGTGAAGGAGATTATCCCGGTGCTTTGGTCAGACCATAGACTAGCCAAATATTTGGTTAGAGGCACGGCGAAACCGTCTAATCCCGTGTCTCAGCAGCAGGGCCGAGCCCCCAGGGCATATCATCGAGTGACTCCAGCTATGCTGGCTCAGGCCGCCCTGGATCACCCATGCCCCCTTACAGGAGATTTGGAGAGGGACCTGGAGTCTCTGCAAGCATGGCTATTGGATAGGCTAATCGATCTTGCCCCGGTGATGGCCCCCCGCTCAACATCTAAACGTGTTTCGGCTCCCTGGTTCACTGCGGCACTGTCGACCGCTCGGCAGCAGTGTAAGGCAGCTGAAAGAGCCTGGCGATCACAATATGATTCTGTGGCAAGGCTGACCTACAAGACAGCGGTCAAGGCCTATCAGCTGGACATTCGCCTAGGAAAAAAAGCCTATCTTGCAGGGAGGATAGAAGCTGCCTCTAACTCCTGTAAGGAGATTTTTACCATAGTTAGAGAATTTATGGCCCGTCGTTCTAATGCATCCCAAGGTGTGCCCTCTAAGTCCTAGGCTTCTGATCTTGCAATTTTTTTCACCAGCAAGATTAAACTTATCCAAGATTCTTTTCCTTTGGTGGCGCCCGTGGGGCTGACCAACCCCGAGGACGACTCAGGCTTCTCGGCCCCGCTGGGCCCGGTGCTGGCAGTTTTTCCATCCATCTCAGTCCCTGCTTCCCTGGCGCTTATGGGCAATCTTAAATCTGGGTCGCCCTTGGACCCCTGCCCTGCCAAATTCCTGGCAAAAATGGCGGAAGTTTTAAACCCGCTGGCGAATCCACTCCTGAATCTCTCGCTGAGCCAGGGAGTGGTTCCGCAGGCCTGGAAGCAGGCAATGGTCATCCCCTTGCTGAAGAAGCCTGGTCTCGATCCTGAGGCTCTGGTCAATTATAGGCCTATCTCTCTTCTGCCTGCTTTCACGAAAATGTTGGAGAAGCATGTACACACGGTGCTCTCCAATTTTCTGGAAACTATGAGATTCTGCACTCCACCCAATCCGGCTTCCGCCCAAATCTAAGCACAGAGACCGCGCTCCTGGAGGTGTCAGAAGCCATTAAAGGGGTACTGGACTCCGGGGGCAAAGCCATGCTGGTTATGTTAGATCTGTCGGCGGCCTTCGACACCGTCCCCTATGAGGGCCTTCTCGCAAGACTCTATGAGATTGGCCTACGGGGGACGGTGCTCAGCTGGTTTTCATCTTTCTTAGCTGGCCGCCGACAAACAGTCTGGGCCTCCCCAGACTCTGCTGTGATGCCGCCATTGGGAGTCGGGGTTCCGCAGGGCTCTGTATTGAGCCCGACCCTTTTTAACATCTTTTTGACCCCTCTGGCGGCGTTGGCCGAGTCGTTCGGGGCCCAGATCGTATCCTACGCCGACGACACCCAGCTCCTCTTTTCTTGTAAGAAGGGAGGAGACTTCGATGGAGAGAGTATCCGGGATTGCCTTGGGGCTGTTTTTAAATGGTTCCAGCTGAACAGCCTCAAGTGCAACTCAGATAAGTCTGAGGTACTCTTCTTCAGGTGTGCTTCGGATCCAGACTGGCAAGCTTGGTGGCCCATTAACATGTTTCCTCCGTCCTGTTCATCCCAATTAGCTAAGAACCTAGGGGTCAAGATGGACAAGGGTCTGGCGCTGAGATCCCAGATCCTAGGTGTGACGGGTACATGTTTCGGCCTCCTTAAGATGCTGCGGAGGTTTCTGCCTCTCCTGTCTGAGGAACACAGGAAGCTGACTGTGCAGGCTCTGATCAGCTCAAGATTGGATTATTCCAATGTCCTCTACCTGGGCCTGCCAGAGTATCTACTGCAGCGGCTCCAAGTTGTGCAGAATGCGGCCGCGAGGGCCATTTATGGCCTAAACAGGCGAGCCAGCGCTGCTGGCCTTTTGCAGACCCTACACTGGCTGCCTATCCGTAAACGGATTGCTTTCAAGCCATTAACTTTGGCCTACAAAGCTCTTCATGCTGTGGGAGCTAAGTATCTCCAAAGGAGACTCGCCTTTTACCACCCGGCCCGCTCTCTCAGATCAGAATCCCTGTTTCTGGTGGCTGTGCCGCGCGTAAAGAGAGCTTGCATTGGAGGCCGCTCCTTTGGACTGCTGGCGCCACAGCTGTGGAACACCCTGCCGCTGACACTCCGCGGAGCTACTAGTTTACTTGCATTCAGGAAGGGCCTTAAAACCTGGCTGTTTGCCCTCTAGGCTGTTTTCTTTCTTTTTCTGTTTTGCTTTCCACTATGCTTTTATCACTGTGTTGTGTTATTCTGCTGTAGGTCTCATTATCAAAAGCGCCGGGACACTCTTTTTGAGTAGCCGTGCGCTATATAAGAATAAATATAACATAACATAACATAACATGTGACCTAACAGTCTCCTGTTGCATTCCTATACATTACAATGGGTGCATGATCCCATTGTAAAATAGGAGGTGCACTTCATCCCTGCACTCCTCCTGTCACAGGTCTCAGGGATCAACAGGGGGCACCATAGATGCCTTCAGGGCCTCCAACCGGAGGCTGTGCACCCAAGGGGGCCCTGCTGGGGGCCCACAAAGTTGAGTTCCAGCAGCTTTTCTTGGTTGTAAAGGCTGGCACAGAAAGGCTGCCAAAGCCCGACATCGTAATCCCAAAGGCAGAAAGAACCGCTGTTGGGATTACTGGCTGCATTACACTTGCTGGAAGGGCTCTCCAAGCCCATCAAAAGCCCATCGGAATGACCATTCGGATTCCTTTCCGACTGCCTCCATCGTAATGAGCTGGTCAGAATGGAATTGGAAAGGCATATTGCGATGTGGAGCAAAAAGCACAGACCGATGGTTGGAGACGCTTCCGACTGCATTGTAATAGGGCGCTTTGTGTCAAGGAGGGATTGCATGGGTAACGCTTTGGCTTTGCAGCGTAAACACCCATGCTTTTTGCTACACAGCCCCATCTAGTAAAGTTGTCAGAATGGGCATGTCATCAAATAATAACTTCGCATTGAATCAGCCACAAAGATAGAGAAATATATTTGGAGCAGTGACTTTTTAAATTGCATCCTAAAATACTATAGGAGTGCATTATAACCATATGTAGTCAGCACTCGGATATATTCTGTGTGATTAATGTTACTAAGAGAAGATGAGGCAGTGTATACTTAAAGTACTCACCATAAAAACTAATGTGATTTATACATTTTTGCGTAGAAATGTGATTAAGGTGCGGTGCCAATAGAGCCGGTATTGTGCATATCTTTTTTGATTACTCGGTATTGTCACAATTAAAGCAGCAAATAGAGCTGTTTTTGCGAGGTTACAGGAACTACAATTTGTATAACAAAAGAAATGATGTTATTGGGGATTTGGGGAAATGTGTCAAATGAGCAGCCAGCATATAAATTTAGATACATGACATATATTGCCGCTGCGGTGGCGCGTTTATGTATAGCTTCATGTTGGCTTCAGAGTGAGGCTCCCTCATTTGACATGTGGAGGGGGATATTTTGTAATATTTTTAACCTCGAAAATAGCCTCTATTGTACAAAATCAGCTAGACAGCAAAAGCTGGTGATGCAGATACATGATTCATTGATAGAACACATGAGGTGATTGTCTGAACTTAGTTGATAAATGAGGTTATGATGGGATTATGTCTTCATGTTTTCTTAATATTAGTTTTGGCATTTTAAGAGTAATTGAATGAATTTCTATGTATTGATCATAATTGACATGTATCTGTGACATGGATTGAATAAAAACAAAAAAAGAAATGTGACTAATAGAAATCCTTTCAATACTGATATATTAATGTTCTAAGAGAAGACCAAGCTTATAACATGTTTTATTATGAAGCTGATGATATGATATGTATGTGCAGACTAATGTTTAGACATTTATACATGTAACAAGGAAGTATATTCATATGTGTGCATTTTGAAATTACATCTTTAAGTAATAATTTGCAATGTATTCATTCATTAAAAAACTGCATTTGTTATATGTTTAGTAATGTGTACAGAGTTGTAAACATGTGCAGCATTAAATTGACACGATTTTGCAGCCTCAAGGATAGCTTCAGCACAAGCTCACGTATAAGTCCAATATTTAGTTTGTGTTAACCTTCAATGTAGTATGTGTTTGCATGCATATTTTTGTTTCTACTGCATGGGCAGGCAAGGTTTCATTATTTAGAAAAGAAGGATTTGTGCTTTAGTAAGATAGCGAGGTATGCAAAGACCTATTTTGGTAAAGGGAAACGCAGTAAAGAGTAAAGAGGTGAGTTCCCATGGAAGAGAAAAAAAATGGTGAAGGACGTAGGAAGTAGCAACTTATCGATGTGGGAAAGTAGGTGCCAGTAGCCAACTTATGGCGGAATCATGGAAAGTTACTGGACCTGATCACGTAATTTACTGTGAATGCAGACTAATCTAACATAGGGTACGGGCCACTTCTTCTGCTTTGCATGGTTTTATATTACATGACCCTTGGTTAGAGTCTCTTCTACTAAAGACTGAGAGCTGACACTTTTATAATATGCATTCTTGCTCAATGCTTCTTAGTTTAGGGTTGTCCCTTTTTAAGGCAGTGTAGGGAGGGATAGCGTGCTCATTCTTACCTTTGACATTCAATTAATGCAAATTAATGTTCTATTATTCCTTATTACTTGCATTGTTATAACTGAATTAGTTGCATTCTTTTTTGTTTTATAGGGTAAATCTCTTTAGGAGATTTGGACTCATTCTATGTCTCCTATATTTCTATACTGTGATGCTGAAATTGATTTCTTTTAATCTATTTCTAAATTTATAATGAAATCTTACTAATGACAATTTAGTTGTCGAGTAGTTATTGTGTACCCTAATTTGATTGCTCTCCCTCTTACCTCTCAAGCAGCTAAAAAGACCATCTGGTTGAGTAGGGATATTTAAGTCGCCGGAGCTTTCTCAAGAGTAGGCTACAACAACTCATAGTGAAATCTTTGTAAACCAAGCCCTAAACTTACAAATGTGCACGCAAGTACATATTGATTGTATTTTTGTACTGGTTTACAAACTGAGCAATGTGTATGTGTGTGTAGGTGCGCACCTATATCTATGGCAGGAAGAACAATTTATTCTGAGCATAGCACCAGTTATACTTACAGGGTGGTAAATAAAAGCTTATAGTAAAGATGAGTAACACTGTTTTCCTGCAGCACTGGACTGAGCCTGCTTAATTACTTCAATATGTAGGCATTTACAGGAATACCTTGTTTTGTGGCCTGACACCCAAGGTTGCGTACTTTTGGCACACGAGAACAAAGCAAACAAAATAAACTGCTTTATCGTAATTGATCTGTAATTGGAAAATGTGTAAGTTGTTAGAGTAAACCGGTAACTGATTTAGAATATTATTCATGATGACAGCCAGGAATGAATCTTGACAGCTGAACCAATGTTGTGCACAGATATGCAAAGCGCGGTCTGGAAATTCACATGATTAAACAGATAGCTCAGATGTTTAAAGCAGGACCTTTTTCACAATTGATTAGACTTGGAAGACAATTTAAATGTCATGGATGATTCGTCGACCATGCTGTAAGAACCGTGTTTTAAAAGATCAGACAAGTGCTACGACTGTGAATCGCAGCATCTTGCTGGCACAGAACGGGTGATGCTGCATGCATGATTACAGCTGGCATGCTCGAACACTACAAGAATACAAACGTGCTACTGATGGTGCTTTTATGTTGGCTCTTTTCCGGTGGACTGATTGGCATCGTTGACTGCTGCATCAATAACATTATGTTTTTTATTAAGAAACGCGCTGGCAGGGAGGGAGTCGAAAGGAAATCGAGGCTGAATAGGCTCTAACTGCAATACACGTCCAAGTCCAGCGCTGGACACACACAGGGCTGGATCTAATCAGGTCGCTGGACCTCTGCCAAAGGGGTTGCTGGGCAAGGGGTGTTAGCGGATGCAGGAAACACATGCATAATGTTTTTCAATACATTTGAGGGATAAGGAATGAATGCTACATAAAGTATACAGTAAAAAATGTGCATGCTTTACCTAAGGGATAACCAGAGGAAACGGACATTGAAATACATAAAACGTTTCACAAAGGATAAACAGACCAATTTGGATTAAAAACCTTTAACTTTTTATATATTAATTATCGTTGCATTCCCCAGCTATTCGGCCTTGAATGTTAATGTTAATTTTTTGTAAAGCACGCGAATGCCATACGGCGTCTTCCCGCTGTGGAGGCAAAAGACTTAGGGGCATATTATCAAGCCTGTGCGCTAAAATTATCGCCGCTTTATCGGCCGAAAACGGCCGATAAAGCGGCGATAATGGGCTTGATAATATGCTCTATGGAATTCCAATCGAAGCACATGTTAGATGTGAAGACATCTAACATGGGCTTCGATTGGAATTCCACAGAGCATATTATCAAGCCCATTATCGCCGCTTAATCGGCCGTTTTCGGCCGATAAAGCGGCGATAATTTTAGCGCACAGGCTTGATAATATGCCCCTAAATTCGTAGGTCTTTCCTAAACCTAAGAAGGGTGGTCTGTGATTTTTGATATAGTAGAAGGCTGTTCCATAGCTTAGCGGTACAGCCATTGAAACTCCTGCTTCCCCAGTTGACCAGTTTAAGCTGGAGAATCCTGACATTCTGAGCTGATGCGGACTGAAGAGTTCTAGCATGGTTATACCATTGAATGCTCTTTCTGAAAAATGATGGACTTGAGTTATATAGGGCCTGGTGAGCAATACAGAATCATTTGGTATCCAAGGGGTTCTAATGCAGACGACACCCAGCTTCTGCTGACTTATGACAACGAGTCGGAAGCGAAGACAACATTTGAAGCTTGTTTGGTGCCAATCCCTTGCCCAGATAGTTAGGGGCCTGGTCGAGTAGTTGCACTTTGTATACCCCCTCCACGGAGGTAGCACAGAACCTAGGGTGCCTGTTGAAACAAATGTATCCTTCAAATTTCAGCTCTCAGCTGTGGTTTTGAAACCTCCTTCTGGAAACTCAGGATGTTAAGAACATTTCTGAACCTCTTGCCCTGGGAAGCTCAGAAAACAGTAGTGCATGCATTGTCCTACGCCCAGACTGGACTACACTACCATTCTTTACTTAGGGGCTCGGATTACGTAACACAGCTACTGCAAATGGTAGAGAACACAGCAATTCACCTTTTGCCTCAATTTCCCACTAATATAACCAAGTGCACTGGCTACTGGTGGAAAAAAATGCCTCATTTTGAAAAAGCTGACTGTGGCGCAATCAGACTTTTACAAGGCTGGCCCCAAATACCCGGATTCTTGAATACTGTCCAAAAAGACCTTTGCGTTCACATTCTGCCGGGTTACTGGCTATTCTTTACACCAAAGGGAAGAAGTTGGGCGGTTTCACCTGCTCTGTTTTGTCAGCCAGGTACTGGAACGAGCTCCTTCTTCTATTCAGATGTATGCCAGAGAAAAACATATTTCAAAAGCAACTGAAAGCCCATATATTCAAACTCAGCCGTGGTCCGTGCAGATAACAGCGGTGGGGTGGTGGGGCCGTGTAAGGGGAGATTCCGAGGGACGATGACTAGGGAATATTAACTATTTATTTAATTTCCCCTCGGAATCCACCAGTTACACGCCCCCCCCCGCTGTTACCTGCAAGGACCACGGCTGTTCAAACTGTAGATTGGTTGATGTTAGGGTGACCAACCGTCCGTAAATTTCACGGACAGTCCGTAATTTCGGCCGTCTGTCCGTTGTCCGTGAAGGATTCTTTAACGGACGCCATTTGTCCGTCATTTTAACCCGGCACCGGTCCCCTCACCCTAAAGCCGGCACAGCTTGCCCCCACCCCCCTTCTTGACTCCGAGGCTGTTCCAAAGCTCCGATACCCCGCAGCATTGGAGAGGCACAGCAGGGTGGTAACCCTCACACCTTCAGCTCTTGATGAGCTGTTAAGAGGTGCTCGAAGGTGTCTGAGAGGAGGGGCTGCAGGTTCAGGAGCAGGGGCATCCATTCAGATGCAAACAGCCCTGAATGCGTCATGTCTCTGCAATTTAGAGGGGCCGCTGCCTCACACATTCCCTTTCTGCCAGGGCCGCAAACATCCTAGACTCGGCCAGATTACACCGAGGCAGCACGTGTTGTCACTAAATTGTAAGCAAACCTCGGTTCTTCAAACATGCAGTCTATAATGTAAAAAAAATAAAGAAATGACACAATCGCACCCACACTGATTAACAAAGCATGGAGGACAATCAGTTCTCTTAGAGTGTCTCCTGTAAGTACTGTACATCACAGTGGGGATGGCATTTTGGACAGAGAGCCTGTCTTCTCGTTGTCTTGTGCAGGAGGGGGTGAGGAGCCCAAGATGATTCTAGAATACTGCATGCCCACCACTGTGCCCACCCTGGTGGATCCTGTTCCTCCTCTTGTGATGGCTCCTGTCCCCCTCCCCCCGCCTGTGATGGCTCCTATTCCCCCTGTTGTGACTCCTGCCCCCCCACCCAACCCCTCCTATGATGGCTCCTCTCCCCCTGTGGTGGATCATGTCTCTGCCCTGGGTGGCTTCTGTCCAAGTCCTGGAATGGCTCCTGCAGCGAGGGTGAAGTTCTTGATGGGCCTCTTCTCAAAAGGGCTCAGCTCAAAATTAATATGGAAAGGTGTGCGAGTAAGTGAAGGGATGGGTGGATGGCTGGATAAATTAGTGAAAGGATGAATGGATGAATGAAAGATTGAATAAATGGATAATGAGAGAGGATGGATTGATGAGTGAGGGGAAGGATGGATGAGAGAAAATGTAAATAGCTGGATGTATGGGTGGAAGGGTAGCTGGATGATGGATGAGGTGAAAGATGGATGAGGGGAAGGATGGATGGATAAATGGATGGAAAGGATAAATGGATGGAAAGGATACATGGATGGAAATGATGGATGGATGAGGGGAAGGATGGATGATGGATGAAATGAAGGATGGATGATGGATGAAATGAGGGATGGATGAGGGGAAGGATGGATGGATGAGGGGAAGGATGGATGAGGGAAGGATGGATGAGGGGAAGGATGGATGGGTGGGTAGGTGAAAGGATGGAAGGATAATGAGGGGATGGATGGATGGATGATGAGGGGATGGATGGATGGATGATGAAGGGGAGGATGGATGATGAGGGGGAGGATGGATGGATGTATGATGAGGGGGTGGGTGAAAGGATGGATGATGAGTGGGTGGGGGAAAGGATGGATGGATGAGGAGGGGAAGGATGGATGGATGATGAGGGGAAGGATGGATGGATGAGGAAGGGAAGGATGCATGGATGATTAGTGGGTGGATGGATGGATGATGAGGGGAAGGATGGATGGATGAGGAAGGGAAGGATTGGTGGATGATGAGTGGGTGGGTGGGTGAATGGATGATGAGGGGAAGGATGGATGGATGATGAGGGGAAGGATGGATGGATGATGAGGGGAAGGATGGGGAAGGATGGATGGATGATGAGTGGGTGGGTGAAAGGATGGATGGATGGAGAGTGGGTGGGTGAAAGGATGGATGATGAGTGGGTGGGTGAAAGGATGGATGGATGATGAGTGGGTGGGTGAAAGGTGGATGGATGGATGAGTGGGTAGGTAGACGGTAGGTCGGTGAAAGGATGGATGAGAGTATGGGTGGATGTTTGGGTGGATGGTGGGTGGGTGGGTGGGTGGATGAGTGAAATGATGAATGGATTGATAAGTGCAAGGGTGAATGAATGGACGTATGAGTGAAAGGGTGGATGTAAGGATGGATGAGAAGAGTGAAATGGAGGGTAGATGGACAAAAGGATGAATAGATGTGTGAAGGAGTGAAATGATAGATGGATGAGTGATAAGGTCAATGGATGGATTCATGAGTGGATGAGTAGATGGATGGGTGGGTGGATGGATGAATGGAAGGAAGGATGGCTAAGTGAAAGGGTCGATGGAGAGAGAAAGGGAGGATGGATGGATGACTAAAAGAGTGGATGGGTGGAAGGATTAGTAAGTGAAAGGATGGCTGGATTGGTGAAAGGGTAAGTGGCTGGATGGATGAGTGACTGGATGGATGGGATGAAGAGTGGATGGATAAGTGCACAGATGGATAGGGTGAAAGGGGGTGGATGGATGGATGGATAATGGATGGATGAGTGAAAGGATGGATGAAGGGATGGATGAGTGAAATGATAGATGGAAGAATACATGATGGATAGGTTTGCAAATGGTTGAATATGTTTGGAACTGGCTGGGCTTACTTATATACTATTCAGCAACCTCGGATGTGCCTGTAAAACTTACCTATTGTCCTGAAGTTTAGTCCTGAATTTTGACCTCCTGTCCTGAATTTGTGTCCTGAATTTTGACCCTTTGTCCTGAATTTTTACACTCACCGTCCTGAATTTGCACCAATGCCAGTTGGTCACCCTAGTTGATGTCCTCCTTGATTTGGACGTTTGACTTACCACTGGAGCACTCTCGCAGCAGGTGTTCGCTTTAGAATTTCACTCATTCATAAAGTGGACTTCGAAAGTAATTCGTATTCCAGTGAAGTTTATGTAGGACCATGGTTACAATCAGCACATGCAGCATAAACACATTGAAATTACAGTAAAGCATGCGAGATTCAAAACTAAAATAATTGGAAATGTGTTGTAGAAAATACATCAGTGAAACTAATTTTGTTCAGAAAGTGATCTTATTTAATACATACTATTAGACAAATGTAGTGTTATCCAATAGTCACTTGATGTACTTGCCGTTATTCATTTATGGGTAGCTTAGTCGAAAACTACTGCTTGTGAATCATAATTTTGATGGGCACTAGTAGCTTCTTTTAATGTATTTTATTTTTAACTGTTCTTATTCTACTGTTGTTGATTTTTCTACCCAACACTCTGACCCGCAGTAGGAAGTATTGATCTATGATTTTTAAACTGTACGAATAAAAAGATACATAAATAAAAGTGCAAGTCAATAGTTAAATAATCTTTTTATTTGAATTATTAAATAATTAGTTATGTTATTGGAACATCACTACCAAATAATATTATTTTGACCAAGCAAACCACGGCACACAGAGCATCATTAATCATTAATACTGATCAGTGTTTGCTTTTCACAGTCCGTATTCTAAGAAAATGTTGTTAACATGTCGCTCTGTGTTTTGTTGGGTAGTGACAGAAAATGCACAATTTATAGAATTTTTGTTTTTCACCATGTTCTTATAGTGGTGTCATATAAAGGTCACTTTAAAAGAAAATGCATCTGTGTGGCAAGCAGAAGTTACACCGCCATTCTCGCATATGTAGCCCCTGCATATTTTATGTGACATATAAAACTGGGAGAATGCCTTAAAGAAAGTTCAGAAAGTATACCTTGGTTTGTACAAGATTTATCACATTCAAACAGTAGTAAGCTTTTTCTTTGTGTTCCAGTTAACAATGAATCAAGGGGCTGCCCACTACTTCACCAATTTTCAATTCCACCACTCTGTTTCAGTATATATTTTCTTTCACAATAGAAATACTATCCTAGGTGGTAAATGTACAACATGGGTGTACAATTAACCCACAACTCACACTTTTAAATGCGGGATAAATGAGTGATACCATACACCTCATTTAGACTTGGCAGGAGGAGAGCATCAGTATAATATGGTGGTGCTATTGCCCCTCCAAAACAGTGGTTTCCTTGCCTCATTTTGAGTCCGTGAACTACAGCTGCATGTGAAAACCGTTTCATCACCAAATGGATGGTCACAGTAGCTGTCACTGACTCTATTTAGAGTAATGTAACTTTCACAGATATTTCCTTTCCGGGGCCACAATGCTAGACAATCGCACTTCCAGGGCGAAAATTCGGAAAATGCCAATGATGCACTGGAAGAAACTTCCTATGTGTCAGGGACATTTGCTTTTGATTTTCAGCAACAAACCCAACATTTTCCTTTATCAGGGAAGTGGAGACCAAGGCCATACAATACATGGCCATGTATCTGCTTGCCATAAAGGTAACTCTCTGGTTGCTCACATATGCAGTCCATAGTCACTGCTCTGATGGAAGAGGAATGGGCACCAAATTTAGAGATCCCGCTATGCAGAAGGGGACCTCTGTGCCTTCAGTGGAACTACTCATGTGATGACTCCATTGAAGGAACCGAACTAGCCTAAATGGGCCCCATGTTTAATACCCCCACTTGACAAATAATTTTGTTTCCTGAAAACAAACTTATTAAGTGGAAGCTTGTCTTCATTAAACAAAAACAAAATATGGGCCCTGATGAGCAGAGAGATTTCTTTCTTCACATTGAAGTCACTGTACACTTTCCCTACCAGCAACCACCATGCCTAGCATTATGCGCTATGTTAGGAAATACTTGAGATGGTCATACCACAACAAACAGAGCAGACTGAACTCTACTTTGATCCGATGATCCTGTGGTGGGCAGGACATCAGATAAGAGGCTATTAATAGTCAATCCACTTAAGGCACTACACCCGAAACCCTGCTTTTATCGCACCTCGCAATGGGGTGAGGGAACTATACGTTTCCAAATCGGAAGTCTATCAGCTTACAGCAGTATTTCAACTCCATAAAGCTGTAAATACTTTTTGCATTTAGTCAAACTCTATTTCTTCAATATCAGAACAATTCCTAAATTGCACCTTTTAGTAGCAGAGACTCAATTGCAGAAATACTCTAACATTCTCATTGGCCAAGGTATATTATTTATAATTCTTCCCATTTTCTCACCTTCAATCTGGAGTGAAACAGTAAAAAAAAGATCACCATTATTCAGACCTCAGGAAAAAGCTAGCTTGATTATTATTTCACATTTCACACATGGTGTGTGTTTTTATGAATCCCGGCTTTGTCTTACAAGGAGTCTATGTCATTTTATGTTGTGGGTCCAAAGTCCTTTTCAAAGTGGATGTTGGTGCCTGATGTAAACGGGCAATTGTGATTTTTATGTCACATACCTATATAACCCCACAGCTTATTAGCACAATTTTAGTGTGGTTGTAGACTTTGGCCATTTTGGATTTGCCCTGACCCATTGAATTTTAGGCCTATTAACAGCAAGGCAATCAAGATCTAATGAAAAAGTAGGTAGACCAGAGTCTGGGAATATTACTGAATTGGCCAGTGACTATCTTAGGGTGTTCCCCACCTACAGGCTGGAGAACCCTACAGATCTCGACTATCAACCAACCTGTCTCAGACCAAGCTGGACTTGTGAAAGTATACCAGGTGGACTGAACTTGCTGCATTTGCCATCTTTCACCTGCGGGGAGGACCTTTAGAGGTTGTACGTCTTTCCACTTGAAATCCAAGGACAGAAATATCTCCAAAGATCATAGGGATGATCCTCTGGGTGGCTTTAGCAACACACAAAAGCTGAAAATGACATTCAAGTCAAGTCAAGTCAGAAATTTATATAGCGCGCTACATACCCAGAGGGTCTCAAGGCGCTTGAGGAAGGGATGGGAATTACTTGTCGAATATCCAGGTTTTAAGTTGTTTTCTGAATGTTAGGTGGTTCTGAGTGAGGCGTAGGTGAGTGGGGAGTGAGTTCCAGGTTTTAGCTGCGAGGTAGGAGAAGGATCTACTCCCATGGTGGTTTTATTGATGCGAGGAATGGTAGCAAGGGCTTGGTTGGAAGATCGTAGCTGGCGAGGGGGGGTGTAGAAGGAAAGTCGTTTGTTGAGGCATTCGGGTCCAAGTTCGTAGAGTGCCTTGTGAGCGTGGGTTAGGAGGCGGAAAGTAATCCTCTTATTGACGGGGAGCCATTGGAGGTTTTTCAGGTGGCTGGAGATATGGTCTTTGCGCGGGATGTCTAGTATGAGTCTGGCTGATGCGTTCTGGATGCGTTGGAGTTTTTTCTGGAGTTTTGCGGTGATACCGGCGTATAGGGTGTTTCCGTAGTCGAGGCGACTTGTGACCAGTGCATGGGTAACTGTTTTTCTGGTTTCAGTGGGGATCCAGCGAAATGTTTTTTTGAGCATGCGGAGGATGTTGAAGCATGAAGATGAGACTGCGTTGACTTGTCTGTTCATAGAGAGTGATGAGTCCAGGATGATGCCCAGGTTCCGTGCGTGGTCCGTCGGGATGGGTGCTTTTCCAAGGGCCTCTGGCCACCAAGAGTCATCCCAGGCGGAGGGGGAGGTGCCTAAGATAAGGACTTCTGTTTTGTCTGAGTTCAGTTTCAGACGGCTGTGTTTCATCCACTCTGCTACTTCTTTCATACCTTCATGTAGGTTGGTTTTGGCGGTGTTGGGGTCTTTGGTGAGTGATAGGATCAGTTGGGTGTCATCTGCGTAGGAGATGATGTTGAGGTTGTGTTGGCGAGCGATGGTCGCGAGGGGGCTCATGTATATGTTGAAGAGGGTGGGGCTGAGTGAGGAACCTTGAGGTACGCCGCAGATGACTTCAGTGGCCTCGGACTTGAATGGTGGGAGGCGGACTCTCTGGGTTCTACCGGTGAGGAATGAGGTGATCCATTCCAGTGCTTTTCCTTGGATTCCGATGTTTTTGAGGCGCTGTAGAAGAGTTCTATGGCAGACTGTGTCAAAGGCTGCGGATAGGTCTAGGAGGATGAGGGCGACTGTGTCTCCATTGTCCAGTAGAGTTCGGATGTCGTCTGTTGCTGCGCTGAGGGCGGTCTCCGTGCTGTGTTTGGCTCGGAAGCCGGATTGTGAGGAGTCGAGGGATTTGTTGCTTTCGAGGAAGGCAGCAAACTGGTTATTGACGGTTTTCTCGATGACTTTGGCCGGGAATGGAAGGAGCGAGATGGGGCGGTAGTTTTTGAGTTCGGTGGGGTCCGCTGTGGGTTTTTTCAGAAGGGCGCTGAGTTCGGCGTGTTTCCAGCTTTCCGGGAAGGTGGCGGAGTTGAGGGAGCAGTTGATGACGTCTCGGAGGTGTGGTGCTATGATGGAGTCTGCTTTGTTGAAGATGTGGTGAGGGCATGGGTCTGTGGGGGATCCTGAGTGGATGGAGTTCATCAGGCGGATGGTGTCCTCGGTGGAGATTGGGTTCCAGTCGTTAAGGATGGTCGAGGGGGGTGAAGGTCCTGCAGAGGGTTGGGTGGGTTGGTCTCCGGTTCGGTTGTCGAAGCTGTTGTGGATGTCTGCGATTTTGTTGTGGAAGAAGGAAGCTAGGGAGTCGCAGAGGGCTTGGGAAGGGGTGATGTTGTTGGAGTTGGCTGATGGATTGGTAAATTCTTTGACGATGTTGAATAGTTCCTTGCTGTTGTGGGCGTTGTTGTCTAGTCGGTCTTTGAATGCGGCTTTCTTGGCAGTCCTGATCAGTTGGTGGTGTATGCGGGTGGCGTTTTTGAAGGCGTCCCTGGTGCTGGTGTTTGGGTCTTTTTTCCAGGCCTTCTCGAGGGAGCGGCAGAGTTTCTTTGATTTCTTAAGATCATCGTTGAACCAGGAGGCGTTTTTGCTGCCAAGTCTGATTTGACGTTTTTTCGGCGGTGCTAGGATGTCGGCGCTGTTGGATAGCCATTGGTGAGGTTAATCGCTGCTTGGTCGGGGTTGGAGGAGTGGGCAGGGGGGTTTTGAAGGAGCGATGAGGAGATCTGGTCAATGGTGATTTTGTTCCAGTTTCTTCGTAGAGTAGGTTGGGGTTGGTTGCGAGTGGTGGTTTTATTGTAGAAAAAGTGTACGCAGCTGTGGTCCGTCCACTGGAGGGTAGTGGTGTGACTGAAGGAGACATGTTTGCTGGAGGTAAAGATGGGGTCAAGTGTGTGACCTGCGATGTGGGTGGACGTAGAGACAAGTTGTTTGAGTCTGAGGTTGGCGAGATTGTCCCGAAGGGAGGTGGTGTTGCTGTCGTTGCTCTTTTCCAAGTGAAAGTTGAGGTCTCCTAGTAGGATGTATTCCTCGGAAGGGAGAGCGTGTGGGGTGATGAAGTCGGTGATAACGTCGCTGAATTTTGCACGGGGTCCTGGTGGCCTGTATAGGAGGGTGCCTCTGAGTGTGGTCTTGGCGTCGGTGTGGATCTGGAAGTGAAGGTGTTCGGCGCTAGCGAGGTTGACGTCTGAGCTGGTTGAGATGCGGATGGAGTTCTTATGGACGATAGCGATGCCTCCTCCTGTTTGGTCGGTGCGATCCTTACGGATGATCTTGTATCCTTCCGGGATGGCAATGGTGATGTCAGGGGCTGATGAGGCGTTCATCCATGTTTCTGTCAGGAAGGCGACGTCGGGAGAGATGGTGTCTAGTAGATGCCAAAGTTCGATGGCGTGTCTGTGGACTGAGCGGGTGTTGAGCAGGATGCATTTTAGGTGGTTGGAGTCAGATATCTCATTTGTGTCCGTGGATGAGGAGTTGAAGTTGCTGCCGTCGAACTTACAGGATTTGCAGGAGAAGGGACCATGGGTGTGTCCAGGAGTGGCATGGACGCAGTGGGGGAGTCGGCCGGGGTTATGGGCTAGGAGGGTGGTGGCATCGTCTGTAATGCGGGGGAGTTGGGTGGTGCGAGGAACAGGGGGTATGGCGCTGGGCGCGGTCCAGGCGCGGACGGGCGTAGACGGGCTTACCTTTGGCGCACCTTTGGCGCGACTAGGGCGCGATCGCTGCGCGTGAACGCTGCGCGTTGGAACATCTGGCATACGAGGAGAGTGGAGGGGGGCGGAGCGTGGGAGGGGCAGCTGGGAGGCGGTAGCGGGGAGGGTAGGCGGGCCAAGGGGATCGTAATGGCAAGATGGTGGTCGGGATGGAAACCGAAAGTGAGGCGATGTAAACAAAGAGCAATGGCGAGTCCACAGAAATCACAGGAGCAAGCTGATACAATGATACAAAATCAAAAGGTGCGGCGCTGTGGGGCAATGCGATATGATTCGAATACTAATGCAGATAACTGAGCAAATGCAGCACGATGACAAATGCAGGCAAATAAACAAAAGCAGCACGATGACAAATGCAGGCAAATAAGCAAATGCAGCAGGCTACGATACCAGGCGCCGGAACAGGGCAATGCGCTACTGGTTTTCAAAGAGCGGAGAGCAGTTAAAGCGCTTCAGGAAAGGCAGTCTGCACGGAGTCAGAAGGCGTGGGGGAGCGACCGTTTAGGCACAAGTCCAGACGGTCACAGGGGAAGGTAGGAGGAGGTGAGCTATATGTTTGTGGGTGGGAGGGGCAGCTGGGAGGCGGTAGCGGGGAGGGTAGGCGGGCCAAGGGGATCGTAATGGCAAGATGGTGGTCGGGATGGAAACCGAAAGTGAGGCGATGTAAACAAAGAGCAATGGCGAGTCCACAGAAATCACAGGAGCAAGCTGATACAATGATACAAAATCAAAAGGTGCGGCGCTGTGGGGCAATGCGATATGATTCGAATACTAATGCAGATAACTGAGCAAATGCAGCACGATGACAAATGCAGGCAAATAAACAAAAGCAGCACGATGACAAATGCAGGCAAATAAGCAAATGCAGCAGGCTACGATACCAGGCGCCGGAACAGGGCAATGCGCTACTGGTGTTCAAAGAGCGGAGAGCAGTTAAAGCGCTTCAGGAAAGGCAGTCTGCACGGAGTCAGAAGGCGTGGGGGAGCGACCGTTTAGGCACAAGTCCAGATGGTCACAGGGGAAGGTAGGAGGAGGTGAGCTATATGTTTGTGGGTGGGAGGGGCAGCTGGGAGGCGGTAGCGGGGAGGGTAGGCGGGCCAAGGGGATCGTAATGGCAAGATGGTGGTCGGGATGGAAACCGAAAGTGAGGCGATGTAAACAAAGAGCAATGGCGAGTCCACAGAAATCACAGGAGCAAGCTGATACAATGATACAAAATCAAAAGGTGCGGCGCTGTGGGGCAATGCGATATGATTCGAATACTAATGCAGATAACTGAGCAAATGCAGCACGATGACAAATGCAGGCAAATAAACAAAAGCACCACGATGACAAATGCAGGCAAATAAGCAAATGCAGCAGGCTACGATACCAGGCGCCGGAACAGGGCAATGCGCTACTGGTGTTCAAAGAGCGGAGAGCAGTTAAAGCGCTTCAGGAAAGGCAGTCTGCATGGAGTCAGAAGGCGTGGGGGAGCGACCGTTTAGGCACAAGTCCAGTGGACCAGTAGCAAATAGACTAGGACTACACTGTGCTGTTATCCTTTGTCTGACACCTTAAAAGTCTCTAGGGGGCGATTCCGATTCGGTAAAATCCCTTACAAATAGCCGTACAGAACATATTTCCCATACGAATTGTACCCTTAAACGTCCCCGTACGTACGATGAAGTATGATTCGGACCCAAAGCAGATCTCCATACGAATCGTACAAAAGACGATACAACTTAAAAATCTGTACAAATCGCATTCAGAACACACAGTACGCGACGTCGAAGCAGCATTTTCCAACCCAGCAAGTACAATTCGTCTCGTCAACACTCCGTACGACTCTTTTTCTACGGGACCTCAAAACGTCCGGAAAAGCAGATTTCGACTTGAACCGCGTATGAAACGGACCCCCCGGGTACGGTGTGTAGACCCCATGATTGCAGGGGTACAGTGCATAGGGGTACGGTGCATAGGGGTACGGTGCATAGGGGTACGGTACGTAGGGGTACAGTGCATAGGGGCATGGTGCGTACACCCCATGATTGCAGGGGTATGGTGCGTACACCCCATTATTGCAGGGGTACGGTGCATATGTGATATTGTGGCTTTCCATACGAATTTCTCATACACGACATTTTCCGTACGAATCGCATTCTCATTCTCCGGTCCGGATCGTACTTGTCGTGTCGTACAGCATGTTTATGATTAGTAGGGTTCACTTTGAGGGTCCGTATCGTACGGATTTTCACTTGCTTTTAGTACGGTTCACAACGATTCAGTCGTATATTTTTCATACAAATCGTATTATGCGATTTGGACGAAATTGTACAATTCGTACAGAAAGGGCTACGGATTCGATTTGTCGTACAGATTAGTTTATCGAATCAGTATCTGCCCCTAAGTGTCAACCCCGAGGTACTTGGGTGTACTCCTGCAGTTGTTTAGGCACCAGAAGAAAGTTTGGAAACATTTGAGAATCTTTCATCATGCGCTTCATGCAAAATTACTGAACTAGCATTTTCACAGCATCAGATTAAATTTCAACTACACCTCAAGCAGAGATCTTAGCATCACTGAAAAAATAACTAGGTCCCATTTTGAGTCGATACTTACAAAATCTTCTGCTAAAAACCTCAAAAGATCATGAGCGCCAGTGGGAACAACTTGCGTCACAGATCCAGCCTTCAGTTCCACAGCAGCATTTACAGTTTCAGAGGCATCTATCTGGGAAAAGATTTTCTTTTCAGGAAACTTGAACATTAATCTTCCAAAACATGACTAAGTCCCCTTCTGAAGTGGGACCTAAAAACTGTTTTTGACTTCCATACTTTGACTGGCTCCAATCCACTTGGTGTATCCAACACACACTCCATCGCAGTAGGCCTGAAATAGCAATTGAATCCTGGCCTACTGAGACCATTGACTTTCTTTTGGCACTTCATTATTCTTGGGGAGTGTGTCACATAAATTCTTTAAAAATTCTTATCTCCAGTTCCCCTTTTGGATTTTTGTTGTTTTCATCTTTTATTTACTCATACAATTATTCTCTTTATTTTAAAATTGGTTGTGGGGTTGTATGGTGTTTTGTGCATATGTAAGGTTTATGCACTGCTTAAATACTTTACAATTCATTCTGTTTTAATACTGAATCCTTTGGGTCACATTAGCTTTGTGTCATGTTAACTAGGATTAAGCACAGCTTTATTTTATTTACATGGTTTGACATCTAGCTTTTGTGGTCTAAGTTTTTGAGGTGGACACTTGTTCACCCCAAACAATAATCCACATTCCTTCTTTTCAAAATTTAAGTTTAGGTTGTATTTGCCACTACAAATGATTTACGTGTATTGAATGGGGTACTAGCAAGGTACCACAAATATCATTGTACCATATAGAATATACACTGTAGAACAATTAGGTTGAGGTGCATGAGGAAAAGAATAGATCTCCCACCATAATACTCCCTTGGAAGACAACTGGCCACTGTCTCCCTAATAACTGTGGACAAGTCAGCACACTCATTAATAGCAATGAAAATGTCAGTTTATTATTTTAAGTTAAGGAGATATCAAACGAAATTCACCCGTACATGACAGTCCAGCACTCCATGGGAGTTCAATTCCAAAATGATTAATATCAATGATAATGTCAGTCTATTATTTTAAGTTAAGGAGATATCAAACGAAATTCACCCAGACAAAATACACGACAGTCCAGCACTCCTTGGGAGTTCAATTTCAAAATGATGCAGATTGTATTACAGTGGCGTGTAAGCTACCTGATTGTCTGGAAAAAAAAATGTAAGCTTTTAGATCAGCATTTTTTTCAATTCACATATGGATATATTAGAACTGGATAAGTTTAGATGTCTAAAAGTATAGTATTTCTGTTGATAGCTTCATCCCTAAAACTACAGATATCTTGGGGATAAAGTCATTAATAAACTTGATAACGTTAATAATGTAATTTAAAAGCTTGTTCTTGACCAATAAATGTTGCAAAAAGCACATTTTATGGAGGTTTATGAAAGAAGTGAATGTGTGAGATTACTGAGGAGGACGTTTCTGTTTATTAGATAGTCACATCAAGCCACTACTGATAAGGCTATTATACAGTCCAATATTTAACATTGCAATCATTTTATGGTTCGTTCACCTAAGAATTGTTCAGAAAACTTAAGACCTAGTAAATTCAGACAAAGAGGTAGCTTAATATCTCAATAAAATCTATATAATGAGTAATTGGCAGAATATCCTGACTACCAATTGAGATTCATGACATCAGCCTTAAATCGCTAATCATTTCTATTAGTCTACCTATAACTAGACCTTCGAATATCTTGAGAATAAGGTGTACAACTATTTTCTTGATCGATAATCCAATTGGAAGCTTCGTGCTCATATAAAGCCTCTGGTTTAGGTCTGAAATTCTCCTTGCAGACCCACACATTCTAGAAGCCTTACTTCTATAGCTCTCTCCCATGCAGCGTGTCAAGTGGAGTATGATGATGTGTTAATGAAATGCTGCCATCACATTAGTAGGTATAGTGGAAAATGCAAATCATTATGACAGCCTTCGAACCAATGCAGCTTGTGGTGTGTGTTGTGTTGTCTATGTAGGGTAGAGTTCAAGTGACAGGTGTGTGCAGTAGGTGGGCAGGTGGCAACTGCACTGTTGCAGCATTCTGTCTGTTGGATGAGTTTTTCTTGGCACAAAAGCAGTGTGCTGCCTGCAGAAGTGAGTCGCTCTGGGAAGAAAGGGACACGCTCTTAGCAGGGCTTAATCTTATGTAGGAAGCAGTGGTATAAAGACGTGCTTGAGCAGTCAGGAGCTCAAAATGCCCACGCTGGCAGCCTGACCCTAAACACCAGATGCATTGGCATAGTAGACAGCCAGGGCCCATAGTTTTTATGGTGTTGTCTTCCTGCAGTCGTCGTGTAAGCAGAATTTTGATGAAGAAATATTCAATTTACATGCATGGCAGCAGTCAAGGCCAAGAAAACATTCTTTGCGCAAAACAGTTACTTTGTAAAAAAATCAACAATTACCCAAAACAAAATTATCGATTTTACCCACAATTCAGCCACTGGTCCCAGCCCTTGGTATTCTCTTAAGGCTAGATTTCAGAATGGTCGTAATCATACACAGAAGAGGTAATAGTGGCAGATACATCTGACAGATTTCTTTCTAATGACTAAGGACACATCACATTCTTTAATGTCAATGATATCAAAGTCTTTTAGTGCAAGATAAGATATCAAATGAAATTCACTCGGGCAATGTACATGACAGTCTAGCACTTTGTAGTGATCAGGTCCACTCAGTTCAAGTGATTTAAGAAGGTTTATTTCAGTATGGTGCAAGATCCCAGGAAGATTAGAACAAGACCAGATTAAGACCTGAGTAAGACCCCGCCAGGAGCATCCAGCAGGCAGCTCAGCCCAGTCAATTATCATTACTCTCTGCAGATTCCCAACATTCTGACAGCATAATCACATTAAAATTCCGCTGGTGGTAGACTGGCATTGCATTAGCATTAACAGGATATAACATATCCCCTTTTCTTGTACAGGAAAACAAAAAAACTAGAAACAGAAAAGAAGAACCTGAAAAGTGAAAGCAAAATGATTATGCAAAAGCAAAAGGAAGAACAACACTGAGAAAACAACCAACAAAAGAGCAATGAGAGAACAACATCCAAAAATAAAGCAACAAGAGAGAAATCAAGAAACAAAGAAGAAAGGAAACCAAACATAGAAGCCGTCCTCCCTTCTTACACAATAGAAAAGAAGAAAAAACAACAATGTCAGAGAAAAGGATCAACAAAAACAGAAGAGACTGGCTCAAAGCACACCCACTGGCCAGAACAGGAATGAATGGAGGCTGAAAATGGAAAACTAACAGAACACAGGACTAAAGCCTGCGACGGACGCAGAGAAAAGAAACACAACAGAAAAGCATAGGAAAGTCCAGAATCCACAAGAGACAGAAGAAGAAGACCTCAGAAGGGAAACAGAAAAGATGAAAGAAACAAGGAAGACCCATGACTAATCTCTTGGGACAGAGATGCGTTGTGCACAAAAAACTCGGAACAATCCCCATACACATTTAAGTGTAAGGACATACACTGTGTGGGAAAATCACACGGTTCACTGTAGAAATGAAATTAACTGTGTTAAAAGAGCACATATGAGTAGGTATTCCTGACATATTCCAAACAATAACAGGAATATTTAGGTAAGAACCGGAGCTATTGCACAAGGACTGTGACCTTTGCATAGGAACTGACAGTGTATGGGTGGGAACCCATGTACGTAAGGCAAAGGGGCTACACCCTTGCATAGCTTCCAGGAGGGAGGTAGAACAGAGTCGTGCACAAAATAAATTCACACCCTATGTAGGGTAAACAGATAAAACAAGAGGTGTTTGTGTAAGGACAACTAGTGTGGAGCTTCCACACTGTGCACTAAAACAACGTGAAAGTTAGCTTTTCGGGTAGGAAACCAAAATAAATGGGTAGAAACCAAACACTTACCTTTCAGGAAAGAGATGCATAAAAGATGCTAGAGGACTGGAACCTATGCCTAATTGACCTGAAACAAACTAAATGAAACATAGAACAAGAGTACTAAGATAATGCATCAAAAGCGACATTGCAGTATGCATAAAATTAGAAATAAACAAACATTGTTACATTTTGGAAATACTCCTAGCTTGCGAAAGTTAGGTGTATACAGAGATAACTTTACTGCCAACATAGATGTGACTGTGTGCGAGAAAATGGTACCAATAAATATGTACATGTAGACATTTGAATGCCAACAAACTGCACCGTAAAAGAAGTATGTTATAGTCACTGGTGTGCCTGTCCCCGGGAAATGTATAGGCAGACAGGTGTAACACAAGGGAAATAAGGGAAAGAAAATCCTTTATTTGTTATGATAATCTATGATTGTAGCCTGTGACATAATCATGCCAACTTGTTTCATTCCCTTCGAATTTCATCATTACAGAAATACTTTTTCAATAGTTGTACCGCACTCCAAAGGCAATCCAGTGGCACTGCTGCTGGATGTGTGTTCTCATAGTGTTTTCTCTGCCTGTGAATCCACAGATAAAGGTTAATTGTAGTGTCCAAATTCATTCTTGACTAATGTGCTTCACAGTAAAAATCCTAAAACGTGCTTAAATAAATAAGAAAAATAGGCAAGATAGGCATGGTGGAGGGAAAGAGCTTGCATCTAGTTTAGTGAATAAAATGTTTTGTTTGTGAGTAGGCCCTTATGGGCACATGCATCAAAGTCACATATTGCGAATCCTTATTTGCGAATTTTAAGGAATCGCAAATAAGGAATCGCAATTTGCTATGCATCAATTTTTTCGCAATTTTTTTGCGATTCGGTAAAAATCGCAATTTTTACCGAATCGCAAGATTTTTGCAAATTCGCAATTTCGAATTCTCAGTTTGCGAATTCGCAAATTTGGAAAACGCACACATGATGAATATCATTAAGTTAACAGCCAGGAAGCTAGTAGAGTAATCACAGACAGCTGCTCCCTGGTTTCAGTTAGAGGTTTGGCAGTTGGTGTTTGGAGCATTGCTTGGAGGAGGTGCTGCAGTCTGAGTGTCTGAATCCTTTGGAGAAATGGCTGAAGAAAATGCAGTTGAAGAGGGGCAAGCCAGGAAAAGAAAAATTTAATTCAGTGACCAGGAGCTGGAAATTCTTATTGAGGAGGTCACTGAAAGGCAGGAACAACTTTTTGGCAAACAATCTTTGAGGGTTCCTGAAGCAGTGAAAAGGAATCTCTGGCTTGCTATCCAAGCAAAGGTGAATGCTGTGGGTGTTGCACATCATGACATAAACAACTTACAAAAACACTGGTTTGACCTGCGCAGTCATGCCAAAGAGAAAATTGCAACCAGGATTAACCCCTTCGACGCTAATGACAAAGCCAGCTCGTCATGGGTGTTACCTGCCCTGCGCTTATGACGAGCTGGCTTTGTCATGAATAATGGGGATCTTGATATTGCAGCACCCAGCGGGAAAACCCATAGCAGCCAAGGTGTTAAAACAGCAAAAAGAACTGATGGT
Organism: Lissotriton vulgaris; assembly: GCF_964263255.1. Lineage (NCBI taxonomy): Eukaryota > Metazoa > Chordata > Amphibia > Caudata > Salamandridae > Lissotriton > Lissotriton vulgaris. The sequence goes on along the minus strand of NC_141691.1, from coordinate 438,611,163 downwards.
GGCCCCCCCCCAGAGATAGGCCCAATACCCCCCTGGAAGACATGGTGGAAGGGACACTTTTAACTGAGGCTGCTGTTGAAGTGATTGATATTGATACGTCTGAGCTTCCTACCCCTTCTGAAGGTAAGTTTTTTTTTTTTTCATTCTTAAATGTGCAATGAGAGTGCATGTGAACTATCAATGTTGTTGAACATGCTGAAATATCATTTCAGTATTGTACTAGTTCAGTTTCGTTTTTTCAATCTGGTTATTAACAGTTGTAAGTCAGAAAGCAGTGCATCATGGGAGATTTAGTTTACTTATATGAAAATTAATAAGTACCAAAGCTACTGACTTTAAATTAATGGTAGTCATTACTGAGACCAAAGTAGACAGACAACATGTGATTTTATTTAAACAAAACCTTTTTTAGAGACATTTTAGAACAGTGCAAATTCAAAAGTAACATACTGTTTGCACTTTCTAACTCATAGAAAGACTTCAAGAACTTATAGAACATGACTTGAGAGATTACAACAATCAAGATGATCAACAGTCAGAAGAGGCAAATGTTGCTACTACATCAACAACTCTTTTTCAAAGAAGGCAAAAACGCAGAGTGTGCCAACTGCAGCACTCTGATTCAGATGAAGTTCAAAATGAAAAAGTCTCTGACATGCAGACTGTTCAAACTGCAGCAACCAATAACACTAGGCAAAGTAGGCGAAAGAGACTTCAGCACTTTTATAAGCGCTGGTCACAACCATCAGATGTTGGCTGAGCTGCAGAGGGTGCCAGCACCGGTAGTGTTGTGGAAGATAAAATCCTCAAAGTTCAGCGCCTACAAGGCAAAGATAAGAGAATTATTAAGGGAAAACTTGGAAATATCAGTAAAGAGATTGGTGCCATGCACAACAGTATTAAAAAAATTCAAATGTCATTGAGAAATGGCATAACTCAACCTCAGAAAAGCTAGACCGCATTGCAAATTCTTTGGAGACATTGTGCACAGTGGTAAAGACCCAGCAACTGAGAAGTGGTGAAAAGCACCTTAGATCTATGACCTGCATGCAGGGTCATACCAGGGGAATGTATCGCCTCTCCAACTGTACGGCGCAACTCTGCAAGCAGACAGTTTCCATGCAATTTGATATGAAGCAAATTTGTACAGAGATTGCCAGGGGAATGGGAACACTGCATGATGCTGTTGATAAAATACACATTGATGCTGCACCTGATATGCAGACTGAAAAGGAGGGTAGTGAATTTGGCAGTATGTCAGTGGCATACTTGACCATGGCTTACCTGGGGCACGGCATAGCAGCAGGAAACAAAATAATTCCTTCAAGATGGCCATGGGCAATTTGATTAATAAAGGGAAGGCATTAGGTGTACGTGGGCGTAAGAAATAATGTTTTCTGTGTTACATTTTTGTTACCATTTTGGCCACATCATTTCATTATCATTTAATTTATTGCTGACATGAATGCAAAAACATTTACAAGTATAAGAAAAAACATTCAGATTGCATGATTTAAATGCATTTAAGTTTACATTGTGAAATAAATAATTTCCATTCAAGCAGCAGATTGCCTTGAGTACTTCTTACCTTTTTCAGAAGTAATGTTGTGTTATCTCTGCCTTTCTCCTTCTTCCCTCTGCTGCTTCAGGTCCATGCATTCTTGGTTGGGGTTGTTGAGGCTGATTGTCATATCGAGGTAGTATATCTTCTTCTTCAAGTTCCATGCCTCTCTCAGTTGCTAAGTTGTGCAACATTGCACATGCAGCTACTATTTTGCAACAAACTTCAGGGCGATATTGCAATGCTCCACCAGTCTTATGAAGTATGTGAAAACGGGATTTCATCACACCAAAAGTTCTCTCTATCACATTGTGGGATGTTATGTGAGCATGGTTATACTGCTGCTCTTTCCTGGTTGCTGGATTGAGATATGGTGTTAATATATATTAGACCTCACTGCATAGGCACTATCACCTAGAAGAAATGATAATGACAGATGAAATGCATAAATGACATGTGTCTACATTAAAGGAGGGTGTCTTTTGGATTAGAAATGAAAATTTACCCAGCAAATATCCATCTCCAAATTCACCAGCAAGCAGTCGTGCATGGATGGCTCTGTGTCTAAAAATGTAGGAGTCATGGGCACTGCCAGGGTAACTTGCCACTAAGTTTGTGATGATAGTTTTTGCATTACAAATTGCTTGAATGTTAAGGGAATGGAAGCATTTCCTATTGCAAAAAATGTATTCATTTTCAGAGGGTGGGCAAATGGGAACATGTGTGCCATCTGCACAGCCAATGACATGTGGGAATTGAGCCATGTTATAGAAATCTATCTTGGTCTTCAACAAATCCTCCTGTGTACTAGGAAACTTAATGTGATGCGTTATTCTTTGTAACATGGCATTTAGAAAGGCATTAAAAAATCTGGAAAGTGAACTCTGGGAGACACCACCAGCAATAGCTATTACACCCTGAAATGACCCAGAAGCAAGGAGATGCAGTGAGCACAATACCTGAACATGGGTTGGTATAGCTTGTGTCCTGCGTGTTTGCCTCTGCAATATTGGGTCCAGTTCATCAATTAAATCAAAAATTAAGTGAGCATTGAGCCTATACCTATCATAGATTTCTGCTTCAGTCTGCCCTAGTAAGTTAATGCGCACTCTGAAAATTCTCTCCTCTATCAACCTTCTCCTCCATCCTGCTGCTGCTCTCAACCTCTACCTGCGTGCCAAAAAGAAAAGTGCTGCCATCCTGGAAAAGATTTGGATGCTTTCTGAGGCCCCTTATATGCAGTCCTGCTGAGTATCACGTGTTTTGGACAAAGTTAGGAAAATTACCACCAGGTTTGACTTCTTCTAATTTTAAGAATTCCAATTTGCGATTTCTTAAAAAATCGCAAATTGCGAATTTTCATGCATATAAATATTTCGCAAAAATATGCGATTCGCAACTTTACCGAAAAATTTAAGGATTCGCAAAGGCATTTGCGATTCCTAAAATTGTGAAAATGCACTTCTCAGTTAATGCATCCCAAATCAATGAATTGCATTCGTAAACCGTCGAATTTTGCGATTCGCACCGTTTGCGAATGCAATTCAGTTTGATGCATGTGGGCACAAATCTCTAATGGGAAATATGTTTTGCCTGAGAAGAAGAACATGGAAATAATTGAGAGCAGATGCCTGTTTCTGCCTAAGATTAAACAGGTGAGGTATCCAGCGGAGAAAGTTTTGTGAATTCCAGGATCATTGAAAAAAAATGTAGGCGTAGACTTATTTCTGGTCACTGTTTCTTGGATAACAGCTCACATTCGGTATTAATTCTCATTTAGCCACTTGAATTGTGAATGCAGTAGGTAAGGCTCCTGTATATGTATTATTTGGAAAGATAATTGAAGCAATGGAATTTGAAAGGGGATATTTCCGTCAATAAAAGAACAGCAATTAACCCACAACATTACTAAGGATAGACATGCTCAGATATTTCTTTAAAGAAGTTGACATTTAAGATCCACACAAAATAAAAAAAGACTAGATTAAGAAGAGTAATAGAATTTAAATGCCTCCATCTGCAGATAGTACAATCTTTTTCACTTGAATAAGGAATTTTAAATGCCAATAGATATAGAATACTGTGTAAACAAACAAGTCTGAACTAAAATAGTTTCATGAGAAAGATGCGGTAATGTTGTTATCACTTGCAATTGTTGCTGACTTAAAATACATATATTTTTAAATATGACGTCTTCATAAGGGCCCAATTGTCTCTTCTCCCAGGGAACACACAACAGGCCTAATTCACAAACTGCACTGCGTGATACGTTAGTATTACAGTAGTAGTATTAAAAAACATACTACAAAGTGTTCTTCACTAACTGCACTTTTGTCATAAATTACACCTTTGTAATAACTTACAGTTTTGTAAGTCCCTGCCTCTATTATTTTCTATGAAAGGATGTTGCAGTACCATTGGTAGGCCATGTGTAGTGCCGCACTGACTACAAAGTATAAGTTACTACAAAGTTTGTGAATACTGTTAAGTAGTAAACTTCCTCAAAAGTTTTAATGTACCTAAAAGTGAAAGTTACCTTTTTGATTCAAGCCCAAAATAACTTACAAGGATGCAGCTCAGCAAATTGTTCACCTTGTTAGCTGTGCCTGTTAGCTTAACTACATCATCACACATTTGTCCATCTAATGTTTTCCCGCTTTTCTCCGTCTTTCTGCTTTTCCAGTTCAGTTCAAAAGTCTTTATTTCGAATATCAATTCATAAAAGACAGTACATAAAAACACCAACATTTTATAAAACCATGATAACAATCATCATCTAAAAGTTTTCTTCATCTAAAAGGATATTAAACAATTTAATAAACAGTTTAATAAAGACTTCCAGTTATAATAACAACCAATGTTATCAATATATAGAATATATAAAAACAAACATTAAGAGACATTGGGGTTCCTAGTTCGAATGATCCATGACCAGCCTAGGTACTTAGCCACACCAACCACTACCAACTCAGATGTGTTAGTACGAAATATCCTCATGGCTTCTAAGAACCCTTTGATTTCAAGATTACTACATAGGGGTTTAAGCCATTTTAACCGTGGAACACGGTAGGCTGGGCATGCAAAGAAAAAATGGCCCATGCTTTCCGGATGGTTGGGGCACCGAGGACAGGTATAATTTGAGTTCGCAGACCATTTCCCGGCAAAGGAATTAACTGGGAGTGACCCGACATGGAACTGATGGTATAATTTTCGGTCGAGAGTTTCAGTGATCACATCCCAGTAAGGTTCTAAGGAAGGGGTCAGTTTATGTACCAAAAAAAGTCCAGTTAAGTTAGTGGCGTCTGACTGGACCACTGCTAAGTGCTTTACTGTGGCCCAGTATAGGTCCTTGAAATCCTGTTTAGAGGGAAAGGGGGAATCCCCCGGGTTAGATCAAAGGTGGTTGAGTCCCATTTCTTCCAGCACAAATGTTACTTCCCTTAGCCAGGGGATTCGAGATGCGCCCCACAATGACTTAACTTCGTCCAGTTCCTTGGCAAATAGGCTAAGCTCTGGTGTGGTCCAGAGCCGTTGCCACAGGGCCACCAGACGGAAGCGGGCCAAATCATTGAAGGGTTTGCAACCCAAATCTAGCAACAATGGTTTGGTGGGTGTAGATTGAGGGAGGCCCACCAAATTTCGCAGGAATTTGTTTTGTGCCTTAACAAGGAGAGACAAATCTTTATACCCCCACACATCAGCGCCATATAATATGGCTGTATTAATTTTTGCTTCGTAAATTTTTATCACAGGGGCAATACGTTTGGGACTTCCTTTGCTCCTGTAATAAGCAGCCCGAGAGGCGGACAAACTTAGGATATAAAGCCTCGATCTGGGGTTTCCAGCTAAAGCGGTAGTCCAGGGTCACACCCAAGTACGTCATTGTGTCCACTTGTTCAATCAGGGCACCATTCAAGGTAATAGAGCTTTTAATTGGGCTTTTATTGCTAATAACCATAAATTTGGTTTTATTTTTGTTGATCTGCAGATCATTAACCCTGCAAAACTCAGCGAACCTGTTGAGGGCTATTTGCAACCCCCCTCGTGTTTTAGAGAGAAGCAGGGTATCATCTGCAAAAATCAACATAGGGTATTTAGACCCGCCCAAAGATGGTGCATCAGTCGGGGTATCAGAAAAGAATTTTACAACCTGATTGATAAACAAAAGAAATAAGGTGGGAGCCAGCACACATCCCTGTCGCACACCGCGTGTAACTGGAAAACTTTCCCTTTGACCTCAATCTCTGATATTTGCTCACTTTCTCTCTGTTCTGTTCTCTTCTGCTCATTCCTCTGCTCATTCCTTAATCCCACTCACTCTTCTTACTCCTTGTTAGACCTGCCATCCTTGATGTGGTTTTCCCTGACGTTTTGCCTCTGCCTCCTGCAGAGTAAATTGCTCTCTGTGTAAATTGTTATTCTAATTGACTATCCATGATTGGCATATTTGTTTTACCAGTAGGTCCCTAGTAAAGTGCACTAAGTGTGCTAGGCCTGGTAATTCAAATGCCAATAGTGGGATTGCAGTACTGATTTTGCCACCCACATCAGTAGCCCTGAAAAGAAGGGCTCAGGCCTGCCTTTGTACAGTTTGTTAACTGCCATGTCGACCTGGTCAGTGTACCCACTTGCCAGACCTTACCCTTCCCTTTTCTTACACCTAGGACACCCCTATGATAGGCCTAATGTAATGTAAATGTGTGGGACTTGTAAAGCGCACTGTTGCCCGGGAGCGTCCTGGCGCTGAAGACCTCTTGGGAACCCATCCTGGCTTTCCCTGTGAGATGGTCCCTTCTGGGTATCTCCAAGGTGAAACCAGGCATCCCTGGCGTCTGTGGGGGCCCGTTGTAGAGATGAGGCAAGCTTAATGCCCAGAGTTTCCGAGTGTGATCCCTGGTTAGAGTAGGCACCGAGGCGAGAATTATCAAGTCCGTTGACCCAGGTCCACGACCCTGCCGCGTCGGGAATTGAACCCTGGTCCCGGGCCGTTCTCTGCTTCCGGGTCTGCCGCCTCTAACCAGTGAGCCACACCACTCCACTAAGGTTCCCCCCGGGGCAGGGTGCAGTATATGTAAAAGGTAGGACATGTACTAGTGTTGGTAACATGTCCTGAAAGTGAAATACTGCCAATTTATTGTTTCCTTTTTAACTGGTACTTGTTTTGGTCTTCTTAAAATGCTGCACACGTTTCTTCCTTTGCTCCCTCTGGTGCATAGGAAGACGACGGTCCAGGCCTTAATCTGTTCCAGGCTCGATTACTCAAATGTATTATATTTGGGTTTTCCGGACTACCTATTACAAAAACTTCAGGTGGTCCAAAACTCGGCGGCTAGGGCCATTTTTGGCCTTCCCCGCCATGCCAGAGCCTCGGATTTGTTACTCTCCCTTCATTGGCTTCCAGTCAGGAAGCGGATTGTTTTTAAGGCACTTACACTGGCGCACAAGGCACTCCATGCTGTAGGTGCTGAGTACATCCAGAAACGTCTTACCTTTTGCAAGCCGACAAGATCCCTCAGATCAGAATCTCTTGGTCTGGCAACGGTCCCTACTATCAGGAAAGCTAGGGCAGGGGTACGCTCTTTCAAACATCTTGCTCCCAAGTTGTGGAACACCCTCCCCCTGGAGCTCCGTTGTACTTTGAACCTTCTGGCCTTTAGAAAAGGTTTGGAAACTTGGCTCTATGGTCAATGATGGGTCTGCCTTCCCTTTTATCTTTTCCTTTCTGTTTCAGCTATGGGTCAGAAAGCGCTGGGACACTTCTCGGAGTAGCCGAGCGCTATATAAGACACCCATAACATTAACATTAACATTAACAAAGGCTATCTTGACGTAGGCCAGAATGGGGAATGTTGTGGAACATGTTTACCTGCATATCTTCCCATAGGAGCGAGATAGAAAACTGGAGTCTGGTATCCCTGAACTAAGAATGTAATAATGCATATTTTAGGGAGGATGGTTTTTAAATTCTGTGTTTCAAAATAACACTTTAAGAAAGTGGCTATTTTCTTGTTCAGCCTTTCTGTTTGCCTCTGCCTGTTTGTGGATTGACTGTCTGATTTGAGAGTGAAGGGGCCTGGGATGGCTCAAGGAATCTGGATGAGTCAGCACTAGGCTGAAAAGACCTATCTGCATTTGGAGTGGTGAGAGGAGCAGCACCTGGGCCTGAAAAGGGCTGTGCCTGCCTGCCACAATGCTGGCTCCACCTCCTGTGGTGCGTCTGTTAACCTTGGCCCACACTGGCAAAGGAAGAAGTTGTGCACTGGCAGAGGGTACCCAGAACTGATTTGGACTGGGTCCACGACCCATCACACATAGAGAACAAATACTTTTAGGGTAAACATATGAAAGCTGGAACCCTTGAACTTTAGACTACAGATTTGTGATCAAAAGGAACCTGCTGCCAAAGAGGACAGCTGAAGAGACTGAGGAGAATTTCTGCCCTTGCTGTATGTCTGGGGCTGGTCTGCAGTTTGCTGTTTCTGCTGAGGAGAAGATCAAGGGACATTGCTGTCTGCTGTGTCTCCTGCTTGAAGAAGGACTTTGCTGTGTGCAGTGTTCATCTGAAGAAAAGTCTCCAAGGACCTGAGAAGAGCTGGCCTCCTGTTTCTGAAGACTCAGGCACAAAAGGACTTCACCCTCAACTTCCTTGCTGGAACTTCTGATGTGCTCTGAGGTGCCTGTAACTGTTGGTGAGGCCCTTGCTGTTGGGAGCTGGAAGCGCGACACAACGAGGGAGAAGCATGATGCCGCCACAGTAGCCTCCATCGCATCGCCAAGGAAGCGATTCACCTAACCCGCTGTTTGCCATTGCATCACAGGAGAAGCGTGTCGCTGGACCGTTGAATCGCTAAGGAAGCGTGTCGCCGATGAGGCTGATCGCCATCAAATCACAGGAGAAGCATGTCACAGGGTCTGTCGCAGCTCAAGAAACCGCTGATTTCGCCGCAGGGCCATCGGGTGTGCACGCATCGCATTTACCTTGACACATCTCACCCAATACGCAATTTTATTGCATCACACCAGATCGTCGCACTTTGTCATGTTGTCACAAGATGTTAGTTACTGTTGCAATTGACTATTTGCTTTGAGTTTACACACACTGTCACAACCAACTGTGTTTCACTTTTTTCATTTTTGTTTTCAGTAAAATTTGGTACTTGTTCATTTGTTAAAGTCATGTGTCGATATAGTGAAGTATTTGTACATATGCATTTTGTATTTGTCCATGTGTTAATGGAAAAATAACTTCTAATACAAAGAAATGAAAGAAGACCTAGTGTAAGAATGGTTATTAATTAAGTTGGGCTTGAATCAAAAACTTGGAAACAGGAATTTGTAGAAAATTTCGTTTTTTTAAATTGTACCAAAGTAGGAAGAGGTTAACAATAGAACCTGAGCAGGGATAATGTTTTAGATCCTGACTCATTAAATCATGGTAATTTATGGTCTGAGAGGCAATCTATTGTAGAGATGCTATTTTGATTCCAGCCTCCTCAGTCCGTAACTGAATCACTCCCCTTTAGGAGATTCCTTCTTCTAGACCAGTACAACCACTACCATGTCACTAAACACCTTGCCAACCTCTCGTCACACCACACCAGAAACAACACACTGACTCCACTGCCTATTCATCAACAAATGCTCCATGCACAAGAATTTTATTGAATTATGGGACCTCACCACTACCATCGCACCCAGCTTCATATTGCTCACCGAGACCGATCACAACCCCACATCCATCCCGGAAATTGCCACATCAATTCTGACGGATACAAAATCTCTCACCAGGACCGAACCAACAAGCCGGGAGGAAGAGCAGTCATCATCCACAAAGACACCATAGAGTGCACCACCACTATCAACAACACCAATAACCTCATGGAACATCTCAACTTCAAGCTCTACACTGATGACAAAACGACCATCAGATGCACCCTTGCATACTGACCCCCAGGTCAGTGCTACAGCTTCTGCAACACCATTGTAGACTTTATTGCACCCTTAGCCTTAAACTCCAAGGACTATAGCTTCCTCAGCGTCTTAAATTACCACAACATAATGACCTCAATGACAACAACACCACACAATTCCATGACAATATGAGCAGCCTCGGATTGACCCCGGTGGTATGGGTGGTATGGTATGAGGCACAGGGTCAAGACTGATTTGCATATGGCCATGTCTGAAATGGGGTGGCTTGGTGAGAAAATACCAATAGATTAAACCCAGATCTGTGACTGGGGGTGAATTTTTTGCCATTGTGCTACATTCTGTCCATCATCTTGTGTGTTTTGCTGTTCACCCATTGTGGGAAGGGTATGCCCAGACGTGAGTCCTGTGCTCTCCATGCCACTAGAATCAAGCTAGCCAGGCTGATGAGGGCTGAAAGCCCGAAACCGGTCCTCGGATGCTTGTTTCCACTCTGGGCCATAACCTCACTTACTGAATTCAGGAGGGCCCTCAAGACCTGGCTACTCGAATGAGCCCCAGGGACCTGACAGAGAGCTTATTGGGTGATGAGCCATGCTTTACAAATCCTAATTGGTTAATTGATTGCAAGTGCAGGGATACATTTCGAGCCTTGCACAAACTCTTGTTTGCACTAGGATCAGAATTAAGGGTTGTGTCATAATTATCACATCCTTGAGGGAATTTTCATTTCCCCTTGATCGATTCTGGAATGTTGAGACTGCTGAAATGTATTGGAGGAAAAAGTCCATAAAAAAAGTCAAACCATCCAGAAATTGGTGCTCTACATACAGATTCAATAGATTATACCTCATTTGCAATTTAAAAAGTTGGAATAGGAAGAATTTGCCACTTAAGTAAATATCTTACCTGTGGTAATAGTATTTACCGACTGTGATGAAAACCTCTCCTTATTCTGTCTAACTTATAACAGAGAACAATGTTTTACTATCTCTACACGGCTTGCACATAAATGTTAATTCAATAATAAATACATTATTATACTATTAGAAGAAACTAGAGCATATTTATTATTTAATTAATTAAACTTTAAGCTATATTATTTATGCTTTTAAATATTTTATTAAGTTAATTTAATTTAATATTATTTCCTATTGGGTTTCAATTTAAGCTTCCACCTCTATTATTTTCTATGGGAGGGTGTTGCAGTACCAGTGGTTGGGCATGTCTAGTGCTGGAAATACTACAAAAGTGTAAATTACTACAAACGTTTAAGTTACTATAAAAATGCAGTTTGTGAATCCCAAAAAACATAGTCAAAAGTTTAAACTTGCCCAAAAGTGCACGTCCCCTTTGTGAATCAGGCCAAATATGTTCGCTATGAATGTTGCAAGTGATGTGCATGTATAAGCTAAAAAGCACATTTGCACTAATCAGCTGGTACAAAAATGCAGAATGGTCAGTGCAGATATTGAACTTTCGCTAATCAATCACTGTAAATGTCACTGGGAGGACAGTACAAATGTTGATGCAAAACTACACTGAATATGAGTGAAGTTTATGAATTCTGCCACTCTTCCTCTGTTACTCAAATTTTAAATGCAAAAAACTAAGAGGAATGTAACATACTAGTTAATAACACAACGGATTTCTTTTTAGCGTGTAGTTTAAAGGAATAACATTTTCGCTATTCCCTGTAGGCAATGTTATATTCCTGTGTTTAAGATTATCAATGTTTCCAATTTGTGTCTGCGAAAGTTGGCAGCAGTAAGTGATGATGAGTGATGCGTTTCAGTGATCAAAGAGAAAGAAACATTTTTCATCCGCAATAAAATTAGTGATTTAAGCGGAGTCGTTTCTCCATTATTTTCCAGTGTTATTGCACATTTCCCCAAATATTGGGCGAAGAAGAATATACATGAAATATTCGTGTGTCTGACTGTGAGATAGACTTAATTTTATAATTGGATTTCTCGACTTAAAAGCACGATACCATCAATCACATACTTTATACTTCATATTTTCTCTCGCATCCATCACGTTAAATAGCATAGCTTGATAAATGTGTCAAATGACTTTGAAAGAATGCACATACTATAAAGTGCCAAAAGAAAATCCAGTAAACAACTCCAAAATAAGAATGTAACGCAAACGAGGATGTACGGAATGCATATGACAATCACAACTTGAGGCAGGCACATATCGTCTCAGAGCACAAATGTCAAAAACATCAGTTGTTCCACCGAAAAGGAACTTCAGACGAAGGAGCAAGGTGATACCTAGAAGCACCTCTTTAAATTGATGTTAAAGCAGTGATTTTCACTAGTACTGATGAAGGAGGCACCTACTGAGCACCAACAAGATAGAAGCAGGTGTACTATTACATTTATCTCCCTTGAGTGGAAATCACTACTACCCAGATATATCAAGAAGTTATGCAACGCAGGGCAGCAAGTAAAGTTGCTCTACAACATTGCGTGAAAGGGAGATAGCACTAAGATGTGGGCTATTCTGATCTCTCCCTGAGCTTCAGCACTTTTGGCAGCCATGCACCATAGCAGACATCCTTGTACCATAGTACAAGAAATCTCACCATAGTTCAAAGGTGTTTGTTTGATATGAAACATAAGTGTTTTACTTTAATAGTTCCTACCAGTAAAAAACCTATGATTTAAGATATGTTCAGTTTTGTATGTGTATTGCACAATGCAGTGCACTAGCAAAGTGAAAAAAGAGGAGAAATTACATTTTTTTCCTCATCCAACCTCAAGGAAGGGGTGGGAATTTGGCGCCAATCACGTTCTGCAAATCATTAGGAACACCCATGCAAAACCAATGGAAAAACCCCTTGACAAAAAGTAATGCAAGGTGGCACATTGTGCAACTCTGCATTAGTTTGGGTTACTATCCAACATAAATATACACTGTGAATATAATATACTTGCTTTATCATTGCAGTATATACCCAACAACCCACATGAGATTTTGCCACCTGGAATGCTATCCATATATATGACCACTTCCTTCCAGGGTGTTAATGTAACTAAAAGCATGTATTAGCTATTACCTCCTCGTAAGTCTTCCTCGCCACATGATTTACATAGTGAGCTTAAGCTCAACGACAGAACCCTCCAAAGCAGAAAAAGCCTCCTACCCCCTCCCAACATGGCCGACCAGTCACACCTGACCTCTATAAGAGGCGGGCCGGCCCAACCAACAGCCTGTTTTTTTTGTTCTGCGCATTCTACTCCAGAGCGCCGTAAGGTAAGTGTTGGGACCTGCCCTAGCTGGTGCATGGGTTCTTGGGTTGGAGGTCCTGCCCTAGCGGACCCTAGGACCTGGGACCTTGCACCCCTCCCCCTCCTCCTTCCCCCGGTCCTATAGACGGGTTAGGTGCTGCTCTAGCGTGCCATGGCTCTTGGAGGGGAGGGGGGGGCGGCAGGGGGGTTGAGGGTTTCGCCCTTTTCCCGTCCCGGCCGTTTTGTGCGATGGCCCTCGCCCGTTTCTCGGGCTCTGGGGTCCGACGCTGCCCCTGGGGGGGTTGGGAGACGCGGCGCCGGTCGCTTGTGTGGCGGCCGCCGTGTTCGTATCTCCTCGTTTGGCTACACAAGGTGTGACTGTCCTGCGCGTCCTGGGGCATATGCCTGCGGGATTCCGCGCTCCCCGCTCGGGGCTGGTAGGGCGTCAGTGGGCTTTCTCCCGGGACCCGCCGGGACGACGTCTTCCCGCCTCGGCGGGTCTTGTGCATTGGGAGCTACACAAGTCCCCCCGCGGCCTGCACTTACCTGTCGCCGGCTTCCCGGGGGCTTCAACCTCCGAAACGAGACGGGTGAGGCGGATTGCAGCGCTGGACGCTGCCGCCGGGCTGGGTGTTTTACTGGCTACGGCCCGCGAGTCGGTGCCGCGCACTGATTGGCCCAAGACGCGTCTTGCCTTTTGGGGGCGGGGTTTCACGCCAGGTGCAGCGTGTTGAGTTTGGGACTCGCAGCTGTGGCCCCGGGCGGATATTTTAGGCTGCCTACACCGGGGAGACCTTGAGTTCTACGCTTTCCTTGGTTGGTGGTGTTTGCTCTGGCGCTATGGAGCAGGAGGATATCACGGCGGGTCAGGTGTCTGACCCCAGTTCTGCTTTGCCATTTTCGGCTCAGTCCCTGCAACTGATGATCCAGTCGGCAGTCGCTGATGCCCTTGCGCTGCGTGATGCTCAGGGACCTTCCTCGCCGAAACGTCCACGCAGGGACCCCACTCCTGTCTCTGATGCGGAGGGGGAGGATGAGGATCTCAATGGCCGCTATATCCAGGGTCAGGAGCTTCGTGAGGTCCTGGAGCACATAAAAGATAACTTGGCCTTCCCGCCTCCGGCGACGGAGAAGACGTCCGAGGATTTCTTTGTCCAGTATCAGCGCAAGGCTCCGGACTCCCTTCCGCTGCATGCGTCCATCAAGAAGGTCATCGAGGGGGAGTGGCTGGACATTGATAAACAGGCTTTTCCGCGTTATCTGGCGAAGCGTTACGCTGTTGAGGAATTTACTCGAGACTTCCCTCCAGCTGTGAAGGTGGACTCTCTGGTAGTGGGCCTGTCGTCCCAGCGTTCCATCGTTTCGGAGGACGCCTCCCCCTCTGACCCTGTGGACAAACGCGTGGAGGCTGCCGCTAAGAGATCTTATGCTGCGGCTAATTTCACCATCCGGGCCTCTACCTATTTATCTTGCACGATACAGTCTTTGTTGAAGGACTTCCAGTCCCTGGTTGAACTCCTGGATCAAGGGGCTGATGTTGTGCCCATGCTGGCCTTGATGGAACAGCAGACGCGCCTCCTATCGGACATTTCCTTTGACATTCTGGGTGCGGCGGCTGCCGCTGGGGGTGCGGCGATACAGGCCCGACGTCAGATCTGGCTGCGGCATTGGAAGTCGGAGGCGGCCCAGAAAACTCTGCTCATGAAGATTCCATTTACAGGGGCTAAGCTGTTTGGCCCTCCTCTGGAGGCTATGATTAAAAAATCGGCTGAGGACCGCAAGTTGCTGGCTCCCATCAAATCTTCGGGGTCCCGCTTCCCGGGTCGCGGCCGGATTTTCTCCTCGTCTTCCCGGGGTAGGGGCGGCGCGCCCTTTCGTGGAAGGGGTCGCGGCCGGGGCGCCCCTTACTTCAGCAAATCCCAGTCTCAGCAGGCGGCTGCCGCTTCCTCTGCCACCAAAAAATCCTGACTTTCGGCCATCTCCCTCCGGGGTGCTCCCTGTGGGGGGACGTCTCCGCCACTTCCTCCCGGCATGGGAGGATTCTGTCACGGATCTTTGGGCTCTTCGGATTGTGAGGGAAGGGTTGTCCATCACCTTCTCCTCCCCTCCCCCGGATTTTTTCCTCGCTACGCCCCTACCTTCCTCCCTGGTCAAGAGACGGGCCTTGCTGGCCGGAGTTCAGGACTTGCTTGCCAAACGAGCCATCTGCCCGGTCCCTCCGTCACAGAGGGGGTTGTGCGTCTACTCCATCCTGTTTCTGGTGAGGAAGGTGTCTGGGGATTTCCGCCCGGTGTTGGATTTGAAAGGGTTGAATTTTTATATTCCACATACTAAATTCAAAATGATCTCTCTACAGGAGATTCTGCCTCTTCTGGTGCAGGGCGAGGTGGTGGCTTCACTGGATCTCCTCGACGCCTACCTCCATGTCCCGGTACATCCGGCTTCCCAGTCCTTCCTCAGGTTCTGCGTTGGAGGTTCCCACTATCAGTTCCAGGTACTTCCGTTTGGCTTGTCTTCTGCCCCGAGGGTATTTACTAAGATCCTGGCCCCCCTGGTGGGTATACTGCACCAGGAGGGGATCAGGGTTTTTCCGTACCTGGACGATTGGTTAATATCTGCCTCTTCTTTTTCAAAGGGGATGCTTCACGTCGGACGTGTCTGCGAGGTCCTGTCCACCCACGGCTTCCTGATCAACGAGCGGAAGTCTCATCTGTTGCCCGCTCAGGACTTGGCCTTCATTGGGGGTCGTCTGGACATGGTGCTGGGGAAGGTGTTTTTGCCTCTGGGGCGACGGGACACCTTGTGGCGGGATCTGGGTCCCCTGCTGGCTCGGGGTTCTGCTCCGGTTCGCCTCTGGTTACGGGTTCAGGGCCTAATGTCGGCGACCATCAATGTTCTCCCCTGGGCTCGCCTCCACCTTTATCCTTTGATCAACCATCTGCTGTCCTTCTGGGACCCCAGCTCAGAGGATTACGAGCTTCTGGTCCCGGTATCCCCTCAGCTCCGGACGGAGTTGGGGTGGTGGTTGGTGGAGTCTCACCTCGCAGAGGGTCTTCCCTTCTTGGTCTCCCCGTCCAGGGTGATCACGACCGATGCCAGTCTCCTCGGCTGGGGGGCGACCTTGGGCGCGGAGTCGATTCAGGGTCGTTGGGATCCCCTACAGTCTCGCTGCTCCTCGAACTATCGGGAGTTGAAGGCTGTCCTCCTGGCCTGCCGTCATTTTGCTCCTTCGCTGCGGGGTCACCATGTCTTGGTACGGACAGACAACCAGGTGGTGAGGTGCTATGTCAACCATCAGGGGGGGTGCAGGGCTCGCTCCCTCTGGTTGCTGACTCAGGAGTTGGTATCATGGGCGGAGGCGTCGGTCCTGTCTCTTCGGGCTGTCTATCTCCCGGGGTCCGACAATGTGGAGGCGGATCGACTGAGTCGGATCTTTCCTTCATTGCCTTGTCTCTCCCTATCCCCGAGGGTGTTTCAACGCCTGGTGTCTCGTTTCGGTCTACCTCTGGTGGATCTGTTCGCGGACGGGGACTCGGCCCTCCTGCCCAGATTCTGCTCTCTCCTCCCGGGTCCGGGGGTATGGCGGGTGGATGCCCTGTCATTCGCTTGGCCTTCCGGTCTGCTGTACGCTTTCCCCCCGTTCCCCCTGATCCCCCGGGTTCTCTGCAAGATTCGCTTGGACAGGGTCAGGGTGCTCCTGGTGGTTCCCGGCTGGGTCCGCCACCCCTGGTATCCTCTTCTTTGCGAGCTGGCGGTTCAGGCCTACTGGCCGATCCCGGATCTGCCTTTTCCGTTGAGGGGCCCCCCGCTCCCGGAGTCGGTGTTGCGCCGGCTCCATCTGCAGGCCTGGCTCTTGAGCGGGTGACGCTGCTTGCTCGGGGGTGTTCTTCTGGGGTTGTGGATTTGCTGCAGGGCTCCCGCAGATCTTCCACCTTGTCTTCCTATGCCCGGCACTGGGCTTCTTTCTCGCGTTGGTGCGGTCTGCTGGGTGCTGACCCCGCCACCATTGATCCCTTGCGGGTCTTGGATTTCCTAGCTGAGGGGTTTTCCTTGGGCTTGGCCCCCTCTTCCCTGAGGGCCCAGTGGGCGGCCTTACGGGCCTTCCGCAGTCCGGATTTCGACGGGCTGGATCCCCTGGTGGCTCGTTTGCTCCGGAGTTGTTTTCTCCGTCGCCCTCGGTCGCTCTGCCTGTCCCCCCCGTGGGATCTGCCTCTCGTTCTACGAGCACTTCGAGCCCTCCCTTTGAACCCCTGACCTCTGTGGCTTTGCGGTTTCTCACCTTTAAGGTGGTTTTCCTGGTGGCCGTGGTGTCTGCAGGGGGAATGGGCGAGCTGGGGTCGTTCCTCCGCTCCCCTCCCTTCTTGCGGGTGTTGCCGGACAGGTTGCTTCTACGTCATGACCCCCGGTTCCTTCCCAAGGTTCCTTCCCTGGTGAACTGGGCTCGGGAGGTGTCTTTGCCTTCTTTCCCTCCCGACACGGATCCTTCCTTGGCTTTGCTGGATGTCCGGCGTGCTGTTTTGATTTACCTTGAGCGCACGTCTTCCCTTTCCCGATGTGATAGCCTGTTCGTGACTTTCGGTCCGGTCCTTTTGGGCCACAAGCCCTCTCTTTCCACCTTGAGTCGCTGGCTAAAACAGGCTATCATCCTTTCCTATGCATCGCTGGGTTCGGTGGTTCCGGCGGGGGTCCAGGGTCGGTCCACGAGGAGTGTCTCTGTGTCCTGGGCCTCCTTCAAAGGTGTCTCCACTGAGGAGATTTGTCGGGCGGCGACGTGGTCGTCCCCACACATGTTCATGGAACACTATCACGTTTTCTTGGGTGGTTCTGTCCAAGGGGACTTCGCTGGGGCCGTCCTAAGTGCGGGAGCTGTGGCCCCTTGACGGTGTGATTCTGTTATGTCTTGATTCAGGTTTGCTGTAATTCCTGTTTTCTTTGCATTATACTGATTAAACCTTGTGTTGGTTTATCCGCATCACCGTGTGGTGTTGTTCTTCTGGTGGTCAATGAAGCCTTTTTGGCTTGGGTATTTGCTCACTATGTAAATCATGTGGCGAGGAAGACTTACGAGGAGGTAATGCCCCGGTTACTTACTGGTAATCTTCATTACTCCGAGTATAGTCTTCCTCGCCACATGAGTTCCCTCCCCCCCTCCCTGTCTAGCTATCGGCTTCATTGTTTGCTTGGTAGTTCAGGCTGTTGGTTGGGCCGGCCCGCCTCTTATAGAGGTCAGGTGTGACTGGTCGGCCATGTTGGGAGGGGGTGGGAGGCTTTTTTTGCTTTGGAGGGTTCTGTCGTGGAGCTTAAGCTCACTATGTAAATCATGTGGCGAGGAAGACTATACTCGGAGTAATGAAGATTACCGGTAAGTAACCGGGGCATTGCCACTCATAGCCCCACTAGCTAAGATGCATGTAAGTCTAGCTGCTAAAACCTCTGCTGGTCATCCTTAAATGGTGTGTAGGGTCAGGCATACATCTAAGCTCAGATTTAGAAATGCTTTGTGCCAGGTTTGTGTTACTGTTTCTACAGCAAAGAAGATACAGAATGTTAAGGATGGATTTCCTATCCAATATAAATTGTGATTTATGTTGGATAGTAACCCAAACTAATAGGTTGGTGCATTGCAAATCTTCATGATCAATGATTGGCGCTATCCAATACTGCATTGAATGACCCGTTTATGTATTATACGTTCATCTACATAAACAGACAGTAAAGCAACCATGATCTGCATACCAATGGAATAATTGGGTGTTATTCTGTGGAAGGAGGGGCTGAGTACATGCCATGATTTTATTACTATTGGAAAACAACTCCTGAAGCAGAGAAAATGAACTCCTTCACCAGGAACAGACCACCACAAAGGTTCTTCAAATTTTCAGTGCATTTATTAAGCCTCTCACAACATGACGCGTTTCAGCCGGGTCACCCCGGCCTTGATCACATGACGTGTCAGGAAAAACTCCACCCTTAAATACTATGAATCAATGTGAAACCCTCCCATTCTTCACATGAAAAGGGTAAACAGACTTATAAAAGTGCATAGTGCAAACGTGCAAAAGCAATTTGAAAAGTTCAACAATTCATTTTATACATTGTTCAACATGATATAATTATTACTACTTAATCTAAAAGCAAAACACTTAAAAAATGATATTTGATAAGTTTGAAAAAATCCAGGGCAAGTGCCCAAGTGCTAATCTATAAGTAGTACTATTGGTCCTGCACAATTCTGATAACAATTGATCATAGTAAAACCCATTTGTGAAAATGAAAAATGTGGTTGATTACAACCCTTCATACATAATAAATTTAAAATAAATGAATGAATGTGCGGATGCCATTTTATCAAGCAATCTTATACATGGCCAAAGAGATCAATATCATATTAAACATACTAATACTATTCAACCTTGAAACTCTAAAGATTAAATAAAAAGGATCAATTCACAGTCAATAAATATATATGTATATACAGTTAGAACATAGAATGAATATAATTTAGGCAATTCAGTAGGATCATAATAAAGTGCTAATCAATATCAACAGATCCATAATAGATTGATAACCCTCTCTCAGAAACCCTCATAATCGAACTAGAACAACCTAGAAGACCCATTAGGTAATATACAGTAAAAGGTTACGTCAAAAATCTATTACTCAAAAAAGTTAATAAATTTACCCTTCAATATAAAATCTAAATTCATATATATACACACATATATAACATCTGTATCAGAGGATCTTAAATTATCATGAAATGGACATATTGTGGATATTATTTTAGTACATATCAATTAACCTGATATTGAACCCAATATCAGGTATGTATCCAAAATAATATTGATTCCAAACCGATATAAAGTAATATATTCATAGAAAGTTAACCATATCCTCTCCTGTGTTCAAACCATTAGGTATCTTGGTATTTAATCTTACTATGTATTTACTCTCTAGTTGGCGGAGTTTTTTCTCCCTGTCTCCACCTCGTATTGATTTTGGAACAGAGTCAATCACATAGTATTTTAAGTCATCCAATTTGTTTTGATGTACGAGTTTAAAATGGCGAGCAACCGGATAGGATGGATCCGAGTTCACAATTGCTCGCAAATGTTGGAGGATCCTGTTGAACACAGGGAGTTTAGTACTACCAATATATGATAGTAGACATGTACATTCCAGAACATATACCGCACAGTCGGTTTTACAGTTATAATAACCATTAATCTTATTGGGTATTCCTGAAAAAGGGTCAGTAAAGAATTGTTTATTTATACCGAACTTACAAGCACGACAAGAGAAGCATTTTACAAAACCTCTCTTGTCAGTCAACCAATTCTTTTTTTCTATCACTTCAGGACTAGTTTTCACTAGAGCATCACGCATGGATGGTGCTCTTCTGAAAGTGACAGCAGGCTGATTAAGTAGTTCTGGCGACAAAATAATGTCGGTATGAAGAATAGGCCAATGCCTACTCACAATTCTCCTAATATCATGTTCTTGACTACTGTAGGTAGTAATTAACCTTACTGGAGTAGGAGCAGTTGTTATGATCTGATTCTCATCCGTTACCTCACTGACCTCAGTTGCATTGAATGTATTTAGTTTACCAAGGGCCCACTGTAGATCTTTGGAACTATAACCTCTCTTCAAAAATCTTTCCTTAGCTTCATGTAAACAAATGTCCAAATCTTCCTTTCTGTTACAGATCCTTTTTATACGTAAAAACTCACCATAGGGAATACTTTTTATGAGGTGCCTAGGGTGAGCACTGCTGGCGTGAAGAATAGAATTACCAGCTGTTGTTTTGCAGTGTAATTTAGTGCAAATGTTATTTTGATCAATAAATACCTCTACATCTAAGAATTCTATCTTAGAATCACTGACCTGTGCCGTAAATTCCAAATTAAGGGAATTGTTATTAATCTTCCTGACAAAATCAATTTTATTACTATTATGTAGTTTTGTAAAGCACCTAGCTGCCCTAACAGGGCTTTCCAAGGCCTGGCAAATTTAGGTAGACCATCAGAACCTCAACTTCCCAAAAAAACTGTTAAAAGAGCAGAGTCTTTCAAAGGTTCTGGAAAATTCCAAAGGACTTACATGATCTCATAGAATCAGGTTAAGCGTTCCAGAATTTGGGACTGAGGTAGGAGAAAGACCGACCACCCTGTTGGGTTCTCCTGACTTTGGGAACTGCAAAGAGATTGCTGTTGCTTGATTATAGAGATAATGCATATAGCTCAAACATTTAAAATAGATTTGCTTCTTGATTGGGAGCAAGTGGAGGTCTTGCAGAAGTTTGGAAGCAGAGGAGGGCTTCAGGAGATGGAAGAATAATCTGGCAGCTGCATTTTTGACTACCTGAGGATGTCTGAGAGAAGCCATAGGGGCCCCTAAATATAAATTGTTACTGTAGTCCAGTCTAGAGATGATTAGTGCTTATGTTACTGTTCTTTGGGTGGAGACTGGCCATAACCAAAGTATTTTTCTTAACTATCTTAGAACAAAAAAGCATGTGGAGGCGACCTTGGTAATTTGATGATCCATCAATAATTTGTTGTGAAACCAAAACACTAAGTTCTTATCAATTGAGGAGTACTGAGAGGTTCAGGTCAGAGATGTGATCCCCATTGATGAAGTTGATTTCCCACCAGCAGAACTTCAGTCGTAGCTCCATTTACTTTTAGGGAGTTGTGATTCGACCAGGCAGGTACTTCAATGAGGCTCATGTTTAAAGTGTCAGAGCAGTGATGTTCCTTGAGTGAAAGGGAGACAATGACCTGTGTGTTATCAGTATAGGAGAAAAGCTTGAGACCACTGTTTTCAAAATGTCTGTCCGGGGTTGCATATAAATGTTAAGTAGGGCCGGGCTTGGAGCCAAACCCTGAGGTACTCCTAAGGATAGGGCATGGGGTTTAGGGATGTAAGTTCTGGTAAAGACCTAAAAAGAGCAGTCTTGTAGGAATTAACTTAACCAAGTCAGGACAAGGTCTTAAATGCCCAAGTTCTCCAATCTTTGGAGAAGAGACCGGTGAGATACAGTGTTGAACGCAGCACTGAGATCAACTAAAATCAGAGTTGAGGTGTCACCCCTGTCTAGTTGAAGTCTAAACTGTTCAGTGATTCCAAGCAGAGTGGTCTCGGTAATGCACCCAGCCCTGGAACCAGATTGAGAGGGATGGAGAAGGCAGATAATGGTAAAAGTGAAATCGGTCTATAATTAGACCAGTTAAGATTATCTACATTCAGCTTCTTCAGCAGAGAATTTATAATTGCATATTTCCAGCATTAGGGACCTCGGCCTTCGAAGAGTGTGGAATTCGAAAGCTGAATCACCTTTTGAAGAAGCTGAGGGCACAGTTTGCTAAGGTAGGCAAGAGGAATAAAATCAAGAGGAGAACCAGATTTGATTGTATTCAGTAAGGAAGTTGTTAGACCTGGCATCCTTGGTGTCGTTGCCCCAGTCTTTTTGCCTCTACCTACTGTATTTGTGTCTGTATGCTGGTGTTTGAACTCTGTGCACTTTACCACTGTTGATCCATGCTAAAGGGCAAGTGCTTGTGATTATGTTTGGTCATCCATGTCTGACATATTTGATGTAATGGTAATTCCCTCGTAAAGTGTACTGTGTGTACGGAGGCCTGTAAATTAAAAGCAACTAGTGGGACTGAAGCACTGATTGTACCACCCCCTGGAGTAGCTCTGTAAACATGCATCAATTCTGCCACTTCAGTGTCTATAGTTTTAAACTGCCATGTCAACCTGGTCACTGCATGTCATGTTATGTGTTTTTATTTTATATCGCGCACAGATAATCAAGAGTGTCCCAGCGCTGAGCCATAACGAAGGGTGGAGAGTGAAATTTAGACAAAGAGATGTGTTTTCAGGAGCTTTCTTAAAGCCAATTGATCATTGATGTGCCGAAGAGCAAAGGGAAGGGCTTTCCATGCTACAGCCGCTTTCCGGGCAAGAGAGCTGCCACCTAACCTCTAGCATTTAAAGCGGGGAGCCAGAGCCAGAATTTGTCTTAGAGGGGCATAGAGAGAGAAGCGTTTCTGCAGCTAAGTAGGGCCTTGACCGTAGAGAGCCTGGTGAACAATGACTAATGATTTAAACTTACCCTTACCGGCATGGGCAGCCAGTGCAATGAGCGCAGATGGTGGCTCATACAACTGCTGGAGGGCAAGTCAAGAAGAAGCCTGGCTGCCACCTGAATTTTTGTCACTGGTAGCCAGGAATACCAACATAGAGAGTATTGGAGTAGTCCAGCCTAGATAAAATAAGGGCACGGAGGACTGTCACCTTCGCGGCCCTGGGCAAAATAGGGAGAGACTTCCTTAGGGTTTTGAGCAGGACAAAGCAAGTGCTGGCAAGCTTCTTAACCTGAGTGTAGAAGGAAAGGTTCTCCTTGAACCACACCCCCAGATTCTTAACAGGCTTCCCAATAGAGGTAAGCAGGGAGGACTCTGGTGGCCAGAGATTGTCCCTAAACTTAGGTGAAAATTTCCCAAAGAGGAGAATCTCTGACTTCTCTTAATTGCATTAAAGCTGTGCGAAGGCAAGCAATTTGAAAACAGGGGACATATAGTGCTTTGCAGAAGGGACTGCGTCAGTATTTTTCTCCCATGTAAAGAGAAGCTGGGTATCATTAGCGTAGGTGATAATCTTCACCCCCAGTTCTTCTGCCAAGCAAACCAAAGGTGGAACGTAAATGTTAAAAAGGAGGCAGCTAAGAGAGCACCCCTGGGATACCCCTGTGGTCACTGTCAGGGGAGCCAAAGAGGACGGCGGAAGCCAGACCTGCTGGACCCTTCCATCCAGGAAGGACCTGATCCAGCCCCAGGCCGTGCCAGAGACCCCTATCTCGGTAAGGCGCATGACGAACTGTGAGTGCGGGACCGTGTCAAACACCACAGACAGGCCAAGCAAAATCAATGCTGTCCTGCCGCCAGTGTCCAAACACTTTGTGATGGCTTCCGAGACCCCCACCAAGACTGATTCGGTACCGTAGGATGCCCTAAACCCTGACTGAGTCGGGTGCAGGAGGCCTCCATTTTCCATAAACTCAGTGAGTTGTTTAGTCACCACCTTCTCACAAACCTTCGCAAAATTAGGCAGGAGGGAGATGGGGCAGTAATTCCCTGGGATAAAGGGGTCTAAAGATGGCTTTTTTAGGAGGGGAAGAATCTTGGCTTGCTTCCAGACCTGCAGAACACAAGCTTTCCTCAGGGACAGAATAATGATTCTGTTCACTTCGGCATTGATAGTCTCAGCAGCCGCTGCCAGAAGTCTGGCTGAGCAAGGGTCCGCAGGAGAGCTTGATTACAGGCCCTTTAAGATTTAGGAGATTCCAACAGGTCCACAGGACTAAAGGTCTGAGGGAGTAAGTAGGGTGAGCCGATAATGTTACCAACAAAACCCCTAAGGCACTATCACTGAAGGCAAAAGACAACTGTATGGTACAGATCTTATCTCTGAAAAACCAGGAAAGATTCTCGCACCGGAGTCCGTCGATGGAGACAAATTTATTTGGGCAGTCGTCGATGTAAAGCTCTGGAAAATTGCGAAGATTAGCTTGGCATATTAAAAACCGAGTCAATGCGTGTTGAATAGAAGCCCCTTATGGGCCTGGGTTATGACCTCATAATAGGTTTCTTGTTTATGCCTAAGTTGCTGCTTGGCTGCTGGACAGCAGTCAATGCGGCGCCACTTTTGCTCTAGTACTTTACATTCATGTTTAAGCACTTTAAATTCCGGGGTGAACCAGGGTTTAGATGGAAACTCCCTAGAAAACCTAGGGTGAAATGACGAAGCTAACGAGTCCACGGCCTTAGTCACCCAGTCATTAAATCCAGCAAGGCCCCCTCAAGATCACTGGTGTGCAGTGGCTTCAAGCAGGGAGGTCAGCATTGATGATAGCCCATGAAAAATAGGCTAAAAATGGTCTGAGCAAGGGACCGGACACAGATCTTCTACCGCGATGGCGAAATTAGTGCATATAGGATCCAGAATGTGTCCTGCTTGGTGGGTGGGACAGCTTATCCACTGGAAGAGTTGGGTCAGATGAAGAATATCCAAAAAGTTGGACTATTACCTGACCTCTTCCTGGTCGAGATGAATATGAAGGTCTCCTAAAACAATATAGTCGGAGCATCAAAGAGCCAGGGGGACAACAACGTCACCAAATGACTGAAGGTAGGGCCCAGTGGGGCCAGGAGATCTATAAATCAGAGAACCCCCAGGGTAAAATGGGCTGAGAAGCGGATGCTGAAATCAAGTGCTTCACAGTCCCCCCATGGAGAGACATCCCCTCTACGAAAGCCCCATTTGTCTTTATAAATAATACCCACTCTGCCCACTCTTCCATCTGGGCGATCCGCTTAGAGCTCTTGTAACCCTCGGGCATGGCCAAGGTGACAATAGGATAGGACTTGGAATCAAGTCATGTCTCTGTAATGAATAGACGGTCAAGAGGTCTATCAACAACGATGTCAAAAACTTCCAAGTGGTGCTTCCTGAGGGAGCAGGCATAATCAAGGCAGCCAAAATGGGGGAGACCCGCATAGGCCTCTTCAGTGAGGTGTTAATAAGAACAGAATTGAGCGATCCCCCAACCCACTTCAAACTACATGTTCCACAAGTGAGATCTTTACATATAAATAAATCACAGCTGGGAGGTGGGCAGAGATTCAGCACATAGTCACTGCTATACCGCAATCTGCCCAACGTACCGGGGGCCTGGCAAGCAGGGTAGTTGGCACTGGCCGCTTCCGGGACGCTGACAGGTGGAGACAGGCTTGCCTTACGGCGCCTTCAGCGCCCCAGCGGCGCGACCGTGCAGCGTACATTTTTATGGACCCAAAGCCACGTAAACTAGAGCATTCAGTGCCCCAAGATGGTGGTGCTCAGTGGCGTACATGAGAACCAGGAAGAAATTCCCACCCAACCGCCTCAAATTCAATTAGTAAAAGGCAAGTAAAACAAATGCTTGTTTGATTTGTATGTTAAAAAGTAAAACAAATACTCCTTTTCTAATCAGTTAAAACCAATACTCATGTTTTTTTAAAACAGTAAAATTGGGTGGCAGAGAAGTGTAATACTCGTTTTCTATTTAATTTAAAACCAGTGCTCATTTTTTTTAAACAGTAAAATCGGGTGGCAGAAATGTGCAACATAGCGAGAATGTAGAGAGAACAAGAAGAGCATAATGCAGCAAACCCCTTAAGGCCACTTGACAGGTCCAAACCTTTCCTTTTTATACATGTAAGGTACCTTTATTGTAGTCCCAAGGAAGCCCTATGGGTAGGGTGCAGTGTATGTGAAAGGTAGAATATGTATCAGTATGTTTTACTTGTCCTGATAATGAAATACTGCTAAATTCATGTTTCACTATTGCAAGGACTATCTCCCCTTAGGTTAATATTGGAGCTGCCTTGTAACATCTTACAAGTGTAAGTTCCAATTGGGAAGAGATAGAGATTTGGAGTTTGGGCGCCCTGATTTAGAATTAATAAATACATCTTGTAGTGAAATTGGTTTTTAAATTATGTGTTTGAAAATGTCACTTTTAGAAAGTGGGCATTTTCTTGCTTTACCATCCTGTGCCTTTGCCTGCCTGCGGATTTAACATACAGTTTAGACTGGCAGTTATGCTGTTTGTGCATTCTCTCTAGACAGTCACACTAAGAGAGCTGCAGTGTTCTCTGCATATCCTAATTGCCCATCACCAGGTTGATAGGCCTTCCAGTGCTAGAGGAGTTGTCACTGACACCTGAATAGGGTTGTGCCTGTCCTCTCACAATGCTGTCCCTACCTGCCTGTAATGTGCCAGGGACCAGGACAGGGCAAGGCAGGATATGTGCACTACAAAGATTATACTTTGAAGTATGCCTACTTCAAAGGCAGAAAGGGGCTAAGTATTGGACATGCAACCCCACATTATTTAACACATCAGGACTGAGGACTCTGTTAAGAACAAGAACTGAAAAGCTGTTAGGAGGAGTGCTGCCCCTTTGCTGTGGTGCTTTGTTGGTTTGGACTGCAGTTGCTGCTTCTGCCTGTAAACAGTGAAAGAAGTGGACTTTGCTTTTTGAAATCCTGCTTTTCAAAGTTTGCCAAGGGCTTGTGTGTGCTTGCCTCCTTTTGGAAGTCTCAGGCCCATCAAAGACTTCATCTGAATCACCTGGACTTCTCTGCTGGGTGTCCTGATGGCTAAGTAGTGTCAATTCTAGTTCATGAGCCGTTAGAATTGTATATCTCTAGCTTAAACACAAGAAAAGCAATATTGGCAATGCCAGAGATCCCGCTACCTGCACAGGAGACAAGGGCATCACTTGTGGAGTTCACAATGCACCGCCTGACTCACACCACAGCCTTGGTGTTGAAGACACCTTCAACTTTATCGACTCTGATGTATTGATTGAGGACACTGTCAACCTCTCTGATGCCCGCACTTTGCACCAACGGCTGTCAATGCCAGCGTCTCCATCGCATTATTGTGATGCAATAATTAACGTGGGTGACTTCCCTTACTCATTGACACTGCACCATCGTATGGAACCGATGCCTCACGACTGATGATGCCTCATCTCCCCTGCACAGCAAGGACTTGATGCCTCAGTTGCTCTGTGGCAGTAAGGAACAAAGGCCACTTCAGCCTATTGACATCTCACCTTTGTGACACTGTGCAACATCTTTAACTGTATCCTTTTCTAAGGAACTATTACTTGGGGGTCAGTGTGACTCCGTGGGGCTGTTTCTGCAAAACTGTGAATTTCGAGATTGCCCCAGTTGGAGCTATTGTTTGCTATTTTTACAGTAAATCACCCTAAAGGTGATATCTAGAGTTTTGATTTTTGTTGTTTTGGTATTGTTTGGTTTAGATAAAGATTGGTTATTTTTCTTAACTGGTGTTACTGTGTGTGTATTATACAAATGCTTTACACATTGTCTCTGAGATAAGCCTGACTGCTCATGCCAAACTACCAAGGGGATGAGCAGTGGTTATCTTGGGTGTGAAACCTCCTTACCTTGGCTAATTAGAATAAGGGTCCCTACTTGGACAGGGTGCAAACCACTGTCAACTAGAGACCCCAATTTCAAAAAGTAGTGAAAATTGGTAAATCAATTGGAAAGAAAGAGCTCAGAAATTTAGAGAAAGAGGACGCAGATATAGTCCCTTTTCCTACCTGCAACTGAGATCAAGGACTCATCATCCAAATAGTTCATTTTTCTGTTTACATGTGAGTGCTGGGAGTCAGAGGAATTGGTGAAAGGGAGCCTGAATGTCTGCCACTTTTTCGCAGAAGAAATCAGCCAGTTTGTCACATTTTGTCTGTGAGAGTGAAGCCATGAGACTTCTGAGTGATATTTGTGCTGAGTAAATGTCCCTGATTTGATTTGATTTGAAATGGAGGGAGAGATAGTTTTAGGATCTGATAAGGGTTTAACCACTCGAAATAACATTTTAGGACAACTCTGAACTGTATTAATTTTATCAGAGTAGAAAAGGGCTCGGGTAGATCAGCAGTCTTTTTTATAATCTCTAATTGCCAGCCTATATTTCATTTGATCCTCTTCCCTATAAGATTTATGCCGGATCCTTTCAAGGCACTTACAGTTCTTTTTGACCCTGCATAGACTTTTAATGAACCAGGGGACCGTGGGACGGGTTCTAGAACAACAAATGGGTTTAAGAGAAAGAACAGAGTCAATAGATACCCTTATCCTGTTGTATATAGTGAGGGAATCGGATTCCACTGAACTACTCAGAGCAGGTGTGGTTACCCGTAGAAAATAATTCAGAGTAGAATATTTGGATTTGACAATGAATAAACAATGTATTAATTAAGGCAACATATAGGTGCAAATCCGTCTGTACACTGTGGCAGGTGAACATTCTGCCAGGTAAAGCTATGCATAACTCACCACGCAATCCGCTGCATAAAAGAAAAAAAGAATATACATACATGGACATGTAAATGTAAGACATTCCTTGCAGGGCACTCATACTGCCTATAAATGTAACAGAAGGTTTAACTAATACCCCTTATATATGAACAGAACCCATGGTTACTAGGATCAAAAGGAAAAAAATCCCACCTTAAAGAAACACATTAGTTAATGGAAGGAAATTGGATAGAATATAATGTGGAACATTCGACATTCATGCCTCCCTAAAAACTGTCAATTCCAATTACATTCCTTAAAACATGTGCCTCATGTATCTACAACCTCGGAAAAGGTTACAATCTTAAATACATGGGCTATTGCAATTTCATTTACTTGGCGCTTTCAGACTACTTAAGAAGTATATTGCATTTGAACCAGAATTTTGCAGCAAGATTGGCCCCAGGTGCACAACGGAATTTTCTTATTGGCCTGTTTTTAGCCGAGCTTTATTAGTTACCAATGAGGGGGAGAATCTTGTATATATCTCTCTGTCTACTGCACAAGGTCGTGCATAAGCCAAGCCAAACACACTGTCAGCATGAGGAGATTTGATGAGTCGAAGACAAAGTGAGAAGGCGCACCATTGAAGAGCCGGATGCAAATATCTAATGTGAAGCCCTAGGGATCTGGAGTTGTGCTGCCACATGCTCGCCCCTAAACCACATTCTGGTGGTCTGCCGATCACACCTGTACAAGGAGCGAGGCCTAGTTGTATGGGAAAAGAAGCAGCCACAATTTTGGAGGAATGATGTGCTCCCATTTATCCTGGGAATGGAGGCAGAGGCGACATAAGACACAGCCGGACCATTGGCCGGGTAGATATCTAAATAACTAGTCATTAAAGGGCCGATGCCCATGGGGATGCCCCTAAACCTAAGGTAGGCTTGTACTGAGACAAGTGAGTGGAGAGACGGCCAATTGGGGCTGGGAGTAGAGGTGGGCTGGTGTTAGTAGGAGTATTGTGTTTTTATCTAGGAACCTGAATCAATATTACCATTTTATGCCCTTGTACAGCTATAATCAATAATATCCCTATAATGGCATAAGAATCAGATCCATATTTCAGTAAATCGCCCTTGCAGTCCAAGGCACGGCAAAAGCTACTTCCTTAGATTCCTAGAAAGCACAACAAGTTCTTTCAACACACCAAACCTTCAGCAACCTGGGAAATCCCCGCTTGCTTTGTTTTGATTTGTAATAGAACTCCTGCGAGCACTGTAAGAACTGCCAGTTCTTAGTGACATCTTTATTGACGTCTTATGTCCAAAGCTTACGTCAAACTCTGCACCTTTCAGGTATAAATATACCAACG
This sequence comes from Lissotriton vulgaris, assembly GCF_964263255.1. NCBI lineage: Eukaryota > Metazoa > Chordata > Amphibia > Caudata > Salamandridae > Lissotriton > Lissotriton vulgaris. The sequence goes on along the minus strand of NC_141691.1, from coordinate 438,581,168 downwards.
TTGCTTTAAGCAAACACACAGTGTTGGTTTTGGAGCAGAGCAGCTAAACTACTTTCCGAGAGCCCAGCAGACACGAAAAGCCCACGGACGCTGCCCCTCCTCTTTGACGCGCAGAGAAAGACGCTGTCTTTTCTCCTGCTGAGAAAATCCAGCTCTGGCGCTTCCAGCCTACCCTTGAGGGTGACTGGGATATCGAGTCCTGAGAAAGAGATTCCAGACCTCCTACATTCTATTCCCAAGGTACAGTGCTGACTAAACACTTAGAGAGAATTCTTGTTTCAGATTCTTGGCAAAACCTACTTAATTCAAAGTGCTACTTACTTACTCCTTCCCACGTATTAGGCTTAGGTCAGGTACACCGGGGTAGGCGTATTTTAGAAGCACCAGTTGAGAACGTTAGCCTATGTATATATGTATGTATATATTTTATCCATTTTACAGTATTATTTCATAATACTCCTTTTACTGTACGTACTTTACTTTACATTAAGTATTGCAGTTGTGGCAATTCATTTCTCTTGCATGAGAAGGAAAACTGCTCAATAAATAACACTCTAGAGATTTACTCTTATTCTGAGGGAGCAAAGTTGTCATGTTTATGCGGTTGTCGGAAGCTAATTCCCTTCTTGTCTGAGCCAGGGAAGCTGATCCCTTCCTATTCATTCAAGAAAGTTTCCAGTGACCTCTGAGCTAACTGGGGCAAACCTAAATTAAGTCTAACATAGTCAGTAGAGACCTGGAAGACCTCAGTCCTACGTCTACACTGCTGTTTATGTTATTCCAATGCGCAGAGCCTATAGGGAAAATAGGAACTACACTACATGGCGCCCAACGTTTGGTAAGGCGATAAAACTAACCCAAGATGTTAGAGTAACTCAGTCGTGCTTTCTCACACAGACCCTTTTTCCCGTAAATACTCTAATAGACGTCTGAAGTGGGTGAAAGGTTAAAATCCGCCAGAACTTAGTAGGAAGAGATTCCTATGTAGAGTTTTTGTTTTAGTCAACGTTGAAGGATACAGTGTTCCAAAATATTGTGCACCTAATCTTTTGTTTCCTTGAAACTTGATCTGCAACAGAAAAACCTTTCTGACAGTAAAAATGCCAGATAGTGAAGACGAAAGGGAGGCAGCTAGAAAGGCAGCTCCACTAATAGAGGAAGACACAAGTCTCCTAAAGAATGACTAGAATGCTATCCTCATTCCGGTCAACATAAGAAAAACTATAACTCTAAAACTTATAGAAAACGGACTGACATCACGAGGTAGTACAGTCATTTTCGTGATAGAGGCACATGAATATCGGCAGACAGAGGTATTCTATTCATCGATAAACTTTCCAGCGGCAAACGCTACAACACATGAGTTCCACTATTACAAAATAGAGGAACCTCCGGAAGAATACACTCCTTTCGAGGATGTGGAAATTGCACTAAATTACCAAGAGCACCTGCTCTGGTTTAAAGGCGCCCTAAAACATAATGATCACATCACCAGGCTCGGTCCACTTGGTAGACCAGGAGCAACGTGGCCGGTCCTAGCCAGCTACACACCACATCCAGACATCGAAAAAATGTCAGACAAGGAACTTTTAGCCCAGCTAAAATTACTAATTAAAATTCATAGACAATTAGTCCAATATGTAATGCGGACTGCAACAGTCCAACCAGCTATTAACATTCCACAGCTGAACCCTCATCAGGGAAACATAAACAAAATTACACCACAGAACATACAATCATGTCTTGGTAAAACACCTGCAAAACGGGAACAAATTCCATTCTGGCTAGCACAAAAAATGACTCAAATAGAGGCAGTATTCCCAAATACTACCCCTAGTGAGAAGCACAGAATTCTGACTATCTGCCTTCCAATGGGAGTCGCACCACATGTGGAGGACTGTGACACTTGGGGCACAGTCTTTGCTTCCATTTACACAAAAACACATGGTGTTCCGTCTCTGGCGGTGATACCAGATATACTAAGACAGATTCAAAATGAATACGGTCCAGAACCTGCTTTAACTCTTGGTATGAAATTACTGAAAGACTTCAAGCAGGTCTTGGCTATGGGGCATATTACCACGCAATAGCGATAATTATCGCTATTGCTTGGTTAGAGACAAAAATTTACCGCTGAGCTGCGGCGATTTTTATTGCAGATAAACCATGGTATTACCAAGGTTTATCGCAAATGCGATGAATATCGCTGAAAAGTCTGTAATATTCATGCATTACCGAGCTAATGCTCTTAGCCATGTTATCCACCTCCCATTGGATAACATGGCTAAGAACTGCTCAGGGCAGGTGTTAGCTTTTGGAGATATTCGCGCTTAGCGCGAATATCTCCATAAGTTGGTAATAGGAGATAGCGATGTTAGCGACTGTTTCCAGTCGCTAACATCTTGGCACGCCCACTTTGCATGTCATTAGTGATAAATATCACTGACATGCCAAGTGGGGCCCAAGATGGTCGCTATCTCCTACTAGCTGTCGCTAACTGGTGTTAGCGACAGCTAGGTAGTAGGGAGATAATTTTATCTCCGCTTTCTAGGCTTTTAAAGCCAAAAAAGAGGAGATAAACCCCCTTGATAATATGCCCCGGCTACATTATTAGCCAACATAAAAGGAGAAGCAGCATCTGTGGCGATCCGCCAAAAATTGAAAGAAACAGATATAGCAGACCAACCAATTGAACTTGCCAGAATCATAGAAAAATCCTATGAAGAACTAGGTAGAGATAGTTTGGGTGGGAAACCGGTAAAACCCCAACTACTTGAAAATCCTGAAAAGATATTTATTAAAAATAATCTGAACACTCCAAAAAAGAGCTGGGATGGAAATAAACAATCCACTCCCAAAGAAAAAAGATTCCAGTCCAGAGGAAGGTCTCCTCAGCAGAGGGAAAGAACTCCGAACCGAGAACACCAGTCTCCCCAAAGGGAGCCCTCTGAAAAAGATACAACCTTAGAAATTGGGATAATTTGAAAAAGCCTGATAGATATCAAGATGTTGATACACTTCCCTCTCGATCTTTTCAGACTTCCTCGCAGAAATCGGAAAGTAGAGGACGGTCAGAACACAGGGAAGAGCACGTCAAGTCCAAAGACAAGGAACCTGCTCAAAGTAAAAAATTACAATTTCCAATAAAGAAGGTAGCAAGTATTAAAATAATCAAACATGCCGAGGATACTGAGGACACAGCTGAAAAACGGAGAGTGAGCACAGACAATGCTAGACAGCACAGCAGAAGTGACCATAGCTCGCAAGATCCTGATGAATCATCTGGAGACAGTGGAAACGAATGAATACATTCAGGTGGAAACTGCAGATACCAGAGTTAGTGAACCTCATAAAATATAGGAAATAACATTGCGTATAGATGGAGATAAGACTAGGAAAGTAAGGGGTCTGTTTTGGGATAACCTCTCAAAAGGCTATGACATCCTATTAGCTGAGAAAGACTGGCCACCAGAGTTTGTCAGGGAGTGCCCTCATGGCGATGAAATGATTATGCCTGCCTTCTCAAATCACATTCAAATACATAGAAAATACATATATGCGAGAAAATGGGCAGTAGCTCAAGCACCTGTATTATATAAGAATCATGTAGGATGGGATGAGGACTCTCCTCCTCACAAAATCCAGTTAAAAAGTCAACCAACTGCACAAAGACAGTACCCAATTAAGCAAGAAGCTAAAAAACAGGTCGATCTAAGATCAACTTGAATACCAAGGGGTGATTGAAACATGCACCTCTCAAAAGAACAATCCTTTGTTTCCTGTCTCCAAACCAGACGATTCATATCGTCTAGTCTTGGACTACAGACACCTTAACTCATGTTGCAAGACATTTGCGGTACAAAATTCGCACAGTGCGGCACTAATGAATAACATAGTTTGCAAAAAATACAAAACAACTTTAGACATCTCTAATGGATTCTTTTGTCAAAACCTTGCACCTGAAAGCAGGTATTTAACCGCTTTCTCAATAATGGGTTTACAGAAAAATTGCTGTCGACTCCCACAGGGATTCAAGAATAGTCCAGGATTATTCTCAGTTACTACAAATGTATGATGATGAGGCACTATCTTATGTCGATGACATCTATCTCACAGCTGACGACCTGGATACTCACTTGAACCATAATACTTGGGTTCGCAGCAGAGGGTTACAAATTCAACTTTAAAAAGTCACGAATTGCCCATCTAACTGTCCTATTTTCAGGATATGAATTATCAAGTGAAGGCAAAAGCCTAGCAGACAACTTCTTAGAGAAGTGAGCTGTACTCCAAACACCAAAAACGCTGAAGAACTTACAATCAATATTAGGCTTCCTGAATTTTGGAAGAACTTACATTCTAAATTATGCAGAGAGGGTTAAACCTTTCTACGAATTAATAAAACCTGATTTTAAACCAATCAATTGGACTCAAAAACACACAGAAATTTGAGATCACTGCAAACAGACATGTTAGCTAAAACAAAATTAGAAACTCGTGACAATACACGGAACCTTGTAATCCGAGTCAACCCAGGAAGATGCAGATTCACGTACCTGACCTCTAATGAGGGAGAAATGGTACCAATAGCTTACAAATCACATTTGTACACAAAAGCTGAAATAAAGTTCAGTTCAACTGAAAAAATTCTAACTGCGGTTCAGACTGCTGTATCAAAAGAAAAGGCCCTAGCACAAGGTAAACGAATAATAATCGTTACACCGATACCAGCCCTAGAAGCAGTAACAAAAGCAAGCATTCCAAATGCTTATGGCCGGGATGCCCGCCACCCCCTCCCAACACCAATTCCCAATGGGAGAAGACAGACACAGGTTTGAACTTTTGGAAGGCGGGGGGAGTTACCCCCCGGCCGTATTTATTAAAATATGAAACAAAATTTAAAACATTAAATAAAAGTTTCATGAATTATGTACAATTTTACTTTTATTACATTTTGATGAAGACATGTTCTTTGGCTAACCTTAACAGATCTCTAATACAAAGGTTTCCTAGCCGAGTCTAGCATCCTGAAAATGCATACCTTCTAAATTAAAATTGTACATCCTAGCATTAAGGGCCAACGGCAAGGTCTTAACCGGTGTCAGATCCCTACTACCAAAATCCCGCCCTCACGGTGTGAGTGGCGCATGCGCAGAGGATTTTACCCTCATTGCCAACTGTAACTTCCCTTGTCGTGGGGGCCCCCTTTCACTCGACGCCATCTTAAAGGTCGTCCGAGTTCCCGTGTGAGGTATCTGTAGGAAGGACAGCGTGGACTCCCCCCATCCCCACACTCTCTTCCGCCGTAGCGGATATCCGGCCCCCGGGAAATTCGTAGGAGAGGCATCTAGCGGCCTCCCCTCTGGGAGAGCCTATGGCCGTCTCCCCCTAGGCGACCCATCCTTAGTGGGTGCCGCCTCCCCGTGGAAGGGGCCAATGGACACCTCCCCCCGGGCGCTCCCATCCATTCTGGGTGGCGCCCCCCTCTAGGGACCTTGAAATTACTGCTCACCGATCATGACCTTACCGCCCGACCAAAAAATAAATACGACAGTTGTCTTATCTACTAAGGGAAGAAAAAGTTCTGACATAGCCTTGACGAGTCATCACTTTACCTTTCTACAAAGGGAAAAATGTTCTAAAAGCAGAAGCAACATCATTATATGAAACACTCCCTTACTTTTCTATAAAGGAAAAAAGGCCTATACACATCTTTTAATCCAAGGCATCTATAATTACTGAAGACAAGACTGCATCTCTTTAATACTATCAGATATCATCCACAACTTTATTAAAAAAAACATTGCAATAGGGGCTGGTGGGTGGGTCAAAATTGCTGCTTGTTCCGTCGAGGGCTCACGAGTGACGAGTGGTGCAGCCTTCAGAGCACAGGAACAAGAGGACGCTTCTTCGGATTCCCGCTCTATTTATCCGTCTGCGAGAGGGCGGGGACCCTCCTTAGGTACGCCTACTGGGCGCTGTCTTCCGTGCGGGTGTCTAGGACAACCCCTCCTGGGCGGGAAAGGGCGCGCCCCTGCTACGCCACTTTGGGCATACCAGCCGAGCCACGCCTCCCGCCCAAAATGGTTTCCCAGGGGGATCGAGGCACCCATCCATACGCTCGGGGGGACCGAGTGGTCGCCCCTTTCCATATGGCCGGGATGCCCGCCACCCCCTCCCAACACCAATTCCCAATGGGAGAAGACAGACACAGGTTTGAACTTTTGGAAGGCGGGGGGGAGTTACCCCCCCGGCCGTATTTATTAAAATATGAAACAAAATTTAAAACATTAAATAAAAGTTTCATGAATTATGTACAATTTTACTTTTATTACATTTTGATGAAGACATGTTCTTTGGCTAACCTTAACAGATCTCTAATACAAAGGTTTCCTAGCCGAGTCTAGCATCCTGAAAATGCATACCTTCTAAATTAAAATTGTACATCTTAGCATTAAGGGCCAACGGCAAGGTCTTAACCGGTGTCAGATCCCTACTACCAAAATCCCGCCCTCACGGTGTGAGTGGCGCATGCGCAGAGGACTTTACCCTCATTGCCAACTGTAACTTCCCTTGTCGTGGGGGCTCCCTTTCACTCGACGCCAACTTAAAGGTCGTCCGAGTTCCCGTGTGAGGTATCTGTAGGAAGGACAGCGTGGACTTCCCCCCATCCCCACACTCTCTCCTGCCGTAGCGGATATCCGGCCCCCGGGAAATTTGTAGGAGGGGCATCTAGCCGCCTCCCCCCTGGGAGGGGCCTATGGCTGTCTCCCCCTAGGCAACCCATCCTTAGTGGGTGCCGCCTCCCCGTGGAAGGGGCCAATGGCTGCCTCCCCCCGGGCGCTCCCATCCATTCTGGGTGGCGCCCCCCTCTAGGGACATTGAAATTACTGCTCACCGATCATGACCTTACCGCCACAGGCCGGATAGTTGACCGACTATCCGGACCCCCCACTCCTCCTAAAGGTCATGCTTTCTCAAACCCCTTAACCATGCTATGAAGTCTCCTATGAGTAAACCATTCCCCTCCCTGGACAGGTGAACCCCATCATTCAGATACATGTGATCACCCCGAATACACCCGTGAGGAATGCTATGCAACTGCGCGGAGCGAAACAATTTCCCAATTTTATTATTGACCCTCTTCACTGAGTGGCTCAATGCTGAGACTGGAAGACCCCCGCCAAATCTTCTTGGGGATCATGTGGGACCAGGCAATCGTGCACCCCGGGAGTTTCTTAGCCAACCAACTAACTGCCGACAGGATGTGTTTTAATAACACTCGTCTTCCCAGCTTCACTAAGTCATTGCCCCCCAGGTGTACTATGACTACAGATGGCGGTGACCTTTGCCGCCCTAAAAGACCCTCCAAAAACGATTGAAATTGGTCAAAATAGAGGCCTCCCTTCCCATGGAAGGTCACTCTGTACCCGTATTCCCCAGATGCGTGAATCGCGTCACCTGCCTTGAATACGTCCCCGGCGCGCCTCACATATGAGTGGCCCACAACCCACACCTCTCTCTCTCCAGTCGGTGATCCTCGACCGCTGGTCTCCTGATGTTGGGTCGACTTCCAATTCCGGCCCGCGTGACAGGCTTGCGAAACTGTAATTCAAACAAAAGACAAGAAGCGTGAGTGCATGTCAATTGACTTTTACAACATGTGCAATCGCAAATACCTTTTGAAGCAATTCGAGGACCAAGGCCAAGCTGTTTCACTTCCTCCGCACTCTGACCCCGGGCAGTAGCTTCAGTAGCAGCCCCTATCCTAAATGAGTGGGTCCCAAAATCGCACGGGTCCATGCCCGCGGCAGCGATTGTCAGTGCTAGCACCCTCTGAAACTGAAATCTCGTCAGTGGGGTGCCATCATTGTGCCTAAGCAGGCTCCCCCACTTGTAGCCGTCCTCTGTGCCAAGTATTCCTCTAAACACTTTATCGGACAAGTGGGGGACCCTCGTGCGCGCTGTATGACAACACTATCTCCCATAGCTTCCTGGTCTGTCTTGGACCTGGCTATCGAGATTACCATCGAATCACCCCTTGTTTGACCGTGATCCCTGCACAAGCCTCCCTCCATATCCTTCTTGTTCCTTGCCACGAGTTCGCTTACCCGCATAGCCCCATGGAATGCCAAGGCGAAAGCTGCCCGGAACAGAACTGCTTCGAAAGGGGAGGAGCACGTCTCATCCAGCTTTGCTAAAAGCAGAGACAATCTGTCCAAGCCAATCGGGCGCCTCGTATCCTGCTTGCGACCCTCGAGGTGTTGCCAGCCCCGGAGTGCCTTCCTAACCAAAAAGGAACCCGTCGGGTCACTCATGCCGTGCAGCTGTGCCATAAACAAAATGGCCTCCCTATGTCTATTGGCCGTTGCCGCTGATCGGCCTTCTCTGTGCAGTGCTACCAGGAACCCCAGGAAGGATTCCTCCTGACCCCAGCTCTGTCTCCCTGTCGGACCCAAAAATGTGCAGTAGGAACGAAACGCTCCTTCGTAAGCCTTCCGTGTCCTGGGAGCTAAGCTGGCTGCCACGAGGTCTTGTAATCCGGGGCACCGGTTAACCATAGTGCTTCGGGGAACGGTGCCGCTACTAGGTCCGCTGTGGGTAGATAGCCCCTGAAAGCCTGCATGTGTGAACGAGAGAGTGCATCAGCTGCATTATTCAGTACACCTGGCACATGTCTTGCCCTGAACTGTACATTCAATCTCATGCAACGTAAAACAATTTCTTTTAACAATCTCAAGATCCACTTGCAGCGGGCTGCCAGCTGATTAATGCACTCAACCACAGTCATATTGTCAGACCAAAACACCACCGAGCGCTTCCTAAAGTCGTCTAGCCATGCCATCAGAGCAACCCAAATAGGAAATAGCTCCAAGAACCCAATGTTACCTGTCAGACCGCTGGAGTGCCACCACGTCGGCCATACTTGCGCCGACCATCGGTTACCAAAGATGGCGCCAAATCCCACGCTCCCAGCTGAATCAGTCCACAAACCTAGTTCATCCGATGATGCTGGTGGTTTGTTCCACACAACTCGACCGTTGAAGTCCGCCAGAAATGCTAACCAAATGCGCATATCCTGGCGAACCTCTGCTGACAGTCTCGTACGGTGGTGTCCCTCCTTGAGGCCAACCATAGCTTGTGCAATAGAGCGTCAGAAGGGGGCGGGCCATTTGTATCACCCTTAAGGCAAAGTTAAGCTGACCTACTGTTTGCTGTAACTGGTGCAGGGTCACTTTCTCCTTGCCCAGGCAGTGCGTCAAGGAAGCCCTAAACTTGGCCACCTTTCCCATCGGTAAACGGAAACATCCCTCCACAGAATCGAGCTCAATTCCCAGAAACTCCAGTGAAGTAGATGGTCCAATCGTCTTACCTGGTGCCAATGGGACTCCGAACTCCCGCATGAGGATGCAGAAGTCCTGCAGCGCCTGCGCACATTTCGTGTTGCCGCCCGCTCCCAAGAACAGGAAGTCATCTAGATAGTGCATAACGTGCCTATGCCCTGTGGTCTCGGTGAATGCCCACTCCAAAAAACAGCTGAACATTTCAAAATAGGCACAAGAAATGGAGCAACCCATAGGCATGCATTTATCCATGTAATAACTACCTTGAAATGCAAAACCTAGCAAGCGCTGGTCCCGCGGGTGTACCGGGAGCAACCTAAATGCCGAATCGATGTCCGATTTCGCCATCAGCGCTCCGGGGCCCAGTTGATTTAATATGGTAACGGCATCGTCGAACAAAGCGTACCGAACCGAACAAATATCCGGGGTAATGGCTTCGTTCACCGAGGAACCCCTTGGGGCAGACAAGTTGTGAATGAGTCTAAACTCCCCTGGGTCTTTCTTTGGAACCACTCCTAACGGTGAACACACGAAATCCACCACCGGCGGGCATTGAAAAGGTCCCGCCACCCGCCCCAAGCTGACTTCTTTGGAAATTTTCTTTGCTGCTATGCTTGGGTTATGTTGGACAGATAACTGGTTTTTACAAAAGGAGTCCCCCCGAAAATCCCCCGCCGGGATGTTGAAGCCATAAAGGAATCCATTCCTCAAAACCCCGTCGGATACATGATCAGGGTATTTGTTCAACCAAGGAGTCAAAGCCATGATATCGACAGGTGTAGGCAATCGGTTCCCAAGCATCACCTCACTCTTGCTTAGATCCCCCTTTCCCTCCCGTTCCGCTGTTCTTTGATTTACAGCTACTCTCCGGGTGTGAGGAGTTCCCACAGCCCGCACACGCATGCCTGAACCTACATGTTCCCTGGGGCCTGTTACAGTTGCCTCTATTGAAGCCCCAACAAACCCCCCGCTTGCCGCCATTTCCGCCGGTCTTGGGCTGAAATTCCCCTCCGGCGCTTGCTCGAAAGGGCAACGCAGGCTTTTGACGAACTGACCCCGGCCCGCTCCCGCCCGGCGAGGACGTACCCGCCGCACCAGGCAAGAGCTGCTTGTGCCATGACACCGAGTCGAGGCAGTCCCAAGTCAAAGTTGCATCAAACTCTTTCGCTTTTCGGAATTTCATGTCATATCCTTTCCACTCGTCCCCCCCATACATGCTATAAAAATCCATAATCCTATTCTGGTAACAGGACAACTCGGTCATCACTTCCGGCTTTCGTTCACCCATGACTGCCGTAAATATCGAAAAAGACTTTACCCAGTTCGTTACGGTCTCATCGACCATAAATTCCGCCATCTTGGCCCGCCATACACTGGGGTGCCATAAATCTTTCTGGGCTTTTGCATATTCCATCTCGCGATGGTCAGTCAACAATGAAAACATATTCACATATTTTTCCCCCCATATCATTTCCTTTGTGGCCGCAGGGATGTGCTGGGCCACCCTTTCGCGCCTTGAAGGCAATGAACCTTCCCCCGCCATTGGCAATGGGTGCTTACCGGGTTCAACCGTCGTGTCTGCTGCCTTTTCCCGGCTAACCGTAGGTACTCCTGGCGCCACCTGTGGGGGAACAAAAGGAACATTCGCCGTCCCGGCTTCTCTCGACTGCCGTAACTGCTCGATTATTAACTTAGCCTCCTCGGCCAGCTCCCCCACGGCCACTGCCCCCCCTGCTTTCTTCTTGAGCCAGGGTAACACTGCCGCTAACTGGATGGCCAGTTCCGGGGGCATCTGATCATCATTAACAGGGGTAATTAAAACCGGGATTGGTAGACCTATATCTGGACTTGGTACCGGGCTGTCCGCCGGTGTGATGGGGGCAGCTGGGGGCACCTCAGGAACAGGATCCTCCCCGGAAACCGCCCTCCTCTTAATACGCTTCCCCCTACCCTCAGGGACGACTCCCGGCAAGGCCGGGCCTATTACCTTCTTAGGACGGCCTGAGGGGTTGTTCTGGGCCGCTAACTGTTTTTTAACTTCGGCCAAACCCCGACCGATCGAATCAACTTTACCGAGTTTTCGGTCCATGATCGCCATTCGGTTCGACAAGGTGCGCAGTACCTTCTCCAGCTCGGAGCTCTTTCCTGCTTTCTTGCCGGCCATAGCTTTGTTTAGTCCGCTCTAGTCGATCAACGAGGTCCCAGATCCTTCGCACTCCAGATAACTGAAAAAGAAACAATAAGATTACAAGTTCTCGAAATTGCCGCTTGTTCCGTCGAGGGCTCACGAGCGACGAGTGGTGCAGCCTTCAGAGCACAGGAACAAGAGGACGCTTCTTCAGATTCCCGCTCTATTTATCCGTCTGCGGGAGGGCGGGGACCCTCCTTAGGTTCGCCTACTGGGCGCGGTCTTCCATGCGGGTGTCTAGGACAACCCCTCCTGGGCGGGAAAGGGCGCGCCCCGGCTACGCCACTTTGGGCATACCAGTCGAGCCACGCCTCCCGCCCAAAATGGTTTCCCGGGGGATCGAGGCACCCATCCATACGTTCGGGGGGACCGAGTGGTCGCCCTTTTCCAAAAGCTCTACATCCGAGATTGATCCAATGGGTTTTTTCTCTCTGCAACAGACGTAGTATATGAATTTGATCCAAATCTAAAAACACAAGAATTTCTACAATATGAATATGAATGTCCTCTGCCAACCAAAATTCTGCCTCTAGAACACTACGGATGTATAATATATACAGACGGATCAGCACAACCCGCATTTGGGGGTAAACAAGCTTACAGTGCTGCGTGCGCGATTGTTAAAAGTCGTTGGCACAAAGGAAAATTTAGAACACTGGTCACTAAAACACAATCTCTACCAGATTGTACAGCTCAGCGAGCTGAACTACTAGCATTTAAGATGGTGCTTGAAAATACAGATCGCGAATTCCCCACACTTATAGTGTGCGATTCATATTACTGCGTTCAGTCTTATAATGAATACTTGCAGAATTGGGTTGAAAACGGGTTCAAAGATGCAAAAGGTGGCACAATCAAGCATAAAACGCTTTGGGAACAAGTACTTCTTTTACAGAAAGAACTTCAAAAGACTCACGTGATGGCGTTCACGTTGCAGGGAATTCATTGGCTAATACAGCCACAGCGGAAGCAACTCAACCGGCTTCCGTAGCCACAAAAAAGCGTTCAGAAAAATACATAGACGGGGAAACCATGCTGGCGGTAAAAACGTCTTCAAAAGGCGACTGTGCAGCACTACCCTTGAACTATCCACTCAATTATACATACATAATTGACGCAAACTGCGTTCATTTTGCTCGAATTCCTGGAGTGGGGGATAGAGTAATTCCAAACATGAACAGGAGAGTCTTATTAATAGCAGACGCACACATGGGTGAAGGTCCTAGGCACAATCAGATCAAGGAATCTCTAACAGAATTACAATCAGAATACTGGTGGCCGGGGATGAGCCTGCAACATTATAAAATTGCAAAGAGCTGTCCAAACTGCAACAGAGATCGCAGCAACGAGCCAACCGGAGTATTGCCATGGCCATTTCTGTAAGTTAGCATAAGGCTATCTATATGTAAAATCCAGCGTCCGGTTAATTCCTTTTAAGACTAGATTCACTTAAAAATGTGGCCCCAGTGCTCGGCTGATGCCAGAACTGTTATAAAAGATCTGCGAGTCTTTAACGGCACATACGCAATTGGCATGCTACATTCTGATCAGGGTCCTGCTTTTAGCTCTCGAGCTTATAAGGAGGCCATGACCAGCATGGGCATTGCGTTGCGGTACTCTTGTCCCTTCCATCCTCAGGGAAAAGGGATTGTGGAAAGAAAAAACCGAGACATAAAGCAATCTATAATGGCAAAGGTATTAGGTTTGGGTGACAGGTGGGTCCAACATTTAACAAGTCTCCAACGTAGTCTTAACAATCTGCCAAGAAATTCTCTAAAAGGTTTCAGCCCGTACGAACTATTGTTCGGAACTAGAATGTATATTCAGGACTTAGATAGTAAAACTTCAGTGGTAAAAGATAAGAAAAAATGCTTTGACATCAAGGATCGTTTGGCTGTTTTACAGGAATTAAATGAAACAAGAAAAGCCCTGAGCAACATAAAGTTAAAACAACAGCCAACAACCTCTGAAGATACACCACCTGTCCCAGCAAGATATGTCTGGATTCCAAAGATTGGGGATCTGGTCAGAGAGAAGATTGCGGTGAAGAAGGAATTTGGGCCTTCTTACAGAAAAGCAGTACCTGACTTAGCTGTCAGCGGAACAAGATCAGTTGTACTACCGCCCCTTGCTGTTAAAAAGGAGAACCGAGTTGTATCCATCGACCTGGTAAAACCACAATCATGTGGCCAATAATAAGTAGTAAGCCCAGTGGACTCCCAAGAAATAGCAGAATACCAAAATTTGCTACAATCCAAGAGGTTCAAACTAAGAGACTAATCACATTTGATAAACCTGCAGTGAATAAAAAAGGACTATGCAGCAATGCAATGGAACTTGTGCCTCTTGAAACCAAATTGAAACAGTTTGTCCAAAAACACCAGTCTACAACGATGTGGCCTCAAACTATGCTAATGAAAGTAAAATTGAAAAAGCAATTCCATCAATTGATAGAACTGCATCTGGCTACTTCATCAATTTCGATAACTTTTCTGAAGATCAAAGTGAACCTGCAGAAACGCCAGCCACAAAAACTTTTAAAGACAAAGCAACAGAACTCTGTCATCAACTCAAAGAAACCTATCTGATTTCTCCATGGATTGAATTTTGGATTGTGTTAGGTGTACTTTTCCTCCTGCTTTGGCTCATCTTGGTAATTTGTTTGGGAAAATTCATTGAGGGAAAATACAGTACAATGGACACAGCAAGTCAGAACATCAACTTGGTTCTAAAGCTACACAAGTCATCTCACATCAAAAAAAGAGATCTTTCATTAGTGAATGTCACAGCCATTCCAATACCCGGTGGGGTAGTTTGGGACAAAACGGATTACGAAATCTATGGCCCGGTCGAACTCTTGAAATATCCTCATCAGTTTAAGGTTTCATTAAGTGACTTTGTAAAACCAAGTACATTCTCTGATGATTGGGACTTTGAAAGCATAAATAATATGATGTCAGATTTAGTGATGTCAGCAAAATTTACAGAACATGATTATTTACAGGGTTCATCGAACTATGAACAGATGTATTGCTATAACCACTATGCACACCACTATTTGCATAAATCTGCTCAACCTAGAAATGTTTTTATATATAACCAATGGGAACATTTTGCAACTCCACCTAAAAGCAGTTCAAAAACATTTTATGAGAAATTTCCATACTTTTCAGGGTTTAACACAAGTAATGAAGAAACATTTTATTACAAACTGTTAGATAAAACAGGGACAAAAATTATGCTGACAAATACTAAATTGATTCATTCAGAAACATTTTATGAAAAAATGATTACATTTAGTTTTGATTTCTGGAAGAACAACATTGAAACAAAAACCATCTGGGGTACAAAAGAATGGCAGCTCCAAGGATTAGAAGCGTTATTTCGAGCCTGCATGATCCCAGAACAAATAATGTTCTTGAATGACACCATTCGACAAACCACTTGTCTTGGTCTAGCCAAGATTAAAGACTTAACCAAACAGTCTATTCCAAAGCCAATATGTGATAATACAGCCACAGATATTGAGATAGACGTATCTCAAATTTTACATCAAAACAGAACACATCCTGATTGGAAAAAGTAGTCAATCTGGCCTACAGACACAAACAACTGTCAAGATAGATTCCTGAACAAAAAACAGGGGTTAAAAATGACCAGACCAGACCCTAGATACTCCCAGAGACAACATCCAGGGATAGTAACAACATACAGTGTAGGGAAATTATGCCTTGAATGGCTACAGACATCCACACTGGCAGAAATTAAGCAACACTTGACTTTACTTAAAGACGGTGCTAACTTGCGCGATTTCATAATGGGACAACGCAAACAGCGTCAAAAACGTTTCATAGCGGCCAGTATATACGCTGCATACAAGGAAGCAAGGAAAGTGACTCAAATTGAGACAGCTGAGAAAATATGAGAAATTGATCGTATTAATTTGAAAAAAATCTTTTTCTGTTGTGGACAACGGGTTAATGACTCTGTCCTCCAGAATATATTCACTGGACAGTATTGTATCATCTGCTATCGAAATAATAGATCAGGACTTGCTAATGTTACAACATGGCCAGTCCCAATTATGTACTATTGTACAGCTAGGCTGGACGTTGCAAAACCTGCGTTCGGGCTACGTGCCATGGCGTTTAATCAACACAACGTCATTGTTCTCTATCTTTAACCTTACTGATAAACAAATCAGTTTGGCACAGAAAGGTGCAGACTATACGATTCTGAGCATTGAAAAACTCGAGAGATTACCATTGACAATGTCAGAAAGACCTGTCATTGAATGGATAATACACGGAATAATTACAATTCCGATAACAACTTTCCAATTTAAAAAATGCGAAGGGTATACACCAGCAGGCCAGTATGAAAGGTTGGGTAAAGGGTACATTAAGTCATCATGGAAATTACCTTATACACACACATGTTATAGTGACTAAAACCAGAATGTATTTCTTACCGGTAATAATTGTAAACGATCACTAAGCGGTATACTTATGTGCCAAGGTATTCATTTACATGGGGCCTGTGGGGGGACTTCAAATAACCATTCATGCCACCAGCACGGCACACCTGCAACACAAATAGAGCCATTCTTTAGACAACTTTCTAATGGGAGTTACGTTCTAATAATGGATCACAGCTGTTGTGGCATGGTGCCAGGGAGAGCATATCTCGTAAGCGTTAGTTCCATGGTCACTTGCTGTATGCAAGTATTGTATCCAAACGGCCCTCCTGATACAGAGGCGACGATTTGGCCGTCCTTGAATATATCTTCTATACAAATTGCTACTTTAAGCAGAATGAAGTCTGTGCTTTTACAGACAACAGTGCCTATAACGTCAACAAAAGAAACGTATGATCTTCAAGTTGCAAGGACAACAGCAGAGATACATACACTTTTATCAACTAATTGCCCCGTGCATTTCGTAGAAATGCTAAGCCAAATCCTAAATATGTCTGATGCCAGTGGTATCGCACATGTATTAAAGACAATTTTTTTGGGACTGTTAACACCCTTCGAAGCAGTCCTGGGCATCTTACCCAATTTCGGTCTTTGGTGGCCTACCACTACTTTTGGAACTCGTAGCAGGAATTTTATTTTTGACCCATCTGCTCCGATATGGCAAGCCAAACCGCAGACAAGACTCCAGCAACAATGGAAGAAACAATCCTAGCTATACGCTATCGGGACCGCATAACTAAAGTCCTTGGATTAGCCCGGCTAAGAGATCTGAATATGACCTGGTTTCTTTCATTCAGACCTATATGGCAGAACTGCATCTTACCTGTGCTTCGATGTATGCTATGCGGAGAAGAATGCGTGTTGGACACCTGTCTTACACTACAATCAGCAGTACCAATGGATATCAATACTTTGCTAAGTCCGGTAACGGCTCATGCATCGTGTTGTCCCCAGCGGTTACCAATCCTGATGACGGCATTCATGGAAACTTCACCACTACGACTAGGTGGGAGTGAAGCAAGAAATGAGAGCAACATCACCCAGGTACGACCTTCTGTGAGCATTCCTGATCCTGACATCAATGATTGCATCATTCTCACGACTGCCCGGTTACAGCATTTTCAACCATGGTCGAACTTTCACCTGAAGCTGTAGACTGTTTTTTTGCACATCTGTCTGAAGTAATGTTCTCCCCTTAACAGAAAGAATAACTTTTTAAGCAAACCGGCACACAGCATTCCCCTGAACTCTGAATTTGGCCTTCAGCTTTGATAAACAAAAGCTACTGAAAACATTTGGAACAATTTTTTCCCCTGAAAACGAAATTTTTTTTTTTCAAATTCCAAAATATTTACCTTTTTTCTGGCACATGTACTCTGCTTAAAGTAGAACTATTTTTAAAGAACAGAGCTTCTATTTTTAGTAATTCTAGAGACAAAATATTACCTGAGCCTCTAGCACAAGCACAAGCAATTGCATTTATATGTGATGAAATAGTCTCGACCTTCTTTTCTGTATTAAGAGACATTGCATGTGTAATTTTCGCAAATTGTTCAGCTAAATATGTATGCATCCTTTTTTTACTGAATGATTACACTGCTTAAAAAACGTACAGTACCAATAATCTTTCGTGTATTTCTTATACACCATTTCAAATGCAAAAATGTATTTTGGGGTGGGTTGTAATACACATGCACCTTTACATGTTTACTATTGCTTAGTTTTTAGTAAATGATGGACATTAGATGGTGGAGTGGGTATTGTGTTTTTATCTAGGAACCTGAATCAATATTACCATTTTATGCCCTTATACGTCTATAATCAATAATATCCCTATAATGGCATAAGAATCAGATCCATATTTCAGTAAATCGCCCTTGCAGTCCAAGGCACGGCAAAAGCTACTTCCTTAGATTCCTAGAAAGCAGAACGAGTTCTTTCAACACACCAAACCTCCAGCAACCTGGGAAATCCCCGTTTGCTTTGTTATGATTTGAAATAGAACTCCTGCGAGCACTGTAAGAACTGCCAGTTCTTAGTGACATCTTTATTGACGTCTTATGTCCAAACCTTACGTCAAACTCGGCACCTTTCAGGTATAAATATACCAATGTTGCCTTAAGCAGAGCAGCTAATCTACTTGCCGAGAGCCCAGCAGACGCGAAAAGCCCACGGACGCTGCCCCTCCTCTTTGACGTGGTGAGAAAGACTCTGTCTTTTCTCCTGCCTAGAAAATCCAGCTCCGGCGTTTCCAGCCTACCCTTGCGGGTGACTGGGATATCGAGTCCAGAGAGAGAGATACCAGACCTCCTACATTCCATTCCCAAGGTACAGTGCTGACTAAACCCTTAGAGAGAATTCTTGTATCAGATTCTTGGCAAAACCTACTTAACTCAAACTGCTACTTACTTATTCCTTCCCACGTATTGGGCTTAGTTCAGGTACACCGGGGTAGGCGTATTTTAGAAGCACCAGTTGAGCACGTTAGCCTATGTATATATGTATGTATATATTTTATCCATTTTAAAGTGTCTTATGGCTAAGAAACCATATCAATGCTTTTACAGTTTTATTTCATAATACTCCTTTTACTGTACGTACTTTACATTAAGTATTGCAATTGTGGCAATTCATTTCTCTTGCATGAGAAGGAAGACTGCTCAATAAATAATATCTTTATTGAAAACGCCTGTCTCTCTCTTCTCTGCACTCTGGTGAAACTAAGTACGCACATCTGACTGAGTGAAATAGCTGTCTATTGTTTTCACACGACTCTAGAGATTTACTCTTATTCAGAGGGAGCAAAGTTGTCATGTTTATGCGGTTGTCGGAAGCTGAATCCCTTCTTGTCTGAGCCAGGGAAGCTGGTCCCTTCCTATTCATTCAGGAAAGTTTCCAGTGACCTCTGAGCTAGCTGGCGCAAACCTAAATTAAGTCTAACATAGTCAGTAGAGACCTAGAAGGCCTCAGTCCTATGTCTACACTGCTGTTTATGTTATTCCAATGCGCAGAGCCTACAGGGAAAATAGGAACTACACTACAGGAGGATGCGCGCAAAGTCAGAAAAGAGGCAAGAAGTCACACCATTGAGCCGATAGAAGTGATTATGCAGTGATTTGCACTGCCGCACACTACCCACAAACCCAGTGCTAAAGACAGGCTTGTGAAACAGGTGGTAAGTACTCACACCAGACCAGAAACAACAGAAGCACTTCTCCGCCGAGTCAGCGCTGCCTCTGTGCAGTCCAGTGCCTCTAAAATACTCCAAAGGACATTATTTAGATGGACTCTGTCACAAAGCATAAACCACCTATGTGAACCCACCAGGCTGTGAGAGCCATCGGGGGGGCTGTCCGTTATGGTGGCAGTGGGCAGAAGTCTATCCAGAGCTGAGAAGACAAGAAGGGGTTAGGAAATCAAGTAATCACACTGAGAGAGGAGCTTTGTGCCAAGACTAAACATCCCAATGACCAGCCAAGAGTTTGAGGGGCAACATCTGAGATACAGGGAGACACCCTGACAGGGCGCAGGGGCTGCCTTGGTGACCCCTGCAAGCAGCAGCAGCTTGCCCTCTGTTCTAGAAGAAACATATCACCAGCTCAACGAAGGTCAAGTTCCAAGATGAAAGGAGGAAAAAGCATCAAGAGCAGTCATCAGACAAAACTAGATAAATTCACTCTCCCAAAGGGTGCAGAGGCCCAAGAAAGTCCTCACAAACACCTACTCCTGAGTCCCCATCAGCATCTAATGAGGGTACGCTATCCCTCCAGGACATCATGGCCACCATACGAGGGGTACGAATGGCTTTGGAGAGCTGGGTAAACTCAGTTATGATGGAGGTCTCGTTATCTGAGCATATCTTTGCAATATGGGGGCAAGGGTACAGGCAGTAGAAGACTCCATGAAAACTTTGCTTCAGTATACCACAGCACTTAAGGCTCACATGAAGGAAATGCAAACACTCAATTTCAATCTGTAAGCCAGACTTGAAGATCAAGAAGGTCAGTCGGGACATAACAATGTTCTATTTCGGGGAATCCATGAATGGACTGAGGGACCAGCAGTGGATCTATTAGTTGAAGACCTTGTTCGCAAACATCTCCAACCGAGGGGACCCGTCGAGTGGCCGGGTGGGCTACCCAAATCTGGAGCCCCGCCTAGACCCATCATAGAGCTTCTCTTTAATTATAAAAATCAGGAAGTTATACTGTAAACAGCCAGTGCAGCTCTACCAGTCCAATTGGATAATAGACAGGTCACCTTCTTCCCACATTTCACCCTAAAGACACAGAGGCTGAGATGCAGCTTCATAGTAGTAAAGAAAGCACTTGCGTGGAATCAGAAGGATTGGTTTGGTTCTTTACAACACCAGAGGCAGGGCAGGAGTGGCTAGAAGGCTGGAGGACAGTGGGGGGGCTGGTGCTGGAGCTCATTGTAGGAGACCAAGGAAAAAAATGATGGTGCCAGGTGATCAACTGGCAGAGGACTCCCACCTTGGAGATGCAACATAGAGGGGTTTTCTCTTCGCCAATCAAAGATGTGGCGGGTCGGGAGGAAGCCATTCTCATGACCCAACCGGATTATTGTCATCTAAATTATCTATGACTGCTCCCGAGCTATTACAATATGAAGTGAGAGGTACCCTACCTAAATCATATACCAAATAACCCTTGGCGGAGTTTGCGGATTTGCGCTACATGAAACTCCGCGAAGTGGAAAAAACCTCTGCTATGCTACATGGAGCTCCGCAAGCGGGGGAGTGTGATAGAAAAATGCTGTTCACTGTAATTGCACAGTGCCGGATGCTTGTCTGCACTGTGCAATCATTGCAAGCAGCATCATGCACAGCGCAAGCTTACCTTTTCTGCCGCTCAAGTAGATTTTTACTTGAGCGGCAGCTTTCTCAAAGTGAGCAGGCAGTTTCTCAACGTGAGCGGTCGCGAGTATACACGACCACTCACAATGAGAAACCTGACCCCCGTGTTGAGAAATCTCATCAGGACAAATCTCACTGGGAGGTGGATATTCCTCGCTCGCTCTCGCCAACTTGACATTGGTGAACACGAGCAAGGAAAAAACTCTGCTCCGCAAAGCTGAGATTTGCGGAACTCTGCGAGCTTCACGTAACGCGGAGTGCAGGAAACTCCAAAAACTCAGTGAGCAGAGCAGAGTTCACTGCCCACGGATAATAGCAAACCTAAGCCTAAACAGGTCCTGAAATGAAGACATTTGTGAACTGATGAAAACACAAACACCATCATATCTGCAGAGGGATTGGTCTTACGGCCGAAGAGGGGAGAGTTGGGGTTTAAGCCTACGTTCCATATGTTCATTAAGTTGGGATGGGTCGACAGGCTTTCTGCTAGGTTGGCAGGCAGTTTTGGGACACCGACAGGCAGAGATGCAGGGTGGATGGCGGACTGGGGAAGGAAAGGGAGGGGAGTTCTTCAGATTTTCTTAGTATTTTTGCTGTGCAGTTTTCCATGTTTAAGGTTACGAGCAGTAAATATCCATCAGCACAACCCACATTGAAAACAACACCAGTAGTTTGACAGTGACCCAGAAAGGCGACAAACCAGAGCTAAAATGGAAAGCATGCCAGTCACCACATGACAGGAAAATCTCCTGCTGAACTTAAGTTAATGACCTGGAATGTAAACGGGCTAGAGAATAAAATCACATGGGGCATACTACTACATTTTATTAAAAGCCACTCCCCAGGTGCAGTTATATTGCAGGAAAAGCATCTCATGGGAAACAGATGTAAGGCTCTAAATTGATGGGGTTATGAAAATAAAAATACATGAATGATACACATCGGGTTCAAGGGGTACAGGGATTCTCTTCAAGAAAGGATTCCCTCTTATAACAGAACAGACATGGTCCGACAGACTGGGCAAGTATGGGGCACTTTTGGGGACCTGGGCAGGCGAAGTGATAAATGCCTTGTGGCTATATATTCCCCCAACTCTAAAGGACTTGACTCTGACAAATCTAGGAACCCTCTTACTTGATTTCCCAGTGGTGAGGTGACTTTAACATGACAGGATGCAATTTCCCAGACTGTTTACCAGCTAGGGTCCCATGCCCCATTCAAACAACTGGCAGAGTTTCTGTTAGCACTAGGCCTGATCGATATTTGGAGGTGTCTAAATCCTAATACACAACAGTACACGTTTCATTCGGGGGCGCATGTGAGCTGATCACTCATTGACTTTTTAATATCCCTCCCATCTCTTCTCCCTCACTTCAAAGAGGTGAAGCACCTTGCAAGAGGGATTTCCAATCACTCTCCCCTATGGGCAAGGTATAAGGGGAGAAACATACAGCGATCGGGTCCTGTAGCCGTCAATCCCTGGTACATTGAGGGTGCAAATAATAAGGAAAGGACTAATAGAAGCCACTGAACATTACTTTCAAGACAATACCAATTTAGTTTCATCAGTACAGGTACTGTGGGAGTAATACAAGGCAGTAGTCAGGGGTCAGGCCCTCTCACTGATTTCAGGGCACAAATGGGAGAAGAGAGCAGAAGTAGCTGAGCTCGAGCAAGACATTCTAGATCTCGAATTTCAACTCTTGAGAAAGAAAAGCCACAATTTACAGCATGCGCTAAAACTTAAACAACAGGATTATAGAGATTGGGTGACGGAAGAGGCCAAATGAAAGAAACAGAACACAAAGTGTATGAAATTGGTGACAAAGAATGTAAATGGCTGGCATGGCTTGATCAGCTTGAGATAGCAAATTGATGGGTTGCGTCCAACTACTCAAACACTGGAGAAATGCTCAGAGAACCCCTAGCACTTGCCAACGCTTTCGCTGATCATTACTACACAGGGACGATATTTTCAGTGCAGGACTCTATTGAGTTCCTGGCGGATATCCCACTCCCAGCCCTGACAGCCAAAGAATGGCAATTGTTAAATAACGACCTCACTGAAGATGAAATAATGCAGGCTAATAGAGCTCTAAATTCAGTCAAGGGACTAGGTCCAAATGGTATCCCAATAGAATTATATAAACTTATGCACAGGCAACCCCACCTCATTTACGGGTAATGTTCAATGAAAACAGGACACTCAATAAGCTCCTGATGGACCAAAGGCTGGAAACCGTAGTGGTAATGCATAAGGAGGGGAAGCAGATGGACCAATGTACCTCCTATTGACCTAATCATTGATTAACATGGAGGTAAAGATTCTAACAAAGTTATTGGCTCTGTGACTTATCCCACTGCTTCCAAACTTGATCCACCCAAATCAATCCAGATTTATGCCAGGTTGCAGTACAGCCCTAAACTAAGGCACCTCGAAGGGGTGCAGGGATGCACCCACAGGATTAGAGAAGATGCTGCAGTCCTATCTCTAGATGCGTGAATGGCTTTCAACACCATTATATGTTTGCATTGCTTAAGCGAATGGGCTTCGGTCGGAACACCCTGTCTTGGCTCAGCCTCTTATATACAGAGCCCCTAGCACAGGTAGTTGTCAATTGAAAGACATTGAGAGTGTTTCCCTTGCAATGAGGCACAAGGCAGGTCTGCCCCTTATTCCCTCCAATATTTGCATTAATGTTGGAACCAGTGGCGACCTGTATCTCTGGGGATCCAATAATATGAGGTCTGTGCTGGACTGAGGACTGGGAGGACAAAATATCACTGTATGCAGATGAAATCTTTTTATACGTTGCCTCTCCCCGTTCCTCTATCATGAGAATACTGAATATCTTTGCTACGTTCTGAAGGTATTCTGAATACACATTTAATTGGGTGAAATCAGTGGTGTTTGTCCATTGTAGACAGATACCTGAGAGTCTTTGTAACAACTGACCTGGAGTTTTCAGGTCTGCAATTTGCTAGGCCCCCTGGAACAACTGAAAAACAATGTCAAGCATTGGCATGCCCTCACTCTCTCCCTCTGATGTAGAGTGGCACTGTTTAAAATGATGGCACTACCACAATTTCTATACATTCTGCAGAACACACCATTTCCAGTTCTGAGTTCAGAATTTAACTCAATAGATAGCATTGTCCGTTTCCTTTTATGGGATGGGGCCCCCCACGGATCGTTCATAGTAAACTGACCCGTATCTTGTACAAGGGAAAAATTGCGTTGCCCCACATTAAACATATTATAAGGCAGCTGAGAAAGTCATTATAATTCAGTGGGTTCACCAAACACTATTGGAACCAGCTTATAGGATGGATCAGATGGTTGTCCAGCCGAGTGCATACCTTCAAGCGCTCAATACTGAGCCACAGCGTCTCTTGTTGGAAGTTCGTTCATGGCACTCAACCCTTTCCTAGGAGGTCAAAATAAAATTACCAAAATTACGCCCCTATCGGAATCCCAACAACTGGGTGCAATGGGAACTAGAAAAGGCTTTGACAAATTGGACTTGATCAGATTCTCGCGAGTGGGTGACATATATAAGGGGGTAGATATAAAATCATTTGAACAGTTACACAGAGCCCACAAACTGGCCCAAAGGGAGTATTTCTGCAATTTACAGATCTGACATGCCATACAGACAGCAGTGCCCCGAGGATAAACTCTACCTGAATTCCTGGTTTTCCTCCCATTCTACTTTAGCCTGGACAAGAAGCTTCTTATAGGCTTGCCTGCTTTGTTTAAGGTGTTCCCCTCCTATACCCTCCCTAATTACTCCAAGAAGTTCTGTTTTGGCCCGTCTACATGCTACATTGTACCACTGTGTTTTGCCTTGGCGCCTTTCCCTTGACTTTCGTGAGCTACAAGTGAAATGAGGTGCCGCAACTTTTATAAGTTCCTCATGGGCTTCAAACAGTTTGCTCTGTGAGTCTCTATTGTTTGCCTCGATGTCAAGGCTCCCCACGATTTCTAAGATGGGAGTAATCTCCGCATAAAGCAGAGGGAGTTTATCCTTTTTTGTAACCATGTGCTCCCACCTGATTCTTCTCCTGTTGTTATCCAGGAGAAGCGTGGTGTTGTTCCCTTCCTCATTAGACACTGAAGCTTGGGGGCCTGGGTGGACAAGGTCAAGCTCAAGGGCGTTGTGGTCACTGTCGGTCCTTTCCATCACCCTAAAATCCTGTATTGTCGACCACCTCACTAATTGGACCAAGACGTAGTCCAAGTGGGACTCTCTCCCCCCGTCTATTGTAAGTATTCTTACTGGGAATGTCGGATTTCGTTCGCCCATTACAGGCTCTGAGCCCGAACCTTAGAGTGAGGGCAGTAATTTGGAGTGCTAGTGGGGTCCAGGCTTTCGGGGGTGGAGCTTCCACCAAGGGTACTGCCCACCTAGCCTCTTCTTCCGATGAGAACCCTTCCAGAAGGCCGGGGAGTGGCTCAAAATGAGAATTAAAGTCCCCACCCACCACATAATATGAATCAGTCGGCAGTTCAGATAAAAAATTCGAAAGTTCATCAATGGTTGGTGATTCCTTTGCCATTCCCGTCGGCCTGGAATAGATGTTGACCAGCAGAAGTTTAACTTTGTTTGGCCAAAGTAGTGAGACCACAAGGATGTCATCAGAATTAAGCGGCCACCGTGTGGCCACGCAGCCCAAATGAGCTGCGACCCACGTCGTGAGCCCCCCTGATGGGCAGCCTTTGCCTCCCCACCTTGCTGGGATGGAGAATGATGAATAGCCTTGATGTCCGTGATCCTCTCTGGCCCAGGTTTCTTGGAACATACATATGTCGCCTGTCTCAATGTAGTTTGCCCAATCTGGCTCATCCAGTTTGTTGGCCAATCCCGCGATGTTCCAGCAAATTAGCTTCAAGTGTTCGGGGGTGGCGGTTGCCATACCATAGGGGATGGGGGAGATGATTCCGGGCCCCACTTCTGTTACAAGGCCTGGGGCAAGGACAGGGTGAGATGTAGGTGGCTCAGAGAGTCTAAGCACACCATTGTCTGCAAGAAAAAGGACCTTGGCTGTCCCCTCAGCTACAGCTACATTATCAGCGGTTAGGTGAAAAGATTCGCTGATGCCGTAGTCAAGAGCCACTAGATCGTTCGATGGGCCAGGGGTTCTGCCAGGGGCCACGGTGGAAGGTTCAGAAAGTCCACAGGAGCCATTATCCCAGGTCACTGGCTTGTAAACAGTAAGTCAGTCCACCCCGGCCAAGCCATTCAAACAGTTGAAGCGATTAAAATGGCAATAGGGTGTGTCCGGCGGTTGGAAATGCGGGCGTTGTGCATAGCCCTTGTGTCTACGTCTGCGTTCCACCATTGTCCAATCATCATACGATGGAACCTGGTGCATGCGAATGGGGGGGAAGAAGAAAGATACTGGGAGGGCCTGTATGGTAGAATCCAGCGATCTATTTACTCCTCCACAGATGTGCAGAACAGTGCCCGGGTCTTTAAAAGTTACCAGAATACAGTCCCCTACTATAGTTTTTCTGGTCTTCCCTAACCAAGGGACCCTTCTCACCATAATGATCTCGTTGTTAAAATGGGATGGTAGGGGTCGGTTCCAATTAAGCCATTTAATGACCTTTTTCTTTAGGGATTGATAATCTTCATTTTCCCCTGATCTTAGTTGGGGGGCACCTGCTAAAACCACCGTTAGGCTGTTAGCTTCTGGCGGGAGGTCTGGCCTCCGTGGTCTTGGGACTGGCTGGACTGGAGAGTGTGGAGGGGCATTGACCTCCTCTTGGCCTCTTCCATTAGTCTCCGTTTGAGATCTATGTGGGGCATGGTCTGCTGATTGTGTAGGTCTATTACTTTGGTTGTAATGCTGCGCCTGGAGTGGGATGGCCATAAGAGGTTGCAAAGGGGGGGCAGATTGCGCATTCTGGGGGGGGACTTTATTAACATTTGTTACAGCTCCTACTTTTGGAGGGTCCCCAACAGAAGAATAAGTTCCCACTAGCTTTGTTTGCTTACTTACTAGGGTGTTCAGAGTAGTAAGGGATGTTTCTAATAAAGTGAGCCTAATCTCAACTTTTTTCAGACTATCGCTAATGGGCTGCAGGAGGGAACGGAATAAAAATTCGATACTCCCTGAGGCTGTGAGTGGGAGGATTATGTTCGATGTGTTAGCCTCTGGTTCTTTGGTGGTAGCAACTATGGTAGGGCTTTGAGGCTTAGGAAGCGGGATGGTAGGCACTGTCTCAATAGCCTTCCCCAGTGGGAGGATGTTAGTATGTTTCTTGCCAAAATCAAGGTGAGATATTTTAGATTTCCCCCGTCCCCCAATTGACTTCCTGGCGCGTTTACTAGGCGGAGGCCTATGCACCTCCACCACTACGTTTAGTTTTGGCTTGCTCTTCTTCACTATTTGCATAGGGGGAGTTTGGGTTGCCAGGTTGACAGGAGTAAGAGAGGACTCTTGGGGGGCTAGCTCTGCATTTTTTCCGGGCACTCTCCCTGGGGTGGAGGAAATTTCCCTTAGTAAAAGGGGGAAGTCCTCGGGTGTCGGGTTATTTAAGCTGCTGGGGGGCGTGCCTTCCTCTTGGGAACTGGGGTAAGGGATAATGTCACTCAGCTCATGGATTCAATGGAGCGCCTGCGCTCCGCCCTACGTTTCTTTAGTGAGCTTTCCTTTCCCGCATCACCCTTAGCAGATTTAAAATAGTTGTCCAAAGTCCCTGTACTGGAGGCCCCATCCCTAGATGGAGTTTCTCGTGATGATGGCGAGGGCATTGCCTTACTCGTTTTGGGGACTGGGATCAAGGGAATGGGCCCGGCCCGGCCTCCTTCGGCCCCGGACGGCCCCGGACGGCCACAGACGGTCCCACCCTTGTCCCGGGCTTCTCCCGGCGCCCTCCCGCGCGCTCCCGCGCAGCGGGGCTATTGCTTCCTCTTTATGGATTTACAGAGTACACCGAGGGGGCGGGGCAGGCAGGGAGAGGAGCCCAGCTGTAGTCGCGCGCGCGGGGACTCCTGGTCCGTGGAGTCCTCCGCTCTACCCTCGCAGCCCTGCCGGTCTTAAAATCACCAGGTGTTGCCCCTTACAATAGACAGACGCTGGAATCCGCGAAGCGGGACACGCGCAGGGGGTCCGGCGAGGCGTGGCGGCTCTCAGCAGGCTGAGTCCGGGTCCGAGGATGTCAGAGGTCCGTGCAGCGTGATGACAGAGAATCCCTTTTTCTGAGATGCAAATGTGTCACTTGAGTCTATATTAACCTTTAAATATACTTATGTGGCTGCTTCATCAATTTTTTTTTCCTTTGAGATACCACTTGCAGTTTTTATTAATGCGCCAATTAAAATCCATCACATTTGTTTTTTTGTGATTTACCTCCAAGCCATTTTTGTCTGCATATATGCCAAGGCAGTTAAGTAGCCTTTGAAGGCCTATTCAAGTAATACTGAGCAGAAGTAAATCATCAGCATAGAGGATGTTTGATAGTTGTTGACCACCCAAGCTTGGTGCAAGAACTGCCCATCTAACTCTGTTGAAAGTTCAGCAATATATAGGTTGAACAGAAGGGGGGCTGATACATAGCCTTGTTTTAGGCCCGTTGTTGTTCGAATTTTCATTGATTTGTGGGTACCATCTCCGATTTTTATTTCGACCCACATGTCCGACTATATTTACCTGATTGCTCGCAACATGTTCGGTGGGATACCCCATTGCTGGAGCTTGGCCTATAACATGTTACCTGGAACTCAGTCAAAGCCTGCCTTTAAACCGACGAAACACATGGAGAGCAATGTACCGGTTGCCTTTGATCTTTTTAAAATAAGGCCAAAGTTCATGACATTGGTTATACTACCATGACCCTTGTATAAAACCAGTTAGGTTTAGAGCGAGTCTCCCATTTTCACACACCCAGGATTTCAGATTGTGTAATAATAGAGTAGACAATTATTTAAGGTCTTACATCCATGAGAGCAATCAGAAGGTAATTGCTGGGCCAGCATGCCAGTCCCCCTTTAAAGATGGGATGGAATATTGAGCTCCTCCAGCTTTCAAGGATAATGTAATTTGCCAGACTGTAGTTAAACATTGGTGCTAAAAAGGCTCCCCATCTTGATGTGGAATTCCTAAAAAGTGGCTGTAGTAGTCCATTTGGGCCTGGGGCGCACTTTGCCTGCGACTTTCTGATAACTTTCTCTACCTCCCTTGCGGTATATATACATGGTGCTAAGCTGTCTTTGTAGGGCCAGCGAAAGATTGTTACGGCCCGAGAACTTCCCTTAATGTGTAGCTTTATATATTGAACTCAATCTGACTCACTGATATTTGCGTTATTCGATGCCCCAGAACCTTTGTCAATATTATTTATAAGCTCTTTTTAAGTCATTAGTTTTTGTGGCATGTAACAGCTGAGCCCATAGTGTTTCCAGGTAGGTTTTTTTATACCCCTAAATATCTTTTTTTCAGAAGAGCTTGCCTACTTTATTTACAGTTTTTCGAATATGGAGTAGCATAATTATGGTTTTACGATGATCCAGGAGAGCTCCCTCATTGCGACTATTGTCTTTATAGATTTTGGTCAAATTGTCAGTGAATATGACAAGGCAGTTGGAGGCAGTTGGAGCTAAATCCTCCAGGCTTGCTACTACTTACTCTGCTAAGCGTTTAACTGTGCTTGAGGACCACTTCAGACATTTCAGATTTCCTGTGCCAATATCCCCCTGTAGCATGGATACCCCTTCATTTTTAGATGTGATTGTATTTATTGTAATCACCTGGGGATTATGGTCACTCACCTCATGATAAACAATGCTAAAATCACTTACCTAGTTGAATAGGGACAGTGAGACGAGTGTGTAGTCTAGAATGCCTCCCCATGTGGAGTAGGCACAGGGGGACCCATTTGTTTCCTCTATGCCACAGTGTTCGTGGAGAAGGAACCTCCATGATACCGTTGGCGGAGAGAAAACTCGCAAAATGCTTGGCGGGATCACTGCGGTACCACCAAGCATATTACAGCCTTCTGACTGCCCCAGTAAAACCAGGGTACAGTGGTGGCAGGGCAATGGCAGTCCAACTGCCGTAATTGTAATAGTGGGGTTGGGAGTCTGCCGTTCTCCCAGGTCCAGACCTGTAATTGACCCCTTCATGGCGATCTCCCTGCAGCAATGCAAATCAGTGTGTCTGAATATAATGTGCACACATCAATGCACAATGGAACCTTACCTTTCATCAATACCCTGGGGAAGGCATGAAATAGCCAAACAAACAGCAGCAGAGTTGGCATACCTGTTATCAAAAGGACATCATAGTCTGAAACCCCTGCTCAGTCTCAACACTCCAATGAAACTTGTACCTATGTAGTCTGTTCAACAATTTGCTGAATATCCCCAAACAAAGTCATCAGGACGGTTCATTGTAGTGCATAGTGGTGGCATGGTGCGCACTTTAATTGGGCAGTTTATGACATCAATACCTATGAATGTATGGGCCATGCATATGGAACCAATTGCAAAGTAGATGACTCCTTGTTAGAACAGTCAGACTTAGGGTAGTCTTTCCCTAAACTTCTTGCCTTCATCTGGCCCATTTTCTTTATTTGTTTTGTTGGAGTTAGAACCCTGTGCACTTTACCACATATAACCAGTGATGAAGGGCTTGTGCTCACTCCCTAAAACATGATAAAACTGGCTTACCCCTGACTGCATATTTCATTTAAATTTAAGTCCCTAGTAAAGTGTATACCATATACTCCAGGCTGGTAAATTAAATGCTACTAGTGGGCCTGCAGCACTTGTGTAGCCCCTTAAAACATGTCAAGCCTTAAACACAATTTTATTACATTCAAGTCACCCCTAAAGTAGGCCTTAAACAGCCCAAATTGCAAGGTGCATTGAAATGAAATGGTTGGACATATAATTTAAAGTTTTACTTGTCCTGGAATTTAAAAACACTACAATAAGGGCCAGATTATGAGTCTGGCAGTCCTCCGATCTTCAGACTCATGTTGGTGTGGCAGTGGCAGATCCAGCCACCACCGCACCTACAGTCCGACCACCCAATTACGACTTGGGCAGTCAGATTGCACTAGGGTGGCTGGCTCCTCCAGGGAACAACATAGGAGAGGTGGTCAGAGGTGGCAATATGCTTGGCAGTCCCGCCAAGCATATTACCAGTTTTCTCTCCGCCAGTTTCCTCTCTGCCACCACCACTGAAAAGCCTGGCAGAGAGGAAACAAAACCCCTGTGTCTCAGACATATGTGGATGCACACAGGGGGACATAACTTATGAGTCCATGCCGTGCAGGAATTTTAAAAGGCTCTGCTGCCTTTTAAAGGACAGCGCAAGCAATGGCAGAGCGGTGGCGCAATGGTTTGCACCGCTGTGCCACCCCTCCAGCAAATTCACAGAATTTGTCCCTAAGTGATAACACTTGATTGGGAGCAAGTGGGACAGTAATGTTTGGTGTCAGTGAAATTTAAGTAAGAGCCTGTTACTATATATTATAAGGATGCCCACACATTCTATCCTTTAATTTATTTAATTTAAACACTATTAACTTCGCAAGCTGGCAGCTTTTAACTGTTCCTTTTTATCTGCATACCCCTGTAGTATATGGGAAAAGTTCCTCATATCTTGACCTGTCTGAGATTGATGAAGCAGTGGTATATCCCAATTAGTGTGAGTCTTGTGCTCTTTCTTCCGTTTTTGGTTTTTAATACACGGATTTGGTCACTACACACATGAGCAATAATGTGACCACTTCAATATTTGGCACTTGGTGTGTATATGCCTATAACAACTTACCACTGTGTTCTGTGATTTAGACACACAGTAGTGTTTGATACTTGTGACATTGGTTTGACATCATGCATTAGTATGTGATTTTCTCTCCATAATAGGTAGAACCAGTACTTACAGCTATTAGACAGAGTAAGTCATGGTGGCTTAGACCCCAAACTCCCAATCCCAAACACTTGCTCTCTTGCCCTGCTACCTGAGGAAGATAGGCTTGACCTGCACCTTGAGCCAAGTCCACCAGAGTGGCTTCAAGTAGCCCTTGGAGTCACTATGGTGAACTAAGCCACAGTGGCACAGCAATATCCAGCACCCTTGAACTTTGCACCCGGACTGTGCCCGGTGGGAGTCCTAAACCCATGTGGTGGCTCTCCAGTCTTAGATCCTTGGAAGTGAGGATAAAAGTGCTGTGCCACCCCAGCTGTGGTCACCATCCGAACTATTGTAGCATGACGCAACCTGAAGCAGCCCTCACAGCAACTCATCAGAATTGGCGCAGAGCAATGCAGCTCATTGTGGACCTTGCCGTGCTCTTCATCGAAAACCGATGCAGCCCTAGGTATCTTGACGCAGGACCCCACAACGATCCTCAGGACAGGTGCTGCATGTTACATGTGCATCAAGGACATTAGTTACAATTATCATTGAGTCTAACCTGGTTTCTGTATCTGGCATATGCTCCATCACGGTTGACCAGAATTTTGTCCGGTGCACACAGATAACCACAGTTGGCACTTTGCGCTTTTAAGCACTATTTTTTCCTGAACCCTTAAAAGTGCATGCATCCGGTTCTACTAATGGGATTTTTATATCAAAAAATGTAATTCATTTAACTCGATTTTTCTACATTGATTTTAGATGTTTCTTGTTTTGTGTTTTGACTTTATTACTGTTAACGTGCTGCATAAATAGTTTACAGATTGCCTCTAAGTTAAGTCTGACTGCTTTTGTACCAAGCTATTAAAGGCTTAGGCACAAGTTCATTTAGTGACTTTTTGTGGTTCACCCTGACAAGGATTGTGGTTGTTGTTTGAGAAGGGCTCACACCCCCCTCAAACAACATCCCAATTAGCTACACTCTTTCTAGATAGTGAAAACGGTGAGTCAAGGTAACTTTTCTGACAAGCCATCTGGCATGCCTTCTCATGTCAAAACAACATCCTTCAAGTCGCAATTGGCGATAATGATATTCAGAGCATGATTTGGAAGATAGTGGTTGTGTGGATGGTGAGATACATGCACTTGCTCAAATGTATCTAGGACACAAAGTATCTGAAAAAAATGTATGAATTTCTAAATAGTACGAGTGAAATCCAAATTAGGTCTGCTTCGTACACAACACTCATTTGACTTGGAGAGAGGATGTAGCCTTACGGCTAGAGAGGCCGACCTCAAAGCTGAGGAACCGGGTTTGAGTCTCAGCAACGGTGCATAACATCCTGTGAATCCGGGCAAATAACTTAATCTCCCAGTGCCGAACAAAAATGAATGTGTCCTCATGTAACAAAACTGGTGCTCATGTAAAGCGCTCTGATATCCGATGTCTCAGGTCTAGTACGCGCTACAAAAAAAAACAGCTGTATCAGTGCAAGAGCTTCGTCTAAAAATATTTAAATTCTCCTCAGATCTCTGTCACTCTAATGAGCCAAAGAAGTGTGCCATCCCAAAAGACAGGAAGAGCCTGAATATAGCATAATGTGCAGCTTCCACAGGGGCCAGTAACATGACCTTCAATTGATTTGAGAGTGTGTGCATAACACAGGCCTGTTGGTGTGGCAAGGTTTGGTTGCTGTGTCAAGAAAGCATTGACCATATGATTTTATGGGTTAAGTAGATATTGGATATCTGTATGTTTAAGTCTTGTGGGGGAAATGTGAACTCTGTTGGTATAAGCTTCAAACGTTTTTCATTTTTTGAAGGGCGTCCACTATTTTTAAGTATTTTGGGCAATGCTACATATATTGTGGATCATTTGAGTGTGTTGAAGCTTTTCTAAAGTAGTTTTGACATTTGGACCAGAAGGGTTTACTGAAAATCTGAACTATACTTCCTATTTTCAGTTTATGTGTTAAAACCAGTAGTTGTGTATTGTTTGTTTGGTATCATCATCATTAAGGGTGGGCGTAGTTCACGTAGCCGCACTCCGCAGAGCTACGCGAAGTTGCTCTTGCACTCCGCGAACTAAGCGTAGCTCCGAGAGCTTGCATAGTAGCTTGCTCGAACCGTTCACGAGCAGTTTTTCTTCTTCGGGAGCCCGGTGCGCGTGTTCGGGCGTTGCCTGCATGCTCGGGATGTGTAGCGCGTGAAGTTACCCATGAGGTGGGCTATGGGCGCGGCAATCTTGTTTTTTTAATTGTCCCGCCCGCTCGCGTCCCCTTATTTCTGGTTCCGGGTCGCTACTATCGTGTTCGGGTTGTGCAAGACATGGTCATACATTACTTAAACTTACTTGAAAAAGAGAATTCCAAATCCAAAAGTCCTCAATAAATCCAAGAAAAAGCTGTAATGCAGCCAACACACACAGAAAGTGATCCTTCCAGCTCCAAATCAAAATGAAAATGATCAGCAGTGCACATGGACAAAGCACTAGGAGGAGCCTGGTGGACAGGAACAGGAAGTTGTAAACTCAAGGGCCCTTTCTCCTTACTCTTCAAAAAAAGAGTAGAAACAAAAAGAGGACTCCTTCCCCAAAAAAATACAGCCAAAGGTACAACTTTAAGGGGTTTTCCAGAGCAAAATGGTCATTCATTAAGGTTTTAACATGCTGGCGAGTTATTCTGTGCCAGCTTGCAGTTTCTGCGTGTTCGGCAACACGATCTTACCGACAAGCATCCTTGCGCATCCTAATGACGTTATCGCATTCGCACAGTCGCGCGGGATTTTGCGGCAGGGTTTACAAACATCGTGGCACACGCGACCGGGAAAGAACATAGAGAAAGGGAACGCAGAACCAAGGTAAGACATTGCCGCGCGCGGGAGAACGGTATTGAGCACGCGAGAACTACGCTACACTGCCGATTGCGGAGTATTCAACAACTATGCGTTCTCCGCGGAGCGCGGAGTTGCCGAAACTCCGCGAACGGAGCGTAGTTCTTCGCCCAGGCTTAATCATCATATCAAAAAAAAAGAAATATGGTTAATACATGGGTTAGCATTAGAGAAAGTTTTGACACAGCCCTGAACTAGACTTTGGGCCTGCTTAACAATGGTAAACTCACACTTTTGGGCAATTTTGCTTTTTTTCAATTTTTAAAAACTACATTTTAAGTAAGTAGACTGCACAGTGTAGACAAAGAACTCAGCACATAGAAATATAGACTCCGTACTTGTACACTTGTTATCAGAATGCAATTTTGTGAATACTAAAAAAGTGTAAACTTACACAAACATGTAGGTTTACCTTTGTGAATCAGGTCCTTACACCCACATGCATCATTGCACCCGTTTGCGATTCCTAAATTGCGAAAATTAGGGAATCGCAATTTAGAAATCGCAAACGGCAATGCATGAATAATTCGCAAATATTTTTGCGATTTCTTAATTTCCCTTAATTGCGATTCACATTTTGCGAATCGCAATTAAGGAAAACCTTCCCATTGATTCCTATGGGCCAAAAGCGCCATAGGAATCAATGGGAAGGCATTAACATTTTACGATTTTCATTTTGCGAATCGCAATTTATTAATGCATTCCAAAGGACCCCCCCCACACCATTGAAATGTTTTTGTAAGTGCGAGTTTCACACACATGTCCAAAGGACATGTGTGTGTGTGTGTAACATGACACTTTCAAAAATGCATTCTTGTGCTTTTTTGAAAGATTTCGCAAATTAACATGAGGTTCAACCTCGTGTTAATTTGCTCCCCCTATTTGTGAATTCACATTTTTTAAAACATTCATGCATTGCATTTAAGGAATCGCAAAAATGCGATTCCTTAAATGCAATCGCATTTTTAGAAATCGCAAAAAATTGCGATTTCTGCTCAATTGTTTCATGCATCCCAAAAAGTGATTTTGGAATCGCAAACGGACGAATTTTGCGATTTGCACCGTTTGCGACTCCAAAATCGCTTGATGCATGTGGGTGATAATGTTTTACGTGGCTTGGTTTGTGGAATGGAAAAAAGACACTAAAGATTTGGATGTATGGTTTAGAGATTGTAAACATTGACAAATATTGGTGACACTTCTATGTATTAGGTATACTCTGGTTCTACCTACATTCACAAAATAGTTCATACAGTCTATCATTTGGAAAATATATCCTGGCTATGCATTATACCTGGAATTCTCCTTGGCATTTCTTGTAAAGGTGTGCAGAACCATTATATTGATGTTCCAATGATATATGAAGCTACAAACTCAGCTCCCAGTTGACTACAGTTGATTTCGTCTTCATAAGAAATCAGCCAGGAAGTTCTGGAATGCACCGAAAGAAAGGTGATGTCCTGCACAGGGTGAAGGGAACGAGCCAAACTCTGACTTGCTGTTTTTTGAAAACACAGTGACTCTACTGTAGCCACTTTGTCTCATCACTAATATAATAATATATTAAAAAAGAGGAGTCCTCAAGAAAGGGTCACTTTCTGGGGAAAATTCCTAAAGTAAAAGAATCCCTCAGGTGGCAATAGAAAAGACACTGGCCTCCTACCTTAAGCTGAACATGTGTTCTTCCGAAGTCTGCAAGAAATGCCCCAAAATCCTGGAAGGTAAAAAACATTAACTGGCTGTGAAGAACCTAAAGAACAAAAACTTTCCAATTGCATTGATCAGCTCTTTATGCTGTATCTTTACAGGCAGTACTATCAATAGCAACAAGAAGAGGTGAAGCAGGAAGTTAACAGCCACCTTGGAAAGGGCAATTTAAAGCAAAAATTAAATTTCTTCGGTCACCTTGCATGGGGCTCATTAAGCCAGTGTTCTGGAAAATTTCTCCAAGAAATGGCAGCCAAGCAGGATCTGAAAACTTTATAATATGATCAAGTGCTCACTGATTGTGTTTATTTTTTTCAGAGTAATTCCAGTGTGCTCGGAAACTCTGCATAGCGCAGTGGAGTTTTTTGGTCACACCGAACTCAGCCCAGGCCTAAAGGAATGCCAAACGATCGCTCCTCTGATAGAAACATCTTTAGTTACCATAGCAAGTAATTTTATGTTGTGAAAAAAGATATGTCAAGTAGGAAAAAGGAATGCCATTGGGATACCCTGCATATATGAACTGACTGTGACAAAAAGAGTGATGCTAAAATAGTCCCAATCCAGCTACTCAATGCAGGAGACAGTGGCTAAGAGTGCACCTTGGGGCATGCGACCCTGCTATGAAGCAGCTCTCTAGTCTGCAGGCCACTGTAAAATTTCCCAAAGTGGTGAAATGTCATTCCAGTCATGCCCTCATGCATTGGCAGAACGAGACACAAAACAGCCAATCATATTTGGTAAGAGATATCTCTTCGGGAGAGCGGCGGCTGGCGGCGACAAGATGGCCGCAACCAGAGAAACTCTGACGCTCCGAGCTTCGCTGTCACCTGGAGGAGCCGTCTCATCGCAGCACCGATGTCCGCAGACGGCAATAAACGCCCCGGAAACTGCCAGGAGCACTCGGGCAAGTTTCTGACAGCATTCTCCAACAAGTAATGCTTTTTTTATTTATTTTTTTTGTTTGCGATAGTACCTCCTCATTAATGGCATCCAACATTTTGTGCGCTCCAGACACACTGCACAATTAATCTTTCTGACTGACAACTTGTGTGAAATGTAATTTGAACCTCCTGCTGCTTCATCGGTTCAATTCTTCACAGTTTTCTTGCCAATGGAGGCTCCTTTTCTTGCTATTTGGAGAGCCTATTTTCCTCTATGCACATCGAAATATTTTACCTCAGTGTCATTAACTTATTGACTGCTGGCTCATTTTTGCTAGAATGTGACTCTTCTGATATTTGAAATGTGCAGTTGATTATTATATTCTTGCGAAGGAATGTCCTTTATTAAGTAGCTGGAAGACTCGTTGTTTCCTCTGCATCCTGGACTTCTTTTTTTCCCTCAGCACTTCGTCTGCAATAATTTTCTCTCTGCAGCATTTCGTGTTATTGAGTGCATTTTTACCTCAAAACATTATTAATGTCTATTTTTGAAGAATCTGCAGTCTGGCTCATCAATTTAATAAGTAGCATCATTCTTCTTTTTAGGTATTAATATCTTAAGGATATATATGCTTGCTGGCTACTTTAACTTGATTGCCTGTCATTCAGTGGTGCTTTTCTTGACGACTGTTCTTCCTTCCTTGCAATATCGGGTTTGATTATCATCCTCGCATACCTTTTTGCTCTGCACAGCATATCTTAGCCACTTTTTTGCCCTCTTCTGGTGTGTTTACTTGATTTGAGCTCTGTGCTTGCCTCTGGTTGTACATTATGGATCCTCTGCAGTCTCCTAAGCCTCAGGCTAGTGTTGGAGTTGTTTCTGGAAGTCGTAAAGACACAACTAATAATTCTGGCAAGCGTCTAAAGAAGAACCTATGTTCTCTGCCTAAATCACCTCCTCCCCTCACATTGGAGGATATTATAGAAGAACTACACCTTATTCGTCCCTTTATCTTCGACACCACTGCTACTCTTCAAAGAATTGAGGAAAAATGGTCTGGCCTCGACATGAGACTGTCTGACATCGAACAGAAGATTAGTGACGTGCTTTATATCATTGCTAAGGTTGAAACCCTTACCAAAGATGTTAATCAACTTAAGAAAACTGCAGAGGATTTAGAAAATCGAAACCGACGCAATAACCTATGTATTTATGGTATTCCGGAAGGTTCCGAAGGTTCTGACATGATCTCCTTCTTGAAAACTCAAATCTTACAGATTGTTGGCCTTCCTAAATCAATGAACTTTAACATTGAAAGGGCACATAGATTAGGGGCTTTAATCTGCTTCAACTACTACAAAACCAAGAGGCATCCTCGCATATTTCCTGCTGGTATTCTGACCTTATGGCGATACTTCATGCAGCTAAACAACATAAGCAGCTGCTATGGTCTGGACATAAAATCTTCTTCAGTCATGATGTTTCCAAGCCAATAGCCAACAGACAAAAATAATTTCTTGATCTCAGACCAGCCCTGAAATCCATGAACGCCCGCTACGGTCTCATACATCCATGCTTCTTTAAAGTGACATATAAAGCCAGAACATTCTCCTTTGAGGATCCAGCTGACTTTCGGAAATGTATCCATTCTCATCGAGAAGAACTCAAGGAACTTAGCAATCCATAAAATGTCTAGTTATCTGTTATAACTGTTTGTTTTTCTCCTTGAAACTTAATATTTGTGGTTTGTCATATCACCTCTCTTGATTGCCTCTTTGTCCCATTCATGTTTTTCAAGTACACCTTGTTTTGTCCCGCTGTTTAAGATTCATACCTGCATTAACCTCATGCTTACCTCATTCGATTTACCCAGTAATATTTTTCTTACAGTTTGGTAAGTTTCTCCCTTCTTTGTTTCTCTTGTTTATTACTTTCAATCTGGAGTTTTTGTCTCCCTCATCCCTTTATTGCTTTCCATATCAGTATTATTTTCTCTTGGTGTTTCTTCTCAGTGGAGTGGTCTTCTTGGTTAGTGCTGTTCCCCCCCTCATACTATTGTTCTTTTTGTTCAGCGCTGTCATGGCTAAAGCAATTTGGCTTTTTGTCATCTCTTTTTCTCTATCTATTTTCAGTCACCTTCTTTCCTCTCTTTCATCGTCTTTCTGAAAACACTTTTCTTCTATATTGTTTCCCTTCTTCTATATCATTTCTCAGCTCACAGTTTTTTGCTGCTTTTTGCCCTCATATACGTGGTGGCCACCTTTTCCAATAATTTTACTTTTGGTGTTAATTTTTTTCAACCCTTATTTGTCTTCTTACTTTCCACTCTTTTCCGTCTCTAACTTCTCTTTATTCTGGTGTTTATTTTTCTTTAAATCTTTAGTATGAATGGTCTTCGTGTTATATCTTGGAATGTTAAAGGCATTCACAACCCTGTTAAAAAACAACAAATCTTATCTCATTAAGCAAGATTGAAATGTCAAGTTGCTTTGTTGCAAGAAATGCATCTCAGACTGCAGGATTTGTCTTCACTGCATAAGCAATGGGTAGGAGAAATCTTTTGTTCTTCGGCAGTGAATAACAAGAATGGTGTTGTCATTTTGTTTCATAAGTCGTTAAATGTTCAGTTACAAAATGAGTTTCATGATAATAATGGTAGATGATTATTTTTAAATACTATTGTTAATAATACTCAACTTTCTTTTTGCAATGTTTACAGTCCTAATGGCATTGATTTCGTTTTTTGGAAAGAATTTGCTTTTCTCCTTTCTTCGCATGGTGGTGATTGTAATCAACTCATGGACCCATTTCTTGATCGGAAATCACGATCCAAATATGTTCCCAATAAGATGCAAAAATCCTTTTACAATGCCATCTCCTCTAGGGGTTTAGTAGACTCATGGAGAGTCTCTCACCCTGACACTCTAGAATATTCATTCTTCTCCCCTGTTCACAGGTCCCACTCCCGCATTGATTACATTTTACTTACCCAACACATCTTACAATTTATGACCAACTCAGAAATAGGCTCTATCCTTATTTCAGATCATGCCCCTGTCATTTTAGATATTGATTACCCATCTCCTTCTGCCACCTGTCGTAGATGGTGTTTCAATAATTCTCTTCTCTTAGATTTCCAAATCATTGAGCAATTCACATCTTTTATTGAAGAGATTTTTGCAACAATCTCCACTCCACCTCATTATTTCATTTTATTTGAGATGATTTT
Source organism: Lissotriton vulgaris (assembly GCF_964263255.1). NCBI lineage: Eukaryota > Metazoa > Chordata > Amphibia > Caudata > Salamandridae > Lissotriton > Lissotriton vulgaris. Next base: position 438,540,695 of record NC_141691.1, on the reverse strand, counting down.
AAGGCAGCTGCTACAGACTTTATTATCAACTTTGTAGCAAAGAAAAAGAAGAATGCCTTTTCACAATCTTCCCTTATCCTTAAACATATTAAAGACCTTGAACATCAATACTTCACTACAAATTCCTCTGATACTTTATTTTCTCTTATCAAAGCGAAAATCCAATACAATAAACACTCATGGGACTCTGCAACCAATATTCTTCTCAAATTCAATGGCAAAACGTATGGGGGCGGAATAAAGCCGGTAAATCTCTTGCAAATTACCTCAAAATTAAAAAGCAGAAATCCAAAATCATATACATTATGGACAATCAAGGGAACCGTCATTCTTCTGATGACAAAATTCTCGAATGTTTCGTCCAAGAAGTCCATTCCTTCCTCTACACAGATTGATTCTTTCTTTTAATCTATTCCCAAATCCTCTCACCACCCTACAGATCTTACTACCCTAGATGCTCATATTACTTTCTCTTTTCTCTTTTTCTCTCTCCCTTCTTCCCCTTTTCTCTTCTCTCCTTTCTTCCTCTAAAAAATAAAAAACCCTTAAAAGCTCTTTGTTCTAGGTATGGTGTATTTTCCCCTTCTGGGATAGTTTTGTACACATGATTTTTCTCAATATCATTTCAATCTTTTTCCAATGTCATATTTTCCTTGTAGTGATGTTTTACTATGTTGATCATACTCAATAAAGCTTTTTAGCATGTAAAAGTTGAATGCAAAACATATCTTTACAGTGACAATGCCCCAAAAGCTAAAAAGCCATTTCCACTGTAGTAGGGTTAGTTGATCCAGAGGAAAGCAATGTTATATCAAAATTAACTATTGTTCTCTCTGCTTAGGAAACAATTACAAAGTAAATATTATTACAAGCACTAACTAGTTTATAAAATATACTTTTAAAAAGTCACATTTTCCCTACCTTAATCCTCTAGAAACCCATTGACATAAGTTCCCAAGTGTTATCCAGGAGATAAATAGCCTTTTTCAAGCTGTATGAACTTGCTCTGTGAGCTGAGTCAAAGGATTTGGGAATGAGGGAGAGAGGTGTTATGTTCCTCTGAGTGGATGACCATATGGCCAGCGCCAAGGAACTTAATTAACTTCAAAGAGGCCTACACTGTCTCTGGCCTGAGTTTGCCCCCTTAGTCAGGCAGACACCAATCCCAGCTGGAGAGGAACTACCACCAGAGCCAGTTTTGAGTGACCACAGAGGAGGTGTTCCCTATTTCTCAGGCCGCACCTTTAGAGAGGACACCAGAACTCTGTATAAGGGAAGAATGCTTCTGGTATGTCAGAGTTAGGTAGATAGGAGCACTAGGCATTGTTTCCCTGGAATGTTCCTGATTGTTTAGGGAGGGGCAAGGTGTCAGCCCCCACCCCACAGGCTGGTGCCAGGCTTTAATATGGTATCCAGATAGAAACTCATTAGAACAATCCTTGACCTGTGGAAGACAGAAGGAGGCTGAACCTGTTGTTGAGACCTGGACTGCACCTGCTCCTATTTGTACCCAGGACAAAGAAGCTGACTCAAGTGGTCAGTTGTCTGACTTCCCGTTAATATAAAATGACACACAACACAGCTGGCCAGTTCGTACAGGACATGGCCTAGACCCGGCTGGTAGCTTTTGCTGGACTGAGTCTTGTTCCTCAAGTCCTGCTATTTATTTATGTATTTATTTATTTATTTGATGAGTTTTATATTGCACTTACTAGACCCAGAGGTATCCTAGTGCTTTATATAAGGTTCCACATTGTTACAAAGTTACATCAGATACAAGTTACATCAGTTTCTAGAAACATAAAAGAGCATAGAGGACAAGATAATGAGCATAAAGGGGTAAAGGGGGTCAAGTAAAAGGGTAAGAGGGAGGTATGGTAGTAAGATGAAGGAAAGTTTACTCAAAGTCCGGCTGGGTAGGTGACAGCCGAGGGGTAAGTCCACAGCTCATCTCCTCAATAGCTATCAAGTAGCTCCACCGGGCATCAGCCAAAGTGTTAGGTCTCAACGGTCGATAGTGAGTTCACAGTTTCAATTGCTAAAGATTGCAGGAATCGTTGCTAGCATGAGCTGAAAGCCTTTTTATTCTTGGCAGCCATTTTAGTTAGCCATGTGCTTGTCATGTGCTTTCTCCCTCCTCCAGAGCCTTGCACATGCTCAGAAAGGCCTAGCTGGTAGAATGCCCCGGCTCCTAGTATAACACTGTCAGGCTATTCTTACTGATGTAAGCAGTTTAGTCTCCCTTCCCAATCTGTTAAGCAAGCACATTTTGTATACCCATATTAGTAAATTAGCATGCTTGTATGTGCCAGGACCTCCCCTTGGATTTATGCTGACTATGAAACAAATGCATATATAAGGCCCCTGTTCTCTGTACACCTTAGACTGTCTCATACAGTGGCCTGAGGGTATTATGTGACAGTCTCCCTCATGTGAGGTTAATAAATTAGTGTTCGTGATATTGCAGCTTCCGTGCCAATCTCTTCTTTGTTGGTTTGAAGAAGCAGGTGTAGCAGTGAACCCCTTAGAGGGTTTTTTCTTCTACAAAATGGTGCCCACACGTGGACCTCATCAAAGAAGCAGCTATCCAAGGGAGTGATCTTGATGGGAGACAGGAATTTACTGAGGAGGACAGGACAGAATCTACTAAGGAGGTACCCAGCACACGGAGATTCTTTATCTTTGAAGCCCAGAATATTTCTGGTCTTCCTGATCTGATCCTCCAAGTGTTTGCCGCTCCACACTGAGAACTTCTTAGGCGCGAGTATTCTAAAACGACCGTTAGGTCATTCAGGACTTGGCAGTGGTAGGCTGGAGATTTGTGCTTGGTAAGGTCGTCGACATTTGATTTGTTTGGTTGGCCAAAGACTTTGGAATTTGTAAAAATATATGAATTGCAATTTGTATAGGCAGGTAATGAGGAGATTTTTCTCTAAATTGTGAGAACTTGAACGGCACACTTTGAGGTAAGTGCTACTTTGTGTATGATATTGTATATCTTACAATATTTTTGTCATGCCTGTTTTTAGCAAACTTCATAAAAAGTGTTGCTGTCTTTATGGTACCAATATGGATATATGGATTTAGAAAGTACATAGCTGATTCTCCTAGAGGGGATACCTAAATAGGTTTAGGTATATTACAACATATATTTCTTCCATGGTGACTAAGTACACCATGGAACTAAATATGTACATAAAACGTATCCTAATCTGCGCACTTAGTAACATTCATAAGTTGTAATATGCAGAGCGCTTTTTGAGTGTTCTGCCAGCCAAACTGGCAAATTTGGTGTATTTTGGCTTCTTAAACATCGAACAGTCTTTTGGGCTGTTTTGGTTCGGTCTCTTGAACTACTTTTGAGAGCTTTTCTTGTAAACATGACTTACAATTAGTATTTACAAGGTTTGGTTTAAGTACAGTGTTGGGCTGTCTCTTGGTTTTGTCCTAAGTGTTGATTTGTGGGTTGATTGTGTGTTTGAATGTCTATGCCGTTTATTGTTTGACACTGGTGGTACTTGTGTGAGTGAGTAGCGATTGAGCACTTTGTGTAAGAATGGCTAGACTTAAGCACGCTGTGTTGTGTGTTCTAAGCGTATGACTCCTTCTGAAAATGTCTGGAATTAGCTCAATGTGTTTTTTGTCATCATTATGTTATGCAAAATGTCATTGAATGAATTACATTTTAATAAATTCCTGAAAAGAATGATCTAACATATGCTAAATAGCTGCACGCTATCATTAAAATTGAAAGAGTAAGAAACTATCTCTCCTTTGGTCAGGCAATTCTGGATGGGGGTGGTGGACCACATTGTTGCAGTTATAGGCCTCCGGTTGGTGTTTAAACCCCTGCAATGCTTACTCATATTAGTCTAGAAACCTAAGAAAAAGAAACTGTCATATAAACTCCTACAATTAATGTTGGTACTAGCCAGGCACAGGGTGGCGATAACTTGGATGGGGCAGAGGGCCCCGGAGACACCCACTTGGCTTAGAGATGTCCGCGAGTGTTCCCTGGCTAAGGAAACAAACATGCAACTCACTCGAAGGGATGAGAAACTGCAGGACGACTTAATGGCTTGGCACGTCATGTGTGCGTCTGGGCTTGCAGAAGAGGAGTCCTCCCCACAGGACACAACTGATAGTGACGGCAGTGGGTTGGATCTGCCCGCTGCGTCTGGGTCTGACGCGCAGCGAGAGGGTCGACCCCGGTAGGGTTTACCGACTGAATCAGTGCCATGCCTGGTTCCTGCCTCACGGTACTTTAATCGTATGTTATTTTCTCTTCCCTCATGAGTCCGTTCCCTCCCTGATGCCGTCTGTAGTCCTAAGTGCTGCTAGTAAGGTTGTCGATTTGCTTGCATACACTGATTTGATGCCAATTTGTGTGTACATGGTTTTTCATGATATAAACTGAAAATCAAGTTTAACAGGCATGTTGAGGTCTTTGTCAGGCCTCAATTGTTTATATTAGCTAGATAAGGTTGTCGCCTACCTGGCAACAATAATCTGTGACATTTGTGCAATTATGTGCAGTATATCATATACTGAATGTTCAAGGTGTCACAATAGTATGCGTACAAAGTTTAAATATAACCAAGTGCAGTTTCAGGTAATCCTTTACTGCACGGACACATACAAACATGTATGGCAAAAGTCACTGTGTTTCAGAAAGAAGGCAACTTAAGAACCACAAGCATAACAATGTTGTCATTTCTACCCGGGCCACGTGCCAAACCAGCAGCAACAATGATGCTCTGTTAAGAGCCATTATGGCAGCTATCAATGATACATTCATCATCTGAGTAGAGAGCCACAAACCTGCTTTTGGTGGCTCATGATGTAGTGCATATAGATGACAGACCAAGGTCATGGGCTACTGGTAGATATAATCCTAGAATGCACCAACCTACATTTCCATTACAACGAGAGCAGTGACATTTGTTTGTGTTCCTGCACATCCACAGTAACCTTAAGTGATAGGAATATACTTGTTAGACCCAGGGAAAGGGGAATGGGATAAAAGAGAAAACAGACACACTGAATATCTTCAGTCTACCTAATCTCTCTCTTGTCTGGGATGTCTATTCTGCTACATCCTGAAAATCTATGAAAAGAATTGTTGGACCTTGTCCCTTCTGCAGTCACCCCAAACTTTCTACCTCCATCTTCCTCTCTTCTGTGCCCTGGTCTGTACACTTTTCCACTGTTACCTGTGCTAAAATGCTTGTGCTCTCCTTAAAACATGGAGAACTCCATTGCAGCTTGAAGAAACAATATTCAGCCTTGTTGCTTGCTCTACGGGAGGACTCTGTATCACACCCAATGTTATTTCACTAGGTTTGATGGAGAAGGGGTTGTTGTCATGGGTAGATTCATGCCCCTCCGGTATACTCTTCACCCTACTGTGCTGATCCTTTATTGTTATCACTGGAGCAATATGTATTTATGATTTGCTTGACTTGAACTAACAGAATTTAAAAAAAAAACATGGAGAATTGGCTTACACACAATTGACTTATTCAATTTACTTGTGCATTCCTAGTTAATTGGTACTACATGCACCCAGGTACTGTAAATGAAATCCTAGTAGTCGGCCTGCATCACTGCTTGTGCCATCCACTTAAGGGGTCCTTTAAACATGTCTCATGATGCCATTGCAGCCTGTGTGCGCAGTTTTAAATTGCCAGTTCTACCACAAAATGGAAACCTTTTGGAAGGCGTTAACCTTACTTTTTAATACATATAAGTCCCTATAGGGTAGTCCCTGAAGAGCCCAGAAGGCAGGGTGCAGAACATTTAAAATGTTGGACATGTACTTTTTAACGATAAAAATGTAGTTTTTTAATATTGCAATTTTTTAATATTGCAATGCCTACCTCTCCCATAGGTTAACATTTGGGTTACCTTATTACATTTAATAAGCTGTAACTTTTGATTGGGAGTAGGAAGACAGGTTGAGTTTCACGTCTAAATAATTGTAATTAAAAACCCTCTGTAATGGTTAAGTCAGATTTTTACTCTCAATTCTAAAAATATCTCTTTTAGAAAGTAGTCATAATTCTGAAAAATTTGTAAGTGAAAAAGGAGTTAGGCCCAAGCGATGAGGACTAGGCAGGGCCGTGTTAATATATGGAAAAAGGGGGGTAGGCCTGTACCTCACGTTTTTTTTAAAAGCATTTGCAATTCCGCTTTATGGCCAAAATCATTATTTTTTGTTTGTACAGGTATTATATTTATACATTTTACTTTTCTACTTTTTGTTTTTCATTAGTTCTTTAAACATGATAAAGACAATTGTCTGATCATATCTACATTCTATATGATAACATTTTCCGAAACATTCTGAATACACATAAATGGTAAAACATACTATACATAATACATGACAGTACACTTTAATACACATAGAATGAAAAAAAGAGGAAACATAAATATATCCAATACATGTATCTTTTTCCACCAATTTTAGTGGACAGATTATTCATCCTAGACTTCCTTTTAGTGTCTATATAGGTTATCTGTATTTGCACATAGAGAAATGTTTAGGATTTAAAGCGTTCTTTCAAAACTAAAGACACAGTCCCCCACTGCGATATACATCAATGAATAAAACGCCTGAACAAATGCAAATTAACCCACCCGCAAACCAAACCAACTCATTATTGGAGGTCTGAAAGGGGAGGTCACGGGATCAGAGCCTACCTTAAACTGATTGTACACACGTGGGCGTGCCTATAACTAGAAAGAACCGTTAAGTAGAAACATTACAGGTTTGAGTCAGCAGTGAGCGAACGCGCATGGAGTGAGAAGGTAGACAATTATGGCTTCTAAAGTACCTCGCCGAGGGTTTTGCCTAATGCTAGTTTGGAATGTCAACTCGAATAGCTAAAGGGGCCATTATTTCATAAGCACTCGGGGAACATGCACTCGGGGAACATTGTTACAGGTTGTGGGAACATTGCATGTCAGTTTGCTTATGAGGTGTCTTCATAAGTTTGGTTTGACTGGTTAAGATGGAGTGGGTTATGTCATTTTCGAAAAAGGGTGGGTTTTGGCTAGCCCTGGGCGTAGTGGGCGTAGTGGTGCTTCGCGGAGCTACGTGAAGTGGGTGAGAAACTACGCCCACCTCCGCACTCCGCGTAGCCCCACTACGCACCACAGGCCTCCCTCCCGCCCTCCCTAAATACGTTAAATTAAAAGTATAAAATAATTAAAAAGGCACTTACCTTGCCCGCTGCTGCCCGCCGCGTCCTCGGGGCTCGCTATCTTCTTTGCTGCTGTCTTGTTTACTAATGCGCATGCGCGGGCGGCCGCGCATGCGCATTTTCTCGTGAGAAATGCGCATGCGCGGCCGCCCGCGCATGCGCATTAGTAAACAAGACGGCAGCAAAGAAGATAGCGAGCCCTGGGGACGCGGCGGGCAGCGGCGGGCAAGGTAAGTGCCTTTTAATTAATTTAAACTTTTAATTTAAAGTATTTAGGGAGGGCGGGAGGGAGGCGGGTGGCGGCCAGCTACGCTCCGTCTGCGGAGCGTGCATAGTGCCGCCTGGCTACGCCCGTTACGCAAAATGCGGAGTAGGCGGCACTACGCACACTCCGTGCACGGAGCGTAGCTGGCCGCCCACCCCTAGTTTTGGCATTGTTAGGATGGATTTATTATTGTTTCCTAGTACAGGTGGTTTTTTGAGTAAACTTGTGATTGAGGGGTAGGTGGGGTTGATGAGGGTCATGCGATTACGTTTTTTAGAGTATCAAGTGAAACTAGTATTGTATAGTCAGTTTAGTTATCTTTTTATCTGTTTCAGTAACCCCTGACGAAGAACCCTATGGTTTGAAATGCATTGGGTGGAACACTATGAATCACCTCTTTATGAATGTTTTGCATACAGATGCCACTGTGCAAAGTCTGGATGGACAACAGGAGGCATGTGAAAATGTCAAATAAAACATAAATGTGGAACTACGCTGCCTCACGAGTGATTATTAAATATGGATTAACTTTGGAATGAAGCATCAATACCATTACTGGTTTACTTTTGAGTAAAATAAGATCATTCATTAAGAATGACGGATCATGAGGAAAAATTCCTGAATTTCGCAGTGTGACGGATGGGTGCGCAGTGTTATGTACCTCTTTTTCATACTTTAGTATTAAACTGTGATTGGGGACAGTTCACAGAATCTGCTTACACGCACCAAGTCGGTTGCTCCATTATTATTTATGAATTTACTAGCAGCCTGTCCAGACCTTGTCCAGAGCAACAGGCTTTCCTGACCCCTGCCCGCCCCGACATTGTCCAGCAGCCCGGGCCCCCGCACGGCCCGCCCCCCACCTGCCCAGACCCCGCCTGCCCCGACATGGGTCCCCTTACCTCAGCCGCCCCTCCTGCCACCTGTCCGCTGCTCGCACCGCCGCTGGCCTGTCCGCTGCTCCTCACGTCAAAGTTCCTCCCCAGCGCCATGTCCGCTGCTCCCTTACATCAGCCGCCGCTCCTCCAGCCTGTCCGCTGCTCGCACCGCTGCTGGCCTGTCTGCTGCTCCTCACATCACCGCTCCTCCCCCGCGCCATGTCTACCGCTCCTCGTCACGCTCCTAGATGCCGCTCCTCCCCACGCTCCTGACGTGAGCACGCACGCCGCAGCCGGCGCTACTTCGGAGGGACTACTTTTTTTTTACTGTAAATTTTTTAAGTAACTTTTTTTTTTAACCTATATATAGCCTATAACCATCTACACACCCTGACGATTCCAACAGTGTATCGGGTGTGTAGATTGACGCTGTGGTTCCCGAGTTTACCCGCCTCAAAGGCTGAAAGTTCTTCCTTTATTATAGTAGTATAGATTTAAGGGAAGGAGTCCAGTCTTACATTTCTTGAAACTTTCTAAGAGTGGCATTTTCAGAATTGCAATTTTAAATCCAACTTCAGCATAAGTTGTGTATTTAAATTGTGACTCATGAGACACCCGATTCAGGGGTTCTATCTCTTCCCAATTGGAATGTACACTTATAAAATATTAAAAAAATAGACCGGACACCAGGACCAATTTCCAGATCTTGATGGTGTGTCAAAATGGAAGTCGGGATCACCAGTGATATAAGGCCCTGAGTGGAAGTAGCATATTCAAGCAATTGCACATGTGGCTACCCCACTAAAACAATAGCATGATATCTGTTGACCGAGATATGAAAGTTGTGAAAAAATTGCCACTGAACTTGAATGATGAAAGTACTAAAAGTCAAATAGAAAAAATATGATGGGGCACAATCCTGAAAAGCATACCCCCTACTGAAACAGTTCAGAGGTAACCAAGAAACAAACTTGTATCAGAAAAACAAGGATCCTGGGTTCCTAGGGCTTCCTAGACGGAGAGGCCCTGGACAAAAACTCCCAGATGAAAAAATAGAAGAGTCCTAGAGATCAATAACAAACTAATGACCAAGGGGAATGTGTGCAACCGGTCCCTGGTAACTAACAGGTATTGATAAGAGGCGCTATATCTCCAGAACTACTAACCCATTTCACAGATACACTATAAAATGAATTACAGCTTCAAGGAGGGAATGATGGAAAGCATATGACAAGCATTGGCAAAGTCAATAGGTCTCGCCTGAGTCGAGTATATGCAGTGCATCATCGATCACTCGCAGCAGGGCTGTTTCAGTGCTGCAATTTTGAATGAAGCCAGACTGGAACATGTCAAAGAGATTATTGTCCATAATGTGTTGGGGACGTTGTTTTGCAACGCATTTTTCTGTGATCTTTGAAAGAAAAGGGAGATTGGTGACGGGGCGGAAGTTTGAGGTTGTTAGTATCTGCAGAGGGTTTTTTTAGAAGGGGGATAACCTGTCCTGTTTTGAGGACAACTGGGAGGCATTCTTGACTGAGGAAGAGATTAACTAGCCTGGTCCAATAGGAGAGAGAGTTGGTATAGAAATCATTGGCGATGACACTGGGTATGAGGTAAGAAGAATGGTTGGAGGGTTTGGTTTCGAGGATGCATTTGAGGAGATCATCTTCCGAGATGGCGGAAAAGTTTTGCCAAGTGACTAAGGATTTTTGCTCCTCAATGGGTGTGGGGTGGGTGACCTGTTCCACCAGTGATTTTATCTTTTGATCAAAGAATATAGCTAACTCAGTTGCTTTCTACTCAGCATCCTTAGGTTTGATGGCTTGGGGAGAACATTTTGGGTTTTTGATGAGGTCGACATGTTTTTTGGGTCTGTTTTTAGCTGAACCAAGGAGGCATCTGAAGTGTGATGTTTTTTGCTGGAAGATATGATTGTGGTATTTGGATCTTGCTGAACGTAAAAGAGAGGGGTTTGAGGTGGATGGAGATCGCCTCCAATGTTTCTCCAAGATTCTAAGGTTTTCCTTTCATCATAGAGAGCTTTATTGAACCAAGGAGCTGAAGGGGTGGGTCTTTTCCTTTTGCTTTGGAGTGGAGCAACCTTGTCGATTTTCACTGCAAGGATTGAGAGGCAATGGGGAGTGAGATCATTGACATCCCTATTGGGGTCTAGACTAGGAAGTGAACACGCAGCAGAATCACATAGAGTCCCAAGATCAATGTTTTTTGTGTTGCGGAACCAAGTAGAGGCTCTTTTAAGTTGACCGAGAGTTAACAGGAGGCTGCAGGATTACAACGTTTATTCCAGCAGATTCAATCAACTATATCACTTCCTCCTAAAACTCTGCAGCCTCCTTTTATCCACCCCAGACCGGAAGGATAAAATGAAGAGGGGACGCGTTATACCAACACGTGTCCTGCAGCTCTCACATACATTCTAGCAGAAGGGCGTTTATCAACTGCGCCGTGTTAATGACTGGTAACTGGGAAGTCGGTCTCAGGGGGCCCGCTCAAAAGGCCCGCCATCTAATGACAAGGCACGTCCGGCACAAGTGCTCCCATGACAGATCCAGGAACGGGTTTCGTACACACAGTCTGCCTGGCTATTGACTGAAAAGTGCGAGAGCTGCTTGTCCTCAGAAAGGATTAAAGGGACTAAAACTCAGGCCAAGGCTCATCTCACAGCGCCTCTTGCAAGGCCGATGGGCAGGAGCCAGGCAGAAGGCCGACCATGTACAAGGCGGTGCGGCTACCCCCTGCCCCCAAATTTGTATCCTTGGGTTAGTCGTGAAGAGCTGCTGGGCACCCCTGTAGCGCACAGAAACCTCAATGGAATATATTGAGGGCGTGGGACACTGTGCCCTTAGTGCAACCCTGAGTGTTTGACCAGACGACCGCTCGTACAGTCTTCACATCTTTTTGGTATATGCACAATAAAACAGGCCAACGCAAAAGTAATGGAGGTTTGTTTGTTTCTTGTGACTAACCACCCTGTAAAAAAACTTCAGCTCAATGGGCCAGGCCGAGGTGGCCAAATGAACTCAGGGGAGTGCCTGCTGTTACACCGGATCTGATGCAATGTGAGCCGCTGTGTGCTCCTGGGCAGGGCCGAGCATCAAACCAGAACCATAACTGGCTTGTTCACCAGGAGTACGGCAGTGCCTTGAGTGGCCCTCAACAAGCATAAGACACATTCCGCTCTGCGCCTATGAAGAGGGGCTGGATTCGTAAACAACGCGATTTTCTATTAACCATTGCCCCGTCCACACTTGTATGTCTGGCTGAAAAGAGCATTTCCACTTGTGCCAGCGAAATGTGAATGAAAAAAGCAATGCAATAGGTCTCCAATGTAAGTGAGACCTATTGCACTTCAAATGATTGGCAAAAAGGGAGGGTGAGCAGGGTTCGGGGGGTTAAGAAGGCACAGACAATGGAACGGGGCGGCAGAGAGTAGAAGGCATGGACACCGGGAGGGCGGGTGCAGAGAGTAGAGGGCACGGACAACTGGACTGGAGCAGGGGAAAGACACTCCACATTTACCTTGTTGTCTTCTGCAGCAGGCTCCAGCTCAAGCTGCTTCCTGGCCTCGGCCTTAGACTTCCAGAGGAACCACAATAAAGTACATAGTACACAGCACATGTGACAACTAAGTAAAGGAGCCAGTAGCCATGGGAGGATGCAAATGATAACATAGCTGTCATTAGGCGGGACTAACAAGCCTCATAATGAATCAGAAGACAGAATTTACAAAGGAAAAACACACAAGCCAATGAAAAATCAGGGTGGGGCAGTGGGTGTGGCTTCTCTCCGGTCTCTCTCCGTACTGAACTACTAAAGCTCTTCGCAGAGCAGCCCTTGCGCGCTGGCTCATGCTCGGCCTAAAAATAGAATGCTTTGTATCAAAGAGTTGAAGAGAGCATCCTACCTTCAACATCTGGACCCTAAATTTGAGTACAAAATAGACACTGTTAGCAAAGGAAAGTCATCTGCACGGTATACAGGCATGTTCCCTTTTCTTCATATAAATCTGCGACACAGACTATTTTGGCCGTCACATTACAACTAAGGCCCATATTTACAAAGGTTTTGTGTCAGTTTGTGTTACATTTTGAAAAGAGACCTGACAGAATGTCTACTGGTGAGATTTACAATCAAAGAGTATCATGAAGTAAATCCCAGTCGACAGAGAATTGTAGACAGGAATTAGTGATCAAATCTTGTGTATCCCTGAGGCTGGCGTATCAAGATGAAATATTTAAATTTCTCCTCATTCTTTGCTTTTTGCATGTATGCCGCATCCCACAGCACACATAAAAAGAGGAAAGTTCCTTAAAGCACAGTTTTTGTACAAGAAGGGATCCCTTCAGGCACATAAAACAAGGCTAACCATAATGCAGACACTCTTGCACTATGCCGTTGACATGTGAAAGCCAATACTATGCCATGCAGTGCAGCAACTTTACTTCTTACGCTGTGTTGCTTGAACTCTTTGTAAATATGGTCACACATGTATGCTGAAGCCTAGGACTGTCCTTGGCCAAATGAGGTAACTGAATTTTCCTTTGACCTGGAGGACACATCAAGTATGCCCTCATTATGGATACCCAACTATTCTTCATGTACTGGACTTAGCACACGAAAGTGGTGGTATCAATATATAGTGTTTTCAGGGATTTATAATGTGACAAGTGCTATTTACTTGTGTCACCAAAAGTGTGGTCCCCAGGCCCACTTGGTTAGAGTTTGTCTGTTATGTGTATGCCCAGAACCTTTTCTGTTTGTATGTTGTGTGTGCGCGTATAGCACATGAGCAGTAGTTGGACTCTTTGTTTAATTCAGCCTAAATACAGAGGTTACTAGGAACCATTTGTATACCTTGGTTTGGCTAACACCGGATCCAGGATGAGGACAGGTCCCTCAGAAAGTGGAAGTGAATTGCCTGCACTTCTAAAGCTGGAAGGGGAAGATCAGAGTCTGAAGTGAGAAGGATGGAGACAGGGCTATCTTTAGAAATTCCAGGAGAGTTTTAGCTTTCAAGGGAGTGATGATTAGTTCTTTCTAAATACTGGCATTTTGTTAATGGTAGAGATGAGAAGTGGGATTGTAGTCTCTATTGTGATAATGAGGATGCTTTGCATGGCCACCAGCCTTTTTGACCACTCCTGATTACTGCTTCAGGGGGGCTGATCACAGCCAGGTGCAGAACCTCACATTTCATTGTACCTTTGTGGAAATTCCCAAAACAAGTATACAAAATTACAGAATATTACGTGAATTGCCATTTTGTGCTAAAAAAAAGTCATACATAATTGTGTGTGACACACATTTTCTGTCCTCCTCTGCTCCAGCTTTTTACCCGAACAAGGTCCCAAGTATATGACATGGCCTTATGGTGTAATCTCAGGCATTTCATGCAACAATCATAATGTAAAGTACCTGAAATCATGCAAGATTACATAAGTGCATATTAGAATTTGGCTGGACCTAGGTATAACCTGATTCACAGACTTTCTGCTGAAGGATCTAATGGTATGCCTGAGTGCTTAGAAACCTCCCTGCATGCTGACCTAGAAATGGGAACTGTCTGATGCTGCAAGAAACAAGACATTCTAAGTGGAGAAGCCAAACATTTACATGGGATCTTGGGACATCCAGATGAAGCTGACAACTTGAGAGTGAACTAGGTGTGACCCATGTTGCAGATCACTCAATTTCTGTATCATGGTTATTGGAGAGAACCACTTTAAGTAAATGCCTATTTTGGCAAGTTGGAACTACATCTGTCATGTTGGGACATTGGCCCAATCACGGCTACAACTGCTTATTCCAATTGCTTGATACTGTATCCGCTGTGTTGGTGGCATTTGCTCAATCCGGGCTACAACTGTCTGTAACAGCCTCTTTGAAGGTGCATCTGTCAGGTCTAAGTACCAACCGGTTAAGATGTGTAATCCCATTGGTTGAGCCACAGGGACTGGCTCCCATCTCCTTTGTGAGACTGTGTCCACCCAACACTTTATATGGACTTGAGATTGAGTCAGCCCCACACCAGAAAGGGGAATTGGACATAGAAAGAGAGGAGGTGTCTTCAAATTGGTGCATGTTCACCACAACTGGTTGATCTTTCTGAAAGATTTTTCTCCTACGAAGCTTGTCTGTCTGTTTTGGTGGCTAGCATATGTATTGTTTGTTACAGAAATATAAAGACAGTATTTTGTGAAGCCTGTAGTTGCAAAGAGACGAGAGCCACCTTTGTCAGAATAACAGGATGGTAATTATTACTATATTAACGCGCAGTGCATGTATGTTTTTTCATTTGTACAGTGCAAGTGAGTTCTTTATTTACTTTTTCAGGTTCTGAAAACAGGAGGCACTGTGTGAGACTCTTCAAGCATCATGAGGATTCTATCAGAAGACTGAAGAACCAAGAGAAATCTCAGTTTTAAGACTGGAACCTGGACCAGGACCTGAAGGATGCTTCTCTTTAGGCAGGTAGGCAATAACATGCACAAATCACCAGCAAGGCGTGGCTTTTATAGCCAGCTGTCCCCAAAATGGCTTCCGCTCTGGCAGGAGTTGGAAACCTCACTAGAGCATGGTCCCCTTTAGTTACAAGAATGTTCCCGGATAATTTTTGCACACTATTTCAAAACCCTGCTGCTTTTTTGTCTTACGGTGATGTGCGCTCTTTCCTCTGCACACCTATTGAGCAACCATGCCACCATCTACTGTACTGACAGCATTGGCCTAATTGGGACTACAAATACCTGAAATAGCCCTTCTGGGCCTGCTGTGATATGTCATTGATCTTAGGCTGAATATGGCTGCAATTACCGATGCTGGCCTTGTTGGGCTGCCCTGGTCATGTGGATGATGTGGCGCAGAGTGGGGCTCATATGACGTATTGACTGATATGGTCCAGTCGAGGGCCCATTTATGCTTTGTGGTTGAACAAAGTTGCAGTAGCTCAGGGCAGGGAAAACAACCTTTACAACTCAGTCATTACATCGCACTATCTTTACATAGCAGTCATTACATCACAACATCCTTTACTTTGCATGTCATTACAATGCAGCCATTACATTGCATGTCACTATAACGCAGGCATTACATCGCAAGTCATTACAACGCATACCATTACACTGCATAGTACCCTTACACTATCTGACACTTACCCTACTGTTGCACTCACTGGAGTTAGAATAGTATTTTTCACCCCTACACTATCCAACACTTACCCTATTTGCACTCACTGGAGTTAGAATAGTAATTATTACCCCTATACTATCCAACAGTTACCTTAAATGCAATTTAATGGTATGCATTGTAATGGTATGTGTTGTAAAGGTATAATGCGATGTGATGGAATGCGTGTAGAGGTAGTTTCTGAAAATGCGATGTAAGGGCATGCCATGTTTAAGAATGTGTTTTAAAGGATGTTGCGATGTAAAAACAGCATATTAAAGGCATGTATTGTAAATGTATGGATATGGATGGCAACATGCACACAGATGTGGGTACTCATGGCTGTTGCACCCGCCCCTGAGCTGCCCTTGTTTGTTTGGAGGAAGGTATATGAGGATGCTAGATATACTCTGGGTATAACCACAAATTACTGTCTTACCCACTACACAACTAGGGGTAAGAGGCTTGAAACAAGGTGAATTGACTATATTTCACTGCACTTATTCCTGATTCATGCCTTTGCCATACATTCTAATGTGGATCACACCAGAAGATTTAGTACAAGTGAACTCAGCAAGTGGACTATGACAAGGGAGAAGTGTCACCAGGGTGCCTGGCATTTTCCTAAGTTGAATTGTGTAGTATTTAGTATTGCAGTTTCATTAAATTATACTTTCTTTTCCTGAACTACAATCACTGGCTTGACCTTGACGTTATTGCGCCTGTTGGGTGATTGCTGAGTTCTGAATTTGGATGCCTTGCACTACCTTCCTGAGAAGTCTGTGACTGCTTGCCCTCTCTAGACTAGGAGCCAAGTGATGAAGGGGTCCACAGAAGTGAGAGAAGGAAGTATGAGCGGTGAGCATATGTCAAATAGATGAGTACACAGTAGGCCTGTATAGTATGTGAATGAATGAATGAATACGTATTTGTATTGCACATGGCTACCCGGAGTAATCCCAGCACATTTAAGAACTAAACCAGTATCCACTGCTCAAAGGAAAAGAAAGGTCTTCAACAGTTTCCTGAAGGCAAGATGGTTAGGTTAGGGAGCTGATTCCAGAATTTCGCTGCATGAAATGAAAATCGTCGGCCACCCATGCGTGTCCGTTTATTCCTAGGGACTATCAACATTTTTTTGTGGTTCGATCTAAGAGATCGAGCAATCTGGTGGTGATGAAACATAGGACGCAACAGGGCTGGTCCGTTATCAGTGGTTGACATATGGACCATACACATTGCCTTGAACCAAACCCTTTCCTGCACAGGCAGCCAGTGTAGTTGTCACAGCGCCGCCTTCGCAGAGCTATGTCTGTAAGATTTTAATAGTTTCCTGTGGTGCACCCAGATAGACCTTATTCGCATAGTCCAATTGTGATAAAATAAGTGCATGGACTAGAAGGCGTCTGGCCTCAAGAGAAAGAAGAACCAGGACCTTCCTCAACAGTCTAAGCAGACCATAACGCGTAGCCGCGACCTTACGAGCTTGCACTAGAAAACCCTAACTAGGATCTAGCCATACGTCTAGACTCTTAATTTGTTTTTTTGGCGAAGGAGGAGGGCCGAGGCACCGAGGCCACCAAGGGTCTAGATTGATAGGGGCCTTGTACCCTAACATCATATTTTCAGTTTTTGAGCCATTGAGTTTGAGGAAGGAGGAGTCCATCCATTCAAGAACTTTACTGAGACAGGGGGTAAGATTGTTCTCCACTGTCTCAGCTGTATCATCCGGTGAAAGGGAAACCACCAGCTGCGTATCATCGGTGTAGGCGACCAACTGAACTCCCCAGGGAAGAACCACATCTGCCTTCAAATGAGCCCGCTACCATAATCGAGAATCTATGTTCCAACCCAAGGAGAACAACACCAAGGAAAGCATTGTCTGTATTACAAAACACTCCAGTGTCAACAACAAACTACGACAGGCCATCAATTCTAGCTGGTTCTTACTCAATTTGAACCAACAACAGAACCCCCTACCTAAACCCATTTTTGCGTTTAGACGGAACAGAAATCTCAAAAAACCCCTGGTCAAAGGTAAACTACCTGAGAAAGGACCCGCCATCCAAAGTTCCCTAACAGGACCTAACCCGGTGGTCGGCAACCACCAATGTGGTTCCTGCCAAGCCTGCCCCAATGCTATGATAGGCCCAACCATTGCGTTCCCTCCCCGTACCATCAATCTCAACAAAATGACTAACTGTCACTCCTCCAATTTAGTGTACATCATTCTCTGTCCATGCAACCTTCCATATGTTGGAGAGACAGGTAGGGAAATTCGACTTTGCATTGGGGAACATAAGTCCAATATAAGAACTGGAAGGAGGGGTGCCCCACTGGTGGAACATTGGGTCACCAAAAATCATATGGAAAAAGACCTAAGGTGGTCTGCCCTAGAAAGAATACAAGTTTATCCCGGGGTCAACCCCACCTCCATACGGAAAAAGAGAGAGGTATTCTGGATTTTCTATCTAGATAGTGTAACCAAGGGTCTTAATGAGGAATGCCGCTGGACTAATGCCCTCACGTAGACACCTGGTTCCACCCATCCCCACTCCCCTTGGAAGAGCCCTGACACTCATCTGTATCTTACCCACTTGATCTTCCCGTTCTGTTTCTTTCTAGAGCTGTGAGACTTTCTGTCACAGTCTAATTTGATTTATCCAAATCTCTCCCCCCATTGTGAGGACGAAAACTCCTCCGTTCTTTTGAGTTGGACTAGATACAACTGTATGACCGGACCCGGGGCCTCTCTGATTTTTGTTATTTGCTCACTGTTTTCAAACTGCCCCGCTCATTCTAAAAACCACCCCTAGTATAGAATTGATCCTGTGCAAACCCGTCCCCTTACTGCTAATTTTCATATTCCAATATGGCCGCGTCATTACCTATTCTCGTTAGTATTCTCAGCCTTTTGGCGCTTATCTGCCCCTTAAGACCTTCGACGATCCCGTGTTGTCTCATATGGGCCACACTTGTAAACTCGTCCCCTTACTGCTAATCTGCACATTCCAATATGGCCGCGTCATTACCTATCCCTGTTAGTACTCTTTGGCACTTATCTGCCCGTTATGACCTGCTGCCATCTCGCGATTTTCCTTCCGGGTCACACTTTCGGCGACCATATAAAAAGTTCCCTTGAAACTTTTCTAGCTACCTGTCCCGTCCCGGGTGTATGGTCTGCACCGCGAATTGGAGAAACGCGTTTTAATATAACTAACAGGTAAGAGAGTCAACCCCAACCCCTGACTGCAGTATCCCTAACTAAGCGTCATGAATCTCGAGAGGTTTTATCCTCTCCTATGTTTCCCTCCTTTCTGTCTATGTAGGTGACGCTACTCCCTCACTCTCTGATCCCTCTGGGAGCCACTGGGGGAAGAGATACTCTTCCCGCTGCCTCCACCTACCCTGGCATTGCCGGTCTCGACCCCGCTAACCCCGACTGTCTGAGAAAGCCCACGTAGAGCTTTGCTCCGTCCTTCAAACAGGTAAGCTTGAAAAAACACGCGCCTTTCACCCACCTCGACCCCCCTGAAGCCTATTGTCCTAGAAAGCCCACGCAGATCCATATATCATGTAGTAAATAGATTAGTTTGGAAATTTCCCTTAAATGCGCGCCCTCTATCCCCTTTTTCCATCTGTCAATTTATTAGGTTAAAAAGAGCGCTGCTTAAACCATTCCCGCTCGATTCCCTATCGGCTAGAAACTTAATTTCTCCAGGCCTCGCCCCCACCTTAATCAATATCTATCCTGTTGTTTTCAGCACTACCCACCCACTTCCTAAAATGCGGACTCTGAACACGAATTCACCCTGAGGACTTTCAACTGTCTGAAGCTTCACGGACGTATTATGGTACGAGTATGCCCCTTATGTTCTCAGGTGCTATAATCCTAAGGGGACTTCCCTACTAACCTTCAGACCTCCATTCTATACCTTCCAGCTAAACTTCCCCTTGAATCTGATCTCCTAGCGAATTGGGAAGTACAGCTCATCTTCCACTCCGTCATCAAGGTATAACACTTGTTTCAAATGGGGTCTCTCTGTTCTATGAATGTGTGAGTGTTTTATGTAAATCTTACGCTGTAATGTCTGTTCTGGCCATACTGATCACTGGAACACCTGGTTGTCAATGTTATGACCTTGTGTATCCTGTCTGAAATGTCTTTATTTGAAATAGTGTAACTCTGAACCCCTCCTTGGATATCCTCTAAACTAATGTTATTTTAATATATCACCCCTACAGAGAACAACTTTTCTCCTGTGGCCCCTGTTTTCCCTCCACTTCACCTCCGCCCTGATGAAGGTGTAGCCCGGCCTGGGCTATACACCGAAACGCGCGTCGGCGTTTGTTCCACCTTTGGAACCCACTAAAAAATCTGTTTGGGACTCTATGCCATCTGTCCCATAACCATCTATGGCAACTGTGTGAAGCAAAGTGTGAATGACTGAGAATGACTGTTTGTGTGTCTGGTGATATGAATTGTGGAAATACGGGCCTTGTTTAGAAAACAACCCTCCTTCTCAATGTTTTATTGTATATTTATATTTGTTATTGTTGAATATGTTTGTCTGTATCTAAGAAATACTAAATGAAAAAAGAAAAAAATGAACTACAATAATTTACAATAAACTTTTTTGATAACATCTAAGTTGTGATGCATTTATGAGATATACATATAGGGTTCAGAGTGATATATAATCCTTCAGACCTATTATAGGCCAACCTCTTAAACCTCTGGGCAGGTCCCTTCCTGTTTTGATACCACATCAGCCAAAGGCCTCATGTAGATATTAAACATGGTAGGGCTCGTGGAGGATCCCTGGGGAACGCCATACTGCAGGGGGAGCTGTTTAGAAGTTACTTCATCTTCAAACACAGCAAAAGTTCTATCAGCAAGAAAGGACTGCAGCCACTTGAGGGCAGTCCCTGTAACTCCTACCTCCCTCAGACGCTGAATCATAAGCAGGTGATTAACCGTGTCGAAGGCTGCGCTGAGGTCCAAAAGGACAACAGCAGCGTAGCCTCTAGCATCAACAATTGTCCTTGCTTCCTCGACCACGGCTACCAAGGCAGTCTCTGTGCCCTGCCTACTACTGAAACCCGTCTGAGTGGGGTGCAGGGCTTCATTATTCTCCACAAACAATGATAATGTGGAGTTAACATTCTTCTCAGCGAGTTTACCTAACCCAGGCAGCAACGAGATGGGGCAATAAGTAGCCCAATACTCAGGGTCTAAGTTAGTTTTTTTTGGGAGTGCCTTCACTCTGGCTTGTTTCCACAATGGCGGAACCAACCCAGCAACAAGAGAAGAGTTACCAACATCCCTAATGACTGGGGAAACAGTCGCAGAAACCAACTTTAGGACAGATGGGGGTGCAACATCCACAGGGGATGATTACAGTAGCTAATCAAGCAAAGGAAATTTCTCCAGCCCAACAGGCAATGTGGTAGGGAAAGGAGGGGGATTAAGCTCTGTTAGACCTGTCTGGCCTTTTGCGTAGTCCCTCTAATTTATTATTTATTTTGTCCCCTTTTTGCCCCTCATGCCTTTACTTATTTTTGTGTCCACTAGCTTTTTCAAGGTGTTGGTCTAGGGGATAGGTGTTTTTTCACCCTCATAGTTTTTCACCTCAGGCCTAGAGGCCTTTCCTGACAGGAATTTCCTTGGAGTCACAAAATGGTGGCTACCAACTGACATAACTGACATACCTAGAACCTGTCCCATAGGATAGAGTAGGACATTCCAGAACCTTCTGGTCCCTTCTGGACCTCTGAGGGTCAGCATATAAAAGGCGGAATGCTGGTCAACCATTTTGTCTTGCCAGTGAGAAACAGCTAGAGTGAAGGCTGAGGTCTGGTAGGGGTAGGGTCCTGAAGGGTGGATTGCTCTACAAGGGTAGCCCTCTGTCTAGGTTTTTCCACCCCCCATTCCTGTGGACCTAGCCGAGTTAGTTCGTCCTGCTGACTCTGGACAGTTAGGTGAAGGGGTTAATCCCAGTGGTCTGTGGAGCTGAGGAGGTCCCTGCATTGGGAACCGAACTAGGAGATCACCTGGGCCCCCATATCTGTCCAGTAAGGAGGGTTAGTGGACTATTGCTGAAGAGGAGATCTGGGGCTCCAACGTGAAGGATTCCCCCTTTTACCCCCCCTCTTTAGGGTGAGAAGAAAGCTCCTGCCCTGTATGACACTGAGACTTTCTTACCAGTGCCTGGTCCTGTAGCGTGTGGCAAGCCTCCTGACTTGTGAGGTAGAGGAGTGAGGAGTTAGGGTCTATTGGGCCTGAGCAGTTTCCCTTTGTTTCCACTGTGAGCGGGACCCCTGGGGCACCGATCGCGCTCCGTGTCAGCGCCTCTGAAGGAGAAAGAGAAGGGAGCAAGTTGTCTGATACCCAGCGCCACTGCGCATAATCCCAACTGAGCTGGGTTGTCACCACAGGAGGGGCCTAGGACCGAGCAGGCCCGCTGAGGAGTCGCTATTCCGTGTCAGGACGACGGAACAGTCTCTGGGGCCGAGACGCTTATCCCCCGCGCATGCGCGAATGCGCCATCGTGAAGGAACCGCCGGCAGTCACTGAAGAGGAGAGCCAAGGAGGGAAGCGGCTCCGTTGAGCGGCTGGCTTCCTGCAAAGTGCCACGAGTTATATTCAGAGGGGCCTCCGCTCCTCTGTGAGGGAGCGGGGAGGCCCGACTTCGGTAGGAGAGCGTCCCTTAAGCGAAGGGGTGTAACAGAGGAACACGCCTGTCAGCACACGCCTTCAAGTAAGCTGGGAAGCCTAAGGGGTGGCGAAGGAGAGCTGGTTATGCTCCAGATCGTCTGACTCCTTCTACACAAAGTGGTGCAGCGCTGGTTGATTCCTGTGCATGAAAAGGGGTAGAGGGGCTTTTAATTAACCGCATTGCTTAGCCTACAGCTTTAAGTATCCTATGGTACTCTCGAGGGGTGAAAGGTAACTGAGGCTTTAACCAGTCTTTTGGGACATTCTTTCCTAGCCTCTGGTGCCTGAAAACTTGAGACAGCTTGACCTCAGACAGGGTGGGGCTGCTGAGGAGACCGATAACCTGGGCTGGGGAATGCACATCTGTACCTGGCAATAGAGCAACTGTGGGAAGTGGTGGTTATCTGTTTAAACCTTGATTTTAAAAGAAGATTCGGAAAGGGGTCAAACAGAGTACAGTAATTGCTCATCTGAACTGTTGAAGTATGTAGATGTATACCTGCTAGATGTGGTTAAGTGAAGAGGTTAAAGATGCTGTGATGTAATGAACTGTATTTACTAGAGCTAAATAATTGACAAAAAGAGCAAAGATTATTTTTATAAACAAGCTCGTATTTTTCCATTGGTGTAGTGTCATTTTTGGCTGATCTTGCGTTGGATTACTGTTAGGTGGTTTTGCAACCTTTACACATGTGCCTCTATTGAAGTTGTCTTACCCTAGGCCAGGCTACCCTAGGTGACCTGACATATTTAGGTTCCAACA
This sequence comes from Lissotriton vulgaris, assembly GCF_964263255.1. Lineage (NCBI taxonomy): Eukaryota > Metazoa > Chordata > Amphibia > Caudata > Salamandridae > Lissotriton > Lissotriton vulgaris. Next base: position 438,517,678 of record NC_141691.1, on the reverse strand, counting down.
AGTTGGTGTCCAGCGGTGGGATCTTGACTGTGGTTGCAGCTACTCAGTAGTAATTGAGCGTAATTCACTAGCCTACACCAGGAGTTTTCTCCTAGCGGCCCTCCTAATTTTTACTTTTGTTTTTCCACATTTTTTCCTGGTGGTGGGGTGGAGGTAGCTTCAGGTTGCCCTTGCAACTCAAATTTCCCTGTGTTTGTAACTTTGTATTGCCTGTTGAAAAAATGGAGTTTGCACTAGAGAAACTAGACACCTATTCTGTGGCTCTGCTGAAAGATTTCTGCCAACAAATGGGGGAATTTTTTTAAGCATGGTGCCAGGAAGGGGTAATTCCAAACCAGTCTAAGGGCTTGGGTGGAAGCACACAAAGAAGGGAAGGAGGAGGATGAAGGGACAGACTGGGACACGGTTGTGGAGATAGAAGGATTATTCCCCTCAGAGGGGGAAAACCTACTCCCAGGACCAGTGTCCTACTCCAGGAGGGGCAGTAGTGTCTCCGGGAGAAGCCTGACCGAAGCCGAGCTCACTGACAGGAGGGAAATGAGACAATTAAAATGGGAGTTGGCTAAGCAGGAGAAGGAGGTGCGGAGGATGGATCATGAGTTCAGGTTGAAAGAGTTGAAACTCCAGACCCTGCAACGGGGGTCCTCTCCTGTAATGAATGGTGGCAGCGAATCCAAAGAAACAGCCAGGGAGTCCAGACCCTATTTGCCAAAAGACCTTATTGCTAGCTTTAGTCAGGGGGATGACATAGCCAAGTGGTTGGCTGCCTATGAGGTCTCCTTAAGAGCCCATGGGGTGCAGGAGAAGCACTGGGGGGGTGGTTTGTATAAGTACATGCCTCCTGCTGGTCGGGACACCTTGCTGGCCCTGGAACCAGAGGAGCAGACCAACTACCCCACCATGAAGCTAGCCTTGGTTAGGAAGTTTGGGTTAACCCCAGAAAGATATCGTCAGAAGTTCAGGGGGAGCCACAAGCTAAGCACCCAGAACTGGGTGGACTTCCTTGATTACGCAAGAAAGGCATTGGAGGGCTGGGTCAAGGGCAGTGAGGTGAAGGATTATGAGGGGTTGTATGATCTATTTTTGAAAGAGCACCTCCTCGAGAAATGCTTTCCCGAGCTGCGCCAACACCTGGTGGACAGCAAGCTGACCAATCCCAGGAAGCTTGCAGAGGAGGCGGACATCTGGGCAAGTACCCGGGTGTCCTCAAAGGGGACTGGAGGGGATTCCCAAAAGGCAGGACAGGGCGCCCCCCAGAAGAAGGAGGGGGGAGATAAAAAGAGGGAGTTCTCTAAAGGTCCCCAAAACAATTTCCAAGGAAAGGGAACAGGTTTCACCCCTAAGGCAAACCCGCCCAGAAACCCTAATCCTGGCCAAAGCCAGCAGCCAAGGGTTCTCCACTGTTTCGAGTGTGGTGGTGTTGGACATTATAAGGGAGATGTCAGATGCCCAAAGAGACCACCCCCTCCCACCGGAGGAAAACCACCGGGAGTAGCTAGAGTAGCGCTCGAGGAGGAGTTGCCCTTGGATAAGGGGGGTGAGTGGGCGGGTGTCACCTTAGTGTCCCTGGGAGAACGGGAGATGGTTCCTAAGATCCTAGTGCCCCCAAATACTGCTAAGTATGGGCAATGGGTCACCATCAATGGCCAGAGAGGGGAGGCTCTGAGAGATACAGGAGCCAGTATGACTATGGTGAGAAGTCAACTGGTGTGTCCAGAGCAGGTGGTTCCCCATGTACTCCACCCCGCCGCGATGGCTGACGGCAGAATGGGCCACTATCCAGTGGCTGAGGTTCCCTTTGAGTGGGAAGGGGTTGCAGGTTCACTTCGAGTTGCCGTAAGCCCTGCTGTGCCAGTTGATTGTCTGCTGGGAAATGATATGGAGCACAACACTTGGAGAGAGGTGGAATACCGGACGCACTCTGTGATGCTGGGTACACTGACTGGGCCTGTGTGAGCACACGGTCTGCGACTGCCCGGAGAGGGAGTTCGCCTGGGTTGGAGCCTGGAACAATGGCCCAACCCGCTGCCAAAAAGGGACAGACCCGAAGACAGGAAGAGCCTGCTTTGGCTTCCACACCCCATGTGACAGATCGGCCACCTGCGGTGGTGGACCAGGAGTCCGTGGAGGGGAAAGTAGACTCTCTGGAGGATTTACCCATCCCTGCTGAGTGGCATGTGGAGGGAGGACCTACCAGAGAGGAATTCTGTAAGGGGCAGAGGGAGTGCCCTACCCTTGAGGGACTGAGGCGACAGGCTGATCCCAGGCAGCAGGTGATGTTACGGGACACAACCATATTTCCTGGGAGGATGGACTCCTCTACAGTGAACCCAAGGTACCCTTACCTGGTTCATCAAGGGCCTTGGTAGTCCCGCAACAATACCGAGTCTTTCTGCTGGAATTGGCTCGTGCTATACCCTTGGCAGGACACTTAGGTCAGGACAAGACCTTTGCTCGGCTTGTCCTCCTCTTTTACTGGCCTCAGATGAAAGTGGCGTCCACCACTTACTGTCGGACATGTGTATCCTGCCAGGCCAGTGGGAAAACAGGGGTGAAGCTGAAGGCTCCCCTGGAACTACTTCCAGTCGTTAGCACCCCCTTTGAAAGGGTGGGCATCGACATTGTAGGGCCTTTAGATCCACCAACAACAGCTGGTCACAGGTTCATCCTGGTTCTGGTGGATCATTCCACACGGTACCCAGAGGCATATCCTCTGAGGACAGTCACTGCACCTGTGGTGGCTAGGGCCCTAATGGGGATCTTTACCCGAGTGGGTTTCCCCAAAGAAGTTGTGTCTGACAGGGGGACCAACTTTATGTCAGCTTACATGCGGGCAATGTGGAAGGAGTGTGGAGTGAGCTACCGGTTCACCACTCCTTATCACCCCCAGTCAAATGGACTGGTTGAGAGGTTCAACAAAACCTTGAAGGGCATGATCAGAAGTCTGCCCGAAAGCCTGCGGAGGAAATGGGACGTCCTCCTACCCTGTTTGCTATTCTCTTACAGGGAAGTGCCACAGAAGGGAGTGGGCTTCAGCCCCTTTGAACTTCTGTATGGGCACCCTGTACGCGGTCCTCTCAGCCTGGCGAAGGATGGTTGGGAAAAGTCTCCCAGGAAACCCCCCCAGGATGTGGTGAGCTACATGCTGGCCTTCAGGAGCCAAATGGCGAAGTTGTGGAAGCAAGCTTCTGACAACTTGGAGGCCAGCCAGGCAGTCATGAAAGAGTGGTATGACCACAATGCTCACCAGGTGGAATTGGAGCCTGGCCAGAAAGTGTGGGTGATGGAACCTGGAGAGCTTAGTGCCCTCCAGGATCGCTGGACAGGCCCATTTGAAGTGTTGGAAAAGAAGGGTAAGGCCACATACCTGGTGGACCTTAAGACCCCTCGACAGCCCTACGGGTGCTGCATGCAAACCGACTCAAACCCCACCATGAGAGGCCCGAGGTCATTTTAATGATGGTGACTGATGGGGAAGAGGAAGCGGAAAGCGAACCTCTCACAGACTTGTTCTCGTCTCAAGAGAAGGATAGGTCAGTGGAGGGAGCGAGTGATTCTCTCTCCCACTCTAACTCCTGAACAGCGGGAGGACTGCCGCCAGATACTGGAGCAGTACTCTACGTTGTTCTCCCTTGTCCCGGGAAGGACTCATCTGTGTACCCATGATGTGGACACAGGGGACAGCCGACCAGTGAAGTCGAAGACCTACCGGCTGTCCGACAAGGTGAAGGCTAGCATCCATGGAGAGGTTGCCAAGATGCTAGAGCTGGGAGTTATAGAACCTTCTAACAGCCCTTGGTCCAGTCCGGTGGTGCTAGTGCCAAAAGCTGCTCCACCAGGCACCACGCCAGAACTGAGGTTCTGTGTGGATTACCGGGGACTGAACTCAGTTACAAAGACTGATGCTCATCCGATCCCTAGGGCGGATGAATTAATTGACCGGCTAGGAGCTGCCCAATACCAAGGTACGTTTGACCTCACTTCAGGGTACTGGCAAATCTCCTTGACAGATGGAGCGAAGGAAAGGTCATCCTTCTCCACGCCTGAGGGACACTTCCAATTTTGTGTGATGCCCTTTGGGCTCAAAAAATGCCCCTGCCACATTTCAGCGGTTGGTGAATCAGGTCCTCTCTGGAATTGAGAGTTTCTCTGCTGCTTACCTGGATGACATTGCTGTCTTCAGTAGCAGTTGGGAGGACCATTTGCAACATTTGCAAGCAGTTCTCCAGGCCCTGAAACAAGCTGGATTGACAATCAAGGTCAGCAAATGCCAGATTGGGCAGGGGTCGGTTGTGTACCTTGGACACTTGGTGGGTAGGGGGACAGTGCAGCCCCTGCATGCAAAGATTGAGGCAATCATGGCCTGGGAACCCCCCAAGACACAGACTGAGGTCCGAGCTTTCCTGGGCCTCACAGGCTACTACCGTCGCTTTGTGAAGGGGTATGGCACTATTGTAGCGCCCCTCACAGAGCTCACCTCTAGGAAACAACCTCGATGGGTAGTTTGGACGAACGCTTTTCAGCAAGCTTTTGAGAAACTGAATCAGGCAATGTGTGCAGCACCGGTCCTGAGGGCCCCAGACTTCTCCAAGGAGTTCATTGTCCAGACAGATGCATCAGAACATGGCATTGGGGCAGTGTTATCGCAACTGAATGAAGAGGGCCTGGATCAGCCTGTAGTCTTCTTATCCAGGAGACTGCTTCCCCGGGAACAGAAGTGGAGTGCAATTGAGAGGGAAGCTTTCGCGGTGGTGTGGGCTCTGAAGAAGCTGCGGCCATACCTGTTTGGCTCGCACTTCCTGGTTCAGACTGACCACCGCCCCCTTCGTTGGCTAATGCAGATGAAGGGGGAGAATCCCAAGCTGTTGAGGTGGTCCATCTCCCTACAGGGAATGGACTTCCGGGTGGAACATCGACCTGGAGTGGACCACGCCAATGCAGATGGTCTTTCCAGGTATTTCCGCCTTAGTGATGAGGACTCCCAAGGGGTTAGGTAGCTCTCCCCACTTTCAGCTGGGGGGGACGCGTGTTAGACCTGTCTGGCCTTTTGCATAGTCCCTCTAATTTATTATTTATTTTGTCCCCTTTTTGCCCCTCATGCCTTTACTTATTTTTGTGTCCACTAGCTTTTTCAAGGTGTTGGTCTAGGGTATAGGTGTTTTTTCACCCTCATAGTTTTTCACCTCAGGCCTAGAGGCCTTTCCTGACAGGAATTTCCTTGGAGTCACAAAATGGTGGCTACCAACTGACATAACTGACATACCTAGAACCTGTCCCATAGGATAGAGTAGGACATTCCAGAACCTTCTGGTCCCTTCTGGACCTCTGAGGGTCAGCCTATAAAAGGCGGAATGCTGGTCAGCCATTTTGTCTTGCCAGTGAGGAACAGCTAGAGTGAAAGCTGAGGTCTGGTAGGGGTAGGGTCCTGAAGGGTGGATTGCTCTACAAGGGTAGCCCTCTGTCTAGGTTTTTCCACCCCCCATTCCTGTTGACCTAGCCGAGTTAGTTCGTCCTGCTGACCCTGAACAGTTAGGTGAAGGGGTTAATCCCAGTGGTCTGTGGAGCTGAGGAGGTCCCTGCATTGAGAACCGAATTAGGAGAACCCCTGGGCCCCTATATCTGTCCAGTAAGGAGGGTTAGTGGACTATTGCTGAAGAGGAGATCTGGGGCTCCAACGTGAAGGATTCCCCCTTTTACCCCCCCCTCTTTAGGGTGAGAAGAAAGCTCCTGCCCTGTATGACACTGAGACTTTCTTACCAGTGCCTGGTCCTGTAGCGTGTGGCAAGCCTCCCGACTTGTGAGGTAGAGGAGTGAGGAGTTAGGGTCTATTGGGCCCGAGCAGTTTCCCTTTGTTTCCACTGTGAGCGGGACCCCTGGGGCACGATCGCGCTCTGTGTCAGCGCCTCTGAAGGAGAAAGAGAAGGGAGCAAGTTGTCTGATACCCAGCGCCACTGCGCATAATCCCAACTGAGCTGGGTTGTCACCACAGGAGGGGCCTAGGACCGAGCAGGCCCGCTTCGGAGTCGCTATTCCGTGTCAGGACGACGGAACAGTCTCAGTGGCCGAGACGCTTATCCCCCGCGCATGCGCGAATGCGCCATCGTGAAGGAACCGCCGGCAGTCACTGAAGAGGAGAGCCAAGGAGGGAAGCGGCTCCATCGAGCGGCTGGCTTCCTGCAAAGTGCCACGAGTTACATTCAGAGGGGCCTCCGCTCCTCTGTGAGGGAGTGGGGAGGCCCGATTTCGGTAGGAGAGCGTCGCTTAAGCGAAGGGGTGTAACAGAGGAACACGCCTGTCAGCACACGCCTTCAAGTAAGCTGGGAAGCCTAAGGGGTGGCGAAGGAGAGCTGGTTATGCTCCAGATCGTCTGACTCCTTCTACACAAAGTGGTGCAGCGCTGGTGGATTCCTGTGCATGAAAAGGGGTAGAGGGGCTGTTAATTAACCGCGTTGCTAAGCCTACAGCTTTAAGTATCCTATGGTACTCTCGAGGGGTGAAAGGTAACTGAGGCTTTAACCAGTCTTTTGGGACATTCTTTCCTAGCCTCTGGTGCCTGAAAACTTGAGACAGCTTGACCTCAGACAGGGTGGGGCTGCTGAGGAGACCGATAACCTGGGCTGGGGAATGCAAATCTGTACCTGGCAATAGAGCAACTAGGGGAAGTGGTGGTTATCTGTTTAAACCTTGATTTTAAAAGAAGATTCAGAAAGGGGTCAAACAGAGTACAGTAATTGCTCATCTGAACTGTTGAAGTATGTAGATGTATACCTGCTAGATGTGGTTAAGTGAAGAGGTTAAAGATGCTGTGATGTAATGAACTGTATTTACTAGAGCTAAATAATTGACAAAAAGAGCAAAGATTATTTTTATAAACAAGCTCGTATTTTTCCAAACATTGGTGAAGTGTCATTTTTGGGTGATCTTGCGTTGGATTACTGTTGGGTGGTTTTGCAACCTTTACACATGTGCCTCTATTGACGTTGTCTTACCCTAGGTCAGGCTACCCTAGGTGACCTGACATATTTAGGTTCCAACAAGCTCCAATTGATGAAACGTTGACTAGATATTCACCACCTTAGAAGCAAAAAAATGAGCCAACTCATCACAACATTTCTGGGGGTTCAACAATTTATTTGGAGGACTAGGCCGAGTGACCAATGATTTAAACATTTTGAATATTTCCCTAGGGGAATTGGAGGCAGAGGCAATCTTATCTTGATAATAAGAAGATTGTGCAGTTTTTATTTCCTTTTTATAGATCCGTATTGCCAATCTGTATTTGCTCTTACTAACCTCAGACAAAATCCTTCCTCCATTTCCTTTCAGACTGCTTGCAAACTTGTTTGAGCAGTTTTAATTCTTGGGAGTACCAGGCTTTTTTATTTGAGCCAATGCGATGGCAAACATCTGTTTTAGGCAGAGTGAGATCCAATGAGGACTCTAACCATCTGTTAAAAGATGCATTCGCCATTAAGGGGTTAGCACAGAAGGCTGGAGGAGACTTATTCAGATTAGCTACCCAGTTATCCAAAGAGAGTTTAGACCATGAACGACTCAATTTTCTGGTTATTCTGACCGGATAACTTTGGTCAAAAGGTGACCAGATAAAGGATAAAAGAGCATGGTCTGACCAAGGGACAATAACAGACTCTTCTCACCAGATATTATCAAGATTGGTAAAAAAGTGGTCAAGCAAATGGCCTGCTCTATGGGTAGGACCAACCACAATTTGTTTGAAATGGAGCATCCCAAGACCTCCCATGAGGTCAAGGTGAATATTAAAATCACCCAAAAAAGGAAAATTGGGGGCAGTACTGGTAAAGTTAGTGATGGTGTCTTGAAGATCATTGCAAAAATTGGTGTGTGCTCCTGGTGGACGGTATACCATGATCCCCGAGAAGGTACAAGTAGGGGAGAAGGAGATAGCGAAAGCAACACTCTCACACTCTACTAGAGGACAGCTAGTAATTCTACAGCTGTACGTGTTTTTGTAAATAATTGCAATCCCTCCCCCCGCCCACTAGTACGATCATGCCTGCTAATAGCATAGTTCGGAGGCAGGGCCCGAACTACCTCAGGGTCCAAAGTCTCATTCATCCACTTTTCGGTCAGAAAATGAATGTCAGGGTCTCTATCTTCCAAAAGCATACAAATTTTGCTCGCATGTTTGGGAAGGGAGCGACAGTTAAGAAGCGCTAGGGAGTACGGCTTTTCTTTTCCAGTTTTAAGAGAAGGAGTTTCTGACGGCCCGATTTCGAAATTACAGTAAGGGCAACAGGTCTGTTTCTCCTCCCGAGCGATAGGATGCGAACATATAGAGGTTCTCTCCCCTCTCAGACTTCAGAGCTGCTCACTACTATATCTGAGTTTACCAGATATACTGTGTCCCGAAGTACTGACCCTTGGCCCCGTCCTGACGCGGACGGGCGCAGATGGGCTTTCCTTTGGCGCTCCTTCGGCGCAAAGAAGGCGCGTCCGCTGTGCGGAGATGTGACCGTCTTGCTTTAAACTATCTCAGCGCGCGTCCCAGAGCCTAGTCCGCCACCCTGCGTGCCTCCCCAAGATGGCCACTCAATCTTACCGGCAGCCTCCGTCGGCATATACAACTCAGCGTCTACTCGACTGAGTGAGAGCAGTGATTGCGGCGAAAGTTAAAACAGGTAGCAAATTGCTAAATGATAATTCTAATTTTTCGAAAAACGTGCAGAAACAATACAGTTCCCGGCTTCCGCCTCAGGAGTGATACTAGGTCTGACGCGGGTGCAAAGGTAGCTTGCTTTATACTGTCTCAGCACGTGTTCCAGAACCTAGTCCGCCACCCTGCGTGCCTCCCCAAGATGGCCTCTCGATCTTACCGGCAGCCTCTGTGGGCATATACAACTAAGCGCCTACTCGGCTGAGTGAGAGCAGTGATTGCGGCAAAAGTTAAAACAGGTAGCAAATTGCTGAATGATAATTCCAATTTTTAAAAACGTACAGAAACAACACAGCTCCCGGCTTCCGCCTCAGGAGTGATACTAGGTCTGACGCGGGTGCAAAGGTAGCTTAGCTTACTTTATACTATCTCAGCACGCGTCCCAGAGCCTAGTCCACCACCCTGGGTGCCTCCCCAAGATGGCTGCTCGATCTTACCGCCAGCCTCCATGGGCATATACAACTCAGCGCCTACTCAGCTGAGTGAGAGCAGTGATTGCGGCGAAAGTTAAAACAGGTAGCAAATTGCTAAATGATAATTCCAATTTTTTAAAACGTGCAGAAACAACACAGTTCCCGGCTTCCGCCTCATGAGTGATACTCGGTCAGATGTATGGAGAAAACAGGACAACTTGCCTGCAGAACTCTTGAGAGCCACTGCATTAAAAAACCCAAACCTGATGTATCCAAGATTAAAGAATTTGGGGCTGAGAACATAAAAAAATACCCTTTAGATAAAACCCATCTTAAGAAGGAAACACAATAATCCATCAAAAAGACCTTAAAGTTTGAGGAAAGGATGCATAGCACTAGCCAGGTCCATGAGACAACCGTTATGAAAAGTACATCAAAGACATGCACAAAAGTTACTCACTGTTGAATATTAGAATGTAGCACTAAAATTAGATCTATCAAAACACTAAGTAAAAAACAATAGTTTATAGATATTGATGTGTCCAAACAGTCAGAACAAATTCATAGTGAGAATGCACCCGACCTGCACCGATGAAAAATCAGAACGAAGGCTTGGTAGTAGAAGAAGTAGCAGAAAGGCATTATTCTGTACGCATGCTTCACAATCAGTGGCACTGCAAAGAAGTCCATTAGAAGAATGCATCAAAGAAAGCAAACACCATATGGAAACCATAATAACAGTAGATCCTGCTTATATACCTGAAATGCATAGGGCTTTAATATTGCTCCAATTCTGTAAGGACAAAGATCTCCCTCAGGATGGGGAAAAGAGCCACACAGTAGGTTTATAATAATGACCAAAATATGGAAAACAAATCCTCTAGTAAGTCTTGAAAGAATTTGTGGAAGAAAATGTACATTGAGACAAAAGTCATCAAACCTGAAATACATTTACAAATCCTTGTACACAAAATCCTGTGAGTCCCTGATGCAGGTGGAAAAAGAAGAAATATTTAAATGTCTCCCCATTCTTCCCTCTTTGTGCGTATGCTGCATTACATAGCACACAATAAAAGAGGACAATTCCTATTACACACTTTTTGTACAGGAAGGGACCCTTTCAGGCACATAAAACTATGCTGACCACAATTCAGAGGCAGTTACACTGACACATTGACACCAGGAAATATTACAACTTGGATTTAGAAATGGTGTACATGCATCTCAACTGAAAACATCAACCTGAAGAACCTTCTGCAGTCCCCAAAGTTTAACGTCCTCAACACAAATAGGGCACCAAACGAGAGTCCTGATCCCTGAAAAACTGAATCTTGGTCCTTGGGGATCTACTGTTTGACAGTAATGTATGGCCTTCTAGATTGTCTTGAAGAATAGAACGAAAGAATGTGGGGAATTCAAAACTTGAGGTTGACCATAAGAAGTCTCAATGGGCTTACACTAAATGTATAGTGTTATAGAAGAATTAAGCAAAACCACGGTATGCACTGTCTGGGAGTTACAGTCATACCTGTCAAACATGCAAGTAGAGGATGCAAAGAAGCACTTGCCTATTAGAGAGGCAGTAGGAAAAAAAACGGGTCCAGAAAAAAAGAAGACTCATACTGATGAACAGAGATGCGTGATTTATTGTTAAGAAAGTATTGTGTCCTGTACAAGAGAGCAACTCTGAACATTTGAAGAAAGTGGTATTTTAGCTTGAACACAAATGAACAAGACAAGCAGCTCAAACTGACCACAGGACTCCTTCTATAGATCCAATCCCAAACCCAGCCACCAAATCACCACTCAATGAGGAATCTGGTCCCTGTTAGGGGCATTGAGCATGCTCCGAATAAGAGGGAGTGATCAATGTTTAGTTTGGAAAATAATAAGTGTCAGAACCCAACATTTTGCACTGAAGTCCGCAGCCTTTTCTATTGACTATTGGTGTGCCAAACTCCATGGCTACGAAGACTTAGTTCCACCTTACGCCCTTTAATCCACCAGCAGATACTCCCTTTACCACACTCTTGCAGGCTCCTCCTTTGTCACTTTGTCTTTTTTTCTATCTTTTTCTTCTTCTTTATTGCCTACTTGTGTATTTTTCACTATCTTGCTCTGGGTCAAGTGTGATGAGGCACAATAAGTGCTGGTTCCAAAACATTAGTGCTAGTGGCCCCCACCTGCTGCCACAGACTCAAATTAAGCACTGACGGTAATATCAAGAAAGCAAACCAGTATGAGCAACTCCTGCATAAATAACCTTAAAAGTTATGACAAATTAATCCATCAGCATAGACACTGATACTGGGTGGGATCCTAGCCCCAAACCATCCCAGAAAAAAAAGATGAGCCAGTAACTTGTAACCAGTAGCCAGGTCCCATGAGAGGTATCCTAGTTGGATAAAATCCCAAATAAACCTACTGACAGTGGTGCCTAAGCCCTTATGCTTCAGAAATGTATGGCCTAATTGGGATGTCTGACATCCAGGCCATCGGTCCGACTGCTGCTGATGCAAGTGGTCAGACCACAGATGTCAGGGGAAATACCACCGCCTCTGACAGGATCCAAGATCCCGTCAGGGGCAGTTTGAATCGTACCTCTACTACGCCTACACTGTCACCACCGTGGGGATTTTGATGCCCCTTTCCAACTGCATTTTCATGGTGGTCCGACCACATGGAAAGACAGCTGGAAAGTGACTTTGCTGGCCCCAACCAGGGCCCCGTCCCATATTACCTTTACAAGTGGCCTTGAGGGCACATGTAGTGCCCCCCCCCTACATTGATGCACTGTGTGCCAGGCACCACACGGTGCAGGGATGTGCACTGAATGCTTTTTTCCACCACAGCTTGTACTGTAGCCAATTTCCTGGGCTGCAGCACAAACTGCAGTAGATAAAATCACTTTTCTAACCCCCACCACAGCAGTCTCATCCTAATTGGGCAAGCGGGTAGACTGCCAACTGATTGTCAGACAGGCTCCTGCCCGCTGCGATGGCAGCCGGTGGTCTGACTAACCGATTTCGTAATGAGGACCCTAGATTCAGAAGCCTAACGACTTAGCAGAAAAAAATTCTCCAGGAGTCCTAAAGATGTGTAAAGAAAATAAGGAAAGAGACAGTGCTATAAAATAACAGGTACTGTTAGGAACATGATCTTGTAAGGATGAATGTCTGAATTTATCAGCCGGGAATTGAACCTCTTACCATGAGCAACCTGGCCATGACATACCCTTCACTTATATCCATCTCAAGCACTCTCAGTAAAGGGAAAGTAAAAAAAAAATATTCAAAACTGCTCTAAAAAGCGCAGAGTCATGGGGCTCCCGTAAGTGATAAGTGAAGGATCAAGAGGGAGAGAAACCACAGGTCATGTGCAATAGCTTTGAAACATCAGAGCATAATGAGAACCTCTTAGAGGTAACACACCTTAAGGTAAAAGGAGTAACTTTATTCTTCCGCTAAATCTGCCCTTAACCTAGATGTGACTGCTTCACATAATATTAATGGTACCATAGTACCTGTTGCTTTGTGATTTCGGATAACACTCACTGAGCCACTTGTACTCAAATCTTTTTAGCTGTGCGTTCTCTGGTTGCAAAAGTCTGTAAAATCCCCTTCCTTTCTCTCTTTGCAGACTCGGTTTTCCTCTTGTTATCCTCTGCCATGAGCTCCCTTTTCCTCTGCATTTTTCACCTGCCTGATCTAATACTGCCCCACACAACTGCCATTTCCTGATGTTTTATTACCCTTCTTTGCTCTGTTTTCCCTCTTTGCAGCCTCAGTTTTCTTCTTTGTCCTCTGCCCGGCCCCTCTTTTCCCGTCTCACTGGACACTAGGGGCCAGATGTAGGTCACCAAATACCGGTCGGTAACGGCCGATTTCGTCCGTTACCGACCGGTATTTGGTGATTGAGATGTAGGGGGCCAAAATTTTACAGAATCAGTAAATTTACTGATTCTGTAAATTTACCGATTCGGTAAAATACTGATTCGGTAAATTTACCGAATCAGTAAATCAATATTTAGGTGACACTGCAAACAGTGCCACAGGCCCCTAAGAATTCGTTATTTACCCTGTAATACTATTGCATGGTAAATAACGACTTCCTGTGTACATGCACATCTGTGCATGTACACCTGTGCCATGTGGCACACAGACATGCCCTAAGGGCATGTATGTGTGTCACATGGCACACACGCCTGAATCAGGGGTGCAACATGGTGTCAAAGTGTCAAGGCCCATAGGAATCAATGGCAGTTATTGAATCGGTAAATATCGATTCGGTAATTACCGAATCATTCAGATTCTGTAAAAATTACCGAATAATTACCTACATCTTATTTACCGAATCTAAAATACCGAATTGGTAAAATTCAGTATTTTAGAGTCAGGCCAGATGTAGGTAACCAAATACCAGAAATACAGAATTTCGGCCATTACCGACCTGTATTTGGCTTGTGAGATGTAGGGGACACAAAAACATCCGAATCGGTAAATTTACCGAATCGGTAAAGTTTCTTAATCGGTAAATATTCGGAATCTGTAAATTTACCGAATCGGTAAAGTTTCCGAATTGGTAAATTTACCGAATATGTGAAGTTTACGATTTGGTAAATTTACAGAATCGGTAAATTTACCGAATCGGAAAATAAGAAATGGTAAAAATGACTATTGAGATGTAGGTAACCTCTTAAATACCGAATTTGCATGAAATTCGGTATTTAAGAGTCGGTATTTACCATTGATTGAAAATTTGGATTACCTACATCTGGCCCTTACTCTGTCTGATCCTGCACTGCTCACCTCATATACCGCTGTTTACTGGCCCTGCTCTCCTTTCATTGCTGTGCTTCCCCTTTTTGCGGTCTCTGTTTTTCTCCATTTCCTCCTCTGGCCCCTTGCTTCTCCATTCACAGGCACCCTGCTGACCACCTGAGTCACCTTATTAGCCCAAAAGCAATGGGGCTTTTGTCCAATTATAAAGCTCACGATTTTTGTGCAATTGTCCCTGCCATTACCAGTCCTTTCTCTCCACCTTTATTTCCCTTTTCCTATCTGCTCCCAAGACACCTGTTGTGAATTAGAAAGCTAACCACTTCTTCCCCACAGTTGCACTCATTTAGTGACTACAGGGCAACTACTTCGCTGTGCCTTCAGGTGAGCCTGAGAGGCTGAGGAACAGTCACATGACCTCATAACTAGCCTTTATGAGCTCTCTTTCCAAGCCATCTCCACATGATGTGGAGCTTAAGGGTGAAGAGGACAAAGACAACTTGCCTGTTTTGCCTTTTTGGTCCCGGTAGTGTCTAGGCCCAGAAATGCTGCTCTTATGTCCACCTTCCACCATTAATCTAGGCCCACACTTCTTAGTCACAGCAAACAAAATACCTCACCCTACACTTACTCTCCAACATCTACAAACTCTACAAAACCTCCTACATACCTTACTACCCCTACATCTACTCAAGGGTCCTATCACTCCTAAATACACCACAGCTCTGTGATAAATTGCACTCCGCCCCCTCCTTTAACATCCACACCTCCACAGTTCTTCACATCCAAACGTTACACATGGAGTCACTAAACCAACATAACATATAACTACCACACCAAAGCATAACCAAACAAACACAACATTTTCCAAATAAAATTTGCAAAAAATTAACAATTCCCTTACATCACAAAATACAGGCACACATCCGCTCTTCTCTTCTTGCCAACATAAATAACACACATTCTAAACCAACTCTAACTCACATTTTTGAAGCAGCATAGAAGCCATCCACTCACTTCACAAAAACACAATAATAGCGCTCATTAGCCTGCTTGTCATTCATTGCACAATTCAGAATCATAAAAACTAAACCATTCTTCACAACCTCCCATCTCCTTGCTAATGCCAAACAAGGCTACCTTTCAAAAAACTCTTCACCGCCCATAAACCAGCCTTCCAACCACCCACACACACAGACCCAAACAAATGACTTTAAGCATGTAGAAGGACCATGACATCTACATCAATAGTACACCTTCTACAACTTGAATGAATAATACTCACTCTCCTGCAGCACAAAACACCTTATTCAAAGCACATTCTTTAAACTGCCTACTCATAAATGCTTAAACCATTTCCAAAAACAGGTATCAACTGTTCGAGCTATTGACACAGAACCTGACATTCTACATAATCAATTTATGACTGGGGGAATATATAGCACCTATAATACATAAAAGTGTTCCACCATGCTATCAAAATGGCACACACAATTGCATAGGTAATGGAGGACTAAATACAATAGAGCCACCCAATAATTCCCTCAGGACATGGTATAATCAATAACACAATCTCATTGTCCCTTGAGGAAACATTCCTAGATCATTTATAATTTATAATAATGTCACATTCATGATCATTAATCTAATTGTACAGGGAAATATATGCATATACTAGAGTGTATCAAAAAGGTATATTTTATTCAACTCAGATATTTTATCACTTACTTCTTGGCAACGGACATACTAAAAATGGTTCATACATTGGTTAACAGTAGTATATGAAACACCTTTTGCTTAAACTATGGATAATCCAAACACCATGTTAACGGAAATTACACACAGCATTTCATCAACTTTACAATCTGTGTAATCAACATTTAAGCAAAACGATGCTAGGCGTCGATGTTTCGGTCCCCCGTTGGTCTAAAAGATCCTTGGGACTATCTTCAGGACGGAAAAGTTGCACATCTACATCTAATGCAATAAAACATAACAATGAAAAATATATTTATTTGTCATCCTTGTATCTATAAGAGGTATCGTCTGCTCAACACAAAAAGACAACAACAATGTTGAAGGGCACCCTATGTGTAAGCCAAAACACCACAGATCTAAAAATATGCCACCAAAAACATATATGTGCAGAAGTCTGTGTGACACCAAACCAAATAAACCACCACTAAACCAAAAGACTAAAGAATGCTGAAAAGATTAAAAAAGAGACTAAAGAGCCCACTCACTTCTTAGAATGTTTTTGAAGGAAGTAACCAAAGGAATTATCCTTTATTTAGTATTTATCCACCGAGTCTAATCAGGAAACATAAACAACAAAAGAACCTACAACAGTATTCTAGGTCTCTAAAATCACCGTAAACTAGCATGCAAGTTAGCGACAATACTCACATGTCTTGAAAATCAATTAGACATCTCACCACCTATAAGTATAATCAACCAGAAACAATCGCATTAACTCCAAAATAAGTGACTAAAGCCCATGCTCCCCAAAAAGATACCACAAAGTGTTAAGGTATCAATGGCTACTCACGTAATTCTTGCAATCAAAAGCCAATATTCTCCGGTAATAAAACATGATATCTTGTAATGAAAACCAACAAGGCCAATAGCACAATGCTAGACCAGCATTGTACACAACTCCACATACGAATACTGTGGGGACCCCCGCCCCAAGATTGAGACACTTATTTATTTAAGGAACCAGCCTCGCTTGGTCCGTGAACGCCCCACTCATGAGACCGAGTGTGGGGCGTAGTGGGCTGCGTATAGAAATAAGGCCCAGAAGCTGAATGCACGATGACGTCATCCCGCGTTCAAATGGAGTGGCGATATTAGAGTGGTCGTAGTGTTAACAGCGTCCCATAAAAATGCACCAGACCATCTTCTTAAGTTTAGGTCAAAAAACAGCACCGAGCATGATAATTGTCCATGGACCATTGAAGAATGTAACGGTGTGTATTAAAATATTTACATGATCCAAAATCGAAAAAAATAAAAAAACTCAAAAAGTCAAACTTTATTGAGTACAACAAGATGGACAAAACAGATATACTAATTGAGCCAACAAGTTTTAAAAAGTATACTTCAGGTCTAGATAAGGTTCTTTGACCTTACACTGACAGGTCAAACACGCTTAAATTTAAATGCTGTTTGGCTCGATTAATATATCTGTTTTGTCCATCTTTGGAAAAAGCCGCCAAAAAAGAAGCCTCAAAATGGTGGGAAGGAGCCTCCCGTAAAAAATATTTAGACCATAATTTGATTCCCCGAGGACTACGTATTTTAATCTTTCCTCCGATAGAAACTACTGCCCCAGAAAAATTACAACTTTGGGAAGATAACTTACGTACAGCATCTAATAACATGCTAATACAACTAATAGACATAGCTCAAGAATAATTTGAAAAAAACAAAGAGGAAGTGGACTATCTCTCTAAACGGATTGAGGAAGCAAACTGGGGGGACATCACAATAAAAAATTATGACATCCTTAATAAAATCTTAGATGAAGAGGATATAATCCAAAGGAAAAACCGTATGTTCAGACGAGACCTGACCGATTACCAACTGGGCAGAGTCTACACTTTCGCACAAAAATATAACAACATAAACATAGCAATACCAACAAGTAACACAAATGCCTCAAATGAAACTCCCATCTCCTCGGAAGTTGACTCAGTGGAAGAACAACCAACAACTAGTAACATCCGTCCCAAAGTAAATTTTCAGGGGGAGGTTCAGCGACACCATCTGAGAAATGCCCAGAACAATCGCACCAGCCACCAAATCCTGTGGCATCGAAACGAATCGGAATAGGAGTACAAACAAGAGCAAGAAAGAAGGAACTGCATATTGTGAAAACATAATCAACAACTTGGTGATCAATCTGTCCTCTACAAATTTAACAGATACACACAATCAAATCCTCAATAAAGATCTATCCTTCTGCCCTACTGCACAATGGGTTCTTGTTCAAACTAAAATTGAACTGTTCAAACTACCAGGAAATTAAAGTTACATTCATTCTTTACTGACAATCCATCCCGGTCAACAATAACAGTTGGTGGGCAACAAATGAGTAAACTGACTTCAAGTGACTTGGAAAACATTAATCTCCTGTTACAAATGTCAACGGACGTGGCACCTGATAGTCTTGAATCACTGACTACCACTGCAGAGGAAATGGGAATAGACATTTTCGATTCAAAACCCAATCCACTCAAGAAGAAATCACAATTTACTCCTGCATTACCATCTGGAAACTCCATTGACATATCCTTCAAAAATGTAACTCAAGATCTAGACAAGGAATTTCTAAAATACCAATCTAAACAGAAATATGTCCCACAAAACATCTCTGTTAACAGAAAGAAAAGCCCTGAAGGAATTAAAACAAGATTCAAAATGAATAATAAAATAAGTTGACAAAGGTGGAAACATCGTTATCCTTAATACATCAGATTACCTAATGGAAGTTTACCGTCAGTTGGAAGACGTCACCTGCTATCAGAAATTGGATCACAATCCCACAAAAAATATCCAGGACAAACTCCTTGTACTCCTTAGTGAATGGTATGATAAAGAACTTTTAACTCTAGAGGAAAAACAACTCCTATATATGAATAATCCAACTATTCCTACACTGTATCTCCTACCAAAGGTGCACAAGCCAGGAAGGATACCTAAAGGGAGACCCATTATAGCAGGAATTGACTCAGACTGCTCCAACGTGGGGGCCTTCATTAGGGACACCAAGGATGTATTGCAAAAACTTGAAAACATAATTTGGCAAGATGATTATATATTGACTGCAATTGACATCACCGGTCTTTATACTTCAATCAAACATTCTGATGGTATAGCAGCATCAAGAAAATCCCCACAGACTAGATCAGTCCACCTAACTGCACGAAATAAAATGATCCTGGACATGCTTGAATTTTGCCTCTTGACCAACTATTTCCTCTTTAATGGCGACTTCTATTTACAACTCCAGAGTACAGCAATGGGGGCATAATGTTCGCCCCCGTATGCCTGCCTCCTGATGGGAGAGGTGGAACGATACCGGTTATGGGGGGGAAAGATCGGAGGATGTCACAAGTAACATAACTATGTGGGGCAGGTATATCGACGACATTCTTCTAGTATGGCAAGGACTGGAAAAATACCTCAAATCTTTCATCATTTCTCTGACCCCAAATCAGTGGGGAATTGACATTACATACACTATCTCAAAAAAGGAAATAGAATATCTGGATTTATCAATCTACATTGAGAATAACAAGCTCAATACAAGAATACATAGAAAACCCACATCTGCCAATTCAATTCTTCATGCTACCAGCAGTCACCCCAGCCATACCATCATGAACATCCCAGCAGGTGAATATTGTCGTGCTCGGATGAATTGCAGTTCAAAAGAAGAATATCAGACTAACTCTGCCAAAATAACACAACAACTTAGACATTGTGGATATAAAGAACATGCTCTAAACAAAACTCAGAAACACTTTGGGGATACCGAAAGACAACTGTTATTGCTTAACAATCAAGTTAGAGATCGAAAAGCAGTAATCTGTTTTAATACTCAGTACCACACTGGTCATTAACACATTCGCAAAACTTTAAATAAACATTGGCATCCTTTAAAAGATAATCCTATTGTATCCACTGCTCTCCAGGAAAAACCACTACTCAGCTTCTCTAGAAGCAAAAACTTGAGAGATATCCTATGCCCATCCTTCTTGGAAATCAAACAGAAGCCAACTACTTTCCTGCAGCAGCCAAACGGTTTTTTCACCTGTTTGAACTGCGCAATCTGTTAACTGGGCAAATCAAAAACAAAAGAAGTTTCAGGCAATTGTCACAGTTTCAAAATAAATGATTTAATTAACTGTGAAAGCACCAATATGATTTACCTCATCTCTTGTCCGTGTGGACAAGACTACATTGGGAGCACGATGCGGCCTTTGAAAATTCGTATCCAAGAACATTATCGGAATATCCACAAGACTGACACAAGACAACCCTTGGTAGACCACTTTCTTAAACATCACTGTCACCATTTGATGTTCTCATTTGTTGACCTAAAGAAACTGAAACATCACAAATGAGATGGCAATTTGGAACTACGCCTTCGGAAAGAGGAGAGTGCCTTAATTATAGGCATGGAAACTGTTGAAAAGGGCCTTAACAAGGAACATGAGTGGCATCATTGTAAATTTGTATAGGTATTTTAAACCATTTCCCCGGACCTCTTTTCTGTACTTTCCCTGGCTTTCTAGCTTTCGAGTTAAATGTCTTTACTAATCAGTAATATTGAACATGCAATTATGACTATATCTCTCAAAAATCCCATAGTAATTAATACCGTGACCTCTTATTGCATAGACGTATCAAAAATGTGGAAACTTACAGCTTTTAATTCATTATTAATAAAGCTCTACGGCTAGAGGCTTCTTCACATATGCTGTGATATCACTCTTCCTCACTTTTTTAGCAAAATAGTGTTTGGCACTGTGTCCTTTTACATATCCTTGGCACTTTTAAAGTTGCAATCAACAAATTAGATTAAAAAAAAAAGGTTTCATACTTCAAACGTTTTGGTTCTTCCAGCACCCTCTTTCACTCTTTGGGGTCATTTCTTCTTGTCTCCATTAGTATTCATTATCTTTTCTTTTGCATTACAGCCTTGAGAAAGCCTTGGCGTTATTCGCCACATAGGGTGAAACACATTTCGTCTGTCTCTGTCATGCTCAATAAAGTTTTACAAATTTTTAAAAAAAGAAGCGAAATGGATTAATTGAGAAATGAATGAATGGAATATTCAGTAACAGATACTAGTACCATAATACAAAGACAATATGGATTTATCCATGCTGAATGAATAATTACTCAATTAGAAAAAAGGAACATATGCTCGTATTTAATTACAGCATACCTCTCCTATCATAAGGGATCTGCATCCCTTATCAGTCATCCGAAAATCCACCTTCAAACTGCTTGGTATCACCCACAAAACAATGTATGACAAAGGATCACTTTTTTCCATCAGGAAGAAAATCACTAAAGACCCAAAACAAAAATCGTTTGTAGACTTGCACCCTTCCTCACAATCTCAGCATCAATAAAAAACATGGATGAATACATTTATCTGTGTAGGCTGCCAAACTATGAGATTCATTACCCACAAATAAAAGATCCACTGACAACCATCACACTTTCAGAAGATTAGTCAAGACTATTCAAGAGTTGGCTCTTCACTACAAGACCATTATCGTCACAAAACTAAAACGTACAGTAATAGTATGTACAAGACATCAAAACTATAATATAAAATTAAAAATCCATTAAAAACATTAAATAAACAATATAAATTGATAAATAAACAATTAAATAAAAAAAATTAAAAAAAATCATAAACACACATGCACGCACACGCATGCACGCACACGCATGCATGCACACACACACACACACATACACATATTCACTGAAAAAAAACAAAGGTTAAGGTATTGTTATAGTTAGGTGAAATGTTCAGTAACAGTAATTTATTAGTAATTTTATTGCAAATGTTCCAATGATATTATAAAAAGATGTCATAGAAAATGTCATGAGTGATGTAAAATGTTGGGTAATTAGAAGTGCATGGCGGAGGCATGAGTTATAGTTAACTTCGGGCACGATTTATAGTTACTTGAGATAACTATAACTATGTCTGGGGAATTTCTGTGGTTTATAGAGATTGAAACATTATATTGTTACTGAACATTTCACCTACCTATAACGTTACCTTAACATTTAACTGACTCCCAAAGCGCATTTTCACTCCGTGGCGCCTGGAGAGAAGGGTTCGGCCATCTTGGGTGAGGGAGGTTTAGCGCTGCAGATGCTGGACGCTTCCCGCCCTCCCATAGTATAAAAAACGGTAAGCAGCGCTGCCTCGCTGACTCTACCGATGTCTTTCCCCTGAGGCGGAAGCCGGGGGCGCTGTGCTGTGAAATTTTACTATTGCACTTTGCACCTTGTATTATTCATTTTACTGTGTTGGTTGTTTTGATTTTAAAAAATCGCCGCACGTGTTCATACTCGTTTTTAAATAGCATAACAATTGTACTGTGTAGGATAGTTGACTAATAACCCCTGCACGGGTCTCTGCCCCCTCAAACCGACTCCCAGAGCGCATTTTCACTCCGTGGCGCCTGGAGAGAAGGGTTCGGCCATCTTGGGTGAGGGAGGTTTAGCGCTGCAGATGCTGGACGCTTCACGCCCTCATCACACCAGATATAATGAGATGCAGTCCGCGCGCCAAAGGCAAGCCCGTCTGCGCCCGTCCGTGCCGGGACCGGGCCCGGGCCCAGGGCCATAACCCCTGCTCGTACACTCTCGTATAATCGCAGTACGTTACTGGAGCTTTGCCCCACCTACGCCCCCCTTTGCAACAAATTCGACCTATCGCATATTCCCTTGGAGGTTAATGCAGAATGCTCTCACTGCAACACCTTACTCGCTACTTACAATTCTACCACCTCAGCTAAAACCTTAAAACATGAGAGAGAGAAGCACGTTACTATGGTGCTCATCAATGCGCGATCCTTGAGCAAACATTGCCAAGAAATAGCTGACCTTATCAGTGACTTTAATCTCGATGCTCTCTACATCACAGAAACATGGACGGACGAGGCATCTGCCCCCGACCTTGTTACGGAAGTTCCTCCAGGCTATATTGCCTATCGGCAGGATAGGGCCCTAAAGAAAGGAGGTAAGCTAGCCATCATAATAAGAGACCAATATGAGGTCCGCATCTCGCCTATTCCCATCACATCATGTGAAGCTATACATGTCAATATAAAATTCACACCGATCTGTAACTTTAAGGGAGTACTCCTTTATCGACCCCCCGGGACCAGATCAGCGTTCCTTGCCAATTTAAGTACCATTACCGAATCCATGGTTACTGAAGAGTCCACCACAATTATGGGCGACTTCAATTTCTACCTGGAGCAAAACAGTGACAGGGATACCATTGCCCTCACATCAGATTTAGAAATAATGGACCTTAGACAATAAGTCACAGCTCCTACCCATCAGGCAGGTCACACGCTGGATGGTATATTTACAAATGCTGAAGGCTTACACATAACGGCAGTTCTTCCCATGACCTGGACAGATCACTCAGTCATATTTAGTAGCCTAACCATCAAAGGCTCTTTGAGGAAGAAGGCCTCATACTCGAGACTAGGCACGTTTAAAGCATGGAAGGACATTAATCCTAATGACCTAAATGTACTCTTAAACAACACCAGCCCTGACCTATCCAGTGATCCTAGCATCGCAACTCAGCAATTCCATGAATGGTTGGGTGATGCCACGACTCAGTTGGCACCTACCAAATCCCACTCAAGAAACAGGAGCATGCCAACTGCCCAGTGGTACACAGATGAATTAAAAACCCCAAAACAACTAACAAGGAACAGGGAAAGGCACTGGCGCAGAACCTATGATAGCGAAAACAAGGAAAAATATAAAGAAGCTCTCGCTACCTACAAAGCAATGATAACAGTAGCAAAAAAGCATTTTTTCTCACTACACATAGAGAAAGCGAAAAACTCAAGCAAACAACTATACAACATTGCCAAAACCCTTTCCGGTAACACACCGAACCTAAATCCGCCCCCATCACAATCATTATGTGACACCTTGTCCGAATTTTTTATCTACTCGAAGGTAAACGACATATACCAAGATTTCACTTCAGATCCTAGCATCAGTAGTGTTACCACCCCCACGACCATCCTAAGAAATACCATGACTAGTTTTAAACCCCTAACCACTGACCAAACAAAGGGCATAGTTAAATCTATCAAATCCGGATCAGCTCTGGATCCATGCCCAACTTCTGTGCTCGCCATGGTATCAGATACAATCATCCCAATCATCACTCATGTCTGCAATACGATATTGACATCTGGAACCTATCCTGATTCTTTGAAAAACACGCTGATCAAACCTCTGCTTAAAAAGCCAAGTCTAGATAAGGAAGAATTAAAAAACTACCGGCCTATAGCAAGTCTCCCTTTTTTAGCGAAAGTCACAGAAAAGGCCATGAATCAGCAGTTGTCGGAATACATAGAAAGTAACAACTTGCTGGATGACACCCAGTTCGGTTTCCGTAAATACCACGGAACGGAAACCGCTCTCATCAAAGCAGCGGATGACATTAGAATCATCCGCGACCAAGGAGGAACAGCATTGCTGGTACTCCTAGATCTCTCGGCAGCTTTCGACACGGTCGACCACAAGATCTTGGTCGACCGTGTCAAGAAGATGGGTATTCAGCTCACTGCGAGAGACCTACTTGCTTCCTTCTTGGCCAACAGATCCCAGGCGGTCACATTAGGTCCCTTCCAATCGGCCAACCTGTCGTTACCGTGTGGGGTTCCTCAAGGCTCATCCCTAAGTCCGACACTATTTAACATATATGTGTCGGACCTTGCTAGTGTCATCAAAGCACATGGGATGAGCCTAACCTCATACGCAGACGACACTCAACTGGTGCTGGCCATAAAGGGAGATGGGAAAGAGGTGGCAGCATGGTTCCAAAATGGAATGATTGCTATTGGTGAGTGGATGGCAAGAAATTGCCTGAAGCTCAATTCCGATAAAACGGAGGTGGTTATCTTTGGCACTCTCTCGCCAGCCTGGTCTGCAGCCTGGTGGCCATCGGCTTTTGGCACCCCAACTTGCCCAACCTCTAAGGTTAGAAACCTAGGAGTCACATTTGATGACAGGCTCAATTTTATGGCTCATGCAAATAAGGTGGCAGCCACTGCCCATTTCAAACTAAGAATGATAAGGAAAATCATACCTTTTCTACCAGATTCGGCCGCCAAGACTTTAGTCACCTCTCTGGTCTAGACATCATTAGACTACTGCAATGGACTTTTTCTTAATGCACAAAGCAGAGTCACCAAAAAGCTGCAGACTGTCCAGAACGCGGCTGCACGCTTGCTGTCAAAAAAACCTAAATTTGTGCCCATCTCGGATACCTTGAAAAGCTACCACTGGCTTACCATCCAAAACAGGATAAAGTTCAAATCTCTGTGCACAGTCTACAAAATACTGCAGGATCAAGGACCTCGCTTCCTTAAAGACCAACTAATACTCTACAACCCGGTCAGAACACTCCGATCCACATCACTTAACCAACTAGTGGTCCCTCGCAGCAGAACAGTCTCCTGGGGCGACCGCCGCTTCCTAGTCGCGGCTCCTAAAATCTGGAACACTCTGCCACACCACATAAAAACAAGCCCCTCACTCCTTCAGTTTCGGAAAAAACTGAAGACGTGGCTATTCAACCAGTAAATATAGCTCACGCGTCTACTTTCTCTTCTGCTTAGGGAGGGACATCACTGCAGTCTAGCGCCGAGACGCCCACGGGTAATTGTTCGCGCTCTATAAATGTCAGTAAATAAATAAATAAATAAATAAATACATTTATTTGCAGTGAATTTCTAGATTACTTTTTTATATAAAGCAATATTTTATCACCATATGTAAATCTAACCACCTGCATGCAGCCAAACCCATGCTGCACACAACCTTTTGCCATCCACAGTGGACCATTGGCTCCAGGCCTGTCCTGTGGCCAGGCCCAGTGGCTAACCCATTCAAAGGCAGTCAACCCCACACTGCTTAATGTCTTTGGAAATGTGTGGCGGGG
Organism: Lissotriton vulgaris; assembly: GCF_964263255.1. Lineage (NCBI taxonomy): Eukaryota > Metazoa > Chordata > Amphibia > Caudata > Salamandridae > Lissotriton > Lissotriton vulgaris. The sequence goes on along the minus strand of NC_141691.1, from coordinate 438,492,049 downwards.
TTGGTCAAATGGCCACCCTTCCTGAGCCTCATTAGGCCCTGGAGACCCCATCCACAGGGTCGCATTTTTTCAAAGGGGAGGGGGGCCACATGGTCCCATTATCGACCTTCATAAAGAAATGCGGACCGGATTCCTAGGGCTTTTATTTTTTAAATGGGAGGGAGTCTGCTCTGCCCCCCTCACTTGGCTGTTTTCAGCCATAGAGACTCCATTGCACAGGGCCCACATTATTCAACAGTATTTGCCCTAGCACCCATAAAGGTACCCACCATACACACTTTGGGAGCCACAGGATAAGCCCAATGGCCTCCTTGGCCTCCATCTGGCTCCCGGCATGGTGCAGGAGCTGGCATTGATCCTGCCTGGAGAGAACAGCTATCTATGCTGCTACCTCTAGGTGTAAGCAATACCATGATCTGTTTCCTTCATCAATGCATGCAGGAAGTACAATCAAATGTCTGCTCCTGTTTGAGGGAGTTTTAAAAATGCCACCACCAGGAGGGAGTAAACTTGTTTCCTGGAAGTGTGCTGCCCAGGACACAGCAATTGAGCCAGCCACAGGAGATGGGGTTTCCAGGGTCATTATTGGATCATGGAGGGAGGACCCATGGCCCCTTCCTTTTTTTTTACACTCAGCAGCCCTGGGGGATGGGGTGCTCAGGACATTTTAAAGGCTAGGGAGAAGGGGCCGCACAGTCCCCCTCCCCCTAAAAACACAGTGGCCAGAGAGATAGAGTCCCTGCAGCCAAAAGTGGCCTGGTGAGGGGAGCACCCTGCACATTACTTTGAGCCCCAGATATGCATTACCTCCATAAAATAATAAAAATCTGTTTCCCCCACACCCTGATCTACCCTGGGGATTTAAAAAAAAAATTTTTAATATAAATTGTGGCACAATTTAAATCCTTACCCTGACTCCATATGTATTTTGTTTTTTTTATGTAGGTGTCAGTTCCGAGTCTCGAGTCCTAAGATGGAGGCCACCACTTCCTGGTTGCGATAGTGGCAGTAAATCAGATCTCTGTTTGAAATTTGTCAGCTCTGTGGAGCCTCTGTGGCGTGATATATACAAATCTTAAAACCATAATTTATCCAAAACTACTGAATGTATTTACACTAACTCACACAAAGTACTTTTTCTGGACAAAGATCTAGCTTTCTGCCAAAACTGGTGTAAATCTCCTGCACTTTTGGGCTGTAGCTGTGTTTAAAGTTTATATGGAAAAATTCATGGGAAAAACGTTTTGGTATCCTGATTTTTCTTAGTCCTAGCCCCAAAAGGCTCCAGGAATGTAAGCTGATTTTTTTGGGTGGAATGTTTTGTGAAGATTCATCAAACCGATGCAATCCTACTATCGCCACTGGGTGATTTATATATTAGGCAGTTGAATATAAAAGCAGGGGGGCCAATAATGGCCCTTGGGACCGCCACCCCACCAGTGCAGGCTCCTGCTATGTCATGGGGTGCTCACCCAGGGACCTAGCCGTGACAGCTCCTGCCAAGCTAAAGAAAATACCCCTGTTTCATACGCCGGGAGCTGTCAAAATGCTCTCGCCTGCTGGAAGCTGAGATTTCATCTCTTTCCCTGCTAGCTGACATGTGGGTTGGGAAAGAGATTAAACAGATTGCTCCTGCACAGAGGGAGCTGCCTTTCCAACAGCTCCCTTCATGCAGCAGCAAAGCCAGCTCCTGCAGGAGGCAGGGAACTGCCTAGGACTTTCGAGGGCCTTGAGGCACCAACCGCTGTCCTGAGGGAAAAAGAAAGAGGCAAAAAAAAGCTCAGAAACCAGCAGAAAGAGTCAGAATTAAGATCACTGATAAGCAGAAAGAGGCAAAATAAAGGTTAGCAATAAGCAGAAGGAGCCAAAATAAAGGTTAGAAACTAGCAGAAAGAGGCAAGATAAAGGTGTGAAAAGAGAGGACACAGAATAAACGTCAGCAATAAGCAGAAACGTGGGATGATAAAGGTGAGACACGAGCTGAAAGAGGAAAAAAGGTTAGCAACGAGCAGAAAGAGAGAGAATAAACGTCAGCAACAAGCAAAAAAAGTAAAATAAATCAGAGAAACACGCAGAAATAAGCAGAATAAAGGTCAAAACAAGCAGAAAGAGGCAGAATTGAGGGGCCGATTACAATGATGGTGGGAGCGCCACAGCAGCCAGTCGACAGTGGTCCCACCTCTGTCACAATAATTTTTTTTCACCTGACACATTTGGATTGCGGGTCGATGTGACAGATCCAACTGGCTGAAAGAGCGTGTTGGAGGTGGAGTAATGCCTACACTGGGGGCGGTGCCTGCTACGCACCACCGTAGGCATTACAATGTTCCTTTCCGCCAGCCCTTTCATGCCGGTAAACCCGCCATGAAAAGGCAGGTGGAAAGGGGCATTATTGGCCCCTTAACTGGCCCCTCTTGCCACCTGGCACACAGTTTTGGGTTTTGGGGACACCTATGGTACCCCCCTAAATATCCCTGCACCAGGTGGCAGACACTGCATGGTGCCGGCCATGTAGTGCAGGGATATGTTTCAGGCATAGTTTATGCACTGCAGTGGTTGTTGCATCTCGCAGCACAAGCCACAATACATAAAATAGACATTGCGACCACTGTGGTGGCGGTCGCATCCTTATTCAGACTGCTGGACCACCGACTTCTAGTCGAGCGGTCCATTTACCGAATGGATGGAAGTCGGACCAAAGTCTGACTGCCATCCGAATGAAGCTGTAAGTTCAGAAACAAGCAGAAAGAGGAGAACAAAGGTCAGAAGAGAGAAGAAAGAGGCAGAGTAAAGGTCAGCAAGAAGCAGAAAGTGGCAGAATTGAGGGCCTGATTACGATGATGGTGGGAGAGCCACAGACAGCCAGTCAACAGTGGTCCCACCACTGTCGCAATCATTTTTTCCACCTGCCACATTCAGATTGTGGGTCGATGTGACGGATCTGACTGGCTGAAGGAGCCTGTCGGAGGAGGAGTAATGGCTACACTGGGGGTGGTGTCTGCTAGGCACCGCCGTAGGCATTACGATGTTCCTATCTGCCAGCCCTTCAATGCCGGTGAACCCGCCATGAAACAGCAGGCAGAAAGGGGCATTAGGGACCCTTTAACTGGCCCCTCTTGCCACCTGGGACACAGTTTTGGGTTTTGGGGGCACCTATGGTGCCCCCCTAAATATCCCTGCACCATGTGGCAGACACTGCATGGTGCCTGCCATGTAGTGCAGGGATATGTTTTAGGCATACTTTATTCACTGCAGCGGAGGTTTCAGCCCGCAGCACACGCCACAATAAATAAAATAGACATTGTGACCACTGTGGTGGCAGTCGCATCCTTATTCGCACTGCTGGACCACGGGCATCTAGTCAAGCGGTCCATTTTCCAAATGGATGGAAGTCAGACGAAAGTTTGCCTGCCATCCTAATGAAGCTGTAAGTTCAGAAACAAGCAGAAAGATGAGAATAAAGGTCAGAAGGAAGAAGAAAGAAGCAGAGTAAAGGTGGGAAATGAGCAAAAAGAAACAAAATAAAGGTGAGAAATGAGCAGAAAGAGGCAAAATAAAGGTCAGAAATTAGCAGAAAGTGGCAAAATAAAGGTGAGAAATGAGCAGAAAGGGGCAACATTAAGGTAAAAAACAAGCAGAAAGAGGCAAAACAGAGGGCAGAAAAATGATTTGGAAAGGCTAAACAGAGGCAGAAAACAAGGAGGAAAGGCAAAGCAGAGGGAAGAAAAACAAGGATAAAAGGCAAAATTGAACAGAAAGTGTAAAACAGAGAGCTCTCAGACACTCACACACCCACTCACAGGCCCACTCAGACACTCTCACACTGACTCACAGACACACTTACAGGCACATGCATCAAGCGATTTAGGAATCGCAAACGGTGCGAATCGCAAAATTCGGCCGTTTGCGATTCCCAAATCACTATTTGGGATGCATCATCCTAAAAGTGAAGAAATCGCTATTTTAGCGATTTTTGAAAGTGCGATTGCTTTTAAGGAATCGCAATTTTGCGATTCCTTAAAAGCAATGCATGAAACTGAAAAAAATTGTGATTTCGCAATTAGAGAGAAAAAATTACCATGAGGTTGGACTTCATGTTAATTTTGCGAAATGTTAAAAATATGCAATTTTGTGCATTTTTGTAACTTTCATGTTGTGCACACACATGCCCTTAGGGCATGTGTGTGCACAACATATGTGCATTGTTTGATTTCAGGGGTGCAACAGGGTGTCCTTTGGACACCCCTGCACCCTTGAAATCGCAATCTCAATTTGCGATTAGCTAATTGCGAATCGCAAATTGAGATTGTCTTCCCATTCATTCCTATGGGCCTCTAGGCCCATAGGAATAAATGGGAAGGGATTCCTTAATTGCGATTCGCAAAATGCTAATCGCAATTAAGGAATTCTAAGGAATCGCAATTTATTTAGCGATTTCTTGATGCATAGGCATTTGCGATTCCTTAATTGCGATTCCTTAAAAATCGCAATTAAGGAATCTCAAATGCCGAGATTGATGCATGTACCTCAAAGAGACTCAAACACCCACTCACAGACTTACTCATGAGACACAGACACTCATGCACTCAGAAGCTCACTGTCACAGGTTAGTGGCTACATTTAGTAAATAGAATTGTTTTAATCCTTAGAAATTCACTTAAAAAACAAAGGTTACACAGGGACATTATAGTTAGGAAACAACGTTAAAAAAACTTTCAGCTTCACTGAAGAAAACAAAGGTTACGAAACATTATAGTTAGGAAATAGAATTTAAAAAACTAAGAAATTCTCTTTAAAATAAACAAGATTTACAGGGATGTTACAGTTAGGATCACATTTCCACTCATACAGCTCAGCAAGAAACACCAGCCCTGTGGGAGTCATATTTAATCAAAAGTGGAAGTTTATTGCTGCAAAGTAGATTACAAGTTTAGGTTGAACCCCAGTCTTTCTCAAGGTGGTTACTATATTCTTTGTTCAGTGTTTTTAAAACATCAAAACAGTGTAGTTTGGGGTGCGATTGCATAATCAGAATACATTATATTAAACCAATTGGAAGTACCACGGCCATCTTATAATATGGTATTTAAAATCTTATCACATTAGATAAAATACATTTCAATCAATTTAATTCAAGATCATTAATTCTTTTCCATAAAAATATACCTCCACGGCGGCAAACTTAATTACATCAGTCTATTTTGTATAATATTAATGAAAGAATAAGACACATTCCAAATATGAAAACGTTCTAGTGTGGATCGTGACCATGTAACTTTGGATTACAGCCCTAGTTAGGACCTCTTCTGACAAGAGATATTGGAAACATTTATATAAACTGTTCTTTCTTTCATATCAATCAAATTGTTTCTATGATATTATCTTTATTTAGTGGGCACATTTGAAAGTTCACTTAATCTTTAACAATCCAAATCATTTACTCCATTATTCCCCAAGGTTCTCACATTCAAGAGTCAGAACTGATATACACTTCATATACAAATTTGTCATTTCTCCTTCCCATGGTTGCAATTTCACCTTACATAAAACAAAAAAAGAAAGTTGTACACAAAATATTTGCTTAATAACGTACTTGATCATGCAATAAATGTTTAAAATGATTTGCAAAAAACGTTTATCCTCCTCAGCTCCTTCCTAGTATTTTTGGGGCAATCCATCAAGAGGGGAGGATATAAGGGGGTTTCAAAATGGAATTGCCCCATGAAATTTTGCAATTTCCATGGGGAATTTTGAACAACACTACAGCCAAAATGGCTAAACGGAGTTTGGCAAAAAGCTAGGTTTTTACTCAAAAGGCATGCTTTTTGTGATTTTATATCATTCCCTTCAGTAGTTTCTGAGAAAATAAGGTTCAGAATTTATAGTTATCTGGACCGTTGGGCCGACATAAAAAAAGTTGAGACTTCTGCCTGAGGAAACGAGAGCTTAAATGTTGCAGCGGCCATTAAAGGAGGTGGGGACTTGAGCCCCTGTCCTAAAAAGATTTTAGTAAAGTAAATGAAGGGGCATGGTAGGGATACCCTCACCAGTATCCCATGTGTGGGGCTCTCAGAGAGACCCCAGGGCATAAAACAATAAATATTGTTTTTGCTCTCCTGCTGAAGTCCTACAGAACTGACAAACAAAAATTCAAATATAAATGGAGGATGCTGAGTCTGTTTATATTTCCGTGTGCCCCTGGCATGCCCAGTGTTGTCATTAAAAATGTCATTTTGGACGTTGCAGTCATGTTATCAATGATATCATAGAACATGTCATGATGTTGTAGGGGTTTGCACAAATACAGAAATATGCACAGGAACATGGGACCTTGGCGTATAGGGACTGAGACTTCCTACCACCTTAGTACCCACGAGCCCAGGTCCGACTAGTTATAGTGTGTCACTTGCTCTCCTACTCACTCCCAGAGAATAAAATGATTAGACACCCCAGAACATAACCGTCCCAGATCTCTCAGTAATCACAGTAACAAGACACACCCATTCGCTCACATTCTTGTACTTGTCCGCAATAGGATAAGATTTGACAGGGACACGAAGCAGTTTAAAATATTTATTTTAATTAAGTGCCCTAACCAGCAGTATACGTGCTACAACAAGCAGAACAATGCATAGTAAAATATAGTCAGCATAGCAACTTGTCCATAAATCATGAAGAGAGATGTCATCATAGAAAGACAATGGCGAAAAGGAGGTGTAGCACCGCGGGCAAAGCAGCAGGCAAGCTGCAACGTGCTCATGCTAAGTTAGGGAAAAACAACAATATCCTTATGGGTCACATGCCAATGAGTAATGTAAAATGTAAGGTCAAAAGCATTGCATGGCCAGGGCAAAAGTTATAGTTGTTTTAAGGGCCACCCCAAGCAGTGCACAGCAATTAACATTTAAAAAAAACTAGAAATGTACTGACAAAAACAAAGGTTAAAGTGATATTATAGTTGGGACTGATAATAATATATTACTTTATATTATAATAAAATGTGAAAATTCACCGAAAAAAACAAAGGTTAAAGGAATGTTATAATTAGGTGAAAATGTCAGTTAAGACAAACCACCAAATTTGACCAGGTATAGTTATCTCCTGTAACTGTAACTCTAGGCCTAATGTTACTATAACTAGCACAGCGACAAAAAATGTATCAATGCTGTTTTGGATTTAGAGCTATTTTTAATCTGAGCTTGCATTTTGCACTCAGAAAATAATGCTAAATGCAAGGAGTAAGTTGGGGGACATTGTTCTGCTATTAGTGTTCTGTTACATTAAATGCTATTTCGTAGAGCAGATTGCATCCTCTAGTGCATTTTCGACACAAGGGACATTTTTGCACTAAGAACTAGCGTTAAATGCCGGATTACCCAGCTATGTCAAATGTCCAAAGACTTCCGCACAATGGTCTTCACAACCCTAACGACCGTTACTGGCCACGGAGAACTGTGCACATTAGAGGCCTCTGTCCTGGAGTTACACAAGAGCAGGAAATTTAGAGTGGCAACAACATGCTTCCTTGACCTTGCTCTACTACTAGTGAAACACACCATCACTATGACCAGGAAGACAGCAATGCTATGGAGTGGAGGGGGGGGGGCACAGTGGCATAATGCAAAGAGCCACTAGACCGAGTTGGAATCATTGGTCATACACCTGGAGAAGGATCGAGGACCCTGCAAATACCCCATTGCAACTCTTTGAAACGATATGCTCCATACTTTCAAAGACAACATCATGAATAAAGCAAAAGACCACTTCCCCTGACCACTCCACATTGAACACTTCTGACTATGCCAACTATGGGGTCGATTCTGATGGCGGATGGACCTGCGTCCTTCCGCCACCCAATCCAATCCAAAAATTCTTTATTTTGGCCATTTGAGACCATAAAAGATTCGTTAAAAACATTTAAAACACACCAAACACACAATAAAAACATAGCAGGGTGCATTTCACAACTAGTTCATTTCCCTGTAGGATCTGGGAATGAGGAGGCAATTAACTCTATTTCATTACAGTTCATAACACTTTTTACAGAAAATCAATCTTTTAGTATTTTTCCCCTTATCTGCCACATGGCCGTTAAAAACTTGGCAACTGCAAAAACTATATGGGGCAGGGTACTTGTCTTCAGAATTCTGTATGAGTTTAAATAGTTTCTGATGCCCAAATTCCTACACAATGGCACTAGCCAGTATTTCCTCGGTCTAGTGTAGGCAGGGCAAAAAAACAACACATGTGTTTCGTCCTCTTCATTCTTAGTGCACCCAGGGCAGATTTTATTGTCCTGCACTCTCCATTTGCAAGTGAAAGTTTTGAGGGGCAGGGTGCCTAACCTCCATTGAATGAACAGTTTCCTTGCCAAAATAGGAAATATAATGTCCATAAAACCTTCAAAGTAGTAAGAATTTTTGCTGTCCAGAAATTGTTCAGTTAGGGTGCCGACTTTGGATGCACACACAAGAGAGCCTAGACTTTTCTCCTTGAATATTTCAACGAGCCTTTCGCTTGGCACCCTTTGGCAACCTCTTTCAGGAACCTCCCACAACTCAGGAAGTTCCAGGCAATAGAATTCTCTTTTAATGTAAGCCAACCACGGGATTCTGTCACGCTGGTTAAGGTTCATAACATGCTTGAGGTCTTCCCTATAGTGGGCAAGTTCACCAGTGGACCAGAGCCTGTGCCAAAACCTCAGCGGTTTTAGTGCCAATTCATCCCCTATTGAAGGGAGCCCCAGATCTAATCTTAGAGGTAGCAAGGGTGTACCTTGGGGGAGAACCAAAAGGCGTCTGAGGAAGTTATTTTCTACCCTGACAAGTTCTGTCCCGGCTTTATGACCCCATAACTCACCACCATAAAATGCGACTGCTTTGGCTTGGGTTTTGTACATCTCCAAGGCTGGACTAATGGGTTTAAAGGTTGATGTATTCTTGACCTTCAGAATTGCCCCCGACATTTGGGCCAACTTTAAACGGGATCTAGCTATCTGAGAACCCCATGATAAGTTCTCGTGTAAAGTTAACCCCAAATACTGTAATGTTCTGACCCGTTCCACCCTTGCAGAACCCAGTGTTGGATTGGGCCTAGTTGTAAAGGAGGGGTTGAATATCATGAATTTGGTTTTTTCTGTATTGATCTCCAGACCATGTGTCCTACAGAAATCCCGAAACCTGTCTAGTATCCGTTGAATCCCCATCGAGGATTTGGAAAGCAGGAGGGTGTCATCAGCAAACATAATAGCCGGAACCCTCCTGCCTGCCAACAAGGGTGGGTCGTTGTCCCTGACATTGTCAAGGTGGTGTATGACACTGTTAACAAAGAGGCAAAACAGGGTTGGCGCAAGGACACAACCCTGTCTTACCCCTCTGAGAACTGGAAACCTAGATGACAACGCTCCATCCCTCCCACTCCTAACCTGGGCAAAATTGCCTTTGTGGAGCCTAATTATAGCCTGTAGCAGTTGTGGAGGAACACCCAACTCCTTAAGAACCTCCCATAATTTCTTACGGGAAACCAAGTCAAATGCGGACCTCAGGTCCACGAACACCATGTACAGACTCCCCCCCTCAATCCTCACTGTTTTCCAGTAGAGAAGGACGAGGCAGAAAATCTGGTCCATGGTGGACGTGTTTTTCCTGAAGCCTGCCTGGAGGGGACTAAGAATCACATTGTCCTCCATCCAGTCAAGGAGATGGTCCAGGAGGAGGAGGGAAAAGAGTTTTTGGGGTACATCTATGAGGCTGATCGGCCTGTAGTTGGCTGGGAGCAGAGGAGAGCCCTTTTTGAAAATTGGTACTATCTCTGCCCCCAGCCAAGTACAGGGGATCTCCATCCCTCCCAAGATAGAATTAAAAAGGATTAGAAAATACGGGCCCCAGATCTCTGTATGATATCTAAACAAATCGCCGGGCAGTCTGTCAAGTCCTGGGGCCTTCCCCAACGCCAGTCTCTCTATGGCATTTACTACCTCACCCAATGTAAATTCTAATTTATCTGCGGAATCAGATGTCATATCAAGGGCCACCTCATTAGCAAATTCAGGAGTATCTTGGTGCAATTTGCTAAAACGGGATTCCCATATCGAGGCAGCATTATTTGGCTCCACTGCTGTTTTTGGTTCGCCTATACCAGTATTGACCAGAGACCAGAATTTTCTAGAATCCCTGGTTTCCAGTGCCAGGGATAGGTCCTGCCATCTATTCCAGTCCCACTCAGCCTTTGCCTGTGCCATGGCTTCCCTATATTTTCGTCTGAGCTCAGCTACCTTGTCCTTATTAGTGCCGGACTTTATCATAGAAATCAGCTCGGTCTTGATCTTTTTACAAGTAGAATTATACCAAGCTGAGGTTCGAGTCCTCTTCTTCCTGGTCACCACCACCGGGTAAAAAACCTCTCCTAAAGTTCCAACTAAATCTGTGTGGATTTGTGCTAATTTCATATTAAAATCAATGGCTCTAGGCTGGTTAATTAGTACGTCTATTTCATCTAACTTTGGGAGTGCAAATTCGTAAATTTTAGTTATGCACTCTTTTGAACTTACTAATTTCCCCATCTTACCCTGCGTCTATTGTTGCATAGGACCAAATTCCCTATGTCTTCACTGGGGTCAGTAGGTGAAGACCCTGCTTCAGGAGCAGGGTGAGCCATTTCTAAACAAAGGGCATTATGTTCGCTGTCTGATCTTTCTATTAATCCTCGACCTTGGACCACAAGCCTGTATCTACAAAAATGTAGTCCAGGCGCGATTTGTGGTCCTTCCTATTAAAGGTACACACTGAAGGGGTGTCAGATGGAGTGCGCCCATTACAAGCCCTCAGGGCGAAGTTCAGAGTCAAGGACATAATCTGCACCGCTAGAGGGGACCATGATTTAGGATGAGGGGATTGGCATGGAGGAATCCCCCAATAATCGTCTTCAGCAGTTAGGGCACCCTCCTTCAAACCTTCCAGGGGTTCAAAGTGGCAGTTGAAGTCTCCGCCCATCAATATCTTGCAATCGGTGGGAAGTTGCCCCAAAAATGAAGACAAATCATCCAAAGTGGGTGATTCCATGGACACACTGACTGGGCACGAGTACACATTGACAATCGCCAGATTAAAGGTGTTAGGCCATTTAAGAAGAACACATTGTATGTCCTCTGAGAAGGTTGGTATTATCTCTGCACTACAACCAATATGACTGGCCACCCAGACAGCGAGTCCACCAGAAGGCCTCCCTTTACCATTCCACTTAGCATTGATATAAAAGGTTGTGTAACCTGCCCTGAGAAATGTTTCCCTAGCCCAAGTCTCCTGAAAGAAACAGATATCATTGCTGCTTACCAGAGAAACCCAGTCGTTTAAATCTAATTTGTTGGCGATACCTGCCACATTCCAGGAGAGGACCTTCATGGGTCCTATGGGAGTCTTAAATGGCGCCCCCCTTGTCCTCTCGGCAGCGTTACCTATAGATGGTAATGTGGACTTATTCGGTAGCACTCCCAGGTCAGTTGGAGCTTCAGATGTTAAGTTAGAACAAAATGGTCTCGGGTATAGATTGGCGGGATAGCTCCGGGAGCTGGTGGTAGTTGTGCTCTCCAAAGGAGATGCGAAAGGGTCTCAGTTGGTGTTATCAATTGCATCTATTCCTGTTCCCAACCAAGCAGTTTCGAAAACTACCCCTTGAGCATCCCCATCAGATGTGTCCATCGGTAGTCAGTCAACCTTGTCGAGGCAACTGTATCTATTGGGATGAACATAATTGCTATAGACAAAGGTATCATAGCGAGGGGGCCTATACCTTGACCCATCAATAGCAAATCCCACCCTGGTCCAGCCGTCGTCCTTCCCCATGGTCGCGTCTCCAACGCTAGGATAGAAAAACAACAGGGGACCAGCTCTACGGATGTGTTCCCTGAACTCCCAAACCTATTGCAGATGTGGGTCACAACCTGAGAATTTCTAAAACTTACAATTATGCACTCTCCCCCTTTTTTCTTAAAAGTGTACCCAACCCATGGGACCCTTCTAACCATCAATACTTCTCCTCTCAGTTTAGGTGGTAGGGGCCTGTGAACATTTAACCAGCTAATAACTTTGTTACGTAGAGAATCAAAAGATTCCACCAGGTTGCTAGAGAGCTCAGGTACCCCCATCAGAATTACAGTATATGCCGCCGCCTCTGGAGGCAGGTTAACTGCTTTTCGCCGATTGTGGCTATTGCTAATCCGGTTGGGGCATTCAGCCATTACGTTAGGCGGTCTCTCCTGTCCCGTTGTGGTAGCCACAGTAGGTAACCTCGACTGCCTGACAGGCGGGACCGGAGGTAGTTGCCTAGGGAGAGGTACTGGGACAGGTTGGGATGGGGTGATTATAGGGACATTCTCCATGGAAAGGGTAGTGGGCAGGGTTGAAACCACAGTAGTAGAAGCACTAGGCGGGAGAGAAAACCCACTATTAGTCCTATTTGCTCCATTAGTAGAGATCCTTGGGAATCAGGCTCCAATTACAGGGCAGTCCGGGGGAAAAGTTAAAAACCAAAGTCCAATGCTGGAATCCCAACTCCAAAGGCTGCGAGCAGCTCCCGCGCAGCGGGGGCCGCAAGCCGTTTGTAGCCGCGAGGGAGCTGGGGACGAGAAGAGACACTGTGATGGTGAAGCACTATGCACCCTGGGTCTCGCAGTCCCTGCCCCGGCAGCAGCAGCGGTGAAAGCCCCGAGGTGTAGAGATCCTTGGTAATCAGGCTCCAATTACAGGGCAGTCCGGGGGAAAAGTTAAAAACCAAAGTCCAATGCTGGAATCCCAACTCCAAAGGCTGCGAGCGAGGTGGAGGTACCGTCCGCAGGGGCAGCGGCGTTCCCTCCGTTGGAATTAGGATGTGACCGCCACCCTGGCGGTCACATCCCGTATATTTAACATTGCAGCGGGTGCTGCTTTAAGCAGCACCTGCTGCAAAGGTAAAAATGCATGCTGTGCATTTGCATGCACAAAGCAGCATGCACCGCGCGGTGCTTGCCGCATTTTGCATGCAACTTCAGGGGGGTACCCTAGGTACCTCCATGTGCACCCCCCACCCCCCCTTCACCCTGGGGGCCCACAACGGGCCCCCAAAGAAAAGACCGTATGCCTTTCCACGGCGGCAATGCCGCTGTGGAAAGGCATTGGACTGCCAGCATCATAATATGGTTGGCGGTGTCTCGCAGACACCGTCACCATATGTGAGCAAAGTGGCGGATGGTCTTGCCGTCCGCTGCGGACCCCCCGCCATCTTAATGTGGCGGGGGGTCATTGCAGGGAGAATGGCGGACGGATTGCCCCCGCCAGCCCTACGGATGCAATCGGTCCGCCATCATAATCGACCCCTTAGTGCAGTGCAGATGGTCCATCATGAACGTACTTCCTCTATGAATGCACAATAACTCTAGCCCTGGACTCATATGTCAGTGGCACCCTTAGCCCTCATCACCACCCCGCATTGTGCACAGATTACTGACCCACAGATTAGGCTAGTCCTTTTGTTCGAATGTTATAGTTACTGTGTGCCACCACAGAGCTTTGCTCTCCTTCTTACTGACCGTATCATGATATTTTCTAATTAACATATTGATGGCTTTATGTACCATTGTGTAAAATTCCTGTAGGCTGAAACCAATAACAAATATTTCAACATTTTAAAAAATGAATGCTGAGTTACTCTTCTCGCGCAATTCTGCCCAATTTCGCATAATTGTATGGTAGTTCTGCAGAGTTACGCTACAGCAAATTGTGCAAGTTATCCCAACCCCTAGTCACAAACCCGCATTTAGTCAGGGGCCAAACAGCCATGTCCAAAAATATCTATAGCTCCGTGCCCAGTACAAGACCTGCGAGAAGTCAAACTATCAAAGGTCGGCCCTCTGATGACGGCACAGCAGGAACTCAGTCACAGGAAAGACATAAGAAAGGAGCTGTGATTGGGTCCCTCTGGATTTATAGTGACTGGAGTAGGGGAGCGGGTGCTCCTCACTGTTAACATCCAGGATAGTTGTATTGCTTTAGGTGAGCAACAGGTACCTGCCTGGAAGGTGCACACACCATATTTTAGTAAGGTCTGGGGAAAGGACAGGGTCTGAAGAAGTAATACAGTTATATCAACTTTTAAATCAGAGAATTGTAGCATTTCCTTTATAGGTGCCACATGAAAAGAAAACAAAGGGGCATATTACCAAACAATAGCGATAATTATCGCTATTACTTGGTTAGAGACAAAAATTTACCGCTGAGCTGCGGCGATTTTTATCGCAGATAAACCATGGTATTACCAAGGTTTATCGCAAATGCGATAAAAAACGGCCGCAATGCATGAATATCGCTGAAAAGTCAGCGATATTCATGCATTAGCGAGCTAATGCTCTTAGCCATGTTATCCACCTCCCATTGGATAACATGGCTAAGAACTGCTCAGGGCAGGTGTTAGCTTTTGGAGATATTCGTGCTTAGCGCGAATATCTCCAAAAGTTGGTAATAGGAGATAGCGATGTTAGCGACTGTTTCCTGTCGCTAACATCTTGGCACGCCCACTTTGCATGTCATTAGTGATAAATATCACTGACATGCAAAGTGTGGCCCAAGATGGTCGCTATCTCCTACTAGCTGTCGCTAACTGGTGTTAGCGACAGCTAGGTAATAGGGAGATCATTTTATCTCCGCTTTCTTGGTTTTTAAAGCCAAAAAAGAGGAGATAAACCCCCATGATAATATGGCCCAACATTTGTTAATATTCTTTGCAGCAATGCCACTGCAAATATATATTAGGTTTGCCTATTTAGGAAAAATAGAAGCGATTCTAAAGAACGATTCTCTATTTATAGATGAAAAACGATGCGGGGAGAAAACGAGAAACACATTTCAGACTTAAATATTACCTAGATTTAGCTGCAGGATGCGGCAGAATAGAGAGTTCGGTGTTTTGAAACAGCTGGAGTGCGTGTGTTTGCAAATGCTTTAAGGAATAACGTCAACAATAAGCATACATTTTTACATTAAACTGACAAGAAAATCGCTTTTTATAACGTAAAGGACGTGTAGAGAATTAAGTTTTATAAATCCCTCAACTCATGTCTCTTTTAATACAACAAAATATGTGATTCTTGTTCAATTGCAATAGTATATCTTCAAGATGTGCTTACTCTCGTGCATTTATGTTCCAAGATGCTCTATAGTTTGTTCTCCATAGTTCAGGCAGGGGCCATTTCTAGTCGCAAGTGCGCTTTGTCAGTTTCATCTCGAGCGCAGGCAAGTTAGGCTGTATGATGCCTGTTCTTATCTCACACAGATATGTATAACAGGGCTGTGTTATGTAGTAAAATAAATGGTGCACCGGGATGTGCATTGAGAAGACCTTTCCATCCTTCCAAATGTACCCATTGAGCTCGTGGCATTACACTCCGAATTAAAAAAATATGGTGGTTTTAATTTCCACTTTGTCGAGCAAGGAAACTAAACATAAAAGACGTGATATTTCATATTAACAATTTCAAACAGTTTTTACCTGTGTACGGTGTCAGACTCTTTACAATTAGCACCAGTTAAATTGGAGCATATGTTTTCAACCATGACAGTTCGTGTTAATCAAAAACTTGTCCAATTTCACATTCACTTTAAACCATTTTGGCATGGCTGAACTGACATTTAGGAAATAAATACACATTTTGCTAAGAAAAATGTGAATGAAAGTAGGTTACACCCTAAATAATGGTGGCCTGAGAACTAGGAATGCATAAGGTGTCAGTGCTGCCTAATTAACTCCTACGAAGCAGATGGGTTTGTCAAGGATAAGCAAGGCACACTCACCTCATCTATCGCTCTTGCCACTGCTTTGACAGGTAAGTGACAGCCCATCATCCCACCTGCTTGTAGGAGGCAGGATCCCAACAGAGAAGGCATGGGTTGTGAACGCTGGTGCTGGCAGAGGAGAAGATGGAGAGAGAGGTAGATAAATAAGAAGACACAGAGAGTGTAGCAAACAAAAAGAAAAAAACTGGAATGCTGGAACAGATGAAATGCGATGCAGCAGAAGAGGAAGTTATATTGATTATTTTAAAAAAGGGGAGCATGTGACAGAAAAATAATATAGATGAGCTATCGCTGAAAAATAAAATTATTATTTGACACTCTGCCTGCCAGATCAGTTGAGAAATGTCTAACCGGCCATGGAGTCTGAACTCCACCATTATCCTTTATATTACTCCAATGAAGGCACTGTGGGATTCAGGCGCTGGTGGTGCACAGTGATATTGACAGGAAGTGTGAGGAACTGGCATTGGCTGGCAATGGGACAGGTTGAGGCTCGTGTGATGAGAGACACTGTCACTAGAAAGGCACTGATTTTGTGGGCGCGTTGATGTTGTAGCACAAACGTGTTGGGCCTCAAATTAATCTCTCCATCAAAATACATTTTCTCATGATACCCTCAGCTACCACATTTTGTCTTATTAGGCCATCCGATGGATCTTGTTCTGGTCTGAAAGGGACTAGACTATTTAGGGGATGAACTATTATTTGAGGACCTGGAATAAGATAATAGTTAGCATGTATTCATTACCAAATGGATTTGCTTAGGCAGAATCTGTTTAGGTTAGGTCATTTGGAAACAGATACAATTACCACAACAAATGAAAGAAACAGAATCAGCAGAATAGTTATCTAAGTTGGTATCTTTATCCCATTTAAAGACATTTTCATGCCAAATTTATTTATTGCACTAAGATTTAATCAGCATTAATAAACCTGTGAGAATCAAGTTTGAAAGGAATTTTCTTCCTCAGCTGAGGGAGATTGTTTTATGAGAAATGAGTTCTTTAAAGCATATAACCCTCATACAAACCCTAAAGAGGTAAGCTCAGAATTCGCCAAATGTCCAGTTCCAGTTCATGAACAGGTTCATCTGCCGCTGTCCACAGTGCAGCGTCAATTCCACAGCTGTTGTCGGAAACCTTCCATCCGGAAAGGTTCTACTTTTGCAAGCATATTAACCAGCAGCAAACGCAGTAATAAGTCTCATTTCATGTTAGTTTCTGGAAGTCTAAGTCTCTGTACCACATGGTGTGCTGAG
Source organism: Lissotriton vulgaris (assembly GCF_964263255.1). Classification (NCBI taxonomy): domain Eukaryota; kingdom Metazoa; phylum Chordata; class Amphibia; order Caudata; family Salamandridae; genus Lissotriton; species Lissotriton vulgaris. The sequence goes on along the minus strand of NC_141691.1, from coordinate 438,474,970 downwards.
AAGCTGGGCAAGATATTAAGTAATTAAGTAAGTACATTTTAATTACAATCTTTGCATACATTGAACATATAAAAATAAAGATTCCTTATTTGTAATACGATAAGTAAAACAATATTAAAAAGTCTGCATGTGTACTATGAACAATGCAATGCTAAAATCCTCTTCAAAATTCTAGCATGCTTGAGTAGCAGTGAGTTCGGATTCTAGTAAATTGACAAATTAGGCTGCCGACCTGGCTTTTTGATCTCCACTGCTGAGTAATGGTACCAATGGAGTGATTTGAGGTACCTAGATAGTAGTAAGGGGCTCTTTCGAAGCCTAATTGGTCGTGCAACAAGCAATGGCCAATTTTAAAGTGCTTATACAGCCAAAAAATGCTCCTAAAGGTTGTACAAGTCCAGTTTCAGAGGCTGTCCAATTCCACTGTATTGGGTTGACTTGTGACCAAAGTATTTTTGAGTCTCTTGGCAACGGTATTGAAGAATATTGTGAGCAAGCAGTTTAGTTGCACTACTGCTGAATTTAAGCACAGCATTACTGCCTGCCTAGAGGTTCTGACACCGTACTGCTTAAATATTGGTTTTAATAAAATGCACCTTATACCCCTTAGGGTGTGGTAAATGCAAATGACGTGGATAAGATCCTCAGTGCCGTGACCGCAGGGACGACAGAGCTGCTCGCCTTCTCTCCTTTCCCATGGTGGGAAAAAAAGGGAGATCAGAATGACACCTAGGCGAAGCTTTAAAAATGTCATCTTGGTTTCCGTTTTTATTTCCAATTTAAGGTAGGGTTGGGGTTTGAGGGCTTCATAGTAATTGAGCACCTCGTGCTCGCTTGGCGAATGTTTCTTTATCCTCTAAGACAGATATAAGCTGAGTTGCCTTTGTCACTATTTTTTTAATGAAAGGTGCTCCACATGAGTACTTCAAAGATCTGTCAGTCTCAAATGCTTGATTGAGTCTAGAAGATATTCTCTGGCTAGAGATTCCTGGGGATGAAAGAGCTCGATCCAGAGGTGGGAGTTCAAGGATCCTTCCTCAGCTCTTAGGATTTCATGCCAACATTTTACGTGGGCTCCCCTTCTTTCCACCAATTGTTTTTGAGGCCCAAATTCCAACCGTTTTTGGGCCTACAAAGTGTATCTGGGGAGATGAAATATCACTTTGTAAGAGTTTGATGTTATAATGTCCAGGACTGCAGCATCGTTCCCTTTCAGAGGTTTGCTCACATAGGTTAAAGTTGGCTGCAGCGCAGCTCTTAGTGCCTTTAGCAGGGTGTTGAAAGTTAAGTCTGGCACCATTTTTTTCAAAGGCTTTATGGCTAAATAGGTCATAACCCCCTTTCTCCATAGAGATTCCAGCTGTGGTTTGAAGGAGCTTTTATGATCTAAGAGTACTTCAAGGTATTTATAGCTCGTTACCTGATCTAAGTGCTGGCCATCCAAACACCACTTGATAATTTTCTTCCTGTGGTAATTAACTGGCATTATTTTAGTTTTTTAAAGATTTATTTTAAGGCGTTCCGTTGCGAGAAGATATGAGTTATTTCCAAGAGATGTTGGAGTCCTATTGGGGGTCCGACTTATCAACACTAAATCGTCCGCGTAAAGTAAGTTTGACAACATCATATTCCCTAGCTTCTGGGCGTGGGATATGCCTCTGTCAAGTTCCCCTGGCAGGACCACTGGGAAAAGGTTGAAAAGCAATGGGGCTAGGATTCACCCTTGCTTTAGCCCCTTTGAAGTGGGGGTTCGCTTTGATAGATGTGTCCCAGCACCTAATTTTATCCTAATCCAGGAATCAGTGTGCAACTGCCTGAGTTGGTCTGAAGGGGTTTAGGTATCCTCCATCCTTCCAGTTTAAGCCAAAGCTTGGTAGGATCAACATGGTCGAAAGCTGCTGCGTAATCTATAAAGCACAGAAATAGAGGATATTGTCCTTCCTTTGCTGCACCCATTAACAAGGTTAGCGCCATGATATTAGGTGTGATGCCTAGCCCTTGGCTAAACCCTGTTTAAGTAGGTGGAACTATGCGATTTTCTAAGGAGCAGGAAAGTAATTTGTCCAGGATTGTCGGCCGCATCATATTTAGCAATTAGATGCTAATTATTCGGAGCACTCCTTTCACCTAGTTTGTAAATTGGGATGATGATTGTTCTTTTCCAGGACTCTGGAATTGTGGAAGAGTTGATTACATGTCTGAAAACTGGTGCTAGTGCCTCGCTCCAAAATTCCACGTTGTGTTTTTATAACATTGGTAGTATGCCATTGGGGCCGGGGGCTCCTGCAGGTCTGCCCCAGGTTATTTATTCATTTTCTGTGTTGCTGTTGGGCGACTATGTACGTCTGCTGTGATTATTGGGGAGTATGCGCCTAATGGTGGTGCTACCCTCTGTTGCTGTTGTATTGTCCCAGGGCAGTCACTTTGCTCTATCTTTGTGAAATTGTGGGTTTTTGCATCGCTGGTAGTGCCACCAGCACTTGCGTTCCCGGAAATTTAGAGGCAACATCTACGTTTTGCACTTATGTGGTTGAAGTGATAATCAACCCAGACTGCCTCGATTACGTTGGAATTTATTCCAAAATGATTAGGTCGCTGAAGTGTGTTGACTGTTTGCCAAAACTTGATGCTATTATTTTGTTTTGCAACATGGAGCAATTTTGCCCATAGTTCGTCGTCCTTGGTTCTTTTCTTTTCCCTTCACTTTAGTCATGCCTTCGATTCCCAAAGGGTACGTTGCAGGCTGAAATCTTGTGGTGATTTGCGAAGGCACCTTAAGGTTTCATTTACCGTGGACTTAAGACTTTTGTGACTGGGTTATTCGCCTTCCTTGTTGAGGGGACCGCTGAGTTCCTGTTTTGACCGTGACCTGGTTACAACTAGTTTATTCCCAAAGATCGTAATAAAGTTTCCCAAGATTTCCAATGGCTGGGCTAATGTGTCCTTCCCTTGGTTATATAGTTCTTTAGTGGTTGCCGATATTACATCTATATTACTGGGATTGCAATTTGTTTTAGGCATGAGCGGGAAATCCGTTACGCCCGCGGATTTTGCGGATTTTTGGGAAATCCGCAATCCGCGAATTTTGCGGATTTCCCGCAAAATCCGCAAAAGAAAATCCGCGGACGTAACGGGTTCAAAAGTTGAACCCCCACTCATGTAACTATTTTACAATGGCACCAGCAAGCTGCCAGCGCCGTTGTAAAATAGTTACAAAGTTAGCTTGCACAGGTACCACTAGATAAAACGAAGCAGGTGCTGCTTTATTTTATCTAAGTCCTTCCTGTGCAAGCTAACTTTGTAACTATTTTACAACGGTGCTGGCAGCTTGCTGGCGCCATTGTAAAATAGGTACAGCTCACTCAAGGGACCCCTGCGCCCTTCGGGGCGATTGTATAGTAACACACACATGGTCGCTCGAACTAGTTGATGCTCAAATTCAGTGACTCATTCATTAGCCCAAAAACAATCGTGAGCGTCGTCGAGGCTGGACAGGTGTGCCTTCTTCCCAAATCTACCGTGGAAAATCAGCTGTGATGTCGGATAGACTTTGCATCCTTGACTTTCACGAGTGCAATACCCGTGCTGTTCCTGTGACCAGGAGCTTCTTTCTCTTCATCTGCTGAACTGATCTTTCTCTGACCTTTTATACGTACAAGAGGCACATACATGAGTAGGCACATTGTGTTCGCACGGGTTTCTGCAAGTTTGCAAGCGTTTTGTACAATTTCGCAATTTGCGAAATTGTACAAAACCCTCGCGAACTTGCAGAAACCCGTGCGAACACAAAAAAAAAAATCTGCGAGGATTCGTGGATTTTGCGGATTTTCGCAATCCGCAAATTCGCAAATCCGCAAATTCGCGGATTGCCAATCCGCAAAAATCCGCCCATGCCTAATTTGTTTGAGGTTTGTCATTTCTTCTGAGTTGATGGTTTTACCCGCCTCTAGTGATAGGGATGAGCTTGCTTAAGACTTACTTCTTGGGGCAGATGGTCACTGAATTCATTGTCACTTATTTCAAAGGATGCAATGTTTTGAAACAGGGTTAGAGTTATAAAGGTGAAATCTAAATGAGATGATGTTTTGGTTGACTGATATGTGGCCACTGGTGGATTGTCCCCCTCAAGGCGGCCATTTAGTGCTCTCAAATTGAGGTGCTCTAGTTCCTGGCGCAGGTACTTTGAGTATCTTGTTGGTTTGTTGTTTTTTGAAGCGCCCTGTATTGGTATTCCCCGGGCGACTGTTAGATCTTGCGTTGAATCCTCATCTTGACCGTTCCCCAAGAGATGCATATTAAAATTGCCTGCCAAGATAATCTGTGAACTCTTCTTCCGCTATTTTGTTTAGTTCTGCGACCAATTTTTTGCCTGCCTTTAATTTTTGTTTGGGATGCACTTTCTAGTGGGTCTGATTGAACTTAAGTGTTGCCATTACAGCCTGATGCAACTTGGAGGTGAAATGCAGGTTTTCCGCCGTGGAAAAGCATGTGTAACTTCACTGCGGGGGCCCATTGCGGGCCCCCTAGGTGAAGGGGGGGTGCACATGGGGGGTACCTGTGGTACCCCCCTGCATTTGTATGCGGAAAGCGGCAGGCACCGCGCGGTGCCTGCCTCTTTCTGCATACAAATGCAACACCTGCATTTTTAACATTGCCACGGGTGCAGCTTGAAGCCGCACCCGCCGCAATGTTAAAAATAGAGGATGTGACTGCCAGGGTGGCGGTCACATTCTAATTGCACAGGAGGGAACTCCGCATGCCATGCGGAGGTTCCCTCCTGCTCTGGGGTCGCGGACGGACGCAAGTCCGTCCGCGATCCTAATGAGGCACTTAATGTTGAAGAGTTAAGGCAATGGATACAAAGAGCTGTATGCCTCCTAGGCAATTCTAACACCGCCCTAAATGTTGAGAGAAGAAGAACGAGCATCCTCCTTAAAATCGACCCCAAACTGGTGTAACTTGCTAGCATTGAAGGAGGCTTAATGGTCTACTCTTTGGGGATGACTTTGTAAAACAAATGTCAAAATATGTAGGAGCCTCTAGCTCAATTCAAAAATCCCCAAAAGACCTCAAAGTGTCTTCGACCGGTGTGTTTCTGGAGGGGCTGGGCGATCAAGAGGTCGATTTCCCGGCCGAGGACAATTAAATTCAAGGACCTCCTTTCAGAAGGGTTTTAGACCAAACCTCTACCAGTCCCAATACTCTTTAACAAGCTTCTATCCTCAGAGACAAGGGTTTAGAGGAAGAGGTTCTCGAAACGACCGACCTTCAAGAGGCACAGGTAAGTCAAGACCCTTCTGGTACCCCTATAAAGATGGGTGGGAGACTAGCTCAATTTGCAGAAAATTGGAAATCAATAACTCAGGACCCTTAGGTGTTACAGACTGTCTTAAGATATCAGATAGACTTTGTGGGGGAACCTGTTAAAGATCATATCCCAGAAATCATAAGGTTCGACGAAGATTTATCAAAACTAGTAGACCAAGAGGTAAAAGACCTATTAGAGAATGGTGCCTTCAAAGAATCACTAGAACACACAAAAGGGTTTATAGCCAATATTTTTCTGGTGCAGAAAAAAGAAAAGGCATGAGACAAGTTATAAGGAGTCTCAACGATTGGGTAGAGTACCACCATTTCAAAATGGAAGGTCTTCACCTATTATAAGATCTTCTTCAACCCGGGGATTGGCTAACAAGATTAGATTTAAAAGATAATTATTTAACAATTCCTATTTGCAAACATCGCCAAATATATCTCCGTTTCAGATGGGGTGAAAAATGTGGGAGTTTGTATGCCTACCCTTCGGCCTCTCCTCTGCCACTTGGTGCTTCACCAAGGTTCTCAGACCAGTGGCAGCTTATCTAAGAGAATTAGGGGTATGCCTCATTATCTATCTAGACAGCATCCTCATAATGGATCAAGTCAAATTGAGTGTTAGACCATACTACTTTGGCAATAAACCTTTTAGAGGATATAGGTTTTGTTGTAACCAGACAAAAGTCCTGCTTAATTCCAAACCAGGTTACTCAGTTCCTAGGCTTCATGATAGACACTGTTCAAAGTCAACTCAAGCTCCCAAGAGAAAAATTAAAAAATTAAAGGAATTAAGGAATGTACTATCCTTGGGGAAGATCTCACTTCGAATCCTGGCAAGGATAATAGGCTTGCTCTCCTCTCCTGGTTCTTTGAACTATCCTGTGCTCCAACGTCTGAAGAGCAAACACCTAAGATATTGCTTGAACTATTCGCAAGAAATATCTCTCACTCAGGAAGCGAGGGAAGAAATAAACTGGTGGTTAAAAAATATGGAAGCGTGGAATGGGAGGGCAATTTTTGGGTCTCTCCCGGATCTCGTGATAGAATCAGATGCGAGTTTGTCAGGAAGGAGAGCGAACTGAGCCACAGTTCACTCCCCATCCTGACAAACTTGCATCTTTTTGCTGCTGCCCAAACAGATAAGTCTTGTGTGCAGTTGCTCTGGTGGTTGTTTGATTGTTAATGTTTATTAGTATGCTTGTTGGGTTAAATTCATATGTGTATGAATGGGGTTTAGTTGACTTTAATAATTTAAGTTTGAGTAGGATTTTAAGTTTTATGTGGTATGTTGGCTGGGTTAATTTCTTTTGTGTATGATTAGGTTTAAGTATACTTTTTAAAATAGTTTAGACTTCAAGTAGGATTTAATATATTATGTAAGGCTTAAAGATTAAGTGAACCGAGTATGTGGAACAGCTCGTTTTGGTAATTAAAAGCTGTTCAAACTATCTGATATTTTCTAGAGTTCTACGACACGCTGCTCGTGTCCCCTCGCATTTGCAGGGTGTAGCGTCTCAGCGGTTTTAACTAAAGGACGCGATCTCTTGGGGTAGTAGGCAACGTTTTTTTTATGGCCTGATCAAGGTCCTAATCAAAAGTCAGCGTAAATATTTATTTTTAAAGGGGAACTCACCGTTAGCCCAGCGCGCACAGAGAATTCAATCATCACAATGCATTGCTGGCAGTCATGTATAGATCAGGCTGATTGCGCAGGGGCTTACCGGATTGACGTTCATGCGTACCAATGCTCGTCAAATGTGACGTGTGCACAAGTGTAGTTGTCTATTTCTGATCGGGAATCTGAAAGAATACACACACTTATCGCAAAAGACCCTGCAAGCAATTCAAGGCAATTTATATGCATTTTCCTTTCTTCCACAGCCCAAATTCCTCTTGTCACACCACAACTAGCTCCCCAGCCAGTTAAACTTGCATCTGATACTATAATCAATTCCAGATTTACTCAGAAAATTGCTTTCCCATTCCAAGCTTCCATATTTCTTAGCCTCCAATGAAGTTCTAACTTCGCTTTCCTCTGAATACTTCATACCACGTCTTAAGTGACTGTTCTTCAAACTTTTAAGTGCACGATAATTCAAAGGTCCTGGAAAAATAGCTTGAATAGTTGAAGACAGCAAACTTATATTCTTTGCCAACATCCTCAAAGAAATCACATCTCACAACAAAACTCTTCGAATTTCCTTCCTTATTCTCTTTATTTTTTCCATTGGCAATCTCAACTGACCTTGAATCAGGTTTATCAAAAGCAAGTTCATGCCCTTTCAATAGCATGTACTCTAGGAAGTAACACATTTGTTGCAAGTCCGGTAAAGTAACCTACAAGCGTGAAAGGAATTATTGAGTGTTGGAGCACAAGTAGAAACGTTATGAAAAGTTCTCATAGGCTTCAGACTATTCAGTTAATTAGTTTGTGCTTGGAAAGAAAAGAAATTCGAGGCGTATCTGAAAGGTAGCTTGTCCAAGCTGAGTTAGTGCTAAAATATGAATTTTCCGTCATTGAATACAATCCATTAGTTATTCATTTAGGTCAATTAATAATTGAATCTACAGTATGTAAGTATGAAATACCCATATATATATATATATATATATATATATATATATATATATATATATATATATATATATATATATATATATATATATATATATATATATATATATATATATATATATATAAAAACACCTCATGATCAGTACGCACACTAATTTTTTCAATACTCTTCTCAAGTTACAGGCTTATTACACCATTCAGTATTTGAAAGCATAGATAAAGTAAACCTTTTAGGAAGCGCAAATTATTATAGCAATTGTTTTTCTCATCAATATCAGTGCTCGTATTACACATTTAAATGTTAATGTCCATTTTGTTAATACCTAAAACAACTTCATTCATACACGTATAAAGAATTTCTATGTTTTCGTTTATCTGTTATTGTTCATTCAAGCATAAAGAAAACCTATACCAATAGCTCTATTAAACTTCTCATTAGTTCATCTGTGGTTAGGTGTCATCCAAAATCTACGCCAAACATTCTGCATGCTTATACAATGAAGTATCTAAATCAAACCTAATAATGTGCATGTTCTTAAAGCATAATAACTCGACACACATTTGCCATATCCGTGAATTATTGTCACAAATAATTATTCCAGGGTGAATTCATAGAGATCAGATGAACAATAACATCCAGGCTCTATCACTTTTTTTCCTGTGTGAAGGAATGATACTGGCAGATACTGTGAGGATTGTGTACTAGTGGCCATCCAAGTATCCCAAACTTGAGGGCAGTGTTAGAAGCTCACATTAATGAGCAATGTGAGAAGTAGATAACTATGGGCTATATGAGGCACTTCCACCAGTGAGCATGTTAAAGAGGGACCGCTAGTAGGTACTCTGCAGAAGGGACCTTAGTGGGTAGCTATATGTGCTGCCACTGTGGAGAGCAGATTCAAGAGCTTATATTGACCCAACCTCCATTTGGAGTTTGATAACAATATCTAGTAGATAGAGCGAAAAAGATTAGCCATCACAAGTAAACAGTTTGAGGAGGTATGGAAGGCAGATTTGACACTTGGACAACAAAAGAAGCTTGCATTAATATGAAATCTATGGAATTTTCACCTTTTAGTATTATGGGTAGAAGGTGCTGTCAATTATTTCGAAAATAGCCGTGTTTATTTTGGGATGTACCAGTAAGCGGTTTGATGAATCTTTACTTTTGTGCAACAATTTGCATCTTTCATGACCCCTTGGTTGTAGGTATTGCCTCATCTATGGTAGAATTGATCCTTGTGTGGACCATACCACAACAATGTCAAATGCACTTTTGGAGTCTGCCCCAAACCTTATATCGTCTGCAGAAGTTTAATATTCCTTAGGACCACAGTCTACTCTTCTGGGATCATATCTGCTGTCACACCAAGCACGGGGGAAGGAACAGTGAACCTGGACTATAGCATGAACATCCTGTCACCACATAGCATCCCATCATAGCGGTGATCATCTTCAGCACAGCTTTTTATTTAAGCCACTTTCAGTGCTGAAAGTCTGGCTTTCCTTACTTAAGAAGATTTCTTCTTCTGTGCTCTCAGTCCTGACAAACCCAGCACCTTGGTCTACAGGAGTCAAACCCTGCTTCTATCTCTTGCCTTCACTGACTCAAACGCCTCAAAGATTTGAAAGAATCATATGCAAACAGTATTAAAGTGATTAACACTAACAACTCAAAATATAAGTATACATATCTAACTGATCACTTAAAAATGAATAAAAAAGAAAGTACACGCTTGTAAACACACTATTAGTTAAACATGTGGGATCATAATGAATTGGAAATCAGCTTGCATGTACAAGCCACATGTAAAGACTAAGAGGAGCGAAATGGGAGCTAGCAATGTAGAATAGAGACTATGTCAAGTTGACACAATTACTTTTTGTTGACTGCATTCCAGTTCTTTGCACGAGCGTCTTCATCAGGCATGTTTATTTATTAAAGCACACCATTAGCAGACTACATATTAGACTGTACATCTGACCAGATAGGCCCAGGTAACTATGGAAGTTGTCTGTTCAACTCTAAGATACAGCACAATTACTGACTAGCTCGCAAGACATGAACGTATTGAATTGACTCATTTGTAATCAATCAGGGTTATGTCTAGCGCACTACTCAACCGTGAGGGTTTCAAGTCGCTTTGGGTGGGTGTGATCAGCTCAATTGGGCTCATTGGAAGAGCCAGGTCTTGAGGTTCTTCCTAATTGGTGCTGTGTTGAACTCCGTCAGAGGGGATGGAGGAGTTTGTTGCAGGTCTTGGCTGTGAGGTAGGGGAAGGATCTTCCACCTGCTCTGGTCCTGTAAAAATGTGGGAATGTGGCAAGGGAAAGGTCGGCTGAGCAGAGGTTTCTCTTGGGGGCATGGAAGGAGTTTCGTCGTTAAGGTATTGGGTTCCAGTGTGGTGGAGGGATTTCTACGGGTGTGTAAGTAGCTTGAAGATTATTCTCTTTTTGACAGTGAGCCAGTGGGGGTCAAGGAGATGTTGGGATAGCCAGGATAAGTCAGGCTGCTGCATTCTAGATGGTCTGGAGTTTTCCGAGGAGTTTTTTGTTGATTCCAGCATAGAGGGCATTGCCGTAGTTCAGTCTGCTGGTGATGAGTGCGTTGGTGGCATTTTTCCTGGATTTGGGGGGGATACACTTGAATATCTTGCAATGTATGCAGAGGGTGTTGAAGCATGCAGAGGATACGGTTTTGATCTGGCTATTCATGGTGAGTGATGAGTCGAGTATTATGCTGAGGTTGCATGCATGATCCATAGGGGTGGGTGGGTTTCCTAGCGTAGGGGTCTACCAGGCGTCGTCCCATGCAGCGGGGGTGGAGCCGAGGTTGATGACTTCTGTTTTCTATGAGTTGAGCTTCAGACAGCTGTTCCTCATCCAGGTTGCAACAGCTTTCATCTCTTCTTGGAAGTTATGCCTGGTGAAGTTGGGTTCCTTTGTGAGGGAGAGAATGAGCAGGGTGTCATCGGCATAGGAGATGATGTTGAGCCTGTGGTTTCTGACGATGGTTGCGAGGGGAGCCATGTAGACGTTAAGAAGGGAGGGGAGGGAGGATCCTTGGGGTCTCTTTCAGTTCTGAGAGGAAGGCGGGGAGTGTTATTCTTTGTGTTCTGCCTGAGAGGAAATATTGTATCTCGTCTAAGACCTTTCTTTGGATGCCGGCGTCATGGAGCCTGGTGGCTAATGTGGTGTGGGAGACGGTGTTGAAGGCTGCTAATAGGTCAAGGTGGATGAGGGCTGTGGTATGGCCTTGGTCAAGAAGGGCACAGATGTCACTGGAGGAGGTGAGGAGGGCAGTCTCTGTACTGTGGTTGCTGTAGAATCCGGATTGAGAGGTGTCTAGGATATTGTTGGTTTCTATGAAGTGTGCTGGCTGGGTGTTGATGGCCTTTTCAATGACTTTGGCAGCAAAAGGAAGTAGTGAGATGGATCTGAAGTTCTTGAGGTCCGTCGAGTCTGCAGAGGGCTTCTTTAGGAGTGGGATGACTTTGGCATACTTCCAGTTGTTGGGGAATGTGGCTGTCTTGAGGGAGCAGTTGATAGTTAGGCGTGATGGCAGTGGCAGCCCTGTGGAAGATGTGCGGCGGGCAGGCATCAGAAGGTGCTCCGGAGTGGATGCTCTTTATTGTCATAATGATGTCTTCTGTGGTGAGAGGGGCCCAGGTGAGAAGGGTCTGTTGGGTGGCGTCAGTGGGGGAGGAGGTTGGGGCAGTGCAGTGGTCTGTGTAACAGACTGATAACAGAGAACTCAAACACTAGTGTATTTAAATTTCTCTTCCAACTTTCTCTCCCCTCACCTGTTTATTGTTACTTACAGATTCCTATACTGGAAGTGGGCATAGACAGGGGTGAGACTAGAGAATGTACATCCGTCTTGTAGAACAGCACTAGTATGCCTACACAAGAATAGTGTACTGATTTTTGATTGAAAGACAAGTCCACGTAGATTATATTAATACTTGTTTTAATCGATGCTATTAACAGCCTATATTCAAAAGTTCATGCCGATCACCTCCATCACCACCACCAACACAGGAATTGCCTCTTCATTGTTTTTTTACATTATTCTAATGGATTTAGTCTGTTGGTTCTATATCTGATGAATTTAAATTGGTTGCAAATCTCATGATTTTTTTGAGAACTTTTTTGAGAATGCGGTTAACACCTAATTTTATGAAACGTGAAGAAACACAATGATGAAGAACAATAATATTCATGTCTATCCAAAAATATAGTGCTCTATGCATCTGTTTTGCAGTTGCAAATCCTGAAAATGGCAATCACCAATTTTGCAAGAGCAAATTCATTGCTAGGAATGTAGAGAAGTGATTCTGATTCACAACATTACTTCTACAACCCATTGCGATTCACAAATAAGAAGGGTGTTCCCATTCTATTTGTGAGTTTTAATACTGTATATCAATGTTTAGTGACCACTCATTGAGACATTATTAATACTGGACTAAGGGTACTATACAATGTAATATACAATGTGCAAAGTGGAATCTGTCCTGGTGTGTTATATTTTAGTTTGTTACCACCGGTTGGTTGCTTCTGGGGAGAAAAGATTGTCTGGCAGAACGCTGCATGCTTCCCCTTATGTTATTCCTTTTGCGTGTAGATTTATAAATCAGCCCAAATCCCTTTAACAGACAGGAGCTGCTTTAAAGAAATCACAAGTTATGGAGGAGAGCTGTCCCTCGCAAGCTGCCATCCCACCAGTTGAAGTCATTCACAAGGGATTGCAAAATGTCTTCTGGCTCATAAATATTATTGCGACACAAGGTTTTGCAAACTTTGCAAATATACATGTCGTGATGTGACTGGTTGGGACATCATTTCCATGACAAAATGTAGCTGTGGTGCAAGCCCAATGATGTGCAAAAAGTACCAACAGGTTGGAGACCTGAGCTTAGTACTTCTGGCACTGTGTGTATCACATATTTGTACAGCGCTCCTCTTCTCAATCCATTGCCTACTTGGTTTTTCTGGAGTCAGATGTCCTGTTATGCTCCTCTGTGTGTGTGTCCTTGCTCTTATCTCTGAACATGGCAAGAGAGTGGAGGCAGGGAGAAGTCAAAAAGTGAGATGCATGGTGAAGTGGGAAGTCACTATAGGAAGAAAAACAAGAGGGCAGTAGATAACAGGAGGGATGCAGGTGGAAGGGAGGAAATTTGTGGCAGGGAAGAGTATGCAATAAATGTGAGGGAATCAAGATGGGAGGATGGCAGAGAGTGGGAGAAAATGGTAAGGTAAGATGGAACTGGAAAGGAGAGAATAGATAAATAGAGAGGGAAGTTGATGGGAAGCTTAGAAATGTGCTAGGAAGTTGCCCTCCTTTGTTATACATGGAAATCCAGGCAATGTAGGTACCTTGAACAAAGAAATAAGCAAGCATTTCGGAACTGGCTTTATGTGGGTGCCTAAAAAGAAGCATGCAGATAAAATATTGTGGCCTGGATAATACAAAAAATTGGGGCCTCTTGGAACATCCAGCAGGAACATTTTTATTATTTGAAAAGCTTGGAATGAAATTTACAATGATTGTGAAACAGAGAATGAGTGAAATGTACCTCCATCTTTGAATCCAAGGCTTGGGACTTCCAACAGAGCAGCTGCACGTCTGGAAGCATTTGAGTGCATCAAATTTAAGGCAACTGGAACTGATTGCCCCTGCTCTCCCAGTCTGTGTGATCCAGAGCAGTTTGCTGTTACATTTTTTTTACTCTTTTTGATGCAGCAGTAGCAATTTTAGATAACACATTGCTTCTTAATTTATTGTTGCCCCCCCCCCCTTGGTTATTATGGGTGACTTTTGGCTAAGTGCATACCATCTGATGCCATTTATCAAAGTTTGCCATCTTGGTGTCAGCTATTCATTTGATTTTTCTTTGTGACCTGACTGGTTTGGGAAATTAATTTGTTGAATGTCTTACATTTAATATTAATTTTCTGCAGCTAAAACACTTCAGACAGATTTGCTCTTCGAGGACGCTGTTACTTTGACCATCCGCTGTCAAGAGTATGCCCTGGACACTTCATTGAAACCTAAATCAGAGGTGGAAAGTCATATCTTGCTGACCCCCTAGCTAATAATTTGGTTTATCGGGGACCTAATGCCATAGGGCTCAATGTCATGTATTCCTCATACGGTGCTACAGCACCAATGTGTCAAAAATAAATGTATCAGCTTGCTGAGCCTTTAAAAGATGACACTTGAATAACGAGTTCCATGTATGAGAATAAGCCAGTCACAAGTGTCAAGTCACAAGCCTTAGACCTGGAATGTCACTTTACTTCAGCTACAAGCACACATAAACCATTAGTGCTGTGTGCCACATCAAAGTGACTTGTGTCACATTGAATCGATGGTTCACAGTGAGATTTCAAAGAAGTCCAGAGAATTGTGGTCCAATATATCTAGACTGATTGAATTCTAAGGAAGTATTCTTTTACAAAGTCTTACACGCATTTGTGAATAGGATGAAAAATACCTAAAATTACAATCATATGGGAATAAATGCATTTTGAGTCGGACCCTCGTGGGCTGATTCACAGAAAGGTTTCTTAGTAGGGGGATACTCTTACGTGCATTTGTGACGTCAAACTCCATGAAGCACAAAGAGGGTACAGTTCTTTGCATTTGTATGGGATTTTATCTGAATATTCTCATTTTGTACCAATTTAAAATATTTTGGGCGGAATCAGAATGGCATTTAACAGTGCGTAATAGAGTTCTCCAGGAGTAGCACTTTACGCATTCCACAACCCCTCAGTGAATAGGCCCCAATATCTAGAACTTTCAACTTTAAATTTAAAACTTTAAATACACATGTAAAGTTCTAAATGTAAGGTTGATTACTTTTTCAAAAAACACAAACCACCAATTGATCGTCATTTTTCTGTTCCTAATAAATCCTGTCCACAACCTGTTTTGCTTTGTTAGTTGTATGCAATGTTTTTTAAATAAAAAGTGTATGAAAATGCAGTTCAATACAGACTAAATGTGGATGGAAACTATTTCAATGGTTTTGGTTTCAAACATTTTTCACTGAGGCTTCCATTGCACAATTGTGATTAATTTGAAATCTATTTGTAGAAGAATATGCTCTGCTCTAGATGGGGAGAGAACAAATGTATTTGCGGTGGTCATTAGGCGCGAGGAGACAGGTTAATGGGCCATGGGCACATATCCTTTCATTATTTTACCATTAAACATATTTAATCACACTTCATTTTTGGAGTGGCAGACTTGGAAAACATTTTTAACTGCAAATGAGATGTCGTATTCAGAAACAGGAGTTCAACAGTGATTTAATTATTGTCCTACTAAGGTTTCAACATCTCACACACTATCCGTTTTAACCTGTCTTTGGACAAAATGACATTAGCTGTTTGTCATATTTAAATAGACTTCACATCCTATAAAACTGTAATTGTTGTCCTTATTATAGAAGTAGAACTAAGGGGAATTAAATACTTGGTGATACTGACCATGTACCTCACAACCTTTGGAAATCATAATCTCATATTAGGCAAATGAAAATTATTAGTCATGTTTTGTATTAGTGAGCACTTAGTTGCAACGACCTAAATGATAACCTCGCCTGCGATAAATTGTGAAGGTAACATCTTTAATAACTTGACAAGCTTCTAAAGTTTGTTATACTCTCTGTATCATGGCAGCAATAACATTTCACACAAAAAAGCTGTGGTAAGAGGTTCTGTTGTAAGAGATTCTGTCTAAAAATGTTTTTTCTGGCGCACTTTGAATAATACATAAGTTTTGTCCAACTCCTCAACTTTTTTTCGAATTTCACTAACTTCATGAAGCTTGCGTATTTGTAAAAAAACAAACAAAACGTAAAATTGTGAATTCCAAATTTAGAAAAGTGACCAAATCCTATTTATTAGTGATGCCATTTGGTTAACTTTTTAGTCCCAGGGATGTGTAAAAGGACATCAGATCCCTAGTAACTGGTGAATCCCCCCGGCAATTGATAGAGGGGTATATTATCAAGGGTGGCGATAGGGAATTTTCGCCGCTTTAGCGGCCAAAGCGACGATAATTCCATCGCCTTATTAGCAAGCTGTCGCTAACAGCAGTTAGCAACAGCTTTTAGGTGATAGCGAGCGGTTTGGGGTCCGCATTGCATGTTAGCGATATTTATCGCTAATGACATGCAAAGTGGGCGTACCCAAACTGTTAGCAACTGAAAACAGTCGCTAAGATCGCTATCGCCTATTAGCAAGGCAGGCGTAGAGATGGAAATATTCGCTCTAAGCGCGAATATCTCCAAATACTAACACCTGCCCAGACCAGTTCTCAGCCATGTTATCCAATGGGAAGTGGATAACATGGCTAAGAGCATTTCGCCGCTAATGCATGAATATTGCTGTATTCTCAGCGATAATCATGCATTTCGCCTCTATCGCCAGAAAATGTATCGCTTTGGAGATAAACGTTGCTAATAGCACGTTATCTCAGCGATAAATTCCGGCGATGCTCAGCGATAAAAAAACCATTGCTAAGCCTAATTAGCAATAAATATCGCTACTTGTTGGTAATATGCCCCTCAATCCCTAGTTTAAGGTAGGCATTCCTTGCAGCAGTTGTGCTCCACGATATCTGTCTGCTACCTTTGGAATTAGGTGATTAGTCTAGAAAATTTGATAAACCCCTATCCTTAGCCAGCATCCATTCTCTTGGGGCCATGGCTGCCATTTGCTTGCCATTCTTAAAAAAAATGGGAATTCAAAATACATTTAAAGGTCTACTCTACGTATTTGAAAATCCAACTATTTTCATCAAAACTTGAGAAGTGTAAAGTTCTAAAATTGATGTGATCTAAGTGATAGTCGATTGTATGAAAGCCAATTTTCAAAAAGCTTCCCATTTTTTAAATACCCATAGAAAAAAATGTTCTGCTAGAAAGCATATATTATTTTTTACAAATTGCATCAACGAAACGTTTGCGGTGCTAGGATCACAATCTTCCCAGCTTTCAAGAACAAGCAGAGTTGTATCAAAAAAATAATTTTCACCACTGTATTGTTTTTTCATTTTTTTATTGGACTTCAAAAACAAAAACATCATGTCACAGAAATATAATTTTTATAATTTTAGCCTCTTTTTAGTTTTCATTCCGCCAACTGCACCCCTCCTCTTGTTTTCCACCCTTCCACCCCTCCCCTATGCTAAGCACATCGATTCCTCCATTAACAGTTCTCTCTGAGGGGATTTCTCACACACCCCCAATAAAGTCCGTCTTTCATCCTTCTAGGTGAACTCATCTTCATGTTAGTAGTTGAGGTTGGGGACCTCCATCTGTGTGGTCCAGTTGTAGAATGTTGTCTACCCAGCAGATGGTCAAGAAGTGGTTGCTAGATTGACTTGAAATATTTATATTGTTGATCTAGGTTGTATGTTATGCTTTCCATTGTAATAGCAGTTAATAGTTTGTACCATCTCAATTGTGTTGGTGGGTCTTTTTTGTCCCACTCCTTAGCTATTGCATATTTGACCACGTGGGCAAGTGAGCATCCTACGTCCTGCAGCTCCTAGACATATCTTTTTGCCTTCTCTTTCTAAATCTCAGCAGTAGCATTGCTAGTGTCTTTCCTCAATATTAGCTTAATTCTTCTTAGTACAAGTAATGTTCTTGCATTACTCATATTGTGATGGCATCATGCATAGAACACTGAGGGTGTAAGGATTTGGCTTGATTGGCAGTTTCTGTGGGGATTTGGCTGTAATGGGGAGCTATCTAACAAACTACACTTTAATGGACACTGTGTTCATGTGGCTTGAAATTCATACTACAACACTAAGACGACAACTTGAACTCCCCAGTAACACACCCATATGATACCTGGGTATGGATCTGGACTATTTACAGTGATTGCCCGTTTCAATATTCACCCTATGGCATTTAGGTATCTGCTTGCCTTAGTGTTTTTACAAAACCTTCCCTTCTTCCTCTTTACTGGTTGTACAAGTTCAAATTTTGCAGGTTGCGCTCGTTGTAACAGGATTGTTACCCAGGCAGCAGGCTGAGGCCGAGTGAAGCTTGCAGAGACATCTGCCCTCTCGCATTGTGTGTTTGAGGCCCAGGAAGCAGGCTCGAGCATGAGAGAGGCAGCTTGTGCTCCAGAGAGAATACACTGGTGCGTCATTTTTAAAATGGGAAAAAGTGACATACTGGCGGTGCAACGGGCTTGTAAATCAGCCCTTCAATGTTTAAGGCCATCATACCCTTTGGAAACGCTTTGGTAATTTGACATCTGCAAGCGCACACTCAACATGGGATCCACAGCTTTGTCAAGTTAATTTTCCTAATCGGTTTGAAGCCTTCCTGAATTAGTCATGTGTTCACTTCAACTTAAAAAAGAAATATAACGATACAGATGGTTTGTCTTCAATACTTCTATTCAGCCCTATGGAAAACACAAAGATGTTAACAGTTTTGCCTCAACTATTCCTTTTATACAAGATTTGTTCTTGCGACCATACTGACTACGTTTCTTGTTTCAGTTTGCTATTTTTGCACTTCCTCTCTAGACCACGGAGAATATTTTTTTTTTATTTCATTTATTTTTTAGTTTCGCTTGTGTCATTTAGGGTTACTTTAGTAACAAAAATCGTTAAGGTATAGGAGACTTATGTGCATGTATATTGTAAATCATATTAGCTGTACGTACATTCTATAAGATCTCACTTAATTGTCTTCTTCAATTTGTTTATGATCTTCTCCTGGTAAACCTGGAACGCCATCGGAAGAGTAGTTTGAGGCATTTCAGGTCCAGGTAATGTACGGTTGGCTTATGAAATAAAACAAGCAATATTAAAGCAATCTTGAGGTAAAGAGGGTCTAACAATTTACCATGTACTTCCTGATATTCAAGTGCAAGTGGATGGTGATAATCTATCTTTGTATTCAACAAAAATAAAACAATTGAATTTGTACATTGGAAAGAAAAATAATGTGATTTTAGAACGTTATATGTTCTTGTTAAGGGTTCAGGTTGAAGATAAATCTATAGATTTATTTGTAACTGCATTAAGGGCAATATTGGTTAATTGTGCATTTATCAGCAATTAAGAGGAAAACATTCAAGCTCAGATGATGATGCATACTTCTAACAAGGATATTAAAAATATATGGTATGCCCCTAAGACCATATTGTTAGAAACCTTAGATAGAGCTAGGTAAGAAGAATTAACTTCAAAATGTGTCAGAATTATGAATAAAGGAAATTTTGCAATGATAAGTATAGGGAAGCAGTCATTGGCAATGAGATCAATCTTCTTCAGGTGAATGCTGTGGTATGGAGCACTAGTGATAGGAAGGCATGAATAGAAAGGACGAGAGCAAGAATAAAACCAAAGTTGTTACTAAAAATGGTTGCAACAGATGCAGTAGCATGACTCATTGGTCTATCGATAAATCTTGTCCAGTGAGGAATGTTACATATATGAAATGCAGGAAACTAGGTTACTATGCACATGTTTGCAAAAGATCTGACCTTTCTAGTATATCTGTTGGTGTAGTAGATGAAGTATGCATATATGAAAGTATCTCAGATATTGGCAATGAGGCACAACTTCTTGGTTAGCTTGAAGAAGGCTTCAGTGATGAATGTTAGTTCACCATCACTAATTATGATTAGGAAAGATGCTTAAAGATAAAAAATTCTTAATGCAAGTTTGAACTAGATGGTAATAATTTTCAAATGTTGGTAGATTCAGACATTACACTATAATGTCAGGGGAAGATTCTGAAAGATCTTGGGCTCCCAAATTGAAATGGTTGTATGTTCCTTATGTTAAGTTGAAAACATATGGGGTTAGTATGTTGATGATTAGGGTTTCTTTATTGTTCATTGTTAGAATTTGGTTTACTGGCTGACTGGGGGTAAGCCCTTGTACAGCAGCAAGCACAGTCCTATTCAAGGTAAGGCACAGGAAAAGTTGAAATTAAGCTGTACTCAAACACATGGGTGCTTTGCACAAAGTAGTTAGGCTTAACTTAGAGGTAATGTGTAAAAAATGTGTGCAACACTTCAAACAGTAAAACAGTGGAAAAACCACACAGAAAAATCCCACACCAGGTTAGAAAACTAGAGCTTAATTTAGTACATAAATCAAAACCAACTTAACAAAAATCCATGTAGTTGAACCAGAGATATTTAATTTTAAAGTTTGTAAAGAAAATAGCGCCAAAGGGCATAAAGTGCCAACTGTGGCTGTCATGTCCCGCAGGGCCAGTACAAAGTCACAATTTCAGGCCAACCATGATGGCGCATGTGCCAGATACAGGGACCCAGTTAGGCCCACTGAACAGAATACCTTAGATCCTGGTTTGCGGAGTGTTGCTTTGATCCGAGTCGAAGATGTGTCACGCAGCTAAGGTATTGAGTCGGTTCAGTGATATGGCGAGGCTGCATTGTCAGATGTGTTGCATAGTCAGGGTGGTGCATCGGTTTCAAGAGCAACAAGGCCACAATCCAGAGCCCGGCATCGAGGCTTCCATCAACTAAATATGCAAGGGCCTTGACCGAGGATGCGCAGCACATTGGCGGTTGCAAAGGTAATGCAGGCTGCGACAGCCTGCATTACCAAGTCTTTGCAACAAGTTCAATCCATGCAGCAGTGCAGATGCATTAGTTATGCTCAGGTTTGCGCTGTGCAGCCAAGGAGATGTGTCAGTCCTGCTGTTTCCACAGAGGCTGGCAAAGCACCTTAAACCCAATTTCAAGGCTCCAGGAATGAGGTGGCCCCACTTAGCAGTGTCGAAGCACAGAGGGCAGAATCCAGGTGCAGGTGCAAGGTTGTTGGAGGCCTGTTATGTCCCCCGGACTTCATACTAGGAGGCCAGCGAACTAGCTCTTGGAGTCACTATGGGTTCTGGGTTCAAGAGATGAAGGACCAAACATGAAACAGTTATCTCTTCTGATTTGGAAATTTCACTTATAACATGTAATATGCCAACTACAGCGTTATCCTATGGGAGAGAAAGGCCTTGCAGTAGGGAAAAACAAATGTAAGAGTTTTTCACTATTAGACATGTAAAACTTAAAGTACATGTCCAACTTTTTAAATACACTGCACCCTGCCTTTTGGGATGTCTAGGGTCTACCTTAGGGGTGACATATGTATTAAAATGGAAGATTTGAGCCTGGCAAAAAGTTTAGTTTGCCAGGTCGAAGTGGCAGTTTATACCGCACACACAGGCTCTGCAATTGTAGGCCGTAGACATGTTTAAAGGGCTACATATTTAAGTGGGGGCACAATCAGTGCTATAGGCCCACTAGTAGCATGTAATGTACAGGTTCTGGGCACACACAGTGAACTTTTCTGAAGATTATAAGTAAACTAGATCTGCCAATTGGGCTTAACCCAATATTACCATGTTTTGATTGTTGAGTGCAAGCACTTTAGCACTGTATAGCAGTGTCCTAAGGTCAGCAAAAACATCATCAGCAAAAACAGGAGGTCTGAAGGCAAAAGTTTAAGGGGAACCATGCTAAGGATACCAGGTCTGACATGTGTCCTCCCCAGTTGAAAGTGGGGGGGATGACTACCCAACCCCTTGAGAGTTCTCTTCTCTAAAGCGTAAGAACCTGAAGAGACCATTAGCACTGGTGTGGTCTGTTTCAGGGTGGTGTACCATCTTAAAGTCCATTCCCTATAGGGAGATGCACCACCTCAACCATTTGGGATGCTCACCCTTCATTTGCATTAACCATCGAGGGGTCTGTGGTCCGTCTGAACCCGGAAGTGAGCACCAAATGCGTATGGTCTCAGCTTCTTCACTGGTCAGACGGCAGCAAATGATTCCCTCTCTATTGCACTCCAACTTTGTTACCTGTGAAGTAACCTCCTATTGATTAAGGTTAAAGGTTGATCCAGACCCTCTTCAGCTAGTGCACAGCCCCTATGCCATGCTATGATGCATTGCTCAGCACAATTAATTCTTGGGAGTGATCAAGGGCCACGAACATGGGCGCTGTGCACTTGGCCTCCTTTAAAGTGTCAAAAGCATTAAAGTACACCTCTGTACAAAACACCTGATGCGGCTGCTTATTGAAAATTAGCTCTGTCAAGGGTGCAACAATGGTGCCAAACCCCATGACAGATCTCTGTAGCAGCCGGTGAGGCCTAAGGAGGCTCTCACCTCAGTCTGGGTCTTGGGGGGTTCCCAAGCATAAGTGATCTAAATCTTGGCCTGGAGGGGTTGCACCTTTCCTCTTTCCACTTGATGACCCAAGTATACCACTGAACCCTGCTTATCTGGTACTTACTGACCTTGGTAGTCAGGCCTGCCTTCTGCAGAGCCTGAAGCATTTTCCTGAGCTGGCTCAGGTGGTCCTCCAGCCAGGACTTTGTTGACCAACTTTTGGAAAGTGGCAGGGGCCTTCTTCAACCCAAAACGCATTTCCATGGAACTGAAAGTGCTTGTCTGGGTAGAGAACGCAGACCTATCTTTGGCCCCACAAGTCAAGGCAATCTGTCAGTACCCAGACATTAAGTTGAATATGTTTTGAAACTTGACAGCTCCTAGCTAAACTATGAGCTCATCCACTCTGGGGATAGGGTTGGCATCATTCTTGGTGACAGCGTTGAGCACACGGTTGTCCACACAGACCCTAAGTTCTAGAGTGAAACCTGGAGGGGTTGCCTTGGGGACCAACACCACTGGGCTGGATCAAGGTCTTTTTCAAGGCTCAATAACTCCTTAACTCCATCATCTTGGAGACTTCCTCCTTAATCCTGGCTCTCACCTTATGAGACAGCCAGTAGATTTTCCTCTTGACATGCATGCTGTCCCCAGTTTCACTATCATGGGTACACAATGTTTTGAGCCCTGTGGTAAGGGAGAAGGATAAGGCAAACTGCATAGGGCAGAGGCTGACACCTACCATTGACCTTTCCTGCTCCTTGGAATACAAGCTGTCCAGGAGTGGTTAACTCTCGTCTTCAACCCCATCATCCATGAATAGAAGCATAGTTAATTCCGACCTCACATTGTGGAATTTGATGCGATTGACATGCAGGGCCCTTAAAAGGCTCCTAGGAATCTTGAGGTCTACCAAGTAGGTGACATCACTATTGCCCTCCTTTACCTCATAATACCCGGACCAGAAGTGTTGCAGGGCCCTGGGCTCAATAGGCTACATCACCCACACTTTTTGGCCAGGCTGAAATTTGACCAGATAGGCATTCTGGTCATAACTCTGATTCATGTACTCCTGGCTGGCTTCTAGAATCTCCTGTGCTTGCTTACAGAAGCACGTTATCTGGTTACGGAGTGCCAGCATGTAGCTGACTACATCTTAGGGGGCCTTTCTGAGAGCTTGTTCCCGGGCCCTGCTTCACCAGACTGAGAGGTCCTCTCACAGGGTGCTTGTACAGAAGTTCAAAGGAGCTGAAGCCAGCCTCATTCTGTGGTAACTCCCTATAGGCATAAATACATGCATGGCAGGAGGAAGACCACTTCTGCCTCATGGGATCCAAGAGGCCTATTATCACGCCTTTGAGGGTTATGTTGAATCTCTCAACAAGCCCATTAGTTTGAAGGTGATAATGAGTGGATAACTTGTAGGTTACCCCACACTTCTTCCTCATGGTTTTCATGTACCCTGATATGACGTTGATGTCCTGGTCTGACACCGCCCCCTTGGGAGATCCCACATGGGGATCCCTATTAGTGCCCTGGCCACTGCTGGCACAATCACTGTTTTTAGAGGGATAGCCTCCGAGTACCATATGGCATGGTTTACCAATACCAGGAAGAACCTGTAGCACATGGCTGTCATGGGGTCAATAATGTTTTGCCCACCCTTTCAAAGGGGGTGCGATTACAGGAAAAGGTTGCAAGGGAGCCTTGCGCTTCCCTCCTGACTTGACACTGGCAATTAGGACAGGACCTAAAGAAAGAATCTAAGGCCCTCCTCATTTGAGCCCCTTGAGATCAGTAAAAGTAGGTTAGAAGCCTGTCAAAGGTCTTGCTCTGCCCCAAATGACCTGCCAGGGGTCAATAATGAGTCAGCTCCAGCAGGCAGGTCCTGTACCACTGGGTGATCACCAACACACAGATTGCACCAGGCTTAGGGACCTTAGGCTCAATAGACAGGAGGCCATTCAACCCAGTATATCAAGTTATCACCGAAGGTGTCACCAGCTGCCTGAGCCTCAGCCTTCTGACGTAGGTCCACAAGAGTAGGGCTCCCTCTGTGACATGCAGAACTCCTTCCTGGTGAGACCCCTTCCTCCTGCCAGTTGGCTAGCTCAGCGAGGTTCCCCAGGGCAATCACATCCTCCCCTGCAGGCTACGAGGCATCCCCATCAGGGTCAGCCTCCTCCTGGTCCATGTTGCAGGAGCAGGTTTCACACATCCCTTGCCCTTCTTCTTTTTGACAGGTGCCTGGGCTGTTCTTCCAGGCCCAGGTCTTCCTGACAACCCTCTCGGGTGGCCATCAGCCTATTGGTCAGGAACACCCATGCAGGCTTCCCTAATATCGTCAAGTGGGACCTGAGCTCCAGCTCCTTCCAGATGGAGTGCTCCAGGTCATTGCCAAGAAGATAATCTACAGGCATGGACGGACTCACAGCTGCCCTCAAAGAACCTGAGGTCCTCCCACTCAAAGAGAACCAGAGCCACTGGATAGTGACTCTCACGTTTGTCAGCTGCAACAACCTTGTGGAATACATTATGGAGGACCTGCTGTGAGGTCACCAGATAACATCTTACATTTGTAATGCTGGTTCAAGTGTCTCTCAGAGCCCCCACCCTCTGCCCATCATTGGTGACCCACTGCCTCTACTTCCTAGTATTACTAGGCATGTAAGTTCCCTGCATCATCTCTCCGTCACCCAGGGACACTCGGTCTCCCACACTGTCTGACACAATCTCTTCCCCAAATGCTACACTAGCCAACCCCAGGGACTGCACACCGGTGAGGGACGTGCCCACCTAGGTCACTCGGCAACCCCCTTGAAGTGTCCTTCCTGTTGGCACTCTTAGCATGTGGGAGGATGCCTTCTTAAAGACTTACTGCCAGTGAACAATCCCTTTTTGTCCCATTCAGGGGATGGGAGTTTTGAACTATTGAACTAGTTTGGGCCCTTTTGGGAACTCCTTCTTTCATTGTTTGTCCCATCCTCCTTCTTCTGATGGGGACTCTGCCCACCCTTGTGGCAATACCCCCCATATACCTTCCTATAGACCCTGGTGCTGGCCCCGCGTTTCTCCTCCTTAGCAAGCTCTCTGGGCTCAGAGAGCTTACCATCAACCAAGTGTTGTTGCAGATCTGTAAAAACAAAGACTGAAAATGTGCTTCTTTGCAATCGGTTTATACAGCCCCCTGATAATCTTTTACTTCACTGGCCTGCACCAACCATTCAGTGCCTTGCAAAAGGAATCTACACAATCCACCCGGGTCTATTGGGCCAGTTCCTGGCTGTCTCTTAACTTCTTTCTGCACTTTTCTTGGGTCAGACCATACTTCCTGACAAGGGATTCCTTCATGGGGGGATACCTCTTCCTGTCTCCATTCGCTAGGGCTAGTAGGGTATCCCTCTCTTCCCTAGAGATATGCCTCTACAGACTAGCCCCCCCTCCAATCCTATTCAGGGATCTTGCGCATCTGTAAGGCAATCTCATAAGCCTCAAACTACTTATCAATATCCATCTTCTACAACAAAGTCTGGGATCAGACCTTTAGGAATTTGGACCATTATGTTTCAGAGGGCACTGTAGGTACACTGCCACCATTACTGCTGAACTCCTTCTGCTTGTTACTAAGCTCATGGGACATTTTCCTTTCCACCATGGGTAGTCTCCTCACCTCCAACGCTCTTGCAAGCTTCAGTTTTTTCCTTTGTCAAGACCCTCTCAGTCTCACACTACTCCTTTTATGTCTACGTGGCCAGTTTATTTTCCTCCATCCTGAGTTTAGCCATCTCCATCCTGAAATCCCACTTCTCCATCACCTCTTCTTGGGAAAGGCTGCGGGAAGAGACACTGCTTCTTGCCCTAGCTGGGGCCTCCACTACAGGGGTGAAATCATGCCCCTCAGCTGTAGTTTGGATCTCAGGTAGGCCCTGTCTTCAGCCATCTAACACTTTATTCTATTCCATGGTTTAGACCTTTGACGGATGGGATTATGCCTAGGTCCTCAGCACCTTTTGCAAGTCCCACTTCTTGGTGTTGCTTTTATTGCAGGAAGTCCTCTCTTCTTGCAGAAATCCTTGAGTCGGACCACAGTGTAGACATTCATGTTGGCCAGCTCATATTTCATTCTTGCAGGTGTAGTTTCACTCACAACAGTCAGGGGAAGAATGTGGAAGACATAAAAGAAGCCAATCAAGAATAGTTTAAAATCTGAAATGGTCTTAGATATGGGATGGTAGTGTACACTAAATCACTGTAAGGCACTGTAAATACACACGTCTTGATCATCCCCGCTGATCACCTATGATGGAAATTGGGTTACTGGTTGACTAGGGTGTGAGCTCTGGTCAAGAGCTAATCATGATCCTATTCAGGATAAGGCACAAGCAAATCCAAAATTAACCTGAACTCAACCCGCTGGTAGCTTGGAACACATCAGCTAGCCTTAATATAGAGGCAATGTGTAAACTATTTGTGCAAAACAGTAAAACAGTGAAATCACCACACAAAAAAGATCCAGCACCAAGTTTGAAAAATAGATCTTAATTTAATATATATATATATAAAAATTACAAAAAACTAATTAGTAAAACAAGAGGTATTGAATTTTAAAGGTTTTAGAGAAAATAGTGCTAAAATTTGTGAAGCACTGACTGCGGATAGATATCTGGTAGAGCCAGACCGGGACAAAGCCATAAGTTCTGGCTGACCACAATGGATTTGAGTTGGACTTTATAGGAGATGTTATGAGTAAAATGCTTATATGGTTAATAGAAAAAATATATCTAAAAAAGAGGTATTGAAGAAGAAATGATAACAGATAATGGAACACAGTTTTGTTTTGCAGAAGTCAGTGAGTATTTGTCACAAAGGAATACTTTGGATTATAAGACTACAGTATATAATTCAAGGGCCAGTGGTCTGGTAAAAAAACTCAACAGGGTAATTAAAGAGTTTATTCAGTTGGCAGTGGCTAATAACAGACTGTTTATTGATCACAATAGGCAGATGAGGTGGTCATATAGGACTAGTACGCATTGTACCACAGGCCTATCATCTTTTGAGTTGCTAAAAAGGATAATCCCTAGATTTGTTATGGGTAACAGTAATGTGATGGATAAAATTGATGAAATCAAATTGAAGGAAAGAGTTATGGATACACCAGATCAGTATTAAAAATTCCAATGTTGCAAGCTGTGGGTCAAAGGAATTCATGGTATTGGATGGACAAAAGGTTAAGATGAAATTATCATGGTATGTTTGCAAAGGGAGTTCGGCATTTTTTGTGGCCGGGGTTGTGAAGAAGGTAGGAAGAAATTATGTAGAGTTGTTTGATGGGTCACGATGGAAAACAAGTAGGTTAGTTATGCTGAATATAGAAAAGGAACCTGTGAAAAATAATATGGAAAAAACAAAATGAGTAAGACAGGAAAAGAGTGAGAAGAGAATCAGACTGTCATATAAATTCAAGGATTTTGTGTGTGAAACAAGGGAATGTTTCTGTAGAAATAATATTACTTCTGTTATCTGTAAAAGCATGGGGCATGTACAGCAGTCCAATCAATTTTTAAATTGGCATTGTAAGTGTTGATTAGAATTGTTGACAGTGGTACATTGTCATTTTTTTTGTACATATATTGCTATGTTATTTTATATACAATTAAACCTTTATTTTGGACATTTACATTTTGTTTAATTGTTTAAGAAAGGAGGATTTGTTTTTGCATTACTCAGAATGTGATGACATCAGGGGTGTAAGAATTTGGAGTGTCTGGAAGTTGCTGTGGGGATTTTGCCACAGACAGCTGCACTGTGAGTTATTTAATAAACAACACGTTCATGAGCCCTGTGCTTGTGTGGTTTGACATTCATGCTACAACAGTACCTCTTTCCACAAGTGCAGAAATTTCCAACATTACCACCATATATGTAAATCAGTCCTCTTCTCTGCTCCACATCTCCAATACAATCCACTAGTGTTCGAGAAAATCACCTTCAGTCTCTGTGGGTAAGGTACAAATTATTCATGAATTTGCAGTAGTGTTCTTAATGCATTACATTCCTGAACCAACATGTTATGTCTTTCAAAGGCTGTTCCCATTGCCTCTTCGAAACTTTCTTCCTCAGGTTGTCTCCAATGCATTGTATATTTGCAATATCACCCCCTGTTAAAAATGGGGGTCCCTCGTTGGCAAGGGTTTACACCTCTGTCCAAGTAGGGACCCTTCTTCCTAGTCAGGGTAAGAGAATTACCCTCCTATAATAACCCCTTGGTAGCTTGGAACGAGCACTCAGGCTAATCTTAGAGGCAGTGTGTAAAGCACTTGCACATAACCAACAGTAATACAGTGATAACACTACAAAAGGACACCACACCACTTTTAGAAAGATATCCAATATTTTATATATTAAAACAAGATCAAAACGATAAAAATCCATAATCCAGTACTTAAAAAGGTAAACTTTGTACTAATACTTGAAAAAAAACAGTTGGGACAAGTTGGTAGCTCTGTCCGGGGCCACCGTCATGCTGAAAACAACAGAGTCTAACAGTTCCAGCAGACCACATTGGTACGGGCCAGCAAAAGCGTAAACAGATTCGGTAACAGAACCTTTCTCATTGCGGTACTACCGACTGACACAGTGGTGTGAGCCGGTAGTGGCAACCATTGCAATTGGGTTGCAAAATGGAAGCGTTGCAGGGTACGTGTCCTCTCGATGCTGTGCAGCCAACGGCTCGGTGATGATCGTCCAGACGGCATCGGTTAGACCAAGGCTCAAGGTGCAGGGCGAGGCAGTGCTTGATATGGTGCTGGCAGGTTGCAGTGCAGGCGACAGCCTGTTAGTCGGAGCTGGCATCGGTCGGCCCAGACGGCTGTGTGGGACGAGGCAGTGGGCTGTGAAACTTACGAGCGGTGCCTCCAGCAATGATGCGGTCACGGGTGTCGAAGTTAGCCGCAGCAATGACGTCAGTGAGACCAGGATGGTGAAGTGAAGCAGTGGGAGCGCGATGCCCACAGGTCACGGTGCAAGCAGTGGCTCGGTGGCGGCAGCGGCAATCGTCGTTGTCGGTGAGACCAAGGTTGTTGTGCGAGAGGCGGACAGTGCAGTCTGCGGTGCCGTCAGGACACAGAGCCAGCAACAGAGTCATTTGTGTTTCCCTTCTCTGTGGCAGCTGAATCAGGTTTTCCAGAAGTGGTCCAGTCCTTTCACTGCCCAAGTCAGAATCAGCCACTGCAGGCAAACACAGCAAAGCACTCAGCAAAGTGGTAGTTCCTCCTCACAGCTTCTCCAGCTTTTTCTTGGCAGTCTTCTTGGTCCAAAGGAGTTCTAAAGTTCTGGGGTCTGGGACCCAATATTTATACCACAAAATTCTTTGTTTCTCTGGAAGCAGAGAGTGTCTTTGCCAAGCCAGAACCAGTTCTGTCCTCTCTGATGCAGCTTTCTGGCAGGAGGTGAAAACAGCATTGTCAGAGGCAGACCGTGCCCATTCAGATGTTATAAACTAACTACCCATTCTATTCTATAGGAACAGGTAGCCTTGCAACAGTGAAAAGCAAAATGGGCCGCAATTCACTATCATGACATGCCACACATACCAGGGTATGTCCGACCTTTCACATACATTGTACCCTGCCAACAGGGGTTCGTTGGTCCTACCTTAGGGGTGATTAACATGTAAGAAAAGGGAAGGTCAGGGCCTGGCAAGTGGGTACACTTGCCAAGCCGGCATGGCAGTACCAAACTGAACACAAGCTCTGCAATTGTAGGCCAGAGTTACATTTACAGGCTGCTTGTGTGAGTGACACAATCAGACCTGCAAGCCCACCAGCAGCATTTGATTTACAGTCCCTGGGCACACACGGTGCACTTTACTAGGGACTGACTAGTAAACCAAATCAGCCAGTCATGGAAACACCAATCCCTAACAACAATTTACAACAGGAGCACTTGCACTTTAACACTGAACAGCAGTGAGAAAGTGCTCAGAGACAATAAACCATCAAAAACAGAGTGAAAGCCAGGAGGTCAGAGGGCAAAAATACAGGGGAAACATGTCGAAAGATGTCAAGTCTAACACCCCCTTTGACTCCAAGCATATAATTAAGTATTTCTCTAATTCTGTGAGGCTTCTAATAGTTTGTTTCTTAATTGTGGGTTGGAGGATCCATTGTCTCATCTGAGCATATGTCAGTCTGTCCTGTGACTTTGAATTCAGACTTACATTGTAGAAAATATTTTGCCATTCCATTTATAAATAGGTTGCCTACAAAAAGCACTCCACTCTATCCAAGGTATAAAAACATGTACTCTGTGGCTGGTGTAAATTTCAGATTGATGTGTAGAGAGGTACAAATAAGATTGCAAAAAGAATAATTGATGGACAGAAAGCTGAATGTCATACATTCACCCCATTACAGAGATCTGGGTCTAAATCCATCGTTTTTTTCTCACCATGCCATTCCAGATCCAGCCATAGGCAAATCAGTCTTGACCCTGTGCCCTATGGGAATAGTCCAGCCCAAACTGCCTGGCCAGGTCCTCTCTGGACTGGAAACAAGCGTCCCAGGACCGGTTTCGGGATTTCACCCCTCAACATCCAGGATAGCTTACCTCCAGTGGCATGGCGAGCAGGAAACCCACGTCTGGGCATATCTGTCTCACTCAGGGTGACAAATGCAAAAAGAACAATTGATAGACAGAATACTGAACAATGTCATACATACACCCCACGTACAGAGATCTGGGCCTAAATCCATTTATTTTTTGCTCACCATGTCATTCCAGTTTAAACCCAGCAATATGCAAATCGGTCTTAACCCTGTGCCCTATGGCAACAGTCCAGCCAAACTGCCTGGCCAGGTCCTCCATGGACTTGAAACAAGCATCTTAGGACCAGTTTGGGGGTTTTGCCCCTCATCAGCCAGGATAGCTTGACTCCAGTGGCATGGGGAGCAAGGGGACCCATGTCTGGGCATACCCGTCCCACTCGGAGTGACAAATGCAAAAAGATCAAATGATGGTCAGAATGCAGAACAATGTCATATATTCACCCCAGTACAGCGATCTGGGCCTAAATCCATTTGCTCTTTGCTCACCATGTCATTCCAGTTTAAACACAGCCAAATGCAAATCAGTCTTGACCTTGTGACCCATGGGAACAGTCCTTCCGAACAGCCTGGCCAGGTCGTCCCTGAACTGGAAACAATCATCCTAGGACCGGTTCCGGGGTTTCAGCCCTCATCAGCCAGGATAGCTTGACTCCAGTGTTTCCGGTCCAAGGAAGACATGGCTTGGCAGTTCGGGCTGGACTGTTCCTATGAGACACAGGGTGAAGACTGATTAGCGTATAGCTGTGTCTGAACTGGGGTGGTGAAGTGAGCTAAATAACAATGATGGATTTAACCCAGATCTGTGACTGGGAGTAAGTGTCTGAAAAGTTTCAGCGCCCCTTCCATCATCTCCTTGTGTTTGTTTTGTTTGCCCTAAGATGTCAGGGTATGCCCAGACTTGGGTCTCTTGCTCACTTTGCCACTGGATTCAAGCTAGCCTATCTGATGAGGGCTGTTAGCCCGAAAGTGGTTCAGGATGCTTTTTTCCGGTCCGGGGAAGACATGGCTTGGCAGTTCGGGCTGGACTGTTCTCATGAGGCACAGGGGCAAGACTCTGTTTCCAGGAATGAATGAAGAATGTGGCAGCCTGGATGAAAGACAGCTGTTTGAAGCTCAACTCTGAAAAGACTGGACTTCTCATCCTCGGACCCTGCGCCTCTGCCTTGGACAACACCTGTTGGCCTGCCGCCCTTGGGAGTTCGCTCACCCCCACAAACCACTCACAGAACCTCTGCATCATCCTCGACTCCTCCCTCTCCATGAACCGCCAGATCAACGCTGTTGCTCCACCAGTTTTAACTGCCTACACATCCTCTCCAAGATTTTTAAATGGATCCCCCCCCTGACTGCAGAACTGTCAACCACGCACTCATAACCAGCAGACTGGACTACGGCAATGCCCTATATGCCAGTATCAACAGAACCCTTCTACACACATTCCAAACCATCCAGAAGCCTGCAGCCAAACTCATCCTCGGGACACTGTATCACAAACACATGACCAAACATCTGCAAGACCTCCACTGGCTTCCCGTTGAGAAGAGGGTCACCTTCAAACTCCTCACCCACGCCTACAAATCACTCAACATTGGATCCAAATACCTCAATGTGAGATTATCCTTCCACACACCCAAGAGGAACATCCGATCCGCAGACCTCGCCCTGGTAGAGGTCCCCTGCATCCACAGAATCCGGCGGGAGAGCCTTCTCCAGCAACGCAGCCAAGACCGGGAACAAGCTCCATGTGAACATTAAACATTCCCCGACCCTGCACACGTTCAGTAAGGACATCAAGATCCACTGATCAGGGGCTTCCCCCCCGCCAGCACCTTGAGACCCTCACTGGTGAGTTGCGCGCTGTATAAAACCCTGATTGATTGGTTTACCTATTTATCTTCCAAATCCTACCTGTCATTGTACCGTTTTTTAAGGCATTTCAATTTTCTTACCCATCCCCTAATATCATTTATCACTAACTTGCTTTCTCTGAAATTTCGGGTGTGCGGTGTTATCAGTGTATCCTTGAGAACAGTTTTGAGAACATCCCACTGTACCTGTATCTGTATGGGAGTGGGTTCATGTGTGTCCAGGAATCCCTGAATTTGAGTGTGAAGCTCTGCAACATTAACTTAGTCATGCAGTACTTGAATGGTGTGAACAGGAAGAAGTAATCTACAGGAATTTGCTCCAGAATTTTTCAAAATTTCTTTATTGACAAAAATTGTTCACAGAAAGACAGGGATTTTCAGCCAATGCGTTTTGTTCTCGTGGAGAACTTCATCAGGGCATCTCAGGGAAATACCCCTCTTGAGCAACAGAATATCCGAGTTCAAAATAGGTTTAATTCAGAAGAAACAAAACTGGAATTGAATCCGACGGCGACGTAATCTCCAATCCAAATAACAATGGGACTCCAAATATATTCAGAATCCCAGACTTTCTGCAAGAATCCAAAGGATAGTCTTCTTATGGTAATTTGCAGTTAATCTAATTTGACGAAATATACGGAAAATATTGGGGAGATTGTTCATGTTCAAGTTGCTTCCAAAGGATGAGGCTCGTAACCTTTAATTAATCGGGAACAGTGAACCTAGTATTTATCTCAATGGAGTTCTGAAAAAGAGCACCCACCAAATATGTGGCATCTAGCGAATATTTCTCATTCAGAGTCAGTCGGTCATCCAGGAATATGATGGCCTGGAAGTGGGGGAAATTGCCAGTGTCATAGTCAGGGCTGCGTGGTATGAGAGCACCCGTGGTTTGATATTTGAGTCACATGCTAGTGAGAGAAGGGATTGAGAGCCTATAATGTAGTCTAGGCTGGCATAGGTCTTATGGGCATGGGAATAGAATGTGTAGTAAGCTGTGTGGGGGTGAAAGAAGCACCAGACATCAACCAACCCCAGTTCTTGTAGCCATTTTTTCCCGCTGTCAGACAGAGCCCCTGTCTGCCCCTGTCCGCCCCTGCCTTTGGGCTGATCGGTTGAGTTGGCTATTAAACACCGAGTTTAAGTCACCTCCTATGAGTATCTGCCAGTCGGGGGAGGCAGCCAGGTCTGCAACCACTCTACGGAAGAACGCCTCCTGGCCCTCGTTGGGTGCGTAAATAGCAGCTATTGTGAACGCATAGACACAGAAAAGGCCAGTAGCCAGCCTTTAATCTCGGATACCTTTCCCCTACCACCCCTTTGAAATTACGAGAAATAAAAGGATGGCTACTCCAGCCCTCTTGATGGGAAGTGATGAGAAAAATTGCTGTGGAAAGGCTGTAGAGCGTAGCCTGTGGGTGTCGCTATGAAGGAGCTGAGTCTCCTGAAGTAGGCAGATATGAGTGTTTGAATTCTCCAAAAATGACAGAATGGCCCTTCTTTTGGTGGGATTGTTGAGCCCCTTTATTTTCGGGGGTAGGATTTTAATGTTTGCCAATATGTGAGTCTGGATCAGGATATGCTGCTAGGATAAAGCATCAGTATATGTCTGGGGTATCTTCAAGTAAGCGAGCTCTCATGGTCTGGGACCAATGCCAGCAAGGTGCGAGCGCGGATGTATGTTGTTACAATGCATACTTTTACAATGCATACCTTTACAACACATTTTTTACACCACAACATCCATTACAATGCATTCCATTACAATGCATGCCATTACAACGAATTCTTTTAAACTACCTTTACAACGCATTCCACTACACCGCATACTACATTTACAACGCATACCATTACAACGCATACCATTACATTGCATGTATGGTAAGTATTGGATAGTGTAGGGTAAAAATTACTATTCTAACTCCAGGGCGTGCAACAGTAGGGTAGGTATTGGATAGTGTAGGGGTAAAAATTACTATTCTAACTCCAGGGGGTGCAACAGTAGGGTAAGTGTTGGATAGTGTAGGTATGCGTTGTAATGGTATGTGTTGTAATGACTGCATTGTAATGACATGCGTTGTAGTGGTGTGCGTTGTAGTGACATGCGTTGTAATGGTTGCGTTGTAATGGTATGCGTTGCAATGGATGTTGCGTTGTAAAAGTTTCGTTGTAAAGGTAGTGCCTTGTAAAAGTTGCATTGTAAGTGTTGTTTCCCTGCGAGCGCATCTGTGTAAAACCTAAAGTGCAGAAGAGTGGGGGAGGAGAGCCACTGAAGAAGAAATGAAAACCCCAACAAAAAAATATACAAATATAAAGAGATACCTGTCAAATGTCCAGAGTTTACAGCTCCCAGGAAAGAAAATCGGGGTACCAATGCTGGCATCCTCTCACCCCCCGGACACAGCCCCATGCTTAAAATCAAGGCAGTTCCAATGATGAACAAGGGGTAAAGCGAAAGTCCACTGATCCTCTCCACAGTTCCTCAAGGATTATTCTGAGGAAGCTCTGGTCAAGGAAGCCAGGACCGCCTGCCGCTCCTTGGGCATAGTGTCTGAGTCAGGACGCGACGATAGACTAGGTGGCTTGAAGTGGTCCATCCGTGGCCACTGCGGTTCCTGAGACTGGAATTGCTCTGCTGCGACCTCTCACCCATTGGTTCCTCAAGCTTTTAGGCCACTGAGAGGGAGCGTATTTGTCTGAGATCCCCTTGGAAGTTGAATATCAGCCAAAAGGAGTGTCCCCAGGAGTATTTGATGCCAACTTCTCAAAGGTGTGAAGTAATGGGGCAAAATGCCTTTCGTTTGACTAAAGTAGAGGCAGCCAGATCTTGATACTGTGTAGGTGTTTGACCCTTATATTGGAACGAAGGATTTCCCCTGGCTGCTTGAAGTATGTGTTCTTTGAGGTCATAATTATGCACACAGGTCAGGATATCTGCCGGGGGGCCGGGGCTGCCCTCCTAGAGCCTACTCTGTGAGTGCGGTTCAGTTTAACCTGGAAATCCTAGGGTTCACCCAGGAGTGAGTGGAATAGGTCCACAACCAGCGTTTCGATGTTACTGTCCTCCGATCCACATGCAATGCCTCAGATGCAGATCTTATTCTGCCTGGACCAGTTCTCTAAGTCCTCGGTGTTGACCTGGATATGGAGATTCTGTTCCTATAGCCGGAAGACTTCTTGTTGGAGGTTCTCTATTTCTTCATCATGCCTGGTTTCGTGTTCCTCTAGGGTGTTGACCCTTTCTCCCAGAGAGTCCACATCCCGATATACCTCTCGCAGGTCTGTCAAGAGGTCTCATTTCATGCCAGACAGGTCTTCACGAAGGGAAGAGAAAAGATACTCCATAAAGGAACGGCTGATTGGAGCCTCAGCACCCCCTGCCCCCTTGGCCTTCATGGTGGAGCGGCCCTCAGGCTACAGGTTGATTGATTCGAGCAGCATTTCCTTCACTGTTCTGTACTTTCTGCACTTGGGGGCCACCATTGCCATATACTGCTGCTCTCGGTTTTGTCTAAGCATTGCAAGCTTTGATATAAAGTCCCAGAGGTGGAAGGGTGCTGCTCACGAGGCCCACAGGCAGTCCCCCTTCCTCACGGCAGGTCAGGATCTCCTTCTGGGGTGTCTCCAGACCCCGCTGTGCTTCCCTTCCTCGATGGCTCTGTCTTTAGTCCAAGGCCCAGTTTCCCACTGCAGCATGTCAAGCCAACCACCAGCTTTTGAGTGGCCACTGGGAAGGGTAGTAGTGTTTGGGCCCCTCTCTCCCGTAAGGACTCTGCACTGGTGTCACCTCTTCTTCGATCTCGATCGTGTCACTGATTTGTGAAAGTTGGATCCCCGATATGGGCTCAGAAAAGGAAGCTGGCTCCCCTAGTCCATTTCAGGCCTCAGCACTATGCAGACTGGGGGCTGCAGTCCGCGCACCCCCAACTCTCCACTCTAGGTTCCGCCTCATGTAGGCTGCAAGGGGTGTCGCCATGGCTATTGAGTCTTTGGGTACTGTGGTCCTCATTGTCAGAAGTGTCAGCTCTGGGCTCTTTGAGGGTCTCTGCCCTGCAACATGGTAGCAGCCAGCAAGGGGCCCAGGCTTCTGGGCCTACGCGGTCCCCCAGAGCACTATCCCCGTGAAGGATACCCAGGCTCGCTCTCTTAGAGCTTCTTTTCCTGTTCGAGCTCTGGATGTAGGTGAGTGAGGGCACACAGTGCTCAGTCAGCAGGGGGGTAAAGTCCTTGCGCACATGATGAAACTCCTCTGTGCTGGGCGCTTTCAGAAACTCCAGGAGTGCCTCACATTCACTTGGGTTTTGGCGGCAGAGTCCTATGCCGCTATAGGCCTCCAACCATCGCAGGTCAATCTTCCTCCACCAAATCCCTCGACATGGTCCTCGATACCACGGGGTAGCATCTCCCAGCGCGGCATCAAGTCTAGGCCCATGCCCACCAGGCCTGTGATCCCTCTCACAGCCGGGGCCTTGCATAGGCACCCAAGCATGTCTCCACCTGTCTCAGAGCTCAGTTGGCAAGACTCTGCTCTCGGGCACTGCCGGTGGCGATGCCTGGAATTCGGCATCTACAGGCCAACTCTCACCTCAGGCGCAGGGAGGGGTTAAATTAGTGCTGGTTGCCTCTGCCTCTAGGCACCCAGTTCGTGAAGGGATGCCGCAGGGTGGTTGCTCTCTGCCTCTGGCCGCGGCGTATATTCACCACTCTGCTGCACCGGATCGGTAGATTCTGGCTCCAGGAGCACCCCCGGCACCAGCATAATCCCAAGGGAAGATCGCCAAGCTCCAAAGCACCCTGTCACCTCTAAATACACTGGGCCATACCAGGCAAGAGCTGAGAGACCTGAGGAAACGTCCTACCCCATGCCCCCTACAACTACGTTTTTAGGAGATGTTATGGTATTCCTTCAGTTTTTATTAATTTTGTTTTACTTTTCAGTCTGACTGTATTTTCTTTAACTGAAATATGCATTTTTGACTAAACCGTGAAAATTATAATAATATTCATAAATAAATTAGTCTGGTACATTTTTATACAGTTTTATTTTAGAGTTGGCATATTGGGATTTTATTTAGTGTTTTTGATTTGGATTCTAGGGATAAGTGAGCCTTGGTTGTTTACAAATGTTTGTCAATTGCAATGTAATATTTCTGGTATATTTCTTTGCTTTGTTTGGATATTTAGGTTTTAGTTGATAATAGATTACTCTTTTGAAAGTTGTTCATAGATTTTCTTTATATATCTATGAACCGGTGGAGGGTAATGTGGCTTTGGCCTAGTATGATTTGGACAGCCCTGAGACACTCTTCCACTATTTCTTGAGCTATGGTGCTGTTATTAACATTTCTACCATGGTACTTGATACATGGGCTGTCATCTGTGACTGGAATGTTGCAGTCTGCCTACCCGATTATCTTCAAAATAATCCATTAGAGCAATTAGTATGTTGGTTTGGTAGTGGGGAGATTCTATGAGGAGTTTGTAGTGATTGTTTGGTTTTCAACTTCTGTAACTGAGACATATGATAGGGCAATTCTTTTTTTATCTCGTTGCAGAATTGGGTATTTGTTGTATACATCACAATTAAGGGCCGATTATGATGTCAGTCAGAAGGCCTCCGACTGCTAGTCAGAAGCTTTCCAAATATGGTCGGAGGCTTTCCGACCGACAGGATCGGTTTACGGTCCGAATGCCAAATTACAATATTGGTGGTCGGAGCATGAATCAGCCGGTCATACCGAAATGGTTCCCACCAGTTCTCTGAGTCTTCCAGCTGATCGGAACTGCACCGTAATCCCCTAATGGATGCTGTTTCCTCCATCAGGATTACAATGTTGGTTTCCCACGACCTATCCGTGCCGGCCTTTCTGAGATATAAAGGCTGTTGGGATGTGACTTTGGGGGGTCCTAGCAGTACCCCCCTTGCATCTGCGGCCTATGGTTGGGGGCTGAGGGGTACCTAGGGTTCTACCCTGTAAGTCCTTGCACTGTATGGCAGGCACCATGGGGTGCCATCCACAGGGTGCAGGGTTTTACACACAAACCCATTTCTTAATGGGAGTTTGTATTACAGCTGGTTTATTGCTGTAGCACAAGCTACCATGGAGAAATGTGAATATCCAACTGAACAGTGTTCAGTCGTATTGTAATCAGGCTGTCGGAAAAACAGCGACCTGAGGTCTCTTGGTCCCAAGACGGTGTCAGTCAGAGGCAACTCCTTCCAACATTAAATAAGCCCCTTTGTGTAGAGTTTTGAATTTGTCTCCAAATACCTATTAGGGTTGAAAATATAGTAACAGCCCTGTATGGGTGTTTGTTTTGAATATGAAACTAATTACTTCTTTTTCAAACTCACGAAATTTTTGGGGGATAGTAATTGTTAGTTTTAGATTTTATTTGAATTAGTAGTTAATAGTATGTAGATCTTCATTAGACCAAAGTGCCAGCACAAAAGTTACGTTTGTGTTGTGGTACTCACCGTGCAAGTTGTAAATTTGTGTTAACGATGAATGGCACAATGTAAATGTGCCATTTATCATCCATATCCTATGTTTTGTTAATTTTAGGTTGTCTTCTGTTTCATAAAATATTGGGCCTCATTACAATGCGAGTCGGAGCGACAGATCACCATCTTCGCAAGATCTTTCCAACCGGCGATACTGGGAAATTTTCCCCACCGTATTATGATGCAATTGCGGCTCCCGCGGCAGTCGCAGTTACGATACAGTGCCCCTCTAAAGAAAGAACATAACCAAGCAATTAAAAGTAATACAAATATACAAAAAAATACTTACTAATATTGCATTACCAATTAAATTAATCAATTAAAATGGATACAGTGAATAAATATAACATTAATTAGCACAATTAAGAATATATAATTTGGTTAATCCTTTAATAGTTCATTAAAAATCAACAATTAGTAAGCATAACAATAACCTACTTAATTAGTTGACACCATTATCAATTAAATAAATGAATTAAATAAGAGATTACATATAAATTTAAAATGGTAATTTATGCATTAAAAATGCCCTATCCAAATCCTACAAACGGAGCAACCCACTTCAAAAATTAACATTTTCTAATGTAAGTTAAAAAAGAAATCATATGAAAAATGTACATCGACTGAAACAAGCTTAACATAAAACATTATTATAATACTAATAATTTATAATACTAAAAGTAACTTAAAATGTATAAAACTAAATGTAAAACAATATTATTAGTCCTGAGACAGTAGTATGTGTGCACAGTCTGACAAAGCTGTGGAGAAGTGTGGCTCGGGGTTAGAGGCGGCAGACCCGGAAGCTGAGATCGGTCCTGGACCAGGGTTCAAATCCCCGCCTCGGCGGGTCTTGGGCTCAAAAATTCCACAGACTTGATAATTCTCGTTCCGGTGCCTACTCGACTCACGGGTTCACACGCTGCGACTCTGGGCAATAGCTTGCTTAATCTCCACTATGGCCCCTCGCGGCGGGATGCCTGGCTTTCGCCTTGTGGATACCCTGCTGGGGTTATCTCACAGGGGAATACCAGGACGGGTTCCCAAGGCAAGCGCCTTGAGGCCTTCGGGTGATACGTGCGCTATATAAATCGCAATACATTTACAAAGCAATAATCGGAAAAAGTGGAGAAAGAGAAAACACAGGTGTCATACCAGGTATCTTCCAGCACAACAACTATCCCTATAGTCTTTTTCTTCTTTTTATGTGTGCTACAGAGTTCAGCATATATGCAAAAAGGAAATAATGAGGAGAAATAAACACATTTCTCCTTGTTATGCCAGTCTCATGCAGGTGCACTGCGTTGGCACAATCCTATGTCTACATCATTGTCAATATGGGTTTATGTCAAAATCCATGGGAGGATTCATGGGTACACCCATGCACCACCCTTCGAATGCCTCTGTGACATGAAATGATGGAAGGTAGTGCAATGCACTTCATTGTGTTACTTCTTCTTACAAAGCCACATATATCAACTATTGTGAGGCTTTGTAAATAGAAAAAAAGGATTTTGTATTAGAGCTGTATCAAAAAAGTGTCACACTTGTGATGATACATTTTTGTATATCTGATCCTTTGTCCGTAATGTCAGCATCAAACAAGAGCTCAAGCTGAGTGGATGTGAGATGGTGTCCAATGCAGCTGACAGTTCTAGCAAGGCCAAAGCAAGGCCAAAGCTGAGAAGCAACCAGAGAAGCAACCATCATTCAGAATAAAGCAAATCTAAATATTGGCTTCCACTAGGATGGTTTCTGTTGTAAGGCTTTTCCGAAAACCAAATTGGCTAAATGTAAAAGCTAATGTGCTTCCAAAAAGCTCAGTAGTTGATTGTTGACCACTGATTCTGCAATCTTTGCAAAGACCGCAGTAAAGAAATTGGACAATATTTAGATAAGATATTGGAATCCAGCATGGGCTTTTTTAATAGGGGGGTACTTATGCTAATTTCCACATAGCATGGACTATTCTCACTCACCCTCACTCACTCATACATCCCCTTTGAATTGTAGCAATCACGCAAAACTAAAATTTAAAAATCTATCTTTATCTAAAATCATTTCTAATTTTCGATAGCATAACATCATGTTTTCTCAATTCCTCACCCTCAACATTGCTTTACTTACTTTCCTTATTTGAAGATTTCTAAAAGGAGAAATTAATTGCTTTTCCTTTCCTTAATAGCATTTGTGCAAAAAGTAGACTCCTATCTTACAAAATCTACACTGGACTTACCCTTTACACTCTTGTTCTCTGGCAGTTTCCCCTCTAAACACACCAGGATGTTCCCTAATCTTTTCTTCAGGACTGATCCCCCGGTATTTCTGCATTTTATGTCCTTTAAATAGGGTTACATTTTTCCTAAAACTTGAGGCAGCACAAAAGGCAAGATTGAGGGTTAATATGTATAGTCTTCGACATCGCTTAAAAAAGAAATCTCACTCACCCTTCTTTTTAAATATTTTTTTATTGATTATCAAATTCCAATCATCACCAACATTGGTATACATACAGTTTGATCTTGCGATATCAGATGCGTAGTATTTAACAATAAGAGTTGATCAATCAATCAATCATATCAGGTGAACAATTAGTATTTCTGGGCATGTCCATTTCTACAGTCGGGGATATACACAAGACTCCTGGATATGCATTCCACTCACCACATTTTTTATCCCATTTATCCCATTTTTTGGGACATCCTCGAGATTTAAAGATTTCTATTTCAGCAATAATGCACTTATCGAGTTCGGGCGCCCAGGTCTTTTTTGATGGCCTCTCTGCTACTCCCCATTTCATTGCTATTGCTCTCTCAACTAGCATGTACCCCAGAGTAGCTAGCTCTGTGAGATCAGATGCAGCCAGATATTAAGAAGCCCCAGTGGTGGAGTGAGGTTGGCCTTTTAGCCAAGTGCCTCTTGCATATGTGATGTTGCTCCCTCCCATATGGGTCATATGAACGGGCACTCCAATATTGTGTGGTAGAAAGTTGATACCCTCTCAGATAAAATGTGTCTTGCCTACGTCCCATTTTCGCTAACGTGACCCCGGTGAGGCAAGTTCTCCTATGTAAGATTTTAGTTGGATCATATGGAAGCAGTGTGCAATAGCCACCTCCCTTGGCGACATCAGCGCCGTCTGCCAATCCTCTTCACTGGAGTCAAGCTATCCTGGCTGAAGACAGCTGAAAGCCAGAAACCGGTCCTAGGATGCTTGATTCCGGTCCAGGGAAGACATGGCTTGGCAGTTCGGGCTGGACTGTTCCCATGAGGCACAGGGTCAAGGCTGATTTGCATATGGCCATGTCTGAACTGGGGTGTTGTGGTGAGCAAAAAAATGATGGATTTAGGCCCAGATCTCTGTACTGGGGTGAATGTATGACATTGTTCTGCATTCTGTCCATCAACTGATGTTTTTGCTTTGAGTAGATTCAGGTATCATCCATAATATCTTACAGAGTCATTAGAGAATAGTGAAGCAGATAGGAGTGGTCTTCGCTACTTGCTGTTTCATAGTCAGCTGATCATCAATCACTATGCCCAAATTACGTACAGTTTGTTACGGTTTAAGAAGTACAACCATTTCAGGTGGCCAGTGATGCGAGCCCCAAAGATCTTTATCCTCTGTCTTACCTCTGTTTAGCTTTAACTAGTTAGTGTGCATTCAGTTGGTGATTTTATTCAGCCCTAGCTGTAGAGATGAAAAACTGGATTGTCATTGGCGGATAGTCAAAAGAGAAGCTGGGTGTCATCTGCATAAGAGAAAATTAACAACCCAGCTTCTTCTGCGATGGAAGCTAAAGGGCTGACGTAAAGATTGAATAGCAAGGGACTAAGTATCGATCCCTGATGTCTTAGAGCAAGCCGATGGAGAGAAGACCTGAAAAGTCTTGTTGGTGAGGAAGTTTTTAACCCACTCCAATGCTGATCCAACAATTCCCATGGACTGGAGTGCTTTTAGAAGGGTAGAATGAGATAATGTATCAAAGGCGGCACTCAAATCTAATAGAATAAGTGACACCGTTTCCCCTTTATCCAGAAGCAGACGTATAGTTTCGGTAACTCCCAAGAGAGTAGACTCTGTGGAGTAACTGGCTCTAAAGCCCGATTGAGACCCGTGTAGGATGTTATTGGATTCCACAAACTGTGTAAGCTGTTGATTCACATGTTTTTCAGGGATCTTCGAAAAAACAGGGAGTAGGGAAATTGGGCGGAAGTTAGAAGGCTCCGCTGGATCCGCATCTGGTTTCTTCAAAAGAGGAAGAACCATTGCGTGTTTCCAGTCTTGGGGTAAAATGACTTCCCTTAGTGAGGCATTAAGTAGATCCATGATGATCCTTAATGAGGAGGAATGAAGTTCCTCATCACACCCAGGAAGCCAATGTTTCTAGAATCAACGAGAACATCAGGGGGGATATGGGGCTAACCCTGTCTGGTGCCTCTTACCAGTGTAAATGTATGGGAGGTATGATTAATAACCCTGACTTGGCCACACAGTTTCATATAGAGCAATTTAATACAGCCCAAATACTTCGGGCCGAACCCCAGGTGCCCTAGTAACTGAAAAAGATATAGCCATTCTATGGAGTTGAATGCCATAGAAGCATAAAGAGAGAGCACTACAGGATCTTCCTCCATATATGGTTGCCTTCCCAAAACACTGTGGAGACAACTGATGTTCAATGCTGTGTTCCTTCCTGGCTTAAAACCAGACTGGTCGGCATTGACCAATGATGGGGGTAGAGGGATGAGATGGTTAGCCAGAAGTTTGGCCAGAACCTTGGCCTCAACATTGATTAGAGAGATCGGTCAATAGGAACCGCAGCTCTCAGCAGGTTTACCCGGCTTTCAGATGACCACAATAGAAGCCAGACGTTAATAGTCTAGTAGGATTCTTTTTTCCTGGCTCGCGGTACACTTATTTTTAAGATGGGGGCAACCTATGTAGCCAGTGGTTTAAGGAATTCAATGGGGACTCCATTAGGACCCATTGCTTTCCCCGATTGAATACTATTTATGGCCCTGCAAATGTCGTCCTCCGTGAGGTCCTCATCCAACATTTATTTGCAGCAGTGGTTAGTGTAGGTAGAGACATATACGTAAGCAGTTGACGTGATTCCTCTGCTGTGTAAATGGTGGGGGAGGTGTAAAACTTCTCAAAGTGATCTGCGAATGCTTCTGCAATGTCCTGAGGATTAGAGACCCGCACTGCATCTGGCAGGGTCAGTCTCAGTACCCAGCGTTTCCTTTCTCCCGTCCCTCCAACCAGGCCAGCATTTTCCCCACCCTGTCTCCCATCTGATAGATCTTATGTTGCGTTTGCAACAGTTTGGCCTGCCTCTTCTCTCCGACAAGGGTTCGGTATTCCAACTGCTTAATATTTAATTGGTGCGCAGTAGCTTCACAGGGTTTGTGAGCATTTTGCACATTCAACTATTGGAGTTTGAGCAACTGGAGATTTGGCTTTCTGACATAGCCCACATTTAGCGTTGTGCCTGCACCTTTATCACCGCCTTGTAGGCTTCCCATATTCCCTGCGGCGAGTCCAGTGATCCAACATTTGCTGTGAAATAGTGGGCTGTCTGGATGCGTAGATTCCTTTATGCCTGGGATTTTAAGCAACCCGGGATTAAAGACTAAGTTACTGCGATGCCTCCTCTGCAAATTGGTGAGCTAAATCCATACTGGGGTGTGGTCTGAAAGGCCTCTCTGCAGGGCCCAGAGACGTTAAAGGT
Organism: Lissotriton vulgaris; assembly: GCF_964263255.1. Lineage (NCBI taxonomy): Eukaryota > Metazoa > Chordata > Amphibia > Caudata > Salamandridae > Lissotriton > Lissotriton vulgaris. The sequence goes on along the minus strand of NC_141691.1, from coordinate 438,430,176 downwards.
GTCCAATATCTGTCAGATGTGTCAGAAAATAGTCCAGTGAGGCTTTGCAAACCCACCAGTTACCAGACAGAGAGCAATGACCCCTACTACAGGATCATGGATGGTAACATTGCCACTTTGTCCTTGTGATAATGTATCAGCGCAAGGCACTTCAACCGTTTTGCTATTTTGTACACATCTCCACTGAAAAGTTTTTTATTGACAGTTTTTAATCATTTTAATACCCACTCCCATGAAGTGGCATTGCTTTTAATTCATTAGCTTCCATCTGAAAATATTTCATTTACAGTTTTACATTTTCTCTTAATATCTTTGAAGATTTAAAATAGCTATGGGAATGCACTATGATCATGTAATTGTGGCATCTCTGAGAATCATTTATGGTGTTGTGTAGTTCCTATAGAAGATATACAGGATCTGCGCATTTAGACAACATACACTGTAGGATTGGTGTCAAACAAACTCTGAAATCACCCGCACCGGGTATGTTGGCCCTTTTTGTACCAACTAGCTCACAGCGCCACTAGACTCTCCTCTTACCAAGGAGAGAGTAGTTTGTGGCAACCATCGAATATGACAACCCTGATCCCTAAGGACCGTGGAAACAATATACTACTTTTTTGCTCAGTCACTTATGCTTACTTAGTTTCTCTCAGAGAGATACACTGAACAAAACAGGCTGGGCGTTTTCAATAAGCATTTCTTGAACAGTTGTTATTCTGGTGTAGAAAAGAAGTGCTGCAGCATCCGCTAGACAGTATAAGATATAAATGATTAACAGTACCATAAAGGTGAAAGGATGGTATAGTTCTACCATCTTACTAGAATCATGAATACATTCAAGTATATAAAACACATGATGAAAGATGCGTACTCCTACGATGCCTCCCTAACTAGATCTACCTTAATTTTTCTAGCATGGGAGTAGGTGTTAAGCCAAGAATTTCTCTAGGAATTAGTCAACCCCATTACCTTAAATGTGAGACTGTGTGAACCCACCCTGGTCTTGAGCTGAACAACCCGTGAGGGATGTTAGACCACTGCGAGCTGGAGTGTCTGCATGCAGGAACCTTAGGGTGTCTGGTCAGTGTGTTGGCCGGGAAGTCTCTGTCTCCTCTGTCTATCTCAGCAAGATGTGATGTATATATAACCATCGGTCTCCCCAGGGGTGCTACGTTGCTGTATTACTGTGTCGGCCTAAGGATGATTTCAGGCATGACCTTTATACATAGATTTTATACAGGAGATGGTAGTCCTGCTGTCCTTTCTAGAATCCTCATGCATAATGTATGAGATTTTGAACTAGCGAAAACCTACATTCTGAATGCAGTGTAATATCTAGGTAAAAGGTCAGTCCCTTTAAACCATGACAAGTGTAATGTAGAGAGAGAATATAGGTGAAGGGTAAAGAGTTTACCGAGGCCTATATTAGGATACCTATATGAAATATAACAATAGCCTATTCGTAGCCAAATACAGACTGATTGACCGCCTGACTGAACCATTACTTTCTCACCTGTTTTACTTATCCTCATCTTTAATTGGAGATTTGCTACTGCTGGTACTGAACATGACCACCCTATATTTCCTGCCTATAAACAAGACACACCTTCTGTAATGTTTCTTTTTTGTTACTTTTGTGCAGTGAGAAGTCTTATCAAATTTGTCAAAAGAAATAGTTTGTCATCCTTTCCAATGTTCCTGAGGCAAAGATGTCTGCTTCAGAATGTTTCAGAAGAATTTCCGTCAATGGTTAAGGTGTAGCAAGACTTTTTTTGCAGGGTGTCATTCTCTTCGAGGAGGTGCCACTACCAATTCTGTAAAAAAGAAGGTGCAGTCTGCAGTGAAGAGGTCCTTTGCCATGTCGAATTTTGCCATCCAGGACAGTACTTATCTGGATTGCACAATTCAGTCGCTCCTTAAAGACTTTCACTTATTAGGGGATCAGATACAGCATGAAGCAGACTTAAGTTTAACACTGGATGCAATAGGACAGTAGATGCTTTTTTACTGATTGGGTGCAGCAGCATCTTCAAGTGGAGGCATAGCAGCCAGAAGACACCTCTGGATGTGTTCCCAGAAGGGTGAGTCCTTCCAGAAAGCTTACCTGGTGCTTCTTCCTTTCTCTGGATCCAGATTCTTAGGCCGTTAGCTTGGAGGAACTCATAATGAAAATAGATGAGGAGAGGAAATCTTTCCCTATGGCCCATTAAATGTTTCACAGGGAAAGGAGATCCCTAAAAGGGAGTTTTTGATTTTGTTAGATCTGTCAGTCTTAGTGTGGTCTTACTACCCAACATTTTCTCTTTCATTTTTTAGCTGGTCTAGTTTTTGCTGGCCTTCGGACTCTGTGCACTCCACCACTGCTAACTAGTGCTAAAGTGCGTATGCTCTCTCCTCTAAACATGGTAATATTAACTTATCCCCACTTGACATATTTAAACTACTTATAAGTCCCTAGTAAAGTGACACTACATGTACCCAGGGTCCTTAAATGATATTGTACAAGTGGGCCTGCAACACAGATTGTGCCACCAACAAAAGTAGCCCTTTAAACATGTCTCTGGCCTTCCATTGCAGAGTCTGTGTTTGGAATTTCAAACTGCCATTTCAACCTTGCAAAATTAACCATTTGCTAGACCCAAACTGTCCTTTTTAATACATATGTCACCCCAAGGGTAGGCCCCTGACAGCCCAGAGGGCATGGTGCAATGTATTTAAAAAGTAAGAAATGCACTTGTAAATTTGACATTTGCTGGCAGAGAAAAAAATCAAAAAATCATTTTTCACTACTGCAAGGCTCATCTCTCTCGTAGGATAACATTGGTGTTGCCTTATGTTATAAATGTAATTTTCAAATGGGAAGAGAGAACCAGCTTATGTTTGGTGTCTCTGGAATCACAAATTAAAATCCTAACATATGGTGAAGTCAGATTTTAAATTGAAATTCTGAAAATGCCACTTTTAGAAAGTTGGCATTTTCTTGCCTTATTCAAACATTGTAGGTGTGAGACACACTGTCATGACCTGGACCGATCGCACAGCTGAAATTATTCTATTTCAAACTCCTTATGTTATGACACAAGTTCAAATCTTGTATACAAAATAATTACACATCAAATGATCCTAAGTTTATCACTACTCATGTAATTTAAATATTCGTTGATACATTGGTATCATGTTTTCCGTATTTTCTGTATTTACATGTAGTTGAATAACAAAGTCATTTCTTCATGACGAAATTCGCATACATATCTCAAAAGTCAAACTTGTTGTAATCATTACATCAGTGATATTTACATGAATATGCTAATCACGGCGAATAATGATGGTTGGCCCGATGCATTTCGGGACGTGTAGTCCCTTCCTCAGGGGCCGCTGTAAATCAAACGATATAGAAACAAGCTCTAAGATATGGTTTACACATTTCATCTTATTCAAGTACTATGATTCTAACAAATTCATAGTGTGAGGCCAACTAAACACATCTTTGGAGTCACACTGGTGGCTATAAGTGACTTGTGTGAGGTTAGACTGTTCAAATGCAGTTACCTATGGGTGATCAGTGATTACTGAGAAGAAGATAGTGGGAATGAAGAGGAGGCAAAAAACATATAAGAAACGTATAAACAACGCGAAGTGCAAGTGAGTTAATGCAAACATTACTGAAAAAACCTAAATTTGCGTTACTGCGTGTACAGTTAAAGAAACATGGGATGCTCACAATCCACATGCGGGCAATCGATGTCAATGGGACAACACTCCTAGTGATTGAATTAGTCAAAATTTCAATAACAATAACCTAGTTACGTAAAGCCCACGTGTTAGTGCTGTAAAACATGCACGATAATGCGAACATTAAAACCAAGATGCTGACCTTTATGGATTACACTTGACAAGCAAAAGCCACGTTGAGGTAGACCTATACGCCGAATGATCTATAAACAACAAGTATATAGTGAGCAGAAGCAACGTGCAGTATCTAGCTGTTGAAAGACGAGGTGCATATGTGCTCAGAACGCATCGTACCTGTATGTATCTGCTCACAAATAATCGAATCTAAAAAAAGTGAAACCAGGAGGTTACTGAATGCAGTGAGTATGCGGGTTTTACGAGAAAACCAGTATAACGTGACCTTTCTTAAAAGGCGCTCACCTTTACACAAAGTACTGAGGTCGATGTCCAAGATACCACTCTGGAGCCCGATTACTGCAGTCATTGAACTGTGGTTAAATAACGCCGCGAACTATGTAGTTGTTCCAGGTCACGTGACAAGTACTGAAAACAGACAACTGGAGTGTACAGTGAAAAGAAGCGCATCGCGGCCATCTTAGTGTAGTTCGTGAGATGCAAGTGAATAAAGTTATGTTGAAGATAACACAGAACTAAATACTAAAAACCGATGATGGGAGTGTTCAATAAAAAGAAGCGCATCACGGCCATCTTAGTGTGGTTAGTAAGATGCGAGTGAATAAAGTTATGTTCAAAATAACAAAGAACTGAAAAATATGTGCAAGCTTTTCTTATGTGGCGATACCAAATAGATTTAGGCTAAACTGAAAACAAGACATAAGCCAGCTTAACCATGTGCATAAAAATGCTATCGATAAATATCTGACAAAGCAGTCCCAAATGTCTGAAGACATAAAAAGTAAACACTCTCTATTTGTCTCGAATCAGTGAACATAAAGTCTCCTGGTGACAATGAAGCTCTGTGTTTGGTAAATACATATATAATGACTAAGACCCTTAGTTATAAAGTCAACTGTGAGACTTTGCTTTCCTACATCAGTAGAAACACAAGTACAAACTGCCGGTAGTACTGTCTGGTACATATATGAGTATATACCGAGAGTATTACATCTGATTTATAGGAAACAGCTTAAACCCATTTTATCATTCAAACCAAGCAGTTCCATAATTTGGTATATTTTAATGAGGATCACCTTGCGTTATGATAAGTGCTGGCTAGAATCCCTCCCTCCCTTGCATACTATTTTCTCAATCACCATGAATCTAACTTGGGAGATGTTATGTTGGTGATTAAGCCAGTGTACTACAAGATTAGAGTTTGTGTTTTTATTCCTTATCATACTCTTATGTTCTCTAATTCTTAATTTGATTTTCCTTTCTGTTTTCCCTATGTACATAAGTCCACAGGGGCATTTAATGCTGTAGATGATGTAACTGGAATTACAGTCTGCTGTAAAACGCAGCATGGTCTTTTCTCCAGTTCTGGGGTGACATATAAAATTGTGTTGCATAACATTATTGCAGTGAGTGCAATTGTTGCATTTCCTCATGCCTCCATGCTGCATTTTATCGACAGGTTTAATAAAAGTCAACAGTTCCTTCAAATTAAAGATTCTCGTATATGCAAATATAGGTCTTTCTCTGAAGATATTGTTGAAATCTTCCTCTTTTTGAAGTAATTCCCATCTTTTTAGAACCATTTTTTAATATTTGGAGACCTTATGGAAAATTTTGACACGAAAACATTCCGATTACTGGTGGTTTGTTTAGGTTTAAACATTAGTAAGTCTTTCCGTTCAATTGCTACTAATCGAGATTCGGCTTTATCAATGCAATCCGAAGGATAGCCTCTTTCATGAAATCTTTTCTTAATTCGATTGAGATCATGTTGATATGCTTCAGGTGTGGATGAGATCCTTTTCATGCGGAGTATTTGAGAGAATGGAAGATTGTAGATAGGTTGTGGAGGATGGAAACTTTGGTTTAAAAACATATTGTTTCTGTCAGTGGGTTTAACCTAGGTCTGTGTTTGAATCGTAGAATTCCTTTTGATGATCATCACATCCAGAGATGGTAGTTAGTTCTTGATGACTAGTATTGTGTGTGAATTGGATCCTGCTGTTTTTGCTATTAAGTGACATTGTTTTCAAGTGTGATTGAAGTTCCTAACCATATTAAAAAAATGTTGTTGATGAATCAACGGTACATAACTAGTTCTTGGTTCCATTCATCATTAGACAAAATATGTTCTTGTTCAAATTCTGCCATAAAAATGTTTGCATATGTGGGAGCTTCTCTGAATCCCATGCTGGTACCACTTATTTGTACAAAGTAATCATCAGCAGAACGAAAGTAGCTGTACTGAAGGCAAAATAACAGCAACTCCAGCAGAAAGATCTTATTTGCTCCAATTTGATCCATTTGTAGTAGGGCCCATTCCACTGCTTTGATTCCCTGTTGAAGAGGAATCGACGTGTAAAGAGAGGTCACGTCTATGGTACATAGTATCTATTGTTGGCTGTTAGTGGTATCCAGAGAATTTAATTGATTCAGAAAGTCAGTGGTGTTTTTATTATTGGTTTTCCATGTCATGACAAAACTTTGTAAAAAATGGTCAATGTATTTGCGTAACGGTTCACAGATAGAACCTACTCCTGAGACTATAGGTCTAAAAGGAGGATCAGTGGGATGCTTGTGGATTTTTGGTAGCATGTACAAATGGGGCTGCTTAGGATTGAGTTTGCTCACTTTGCCACTGGATTCAAGCAAGCCTGGCTGAAGACGGCTGCAATGCCAGAAACCGGTCCTAGGAAGCTTGTTTCCGGTCCAGGGGAAGGCATGGCTTGGCAGTTCATGCAGGACTGTTCGCATTAAGCATGGTCGGAAAATCCGTTACGCTCGCGGATTTTGCGGATTTTCAGGAAATTCGCAATCCGCGAGATTTGCGAATTTCCCGCAAAATCCGCAAATTTGCACGCAGTGGATTTTTTTTTGCGGCGCGCGGCGTTGGTGATACAATTTTTGCGGCGCGCGGCGTTTATCATCGTTTGCCGGGTTGTTTTTCTCGATAGTTTCCGAGTGCTGCGCCATTTTGGATCTTGCTGTGTGATCCCGCGGGAATTGGCGAGCGCGATTACGTCATCGCGGCTTGCCAACTTGCACAGCGAGGGTTTGTCAACGCGAGTACGGCGAGATCACGTCTCGCGGTACTTTGCAATTGCGAGATTTGAGATGCGGCGAGCAGCAAGAATCTCGCACAAGCGAAAATATAAAATTTGCAATTCTGCACAAGATATCCACCAGCAAGCAGCATAAACCTTCTTGAAATGATGATTTTTATCTGAATAACTCCTTAGGTTGACATTTGCCTGCACTTTTTTAGCGAGGAGTCCATTTTGGGGAGGCGGGGAGGGGGGTGGGAGGAAGGAAGTGCCCCACAGTCTTCAACTTCCTGTTCCTGTTCAGCAGGCTCCTCCCAGTGCTTTGTCCATCTCCTGGTCACTTTTCATTTGGATCTGGAGCTGGAAGGATTACTTTTTGTGGATCCTGCTGGATATTTGGATTTGAGGCCTTTTTGACTTTCTTTGGATCACTGTTGGATTAGAAATTTTACAAGTAAGTTTGTTTGGGGCATTAGAGTTGCTGCAACTAAAATTTTGTAATTTTCGATTTTTGGGATGTTTTGTGGCCTTTTGCCCAGGGGTACTCAGTGGTGGGTGGACTGAGTCTTTCTGTGGGTTGTCTTGAACTTAAACATCATGGAGGGCATGGATGGATTGGGATTGTGCTGATTTTTCAGTGATTTTCATTTTTTGGGGCTGTTCTTGTGGCCTTTTCACCAGGGGTATTTGAGTCTAGCATGGGCCTAGTCTTTCTGTGGGGTGTCTTGAACTTAAACATCATGGAGGGCATGGATGGATTGGGATTGTGCTGATTTTTCAGTGATTTTCGTTTTTTGGGGCTGTACTTGTGGCCTTTTCACCAGGGGTATTTGAGTCTAGCATGGGCCTAGTCTTTCTGTGGGCTGTCTTGAACTTAAACATCATGGAGGGCATGGATGGAATGGGATTGTGCTGATTTTGCAGTGTTTTTCGATTTTTGGGGGTGTTCATGGGGAGGGACAGTCCATGTGGCTGGTGGCCATTTTGAGTGCTGCTACAGGCACTGGCCATGTGCTGGGAGGCAAGTGGCCATTTTGAATGCAGGCTTTGTTGTTAGGCCTGCAACCATTTTGCCTACTTTTCAACCTTTATGCCCAGGGGTAGTGAGTCTTGCATGGGCCTAGTCTTTCTGTGGGTTGTCTTGAATTTAAACATCATGGATGGATTGGGATTGTGCAGATTTTTCAGTGATTTTCGTTTTTTGGGGCTGTACTTGTGGCCTTTTCACCAGGGGTATTTGAGTCTAGCATGGGCCTAGTCTTTCTGTGGGCTGTCTTGAACTTAAACATCATGGAGGGCATGGATGGATTGGGATTGTGCTGATTTTTCAATGATTTTCGTTTTTTGGGGCTGTACTTGTGGCCTTTTCACCAGGGGTATTTGAGTCTAGCATGGGCCTAGTCTTTCTGTGGGCTGTCTTGAACTTAAACATCATGGAGGCCATGGATGGAATGGGATTGTGCTGATTTTTCAGTGATTTTCGTTTTTTGGGGCTGTACTTGTGGCCTTTTCACCAGGGGTATTTGAGTCTAGCATGGGCCTAGTCTTTCTGTGGGCTGTCTTCAACTTAAACATCATGGAGGACATGGATGGAATGGGATTGGGCTGATTTTGCAGTGTTTTTCGATTTTTGGGGGTGTTCATGGGGAGGGAAAGGCCATGTGGCTGGTGTCCATTTTGAGTGCTGCTACAGGCACTGGCCATGTGCTGGGAGGCAAGTGACCATTTTGAATGCAGGCTTTGTTGTTAGGCCTGCAACTATTTTGCCTACTTTTCAACCTTTATGCCCAGGGGTAGTGAGTCTTGCATGGGCCTAGTCTTTCTGTGGGCTGTCTTGAACTTAAACATCATGGAGGGCATGGATGGAATGGGATTGTGCTGATTTTGCAGTGTTTTTCGATTTTTGGGGGTGTTCATGGGGAGGGACAGGCCATGTGGCTGGTGGCCATTTTGAGTGCTGCTACAGGCACTGGCCATGTGCTGGGAGGCAAGTGGCCATTTTGAATGCAGGCTTTGTTGTTAGGCCTGCAACCATTTTGCCTACTTTTCAACCTTTATGCCCAGGGGTAGTGAGTCTTGCATGGGCCTAGTCTTTCTGTGGGTTATCTTGAATTTAAACATCATGGATGGATTGGGATTGTGCTGATTTTTCAGTGATTTTCGTTTTTTGGGGCTGTACTTGTGGCCTTTTCACCAGGGGTATTTGAGTCTAGCATGGGCCTAGTCTTTCTGTGGGCTGTCTTGAACTTAAACATCATGGAGGGCATGGATGGATTGGGATTGTGCTGATTTTTCAGTGATTTTCGTTTTTTGGGGCTGTACTTGTGGCCTTTTCACCAGGGGTATTTGAGTCTAGCATGGGCCTAGTCTTTCTGTGGGCTGTCTTGAAATTAAACATCATGGAGGGCATGGGTGAAATGGGATTGTGCTGATTTTGCAGTGTTTTTCGATTTTTGGGGGTGTTCATGGGGAGGGACAGGCCATGTGGCTGGTGGCCATTTTGAGTGCTGCTACAGGCACTGGCCATGTGCTGGGAGGCAAGTGGCCATTTTGAATACAGGCTTTGTTGTTAGGCCTGCAACCATTTTGCCTACTTTTCAACCTTTATGCCCAGGGGTAGTGAGTCTTGAATGGGCCTAGTCTTTCTGTGGGTTGTCTTGAATTTAAACATCATGGAGGGCATGGATGGATTGGGATTGTGCTGATTTTTCAGCGATTTTCGTTTTTTGGGGCTGTACTTGTGGCCTTTTCACCAGGGGTATTTGAGTCTAGCATGGGCCTAGTCTTTCTGTGGGCTGTCTTGAACTTAAACATCATGGAGGGCATGGATGGATTGGGATTGTGCTGATTTTTCAGTGATTTTCGTTTTTTGGGGCTGTACTTGTGGCCTTTTCACCAGGGGTATTTGAGTCTAGCATGGGCCTAGTCTTTCTGTGGGCTGTCTTGAACTTAAACATCATGGAGGGCATGGATGGAATGGGATTGTGCTGATTTTGCAGTGTTTTTCGATTTTTGGGGGTGTTCATGGGGAGGGACAGGCCATGTGGCTGGTGGCCATTTTGAGTGCTGCTAGAGGCACTGGCCATGTGCTGGGAGGCAAGTGGCCATTTTGAATGCAGGCTTTGTTGTTAGGCCTGCAACCATTTTGACTACTTTTCAACCTTTATGCCCAGGGGTAGTGAGTCTTGCATGAGCCTAGTCTTTCTGTGTGTTGTCTTGAATTTAAACATCATGGATGGATTGGGATTGTGCTGATTTTTCAGTGATTTTCGTTTTTTGGGGCTGTACTTGTGGCCTTTTCACCAGGGGTATTTGAGTCTAGCAGGGGCCTAGTCTTTCTGTGGGCTGTCTTGAACTTAAACATCATGGAGGGCATGGATGGATTGGGATTGTGCTGATTTTTCAGTGATTTTCGTTTTTTGGGGCTGTACTTGTGGCCTTTTCACCAGGGGTATTTGAGTCTAGCATGGGCCTAGTCTTTCTGTGGGCTGTCTTGAACTTAAACATCATGGAGGGCATGGATGGATTGGGATTGTGCTGATTTTTCTGTTTTTTTTCCGATTTGTTTGTGGTGTATAACTGAACTGATGTTCCTCTGTCTTCCATTGTTTTTAGGTGCACAAGACTCAAGAGAACCACCATTGCCAGGAAGAAGTCCTGCAGCAGTGTGTGTGTGCAGCATAACGTCACGCGACGTCAGGTCTGGCCTCAGACAACTCTACAATTCGTGCAACTGCGGCCTGCTGTCTGACCTGCTCTGAAGAAGATGGCCCCAAAAAAAGTTCTCCGTAGCTCCTCTTGCAAGAAAGTTGCTAGTAAGGAGCAGAAGAAGCAAGTTACCAAGGAGGCTGGTGAGCCAACCGCCACGTTTTTTGGGAGCAAAAAAAAAAGTACGCCTGCAGCAGCAGCAGGATCTGCTGGGGACCAAGCTGGGAGCAGCACCCCTGCTCCATTGGGTTCAGTGCCTCCACCACCACGCCAACTTAAGTCAAAGCCCTTGAGTGCTTCAGAGGCAGTCAGTGTACTTCTCCAATCACCATCGACCAGTGATGTTGGCTCATCGCAAGAAAGTAGCAGCAATGTCCCTGAATCAACACAGGTTGTTGTAACTCATCTGACAAGTGTTGAACAACCACAGCCGCAACAACAACACCATGTGCAAGTACACGCCCAAGTACATGTGGAAGGAGAGGCAGCAAAAGGAGATGCGCAAGCAGAGGTGCATGGAGGGTCACAAGTGCCCACAATAGTTGTTCCTCCCGAAGTAGGGGCACATCAGGAAATCAACAATGAAGCCGAGGTATCATTGGAAGCCACTCCTCCTGATGATCATTCATTGTCTTCCACATCCCTAGCAAGGAAAACATCAAGGGGGGTGTCTACATCTTCTTCAAGCCCACCTCCTACTGATGATCTGGATGACGATTGGGTACCACCACCGCAGCCTGAGAGTGAGGCACACCATGATCTGACAAAGGTACCTAAGCGTAAAAGGAAGGTCATCGAAAACTCATAGCTATGGAGTGTGATGAGGCTCAACAAGAAGTGACAGATACTGCTGGTGATGAAGCCTCTCACGATGACGACGAGCCAGTCCTCACAAAGGTCACTGCAGCCCCAGCGGGCATGCAGCAAAGAGACATTTTGACCCTATCCCGAGAAGCTGCTGAGCGTGATGATGATGTCGACGAGGAGGCAATGGAAATGGAAACACAACAATCATTAGATTTGGAGTTAAGTAGTACACCAACACCTACCGCTTCCATATTTCTAACTCGCAAGAAGGGACCTACATCCACCTCGACCTCAATTCGTGGTGGTGAAAGTGCAAAACGTACTGAAGTTCGGCAATCCACATCCTCCACTTCATCTGGCATTAGCAGCAGGACCACCACCACCAGTATCGCCGCCTCCTCCGGCCCCCAAAGACATTTCAAGGCTGCAGTTTGGGACTTCTTTAGTGTTTGTCCAAAAAATTAAACCGTAGCCATTTGTAGCATGTGTAAGCTTCGAGTTAGTCGTGGTAAGTTGGGTTCCAACTATGGTACCGGAGGCCAGAGAGGTCATCTTGAAAGAAAGCACGCTGTCAAATGGTTTGCGCACCTACAGGCGATCAAGGAAGCCCGAAATGCACGTAATGCTGTTTCATCTGTTGATGACGAGGAGGAAGAAGACGTGTCAAACCCTTCACTTACACCCAGTACCCCTGTCAGCAGCACACCCCATGTGAGCCACACTAAGAGTGTGGGAGAGAGTGATACACCATTGCGAAAAAGTTCATCAGCGAGCGTAACTGGGTCGAAGATATCATCATCATCCCGTAAATCTTTGGTCCAGGGCAACATTAAAAAGCGCAATATGAACGCAACCACCCACTGACGCGTCTGTATAACACTAAGCTGGCTAAAATGCTAGCTCTGGACCTTCTCCCTTTTTCTTTTGTAGAAGGGGTTGGTTTTCTAGAATTAGTGGCAGCGCTCTGCCCTAAATGGAAGGTTCCTAGCCGGTTCTATTTTGCCAGAGTTGCGGTTCCAGCACTACATGAAGCTGTTCTGAAGGTGATTGGGGCAGCTTTGCAGAAGAGTGCTGTTCACACAATACATATGACAACAGACATGTGGACCAGTGGCGCAGGCGCTGATTACATGTGCATCACTGCACACTAGGTCTCTTTTTCAGGGGCTAAAGCAAAGCTAAACAAAGGTGTTGACACGGACATTGCTTTTAAAGCTGCTCGGAAACATGCAACACTAGCCATGTTTGGTTTGGAGAAACGTCACACAGCAGAAAACATTTTGGATGTCTTTAACACAAAGGTCCTTAACTGGCTGTCCCCACTAAAACGCCAGGTTGGTTATGTTTGCACGGACAATGGCACCAATATAGTTAAGGCCATGAGGGACGGTAACTATTTCAGAGTGCCGTGTTTGGCGCACTGTATAAACCTGGTTGTCCAAAAATTCTTGGGTTATAAAGGCAGTGCAGCGTACAGTGTATTGGACACCTGCCGAAAAATGTGCAAGCATTTCAGCCATTCTTTTAAGGCACGGAAGCAGCTGAGGAGCCTGCTATATCAACGTAAAATGCCAGTGAAGGCACTCATCCAGGAGGTGGTAACACGTTAGAACTCAACCTTCTACATGCTTGAGCGTCTGTATGAGCAGTATAAGGAACTCGATCAATATTTCCTTACAGAAGGTACAGAGGAGCTGAGGATGGGTGCGGCGCAATGGAACATAGTTCAAAGCCTGACACGCATGCTTCGTCGTTTTGAGTTCTTCACGCGTGCAGTCAGCAAGGAGGACTGTAATTTGGGAAAAGCTATCCCATTGTTGTACATGCTGGAGGACCAACTGAAGGAGGTGTGTTCTGTGTTTGAAAAAGATGTAAAAAACCAAGACTATTTTCTTCTGGCTGAGAAATTATTAGAGCTCCTAAAAGGTGATGAACGTCTTAAAAAGATCCACTCAGAAGAGCATTACACTGGATCCACGCTACAAAAAGGCGCTGGCAGGCCAAGCATTCTTTCCTTTTGATGATGAACATGTTCCAAAGTACAAACATTGGCTAGCCTTGTCAGCCAAGAGGTTTGAAAGAGAACGGCTGGAAATTGAAGGAAATGGCAGTACATCAGCAGGCCATCCCCAGTCAAAACAATCCACTTCTGCACCTGTGGCTGTGGCACAAGTGACCTCTCAGCCGTTAAAGACACCGGCAACCGGATCATCTGCACGAGACACAACAGAAACATCGGAGGCTGAAGAGGATTGGCTAGCTCTGCGTGGGTTTGGTTCTCAAAAGGTCAGAGGCACAGCAAGAGCTAAGCAAAGTGGAGGAACCTTGGATGAGGACCTTGAGTCGATGGTGAAGGACTATCTGAATGACTCAACAGAGGTCTATGTTAATTCTGACCCATTGGCGTATTGGCATGGGAAAAAAGAATTGTGGCCACAGCTCACCAACCTGGCTTTAAACTACTTGTCTTGCCCACTCGCAAGCGTGTCTTCTGAACGGGTTTTCAGTGCTGCTGGTGGCATTGTAACTCCCAAACGGAGCCGCCTCTTGCCCAAAAATGTGGAGAGGTTAACAATGATCAAGATGAATCAGCACCTCATACCACCAGATTTCAGAGTACGAGAAAGCGTGCCGGATGAAGAGGAGGTGGCCAGCAACATAGATGAGGGAATTTCTACTCTGTCAGGTGACACTGAGCTCACCCTGCCTGAATTCGCAGAGTATGATGACGAAGCCTTATTCTCATTCCTGGAACGTGATACCGAGCCCTGAAAATGAGACAACGAATCAATAACTTTCTTTTTCGTCCTTATTCACTTTTATTCCTGTGTGTCTGTCTTCTTTGGGGTGCACAGTTAATATATTTCAAACTTTAATCAGATAATCACAAAAACAAGCCCATCAGCAGAACTGTCTTCACTGGTTTGCTAATTGATTTGAAGTTGCCGCAGTATGCATTCCTCAGGTTCACAAGTTCAGAAGAACATGCTCCTCTATCCTCCTCCTCCAGACACCTATTTCCATCAAACCAGAGGGCTGGTTTACGCCCAATGAAGAAAGACTCAGTACTTGTGGGGGTGTTGTTGTACCTCTTTGCAGGTGAGTTGACGGCTCTGGGACCATTGTTGGGAAGCTCTAATACCGGATAAAAGTGGTTTGGACCAAATCCCAGGCGGAATTTTGTGTGTGTTTTTGATGACTTGCTTGCCTTTGAGGTGCTCTTAGGGGGGGTTCCGTCTGTTTGTGGGTGAGTTTCGGGGTCTGGGAGCACTGCTGGGACACTCTAATCTTGATTGCATTTGCTTTTCAGGAAATCCGTGGTGGCAACCCCGACTTATGGCCTAGCCACGCAGCGCGTTTGGACCGAAGGCCGAGAAATATTGCAAGTATGAGATTTTGCTTTTGGCCTGTTTGGGGGTGTTATGCTTCTTGGCGTGTGGGTTGGCGGGTCTTGGGGCATTCCTGGGAAGGTCTAATACCGGGTAGAAGTGGTTGGGACAAAATCTAGGCCGATTTTTTTTGGGCTATTTCTGACATTTTGCTCAATGTAGCGTTTTCGGGGCCTGTTTGGGGGGCTTCCTGGTGTTTGTGGGTGGGTTTCGGGGTCTGGGAGCACTGCTGGGACACTCTAATCTTGATTGCATTTGCTTTTCAGGAAATCCGTGGTGGCAACCCCGACTTATGGCCTAGCTACGCAGCGCGTTTGGACCGAAGGCAGAGAAATATTGCAAGTATGAGATTTTGCTTTTGGCCTGTTTGGGGGTGTTATGCCTCTTGGCGGGTGGGTTGGCGGGTCTTGGGGCATTCCTGGGAAGGTCTAATACCGGGTAGAAGTGGTTGGGACAAAATCCAGGCCGATTTTTTTTTGGCTATTTCTGACATTTTGCTCAATGTAGCGTTTTCGGGGGCCTGTTTGGGGGGCTTCCTGGTGTTTGTGGGTGGGTTTCGGGGTCTGGGCGCACTGCTGGCTATATATACTTTACTTTGCAAGAGGTTTGAAGCAAATCCATGGTGGCAGAGGGGAGTTAGGGCCTAGCTGCAGAGCGCGCGCGGAGTGATTTGGGAAATTTGGGAAAAACTGACAAAGTCCCCATTTTTGTACTTTTGCTCTTTGGCTGTTTGGGCATCTTCTACTCGTTTTCTCCTGGGTTGACGGCTCTGGGGCCATTGCTGGGAAGCTCTAATACCGGATAAAAGTGGTTTGGACCAAATCCCAGGTGGAAATTTTTTTGTGTTTTTGATGACTTGCTTGCCTTTGAGGTGCTTTTAGGGGGGGTTCCGTCTGTTTGTGGGTGAGTTTCGTGGTCTGGGAGCACTGCTGGGACACTCTAATCTTGATTGCATTTGCTTTTCAGGAAATCCGTGGTGGCAACCCCGACTCATGGCCTAGCTACGCAGCGCGTTTGGGCCGAAGGCCGAGAAATATTGCAAGTATGAGATTTTGCTTTTGGCCTGTTTGGGGTTGTTATGCTTCTTGGTGGGTGGGTTGGCGGGTCTTAGGGCATTCCTGGGAAGGTCTAATACCGGGTAGAAGTGGTTGGGACAAAATCCAGGCCGATTTTTTTTTGGCTATTTCTGACATTTTGCTCAATGTAGCGTTTTCGGGGGCCTGTTTGGTGGGCTTCCTGGTGTTTGTGGGTGGGTTTCGGGGTCTGGGAGCACTGCTGGGACACTCTAATCTTGATTGCATTTGCTTTTCGGGAAATCCGTGGTGGCAACCCCGACTTATGGCCTAGCTAAGCAGCGCGTTTGGACCGAAGGCCGAGAAATATTGCAAGTATGAGATTTTGCTTTTGGCCTGTTTGGGGGTGTTATGCTTCTTGGTGGGTGGGTTGGCGGGTCTTGGGGCATTCCTGGGAAGGTCTAATACCGGGTAGAAGTGGTTGGGACAAAATCCAGGCCGATTTTTTTTGGCTATTTCTGCCATTTTCCTCAATGTAGCGTTTTCGGGGGCCTGTTTGGGGGCTTCCTGGTGTTTGTGGGTGGGTTTTGGGGTCTGGGCGCACTGCTGGCTATATATACTTTACTTTGCAAGAGGTTTGAAGCAAATCTATGGTGGCAGAGGGGAGTTAGGGCCTAGCTGCAGAGCGCGCGCGGAGTGATTTGGGAAATTTGGGAAAAACTGACAAAGTCCCCATTTTTGTACTTTTGCTCTTTGGCTGTTTGGGCATCTTCTACTCGTTTTCTCCTGGGTTGACGGCTCTGGGGCCATTGCTGGGAAGCTCTAATACCGGATAAAAGTGGTTTGGACCAAATCCCAGGCGGAAATTTTTTTGTGTTTTTGATGACTTGCTTGCCTTTGAGGTGCTTTTAGGGGGGTTCCGTCTGTTTGTGGGTGAGTTTCGTGGTCTGGGAGCACTGCTGGGACACTCTAATCTTGATTGCATTTGCTTTTCAGGAAATCCGTGGTGGCAACCTCGACTTGTGGCCTAGCTACGCAGCGCGTTTGGACCGAAGGCCGAGAAATATTGCAAGTATGAGATTTTGCTTTTGGTCTTTTTGGGGGTGTTATGCTTCTTGGCGGGTGGGTTGGCGGGTCTTGGGGCATTCCTGGGAAGGTCTAATACCGGGTAGAAGTAGTTGGGACAAAATCCAGGACGATTTTTTTTTGGCTATTTCTGACATTTTGCTCAATGTAGTGTTTTCGGGGGCCTGTTTGGGGGGCTTCCTGGTGTTTGTGGGTGAGTTTCGGGGTCTGGGAGCACTGCTGGGACACTCTAATCTTGATTGCATTTGCTTTTCAGGAAATCCGTGGTGGCAACCCCGACTTATGGCCTAGCTACGCAGCGCATTTGGACCGAAGGCCGAGAAATATTGCAAGTATGAGATTTTGCTTTTGGCCTGTTTGGGGGTGTTATGCTTTTTGGCGGGTGGGTTGGCGGGTCTTGGGGCATTCCTGGGAAGGTCTAATACCGGGTAGAAGTGGTTGGGACAAAATACTCGCGGAAAAGCCTTTTGGCACTTTTTGTAACTTAGGGTTCGTTAGGGTTAGCCCTCGCAGCAGGATTGCATGTGTTTCGGGGTGTTCTAGATTTTTGCAACTGAGTTCTGGGGTCTTAGAGCACTCGTGAGAATGTGTAATTTTGGTTGCAAGTCATTTGAAGAAAATCCATGGTGGGAAAGGTGGGATTTGGCATAGTTAAAGAAAGCCTTTGCCACTATTCTTAACTTAGGGTTCGTTAGGGTTAGCACTATTTCTATTGCATGTGTTTGAGTGGGGGGGATTTCGAGTCTTGGAGCGATGCTGGCTATGGATACTTTTGATTGGTTGCTTGCAAGTGGTTTGAATGCAATCCACGGTGGGTAAGGGGTAATTAGTAACGGAGTACTTCGGCCTACTTTTGCTTTCAAAGTAGGTTTTGTCACCAGTTTTCTGCTAGGCCTCGTTTTTTGAGATTTGATTGGGGGTCTTCTACATTTTTGCGACTGGCTTTAGTAAGGGTCTGGGTGGGAGCACTGCTAGGAAGATCTAATTTTGTTCTAAAACACAGTTTACAGTACACCTAGCTTGAGGGGAAAGATCCGCTACATTAATTTGCCCCTACTTATTTATCCTTCAAAAGGTGACTCAGACAGAGTACGCACTTTCAAAAATATTGTACTGTCTACTAGGAAAATCAAAGTGTGACTTTTTGCACTACACAGCCTACATACCTTATATTTATTTATCAGTGGTGTTGTAATATTATATCACTTCCTGTTTTTCGTTGAATAATTACAGGCCGGGTTTCAGTCTCTGCAATGGGGAAAAAAGGATGGAGTCAGGCTTCACATTAGCAAGCCACAATTCAGCATCAGGCAGGCAGTGGACAGGGTGTCTTCTGGTGACCAACATCGATGGACGAAGCGTCGGCTGCAATGGAGGAGTGCTGCTAATAAGAGGATTTTTTTTCTGCAGGCAACTTACTTACCACTTCCAACAGGACAACTACAACAACATAGATACAGTATCCCTTGCCTTTTTCTCTGACTGTGACTGCATTTCTTGGATCTCTCTCTGCTTCTAAATTGATCCCTTAACACATCACTTAGTCCACTCCACTATCACATCTGCACCACACATAGTCATTTGTAAGTGCTCCTACGTAATTCGCAAGTCGCAGCACGCCCCAGCCCGTAGAGGACTGGGATGGCCCCAATGATGAAGCATGTCACCAAGGGGCAACTCTGGTGAGTGAGGGGACACCTAGAAAAAAAGCAATTTCTCCTTTTCTATCTACTATACCTTCCAGACCAACCCCATTGAGTGTTGTTGTGAATGGATTTATAGTGACCAGCAAGGCTCTCAGGTATCTGGCTACAGAGACCTTATGTTGAATATAGTTATCAATAATTCCACACAGGCCCTGTACTGTCGCATTCTTTCTTCCACAGTTGTCGAAAGTACTACTTACTTTTCACTGACATGCATGCAGTAGTGCATGCACTTTCAAAGATTGATGGATAGGTTTGTACCCAAATAATTGTTTATGTTCAATTGTTTGTCTATGCTGTGCTTTTTTTACAGGATGTCTTCTGGTGACCAACATCGATGGACGAAGCGTCGGCTGTAATGGAGGAGTGCCGCTAATAAGAGGATTTTTTTTCTGCAGGCAACTTACTTACCACTTCCAACAGGACAACTACAACAACATAGATACAGTATCCCTTGCTTTTTCTCTGACTGTGACTGCATTTCTTGGATCTCTCTCTGCTTCTAAATTGATCCCTTAACACATCACTTAGTCCACTCCACTATCACATCTGCACCACACATAGTCATTTGTAAGTGCTCCTACGTAATTCGCAAGTCGCAGCACGCCCCAGCCCGTAGAGGACTGGGATGGCCCTAATGATGAAGCATGTCACCAAGGGGCAACCCTGGTGAGTGAGGGGACACCTAGAAAAAAAGCAATTTCTCCTTTTCTATCTACTATACCTTCCAGACCAACCCCATTGAGTGTTGTTGTGAATGGATTTATAGTGACCAGCAAGGCTCTCAGGTATCTGGCTACAGAGACCTTATGTTGAATATAGTTATCAATAATTCCACACAGGCCCTGTACTGTCGCATTCTTTCTTCCACAGTTGTCGAAAGTACTACTTACTTTTCACTGACATGCATGCAGTAGTGCATTCACTTTCAAAGATTGATGGATAGGTTTGTACCCTAAGATTTGTTTATGTTCACAATTGTTTGTCCATGCTGTGCTATTTTTTCTTGTCTCCCAAAACCTTTCCCAAAAACCCCCGTACCCATCCATTTTTCAAACCCTAACCCTCTTCCCCCGGGCTGTGTGGTTTTGATTGATGTGTGACTAAATTACAGCAATAAATCCACACACTTGCTGGGGAGGATAAGGTGATAGCAACAGGCTGGTGAAGAAATCTGAGGATATATTCTTACTCTGCTTGACAAAGACCCATGGCTAATGTCAAAGAACTTCAACCGAATTAGTAGTTATACTTTACCATTTGTTAGGCTACAATGTGGCACTGTTCTAGTGTACTTCTGTCACCTGCTATATTCTCTATTGTACCGTTGAATTGCTCAGGAGGACAAACCAGATTTAATTTTCTTTTTTTTCATAGGCATGCAACTGCCACTGTGTCACACCACTAGTACCACCGCTATGAGGAAATTTTATCCGACCAAGATTGCCAACCTTATTCGCTGTTTCCCGTGGAGCCAGCCCTGGGTCTAGCCCTACTTTCAAACACAAATTACAGGTAAGATAAGTGTTTGGTGGTTTGGGGGTATAATGGAGTATTAGTAGGAGAGACGAGAGACTGACGGTAGTACTACTAAAGTCCTAGGACTCTTGGATTCACTTCACTTACTCTGTGAGAGGCACTTAGTGTTGAAAACATTTGGGCATTTACACTTAAAGGAAGAAAATGGAACTAAACTTTCTGGAAAACAAAGTCACTGTTAAACCCCCACCCACCAGGCAAGCAGTAAGAAACGGGTATGCTCAGATAAAGTTTGAAAAAGTATATTTATATCCCTAACAAAATAATCTCCCGCAAGACCCTCCCTAACCCCAACGATTGTCCTTCAAAAGTCCCCAAAAACCCAACTCCCAATTCCCACCCCCCAAAAGTTTCTAAAAAAGGGGCAAGGGACACTATGGGTGGATGCTGTCTACTTTTTGGGCCAGGGCATCATGCTCCTGGCGGAGCAAGGCGTGCTCTACGCGGAGCCCCTCCAACACGTTTGAAAAGTGGTGGAGCTCCTGCTGGAGGCGGGACACCATCAGGGTACTGCGGCGCAGGCGTGCCTTCACTGCCTTGCAGGTGCAACGGCTGTGAGAGGAAGCTGTTGTCCTTGCTACTCGGCGGTGGCGTTTGGCTTTGGCAGCCCGGCTCAGTCTGGGTGGACCACTGTGCTGGGTGGCAGCCCGTGGGGGCACGGAGGCCGATGCAGACGACGTTGTTGTTGTGGTCGACTGCACACTTTCTTCGTCCTCCAGGGCCACCAGCCGCCGATATTCGGCCACAGTGGCATCGATCCTCCGTTGCCGGGCCGCTCAAGCCAGCTCCTTCCTCCTTGTTCGTTTGGAAGGAGAATCTATATGAAGAAAGAAAGACTTAGTCTGTAACCAATGCTCTTTAAGATTAACTCAATCATTCAGCAGAAATTTGTGTTGCAGTACAACTAGCAACTTGCAAGCGCATTACGTAACTATTGAGGCCAGTATCTATCTAACCTCACACTTCTTCATCCTTGCTCTAACATTAGTGGGAGTTTAAGGAACAAATTCTACGAGCACTATGGACTTCCATTGGAGTCGACTATGAAAGTACACCAGTCTTATTCTTCTTCTTGTCTCTTGTTTAGGAAAATTGGTACGTTATCTTCTGCAAGCCGGCATAATGCCAGCGCAGTAAACTTGCACCCGAGAAAAAGAGACACACGCCATGATGAGTGACCTAGACTTGCGTTGCGTTACTGTACCCGTCCAGTACATGCAGGTGGTGAAGCTCTTACTTTTCTATTACGGGTGGCACTGAGAATACTCTGTTACAACTCAAGGGCTACTGCTTAATTAATTTAACTTTCACCCTACAGTGGAAATGAGTACTAGAAATAGAAAATTGAAGAAGATAAATAATCTGATTATCTATCACTTCACATGGGATGTTTTTGCTTATATATGGGATGACTTTAGGTGCTTTGCTTTTTATTGAGTGACCAGTGATACATCCACACATGAATGACTGAGTACTACTAAACTTATTAAGAGAGGTAGGGAGTGGCCACCGTAATAACCGGATCTATGCTGTGCTTGTAATACAAACTACTGCTACTATTGATGGTAGTATTTGGACAAAATTAAAACTTCTTTTCCTTGCCTTTCCTACACTGGAACGGACGTGCGGGTGCAGCGTTACATGCTCTTCAAAGTTACACTTAGTTCATCCACTGACCGTCTACTCTCTCTAGATCATGGGTACTCACAAACTTTCTCTCAGGGGCTAAATTTACAGTGTAGTTTGTGGCCGAGGGCTGCACTGGTGGGGGCGGAGTCAGAGGAGGCGGGGCTAAAGCAAAACGAAAACTTGTGACCATGAGGTTGCACACAGGTCCCTGCAGCAGATGCCTTCATCCACTGAGCCACCAGACCCAGCATTTACATACATCTCTCTCACTCATGCTCTCCCTCCTGCCCTCCCTCTCCATCTCTCTCTCCCTCCTGCCCTCCCTCTCCATCCCCCTCTGTCATCTCACTGTGTGTGTGTCTGTCTGTGTCAGCTTTCAGCCCGGGCTGAGACAGCTTCCTCAACGCGCATACACAGACAGCCACACCAAAGTACTTAACAGGTCTTTGAAAGACCATTAACATATTATTGAGGCTTTGTTTGTTGTAGCGCCCCTGCATCTCCACCATGACAATCACTGCTTGCCCGGACCCACAGAGCAGAGGCTTTGTTCTATTTCACCTCTTTGTGGCCCTGCATCTCCACTCTGCTCTGTGGGGGCCGGGGGAGCAGTGATTGTCTGCAAAGTCTGCACACCGCCAAGGAAGGCTTGCCGGGCCGCCACCGGCCCGCGGGCCGTACTATGAGTACCCCTGCTCTAGATACACAGCCAGCACTGGAACCGCCGCATCCTCCCCTGAGGAATTGCCCTCCGCCTCCGTGTCGAGCACCACCACCACCTCCGCGTTGGCCCCGCCACCAGATGTTCCACCTACAAAGTACATTTAAGAATGTTAGAATAAACCACTCACTAGTATTTGGTCAAGGAATGAAGACATGTGAAAACAATGTAATGCAGCACTTTTTGGCACAACTGATGAAGGCTGGCTTTTTAACACGCACCATTTTTTTCCACACAGACAGAAGATGGACTTCTAACAACAAGATCAAGTTGAAACAAGGTGAGAGCTCGGCTCGACCACAAGAAATGTCTTCAATTAATCATCAGCACTAACCACTTTTACATTCTCAGTTAAACGTTTCGTTTTTTTATTATGACTTAATTTTAATAAATGTGTTTATTTTTAATAAAGCTTTTAAACTTAGAGAGACTCTGTGTTTTTTGGTCCAGAGTGACTAGAGTGACTGAGCGAAAGGTTTTGCAATTTTTGCAAGCATGAGTCCGTGCCTCTGACACTTCTTGACTCTGACTCCGTACTCTTCAGCTACGTTGGATAATAATCATCATTGGGGATCAATGATCGATGAATTCGGGAGGTAAATGACTGTGCCACACTATGTAGTCAGTCAGTAAGGACATTGGGGGTTCAAAGTCTGTTATCACAGAGGTATGTGGAAACTCTAACAGCGCCTATTATAATTGATAAGCAATGCACTATATATTGTCCATAGTTCTGTTTCTGCAGAAGAATTGTCCGCGCCACTGTAGTGGTATGGATTGTTCTCCTATCCAAACCAAAAGGTAGTATCTTATTCTTTCTTGGTGGTCATTCACATTTTATAGTTGGGAATTTTCAAAGCAGATGGAACACTTCAAAAGACATTATGGACAATCCCAGAGGACTGCACTAAGTTGATAGAGCTATTGCTGACTAGAATGGGAGTTTCGCCAACCGTGCAATCTTAGTTAGCTACACAGACAGACTAATAAGAATAATCTAGTAATACCACAGGGAGTCATAGTAGAGGCAGGATAAGAATTTAGATACAGTCTACAAGAAGATGAGGAACGCTAGGAAAAATAGGTACTAGTCTAAAATGAAAACTTACTGGGGCCAGCAAAGGAGCCCTCGCCTGCCCGATCCTGGCCCTGTTCAACAGCATCCGCCGCCTGCTGCTCCTGTGTCCTCCCCTCGCCCCTGGGGGGAGCTGACGTACAACATGAAAGAAAGAACAGAAAACATGGATGATTGTTGCTTGTCAATGTCAACCAAATCAAACATTTCAAAAGAACAATAACAAAATATTTCCGCGAAATTATATTGATTAGGGTTAGTTTTCATTTATTTGCGGACCTGTGACTTCGAAAGTCACGTAACTCACTAAACAAAGTACTGAAAGGTTCACCTAGGACTGGCAGGCAGCAGTCCGCAGGCAAGACGCACAGTGACAGACAAACTCCATTGTGATTTCAGTCAGATCAGTGACAACACTAACAGTTGCCTGCTACATTACCAGTCATTTAAATAGTCAAACTATCAATCCACCGCCACTATTTTTCTTATTGTCAGGGGTACAAAGGAAGGGGCAGATTTAAGCCCCTTGCGGCTCTTTGGCTCCGTTCTTGCGTGACTTTTGTGACGCAGCAGCTAAACAAAAAAGGGCGCCATGGTGCGGCGTATAATATTATAACAACGTGACGCATTTGGGAGATGCATCCCGTTATAAAGCCCTGCGCCATCAGGGGGCGTTCCGGCGCAAGGGAGGGCATTCCTGCGCTGCAACACATCCTAAAAGTGACTGAGGGAAATCTACAAAATTTCAATCAGTCACCTATAGGACAATGATGCGTCACACAAACCCTGCACCTGCTTGAAGCAGACGTACGGCTTGACCCAGCATTGGGGAGATAGGGTACCCCAGAGCATTGCTGGAGCTGCGCCATCGTTGCGACGCAACTCCAGCAGTAAAGCTTCAGTGACGTTTTGGGCCCATGGTGCGCCGCATTGCAAATACGGTGCACCATGTTTGATGGTGGTAGCGGGCCGCACAATTAATGGCGCATCCCTACTACTTTGCAGGGATGCGACGGTAATTGCAATTCTGCCCCTTAGGGGCATACTTACTTACGCGTTCTGGCGCATCTCCAGAGATGCACCAGATCAAATGCGTCACGCAAAACTACCCTTGCGACACGGCAGATGCGCCTCATTTACAATGCGGCACGCCCTGGCGCAAGGATAGGCACTTGGGTGACGCATCTCATCACGTAAGAGCGGCGCATCGCTGGAGTCACGTCGCCAACGCAATGCAACTCCAGTAATGCTCAGGGCCACCCAATACTTAACATGCTGTGTCAGTCCTTTCGCCTGCTTCAAGCAGGCATAAGGAATTGAATTGACGTAGCAGCGTCGCAGAAGTGCCTGCGTTAAATCTTGTAGATTTCACGCAGGCAATTTTGCGAGGCGCACAGCCGCCGGACCGCCCACCCTGCGTACTAGGAACGCACCCATTGTGGTGCAGGCCCATGGCTTTATAACGTGACGCATCTCCCTAGATGCGTCATGCTGTAAATGACTCGCAGGGATGCGGCACGTTTACGCCGCTGTTGCGTTACGCAAGGCAACGTAAACGTGGCGCAAGGGGCTTGTAAATGTAATCTGCCCCCTAGTGTCTAGCATTACGCAGTTCTGTAAAGTACACTCTTACATAATAGTTACTCAGGCCAATGAGACCACAAAATAGAAAACAAATAAGCATAGTAGCAACGCCACTGAGAAGGAGAGCAGTGCACCTGAAATGCACAGAAGATTTTGAAATATAATTTAACTACAATGTAATCGTCATCAGCGGCATTATTGGATTGCTCCATGTAAAAAACAAGTATTTGCAATACAACAACACAGAGCAGGAGAAAACATCATAGTAGTGAGTGGTGAAATGGCTACTACTACTCACCAAGCCCGGGGATCTCCAAGCCGAGCTGGTCCAGCAGGTCGCGCTCCCGGTCCAGGAGGTCCGTCCAGCGATGGGTGACCTGGCTGTAGGTGCGCTGGACCCCGTAGAGGTGGGATATGGCCCAGCACACCTTCTCCCACCGCTTCCGGCGCTCCCGCATGTTGTAGCCGCCGGCCGCGATCCTGCCGCCTCCCGCGATGGTCCTGGGCAGGCGGCGCTGGACGAAGTAGACCAGTGCACCCACTTCCTCCGGGCTGAAGATCTCCCGTCGCATCACCTGCTCCCCCCTCAATCGACCGCATGGTGTCCTGGCACGGGGTCCAGGACACCTCCTCCCCGCCGCCGCTGCCGCCCTCAAGTGCCTGGGCAGCTTCACGGCGCCTGGCTTCACCATGGTCTGGGCAGGTAAGGTAGGAAGTAGAAAATTAAGAAGGAATAGGATAGGGAAGAAGAAAAGAAAAGAGTTTAAAAAAGTAGTTTAAAAGTAAAGAAAAATAGCAGAAAAGACAAAAATATACAGCTAGGAAAAGAGAGGGATAGATAAGAAGCAAAATCGTTAAAAAAAAACTGAAAACAAGCAAAGGATGGCAAAGATAGCAAGAGGATTAAACACCATGCCCAGACACAGGAAATGAATGAAAAACAAGATGGCCGGCGCCCATTCACGAGCGCGAAAGTAAGTTCACGCGAGACTTTCCTCGCGATCTCGTGGGAACTTCTACTCGCAATGCGCTTACTGCGCGAGATTATACATAGCGGGCGGAAACGGAAATACGTCACGCAAACAAAATGGCCGTGCCTGTACTCGACCTTGGGGTAAATTCGCGTGTTGCGCTGCAAGCGGCTCGCGAATACTGCAAAAAAACTCGCGAAACAACAAGCCGCAAAAAAATAAAAAGCTCATTCGCACGAATTGGCGGCTTCCGCGGTCGGTTTCGCACGACGCCGCGCCCCGCGAATAGCGCGAAAAAAACGAAAAACGATTTTTGCAAAAGCAAAAGCAATGAGCAGGTGCAAAAGGTCAACCTCATGATTTGTAACGATTCCCTGTAGTGCTTCCTGAGGGGGCCCTCCAGAATTCGGTTGCCTGTTTGCAACTATAGTGTGACCCTGCTCTGACCTTAACTGTATGCCACAAAGGTCCTGATTTACAGCTAAGGGAGCAGACAAGCAGGTGCCAGGCTGGAACTTCAAATTCAGTGACACATTAATTAGCCCCTAATTCATTATTGTCAGTTGGGGCAGGGCAGGTGTTGTTAATAAACTAACCCCAAATTAATTCATGTCAGTTCAAGCAGGGCAGGTGGGCTTGCTTTTCCCCCCCATCTTCTACAGTGATGATGAACCAGAGGGTGGCATTGATGTAACAGAGGGTGGCATGGGTCAAAGAGAGGGTGCCAGTGGTGAAACAGAGGGTGCTGGGAGGCTGTGATGATGAACCAGACGTAGAAACAACATAGTCGCGACCGTTGCGAGCCGACAAGTAAGTTCGCAATTGCGAACTAGTACCAAATCCTCGCGAACTGGCAGAAACACTTGCGAACACAAAAAAACAAAAATCCGCAAATTCGTGAGAATTCGCGGATTTCGCGGATTGCGAATTCGCAAATCCGCAAAATTCGCGAACGCGAGATTGGCAAAATTCGTCCATGGTTAGTTCCCATGAGGCACAGGGTCAGACTGATTTGCATAGGCCATGTCTGAACAGGGGTGGCAGAGTGGCTAAAGAACGGTGATGGATTAAACCCAGATCTGTTGACTGGGTGTGAGTGTTTGATTGGTTCAGATGCTCCGTCCATCACCACCCCCATTTGTACCGCTAGGATTGAGTTTAGTCAGATACTTTTTAGTTTTAGCAGTGATCCAATCCATATTTTCGGCATGTTCCAATATTTGCTCTTAGACTTGAGCAATTTCGTTGGTAGGATCAGTTTCTACTCTGAGACAGGTGGATTCATCTGTGAGATGTTCCTTGACTTTTCCTTGATAGTATGCGGTGTCCATAATTAAAAGGGCACTGCCTTTGTCTGCTCGTTGGAATCTAAGTTCGCTTTTGTTGGCTAGTTGTTGTAGTATTCTCCTCTCTTCTTTCGTGAAGTTTTGTCGTTTGAATGGTTTAAAGTTGAGTGCTCATAGATCTTGAAAGACTAATGTTTCGAATAAATCTAGGGTTTTGTGTGAAGTTGTTGCAGTATAAGTGCTTTTGGGCTTGAACTCAATATATTCTTGAGGTTCAGGTGATATGTTGTCAGTGATCACGTTCTCGAAGAAATGTCTTAATTTGATGGTATGCATGAACCTGAAGAAAGCAATTTCAGTTTCTGGTAGGTTGGTATTATGTGTTGGCACAAATTATGTGCCTTTGTTAAGAACATCTAGTTGTTTCTTAGTTAAGTCAGTGGAAGATATGTTGATCACATAGTGATGTGTTTAGTTGGCCTCACACTATGAATTTGTTAGAATCATAGTACTTGAATAAGATGAAATGTGTAAACCATATCTTAGAGCTTGTTTCTATATCGTTTGATTCACAGCGGCCCCTGAGGAAGGGACTACACGTCCTGAAATGCATCGGGCCAACCACCATCAATCGCCGTGATTAGCATACACATGTTAATATCACTGATGTAATGATTACAACAAGTTTGATTTATGAGACATGTATGCGAATTTAGTCATGAAGAAATGACTTTGTTATTGAACTACATGTAAATACAGAAAATACGGAAAACAAGATACCAATGTATCAACAAATATTTTAATTACATGAGCATTGATAAACTCAAGATAATTTGATGTGTAATTGTTTTGTATATAAGATTTGAACTTGTGTCGTAACGTAAGGAGTTTGAAATAGATTAATTTCAGCTGTGCGCTCGGTCCAGGTCGTGACAGTGTGTCTCACACCGACAATCTTTAAATTAGACAACCTAGGGACAGGCAGCCCTTTTACACCTAGCAGCATGCTATAGAGAGAATATTATGCTTTACGTTTAGCATAAAATAGATAAGCACTGAATCAATAGGAGTACTAGTGACTACCCTTCATTTCAATGTTCTTGCCTTAGCCATTGGACTGCCTGTAGCTTGTCACTGGTCACATGACTGGGTGCAGCTGACAGTTGAGTTTTGTGTATTGCTCCTAGACAGCCGCACACAAAAGGAAGCTTAGGTGTACATGGATAGGCATCACTGGCAGGATGGGGGAGAGGAGCTGGGCACAGCCCCACCTACACCGAAATAGTCTGTTAATGCCGCCACACAAAGGACTACATACCCACTCTAGGTACTCTAGAGCCAGGGAAGGAAAGGCAGGGTACTTGGGGACATTTTGAGGATTCTGTGTGTCAGCCATCTGACTCTGCTGGCCTGCTAGTGTTCTGACTTGTTGTTAATTGATTGGAAACTTTTAAGACTTTTGAAGGAGACCAGTTTTGCATTCCCCTGTTCTAGCTTGGGATCTCCATTTAGTATTACTGATTCTGTAGTCTTCTTCTCTTGTGCTTCTAATTTTAGCTTGAAGTTAATGTCAAACAAAGTTTTTTCCTAGTGGCTATTTGCTCTGGGTGAGGGATTGGGGAGTAGGATGCTGTTATAAATGGGAAGCCTTGTAGGCTGAAGCATGTACCTGTGTCAGGCAGGAACAACCACCCTAGTCAGGGTCAGCTAGTTACATACTAAAAGATAACATGTGTGCACCCTATGATAAAGTGGCACAGAACAGTCAGGCTTATCTAAGCAGGCAATGTGTAGTTGAGCAACACACACACACACATACAGTAAAAATGAATACACCACAAAAAGACCCCAAATAGTATATAAAAATAGATTATATTGGCAACAAAACAAGACCAAAATGGCCAAAATCCAATGTATAGAAGTTGCGATATGTATTTTTAAAGGAATAAATGCAGTGAAATCCTTAGAAACAAGTTGTGCTAAAAGATTCAACTATGTAGCACTAGACTAGATCAAAGTCAAAGTTTGGACGGACCATGATGGAGTGCAAGCTCGTCCCAGGACCCATGCAGGCCCAGGTGAACAAAGTACCTTTCCTGGTTGCAAACAACCAGATGTATCGATGTCAAGTTCAGCAGTTGCAGGATTCGTCAATATTCTTCATGTAGAGAATGCTATGCATCAGTTACGAAGATGGGTGCAGTAGATGAGAGGTGTTGAGTGATGCGCCAGATTCCGCCACAGAGCCAAGAGAATGTGTCAATCTCACCAAGTTGTGGGGGAGGTGATATACTATACAATGCCGTGATCTCTAGAGGCAAAGAACTGGTTCCGATGGGAAGCACTGATTTTACTCCTGCAACTGAGTCAATGTGCCGTTTCTGCTACACTCAGACAGGAGATGCATCAAAATCCATGTTGCAAGTATCTGGGACACTTCCACTGAGCAAATCACAGTAGCAGGGGTAGAGACTTTGAGATCCCTGAGTCTCAAGTAACAGGAGGCAGGCCAATAAGCCCTTGAAGATCAGTTAGAGTGAAGGCAGGGCCCAGCTCTCCTTCAGCAGAGTCAGAGAGCAGATGGCAGCAGGGCAACAAACGGAAAAGCAGACCATCTAGATCTTTAGTCCAGTTGAGTCCTTTAAGCAGTACATCAGTTCTATTGTCTGAACTTCAGTTGCAAGTCCAGTATTGTCTGATTTTGGGGGCAGAGACCCAGTACTTAAACCCAAACGTGCCTTTAATGCAGAGGGTGACTTAATGGTAACTCTCTGTAGTGCACATGTATCCCTTTTAACCCAATCCTGTCTGCCAGGCTATCTGTGAGGGATAATTAGTCTATTTAGGGGGGACCGGACACTGCCTATTTAAGGGAAATGTTATCCCCTCCTTCTATCCTACCCAGGTAAGGTCATCAGAATGCAAATGCATGTAGATGGGTACCCAGACACACCTATCCTTCCATTGTTGTGGTTGTATAGAGGGAATACACAAAGTGTAGTTGTTACACAACCCAGACGTGTACTGGAGACAGGCTGTTGTGGCTCACAAAGCAGTTGGTGCAAACACATGTCCACTTTTTAAAAGTGGCATTTCTTTAACTTGACATGATTTATCTTTATCATTCTAAAGGTATGAAATATGAAAAAGCTACTCTTGTATGATCAGGAATTACAACCTAAAAGTGTATTAAGAAATTCTCATTGTTAGCCTATGAGAACAGGTGGGCCTCACAGTAGTGAAAAATGGATCTGGATGTTTCTTGCTTCCAAGACAAAGATTAAACACACATGTCCTATCTTTTACCTACATGACACCCACCCATTCGGGTTCCCTGAGCCTACTGTAGGGATGACTTATTCGTAATAAAAGGGGAGTTTGAGGCTTGGCAAGTAGTTTTAAATGCCAAGTCAAACTGGCAGTAAACTGCCCACACAGGCACTGTGGTGGCAGGCCTTAGACAGGGTTGAAAGGCTACTTATGTGGGTGGCACAATCAGTGCTGCAGACCCACTTGTAGCATTTTAATTACAGGCCCTGGGTATATGTTATACCACTGTACAAGGGAACTACAAAATAAAAAATGCCAATCCGGTATACACCAATGTCGCCATGTTTAGTGGAGCAGCACATGCACTTTAGCATGGGTTAGCAGTCAGAAACTGATAGGAATCCTAAGGCTAATAAAACGAATCAACAAAACAGGAGATAAAAGTCAAAAAGTCTGGGGAAAGACCACCCTAAGGATGACAGGTCTAACAGATGCTTTATTATGCACTGATTTTCTTTTACATTTCTTTTCATATAAGGTTGTTCAAAGACCTGGCCCATAATTTTTGCCTCAAATACTATCCACTTGTCATGTCTTTAAGTTAGAGAAAGGAAGATGTGTTGCATTCGTGAGACGTTCATTTTGTACTTTCTACTTATATTGACAGGATAGGATTCATGAAAAATAGGATTCTTTGTTTATGACTTGAGGCATTACAGGACAGTGACTTAAGCTTTCTTATACAGGGTATGCAAGTGGTTGAAGGAAACTATTGTTCTGGCCTATCAGAAAGAGGGAAGAGATGTACCAAAGTGTTAATAAGCATAGATCAAGACGTGACATTGCTTCATAACGGGAGTTTTTGAAAGGGTCATCCATCAATCAGTAAGGAGTCTCTGTGGGTCTATAAGAGGTTAATTAAATGTACTGCTTTTTGCATTTTTTGGACTCTGTGGAATGTGTTTCTTTTTTGACGTTTTGCTGGTTGATTTACTGCATCAGTAGGTGCTCACTCAGTTAAGAAGTGGAACGAGGAATAGGGGTGAAGAGGAAATGACCCGGTTACAATACCAATTGGAACGGTTACAAGTCAGAGTTGGGATCTGAACCTCCAAAGACAAACGTGTAAGACTTGTAAAGCAGTGCAGAGCCTCATGGCACCTGCAGGTATATGTAGCTTTACACCCATATAACCATGTGCATGTGTGATTTAAGAGCTCTAAGCGAAGAAAGTTGTCTTTGAGGACGCTGGTGCACGAAAAGCTCCGTACACTGTGAACCTTACTTGTTAAGACAGCTCTTACGTCTTGATGGCCCTACATACTGACCTGATCCTGCAGGCGTATCTCCACGTTTCACTGCCCCCTCCTAGAAGCTGTCCCTGTTGCTAATATGCTAAACACGCAAACCTCCTTCAGGGAGAAAAAACAGAAATACAAGCGGCTTTCATTTTCGTAGCTTTTCCTTTCTGCTACGGCTCACAAACAATACGTTCTCCCCTCGGAGTAGGTTGGGAATTGTAAAGAAACATCTCTGTTTCAAAACGGAAATAGCCAAGGGCAGTTTAAAGCAGCAAGGAGGAAGGGAGACCTGGTGCCAACGCGCAGCGGAAATTTGCATATTTGTAGTTTTTAGGGCTCAGAAATGGCATATGATTTATAGAAGCTGTCAGGGGGAGGTGTTATGCTTGGTACACTTGTATAACTTGCCTGGAACACAAGAAACTGCGGAGGAGCCACTAACCCAGTTTACCTTGATGCTGCCAAGAGAAAAACCACGGGGCACGCACCACGCAAGATGTCTTGTTACAGAAGCGAGAGTAAAAAATAGGACATTGCACACTAACGCAGAACCCGAGGTCACGGTACCCATTTCACTCACTTGAACGAGTGCTTAAAATTACCTAATGTCACCACACAAAATCACATAACAGAAATGGCATGCTCTTTTCAGACTACTAAAGGAGAAGCCGCCGACCTTCTTTGGGTGAGGTAGGATGATCAACAGAAAGCTCCAGTCTGTCGTTTCTCACCTCGCCGACCTTTTCATGTGAACGGAATAGGTAATACCAGAAAGTCATGGAGTACTAGTCTTAAAGGCATGTGCGGCACACGGCGATGCTATTATCTTCTCTGGTTGCAGTAATGTCGCTGGCTTTAATATTTCTTCTTGCCTGAACTTTAAAGTCACGGCAGAATCAAGATATGTCAAAAAGAAATACAGCGTTTAAGGCTCCGGATATATGATCTTTCCAAGAGGAGCAGAGAAAATGTCAGTTCGACTTTAGAACAGCTTGATTAAAAATAGCAAACGCACCTCTGTGACTTGAAGGAGACTTCAAGCTAAAGTTGACACAAAATATTCACAAGTATAGTAAATCTATAGAAACAAAGAGAAAGCCTGTCATTAAAATATATATATATATATATATATATTACCTACTGGCGGTCGCCAGTAGGTATATATAGTTAGGATTTTTTCCCTATGGGATTTCTGAAAATTCTATGCCTAATAACTTTTGCGTTCGTGGACGGAATTGGCTGAAATTTTCAGGAAAATGGCACATTTTGTTTCTGAGCAGACCTTGAAAATTTGGGGGGGTTTTGTGGAGGGGGGGCCGAGAAAAAAGGGGGGTCCCAAAACGCCTTTTTCCCATGTTAATTTCCATAGGGCGGTTGGACTCACTTTTAGCCCGAACGGCTGAATGGATTTTCACGAAACTTGGCAAAATTGTAGGGACTGTTAGCCCGATGTGCCTTTGCTAGGTCTCAATATATGTGCTTCAGTGGATTTTGAGAAATTAACGTTTAAATCAAGATATATATCTGTAACAGCGCTCCGGGCAGCTATCCGGTTAGCGAACCTTTCGCGTAACGGAACTTTGCGATGAGAAGCTGATTGGCCCTCCGGTGTCTGTCAACATTCTAAACAGTCCGGAGCGGCCGCCATCTTGTCTCTCGGTAGGATCGAGAGACAAGAGGAGGCCAAAACAAAGGGGGAAATTACCATAAGGGGGCATAGTAGATCCTCGTTGACCCCCTAGGTTTTATGTGGAGGTTTTAAAAGGGCCTAGGAGGGTCCAAAAAAAAAAATTTTTTTTTGCGTGGTAAGCGCCAAGTTCGCGAACCGGATAGCTTTCTGGGCAGCGAACTTTATGGATAAAAGAATGAAAGACTTTTCTAATACTGTATGTTAATTGTTTGTTGTTTTTCTTGTTTTTTTTTGTTTTCTTTATTTATTTATTTTTTTTATTATGATTGTGTTTCATACTTTATTAAATTTTCTAACATTTCATTGTCAGAAATGTCATAATTTATTATAGGGTGTAATTGTTTTTCATTTTGAAGCAAGTTGTCTACTGCTTCAACACATTGTAGAAGTTCGTGGTCTCTACTGTCATCCATAAAGTCATCAAGTTTGTCTTGGCTGCTCTCCTTCAGTTCAATCGAAAATGAAACTTGCTGCTCGCCTTCCATTTTGCCTGAAATTTGGATTAAAAAAATATATATTAGTAGAGATAGGGCACTGTTGGGATTAATTTTAGATAGGCAGTTTTTATCAGTGAATTTATCTTTTGGCAGTGTATAGTATGAGAGTGGAAATAGGACTAAAAAAAAGTGTATGTGATTTAACCAAGACACTACTACTACAGAGGGATAGTGTATATGTAGCAGAAAAAGTCTACTATATTAAGTCATAGTGCACAATATATTAAATTATAACTTACCTTCACAAAGAAGTTGAAGTTTTTTGAAGCTTTTGAAATAGGAGGTACAACAAGAAGTAGTAGTCAAAATGGCTGTGTTTCCTTCTCTCCCTTTATATATATACAGGTATATAACCAATCAAATGTCAGGTAATAAAAGTAGAAAATGAAAGTAACATTTTCATTGGTTGTCAATTCCAACAATTCAGATGTGTTTTGTGAAGTAATTTACCTCACGGTACTTGGAGAGGTCTACAGGCTAAATGGCTAAATGGAATTTCAATGAAATTTGTGAGAATGGAAGGGATTGTTATGTAGTATGAGCTAATCTATATTTGGTGAGAGTGTTTCTAGTCGTTATTCTGTAAATTACTTTCCCGCCTTTTTTTAGGACCGCTTTCCGGGAAGCTGCCCGGTTAGCGAACCTTAAGCGTCACGGGAGTCCACCATTTTGTGTTTCGTTCGCATTAAGATACAAGATGGAGGGCAAATAATGTTTAGAATGGGTAGAAGGGGTCATGGTAGACTTATCTTGACCCCCTAGGTTTTCTGAGCGTGGCTGAGGAGGCTTATATGTGCGGAAAAAAATTTTTTTTTAAAAAAATTCCGCGAGGTTAGCTTTCGGTTAGCGAACCGGGTAGCGCTCCGGGGAGCGAATTTTGTGGAAAATTAGTGAAAAAAGTTAGAGAAAAATAATAATTGTGAGTGATCAGATGTAGGGTAGCTCTGAGAAGAGCTTTTGGGTTTATGGTACATTTAGGTACTTATAAGTAGGTACCAATGCACAGTCTTAAATTCAGAATGAAAATTCTGTTGCCCTCATCTGAGAAGTGAACTCCATCTCCTCTGTAGATATCTTGCATGTAGTAACGCAAGTTATTGTTGTACAGAGAGCCCATTCCATGGTCTCTCATGTAAGCTGAAACAGATTTGTTTACATGCTTCCTCGCTTTCTCAATTTGTGGACAAAATTGGTTGGACCACCTCCATTTCTGTCTTTGGCATATATTGGAATATACCAAGGCAGTTTGAGGAAAAAGTGCCATTAATTGCTCCAAGGTGTCCTTTAAAAGCATTTCCAGACCTACCCCTGTCAAAGTGCCCAAATCATTACCTCCACAGTGCACTATTAACAGGTCAGGTTTTGGCAAATGCA
The DNA here is from genome assembly GCF_964263255.1 of Lissotriton vulgaris. Taxonomy (NCBI): domain Eukaryota; kingdom Metazoa; phylum Chordata; class Amphibia; order Caudata; family Salamandridae; genus Lissotriton; species Lissotriton vulgaris. The sequence goes on along the minus strand of NC_141691.1, from coordinate 438,394,616 downwards.
TAAAGGTTTTCACCAATGGTATCAATTGGTGACATTTTAATCCTCTTTGGCCCAACCACTTAATTTCCACATCTTGTAAATTGAGGTTGTGTAAATTTCTGCTCTCAGCATACCTTTGAGCCCAGTGGATGTAACTATGTCCAACAATCCAGACGTTAAACATGGTGGAAGAAGGTTGTTCTGCAGTCAGATGAAGTGTGGTAATGAAAGGGCAGTTGAAACAGTAGGAGTTTCTAAAGAAAAAAAACTGTGGATTTACAATGCTAATGATTCATTAGCAGTGATTGGTGCATTTCCATTTCTGAAAACAGAAAGTTAGGGTGCATGGATGTGTTCTTTGAAAGATGTAATTTGAATGGTCAAGGAAGAAACATTTAATGAAAGATTGCACTGGATACGCAGGTGCACTGAGAGTTCAGAGTTCAATTGAAACATTGTTGTGTGAATTTGCAAACATGAGAGGTCTTCCAGGAGGTGGTTGCTATGGAAACAAGGCAGACAGGGCAGAGGGGGGAAGGGTTTTGATTTGAAAAAAGTGAGGGAAGAGGTATGATTGGCTAATATGAGAGATATGTGAAAAGAATATCTGTATTTCTGTGCTTTCAATAGCTGCAGCCTTTGGAGTGCATCCTTTTTCTTCTGCTGAAGACAATTTGGTGTATTTCTGAGACTGTTTTCAAAACTCAAAAAATATTTGCTAAGGTGAGAAAAGATTTATTTAATTTAGATAGAGAATAGTATGATTTAAGGAGAAAATGATGAAGAAAGCTGTGTTTTTAAAATGTGGTTTTGTCTCTAGTGATATACTAATAGAATTAGTTTCAAAGAGAAATTATAATTGCATATTTGGTGTAACATTCTGGCATGCAGTTACACAAGATATTGTAATACATGGAGGCCATTTCATGGTCTGTTATGTAAGCTGAAACAGATATGTTGCTTTTAAAAACGATTTAAGAAATCAATTACATTTCTAGATATGTACTGCTAGAGCTTCATAGGTTGTTTTGGGCCATATTTATAAGGTATTTGAGTGTCTAAGATGTTGTGTTCGCCTTTTAAAATGTAAAGTGTTCCTCATGGGACAAGTGTCTTGTAAATACGCTCCCACTTGTGCTTGGCAAATTTAGATTTTGATTATGGGAGTTACCTAGCCATGTTAATAGTGTCCCAAAAATGGTGCTAGGGCATTCCAGAAAACACTTTCATGTGTCTCAAGGACATTTTTAGTCATTTCTTCATGAATGCAGGTATACAATTGATTTATATGCTGTGTTTAAAAACGAATTTTGAAATGAATTAAATTTCAGGATATGTACTGTTAGAGCTTCATAGGTTGTTTGGGGTCATATTTAGAAGGCATTTTAGTGTCTTTGAAGTTATTTTTCCCTTTTTAAATGGAAAGCGTTCCTCATGGGGCCCTGAGCAGTTCTTAGCCATGTTATTTAATAGGAAGTGGATAACATGGCTAAGAGCATTTGCTGGGAAATGCATGAATATCGCTGATTTTTCTGCTATATTCATGCATTGTGGCCGTTTTTTTTCACATTGCTTCATAGGTTGTTTGGGTTCATATTTAGAAGGCATTTTAGTGTCTTTGATGTTATTTTTCCCTTTTTAAATGGAAAGCGTTCCTCATGGGGCCCTGAGCAGTTCTTAGCCATGTTATTTAATAGGAAGTGGATCACATGGCTAAGAGCATTTGCTGGAAAATGCATGAATATCGCTGATTTTTCTGCTATATTCATGCATTGTGGCCGTTTTTTTCACATTGCTTCATAGGTTGTTTGGGTTCATATTTAGAAGGTATTTTAGTGTCTTTGATGTTATTTTTCCCTTTTTAAATGGAAAGCGTTCCTCATGGGGCCCTGAGCAGTTCTTAGCCATGTTATTTAATTGGAAGTGGATAACATGGCTAAGAGCATTTGCTGGAAAATGCATGAATATCGCTGATTTTTCTGCTATATTCATGCATTGCGGCAGTTTTTTTTCACATTGCTTCATAGGTTGTTTGGGTTCATATTTAGAAGGCATTTTAGTGTCTTTGATGTTATTTTTCCCTTTTTAAATGGAAAGCGTTCCTCATGGTGCCCTGAGCAGTTCTTAGCCATGTTATTTAATAGGAAGTGGATAACATGGCTAAGAGCATTTGTTGGAAAATGCATGAATATCGCTGATTTTTCTGCGTTATTCATGCATTGCAGGCCTTTTTTTATCACATTTGCAAGCACTTCTTAGCCATGTTATCCAATGGGAGGTGGATAACATGGCTAAGAGCATTTGCTTCAAAGGTTGTTTGGGGTTATATACCATTTTTGGGAAATTATTAACATGCCTATCTAACTCCCATAATCAAAATCTAAATTTGCCAACCGCAGGTGGGAGCGTATTTACAATAAATTTGCACCATGAAGAATGTAAAATAGCATACTAGATACTCAAATAACTTATAAATATGATCCAAAACATCTTATGAAGCACTAGTAGTGCATATTTCCAGAAATGTATTGGTTTTCATTTAATGATTTACTTCATTGGTAGGCCTTCACATGTTTTTTTACCTTGGTTTTTTTTCAGTGAAAATCTTATCTGCAACCATGTGTTGGCCTCACCTCAAATAAACAAAACAGGTGATGGACTGAATGTGGATCAATGACACACATTCACCCCAGTCCAAAGATCTGGGCCTAAACAAACCTTTAGATAGGCTACATCTTATCGTCATCCTGAATTAATGATTTAAAATATTAGGGAGTGATTTATGAGTGTTGTATGCCTGTTTTGTACCATTGAGTGTCATTTTTGTGATGCAGTGCTGGTGGAAAATATTTGCTATGTTAAATAATTAGTACAGCATTAAGTTTTAGATGACTGTTATTTATTTACTGTTTGGTAATAGTGGTTAATAACATTTTATATTATATTTTTTCACAGATTCAACTGCAGATTCTTTCATAGTTTGGAAAATGCCTTCCAGAAGTCGAATACGAAAGGCTAGAAAACGTCAAAGACAGCAGGATGATGTTTTATTGCAGCAGTCCTCTTCCCCAAATACTTGTCAAAACACCAAGAAAGGTCCGGGTAAGAGCACGAAATCATTCTTAAGAAATATTTGTAGTAAAAAAAATTTTGCTCAAAAAAATGTGTCTCTTAACAAAAAGAGAAGTAATTTAAATGGAAAGGAGAGACCCATCACAAATGTTACTGGTAGAGGAAGAGATAACTCTGTGCATGATAGTAGAAGGAAACAACAGTTTAGGGACATTCGACAACGAATGTTCCGTAATAGGATATTAGTTAATTTATTGAAAAATATTAAAAAGAAAGGCCAACAGAAAGCGGCATTTTATAGGAAGAAGAAAAATGTAGAGAAAATTATTGATCATGCTTTTGAAATCAAGCGAAAGTTGTTTATTTTGGTAATCAATAGAATTAGGAAACTAAGCAAGGTAATTTCTGATTTCAAAACAAAAAGTAGATGGAAGAGAGTAGTAAATCGTACTAACTTTTGTGAAGTTTTTTCTGGAGAATGGATGCATAGTTCAAGTTCTGAGGCATTTTTTAATGAGGAGACTTATTTTCAGGATAATGATTTGGTGCATGCAGTTGACATCAGTGGTCGAGCTTATGAAGTGAAGGATGGTTGTCCAGTTGAAAAAGAACAACTTGTGACAACAGAGACAGAAGAGGCGCTAAGTGATGAGGTTTTAGGAAGACGTCCTAAGGGTCCTGTGTACATTTGGAAGTGTAGTTCTATTTGCAGTGTGCGACAGGTTTCCATCAATTTGCTATGTGATTTTATACGGACATTTAATAAGAAAAGTTTGAAGCAGAAAATGAAGTTGTTGCAAGATTTAGATCCTTGCAGAGTGAGACAAATGACAGGTTTGCGTGGTCATTCACTGGCTTGTCTTTCCAGGAGAGTATGCCAGAGTGTTTTTCATCATTTCAGGATGCTAGCAGTGCATCATAATAAAGTGAGAAAATTAGTGAGAATGTTGTATTATGCTAAGAGTCCAGCAATTATGCTTAAACAGTTATGTGCTGCTCTTTTGCATGGTTCTGAAATAGATGTGAAGAATCTTTGTGAAGAAATTGAGTTTTGTTACTTTGGTAGTAAAGATGAGAATGTTCAAATTGACCCTGAAGTAGAGGGTAATGTGGAAGATAATGTACAGGTTTCCAGTACAGATAATTTTCAGAAGGAAATTGCCACGTTTCAGATGAAATCAAGTGAGAGGCCTAATTTCACTTGTGTATGTTGTCGACGCACTTATTATAAGAATCAGACTAAGGTAGTGGATTTATATGCAAAAAGTGAAAGGGAAAATAATAGTGAATGGAAGGATTTAGCCACATACTTGATGGTAGAAAATTATTTTGATTTGGGATCGGATCAACGTGTGTGTACTTATTGTTGTAATAAATTAAACCAAAACCAGATGCCTGCTAGGGCAGTTCATAATAATCTGGAATTGGTTGAGATTCCTTCTGAATTGAAGGATTTAAATACTTATGAATCTATTTTGATTCAAAGTATCCATCCCTTTCAGGCTATTGTAAGAATGGAGCCAAAGACAGGGAAATTGCCTCCAGCAGATTTACAGAGAGGATTAAAGGGAAGAGTTGTTTATTTGCCTCTAGATTTGAACAAAAACATTAACACAATTGGAATAGAAAAAGTGGAAGAGGAACCTCTGGTTATCTTGGTTAATGGGGTTCCGACAAAGAATAAGAAAATATGGCAAGATTTAGTGGATGTTAGGAAAGTCAAAAAGGCAACAGTGTATTTGAAGAAAAATAATAAGTACTATAAGAATGTATATGTTGCAGAAGAGGAAGTAAGTGATGAAGAGGATAGCGATTTGTGTGCTGGCCAAATTGAGAAAGTAGAGGCCTCTAAAAGTGAAGAAATATATGAACATTATAGTGTTCATCCTTTGCATTCCAAGGAAGTGATGGGGAATGCTATTGAGTTGTTTCAAATGAAACAAGCCAAAGGGAGTCCCATTAGTGTTTGGGAGGAAAGTTTGGAAGCTCGGTGTTTCCCACAGCTATTTCCCACAGGTCAAGGAGGAAGATATGATGAGCGACCTCGTGAAATTCCTGCGTCTGAATACCGGACTTTACGATTGTATGCAGAAGATCCTAGGTTTCGGCAATGCATTCCCTATTTGTTTCATCTCCTGTTTGAAAGCGATCTGTCTGGACTGTCATATGCAGTGAACCACATCTTAAAAAGTGGTATACAGATGCGAAACATCTCGGCAAGTGACTTTATGCATAAAGTCAATGTCCAAGACAGTATTTTGGATTCTCACTTAATTAATCTCATGGCGTGTCAGCGTGGTACTAATGAGTACTGGTACCGTCGTCATGGTGACTTAAAATGTATGCTGAGGAACTTAGGAACTCCGACATGGTTCCTCACTCTGAGCTGTGCCGAGTATGGCTGGGATGACTTACTTGAATTTCTACGAGAGGCAAATGGAAATATTGAAAACATTGAATTCAAGACACCTGGAGAACTGTGTTCTTTGGATCCTGTGAATGTATGCAGGTACTTCAATCATAGATTTGAAGCTATGATGTCTTTCATCACAAATAAAAAGAATCCACCTCTTGGAGAGGTGTTGGATTTCTTCTGGAGAAAGGAGTACCAAGCAAGAGGTGCCCCTCATATACATATGTTGCTGTGGATCAAGGATGCACCTAAATTTGGAACAGATCCGGATGACTTAGTGATGAATTTCATCGAACAGTATTCTACGTGTGCTGTTCCAAACGCAACGGAGAAGAAAAGTCTAAGAGAACAAGTTCTACGTTTCCAAAGCCATCGTTGTGGAAAGTACTGTCGTCGTAAATTCAGAAACAAGGACAAGTTCTACACCAAATGTCGTTTCAACTTTCCACGACCGGTGATTTCTAAAGGAAGAGTGAACAGTTTGATGTCTTCGCTGCGACATAATGTGACGAGGAAATCACCCAAGAATACATACAATTTGAAAAGGAACGAAGAGTCCAAGTACATCAATGACTACAACCCAGTGATTTTGTCCATGTGGAATGCCAACATGGATATACAGTTTGTGGCTGACAACTGTATGGCTGTGGCTCGGTATGTGACATCTTACATCACCAAAAAAGAAAAGACCGAACTGAAGGATATGTGGGAGGACATTTCCCATGAAAAGAGCCTCAGCAAGAAGTTGTACAGTTTCAGTCTGAAGATGTTGTCGCATCGAGAAATCGGAGCTTACGAATGTTCTGATCGATTGTCTTCAGCAAGTCTCTATGCCAAATCCAGGAGTCTCGTTTGGGCGAGTCTTGGTCTTGCTGCAACGCGAAATCGAGTTCTAAAACCTGTTCGGGAAATTGAGTATTTGGCAGAAAAGGAACCAAACAGTACCGACATTTTGAAGACCAACATGTTGGATACATATTATCCAAATCGAAGCAGTCACCTTGAGAATATTTGTCTATATGAGGTTCTCCAAAATTATATATTCAAGAGGAACATCAAAGAAGATATTGAGAAAGGAGTGTATGCTGTAATTGGAAGTGAGGGATGCCTGGTCAAGCAAAGAAAATGCCAATTAGTAAACCATCGAAAATTAAGTGGCGAATCTCCAGAAAAAAAGGAGTTTTTCTATTTAGCACTTTTGCAACTTTTCAAGCCTTGGCGTGCAGAAGAGGAACTGCTTGGAGATTTCCTCTGTTACGAAGACTCTTTCAATGCAGCCAAGGAGTCCATAGAATGTCCTGCTTTTTCTAAATATCAAGAAATGCTAACTTTGGAAATTGAGCAGGAAGCAACGATTGCAGCCGAGATTGCCAGAGACAGTTCTCAGGACAGTCAGAGTTCTGTTTCATTGAGTCAAGATCCACTTGGAGGACCTATTATCGAAAATGAAGCTGCCACTGCTATGAATGAAGTAGAAAGAGCCATGGCACATGCTCAGGAGGATTCAGTTAACTTACAAGACTTGGAAAAACAACTCAACGTTGAGCAGAGGAAAATATATGATGAAGTTACCAAGGAAATTGAGCACGGATTAAGTCATGAGAAGAAAGAGTGCTCGTGTACGTCGTTGAAGCCTGTCCGACTGTACGTGAGTGGAGAAGCGGGAACTGGAAAAAGTTTCCTCATTAAAGCAATCTCTTGTTATTTGCAGGAAAGGACTGAGTCATCGCTGTCTTGTGTTGTCACCGCTCCTACTGGACTGGCAGCACATAATATTAAAGGTATTACTTTGCATCGTCTATTGATGCTGCCGGTGGAGCATGACAACAAATTACAATACAACAAGTTATCTGGAGATGCTTGCTGTGAAGTTTCAAGAGTTTTGAGGAAAATGAAACTACTTATCATTGACGAAGTAAGCATGGTTTCCAATGTCATGCTTGCCTTTGTGCATTTGAGAATGCAAGAAGTACTTAAAACTGAATATGATGTCTTATTTGGTGGGAAACACATTATTGTTTTCGGAGATCTTCTACAGCTGACACCAGTAAAAGGTCAACCTGTGTTCAAAATACTCACGCATGAAGATACCAGGAAGTGCCTAGGGAGCATTGGCAACGTCAATATATGGTTAAACTTCAATTATGCAGAACTGCATCAAAATATGCGTCAGGCAAAGGATGAAGATTACAAGAATATTCTACAAGATATTAGAATTGGAAAAGTGACCGAGCATGGGAAAGAAGCTTTAAATGCACGGTTACTGTCAAATTTGTATCCCAAACAAGATATTGTGCCTGAGAATATTTTTCAGAAAATTACTGAGAAGAAATCCGGGATATGTCTCATGCCAACTCTTGCAGAATGTGCCATCTTCAACAACAAAATGTTGAATTTAGAAAAGCAAGAGATTGTGAAACTTGAAGCTATCGACAAATTAGAGCATATGGGATCAACAATTATTTTGTCAGACAATTTGAAATCAAAATTGGATTCATTAGAGAAGACTATATCTAAAACAGCGGGTTTTGAAAAGACTTTGAATGTGTGTTTAAATTGCCGAATTATTTTGAGAAGGAATTTACATGTAGAAAGAGGTCTGGTAAATGGATCAATGGGTAATGTTGTTGATTTTGAGAAATACAGAAATAGAGATGGAATAGAATTTTTAAAAATTAAATTTGATGGCATTGAGGAAGTACAGCAAATTGGTCGTTGTTCTGCTAGGTTTTTGCTTGTTAAAGATTTATATGTTCGCCGTAAACAGTTTCCTGTTTGCTTGGCATATGCGGTGACAATCCATAAATCGCAAGGTTTAAGTGTAGACTGTGCATTGGTGAATATTGGCAGTTCTGTGTTCAAGGAGGGTATGGCATATGTGGCATTGTCACGAGTTAGAACTTTATCGGGATTGTACTTGATTGACTGTGATGTCACAAACATTTGTGCGGATCTAGATTGTGTTAAGGAATACAATAGGTTAAGAAGAGAGTATGCGCCACATTTGCCTCAATATCCTTTGTTTGAGAAACGTGTGGTAGGCCGCAAACGTAGAAATAGCAGTAATAGTAGGGAGGTTGTTGCAAAAAGACTAAAAGTCAATGAACCGAAAATTGTTAGCAGAAAGAAAGTGGATTCTGTTGAAGATGTTGTCGGTTTTCAATTTGAAAACAGTTCTGGTGTCAACTGCTATGCAAATGTAGTGGTTAATGTTCTCTTTTCACTAGAGAGTTTAAAAGAACAGATTCTGTTGAATTCTGAACAAATTTTATGCTGTTTGTTGAATTCTGTTTTCGAGAAATGTAGCAGTGATCGAACAAAAGTAGAAAGTGTGTCTGAAGTTCGTTATCTGTTAGATGAATGTTCAGGTCAAACAGACTTCTCTGAAAATAATCAGCAAGATTGTCAGGAGTTTTTAATGTATATGCTTGATATATTGCAAGTTGAGGGTGTAGATGTAGATCACCTGTTTGGGCTTTCTTATCAATGGCAGCATGACTGCGAGAACTGTATGGTATCAAGTACTACTAGTGTAGACTCAGAAAGATTTATATATTTAACTTTGCCAGACAGTAAATCAGTCTCCTTTAATAAGCTAGTAAATGCAGCGGATCACAACATGGAGTGTAGCCAATGTAAATGTGATATGATGTCAACATTATTTATACGTAGATATGGCCAGTATGTCATTTTAATGATGCAACGATGTAGGCCTGATGGAACAAAATTGTCAACTTTAATAAAAAATTTTGTGGCTTCTCAGCTGTCAATATCAGGGAGGACTTTTGTTACTGTAGCAATTATCTATCACGATGGTCCATCAACAACATCAGGACATTATACAGCTTACTTAAAGTCTGGAAACGGCTGGTCATTCTGTAATGATTCTGTTGTAACGTTCAAAAAAAAATTGCCGTTTGACCTTAAAAATTCTTACCTGGTGTTTTTAAAACCAAAATTTTAAGTAGAGGGAATGTAAGTCTGCAATGCTGTCTCGATTAAAAATTCAACTATATAAACCTAATGCAAGTAAGTCTGCTTCATAGTAAGCAGTATCAGTGTCATAGGAAAAGGAGAACATGACTGACAAAGAAGAGTAAGATATTAGTAGTCCAGGATTGTGAAAATAATCTCAAATATTTTATTTTTGAAAGTTGCGAAAATAGAAAATGTCGGGATTTGATTGGAAGAATTACAAGATTTGCGAATCGCGGCAACATGATTTGGCCTAGTGGAAACATGTGATATAATGAGAGAAGTTTTTTTTCTATGTAACATATTTCACGTATCGATGGAGGTTTTCTTTCAGAAAGTGGCGGGCTGAAAATATTTAAAGCACAACAGAGTGGATGCTGTTTATAGGAGATCCTTCGACGTCATTGAAAGTAAGTTAATTTTAAGAAGTTTTGAAATCAGATTTCTTAGGTTGTATGGGTTTTTTAAACACAGTCATTTTGATTGTGTTTTTTTTTCCCCGCTGTTACATGATGAATACCTTCAAGTCACTGATTTAAGTGAAATTTGATACATTCTGAGAACAGCAAAAATAAACCATTTAACATGTATAATTAATGTTATGCTTTTTGTCCTTATGATATACATTTAGAAATGTGTGGTACATATGGGTAAGGTGAGTTCTGTAAATATCAATTTTAATGCTTAGAGTGCTGTACTTCTGGGTAGTGTTTTTTTTTTATAAAAAAAAGAGGCCTCACCTCAAAGAAAGCTCTTGAAAGCACACATCTTATTTGCATCCTAAAACAATCATTTACAATGTTAGACACAATTTTATTATGACTTTACATCTTTTTTGCGCTGCTATTGCATCACTATTGTGAGACATTAGCAGTGCAAGAAAAACATCATGTTTCAAAATAGGCCTCAGTTCAGCAATATCAAGATACAGTTTCTTTCGAATATATATCTTTAGGATTGTGTAGGGAACGTAGAGAAGCAGAGACTTCTGTAAATGTCAAAGTTGTTGAAAAACTGTTTGTTTTTGAACCTTTTCCCTTGTCTTTTCTAATTTTTAAATACATGTTTTAATATTTTTTGAAATGTTTGTTCTTTGTTTTACAGATTGAAAGTATGAAAAAATATTTAAAAAAGGTAACAAGAATTATAAGGTAAATGTTTTCCACTCTTTTTACCCGCAATGCACTGCTGATGATGTCATTGACAGTATCTCTCATTTACTCTCTCTAGCTGTCTTTCTTTTTACATTATTCTCTGTTTACTTCCCTTATACTAACTCTTCTTTTTTTTTAAAAAAATATTTTTTTTAGTTCGCTTAAAGTTCGCGAACCGGTCAGCGAACTTGAAGCGAACCAAAAGAAATAGAGCTTGCCAGAGTGATAAACATTCTAGCAATTTTGTTTGAAAGGGGAGGTAGTTCTGAAAAGAACTGTTTTTTTTTGTTTTTGTTGTTTTATGTTTTTTTTGTAATTTTTTGAACATTTTTTGATTTTTTTGTATTTTTAGAACTGTTTTATGTTTTTTTTGTGTTTTTTAAGGAGGGGAGACAACAAAAAACAGGCTTTCAAAACGGCTCAACTGGAGCAAAAAAAAAGAAAATTACTTTTTGGGTGCATTAGGGCACTTATGATTTTCATATGCAATGTTCATGAGGTTGACACTCATGTTGCCATATGACAGCATAGCACCACAGTAAATACAAGACAACTTCATGTGCTGGAAGTTAGGTTGGATGTTTGGCACAGTCTCTTGTGCCTCTCTTCCCGTCAAAGACAATGTGGATGTAGATCTTGCCACAGGAGTTGCCGTCGGATTGTCTTCAAGATCCCTCAACTCAGCCCGGCTGTAGTTCAAGGGATGCCACCTGCTCATGTGACGGTGCATTGTATAGTTCCCCATACTGTACTTCTTTTCTGTGCCTCTCGACAATCTGTAGTCACAGATGAGGCAGGTGGCATATTTTGCATTCACTTTCTTGGTTCCAGGAGGGATGGTGAAAAACTGCCAGATGAAACTGGTTTTTCGTTTAGAAACCCGGGGCAACTCATCAACAAATTGTTGTCCCTCTCTCTCCTCTTCTTCTTCTTCCTCATCTTCCTCCTCTCTGTTAGTCATAATTTGACTGGGTGGTCCTCTCTTCTTATGGGGAGGTGGAGGTGGTGGTGGGGGTGCACCAGCTGCAGCAACAATGGAAGCCATTGTGGATCTTCAGATAAATGGTCTTTCTCTCACCAAGATGAAAGTCAGAGTGAGGAAATAAGGAGGGGTTTACTTGATTTGGGGAAAACAAAAGTTCTGAGCCAATGAAAAGTGTTATTTTTAGGTCACATGACCTAGTCATACATCATTTGGAAACCAAAAGTGAAATGAACCAATGAGAAGTTTGATAAACAAGTCACATGACCTGTTCCGCTTACGTTACGCGGCGCGCGCCGCGTCCCAGATCGCTTCCGGTTCGCGGTCCGGAGCACTTCCGGGAGCGCTAACGCGGCGCGTCATTAGACGCATTACGCGATAACGTGATACGTCGCGCTTCCGCGGCGCGTCACTGTTCCGCTAACGTAACGTTGACCGGTTCGCGGACTAGATCGCGGCATCAAGATGAGCTAACGGAAAGCTTCCCGGTTCGCGAACTAGAAGCGAAGAAAAAAAATATTAAAAAAAAAATTATCAATAAACATCTAAATATATTTTGGGATTTAAAGAATAATACATTTTACAGCTACAGATGTTAGCTTTTAAAAAACCAATGAAATTCACTGAAAAAACCATAGGTTATAGACCATATATAGTTAGAAATTTGCATTTAAAAAACCATTGAAATTCAATGAAAAAACCATAGGTTATAGACCATATATAGTTAGGAATTCGCATTTACAAAACCTTATTTTACTCGCATAAAACCATTGAAATTCCATATATAGTTAGTTGCGCTAACTATATATCGCGCACCCGCAATCCACTGCTGATGATGTCACATATTACATCATTCATGACATGGTCAGTGACATCACTGATGACATCACTGATGACATCTCAAATGACATCACTGATGACAACATCCAGTGACTGTATGTTTCTGTGAAGTTAAAATATGTCTTACATATTGAAGAATGAGTGGATGTATAAGTGTCTGGATGAAGGATTTAGTAGGTGCATGACTGACTGTATGAGTGAGTGATTAAATGTGTCTCACTGAGTGCATGGGTTAGTGACTAAACTGTCTTAATTTGTGCATCATTATGTCTGTTGTTCTGTAAACTGTTGCATGTGTTGATAAGTAGCTATATGAGTAACTATATGGGTTATTGATTGGTTACCTTAGTATTTGTATGGGAGACTGAGTGTGTGTGTGGGTGGCTGGGAGGTGTATGACTCTGTGCATAGATGTGTGAGCAGTTGATTCACTAGAGGTATGGTTTCAAAAGTGCATGTGGTAACAGCTGTATGGGCGGTTGACTGTGTGCATGAGTGTATTGGTGAGTGAATGGATATCTCAGTGCTACATGTCAAAGTAAGTACATATGTAAAACACAGTACATGTGAGAGTTGACATATATAAATAACTGTGCATAAGAGCCAGTGAATGTGTGAGTGGCTGTATGGATCATTGTGAACTTGTATCAGGGATTGTATAAGAGAGTAAATATGTGTTAGTATATGTTTGAATAAGTAAAGTTTGTATAACTGTATAGTTGAGGAAATGGAGGTGTGATTGATTCTTTGCATGACTGACTAGGTGTGTGAGTAACTCCATGGATGAGTGACAGTCTGTGAGTGTCTGTTTACACTGATTGTATCTAAGGTTATATTAGAGTCTGAAGAGGTTCATCGTATTATCACATGAATGATATCATCAGTGATGTGATCAGTGATGACAAATGAGATGTCATCAGTGATGTCATTTGAGTTGTCATCAGTGATGTCATCAGTGATGTCATTTGAGATGTCATCAGTGATGTCATTTGAGTTGTCATCAGTGATGTCATCAGTGATGTCATTTGAGATGTCATCAGTGATGTCATCAGTGATGTCACTGACCATGTCATGAATGATGTAATATGTGACATCATCAGCAGTGGATTGCGGGTGCGCGATATATAGTTAGCGCAACTAACTATATATGGAATTTCAATGGTTTTATGCGAGTAAAATAAGGTTTTGTAAATGCGAATTCCTAACTATATATGGTCTATAACCTATGGTTTTTTCATTGAATATATATATATATATATATATATATATATATATATATATATATATATATATATATATATATATATATATATATATATATATATATATATATATATATATATATATATATATATATATATGTGTGTGTGTGTGTGTGTGTGTGTGTGTGTGTGTGTGTGTACATATTACAAGTCCTTGATGGTAATTAAGGCAATGCTTAGAATAATCACATTTGACCACAGTATTATGAAATCAGATTTGTGGGAGGGGAAAGGAGATTACATATACATACTTAGACAGACAGACCGCAGTTAAGGTACAACATCTCCACAAAAACACTACACCACATAACAATAATACAGATCAATACAATAAATACTGGATAATAGGATGACACAACAGCACTGCAATAAAAGCACGCACAAATGCAACAAAAAAAATACAATGACAATGCAAACACACCACTCAACCATACAACATCACCCCATTAAAACGTAACATGACAATACAATGCACCAACAGAGCAAACTACTAAAATAATACACAATGCAACACAACACTACTGCAGCACATTTACAATTGTGTTGGATTTTTCTAATCTGGTGTTGCGGTGTCGCGTTATTTCGTGTTGCAATGCGGCTGTGTCGTTGCGGTCTGTGCTGTGCAATTGCATGTCATTATTCTTTTGTTTAATTGAGTTAGGGTGTTATTTTGTGTTGTGCCACTGTTATTTTATATGTCATTGTTCTGTTAGTATTACAGTTTTTGTTTCTGTTACTCTGTTGTTGTGGTGCTATATCTGGTGCGAGAAACTTTCCTCGTTTTTTGAGCAAAAAATTGTGGGGATTTAAGCTAGCCTTCGTTCCATCTATCCTACTTTGAGCTCTGGTGCCATTTTTTACTCCCCATCAGTATCCGGGGCCCCTCCCCTATGTTCGAGGAGTTTGCGCCGCCCTCGGCAGATGACACCTTAGCGGTGGTTAAATCCTTGAAGTCGGGTTCCCCCACCGACCCTTGCCCTGCTCGGGTGCTTGGCGGCGTCACAGTGGCGGTGGGTCAGGAGATCTCGCACATTGTCAGCCTTTCATTCAGGTCAGCCACTGTTCCGGTCGAGTGGAAGCAGGCTAAGCTTCTGCCTCTGCTTAAAAAGGCAGGGTTAAATCCATCACTGGCCGCTAATGGTATGTAACGGTTACCACGCATTTTTTACAACGCGGTACCGTTAGCACGCTACTTTTACCACGCAGGTCGTTACAACGAAATGTGCTGGGGGGCGCTCCAGGATAGTAACTACTTTAATTTACTATCCAACTCCTTTCCCTAGAGTCCACGGGGACTGGAGTTGGAATAGTAAATTAAATAATTTACTATCCAGCGCCCCTCCACGCAAGTCGTTGTAACGACTTGCGTGGTAAAAGTAGCGTGGTAAGGATACGCGTTGTAAAAGTACGCCTGGTACCGTCATACATCCCCCGCTAAATATCGGCCAATTTCATTACTCCCGGCTATGGCTAAGGTCTGTGAAAAAATGGCTTTTCGGAAATTGTACGCTTTTGTTGAATCATCTGGGGCTTTACACCCTGCACAATCTGGCTTCCGTGCCGCTCATAGCACGGAGTCAGCATTGGTTGAGGTCTCCGAAGCCATTAGGGACTGTTTGGACAACAGCGGCAGAGCGGCTCTAATTTTATCGGACCTCTCTGCCTCGTTTGACATGGTTCCCCATCAGCTCCTTCTTTCTTGCCTTGCTGACATCGGCGTTTAGGGTTTGGCCCTGGACTGGCTGGGTTCCTTTCTTTCATCCAGTTCTCAGCAGGTCTGGCTTCCCCTGTTTTCATCAACAGTTTAACCACTTTCGATGGGGGTCCCTCAGGGCTCAACATTGAGCCCGCTGCTATTTAATGTGTATCTGACCCCCTTTATTATGATGGCGGAACAACTAGGGGCCAAAATTATAGCCTACGCCGACAACACGCAGCTCTTGTTTGCGTGGCCCGGCGCTGACCTGGACACAGGTTCGATTCGGTCTTGTCTGTCCTCGGTCTTGAACTGGCTGGCAGCCGCCCAACTGAAATGTAATGAGGATAAGACTGAAATTCTCTTGTACGGTCAGTTTCCTTCTCGACTTAGAGAAGCACTCTGGCCGGCCGGCTTTCCATTGTCCTGCTCTGTTAACATCCTGGCTAAGAATCTGGGAGTTTGGTTCGGGGAAAATCTCTCATTTGAGGCCCACATCAAGAAACTGACAGGTGGATACTTTGGCATCCTGAAAGCTCTGCGGAAGTTCTTCCTTATCTTCCATCCACAGCGAGAGAGACAGTGGCCAGAGCATTAATTCTCTCGCACCTTGACTACGCTAACTCTCTGTTAAGTGGGTCCCCGGCCTATCTGGTGGGGCGCCTTCAGGTCATTCAAAATGCCACAGCCAGCCTTTATGCAAAATTTCTAGTCACATGAGCGTTCGGGCCCACTTGCAGAGGCTTCATTGGCTGCCAGTGCCGCAGCGCATCATCTTCAAAATACTTACTTTGGCCCATAAAGCCATTATTGGCCATGGCCCTACATATTTGATGAAATTGTTTTGCCGCTACCTCCCCAATCGACCTTTGCGCTCTGCCGCCCAACATCTGTTGCTGGTCCCTCGATTTCGGCGATCTCGGCTAGGCGGGCAGTCAATTGCGGTTAGAACAGCAACCGCCTGGAATGGGCTCCCTTTGTCCCTGTGGTCTAACCTGAACTTTGGTCTTTTTAAAAAAGCTTTGAAAACTTATCTGTTTAAAATCGCTTTTTAGATGCTCCATCGTCTGTTATGGCCTTTTGCACTTTCCTTCCAGGATTCCACGCCAGGATACTCCGGCAGTAATTGAGCGCATTATAAAACTGCATATAACATAACATAACATAACATACTGTTATGCCTCATTGTGCTGTATTTCTGTTTGTGGTGGTGATGTGTTGTTGTTTATGCTATTGTGTTTTGATGCCTCATAACATTGTGATGTTGAGTAGTTCCATGTTGTATGTTGCCCTGTGTTGTAACTAGTTATGTTTTTGCTTTCCTGTTATTTTGCTTTATGTTATGTTATTGTATTGTGCTGTGCCCATTATCACTTTAGAACTTCAAAAATTGCTGTTACATTTACAGGCAAATGCTCTACACAGCTATTTAAAGTTTAGCCATTACCACACCTAAGGTAGCAGCATACTACTACTTCTGCGCCTCAACAATTTAAGACACGTCAGCCCAATACTTTGGCATTCCGTTCCTCACTTTATACGATCCTACCAAAAGTGAAATATCTCAGGCTCAACTCTCATACGGATGCAGAATTATATATTAAATATCAACTTGCATGTGCTGAAACTTTTGCCACTGTAAACACTACACCCATCTGCCTTTTCACAGACCGTATCTATGATGGTGACCCATTATCAGAGAAACCACTTTACAGCCCTTGTAGTCCATTTTAATCAATTTCTCTTTTGTAAACTTTGGTTATTCTCTTTCAGTGTAAGCAAAATATGAGACAGTTTTGTGCCTACTTGCGAAAGCACATGTTTAGCAAGAAAGGTCTTGTCTTCAGAGTGTGTTTTGGTGTTTTCTAATCAATGTTGCTTCTGTGTAATTTCTCAGGTAAGCCTGCTGTGTGGTGTGTACTATGCCTAGACTGACTTGGGCATGGAAGTACTGCTGTTTTTTACTGTTTATTGCTGTTCAGAGTGTTGGGTGTTAGTCATATGCGTATGGATGTGTACTGTTTCCATTCATTTGCCTGCCTTACTCTAGTCAATCTCATTGGAACGCTTGCATGCATTTCATTTCCATTGAGTTCTGTGTGTGTCTATATGTGTGGTTGAGCAAAAAAAGAATACAGCCCACACTGTATTCTGTACACTGTGGCAGTTGAAGAAAAGACCTCTTGTAACCTTATATATCCCTGTTGGTTGAACAGGATGTCAGCCTTATGGCCCATGTAGTCCACCTTTTTGTCCTGAATGTAAGAGAGAGCAGGTCCAGTTCTTCAGAGCAACTTACAGCAGGTTCAATGGACTTTTGATCTTCCACAGGCCCAGGAGTGTACTGAAGTGGGTGCTTGGAGATTCCACACTGATGCCTGGCAAAAGCTTGTGAGTGAGAATGACTTGTGGGCATGCCCAACTGAAGGAAGTGGCCCGATTAGGGTCACCTGGGTCACTCACAACCACCTTTCAGCCTTTCATACAAAATGAAGAGTGGGTCAAACAGTAGAGAATACAAACTAACATCTGTTTATTCAGGTACACTCAGAGTGGAGCCCAGTCTGCCTAGTCGCTTATCAGTGCTGCAGAGGGACTGACATCAGCAAGCATAGAGATACATTATGTATATTTCAGAACCAATGAAGGCAGGCCCACAATGGAATTTTCCAACCTGATGCGGCTAAACATTGAAGTACAGAGGATAAGTTTCGATTCTGAGGCCAGGCACATACTATCTACTACTCAAGGTCACTCTGCCGTGCCTGCCACTAGACAAGTGGGAGAAGGCCTCTAGTAGGCAAGGTATGCGCTAACAAGGGCAGTGAATTCATTAGTGAAGCAAAATCTAACCTCGGGGAATTGAAACTTGGCAGAGGCCTTTTCTCAGAAATGACGAAAAATGTGTTTTGATCATGTCTCAAACTGGCGTCCAGAAAGAAAATAGCGCTGCAAATGCTAACATACATAGAGCAATACGCAAACATGAATTTTCTATTCTAACAGACCCTCCTTTTAGCATGAGCTAAACCTTTTCTAGAAATAACAAAAAGCATATAAATCAATAAAACAGAAAGTCACAGGTAAACTGCTTAGGAGCACTCCATATTGTCAACAACAGGAAGAGAGACCGTAAGGAGGGAAGACATTTCGAAAATGCAGTTGTTTATCTGCATGAGATAATCGATTTCCTTTTGAACCATAATTGCAGCATTGGTGTCATGAATCAATATTTTTCTCTTAGGAGTGAGAAGAGGGGTGCAATAAGAACAACAGAAGGGGAGGCATTGAACAAGGACACTGCAAGAGACCAAGATCACAATAAAATTAATCACATTTTCAAGGATCCAACCCCAGCTGCCAAAAAAGACCAACTCAAGGTCCCACTTTCTATTCCTTTAACATTTTCTAGGTTGGCTGAAATGTGTTGGGTAATATTTCATTCCATATTTGTGATCCCGGCTACACACTAGTCTTCTACTACAGCGCACACACCACCACTCTTAGCTAGGATGAAATCAACTGCATATCTAGTCTGGAATATATTCACATACTTTCCAATTGGGTGGTGATGTCATGCAAAGCGGCTACTGTGGAGTTAGATAATATTTACAGTTTACATCTAAAATATTCTCTAGCTTTCTCACCCCTGGCCATAGAAGTACCACAAAATGTAATTATGGAGGAAAGAATGTATCCAAAAGTAATACTATTACTATAATTATTGACTTCGAGATCTGTCAATCCTTCATAGAATTCTTTGGTCATTTTTCTTCTGACACATCTTACTTTAGCCTTCGTATGTTTGCAAGGAACACCCAAAGGCAGTACCGTCCCAAGTGCCACATTATGAATATTTGAATATGTTCCATGAGACAAAAAGAAAAACCCCGGATGTGCATAAACCGGTCTATCATAATCCACTGCAGAATGCCTAGAATTTTTCCCAAAGGTACTGGGGTCCTTCGGATTTACCAAAGAGTATGTGCCGTTACGCAATACTATCCCTGAACAATTGATATACAATATAGTGTCAGTAAAATTGATAACTGAACAAAATGCAGGTTAATAGCCAGTTTCCCGGGGAACAGTCAATACCCTACACTGGTAACCCACCAGAGTTACATTCAGTTTTTTCCATATAGAAGTTGTCGCAATAAGTGTTGTTGTTACACCCCGGATATCCCATACCTCAGTGGTTCCCAAACTTTTTTGACCCGCGGCTCCCTTGACCTATTGGCCATTGGCCTCAGCTCCCTATTATGTTACTTTTTTTCAGCAGGTGGGGGATGTAAGCCCTGCCTATGGATTACTTCACTTTTTCTTCCTAAAAAAACAAGGATGAAGCCAATGAAGGTAATATAATCATACAGCTTCCCTCTTGCCTGCAGGCCCAACAGTGCCAGCAGTGTGCGCATTCACGGATGTTGGTGCCTCTAGGAGATCCCCACTGTGAGGGTGATTAAAGTACTCGGGGAGAGGTGTCAGAATCAAGGTACACCTTTTAGTAGATGCTAATGGAGGGGGAAGGGCCAGGGACTCAGGCCAGAAGACAGATCTGTAGGTTAGAGATTCCAACCTCAGGAGCAGGATGCAGGACTTGGGGTTTCTCACTACTCTGAATTAACCACTCTCTCTGCCCCATTGATAAACCAGGGATGGACAGTATGAAACATTCAGTGAGTGGCCAGGATTCTCATGAACCTTGAGATGTGGCTGGGAGACAGCAGCATACATACGATATCATAAACCAGTGGAGTTTAGGACCACAGTGTGAGGAGTCATACAGGAGTTAAGCACCACTGGTGATAGCATGAAATCTGGAGAAGCACTACAGACAGGTGGCAGTGTATCGAGAGTGAAGTGTCACTACCACAATTCTGGGGAAATAGTTACAATGGTTTAAGAAGAGGTATGGGTGTGTGAGGATAGTAATAAGGAGTGTGGGGGGGGAAGCAGAACTCTGGGGACTCCACACTGCAGACTAGTGAATGATTATGTGAATGAATGAAGGACAGATAGATGCCAACTAAGCAATCATCACAAACTACTGCCAGTGAGTCCTCAGTTAGCCCTGGCAATGCTAGTAGGTGACCTAGCACAGGGGGTGAGATGCAGTCAAAGTGGTCACCCATGGTAAGAATAATGTCCTGGTCATTCTACAGATGCAGATCACACAAAATACATAGGATGCAGAAATAGAGAAATAGAGCTTTTGTTGAGCCTGAAGCCAGCCTGAGGATCATCCATTCAATTGACAGGTTGCACATATGATTGCGACTGTGATGCCACCACTTCCTGTAACAGTTTGTCATATAACGACCATTTGAAATTGGCCTAAATTGTCAATATATCTTTGAGGTAAAACAAGTGGGTGGGTGCACTTTGTATAGATTCACATCACAATAAAGTTGCACACAGCAATTCACAGAAGCTTCAAACAGGGTGCGGAAGTGCTGGGCGCTTTATGCTCCTTCTTGGATGTGAGTGCCTCCTCTCTCCTCTCATGTCTCTTTTAATATCCAAATACTTGTTTTATGCAAAACAAGAGGTACAAGTAAAGTAACAAGCATGCAAATAAAATATGATCCCCTGTAACTCCTGATTTTATCACAAGCCGACATGCGCTGAGAGCGATGTATCAAAAAGAGGAGACTCTTGATTTCAGAGCCCAGCATATCACCTTATTCCTTCCTCGCTCTGCTTTGGTGTCCCTCCACATCCCCAGTCATGCAGATGGTAAAAAGAAAGGAACGCACCTGCAGAATCTGTGTGCCGGATAACATCTTTTGCAAAGTTGTGAAATCATTAGAACAGAAATATTTTGAAAGTGAAACCTCTGAACATACATTTGAATAAAGAGCAAACACACACAGAAAATCGATAATGGCAGCCTTTCTGTTATTTGAAATGATTATGGGCACAGATAAATGTCAGACTATATTAATTGTCAGTGTTGGCCCTACTTTGCCCAAGTCTTTTTCACAAGGCTATCCGACTGTAGATCATTTATGGTAAGTTTGGCTGGTGGGCTGGGTACACCTTCACTGTTAGGTAATTGTCCCCGGGTACAATTAAGTTTAATTTATTTTCACTTCAAAGACTGTCAGGAAGCCGGGGACTGTTGGATTAGTGTGAGAAATGTCACACAGCAGTTTCGGAGGGTCGTCCCTACCTACAGGGTTAGTTACAGCGGTGAACATTAAAGAAAACGGAATAAAACAAGGCAGGAGGAATCAGAGAGCATGTGACCGTCAGGAGATGATAGCGTGGTCACCAGCATCCCTGTGTGGTTTTTTGGAGAATGGGCTGCTATGGTAAAAACATGATATTAATGTAATGCGAATATATCATTTTGCACATCTGTTTGCGACGCCCCTGGCTGGTTCTGACGGCGCACCGGGGTGCCGCGGCGCACACATTGGGAACCAGTGCCATACCTCGTGGTTTTCTATGATATATACAAGGACCTGGATGGCCAAATCCAAATACTCCATGCACCACTATGAAGTCAAGGGGCTAGTATAGGTATAATTGACAATTGACAATGGATATGCTGTCCATAGACTATTGACAGATTCAATGAGGTAACAAGCAGTCCCTTCTACAAAGATCTTCTTGTGTGGATCTAGAAACACATTACTTGGGGCTGTCCTATTCTTTTGGACTTGAGGAGCAACCTTATCCTTACCATGCAAAGGTACACTTTGATCACGTTCCAAAACCCATGATACCCCACAATACATGGTTAACAGCAAAATCACAAGGGCAATACATGTTAACTTTTGTTTACAGGTCCACACTGCATTGTGCTGGGCAACAAGAATCATTGGCCGCTCTTCCTCAGCAACGATTCAACCAAAGGGATGCATAACAAATTATGAAATGGGGGCAAAATACAAGGAAATATGCAAGTTCCAAGTGTTTATCAGAACCTCACTGGTACAGGCTCCTATTGTCCACCAATACGTTGGCACTCTTGAGCACCGGCAGTGGAGCTGGCTGTGTCCCATGTCGACCAATATAATATAATCCCAAGGGATAGTTTGATCTATCCTGTCCAATATTCAAACAGTGTACGGTACACATCACCCTAAATTAACAACGTTTTTTACTATAGCAAAGTATGTCCTGACTTACACAGTCCATCCCTAACTAATATTTCTTCTCATTTGGTGCACCATCCCCCAGCTGAGGGCACAGATTATACCTAATGGCCCCAAGCACAGAATGGTCAACAAACAGGGGCTCCTGGATAGCTCGTATTTCTGGAGGAACAGCCGCATTTAGCAGATCTTCATTCTCCTTATCTGTTTGTGACCAGGTCAGTTTATTGTCACTGAAGGGGACAAACCGAGGCACTGTCTCACACTCAGAGTCCCCAATACCATCCCTCACTCACTGGTCGTAGGGCAGGGGCATACAAATTCTGAAACAATGAGTCACTTGGATCCAGTTTTTATGGCCAGAAACCTTGACGGCGGTGCGTGTTGCCACCAGGACTTGTTCTGGCCCCCTCCACCATGGCTCCAAACTCTTCTTCCACTGGAATTTCTTGATGCCCACAAAGTATCAGGCTGAATATCGAGGCCGGGTCCTTCTTGTGTTACTGGCAGGGTATCCAGGATCTGTTGGTTAATAGAACGTTACTGGCCAAGACAGTCAAGTAACAGTGGGTACTCAATATCATGAAACCGCCGAGGTTGTGCGACGCATCAGACATTTGCCAGGTGCCCGAACACGTCCTCATAGGGTGGCAATTCTGACCTAGAATATGCTGTTGTTCTTTTTGACAGAAGAGCTAACGGTAAGCATCAGGCCACTTTAACCCTGTGGTCTCCTGAATCTTAGCCAGTTTGAGAGTACCATTGTACTTCTCAACCAAACCTGCTGACTATGTATGATTGGCAGCATGGAACTTTTGCTTTACGTGTAAACCATCACAAATCAGTTGGATCACTTTGGCATTAAAATGACTTTCGTTATCACCCCAAATCAATCGGGGCAAGCCGAAACGAGGAAAGAACTCCTTCAGGAGTATCTTTGCAGTCATAATGGCTGTATTGTCTTTAGTGGGATAAGCCTCAACCCATTTACTGAATGCACATACAACTACCAAAACATACTTCAAATGTTTGCATCCCTCCAATTCTATGTAATCCATTTGAAGGACCTCAAAAGGAAAAGTGAGCGGTGCAAAATTTCCAGGTGGTGTAGGGGTACTCTTTCCAGGATTGTGCATCATGCACACCATGAAGTACTTTACTAAATGTGTAGCTGTCTTAGGGATATTATCATTCTGCCATACAGGGTCTAACAACTTGTAAATACCTTTAGCACTGAAATGAGCTGGGCGATGGGCCATAAATGTTGTCTAGTGCAGTATTTGCATCGGACAACATCCATCTCTGCTTACCTAACTTATCAATCCAACATCCCTCATCGTACAATTATGCTGTACTTTCCTACCACACTGCTAACTCTTCTACCGTGACTTTGCTTTGTATCTCTTTTACATTCTCAAGGGTGTTCTCGAACATGACAACTTCAGGCACCCACCTAGCCGGACCTGCTACAAACATTCTTTTCATCTTTGTCCGAGCAGTTTCTTTAGCTGTCTGGTCTGCAAAAGCATTTCCCCTACCTACATCATCGGTGACCTTCAGGTAGGCGCTACACGTCACTATTGCCAATTTCTTGTCAAAGCAGACAAAAGCCTCAATATAAGGTGTTCATGGTGGATTTTTGTGCCATGGGAAGTAAGGAACCATCTTTCAGCCCAGCTTTGCCCAAAGGCATACTGCTGTCAGTAGAGATATTGACAACCAGTCCCTCACTCAATTCACAAGCTTGAATATGGGTAGCAAGCTCAGCAGCTTGAACTGACTGATAAGGGACTTGTAATGTTTCTACTACTGTACGCAGTGTGGTAATAGCATATGCTGCAGTTGTAGTGCCATCTGATAATTTAAAGCAAGAGCCATCAACATATAGTTCCCCTTGTGGGTAAGATAAGGGAATGTGAGTCAAGTCTACCCGTCCTTTCGTCTCTTCTTCCATCCAGAAGATGTAATCATGTTTGTCAACTTCATCACTCTGGGAAGGGAGGGGTAGTAACGTGGCTAGATTCAGAGTGGCACATCTTTTGATTGTAATATGCTTAGCAAACACTGTCAATTCATAACCAGTACGATGTGCACTGGTGAGGTGCTGTATCTTTGTCTTATTCAGAAGTGTATCCACAGCATGGGCTACCATGACTGTGAGGTCATTATCCAGTACATGTCCAGCTGATTGTCATATCAAAGTGGCCATGGCCATGACCACTCTTAGACAACTTGGGAGGGCTCTCGTGACTGGAACAAGGACAACAGAGAAATAAGCACACAGCCATTGCTTATTTCCCCATTTTTATGTAAATACAGAAGGTGAACAACCAGCCATCTCTTGCACATACAACACAAACGGTTTGCCATAATTAGGGGTACCAAGTACTAGAGCCAAACAAAGCACAGTTTTTAATTGCTTAAAAGACTACTGACATTCAGGCATGCAAGGTAAAGGCTCACGCACTTCTTTCATTATTAGGGCAAGCAAAGGTTTGATTAGTAGGGAGTAGTTCGGTATCTACTGCCAACAGTAGGATGTGATGCATATAAAAGAGGGCCCATTTTTCTGAGTCTGGAATAGGCATTTTACCAATGGTACTGATGCGCTCAGGGGTCAACCCCCTATCCTCCTTCAACAGTAGGTGGCCTAAGTAGGTGACCTCCTGTCGACAATACTGAAATTTAGAAAGAGAAACTTTATGGTCATGTTGAGGCAAATGCAACAATAATTTAACTGTGTTACTTTACAACCCTGCTCTGTATTAGAAGCAGTAAGGAGGTCATCCACATACTGTACTGAGGTTCCGTGACGATCGTAAGTGGTGTTTCCGACTCGTACGAATACGGTCGAGTCTGGTATCTATGAACCGCAAATGACGAGTTTAGTGGGTGTGCGCAGTTTCGCTGTGCTAAACTAAATCGTTCGTCTGTTTCGTGGGTTTCCTCATCCGAGCCCATGGGTTCCATCTTAGATACGACATCCATTTTGTCTCTTGCCCTCAAGTAGCCAGCGAACGGACGCTGTCCGCTTCGCGACCCTGGGATTCCCGAGACTCTTGTGGAAGACACATGTTCCTTTGAAAGTGTCTTTATGGTGAGGGGGATGATACTGTAAGGCAGATGGCCCCGCTCGAGGCCTATCTTGCCGTGCCGGTCTATTGTCTTAGCCGTGCATCTCATTAGGAACGTCCCTTTGATGCCTGCAGCTCGTGTTTTCTCGATACCACCCCTTTTACTCCCTTTCTGATCTCCCCACTGTTTCTATCTTCCTCTGCACCTGTCCTTGTTCCTTCTTCGATCTGTTTACTGCTGATTGGAATGTACTAATGGTGGGAAGATGGGTTTTTACAGTTGGGAACCATCAAGTGTTTCCGTACTTATGTTCCGGACCCTGAATGCATCAAAGCAACCCCTCTTGGACATAATGATGGGAACCAAGTTGTAAACCTTTGTGTACCATGTTAACCTATGAGAGAGATGTGTATAAAAGGAGTGACCCACAGTAGCAAATCAAATCAGATCCCGCGAACCTACATGCTGTGTACTTCACGTGACTTCTGTGTTCCCTGCAGTAAATAAACCTCGAATCTTTGACGCCGAAGGAAGTGTCCCGTGTCTCTGTCATTTGTACGCCGGAACAGGTTACCCACGAAGGTTTCAGGTGTTGTTCCCTGGCACCGCGGGGTCTTAAATAACCCAGTCCTTCAGTTGGCGCCCAGCGTGGGGCTGCATCAGTGGTACCGGTCCAAGCCCGACGATCGTGAGGAACTTCGTGTGAAATCTCCAAGGGAAGGTGCACCCCGCTTCATCGATCCTGTTGTCGAAACAAGTGGCCCGACGACTTTTCCCGCGAAGATCCCCGCCTCCTGACGGCTGCGACGGACTGCTGCCCTGACTGTAGACCTGTTTTGGCGCCTGGCGTAGACCTTGGTACAGCGAGACGATTCACGGGCCTTCCTGGTGACGCCATCGATCTTTGAGTTAAGTATTTGTGGGTCGCTCCCAGAGTCCTTAGTTGTGGTTGCTTAGTTGTTGCATGGTTCCATTGCATTTGTGGTTCTTAGTACTTGGTTCTTTGTTGTAATATTTGACGCCTGCAGACGCCAAAAACCGAGGGTTTTTGCTCATTGCTGGGACTTGGTAAATCCCGTAACCCTTGAAGTTTGTGAAACTCAGCTAGTTTGCAAGATGCCTGGCCGTAGTACTTTGTTCAGTTGTTTTAGTCGTTGTGGTACGGATTTCCGATTGGAGGACTCGTGTCCGATACTTCCGGTTGGAACTCCAACATATGAGCTCTACAGCAAGCACGGACTAGGTCCGATTCCTTTTAATGAATATTGGATCCGCTATACTAAAAAAGATGGTGTCCTTAGTTGGCCACCTCATGGTAGTTTCGAGACCCCGATTTTAGATAACCTCGAGGCTAAATTGTTTAAGAAAAAATAAAGGCCGGCCATGTTTGATGCCCTTCGGTTGTGGCGTAAAGAAGCCAAACAGAGAGAAATCAGACTGTTAAAACGTAATCAAAGAGATGGAGTTGCTACCATAGTAAAGAAAGCAGAGCAGTTTCAGCGAGATAAGGAGGAAAAGGAAAAGGAAGTTTTCGATAGATTACAACGTATGTCTGTAGATAAGTGCTATCCTGCTTTACCGGCGGATATGGACAAAAAGGAGGAAGGTATCGAGGACCCCTTAATGTCTTATCTCATGAAGTCACCACCTCCGTATGTACAGGGTACCGCAGTTCCTGTGGTTCCCCCTGTTCCTGCTCCTCAACCAGCTCCTGTCCCTGCACTTCCAGCTGTTCCCGCTCCTCTGCCTGTTTCTGTCCCTACTGCTCCTCTACTTGTACTTCCTCATACTCCTGCTCCCGCTGCCTCTACTGTTCTGGTTTCTCCTGCCGTTCCCTCTGTTTCTGGTACTTCTCTTGTTACCCCTCTGGGCTATTCTTTGTCTCCGTCTGTTCGACGTCGTACTCCCTCTGTAGCTGCTAACTTCTTCAATTCCCTTGGTCCTATTCTTGAGTCCGCTGGTTCGGACGGTCCTCAAAGACGTAGTCAGCTTCCTGGTGGTAGGGAGCGTGACTCATTGTGTAATATGGCTATGGGTTGGATGAAATGTCCCGTTAGGAATCCTCCACGTGCGGTATTGAAAACGTTCGATCAATTCAATATACCGACACAAAGATATGTTTTCGAAGAAATGTGCAAGGTTTTGCGTGACCTAATATTGGCTGACGCATCCGATGATGTAATGACTGCCTTGACTAATATACAGCTTCAGTTTTCGAGCGGAATTATAGTAGGTACCAATGTTCGACGTGCAGTCGAGCAATTACTGTCCCTTCGTCCTTCTATAATGCCTCGAGCATTGTTTGTAGAAGACATTGAAGGGCCGTTAGGAGCACCTGGTCAGTATCCCATGCGTGAGGTTCCTCCAGTGTGGATGCCAGGAGCCGCTGCTGCCTTTCCTATCGTTCCACCGCACTTCCAGAGAGTATGGATCCATCTTCCATGGAAACGATCAGAAGTTTTACAGGTAAAGCAATCTTTGCCTGACCCTCGCAAAAATCCTGCGGGGTACTACAAAGAATTATCGCAGCTCGTAGACGCTACGATAATGAATCTTGCCGATATCGATATGCTGTTTGGCAATGTCGTGCCGCAACCGGTATGGACAAAGATTCGTCAGGAGAATCATGCGAACGAATTAGGTGGCGATTGGGCTGCGCTTGTAGCAGCTGATGGTTTACAAGTTGGTGGTGCGAAACCTGAACAGTTAATTGCTAATCTCCCTCAGAGAATTATAACTCTAATGAAAACGCTGATGCCTGCCATGAAGGTAAATTGGGACAAACTGTCCGCTTGCAAGCAAAAGAAGGATGAGCGCGTCTCTGATTTCTTCACGAGATTTGAGGAGGCTTTCATTGACCACAGTGGTCAAGACATGGGTACCGAAGGTGGTCAGAGGTTGTTTGTGGACAAATTTGTTTCAAATTTATTGCCTGACTTGAGCAACAAATTGAAAAATTCCGAGAGTGCGTGGGCTGTTTCTACCTCTGCTCAGATATTGGCTACGGCCCAATATTATGACAATAGGGAGAAAGAGGAGAACGATCGTGCTGACAAGAAAACAAAAGAACTCAAAACTAAAGTGTTACTGCAACAGGCGTACCCTCCGCGTTCGAATCAGAATGATTCGCAGCAACGTAATAGATCGCAATGAGGAAATATAAATTTTTGGTCAAGTTATGTTCCCTATCGTGTACCCCACCGTCTCCATGTACGAGTTAAAGTGCATGTAACTTCTCTCCTGTGCCAGCTATGAAGACGCAAATACATTTGCGTCCAACGTTAACATGTCCTCTTTCAGACCCACCCTGAATGGGTTGGATAGTCCGTTCCTAAGTATGCTATGCCAATGTCTTTTTGTAGTGTACTCTACATGTTTTTCAGCTCTGGCAAAGTAGGCCCTGAATTTCTGCCATCAAGCCTCTTTCTTCCTTCTGACTCTGAAAGCCTCAGCCCAGGCTGGCCAGGCTACCCCGTACCTGTGAACTCTGCCTTACTTCCAGCGCGGCCCACCACGCTCAGCTCAGCCTGCTGCCTGCCAAGACTGACTACAACCTTCGAGTTATCTGTTCCGCTCCTCGAAGATACATTCCTGCCTACTAGTTTCAGTAAACATTCCCCAGCTGCAGAGCCAAAGGGCCGGCCTGTCTCTGTGCAAGTAATTCATAGCTTCTGTTACCATGCTCCCATGGAAGGCCCATGCCCCCACGCTTCTCATGCAGACACTCAGGCGCTTATACACGCACTCACAGTCAGTATAGAATAGCTTCTGCCCCAGAGACCTTTCCGCCCAGATAGCTCAGTTCCTAAACATCAGATATCAGATACGATAGAAGCACAAGTTGATCTGACATGCTAGACTTCTGTCTCTTTTCCGTCAGTGCAAATGTCAAGCCCCCTGCACCCTCCAGTTTCACGCCAATCACACGTCATGCAGCTGCGCGCGCATCCAAGCCTCCGATTTCTGCTGACATTGCAACATTTCTGTTTAGTGCCACCCACATGTGACACCTACCTGTGACGTTTCTAAAGCACACCTACAGTTACGCCTAGTCCACGCCTTCTGATTACGTACTAGTAACACGTGGATGCTGTTATCTTGTCTACTCTCAGCTGTTCCGCCTACTACACTGTTTTCTATGATGTAAATTAAGTATATAAGCTATGTACTGTCAATAAAACAGTGCTCTATCCCTTCCTGAACCCTGCGTGGTTGCAGGAACATGATATCCAATTCCGGAATGATTTCTTTTTAAGGAATAAAACCCCTAAGAACTCTAACACCACGGACTCTGTTTTCTTTCTTTCCGATTGAGTTATTATTGATTAAGTACTTACCTGCATAGAAATTAAGATGGTAAATTAAATATTTACGACATTTTGGCGCCCGAATAGGGACCCCTCCCCCACCTCACGCGCCGGTTGGTGCGTTGCAAGCTCTGTCCCCTGCCATCAGTTAGAAGGAAACTACGCGTACCGGCAGGATTTCCTGTATCTCCCTCTGGCCCACGGAGGTGACGAAGATTGCGATCAGTACCCAGACGAGGCGGTGAGGAGTGCGGAGGATCCCGACCAGAGCCTAGCCGAAAGAAGCAAGGTCCGAGGTGTCAAGAGGCCCACCAGTTTTCCGAAGTATCCACGTGTCGAGTCGAGTCGAGTCCGGTCCAGTCCAGTCGAGTTTTCCGAGGCCTTCTGTTTTCCGTGCTTCCCGGTGAGTACCATTGCTGGGACGTATCTAGACGGGTTTGGGTACACAAGTCCGGTCTGCACTGTTTTAGGCAGTGTATCTGTACTGTTTAGCAGTACATCCGATGATTCAAGTTCTTGCACTGTTCTCAGCAGTGTATCTGTGCTGTATAGCAGTACATCCGATATAGGGGGTAGCCATATATGTCGCAAATGTCTTTTTTTTATGTGATTAATGTCGTGGTATGAGTGTGACTGTTTTTAATGTGCATTATTGTGTTCTTGTATAACTAGCTGTATCCAGTATTAAGTAGCAAGGATTGAGCGTTCAGTACTGAGTAAACAAGATGCCGTTTTTCAACAAGTTAAAGCAGATAGGAACTAGGAAAGGGATGCTAGAGGAAGAAATTCCTATCCCCCCTAAGGATACTCCTGGAAACTTTATGTATCACAAGCATGGCATAGATGCCATAGTGTACCTAGATTTATGGGCCGAGTATACTAAACATCTAGACGAGAGACACGGATGGCCAGTTACTGGAACATGGGATGCCGAGTGCATCATGAAGGTAGAAGAAGCGTTATGGAAAAAGAAAGCCAGACAATCTCAGAAAGACGCCATAGAGTTTTGGCGTAAGGAATCACGTAAGCGTGCTGAAAAAGAACTACGTAGAGAGGACAGACTTAAAGAATCAGAGAAAGCCCAAGAAAACGAATTAATTACTGAGGGGATCCGAGTAAAATCAGAACAGACAGACCGTGCACGAAATAACCTCGTAAACGGTATGTATCTCGCGGCCGAGGGTTCGCCTGAGGCCATGTCAGAAATACCGAAAAATCTGCTGTCACCATTGGTTCCAACTAAAGTAACTCACAAGACTACTAAAGACATATTTCTGAATTCCTATCTAGAGGATGTAGCACCCGCTTACACCAACCTGCCTGTCCGCGCCCTGCCTAACGACAGGGACGGGGGTGGTAACCCGCCCCAAGATCATATTCCGCCAGTACCACAACAGATCCCCTCTGTTCCCCCACCTCCACCACTTCCCATACCTAAAGTTAATCTACCGAAGCCGCGTCTACCTGACCCTATTAAAGGACAAATTCAAGTACAGATACAGACTCCACAGAGAGATAATGCCCAAGCTTCCGCCTCAGGAGGTGCGATGGGGGGTCTCCGGACCCCGCCATTAACACGCAGGATAAAGCTCGGGGACTTGCAGAGTCCCTTCGCGTTCAAATCACCCCGTCTCGACATACTCAAAGGACAACTTACAGTTTGCAGATATGATCCAGTACCCGGCAAAGACGATAGAATGATACTGGCATCACTACGGTTACGATCTGCTACTGATTTCCTGATGATGTTTCCAGGAATGAAAGAGCACCTAGATAGAATATATCAGTTTATTCAGACTGGGAAAGACCCCGACAGTATTAAGGATGCCATGGAGCATCAGAAAGTTGACGTTCAAGGACAGATACTGCGCTTTTTTATAAATTGCCTAATAAGAGAACGAGACAGGCCCGAGACAGATCAGGGTGAATTAGATGCCCTCAGCAAGTGGGGTCAAAATATATCTGAAGGAAAACACGACAAGGGGACTTGCATAGCCAGTATGTATAGGAAAATAAGGAAAGCAGTGATAGACCTACACAAAGAAGAGAAAGAAAAGGCTTCCTCCGAGGGGGAAGAAGAACCTGAAGAACCAGAAAAGACTACAGACACTATAGCGTATGTAGGTAAGGGAACTTACCTTAGGAAAGGCATTCGTCCAGAAAGCAAGAGAGTTTTCCTCTCTGCCTTAACAAACCCAAATTCTGCTGAACATCAGTTCCAGGAGACTGATAAAAGGCTTCGAGATCGAGTAGGGTACCATGTACTCAATTCTATGGATGAACAAGAACTAGCCCGGTCAGCCATATTATGGACTGAAAACCCGGACATATACAATGATGACACCGTAGCACAGACATTCCTGAACCTTTCCCCAGATGAGCAGAAATTAGCAGGTGTGTACATGATTCAGCACCTCCTCACGAAATACAGAAATAAACATTCTGATCCAGGTCCCTTACACGAAACATTAGAAGAACTACTCATGGACAGATGGAGAGGTTTAAGTACCAAATTAATTCAAATAATTCTAGAACAACGCCATAGATATGACACTTTCATAAGCTCCGAATATGTTCCCGCCCCGCCCCCAGAAAGGAAAATGTATCATATAGAACGTCGGCATGGCATTGAAAGTCAGAACCCCTTACGAGAAGTGCATCCAGTTATGGGTGACGATCATAACTTGAAACGAGTATATGTACACACGCCTCTGACTAAGTTAGAACTGTTAGAAATGAAGAAACTAGTCCCGTGCCATGATAAAGACCCTGCAGGTTTTCATAGAGAGCTTAAAGACATGTTACTGATGGGGGATTATACGTACGAAGATATCACGAAAATGTTAAAGGTACTGCTGCCCACGGGCATCTACGAGAAACTAAAGGAAAAAGAATGGGAGGTGGGAGAGAAAAAGATTGTATGGACAGAAATAGAAGACGAAGAGAACAAACGTGTCCCAGGGGTAGGCCTTGGGGAGAAAACTAAAGCATTGCCAGGTCTGATAGTACAGGTTCTGCCAAGATTATTGACAACTAGAAAAGAAGACTGGGATGCAATCTCAGCCTGTAAACAGAAACCCGACGAAGATACTAGTGACTTCTATTTAAGATTCGAGAAATGTTTCATTATTAATAGTGGTCTTAAACCAAGTAGCGAGTCGTACCCGCATCTTTTTGTATCAAAGTTAGTCGAGAATTCCCTGTTAGCAGTTAAAAACCGTGTATACAAGGTCGAGAGTACATGGCAAGCCAATACGCCATCACAGATGTTACAAATGTTACAATATCATCAGAACAGAATTAGGGAAGAACAGGATCAGGAGCAGAAACGTATGAAAGACACGAAAATGAAAATGCTAGTAGCCCAATGTCGGGGCGTGGCCTTTTCCTGGCTGGCGTCCTTCCTTCAGGATAGGTCCCAGGCAGTTCATCTCTCCGGTTTTTCCGCTCCTCCCCGTCCTGTCACTTGTGGTGTTCCCCAAGGCTCTTCTCTTTCCCCTCTCCTTTTCAATCTTTATATTCACCCCCTCATCACTTCTCTTCTTGAGCTGGGGGTCTCTGTGTATAACTACGCAGATGACCTTCAGCTCGTTTTCGATCTTTCTTCCACCCCTGATTCTCTTCCCAAGTTCTGTTCCACCTTAGTTTTCATTTCTGACTGGATGTGCGCTAACCAACTGAAGCTCAATCCAGATAAAACTGAACTTGTTCTCACCGGTGGCCCTTCTAACCCCTGGACCCCCGCACATTGGCCCCTCTCCTTTGGTCCCCCCCCTGTTCCCTCTTCTTCTGTCCGCACTCTTGGCATCAAAGTCAGCCATGACTTATCCATGCACAGTCAGATCAGCTCTGTTGTGTCCTCCTGCTTTCTTTCCCTCCGTTTAATCCGGAAAATCTCCCGCTTCTTCTCCACTGATGCTCTTAAATCCATAGTCATGGCCCTCGTCATCTCTCGCCTTGACTATGGGAATGGCCTGTATGTGGGCATACCTGCTTGCGAATCTCGCCGCCTACAGGCCATTCAAAACCAAGCTGCTCGTCTCATCCTCTCCCTCCCTAAATCCTCTCATATCACCCCGGCTCTTAAATCACTTCACTGGCTCCCTGTTCGTCTCAGATCCTTCTTCAAACTGGCCTGTCTAGCATTCCTGGCTCACTCTCGATCCGCACCCTTGTTCATCAACACTCTTGTCTCTTCTCATGCCCCTGTTCGCACCCTCCGTTCCTCCTCTCTCTCTCTTCTTCACACCCCTCGCTTCCGTAAATCCAGAACCGGGGGAACCCGATTCTCTGTCC
The DNA here is from genome assembly GCF_964263255.1 of Lissotriton vulgaris. NCBI lineage: Eukaryota > Metazoa > Chordata > Amphibia > Caudata > Salamandridae > Lissotriton > Lissotriton vulgaris. The sequence continues at coordinate 438,360,459 of NC_141691.1, read as the reverse complement.
TTGCCCCCCAGTACTGGAATAGCCTTCCTCTTTCTATTCGCTCCATTCCCATCTACTCTCACTTTCGCAAAGCCCTTAAAACCTTCCTCTTTCTTCAGGCATTCCCCTCTTAAACTTCCCTGGGTCCCCTCTGCCGAGTTCTTGATCAGGTCCCTAGCGCCAGGAAGCCGCTTGGCCATCGCGCGCTTTATTAAATATTTTATTCATTCATTCATTCATTTTTATTCATTCATCCAATCGGTCCCAACCGACGGCCACAGAAAGGGTACGACCCAGACAGGTCACACCGCAGCTCCCGTTAAAGGGACATGCAACTATTGCAAGCAGCCAGGTCACTACGTACACGAATGCCCGGTTCTGAAACATAACATAGCAACAGGTAAAACTAAAGAAAGACCGCATCCGCCTAGACAAGACCATAACCAGCATCAGTCTTCACAGAATATACAGCCCATGCAGAATACACAGCCTACGCATACCTCATCATCTACAGCACAGACAGTAGCGGTATCACAGCCGCAGCCCATTGCCGCAACTCAGCAAGTTTCACAACAGATGTACCAGTATGCCCAGTCCGCTTACCCCGACTATCCACGATATACATGAAACAGCCTAGAGAGGGAGGGTGGCTTGCCTCTTATTGAGATTCCTGTAGATCAAGAGGGTCCTTATGTACATAGTCAAGTATTGGGAAAAGACAGAAAGTTTTTAATTGACACAGGGGCAAGTCGCACCACTATCAGTCATGAGGAAGTTCCAGGGGCACCCCTCTCAGGCTCACAGAATGTTTCCCTTGGTTTTTCAGGACAGCCCATTGTAAATGAGGTATCAGAACCAGTTCCCCTGGCTGTGGGTCCATTATCACGTGTTACAGACTTGTTACTTACGAAATCATGTCCAGAAAATCTGTTAGGAATTAAAACATTGAAGGCTCTAGGAGCCGTGATCTGCTGTTCCCCGGAGGGAGTCAGACTCTTTCTGCGGGATTTCAAGGGTCATTATATGTTGCGTGAGTTTGATGTCAGATTGAAAAATGTACCAGATCACCTGTGGGCAAAAGGCCCAACTGATGTAGGTTGTATGCACATTACCCCATACCGTGTTACACTCAAACAAGGTGTAGTTTTACCCAGAATCAGACAATACAAGTTACCACCCGATGCTGTAGTGGCTTTACTGGAAATCATTGAAGAGCTCATCACCCAGGGAGTGGTCGTAGAGACCGACTCCAATATCTGTAATTCACCCATCATTCCGATTCTTAAACGTACTGATCCCAATGCACCCCCAGTATATCGGCTGGTGATTGATCTGAGAGAACTGAATAAACGCATTATTCCACAGTACCCTGTGGTTCCCGACATCTCATCCTTATTGACTGCTATTGATTCAGAAGCGACGTTCTTTACTGTAATTGACCTCAAGAACTCCTTCTTCAGTGTACCTATTGATCCAGAGAGCCAATATCTCTTCGGATTCAGTTTAAATGGACGAAGTTTCAAATTTTCACGCGCACCTCAAGGATTCACAGAAAGCCCCAGCATCTATAGCCAAGCACTGAAAAGACAACTTGATTGTATCACAATACCAGTTAACACCGCTTTACTGCAATACGTCGATGATCTGCTGTTACCTGCGATTATGACCGATCCAACACCGCATGATTGCATAGAGATCATTGATACAGTAACAAAACCTCGACGAGACCTAACAGATGTTCCACTGACAAATCCAGACCTGACACTTTATGTGGACGGTTCATGCATGAGAACAAGTACAGGAGAATTAGTGGCCGCGTATGCAGTGACCACTGAAACTGAAGTTAGAGAAACACACCGTATTGACACATTGTCTGCTCAAGCGGCGGAGCTCATCGCTCTGACCCGAGCTTGTATTCTAGCCAAGAACAGAAATGTCAACATATACACTTATTCCCGCTATGCGTTCGGAGTCGTACATGACTTCGGCATGTTATGGCAAGAAAGAGGTTTCTTGACCTCTCATGGTGCCAAGATCCAACACGGTCCCCTCATTCAAGCATTATTAGAGGCAATACATTTGCCCTCGGGCATATCAGTCATGAAGTGTAAAGCACATACTAAGGTTACAGATTCTGTGTCCCAGGGTAACGACCTGGCAGACCAGACAGCAAAACATACAGCATTGACTCACACCCGGACTACTGATGTGACAAAGACAATAGTACCAACTCAGTGTATGTCAGTCAGGGATCCCACCCTAGACGTAATCGATATTCAGACACATGCCACTTCAGATGAAATAAAGAAATGGACTGAACTAGGAGGGATCCAGACAGATCAAGGATGGGTCACAAAGGGAAAAACTACATGGTTCCTCCCCGACTCCATGGTTCAAATCATGATAAATACAGCACATAGTCCTGCACATCTAGGAGAAAAAGCTATGTTAGACAGTTTGCAGAATCTCTGGTACAACAAACACTTACGAGCGGCAGCAAAACAGAAAGTGCGTACTTGCATGATCTGTTGTCAGTTCAATCCAGGTAAAAGCGTCCCTGTAGAGCAAGGTGGATTTCATCCTCCCGATCACCCTTTTGAAGTCCTCCAGATGGATTATATCCAGATGGACCGTTGTCGAGGATTCAAATATGTCCTCGTAGTTGTTTGTGCACTTTCTCGTTGGACCGAAGCATACCCAGTCTCAGATTACACTGCCCCGACCACTGCCAAGCAGCTGGTTCGAGAATTCTTCCCACGATACGGCCTGCCTCGTGTCGTGTACTCAGATAACGGACAGCCGTTCTCATCCGAACTCATGAAGCATGTCTCCCTTTTGCTAGGATATCAGTGGAAATTCCATTGTGTCCGACATCCCGAAGCCGCAGGCCTTGTAGAGAGGCATAACCAGACACTTAAGATACGCCTTGCCAAAATATGCCAGGAAAAAGGGGTCGACTGGATAGTCGCCCTGCCAGTTGCACTGTTCTATATGAGAATGGTTGCACATTCGAGATCAGGACTATCCCCGTACGAAGTGGTCTTTGGCAGACCACCGAATATGTGGGGGACGCCCATTCCTAAGAAAATTACCGATGTTGATTGTAACATGTTGACAGATTACCTTGCCTCCTTGATGTCTGCACTCCAATCATGTCGTTCACAGGTTGCCGCAGCCTTTCCTGACAACACTGATGTAAAGCCGCATGATGTCCGTCCTGGCGACATAGTCCTAGTGAGGAACTTTGACAGGAAAAGCCCGCTGGAGCCCCGCTGGAAAGCGCCGAAGACCGTCCTTCTTACTACGAGGACCGCAGTGAAGTTGGAGGGCAGAAAGGGGTGGGTCCACACGAGTCATATTAAATTATGCAACGAACTGAAACCAGACCTTGACTCGCCCACCCCCACCAAAGACTGTATTAAACCTAGTGACTTTAAATTACCTGAACGAGAGAAAACTCCCCAAGAGGAGTATCGACTCAAGCTTCGATCTAGCAAGTCAGACAGTTTAATTGTTTAAGTCCTCCCCTAGGTGAATCGGTTAAATAGTTTCTGACATGTATTCCCTAGATCGAGATAGAGAGAGAGAGAGACAATTCAAGAAACATACATACTGCAAATCACTGCGTAGTCACTGTATAGTGACATTATTAATTATGTTTTTCCTAAGTATTCTAATTATTGTTGCAAGTATACTTCTTCCAATCTATTGCCCTATTTTCAAGCGTGAACAATCTGCTTACAATGTTTCTGTTGAACATTCTTTTAGTGAGTTACCTCCACATGAACTTTCTTACAGACTTGCGCTGCGCAACAACACATTCATTAGTATGCTACATCACTCCCATCAGACTAACAACGCTACAAACTGCTGGATATGTGGCCGACTCCCTCCCTACCAGAATTACAAGGGAGCTCTGCCCCTCTTTCCGTACCCGTTCACTCACAACAGCTCCTGTGGTGCATGGTTTAAAACAATGAATTCCTTAGATCCTGATATTGCTGTTCTCGACGGGAGCTGGGTTTGGGGAAACTTGAACTTAGTCCTGCTCAACGTCTGTTACCCTGATAAGGAGGGACTCCCCATTAGAATAGGAACTGATCTAGAAAATGAAGTATATGGATTAAGTAATTACACAATTAACCTTATGATTCTTACTGTTGAATCCGAAGCTGCACCAGCTCTACCCGCTATGTCAGTATTACCAGTCACTGGTGAATTATGTGTCAGAAAGAAAGGTTCAGTACACTTAGGTCATAGTAAATGTACCACTGTGGTCGAATTCAGTGATCATGGTAAATCATCCTTTAAAGCTACCCATCATTCTTATTTTGTTTGTGGTCATACCGCATACATACGTCTGCCTCCAGACTGGGATGGTACCTGTTATATTGCTTTCCTTCTGCCACCTGTTTTTCTAGCCCCTCCTGATTACCACAGAAACACAAATCTAGTAAAGAATAGACTCCGAAGAGATGTCCCGCTTGTCGACTATACAGAAACGGCATGGGAACAATACACCGATTTTAATAAAGGATTCTTTTTCTTTTTAGGCCCCGTCCAAAACAGTAAATTAATACGTAGATTAACTAGAACACTTGAAGCCGTAGTACATGAAACTGCCTCCGCCTTAGGTAACCTAACAGAGGAGCAATCTGCCATGCGGGTTGTTGTCCTTCAGAATCGACTTGTTATTGACGTCATCTTGGCAGATAGAGGTGGAGCTTGTAAGGTCATCGGGTCAAGTTGCTGTGTTTTCATTCCAGAAAACGCGCCATCTGTAAACAAAGCTATTACACGTCTTCACAAAATTGCAAGTTTAATACATCAGACTCCAGGCACCTGGACTTGGTCCGGTTGGTTCTGGACAACGTTGTCCGCTTGGGGATGGAAGATCCTATCCTTCCTAGGTTTTGGCCTTGTCATAGTATTCAGCTGCTGCCTGTGCCTACAGTGTGGGCCGGCGATATGTGGACTGTGTGCCACATCGTGCATTGAACATTCCAGTTTTCTCTCAAACAGACAACGGAAGAGAGACGAACAAATTATGTTACAAGAACAAACTGATCAATTTATGATGATCGATATATCATGAAGGGTCCGTAGGGAACAAGGAGGGAATGAGGAAATATAAATTTTTGGTCAAGTTATGTTCCCTATCGTGTACCCCACCGTCTCCATGTACGAGTTAAAGTGCATGTAACTTCTCTCCTGTGCCAGCTATGAAGACGCAAATACATTTGCGTCCAACGTTAACATGTCCTCTTTCAGACCCACCCTGAATGGGTTGGATAGTCCGTTCCTAAGTATGCTATGCCAATGTCTTTTTGTAGTGTACTCTACATGTTTTTCAGCTCTGGCAAAGTAGGCCCTGAATTTCTGCCATCAAGCCTCTTTCTTCCTTCTGACTCTGAAAGCCTCAGCCCAGGCTGCCCAGGCTGCCCCGTACCTGTGAACTCTGCCTTACTTCCAGCGCGGCCCACCACGCTCAGCTCAGCCTGCTGCCTGCCAAGACTGACTACAACCTTCGAGTTATCTGTTCCGCTCCTCGAAGATACATTCCTGCCTACTAGTTTCAGTAAACATTCCCCAGCTGCAGAGCCAAAGGGCCGGCCTGTCTCCGTGCAAGTAATTCATAGCTTCTGTTACCATGCTCCCATGGAAGGCCCATGCCCCCACGCTTCTCATGCAGACACTCAGGCGCTTATACACGCACTCACAGTCAGTATAGAATAGCTTCTGCCCCAGAGACCTTTCCGCCCAGATAGCTCAGTTCCTAAACATCAGATATCAGATACGATAGAAGCACAAGTTGATCTGACATGCTAGACTTCTGTCTCTTTTCCGTCAGTGCAAATGTCAAGCCCCCTGCACCCTCCAGTTTCACGCCAATCACACGTCATGCAGCTGGGCGCGCATCCAAGCCTCCGATTTCTGCTGACATTGCAACATTTCTGTTTAGTGCCACCCACATGTGACACCTACCTGTGACGTTTCTAAAGCACACCTACAGTTACGCCTAGTCCACGCCTTCTGATTACGTACTAGTAACACGTGGATGCTGTTATCTTGTCTACTCTCAGCTGTTCCGCCTACTACACTGTTTTCTATGATGTAAATTAAGTATATAAGCTATGTACTGTCAATAAAACAGTGCTCTATCCCTTCCTGAACCCTGCGTGGTTGCAGGAACATGATATCCAATTCCGGAATGATTCCTTTTTAAGGAATAAAACCCCTAAGAACTCTAACACCACGGACTCTGTTTTCTTTCTTTCCGATTGAGTTATTATTGATTAAGTACTTACCTGCATAGAAATTAAGATGGTAAATTAAATATTTACGACAGCAGTCTCAATCAAATAGGTCACAATCACGAAATGATTCCTCCTCACAAAGATCGTCGTTATGGTACAATCAGTGTGCCTATTGTAGACAGGAGGGACATTTGAAGTTTGATTGTCCAGTCCTCAATGAGCGTAATAGTGGTAATTCGTCTAGAGGAGGTCGTGGTGGTTCTCAACAGACATCACGCGGTAGGGGTCGCGGTGCTCAGAACGATCGTTCCACTAACACTTCTGACTCCAATAATTGTTTTGATCAGCGTGGATCGTCGCAAGGGCGATCTGCTCAGTACAATGTAGATGATTATTACGTCGATCAGGGAACTGACGACAGTAATTACTAGGACAGCCATAGACGAGGAGAGGGAGTGGTATCAGTTCCGGTTGATCAGAGAGGGCCTTACGTCGCAGTTGCCACCTCGGGCGTCGTTGAGCCTTTTCTGTTGGACACTGGTGCAGCGAAAAGTTCTATTATGCATTCGAAACTCCCTGGCGCACCTTTGTCTGGCTTAACAAATGTTTCAGTTGGATTCTCTGGCGCCCCTGTTAGCAATCCGGTTTCACGCCCTTTGCCTCTTACAATTGGGCCTCATGAGCTCAAAGCTCCGTTGATTTTGACCACTGGGTGTGGTGAAAATCTTTTGGGCCTGGATTTGCTAAAACGTTTATATGCGACTTTGTATTGTTCTCCTGCGGGAGTGAAGCTTACTTTGGGTGAGAGAGTTATCTCTCCAATGTACTTGTCTCTCGATAAGCTTCCACCGGAATTGAGTTCTCTTCCTGCATCTTTGTGGGCAACAGGTCCCAATGACGTGGGCCTGCTTGACATCTCCCCTTATGTTGTCCATTTGAAATCTAATGTGCGGTTGCCACGTATTCCCCAGTATCGTATCTCTCTTGACGGTGAACGAGCATTGTTGGCGATCATCTATGATTTGATCGAGAAATATGTTATTGAGGAGACTCGGGGAAACGTGTGCAACAGTCCTGTGTTGCCCATTCTGAAACGTACTGATCCTTCGAAACCACCTGTTTATCGTTTTGTTATCGATTTACGGGAGGTAAATAAAATTGTGATTCCTCAGTTCCCTGTTGTGCCCGACATCACGGCGCTACTGACTCTGATTCCAGCATCGGCATCTTGGTTTTCAGTAATCGATCTGAAGAATGCGTTCTTCAGTATTCCGATTGCTGAGGAAAGCAGAGACCTTTTCGGTTTCTCTCTTGGTGGCCGCAGCTTCCGGTTTAAGCGTGCTCCTCAGGGCTACTGTGAAAGTCCATCGATATACAGCCAAGCCTTGAAGGGCCAGCTAGATGCGTTTGTGTTGCCGGTTGGTGCAGCCTTGATCCAATATGTTGACGACTTATTGGTGGCTGCAGACACTCAGGACATTTGCAAAATTGCCACGGTATCGTTGTTGCAACATCTCTGTGACTTACATCACAAGGTGTCACCTTCTAAACTTCAATATTGTTGTCAAGTAGTAACATATCTAGGTCACTTATTGTCAAAGGAGGGAAGAAGGTTGACCCCAGAGAGAATTGCAGCAATTGCCCGAATGACTGTGCCAACAACTCAGAGAGATGTGCGTGCCTTTTTTGGGTATCACGTCATACTGCAGACAGTGGATCCGGAATTTTTCACTGTTAGCGAAACCATTGGTGGCTCTTACGTGTAAGGATGTTCCAACTCCTTTACCATGGACGGAAGAATGTCAGAAAAGTTTTTCTGAACTGCGTGACGCGTTGTGTTCGGCTCCTGTGTTAGGTACCCCTGACTACAGTAAGCCGTTCACATTATACGTGCACGAGAGAGAAGGTTGTGCGTTGAGTGTTTTGACGCAACCTTTTGGTGGTAAGCAGCGTCCATGTGCATATTTTTCCTCGACCTTGGACCCGGTAGCTAGAGCATTGCCGAGTTGTTTGAGAGCAACAGCGGCAGCTGCAGTGTCCATCCGACAATCAGCAGGATTGGTCATGGATAATATGCTTACGGTGATGGTTCCACATGCAGTTGACACTATCTTAAATCGTACGAAAACTCAGCACTTGACGAGTGCAAGGTTGTCTGGGTACGAGTTGATGCTCTTGGCAAGTCATATTCAGATAAAACGTTGTAATGTCCTGAACCCGGCGACTTTATTGCCAATCAGTACAGAGTCAGATGAGGTAGCAGCTCATGACTGTTACTTAAGGACTGAGGAAGAAACAAAAGGTCGCGTGGACCTTAAAAACACTCCTTTGGATAATCCCGATGGGACTTTGTATGTGGATGGTTCATGTTTTAAATTGCCAAATGGTGATGTCACGACTGCGTATGCTGTGGTAACTTTGAATACTGTTGTGGAAGCTGCGAGATCGAACCAGAACTCTGCTCAGGCTGCAGAGCTGATCGCTTTGACTAGAGCGTGTGTGTTGTCGAAAGGGAAACGGGTGAATGTGTTTACTGATAGTCAATACGCATTTGGCGTTACGCATAGCTTTGGACGATTGTGGCGAGAGAGAGGTTTTATGACGTCGCATGGCACGAAGATTCAGCATGGACAACTTGTGAATGATCTTTTGGATGCACTTACATTGCCTAAGCAGGTAGCGATTGTTAAATGTAGTGCGCATCGTAAGGTGACGGATGACGTTGGTCGTGGTAATGCATTTGTGGATGAGACTGCTAAGGAGACTGCCCGGAACCTTAGCAATAGAATGTATGTGACGAGTTCGGTTAGGTGGCCTACAGAGACGGGTATGTGTGAGGATACTATCCAGAGTGTGAAAGCGATACAGAGTGAGGCCACTGAGACTGAAAAGGCGAAGTGGAAAGAAAGTACGGGAAAGTTGGATGCGAATGGTTGTTGGATTGATTCGTCGGAGCACAAGAGGTGGATGTTGCCAGACGCGTATGTGTTAGCTGTTGTGACGATGGCACATGGGTTAGCACATATTAGCGCAAAAGGTATTTGTAAGTTGTTGTCCCCTGTGTGGAAGAATGATGGTATCACGAAGTGTGCTGAGAGATTGGTGAAGAATTGCATGATATGTATGATGTACAATCCTGGTAAGGGAACCCCTACACCTGCTGGCCATTTTGCACCCCCTTCATGTCCATTTGAAGTGATCCAGCTAGACTTCATCCATATGGAGCGATGCAATAACCTGAAATACGTTTTAGTTGTGGTCTGTGCGTTCTCCCGATGGATTGAAGCCTACCCTCTTAAAGACAACACTGCTATGTCCACTGCAAAAATCCTACTGAAGGAATACTTTCCTCGGTATGGAATGCCACGAATCGTATGGTCAGATAACGGAAGTGAGTTTGTAGGGAGTGTAATGAAAAGTGTGTGTAAGGGCCTTGGAATTACTCAAAAATTCCATAGCGCCAATCATCCCCAGTCAGCAGGTTTGGTTGAAGGGTATAATGGCACCCTTAAACTCAAACTAGCGAAGATTCAGGCTACGACTGGTCTTTCGTGGCCTGACGCTTTGCCTTTAGCTTTGTTGTCAACAAGGGCGACTGTACACTCCCGAGTAGGGATTTGTCCCTATGAAATAGTGTTTGGTCGTCCTGCGAATGTTTGGGGGGTCCCTAGACCAAGTGTGTTTTCCGATCTTGAGTACCCAATGTTGATCGATTATCTACATGATCTGACTGCTAAACTGAGGTTAATTCATCAACAGGTCTTTGAAGCATTGCCGACGCAGACAGAAGGTCCAGGCCACCAGCTCCAGCCCGGAGACTGGGTGGTTACGAGGAATTTCGGAAGAAAAAGAAACCTCGAGCCTCGTTTTACTGGACCCTTCCAGGTCCTCCTTGCCACGAGAACTGCTGTTCGTCTGGAGGGCCGAAAGCACTGGGTGCATGCCACCCATACAAAGAAGGTTCCTATACCTTTGCCGGTGGACTCGTGGGTGAGGAAAGGCATTGCTCCACCCGAAACTGAAAGATTGCAGACCTTTGTACCTTTTAGCGACGCCGAACCTGTTGGAGAATCCTCAGTGCAGCAGAAGGACATTGTTGAACATTTGTCATCGCAAAGCTCAAGATCTGAACATTTGACTGATCAACAGAACTCTGTTCTCTCATTGGATCCCTTGTTCGATGAACAGACACGTCCTGGAAAGAGACGATACTTTTTGCGATCCAATCCTAAAGACTAATACATTTTCGTTTCTATCCTTTTGACATCTACGTTGCCCTTTTGCCACGATCAGTCTAAACACACGTGCAACTGTGATTTTTGTAAATATTGAGTTTTTTCCACATGTGTTTTTGCTTCCACAGCTGAGAGACTTTTGTATATACTTGTATATAAAATACCTTACATCCAGGTGTACCGTAGGGCCGCGCGTGTACTTCCTTCTGGTTAGTAGGTCTTGGCACTAGGTCAAAGACCGTCGGTTCCTAGGAACTCCTAGGGATTGACTACTGCTACACAGAACGAAGTATGTCAAGAAACGTTGCGGACGGTTTTTAGGGGATGGCGTTTTCAAAGCTGATGGATTTGGAAGAAGCTCAGGCGCAAAGATTCAAACTCCAACAAATTACTCGGACCAAATGTTTTATGTTTCAGGTGTTCCTTCTGTTTCTAATTGTTTCTTCGTTATTGGCGGGAGGGGTGTATTACATGATACCGTACTTCCTACCTTCTGCCATACCTACTCCTACTTCTGAACCTAAACCTACCTCCACTGTATCCCCTCATTCCTTCCATATCTTACCCGAACACGAACAGGCTAGATGTGCGGAATTCAGAAATAATTCCTTTATTCAGCTCCTTCATCAGCACCAGTTAGTGGTTAACACTACTAATTGTTGGGTGTGTGGGTTAATGCCACATACTACGGATAAGGGAATTCCATATCTCGTTCTTCCTTATAGTTCCCAGGGTTCAGCTCGAGCATTTCAAACAATGTTCCGAAGTGCACTAGATTCCTACCCCAATCGAGAGCCACATCCTTCCCACTTTGGCCCTGGTTCGTACCACAAGCCTTTGGCTATAGCGATCGCTGATTTAGATAGGGATATCTATGAGCCGTCGCTCATCCTGGAGGAGGAGGTGCGAGCCTATAGGGTCCTGAGTAAGGTTGAGTATAGTGCGCTCGTGGGTGAAAGACAGCTTAGAAGCTCGTCTCCAATATGGATCGTACCCCACCTTGGTAATTTCTGTCTACTAGGTCGTGGCCGAAGATCGAGAGCTCGTCTTGGAGAGAGCGCTTGCTCCGAGACTTATATCCTACCGATGCTCTCTTCCCCTGTGTTTCTGGCTGCAGAGGGTACATACTTCATCTGCCATGATCGTACGTATACATGGTTGCCCTCTGACTTTGTGGGCTCATGTTATATCGCAAATCTGTTGCCTCCGACATTCACTGTTGATGCAGATTATCACAAGACTAGAGTTGTGAGAGGCGTGATTAGCGAAGAGGACACTGCCGGTCAAGAGGCAGGAGATTTTTTCAAGGGTTTCCTTCCGTTTTGGGGACCTATGGTTAATAGTAGGAACCTGAGACAATTGACTCGAGTGGTGGAATCGACAGCTAATATCACTGCCAGTGCCCTTGGTAATATCACCACAGAACTTCAGGCGGATAGGCTCATGATGTTACAAAACCGTATGGTTTTAGACGTTGTTTTAGCAGATCGAGGTGGAGTATGTAAAGTGATCCATTCGAGCTGCTGTATTTTCATTCCAGATAATGCTCCGACTGTCTATCAAGCCATCTCAAAGTTGCATAAGATCTCTGAGTCCATACACGTGGATGTAGGGGATTGAACGCTAGTTGGGTGGTTTTGGGGTCTGATGTCGACTTGGGGTTGGAAAATTCTGATGATCATTGGAGTTGTTGTGGCGTTTCTGTTCACGTGTTGCCTTTGTGTGCAGTGTGGTCCTGCCTTATGTGGCCTCTGTGCTACGACGTGTATAAGACAGCCGCCTGTTACCAAAGCAGCTCAGTTGGATAGAATTATGTTGCAGCAACATCTAGACGGTCTGATGAAAATCGAATATGATTCTGACTAGTGCTTGCCTACATGAGGGCAAAAGGAGCGTCTGAGGTTCCGTGACGATCGTAAGTGGTGTTTCCGACTCGTACGAATATGGTCAAGTCTGGTATCTATGAACCGCAAATGACGAGTTTAGTGGGTGTGCGCAGTTTCGCTGTGCTAAACTAAATCGTTCGTCTGTTTCGTGGGTTTCCTCATCCGAGCCCACGGGTTCCATCTTAGATACGACATCCATTTTGTCTCTTGCCCTCAAGTAGCCAGCGAACGGACGCTGTCCGCTTCGCGACCCTGGGATTCCCAAGACTCTTGCGGAAGACACATGTTCCTTTGAAAGTGTCTTTATGGTGAGGGGGATGATACTGTAAGGCAGATGGCCCCGCTCGAGGCCTATCTTGCCGTGCCGGTCTATTGTCTTAGCCGTGCATCTCATTAGGTGCGTCCCTTTGATGCCTGCAGCTCGTGTTTTCTCGATACCACCCCTTTTACACCCTTTCCGATCTCCCCACTGTTTCTATCTTCCTCTGCACCTGTCCTTGTTCCTTCTTCGATCTGGTTACTGCTGATTGGAATGTACTAATGGTGGGAAGATGGGTTTTTACGGTTGGGAACCATCAAGTATTTCGGTACTTATGTTCCGGACCCTGAATGCATCAAAGCAACCCCTCTTGGACATAATGATGGGAACCAAGTTGTAAACCTTTGTGTACCATGTTAACCTATGAGAGAGATGTGTATAAAAGGAGTGACCCACAGTAGCAAATCGAATCAGATCCCGCGAACCTACATGCTGTGTACTTCACGTGACTTCTGTGTTCCCTGCAGTAAATAAACCTCAAATCTTTGACGCCGAAGGAAGTGTCCCGTGTCTCTGTCATTTGTACGCCGGAACAGGTTACCCACGAAGGTTTCAGGTGTTGTTCCCTGGCACCGCTGGGTCTTAAATAACCCAGTCCTTCAGTACCAATACATTACCCGCAGGAAGCTAAAGGAAATCCAACTGACTTTTTAATGCCTGGCTATGAATACTTGGACTCTCTATATTGCCCTGAGGAGCTCGACAGAACCTAAAGCTCCTTCCAGCTAGGGTGAACCCAATCAAATATATGCTATCTGGATGAATAGAAATAATAAACAAAGTGTTTTTCAAATAAATCACAGAAAATAATTAGGCAGTGGAAGAAATCATTGTCAAAAGTGTGGAAAAATTTGGAACCACTGGAAAACGGGGAACCACTATTTTATTAATTTTGCGCAAGTCAATCACAAAATGGTAAACATCTTCTTGATCATCAGGAGAACCCAAGGGTGTCCGTTTGAGAATCAGAAGAATGGGAATATTACAAATATTGGCAAATGTCTCTTCAAACACTCCTTGCTTGATCAAATCCTGAATAATTTGCAATAATGCTTGAACTCCTGCCTGTGGTATTTTATACTCAGGAATACAAGGCACAATAGCATTGTCTTTGACCTGTATCAAAACCGGTGGTTTACGTAACAGCCCTACGTCTGTATCACCTGTCGCCCACAAAGTGGGTGGCACATTAGCAAATTCAACAGGAAGAGGTGCATCCTTAGACAAACATTGTTTAGCACCTACTACATCTGGGCCCATTGTCATATAGACACCTGCCGGGGAACAATGAATAGTGGCATGCAATTATTTTAACAAATCCAAACCCATAAAATTCTCACCCCAATTAGATGTCACTAGAAAGGGAGAATCTACAGTGAAATGACCAATAGTCAATGCAAGAGGTCTTAAAATGGGTCTCACAACTGGTACACCTGAAAAACCTACCGAAACATTATTATGTCCAAAAAGAGCCACCCCAAGAACCATATTTTGAGAAACAGATCTTTTTCCTGCACCTGTGTCCACCAGAAATTCCTTAGTTCCCTCACTCTGTCCCTGGCTGTCCTAGCTATAAGAGATTCCTGTCACCTTATCCATATCATAATCGTCATGATAATACTGTCCATCACAAGGGTCATAAAGTAATTATTATCGGAACGACCCTGTGAGGCTGCAGCAGCTTGAGACAGATCTGTCCCTCGATCTCGTCCCCGAGGGCCTAGCCCTTGCAGAACTGCCACCTTCTGCAGAAGCACAGGCCACTTGCTTCGCCAATGGCCCTCTTCCTTACAATATGCACAGGGGTTGTAGTGGACTGTCTATTTCTGTGTGGAAGCTGTCTGACAGGGCCACAACGTCCTCTATCATTCCCTCTAAAGGCTTGCTGCAACAGCACCTTCGTCTTTAAATCCTTATTCTTCTTATCTATCTTTTATTTCTCTACTTGATCACAGTGCTCATAGTAATGAGCCATATTCAAAATAACAGAGGCAGCAGATGTGGTCTAAGTCTTCTTAGATGCCTTCAAATGAGTCGCAATTTTGGGAAGCAAATTAGAAACAACCTGTCAACTAACATTCGGACACCAACTTCAATAGATATATCCAACTCACTGTAATCCAAAAATGTATCCTTAAACTGGGTGAAGAAATCAGATACACTCTCATCTTTCTTTTGTCAGCACCCCATCAACTTATCCCAACTTACTTCCTTTGGCGGGATAAAAGAATGCATGTATGTTATAATGCGGCCTGGCAAAGCAAGTATCTCGGCTCTGGCTTATCACCTGGCTTCCTTTCCTGATCCCATCCCTTAATCACATCCCATGTACCACCCAGCTCCGTAACATGGTCTTTAGTATGATTCTGTCTCCAAATATCAACCGGAACGAGTAGATCAAAGAACAATTCAATATCAGCAATAGTCATTACAGTAGAAGAGGCAGCTTCAGCCACTTCTTTATAATAAGCAGTAGGATTTTTTTATTGGATCAGGCAAATCAGCTTTAAGGGGCAGAACCTCACTCCATTTCCACGGAGTATGAACCCACTGTTCTTGGAAATAGGCCGCTACACCTACTCGAGGAACATTACTTAGCCAATCTGTTAACTATAGTATCTCTGGGTGATATATGGGATGATCTTCTCGCATTGGAAACTGAGATACTGTGGTAGGATTCTTCTCATGTCACCTGCCCTTATAGGCAACCAACGTAGTAATGTTCCCAAAAACCTTGGCCTGGGTCCAAACCACTAGCATACACACAATCTCTAATATTGAATACAATTTGTGGCGCATCGTCCCCAAAATGTTGCTGCCAATGACCAATCAACGTAGAGGACATATGTTTAAGAGCATGCTGCTGTATGAAAGGCTCATAATCTTTCATCACACCGCAAACATCCTCCACACTGTAAATGGGTTTACGATCGCACTGCACAGCCTGATTAGTTACTATTTCTTAGCATCCCCAACCACAGACTGCACAAAAGGGCCCATACGCTCATAAAAGTTTGTCAAATCTATATCCTCAAATCCACGTGTTGGCATCTCAGCACTCAATATTGTTATTTTATGTCATGTTTTGTTAGATTCCACTTACAGCACGCACGGCTACTCGGAAGTGTCACAAGGTGAAAAGAAGGAGAGGAAGGATGGCCTGATGAATAATGACTTAAACAGCAGAGTTTTCAGCTGCTTTTTAAACAACCTAAGGCTCTTGGTGTTCCGAAGTCCAAAAGGCAAGGCATTCCGAGGCCATGGTCGCTTTAACCGACAGGGAACTGCCGCCCAATCAAGACAGGCGATACCTAGGAGCAACAGCAAGGCACTGGCCAGTAGATCACAACTTTTGAGACGGTACATAGAATAAAAAAATTCTCCTGAGATAGTGAGGCCCTGTCTTATAGAGGGCGCCATGAACAAGTGTGAGAGCCTTAAACAAAACCTGCTGCTCAACCGGGAGCCAATGAAGGTCCCGAAGGCTCTGGCTAGCGCTAGATCTACCAGGCAACCAACAATGCTCTCGCAATCACGTTCAGCACAATCTGCAGCTTTTTTAGCTGGTAAGCCGGGAGACCAATGTACAAGGCATTGGCGTAATCTAGCCTTGACAAAATAGGAGCCCGAGTCACCATCTCCTTGGCCATCTGAGGCAGATGAGGCAGGAACCTCTTTAAATGTTTCAAAGTGCCATAGCACACACCTGCCAACTTATTAATCTGGAGGGAAAATTTCAAATCCTCACCAAACCAGACACCCAGTTTTTTTTGCCGGACACCCCGGGGAGATGGGCATAGGAAAACCCACAGGCCATATGTCCTCCCTAATGTGTGGGGGGAAGGAGCCATACATGAGTACCTCCAACTTCTCCTTGCATTTCAACTTGGCATTTGCAAGCCACTTAAACACTTCAGCAAGGCCGTTTTTAGCTACTGATGGAGAAAAGTCAGCTTTGTGGCAAGTGAAGAGGAGCTGAGTATCATCGGCGTACGCTATGATTTTAGCACCCAGTTCCTCAGCCAGGTAGACTAATGGTGTCATATAAATGTTGAACAAAAGAGGGCTCAGAGTAGAGCCCTTAGGTACTCCCGTATTTAGACTTCTAGGCCTAGAAGAGAATGGGGGCAGCCATACTTGCTGGGATCTATTAGCTAAAAAAAGATTCAATCCACTTCCATACCTGCCCCGTAATGCCAATGTGGGACAACCGGCCCATAAGTTGTTGATGAGGCACGGTGTCGAACGCGGCAGAGAGATCTAAAAGCACAAGCACTGCTCTGCCACGTGCATCCAGACGCTCTCTGATGGCCTCCGCCATCTCAACCAATGCTGTCTCGGTGCTATGGGAGGCTCTAAAACCCGATTGGGCAGGACGGAGGGCGCCAGATGTCTCAACAAACTCCGAGAGTTGCTTAAAGGCAACCTTCTCACACACCTTTGCCACAGCTGGGAGGAGTGAGATTGGGCGGTATCTAGTCGGAGTGGTAGGATTGAGTGAAGGCTCTTTCAACAGGGGAGGAATTTAGCCTGTTTCCCATCCAGTGGTATCGTAGCAGTCAGGAAGGACAAATTAACAATGTTATTAACTTCTGAGTTGACTACGTCCGCAACTGCCGCCAGTAGCCTTGTGCGGCAGGGGTCAGTTGGAGAACCTGATTTAATTGATTTAAGAATAGTCAGGGTATCGCACAGCGGGGCGGGGAGGAACGTCACCAAAGACGGGCTTGCTACTTCCGGTGCGTCAGCTGTATGATGGGGAAAAATCTCCTGAGACTGATTAGGAGGCCCAAAACTATTCTGAATATCTTTAATTTTATCAATAAAAAATCCGAAAGCTGGTCACGCCACACCTTAGAGTCCTCTGTTCAGCACGAGGATCCAGGAAACTTTGGACAATAAAAATATTCCTTTCAAATTATTTTTTGATGAAGCAATACGTTCTGCGAAAAAGTGACCCTTGGCCACCTTCACCATAGAATAATAGATATTCTGAGATTTCCTAAGAGCTATCTTGGCAAGAGGGCAAAAGTCTAATCTCCATTGCCGCTCAAGCTTCTTGCATGCCGATTTCTGTTCCTTAAGCTCTTTGGAAAACCGGGATTGGGAAGGGGACATTCACATTCTTTTATGGCCTGGTGGAACCAAAACACTCTCCAGCGCGTCGGTCAGCCAATTTCTAAAGCTACCCACTGCTTCCAAAGGATTCCTTGCAATATCAGGTTGTGTGTCCACCAAAGCCCTACCAAACACCACTGGCTCAATGCGTGGGCAGGGTCTGGCCCCCCGTTTTACTCATAGAAGAGGCAGAAGGTTTAATGGACCAAGAAAACTGAATTAAAAAATGGTCCGACCAGGTGACCGGAAGGGGAGCCCCAACAGTTAGCAGAAAATTAGAGCAGATTTCATCAATGATATGGCCTCCTCTATGGGTAGGCATGCTGATCCACTGTGTCATTTGGGCAAGCTCCAAAGGCTCATTGAGGGTACGTGTATCAACAGTTTCCCTACAATCCAAACTGATGTTGAAGTCACCGATCAATAGATAATTGGTATAATCTAGAGCTCGTGGCACAAATATTTCATCCAGCACTTAAGAGTTAGAGGGTCCAGGGGGGCGATATAAAAGTGTGGTGCCCCCCACAAAATGAGGGGAAATGGTAAGTGAGAGATCTATCACTTCACCCTGCATAAAATCAGTGGAAGGTCCCTGTGTAAAGGTCCAGTGTTTCCTAAAAACTACTGCAACCCCCCCTCTCCCACTAGGCAATGACTGGGATGGAGCAATCATTCAGCCACGTCTCTGTTATAAATCAGAGGTCAAGCTGGTTATCAACAAAAGGCTCAACAATGTCTGACACATGTTTGGCCATAGAACGTGCATTAATCAAGGTGGCTTTGATACTTTGATCAACCACAGGAATAGTAGACAGACAATTAGGGGTAGGCCCCCTCAAATGAAGGAATTTAAAGTTACAACTTGGACAAATGCTATCTGTATTTTCAAGCACATCCCAAACATGAGTGCACCTACTTAGGGACTCACCAATTGCTCCCAATTGCTTCCTACTCCAAGACCTGCATTCAGAATGGCCATCAGAAGAAAACCGAGCAGCGTGGCTGGCGCTGGACGCTTTCTGGTTGCGGATGGGTGCATACGGGCTTTTCTTTGGCGCGCCAGCGGTGCGTACGCTGCTAGTGTGCGTGCAATGCACATTTTTTTTAGAGCCTTCCCCCAGCTGCTAGAGCGCTCCCTTCCCAGAATGGCGGCCAAACATGTTGGGAAATGAACCATCAAAGATGGCAACAGAAGCACCAGGTAGGATAGTTGCAGGCGGGTGCACCACAGGAGAAAGAGCAGGAGACAGAGAGGCTGAAACAATAGATGTGCATGGCATACAAACAGTCACAGTTGCCACAGACGGTGAAGGCAAAGAAAGAAGACAAGGAGGGGGAGCCAAAGCAACAGCCTTCGAGATGATAGCAGTAGATACAGGGATAGTGGGAAAAGCTGTAACATGCGGCTGTGATGATACAGGGACAGTGGGATATATCCTTTGCGAGGCATATGGGGGCGAGGTTGGGTGTCTAACAATTCTTTCACAAAAGTATCAGTTTCCTCCTGGGTCATATACGATTTATCAACATGCAATCAAAATCTCCTATTTTCACATTCAACTCCCTTCTCCTGTTTTTCTCTACACCTTTCTGAGTCAGCTTCTGCAGCTTCCCTTTCCGTGCCTCCTTCTCTGTCTTTAATCATCTCTTCCTAGCTGCTTTCTGCCACGTTCTGAAGGAATCAAACATAGATTGTCTACTTCGTCTCTTGAACAAATGTTCCTGTAAATACCAAATCAGTTGTACATCGAAAGTGCCTGTCAATGGCCACTGCAACTCCACATTGTCCCTCGTATATTTGTGCCATAATGTACTAAACATGATAGGGCCAAATTAGGAGTGACTTCTGGAGGTGTCGGCTGAGCTTCTTCCAATCGAGCATCTGCATAACAACAGTGCCAGCACAAAGAAAATAGTTTACTGATATCAGGCATTCTCAAAAGAAAACAAGTTCCCTATTTATGCCTGGCAAAGCAAATGCAAATGTTTTTATCTCAAAGACAGACGGTCCTCAGACCGTACCAAATTCAAACCAAAATGGTACCATATCCACAAAGACCCAAAACAAACTTACCTGATATATGCAGGTCAAGCGAACTAGTTCTCCACTGCCGACTCTTCAGAACAAACGGTGAGATCCAAGGGTTTCACATTTAGGACTCCAGTCGGGATGACCACTGGACGAGGCACCACCTCTCAGCCTTCCATACAAAATGAAGAGTCGGTCAGACAGTAGAGAATACAAACCAGTATGTGTTTATTTAGGGACACTCAGAGTGAACCCAGTCTTCCGAGTCACTTAGGAGTGCTGCATAGGGACTGACATCAGCAACATAGAGATACATTATGTACATTTCAGAACCAATGAAGGCACGCCCAGAATGGAATGTTCCAAGCAGATGCAGCTAAACAATGAAGTACAGAGGATAAGTTATGATTCTGAGGCTGGACACACTCTACCTACTACTCAAGGTTGCTCTGCCTGTGGCTGCCACTAGACAACCGGACGAAGACCACTATTTAGTAGAAAATGTAAGCGCTAACTAGGACAGTGTATTCATTAGTGCAGCAAAACCTAACCTCTGTGAATTGCAACTCGGCAAAGGCCTTTTCTCAGAAATGATGAAAAGTTTGTTTAGATTATTTCTCAAAATGCTATCCACAATGAAAATAGTGCTGAGAATGCTGACATACATAGAGCAATACCCAAACATTCATTTTCCATTCTAACAAAAGCAATGGGGTAACAATTGACAAGGACAACTCTATTCTCATTGGCATTTTTAAGATGGTGATAGTCTTTGGCAGCACTCAATTTGGGCTCTGATGGCTGGGAAGTGTATGGGCAGTGTACTATGGTAATCCTTGTGTCCTTTCAAATCTAACACTAAAATCCAGTTTGAGGAATCCATTGTACTCATAATAAACCCAAAGGCTGATGTCTATTACAGCAAAAGTACGCTTTTCAAGCACTCAGAGAGTGGATAAGAAAAAATTATTTTAGCATCCTGTTTCCATTCCGTTAAAGTACTCCCCCAGTATTATATGTGAAACCCAGAGACAGAAGACTGGTAGGACAAAGTAGGGTTCTTCAGCAACCAGACAGTGGATATGCAGAAATTGTCTTGTCATCCTCTGCCTTTTAATTGTCCCCGAAAGTGTTATATGTAAACACAGAAAATCTGGTGAGCAAGATTTTAAACTTAAGCAGGTTTTGAAACTGTAATGTCAAAAAAAGAGGCCCACTGCCCCCACCCTGCATATTCGGTGACGTTCAGAGGAGTCATCTCTGCCAAATAAGGTCAGCGGGTGAGCTACGGAAACCCAGTTAGGCCCGCTGAGCACAGTGCCTTAGATCTTGGTTGTGGAGAATTGCGTGGATCAGGGCCGAAGATGCGCTGCTCAGCCAAAGCTATGCATCGGGTCCGAGGTATGGCGAGGCAGTGGTGTGAGCCTGTGGGACAGGTCCCAGTATGTGACCATACTGGGACCTGTCTGGGTCATGGCGTACCTCCCCCTCACTCCACTAGAGGGAAACTGAGCAACACTCTGTAGGATAAACCCCTAATGCCTTCCCAGATACTCTGGTAATCATCCAGAGGTCTGCATCCTTTTCTGGCTTGCTAGGGTTACTTAGCATGCAGTCTCTGAAACACAGTGACGGAAACTGTGCTCTCTAGGTCCCTGGGATCAGGTAATGTGCAATCAACCAGTGCTGGCATAGCTCTGGAAAACAGTGATTGAACATGTGCTCTACAACTACCTGGGGTTAGTGAACATGCAATCAAGTAGGTGCTGGCATTGCATTGGAAAGCAGTGAATGAACATGTGCTCCCTAGCGAAATAATTGTACAGCCCCTCATATGTGCTTATCTCACTACCCTACACCCGACCATCCAATGCTTTGCAAAAGTAAACCACAAAATCCCACTAAGACTGGTGAGACAGTTTCTAACTTTCCCTAAATCTTAACCTGTACCCTTCTGGGCTGAAATTATATCTCTTGGCAAGGGTCTCTTTATGATAGGATACCTCAGCCGGTTCCCATTCTCTAGGGCAAGTAGAACACCCCTACCATCAACAGGAATATGCCTCTAAAGGTGAGCCCCCCAATCCTCCTCAGGGATCCTGTGCCACTGTAGAACTACATCATATGCCTCAAACTACCCGTCTATATCATCCTCCTCCTTGAAGTCAGACACCTCTCTAGGTATGTGGATCCTTCCTTGCACACTAGACCCTGTCTATTTTCTGCCACCATTCGTGCTGGACTCTGCCAGCTGTTTGGCCTTTAAGTCCAGCTCACTGAGCCACAGCCCATGATCCAGTAAAATCTTTATTTTTACTAAGGCTCTAGCAGCCTTAGTCCTCCTCTTCTCCACCAGGGCTTTTTCAGCCTCAACTTTTCTCTTATCTGCAGCCAGTTGGGCCATTTGCAGGCTTTGGTCCCTCTCAGTTTGTCTGTCCCTCAACTCCTCAGGAGCCAGGGTGTGGGAGGAGACACTGCTTCATGCATTAGATCCAGCAGGGGTCCTAATCTTGGTGGGCTCCCCCCTCTCCTCTGGAGCCACTGTTAAGTGTTTTTCTTCCTCATCATCCTTCTCAGGGACATTGGCTTCTTGTTCCTTTACCTTTGGACCCAGGAGTGAATTAGGCATTCATCTCTCTAGCCCAGGAGCTGCAAAGTAGTCCTCGTCAGCCTCCTCCTCAGAGGCATCCCTCTCCTGGTCCTCTGTTGAAGACTTCTTCCACTGTACTTCCTCAAAAAACATACATGGTGTGTTGCAGGTGCTGCTTAGTAGATCCCATTTGTCATGGCCAGCCCTCTCTCCTTGCAGAACGTTGTCAGCTCACCCTTGCTGGGGTTCTCAATGGGGACCAGGTCCTTCTCATTGTAGTTTGGTAGGCATTTGGAATCCATTTCTAGTCTGTCAACGTATCACAGTACAGTAATAAAAGAATCTCAATTCTATGAAGATGAAGCAGGAGTCAAATTTGCAAAAATGAACAAATGATAGAAAAAGTAGAATTAAAAAAAACCTCCTAATAGTCTTATTTATGTGGGGTTGTAGTGAAACCCAACATTACTGTTTGGCACTGTACAAACACAAGTCCAGTCCTCAGTGTAAAAACACCAGTGTGCAAAATTCGGTTAATGATTGACTGGAGTGTAAGCCCTAGTCAAGCAGCAACCACAATCCTTCTCAGGGAAAGACACAATCAAACCCCAAAATGACATGTGGTCAACCCCTTGGTAGCCTGACACAGAGAAGTCAAGCTTATCTCATGCAATGTGTAAAGTATTTTGTTAGAAATTGGGTTGTTGGTCAAATTGGGTGTACATCATAGTCAAATAGTAACCATAATCCTAGTCTGGATAAGTGTCAGGCAAACCTTAAATTAGCCTTTGCGTACCCTCTGGTAGCTTGGCATAGATCAGTCAGGCTTAACATAAAGATATTGTGTAAGCATGGGCTGAAAATTCGTTCCGCTCGTGGAATTTGCGGATTTCCCGCAATTTCGCAATCCGTGAATCTCGCGAAATTGCGGTAAAATCCGAGAATCAGCGGGACAAATTTTCAGCTAAGCACTTACAGGGTTACAGCAGCAGGTGCAAAAGTTAAAGCTAATTTTTTGTAACCTTTTACAAAAGGGTTACAAAGAAATTAACTTCAACTTGGGCACATTCTGCTGTAAGCCTGTAAGTGCTTCCTGGCGCCTCATTGCCTACTTGCAACTATTCACTGACCCTGCTCTGACCCTTGAAGCAGGGTCAGAGAATAGTTACAAGTAGGCAATTAGGCGCCTGTCACGAAAATTAAAACTCAACAGGAAGCACTGACAGATATAAAAACAAGCATGTGCAATGCAATAGGGCTCGCATTAGGAAAGTTTGAGCTATTGGTCTTGTAAATGACAATTTTTTTTATTTATGTGTTGGTTTTGAAAATAGCTAAATTAATAGCTTTGTCATTTACAATGCCAATAGTTTTAACTTTCGCAAATGTGACACCATTGCATTTGTAATGCAACATGTTTTGTATTTACGTGACTTAGATGTATTGATATTACAAATTACAATGGCTTTTAATTTTTTTAAATAATTAATACTTAAATAAAAGTGATTTTCATTTATAATGGCAATAGCTTAAACTTTTGTAAATAACTTTTGTGAAGATTATTTTCAGTGTATTTTATTGTGACGAAAATCCAAGAACAGAAGTGAAATATTAACATCTTTTTGTGACATTTGTAATAAAGCTTGAAACATTGAGAGAACATATTTGAAACAGTTGTTGTTGAATGGTTGCGCAGATTGATGCTGGGGTGGCAATGAGTGGTGCTGTGGTGGTGCTGAGTGATACTGGGATGGTGCTGAGTGATGCTGGGGTGGTGCTGAGTGGTGCTGTGGTGGTGCTGAGTGATGCTGTGTTGGTGCTGAGTGATGCTGTGGTGGTGCTGGGTGGTGCTGTGGTGGTGCTGAGTGATAATGTGGTGGTGCTGAGTGATACTGTGGTGGTGCTGAGTGATGCTGTGGTGGCGCTGAGTGGTCCTGTGGTGGTGCTGAGTGGTGCTGCTGAGTGATGCTGTGGTGGTGCTGAGTGATGCTGTGGTGGTGCTGAGTGGTGCTGTGGTGGTGCTGAATGATAATGTGGTGGCACTGAGTGATGCTGTGGTGGCACTGAGTGATGCTGTGGTGGTGCTGAGTGGTGCTGTGGTGGTGCTGAGTGGTGCTGTGGTGGTGCTGAGTGGTGCTGTGGTGGTGCTGAGTGATGCTGTGGTGGTGCTGAGTGATGCTGTGGTGGTGCTGAGTGGTGCTGTGGTGGTGCTGAGTGGTGCTGTTGTGGTGCTGAGTGATAATGTGGTGGTGCTGAGTGATAATCTGGTGGTGCTGAGTGATACTGGGGTAGCGCTGAGTGATGATGCGGTGATGCAGAGGGCAGAAAGGCACAAAAAGCAGTCTAACAGAGGAAAGAAGGGCAGAAAAACAAGGGAAAAACTAGTCTAACAGAGGGCAGAAGGGCACAAAAAACGAGACTAACAGGGGGCAGAAAGGCACAAAAACGAGTCTAACAGAGGGCAAAAGGGCACAAAAAACGAGTCTAACAGAGGGCAGAAGGGCAGAAAAACAAGGGAAAAACAGAAGGCAGAAGGGCCCAAAAAACGAGTCTCACAGAGGGCAGAAGGGCAGAAAAACAAGGAAGAAATGAGTCTAACAGAGGGCAGAAGGGAACAAAAAACAAGTCTAACAGGGGGCAGAAGGGCAGAAAAACAAGGGAAAAACGAGTCTAACAGAGGGCATAAGGGCAGAAAAACAAGGGAAAAACGAGTCTAACAGAGGGCAGAAGGGCACAAAAAAACAAGTCTAACAGGGGGCAGAATGAATCCCGCCCTGCGTGTTCGTCCACGAAGATGCCCCCATTTTGTGCAATACCTCTACTCAACTGAAGTACTTTCTACTATCTAATCAGTAAGTGCTCCCTCGTTGGCTAAATGTATAGGGGCAGATTTACAATAACTGGCGCATAGCTAAGGATGCGCCAGTTATTGTGTGCCGCAGCTCCACCATCCATGGTCCGCCGCATTTACAATGCGGCGCACCATGTGGCAAAAACGGCATAGATGCGCCACGCATCTGTGCCGTAAAAGCAGCGCATTGCTGGAGCTGCGTCCCAAGCGCGATGCAGCTCCAGCAATGCTCATGGGGGCCCTATCTCCCCAACGCTGCGTCAAGCCTTGCGCCTGCTACAAGCAGGCGCAGGATTTTGATGCAGCATTGGCCTAAAAGTGACTGAGTGAAATCTTGTAGATTTCACTCGGCCTCTTTTCTGAGGCGTTCCGGCGCAGGAACGCCCTCCCCTGCGCCGGAACGCCTCCTGATGGCGCAGGGAGTTACAACGTGACACGTCTCTCAGATGTGTCTCATTGTTAATACCCAGCACCATGGCGCATCTTTTGTGCTGCCGCTGCGTCTCAAAAGTGATGCAACTGCAGCGCAAAAGAGGCGCAAGCGGCTTTTAAATCTGCCCCATAGTGCTTTTACTACACTGTAGCTGCGTAAATGGCCAAAAGATGTGTGTCCAGTGACCATGTGTGCCTGTGCCTGTGTTACACGTGGTACAAAAGGGGGGTGGTGATGGACGGAGCATCTGAATAAATCAAACACTCACACCCAGTCAAAAGATCTGGGTTGAATCCATAACCGTTCGGATGTATGATGTTAGAACGCATACATTTACAACGCGTACCTTTACAACGCGTTCGTAACAACTAAAGTTGTTACCACGCATTGCGCTGGGGGGGGCGCAAAATTGAACAATTTAATTTACTATTCCAACACAAGTCCCCGTGGATAGTAGGGAAGGTGTTGGGATAGTAAATTAAATCATTTACGATCCTTGAGCGCCCCCCAGTGCAATGCGTGGTAACAACTTTCGTTGTTACGACCGCGTTGTAAAGGTATTCCGTTGTAATGCATGCGTTCTAAACGCTGCATACCCACCGTTCTTTAGCCCACTCTGCCATCCCAGTTCAGACATGGCTATATGCAAATCAGTCTGACCCTGTGCCTCATGGGAACAGTCCAGCCCGAAACTGCCAAGCCATGTCTTACCTGGACCGGAAACAAGCTTCCAAGGACCGGTTTCTGGCATTCCAGCCGTCTTCAGCCCGGCTTGCTTGAATCCAGTGGCAAAGTGAGCAAGGGACTCACGTCTGAGCCTACCCTGCCACACTTATGGCAGCCAAAAGCAGTACAAAAGGGGGGTGGTGATGGACGGAGCATCTGAATCAATCAAACACTCACACCCAGTCAAAAGATCTGGGTTGAATCCATCACCGTTCTTTAGCCCACTCTGCCACCCCAGTTCAGACATGGCTATATGCAAATCAGTCTGACCCTGTGCCTCAAGGGAACAGTCCAGCCCGAACTTCCAAGCCATGTCTTCCCTGGACCGGAAACAAGCTTTCCAGCCGTCTTCAGCCCGGCTTGCTTGAATCGAGTGGCAAAGTGAGCAAGGGACTCACGTCTGAGCATACCCTGCCACACTTATGGCGGTCAAAAGCGGTACAAAAAGGGGGGTGGTGATGGACGGAGCATCTGAATCAATCAAACACTTACACCCAGTCAAAAGATTTGGGTTGAGTCCATCACCGTTCTTTAGCCCACTCTGCCACCCCAGTTCAGACATGGCTATATGCAAATCAGTCTGATCCTGTGCCTCATGGGAACAGTCCAGACCAAACTGCCAATCCATTTCTTCCCTGGACCGGAATCAAGCATCCTAGGACTGGTTTCTGGCTATCAGCCGTCTTCAGCCAGGATAGCTGTGGAGAAGTGTGGCTCACTGGTTAGAGCAGGCAGACCCTGAAGCAGAGGTCAGACCCGGGACCAGGGTTCAATTCCCGACGCGGCAGGGTCTTGAGCTCAAATGTCCATGGACTCGATAATTCTCGCTTCGGTGCCTGACCTGATCATGGGTTCACACTCTGCAACTCTGGGCATTAAGCTTGCTTAATCTCCACAACGGCCCCCCGTGGCGGGATGCCTGGATTTCACCTTGGGGATGCCCTGTAGGGGCTATCTCACAGGGAAAAGCCAGGACGGGTTCCCAAGGCAAGCGCAGAGATACCCCTTTGGGGGTCGATTCAGGCGCTATATAAGAAAGATAATAATAATAATAATAATAGCTTGACTCTAGTGGCGTAGTGAGCACGGGACCCACGTCTGGGCATACCCTTCTCACATAGGGTGAACAGCGAAACACACAAGAATTTGGAAGGAATACTACACAATGCCAAAACATTCACTAGTCACATGTCCAGAAGTGTACCAAAATAGTGGTGTCAGAGGTTCAGTACTTATACCCAGTTGGGCCTTTGAATTAGGGTAGACTTCAAAGATAGGCCTTTGAAGTGTACAAAGGCCCACCTTTTCTGCCTGGCCTCCATACTCACTGCAAGGGGTTATGCAGCCCCTTGTGTGATGACAGGACACATCCTATTCAGGTGTAAGTGTGGCTGGATCCAGCTTTTCCCTCCCATTCTCTGAGGAGTGCTAATGAAGTCACACCTAGGCCTCCCATTATGTGTGGCTGTCTGGGGGTTTGTTACAAAGCCCAGCAGTTACCCACCCAAAATAAGTTATCGGAGACAGGCAGAAAATGGCTAAAGTAAGAAAATGCCAACTTTCTGGTTTAGAAGCGAAAGCCTGAAAGAGCCCTGTCCGATTGACACCGTGTTTGCAAGCATCTGTCAAAAACACAAGCCACCAAAGAGGATAGCTTTATTTCAAGAGGCTGCTGCTGGAAACTAATCAGCAGTTCCAAAGATTTGACTGAAAGCCTATTGAGAGTAATGTGCTTTTCAGATGCTGCAGCCCTAAATTAAATTGCAGATAGCAAAGCCTTGCTAATCAAAATCTGTTTCAACCATTCGTGAGGCACCATCAAATATACGCCCAGTGTTGGTGTTTAAGAAATCACCCAGCCCTTGTCCTGAGGAGAATCCATAAAGGAAGTGGATTTAAAAAGCGTAGACTTTGAACAATGGGAATCCTGTACAATGCACATCGATATGGATTGCTATAATTGAGTTGTAGCGAAAGACAATTTCTTCAAGTCCATATTGATAAATCTGGACCCCCATACTGTGTACCAAGAGCGTCTGTTGGTGATGTAATGCTCTGGCTCTCTAATTGAAGGACTGGTTGAAAACTGATTACCACATGCTTTAACTTGTCAGTTGTATGTATTATAATTTGTGTTTGTTGTTTTTTGATTGAGCACAATGTCCCTCTATAATTAGCATATCTCAGAATCGATAGTTGGCATCACTCCCTTCTTTGAAATCAGATTGAATCTTTGAAAATTATATAATCATGTGTTAAAAAGAAGGGCATGTTTATTGAATAGGATGATCTTTACACAAAAGTAAAAATGTGTTAAAATCAAGCAGCCACCTAGTGTTGTTTTCTGTTTATAACTGTCTAAAAGTGGCATTTTCCGAAATCCAGTGTGAAATCCGACTCCACCATAAAATGTGATTTAAAATGTTGATTTTGAAGACACCTAACTCAAAAAGTTTATTCGTTAGATATTGTGGAATACACTTATAAGATGTAACAAGGTAATCCCTATGTTATTCTATGGGAGAGAAAGGCCTTACAGTAGTGAAAAATGACTTTTGGAGTTTTTCCACTATCCTGACTTTTAAGTACACTGCACCCTGTTCTCTGGTATGTCCAGAATCAACCTTAGGTGTTACATATGTATAAAAGGGGAAGTTTTAGACCTGGCAAATGGTTTATCCTGCAAGATTGACATGGCAGTGTACAATGCATACACATGCTGTGCAATGGCATACCTGGACCATGGTTAGAGGGCTACTTAAGTGGGTGCTACAGTAAGTATTGCAGGCCAATTAGTAGCATGTAATTTACAGGCCCTGGACATATGTAGTGCACTTTTCCAGGGACTTATAAGTAATTTAAATGTAAATTAGGGATGAGCCAATATTACCATGCTAAGAGGAGAAAGAACAAGCACTTTAGTACTTGTTAGCTGTGTTAAAGTGCACAAAGACATAAAGTTAGCAAAACAAAGTCAGAAAAGTGGAGGAGGTAGGCAAAAAAAGTTAGAGAGAAGACCACTTTAAGTTTGTCCAGGTTAACATATTTGTACAACACCACAAAAGTAGCCCACAACAGGATTGGAAAAATAAGTGATTTTGAATAAATAAAAAAAGACCAAAACAATAAAAATCCAGTTAGTAGAAACATAGATGTTGGAATTGAGAGTTTTAGTGAAAATAGCACCAAAAAGCACAGAGCACCTACAGGGGAAATCTGGTTGCGCTGGGTTGGGACAAAGTCAGAAGTTCAGGTTGGCTGTGAAGGAGTGTGGGCCAGCTACAGGGACTCGGTTAGATCCACTGTACAGAGTATCAGAAATCCTGGTTGCGGAGCATTGTGCAGATCCAGGTGGAAGATGTGCCATGATCCAAAGTGTTGCAGCCTGTCCGAGATGCGATGAGGCTGCAGTGCAAAGTCCTGTTGCGTTCTTGTTGATGATCCCATCAATAGGGCTTGTGATGTGAAGTACGGCATTGGGAATGCAGCATGCAGTTGGTGATGTTTTAGTGCCAAGGAGCTGCGATGCAGAGTCCGGCTTTGTCGCCAAGGCTGCCGTTAAAGAGGCCAACACGTTGGTTCAGAGGATTGCGGTGAGTGATGCAGATCTTTGCAACGGATCTAATCCACACACTAGCAGGGATGCATTGGTTCTGCTTGGAGAAGTATCAACCAGCACAGAAGATGCATCAGTTCCACTGGCAAGCACATTAGGACCATTTCAAAGAGTCCAAGACTGGGCTGGCACCACTTGGTAGGGTAGACTCACAGACAGCAGACTCTATGTGCAGGTGCAAGGTAGCCTGTTATGCCCCTGAAGATCCAGATCAGGAGGCCAGACAACAAGCCCCTGGAGTGACTCTTGGTTCTGGGTTCAAGAGTTGCAGGTCTAGTCCTTGCCACCCAGACAGGAGGGCTGCAGGCAGCAGGTAAGCACAGAAAAATAGGAGTCCAGTTCAGCTGAGTGGCAGTCCTCCAGCAGTGCAGCAGTCCATCTTCCTGGCAATGAATCAACAGGTCCAGAAGTGGACTGAAGTGGTGGTGTTGGAGGTCCTTTTTCTATATACAGGTGTGTATTCTTTGAAGTGGGGACACACTTCTAAAGGCATGTCAGCATATCAAGCAACTGGTGAACACCCCCACCCACTATGCCGGCCACACGCTTGACCCAGTCTTCTCCTCCAGCAAACACATCTCCTTCAGCAACTCCACCGGACTACACTGGACAGACACCACCCGCATGATGAACACCATCCACTCCGGCTCCCCAACCGACCCCAGTCCACACCACATCTTTAAAAAAGCCGACTCCATCATCGCACGCAACTCCGGAACATCATTAACAGTTACTTCGCATCCGCCACCTTCCCGGAGAGCTGGAAACATGCGGAGCTCAGCGCCCTCCTGAAGAAACCCTCTGCGGACCCCAAGGACCTCAAGAACTTCCGCCCCATCTCGCTCCTTCCCTTCCCTGCCAAAGTCATCGAGAAAACCGTCAACAAACAACTCTCCGCCTTCCTCGAGACAAACGGATCCCTTGATCCCTCGCAGTCCAGTTTCCGAGCAAACCACAGCACCGAGACCACCCTCATCGCAGCTACCGACAACATCAGGGCCCTGCTCGACAACGGGGAAACTGCTGGCCTCATCCTCCTCGACCTATCTGCCGCATTTGACACGGTCTGTCACCGCACCCCAACAACCCGCCTCCACCACGCCGGGATACAAGGGAAGGCCCTGGAATGGATCACCTCCTTCCTCTCCGACAGAACTCAGAGAGTCCGCCTCCCCCCTTCTGCTCAGCGGCCACCAAGATCATCTGCGGAATACCTCAAGGCTACTCGCTCAGCCCCACCCTCTTCAATGTCTACATGAGCCACCTCGCAGCCATCGCATGCCAACACAACCTAAACATCATCTCCTGCACTGACGACACCCAGCTGATCCTCTCCTTCACCAACGACCCCGCCACCGCCAGAGCCAGCCTTCAGGAAGGAATGAAAGACGTCGCAGAATGGATGAAGCTCAGCCGCCTGAAACTAAACTCAGACAAGACGGAAGTACTCATCCTCGGACCATCCCCCTCCGCCTGGGACAACTCCTGGTGGCCCCCCGCACTGGGCACCGCCCGAAGCCCACGGGCCACGCACGCAACCTGGGCTTCATCCTGGACTCCTCCCTCATGATGACCAAACAAGTCAACGCCGTCTCGTCATCTTGCTTCAACACCCTGCGCATGCTCCGAAAGATCTCCCGGTTGATCCCCACCGAAACTAGGAAGACGGTCACCCAAGCCCTCGTCACCAGCCGACTGGACTATGGGAACACCCTCTACGCCGGAACCACAGCCAAACTACAGAAAAGACTTCAGCGCATACAGAAAGCTTCTGCACGACTCATCCTGGACATCCCCCATCACAGCCACATCTCTGCCCATCTGAGAGCCTTGCACTGGCTCCCCGTCAGGTTCAGACTCCTCACCCACACACACAAGGCTCTCCACTACAGGGGCCCCGAATACCTCAACAGCCGCCTCACATTCTACACTCCCACCCGCCAGCTCCGATCCACCAGCCACCCCCTCGCCAGCGTCCCACGATTTCGCAGAACCACCGCCGGAGGAAGATCCTTCTCCTACCTGGCGGCCAAGATATGGAACTCCCTCCCCACCCACCTACGGCTGACCCAGGACCATCTCTTCTTCAGGAAACAACTCAAGACCTGGCTGTTCGAGCAGTAGCGGCTCCCCCCCTCCTCCCAGCGCCTTGAGACCCTAGCGGGTGAGTAGCGCGCTCTACAAATATGTTTGATTGATTGATTGGCCCGTGATCTGCACTGATGCACTGCCTTCCCTGCCTTGGCTCCAGATTAACTACAGGGGGTATGCATCCCTTTTTATAGAGAGAGGACACAGCCTATTCAAATGTAAGTGAGGCTGGGTCCAGTTCATCCCTCCCATCCTGCCAGTGATGGCCCACTGAGTCACACCTTATCTCCCATTGTGCATGGCTGTCTAGGAGGAATACACAAAGCCCAGTTGCCAACTACATCCATTTATGTGAACAGAGACAGGATGCAGGAACCAAATGGCTAAGGCAATTGAATGCCAATGTCCTAAAAGTGGGATTTCCCAAATTGTCATTCAAAATCTGACTTCATCATAAGTTAGTATGGTAAATTAGGATTCCATTGACACCAAACTTGAACAAGTCATATCTTTCCATTTGGAAATTACACTTATAAAATGTAATACAGTATTTCCAGTGTTATCCTATGGTCAATTGGGGAAGATGGCGGCCGATCGTTAGGCTCGGTCAGGAGCACCGTGCCTGGGCTTGGTAGAATGGCGCTACAAACAGAGAGCTGCTGCTACGCCCGATAGTTTTAATAATCCTAGGATTGCGGGGGCACTGTGGAATCCGAGGAATCCTCAAAAAGAAGCATTAACCACCCTTTGCCTTTGCCTTCTCTCTGCCGATGCTCGCGTCTTCGCATTTTATACATGCCATTGAACGGCAGGCGGGCACTATAGCCCATTAACTATTGAGGCCGTCTTGCATCTCACCGAAGTACTTACTGGGGGCCAGGTTCTGCGTGATGGTAGCCTTCTCCGGCGTTCTGTTTGAGGTTGACGGCATCACGGATGTACTGGAACAAAGTCCTCGATCCCCGCATCGGGGATCTCTCATCATTGAATCGGCAGTCCGTGCAAACACTGGCTGGTGGGAGGCAGCGTCACAAGCCCGACAAAACTGTAGGAGAGCAGTAAGTCGGATCTCTGTGTTTCTGAGAGGTAAGGCGTGGGGATTTGAGGTACGGGGCAATTCAGTTCTGCATTCTGGGGAATGTAAAAATGTAAAAGTCTGCCTTGGAGGCCGGTCTGGCTTGGAATTGTTCCAGCTCCAAAACGGGGTGCAGCCAGCAGATTCTCTCATTGATTCAAGACTCCTGAGCAGGTTGACTAGTTCGAGAGAACTTAACTTGACTTACCACCCAGTAGAAGGTTCGTTAGACGCAACAGAAAAGGAACTTCGCCCTCATTGTTGTCCCTCACTTTACCAACATATAAACACTGCAGGAAAGCCTTTTTTAGTAAAAGTGGAGGGGGGAAAGGGAAGTACAGACAATACAATCTATCCATCAGCCAACTCAATAGACCTGTCTTTGGACAAAATCAGCGACCAGGAAACAAGAATAATTACACTTAAGGTGGATAAAGGAATTACAGCAGACCCTGAACTGAGGGGGAGGTCCTCATAGTGTCTAAGTATTGTCTAAGGAGCAGGCAGTTCCTTAAAACAACTTTCACCCCGTGGTTAAACAACCCGCCATTCCACGAATTACTAAAAGAGTTTCACGAAAATCTCTGAAATTGCAAGTAGGCATACCTTTAAATAAAAAGGGGCTTGCTGAAGATAAATTGGAAGTAGGCGAAGGGAGAAAAATATCCAAAATAAAAATTACTACCTCGTTAAGGTCATATTTTAAAGTGCAAGAGAAGGCTAAAAATAAATTCACCATGGAAAGCTCCGCTTCCCCAGTGATAGTAGAAGCTCTGACGGTCGCTATAACTAATGCCCCAGGAAGGGTTGCAGTCCCCGGACCTAAATCAGACCACAATCCAGAGTTTACCTGCTAGTCACAACTCGAGTCAGGCCCGTGGCTCACTTAAGGGTCCCACTGGAATCGCACCTAATAGTCCTTCAAAAAATCCTCTTACTCCCATTAAATCTAATAATCCTATTAACCTGCAGAATGATTCACGAAGTAGTACAGATGTTATGTTGGAAAGATGCTCGACAAGATGAGGTCCAGGTTCAAAATATCAGAAGATAACCAGAACAAATTTCATGAAAGATTTGAATCTTTGGACTCCAAACTAATAGCTCTAAACGATAGAGTCTCTTCAGTGGAAGCAAAAGTTGAGGGTCTGACTAGGAAAGTAGAGCAATCCGAGAAGAACATTAGAATCTTGAAGGCAAAGGACAAAAGCATAGATGAAAAGTTAGAAGCTTTAGAAAATCAGTCCAGAAGGTGCAATCTCAGATTTCTTAATGTTCCAGAAGGGCGAGAAGGGTCGGATATAAAGAAATTCATAATAGCACTCATAGAGGAGCATTTCCCGTGGAGCAAAACTTTTGGTTTGGAAGATGACATTCAATGGGTACACCGGGACCCTTTTGGGAAGCCCAAAGAGAGGAAGAATCCAAGAAAAATTCTAATAAATTTTAGAACCTATACTCTCAAAGAGAGAATCCTAGGCGAGGCTCTGAAAAGTGTGGTGTATGGAAACGAGGACTGGTCTTTCAGAATTCGATCCGACATTGCGAAAGTGACTCAAGACAGGCAATGGGAACTGGGTCAAAAAATGCCCGAATTCAATGCACTCGGGCATCCGTCCAAATGAAGTTCCCGGCCTCACTTAGGATTATGTGGAGGAATAAGATGCACAACATTAGAGATCCTGAGGAAGTCGATACACTTTTAGAACAGATGCGTGACCAGATCCAAATACACTCATAAAATGTAATCACTAGCGATTAAACGGTAACAGTAGCAGTAGCAGCAGTACTCTCATAGCACTCACGTTGAATTTTTATCACCCAGGCACGGGACTCGAAGAGGGCTAATATTAAGGCCAAAGGAAAGGGAGGCTTACCCAGGGAGGGAGGGTGCCTTCCTGTGCCTTCCTTTTTCTTCTCTTTTTGTTTATTTTGCACATTCACATTCGGTTTAATGTATTCACTAGAGGGAAGAAGTGGGGAGGCACATGGGAGAAGGGAGCAAAGTAGGGAAAAATAAAAAAAAAATTCCTCAGCAAAATGTTGATTCCGAAGGAAAGGGGGTATTCAGGGCCCAGTTTAATCGGCGAAAATTGGCTAAAACCAGGAAGAGATGGGAAGAAATCTTAAAAATATAAAAGTAACTTCCTGGAATGTTAATGGGCTAAGAACCAAAAGCAGGTGACGGAAAATTTTTGAATACCTGAAATCTATTCATAGCGAGATCCTAATTTTACAGGAAACACACCTGTTAAAAAAAGAGTGGGAAGAGATAATGAAAACTCTCTAGTGGGTTGATTCCGACATATGCACCAACCAAGAGTGTGTTATAAAAGGTGTAGCCATCCTCTTCAAAAAATCTCTAAAAGCAAGAATAACCTCGCGCTGTTTCAGACTCAAAGGGGAGATGGGCTTTAGCCAATATTAGCATACTTAGTGACGCATTTACTGTGGTTGGATACTACGGACCAAACACAGATGATCCCTCCCTTCTCCAATCATTGTACTCCCAATTGATTTCGGCAACATCTCCAGTGATTTTGGGCGGAGACTTTAATATCATCTTGGACCCAAAAGTAGATCGGTACCCAAGAGGTAATCAGGCACGTTTGCCAAAAATGAGAGAGTGGTTGGGAGTGTATAAAAGGGACCTGAGCCTTATCGACATATGGAAAGAGAAGGGGGATAAGCAAGATAAATTTACCTTTAAAAATAAGAAGCTTGGTATACAATCTAGAATTGATTATTTTTTAATAGATCAATGGTTACTAGAGAATACTCAAAATGTATTTCACCTTCCTGCCCATCTCTCTGATCACTCTGCCGTCCAAATTACTTTAAGAATAAAAGACGTTATAACAACACCGAGATGGACGTTGGACCGTTCAGCCCTCCTAGACCCCATAATTATTGACCAACTCAAACAAGAGACTGAGCTATATTTTGAGAATAACAACGGGAGTGCCACACCCCAAACGGTATGGGAGGCATATAAAGCAGTAATAAGGGGCAAAATCTGTGGACTGACTATACATAAATCAAGGGAACTTAAAAAAGAGATCAAGAAAATAGAAGATAATATAAAAACACTGGAACAGCAGATATCCTCAGATATTTCATCACTGAGAAGCCTAGATCTAGAAAGGGAAAAGCTTAAATTAAAAGAAAGCTTAACGATGATACTAGAGGTTAAAATTAGAGAGAGATGGGGAAGTAGTAAGCTCGCCCACTATGAATATAGAGAGGGCTGTGGGAAAATGCTCGCCTGGAAGATTAAGACAGATGAAGCGAGAAACAAAATTGGCAGTATAGACCCAATAGACCCTTCCCAAAATGGTTCTCAGGAGGCGGTAATAAAAGAGGAATTCTCAGCCTTCTTTTCAAAACTCTATACGGAGGATTGCAACCCGAAAGTTGAAGAAATAACAAAATTTCTAGATGCACAAAACATCCCCACTTTATCCTCTGAAGAGAAAGATACCCTTAATATTGAAATAACATCAGATGAGGTAGAAGGAGTTATAAAAAACTTAAAAAGAGGTAAGGCGGCAGGCGCAGATACACCTCCCAAATGACTTCTATATAAAATTAAAAGACACATTGGTCCCTCAATTAACAGCACTTTTTTATAAAATCTTTCTGAACAACAGTAAAATCCCAGAGACATGGAATGACTTAACCATCTCTATTCTTTTAAAACCGGGTAAAAATCCGAAAAAGTGTGAATCCTACTGCCCAATATCCATATTAAACTGTGATTACAAGATCTTCACCCAAATCATGGCCAAAAGACTGGGGAAAATCGCGGGGACTCTGATAAACTCTAACCAAAAGGGCTTCGTAGCAGGAAGACACCTTCAAGAACTTACTCATGAGCTGATCGGAGCAATAGACATTGCCACTACTGAGAAAATCCCTCTATCGATAATTACAATTGACACTGATAAAGCGTTCGATAGAGTTAATTGGAACTACTTAAGTGAGGTCCTAAAGAAATTTAATCTAGGGGAAAACATTTTAAAAATGGTAGAAAACATCTATAACTCTCCTAAAGCCAAAATATTTTATCAATGGCAATTTAACAGATAACATTCAGATAGGAAGAGGAACTCGCCAGTGATGTCCCCTTTCTCCCCTACTCTTTAATTTCTATATTGAGCCGGTGGCAGAATGTCTCAATTTCCCTTTTTCAATACCAAGGGTGGCATAAGAAAGTAGCTCTCTATGCGGATGACCTCATGATTTTTACATCAGACTTAAAAGAGGCCCTTAAAGCAACAGAGGAGACTTTGATTAGTTTTGGGAAATTATCTGGTTATCAGATAAATCAAACTAAAACTGAAATCGAGCTGGAATGAGGAACTTATATCCCCTTTTTGCAAAGAAAAAATAAGATACTTGGGTATTGATCTCGTAAAGGACCTTGATAAAATAACCCATACTAATATCCATAGAATAGAACTGGAGGTAAAAAGGCTGTTGAAAGTATGGAGTGGGCTACCATTCTTGGGTAAATCAAATATTCTAAAAATGGCAATCTTGACGAAATTCACTTTCATCTTTAGCTCTATCCCGCTGGAGTTTAAAAGAGAAACCATAAAAAAGATTCAGGGAGATTTATCTAGCTTTATTCGGTCCTCAAAAAGACCAAGAATCGCATGGCATAAAATAAGGAGGAAAAAGGAGCAGGGATTTCTGGCTAGTCCAGACCTATTGGAATATTGTAGGGCCTTCCAATTCAAATCTAGTAGGACGTTACTGGGCCCTTACGAAACCTGCCCAATATTTCTTCAGAAGCTAACAAATAACACCAGACACTTTTTGTACAAATTCAGTCATCCGAAATAAATAAAAAAATTAAACTGAAGAC
Source organism: Lissotriton vulgaris (assembly GCF_964263255.1). NCBI lineage: Eukaryota > Metazoa > Chordata > Amphibia > Caudata > Salamandridae > Lissotriton > Lissotriton vulgaris. The sequence goes on along the minus strand of NC_141691.1, from coordinate 438,322,384 downwards.
CTTGAAGTCAGCCGCTAGGTTGTGGTACTGTATTAGATCCAAGTTTCAAAAGAGAGGGTACCCCACTGTCACCAGGGAACAGGGTGCAAGGACACAAAGTCAAAGGGAAATCCCTGGGATAGGTTTGAACGGCTATGGTGTCTAGAGCCTAGCAGGTGCACTATAGTATCTAGTTTACGAACTACTATAGAACACTGGCTGACAGAAAAATATTAACGTAATGATTTCCACAGAGAAAAAAGTTTGTTAACAGTCTAATATTTTATTAAAACAACCAATATTTTACAATAAAAAACATACATTTAAAATTTCAAAGGATCCTCCCCTGAAACATAAAAATTTAATAAAATAAGAACATACAAGATGGCGATAAAGCATATAAGTTCATACACAGCATGTCATATATCGTATACAAAAGAAGATATCACAATCAACAACAAAGAAAAACAGACCCCCTTTAAAACAGTGGTACTTGGATATTTTAACCACACTTGATTATCGGATCCACTGGCCTAGCGTTACTTGTATGCTCTTACACAAATGCGACAAAATTGCATGTACATCCCATGTGTATTTAGGCTTAAGTGGATTCTCTCGTATGTAGTTGCGTCGACGCGTTTCGGTGCTGTCCACTTGATAAGGTGGCACCTTCTTCAGGACTGCTTAATTGGGGTTTTCCCTGCTCATGCAAGGCTTCACTCTCCCTATTATAAGGGGCAAAATGATATCATGTCAGTACCCATTATTTTATTTACATGTCTTACTCATCTACACTTGCACTGTTGTCATAGTGGTAAATCCATGTGTTGTGGTTTTTTTGGTATCATTCAGTACTTTATTCACCAACAGGTTATCTGTGCTTTTACTGATGCCTCACCGTAGCTCAATTACACATCTAGTCTGTCAAAACCTTTTATGCACTCTAGTTGCCAGATGGTATCAACATTATCTTTCATTGCGAGTTGACAATGCTATACTCTACAATACATTTCACTTAGATCTTCAGTGCCCTCCAAACATAATTCTGTGTGGAAACCAATAGTTGGGGACTCTTATGTACATCAAGAGATAGTTATAGCCTATAATGTACAACCCACGTTCTCACCTTAGGGTATAGGGAGGAAGATTTCTTAAATCCTCTCGCACTAGGTAGAGGCTGGGTGCCAGTGGCGTAGACCCAGGACAGTTGGGTTTAAAGCAATCTTTAGCTTTGGCTGGATGGGCCTGGGAATAGACGTATAAGTTTCAATTACATGAAAAAAGAGAGGGGGGGTCTACTCTATATATTCCTGAGGGCTTTATTTACCTTTTTTCCTTCTCTGAACTTCCTACTTTGGGATTCCGTTATATCTCAGTTTATCCGGTCTTTATCCTTATCAGGAACATGTACCTGCGAGAGGACAGAGGTATAGTTGTCGATTCTTTATTCTAATATGTAATCTAGCTCTCTCCTCTTGGTTAGTATTTACCTTTTTGTTTCTGGAGAGACTCCTCCTATGGTGTCCTATTATCTTCTTATTGATCTCGTATTTTTCTTCTTTTTTAGCTTTGTATCTAATTAACATGCAAAAAAACGGAAATTTATTTCTAATCATGAATCTCTTGTTTCTTGCTACCCTGCCGTCCATTTTGTAATTACTTTATATCGATATGGTCTTACCTGGAATCGTTATAAAACCCACTTCAAACGGGCATATGTTGGCTGTTGTCCCTGCAGGAACTGGATACGTTCTAGTGAGATCAAAAGAACATGTCGATCGGTAGAGAGTAACGCATCTCTCTCCTTGCCTATTATTTAAATCAAATAGGTATGCCCTCCTCCACTTATGTATTCTATTGTGGCATATTCTATGGTTTACATTATAAAGCTGTCAAATAAGCGTATCATTAGATGGCGGGAAACGCATATATCTCCTTGCTTGTGGCTTGAGTCAAAGGGATATGCCCACCTTTTTATCATATTATGTGTCGGAATTGAGGCATATTATACAGGGTGCCGCCTCCCGTTTTCTCTACCTTGCCCGTATTGACCTTCTAGTTCTTTTTAGGTGGACATTGTCTATTGATGTTCTAAACTGGGTGAGCAATGCACTAGGTAGAGGTTTACTGATTATTTACTAGACGCGTCCCCGTCCTAGGGTGCACTCCCCCCCGCCTTATTCAGTTCAAATCTAAACTCTGGGATTTCCTTTTCCCCACACCTCCCACTCGTCGAGGATCCTAGCTCTTACCTTGTTGCTCGGGCCACCGTGCGTTTGCCTCGTTTGAACCGCTATCTGGTGGCCATGTCTGCCTGCCTGTTATTTATATCATTTGCTGTCGGCAAATAGTTTACAGCTGATTAACTTTCTTTTGGCTGGGGGCGTTTTCTATGTTAGGGGCTCCGCCATCTTGGAGTGGTGATTTTATTCGTTTGGGGACTAGTGTAGGGTATCTTTCTTTTCTTGCAGTACCATTTCTGCTTGAACAAAGTATGTTTAATTATATTTGTAAAACCGTACGCTCTTTTTCTGGACTTATCTGTGAGTTACGGTATTTCCATGATCGTTCCGTTATCTTTTTGCTGGGGGCGTTTCTATACGTTGGTGACGCCGCCATCTTTGAGTGGTGATTCTAATCTATTTCCATACATAGTGTGTATTATCTACCTTTTCCCGAAGTACCGTTTCTACTTAGGCAGGCTTTGTTTAGTAGCTGTTTTAAGAAAAACATCCCTCCTATTTCTGGATCACGTTATTTCGCTAGACATTAATCGCTAGCCTTCTTATATATTGTTTTACTTACAGACGGCGCCATCTTAGGACGGTCCCCATGATCCAGATATGGTATAGCTTTTTCTTATATTCCTCACTTTTCATTTAATTTACCCTAATCCCTTTCTATTCTACAGCTGATTTGTGTTTTATCAGTGGGCACATTCTTTATGACAATGGTGCCTACGCTACAGGGTGGGTATAGTGTAGTTTCCTTTACACTCAAATGATGTCATTTATTAACCTTGGTTTGCTCGTTTTAGCGATGGTGAGACATTTGTTAAGATTTTTAGAAAATCCATTCCAAAGTCCCATCTATTATTTTACAAGGTGTTCCTGGCAGACACCTGTGTTTTAAAGTGATAAGGTATTTGACCATACTTGCATGATTTATTCGTATGTACTATCTTTAGGTCTGTGTTTGTGCAGAGTCTATGGGGTTTAGGGTTGCATCTGTTTCTGTTCTACAAGTGTTATATTAGTGCCTCCCATTCTTCTCTTGAGTTGAGGCCTTTTTTGATTGTGTTGAATTTAATCATGTACCACTGTTCTTGTTGTTTGCGCCTACTGGTGCTGTCACCTAGTCTGGTCAGTTCTTTTATGCGCTCTATTATAATCCATCTAATCTCTTTCTCAGTGTGGCCTTTCTCCTTCCAGTGTGCCACCAGAGGAGCATTTTCTTTGTTGTTTTTAATGGCGGACTTGTGTTCACTGATCCTTACTCTTACTTCACGACCTGTTTCGCCTATATAGGCTAGCCCACAAGGGCACAGGATCATGTATACTGCATTTTTTGTTCTGCAATTATTTAGTGTAGTTATCTCGTGTGTGGTTCCATTGTGTGTCACTTTTTTGGTGACCACACAGAGATCACAAATGCAGCAGTTGCCACACTTGTTATTTCCAACTGCTTTATTACCAGTAAGTGTCAACTGGTTTTCTATCACATCATCCCTGTACGTGTGCACTAGGTTCGATCTCAGGTTTTTGTTTTTTCTATATGCGAACAAAGGGCGTTCTAAAGTGTTGGTATCAGGTCCATTGTTGAGAATTTTCCAATTATGGTTAATTATGTTTTTTACTTGGTTGGCTATCACAGAGTGTTGGCTGACCATCACTATTTTCTCTTTCACATTTTTCTTCTCTTTTTTGTTTAGTAAGCTGTCCCTGTCGTAGTACCGAGCTCGCTTGAAAGAATGCTCGATCAGTTTTTTGGGGTATCCCCGTTCTCTAAATTTTCTTTTCATATCTCCAGCATGTTTGTGGAAATCCGTCAGGTCTGTACAATTCCTTCTTAGGCGCAGGAATTCACCAAACGGTATTGAGTCTTTTTGGCTCTTTGGGTGGTAACTCTGGTAATGCAGAATGGTGTTGCGGTCTGATTCTTTTTTATAGAGCTCTACTTTTAGTTGACTGTCCTCACTTTTAATACAGATGTCTAAGAAGTTGACCCTCGTTTTGCTGTACGTGGCTGTGAATCTAAGATTCGGGTCTCCCAAGTTTAACCAAGATAAAAATTCCTCTAGGGATTCGGTGTTTCCTAGCCAGATGAAGAATATGTCATCGATGAAGCGAGCCCAACTTCGAATATTTTCGAAAAAAGGGCTCACCTCATTGTATATGTGCCTGTTCTCGAACAGGCTGACATATATACAAGCAAGACTCGGCGCACAGGTTGCGCCCATGCTGGTCCCTTTCTTTTGGATGTACAACTCCTTTTTGAATAGGAAAATATTATTGAGGAGTACCATAGCCACACATTTGATGATAAATTCCTTGTTTCCTCCTATGATCTCGGTGTCCTCTAATAAGTTGCTTACTGCTGTGATGGTATCTAACTGAGGAATATTTGTGTAGAGTGACTCTACATCGAGAGTCACCATTAGTTCATTCTCTTCATCAAATTGAATCCCTTCAGTCTTAGCTATCATGTCCGCAGTATCGCGGATGTAGGATTTCTGTTTTTCTACCAATGGTTTTAGGAATCTGTCAGCGTACTGGCTCAAAGGTTCCAGTAGCGAATCTATGGAGGCCACAATGGGTCTAAGTGGCGGGTCAATCAGACTCTTGTGGACCTTTGGCAGTCCATACATAGCTGGGGTTTTGGGATTCGGATTACTAAGGAATTTCCACTCGTCCTCAGTGATACCTCCATCCTCAAGGGTAGTCTGAAGCAGGGTTTCTACATCTTTTTTGAGTTTGTAGAGTCTGGATTGATGGACTCTGTTGTAGTGTTGTTCATTTGCTAAGAGGCACCTAACTCTTCGCTCATAGTCAATTGTGTCAAACACCACTACTCCTCCCCCTTTATCTGCGGGTTTTATTGTAATACTCGTGTCAGCCGACAGAGAGTTAATGGCTTCCCTTTGTTCCCTGGTTATGTTTTGTTCCTGATAGTGTTTTTTCTCAAGTAAAATGCCTACCTCCAGTTTAACCATGGATTCAAAAATCTCCAGGTTCTTGTCCACCATGCCAAGACTGGGGGTGAACGTTGATTTGGCTCGTAGACCTGAGTCTGTCGGTGGCTCTCTAATGGGTCTATTCTCAAAGAACCTGCGCAATCTGATTTTCCGAAAGAACGCTCTAAGATCTTTCTCTAGTTGGAATTTATTTATGCCTGTGGTTGGGACAAAATTGAAACCCATGCCCAACACCTGTTTTTCTGTGTTGGTTAGGGTTCGTTGTGATAGGTTTATGATCGGGGTTCTTTCTAGTGCCAGTAGATTTTGTTCCTGGTTCGTTTGTATTCTTGAGGGGCCGGGTTCTGTTGATATTCCTGCTCCTGTTCCCTCTGGGCCGGTCTTTTTGAATATTGGCCCCTCCCTCTGCCACGGAAGTTCCCCCGACTTCTCTGTGGGCGCTGATCTAAAAAAGGAGTTTCGTATGCCCTGTTTGGTCCTGCATAGTCCTCACCTTCTCTACACTGATCATCTTCCTCTATACTGCTCTCTGATGTTCCTGAGAAGTGTACATGTCTAGGCCTTCTTGGTTGGAACCTTGTCTGGAATCTAGGTTTGGGGCCCTCGTGTCTAAAATTGTCTGGTTTTTCTGTGTAGTAGTCTTTTTGTAAGAAAGGGTATACTACTTCTTGACTAAATTTGTCAATGTCTTTCCTGAGTTTTTGTGTTTTGCGATTGGTTAAATACTCGCAATATCCTCTCATATCTTTATTTATTTCCTCTAATCTTTTCTTTACGTCCTCGACAACGTTGTTATCTAAGAGTGCTTTCTCTAGCTCTTCCATGAGCAGGGAAAACCCCAATTAAGCAGTCCTGAAGAAGGTGCCACCTTATCAAGTGGACAGCACCGAAACGCGTCGACGCAACTACATACGAGAGAATCCACTTAAGCCTAAATACACATGGGATGTACATGCAATTTTGTCGCATTTGTGTAAGAGCATGCAAGTAACGCTAGGCCAGTGGATCCGATAATCAAGTGTGGTTAAAATATCCAAGTACCACTGTTTTAAAGGGGGTCTGTTTTTCTTTGTTGTTGATTGTGATATCTTCTTTTGTATACGATATATGACATGCTGTGTATGAACTTATATGCTTTATCGCCATCTTGTATGTTCTTATTTTATTAAATTTTTATGTTTCAGGGGAGGATCCTTTGAAATTTTAAATGTATGTTTTTTATTGTAAAATATTGGTTGTTTTAATAAAATATTAGACTGTTAACAAACTTTTTTCTCTGTGGAAATCATTACGTTAATATTTTTCTGTCAGCCAGTGTTCTATAGTAGTTCGTAAACTAGATACTATAGTGCACCTGCTAGGCTCTAGACACCATAGCCGTTCAAACCTATCCCAGGGATTTCCCTTTGACACTGTATTAGATCCACACTGGATATTCCCTTCTATAGCGATAAGGCCCCGATCTGGGATTCCCACACTACACCAGACTACCTCAAGGATAGCTTTGCGATACCTTAAAAATCGGCAGGATTACTAGAATGGGGCAACTCCTGTTTCAGAACAAACTTCTCGACTGGGAAATATTATCAGAATATACGAACTCCACACTATCGAAATTTAAATATTACCAACTGCTGAGCTGGAATAAGTCATACAAAGAGACCAGAAAAGGTAACACCTCCCTAGAAGTAAAGATGTTGGTTAACAAGCCGTTCTTGAAAGAAGTATCCTTCTGGTACTGGGCCCTAATTTCAGCTGGGGAAGAGGACTTCAGGACTCCGAAGAGTATCTGGGGGAAAGATCTGCCGACGCTGGATACGAACAATATATGGCAAGTATCTATGAGCAAATGATATTCGATTGTAACTTCTGCTGCTCTTAAAATAAATCATTTACTCGCCATCCATAGAGCCTACTGGACTCCAAAAAGACTATCCAAATTGAATGGGTCCACGGTGAGGAGCTGCCCAAAATGTGGATTACATAAGGCCGATGACTTGCACATGTTCAGGCAGTGCCCCAGTCTCGATGGTTTCTAGAAGAGTGTGGGTATCACCTTGGAAGGGGTAATGGGAAGACATCTAACTGTAAGTATGGACCTAGTTATTTTTGGGCTGATTGGCATAAATGCTCTAGGAACATTATCTAAAACACAGGAAAACCTAATTTTTATGTTGATCCTCCTGGCAAGGAGGGAGGTCTGTATAAAATGGTTAAGCCCTGCATCACCGACTCACAGTGATTGGCTAGTGTCAGTCCTCAAAGTACATAACTTGGACAGAAAAAAGAAATTATTTTCTAAGAAATTTAAATTCTGGGAAATTTGGGAAGAGTTTCATAAGGTTTGATTTGACTTAAGTTATAAATCGGGCTCTGTAAACGTCTTAGTATACATCCGTTTGGGCTTACCAATGTATTTTACTAAGTCCAATGATTAGGCTAATGCAACAACATCAGATGAAGGCTTTTAGGAGTAGCCATAATGGCTAGCTCACACTCGACCGAAAAAAGAATCCTTCTTCTTAAAAGTATATGGAAGTAAAGTGTTCCTTTTCTCTAAAATACCAGAAGGTTGTGGCCCAGATCCAGGAACATACAAAGAATGGTCTGAGTAAGAGAAAGGACCCTGATAATCTCCAAACCTTAACCTGTTGCATAATGAGGACAAAAAAATAAATAAATAAATAAATAAAAAGTGTTATCCTATGGGAAATATATGCCTGCAGTACTGAAAAAGGAATTTACAAGTTTTTCACTACCAGTACATGTGAAACATAAAAGCACATGTCCTTTTTTTAAACACATTCCACCCTGGTCGTTGGACTTTCCAGGGCCTACCCCAGGGGTGACTTATATGGGAGGTTTGGGCCAGGCAAAAGGTTTATTTTGCCAGGTTGAATTGGCAGTTAAAACTGCTCACACAGGCTCTGCACAGGCTGGCCTTAGACAGGTGTCAAAGGCTACTTAAGTAGGTGGCACAATCAGTGCTCCAGACCCACTAGTATCATTTAGTTTACGGGCCCTTGATGCATGTACTGCACTGTACTAGGGACTTAAAAGTAAATCAGATATGCTGATTGGGTATGAGACAATATTATCATGTTTAGAGGAGAGAGCACATGCACTTTAGCTCTGGTTAGCAGTCCTAAAGCCATCAATGTCAAATTCAAAAAAATGTAGAAGGGGGAAGGCAAAAAGTGTGGGGGTGGCCCTGTAAAAATGGTATTGTTTGTTCCTGGAAAGCATTTCACACCTTTTTTCACAACTATTAAAATGCTAATCCCTGTCTGGGAGAAGTTTGAGAACAAATGCAAATTAGCCTTCAGGAACACTAGGCAGGTAAAAGGTAACTTTCTTTGTGTTTCTTTAATATTTCTTAATTGTATTTTTAATAACTATTTAAGATATCTGTTTCATTCCACTCCAGAGACACACTTTTGGGATTTTAATCTGTACTAGATTTCTTTTTAGGAAAACTAGACCTGTCACAGTGAAAAATAGCTTTTGGATCCTAGCCATTGAAAGTTCATGTTAACATTACATTTCTACAAAACCTACTTTTAAATACCATGCACCCTGCCTTATGGACTACAAGGCCTACATATCGGTGACTTGTTACTATCTAAAACTAAGGTTTAAGTTTTGACTTGGTTATTTTGGCAGACCAAATAGCGGTGTTTAAGCAGCCAAAATGAGGCTACAGTGGTAGGCCTGAAGCCATATTTTACACGATCACTGAGTGGATGTTAGAATTGGTGCTGCAGTCCCCTAGCAACATTTAGCTTACATGGGCTAGATACATTTTGTACCATATTCAATGGATTTATATGTAAGTTATATATACCAATTAGGAGCATACCAATTTCATCACTTTGAAAAGAAGAGCACAGACGCTGCAGCTCTGTTAAGATCCTGCCTGCAAGAACTGAATGAGTGGATAGACCACAGTTGTTTTAAGTGTAATGCCAGGAAAACAGAGGTTATTATTTTAGGGAACCAACCCTTAATCTGGTCACCCGCTTGGTGGACCCTAAACTGAAAGTCATGAACCTCTGTATCTGAATTTACACTGGACTTTTATTTCACGGTCTTTCTACTATGAAATGATAGAAATAAGTGTGATGAGGTGATGAGGAGAAAGGGTGTAGTGTTAATTCTTCAATACCTTCTATTTTGTATTTCAGGGCTTCCTGTGAAAGGCTTACTGTTAGAAGTGGGATTTACGGGTGCCTATGCACCCATGCCAGGCAGGAACCACCAATCTAGTTAGGGTAAGCTAAATACACGCTAAAATATAGCCTCTGTTCACCCTCTGGTATCTTGGCACAGAGCACTCAGGCCTATCTAAAGAGGCAATGTGTAAAGTACTTGTGAAACACATTGAAACATCACGAATACACCACAAAAAGACTCCACACAGGTTTGGAAAAATAGATTGGTATATTCTGAGCAAAACAAGATCAAACAGCAAAAATCCAATGTATAGAAGTTGAGTAATGGAATTTTATAGGAATACATGCAGTAAAGCGCTTTAAAGCAAGTAGAGCTAAAAAAGGTTACTTTAGGTCGAACTGGACCGGGGCAAGGTCAAAGTTTGAGCTGACTGCGATGGAGTGCCAGCCGGCTACAGGATCTATGCAGACTCCGGTGAACAAAGTATCTTTAGTGGTCGCAAATAATGAGAAATGTCAATTTTCTCCATGCAGTGAAAGTGATGGGTCAGTTCCGAAGATGGGTGTCGGAGTTGAAAGGTGTTGAGTGATGCACCAGATTTTGCCACACAGTCAAGGCGAAGCATTGGTCTCACCAAGCTGCAGTGGTGGTGATATGCTAGCTGAAGCGGCGATCTCTGGAGGCATAGTGCTGGCTCCTATGTGATGCTCCGGTTCTGCTACAGGCAGACAGGAGATGTGTTGAAATCCATTTTTCAAATATCAGGGCCGCTTCCAATGAGCCAGGCACAGGAGCAGGGGTAGAGGCTTAGTCAGTCTCAAGCAACAGGAGGCAGGCATCAAGCTCTTGTAGATAACTTGGAGTGAAGGCAGATTTCAGCTCTCCTTTAGCAGAGTCGGAGAGCAGCTGGCAGCAGGGCAACAAACAGGAAAGCAAGCCTTCCAGATCAGCAGTCCAATTGAGCCCTTTAAGCAGCACAGAAGTTTTTCTAGCAGGGCTTCAGTTACAAGTCCAGAAGTGTCTGAGTTTAGGGATCAGAGACTTTTACCCAAAAGCAACTTTGAAGTGGGGGATGACTTCAAAGTAGCGCTCTGAAGTGCACAAGTATCACTTTTAACAGTCCCATCGGCCAGGCTATCTGGAGGGGTAATCAATCCCCTGTGTGGGGATCGGACACTGACCATTCAACTGAAGTGTTAGCACCTCCCTTCCATCCTGCCCAAGCCTGGCCATTAGAAAGCAAATGTTTTTACATGGGTACTCAGACCCACCTATCCTTCCTGTGTTGTGACTGTGTAGAGGGAATGCACAAAGTGTGGCTGTAACTCACCCCAGACGTGTATTGGAGACAGACTGCCAGGCACCCAGAGCATTAAGTGCAGAGAAATATCCACTTTCTAACAATGACATTTGTAAGACAGTAACATTAAATCCAACTTCATCAGTAGAAAGGATTTATCATTACCATTCGAAACAAATGAAACATGAAAAAGCTACTCCTCTCTGATCAGGAACTACAGCTGTTTGTCACTACGAGCACATGCAAAACATTAATGTACTTGCCCTCCCTTTTACTTACACAGCACCCTGCCCCTAGGTTTATTTAGGGCCTACCTTAGTGGTAACCTATTGGTAATAAAAGGGGAGTTTAAGGCTTGGCAAGTAGTTTGAAATTTCAATTCTAAGTGGTAGGAAACTCCACACTTAGGCACTGCAGTGGCCGGCCTATGACAGGTTTTAAAGGCTACTTCTGAGGGAGGAACAATCAGTGCTGCAGCCCATTAGTAGCATTTGAAGTACAGGCCTTGTAAAAAAGGTCTTCACAAGGGACTTATAGGTACAACAAATATGCCAATCAAGTGTATACCAATATCATCATGTTTAGGGAAAAGAACACATGCATGTTAGCACGGGTTAGCAGTGGCAACGTGCTTAGTCCTAAGCCAACACAAGAAGGCCAGAAAGGAGGAAGGCAAAAATTTGGGGGTGAAACTTTAGAGAAGGCCATTTTCCAACACTTACCATCTTATACAACTTCAATTGAGGAAGGTAGAGTGAGCGAGTGGAGGCGTGTATTTGAGGGCTGAGCCATCCCATATTAACCTCTGGCCTCCCCAAATGACCCAGGCAGCTGAAACAGCATTTATTGAAAGAAAGCACATTCATATTTGAATGAATAAAATATAATCAAAATAACCATGCTGGAGTTCAGAAGGAGAATGAGCAGTAAAGTGCCTTTAAGTTTAGTTTAATCTTGTCACATTTGCTGTGCATTCATAGACAGAGGTCAAATATCAGGCTAGCTCTTCTGTTTTTTTAAATTGAGATGTTTACCTTTTTTTCTCTAACCGCAAAGTGAGAGAACTTTGCAAAATGAAATATGTGACAATCTCACTGGTGTACAGGGAGTGAGACAAGATTTTTTTTAATAAACAACAAAATGTAAATACTTGTAAATGAATGGTACACATATTTCAAAATATATCAGCAGTTATAAAAGAACAAATGTTGTTTTGTAGTTCTGAAGTGTGTCGGAAACAAAGATTTTAAAAACAAATTGCAGTTATGCACAAATGCTGAATCGCCTTTGAGAAAGACTTCACCTCACCATTAGCTGTCCCCAACTTGACAACCCCTTGCAGGACTTCTGCAATGAACTTTCGCTATTCTTCATCAAAACATCATCGCCATTTACAACTTCAACTTGCAGTCAAACCCAATAGACCTCACAAAACATCTTACCATCTTATCCAAAGAACTAGTGCCAGCTATATGGCCCATCATCACCCCAGGGGAAACTGCTGCCACCATGATATTCATACACCCAGGGGCCTCATCAGACCTCTGCCATCAGCATACCTACTTTGGAGGACTGCAGCCCATCAGCACCATGCTCGAACCCATCCTCAATACCTCCAGCAGCCTCCCTGATCACTCATTACTCAGGGAACAATGGGCGTAGCCTGTGGAGCACGGGCTGACATGCGTCTGCCACTGTATCTATGTGAAGCTTGAGAAGATACTGCTGGAGGTGAGGGGGTCCCGTACAGGAGATGTTGATTCCTTAGCTGGGCTCATTGGATGCTAGAGGCGCAGCCCTTACTGGCGGCCCTGGTTCGTTATTAGGCCTGTGAACCAGGAGAGGACCGCTAATTCTTTGCAGCTGGATGGCCTGTAGGAGTCTCCCCCATGGCATATATTGGATGGAGCAACAGCGGCCTGGTGGGGGAGGATGAAGGGCCACCTGCTGCCCACAACACTTGCCACCTGCTGAGAGCCATACAACACTGCAGCAGTGGCTTGTGCTGTGCAACTAGTCAGCAACCCTGCTGGAGGTGGCTGGCTTGGGACCCTGGGAGGCTCTGGAGTGTCAGACAGCCTGTAGGGGCTGACCAGGCCTCGACGGGGTAATATCTGCATCTGCTGACTTGCTCTGGCCTTCTTTCATTCAGTTCTTTGAGCCCAGATGGATATAGCACCAGGAAGATGGCTAAAGGGGCTGGTGACGCACCTTGGTAAGGTCCCTGACTTGTAGAGACAATGCAGCCCTGGTCAAATAGTGAGGTCCCTGCATTCACCAGCATGTAGATAGCCCTTTAAGTGGAAGGTCCTCCCCAGGGGTGACAGGTGCATGGGTGCCTTGTGGGGTAGTTGGCCTCGATCCAAACTGGGCATGTAGGCTGAGTGTGACTTACTCCTCATTACCCTGAGGGATCTAATGGAGAGACAGGGGACTCTGATTTTGGGGAGCTGATTTGTGCCTGTCATTTGGGCCCCCCCTGATGGGCATGCTTAGTGTACTGACACCCCATCGATAGTCAGGAAAGCTAGACTTGGCGTGTCACTTTCCTGCAGTTGAGACGATGCTGTGGGGGTGAGGCTGCTGTTAGGGTGCCCTCGTGGTCTTGAGGTTGCAGGTCTGTAAAGCGTCCAGCCTCCCTTCACATTTTGTGTTGACCGGAGTTGGTGTCAATTTGGAGTGCTAGCCATGTATGATGCTGGAGGAATACTTAGGTCCAAGTGTCCATTAGGGAGTTGCGTGCTGTGTTGTCTAATCCTCCTCTTTCCAAGATGGGGAAGGACAGGCCCAAGAGAAAACAACAGGGAAATACTATCATAAAAAATAATACATCTCGCCAGGCCACCTGTAGGCTCACCGGTTCAGATCCCCCATCTACAACAGAGCCCTGCTCTCTTTGCCACTGGATTCAAGCAAGCCTGGCTGAAGACGGCTGTAATGCCAGAAACTAGTCCTAGGAAGCTTGAATCTGGTCCAGGGAAGGCATGGCTTGGCAGTTCGGGCTGGACCGTTCCCATGAGGCACAGGGTCAGACTGATTTGCATTTGGCCATGTCTGAACTGGGGTGGCAGAGTGGGCTAAAGAACGGTGATGGATTCAACCCAGATCTGTTGACTGGGTGTGAGTGTTTGATTGGTTCAGATGCTCCGTCCATCACCACCCCCTTTTGTACCGCTTTGTTCGCCATACGTTGGCAGGGTATGCTCAGATGTGAGTCCCTTGCTCACTTTGCCACTGGATTCAAGTAAGCCTGGCTGAAGACGGCTGTAATGCCAGAAACCGGTCCTAGGAAGCTTGAATCTGGTCCAGGGAAGGCATGGCTTGGCAGTTCAGGCTGGACTGTTCCCATGAGGCACAGGGTCAGACTGATTTGCATATGGCCATGTCTGAACTGGGGTGTCAGAGTGGGCTAAAGAACTGTGATGAATTCAACCCAGATCTGTTGACTTGGTGTGAGTGTTTGATTGGTTCAGATGCTCCGTCCAGCACCCCCCCCTTTTGTACCTCTCCAGAGCGTCAGGAGGAACCCTCCAGTGCAACTCTCTTGGTGGTGATACTAGGGTTGAGGGCAGCCCTGGAGGAGCATATTGTAGGTCTGTCCATATAGGTTAACCTGCTGTGTGTAGGCCACCGCAAAGTAGGGAACAACGTGAAGAATGTTGAGACCGACATTACTACCCTGCAGACTGAGATGCATCAACCTAAAAAGGAGGTAGCTCAATTGCAAACTGTCTCCTATTCCATGGAAGGCAGAGTTGAGGTTGCTGAGGGGCATTCACAAAGGAATAATGTGTTCCTGCTGAGCTTCCCTGAGTGGGTGGAGGGCCAATCTTCTGAGCGCTTCCTGGACCATTGAGTAAGGCAAATATTGTGTCCCAGAGACTTGTCAGATTTTTTGTCATTGAAAGAGCACATTGGGCTCTAATGCCAGTCCTGTCGCCATGCAATCCTCTATGAGTGTTCATTGCTCGAATTTTACATGTTAGGGATAGAGATGCGATCCTGAGATCATATAGTAATATACCCCAATTACACCTAGAAGGTGTGGGAAAAGCGCAAGAAAAGAGGTCGAAAGGACATTGCGTAACATGAACCTCAAGCCCATGTTCTTATTCCAGCCAAACTCTATGTCATTGCATCGGGGAGGTCCCACTTCTTTGAACAGATAGAGGGTGTCTGGTCTTGGCTTCACATGTTGGATGTTTAGCCCTCCCAAACGTTGAGTAACTCTGATCCCTTTCTTACCTGGTGTGAACTTGGAAGGCACAAGTGTCTTCAACATCGAGACAGTTCTAGGTCATCGAAGAGATGCACTGGCCATATTGTGGTCCTTGACAAAGGTACAATGGCTTCCACCAAACCAATTACACAGCAGATACCAGAGATGCTGTTGAGCGAGGCTACGCTGGACAATGGGAGACTGGGGGCACAGTACCAAAACAGTGACCTTGTGCAGGATAAGATTCCACCTTAAGGGGTTGGAGTGGAACACTTCTTTCTTCTCTCCTTTCTGTCTGAGTGTAGTTGGGCTGTCTAGCTGCTTGTTTTGGATCATTGTGGGGGTGGCTGTACTGGCTGTGAGAAACTTTTTCCCTGTGGGAGGATGCTTTGGGGTGATGGTGAACGTTGGATTTTTGTGACAAGCTTGGGATGCAGATGTAGTTTATTTCCTGTACCTGTTACTTCTTCCCTATGTCTTTCTTCTCCTGGTGTGGTCAATGTCCTAGGAGTTAAAGGACTTGCACTTGTGTGTATGTGTGTCGTCTTTTAGGCAGATCTGGATTTCTGATGACCTATTGGCTTGTGTATTGGCATGAGATGGGTGTGATATTTGCACTAAAGTGGGGACGGAATTGTTTAGTTTAGTTGTAAGATCCTTACCTTGAAGGTGCAGGGGCTAGGTTCTTCTTAAAAATAATACAGGGTGCACTCTTTCCTCAAGAGACGCAAAGTGGATGTATCATATTTGTAGGAGACTCATCTTTCAGATGGAGAATTGGCCAAGTTAGTCCAAGCAGTTG
The DNA here is from genome assembly GCF_964263255.1 of Lissotriton vulgaris. Taxonomy (NCBI): domain Eukaryota; kingdom Metazoa; phylum Chordata; class Amphibia; order Caudata; family Salamandridae; genus Lissotriton; species Lissotriton vulgaris. The sequence continues at coordinate 438,306,717 of NC_141691.1, read as the reverse complement.
AGGGGCCTGGAGTACAGAGCTAATTATCCCACTTTTTTTCCTGTGGGGCATTGTTCCACCTTCTTCCCTGGGGAACTCATTTGGCTAGCTCCAGTGGTTCCCTTCACTCTGACATGTATGAAGGTGAATGTGGAAGGGTGGTACATGTTGATTCAAGGCAGACTCGCTGCAGAAGAGGTGGTACTAGTGAATACATATTGGCCCAATGTAGATGCTGAGGCCTTGTACCCGAAGAAGAGGGACATTATTTCCCCGGCACTTGACACATGGGTACTGTGACATGAGATTTCAACTGTGTGGCAGATGGCGCACTAGATAGGCATCCACAGAGAGTGGCTGAGTCCGGAGTGTGGGGCTCACGGTTCGATCCCTGGGGCTGGTGAAAACTCAGCTCAGCATCATGTGACCCTGGGCAATAGCTCACTTAATCTCCCTGACACCCCCAGTGCCTGGATACTCTTAGGCGTGATAAGTTAGCACTTTACAAATGTGGAATTATTATTAGTATTAATATAATATTGTAAAGGTCACTGAGGGCCTTCGCTCATCAGTGCAATTTTTGAATTCCCTGCGCTTTTTCTCATGAGTTGTGTGGCTGCCGTGAAGATACCTCATTGCCCTAACATTATTCAGCATTCATTCAGTGTTCTGCGGTGGTCTGTCTTTATAGGTTACACTCTCTACTGACATTGCTGATCTGTGCGAGGGTGGATATGGATGGCAAGGACCCACATGTCTCCACCATTGAAAGTGGGTGACCTAGCTGTGCCTAATTTAGAGCAATATTATTGGGCTACCCAAATACAACATGTGACATATTGAATAGTTGAAGAGAGCACTTGGTGGAAGCTGCTTTTGGGGGACAAAGAGGGACACCCTTTCCTAACTAAGCACCTGATGGCGGAGTCGGGACATGGTAAATGTCCCATATTTTCAGTGCAGAGTTCTGTGGACATGGACCCTGCTGCGGTATTTATAGCGCAGGCCCGAAGAGCAGGGTCCTGTTTTGTTTGTATTGCTTGAATTTAACTTATAGGTATATAGCCCATTTTTCTTGGATGATCTGTAGACAATGCAAAGTGCCTTGAACATTGCTCTTCTATCTAAGGTCTCAAGTGCAGTAATGCAAGACAAAAGTCATGTGAACTCTTCGTTGAAGGCAGAGAAGAAGTCTTGCAGCAACATTTTGAATGAATTATATTTTGTGTATGATGAATGCAGGAGTGCCACAGTAATGGTGGTTGATAGAGTAAAGCTTGGAGATGATGATTGTGATGCTTAAAGATGTTGTGGATATCTAAGGTATGGAAACATGCCACTTGGAGTTTTCACTTTGTGGAAAGTGTTCTTTGTAACTTCATTACCATGTGGTATCAAGTACAGGTCTGAATCCATGGTCACCTCATGGTTTCTGACTACTCCTGGTATTATTTGATGAACTTAATCTTACCTTAGGCCACATGGCAGTAGGCATCTATTTTTGCCATGTCCGTAGACCATAATCTCTGTGTTTGAGGTATTAAGGGATACGATGGACCCTGACGAACGCCACAGTGTTGTGGGTGAAGAGCTGATGTGAAAGTTGGTACCAATACTAGTTTGCAGCCACAGATGGCCTGTCAAGAATTCAATGAGCATTAACTGAACTCCATTCTTATCTTTCACATATGGTATGGCAAACAAACATTTGCTGTATTAAAGGAATGCACAACTGTGCTGACATTGAGTCATGTTGTTCTTAGGCCAGCAACGCTCATGACCTTTACTTTCCCTGATGAATAAGTGGCTGTCACTACCTAAACCGACCAGCCATTCTGAAGCAATGTCCAATCAGGAAATAACCTGATTCCAATATTGCATAGTGCTTTGATTAGCCAATTGGCTGGAGCAGAATCATCACAAGTCAGGTATGAATTACATTTCAATAGCTCCAGGATACAGCCTTTCTAGGGGCAGAGGCCTTTTGTGAAATATAGCCAGTGGAGATAATGTATCTGCTCTAGAGATCTTTATTTTGTTTGCACACACTAGAAAGATTGTAGGTGAATGTGCCTGCTACAAAGTGCTGCAAATACCTTAACTAGCAGTAGTATGAAATGACCCATTAAAGCCTGTCATGTCACAAAGGGCTGATATGACTAACTATCTTTCACACAATGTTTAGAATTAAGACAACTCTGCCAGAGCCAATATGCTGAGGATTCATCTCCTTCGATGAAATATTGTGGAAACTAAAATCAGGGCATCTAAGGAAGAAATAAGGGAGGGCAGCAAACTCCGCTCCACCGGCAAAGTTTGTGGAGCGTGGAGTTCAGCAAAAACTCTGCCAAACCCCCACCCCCATGTTGACAAGTGCGAGCAAGAAAAAAACAAGTTTTAGACTGCCTCCCAGTGAGATTTCTCAATGAGGGCCGTTGGGTCAGCTCACTTGTGCTCCCATTGAGTTGCCCTTCACGTGAAAATGTACATGAGTGGCAGAAAGAAGGACTGCCCTCTGGCCCGCCACGGGGTGATGTTCGCGCTGGTTTTACAGATGAGACAAGCTCCCATCCCTAACAATCATTGCGAGCAGCACGATGGACTGGAAATCCACCACTCAAGGAACTCTACAGAGTCTCATTGTCTTTTTAGGTAACTCTGCAGAATTCTATGGAGTAAAGATCCACAAGTTCCACCCACCCCGAGACTGAAAGTGTTTGTATTCTAATTGACCTCTGTAGGCATCTCAGCACAACATCCATTAACATTTTCTTCTTCTTCTTTTCTATTGCATTCTCAGATCCGTGTTGTATGAATATGCTTTTTTTAATTTATTGACTACTTTGCAATTCTGCTATATCTTTATTTAATTGATGACCATAGCAAATAATTTGCTGTTATGAGGGTCCTATGTAAGGAATTTACTAAATGCATAAAGCTTGGTGAATAGTTGAGGTACTCTTTTTATTGGGAGAAGTGTAGAAATATCGGGTGATAGGAATTGTATGGATACTCAAAGATTACAGAATTGTCCTTCATATAAATATGAGGAAAACCTGTGATTTAGTAAAGGTTAGGTGTTAGCAGGGCATTCTGGGTAAGAAAAGGTATTAACACAAGCTACGCCACATCAAAGTACCCTAGGTGCCTTCTTTTTAGTACTATCTGGGTTTGGCAAATATCCCTGGGTGACAACCGGACCCTGACCTTTATACCACAGCTAACAATATTGCCAGAATGGGTTAATTTGGAAGGAAAAATCCTGATGTTTCCTTGTTGCATTTGAGGTGCTTCCTTTCATGGGCAATAGATCAGCTACACAAGTGGGGTACTATTTTTATTGCGAGAAGTGTAAAAGCGTTGTGTGCTAGGACATTTGTGGATCCACACAGATTTCATTAAAGAGATCTGATTTCACTGTTGTTTTGCTGCTACATCAGCCTGCAGAGTGTTCTACATAGTAAAGAAAAACAAACACAAAAATTAAACTCAGCACTTGAGGGAAGCATTTTCCTTTGTTACACACTTTGATCTTTGAAAAGAAAATGTTTCTGATGTTTTACTAGAAACATTTTCTTTTCCACTACTGTGGACAACCTGTTGAAGTCCAATGCACTATGAAGGTGGTTCAGTGGATGTCAATGGGTTGTCCTCTGCCTTGAAGCAGATAAAACCCACCAAATCCAAGCAGCTTTATGTCCTGTCCAACATGAATGTAGCATTAGTAGCATTTGAAGTACAGGCCTTGTAAAAAAGGTCTTCACAAGGGACTTATAGGTACAACAAATATGCCAATCAAGTGTATACCAATATCATCATGTTTAGGTAAAAGAACACATGCATGTTAGCACGGGTTAGCAGTGGCAACGTGCTTAGTCCTAAAGCCAACACAAGAAGGCCAGAAAGGAGGAAGGCAAAAATTTTGGGGTGAAACTTTAGAGAAGGCCATTTTCCAACACTTACCATCTTATACAACTTCAATTGAGGAAGGTAGAGTGAGCGAGTGGAGGCGTGTATTTGAGGGCTGAGCCATCCCATATTAACCTCTGCCCTCCCCAAATGACCCAGGCAGCTGAAACAGCATTTATTGAAAGAAAGCAAATTCATATTTGAATGCATAAAATATAATCAAAATAACCATGCTGGAGTTCAGAAGGAGAATGAGCAGTAAAGTGCCTTTAAGTTTAGTTTAATCTTGTCACATTTGCTGTGCATTCATAGACAGAGGTCAAATATCAGGCTAGCTCTTCTGTTTTTTTGAATTGAGATGTTTACCTTTTTTTCTCTAACCGCAAAGTGAGAGAACTTTGCAAAATGAAATATGTGACAATCTCACTGGTGTACAGGGAGTGAGACAAGATTTTTTTTAATAAACAACAAAATGTAAATACTTGTAAATGAATGGTACACATATTTCAAAATATATCAGCAGTTATAAAAGAACAAATGTTGTTTTGTAGTTCTGAAGTGTGTCGGAAACAAAGATTTTAAAAACAAATTGCAGTTATGCACAAATGCTGAATCGCCTTTGAGAAAGACTTCACCTCACCATTAGCTGTCCCCAACTTGACAACCCCTTGCAGGACTTCTGCAATGAACTTTCGCTATTCTTCAGCAAATCATCATCGCCATTTACAACTTCAACTTGCAGTCAAACCCAATAGACCTCACAAAACATCTTACCATCTTATCCAAAGAACTAGTGCCAGCTATATGGCCCATCATCACCCCAGGGGAAACTGCTGCCACCATGATATTCATACACTCAGGGGCCTCATCAGACCTCTGCCATCAGCACACCTACTTTGGAGGACTGCAGCCCATCAGCACCATGCTCGAACCCATCCTCAATACCTCCAGCAGGCTCCCTGATCACTCATTACTCAGGGAACAATGGGCGTAGCCTGTGGAGCACGGGCTGACATGTGTCTGCCGCTGTATCTATGTGAAGCTTGAGAAGATACTGCTGGAGGTGAGGGGGTCCCGTACAGGAGATGTTGATTCCTTAGCTGGGCTCATTGGATGCTAGAGGCGCAGCCCTTACTGGCGGCCCTGGTTCGTTATTAGGCCTGTGAACCAGGAGAGGACTGCTAATGCTTTGCAGCTGGATGGCCTGTAGGAGTCTCCCCCATGGCATATATTGGATGGAGCAACAGCGGCCTGGTGGGGGAGGATGAAGGGCCACCTGCTGTCCACAACACTTGCCACCTGCTGAGAGCCATACAACACTGCAGCAGTGGCTTGTGCTGTGCAACTAGTCAGCAACCCTGCTGGAGGTGGCTGGCTTGGGACCCTGGGAGGCTCTGGAGTGTCAGACAGCCTGTAGGGGCTGACCAGGCCTCGACGGGTAATATCTGCATCTGCTGACTTGCTCTGGCCTTCTTTCATTCAGTTCTTTGAGCCCAGATGGATATAGCACCAGGAAGATGGCTAAAGGGGCTGGTGACGCACCTTGGTAAGGTCCCTGACTTGTAGGGACAATGCAGCCCTGGTCAAATAGTGAGGTCCCTGCATTCACCAGCATGTAGATAGCCCTTTAAGTGGAAGGTCCTCCCCAGGGGTGACAGGTGCATGGGTGCCTTGTGGGGTAGTTGGCCTCGATCCAAACTGGGCATGTAGGCTGAGTGTGACTTACTCCTCATTACCCTGAGGGATCTAATGGAGAGACAGGGGACTCTGATTTTGGGGAGCTGATTTGTGCCTGTCATTTGGGCCCCCCCTGATGGGCATGCTTAGTGTACTGACACCCCATCGATAGTCAGGAAAGCTAGACTTGGTGTGTCACTTTCCTGCAGTTGAGACGATGCTGTGGGGGTGAGGCTGCTGTTAGGGTGCCCTCGTGGTCTTGAGGTTGCAGGTCTGTAAAGCGTCCAGCCTCCCTTCACATTTTGTGTTGACCGGAGTTGGTGTCAATTTGGAGTGCTAGCCATGTATGATGCTGGAGGAATACTTAGGTCCAAGTGTCCATTAGGGAGTTGCGTGCTGTGTTGTCTAATCCTCCTCTTTCCAAGATGGGGAAGGACAGGCCCAAGAGAAAACAACAGGGAAATACTATCATAAAAAATAATACATCTCGCCAGGCCACCTGTAGGCTCACCGGTTCAGATCCCCCATCTACAACAGAGCCCTGCTCTCTTTGCCACTGGATTCAAGCAAGCCTGGCTGAAGACGGCTGTAATGCCAGAAACTAGTCCTAGGAAGCTTGAATCTGGTCCAGGGAAGGCATGGCTTGGCAGTTCGGGCTGGACCGTTCCCATGAGGCACAGGGTCAGACTGATTTGCATTTGGCCATATCTGAACTGGGGTGGCAGAGTGGGCTAAAGAACGGTGATGGATTCAACCCAGATCTGTTGACTGGGTGTGAGTGTTTGATTGGTTCAGATGCTCCGTCCATCACCACCCCCTTTTGTACCGCTTTGTTCGCCATACGTTGGCAGGGTATGCTCAGATGTGAGTCCCTTGCTCACTTTGCCACTGGATTCAAGTAAGCCTGGCTGAAGACGGCTGTAATGCCAGAAACCGGTCCTAGGAAGCTTGAATCTGGTCCAGGGAAGGCATGGCTTGGCAGTTCAGGCTGGACTGTTCCCATGAGGCACAGGGTCAGACTGATTTGCATATGGCCATGTCTGAACTGGGGTGTCAGAGTGGGCTAAAGAACTGTGATGAATTCAACCCAGATCTGTTGACTTGGTGTGAGTGTTTGATTGGTTCAGATGCTCCGTCCAGCACCACCCCCTTTTGTACCTCTCCAGAGCGTCAGGAGGAACCCTCCAGTGCAACTCTCTTGGTGGTGATACTAGGGTTGAGGGCAGCCCTGGAGGAGCATATTGTAGGTCTGTCCATATAGGTTAACCTGCTGTGTGTAGGCCACCACAAAGTAGGGAACAACGTGAAGAATGTTGAGACCGACATTACTACCCTGCAGACTGAGATGCATCAACTTAAAAAGGAGGTAGCTCAATTGCAAACTGTCTCCTATTCCATGGAAGGCAGAGTTGAGGTTGCTGAGGGGCATTCACAAAGGAATAATGTGTTCCTGCTGAGCTTCCCTGAGTGGGTGGAGGGCCAATCTTCTGAGCGCTTCCTGGACCATTGAGTAAGGCAAATATTGTGTCCCAGAGACTTGTCAGATTTTTTGTCATTGAAAGAGCACATTGGGCTCTAATGCCAGTCTTGTCGCCATGCAATCCTCTATGAGTGTTCATTGCTCGAATTTTACATGTTAGGGATAGAGATGCGATCCTTAGACCATATAGTAATATACCCCAATTACACCTAGAAGGTGTGGGAAAAGCGCAAGAAAAGAGGTCGAAAGGACATTGCGTAACATGAACCTCAAGCCCATGTTCTTATTCCAGCCAAACTCTATGTCATTGCATCGGGGAGGTCCCACTTCTTTGAACAGATAGAGGGTGTCTGGTCTTGGCTTCACATGTTGGATGTTTAGCCCTCCCAAACGTTGAGTAACTCTGATCCCTTTCTTACCTGGTGTGAACTTGGAAGGCACAAGTGTCTTCAACATCGAGACAGTTCTAGGTCATCGAAGAGATGCACTGGCCATATTGTGGTCCTTGACAAAGGTACAATGGCTTCCACCAAACCAATTACACAGCAGATACCAGAGATGCTGTTGAGCGAGGCTACGCTGGACAATGGGAGACTGGGGGCACAGTACCAAAACAGTGACCTTGTGCAGGATAAGATTCCACCTTAAGGGGTTGGAGTGGAACACTTCTTTCTCCTCTCCTTTCTGTCTGAGTGTAGTTGGGCTGTCTAGCTGCTTGTTTTGGATCATTGTGGGGGTGGCTGTACTGGCTGTGAGAAACTTTTTCCCTGTGGGAGGATGCTTTGGGGTGATGGTGAACGTTGGATTTTTGTGACAAGCTTGGGATGCAGATGTAGTTTATTTCCTGTACCTGTTACTTCTTCCCTATGTCTTTCTTCTCCTGGTGTGGTCAATGTCCTAGGAGTTAAAGGACTTGCACTTGTGTGTATGTGTGTCGTCTTTTAGGCAGATCTGGATTTCTGATGACCTATTGGCTTGTGTATTGGCATGAGATGGGTGTGATATTTGCACTAAAGTGGGGACGGAATTGTTTAGTTTAGTTGTAAGATCCTTACCTTGAAGGTGCAGGGGCTAGGTTCTTCTTAAAAATAATACAGGGTGCACTCTTTCCTCAAGAGACGCAAAGTGGATGTATCATATTTGTAGGAGACTCATCTTTCAGATGGAGAAGTGGCCAAGTTAGTCCAAGCAGTTGAGGGGCCTGGAGTACAGAGCTAATTATCCCACTTTTTTTCCTGTGGGGCATTGTTCCACCTTCTTCCCTGGGGAACTCATTTGGCTAGCTCCAGTGGTTCCCTTCACTCTGACATGTATGAAGGTGAATGTGGAAGGGTGGTACATGTTGATTCAAGGCAGACTCGCTGCAGAAGAGGTGGTACTAGTGAATACATATTGGCCCAATGTAGATGCTGAGGCCTTGTACCCGAAGAAGAGGGACATTATTTCCCCGGCGCTTGACACATGGGTACTGTGACATGAGATTTCAACTGTGTGGCAGATGGCGCACTAGATAGGCATCCACAGAGAGTGGCTGAGTCCGGAGTGTGGGGCTCACGGTTCGATCCCTGGGGCTGGTGAAAACTCAGCTCAGCATCATGTGACCCTGGGCAATAGCTCACTTAATCTCCCTGACACCCCCAGTGCCTGGATACTCTTAGGCGTGATAAGTTAGCACTTTACAAATGTGGAATTATTATTAGTATTAATATAATATTGTAAAGGTCACTGAGGGCCTTCGCTCATCAGTGCAATTTTTGAATTCCCTGCGCTTTTTCTCATGAGTTGTGTGGCTGCCGTGAAGATACCTCATTGCCCTAACATTATTCAGCATTCATTCAGTGTTCTGCGGTGGTCTGTCTTTATAGGTTACACTCTCTACTGACATTGCTGATCTGTGCGAGGGTGGATATGGATGGCAAGGACCCACATGTCTCCACCATTGAAAGTGGGTGACCTAGCTGTGCCTAATTTAGAGCAATATTATTGGGCTAGCCAAATACAACATGTGACATATTGATTAGTTGAAGAGAGCACTTGGTGGAAGCTGCTTTTGGGGGACAAAGAGGGACACCCTTTCCTAACTAAGCACCTGATGGCGGAGTCAGGACATGGTAAATGTCCCATATTTTCAGTGCAGAGTTCTGTGGACATGGACCCTGCTGCGGTATTTATAGCGCAGGCCTGAAGAGCAGGGTCCTGTTTTGTTTGTATTGCTTGAATTTAACTTATAGGTATATAGCCCATTTTTCTTGGATGATCTGTAGACAATGCAAAGTGCCTTGAACATTGCTCTTCTATCTAAGGTCTCAAGTACAGTAATGCAAGACAAAAGTCATGTGAACTCTTCGTTGAAGGCAGAGAAGAAATCTTGCAGCAACATTTTGAATGAATTATATTTTGTGTATGATGAATGCAGGAGTGCCACAGTAATGGTGGTTGATAGAGTAAAGCTTGGAGATGATGATTGTGATGCTTAAATATGTTGTGGATATCTAAGGTATGGAAACATGCCACTTGGAGTTTTCACTTTGTGGAAAGTGTTCTTTGTAACTTCATTACCATGTGGTATCAAGTACAGGTCTGAATCCATGGTCACCTCATGGTTTCTGACTACTCCTGGTATTATTTGATGAACTTAATCTTACCTTAGGCCACATGGCAGTAGGCATCTATTTTTGACATGTCCGTAGACCATAATCTCTGTGTTTGAGTATTAAGGGATACGATGGACCCTGACGAACGCCACAGTGTTGTGGGTGAAGAGCTGATGTGAAAGTTGGTACCAATACTAGTTTGCAGCCACAGATGGCCTATTAAGAATTCAATGAGCATTAACTGAACTCCATTCTTATCTTTCACATATGGTATGGCAAACAAACATTTGCTGTATGAAAGGAATGCACAACTGTGCTGACATTGAGTCATGTTGTTCTTAGGCCAGCAACGCTCATGACCTTTACTTTCCCTGATGAATAAGTGGCTGTCACTACCTAAACCGACCAGCCATTCTGAAGCAATGTCCAATCAGGAAATAACCTGATTCCAATATTGCATAGTGCTTTGATTAGCCAATTGGCTGGAGCAGAATCATCACAAGTCAGGTATGAATTACAATTCAATAGCTCCAGGATACAGCCTTTCTAGGGGCAGAGGCCTTTTGTGAAATATAGCCAGTGAAGATAATGTATCTGCTCTAGAGATCTTTATTTTGTTTGCACACACTAGAAAGATTGTAGGTGAATGTGCCTGCTACAAAGTGCTGCAAATACCTTAACTAGCAGTAGTATGAAATGACCCATTAAAGCCTGTCATGTCACAAAGGGCTGATATGACTAACTATCTTTCACACAATGTTTAGAATTAAGACAACTCTGCCAGAGCCAATATGCTGAGGATTCATCTCCTTCGATGAAATATTGTGTAAACTAAAATCAGGGCATCTAAGGAAGAAATAAGGGAGGGCAGCAAACTCCGCTCCACCGGCAAAGTTTGTGGAGCGTGGAGTTCAGCAAAAACTCTGCCAAACCCCCACCCCCATGTTGACAAGTGCGAGCAAGAAAAAAACAAGTTTTAGACTGCCTCCCAGTGAGATTTCTCAATGAGGGCCGTTGGGTCAGCTCACTTGTGCTCCCATTGAGTTGCCGTTCACGTGAAAATGTACATGAGTGGCAGAAAGAAGGAGTGCCCTCTGGCCCGCCACGGGGTGATGTTCCGCTGGTTTTACAGATGAGACAAGCTCCCATCCCTAACAATCATTGCGAGCAGCACGATGGACTGGAAATCCACCACTCAAGGAACTCTACAGAGTCTCATGGAGTTTTTAGGTAACTCTGCAGAATTCTATGGAGTAAAGATCCACAAGTTCCACCCACCCCGAGACTGAAAGTGTTTGTATTCTAATTGACCTCTGTAGGCATCTCAGCACAACATCCATTAACATTTTCTTCTTCTTCTTTTCTATTGCATTCTCAGATCCGTGTTGTATGAATATGCTTTTTTTAATTTATTGACTACTTTGCAATTCTGCTATATCTTTATTTAATTGATGACCATAGCAAATAATTTGCTGTTATGAGGGTCCTATGTAAGGAATTTACTAAATGCATAAAGCTTGGTGAATAGTTGAGGTACTCTTTTTATTGGGAGAAGTGTAGAAATATCGGGTGATAGGAATTGTATGGATACTCAAAGATTACAGAATTGTCCTTCATATAAATATGAGGAAAACCTGTGATTTAGTAAAGGTTAGGTGTTAGCAGGGCATTCTGGGTAAGAAAAGGTATTAACACAAGCTACGCCACATCAAAGTACCCTAGGTGCCTTCTTTTTAGTACTATCTGGGTTTGGCAAATATCCCTGGGTGACAACCGGACCCTGACCTTTATACCACAGCTAACAATATTGCCAGAATGGGTTAATTTGGAAGGAAAAATCCTGATGTTTCCTTGTTGCATTTGAGGTGCTTCCTTTCATGGGCAATAGATCAGCTACACAAGTGGGGTACTATTTTTATTGCGAGAAGTGTAAAAGCGCTGTGTGCTAGGACATTTGTGGATCCACACAGATTTCATTAAAGAGATCTGATTTCACTGTTGTTTTGCTGCTACATCAGCCTGCAGAGTGTTCTACATAGTAAAGAAAAATAAACAGAAAAATTAAACTCAGCACTTGAGGGAAGCATTTTCCTTTGTTACACACTTTGATCTTTGAAAAGAAAATGTTTCTGATGTTTTACTAGAAACATTTTCTTTTCCACTACTGTGGACAACCTGTTGAAGTCCAATGCACTATGAAGGTGGTTCAGTGGATGTCAATGGGTTGTCCTCTGCCTTGAAGCAGATAAAACCCACCAAATCCAAGCAGCTTTATGTCCTGTCCAACACGAATGTAGCATTAGTAGCATTTGAAGTACAGGCCTTGTAAAAAAGGTCTTCACAAGGGACTTATAGGTACAACAAATATGCCAATCAAGTGTATACCAATATCATCATGTTTAGGGAAAAGAACACATGCATGTTAGCACGGGTTAGCAGTGGCAACGTGCTTAGTCCTAAAGCCAACACAAGAAGGCCAGAAAGGAGGAAGGCAAAAATTTTGGGGTGAAACTTTAGAGAAGGCCATTTTCCAACACTTACCATCTTATACAACTTCAATTGAGGAAGGTAGAGTGAGCGAGTGGAGGCGTGTATTTGAGGGCTGAGCCATCCCATATTAACCTCTGCCCTCCCCAAATGACCCAGGCAGCTGAAACAGCATTTATTGAAAGAAAGCACATTCATATTTGAATGCATAAAATATAATCAAAATAACCATGCTGGAGTTCAGAAGGAGAATGAGCAGTAAAGTGCCTTTAAGTTTAGTTTAATCTTGTCACATTTGCTGTGCATTCATAGACAGAGGTCAAATATCAGGCTAGCTCTTCTGTTTTTTTAAATTGAGATGTTTACCTTTTTTTCTCTAACCGCAAAGTGAGAGAACTTTGCAAAATGAAATATGTGACAATCTCACTGGTGTACAGGGAGTGAGACAAGATTTTTTTTAATAAACAACAAAATGTAAATACTTGTAAATGAAAGGTACACATATTTCAAAATATATCAGCAGTTATAAAAGAACAAATGTTGTTTTGTAGTTCTGAAGTGTGTCGGAAACAAAGATTTTAAAAACAAATTGCAGTTATGCACAAATGCTGAATCGCCTTTGAGAAAGACTTCACCTCACCATTAGCTGTCCCCAACTTGACAACCCCTTGCAGGACTTCTGCAATGAACTTTCGCTATTCTTCAGCAAAACATCATCGCCATTTACAACTTCAACTTGCAGTCAAACCCAATAGACCTCACAAAACATCTTACCATCTTATCCAAAGAACTAGTGCCAGCTATATGGCCCATCATCACCCCAGGGGAAACTGCTGCCACCATGATATTCATACACTCAGGGGCCTCATCAGACCTCTGCCATCAGCACACCTACTTTGGAGGACTGCAGCCCATCAGCACCATGCTCGAACCCATCCTCAATACCTCCAGCAGCCTCCCTGATCACTCATTACTCAGGGAACAATGGGCGTAGCCTGTGGAGCACGGGCTGACATGCGTCTGCCGCTGTATCTATGTGAAGCTTGAGAAGATACTGCTGGAGGTGAGGGGGTCCCGTACAGGAGATGTTGATTCCTTAGCTGGGCTCATTGGATGCTAGAGGCGCAGCCCTTACTGGCGGCCCTGGTTCGTTATTAGGCCTGTGAACCAGGAGAGGACTGCTAATTCTTTGCAGCTGGATGGCCTGTAGGAGTCTCCCCCATGGCATATATTGGATGGAGCAACAGCGGCCTGGTGGGGGAGGATGAAGGGCCACCTGCTGCCCATAACACTTGCCACCTGCTGAGAGCCATACAACACTGCAGCAGTGGCTTGTGCTGTGCAACTAGTCAGCAACCCTGCTGGAGGTGGCTGGCTTGGGACCCTGGGAGGCTCTGGAGTGTCAGACAGCCTGTAGGGGCTGACCAGGCCTCGACGGGGTAATATCTGCATCTGCTGACTTGCTCTGGCCTTCTTTCATTCAGTTCTTTGAGCCCAGATGGATATAGCACCAGGAAGATGGCTAAAGGGGCTGGTGACGCACCTTGGTAAGGTCCCTGACTTGTAGGGACAATGCAGCCCTGGTCAAATAGTGAGGTCCCTGCATTCACCAGCATGTAGATAGCCCTTTAAGTGGAAGGTCCTCCCCAGGGGTGACAGGTGCATGGGTGCCTTGTGGGGTAGTTGGCCTCGATCCAAACTGGGCATGTAGGCTGAGTGTGACTTACTCCTCATTACCCTGAGGGATCTAATGGAGAGACAGGGGACTCTGATTTTGGGGAGCTGATTTGTGCCTGTCATTTGGGCCCCCCCTGATGGGCATGCTTAGTGTACTGACACCCCATCGATAGTCAGGAAAGCTAGACTTGGCGTGTCACTTTCCTGCAGTTGAGACAATGCTGTGGGGGTGAGGCTGCTGTTAGGGTGCCCTCGTGGTCTTGAGGTTGCAGGTCTGTAAAGCGTCCAGCCTCCCTTCACATTTTGTGTTGACCGGAGTTGGTGTCAATTTGGAGTGCTAGCCATGTATGATGCTGGAGGAATACTTAGCTCCAAGTGTCCATTAGGGAGTTGCGTGCTGTGTTGTCTAATCCTCCTCTTTCCAAGATGGGGAAGGACAGGCCCAAGAGAAAACAACAGGGAAATACTATCATAAAAAATAATACATCTCGCCAGGCCACCTGTAGGCTCACCGGTTCAGATCCCCCATCTACAACAGAGCCCTGCTCTCTTTGCCACTGGATTCAAGCAAGCCTGGCTGAAGACGGCTGTAATGCCAGAAACTAGTCCTAGGAAGCTTGAATCTGGTCCAGGGAAGGCATGGCTTGGCAGTTCGGGCTGGACCGTTCCCATGAGGCACAGGGTCAGACTGATTTGCATTTGGCCATGTCTGAACTGGGGTGGCAGAGTGGGCTAAAGAACGGTGATTGATTCAACCCAGATCTGTTGACTGGGTGTGAGTGTTTGATTGGTTCAGATGCTCCGTCCATCACCACCCCCTTTTGTACCGCTTTGTTCGCCATACGTTGGCAGGGTATGCTCAGATGTGAGTCCCTTGCTCACTTTGCCACTGGATTCAAGTAAGCCTGGCTGAAGACGGCTGTAATGCCAGAAACCGGTCCTAGGAAGCTTGAATCTGGTCCAGGGAAGGCATGGCTTGGCAGTTCAGGCTGGACTGTTCCCATGAGGCACAGGGTCAGACTGATTTGCATATGGCCATGTCTGAACTGGGGTGTCAGAGTGGGCTAAAGAACTGTGATGAATTCAACCCAGATCTGTTGACTTGGTGTGAGTGTTTGATTGGTTCAGATGCTCCGTCCAGCACCACCCCCTTTTGTACCTCTCCAGAGCGTCAGGAGGAACCCTCCAGTGCAACTCTCTTGGTGGTGATACTAGGGTTGAGGGCAGCCCTGAAGGAGCATATTGTAGGTCTGTCCATATAGGTTAACCTGCTGTGTGTAGGCCACCGCAAAGTAGGGAACAACGTGAAGAATGTTGAGACCGACATTACTACCCTGCAGACTGAGATGCATCAACTTAAAAAGGAGGTAGCTCAATTGCAAACTGTCTCCTATTCCATGGAAGGCAGAGTTGAGGTTGCTGAGGGGCATTCACAAAGGAATAATGTGTTCCTGCTGAGCTTCCCTGAGTGGGTGGAGGGCCAATCTTCTGAGCGCTTCCTGGACCATTGAGTAAGGCAAATATTGTGTCCCAGAGACTTGTCAGGTTTTTTGTCATTGAAAGAGCACATTGGGCTCTAATGCCAGTCTTGTCGCCATGCAATCCTCTATGAGTGTTCATTGCTCGAATTTTACATGTTAGGGATAGAGATGCGATCCTGAGACCATATAGTAATATACCCCAATCACACCTAGAAGGTGTGGGAAAAGCGCAAGAAAAGAGGTCGAAAGGACATTGCGTAACATGAACCTCAAGCCCATGTTCTTATTCCAGCCAAACTCTATGTCATTGCATCGGGGAGGTCCCACTTCTTTGAACAGATAGAGGGTGTCTGGTCTTGGCTTCACATGTTGGATGTTTAGCCCTCCCAAACGTTGAGTAACTCTGATCCCTTTCTTACCTGGTGTGAACTTGGAAGGCACAAGTGTCTTCAACATCGAGACAGTTCTAGGTCATCGAAGAGATGCACTGGCCATATTGTGGTCCTTGACAAAGGTACAATGGCTTCCACCAAACCAATTACACAGCAGATACCAGAGATGCTGTTGAGCGAGGCTACGCTGGACAATGGGAGACTGGGGGCACAGTACCAAAACAGTGACCTTGTGCAGGATAAGATTCCACCTTAAGGGGTTGGAGTGGAACACTTCTTTCTTCTCTCCTTTCTGAGTGTAGTTGGGCTGTCTAGCTGCTTGTTTTGGATCATTGTGGGGGTGGCTGTACTGGCTGTGAGAAACTTTTTCCCTGTGGGAGGATGCTTTGGGGTGATGGTGAACGTTGGATTTTTGTGACAAGCTTGGAATGCAGATGTAGTTTATTTCCTGTACCTGTTACTTCTTCCCTATGTCTTTCTTCTCCTGGTGTGGTCAATGTCCTAGGAGTTAAAGGACTTGCACTTGTGTGTATGTGTGTCGTCTTTTAGGCAGATCTGGATTTCTGATGACCTATTGGCTTGTGTATTGGCATGAGATGGGTGTGATATTTGCACTAAAGTGGGGACGGAATTGTTTAGTTTAGTTGTAAGATCCTTACCTTGAAGGTGCAGGGGCTAGGTTCTTCTTAAAAATAATACAGGGTGCACTCTTTCCTCAAGAGACGCAAAGTGGATGTATCATATTTGTAGGAGACTCATCTTTCAGATGGAGAAGTGGCCAAGTTAGTCCAAGCAGTTGAGGGGCCTGGAGTACAGAGCTAATTATCCCACTTTTTTTCCTGTGGGGCATTGTTCCACCTTCTTCCCTGGGGAACTCATTTGGCTAGCTCCAGTGGTTCCCTTCACTCTGACATGTATGAAGGTGAATGTGGAAGGGTGGTACATGTTGATTCAAGGCAGACTCGCTGCACAAGAGGTGGTACTAGTGAATACATATTGGCCCAATGTAGATGCTGAGGCCTTGTACCCGAAGAAGAGGGACATTATTTCCCCGGCACTTGACACATGGGTACTGTGACATGAGATTTCAACTGTGTGGCAGATGGCGCACTAGATAGGCATCCACAGAGAGTGGCTGAGTCCGGAGTGTGGGGCTCACGGTTCGATCCCTGGGGCTGGTGAAAACTCAGCTCAGCATCATGTGACCCTGGGCAATAGCTCACTTAATCTCCCTGACACCCCCAGTGCCTGGATACTCTTAGGCGTGATAAGTTAGCACTTTACAAATGTGGAATTATTATTAGTATTAATATAATATTGTAAAGGTCACTGAGGGCCTTCGCTCATCAGTGCAATTTTTGAATTCCCTGCGCTTTTTCTCATGAGTTGTGTGGCTGCCGTGAAGATACCTCATTGCCCTAACATTATTCAGCATTCATTCAGTGTTCTGCGGTGGTCTGTCTTTATAGGTTACACTCTCTACTGACATTGCTGATCTGTGCGAGGGTGGATATGGATGGCAAGGACCCACATGTCTCCACCATTGAAAGTGGGTGACCTAGCTGTGCCTAATTTAGAGCAATAATATTGGGCTACCCAAATACAACATGTGACATATTGATTAGTTGAAGAGAGCACTTGGTGGAAGCTGCTTTTGGGGGACAAAGAGGGACACCCTTTCCTAACTAAGCACCTGATGGCGGAGTCGGGACATGGTAAATGTCCCATATTTTCAGTGCAGAGTTCTGTGGACATGGACCCTGCTGCGGTATTTATAGCGCAGGCCTGAAGAGCAGGGTCCTGTTTTGTTTGTATTGCTTGAATTTAACTTATAGGTATATAGCCCATTTTTCTTGGATGATCTGTAGACAATGCAAAGTGCCTTGAACATTGCTCTTCTATCTAAGGTCTCAAGTGCAGTAATGCAAGACAAAAGTCATGTGAACTCTTCGTTGAAGGCAGAGAAGAAGTCTTGCAGCAACATTTTGAATGAATTATATTTTGTGTATGATGAATGCAGGAGTGCCACAGTAATGGTGGTTGATAGAGTAAAGCTTGGAGATGATGATTGTGATGCTTAAAGATGTTGTGGATATCTAAGGTATGGAAACATGCCACTTGGAGTTTTCACTTTGTGGAAAGTGTTCTTTGTAACTTCATTACCATGTGGTATCAAGTACAGGTCTGAATCCATGGTCACCTCATGGTTTCTGACTACTCCTGGTATTATTTGATGAACTTAATCTTACCTTAGGCCACATGGCAGTAGGCATCTATTTTTGCCATGTCCGTAGACCATAATCTCTGTGTTTGAGGTATTAAGGGATACGATGGACCCTGACGAACGCCACAGTGTTGTGGGTGAAGAGCTGATGTGAAAGTTGGTACCAATACTAGTTTGCAGCCACAGATGGCCTGTCAAGAATTCAATGAGCATTAACTGAACTCCATTCTTATCTTTCACATATGGTATGGCAAACAAACATTTGCTGTATGAAGGGAATGCACAACTGTGCTGACATTGAGTCATGTTGTTCTTAGGCCAGCAACGCTCATGACCTTTACTTTCCCTGATGAATAAGTGGCTGTCACTACCTAAACCGACCAGCCATTCTGAAGCAATGTCCAATCAGGAAATAACCTGATTCCAATATTGCATAGTGCTTTGATTAGCCAATTGGCTGGAGCAGAATCATCACAAGTCAGGTATGAATTACATTTCAATAGCTCCAGGATACAGCCTTTCTAGGGGCAGAGGCCTTTTGTGAAATATAGCCAGTGAAGATAATGTATCTGCTCTACAGATCTTTATTTTGTTTGCACACACTAGAAAGATTGTAGGTGAATGTGCCTGCTACAAAGTGCTGCAAATACCTTAACTAGCAGTAGTATGAAATGACCCATTAAAGCCTGTCATGTCACAAAGGGCTGATATGACTAACTATCTTTCACACAATGTTTAGAATTAAGACAACTCTGCCAGAGCCAATATGCTGAGGATTCATCTCCTTCGATGAAATATTGTGGAAACTAAAATCAGGGCATCTAAGGAAGAAATAAGGGAGGGCAGCAAACTCCGCTCCACCGGCAAAGTTTGTGGAGCGTGGAGTTCAGCAAAAACTCTGCCAAACCCCCACCCCCATGTTGACAAGTGCAAGCAAGAAAAAAACAAGTTTTAGACTGCCTCCCAGTGAGATTTCTCAATGAGGGCCGTTGGGTCAGCTCACTTGTGCTCCCATTGAGTTGCCGTTCACGTGAAAATGTACATGAGTGGCAGAAAGAAGGAGTGCCCTCTGGCCCGCCACGGGGTGATGTTCGCGCTGGTTTTACAGATGAGACAAGCTCCCATCCCTAACAATCATTGCGAGAAGCACGATGGACTGGAAATCCACCACTCAAGGAACTCTACAGAGTCTCATGGAGTTTTTAGGTAACTCTGCAGAATTCTATGGAGTAAAGATCCACAAGTTCCACCCACCCCGAGACTGAAAGTGTTTGTATTCTAATTGACCTCTGTAGGCATCTCAGCACAACATCCATTAACATTTTCTTCTTCTTCTTTTCTATTGCATTCTCAGATCCGTGTTGTATGAATATGCTTTTTTTAATTTTTGACTACTTTGCAATTCTGCTATATCTTTATTTAATTGATGACCATAGCAAATAATTTGCTGTTATGAGGGTCCTATGTAAGGAATTTACTAAATGCATAAAGCTTGGTGAATAGTTGAGGTACTCTTTTTATTGGGAGAAGTGTAGAAATATCGGGTGATAGGAATTGTATGGATACTCAAAGATTACAGAATTGTCCTTCATATAAATATGAGGAAAACCTGTGATTTAGTAAAGGTTAGGTGTTAGCAGGGCATTCTGGGTAAGAAAAGGTATTAACACAAGCTACGCCACATCAAAGTACCCTAGGTGCCTTCTTTTTAGTACTATCTGGGTTTGGCAAATATCCCTGGGTGACAACCGGACCCTGACCTTTATACCACAGCTAACAATATTGCCAGAATGGGTTAATTTGGAAGGAAAAATCCTGATGTTTCCTTGTTGCATTTGAGGTGCTTCCTTTCATGGGCAATAGATCAGCTACACAAGTGGGGTACTATTTTTATTGCGAGAAGTGTAAAAGCGCTGTGTGCTAGGACATTTGTGGATCCACACAGATTTCATTAAAGAGATCTAATTTCACTGTTGTTTTGCTGCTACATCAGCCTGCAGAGTGTTCTACATAGTAAAGAAAAACAAACACAAAAATTAAACTCAGCACTTGAGGGAAGCATTTTCCTTTGTTACACACTTTGATCTTTGAAAAGAAAATGTTTCTGATGTTTTACTAGAAACATTTTCTTTTCCACTACTGTGGACAACCTGTTGAAGTCCAATGCACTATGAAGGTGGTTCAGTGGATGTCAATGGGTTGTCCTCTGCCTTGAAGCAGATAAAACCCACCAAATCCAAGCAGCTTTATGTCCTGTCCAACACGAATGGACAAGCTTCAGCGATATGACAGCCATATTGCACTGACGTATTTGTTCAAAGATTGTAGGGGATTTTTGAAGATCCAGATGCCCATAAGAGATTGACCTTCAGGGATTGAGGAGCAGCGAAAAGTGCAGTGGCCAAAGAAAGGTGGGAGTGGCTGCTCATGGCAATGCCTAGGAAAGAGAAAGGTCAGTTACCAAACATGATTTATGTGTAAGACAGCTAAGGAGAAAATAAAAGATGTTGAGGTTTAAAGAGATTATAGAGAGAAGAGGTTTTATAAAAGGGGAGGAGAGAGAGAGAAAGATAGGAGGGTAAATTGAAACAGCAAAAGAGAGAGCAGGAGAGATGTGGAGGGGAAGATAGACAGATGCAGCACAAACCAGAATGGAGTAGTAAGGAATAGAATGATGGAGGCAGTGGGGTCAGAGATTGGGAGTTGAGGAGAGAAGAGAATAAGTAAAATAGATCTTTAATGGTCAAAATGAGAAGTAGATATATGGGGAGAAAAGGTGTTTAGAGACTTTAAGTGGGATTTATAGATTATCATTTGTTGACGGTACAACTGGCCCAATGTGATTTCAATGCACAATGTTGCACTTATTTTCCAAAAAGGATCTCAATGTAATATCTACAAATCACCTTGTATAGTCGTCATTGAAGTCCTATTAAGGTCTACCCATTGTTACTTGATCCACATTGCTTTTTACAAGTGGCTTAACAGTGGCACACCCTTGTTATTTGTTACTATACACGCTTGGCGAAAAGTGCTGACGCCTTCCCTTTTAATGGATATCAGCCATGTATACATTTGCTGGTATAGTCACTGGAAAGTACAATCTACTTGTTGATAAGTCCAAGTTGTATTATGGAGGATTTTTAAGGTTCTAGTGTACATTTAAATAAGGCACTTTCTGAACTGTTCATAACATGAAGCTTGATTTTTATCTCCACTTTTAGTAATGCTGAACAACCCCTCTACAAGTAAATATTATTTGTTGTAGTTCACATGGCAGGGTTCTCTGCTTTCTACATTTGCCAATCATGCTCGTCCAAGAAATGTTAGACACATAGAGGGTTCCACCTTGAGGATTCTGTGCAAGGGGTTCACAGCATGTGAAAGAGAAGAGGATGTCCATAATTGTGGAAGTGGAAGATTCTGTAGCATCCAAATTGGAGGTACCATGAAAGCAGTATGAAAATTAGGTGATCACAGAACAGGATCCAAATGCGCAATTATGTTTCCTCAAACTGAAGATGGAAAAAATATCCTCAGCCATCCCAAGTTCACATAATAATCTATTGTTTACCATGACCTATTACTTATCTTGCTGGTAGGTGTCTGACAAAAGGTCTAATTTTGTACATCAACTTTCATATAACCTGCCTGTAACTATGAAGTTCCTATGCCAAAGTTACAGCCTGCTTTAAGTCCATGCAGGTTTGGCAGGAGCTTTTGATCAAATGCCATTAAACTATCCAACTTTTGTCACAACCTTCTAGTTAAATTAATTGTTGGGTTTTACCAACTTCTTCTGCAAAATGATACATTATATCTAGTCTTCTGTTACAGGCCGAAATTGTTTAAAACACACTGTTAGCCACTAATGTCAGTTAATCTCCTTGATGGGTATGCTTTAAGCTGTAAAGATATTTTATTTATTGGTGAGTTGGATTTAAAACCTCTGTTACGTAGAAGGGATTAGGAAACTCTCAACTTTATGAAGCAGATTGAGGGCCTGATTTAGATATCGGTAGATGGTTTAATCCATCCTAAGTTTCCTAACGTTACTTGAGGTAAGGTTTATCCTTTTGGGCCTTCCAGTTGTGATGATTTCCTGATGTAGAATATCCCAGGTAGAACACCCTCCAGCAACAAAATGTTGAGTGTGGAGACTGCACATCCACAACCTCAAGAAAGAAGTGAGGGAGGAGGGCTCTGAGCTGAAGCAAGCTTATTTAAAAACGAAACAAGAACTTCATAATCGTTGCATGTCATAAACCTTTAACAGTTTAGAAAATACACAAAGTTGCAAGCCAGCTGTTTAAACTTTATACCCCTCTGCTTTGAATCCCATCTAATTAATAGGAGTTAAAGTTTGATTGTGGAAAGTTCATTGAGTGTGCTTTTATATTTATCTTTAAAAAATCCAGGTATCCCTTCACATAGAATCACAATGTGTGCACCCTGAATATTGAAACCAGAATATTGTTGGCATAGAATATTGAGGACAGAGTATTGAATCCAAAATATTGCCAGTTTACTATAGATGTTCTAATCCTCACTCTGCATACATGTACCTATGTGATATATGTATCCTCATGGTATGTAGATGTGCAGTTAGGAATAGTAAATCTATACTTTCCTGTATGCACCTACCTCTAAATATATTCTGCCCTGGATATTTGTGCAATATGATATTCTAGGGGTTGATATTTAATAGTACACCCAATCACATCAATGTAAAAAGCACCAATAGCTCTTCACCAAGGCCACATTGACGGCTTCTTGAAGTTCTTCAACTCGATTGTTACGCTCTCTGGCTTGTTGTGCCATAAAAGCAATCATTTGACCTCGCACTGTGGCTTTAAAGCCCCCCCAAACTGAAGAAAGCCTCGCTGTGCCCTTATTAATTTTGAAAAACTCCCTAATCCATTCTCGTGTACTTACTATCCACTGTTGGTTGGTTAGGAGTAGTCTATTCATCTGCCACCTGGATTTTCCACTCTCCCCCAATATTATGTCAATTATTTCACCAGAGAATGGTAAGAGAAGGAGTTAGCCAAAATCTCACTATTAAAGCATTTCAAGGATCATGACACCAGAAAGAAATCGATCTGTGAAGCAGACTTATATTGACTAGAATTAAAAGAGAATTGTTTAGTCATTCCATGGGCTCTTCGCCAGGGATCAACAAGTTGATAATTCTGCTTTATAATGTCTATCAGCTTTTTGGTCCTGGGCTTCATCTGCTTTTTTACTTTATTTGAAGTGTCTAGTTGTAGATCTTGTATAAAGTCAAAGTCCCCCCTAAAACAATTGGGCCAACTGCTGTTCTAACTTTATCATTAATGCTCTTAAGAGCCGCAAAGTCATCTACCACTGGTGCATAATAATTCACAAATTCAGCATAGTGCCGTCCACCTTAGCAGCAATCCAAATCCAGCTACCATATGGATCCCTTTAAATTTGGGCATTGTCCCAGTTTATTCCTCGTCCAAAATAAATTGTAACCCCGTTACTGCAGCCTGTGCAGAGGCAAAATAGGCTTTAGAGAAAGCTTTAGGAATCAACAGATCAGGCTGATTAGTTTTAAGGTGAGTTTCCTGTAGAAACAAAATCTGGGGTGAGAATGTCGCTAACCATCTCATCAACCCACCATATTTGTGTTTGTTTAAGATGCCATTTACATTGACCGATATAATACGGAGGTTAATATCCATTGTTTACACTTTTGTTTAAGCCCTGAATGCCAGTAGACATAACCTTCCTTCTAGTATGACATTTTACGTAATTTCTGCTCATTTTTTTCCTTTTCACCACCACCCTCCAGACGTGCCCTAACCCTCTCACTGACCCTACCCGAACCCCTGTGACCCCTCCCACAACACCACCTGAAATGTGGAAAAACCCCTACAATCCACGCTATCCACATTTCACCCCTCCCATCTGTCTTGGGTGTCATGGATTCACACCCTGGTTTCCCCGCTAGTCCCTTACCCCCCGCAAGGTGATCACTATTAATAATTTTAGATTGCTAGCAGGCAAAAAAAAGGGCACATGTGCTGACAAATAATAAATCTACCGGGCTAAAGATTCTCTTCAATCTCATAAAACCAATCTAAGGAGTATTCAGACCAGCTTACATAATGGGAAAGGGAATCCTAAACTATTACTATTGTTGGAACTACATATATGTTTATTCAGATACTAGCCCCTGCTGAGATCTCCTTCAAGAGGGATTATGCTTCTTCTAGAACTGAGAACATAAAAAATTTCCCTTTCACCAAAACTCTCACTTTAGACTGCTGAGCTATTGAGGCTTGTGCACCATGAGCTTTGAATAAAGGGAGAATTTTAACAAATTCTTTTCTCCTCCCGGCAGCGGCGGCAGTCATGTTTGAAAATATATGACATTTGCATGTTTCTGTCACCGAGAACTGTCTCTGCTGAATGGCCTTCACAGGATCCTCTCCTTGATCCGGAAATCCGCAAAATTCAGCAAGATAGTTCTGGGAATAGTAGAATTGTGAAAGCGCTGGGCAGGAACTCGATGAGCCCTTGTGATAGTGAGGTTGCCCTCAAACTCTGGCAGCACTTTCTGTTGAATACATGAGTTGACTCACTGAAGAGGGTGGGAACCTTCTTTAACTTCAGGGACACCAGCAATCCTGAGGTTTGAACTCCGAGAATGATTCTCGAGTTCCTCCAATTTATTCTCTAGAAAATGTTTCTTTTTAGCCGCCTCTTTGACCTCAACCATAGCTGTATTCATTTGGTCTTCTAATACAGAGATTCTGGTCTTGACCTCCTGTAATCTACTCGGTAACCCGGACATTGTTTCCTCAAACTTCTCCAATCTCAAATGCAGGGCAGCATCTCCACCTGCTGAGCCTTTTTCATTTCCCTTATTTCTTCTAGGATCAAATTTAGCATATCTCGTATGTCTAACTGATACCTCCCCTCTGTTTCTGGACTTTGGCTGGAATTCTCAAGCAACGTATCAGTATTCAGACTCGTACTTCCCCCTTTAAAGTCCAACTGTGCCGATGGAGTTAAAGAGCCTGATAAGGCCTTAGATGGTACTCCTATTGAGGCCTTATCTGAAGCTGTTGTAACTGTTGTAACTATAAGGGGTTGTAATGCCACTGGTTGTATTGCCACCGGATTCGCTAAGGTCTCCATCAAGGCCTCACTGTTTTTAGCGGCTATATCTTGCACTATAGGTGAGTCCAGATTAGATGTTTCATTTTCTACTTCATCATTCAGGGAGGCTGCCAAAATGAGAGGTGTTGCCAAAACTTGAACTTGACACTGTATTTGACTCAGGCCCATCAGATGCTGAACCCCCGAACAATTCATTTCTGGTAGTTTTTGCATTATTCCTAAGACTCTAGAAGATATTGATGCTGTTGAGACCTGTCCTGTTCAGGCTAGATGCAGCGTACAGAGCAGATTGCTCTTTTTTAGCTTCCTCCAGGTTAGATTATTGATAAACAAGTATATACCTTTAGGAAATACAGGTACGTCATTGGTCCTTGCTGCAGTGTTTAAAACAAAGTTGCGAGGTATAGGTAATTGGTACTGAGCTTTTCGAAATCAATGGGACTCCCCTCTCGTTACCAGTTTTCTCGAGAAAAAAAAGCAAGAGTTGTCTTCCAGTCTTTCAGTTAGTGAGTGGAAAACTATTTGTTTGCACGGAAGTAAGGCCTTAAGAGCAGCTAACTTTAAAAGGATGGCGTTTTTATCCCGATGGGCAGCTTATTATACCCCACATGCTTTGAATAAAATCTACTCAGAAGTTGAAAATAAGTGTTTTCATTGCCAACAGATGGGGGAGGGTGGCTGGCTGCATATTTCCTGCACATGTTCAAGGTTGAGCCAGTTCTGGATAAAAATGTGTGCTGAACTCAGTTGTGCCCTCAGGAGCAATGTGCAACTGGAGCCGGAGGTTGTTTTCTTTGGTATATTAAGACTGAGCTTAAACCAGGCTCTATCAAGAGGGGGGGAAATGTTTTTATCAATTTCTTTTTTGGTGGCACGCTCATTGATCTTCCAAAACTGGAAAACAGATAAGGTCCCGACATTTCTTGAGTGGTATAATAAAATGAAACGAGTAAGATCCTTTGAAGAAGTATACACGAAAAGGGTGGGAGCTATCAGTAAACTCAACTTAGTCTGGAAATATTTAGATCAGATAGAAAGCAATCTCCAAGGGTAAAATATTTTTTAAGGTCAAGGAACCATATATTGGTTGATTTTAATGCATTTTGCACATCTGTATGTTAGCTGCTATGGAATTGTTTTTTCTTACCCAAATGTATATTTGGAATGTATATAAATCACTTTTAGAAAGTTACGCCTATCTATACTAATATAATAAAGAGAGAGCCCAAACCTTTGAGGCGGGTAATCTCAGGAACCACAGCACCAATCACAACATCCAATACAGCGTTGGAAAGGGCAGTTGCGGCAGACGGACATAGGCTATGCAGACGTCCACCATATACATTTAAAAGGTAAAAGAACCATGCCAGCAAAGTAGTCCCTTGTGGGCATGTCTGCGTTGTGCTGTGGGCGTGTGCTGTGGGCGTGACAAACGCTGGGGGCGTGTGGTACATTCCGCCCTTCATGCCATGTCTCATATCGTGTGCTAATCCCACCCTGCTCCCTTTAAATACCCCTGCACCCCATAATTATAACCCACCCTTACTCCTTAAAATACCCCAACACCCTTAAACACTAACCCAACTTAACAATATAAATATACCCTGTACCCCAAAGTCCAAACCTATCCCTAAGCCCTAAAAATACCCCTGTACTCCAAAACCCAAACCTACCCCTGAACCCTAAAAATACCCCAAAACCCAAACCTACCCCTGAACCCTAAAAATACCACTGTACCCCAAAACCCAAACCTAGCCCTGAACCCTAAAATACCCCTGTACCCCAAAACCCAAACCTACCCCTGAACCCTAAAAATACCCCTGAACCCTAAAAATACCCCTGTACCCCAAAACCCAAACCTACCCCTGAACCCTAAAAATAAGCCTGTACCCTTAAAACCCAAACCTACCCCTGAACACTAAAAATAACCCTGTACCTCAAAACCCAAACCTAGCCCTGAACCCTAAAAATAACCCTGTACCCCAAAACCCAAACCTACCGCTGAACCCTAAAAATACCCCTGTACCCCAAAACCCAAACCTAGCCCTGAACCCTTAAAATACCCCTGTACCCCAAAACACAAACCTAGCCCTGAACCCTAAAAATACCCCTGTACCCCAAAACCCATACCTATCCCTAAACCCTAAAACTACCCCTGTACCCCATAACCCAAAACTATATCCTCAGTACCCCAAAATATATACCCATATACCCATACTTACCTTATCCAAACATTAAACAAAAACATGCTTTTGCTGTTCAAGCATTTACAACAAATTTCATAGTAAATGTATGCGTGGTAAAAGTATATAAAATGTAATGCCATGCGTTATAATGGCATTGCGGAGTCATGGTACTTTCGTAATGAAAGTATGTGGAGTGATGGTATGTGGAAAGAAAGTTGCGGAAAAATGGATGTTTACCCTCCCCCGGTAAGTACATTGGTGGCACGGCGGCCCACATCTCCAGCAACATACTCATATTTTTTCACCACCCTTTTGAAAAATGCACAGGTCTCTCTCATTGATGGCCAGCACCGAAATACACTTTTAGACACACCTACCGCCAGAAGTTCTAGAATTGCGAACTTTAGAGCTGGGGAGCTACGTTCGAATCTTGGCATCAGATCAACATCCTGTGATTCCAGGCGAATCGTTTTGTCTCCCCGTGCCTACCACAAATGAATGTGTTCTTCTGTAATGTAAATTCTGCTCATGCCATGTTGTTGAGTTCGCGCTATATAATATTGCAAGGAAAAATAAAGTAGGGAAACTCGAGTTCACACACTACTGAAAGCGCACTCTTAAGTGCATCAGCAGTGCACTGTGAATCGGAGCGTTTCACAGGCCTATCACAGATAAGAAATGCTATCAAAACGAAATCCTACAAAACAATATACTACTGGCCGGCAGCAATTCATACCCGGACAAGGTCGGGACGGGCTGCTAGTATGAATTATATTTTGGATTCATTGATTACCGGGCCTTCAGTGATATTGTGTTTTGTTTTACTGGACCCTCTATATCTCCTTAGAACTATTGTACACTGTGAATAAGGCTTACTGCACTTTACTTATTCTTCAAGATAAAACAGTTGAAAATTTGTTGGCACTTTAGCACTTGCACTTTACTTGAAATACTATGATCTGGTTTTTAGTACATTGATATTTAGAATGAATATATGTAATGTAAAGGACGCTATAGGATGAATTGATGTTATCCTTGACTGACTTCTTATATGCTCTTTTTTTTCTGCTCAATAAAAATGTTATTAAAAAATAAAAGCACCAATAGGCATTATGTACTTTAAAACCTTATACACAATAAACGAAACCTGTGATAAATGGTGTATGTCAATATGTGGAATTTTGTAAAAATCATGTGAAAGAAAATATGTTAATCGATGCAAATTATGTTGTAAAAAGCAAAGATCAGGAGAAAGTATGGTATGAATAAATATTAAAAAATATATAAAAAAATAAATATGATATATACCAAATGAACTATTGAGAGTGATCTGTGTGTGTTCTTACGGGATTCAATCCTTTGTGATAATATAAACAGGCTTGGAGGCCCTTTTACTCGATTGGCTTCAAAACCTTGCATCTTGTGGACCAGATTCACAAAGGGCCTCTGGAATAATGGCAGAGGCCCACAGATGTGGTAGGGTCTCCGCACTCGAGGCATAATCTCTGCAATGAGATTCTGTCCTGAGTACGGAGACTCCCCCACACCTGCAAGGCCTCCGTCATGAGTGCGGAGGCCCTTTGTGAATCTGGCCGTGTACCTTTTCCCTACTAGTTTTTGGGAAAGAATGCACCCGCAGTGCACAGCTTTAATGTTCGGTCATAGCTGAGGGACATGCCCCACTAAAAAAAATATACTACTGGTACCGTCCTGGAGGAGGAGCCAAAGCAACAAGGTAAATGTCTCTGGGAGAGACGAGAATTAGTAGTTCTCAGTGTAATTAAGATTCTCGTTATGTAATCGGAGCATTTTGAATGCCAATAATAGAAAGACATTTTAAGTAACTCAAAGTACATTTTAACTGCATCAAAATATAGAGAATAATACAAGTTAACTACTCGTACGATTAATAACAGTGGTTATTCTTTTGTTTTAAAGGCTAAATTACAGAGGAAATATCATACACTGTGATGAAAACCATCGTCTTGTGTCCATTGATGAAATAAAGAAAGAACATGCTTCAGGAAACAGCACAATATGAGCCACTGGAAATTGCCAACAGCAGAAGAAAGTAGAGAAGGATGGTCAGCATCAACTTTATCAGCCTTAATGCAGCGAATATGAATACCAATAATATACGGATAAATATTGTTTGTATGTGGACCTTGTGCTGTCTGCCATGGAAGTCAGGACCTGACATGTAGGAAAAGATTTTCATGATTTTAGTAATATCGCTTTATAAGCTGCTGAGAGTCCCGCACTGCTGTGCCACTGGTGGGAAATCACCCATCAGGCAAATCGTGGGGCATGTGGTAAATGTTGCCACGTCTGATGAAAGTGGGGCAGGCACTTACGATCGCAGTATTAAAGGGAAAAATCAGAGAGCAAAGTTGGATCGATATAAATGTGTAACACGTCTAGAGAATAATCTTTCTCATCTTTGTTAAACTATCTTGAGTTCAGTATACCTCGAAAATGATTTGAAACCCCATTTTAACGTTAAAACTACAAGAGGTCGAACAATGAAGTGCTTTTATTTTTTTATGATATAATCCAATGCTGCGATGTGATACTATTTTACAATGTATGAACTTTTAATGTGGGTATCGCAATTCAAATGTCTTGTTATTGTGAATCTGCAATTAACTTTATTTTTTGTATTTGAGTACCGGATCAACAGAATATAATTTTTTTGTAATAATAAACTTATACTGTTCATGCAAAGATTTTAACAGATGATACAATTAAATTATAATGATATGGCACATTGACTGTTAAAGTAATTGTGGCGTCAAGTCAGCTTTTTCATAGACAAGCTAAATGTCGAACCATGTGAATGATGTGTCCCCACCATAGCTAACTTCCATGATCATGTGATGCAGATTTCTTCATCACCCATGTGTACTATGTATGTATCTTTGATCTTCACATGATACAATGAGTCTCTGGAAGTGTGTGCTCCCTGCAGGACTGCATGAGAATAAAATATCCACTCAATCAATGGTTTCATAGCATGCATTGTTGTGATGAGAGCCAACTAGTAGTCGCTGCTACGTTTTACATCACAGAATACGCTTATAGTATGGTTCTCGGTATGGCACATGTTGATAATTGAGTCTTTAGTTGCACAGGAACCATTGCAATGGTTTAAAGGGTGTGTATCACTTACAACGCAACTATTACAACGTAATGCTGTTACAACGCAGCTATTACAACGCGGGATCCATTACATCGGATGCCATTACAACGCGTGGCATTACATAGCAGATGGTATTACAACGCATACCATTACATCGTAAGTTTTGGTAAGTATATAATTTTTTTTATTTTTTTTTAATATTATAAAATTGTTTTAATTATTATTAATTATAAATAAAAATATTTATTTATGTTTTTAAATATTATAAATTAAATATATTAATTTAAGTAATTTTTTAAATAAGTATGAGTATAGGAGTATATGTTTTGGGGTACTGATGTATATGTTTTGGGGTGTTTGGGTATTTTTAGGTTTTAGGGCAGGGTTTGGGTTTTGGGGTACAGGGGTGTTTTTAGGTTTTAGGGCAAGGTTTGGGTTTTGGGGTACAGGGGTGTTTTTAGGTTTTAGGGCAGGGTTTGGGTTTTGGGGTACAGGGGTGTTTTTAGGTTTAGGGCAGGGTTTGGGTTTTGGGGTACAGGGGTCTTTTTAGGTTTTAGGGCAGGGTTTGGGTTTTGGGGTACAGGGGTGTTTTTAGGTTTTAGGGCAAGGTTTGGGTTTTGGGGTACAGGGGTGTTTTTAGGTTTTAGGGCAGGGTTTGGGTTTTGGGGTACAGGGGTGTTTTTAGGTTTTAGGGCAGGGTTTGGGTTTTGGGGTACAGGGGTGTTTTTAGGTTTTAGGGCAGGGTTTGGGTTTTGGGGTACAGGGGTGTTTTTAGGTTTTAGGGCAAGGTTTGGGTTTTGGGGTACAGGGGTGTTTTTAGGTTTTAGGGCAGGGTTTGGGTTTTGGGGTACAGGGGTGTTTTTAGGTTTTAGGGCAGGGTTTGGGTTTTGGGGTACAGGGGTCTTTTTAGGTTTTAGGGCAGGGTTTGGGTTTTGGGGTACAGGGGTGTTTTTAGGTTTTAGGGCAAGGTTTGGGTTTTGGGGTACAGGGGTGTTTTTAGGTTTTAGGGCAGGGTTTGGGTTTTGGGGTACAGGGGTGTTTTTAGGTTTTAGGGCAGGGTTTGGGTTTTGGGGTACAGGGGTGTTTTTAGGTTTTAGGGCAGGGTTTGGGTTTTGGGGTACAGGGGTGTTTTTAGGTTTTAGGGCAGGGTTTGGGTTTTGGGGTACAGGGGTGTTTTTAGGTTTTAGGGCAGGGTTTGGGTTTTGGGGTACAGGGGTGTTTTTAGGTTTTAGGGCAAGGTTTGGGTTTTGGGGTACAGGGGTGTTTTTAAGTTTTAGGGCAGGGTTTGGGTTTTGGGGTACAGGGGTTTGTGTTTTGGGTTAATTAAATTATATTTACCATTTTTAAATTAATTAAAATATATTTAATAAATTAAATTAATTTTATTTCATTAATTACATTTTTAAATTAAATTAAATAAATTATTTCAATTAATTTAATTTATTATCAATTATAAAAATATGTACTTTAAGTTAATTTTATTACTTTAATTAAATTTAATTATTCCCATTTTTTATTAAAATTACATTTATTAAATACATATTATTTTATTAAATTAAATTAATGGCTATTTTAAAATGTATTTTATTTAATTTTATTAAATTAAATTAATTAAATTAACTTAATAACATTTTTAAAAAAAGGTATACTTACCTATACTTACGATGTAATGCCATGCGTTGTAATACCATCTGCTATGTAATGCCATGCGTTGTAATGGCATCCGATGTAATGGATCCTGCGTTGTAATAATTCCGTTGTAACGGAATGCGATGTAATATTTCGCGTTGTACTGACACCAATCCGTTTAAAGGTCTACCTCCTCCTTGCTCCTTCATGGCAATAGATTGGTGTATACTGGCACAGTATGGGCACAAGATGGGGGTCATGAATGGTGCACGTCCACACGTTGTAATATCAGAATGCATTGAAGAAGCTCCTGTAACAAGATAATGCAATTGCTGCTTCTTTATTCTTCGTGAGCTGTTAGATTGTGGTAACATAGTGGAACCTGGGAAATCTCAGTGCATTGAAATAGTCTCATGTAGGTCTTGCATTCACTAGACCTTGTGCTAGTCTTCCTAAAGATATGATGACCTAGAGATATAATTCAGCTAATTAGTTGAACTTTACATGTCAACAGCATGTAAAGTTCAGCTAATTAGCAGTCAAGTAAGTTCTCCTTCTCTTTTCAGGTCAGAGAAGCAGGATGACCATGCAGGCTTCCAAGATGTAAGCAAAATCTCCAGGGGGAATGGCAAACATGGAGATCTTCTGGGTGTCATCCATTGTGTTTTCTGTTATTGCAGTCGAGCACAGGCCCCACCGGTGTCCAGCGGATAACAAGAGAATAAGGGCAGTGTTTTATTTTTTTAACACAAACACAAATTGATAGGTTTGGATTTAAAATAGAACGCTAATTGCTACTGGGTTTGAGTTGGAACCAAAAGTAACCAAAGCTGTTCAATGCGCTGTCTTGCATTACGTTGCATCCAGGGGGTGTTCCTTAGGTGGTGCATGGGCGTTCTCATGCAACCACCCATGTTTTTATGCAAATACCTATCTACAAAAACTTGTAGCTAGGGATTTGAGACAAAATTCTTCACCTGTCTCATGAAGGCATAATGAGGGGGAAAATGTAATTTCTCATTTTTTCTATGTTTGCATGTGCTGTGGAATCTACAGCACAAAAACAAGGAGGGAAATGTCATAAACCATAGTTTTTTTGTACAGGAAGATGCTCCGATACTTGCTGCATTGCGTAAATGGCATGCAAATCTGGACTGAATTACTGACTGACAGAATCCATATATGGACCTCTTTGGTGGAAAAGTAGGGATGCCAGTTCCAATCCAGCAAGAGCATTTTGCCTGTGTGTCAGGTCGTATTTAGTATCTGTACATCCATTGCCGTCACATGCATAGTACTGTATATTTTCACGTCCCTCCCAACTACAACCTCTCATTACAGGATGGGGTACTCGGAGAGAGAAGCTGGAAACTAAATGAAAGACAATGTGTGTATTTGAGAACGAGAAAGATATATATATATATAAAGTTTTGTCCACAGTTAATCAATCAAGCATTTGTAAAGCGCGCTACATACCCGTGAGGGTCTCAAGGCGCTGGGGGGGCTGCCACTGATCGAAAAGCCAGGTCTTGGAAGTCTTCTGAAGGCCAGCAGGACCTGGGTGTGTCGTAGGCTGGTAGGTAGAGCGTTTCAGGTCTTGGCGGCGAGGTAGGAGAAGGATCTGCCGCCAGCGGTGGTTTTCCGGATACGAGGAACTGTGGCGAGGGCGAGGGTGGCAGAGCGGAGGTTGCGGGTGGGGGTGTGGAAGCTGAGTCGGTTGTTGAGGTATGTTGGTCCGGTGTTGTGTAGCGCTTTGTGTGCGTGGATGAGGAGTTTGAAGGTGATCCTCTTGTTGACTGGGAGCCAGTGCAGCCCTCTTAGGTGAGGTGTGATGTGGCTGCGCCTGGGGACGTCGAGGATCAATCGTGCCGAGGCGTTCTGGATTCGTTGTAGTCGTCTCAGGAGCTTGGTTGTTGTTTCTGAGTAGAGGGCATTTCTGTAGTCGAGTCTGTTGGTGATGAGGGCCTGGGTGACGGTTTTTCTCGTGTCGAGAGGGTTCCATTTGAAGATCCTGCGGAGCATTCGGAGGGTGTTGAAGTAGGACGTGGAGACGGCGTTGACTTGCTTGGTCATGGAGATGGTGGAGTCGAGGATGAACCCCAGGTTGCGTGCGTGGTCGGTGGGTCCTGGGGCTGTGCCTAGAGATGTGGGCCACCAGGAGTCGTCCCAGGCTGATGGGGTGGATCCGAGGATGAGGACCTCCATTTTGTCTGAATTCAGCTTCAGTCTGCTGTTCTTCATCCACTCGGCGACAGCCTTCATTCCTCTGTGGAGGTTGGCTTTAGCGGAGTGGGGGTCTTCGGTGAGGCATATGATCAGCAGGGTGTCGTCGGCATAGAAGATGAGGTTGTGCTGTTGTGCGACGTGGGCGAGAGGTGCCACGTAGATGTTGAACAGCGTTGGGGTAAGGGACGTTCCCTGTGGGACGCCGCAGATGATCTCAGTGGTTTTTGAGCCGAAGGGTGGGAGGCCAGGGCCTTCTCTTGAATTCCGGCGTCATGGAGGCGTGCTGATAGGGAGCGGTGGCAGACCGCGTCGAAGGCACATGACAGGTCCAGGAGGATGAGGGCGGCTGTTTTTCCTTTGTCCATCAGGATCCTGATGTCGTCGGTGGCGGCGATGAGGGCGGTCTCGGGGCTGTGGTTGCTGCTGAAGCCAGATTGGGAAGGGTCCAGGATGTTGTTGTCTTCGAGGTATCGGGTTAGCTGTTTGTTGACAATCTTCTCTGTCACTTTTGCCGGGAACGGGAGCAGGGAGATGGGACGGAAGTTCTTGAGGTCCTTCGGGTCCGCCTTGGGTTTCTTCAGAAGGGCGTTAATCTCGGCGTGCTTCCAGCTTTCCAGGGAGGATGCTGTCTCAAAGGAGATGTTGATTGTTTTCCGGAGGTGGGGGCGATGGTTGTGCTGGCTAGGTTGAAAACGTGGTGAGGGCACGGGTCGGATGGGGTTTCGGAGTGGATCGAGTTAATGGTTTTGATGGTGTCTTCGTCGCTGATGTTGGACCAGGCGGTCAGGCGGCTGGTGTGAGTGGAGGTTGCGGGGGTGGTGGTCTTGGTGGTGGTCAGTTGGTCCTTGGTGACCTTGCCCCAGTTGCGGCGTGGCAACTGTTGGGTGCGGTGGTGTGTGGTGGGTTTCCTGAAGGTGAAGTGGACGCATCTGTGGTTGGTCCAGTGGGGTACGGTGGTGTGGTTGAAGGAGATGTGCGGGCCTGCGGAGAAGATGGGGTCCAGCGTGTGTCCAGCGGCGTGGGTGGGTGTTGTCACGAGCTGTTTGAGTCTGAGGTTGGCAAGGTTGTTGATCAGGGCGGTGGAGTTGGCGTTGTTGTTGTTCTCGAGGTGAAAGTTCAGGTCTCCGATGTGGATGTAGTCCTTGGAGGCAAGGGCGTGGGTGCTGATGAGGTCGGAGATGGTGTCGCTGAACTGTGGTCGTGGTCATGGTCCGGGTGGTCTGTAGACGAGTATTCCTCTGAGGGTCGTGTTGGGGTCGGTGTGGATCTGGAAGTGCATATGCTCGGCAGTGGTGAGGGTTTCATCGGTGTTGGTCGAGACTCTGAGGGTGTCTTTGTGGACAATGGCAATTCCACCTCCAACTCCGTTGGCGCGGTCTCTGCAGGAGATCTTGTAGCCCTGCGGGATGGCTATGGTGATGTCAGGTGCCGAGGTGGCTTTCAGCCAGGTCTCCGTCAGGAAGGCGACGTTGGGGGTGGAAGAGTCTAGGAGGTCCCAGATTTCGATGGAGTGCTTGCGAGCGGAGCACAGTCTCGACCAGGAAACAAAATGGATATTTTCCAAGAAGTAATAACAAAGGTCTCCCCAAAATGTCACGTTCAATACAATGAGGAAAAAAATCAAACATCAGTATTCGAATATAACGAAAAATATTTGGATCACATTAAAAGACCTATAAGATGAGAATCTGATTTTCACGGGCTGCGTCAAAGGAGGAAATATTGTCGTAATAGATCAAAACAAATATATGAAAGCGGCCAAGAGGCAGATCAATGAGAAAGAGAATTATGAAAAACTATATCCCACTGATGAACATAAAAAAATATATATTCAGAAACTGAACAATTGGTATCAAAGACCTCCATTGAATGATGAGGACTATGCCTATCTGAAGAATGAAAGCCTGATTAGACCAACAACTCTTTCTTTCCGAAAGTGTACAAGGATCTCTTAAATCCCCCACGGAGGCCAATGATAAGCTCAATTGGGTCGCTTCTTGAACAAACATCAAGGTTTATACACATTATTTTATTCTCTCATGTTCCTAAATTACCTTCATACATAAGGGATTCAATGGCTTTTTTTAATAGGATCAATAACATCCAATGGCAACAAGATTATTTGATGTTCGCTAGTTTTTCTGCCCCCAGACACAGCCAGTAAATGGTCATGTCCCCAACCATTTGGCATTTGAGTGTGTTAGTTCTAAGCCACAACAAAGTTGACTCCAGGTCAGATGAGATGAGATAACCCACTATTTCCTTAATTTGTGACAGAATCTCTGTCCAAAATGGACATATCATTGGACAATTCTTCCAGATGTGCCTGAAATCCCCTTGGAAACCACAGCATTTCCAGCACAAATCAGAAGTCTCAGGAAAAATCCTGTTTAGTTTCGTATGGTTTCAGATACCAATCATTAACGACTTTATATTGGGCCTCTCGCATTCCTATTGAGTGGTTGAATTTGTGTATGTCCATAAATAGTTTGTCCCATTGCTTATCCGTAATGCTTACCTCAGAGTGTGCTCCCAAAACAGTCTGTGCTTGGTGAGCTCACCGTGCAGTGTGAACTGTATTATCTTATAAATGTGCGAGATTGTGCCTTTTGTACCCTTTTCTAGTCTTGCTAGTTTTTCTATTGGTGTGAGCTCTCTAGTCGCTAATTTCCGAACTCCCGGGTGAGGACCCAGTGTCGCAGCTGGGTGTAGTGGTAGTATTCGCTGGCTGTGAGGCTAAACTCCTTCTGACAATGTTCAAATGTGAGAATGTCCCTGTTGTGGAATAGATGAGGAACACCTTTCCTTCTGTGGTCCTGTACAGAAGCTGGTGAGCACTCTGTATTATAATGTATGGGTGTGAAGAGCGATGGAAAGGTGGTAAGGGCAGAACCCCTGTGGATATCATCCCACACCTTGAGAGTAGTTTTAGTTGGTGTGCTAAGGTAGACATTAGGTGGATGCTCTGCTTTGGGTTTTCACAGAAGGTCCCATATACTCCTTCCCGCCACCACCCTATCCATGTGTAGCCAGTGTTTGTCAGATACACTGGTTGACCATTCTGTGATCACACGGAGTTGGGCTGCTTTGTAACAGAGATTCATATCTGGTATTGCCAATCCCCCTTATATTTGGGGAGCCGGAGCTGCTGAATTGATAGCCAACCCCTTCCCCCCACCTCCCCACTTAAAGTATATGATCAGTGATTTTAATGTGGCGAAGAACCCCTGGTCTATCTCAATGGAGAGAACCTGAAAAAGGTTTAAAACTTTGAGCAATGTCATAATGTTGATCGCCTGAATTTGATCTATTCATTAGAGGTACATGGGAGCTCATCTATGAAAATCCGCTTTCACTTGTTGAACAATTGCAGATAATTTGCCTTAAAGGGGTCTTGGAGCCTGGGTGTTATTTTTATTCCCAAGTAAATGATTTCCTTTTTTGCAAATTGGAAAGGTGTGGATTCCAGCATGGCTTACATATCCCCCTATAATAGTGTGAGGTTTAGCAGATAAGACTTAGGGCCAGATGTAGGTAATTCCGATTTACCGACTCTTAAATACCGACTCATACCGAATCGGTATTTAAGAGTCAGTAAATTGGAAGGAGGCAGATGTAGGAAAAAAATTACCGATTTTGTAAGTCGGTATTTACCGATTCTGTAAATACCGAATCTGTATTTCCCATTGATTCGTATGGGCCTTGAAGCCCATAGGAATCAATGTGAAATACAGATTCGGTATTTACAGAATCGGTAAATACCGAATCCTGGCAGGGGGAACGGGGTATCACTATGATACCCTGTAGCACCCCAAATACAGGCGTGTGTGCCATGTGGCATACATACATGCCCTAAGGGCATGTCTGTGTCTCACATGGCATAGGTGTACATGCACAAATGTGCATGTACACTGCAATTCGGTATTTTACCACCCAATAGGATTGGGTGGTAAAATAAGAAATCCTAAGGGCCTGTGGCACTGCAAACTGTGCCACCTACATATGGATTTACAGAATCTGTATATTTACCGATTCAGTAAAATACCGAAGTGGTAAATTTACCGATTCGGTAAATATACCGAATCTGTAAATTCTGACCCACCTACATCTCAAAAGCCAAATACCGGTCGGTAACGGCCGAAATCAGCCGTTACCGACCGGTATTTGGCTACCTACATCTGGCCCTAAGTACGGTAAAATCGTAGACCAGCTACCCGTTCAAACCGCCGCAGCTCCTCCATTACCCTTGCTAATGAGAGTTCTGGGGTTGTGACTGACAGGAGAATATCGCCCGCAAGGAGAGAGTTCTTATGTTAGACTCCCCCGTATGCGATAACCGTTATCTCAGGCATCATGCAAATTGAAGCCGCCTGGGGTTCTATACTTAGGGCAAAGAGAAGTGGAGAGAGGGGGCATCCCTGACGTGTCCCCCTCTCCAAGGCGGACACTGCCTAGCTCATCCCATTGACAAGGACCTTTGTGCTGGAGCATGCATAGTTCGCTCCTATCATGTCCAGAAAACTGTTACAGAACCCATACCTCCTCATGACCGGGAAGATGAAGTGCCAGTCCACTTGGTCAAAGGCCTTCTTGGTGTCCAGCGCCAAGAGGACCGCTGGTATAAATTTTTTATTTACCTTTTCCATGAGGTGAAAGACCCTCCGAAGGTTGGCATGAGTTTGCCAGCTGGGTATGAACCCCGATTTGTCCAGGTGAATGAGTTCTGGCATTAATGATTCTAGTCTATTGGCCAATATTTTCATCTATATTTTTGCATCCAGGTTAAGGAGCCTTATCGGTCAAGCCACACAGTTGAGGGCATCACCGAAATAAGTGACTCCCCCATAGAGTTCACCCCCTTCCCTGCCTCCGCCATAGAGTTATATACGTTTACCAATTGTGGAATTATTACAGACCCGTAGGTTTTCTAGAACTGTGGTGTTTGGCCATCCGGGCCTGGTGATTTATATCACTATGGATTAGCTATGGCACTGCTCACTTTGTTCATTGGTTGGCTTAAGGTAGGCTCTTAGTAATGTATGCCACCTCCTCGAAAAGCCCTTCCATCCCTCACTCCGATTTGTCATCACACCAGTGGACTAGCAATACCCTCTCCTCCCTGGCCGCCCGCCCTCAAGATTATGCCCCTGAGGCTTGCCCGGTTCCCCACTTGCCGAGCTGGACTTTAAGCAACCTTATCTCACCCTTCCCAAGAGAAGTGTCTCATCCCACCCTCCAAACTATCAGGCGCCACAGGTTTCTTACCACTCTCAGGTCATTCAGCCATGTGAGAGTTCCTGCATGGCTGGGTCAATCCTGTATGGATAGAGTTAAGGCAAAAAGCTCAGAGGTCAGCAGTATTAATCTACCCGCTTGATCATCACCCCCTTGCGGGGTAATTTCTGCTTTTGTGGTTTAGTTCTTTTCTGCTGCTGCCATTGTCCTTCTCCATTTGTCACCGTTGAATTTCCCCTTGTGCGTCCTACTGGTTTGCTGTGTCCCAGCACCTCTGGGAGCACCAGGCCCAGAAGTCCTGCTGCGTTGACATATGAGGAGCAATGGTGCTGTCTATTATGTAAGGAAAAGGCAATTCCAAAGGGGTGGGTCCATTGATATTTTATGTGGTCCTGTCTAAGCTTATCTGTGATTGGGCGAAGTAGTTGCCGGTAGGCCAAAGTCGCTGGTGACACATCTTGATAAGGATCACATTTAAAGCCCTGGAAGGATATCTCATCTTTCAAGCGTGTCGCTTGTAGGATTGCCTCCCTCATCTTGTGGGAGTGTAACCTAGCCAGGACATCTCATGGTCGATTATGTCCTCTATATGGCAGTGGTCTCACCCTATCAATTTGTATCTTCATCCCTCCTGGGCCAAGTACCTCCCCAAGCATCGCCACAACAAAAACTTCCAAGTATGCCTCTTCCACTCCTTCTTCTAGGTTCCACAGGTGAATATTATCTCTCCAAGCCCTTTCTCTAGAGCCTCACATTTGAGGTTAGTGACTTGTAATTGCTTGTGGAGACCTTTTGTTGTGTTTTCCAGCACCGCAATCTTTTGCTCCAGTTCCTGCACCTTAGATTCTACATCTAGTGTGGATTGCCCCCTTATTGACCTCTTGGATATTGGAGTATAGAGCCTCAATGGAGCCCTCCAGGTCTGCTTTAATTTCTTCTGTGGGCTCTTTTTTGAAGTCTCTCAAGGAGGCTATTAGGTCCTCTTTGGTCAGTGCCATCTCTCATTCTTGTCTGCTGTCTGTTGGAGGCCTTCTAGACTCTGTTTGTGTAAAGAAGCTTGAGACTCTCTTTGTTTGTGACTTTTTAGGTGGCATAGGGTCTGTGGTATCCACTGATTGCCCTCGCTGTAGCCAAGTGGTGTCCTGGTTTGTATTGTACTCCCTTCGTGGGGGCAGCTTTGTCAATGCCGGGGTTTTTCCATCCAGCAATGATTGTCATCAAGTTGCAAGTCTATATGTGGGTCTGTTGGCTCATTGTCCCCCCTCTTGCCTTTTGAACACTTCCAGCGTGGCCCCCTCATCCCTGCGTCCCCAAGCTTGTGGCGGGTAGTCCACTCATAGGAGTGGATCTCTCCACCACAAGCACCAGGTGGGATCTCGCAGAGACTCTCCCCTTTGCCAGTCGGAGGTCCTCTGCAGGTTGTTTCCCCCCATCCGGGCCGTCTCTTCCGCCTTGAGTATATTCCTTCCAGGGATTAGGTCCCCTCAATACCTTGTGGGGACGACATTTATGTAAAGCTCTGAGTCTGTGGAGGCGACTTCTTGCACCTATTGCTGTACTATTCCTCTTGGGTGGTCACCATATTAAGGTCAGGCGCCTAATGGTTAATATCACTCTACTGTGGGGCTCCTAGTTGCCTATATTGCCCAGTGGGAGATTCTTTCTCTGCTACAACCTACTCTTCGGGCAGTTGCTTTGACTTAGCCCGCTCTAACGGTGCCCGCAGTGTATACCCTGATCGTCCGCCCATCATCAGGCTGCCATCTTAAGGTCAGACACCTGTTTACACGTATTCACCGGGAGCCTCTCCGGGTCCACGGAAAGCAACAGGGGGGCGCAGAGGTCCCTCACCTATTCCCCTGATGCCCCCACCATCTATGGGCCTGGTCCCCGCCCGGTGGTAGCATTTGCAATGTGCCACAATTCACTGGCGCGGAAGGAGCTCTCACCATCGCTCCCAGTGGCCGTTTTCGGTGCTCGCCCACCCTGCCTCCTTCCTCTGCAGTCAATGGCCTTCTGTTCGATGCAGCTCCCCCTGATGGCCGCCGCCCTCCTTGATAATATCGTGGGGGCCTATGGGACTGCAGCACCACTCCTCAGCCGCGGTGGCTCCGATTCCTGACGGCAGATCGCTCTTAGTGCCTCTGCAGACTGTGGATTCTCAGCGCATTCCCAGGGTTAGAAATATGCCTTTATGTGGTCATTTGTGTGACTTTTTCCCTGAATTCGCAGCGGAGCTTCAGTGGTTTAAGTCCACTCAGCCATCAGTGGGGGGCCACTCCCCTTTGTATATC
This sequence comes from Lissotriton vulgaris, assembly GCF_964263255.1. NCBI lineage: Eukaryota > Metazoa > Chordata > Amphibia > Caudata > Salamandridae > Lissotriton > Lissotriton vulgaris. The sequence goes on along the minus strand of NC_141691.1, from coordinate 438,264,956 downwards.
TGTAGATATTTTTTACGTCCACATCAGTGAGTCTGCATGAGAATACGCAAAGTATTATGGAAATGTTGGAGTTATGTCTCACACACAATGGATTTCTTTTTGACAAAGGTTATTATTTATAAAAGAAAGGGACAGCTATGGATACATCTTTTGCTCCCACTTTCACCAATCTAACAATGGGATGGTGGGAAGAAGAAATGGTCTGGACCGAACAGAACGCATTGAGTTTGAAACAAGATTTCATGTGTTTGTTTTATTGATGGCTTATTTTAATCTGGGATGGGAGGGAAGGCGATCTTATCAATGTTATGCAATCATTGACCAATAGTCCCCAGTGATTGAAATTTATCCATGAAATCCATATGAAAGAAATGTTAAGTGCAAAGAGTTTACTGCACGGTAATAGTGGGCATTCACAATGTGTTAAAGTGGGTATACTCTTTGGCAAATTACTAAGAGATACGTGAAATTGCTGAGAAGATCAGGAGTTTGTCAAACAAGCAGATGATATGTACAAACGATTCATGAAATGAGGATATCCTGTATCAGTATTGGATGATGAATTAAAAAGGGATTGGCAATAAAAAAGAACAGAACTTTTAGTCTAAAGATTCATGCAAAGTAAAGGTGATGAAGTCAAGAACAATACAAGATCCATTATGGACTTCACTGGCTCCAACCATGAGGTAAGACAATTAATATAAAAAGATTGGAAATTGCTGAAAATAGATAAGGATTTGAATGCATTCTGCCAGAATATCCCCACATCACATGCAAAAAAAACGGCATCTCTGGGTGATTTCCTACAGGAAGCTTCATGAGCAGTCAAAGTGAAGGGAGTTCATATTGGTTGGTGGAAAATCATAAAGGTTTTTGGCGCTGCTCAAAATGTAAAGCTCGTGTTCAGGGACAGAGTAAGACATAATTAACATTGAAAAATGACAACATGGAATTGATTGAGGAACAAATCCCATGTGAAACAACCGTTGTGGTTCATGTTCAGGAATGCAATTGTGGCAAAAAATATATAGGAAGTTCTGTCAATAAACTCAAACTGAGCATTTTACAACATGTTTAAGCAAATATGAACAGAGATCTTATGTGTGACATGGCCAAACACATTTGGGAGAATCATGAAGGTAATATGTCGGAGATAAAATACTTCAGCATACAGAGAATTTTGAAATAACAGGGAGGAGAAAGTCAGGAGTTGTCACTGAGGAAGACTGAATCGGGATGGATCATTGCGTTGGGCAAAGAAGTGCCCTGGGGTCTATCGTATTTTATGAGCATATATGAATTCTAGTTTTTGATATATGATATATCATGAAACACATGGGAGGTTCTTACACAAGATACTTTCCTGATCAACATGACAGTTTTTTTAATCCAACTATAGATGAATCTAGATTGCTCATGAGAATTGAGTGGATTGGAAGTAGGAATGTATCTCTGCATAATAGAAAAGGAATTCAGGAATTTGTATCCTTTGAGCAATTTGAAAAGGGATTTGCACTTTATTGTTGCAGCTTGCTCTATGCATATTGCCCTTAATTTCTGCAATTTAAATGCTTTGCGGAGCTGCACTTTACTGTGGAAATTTGGACTAATGTGCAGAGAACACTTATCCAATGCATCTAAAAGGGCAGCAGTCTATATGCATTTAGAAAGGTCAACCAAAGAAATATCAGTTCTGTTGATTCATATTAAGAAGTTGGGAGGTTCTTGCACATGGTACCTCCTTGTTAAAAAAAATATTGAAATTTTTATACAAAAACATGTACAAGTACATAAAGGCATCATAGGAGAAAATAACAATTGGGTTGTTCAGTTCTTAAAATATACTCATACTTTCATGGTATAGTCCATGAGGTTAATACACATTCCCAACAGTTTTATCATCACAGCTTTGTCCATTGTCTTTTTTTCCCAGTATTGCTGGGGCGGAGGGTTGATTGTTGCAACATTCCAGGTATCTCAATAAAATATGAGAAATCATTATGCAATTTGTAAAATAGTAAACATTTTAACAAACATGGTATCCTGGGGTCAAACAGTCTCATTAGATAATATAGATTATGCATCCATGTGGTAATTACTTCTCCATGACATATGAGGGTCTCCAGGGCTATTATCTAGCTGAGGGGGGATTCTCTAAATTCAGCTGGATTTCCCACCTCACCCTTCTGGATTTGTTAAAGAGGGTCTGGGGCTCTTTGCTAACTGGTCCCCAGTATGGGTGCTAGTAGAGGGCCTCGCCCCATTACTTCCCCCCCTGCCATCCCATGCCTGCACTCCCTCTGACCATAGCCCCTCAATTGGCCATCGCCTTATTCCTTGGTTGTCTTCTTTCATTAATGCCCTCTCCTTTGCTCTAGCCCATCTCTTACCCAATCCACCACTCCAAGCCCTATCTTCATCTTGCTATGGAGGGCAATACGCCTCTGTGTTAGGACCAGTGCTAAGTCTGTAAATTTAGTACCCACTTGTTTAGCTTTTGGCCAGGGGAACAGTACCAGCAGGCAGTCCTCAGCCATACCGGGCAATAAACATTCTAGCACCTCATTTAGCACCTCTACAATCAGGTGTTAGTAATCTTGCAGGCCTGGACAATCCCACATCATATGTGCATATCTTACATCCGGTGTTCCACATCTGGGGCACTGTTGTTCCAAAGCCCCATACATGATATTAAGTCTAAGGAGTGTGAGATAGGCTATGTGCAGAAATTTGAATTGTGTGAACTTAAAGTTGGTGTTCCCAGAGAGTTCCCTTGGGCTGTTCATGGCTCTATTGAACTCTGCCTCAGTCAGTTCCACTGAGGCTCCCCATTTCCCTTGTGTGTGTCATAGAGGCCCTATGCCCTCTTCATAAGCGTCCTATATAGCCATTTAACCAGGTGCCATGCTGCCCCGAATGTCACCATCGCCTGCAGTACTGCATGTGTGTCTGGTTCTCGTCTGGCTCCCCGCAATAAAGCACCAAAGGTTCCCATCAATGCATGATAATTTAGGAACTGACCAGAGGGCAGATTGTGTAATGCAAGGAAGTCATCTAATTGTATTAGCTCCCCTTCTTGGAAGCCTTCATGAACCGTTAATATGCCCATCAATGTTGAGCCCCGCAGTTGACAAGCTGTGAAGGGGGTGGAGGCATCATCTCATGGCAAGCCCACCAGTGGAGGTCAGGTGCATAAAGGGGGATCCCTACTGTATGTCGGAGACATGTATCCAATGTTTCAACGCAACCTGCAAGAGAGCCTCAGGAGCATGTATCTTGATCTTAGGATTTAAAACCTTTGCAATCAGAAACCTTTATGAGGCCACCAGTGACCTAGTGCCTATTGTTTCCAGGCCCCTCCTGTCGAGTCATTTAATTTGAGCCGCTAGGTGGTATGCTTCAAAGTCTGGGGTACCTAGACCACCCAATTCCGGAGCCTTCTGCAGTACTACCAGTGAAACTCTATGTCACCCCCCATCCTTGATCAGGTCTCTTAGCATCATGTCCAAATCCCTGAACCCCCTCTGTGGGACCACCACTGGGAGGTTAACAGAATAATACAATAGCCATGGGAGCATGACCATTTTGGACAATGCCATTCTTGCCATAACTGGTAGTTTAAGGTGCAACAAAACAATATGCTTGTTTTCAGGGAGCACATCTCCATCCCAAGGTTGCCTTCCATAAGATCAGTTGGTTGAGGAAACACTTTTATACCCAGATTCTTGAAGGAGCCAGGAGCCCAGTTAATACATGTCGGGAGGGCTGCTGGTTGGGGCAATGATGGCGCTATAGGGGAAAATATGCGTCTTGGACTTGTTAACTCGGAGTCCTGTCAGTGCATAAAACTCCTCCAATTTGTTCAGAGCATGGGTTATCCTCTGTTTTACCATCTCTCAGATATAGCAATAAGTAATCTGCATATAGGGAAATTATGTGTTACTGTCTCTCAAGAAACAGACCCTGTTGTGTCCCTTCCTGACTAAACATTCTGCTAATGGCTCAGTAGGTAGGGCAAACAATAGGAGGGATAATAGACAGCCCTGCCTGGTCCCCCTGTGGACATCATAGGAGGCTGAGGTGACGCCCCCGTCCTGATCCTTGCTTTGGGGCTAGTATAAATCAGTCATACACATTGAAGCCACCCATCTCCCAATCTCGTCTTATTCATAATAAACATTAAAAAGTCCCATCTCAGATAGTCAAATGCTTTCTCCAAATCGCATCTGGATAGTCAGCTATGTCATGGTGGAATAAGACATGGTAGTGTCTTCTAAGGTTCCTGGAGATTGTTATAGTTGGTATGAACCCAGTTTAGACAGAACAGCTCAGGCCCTGCAAATGTGGAAGCAGTCTCATGGCTAGTATTTTACTAAGTACCTTGAAATCGATATTTAACATGCAGAGTGCGCAAATCTCAGATGGACTGTCCATCCCAGATTTGGTTTTCGGTAAGGGGACCACTAATGCCTCCCTAGTGGAATCCAGCAGCCGACCAATATGTAGCGAATCCGCGTATACCCTCTTCAGGTGGGGGGCAGGAGTGGTACAAATGAGAAATAAAACTCTGATGGCAGGCCATCCGGGCCCAGAGTTTTTCCCTTGGCCATGTGCTTTATTGCGGCATGGATTTCATGTGCTTCCCCCAATGTTTTCTGCACAGTAGTAACCATCGTACGCAGTTGAAGTGATCCTAGGTTCACGCCTGTGGTTTCTTATGGTAGGTCATTTGGTTTCCAATATAAGGCGATCTAATGCTCACAAAAGGTACAAATAATAACCTTAGGCGAATTCAGTGTTGCCCGTCTATATTCAATATTTGGGTAATGGGTGTGCTCCTACTCTTGGGCCTAACTAGTGGAGCCAACAGCCTTCCTGATTGTGTCCCCCCTCCCACATGTTGCCTTTCTTGGTAAGCGCAGAGATCGAGCAGACAAATGTTTTCGAGGGATGCATTATGTTGACTCTTGGCCTCTGAGAACTGCCACATTTCCAGCCCAAAGTCTATTGTCCAGTGAGTATATCAGGGCCTCAAGTGTGTGGAGTTACCTACTGAGATCTCACTGCTCCCACTGTTTACCCCATGCACTGGCTTCTCACCACCACCTTAAACTCATCCCATTCAACCAGGGAGGTACTTGCCGTACCCTGATTCACCTTGAAGTAATCTGCGATAGAGGTCTGCAATGAATTTCTGAAACAGGTGTCTTCTAAAAGGGCGAGGACATGGCGCCTAAACAGGATGGCCACACATTCACAGACAGGGGAGAGGCTTAGAAGCAATGGGCTGTGGCCTGATACACTGCGTCCCAAGTGCTCCATGTTAGTCGCATGTGAGCTAAGTTGGGTGGAGCAGAAGAGCATGTCTAACCGAGTGTGCAAGAAATAAAGAGATGAGATGTAGGAGTAATCTCTTTGTTGCCCATGTTGCAGGCTCTAAATATCTATGGGGCCGATTCACAGAATGAACCTAAGACAAAATCCTAAACTTACTACCATTTTGATATTCACAGAATGCACTTACTACTTTTGGCATTCACAGAATGAACTTACTACTTTTGGAATTCACATAATGGACTTACGACTACTAACTTTACGTCTGCACCGGGTTGGAATTTACGCTTCCGGGACGGAATTTACGGCTCTGCAGCAGAAAATCCGAATCAGGCCCGGATTTTCCGTCTCTGCGTCAGAATTTCCGAATCTGGGCCGGAATTTCCAATTCCGAGCCAGAACATATGATCTGTGGCTGTTGATCATTTTAGCCAAGGGTAAATGCCTGTCCAAGTGCCTACCATTCCCCACCATGGATCAGCTGACACACTGCAGCTAATCACAGCTAATAGCTCCATTTTGCCATGATGAATGTTGCAAGTGCCTACCATCCTCCATCACGCTCCAGCTGAAGCCAATTAACACTAATTGACCAGCACCACAAAACACATAAAAGCAGCACAGATTGAAGGAACAGGTTTGGCCACAGAGAGTTCATGTTCACAACGCTCACATTGCCAGGGAAAAATGGAACCAATGAGGAGAAAGAAGAACTTCACTGCAGAGGAGACCACTATCCTTGTGGAGTATATAGTGAGGTACCACACATGCCTATATGGACTCCCATCCTAATGCACCAATGGGACACAGAAGGCAGCCCTATGGCAGCAGTTAGCCACTGCTATCACAGCATTGGGGGAGGAGAGGCGCACAGTACAGGGCATCAAGAAGAAGTGGAAGGATGAAAGTCAGAGGGTGAAGGAGAAGTACTCCAGGATTGAATTATACAGGATCCTCCCTGGTGCATACCCTGGACCCCGCATCTGTCTCACCCCACTGGAGGAGGATATCCTTATCACAATACACCCCCACTTGGTCCATGGGCTGCCTGTCAGTGATGTCCACTACGTGGTATCAGGTAAATGGGATGAAAGGAAAAAGTGCATGAAAAGATTGTCTGTGTCTCACTGTCACTGTGAGTAAGGAACTTGTCCAAAGTGTATATAAAAATATAGTCAGTCAGAGACTCATGTGTCACCCTCTGTATGTAGCACCACAAGTACCAGAATCCTTCGCATTAGAAATGGTAAATCTCTCCCCCCTTTTGAAAACATGGGCACAGTACTGCTGCCGTACATACACAACCCAGCTAAGTAGCAATTGACAAATATTAGCAGGGAAGCTCCAGAACCAATGGGACATGCAATGCAACCCTTGCACAACCACGGATGCATCACATTTACATTGTGGTGCACTGTGGTGCAGGGATAGACAGATGTGTGTTGCATCTGATGGCATTAGGGGGGTGCTTTGCTGAAGTTGTGTCGCAAGTGCGATGCAACTCCAACAATGTCCATGGACCGCCCATACCTAACGTATGGAGTGGCGCAGAATGAGCCACTCCTTACGTCTGCTTTAAGCAGGCATAAGGTTGCGTCACAGCAGCCTCTAAAAAGTGACTCTGTGAAATCTTCTAGATTTCACTGCACCACTTTTACGAGGCATATTCCAAAGGAATGCCCACCCTGCCTACATCAAAGCTGACACAGCCTAAATCACAAAGCAGAAGGTGAGAGAATCGTCAGATCAAAATATGTCATACACATATTCTGTTGTTCATTTGCCACGCCATTACATCCCCAACACACCACTGCTCCTACCTGCCCCGTCTGCGGCAGTATTTCACAACACTGTTAGCATGCAGAACATATGGGGAAATCCCTGGAAAGTTCTACAAGCATATTTCCCATTTGGTTACTTTTCTCTCTTCTTACCCATTGACACATTCAGCCAGAGCACAGACAACTGCAGTAGCAGAGGAACCTGCATCTACTGGGAGGAATCGACAAGGTACAGAGAAAGGCATCACAACCTCACTAACTGGTAAGTCAAACTGGCCAGGAGATGGCCAAAATGCATACATTATCAGGAGACGGCAGAGGGACATATAGTGCCCACATATGAAAGTCAACCAGAGATGAAAAAATTACTTCATTACAATTGGAGTTGTCAAAATATAACATGTCTTGGCTCATCATAACTTTGTAATTCTGGATCATAACATGTATTTCACCAACAGTCCCAGACCTGGGAATCCAATCCTGTAATCGAGTGCCACATCTAGTCAAACGGGTGTCCCCACTATATTGCAATAGTGTCTGTAGACCTAATCAAGAATTCCAATTTGCACAAATATGTTAATGATGTACAAGCAGTGAGATATCAGTCTCAGTAGCATTGACATTACATCTACTCTCCAACTTCAAATCTTTCCAATATACATTAAATTGCACAGTCCACACAGCTGGTCATGTACTTCTTACATTGGATGGATTTTTTGTTGGGCATCAAAAAAACACGATTCGTAGGCATGTCATTGTGATATTGGTTGCATCCAGGTAGTGGGCCCATTCTAAGTCATATGTGGGATCACTCATGACATTATGTATAACAATCTTCTGCAACGGTGGTGCCCACAACTGCTTGTGCTCGTCCTTTGTGACAGAAATTGAGTGCATCACATGTGGCTGCCGCAATTTAAAGTTGGAAAACACACTTATCATTGTAGGTACAATTCTGTCCTCCCAAAATCAAAGACACACACTGACTTCTGCTACCAGCATGGATCTGACATCCTGTCAGGGACCACACAGTGTTCCGGTGCTGGGTCAAGGTAAGCAAACCCAAGAATAATTCTGGCAGAATGCTCATTAATTGTGCCTTTCACCTCCACTGTATGTTGCATGTGTTGTACAGCACTGTTGTCCTGCATCACAATATGCTCACATATGGCATTTGAACACATGCCAGATCAGACCCTGTTGGCAAATGAAAGGATGGCACTAAATGTATGCCAAGTGAGACATGCAATAGAACAATGTGTCATATGAACTGACCAAAACACAACAGGCTTGCAATTCAATGATAGGATAAATCCCTAGCAAAATATACATGGTTAAATCATAATGAAATTGGTATGACTGAGGCACACACTGATGCGAGTTGTGTACCCTTGGGATGGGTGTAGAGGCTGCTAAGGTGAATCTTTATGCAGTTACACCTGCAAAATAACTTGGCTGAAGAGCAACATGATAATCCAGTGCAGGCAGGAAGCATCAAAGCTTCTCAGCTTATCCGCAATGTGTGATCATAACCATATGTTGTTTTCCGGCTACCCTCACCTTCTACCCCATTCACATGTATAGGTGAGTGTATGACATATGAGGTTTGGATATCTGCTGTACAAGACACCATCCGTTGTCAGCTAAGTAGTACCATGATGTTGGAAATAGAGTATGGCAACAGAGGACACTGAAAGGATGGACATGAAAAATCTGTGTCCTCTCATTCAAAAATGAGCTGTGTGACCTCATGGGTAGGGAAGCACAAATGAGCAACATCATGTGCCCGACTACTGCACATCTCACATATGAACTCCTTTCTGACTTGTCAACAGACAACATTACACTCATGAAAAATGTTAGTCTTAATGGTAAAGGTGAAATCAGTGTAATGTGGAGGAGTCCGGGTCATTTATCCACTTCCTTGAAATATCAGTAACTTCTCATACAAGTTTGTCTGTTGATGTGTCATCTTATTGATGTCAGCGCTGCGTGGATGTAACAGCTGGCAAATGCTGCATGTGAGCAGGTGCCCACATGTAAAGTCCATGAGGTAAACATGCTGCACATTGTTCAAGAGTATCCGCGAATGGTTATTTAGAATGACATGTTGGCTCATAACTACCATATTTCGTACTAAAATATGGACATGCATGTACCATCACAGCTGCTGACAGGATGCTACCACTGCAGCGTACACCATCCCGGGGGATACATGACATTCTCGCTGCAGCAGTGAAACCCTCGCGCACCTGTCCTTCAGGTAATTCTGGCGTGAGGTTTGTCACTTCTAAGCCATGACAGAGAGCAAGATCCCCTGCTGCATGGAATCAACAGTTGTTGTTTACAAAGTGAAATACAAATCAGGAGTATCACATGTGCCTGTCTGTTAATTGGGGATGCAGATCAGTGAGAATGTTGTCTCTCCCTTCTACAGCTATGTCTACAACATCTATGAGAAGACAGGTTCAGCAGGTTACACTAGGGGGGAACGCGGAGGGACAGAAAGTTGTGGCTGGAACTGGTGAGTTCGCTAGTATTATGTACATCTCTGTGTACATGATCCTCATCTCCTGATGCAACGTACAGTTAACACAACCCTGGTGTTGCACCACATGTAATACCAGGTCAATCACTAATACTGTTGCAACCTCTGTGTTCCAGATGATGCTGAGGAGGAGGATGACAGACCTACGACCAGTACGAGCCAACAGGGATTCAGAGGGGAGAGTCCCCTGATCCTCCAGGCAGTTATGTCGGCAGCAAGTCATGTTCAAGAGGAGGAGTAAGTTCCTGAGGAACTTGACTTTGTGGATAATGATGACTACATGTCCCTCCACTCCGTGGATGACGATACTGATGCCAATGAGAGCTATCTTGCCAGATTGCAAAAATCAGTCACAGCATCACATCTTCTGCCAAGCAACGTTCGTCAGCCTCCTCCCAAACAAACAATTGCCTGTCCCCAGCATAGAGCAAACCAGCCACAGCTCCCACTCATCCCAACACAGATATCACTCCCTCACAGTCCTCACGTCCAGGACCGACATGGTGGTTCCCCTACCCGCTCTTCCCTACACAGTGTATCCCTGCCATCCTCTCCACCATCTTTGAGAACTACCAGCCCTGTTGTGGTGCAGGTGTCCCCTGGGTACCATTCTCCTGCCCACAGCCTTCCACCTGGCAGACCTCCTGCTGTTGGGCCTGCTCATCCCATCCATGGCAGACACCTGCAGAGGGGGCATGCACCTGGCTATGGTGGCCAATTGGAGCATGACTTCTTCCAACAGCAGGCAGATGTGAGGCAGGACATTCGTGCCATAGGGGCTACCCTGTCAGACATGTCTGAGCCCCTGCAGGACATGGTCCAATTCCCTCAGGTGGTGGACAGGGTGAGCCAAGCTTTGATTAGGATGGATAGAACTTGGCAGGACATGCCCAGGAATATGAGAGACCGGATATCCTTCCAAAGGGAAGAGAGTGCAAGACACCATGCCTTGGCCATGAAGATGATGGAGGGCATGCTGAAAGTAATCCAAAGTCTCCCTTCTCGGTCAACACAGGGAGGGGAGCCATCATATCTGCCTGCAGGACAGCACATCCACACACCTATACCACCAATGGCACAGCACCAAAGTAAAGGTACACATCCACACCGGCACCCTGAACAGGCACCTCCACAACCACAATCACCCCCTGTACAGTCACTCCCACCATCTGCACAACCACCCCACCCCCTGAATGGCCACCCCACCACCTCCACAACCACAATCACCCCCTGTACAGTCCCTCCCACCACCTGGACAACCACCCCCACCCCCTGAACGGTCATCCCCACCACCTCAACAACTACAATCACCCCAAGTACAGTCACTCCCACCACGTGCACAACAGCCACCAACCCCTGTACAGTCAATCCCACCACGTGCACGACCAGCCCTTATCTAGGCACAAACACCAAATGTGCAGACACCATCTGCCCCTGCACATGAAGTTCACCCTGGACAGGCACATGGACAACACCCACCTACACATAGGCGACAGGCCCAACCAGACCCCTCACAGTGATCATCACCTCCAAAATTGCAAAGTCGTAAGCACGATCACCAGTGACAAGAGCCCAAAGACGAATTGACCAAGTTAATATGTGTATAGAAAAAAAAGATCTACAAAAGTAAGATTCTGTTGTGTATCATGTCCTGTATAACGATGTAGGTATGTGTGTGTGTGTGTTAAAAGTGTAGCCGATCATTGCAACAAGCTAATATGTGCATAGCAGTTGACTCACAAAATATGTGTCCATATTCTGAACCAGACATTCAAAATGAAGTCAAACAAGTTAAAGTAAGTAGAATTCCTCAAAGATATTTATGTAGGAACAGAAAACAACCGGACGTTTGGAAGGGAGAAAGGAAAACAAATGCTGATCTTAATGCAGATGGAGAAGGGAACTTGAATTGGGGTGGGGCAAAAAAAAATATAATACGTCAGGGAGCGTCAGGGAAACCAGTCTATTTACAAGGGGAAAATGAAATCTTTGTCCACAATGACGTCTCAGTCAAAAAGTAAAAAGGTCAAGTGTCCTTCTGGTCAACCTCCAGGACCACAATGTCCAGATCCTTAGAGTCCGATGCAGGCACAAGGCTGGCTGGTGCAGGAACATTCACCACATGGGATTGTGACACACAAGGAGTACAGGGGAAACAGTGTGGGTCAAAGGATAGGGGGATACATTGATGGTGGTATGGGAAGGGATTTGGGAGAAAACAGACGACATGGCTGTAGCCATGGAATTGACGTTGGTGGTGAGGTCGTCTTGAGATTGGACAATGTCCTCTCGCATTGTGCATATCTCAAGACACACTTGTAGCATGATGCGAGCGGACATGTGTGGTTGACCCTCACACATCCAACTCAAGTCCCCTGGCACAGCCACAGGAGGAACAACACCGGGAGGGGCCTGGGGAGGACAAGAGGGATGTGGTGCCTCAGTTACGGAGAAGATGTTGCATTGGAAATGGTGGCTATGAAGAGGGTGACAGGTTGCAGGAGATGCAGCTGGAGCACCCGATGGCATGGGGGACTCTAGAGGTAGGGAGGGGCTGATGAAAGGCCCATATTGAGTATTGGCCTGCCCCTGGGACACCTCTTCAGGACCCACTTGTGAAGAATCTGGGGCAGAGGAGTCCTCCACCACATCATGGTCAGAGGTGTCGGCTCCTTCCCCCACCTTCAATGTCCACAGCCTTGACCCGGGAAACTAGCACCAGAGTAGTGTTCTTTCTCAGTCCAGGTAGGCGCAATCCCCTTGCCTCCTGATGTTGAGGGTCCCTCCTCATCTTCTTCTTCCTTGCTGGTAGAAAGAGGGTGTAGCCGTCGGCGTACTGATTGCCTCCTGCTCCGGACCTGTTCCTGCTGTTCTTCTGTATTGCCAGCTGTGCCTGCTGAAATGTAAGCAAAATCCTGATGTGGTGGTTTATTCATGCAGGATGAGACACAAACATAGATGAGCCAAGGTCATACTTTGGTTTCCACTGATCACACTCTACATTTGTCAGTGTTTATGAACTTACATTACATTTATATTCACTGTCATTTACTGTATTGAGTCTGCCCTGGACATCGCATGTGAATTTTTGTGAATTACCCAACTGTATTAGCCAACCCTCAACCTCGGCATTCTTGTGATCTGTGATTCCGTTCACTGCTACATGTGCCACTTATAAAACCAGTCCACCAAAGGAGAACATGAAGAGTCCAGATTTATTTGAATTTGGCCATTGATATGGAGTTGCAGCTATTTAGAGTCTGGACAAGTGTGTCATCTGCTTTGTAGCATTGTATGGAACAAGACAGATGCCGAATGTGGGTCACACATCCATATAGAGTCTGGTCTACTTCTCTAGCTACATTGTGAGTCTAGCCTTTTGCCGTCCCCACATATATTCTGACAATCCAGTGCCACATATTGGCTCTATTGACTTAAAATGTAGTGCAGTACACCGGTGAACAGTGGTGGGTCGTTGTGACAGCTACCTGTACATGTGAAATGTCATACAGGCCACTGAGGGTGAGACGTCTGTCAGTGGGCACACCTTGCAAATTTAGGAACACTTAAGAGTGATGCAAGGATCTCAAAGTCTGACTTGACTCCATGGCACATGATGATCTGTCTCAATTGGAACCCAAACTCTACAAATGCAATGCAAGTCACAGCATCCAATACCCTTTGGCCAGCCATGCGCACACTGGACAGTGTCTGTACCATTGCTCATCCAATGCACACAGCAGTTATGATTTCCTTGGTTCAATGGTAGTGGTGCTGGCTGATCAGACTTCAATATGAATGCAGAAGTGTGGCTCCTTTTCCCAGTTGTCACGAAGAAACTACAACTCCCAAAATGCACTCTGCCCTGTACAGTGCATATGCCACAGTGTGCCTTTTTAATCTTGGTGACTGCTGCATGGACAAGGAATTGGTGAATGGAGGCATGAGACACACAATGGTAAAGCACTGTTTCACTCACATCATACTCCCAGACACATATTGCATATGATGCACTTGCCAGGTCTCTGCTGCTCATGTTCCTCCAGTTGAGCATGGAGGGTTGGCTAAGCTGCTTGCTGGGCCCTCCTGTACAGTGGGGAGAAGTGAGGATGATGCACATGGTGCTGGGAAGACAGGCCCACCAGCTCCGTAGCCTTGTGGCGGGACCAGCGTTTTAGGTCCTCCCAGCGCTTGCGGCATGCCCTAGCACTCCTGGCGTAGACTCCCACTGCACTGAAGCGCTCACCAATGTTGTCCCGTAGTCTGGCCCGGGCTTCAGTGCTCAGCTGGTACTCAGAGTCCCCATATAGCTGAGGAAATTTGTCCAGCAGGGGGGTGCTGTCTCTTCATTTGGGGTGAAATAGTTTAGATGAGAGCAGCAGGATGTCAGAGGATCTGATCAGTGATAGAGGATGACCCAGAATGAACACAAAATGGCTGCCACCTACTTCCTGTGATGTATTTCTTGTCTCCCACTTCCTGTGTAACATAGCCTGTATGAAATAATGTTTTCCAGTTTATTTACGGAGGTTATGACCCGAAAACGAAGTATTGGGTTCCGGAGCGTCAGAATCCGCGCACAAGCATTACGCTTTAAAAACGGAAATTACATTTTTGGGCTGTAACCTCCAAAAATAACCCGGAACACATAATTTCATACAGGAAAATATTTAAAGGAAGTGGGAGGCAGGAAATACATCACAGGAAATAGTTGGCAGCCATTTCGTATCCATCCGGATCCATCCACAATCAGTAATCAAATCCACTGCCATCCTGCTGTTCTGTTGTAGAAAAAATTAAATGACAGTGCAGCAGAGAATCATGAATAGGTAACAAAAGGGGGGACAGACCATTTAATGATATTTCTGTTAGGACAGGGGGGGCTGACACACCATCAAATCCCACTTTCATTTTCCCCTACTTTGCATTATGGTACATGTAGTCCATATTGAGTGCTCATTACCAGAGTAGTGTGATGTGCTACTTAACATTGGGATGGAGTAGTGTGGATATATCACAGACACATAGGGGCAGATTTAAAAGCACTGTGTGCAACATTTTAGCCACCGTTGTGACAGTTTTGTGTCACAGCTGTGGCCCAAAGCCTGGCCATGCTAAGGGGTATTTACAACGTGATGCATCTGGGAGATGCGTCATGTTGTAAAGCCATGCGCCACAAATGGGCTTTCCGGCGCAGAGGGGCGTTCCAGCACAGGAACGCCTCCTAAAAGTGGCTGAGTGATATCTACTAGATGTTACTCAGTCACTTTTAAGGCCATGCTGCGTCTAAACCTTGCACCTGCTTGAAGCAGGCGTAAGGATTGACGCAGCATGTTAGTCATAGGGTCACACCGAGACTTGCTGGAGCTGCGTCGCGCTTGCAAAGCGACTCCAGCAATGCGTCACCTTTACGGCAGCAGATGTGTCATGCATCTGTCTATTCTTGCCCCATGGTGCACCGCATTGTAAATGTGGCGCATCCATGGTGGCGCAAGAGGTGTCTGCCGTGATGCACAATAACTGGCGCATCCCTGCTGATATGCAGGGATGTGCCAGTTATTGTAAATCTGCCCCATGGAGCCTGATTCACCCATGACATCATCACTCACGTTCTGGGCCCATCATTGTGGTGGAGTCAAATCTGTAGAGGTCACAGACCTGAGTATGTAATGGTTATGGCCTTCTGTGATTAAGTGACCCATCCTCATGAGGTCCAGGTAGGTCTCTCAGGGCATGTATTGTTTGTCATCAGCGTGATTAGTTGTTTTTAGGTACAAAAGATCAAGAGGGGAAGGATCACTTGTCCTGCATAACCATGGTACGCAGCTCGCGTACTGATATGTCCCAAATAAAAAACCCTCATACACGTGTTTGATCTGCGAAAAAGCAGTATATCTTGATTCTCCGCTCATTGGTCACGTGTTTGCATAATCATAGGGTTAGTACTTATGCATCCTCCAGCCGGAGGTTTACCCCTGGTTAAAAGCAGTAGTGATCAGTGATGTGTAGGGTATTTCAAGTTAAAAAACCTCGTACAGCCAGAAGTGAACCTTTTTTGGATCTGGATTCGAGATAGAGTTAAAAAGTTAGCAACGTGTATTAGGGAGTGGTTAGGGCTCCTACACACTGTAGTTAGTGATTAGAGGAGGTCGACATGTTTCAGCCCTTTGCAGCCTGAAAGGTCAAGTGGGCTTTCTTCAGGACCAAAGTGAAGGGTGTATTGAGACCGAGGGCGTCTCAGTGAGTGTGGTCTCCTATAAAAGAAATGTTCTATTTATTTGGAGAAGTGAGAGGAGGGATATATTAGTCCTACTCCTGATTAGGTCTCATGGTACCTGTAATACAAATAAACAGGGGGAGGGGTGGTGATGGGTTATAGGACTAGTGTGAAAACAAACACTGTGTTTTTGATTAAAACTTATCTCGTTACAGCAACTAGAAAATGGCAGTACTTCAGAAGGACAAAGACAGTCATGGCAAAGATTTACTCACTCATTCGTTCATTTGTAAAATAAACTAAGGCAAAATTTCTCTACTCATTCAGTAGGTTCTATGTATATTCTTAACTTGTTTAAATATGGTTCGATTTAGTTTCTCATTCAACGGTTCGAGTGGCGGGATATTGTGTGTCGAGTTACGAGTCCTACGGTTTTAACACACGTAAGACTGCACTAGCGAAGGAGTTCTGTACATACCTTCAGTGGATAAGTTTCGTGCCTCAACGGGTTCCCAGTGAGTCGAGGAGGCCTACTGGAATAATATTTACAGGAATTTAGAATGGGGGGGGGTTGATAATACGTTACAGTTTTTGGTGGCGTTGGCATGTCCATCTGCTACCTGCAGTCTTGCTCCTGTCACGACTTGTGCTGACTCCACCACTCTGGGCCCGGGAGATGAGTTTCTCTTCCGGGGTTGTTATATAACAAGCCAGAATTATACAGCAACCATAAAAAGACTAGCGGTTTGGTGCGAAGTCTGTCTTCTGGTTCTGTTTTTAGTTGTATGGAATACATTTGATTTTTTATCATATAAAGATGGATGTGTGAATTATCGGGTTAATAAGCTATTTCATGGTATTCCAGGATTCAATATTAGGGATGGGTCAGTAAATGTTGAAAAATCATTGGAACTGATTACTTTTTGTCACTCAGTAGTACATCCCTTAACATTTAGTTATTTAACCTCAGCCAAGACATGTTATCGTTCAGTCCCTGAGAATCAGTTTTGAGTCTATGTACCCACCTCTGTTCTTTTTAAAAGAGGATTTTCTCAGCATTCCAGTTCCTCTTGTTGAGTGTTTCTAGAACAATCCAGTTCAGATCTTCAATCGCATGTCCTGCATCAATGTAGTGAGTGGACATTTTTGTGGTATTTTTTCGGCATTTCACATTACTACGGTGTTTGCATATGCGTTGTTTCACCTTTCTGCACGTTATGCCAATGTAACGCTTATCGCATGGGCAAGTGATCATGTAGATCACATGACTGTATTGCAGCTGGTGTGGTTTCTTATTGTCCATTTTAAGTCAGGTAGTAGTTGTATCTCTTTTACTGTTTTTGTAAGTGCGCAAACTGAACATGAACCACAGGGAAAATGTCCTGTTATTGGACGGTGATCCCATAAGGGAGAGAGCTCCGATTTGTATTTTGTTGGTGGTGGTCTGGTATGAACCAGTATGTCTTTCAGATTACTCGTCCTTTTGTTGGCAAACCTTGGTTTGGGCCACTTGATATTTGCCGAGGTCAGAATTCTCCAATTCTTGTTAATTATCTTCTTTACTTTGTTAGAAGCAATGCGGTATGTGGTAACACATGTCATCAGATCTGGTTCAGGGGTCCTTTGTGCTGTTTACAACAGGCTGTCCCTATTTTGGTTTCTCGCTCTTTTCTTGCATTTGTTGATGACTCTTGGAGGGTAGTCATGGTCCTTTAATTTTTCGCACAGTTCATTTGCTTGTTTTTTATATTCGTTAGTCTCACTGCAATTCCTGCATAGTCTTAGAAATTGACTGTAAGGAAGGTTTTCCCTAGGGGGGCGTGGATGGAAACTCTGATATCAAAGTAAGCTGTTGTTTGCAGTAGGTTCGAAATAGGTTTTAGTTTGCAAGGTATGGTTTTCAGAGTAGATGGTAATATCCAAAAAGTCGAGTTCTTGTTTATTTGCTGTGTAAGTGAACCTAAGCCATTCGTCTCTTGTATTGATCCATGAATGAAATTGTTGGAGGCTCTCCATGTCACCTTCCCAGATGAGAAGGATATCATCTATATGTAGCCGCCAGAATAGTATCTTTTGTTAGTAGGGGTTGTTGACATGTTCTTCCTCGAAATTGCTGATGTAGAGCCCAGCAATCGTGAAGTAGTGTGGCTCACTGGTTAGAGGCGGCAGACCCGAGAGCAGAGGACGGCCTGGGACCAGGGTTCGATTCCCGGCGCGGCAGGTTTCTGGACCAGGGTCAGCGGACTCGATAATTCTCTCGCCTCGGTGCCCACTCTGATCAGCGATCACACTCGGCAACTCTGGGCATTAGCTTGCCTCATCTTCACTAATGGCCCCACCAGACCACTGGGGATGCCTGGTCTCACCCTGGAGATACCCATTAAAGGACCATCTCTCAGGGAAGCCAGGAAGGGTTTCGCAGCGGTCGAAGCGCCTTGGGACCCTACGGGTAAGTAGTGCGCTATATAAATGCCAATACATTTACATTTACATTTACATTTACATTTACATTTACATTTACATTTACATTGTGCTCCCCATCGAGGTACCATGGCACTGTTGGTATAGGGTGTCATTGTTGTGGAAGTAATTTTCGGTTAGGGCCAACCTGCAGCATTCGAGTACGAAATTTCTTGGAGTTTTGTGATGCCAATCGTTGTTGAAAAGTAATGTTTCTAAAGTGTCCAAGGTCTTTTGTTGTGGGAGGTTAGTGTAGAGGCTCTCGCTTAGGAAAATAGGGGGCCCCTGCCTAATCGAATGAACCGTGGCAAGGAAACAGCATAAGGGGGTAAAGTCAGAACAAAAGTGCACCGGGTTATGTGCCTGGTAGAAAAAGGGGAGGAAAACTAAATAACTAATGACTGAAAACACTCTAGTGTTGATTTCTTATGATATTTTATTTTTGTAACATCTTTTTTTCTTAGCAATTGTTTTTCTTAATTCATTATACGTGCAAATTGTTATAGGTAAAAAAGACAAAACATGTGCAAATGGTGTAAGACTAGACAATTTGATTGATTAATAAAAAATATAGAAGTGCATTCCTTTTCAACGCGTTTCGGCGTGAGCCTTCTTCAGGAAGTCTGTATTCATGCACCAGTATCTGCTGGCGAATAAAGCACAAGCGGATGTGAGTATACTGTCGTTTGATAAAAGAATCAGTCCACCTGCTGGTATGTAGTTGTCTTGAAAGTATTCGATCTGACAGTGGTCTATGGATGCGTGAACGAACGGAGCTTCTATGTTCACTGATTATATCGGTAGATTTGCGTGATGTTCGCTCCAATATATTGACTATATGAAGGTATATGGTACCATTGATCAGAAGACACTAGTTTAATGCAGGTAACGTGTTCACCCTCATGGATCCAGGGAGGACTCCATCTAGAATTATAGGGATCCGTCCATCGTCCGATCGTCCGTCAGCAGGGTCCGCCTATGAGTGTAGAGGCTCTCTACATCTAGCCCCACCAGAATCATACTTTCTTCTGAGTAGTTGATGTCTCGTAAGAGATTCAAGAGATTTCTTGTGTCTCTTAAGTAGGTTGGTGTTTTTTGTGTTAGTGGTTTGATGTATTGGTCCGCAAATTGTGACAGTGGTTCAAGTACTGAACTAATGCCAGAGACTATAGGTCTTACGGGAGGTGGTTTGCTTGCCTTGTGGGTCTTAGGTAGCGAATAAAAGCATGGTATTCTTGGGTTTCTGGTCTCTAGGAACTCTGCCCCTTTTTTGGAGATCCAGTTTAAGCATGGGCAGATTTTGCGGATTTGCGATCCGCGAATTTGCGGATTTGCGGATTCGCGATCCGCAAAATCCCGCGAATTCCCGCGGATTTGCAGATTTTTTATTTTTTTTTGTGTTCGCACGGGTTTCTGCCAGTTCGCAAGAGTTTTTGTACAATTTCACAAATGCGAACTTACCTGTCGGGTCGCAAGTTTTGCGAACTTGTTGTTTCTACGTGTCCAGCCTGTTTGCGACCCTCTTCTTCATCACTGCCACCCTCTGTCACCACTGCCACTCTCTGGTTCACCCATGCCACCCTCTGGCTCACCCATGCCACCCTCTGTTTCATCACAGCGCCCTCTGGTTGACCAGTGTACATTATTGTGGCAAAGCAAAGCACACCTTCCCTGCCTCACCTGAATTAATTTGGGGCTGATTAATGTGTCACAGAGTATTTTTTTAGCTGGCACCTGCTTCCTTAGTGCTTCCTGATTAATGATGTGCTTGAACTTTTGCACCTGCTAAGTGCTTTAATTTTTGCAAAATTAGTTACAACACCTGCCCTGCCCCAACTGACATTAATGAATTAGGGGCTGATTAATGTGTCACTGAATTTGAACTTCCAGCCTGGCTCCTGCTTGTCTCCCTTAGCTGTAATTCAGGACCTTTGTGGCATATGTGTAACTATTCTGAGGGTCAGAGCAGGGTCACACAATAGTTGCAAGTAGGCAACTGAACTCTGGAGGGGCCCCTCAGGAAGCACTACAGGAAATGGCTACTAATGATGAGCTTGAACTTTTGAACCTGGTAAGTAGTTTCAGTTTTCCAAAAATCGTTTTTCTGCAATTTCGCGCTTATTCGTGGGACGCGAATAAGCGCAAAATTGAACTGGGAAGCCGTGAATAGTGCGAGCAAGCAATAAAATCCGCCGCTCGCGGATTTGCGGATTTTCAGTAAATTCGCGGGAGTTCGCGGATTGCGGATTTACCGAAAATCCGCAAAATCCGCTAACGGAACGGATTTTTCACCCATGCTTAATCCAGTTGTTTGTTTCTGCCTCCTCCGCTATCAGAGCAATAGTTCTCTGTAATCTTGGTGTGGGGTCTGTGGTGATTACTTTATAGAATTTTTGGTCTGAGAGAAGGTCCATACATTGTAGATTGTAGCCCTCTTTGCTAAAAAGGACTATTCCCCTACCTTTGTCTGCCTGCTTTATAATGATCTCACCATTGTTCCTCATATCATCAAGAGCCTTCTGTTCAGCTTTCGAAACATTCTGAAAAGGTTTCTTAGTTGTATCTCTGAGTTCATCGATTTCTTTCATGATGGCTTGTTCAAAGGTTAATATTTCAATTGGGACTTGGGAGTTCAAGGGACAGAATTTTGACTTCCTCCGTAGTGAGGTGTCTCCTTCTGGAGTAGGGGTTTCTTGATTGTTAAAAAAAGCTTTCAATTTCAATTTCCGTCAGAATTCTGCAATCTCACATTTGAATTAAAAAATTTCTAAATTTGGTGTCGGAACATATTCTAGACCTCTGTTTAGAATTTTTTCTTGGTCTTCTGTGAAGATTTTATCTGTGAGATTTACTACGAGGGTATTGTGCTTGTTCCTGATTTTGCTCTGGTCATGCTCCTGGTATGGACTTGTCATGCCTGGTCTGACCAGGTCACCTCTTTCAATCTCGGTCTCTGGTTCATTTGGCCTCTCCCTAAAAAAGGAAGCCTAGGTTGGTAATTAGGTCCTGTTGGGTGTTGCATTTGTGGGTTCATCGGGGGTGGTCCTTGAAAATATGGATTGACCCAGCCTTGGAAATGTGGGTTAAACAGTTGGAACGGTATCCCTTGTGGGTTCATTTGATAATTAGGAATATGCCATATGTTACGTCCTCGCCGATTCCCTCTTCTGTTCTGATACCTGCCCCTTTCTTGAGTGGGGAATTCGTCGCTGCTCCAGTCGGATCCATCTGTTGATGATCCACTATTTGAGCTATAATTCGAGGCATTGTCATTTGTGGTAGAGTCTTTGTGACTGTAAGGATGTATACGCTACAGAGAGATTTTTTTGAGTTCCTTTCCCAGTTTTTGCAGTTTGTTTTGGGTTAGGTATTCTTGTGTTTCGCTCATCTCCAGGTAGATCTCTCAGGACATGTATTGTTTGTCATCAGCGTGAATAGTTGGTTTTAGGGACATCCACTATACTAAGCGCTGACATGGGCACATGGCCTGAGGCACGCTCCACCTTTTGACTACTGTCAGCAGATGCAGTTAGTGTGGCTTGCAAAGTCATCTCAGGGTGGAATTTATTGACACAGTAGTGTCTATCCAAGTTTCATCATTGACAGCAGACAACAAACCAAATTTTGTCCATAACACTACAGGTTGCTCATGTGAAAAACGTGGCAATGAGCGTATCACAGACTTACATGCCCTGACCTCGGTTATGTGCAATGTCCCGGTTTCCCAGATTCAGAGTAAGTCGAGGTTCCAGAGGTATGTGTAAGCCATGCGTTAAAACAATGTTGTGCAAAACACAACAGGCTAATATGATCGTGCACACAACTTGTGGGGAGTACAGCAGCCCATCCCCTGTACTGTCAAGACATCTGCATCGCGACTTCAACAGACCAAAAATGCGCTCTATGATGGCTCGAGTCCATATATGTGCCCTATTGTACCTATGCTGAGGTACAGTGTTTGCACACCTGTAAGGGGTGAGGAGATGTTGGGAGAGTGCATACCCAGCGTCGCCTGAGGAGGGAAGAAAGGGCAGTTGGTTACATTTCTCTCTTTGATTTGTACAGGACATGATCTATACTTTAGTACATGCAGTGTATGTTGGGCCATGATTCTTATTGTACAATGGTTAATATTGGGGGGCAATCAGACATTTCAATGACACATATCACTCATTTTTAGTGCTTGGTACTTACCCATAGCCACATGTTGCCAAATTCTCCCACAGCCATCTGCCGGGCAAGAGGTGACATGCGGAATATGAAGCTGTCATGGGGACTGCCTGGGAACACTGCATGCACATTAATGAACCTGCCACAGGCATCACAGACAGCTTGCACATTGATGGAATTCCATCGGTGTCTGTTGCAGAAGATGTGTGCAATGCGGCAGGGTGGCGGAAGGCCCACATGGGTACAATCAATTGCACACAGCACACGTGGGAATTGTGCAAGGAGATAGAAATCTCTTGCTGCCCTATGTCTCATGGACAGTGTATGTGGCATTTGTATGTGGTTCTGGGCTCTAGCAGTGATGGATATCAGTACCTGATGCAGGCACCGAAACTGGCTCGCCTGAGAAAAGCCCACATGGTCACTGGAGACCCTTTGTAAAGACCCAGTGGCAAAGAAATGGAGAGCAGAAAGAACCTTGAGATATCCTGGTATTGCATGTGAGCAGCAGGTCACGGAGTCAAGTTCCTGCTCCCACTCACATACTTATTAACTAATTTTGTACCGCGCACGGTTACCCAGGGGCATCCCAGCGCTTATAGAGACCTAGAGCAAGCTACTAATAGAGAACGGAAAGAGCTACAATTATTCTGGAAAAAGATAAGTTTTCAGATGTTTCCGGAACCTGAGAAGATTTGGTTCAGAACGTAGTGAGAATGGGAGGGAGTTCCAGGCGCGCGCTGTATGGATAGAGAAACTCCTGCCACCTGAACGGGCTCTCCTAATTCTCTTTATCTGAAGAAGGTGTTTGTTGTCAGAGCGTAGAGCTCTTGTGGGCTTATAGGGCCGAATCATGTCCTTCAGAATGGCTGGTCCTTTCCCCTGTATGCTCTTGTGGGCGATGCAGAGGGCCTTGAAGGTAACTCTCTCTCTGACAGGGAGCCAGTGGAGTGCTTTTAAAGCAGACCTGGCTGACTGCCTGGCCGGAACGTTCCGCAGCAGCCTTGCTGCTGCGTTCTGCACTTGTTGCAGGATCTTGAATGTTGACTCCGGTGCTCCGAGAAAGAGCGCATTACTGTAGTCCAGGCGTGAGATGATTAGACCTTGGACTAACAGCTTCCGGGAGAGTTCTGGCAACAGTGGGAGAACCTTACGGGCCGACCGGAGCATTCCATAACAAACGCCAGCGGTCTTCTTGGCGTGTGTCCTAAAGGAAAAATCCGGCTCCAGCCAGACCCCCAGGCTCTTGATCTCCTTCTTTGGGTCAGGCGGGGTGCCCAGGC
This sequence comes from Lissotriton vulgaris, assembly GCF_964263255.1. Lineage (NCBI taxonomy): Eukaryota > Metazoa > Chordata > Amphibia > Caudata > Salamandridae > Lissotriton > Lissotriton vulgaris. The sequence continues at coordinate 438,241,163 of NC_141691.1, read as the reverse complement.
AGTTGGGCCAGCTGCTCGGCGAGAGGGCAAAACTTGACTGGCCCAAGATCATCAGCTCAGTTTTTGATCCGTTCAATTTGAGCGATGACCTGGACATCCAATCAAACACCTCTCTCAAGCATGAATGGAGCGTCTCAGGCTGTTTCTCCAGCTGTGTCAGACCCACCACTAGCTGGGTGTCATCCGTATAGCTTATGGTCTTAAAGCCAAACGGAGACACCACACCCTCCAGGGGTGCCATATACGCGTTAAATAATGTGGGGCTCATCCCTGAGCCCCGGGGCACCCCGCAATGAAGTGGGAGGGGAGGAGATTTTGCGTTTCCTTCCCAGACCTCGAAGGTACGCCCCTCCAGAAAGGAGGCCAACCATTCCAGGGCCACTCCTGTGACACCCGACTCAGCTAGGCCTTGTATCAGCACCCCATGATTGACGGTATCGAAGGCCGCACTAAGGTCCAGGAGGATCACTGCCACTGACCCCCCTGCGTCCAAAGTGCTTCTGGCCTCCTCTACCACTGCTAGCAGAGCCGTGTCAGTTCCATGACCCGGTCGGAATCCCGTCTGTAGGTCCCTCAACCGGCCATTCTCCTCAAGAAAGTTGGATAGCTGACGATTAACCAACCTCTCGGCAACCTTACTAACCCCTGGTAGCAAGGAGATGGGCCTGAAATTGGCCAGGTTCTGCGGGTCCAAGCCAGGCTTCTTCAGAAGCGCTTTAACGACCGCACTTTTCCAGTCAGGCGGCACAGTCCCATGAGTGAAGGAGAGATTGACCAGATCGGTCAAGGGCTCTCCTATCGACAAGGCGGCCTGCTTTAAGTACCCCATTGGGACTGGGTCCTGAGGTGAGCCACTTTTCAAGCTCCCGAGGACCTTCAGTACTTTGCCTGAGGTTACAGGGCCAAATGACGTCAATAGATTTTCTGACATGCTGAAGTCCTCAAAAAAGGCCGAGGTTCCCATCACCGGGGTGAGAGAACTAATAATGGTATCAATTTTATTCTTAAAGTAAGTGGCTGATTCCAGACATTTTTCCTGTGGTCTGTCATGGACAAGAATGGGATCAGGCGGTTTAAGAAGCTCCTTCATCACTAGGAAAGCTTCCCTGGATGAGGACGCAGCGTGATTCACTCTCTCCCCATAGAAGGAGGCCTTTGCAGCGCGTATTGCAAGTTTGTATGTCCTTAATTCCATGCAATATTTTTCCCTGCTATCTGTCTCCGGGTTCCTCCTCCATAATCTCTCCGCCCGTTTACAGTTCTTTCTCAGGGTTCTGAGCTCTAGGGTATACCATGACGCGGACCCCATTCTCTTATCCCTAATAAGCATCTTCTTGAGTGGAAGCACATGGTCCACTGCGTTGGTCAGCCCGTTCCTCACTGTAGCATCTGCAGTCACCGGATCCCAGCCCTTCTCAGGCTGGGTGCCCTCCAAACGGGCATTCCAGGCCTCTCCAGGGAGCCTTGACCATGCCCTGTCTATTCTAAATTTCCTGGGTGGGAGAGTGTCATCACACTTTACCTCCCAATTAGCCATGATCAGTGAGTGGTCGGACCAAGGAAGAGCGAGAGGGGGCATAGCAGATATACCCGCCATATTCGCGAAGAAGGGGTCCAGGAGATGACCTTTAACATGTGTGGCCCCAGTGTTTATCAATTTCATCTGCAGGGCGCTCAACTCGCTGATCAAATTAGTTGCCATTGGGTCAGTTACTTCATCAAAATGGCAATTGACATCTCCCAACAGAATGAAATTGGACGAGGCCGCGGCCAGGAGAGTGGTAGTTTCCATTAGTGAAGATGTAAAATCACCCACACTCCCAGGTGGCCGGTAGACTAGGAGGCCTGTCAGCGTGCAGGTAGGGGAGAATTGAAGGGAGAATTGGCAGCTCTCACAGTCTTTAACCCCTGCCTCCCGTGCCTTACCCGTGACATACCATATCCAAGATGCCTTCTGGAAGGAAACGGTACCTGGCCCTTACATGTTGGCTGGACATTCCAAATAGGTTGATCTTCTGTCTGATGATCCTCTCTGCTCCCCCCCTCCTCCTCAAGTAGTTTTGCCGCATGGCAAGAGGCAGAGCAACAAACACATTCAGTGACATGTTGAAAGGGTTTGTGTGTGTCTGCTCTGCATTTATACATGCTGCAGGGCTAGGATTGGCTGCAGTGTGTCAGCTGATCCATGGTGGGGGGGTGGAAGGCAGTTCGACAGGTGTTTACCCTTGGCTAAAATGATCAACGGCCACAGATCATATGTCCGGGCGCGGAATCGGAGATTCCAGCTTGGAAACGGAAATTCCAGCCCGGAATTGGAAATTCCGAGGCAGAGCCAAAAATCCCGGGCCGGTTTCGGACTTTCTGCCACAGAGCCGTAAATTCCGGCCCGTGTGCGGATGTAAAGTTAGTAGTCGTAAGTCTATCCTGTGAATATGAAAAGTAGTAAGTTAATTCTGTGAAAACCAAAAGTAGTAAGTTCATTCTTTGAACGCCAAAAGTAGTAAGTGCATTCTGTGAATACCAAAATGGCAGTAAGTTTAGGATTTTGTCTTAAGTTCTTTCTGTGAATCGTGCCCTGTAAGTTCAAAGAGATCTATCCAGTAGTGGAAACTCTTGACGTCGCAGACACTAGCATACCCTGTACTGGGGGAGTGGATTTGTTAGAAATTGGGGTCTCTAATTGGCAATGGTTTGCACCTTTGTCCAAATAGGGTCCCCTCCTTCTAGTCACGATAAGGGGGATACTCTCCCAAAATAACCCTTGCTCACCCCCTTGGTAGCTTGGCACCAGCAGTCAGACTTAGTTCAGAGGCATAATATTGCCCAGCCGGGCCCCATAGTCAGTGTGGAATTATAGATTGACCCCTGGATGCACAATCTTAACTCCGATAAACCAACTCCCCCACCGAAGGACAGCAGCGCAACAGCTAGCCACCCAAACCTGTAAACAAACCAAAACATTATGATTAGAACTCTGCCTTTTGCTTGCTAGGTGCCAGCTCATGTTCGCGGCAGAACACCTCAAAATGGGACAGTGCCAACTGTAATCCCTGTCTCGTTTTGGAAATAACCAGGGTGTCGTCCGCGAACATGAGCAGTGGAACTTTCATGCCAGCTAATATTGGAGCATCAGTTGGGTGGTTTTCAAAGTACTGGACCACCCTGTTTATAAATAAAGAAAACATAGTGGGGGCCAGAACTCACCCCTCACAAACCCTTTTTGTGACCTTAAACCTTTCTGTGGTTTCACCTGGTTTGCCACAACGAACCTGCCCGTAAGTATGTTTGTGTAATTTAACCAAGATGGCCACCAAACAATGAGGCATCCCCATTTTCAATAGTGCCCTCCATAATTTCTCTCTTGGAACAAGATTAAATGTGGATTTTAAATCCACAAACGCTGCAAAAAGCATACTCCCCCCTAAAACCACCTCCTTCCAATAGATTCGCACGAATCTGAAAGCCTGTTCAAGAGTCCCTAAATGAGGCCAAAACCCTGCCTGTAAGGGTGTTAAAATGTCCCCTTCAGTTATCCATCCCTGAATCATCCCCAGCACTAGCCTTGCCACTATTTTTTGGGCAGCGTCAATTAGACTGATAGGTCTGTAATTTGTAGGTGCAGAGTGATCCCCCTTCTTATAGATCGGTATAATCTCTGCACCTGACCAGGATGCTGGGAGCGGGGCACCATTAGCTATAGCATTTGCTAGTAGGTTTAAATAGGGGACCCATAGGTCTTGATTTTGTTTAAGCAAATCTGCAGGGATGCAGTCTAGCCTGGGAGCCTTGACACTTGGGATAGTTTCAACACAAACTCCACCTCTCTGCATGAGAACTGCAGTGGCTCTTCAGATAAGATAAGAGGAATGGTCTCATCACTGCTAATTGATGCCCTAAACTGAGCTTTGAAAAACGACACCCATTGTTCTGGTTCGACGTGGTTACACGGGTTCTGTTGCTGTAGGTTATTCCCCCCGTTGAGTAGGTGCAAAAACTGGGTCATGTTTCTCCCATTGCATGCCTGCAACAGGTCCTTCCATCTATCTTCATCCCACTCTCTCTCGGCTTGTCTCTGGGAGGCTTTATAATTGGCTCTACACTGTATAATATCACCCAGTGACCTTGACCTGATAGCTACTACCAGGGTTTAGTACGCTAATCTACAGGTAGTGTCATACCATGAACTTAACTTAAAAGGTTGAGTCTTCTTACAAGGGCTACTTTTATTAAAAAACTTTTTCAGACCCGAAAAGAGTTCATTGTGTACATCCAATAAAATCAGATTGCACTCCTCCTGAGTCTTTCTTACAGTCAGAGAGTGACGTTAAGGAACCCGAAACCAAGACCCTGATCTGTTTAATGTAACTCTCAATATTTACTACCCTTGCCCACCGATCATTTGCAATAGTTACTGTTTCTTGGATTGTATCGCCTTCACTCTGCAAAAGATTACAAAAATGTCTGTCATTAATTTTTAAAATCAGAGGGTTGTGATCACTCTCTGGCCTCATCTGAACCTCCATATCTAAAACTGATGGCCATAATTCCACATTGACAAGAATGTAGTCTATACGACTACCTGTTCTACCGTGGTCAAATATATTTCCTCCCTGCCTATTTGCCTGTCCCCCCCCCATATCCGCCCTCAAGCCCCTTTCCAAACAAAGCCTCTTCAACTGAAGGGCGGCCTCAGACCATTTCCTTATTGGAAGTGTATTCAATTTTCCAATATTTTTTTGGTATAAGGTGCTATTCAGCAGAATTTGAAATGTATACATAGGATGCATGAAAATACAATGCAGGTTTTCTTAAATGACAAATTAAAAAACAGAACATTAAAAGTTTGCCATGCATTTGAGATCCTAATTTGTGTCTTTCATGAAGTGAGTGGTTTTAGGAGTGTAATTGGAGGGGACCTTCCACTTTAGAAGCAGTCTGTATACTTAAACAACTCTATGGCCAGTTAAAGGCTCTGACCGAAACCCATCGCATTTCATGTGCTTTTTGCACTAGAAGTATGTATGAAAAAAGAAAAGAAATGAAATAAACAATTTGAATTACTGCACCTGGTCTGGTTGTGCTGCCTGTTCTTTAAGTCACGCTGAGAAATTGCTGTGGTTGGAGTGATGTGGAAAAAGATGTATATATATATTCACAAAAAAAACAAAGGTTACAAGGACATTATAGTTAGACTCACATTTCACTCATTCAAAACCAGAAAAATTAAGCTGTTATAGTTACCTGAGTTAACAATAACTTGCGCCCCCGCAATGCACGGATTATGACCTCACATACTACATCACTCATGACATGGTCAGTGATATCACTAATAACATCTCAAATGACATCGCTGATGACATCAGTGGCCCTAAAACCTTTGTTTTTTTGTGGAATTAAGGTTTTTTAATTCTATTTGCTAAGTATAACATCCCTGTAAACTTTGTTTTTTTGGTGAATTTATAGGGTTTTTAAATGCTAATTTCTAACTATAATGTCCATGTAACCTTTTTTATGTGAATTTACAAGGTTAAAGAGCAGTCGTGTTTGCAGTGTGGTGGAGAAAGGGGGCTGGGCCTCCGAACAGCTTCCAGGAATTCCACTGTTTAGGGCTTACAGGAGGTACCAGGAGGACTTCTTGCCCCTCTGGAGCCAAGGTGACTTTATCTCCCAACTAGTAGTGCACCAGGAGGCACGTGTACAGAGTGGTGGAGAAAGAGGTCATGGAATTTGACAACTTCTCATCAATCCTGCTGTGTGGGACTTACTGGAGGTAACAGGAGAGGTAATTTGGGCCCAAGGATGTTCTTGGGGGCAAACTACCCCTCCTATTGATGGTGCGGGTCCTTATTGGCCAACTAGTCCACCTGTTACCTCCAGTAATCCCCCAAACAGTGGGATTGTTGAGAGGTGGTATCAGGCCACGTCCAGTTTTACACCATTCTTGGCACACTGCTGGTGGGGTGATAAGATCCCCTTGTGTCCTGAGGGCCTCAGCAGTAAAGTAAAGTTCATTCCCGAGCTGCAGTGCACCAGGAGCTGCGTTTGCAGAGTGGTGTAAAAAGGGGAAATGGCCTTGGACCACCTCTCACGCATCCCAGTGTGTGGGGCTTAGTAGAGATAACAGGAGGGCTAGCTGGCCCCCGGCACCCCCAGGAGGCAAGGGAACTTCATCCCCTGACCAAGTTTGTGCCGGGAGGTGTGTTTACAGAGTGTTGGCGAAAGGGGGCATGGCAAGTGACTACCTCACAGCAATCGCTCTGTGTGGTGCTTACTGGAGGTAACAGGTAGCCTAGTTGCCCCCTATGGGCCCCCAGCAGCAAAGGGGACTTCATCCCCCAACCAGGAGCACACCAGGAGGTGCATTTGCAGAGAGATTGACAAAGGGGGAGTAGCTTTGTACCAGAACTTAGCAATCCTACTGTGTGTGACTTACTGGGGGTAATAGAAGGGGGCCAGGGGGGCCAACTACCCTTCCTGTTACCTCTAGTACGTCCCATACAGCGAGATTGCTAAGAAGTCTTCGAGGCCATGCCCCCTTTTCTCCACCACTCTCCACACTCACCGCCTGGCACACTACTGGTTGTGGATGAAGTCCACTTTACTCCTGAGGGACTTTGGGGTACCAGCCTTCCTGGTACCTCATGTAAGTCCTATGCAGTGGAATTCCTGCTATTCGGAGGCCCAGCCGTCTTTCTCTACCACTCTGCAAACCTGACTACTAGTTTAAGAAGAATTTGGAATGTAATAGGTCTCACATTTGCGAATGTTATGGCTATTGACATGGTAAATGTCAAAGTTTTTTACTAATGCTTTTTGGAGTGGAGTGGATGTTTATTGTGTGTAGTGGAATTATGTTATTTGTTGTGCACTGAAAGTATGTGGAAAGAAAGTATGTGGTAATTAGTGTATAGGGATTATGTAGAGTGATTATGTGGTATGGTAGTGTGTTGTGGAGGAATACCCTCAGGTTTAGTCTTCCTCTTTTCCATAGAAGCTAAACTACAAACTCAATGAGACAAAAAAAGAAGAAACCACTAAGGTGCACTTCTGGACCTTGTCAGAGGATGAGCAGGCCCACTGGAGGATGCAACTGTTCGACTGACACCGCTTTTCGCATAATTAGACATTTTCCACATTTGCCACAAAATCCATCCTCTGCTGCATAATCTGCAGATTTGAACAAAAAAACTTGTGTTTTGCTCAAACAGTTCAAATGTTGCAAAAAATGCAGCAACAAGTGTTACAGTGTGGTGGAAGGCCCTTTGCAAACCTGGAATGGTCACCTGTTACTTATTGCTAAATGTGGGTGTTAAATTGGTACTAATGGTGCACAAACCACTCTTGCTTCTTTCTGCACATCTCTTACCTCTTTCTGTACATCTCTTCTGCTTTCTGTACCCCCTTCTTTCTCTCTAGCTTCTTTCTGTACTGCTCTTGCCTCTTTCTGTACTCCCCGTTCCCTCTTTCTGCATGCTTCTTCCCTCTTTCTGCACTTCTCCTCCCTCTATCTGTACCCGTCTCTTATCTCTATCATCACTTCTCTTGCTTCTTTCTGCACCCCTCTTGCCTCTTTCTGAACCCCTCTTCCCTTTCTCTGCACCTCTCGTGCCTCTTTCTGCACCCCTGTTTCTTCTTTCTGCACCTCTCTTGCCTCTTTCTGTACCTTTCTTGTCTCTTTCTGTACCTCTCTTACCTCTTTCTGCACGTCGCTTCCCTCTTTCTGTAATTCTCTTCCCTCTTTCTGTACCTTCTTGCCTCTTTATGTGTCACTCTTACCTCTTTCTGTACCTCTCTTGCCTCTTTCTACACCTGTCTTGCCTCTTTCTGCATCTCACTTGCCTCTTCCTGCACTTCTCTTACCATTTTCTGCACCTTTCTTGTTTCTTCCTGCAAATTTCTTGTCTGTTTCATCACTTCTCTTGCTTCTTTCTGTACATCTGTTGCTTCTTCCAGGACTTCTGTTTCTGAAACTCTCATGTCTCTTTCTACACCCCTCCTCCCTCTTTTTTGCACCTAACTTGCCTGTTTCTGTACTGCGCTTGCCTCTTTCTGCACCGCTGTTTCCTCTTTCTGCACCTCTCTTGCCTGTTTCTGTACCTCTCTAGCTTCTTCCTGTACCTCTATTATCTCTTTCTGTACTTCTCTTGCTTCTTTCTGTTCCTCTGTTGCTTCTTTTGCACCCCTTCTGCCTCTTACTGTACCCCTCTTCCCTCTTTCTGCACCTCTCTTGCCTCTTTCTACCCCCCTGTTACCTCTTTCTGCACCTCTCTTGCCTGTTTCTGTATCTCACTTGCCTCTTTCTGCACCCGGTTCCCTCTTTCTGCACCCCTTTGCCTGTTCATGTACTTCTCTTGCTTCTTTCTGTACTTCTCTTGCCTCATTCTGCATCTCTCTTGCTTCCTTCTGTACCTCTGTTGGTTCTTTCTGCACCTCACTGGCCTCTTTCTATACCACTCTTGCCTCTTTCTGCACATCTGGTGGTTATTTCTGTACTTCTCTTGCTTCTTTCTACACCTCTCTTCATTTTCTTCACCTTTCTTGCGTCTTTCTGGATCACTGTTCCGTCGTTCTGCAACCCTCTTGCCTCTTTCTGCACCTCTGGTGGTTCTCTCTGCCCTTCTCTTGCTTCTTTCTATACCGCTGTTGCTTTTTTCTGCATCACTCTTGCCTCTTTCTGCTCCCCTCTTCCCTCTTTCTGCACCTCTCTTGCCTCTTTCTGTACCCCTGTTCCCTCTTTTGGCAGTTCTCTTGCCTCTTTCAGCACCTCTGTTGCTTCTTTCTGTACTTCTCCTGCCTCTCTGCACTCCTCTTGCCTTATTCTGCACCTCTGGTTGTTTTTTCGGCAGTTCAATTGCTTCTTTCAACATCTCTCTTGCTTTTTTCAGCACCCCTCTTGCCTCTTTCTGCACCCCTCTTCCCTCTTTCTGTACCCCTCTTTCCTCTTTCTGCAACTCCTGTGTCTCTTTCTGCACCTCTCTTCCCACAACTCCTTTGTCTCTTTCTGCACCTCACTTGCCTTTTTCTGTACCTCTCTTGCCTCTTTCTGCACCTCTCATGCTTCTTTCTGCATTTCACTTTCCTCTTTCTGCACTTGTCTACCTTTTATCTGCATCTTTCTTGGCTCTTTCTGCAACTCTCTTATTTGTTTTATCACTTCTCTTGCTTCTTCTAGCACTTCTCTTGCCTCTTTCTGTACTTCTTTTGCCTCTTTCTGTAACTCTCTTATCTCTACCATCACTTCTCTTGCTTCTTTTTGGACCTCAGTTGCTTCTTTCTGGACCCCCTCTTGCCTCTTTCTGCAACCCTCTTCCCTCTCTCTGCATCTCTCTTGCCTCTTTCTGCACCCTTATTCATTTTCTACACCTCTCTTACCTCTTTCTGTACCCCTGTTCCTTCTTTCTGCACCTCTCTTGCCTCTTTCTGTACCCCTGTTCCCTTTTTCGGCAGTTCTCTTGCCTCTTTCTGCACCTCTGTTGCTTCTTTCTGCACTTTACTTGCTTCTTTCAACATCACTCTGGCATTTTTCTACACCCCTCTTGCCTCTTTCTGCACTTATCTTCCTTTAATCTGCACCTTTCTTGTTTCTTTCTGCAACTCTCTTGTCTGTTTCATCATTACTCTTGATACTTTCTGTGACTCTGTTGCTTATTTCAGCACTTCTCTTGCCTCTTTCTGTAATTATTTTGCCTGTTTCTGTAACTCTCTTATCTTTACCATCACTTCTCTTGTTTCTTTTTGCATCTCAGTCGCTTCTTTCTGCTCCCCTCTTGCCTCTTTCTGCACCCCTCTTCCCTCTCTCTGCACCTCTCTTGCCTCTTTCTGTTCCCCTGTTCCTTCTTTCCGCACCCCTCTTGCCTGTTTCTGTACCTCTATTGTCTCTTTCTGCATCTCTCTTGCCTCTTTCTGCACCTCTGTTGTTTTTTTGCAATTCTCTTAGCTCTTTCTGTACCCCTATTGGTTCTTTCTGCAAACCTCTTGCCTCTTTCTGTACTTCTCTTGCACCTTTCTGCACTTCAGTTGACTCTTTCTGAACCCCTCTTCCCTATTTCTGTACCCTTGTTCCCTCTTTCTGCATGCTTCTTCCTTCTTTCTGCACTTCTCTTCTATCTTTTAGTACCCCTCTTGCCTCTTTATGCACCTCACTTGCTTCTTTCTACACCTCTCTTACCTATTTCTGCAACTCTTTTGCCTGTTTCTGCACCTCACTTGCCTCTTTCTGCACCTATCCTGCCTCTTTCTCGCCCCCATCGCGCGCCAACACAATCTCAACATCATCTCCTACGCCGACGACACCCAGTTAATCCTTTCCCTCACCAAGGACCCCAACACCGCCCAAACCAATCTTCACGAAGGCATGAAAGAAGTAGCCCAATGGATGAAACTTAGCCGCCTAAAACTCAACTCAGACAAAACTGAGGTACTCATCCTAGGATCTTCCCCCTCAGCTTGGGACGACTCTTGGTGGCCTTCCGCTCTGGGCACGGCACCCACACCCACAGACCATGCACGTAACCTTGGCTTCATCCTAGACTCCTCTCTCTCGATGTCCAGACAAGTCAACGCAGTCTCGTCCTCTTGCTTCAACGTACTTGGCATTCTCAAAATGATCTTCCGCTGGATCCCCCTCGAGACAAGAAAGACTGTCACCCACACACTGGTCACAAGTCGACTGGATTATGGCAACACACTACACGCCGGAATTCCAGCCAAATTACAGAAAAAGCTCCAGCACATCCAAAACGCGTCAGCGAGACTCATATTAGACATCCCTCGCCAAGATCACATCACCGGACATCTGAAAGACCTCCACTGGCTTCCCGTCAAAAAAATAATTACTTTCTGCCTTCTCACCCACGCACACAAGGCCCTCTACAATCTCAGACCTGAATGCCTCAACACTCGACTGTCCTTCTACAAACCCACCCGCCAACTTAGATCGTCCAATCAGGCCCTCGCCGCAGTCCCGCGCATCCGGAAGTCCACCATGGGTGGCAGATCCTTCTCCTTCCTAGCTGCCAAGACCTGGAACTTACTCCCCACCCACATCCGCCTTACTCAGAACCACATCTCCTTCAGAAAAGAACTTAAAACCTGGCTATTCGACAAATAACAAACCCTTCTATAGCGCCTTGAGACCCTCCGGGTGAGTAGTGCGCTATACAAATGACCGAACTTGAACTTGAACTTCCTTTGCCTCTTTCTGCACTTCTATTAATTTTTTCTGCACCCTTCTTGTTTCTTTCTGCAAACCTCTTCTGTTCCATCACTTCTCTTGCTTCTTTCTGCATCTCAATTGCCTCTTTATGCACTTATCTTCTTTTTTCTGCAGCTTTCTTGTTTTTTCTGCAACTCTCTTGTCTGTTTCATTACTTCTCTTGCTTCTTTCTGCACCTCTGTTGCTTCTTTCAGCACTTCTCTTGCCTCTTTCCGTACTTCTTTTGCATTTGCATTTTGGTGTGTAGAAGGTGACCTCAACATTGAAGTCTGCAATTAAAGGTGTTCAGACTCACCGTGAGTGGCATTTTCTTCATGGTTAAACTTTGTTTGATGTATAAGCGGCTCCCATACACCACGAAAATGCCGCGCTGCAATGCTTGCAGATCCAGTGATTAGACCTCCAATGTGCTGATGGAACGGTGAGGTCCGTGTTGGGAGACACTGAATGAACAATGCTGGGGTGTCACCTGGTCCTCATCAACCCACTGGGGCAAGAATGTTTTTTACTGAAGGAGCAAAGGCAGCATCCACTGTGATAACAAAGATGAAAGAACAACAAGTACCAGCATGAGGTGTTCACATACACCCAATGGGGTGGGACTTGGATTTATCAGGTGTTCATCATAAAAGTCTGCCCTTGCCTTCCCCCATTTACTGCCCATGAACAAGGACACAGAGGTGTTTGAAAGGCGTAAGGCTTTGGCACTTTGATGTGGAGAAGGTGACCTCAACATTGAAGTCTGCAATTAAAAGTGTTAAGACTCACCGTGAGTGGTGTTTTCTTCATTGGCAAACTTTGTACTGGTGCACAGCTGGTGGAGGACCTCAGGACACAAGTGGCATTGATCCTCCGAGCAGCAGTGCGTCAGGAGCCGCATTTGCAGAGTAGTGTAAAAAGGGGTGTGGCCTTGGACTACCTTTCTGCAATCCAGCTCTGTGGTGCTTACTGGAGGATGCAAAGAATCAATCACACCCATGTACTCACCTATACAGTTATACACACACCACCTCACTTATTTATACAAACTCTAACACGTGCTTACTCTCTCATGGAATCACTGATACAAGCACACACTCATCCATATAGTCATTTATACACTCCAACACTCACATATACTGCCTTTCACATATGCAGTTATTCACACATATATCACTGACGCATCCATTAACTCACCAATACACCCATGCAAACTCACCCACCCATACCACCCTTCACAGATGCACTCTTGAATCTATACACCAAGTGAATCATCCACTCACACATCTATGCACAGAGTCATACTCCCTACCCACCCACACAGACAATCAGACAACCAATCAATAATCCATATAGATCCTCATTTAGCTACTTACCAACCCACCAACTGACAAACTAAACTGTGTGAATGTCTTTATCAGTCCCTAACCCATGCATTCAGTAAGACACATTTAATTACTTACTTAAACACTCAGTCATGCACCTACTAAATCATCCACTCAGACACTTATACACCCACTCATTCTTTAATACACCTTGGCATATATATAAAACATATTTAAACTTGATAGAAACAGAAAATCACATGGATGATCTCATCAGTGATGTCATTTCAGATGTCATCAGTGATGTCACTGACCATGTCATGAAGGATATATTATGTGACGTCATCAGCAGGTCATTGCGGGGGCGCGAGTTATAGTTACATGAACTACCTATAACGGACAAATTTCTTTGGTTTTGTACGAGTTAAATGTCCAACTAACAATAACGTCCCTGAAACCTGTGTTTTTTTCAGTGAATATATATATATATATATACGAGAGAGAGAGAAAATCTGGTTTTGCTGCATGAAAATGAGCCCAACATTTTTTTTCTGCCAGAGACGGACGGCATAGGTAGCCTAGATTTAATTAGGTGGACTATTGAGTGGCAGTAGCGTCATGGTCCTGCTGCAGAGCGCTCACTTGAGAGTTGTTTATGATGGTAGCGCCAGATGGTGCTTTGCTGTTGGAATCTCAGTCGTTCTTAGGCAGACAAAGCAACTTGATGAACGCATCATTATGGCCTCATTTTGAATGTGGCGCATTAATTTTCATAATGCCAAATAATGCATCCCATCTCCAGACGTACATTTAAAGGGCTAATATGTAACTGTTAAAATTTAAATTATTTGCCATTTTTCCTCCACGGCTAAGAATAAATTGCGCTAACAATTCCGGTACCTATATTGCACTTATTTCATACTTCTTAATGAAATTCCTTGATCAGTTTATCATATTTTTGCACTTTCTGACTACCATTGTTTAACTTCAACTTCAAGTATATTATCACCATGAGTGATTACTTATTTAAACCAAATATGTGTTTAAAGTTGTAGCATACCAATGAAGTAGCTCATAATGATTTTCTGTCACAGCCAGCACTGCATTAATAGGACTTAATTAGAGTTCCGTAGACTACATTGGGTCAATAGTAAGCAAGCTAAAAATAGCAGTTCTTTACTCAAAGGCAACAGCTGCACTGACTTAGGTGTTATCATTCTTATATACTCGGAAACTGCTGCTACATTCTTATTGTTTATTGCATCAGTTCGTAGCAAAAGTGTTTTCGGTGAATAGCATATGATAAGGCGGCACAAACTTTTTTTTAAATAAATATAATCCTAATGATAACCAGGGAAAATGTCATGTAGAATGGAGGGTATGGATAGTGGTTTTTCTTCTTTAAAATGGGTTGGGAAATTTTCTCACGAGTATTTCAAAGACGATTGACACAATGTAAATAGAGAGACACAATTTTGGTCGGGTATAAAGCCTTTCAAAATGTTTGTGCTTATCTGAAAATATAAAAAATGAAAAATGGGGGAGTCAATTCAGTTTGTTGATCAGCATAAAAGCCATTAAAATTGTAAAATTAACATTGTTCTGCATAAAAGTCATTACAATATAAAAATTACCACACAGTGCAATATATCAGATATGAAAAGCACATGTTTTAGACCATACATGCATTTAATTACAATTTCTACATCGAATATGAGCAATTAAGCAATTTTGAAAGTAAATAGCAGTGATTTCCAAAGAGTCCATAAAGTGAATATCCAGCGATTAACAGCTACAGTTCAAGTAATTACTTTTTTTATAAGTTATATTAAATGCAATCACAGTGATTTTATAAGGGCCACTATTGTTGGTCCTGATTTTCTAGGCATTCATCATTTTCTCTACAGCTGTCTTTCAAAGGATTGCTTCCGAAAATCTGCTGTGATGGAAGCAGTCCGCAAATTTGATTACTGTAACAAGGCCATTTTTCTGCTAAGGTGCTCTTTCAGACCTGTAAACCACTCACAGGACCATCCGAAAAACATCCATCAAGCGATCCCTGGTATGTATGCAGCTCACAGAGTCAATCTCCAACAACAGGCTAATTTACCCTCAGGCATCTAATTTCTCTGGAATCCTCAGCAAAGACTAAAACAAGGGCTTTACCAGCATGGGACTGTTGGGCCACAAACGGACATGGCCCTCCCTTGTGGCAGACCTGGTGGCATAACCAACCCACAGAGAGAATACCTGACCATGAAGATCCATTTCAACAAGACTCTCAATACAGCCAGCTAACCAGAGCAGTCATTCTCCTAGCAGATCACCAGGCTCGTTAATGCCAAAACCGGTTTTCAAAATCAACCAACCAGAGCTTAAAAGATCACTCCAAATGTCCCTGTGAACCAGATCCATTTAAGTAACTTGCAAACAGAGCCAATTTCCAATCAACATTATTAAAACTAATTCCAATGCGATTCTTTGTCTGGGTATGAACAGGAAAAGGTGGACTAAGACAAGAGTGCCACCTGTTTTGTGTGTTTATCGCTAGAATAGGCCTAGTGGGAATGCAAGAACATCTGATTGTAAGATAAGTTATCACCATATGTCTGTCATAAAATGCAGTACTCAACATACTCTTACTGACACCCAGACCATTTAAACACCAACACCTCTTTCCCATATCAAACACCAACAAACTCAGGTCCTTTGTCTCCAGCCTTCCCTCATTCGTATATTCATTTTATTTCTTCGCTGTTCTGCAGGAGATCCGTTATTCCTTCTTCTTTGTGTCTATGTAGGATGGTGCCCAGTTTGCGTCATGCCTTGTTCTTCCTTCCTTGCCTGCCTACCTGGCCAGTAGGTGTGTTCGGGGTAGACTTTGGTGCGTCTACATCTTGCTGTTCTCTTGTTGTGTTACTTCGCATTATTACTCCATCCTTCTCCATTCTAACTCCTTGTTGGAATTTTTGTGTCATTTCCGTTCGTGTAGATTCACTCTTTGCTTTTTTCACCTATCTCTGCACTCTCTCCTGTTCGGTATTTCTGTGCTTCTGTATTGATTTCGTTGTCAGAGAGTTTGGGTATTTCCCGCTTGTTTAATCTTTCTCTTTGCTTCTTTTTCTACCTTTCTGTTCATTCTGCCTTGCTCACACCTTTCCTTGACGTTCTCTCTGTCACTCCTTTGTTCATTCCTTGCTATCTGTCCTTTGTTCATGCTCGTTAGATTTTTCATATATTACATTTGTTGTTCTCTTGGAAGACAAAGGGATATGTGGTATCCTGCATTTGGTAATGTTATGTATTTTACTCCTCCTGCTCTACCAGTGTTTGTGCAGTAGACCTAATAGAATGTTGGTGTCATGATGTGCCTGGGAATGTTGGGACACTGAGAGGTGAAGTGACAGTTGGGCATGGGCTGAGCAGCACACAGGCTGCTCCTGGTGGGGCTCTGATCTACAACATTAACAACTTCTGAATCTTTCTTCTTGTTATCTTCATGAATAAAACATCCTGAATTACAACCTCCTGTGTGGACCTTCATCATTACACTATGTTTCTGTCTCATCCCAGAACATATTTGTATTACTTGTCAGAGGATGTAGCTTATCATCAGGCATAGCTTCGAGATAGTGTGTAGGTACATTGATGAACTGTTACTTTGAGTCAAAACAACCTAAGTACAGGACAGAGAGCTGGACCGGGAAACCAACAGAGAGTAAAGTGTGGCATGCCCGTGCTCCATGACAGGAAAATCTGCTGAACTACCATCGCAAAGTAGAATGTGGTTCATTAAGGCACAGAGAAGGAGTGATCACTCAAGAGCAGGCTTAGATTACCTGAGAAGGAATTTAAATCTTGCCCTCATTTGGTAAAAATGATAGGGGAGAGCCTCAGATGGTGCAATGAGCATGAGCCAGCCTGTGCCAAAACAATGCTGTCTCGTATTTAAAAAAAAACAAGAATATCATGATATGTCAGCCACGGCAACAGTAAATAAAATATTGCCCTGTTCTAAATCATTAGCACTTCATATCAGATAAGAGCTGTGCTATCATGTATCTGTCCTGTTGCTTTTCAGTTCCAAGAAGTGGGCATCTACTTGCAATATGCTTTGATTGACCTTATCCTAGGCATTTGCTTGCTTTTTCAATTTGCGTTATCCAAACGATAGAGACCAAAGCCTCACACTGTGAGTGACCTATGAGTGTCTATACAGTAATTCACAGTGCCTCATAGCTGGAAAGTCTATGAGTGACAGTTCACAAAACTACAGCATTAGGCAAGGAAGGTGCTTTTACATTGCCCTGTAAGCAGCTTGAGAAGCGCAAAAGACAAAGCATCCACCCACCATTGTGTTTTCAATTGTAGTGGAGGAAAGCAGGAATGCCTGGTTACTCACCGGTAATCTTCATTACTGCAAGTCCTGGTCTTCCGCTCCCATTCCTGAGCCCTTCCCTCCCTCCATGGGATTTCTTTCTGGTGATTGTTTTTGTTTATGGGTTTCCTTGGTATTCTCAGGATATTGTGTGATGCACATATTGGGGGAAGTGTTAAAAAACTCTGCTAAGTATAATGTTTCTGGGGATCTGACAAGCTGCTCACTGTTAAGGAATGGGACGGGAAGACGGACGAGGAGGTAATGCCCCTCAAAGGAGTTTGCGTGTGTGATCTGTGGAGTGGCCCTGGGAATGACTACTACTCACTCATACTACTCACTCATGTGTCATTGATGCTTCAAAAGATACCATATGTGAAGCAGTCATTATGTACTTAGAAAATGTCAAGTTTTTATGGTGTGGGTGGCTCAAGCAGGCTCACAGTGCTCTGGAGATGGACAGCTGCCACTTGAAAATACCGATTTGAACCACAGACTTGCTACCATTTGACAGTTTGCAGTCTCCCAAGACTTCCACTTCACTTTGCTTGCACCACATACCTCTCTGATAATGCTTACCCTGACAGTCAAAGAAAACGCAATTAGTAAATACAAATCGTACTTTTGGACATAGAAGAAAGGCTAATGACAACATCAGCTTTGAAGAGTTGGAAACACGCTGCCTATGGTTAAGCTGGAAATGTCTTGTCTCTATTAAAACCTCCGATATTTAATGAAAATAATTTCTTGTGACTTTTAGCAACACAGTGGTGTTTAACAATAAATATAAACCAAAACAGAATAGAATCGTCCACCCAAAAGCACATGTCAAAAATCTTCAAATCTTCTTTGATTCCACTTTAAAATATAAAATCTCGCAACCAAAGCATCCAGCCAAAGTATTTAGTTCAAAATCAATTGAACTTCGTCAGGCCTGTAGACAATATACAGAGATCAAATATAAATATACATAAACATATAATGCACAGTAACTAACATATACAATATCATTAACATATTACACATTACAGATATATTTTAAAAACAACACTACACAACATACTCTTACTAAAACAAACCATGACAGACAAGCAACCCACTCATCCATGCAAAAGCAATTTTTCAGAAACACCCCATCAACAAGGGGGTCTGCAAGAAATATCATCATAAAAGAGAGGAATAGCATCCCATGTATCTATATCAAGTTTGTAATGTATGAGTCCCAAGTCTGAACAGGTGCACCCACGCTGCAGTCTGTGGAGGCACTTTTATAGTCTTTCACATAGTTTATATGGCCAACAATATATTATATTGTATTGTAATTGCATTTATATAGCGCTTACTACCCCAGACGATGTGTTGAAGGGCTTTTTCGGCGAGTAGCATGCTACTTCAAAACACATAAAGGATTAGTGTTGAATTAGTATATTAAAATGTATATGAAAATCATTGATAGTATTTCATGGAATAAGAAAATCAATGTTAAACAATACATATAAGGTATGTTCGCTGTGCACATATATGAAAGGGCAATTGCAGATCATGTGTATGTGACAAACATAAATATGTGAACCAAAAATATCATTAGTAATATAGGAATGATTGGTAGAATGGTCCAAATTCAATAAGAAGTGTGTAAATATACGATACAGTCCGTTGTGTATATACACATGTAGTGGCTATGGGGATTGTGAGTATTAACTCTTAAAAGTATTCTCCTTAATAAGATTCTCCCACATATATTGTAGTCAAATGTGTCCAATACCTAGCCTAGATCTGAATGTGTAGCATGTATATGTGTATATGTATGTGTATTTGTAGCCAAGAAACCCTTAGGGAAGAACCAGCCCCGTCACATGATGGTTTAGAACACAAGACCCCATCCTTGCTCCGAGGATGATACCCCGCAAGGGATGTCTGACCGCTGTGTGTTGAAGATTCAGTATGCAGGACCCTGTGTCAGCTTAGAAGGAACTCTCCTCTAATTTGCAGGGGGGATAAGGGTCTTATATACTAGAGTTGTCACTCCAGGGTTTCTTCTTTTTTTTAAGTTCAATTTTGTTGAGACCAAAAGAAGAAACATGGAATAAATACACTCAATGAATACAAGGTATATGAAAAGGACAGAAGTATGATTTGAGAAGATATAATTAAAAATGGAATCAATAAACACCTATATCTAAATCATGAAAAGGGGAAAAATGGGGGGGGGGGGGAGGGGAAAAAGGGAAACTAAGCATGCCATATTTGTAGAGAGAAACATTGTATGCAACTGGTAAATGAGATAAACAGTGCAAAATAGACAGCGAACATCAAATAATTATATGACTAGTTAAATCAAAAACAAGAAAAAATAATGGTGGTTTATGAACATCACCAGACAGAATTTGGTGAGTAACAATAACCGTAGCTGGAGGTGGGGAAGCAAGCTTAGAGAGGTAAGTTGTTAGAGGAATCCATAATAAATCCCTTTTGACAGCTAGGGAAACGGAGGTAACATAATTGGTATCCAGTCTATGATGGAAGCAAATAGTATTCCACCAAGCCGAATGACAAACAGATAGATTCATGAAGCAAGTTTGCGATCGCAATTGTTGCGAATTTGCAAAATCGAGCGCAAATTCAGTGAAAGCCATTCATGAAAGAGAAAATTGCAAAATAGCGCAATCGCAAAATAATAATTGCGAAATCGCTAATAAAATCGCAGAATCCTGAAACCTGCCAAATTGCGATTCTGAAATAGCGAGAAACCAATGATTCTGCGAAAATAGTTGCGAAATCGCTAAATATTCGCTATTGGCATTCAAGAAAAATCGCAGTTAGCGAAATACACGAAAATCGCAAATAGCGACGCGCAAATTAAGGAGAAATCAAACCAGGTGGTAACCAGCAAAGAAAATTGCATACAGGTGTTGGCCTGACCAAACACACTTAAGGACATGCAGCTGCAGACTGTGGACTCTCACAATGCCAGGACTCTACATGGTGGTGAGGCGGCGTAGGCTGCAGCGAGCAGCACAGAACAGACGTAGGATCCAGGAGCGGATATTCCGGCAGCGGGTCACCCTTCTGGGCCAAACCAGGGAGCAAATCTATGCCAAGTACCGGCTAAGTGGCCCAATGATTGTCAAGCTGATCCAGGACCTAGACCCCCTGCTGCAGCATCCCACAAGGAAAACCAATGCCGTCCCCACCCATGTAAAGATATTGTGCTGCCTGCACCTACTGGCTTCTGGAAGCTTCCAGGGGATAGTTGCTGTCGCTGGGGGCATATCCCAGCCCACCATGTCCCGCTGCCTCAGTAGTTTTCTGCATGCAATGCTGACCAGGCTATACCACTACATTTCATTCCCAACCACCCAGCAGGACTTAAATGACACCAAGCTGAAATTCTACAACATTGCACAATTCAGCGCTTGGACGCCCCCGGGCATCAATCGCGCTTAATAAATCCACATACAAATACAAATACAAATACAAATTTCCGCATGTAATTGGATGCATTGACTGTACCCATATCCACATCTGCCCACCAGCACAAACAGAGTACATGTACCGCAACCGCAAATCCTACCACTCCGTCAATATCCAGATGGTGTGCAACGCCAAGAATATCATCACGGACATAGTGGCACAATATCCGGGCAGCACACATGACTCCTTCATCTTCCGGCACAGCGGCATTCACACACGACTGGCAAGGGGAGACTTTGGCGAAGGACACCTACTGGGTAAGTACACATGTCCCCATATACTATACTTTCATCATGTATCTGCGCAGAATAGGCACCCACCCTGTGCTCATTTCCCGCAGGTGACAGCGCCTACGGTCTACGTGAGTACCTCCTCACCCCATACCTCAACCCAGCCACACCGCAGCAACGGCGTTACAATGCTGCACACATACGGACACGAAATTGCATAGAGAGGACATTTGGCCTATTGAAGAGCCGTTTCCGCATACTGCACAAGACTGGTGGGGCCATCAAATACACACCTGAGGTCTGCTGCCGCATCGTGGCTGTGTGTGCAATACTCCACAACATTGCCACCAAGCGCAGGATACCAGTGGAGATATCAGGCAGTGAGTCTGAAGGTGACAACCGGCCACCTCCACATGTACGTCATGCCCGCGGACAAGATCCTGCGGAAGGACACAGGCGCCGCACCCATGCATGACGAATGTAATAATGACATGAGTGTGTATGAAGTTTGACCATTTTTCTTTAATGTTACATCACGTTAAATTGGCCTTCAAGTATTAAATTGTCTGATGGGGAGAGTATTGCTCCATACCTCCCCATGCTGGGGTAGGGGGTTTGCAGGGGTCGACTGCATGGCCTCCCTCATAGTTTTACAGTCCTCACCGATGTTGACGATGAGACGCCCCAAGTCGTCTCTCCGCATCCTGAGGGATGGTGTTGGCCCTACTTCCTGATGTTGGCCTGCTGCTGCGGCGAGGTGCAGGCAACGGTGGTAAGGAGGCACTGCTGTTGGTCGACGCAGCCTCACTTGCGTCGTCACCCCCCTCTGCTTCTTCCTGGCCAGTGGCCTGTCTGCCAAACACAGCTGCAGTGAGTAGGTCGAGTGACCTGGCCACATCCTGGCAACACTGCACCATTTGGGCCTGCATGGCAAGTGACCGTCGTGCCAGCTGAGATGTGGCGTGGCCAACAACACGATTTGACCTAGTGTAGGCCGATAGGCGGGCCAGTAGTTGGCGGTGGCGTCGACGGGTCATGTCCTGCTGGGATACAAGCAGCTGGTTGTTTTGTCTCACAGCTGCTTGTCATCTGGGCAATATGTTGTCCGTTTGCCTGCATCTGTGCAAGCATTGCTGCCATGTGGCGTGCCTGCGTGCGATGCACCGCCAGCATGCGGCGTTCGATGACCAGGCCTGGGTCGGGTGTTTCTAGTGCCCTGCCGGTGCCTGCTGGGCCCTGGAGCTGCTGGCACCTCAGTGCGCTGGTCTGTGACCTGGCACCAGGTGTGTGCCTCCTCTGCCTCCGAGGCGCTGGTGGTGGAGCCTGTACCACTGCTGTGGCGGCACGGGGTGGTGGTTGTGTTGGTGGTGGTGGCTGCACTGCAGTGACTGCAGGGGTGGCCCTGTCCGCACGGGGTGGTGGTGGTGTTGGTGGTGGTGGCTGCACTGCAGTGGCTGCAGGGGTGGCCCTGTCCGCACGGGGTAGTGAGGCTGGTTGCACTGCTGGTTGCTGTGATGTGCCGGGTTGTTGGGAGGACTGTCCCTCACCCCCAGTGTCCTCCTGGTTCTCAGCGATGTGTAGCGCATCGCTGTCCGTGCTGCCTTGATCACCTGCACCTGTAATGTGAAAGGATGCATGATTAATGTGATGTGTCTTGCGCAGACAATGTTGATACATGCACGCAGCCTTGCTTTCCCTGACTGGGTTTTGGTTTGACTTAGCAATGAGTGCTCTGGCACTGTTGGGCTGACTGCGGGCTCATGATTACACTACAACTACCACAATTCAATTGGGCTTTTTTGGTGAGCTTGGTCTGCATTTTTGGGGATGTCATGTTGCTAGTTCAGGACTTAAGGGCATTGTTATGTGACTGGGTCGCAGTCGCATGGCACTTACCTTCTGTTTGTGGTTGGCTGGGTCGAGAGGAGTCCAGCTGAAGGACCCCCACGCAGGCTGCTGGCGCTATGGTGTCCTCGATCAGGTCCTCCAATGGGGTGTTAGGTGTGGCTAAAGGTTTCCCTCCACCGGTGACCAGTTGATCCCCAAGCCTCACAGCAATCCGCTCCTTGGAACGTCCTCTCAGGTCGTACCAGCGCTTTTTGATGTCGTCAATGGAGCGCTGGGTGACACCGACAGAATTGACCTTGGCGCGGATGCGCTGCTAGATCCTGCGCTTCTCGGGCTCTGGCACCCACCGAGAGTCTTTCCCAAACAGCTTGCCATAGTCCTTGCACACCCCCTCAATTACGTGCTCCAATTCAGCTTCAGAAAATGTCATTTTCCTCTTCCTCTCCTGCCCACTGCTCCCTGCTGCTTCCTGGGACATCTTTTTAAACTTTCCTTCAGGCTGGGGTGCTGCAGGGTCTTGCTTTTGGAGCTCCTCACTTTCCTGCTGCCACTCCCTGGCTCTGTGTTCTGTTTGTGGGTGTGGTGAGCCTACTTCCTGGTTGTGATGTCATCAGTGGGCTCGAAATGCGACTTCCCGTTTTTGCGATCTCGCAGTTAGCGAGATCGCAATTTGCGATATCGCTATTAGCAATATCGCAATTTCGGCATGGGAAAATGCCGAAACTGCAATTATTTAGTGATTGCGGCTAGATCGCAATCGCCAATTGCGATCGATTGCGATTCGCTATTTTTCCTCGCATTTTATCATGAATCCCATTCTGCGACTCTCAAAAAGCGATTCGCTATTTTTCGCTATTTGCTAATCGCAAAATGGTAGCTTCATGAATCTGGCTGTAAGTTTAGTAGAGTCTTTCCAGTTGGAGGTAATCAGGTGAAAGACTACAGCCAAAAATAAATCAAACAACTTAAAGTGCGAATGGGAAGGAGGTAAATCAGGTGATAGGGAACCCAAAAGGACGTTGGGAAGGGAGAAAGGAAGTGTGAAGTTAAATATGTTGTGTATGCGGGACTAAACTGTTGCCAAAAGGAAACAACATTGGGACAATGAAACAACATATGGAGTAAATCTGCAGACTGGCAAGGACAGGACCAACACTCAGGTGAAAGGTTATGGGAAAATGATCAAGCAAGCCTAAAGAATATCCCTGGAGTAGTTATAAAGACCACAGTATGTATAGAAAAAGGTATTCTGTATCCAAGATACCCATATACGTGTTGTCAAGGGACAGGCCAAGGACCAAAGTGCAACGTTTACAATCTTTTTATTATTTTTATCCCTGGAACACAAGGGTCTTCTCTCTTACCTTGACTTATGGGAAAATGATGCCAGCTTTTGCGGGGTTAGTAATGAACGTTGATATAAAAATAAAGAGTTTGGTTGGTATTAGCAGCTCTGGACGTTTTGTGTATTTTTAACCACAGCTTATCCCATCAAGAGACAGGCCAAGATTTCGATAAATCATGTTCCCAGGCCAATTCAGTCTTCGTCTTGAGCCGCTCAGAAGGTGTTATAAGACATTTGTAAAGGCTAGATGCGGAAGGAGAGGTCTCCAAAAGCAGGGCAATAGAGGAGTGAGAGGAGGGCAACCCAGAGGTAGAAGGAAGAGACTGAAGATACTGATGAAGAGCCGGTAAGAAAAGGTCATATTGTTTCCTAAAAGAGGTAGGGAGAGGAAATTGAGCTTGAATATCAACAAAAGATAGAAGGGCATTACTAAGCAGGAGCTGGGAAATCCAAGATAAACCTCTGTATTTACAAGATTTCCAATGAAAAGAACGATTTTTGATGCGAAGTAATTTATTGTGTCAGATGGGTTGGTGAGACAAAGAGGCAAGAGAGGGAGAGGAATAGGGTAAAAGAGGGAGTAAAAGCTGACGAGTATGAGCAATGACAGGAGATTTTAAGAAAGAAGGTTTAGCAGAAAAGGCAAGAGTCTCCGAAAAATCAAACGGCGAAATAAGAGATTTCTCCATAGATAACCAAACAGGAGGATAAGTGGGAAGTACTGTGGAAATCCATTGAGAGGCTTGTTTGAGGATAAAAGAATAATGGTATGATTTGAAGTCTGGAAATGTAAGACCCCCAGACGTCTTATCCTTTTTAAGAGAAGACAAGGCGATCCGCTGAGGTTTATTCCTCTAGAGAAATTTCATCAAGAGTGAATCTAGCGGTTTAAAATAATAACAAGGTATTCGAACAGGAATCATGGAAAGTGAGTAAAGGACAATAGGGGCTAACATCATTTTGATGGAATCCAAACGGCCCCACCATGAAAGAAAAAGGGGATGCCATCTGGTGATGGAATCCGCCAGTTTCTTTGTAATATATTCAAAATTAGCTTTCAAAGTGGCAGAGATAGAAGGAGAAAACCATAACCCTAAATATTTTACTTTAGTGGGCTGCCAGGAGAAACCGGTGTGATCGAAGTAATGACGTTGACATAAGACATTCAGGTGTAAGACCTCACATTTATCACGATTAAGGTGGTAACCTGAGACATGGGAGAAGGCATCAACTTGAAGTAGAAAGGCAGGTAAAGTGGATTCAGGATTAGAACAATAGAAAAGAATACTGTCTGCATAGACAGACAATTTAACTTGGTTAGGACCGGGGTTGAAACCAGTGATAAGGGCATCGTGTCGTATTTTGGTAAATAAACAAAAGGGGGGATAAGGGACACCCTTGACACCCACCTCTGGAGAGGGAGAAATAGTCAGAAATGTTCCCATTGGCAAAGATAGAAGCCCTGGGGCCGGAATATAAAAGGGAGATGAGGGAGATTATTTTAGCAGAAAAGCCAATCCAAGTGAGAGCATAGAACATAAAGTCCCAGCTGTACCTATCAAATGCCTTTTCAGCATCTAGGGTAATGGCCGCGAGCGGGTGTTTTAGGGAAGAAGCCGTATTAAGTACATTAAAGAAGACTCTGGAATTGTCAGAGGACAAACGCCCTTTAACGAAACCCCATTGTTCAGGACCTATAAGTTCAGGTGGAATGGGATCAATACGTAAGGGAAGTAATTTGGAAAGTATATTATAGTCTGTATTAACAAGGGAAATGGGGCGGTAATTCTTACAAAAAGAAGGGTCCTTATTATCCTTAGGGATGAGACATATCATAGAGTCTTAAAAAGTACCTTGAGAGTAACCACTAGCAATGAATGAATAAATAAGACGAGCAAGTGGGGAAGAAGAAGTTTCGAAAAGTGGTCATAAAATTCAATAGAGAAACCACTGGGACCAGGGGCTTTACCACGTCTTAAAACAGAGACTGCATGGGAAATTTCTTTGAGAGTTATATCCGCATTGAGCGAAGCAAAATCAATGTGAGGGGAGGAAGGAGCAGTAATCGACTGAAAGTAGAAGGATAACTCAGATGGGAGAGGAGAAGCTTCAGGTGTGTAGAGGTTCTTGTAAAATGTGACAATTGCCTGCAAAATCTCCTCATCCTTAAAATGAGAAGTTTCAGAAGAATCAATTATGGTAGCAATCCGAGTTCTATCACGGCGAGTTTTTAAATAGTTAGCTAGGAGTTTGCCCATTTTGTTTTGACCACCATAATAACGAGCACTGCTTTTCAAAAGATAAGAGGCAGCCTCGTCCGTGGATAATTTATTGAAAGCGTCCTTAGCAGTAATAAGATCCTTCAAGGAAGCGTCCGAAAAGGAATGAAAGTAGGTATGTTCTAACTGCTTAATTTGGGCTAAGAGTTGGGAAGATTGGTTCTCGAAATTCCTCTTTTTCTGGGAAACGTAATTAATTATAAAACCCCTAGCAGTAGCCTGAAAGGAGTCCCATATCATGGTCGAAGAAGAGTCAGGAGTGGAATTCGTAACAAAAAAGTCCTCAATAAAAGAACTGAATTGGCCGGAGAATTTCGGGTCAGCATGGAGGGAATTATTAAAACGCCATCTGCCAGAGGAGGGAGAGAAAGGGATTAGGTCGAAGTCAACAGTGACAGGGGCATGGTCAGAAATGAGGATAGAACCTATCTCTGAGGCAAGGGCACATTGAGCCAAAGACTTACTAAGGAAAAGATAATCAATACGGGACTGTGTTTTATGAGGAGGAGATGAATAGCTAAATTCCTGGAGGTCGGGGTGACAAAGTGTCCATATGTCAACCATGGGTTTACGGAGAAAGGTGGAAGTAAATTGAGTATGCATTTTAGAATGAATACATTTAACAGGGGATCGTCTGTCAAGAATAGGATCATGAACTTGATTACAATCTCCACCAAAAATGATATAATCGTCATCAAAGGAAACCAACTTATCAGCAATAAGTGGCCAAAACGTATTGTCAACGAATACCGGAGCATATACATTAAAAATAACTAAAGGTACATTGTCAATCAGTAATTTAATAAGCACCCAATTGCCATCAGAATCAAATTCCTGATGAAGAACAGAAACTGTGAACTTTTTATGAACTAAAATAACCACCCATTCTTTTTTTCTACAGCATGCGAGAAGAAAACGTTACCAACCCACAATCTCGTTAGTTTAGAAGCTTCAATATCAGAGCGATGGGTCTCCTGTAGCATAACAATGTCTGTTTTTAACCCAACCAAATGAGATAGCACTCGCTATCTTTTAATAGGATTGTTTAAACCCTTAACGTTCCACGAGGTAACTCTGAATGTAACAGGATAAAGATATTATAATGATACAAAAACGCATACAATGCAACATAATCTCTGTAAAACCAAACTATGAACAATATAGAAAAATATAGAGCCATAACAGGGAGAAGTAAGAAAGAAATAGAGTAACAGGGAGAATGAGAGCAGGGAAAGAAAAGGAAGAGGAAAAGAAAAGAAGAGGATAACGTCTACAAAAGAGAACACAATAGAGCATCAAAAAGATCATTAAAAGGAAGAACAAAAAAGGGAATGAAAACTTACAGGACTTGCGAATCAAACGGAGGGAGGGAGGGTGGGAGGCCAGACGAGGGAAAGATGCAATCCAGACCCATGGAGGAGGAGTGGGGAGAGAAACATCACCGACGGGCCACTGAGAAACAGAAGGAGAGGGAGACGGGATGGACAGACAACCTGTTGAAAGAGGAAACAAAGTTAATTGAACAAAGCAAAAACAGGTGATTAGGAAAAATAATCTGAATGCATAGAAACTAGAGAGACCATAAAGCGAAGGAGTCAAGGAACAGAAAAAGAAGAGAACAAAAGCACAACCAAAAGAATATCAACTGCGTGCATCACATGAACGGATGATGGAGGGGAGAAGCACAAGAGCATTCCCTAAACAAGAGAAAAACATATGCAAATATCAAAAATATTATGAAAGCCTAAATACACTATCTAGAAGTAGATGGAGTTGCAGTATCCATGGAGTCAGCGCTGAAGGAGTACAGAAAACTTTTAAGCTTCAGTGGATCTTCGTACGTAGTAGTCTTATTGTTGATGGTAACCTTAAAGAGACATGGGTGAAAGAGATCATACCTGGCACCAATGTCACGTAACTTAGGTCTCATGGACAAGAATTCCCTTTGTCGATCAGCTACTGGTTTAGCATAGCCTTGAGTAAAAAACAGAGAATTCCCTGACCAGGTTATCTTTTTCAAAGCACGTGCTGCAGCCAAGACCTTTAGGAGGTCAGTATATTCAAGAAAATATATTATCATCCCTCCAGGTTTAGTTATTGAAGTAGAAGGAGCATGATGGGACATGGAGCCCATTCTATGCGCTCTCTGGCTATTTAAGAAGGTGCTCTCTGGACGCTTGAGGAGCTTAGGTAGAAAAGACTTGAAGAAGGAGATAGGATCTGATCCCTCTGCCAAACCATAAATGCGGAGGTTGTTATGTCGATTCCTGTTTTCCAAATTCTCAATCTGTTTATGTGGGGTAGACACTTGGGAACATAGGGAATCAACTTTGGACGCATTGGCACTTAAGGACTCAACATTTTGCTCCAGTGACGAAACACGAGACTCTACAGTCAACCATTTATTTTAAAGCTCTTGTAAAGTGGAAGTAGTCTCCTAAGCGTGGTAGTAGTTTCCTCTACAAAAAGGCGCAAGTCTCTGATTTCCTCATGTAAAAGGTCCATGGTGACCGAGGAGACCAGTGTGGGAGGAGAAGGTGGGTCTTTCTTTAGTCTTTTGGTAGAAGCCTTATTACCGATAGCGCTTGGGGTGCTCCCTGATGTTGGAGTGGCCTTAGAGGAAGAGGTGCCAGAGTCATCCATGACCAGGCACTGATAACGTGAGCTAGTGTGCAGTGAAAATGTACGTGAATTAGACTGGGCCTGTGACACCTGTTTGAGTAGTCTTCCCATATGAAAGAAATAGAGAGAAGTAACTGCGCAGCAAATAACATCAAGGTGTATGAAGCATCCAGTGACTACAACTACCTTCAGTTCTGTTGGTGTCTAAGGAAGCACAGGAGGAAGGAGAAAAGCATCAAAAATACAAAATGTACAGAAGCTTTATCACAGGGCAGCAACCATCGTAGCAAAATGGACAGAGTAAAGATGGTCTTTCAAATCAGCAACAAAAATTAATAAACTGCACACAGAATGCACAAAATGACTCTAAAAGGACTTAGATGCACGTGAAAATTGTCAAAATGGTGATAATTGAGAGAGGCATCAACTTGAGGAGAGGAAGACTGCGCATTGAAGGATGACCCCATTAGCAGCAACACACAAAGATCGAAGAAAATACTTGCAGCGTCATGCAGGTGTTGAAAATTCCCCAGGTAGGAGCAAAAGTGTGTTTAAATATGAGAAAGCAGATCCAACAATATAAAAATCATGGTAAGGGATCGCTTACATAAAACAGGCATCAGGGAAGTACCTCGCGGTAAAATTCGCGAGTCAGTCAGGAAGCGAAGTGCTCAAAATGGCGGGCGCATTGCTGTGAGCGCCTCCTCAGAACTGCAGAAACGAAAAGGAGGCAAAGCAGACCTGGCGACATGTTGGAAAAGGCTTGTAGTGACTCACGAGCGTTCCATAATCCCTCTCGTCCAAGGTTGCGCAAAGATAGGCAGAAGAACTGCCTCGTCAGTCCGTCTCCTCTCCCGTCCTCCTCGGAGAGTGACGGATGCGCGTCCACCAATCGCTGGGCGCAAGCCCTGCCCCCACTCCAGGGTTTCTTCTAGAATCAATATGTTTTGAAAACAACCATAAAAGTTTTAGAAACAATAATGAATGTTTTTCCAAACAAATGCGATCATACGCAACTGGCTGTTGGCCAAAGATGAAAAAAGTGGTGACCCTTACACAGAATAATTATACCATGCCTGAGAACATGTTTATGTACATCAGGTACAGGAATTATGATAGAGTACCGAGAGCCTGGTGTTGAAGAAACAGGAGCAGGAAACAAGGTAAAAGGTCACCTGTTTAGAATTGTTATTGTCGTGTGGATTGGGCAATGTATGTAAAATGGGATATAAATGACAGGACTATCCTAACAACATGACACTAGTGGCTCTCAAACTGCATACCCTAACCTCTGTTTTGCAGACAACCTGGGAACCTCTAAAGGATTGTAGAGCATGGGCAATGCAGGAGAGCGTGGCTTGGAGCCGATGGTGGAAGCCACCTAAACGACGAGCTCTGTAACTGAGCCCTCAAATATCCTGAATTACGGACACATTGGGCCCACTACCCCCACCGGAGGGAGGGTGAAGGGACCGTGCCTGACTGTACGAGATCTGAGACACAAGCCTGGCCTGAGACCCCGAAAACGAAACTAAGTAAGGCGGAGATCAGGAAGGAGGCTAAATCCTGCTACGGACCCTGAACGGAGGCGAGACACACAGTGTTGGCACCCTGGGGGACTCGGATCTCTGATAAGAGATGGGCGAGAAATACGAGACCTCCCCGCACCACGGGTGACCCGAGACTAACCTGGAAGGCGGCTGCAGAGCAGCCGCGATCTAAGCAGAGCTACGGTGGGGAGCGCTGGGGCATCTCCACGAGCAAAGAGTGACACAAGGGTGACGACCCTGACATTGGTGAGCGAGGCGTGGCGAGGCTGGGGACCGCAAGCTGCGAAGGCAAGATCCCAGGACAACGGTGCACTGCGATCCGAGGTGAGAAGTGGGCTAGACCGCTGGTTGTGGCCTGAGAAGACTCAGAGACACGCACTGGAAGACCAGTGGAGGTCAGTGGGGAGCTGCTGCCTGGACCGTGGATACCGGAAGGGGGAACATCGTAAGGGCCCCAACCTCGCCAGACCGTGGAGCAGAATTCGATGCTAGACAAGGGGGCAGTGAAGAGGCTCTGTGGGGTGCCCTGCTTGATATTGCAGGCCCTGCCGACGATCGGGCCCCGCTATACATTGCGCACCAAACTTTGAGACTAACGAGGGAGGCCCACTTGGGAAAAGATGTGAGAGCGGCCTGACTTACAGCAACTCAGGGAAAGATGGCGGCTCGGTCAGAGGCACAGTCAGCAGACACCTGAGGAGCTTGTTTGGGGGTGAAGAGGAACAACTGGTGGAATTTGCCTCCATAGCCAACGCAGAAACTTAGGTAACTGAGAGACAGGCGGATACTAACAGTGTTGTACCCTCGCAGCTGTGTTCCCACACCTGGCTTTATACGTACGCGGTGGGAGAAGAGCTCTGTAGCGGAACTCGAAACTCGGGGGCGCAGACAGCAGGACTCCCCGAAGCAGAACATTACTGGTACGACCGCCAAGTAGAACAAGTATATATATTCGCTGTCACGCTCCAGCATGGGGAAATTGAAGGGGGGGGAAGGACGGAGCTCAGCGGTATCGGACGGTGAGCTGCTTGGACGGGGGAGCAGGAAGAACCTGAGCAGCCGTGTGATCCCCATCTGCAGCACCAGCTGGACAAAATCCTGGCGGCAATTGTGGACTCCCGCCCGGCGCTTCAACAAGACATAGAACAGGTGGCCACGGGGCTGGGCCTACTGCTGGCGGACCATGTTAAATTGGCAGACACAGTTAAATCAGTGGAGGGAGCGATCCAGGGCATTCAACAGTTGCAAAAAGACCTAAAAGCCACAATGACTAATGTCTTGGATCATATCGGAATACTGGAGAAGAGAGCCGAGGATGCTGAAGAACGAAATCGACGGAACAACATACGCATAGTGGGGCTACTGGAAAAAACGGATGGGCCAGATATGGTGCAATATTTTGAGAACTGGCTCAAAACAGTGGTGGCTAGGCATGGGCGGATTTTGCGGATTCGCAATCCGCGAATTTGCGGATTTGCGGATTTGCGGATTGCGAAAATGCGCAAAATCCGCGAATCCTCGCGGATTTTGCGGATTTTTTTTTTGGGGTGTTCGCACGGGTTTCTGCAAGTTCGCGAGGGTTTTGTGCAATTTCGCAAATTGCGAACTTACTTGTCAGGTCGCCAGTTTTGCGAACTTGTTGTTTCTACGTGCCCAGCCTGTTTGCAAGCCTTTCTTCATCACTGCCACCCTCTGTCACCACTGGCACTCTCCACCCCAAAAGTCGGAAAACACACACAAAAATCACCACAAAGAAAATCAACTTATCAACTTATTTGTGAATTCAAATTTCGAATCCAAAAGTTATTACAAATGGCCCACCACCAACATAGCCAGCCCCCAACACCACCCCAAAAGTCGATTAACACACACAAAAATCACCACAAACAACATCAACTTATCAACTTACTTGTGAAATCAAATTTTGAATCCAAAAGGCCTCAAATCCAAATATCCAGCAGCATCCACAAAAAGTAATCCTTCCCTGTCAAGATCGAATCCAAAATGGCCAGGAAAGGAAACAGGAACAGGAAGTTGGAGACTGGGGCACTTCCTTCACCCCTCCCCAATGGGAGGAACTTGCTGGACAGGAACAGGAAGTTGGAGACTGGGCCACTTCCTTTCTTCACTCCTCCGCCATTTTTATTTTTTTTGTAATTTCGCGAGTGCGAGATTGTTGCTGCCCGTGCCGCGGGCCGCGAGCAGTGCGAACACAAGCAAAAAATCCGCAGCGCGCGGATTTGCGGATTTTGCGGGAAATCCGCGAATCTCGCGGATTGCGGATTTACCGAAAATCCGCAAAATCCGCGAGCGGAACGGATTTTACGCCCATGCCTAGTGGTGGCACCGGAGGGTCTGTCCCATTTCTACACCTTGGAGCGGGCACACAGAGTACCGGCCATACCACCACAACAAGGACGACCCCCGCGATCGGTGGTAGCTCGACTGTTACACTTCCGTGACAGAGAACTGGTGCTCCAGAGGGCACGTATGGATGGCCCCTATCCATTGGGGAACAGCAAGGTCAACCTATTTCCGGACTACACGTATGAAACCCAGCAACGCTGGACCTCCTTCCTGGCCATCAAGAGGGAATTGAGAGAAGAAGGACTTCAATACTCCCTGCTGTTCCCTGCCAAGTTGAGGGTAATTGTAGATGGTAAAACGTGTTTTTATGATACCTCGGAAGATGCCTGTGCTTGGTTAGAGCTGTATAGAGCTGGGAAGGATGGCAATGTACAGAGGCCACAAAACACCACGTAAGGCTTACCCCAACGGAAATCGCGAAGGCTTCAGCAAGGACAAAGGGGCCTGAGGAGACCCTCAATATCACAGACGGAAGCAGAACGACGAGAGGTGCGGGAGGTGGTCTCAACACTGTCAGGTGAGCGGGAGTCACTGTCTCTGGGAGGAACAGATTCAGAGAAGGACAAAGACCGATCTGATACGGAACAATCGGAGGCAGACAGTGTACGTCTACCGAGGGTCACACCAGCAACGGCCAACAGGATGTTGGATGAGGGCTAAAAGCACCTGAAAACTGAACGAGACACTTCTGGGGGAGGATGACAAAACTGAGAACACAGCCCGGGAAAGGAACATGGGGGTATTCAACAGCGGGGGGATGGCAAATTCTGTTCCTTGCTAGGACTCCGAAGGTTCAGTGGACTAATCGATACAGGTTTTTTGAGGGGGGATTGGGCAGCGATCGGGGAGGGGGTGATTAACAAGGATCTTATTTATCTGGGGCTTAGTTGAAGAGAGGTGCACGCAGAGGTTGGGCGGTGGCCCATCCGCACAAAGTCCCTCTCGTAGCCCTTAAGGTATGCCCTCAGTGACTGCTGCTGGGCTTAGGTGTGTGCTGGAGTTTGTAATGGTTTGGATGGGAGCTAGCTGTTTGTTTCTAGGTCCTGTTCTTGGGGGGGTGGGCAGACGGGTGAGTTGGGAGCGGTGTTGGGGTTGTGAGGTCACCGGTGTGGAAGCAGGAGCGCGATCTGGGATGCAGATGTTACTAATGGGAAATGGGAGATACCGCTGATTTATGATTTATTACCTGGAATGTGAGGGGGCTACATACAATGACACAAAGACACAAGATACATGCATATTTGGTTAGAAGAGGAATACACATACCACTACTCCAGGAGACTCACTTGACTAAGGCGGAGGGCATGGCCTTACAGAGGCGATGGAGGAGACAAGTATTTAACACCACCTACTCAGCGTTTGCACGAGGAGCTCTAATCTGGATCAGAGCTGGGGTCCCTTTTCAGGTAACGAGACAGACGATAGATCCTGCAGGCAGGTTCGTGGCCATAGAGGGTAGACTCAGGGGCAGGGACATAGCACTTTGCAGCGTTTACGCGCCTAATGTCGATCAGATGGGCTTCTTGGTACAGCTTTCTGGATTGTTAGCACATTGTCTTGCGGGTTCTCTGGTGATCGGTGGAGACTTTAACTCCATAACAGATATATCACTGGATAGATCACACCCCCCATTGGCTGATTCCCCGATACATAGATTGGCTAAAGGCAGGTTAGAATGGCAAAATAGATGGAGTCTGGAGGACGTGTGGCGTACGCACCACCCGCTCGACCGAGACTATTCCTACTTCTCTGGGATGCACGATTTACATGTCCGTTTAGACACGGTATTGTGCTCGCCATCAGTCCTGCCCTCCATGGTACAGACTGAATACCTAACTAGAACTATCTCCGATCACAACCCATTGCTATTCACCATGCATTGGATGACCGGGGTGTCGAGCATCCCCACTTGGAGACTACGACCTGAAACACTAGAGGACTCGATTTTTCATAGAGAAGCGAGCGAAGGGATTACTCATTATTTTGCAGAGAATGCTGGATCGGCCTCCACAAGAGCGATAGAATGGGACGCTTTTAAAGTGCTTATAAGGGGGATATGTATAAGGAAACATGCGGGAGTGGAAAAGGTGTTACTACAAGTCCTGAACCGAGTAAAGGATAAGGTATGTAAAACAGAATAAGCAAGGCCTGGCCACCCTGAACTTCAGGCGGAGGTCAGAACAGCGAAATAGGAGGTGGTAACAGAGGTAGAAAGATTGCGTTGTTATGAGTACAAGGCTTATACTGCGAGGGTGCATGCAGAGGGAGACAAGGCAGGAACATTGCTGGCTTGGCTGGCCAACCCGGCAAAGAGAGGCTCTCCTGTGTTGGCTCTAGAAAAGGATGACGGAGAGGTGGTTTACACCTAGAATGAGATTCTGCTCCGTTTCTTGCAATAATATGAGGGACTATATGAGAGTTTGTTAGTAGTAGGGGATCCTGAAATTGACTCCTTTTTGGATGGGCTGGCACTCCCGGAGTTGGAACAGGAGCAGGCAAAATGCTTAGGTCGGGACATAGAGATTGGGGAAGTTAGGAGTGCTATTAAGCGTATGGCCAAAAATAAAACACCAGGAGTAGACGGATTACCGATAGAATTCTATGGGACCGAGGCTCCTAGAGGTCTATAGGGAAGTGAAAGAACTGGGTTGATTGCCTAACTCCATGCGTGAGGCACTGGTGATCCCACTGTTAAAACGAAGACAGGAGGGGACAAATACGGCCTCCTACCGCCGACTGTCAATGCTGACTACAGATTACAAAATACTGAGCAGCATTTTGGCGACCCGCCTTTTAAACCATATGACCACGTTAATCCACGAAGATCAAGCTGGGTTCATACCGACGAGAAGCAGGTCCACAAACGTTCGACGATTGGTGCGATTACTTGAGGAAGAACAGCCAGAAGCGCGACAACCAGTAGCGCGACAATCAGTAGATATTGTGAAAGCTTTTGACAGCTTAGAATGGGTATATTTATATAAAACAATGGGGCGCTTCGGCTTGGGAGCCGAATTTGTACAGTGGACGAAAGTATTATACACGTCTGCTGTGGCTAGGGTGCGCGTTGGAACGCTGACATCGTTGCAATACCCAGTAGCCAGTGGAACGAGACAGGGGTGTTCGCTTTCCCCTTTTTTGTTTGCCCCGGCAGTGGAGCCACTAGCGGCAAAGGTTTGGCAGGGGAACTGCTATGATAGTCTGAAAGTTAGGGGAGTGTGGCAGTACATATCTCTATATGCGGATGACATGCTGCTATTTCTCGAGGATGCAGGAAGAGCGTTAGTGGGAGCAGCAAACTTGCTATCGGAGTTTGAGGACATATTGGGACTGAGAGTAAACTGGTCGAAAACATGTCTATTCCCAGTAAGGCAGGGAAGGAGCCAGCCTACTACAGATAGGGAGGTGAGGTGGGAACCCACTTGTTTGAAATACTTGGGGGTACATGTTTACCACACTGCTACCGATATGCTGGAAGGGAATGTATGACGAGGAGTGAGAGCATTGAAAAGTAACTTGGCCTTTTGAGCCACACTCCCGCTGTCAGTGACGGGTGGAATAGCCCTATTGAAAATGATAGCGCTTCCTAGATTATTATACTTTTTCAGAATTCTGCCGATATGGATTCCGGGCTCAGTGTTTAGATTGATGAAATCGATCATAGTGGGTTTCCTGTGGGGATCGGGTAGATGTAAGGTGGCGCAGGCAACACTTATTAGGCCCAAGGCTGAGGGAGGGTTGGCTGTCCCAGATATTGAGCTATATTATTTAGCGGCCCAACTCCAGATACTAACGCAAGCAGTAGAGCAGCAATTCAGAGGCCCGGAACATCGAAGAGGTAGGGGAATCCCATGCCATGTCCTCTCATTCATAGTACTGCAACAAAAATTGGATCTTAGGGATCTCTTAATGGAGGAAAAGACATTAAGACTATGCTGGAATAGATCCCAATGCAGGGCGGTAGCCTTACACCCATATGCGCCCGAAATCCAGTTAGGAATGGCAACAGCGCTACCACACGGCGGCGACTGGACGCCATTACAGGAGTGGGAAAATGCAGGGATCCAAATGATTGGAGATCTGGACGAGGATGGAGCAATACTGCCATATCAGGTGCTGCAAGAGAGGTACGACCAGCCGAGAGGGGGATTTCTTTTACATGCGGCACTGACAAGGGCACTGCAGTCACACTGGGAGGGGTTGGCAGAGCCCAAGACAACAATGGCATGCCAATACACCATGATGGCGGCTGAGACTTTCAAGGCAGTCACTTGCCTGTACTCCAGAGTGATCAATGAAGGGTTAACACCCCTGGAGACACTAAAAGGGAAATGGAAAGTGGACATAGGGAAACCTCTTCCCGAAACGACCTGGACACAGATCATGCGTAGAGCCTGGAGGAGCACGAGAAACGCGAGATTCCAGCTGGTACATTTCTACATACTCCATAGAGCATATTTAACACCAGGGAAAATTCAGAAATATTTTAAGGTAGAAGAGGCAGCGTGCCCTCGCTGTGAACAAGCAGGAGTAGAACTGGAGCACATGCTGTGGTCTTGTCCCGAGATGGGAACCTACTGGTAGGCGGTGGGAGACACTCTGAGCACTATTATGGAACGACAATTGACCTTTGATATGGCCACTAGCATCTTGCACTGGTTCCCTCATACATCAAAAAATAAAATAACAATTAAGTTTGTAGATATGGGGCTCCTACTGGCGAAACGGGAGATAACGCGACACTGGAAAGCGACGGTAGGGCCCAACAGCAAGAGATGGAGGGCTGAATTTGTAAAATGGGCAAGCAGCAAAAGTACACTTAGATATCAGCAGGCGAGACGACTAGGCAATGAAAAGGCGCTGGAGGCAGCGACGGCATGGGAGACCTTAGTGCAAGCGCTACAGGATTATCAGACAGAGGATAAGTAAAAGGTGAACGCAATAGCAATAATAGGCCACCGAACTAGGATAGGTACATTGAGAGACTAGAATAGTTGTAACCATTGTTATCCCAAGACGAGAAGGATCGACAGTAGTGCACACACTGGTGAAAGGGGAGAGAGAGGGGGGATTCATAACAGTTGAGGGGAGTTGGGGGTATGCAAACTAGTGGGTTATGTTTATCGACATTCAGCTACCTGCTGAATCACAGTAATTGCGTTGACTGACACGGAAGGGACAGAGATGTGGGGACATCAACAGGGGTTGAATTATCGTGATCATTGATGTATATTATGCATATGTATGAGGAATGCAATGCAAAAAACAATACCAAACTACGTTTTGAAAAAAAAATCATGGACAATGCAAGCCCTGTCGCATGGCAATGTTGTGGAACATGCAAAAGGATAGCATTATCTTGCACACGACTTCTGGGGAATACACCAACCCACCCCAGGTATAATCAATAAACTTGAATCATAACATTAGGATACAAACATAGAGATAGCTTATGGACATGTCCCCTTTTGTAACTCTGTTGAAATAGTGTGGTTGGCCATCTGAAAAAAATTGAGGAGATGGAAAAGAGACCATTCCTGGCACCACCTGCAACAAAGACACTGTATTCTTTAATATGCCTATATTCTTAAAGTACTGAAGTATGTAAACATGCATGCAGTGGCTATAAATCTCATATATATCTTTTGTGTTGTAGCAAGCAATTCACGACTGTGATTGAGATGCCATTCCCCTGTTGCAGATGTAGCTCCACTGTGAAATAGTATATCTTCCCTTTGAGCCACATGCCACTGAAATCCCCAGTAGCCAACCAATGTGAAACAGATGCCTGATGGAAGATGAAGCTGTCCAGTGTGTATCACTGAAAGCAGCAGACACATCTGAGAAGTAGGCACTGAAATCAAAAACTGCTTGCACATTGATAGAGTGCCAGTGTTGTCTGGTGCAAAAGAGTTTCTTTAGATAATGTAGCTGCAATCCATAGCACCTCAGACACAAGGGAAGTAGACACAGGCATAGAAGTCACATTTCACTATTTGCCTTTCCTCCAATGACTGTGGCATAGTGATAAACATGTGCACTTCTCTGTTGATGCATCAATGTATCTAAGAACCTGTTTCAAGCACTGAGATTGGTTTGCCTGTGAGATGCCAAATTTGTCAAATGTGTCCCACTGCGAAGGTCCAGTGACTATGAAATGGGGTGCAGCCAAGATTTTGACAAGGACAGGGATGCCCTGTGAGGGGGCTGTCAGTGACTCAGCTGTTTGCAAATATGTCAAGGACCACTTTAGGTGAGAAGAGGTATCTGGCAATGACTGCTTTCCTGGGCATGCTATAGGTGTCACCCTTTGCCTGTAAACAATCTCTCTCCTTCTCACATAATTGTTCCTCAAAATGAGAGGCAAAGCTAAAAACCATTCACTGATATAGGGAAGGCAAACAAGAGGTAGTTACATATGAGTTAATTTCTTTTATGGTCAGCCTGTTTGTGATTGTCTGGTATTCTATTGACAGTGTCATCTGTAGATGCATGGATTTGTCCAGAATCATGAGTCCCTCCCCCTTGCATTACCAGTTGTGTTAAAGTGTTGCAAGGCTTGTTATAAAATAATAAACATTTTTAAAATAGTAAAATACTAGCAGCCCACCCAGGCGTTGCCTGGGGCAGAAGGGGGCTGGGGGCAGCATCGCAGCAGGAGTGGCGCAGCAGAGCAGCCGTTTTGTTGGTCCTGGCCGCTTCTGCCCACGCTTTGGTTTCCCCGCCGTCCCGACTTTGAAGAAAATGCTTTTTGAGCACTTAGTGTTTATGGCCTCCGCCCGTCGTTGGTCCTGGCCGCTTCTGCCCACGCTTTGTTTACCCCTACGTCCCGACTTTGAGGAAAAGGCTTTTTGAGCACTCAGTGTTCATGGCCCCCGCCCGTCCGTCGGTGCGCACCTGCGGATGCTTCTCTTACCTCTTCCTCCGCTCCTCCCCGCGCTGCTGATTTTACCGCTCCACTGCTCCTCTACTTCTCCGCTTCTCGCCGCTCCGCAGCTCCTCCCCGCGCTCATGTCCACCGCTGTTCCTCGGGCTCCTGTACGCCGCTCCTCCCTGCGCTGCTGATGTCAGCACGCACGTCGCGGCCGGCCGGCGCTACTTCCAAGGGACTACTTTTTTTATCGTAAATCTTTTAAATAAGGTATATATTTTTTTTTATATAGCCTATGTCCTTCTGCTTGTCCCTACGTTTTCAAACATGTATTGGGTGTTTGGATTGGTGGTGTTGTTTTCGAGTTTATCTGGCTCAAAGGTCACAGTTCTCTCTTTATAATAGTAGTATAGATTGTAAAAGTAACTAACACATTGAAAATGTAATGGTAACATTTTTCCATTTGTTTTACTATATTTCCACTTTTTTTTTGAGCCTCCATTATTTTTTATGTGAGTTTGTTGCAGTCTCCATGACTGGTCATTGTAGCATATTGGCATTATCTGCATTAGGACCCTCTTTGTTCTGGGCCGGATTCTAGAAAGGAACTGCATAATATTCTAGGAGGTGTCAGGGTTTAGGTATCTGAAAAAGTATGATGTAATGTGCGGTGCGTGAGTGCTGTGCGTGAATGTGCCTAAAATCGATGCAAAGTAGTTTGTGCCGGTACATGAGGAGTCAGAGCCAATTCCCACCGGTCCATGGCTGCAAAAACAGTGGAAGAACCTGCAGATGAGCACATTCAAAATGCCCGAAAAACCACCTATGAAATGCTTAAAGCTGATGCTGTGCAACACCGTTAATTTAGAGAAATTACTCGAGCAAAAAAACAAGATAACAGCAGCGATAACCAAGTACGATATACAGAGAATTTAATTACTGTCCAAATGAAGAGAAGCATTCGGATGTGGAGACCGAGGCACAAAGAAGGGGGTGTTTTGGGTGTAGAGTTTGCCAGTCCCGCTGGCTGCGACAACCAGTGTCTGCAGGTGTGCTCAATGGCAGAAAAAGAGTGTGAAATACAAAGCAACTATGTTCCTGAAGCTACCACTGTCTTTTGGCAGTTCTAAGAAGAAGAACATAGGTGCAAGGCGGTCTGCGTGCATCAAAGCCTTTGAAGAATTCATAGATGCACTTGAAGAGGAAGATGCAAAGAAGATTGACAAATACTTGAAAAACTTTGCAGGTGATTGGGTGAAAGAAGTGCTAAAGAAGAAAGAAGATTTCCCAAACTGAAACAAAATCATAGCAAAAGGTAAAAGAGAGCATTAGAAGCCAAGCTCATTCTAATCCAATGCAGAACGTCAATTATGAAGGTATATCTTCCGCCAATAAAGGCTATAGATTGGTGAAACAATAGATGAGTTTGTCTAGGGAAGATTTCACAAACTGAAGCAAAATCATAACAAAAGGAAAAAAAGTGTTAACCAAGTCCAATCCAATGCCAAACATTGACTAGGAAAGAAATATCTTCTACCAAGCAAGATAACCTACTGGTAAAACAATAGATGAGTTTGTCGAAAGACTTGATGCACTGTTTACAAATTTTGTGACTTCACCAACAAAGACGCTATACATCTCCGAATCATCAACAGCTGTCTTGTTTAGAAGACACATGTTCAGACAAACACAGTTTGAAGAAAATGCTGATGACTGCGAGAGCAGAAGAATGAGCAGACTGACAAGCTGCTGACATGGATGCAGGAACAGCTCATAATGAATCAGCCCTTATTGTGAAATGCAAGCACATGCAGAAACATGATACATGTAAGTTGAAATCTTTAAAGAAATCAAACCTATGCTTTCGATGTGGATTTTCATTTTCACATGAAAATGAATATCCAGCCATTGGACAGGTCTGTGAAAGTAGTGGGAAAGAAAATGATTTCATACCTGTGTGCTGATCCAAAGATAAATCAAGCACGTTATGATGAAAAGAGAAGATGGACGCAAGAAAGTTCCAGAAGCACCCATGCCCCTCCCAGAAAACCAAAAAGTAACATCAACTACGACAAGTTGTGATCAGGCAAAATCGATTATCCTGAAGTTCATCGTACAAAGTCTGATCAATATCATCGAGTATCGATGAAGAAGATGAGCGTGCCCTAATGGTACCAACCAACAAGCAGCATGCACATATTGGATGAGCTGTGTTAGAAATGGGGGTCTCTAGATGGCAGAGGTAGGTACTTTTGTCCAAGTAGAGGCCCTTTTCCTAGTCAGGGTAGAGGGGACCAGGAGAACCACACAGGGCCATATGAATTAAGATGTAGAGCTGCAAAGGGCTGCTCCTCCTCAAAAATGGGACGACTAAAGGGGATAAATTATAGAAAAAAAAGAAGTCCTTGGGGAAATTGAAGCCGCTGTACAACCAAGCCAGAGAGGAGTCTTCTCCCTGTGTCCGTTTGAGCCTCACAGGCAGGCTCTTGTTGTTTCCACGGTGTAGCTGCACAACTTGCAACTCAACAATAACAGCTCAGTTTCAAGGAAAAATGTTATTCTTTCAGGATAGGACAGCCACCCACCAGGGCAAATGCTCTTAGCAATCCTGTCCAGTGTCTCAGGCAGTGCACCAGTTTTCTTCATTTCAATCTAACAGGCACCAAAGACACAGCACCTGTACCCTAATCTCAAGTCCTTCTCTAACTCCTGTATTGCTCTGCTGGCGCACTGCTCATTCGTTGGGGCCACACATTGCATCTAGTGTGCTCAGGTATCTCTTGACCAACAAACAAAGGTGCAAACTTGCATTCACTTTAGGACCAGGACTCAGAGGCCTGATGCTAGGATCTCTGAAGCAACCCTGGTTTCAAAAGGGGTAGCCTCAAGCAAAGCCTCCTCGCCATTCTGGTCAGTCTGTGACTCTTAGCTGGGCATCAAATATTTCTCCTTTCTGATTTGTGACCCCGTCTTTCGCCCAAGACAGTGGCAGGGGTACACAATTCATTTCAGGGCTTCCGCCTTCACTGAGGTCCTAGTTGCCAGCAATGCCTGTGCAATACCTTCACTTTGGCTTCAAGCTCGACTGGTGCTGAAGCTGACTCTCTAGGCCGAATCTGATGTCCGGGCCCCTCTGGCTATGGTTATAAGGCAGCAAATATCTATTGGTGGACAGAACAAAAGGTCTGTAGACAAGGCACAGAAACAGTCTACCAACAGAGAGTATAGTCTCAAAATATTTCCTAGTCTTGGAACGCCCCATATATTAGCAAGGCGCCCAAGAACCACTTCCATCTATCTATGTGAGAGTATAAAAACAATAGCCTGG
This sequence comes from Lissotriton vulgaris, assembly GCF_964263255.1. NCBI lineage: Eukaryota > Metazoa > Chordata > Amphibia > Caudata > Salamandridae > Lissotriton > Lissotriton vulgaris. The sequence goes on along the minus strand of NC_141691.1, from coordinate 438,198,352 downwards.
ACCTATTGGCAAGTATAAAAGGAACATCGCCCAATCCCAAGCAGCCAAGGAAGTCTGTATTAATTTACTAAACTCAGAGGAAAAGAGAAAAACAACACAGACATACCCTAAATCCTTACATTGCTGTATTCCTGTGTACTAATCTGAAAACCCAAAAAAAAAAAGGAAATGTTCTACACTTTTGCTCATAAATTTTACATTACTTGTAAAGGACTGCAGACACTTCTAAAATGATTCTTCTTAATAAAAGGACCTACATTGTACGCTTAGAACCATGCTCTCATGTTATAGGAGCAGCAGGAAAATCTAAAACTGCTAATTTAACAGGAGTTTATCTATAAAACAACATTTTCTTCAAAATATTTTTTTTTTGCTAAGGATCACATGGGCATCTTTCCTGCGTTCTACTTTTCATGATCCAGGCTATGCAACATCAGCTCTATTAAGGACTGTCAGTTTATTTACATTGGCTAGCTAATAAAAAACTAGCAATGCCCTTGCAAAACTATGTAGCATGGAATAACATACAATAATGGTGTTATCACCTAAGAATTTTAGAACAAAAACTACCCACATCTAGCTCCTCTTAAAGGTCAAATAAGGGAACAATCATCTAGACTACTGATCCTGTCATAATTTCATCAAACAGGATGGGCAGTAACATAACATACGTTTTTTCATTTTATTAATGCTAAAAATGTTTAAAACAGTATTACTGAATAGCCAATTATGGGCCATATGTAGGTAATGGGCAAATACCGGTTCCGAAATAATTTTACCAATTCGGTATTTAAAGTTCAAGTTCAAGTTCAGTAATTTGTATAGCGCACTAGTCACCCAGAGGGTCTCAAGGCGCTTGGGGGAGGGTGGGTGCATTACTTATCGAATAGCCAGGTTTTAAGCTGCTTTCTAAAGGAGAGATGGTTCTGTGTAAGGCGGAGGTGAGTGGGGAGAGAATTCCAGGTTTTGGCCGCTAAGTAGGGGAAAGATCTTCCTCCCATGGTGGATCTATTGATGCACGGAATTGCGGCGAGGGCTTGATTGGAGGAACGTAGTTGGCGAGTGGGTGTGTAGAAGGACAGTCATTTGTTGAGGCAGTCGGGTCCTAGGTCGTAGAGGGCCTTGTGTGCGTGGGTGAGGAGACTGAAGGTTACTCTCTTGTTGACGGGGAGCCAGTGGAGATCTTTCAGGTGACCGGAGATGTGGGTTTGACGGGGGATGTCCAGTATGAGTCTGGTTGAGGCGTTTTGGATGCGTTGGAGTTTTTTCTGTAGTTTGGCTGTGGTTCCGGCGTAAAGGGTGTTTCCATAGTCTAGTCGGCTAGTGACTAGTGCGTGGGTGACTGTTTTTCTTGTTTCGGTGGGGATCCAGCGGAAGATTTTTTTGAGCATGCGTAGGATGTTGAAGCATGATGATGAAACGGCGTTGACTTGTCTGGTCATCGAAAGGGAGGAGTCTAGGATGAAGCCCAGGTTCCGTGCGTGATCTGTGGGTATGGGTGCTGTGCCCAGAGCCGGTGGCCACCATGAGTCGTCCCATGCAGAGGGGGACGATCCTAAGATGAGGACTTCCGTTTTGTCCGAGTTTAGTTTTTGACGGCTGTTCTTCATCCATTCGGCTACTTCTTTCATTCCTTCGTGTTGATTAGTTTTGGCGGTGTTGGGGTCTTTGGTGAGGGAAAGGATTAGCTGGGTGTCGTCGGCGTAGGAGATGATGTTGAGGTCGTGTTGTCGCGCGATGGTTGCGAGGGGACTCATGTACACGTTGAAGAGGGTGGGACTGAGTGATGATCCTTGTGGTACACCGCAGATGACTTCGGTGGCCTCAGATTTGAATGGGGGGAGGCGGACTCTCCGTGTTCTTCCGGCGAGGAACGAGATGATCCAGTCCATCGCTTTTCCTTGTATTCCGACGTTGCTGAGTCTTAGTATAAGGGTGTTATGACAGACTGTGTCGAAGGCGGCGGAGAGGTCAAGTAGGATGAGGGCAACTGATTCTCCGTTGTCCAGTAACGTTCGGATGTCATCCGTAGCAGCGATGAGGGCGGTTTCAGTGCTGTGCTTGGCTCGGAAGCCGGACTGTGAGGGGTCGAGTGAATTGTTGGATTCAAGGAAGGCGGCAAGCTGGCTATTGACGACTTTCTCGATGACTTTGGCCGGGAAGGGGAGGAGTGAGATGGGGCGGCAGTTCTTGAGTTCAGAGGGGTCCGCTGTGGGTTTCTTCAGAAGGGCGCTGAGTTCGGCATGTTTTCAGCTTTCTGGGAAGGTAGCGGAGTTGAGGGAGCAGTTGATGACATCGCGGAGATGGGGTGCGATGATGGAGTCTGCTTTGTTGAAGATGTGGTGGGGGCATGGGTCAGTTGGTGAACCTGAGTGGATGGAGTTCATCAGACGGATGGTGTCTTCAGTAGTGATTGGATTCCAGGCGCAAAGGTTGTGAGAATGTTGTTTTGGTTCGGAGGTGGGTGGAGTGGGTTGTTCTTCGGATAGGTTTTCAAAGCTGTTATGAATGTCGGTGATTTTGTTGTGGAAGAAAGAGGATAGGGAGTCGCAGAGGTCTTGGGAGGGAGTGATGTTGTTGGTGCCGGCGGTGGGGTTGGTAAATTCTTTGACGATGTTGAATAGTTCTTTGCTGTTTTGGGCGTTGTTGTCAAATTTAGGAATCGGTATTTCATATGTAGGGAATAATTTGGTAAAAAAGTATCAAATCATTAATATTCCTTATTACTGAATTGGTAATACCGATTCGGTAATATGGAATCACCTTCCCATTCACTCCTGTTGACTTGGAGGCTCATAGGTGTGGAAAATTAATACGGTTTGGTAAACATTATCTGCGCCATCTTGCCTTTTCCCCCGATGCCACACTTTTTGTCGTGCACACCCGCCATTTTAGGTACCTTGGTCAGAACCACCCTCTGCACGCCACTGACACCCAGCACGGCTCTTCGCCCTCACAAGCACCCCCCCACGCACTGGTCACCCGCGCTCTCTCATGCATGGGCCATAAACCCTCCCCATCTGCGCTGCTTTTCCATGAGAATCACACCCCATGCCCGACCGACACCTCCCTTCATCCCTTTCATGGTCGCATACCCTTTGATAAACTCCTTCCTCCATGCCCGATTGTCCGAGTCGATCCCAGGCCATGACCTAGCCCTGCGGATGCAGTTTATTGCCCCTACTGTAAGGAATCACCCCTCTTCAAAGGAGTTACAGTTGATCAAAGCCCCCACCCCATGGGATCTGATCAGTCGCACGCATTCCGGGAATCGGCGGAATGTCCAGCTGTGTGATAGCCATCTCCTCCTGTGGGTAGGGAGGGGACTCTTGCTGTGAAAATGTGTGGGAACAGGCCTGAAGCGGAGGTTCTGGGAATGTCTTTTCATGCTTCAAAGTGACTTTATTACAATAAAGAATGTTTGCCGGCCATAAACCTGTGTATAAGAGGCCAGGCCTCAGAGATGCAGTTAGAGCACCTCGCGACGATACTTGCTGTCCGAACTGATGTGTTCTCCTCCGGAGAGAATAAACCCTTGTTTCCTGCCTTCCAGTCTCCAGCGCCTGCCTCTTCATTGATTAATATTTTGTGGGTTAAAGAGGCGACACCGCCGGGCAATTCTTAAGGATCTTTGTTTATTGGTTGCTTCCCACCTTTTTACAATTGGCGTCCAACGTCGGGCCCATCAGCGACTCGTGGATCCAGTGGGAGAGGTCCTGACGACAGAGTGAACGACTGCAACGATCGGGAGTGCACCTGTCCGATAGACCCTCGTCTGACAGCCGATCATCCGAACTTCACTGGTTCCGAACAGACCTCTCTCGAGTGATCTACGGTCCTGACTGGGAACCATCAGGAGTGCCGCGAGGAATACGAAGAAAAGAGGACCATCGGGCGCTGGATTCGGAAGACAAGAAACTGTCCATGCGGTCCGGGTAAGGTCGTGTAAACACGACGAATTGCGAAATGATTGTTTGATTGTTTGGAAAATACTAGTATTACTCTTTGTTGATTTGTTTGGAGATTCGCTGTCTGCAAACGGAGAAACAACAGGCTCTCTCTTTGCAAGCAGTGAAGGATAGGTAACGCAGCCGTCGTGCCTATCTTTCTCCCCCACTGATTGATTGTTTGAACCCGAACTACGGTTCGTGGATTGTTCTCTGGAGATTTCCCTCTCCCACACTGATTAATTGTTTGAACCCGAACTACTGTTCGCGGATTGTTTTCTGGAGATTCTCTGTCTGCAAACAGGAAAGAACAGGTTCCCTCTTTGCAGATAGTGAAAGGGTAGGTAACGCAGACCTTTGCGGGCCTACTTATTCTCCCCACTGATTGTTTGATTGACCGAACATTGACTGTTCGATATTGGTTCATGAGGTATTCACTGCCTGCAAACAACGTAGAATAGAAATATTCTGTCTAGTCTTTGCACGCAGTGATAAGATAGGTAGTGCTGACTTTTGTCCCCATTGTGATCCGTCATGCCTATCTTCTCCTCACTGATTGGTAGCTGGTTCAACCCGGACCGTTTATTAGAGGTGGACCATCTAGCTCCGCTGGAAGGCACCCCTAATAAAGACATGTTCACAAAGTATGGATTAGTTACCATAGCCTATAGTAAGCTGTGGCACAAGTATACCAAAGAAAATCAAGAGAAACAGTGGCCACTGATAGGATCCTTCGACCTTGATAAAATAGAAACGTTAGAAATAGCCCTTTGTAGTAGTAAGACAACGCCTATTATGCTCGACAGTCTCGGTATGTGGCGCAAAGAAGCAATGCAACGAAAGAAAAGAGACGAAGTCAGAGTAGGTAAAGAAACGCGACAGACAACCTTCCAAGCATCTGGTAGGCCAAAGGAAGGGATAGCGGCGACACGGTTCCAAGGAGTAAACACAGGAAGGGAACGGTGTAAAGGGATATACCGACAGGACAACCCCAAGACACAACGACCCGAACGTAATCCCCCGACACTACGAGCAGGACGAACAGACTTAGGGCAAAATCAATGTGCTTTTTGTAAATATTCAGGGCACTGGAAAGCCCAATGCCCGACTCTACTGAACACGGGTAAGATCAGAGGGCCGACAGAAATAACAGGCCGGCAGAAAGGGAAAAGGCGTGAGACAAAGATGAATCAGACTGACACGGACAGGCCGGATAGAACCACCACGTTTGATTACGCCCGATGGCACAGATTTCGCCAGACAGATTTCAGCGACATGTTTGAGTTCTCATAGGTCGAACAACGCTAAGATGGGAAACCCAGGCAAGCTCTAGGTTACCCGGTGACGAACCCCGTACTACCGCTACTGTTCCCGAACACAAAAGCCACCCTTTCGGATAACATACAGGAACAACACACAGAGTAGTTTCGGACAGATTAGTATACATTCCATTAATGAACTCAAACTTCGAGTGCAATGGGACTGATTACTCTCTGTTGCCCCCCCACTCTGTGGACAAAAGCAATTACAGGCCTGCATAGACAACCCCCCGTTCAGGAAAACTGTTCTTGTGGACACCCCACCCCCCCATTACCCAGGCATGCCTGTCCCGCCTCCTACCACGCCCAATAGACAAAAAAAACAAAAATACCTACCCCCACTCCGGAAGTTCCCGAAATGCAGCAGGTCACCGGTCACGCCCATCCGGAAGGTGAAACACACAGCACGTGTGGGGCGGGGTCCTGCTGACAGCCATCGATCGAAGAGGTCGCTGGTGGGATGTCCAGGAGGCACCACGGGCCCGGCATGTAATGGCCTTCCCATCCTCTTCTTCCTGGGGCGGCGTCCCCCGGGCCACGAGTAGGGAGGGGGCGGATGCAGATGACCCCCTCCCTCGTATCTCCTGGTCCGGCCATCACATATACCTCCGCTGAAGAATTGGTGCAGGGTGGGCTGGGAGGGAGAGGCGGCGCGAATGAGCCTCTCCCACCTCCCCAGGTAGGAGGTTTCCCAGCCCCGGCCCGGCGCCGAAATCCTCCACCCGGGCGACGGACATACTTTCGCAGCACGGGACATAGAATGGCCAGCAACCATGCTTTCGCAGCACAGGGCATAGAATGGCCAGCAACCATACTTGCGGAGCACGAGACATATGATGGCCCTCAAGTGTACTTGTGGAGCACGGGATGTGGGGTGGCCATCATGTATACCCGCGAAAAGGGACGGCGTGGGGTGCACTGGGAGAGGGAGGCGGCGCGAACGAGCCTCCCTCGCCTCCCTAGGTGGAGGCACCACAGCTGCACCCTAGCGCCCCGAGCCGAATGTCCTGCTCCTACGGCACGGTGTTCCATTTTTCGCCCCAAGAAGTCTCATCCACTCTTGCAGACACGACGAAGGGCGGCTGCTGCAGAGTCTCAAAATGGCGTCTGGGCCCCCTGGAAGTCGGGTCTAGGCCGCTAGAGTAACTTTGACCAGTAATGTAACTCGGACGCTTGCCCACCTGGGCACGAGCCCCCACCTCCGACAGCATCCCCACAGCCTTGAAGATTCTACAAAAGTCCCAGGAGCCCTCGGCCCCTACAGGCTTCCGATGGGGAACAACTGCCTTGATCGCTAACGAAATGACCACGACGTAGCCACAAGATGGTGGTGCTCTCGTGTCAGCGCCAGCTTCAGTCTGAACCATCCAGAGACATTGTGGGCTAACAAATTCGAGCAAGTTCCGGCTGAACCTCAACGTGACCCGGTAGGGGAGATTTTGCCTCCCTCCCCTTTTGATTGACGGTCCACATTACCTGCCCCTTCTGTTAGCACAAGTCTTTTTGAACTGCCGAAAGGGACTCTGGTCCAACCGCCGGTTGTTGGAAACATTTTGTCCCTGATGCTACTTCCGGACTAACCCGGCCTCGCCCAAAATGGCGCCGGTGTCAATAGGAACTCACGAACACCTCGTGGTGTTTTTAGCTAATAAGACTTGATGTTCTAAGATACGTATATGATCCTTTGTACACTTGACGAAAAAGGGGGAGGGTTCACTTGGCGAACACGTAAAAGGATCCCGTTAAAATGTTGGTTTCAATGTACGATTTATTATGATATTATTGTAACTGATACATAACGTCGCTTATGACACACGCCCACGGTATGCATCTAGGAAATTTGATTGCAACTAGTCTGACTATGCTTCCAATTATGAAATGAATGCCCCCTGATCCCTCAACTATTGATAGACGTTTTTAGTTTCCTGCAAATAACTAAATAAACCCTTTTAAAATGTTTTTAATGCTGCAAAATAACCCCCCCCTACTGTACGCGCTTCAGCCAACGCCGTGTCCGGCCAAATACGATTGCACTCTCATATTTACATGCTGATCAAATTGTGCAAATAAAGGTTTTTCAAACTATGAACAGGTATCGCATACTTTTGTAAATGTGGGATCAGCGGGAGGGTTTTTCTGTGCGTCCTGTTTTGTTCTCTTTTTAAGGTTATTAGAAAATGGTTGCTCAGCCCCGGATTGATGATCGAATCTAAGGCACGATACGCTGCCTCCAAATGTGCGACTGGCTCAGGAACAAACGCATGGAAAAGGACCTCGACTTCTGAGAACGGGTAAAGTGAAGCGGTGTAAATGATAAAATGTTATAAAGGTATGGTACTCAAAGGTACTAGGGAACAGGGTTGGCCGAAGAGCTGATATGCCTTAGGACATCACAGCATTGGTAATGATTTAAGGATCCCGATAGCTAGATACATCTACTAACTAGATACCTCGCACTAAGCGCCTCTGATTTTTAACGTTTCCCTACACACGGCCTATAATGCCACACTCGGACCGTCTCCCTCATGAACAACCTATCGCTCGCCATCCTTACCACACTGCCCGCCCCCCTGGCTACAGAAACCAAGACCCCAGGGATTATATCCCGAGGAGATAAGACGAGTATGTGGTAAGTAAAGGACTTTCGTGCCCGTACATTTGATATGCTCGAATGTTGTCCCCCCTCCCTTCCCCTCTTTTCCTCCCTCTACAGGTTACATTGGAATCACGACTGGGGTATAGTGAAGATCTGAAGCCACGCCATGTCTGATACATGAAGCGGACTAACGCTGCAAGGTGGCACCTAAAGACACCCACAAACTACTCTTGTAACGAAAGAGCCAATAGTTATATGATATGATGAGACGCGATCACCCCTAACCCGTGTTGCGTGAATGAGCACATGTCACGTATGTCTGAAACTATGAGAAAATGTTTTCTATGAGACTGAAGCATTGACTTAACTAGGCAAAGGACCGAGAGTGCGAAAAGTGCGACACAATGGTGCCTTTTACTCAATGCATGTCCCTTTGTACCCGGCCTAATGCTCGTCCGTCCCAAACTGCATGCTTTCTAAATTCTAACACAGACCCGTAATGTCTCATGTTGTGTAATGCGCTGAATAGCCTATCTTAGTACACGGCCACTCTCCATGTCGCACGTGTACTGTTTAGCCTATTGTTGCACACCTCTCTCTCTCTCTCTCTCTCTCTCTCTCTCTCTCTCTCTCTCTCTCTCTCTCTCTCTCTCTCTCTCTCCTCCACACTCTCACTCTTCCTAACGACTGGCACCTAATTGGCGAACCACCATCCCTGGTGTACCACCCAATTGGCTCCAAATACCGCAAGTATTTGCACAAATTTGTCTTAAATAAAATCACAATGATACCATGTTACTACCTCTCCTTTCTGCTAAATATTGATGAAACTTAGATTGGCCAAAAAGGAAAGGACAGGTAAGACGACTGAGGTTCCCTAATCTGACCCATAATAAGGGAACTACATGTCAGTGGCTTCTATGATAAAAATGCCTCAGGTAACGCGACCTTCCCCGTCCCGAATTGTCTCAATGCCCAAACAGTAAAAGTGATCGAAGCATCCCCGTCTTCCCAGAACGCCCCCAGTTTTGTATCAGCTGCCCCGGACGAGAGTTTGAAAAATGTAGCTCACCCCTGGTTGTAAGAGATGGGTTGACTTACAACTGACACAGGCCAGCCGTTGTTCCTAGAAATGATTTGTTGATGAACAAGCTACAAAGTTTAGAATTCGAGAAATGTCACTGAACGCTTACCAACTGAACTGTAGCCTTCTGCTAGATAACGCCCTTATGACACAAAGCAAGACGATAGTCCCTCACCCCAGTTTGCTATGTTCCTAGTTGTTTTCCATAAAACCCCGGTCACCCTAAGGATGAGTTGAATAGTTATCGCAAGCCACCCCCCCCCGTTTTTAATGAAGTAGCCAGGTTGTAAGAGACTATGTAGAAATTAGAATGATGTTTGCGAAGTTAAGATTAGATCGAAATGAAGAAATTGTTGCAGTAAACCCTGTTGAAAGTAAAATGTTTAGCTGAAAGATAGGATGCATTGATATAATGGAAAATTGTTTAGCCTATGTTCATTCCTCAGAAAGATACCTATCAGGCCATGGTGATAGCACGTTGCACTTTTTCGTAAAACACAAAGCCCTGAAGAACGGTATAGCTTTGTAAGACTCGTACTAGGAAAGTGGGTCTCTGCCAGAAGAACTGACGTGACTGTAATAAACAAATGCAATGAATAGGTATCAGACCTCGTACCACGACAATGAATGTAATACCAACAAATGCCAAAGAAATAGTTACGATGGAAAGTTGTAGGGAATCCAGCAAACCTATCATCAATTATTTATACGTTGGTTGTAAACCCCAATGTAACGGATGTTTCCCCAGTTGCTTGGAGTTGGGAGAGAAATAGACTTATGTGATTACCTTCCTCTGCCAGTTCTCTAAAGACTGTCTTTTCAAACTCATTTAAGGGTACCACTGTCGGAGGAGAGAGAGACCGGATGTGGGAGCACGCGGCCTGACTGCAGATCGTGGAACATCTGCGACATTGGCCAAGGCGGGACCGCAACAGTAAGGAGTCGCAGGACGAGGCACTGTTTCCGACAAAATGAAAGGAAAGGGCCGACCTGATGCCCCTGCTCGATGATCAACATGTGCCGAAAAGTCCCCGCCCTCTGAGCCCGGTCATGGGCCCACCTACCTGAAATTTTCCGTCCCCCTGGTCTGTTCCCGATCTGGCCCTGCTCCATCCCCTCTTCCTCCGACCTACCATAAGGACTACTCACACACCCCCTTCTTCCACCTGAACTCTTTGACAATCGACTCGAAAAAGAAAAACTGCAGTCAGATAGAATAGGGTTTTATTGCAAACTAAAATGAAACTTGGGTGCCCTGCCTAAAGTACCCATGAAAGAATAGTTAGGACACAGGGCGAAAAAGGACCTTTTTGACCGGAAAAATGAGGAAAAGGTCATGCCCTGCAACGCAGGACCTGGAATAGAGCTGGACGCATAGCTCCACCGCTGGTGCTCAACAGTGCCAACAGAAGACGACAAAGAATGCTGAGAACTCACTAATAATGGTCCACGACAATAAGACACTGGAAAAAGCAACACCCCTCCTCTTCGAACAATGACACCCCTGATTATCGTTTTTACTACGTCTCATTTCTCTCCCAGCCACCATTGTATTGATTATGCTCCAACCGAGTACGAAATGAACTTACATATGTAATAACCTATCAGTTCATATTCCGAATGACTATAAGCATCTATGAAATGTACCCAACGCTCTCACTACAGAATCATTTTTGTCCGATATTGCATTACTATGACTTTCCTGCAACAAGCTCAACGATGGGCCCGCCTCCTAAGATGAAAGATTTTAAATGTAATGTTTATGCACAGCTCCTTCGCCTGGGTTCCTACTTCTTTACTTATGACTGCCACAGTAGACATGGATAGGAAATAGGCCAGCAAGATGTCTTGGGAATGTTAAAGGGAGGACTGTGGAAAATTAATACGGTTTGGTAAACATTATCTGCGCCATCTTGCCTTTTCCCCCGATGCCACACTTTTTGTCGTGCACACCCGCCATTTTAGGTACCTTGGTCAGAACCACCCTCTGCACGCCACTGACCCCCAGCACGGCTCTTCGCCCTCACAAGCACCCCCCCACGCACTGGTCACCCCCGCTCTCTCATGCATGGGCCATAAACCCTCCCCATCTGCGCTGCTTTTCCATGAGAATCACACCCCATGCCCGACCGACACCTCCCTTCATCCCTTTCATGGTAGCATACCCTTTGATAAACTCCTTCCTCCATGCCCGATTGTCCGAGTCGATCCCAGGCCATCACCTAGACCTGCGGATGCAGTTTATTGCCCCTACTGTAAGGAATCACCCCTCTTCAAAGGAGTTACAGTTGATCAAAGCCCCCACCCCATGATATCTGATCAGTCGCACGCATTCCGGGAATCAGCGGAATGTCCAGCTGTGTGATAGCCATCTCCTCCTGTGGGTAGGGAGGGGACTCTTGCTGTGAAAATGTGTGGGAACAGGCCTGAAGCGGAGGTTCTGGGAATGTCTTTTCATGCTTCAAAGTGACTTTATTACAATAAAGTATGTTTGCCGACCATAAACCTGTGTATAAGAGGACAGGCCTGAGAGATGCAGTTAGAGCACCTCGCGACGATACTTGCTGTCCGAACTGATGTGTTCTCCTCCGGAGAGAATAAACCCTTGTTTCCTGCCTTCCAGTCTCCAGCGCCTGCCTCTTCATTGATTAATATTTTGTGGGTTAAAGAGGCGACACCGCCGGGCAATTCTTAAGGATCTTTGTTTATTGGTTGCTTCCCACCTTTTTACATAGGAATGAATGCAGAGAAATTCGGTATTACTGAATCGGTATTACCGATTCGGTAATCGCGGGAGTATCTCAAGGGTGCCAGGGTGTCCAAAGGACACCCCCTGGCACCCCTGAAATGTGCATGTGTTCACATGCGGCACACATGCATGCCCTAAGGGCATGGATATGTGCCACATGGCACACTTCGAAAAGCAAAAAAGTGCTTTTTGAAAGGAAATCGCTTTTACCACCAACTAGGAGTTGGTGCACTGCTTTAAGTGCTACCTACATTGCATTTAAGGAATCTGTATTACCGATTCCTTAAATGCAAGGCCATAAGGAATCGGTATTAAGGAATCGGTATTTACCGATTCCTTAATACCAAATCCTCCCTACATCTCAAATGCCTAAATACCGGAAGGTAACGGTAAAATTGAAGGAATTTCACTGTTACCGACCGGTATTGGCCCTCCTACATATGCCCCTAAATGTCTTATTGCTATTTCACCGACAGTGTAGACAAGCTAAAAAACAAAAAGTGAGAAAAGGAGAGAGCAACATACATTTTACTTAGCCTTAATTTGTAGAGGAGCTAGCCCCCTTCCCCCATTTTGACAGTGGGAAACCTTAAACAGGTTTCACTTCTGTCAACACTATCAACCCCAATTTGTAGCAACTGGGCATAAACAAAGTTATAGAAAGTAGATAGCACATTTGAGAGAACTAAAAAACATGAATACACAAACCACAAACCCTTTCAGCAAATGTACAAGTGAAACATGAGGGCGAATGAATTCAAACTAAATCCCTTTGGCTCAGCCCTAGTAAGCACCAAACTAAAAGCATTAGTGCTGTATATATGGCCAAGCTCACATATACAATTGTATTGTGGTATATTTATGAGTGCATAAAAACTTGCTTTTGCCAACAAAAAATAAGCACAACTCCTCTTTCTTTCCCTGCGCTGCCATCTTGTCTTTCGAAAAATATCAGGTGTCAAAATGTCAAAGCAGACCTTGCTCTGGCAGCCCTGCCAGGTTTCTAAATATAGAACTGACTTTTAACTCTTCCCAGCTGTCCTATTCTGTGTGCAATGCAGCCCCATTCCCCTGTTTGTCAGTTTAGGGTTAAGCAAATAACTTCTGCTCATTCTTTATACATATTTTCAATTGTAAGCAGTGTGCAATATACTTGTCTAACAATATAGAAGTCATCTGTTTGTATTATACCTAAATGTGTGCATTTACTGAAGCCTAAGGCAGGTTAAAACGGCTCTGAATGCAAAATGGGTTTTAAATTAGTGAAGTTTGCCCAATTTCGACTTTGATATTTGGGGCACTTAAAAACGAATATCCTATATTCTTTGCATAATAGTCATCCTCGAAATGTTCTTCAGAAAGCCCAGGAGTGAGAATTCAAAAATTCATCATATATACTGTTATATAAATGAGTTTAATACGCCTGCGCAGAGTGATAATTCATATGCAAATTTCCTCATTATGTGGTACAACACAACTTAAATTAAGTTTTGATGCTAGGAGGTCACAGTATGAGTATTAAGCTTAATAAATATTAAAAACGAATTTAAAAGCACTTATTTTTTAAATAATTTTTTTCATAATTAATATATATACTTTTTAATAATAAAACCAACCATTTTCATAATTCCACGTAGGAAAAGCTAGCTTCATGCCTTGCCTATCATAATTAGACGCAGTCATTCATAAGCCTAAGCTCAGAAGCCTAACTTGAAACATGAACATTTTTGCGCCACTTTTTGAAAAGACAGTCATAGTCATTATTTAAACATCAGAACCAATAATGTGCTTATGTAAAAAAGGCTTTAAGAAAGGAAATCCCTACTTTCAATGTTTTCCTGGTATCTAAAATAATGAACCTGATTTTTTTTACTTTTTAAAACAGCAGTCTGAAATGCAGGGTTTTACACAATGTTCTGTAGTGACAAAATCCTGGCTGAGTTAACATTCCTGTCTCTCCGTGGCCTACGATCAAAACAACAGCTGCTGCTAAGCGGCAGTTAAAACACAGCTGTTGTAAAGTTTTTTTAGTGTTGAAATGGAAGCACTGTGACTGTCTATTTAAACTTGAGGCATTTCAATGCATGTTCTATAATATGTGTTTTAGTTCAACAACATCCAATTTTACTCAGATGATGTGTTTGCCTGTTTATATCTAATACAATGTATCTAAGGAAAATGTTCTATAATTGTTTATTTATTACAAAACACACTGGGCCCGATTCACAGAATGAACTTAAGACTCAATCCTAAACTTACTACTATTTTGGTATTCTCAGAATGCACTTACTACTTTTGGCATTCACAGAATGAACTTACTACTTTTGGAATTCACAGAAGTTAGGATTTTGTCTTAAGTTTGACTTAAGACAAACTTAAGACAGACTTAAGACAGACTTAAGACAGACTTAAGACAAAATCCTAACTTCTGTGAATACCAAAAGTAGTAAGTTCATTCTGTGAATGCCAAAAGTAGTAAGTGCATTCTGTGAATACCAAAATAGTAGTAAGTTTAGGATTGAGTCTTAAGTTCATTCTGTGAATCGGGCCCTGTATTTGGTTTTTGAGGCCTATTTTATTCCTATTGAATGTGAATTCTAATGTCATCTTTGAAGCATTAGCAGTTTGTATAAATTTAAAAGCACTTATTTTTTAAATCGTTTTTTCATAATTAATATATATATTTTTTAATAATAATAAAACCAAGCATTTTGATAATTCCACATAGGAAACGCAAGCTTCATTCCTCGCCTATCATATTTAGACGCATTCATTCATAAGCTTAAGCACATAAGCCTAACTTGAAACATGAAAAGTGCTGCGCCACTTTTTAAAAGGACAGTCATAGTCATTATTTAAACATCAGAACAAAGAATGTTCTTATGTAAAAAGGCTTTAGGAAAGGAAATCCCTACTTTAATGTTTTCCTGGTATCTAAAATAATGAACCTGATTTTTGTAACTTTTTAAAAAGCAGTCTGAAATGCAGGGTTTTACACCATGTTCTGTAGTGACAAAATCCTGGCTGAGTCAACATTCCTGTCTCTCCGTGGCCTATGATCAAAACAACAGCTGCTGATAAGCGGCAGTTAAAACACAGCTGTTGTAAAGCTTTTTTTTAGTGTTGAAATGGAAGCCCGGTAACTGTCTATTTAAAACTGAGACATTTCAATGCATGTTCTATAATATGTGTTTTAGTTCAACAACATCCAATTTTACTTAGATGATATGTTTGCCTGTTTATATCTAATACAATGTATCTAAGGAAAATGTTTTATAATTGTTTATTTATTACAAAACACACAATTTCGTTTTTGAGGCCTATTTTATTCCTATTGAATGTGAATTTTAATTTTATCTTTTAAGCATTAGCAGTTTGTACATGTGCATAGTTCTTACTCTTATCAATTTAATAGTAACATACAGTTATTTTGCATATCATATGGTTCATTTCAGGAGTTTTTATTTAATATTAATTAAATGACATTTTGCATAACAGACTGATGACAGCATGAAAACACAAACAAACACATTGAGCTCATTCCAGACATATACAGAAGGGGTCATACACTCAGGACTTATAATACAGCGCGCTTAAGGCTAGCAATCCTTACACAAAGAGCGCAATTGCTTTTTACTTACAGAAGTATCACTAATGTGAAAACCACAAACCACATAGACATTTAAACACATTATTAACCCACAGATCAACTCTTAGGGCAGAAACAAAGGACAGCCCGCAGACTGTACTTAAACCAAACCATTTGTAAATCCTAGTTGTAAGTCATATTTACAAGAAGAGCTTCTCAATAGTATTCCAAAAGACTGCAAAAAAACAGCCCAACAAACTGCTTTATTTTCAAGAAGCCAAAATACACTCAATTCACTAGTTTACGCTGGCAGAACACAAACAAATTGCTGTGCATTTCTCCATTCATAAAATTGCGCAGAAAAAGGATCCTTGTTTGTATTTTGTCATATTTCAATTCCCTGGGATAAGCAACCAAGGAAAAATATGTTTTGATACCTAAACCTATTTAGGTTTTCCCTCAGGGGAGCCAGCTAATTTAATTCACATCTCACTATGGTACCTCCAAAAAGCAATTATGATTTGGTGTGGGAGACGGGAGAGGGCAACGACCGGGAAGCGGATTCTAGGGAGAGCAGGGGAGCGGCTTGCAGCGGACGAGGCAGCGGCGAGAAGACACCATCCCAGCCGAGGAGAGACCGCCGGGCACAGTGTCTGCTCCCTGATGAAGGGCATCTATCTAATGCCCGAAATGCAGTGGAACATTGTCTGAAGCAAAACATGTTACCATGATTTGAACAGTGTGAATGAAATTAAGATACCGAAAATTTACCAAATTAAATAAACACAAATGATATGAACTCATGAAAATTATGGTTTAAAAGTCTTTTCAGGACAAAAAGACGAACTACGGTGTGCCAAAAGGGATGGAGCTAGTGATCCACTAGCCCCACTGTGATACCTCCAAAAAGCAACACATTCTTCAATGTGTGCTTGAAACAGGCATGCCAAAAGTAGTGCAGAATATGCAGTATTATAATGAAAGTAGTGCTTAAAGTACTCTTCGTACGTTGCGCCGTTCAAAAAAATTCAAACAGAGAAAAATCTCCTCATTACCTGTCTACACAAATTGCAATTAGTATATATATCCCATACAAATCCAAAGTTGTCCAACTCAAATTCCAAAATTCCAAAGCCACAGTAAGCGTTACTAAACTACCTTACCAATCCAAGGCATCAAACCAACAGCAAGCGCCGCAGAACGACTCTTACTAAACAAATAGTTGTCCAAATTCTAACTGCCAAGTTCTGAATGACCTAATGGTCTTTTTAGAATACTCACGCCAAAAAGGTTCTCAGTCCGGAGTGCCATCATGTGGAGGATCAAAATCAGGAAGATCAGAAATATACTGGGCTGCAGAGACAGAGAATCCCCAGAATCTCTGTGCACAGAGTACCTTTTTAGTAGAGTCCTGTCCTGTCCTGTCCTCCTCAGTAGATTTCTGTCTCCTGACAAGATCACTCCTTAGCTAGCCACTTCTCTGATGAGGTCCACGTTGGAGCGCCATTTGTAGAAAATAGAAACCTTCTCAGGGGTTTCACTGATACTTGGTCCTTTTAAACCAACAAAGAAGAAATTGGCACAGAAGCTGAAATATAAAACGAACATATTTATTAACCTCAAATGAGGGACACTGCGTCACACAGAAGCCTTACAACTGAATGAGGCAGTCTAAAGAGTACAGAAAACAGGGGCCTTATATATGCTTAGGGGTACATAGTCAGAATAAGAACAAGGGGCAGTCCTGGCTCATGTAAGCATGCAAAATGACTAATATGGGCATGCAAGATTTGCTTGCTCAACAAAGTGGGAGTAGAGTTACTTCTCCACACAGCAGCAAAAATAGCCTGACAGTTCTACAAGATGAGCAGGTGCATTCTACTAGCTAGGGCCTTCTGGGCATATGCGAAGGTGGAAGATGCTAAATATTGTTAGTTTCTAGGCAGATTACAAGAGCAGTGGCTTTACACGCTCCTCAAGATACATAAGAACATGCCTTTCCCTCCAGGGAGACCAATTGTTTCAGGGATAGGCGGCCCCACAGAGGACAGGACCACTGGTACGAAACTTACCCTCTTATATTCAAGATAGTAAGCATATCCTCAGTACTCTCGCAGATCTCCAATGGCAACCATGGACCATCCTAGCAACACTAGATGTAGTTGCTCTCTATACTGGTATCAACCCTGAACTAGGTTTGGACGCTATCAAGAAGGTACTCTCTAACAGACCTGCCACCCTGTGGCAACACACCACGATGCTTGTCTCAATGATGGAAATCATTCTCAAGAACAATGTCTTCATTTTTGATAAAACCTGGCACAGACAAATCAAGGTTGTGGCCATGGGGTCTACATTCTCCCCTTCGTTTGCTAACCTGTTCATGGGGACCCTGGAATCAGACCTCATCTGGGGCCCCAAGGGAGGAGAATTTATTGACTCCATCATATTCCGGGGCAGATACATAGACGACTGCATCCTCATTTGGTCAGGTACACAAGCTCACCTACAAATGTTTTTTGAGTATTTGAATAACAACAGCTGGCAAATGAATTTTATGATGAAATCCAGTACTGAAAGATTGGAATTTCTTGCCATAGAATTATATGTTAAATATAAGAATTTTCACCCCGAGTGGGCTGGGTATGCTCAGACGTGAGCCCCAGGCTCTCCACATCACTGGAGTCAAGCTATCCAGGCGGAAGAAGGCTGATAGTCAGAAACCGGTCCTTGGATGCTTGATTCCGATCTAGGAAAGACATGGCTTGGTAGTTCAGACTGTTCCCATGAGCCACAGGGTCAAGGCTGATTTGCATATAGCCATTGTCTGACCTAGGGTGGTGTGGAGTGCAAAAAAATGATGGATTTAGGCCCAGATCTTTGTACTGGGGTGAATGCAAGACATTGTTCTGCATTCTGTCCATCAACTATGTTTTTTGCAAAGATAAGAAGCTTCATAGCAGACTATATAGAAAGGAGACGGCATGCAACTCAGTGTTGCATGCCACCAGTTCGCACCCTCCACATCAGGTACACTCTATTCCATACGGTGAATTCATGAGAATTAGGAGAAACTGCAGTGAGGAAGAAGAATTCACGCAAAACCTGTCGGACTCACGTATAAGATTCACTAACAGAGGATACTCTGAACATACACTACGCAAAGCAGAGGGACGCATTATGAAAGTGAACAGAACAGATACACTTCTAACACAACAACACACTCAACACCGAAAGGATACTGTTCGCATGATCACAGATTTCAATAGCCTACAGCACCATATACACAAAAGCTTCACCAAACATTGGGGAATTCTGAGGGCGGATAAAGGTCTTAAAGACTACCTTACGGACCATCCACAAATAACCTACAGGAAGGGCTGTACCCTTAGGAACAGGCTCAGTCCCACAGTACCCCGGGATACTTCCACGAATGATTGGTTGACTACACGTAGTATTGGATTCTACAAATGTGGATTCTGTTCAATGTGCAGATGGGCCAAACACAATACTTGAGTATTTGTTGGACACAACGGTGATAAGTACACAATTAAGAGCAACATCAATTGCACCACGAAATATGTCACATATGTGATTGAATGCACATGTGGCAAAATGTATATTGGTAGCACAATCAGAACTCTAAAAGAAAGGGTTATGGAACACATACGAGAAATTCAAAAACACGACCCCAAATACCCAGTGGCGCTACATGTGTCAGATTGCCAAGTTACCATTGGAGATCTCCCTCAGGTGAAATTCTTTGGCATAGACATCACCCTCCCCAGCGTACGAGGGGGTAACAGAGAATTGAAACTAAGAAGAAATGAGGCCCTTTGGATAATGCGCCTTCAGGCGGTTGAGTGTGGTCTCAATTATGATCATGAGCTCCAATACTTTCTAGGAGATTAAATATCACAACTAGAAATGTATTACTATTTCCTGGTTAAGGTACCAGGGACATGTTTATGTGTTTCTACTGTACAGATGTGGTCCACTTTTTATTTAATTAGACTTTAAAACATTTGCGACCACTATTATCATTAGAACGGTGTATAATTTTGGATCAGCATGGTTATTTGCCTGTATTAGAAATATATATTTAATCATGGGGTCTTTTCACTATGACGATCCCTTATGCCTTCGTTTCGGAAAAATATGGTTAGAATATTTTTTGACAGGTGTGTGATATATATATTACATGTGTCATACAAATACACATATAAAATAGTGGTATCCTATACAGTACTGTATCCAGGGAAACATACTTGTGTAATTTCAAAAGAATCCATTACGAGTAACCGGTACCATGTATGTGTAATTTTATTGAATCCACTACTGGTAACCGGCATCAAATTACCGTTATAATTGTGATTTTCACAGAGAGTGTTTTGAATTTGTCCTAAAAGACTTTTGGCTGTGCATGCCCAAAGTCACAAATAAGGTGACGTTGCAGCTTCTGGTTGTACATCACTCCATATCTTTATTCGTGTACAAAATGTTCTGCCATCTATACATATAGATGGTCACTTCTTCCTGCCTGTCTTTATCCTACTTTCTCACTTGTAACTTTAATGCCATTTTCCTTTTTTGAGATTCCTTATTGCCCGTACATATAACGACCACGTCATTTCTATTACTGGGTAAATTATATTTTCACAGTTTAAACATGGCAATTCGTTTTTCTAATTCTTTATTTTATCAATCAACTTGAGGGATGTATGATCAATAATTCCTGCCGCTTTAGCACCCAATGATATACACTTGCTGGACATCTTTCCGGTCGTTCCAAGTTTGGAGACCGGAAGTCATTTTTCGACCTTGCTTCGACATTCTAGATCCTTTTGGATGAGACCGACACCACACCCATACGCCTTTGGGCGGGATATTTATACTCCAGTCTTCCAATGGGCAGTGTTGTGCACTTATCCGGCACACAACAGAAATCACATTTGGACGCACCCGTCCCTTCAACTGGTAAGCGCGATTCAGCCCGCAATATGGACATTTTGAAATGTTCTGTGTGGTTTTATGCATTCCTACTAGAATGCTGATGTTTTGCTTGTCAATTAAGATCACTACCACGTTACAACAAATTGTAGTCACGTGCATCTACCCTGCCGTGATCCTGATCCCACGCTAACATTTCAACCGTGAGTCTTTGGTAATCATTGTTTGTGATACGGCATGGGATTACGCCACTCCACTTCGTCTATCATATAGCTTATAGCACCTTATATCATACCACTTAAGCAACAGCCACAATATAGATGTTTACTGGGCTAACTCAGGTTTGCTTAAACGTTAATTTTAAAGTGTTGGTGTTTACTTGTGTGCGTTTTGTTTATTATTAGAGGTTTAGTTGTCAGTTCACTACATATGCATATTTATTTGGACTACCTGGGTTTACCGTCGCGTTACAGTGTGCGATTGGACGTTTAAGTAGCACTTCATTCCACACGTATTAATTGAACTACCTGGGTCTCACATTTTTTCATTTCCATTTTTTCAATTTCAGTACGTGTTAGCCATTTAACGCTTAGCATCATTAGCTCACGGGCACTAGACTCACGCCTAATGGGAGCACGAGTCAATCACTCCTCCTATACGTCTTTTAGTACTAAGTAGTAACGGTCCAAGATGGCGCACTCGTTGGTCTCACGTTATCTGAACTACGCTACACCACGGAATCGCCTTGTACGTGTATAATTCTTCCCGCATACTTTTTTCCTACCGTTTCAGATCAATTCCTGATCTCTACATATCGTTTTCTTTGTTCTAAAGTTTTGATTTGGATGGATAATCAGAAGAACCTCGACATACAGACGTGACGTCTCTTTTTTACCGGTCCTGGGCCCTATCGGGTTGGAATTGTCACCGATAGAGCGACCTTTCAATTTGTACCCGTCCGGTACAGCACTGAAGAGTCGTAGGCATATTGTGCCACACACAACGAAACACATGTCGGCTGGTCTTTCCATGTATGAACAATAAAAGACACCACATCAACGTTGGATCACTCGTGTTATATACTGTTTAAATTGTGTTTGTTTACTAACCTTTGTCTCTACAAAGATTGTTTACCAAGATTAACATACCTATGTTTAGCATCCGAGTGTTCAAGGACACCATGGTTGTACAAGAGCAGTCAACACTGATGGTGGACAGAGCACATGGCGAGCACGTGGCAGCACACGGCTAACTAAAATGGCTGTCAGAAATACAAAATGGCTTTCAGCTCATGCTAACAAATCCGTCCAATATTTAACAAGCGTGTGGTGGACTATGGTATCGAAGGCTGGCAAGTGGTCAAGGATGATCAAAGCTGTTGTTTCTCCTTAGTAGAGCTCCTCTCCTGAATTGGGTGCAGGTGGCAGGCAGGCAAGGCAATGTGATCCTCTGTTGCCACACCATATTAGGGGCCATGGACTAGCAGTCCTGCTGGCAATGGCACATACACTCTGTACCCATTTGGGAAGAGTACACAGACATTGGTTGGCAGCTCCCCTACTTCACACTTGGATACGACAAAGGGGAAGGGGATTATTTTCTGTATTGTTCTGGTTAATTTGAAGTGATTTGTTCTTAAACCCCTGCTTTTCCTTGGTAAATGAGACTGGGACAGGGAGATGTTTTTACCTCGCTAGTGAGCAAGGCAGGTTGTGAGTGGGTTAATTTATGCATCACCTTTGGGCAAGTGGAGAAGGGAGTTATTGTTAAATTCCACTTACCCTTGTAAAGACAAGGTGAGCCTTTGTATTCCCCCTGTTCATCCTTGTGGAATCTGTAGAGAAGAGCATTTCTCCCTTTCGTTTGGGAATTTGAAGGGGAAGGTGTTAGCTCGGTCTTTATGTTTGGCAAGGGGTATTTACCATACAGGCCCCTTCCCTAGAAGGAGTATTCTTCTTACTCCTGATCATGGGCAAGGCAAGGGTGATAAATGTAATTTTCCAACCTTTTGGCAAGACCATAGGAGGGTTTTACCCAGCACCCCACGCAGTTTGCCAATTCAGGGGAACACACAACATCTCTGCTCCTCTGCCCTTTAGGTAAGGCCATGGAGGAAATTAACTCCCCCTGCTCTTGGAAAAGATGAATAATCCTACTTTTACTGTGCAGGTCATGGAGATGGGAGCAAAGGCCTTTTTGTCAATCTCTGTGCCAGGGCATGTATTTAACAAGCATTGGCAAATGTATTAGGGTTCACCTTTGTGTGTTAGCATATATATTTTTTACATTTGTAAGTTTTAGCTTGTTGAGTAGTTGTGCAATATAATCTAAAGGAACTATCTCAGATTATATGATTGAGGAGACATTTAGAAATTTAAGTTGAAGAGTGAGGATATGCAACCTATGTTACAAGTTCAAGGTGCTGGGGAGAGAGCATCACGTTGTCCTGCGCTACTAATCCCAGCGTGTCACCTGTTCTGGTAATGCTAGTGACAGTTGGGACTGAAGACAACTATAGTTTTTTTATAGCGTGAACTTGACTCGAAGGTATCACGTATCAGAGCGCTTTACACGAGTACCAGTTGCATTACATGAGGATACATTCATTTTTGTTAGGCACGGGGAGATTTAAGTGATTTGCCTAGAATCACAGGATGTTGCACATCCCTGCCGAGACTGGAAGCTGGTTCCCCAGCTCCGAGGTCAACCGCCCTAGCCGTTAGGCCAACTCCTCTCCCCTAATATCGATGTTATGTTTATTTAAATCTTAACACTGCACTGAAAACTGGAGGCGAGAGAGAGAGAGAGAGAGATAGTAAGAGATAGAGAAAGTCGGACAAAAACGAGGAATAAAGGATAAACAAAAATGTAGAAAGAATGAAAGAAGAGTTAGAAAAGAGGAAAATTAAAGAGAGAAACAGAGACAGCAAGAAAGGGATGTGGAGCACGAAAATAAGACACACAGTGAAGAGGAAGGCACATGAGAAAGAGGACCAGAGTAAGAAATATGGAGAAAATTAGGACAAATCTGACTGAATGAGACAGAAGAAAAAATTGGAAGTGATAAAATGTGAGTAAAAGATACAGGCGGTGAAACAGAATGACAGAAAACTAGGCTACGTCTTCTGGTAGGAAATATAGATGGAGCACAATCAGGAACGTTTGACAGACAAAGTGATATATTGAGAAGGAGCTAAGAAAAGTGAGTGAAAGAGAACAAGTGACATTTGACTAGGAGGAAAACATAGCCCACTCAGACGGGGAGGACAGCTGAGGGATAATCAGTTAAGAGCTGTCATTTGTAAAATAATTTTGTCCTCTCAGCATCACACAGGTAAGTAGGAAATCCAACCAGGCACTTTTATTAGAGCAATGATTAATCTGTGCATAATTTATTTAGAATCCCATGGATTATTGCATTTTTGACAATAGCATTTGAGCTCAAGCTGTTTGAAAAGATATGCCTGAAGGCTATTCCATGGTAGTCCAGAATATTAAGGCAGTCGATAGGTTGAATGAATACCCCTTCATCTTCGCTCCAATCAGGCTCGCTGTAAAGCAGCTTGTCTTTTAGACTTGCCGCAGCTTCACTCATGCGTGTGCTTTGCAACAACGGCACGTGGATTGTCGAAATAAAAATAATACGTTGGCGGGTGGTGTATTGAAATCCATTCTAACTGTGCGCTCTAAACTAGAATTAATCTCTCCATAAATGAGTTTGTCCCTAATTGAAGTGGTGCTCGTGTAAAGAATTTGGATCGTGTTGTGTAAAATGGCTCAAAAGCGGAGGGAGGGGGGGGGTAAAGGAAAAGAAGCAAAAAAAACAGTCATGGACAGTTGAACTAGTTTGTTGTAACAGGTGCTCCCTTTCAGGTAGTTATGGGAGTTGCAGCGCATACAGGGTGAGTTTCCAAAACAATGCAGGCTTTGAAAGACGGGTGTGGAAAGACAAAAACATGCAGGCAAATCATTAAAAAAGTTACACAAAAGTGCTTTTAACATTTCTGTTTGCGTTGTTGGTGATGGAGAGCAGCGTGCCTCATTGTTTTGCTCGTGAAGTATGTGAGCCCAACCACTAACCAAAGAGAATAGCCGACATGAAGCTGACATGTCCGAATACACGACATATGCATGTGTGCAGCCAAACATTGTCAGTGAAGGAGTCTTTAAAAAGTAGTTCCAGAAAAGCAGATGGGAACACTACTTCGCAGCGGTAAACTGATAAGCAAAGCACATGAGAGGAAAACACAAGGGCAGGAAAACAGTGTGCTACAGCCAATAGAAATGGAGGAAAAGTAAGTGACAAGAGCAGGAACCAATAAAAAACAATTAAATCAATGGGGTGGGATGTAATCCTCATTAAAGATACATTTAACACAAAATATTTCACAAGCAATTTCTGTACAGATGAAACCTAAAAACGGACTAGACTAGTTGGCTTTGCCACTGCTGGTTTCATATTATTTTATGTGTGCTCCAACAGAGAACTCCCTGTTTACCAATGTGGGGCTTATAAAATGTGTTCAACTCAAATACATACAACGTGGGACAGTGCTGAGGTTGCAAATAACAAACCACCCTTTGTTATCGGTCTCTCGCCTTGCTACAGTAGCATTCTTAAAGGTACATAACAGCTTGTGAGCATTGATAAACAAGAACATGATGTTTATCAACGGTCACTTTAGTGAGAGGAAATCATAACAAAACTTCACAAACAACATGGCGCCCAGCAGAACACTCATATTCACTTTGCTAATCTAAAATGTTTCTGAGCAAGGAAAACAATGGAGGAAAATGGGTCTTGACAGGATCCCTTCTGCAGCAGGTTTATGCTCCTTACCCTCAGAAGCACATCTGCCTTACGCTGTACAGAACGACTTCTAAGTCATAGCAATCTGAGGACCTACAATGTAGGACAACCTGATCATAAAGCTATTGCGAGCAGACCCTGCCTGCACTGTCAGCAGTTCCACCAAACCATTCAAGTGGAAACAGAAGTCACTCCTCAACAATTCGGATTCCTTTTGGAATTTCCACAAACTGATTCCCGGACATCACCGCAAGCTATGAAAACAAACATCTTAAATATGCTGTGATCGTGGAAATTCTACATACCTTTATTTCACTTATCATGCAAGTGAATGACTCTTCTTGAGTTTTCAGTTAATCATTCCTTAGGTGTGATGACAACATTAATAATGCAGAACCCTGAAAGGGTTTGGCGTGGGCTAGAGTTAATAGAAGCATTTGCATAGCCAATAGGTGTCACCTATGCAACAGATATTGGCTTTGACAATAATTCTTAACCATGTTGTACACCAGCTTGGCTGCTGTTCAACATTAAGGAGAATGGCGTGGAGTGGAGTGTCATAAAGTAGAGTGTTGTGGAATAGAGTGGAGTGTTATAGAGTAGATTCGATAATTGTGGAGTGGTGTAGAGTAGAATTGAGTAGCATGGACTGGAGTGAAGTGGCACAGAGTGGAGTGGCATTTAATGGAGTAGTGTAATAGAGTTGAATGACAGAACGGATTAGAGACTCATAGGGTGATGTGGCATAGAGTGTCATAGAGAGGCGTGGAGTGGAGTGGCTCAGAGGGAACTAGTGTGTTGTAGAATAGAGGGGCGCAATGTGCCATGGAGTGGCGTAGAGGGAGTTTCTTAGAGAGGCATAGAGTGAAGTAGTATCGCAGAGTGGAGTATAGTGATGTAGAGTGGAGTTTCGTAGAGTGCAGTGGACTTAAATGGATCAAATATTCAACATGGAATGGAGTAGAGTGGCATAGAGTGAAGTGGCATAAAGAAAAATGGTGCAGATTAGAATGGCATAGAGTGCTGTGGCATAGGGTGCATTGGTTTTGAATAAAGTGGTGTAGAGTGCTTTGGCATAGAGTAGAATGGTGCAGAGTAAAGTAGAGTGGTGCAGGGTAATGTGAAGTGGTGTAAGATGGAGTGCAGAAGTGTAAAGTAGAGTGAAGTAGAGTGCAGTGGCATTTAGTGCAGCGGCATGGAGTGGAGTGATGCAGAGTGTAGAGGCATAGATTGTAGTCGGAGAGAGTGCAGTGGAGTAGAGTTGAGTGGTGCAGTGGAATAGAGTGAGTGGCTAAGAGTGCAGTGTGCAGAGTAGCATCAAGTTCAGCAGCCGAGAGTGCAGTATTGCAAAGTAGCGTATCTTAGAGTGCAGTGATGTAGAGTACATTGCCTTAGAGTGTTATAGAGTACAGAGCTGTAGAGAGCAGTTGTGTACAGTTGGTGCAGAGTAGAATATAGTTGCATAGAGTGCAGTGACATAGAATACAATGATGTAGATTGGCACCACATGCAGAGGCATAGAGTGCAGTGGAGTAGAGTAGAGTGTTGCAGAGTAGTTGGCGTACTGTGCATTGGTTTTGAGTAAAGTGGTGTAGAGTACATTGGGTAGAGTTCAGCAGTTTAGAGTACAGTGGCATAAAGTAGAGTGGTGTAGGGAGGCACAGCTTAGAGTTCAGTGACATAGAGTACAGTGTTGAAGAGTAGATTGTTTCAGAGTAGAGTGAAGTGGTGTAGAGTGGAGTGGTGCAGGCTAGAGTGGAGTGGCATAGAGTAGTGTCATACAGTGCACTGGCATAAAGTGGAGTGGTGCTGAGTAAAGAGGAGTGGCCTAGACTGGAGTGGTGTAAAGTGCAGTGGTGCATGTTAAAGTAGAGTGCATTGGCATTAAGTGGTACAGAGTAGAGAGGTGTAGAGTGAAGTAGTGTAGAAGGCAGTGGTGCACAGAGGATTAGAGTGCAGTGGTGCACAGAGGATTAGAGTGCCACAGAGTGCAGTGGCATAGAGTTTGATAGAGTTGAGTGGTGCAGTGACACAGAGGCGGTAGACCCGAGAGCAGAGGACGGCCCGGGACCAGGGTTCGATTCCCGGCGCGGCAGGTTTCTGGACCAAGGTCAGCGGACTCGATAATTCTCTCGCCTCGGTGCCCACTCTGATCAGTGATCACACTCGGCAACTCTGGGCATTAGCTTGCCTCATCTTCACTAACGGCCCCACCAGACCGCCGGGGATGCCTGGTCTCACCCTGGAGATACCCATTAAGGGACCATCTCTCAGGGAAGCCAGGAAGGGTTTTGCAGCGGTCGAAGCGCCTTGGGACCCTCCGGGTAAGTAGTGCGCTATATAAATGCCTATACATACATACAGTAGAGTGTCACAGAGTTCAATGGCAGAGAGTCCACTGTTGTAGACTAGAGTGTCATGAAGTGCAGTGGTGCACAGTGCAGTGGCACAGAGACGCCTACATTTAAGTCATACAGACCAAATAAACTGCTCTGCTCTGTGCTGCAGTGAAGAACTAACTATGTTAACGATAGGCTATAAGCAGGGTCACTGGAATTATGCAATTGTGCAGCTACTGTGTTTTTTGCAGAAATATGGATTTGCCGCATGTTAGAAGTGGGGGTCTCCAGTAGGTACCTTAGGCCAAATAGGGACCCTTGCTTCAAAGACAGGGAAAGGAAGGACACCTTCTCAGATAGCCCCTGCTCACCCCCTCGGTACCTTGCCACAGCCAGGCTTATATCCAAGGCAAATGTGTAAAGTATTTGCATCCCCGCTCTCATTAACCCAATGATGACACCACAAATGGACTCCACACAAGTTTCGTAAAAAAACAGTTTATGTTTATATAAAAACATATACGATGAGACCACACGATAAAAATCCAACATATGCGTATTTGTAATATTTCACATTGCTGGTTATTAGGCCAGCAAGCCCTTGTAAGTTCTTGCAGTATTACTGAGCCATTCTAGACGATCTAATGCAGTCCTTATGCAATGCTATGCAGTTCATAATGCAAGAATCTGCCAAGTCATAATGTAAAAATAATGCAGTTCGTTATGCACCAATCAGGCAGTTTGTAATGCCAAAATAATGCAATTTGGAATGCAACAATCAGGCAGTTTGTTATGCCAAAATAATGCAATGTGTAATGCAACAACCAGGCAGTTCATAATACCAAAATAATGTAATGCGTAATGGAACAATCAGGTAGTTTGTTAAGCAGCAATAATGAAATGCATGATGCAACACTCAGGTAGTTCGGTGTTCAGAAATAATGCTATGCATAATGCAACAGTCAGGCAGTTCGTAATATCAAAATGATGTAATGAGTAATGCAACAATCAGGCAGTTCTTAATGCCAAAATAATGTACTCAATCACCGATTACGGTGCTCGGGATGGTCTATATGCCACTCCTTCTGACTCACGGTCAGCTACTGCCCAAATATGCCCCCAACACGGGTATGGTGTAAAACAAAGTGTAGCTCCACACTCCAGCCCCAGTACTGCTACTCCTTGGCAAGTACGGGCCGCAATACGGACTTCAGCGGAGGCTCCTGCTGCAAGAATGGGAAAGGCAGAGAGTGTTTCTCTCCGAGCCGCACCCCACTCCAGGCGGTGACATACGCACGCTTGCTGAGCGTTACCTGGAGGGTGCGACCTTGCTCTCCTCTCCTCGCGACTTGGGCCTCCGATGCAGCTTTGTTGATTTAGGGCAGTGGAACTCCCCCCCCCCCAAACACGGGATGGCTCGAGGTACCTCCTACGCAAAGACAGGCTCGGACCGGCGGGACAGCTTCTCTGGGGATGCCGGTCCGGGCCGATGGCAATGACGAAAATCTCAAGCTACAACAGGGCACACGCACACAGCGTTGCTAGGATGCACTTGAGCTCCAGGTTTGCACAGTCACAGGGCACTCCTCACCAAGGTCTCAGCTGCTTAAAAAACGCAGGCACCCAGCATTGCTGAGACTCCCTTGAGTTCTGGGTGCACAGGATTACAGGGTAATCCTCATGAAGGTTTCAGGCTACACAAAGCACTGATACTCACTTGTATTCCGGGTGTGCATGCTCATAGAACGATCCTCACGAAGGGCTCAGGCTGCACAAAGCACACACACACAGCGTCACTGAGACTCACTTTGGCTCCTAGTGCCCACGATCACAGGGCAATTCTTACGAGATTCTCAGGCTTCAAAAAGCACACGCACACAGCATCACTGAGACACACTTGAGTTCTTGGTGCACAAGATCACAGGGCAATCCTCATGAAGGTCTCAGGCTGCACAACGCACACGCACACAGAGTCGCTGAGACTCACTTGGATTTCGGGTGCACACGATCACTGGATGAACCTCACGGAGGTCTCAGGCTGCACAAAGCACACACACAGTGTCGCTGAGACTCACTTGGATTCAGGGGTGCATATGATCCTCACGAAGGTCTCAGGTTGCACAAAGCACATTCACACGGCGTCGCTGAGATTCACTTGGATTCCAGGTGCACACGATCACAGGGCAATTCTTGCGAGCATCTCAGGCTGCAAAATGCACATGCACACAGCGTTGCTGAGACACACCTAGAAACTATTGTGTTCCTGAGCTTCCACAACAGGGAACCAGCTCTGCTTGGGCCCCTGGGGATAAGTTACTTCAGGACACAGCACACAGCAAAGTCATTCAATCCGGGAGACACAGCACACAGCAAAGTCCTTTTAGCCTCTCCGTAGTTAAATCAGTAAACTACAAGCCAGCCCCAGAACACACAGCAAGGGTCGGTCCTTTCCTTCAGTCTCTTCAGCTGTTTGTTCCTTGGCAGAGGTTCCTCTTGACCGCAAAGTAGTTTCAATCCTTTGCAGTCTTGATCAGTTCCATTCCAAAGTCCAGGGGTTTCAAGTCTCATAGTTATACCCCTAAATGTCTTTGAACTCTTTGTGTTCAAAGGGGCACTGACCCCTGTCCAAACCAGTTCTGGGTGTCTCCCTGCCAGTAACACATTCTTCCTTTGATAGTGGGGGTCTGGATCCTTAATCACTCAGCAGGAGATGGAGCCATTGTTTTATGGTGGCAGCCCAGCCCTCTTTACCTCCAGGGGCTACTCCTCGCCCCCACACTCCAGATGCAGGTCAGTCTGTTGCTGTCACACCTCCTCCCCTGGGACAAGACATTCCCCAAAGCCTATCTCATTCAAATCCAGAAAGTCAATCCACAACCAGGCATAGACACACAGAAATGTTAAAACACAAACCTCAGCCACTTCTAAAAGAGTGGTTTCTAAACACACAATGCAAAAACCACCAACACAAAATGATGTGTTATTAAATTGTGAGTTCAGGCACACTAAACATCACCTCTCCATCTTCAGCCTATGGGACGATATGCTGGAAACATAATACGCAGCCTCCCTTATTCTGTCCTATGGGCAAGATGGCCTTTCAACAGTGAAAAATACATTGAGAGTATTTCACTGTTATGACATGGTACTCACCTTAGTACATGTCCTACCTTTCACATACACTGCACCCTGCCCAGGGGGGTACCCTGTACCTACCATAGGGGTGTCTGATGTGCATAAAAAGGGAAGGGTAAAGCCTGGTAAGTGGGTGCACTTGCCAGGACAATATGGCAGTGTAACAAACTGCGCACAGGCACTGCAGTGGCAGGCCTGAGTTCTCTCTTTAAGTCTACTGGTGTGGGTGTCACAATTAGTGCTGCAGGTCCGCTGGTAGCATTTGCATTACCAGCCCTGGCCCACCTAGTGCACTTTACTTGGACTTTACTAGTAAGGCAAACATACCAGTCATGGACAACCAATTACCATTACACTTTCCACAGGGAGCACTTGCACTTTGACACTGATCAGCAGTGGCAAAGTGCCCAAACCATCTAAGTTGGCAAAACCATGTCAGAAAAAAGGTGTAGGGGGAAAGCAAAAGGTTTAGGGACCTGTAGCCAAAAAGGGCCAAGTCCAATACTGCATTTGTTACCTAATCCATCATCTGATGCATAATCTGCAGATTTTAATCCAACAAATGTCTTCCTAGCTCTAACGGTTCAAAAGTTACTAAAAAACACAGCAAAAATGGTTGCTGCGCAGTGGAAGGTCCTTTGCAAATGTTGAGTGGTGATGTTTCTGGTGCTTTTTGCTATATTTAGGCATTAAACTGGTACTAATGAAGTGCAGCCTATGTCCAGACAGTGTGAATAAGCGTAAAAATGTCAAAATAAAGAAATAATACTATCACAAAATGTGCTGCATAAATTACCTTTTTTTGCTACATAAGGTAGTCATACCTGCCTCATTATTTGGGCCTACTCTGCTGCATAATGTCAGTGGCTCTGGATTAACCCTGGGCGAAGATCAGGTAGCCGCACTATGCGAGGCAACACAAAGCGGCACAAAAACTCCGGAACGCTACACAGTTGCACGCGCATGCAGAGTTGCTTGTTTCCACATGCTCGCGTGTGCTCTCGTATGCTCGCTAGATGTTTTTGATGTTCGTGCAAGCGGATAACATGATCGGGGGAAATATTGCACGAACTTCACCACTTGGTCGCCAATGGGCGTGGTCATCTTGTTTTCCTATTCTTTGCATGGTTCTGGGGTCTTTTTTTCAATCCCTCTCTTATCGTTTCAATCCTTTGTTTTTTACACTGTTTTTCTGATCTTTTTTATTTATTATGTGTCCCTCACTGTCCCTAAGTGTATATTTAGCATTTTATTTCAACTTTTACTGCTTTTTTTACTTTTTTCTACTGTTTTATATTCCTTCCTTTGTTACACTCGGAATTTTTCGACTGACTTTATTTTTTACATTTTCTTTTCCACCCCTGCCCACCTCAGAACCATGGCTAAGGGTACCAGCTCCAAGGGGATGGTGCTTGCACCATAGAATAAGACCCGCCTTCCTTGCGGCAGACTGCTTCCGGAAGGGGTGCAGGCCCAGGCCCTTTTTAGCAAGGCGGAGGTGGCCGCCCTTGTTTTTTTTTGTGCAGCGCCACCTCCCCTTAACCTTGGCAGCAGACGGCAGGCCTAGCTCCGGGTACGCTACCCAGGAACATCACCACCGGTGGGCGAGGGTGCACCGGGCAGTGTTTCGCTGCTCTGGGGTCCAGTGCACCCATAACCAGCTGACTTACTGGTAGTAAGACATCTTGGACCAGGAGAAGGACCTGTTGGACCTGCTAGGTGTTGAGGTTGTGGGACTTGGTGAGTAGCTAATAGTATATTACTAGTAGTATTGTGTGTTCTTTAGACTGTGTTACTGCTATTGCGAATATAATTTTTTTCTGAACAGAAAGAATGCTTCTGCTTCCATTGCAGGTAAATTACTTTTAAAAATCTTCTGTGATTGTTATTCTTATAGACACTGGTGGTCGGTGCTACTAATCTTACTTGTTTGCAACTTTGAGCTCTCTTGGGCTGATTAAGTAAGAGAGTTTATTTTAGACAACTTAAGTTAGGTAATGCTAGAGAGACTCTAGTCCTTCCTTTGCCCTCCTGTCACTAAGATAGTGGTGGATTGATAGGTAGTTTAGTTACTTAGTATTAGTTGATGATGTTTTTGCCGTTTGCGTGACGCATCCTCTGCCATGTCACGTGCTGCTGAGTACTGCTTACCCCAGTTCTTAGTAGAACCTTTAGTAGTTTGTTAGTGAGTGAGTAATGGGATTAGCAGAATATCAGCAGCAACCAACCAACAATTTGATATATGCAAAGATTTATGCATGCGTCCTCCACCTATGCATTTTCAGGACTAAAATAAATGGAAATGCGGACTTGGTGAACAATTGGGCCATCTGGAATAGATGGGCTAGGTCAGGTGGGACTGGATTAGTGTTCATAAATAATAACTAGGGGTGGGCGGAATTTGCATAGTTGCGCTACGCAAAGTTCTGCGAAATGGTAAAAAATCTCTGCGAACACGCAGAAATTCAGCGAACACGCGGAATTGCTTGTTCCCGATATTTTTTTCCTGTTCACGATCGCTGTTTGCGTGCTCGGGAGAAACATCTCACAAACACGCATTTTGAAAACGCGATCAAGCAAAAAATTCTGCAAATCTGCGGAATGCAGAATTTTGGGCAACGTTGCGTTTAATAACTAGACGGACCGCGAATCCCACAATACTACTAGTCGATCAGATTTCGGCCAGTATCGACCGGTAAATGGTCATTCCATTTGTAGGTGCCCTATTTTACCGATTCTGTAAATTTACTGAATTGGTAAATTAACCGAATCGGCAAAATACCGAATCGGTATTTTTACCGATTCGGTAAATTGGAGAGGTAGATGGGACTCTTCTGAGTCCCACAGGCCTTACTGAATCGGTATTTTACCACCTAATCCAATTGGGGGGTAAAATACTGAATCCAGGTGTGGATGCACATATGTGCATGCACACCTGTGCCATGTGACAGTCAGACATGCCCTTAGGGCATGTCTGTGTGCCAAATGTCACACGTGCCTGAATTCGGGGTGCTAGAGGGTGTCAAAGTGACACCCCCTGCACCCTTACAAAAATCGGTATTTAACGAATCGGTAAATACTGATTCGGTAATGACCACTGATTCCTATGGGCTTCAATGCCCATAGGAATCAATGGGCATTACTGATTCGGTATTTACAAAATCAGTAAATACCGAATCTTAACGATTCGGTATTTACCGATTCTGAATTACCTACATTTCCCCCCCTCTAATTTACCACTTCTTAATTACCGAATCGGTAGAATTCGGTATTTTAGAAGTGGTAAATTAGAATTACCTACATCTGGCCCCAAGTTATTGTGAACAACGATTGAAGAAGACACCCTATACTTAGCATTAGAGCAATAGCATTAGCGGGGGGAGTAGCAGTTGAGTAACTAATGGCCTCTTCTATCTGACTTCAACTCAGCTGAGAAAGTTTTATGGAGAAAACTAAGAGTCAGATCAGATGACCTTGATGGATGGGTTGAACGTAAGGGGAAAGAAGGATGGAAGGAGGAAGGACGTGCGGGATGTAATATACATGACTGCAGAGAAGGAAATGTGGGATGCATGCATAGGTGGCTGACAGTTATCAGATGCATGGGTAGTTGAAGGATGGGTGGAAGGTGAATTAAAAGATGCCTGCCTGGATGGGTGAAACTGTATGGGCGATAGCAAAAATCCTCCGTGGTGTTTCATGGGTCAAACTCCAAGGCAAGCAAGAAAGGAAGGACGCATGGATGGTGGTTTAAAAATAAATAAAGTGTTGTTGGTGAAACAAACTAAGGTTTGTTGACAGATTAAGAAGAATGATAGACATGTTTACTTTGAATGGATGGATGCATGGATGGTATCCATCATAGCATAGGTGGAGACTGTTACTGGATGAAAGTCTTTGAAGAGAATGTAAAAGAAAATAAACCGTGACAGAGTAGCAAAGCCAAGGAGAATAGAAATTGTATTTTCAGAATACTCCCTTGACTCACAGTAGTTTGCAAGCACAGCATATATATTGTGTATGTGTGCTGTTATCAAGTGCCTCCCTCTGACCCCGAGGTCCACTCCCTACCTAGGTTAATTTATTTTCAACTGTGTCAGCCTGCCTTGGGTGGCCTATCGGCTACATGGTGAGTCAATCAAAGCAAAGTACCTTATGTCGTCCCGTATATAAGCAATGATCATTTGGACAGATATCATCTTCCTTGTTGTAGTAGTCAGGGCAGGGTGGAAGTGAAATTGAGCAGTTGCCCTTGATGTAACAGAGTATGGCCAGTGCCACCTATAATAGAAAAATAAGATGATTGTATAGTCAGCTTCCCCACCTGCAGACAGTAGTATATACAAATAATGCGAGTCTGCCTCACAAGTATGTTTGCCTTGAGCGCATGCTGACTGAGCTGGCATTCCGGCTGCAAAAAGTTACTTAATTTAACTAAACAAGAGAGAAGAAGAAGACTGGTGCACTTGAGTCCATAGTGTTAGTGTAATGCCTGAAACTCCCACAAATGTTAGAGGCAGAGGAAGTGGGAGGATAAAGACCACAAATGTTTTGTACTGTGCTTGCTAGTGCTACTGTGCCACTATGTGTAGAATTCATTTAGTGTTACTGTTTTGCTAACAGTATTGGTTACAATAGTCGTTTTTCTTTTTTGATATAGCTACTCCTTCCCAACCAAAAAAAGCAAAACCAAACAGGAAGAAGGTGGCAGCCATGGCCTGGTGCCCTGCATGGAATATCGGCAGCTGGGCTCTGGCAGAGGAGGAGGAGGGGCAGCAGTTGCAGCCTCCTCCAATGCCCCGGGCCCCAGTCAGGCCCCTCGATTGGCAGGGTGCCACGGTCTGCCAGCCACCCGCTGATGTTCATCCAACACTGCTGGCCCCCTGTGGATGCATTTGTTGAGCTTTCAATTGCCACAAACTCCTCTGAATGGCACGCCTAGAGGAGCAGGTAAAGGAGGTCCTGGCAATTAACCGGGTGACTGCAAGCCCGCTGATAGAGATCCCGTTGGATTGCCCTTTTATTATTCCTTTTTTTCGTGGGTGGGAATTGGGCATACTTTGGGGAAAAGTTGGGGTTTATATATTTATGGGCAATTTTATTTTTTAATTTAACATACATCGGTCGGACTCTTTCTTTATCTTTTTGGACATTGGTTGGGGTTAGGGAGAGGGGTGGTTCAGGTGTTGTGAGATTCTTTACATTAGTTTATTTTGTTAGGGGATTAAATTATATTTATACTTAAACTTTACATACGATGTAAATGTTTTTTTTTTGGGGGGGGTTACTCTTTTATGTCACACGGTTTCCTTCCTTTGCTGCTGCAAGGCCGCAGCCAGTTTTTTACTTAAATAATCTGCCGATTTTATAACACACAAACAGATATGTGCGGTACCCTCACTGAGTGACCTTTCATACTAGTACTGTCAGTCTCTTCTCCTAGTCTTTGCAATCTGCAACTGGACTCAAGGGTGTGGGTGTGAATGAATGAATTAATTTCAATTATTAATTATGCCTCCTCCAAACTTTTTCTCTTACTTGTGATTGATGTTTAAACTCAGGCACAGTGATGGCTGTGTTGTGATGATGGTTTGGTTTCCCAAGATGCCATGGTTGTGGTGGTAGTAGTCAACACTGGCAGTAGCATTTGCAAAAACAGAAAATGAGACAGCCAGTCACTTGACAGATACTCTGGTAGGAGTAGTAGAATGGAGTACAGTACAGTACACAAGACAACTGCCAAACAAGAAACCATAACAATGATGATTAGCAATGCTAAAATAAAATAAAACATAATGGCGGCGGGGATAGTCTAGTACAACAAGTTTCAAAATGTAGTTGACTCGAGTCACTCGACACAAGTTTAACCTTTAGTGCTGTAAGGAGGAGGATGATGAATCCAATTGATGCCAGCAATAAATTATGATAGAGTATGTTCTGTTGGAAAACATTTTGACTTCTAAATATACTGAACATGGGTGGGGAAGCAGAAAAAGATCCTCGCCCTGCCTTGAAATTGAATTAGTGTTGCTTTCACTACATCCGCCCCAGCAAGTGTGTGATCAATTATTGGTGTAAATTTAATTTAGTCACACATCAATATAAATCACACAGCCCACGGAAAAGGTTTAGGGTTTGATGAAAGGTTGAGAAGGGGTATTTGAGGGAAAGTTTGACAAAGACAAACACTACACATGGAACAACTGAACACATACAATCTTGGCAGACAACCATCATATATCTGTTAAGGGAGAAAAAGGAAATGCATGCATGATGATAACTTGATGGTTAATGATGATAAGTTGTACTTACTAACTAGACTAATAGACAGTACAGGGCAGCAGTATATTATTAATTATTATTATGCAATTTGCCTTGCCTGTCTCCCCCAAGAGAGACCCAAAGTACATACATTTTATGTTCTGTTGTACCGGGCTTCCTTTTAAAGCTAGCAAATAAAATAACAAAAATAGATGCAGGGATCAATTATAAGCAAAGAGCAAACATAATAACAACACAACACAGTTGCAATGATTGAAGAGAAAAAATAAATCAAGTTATTTAAAAGATGATGAATGATACGAAAGTTACTATATGTTATCCTGGTCTATTTGGGGAGTTGTATCTCAGCATTCCTCTTGGTCCTCCCTTTCATGGATGCTGCATCCATCAATCATGGGTGCCACTGCCTGTCTGGCTGATGCAGATTGGTTGGTGAGTGTGAGTTGTTTTTCTCTGTCTAGCATGGGGTAATGGCTGGCCTGTAAGTGTAGAAGGAAAAACAAAAGGGATATTGAAAAATTAAGGAGAAAAAAAAGCATAAATTATGGAGGAGTGCAAACACTTTTAAAGGCGGCATGGCTAAATCACGTCTACTCTGTTGTCTGTTTCCAGCATTAACCTACAACAGCAACAGGAGAGAGCAGGACCACGGCACTCACCCAACCTCCACTTTGCTTAGATTTTGACTGAGCCAGACAGAGCACACATATACAACAACATAACATTTTCCAAAGTAAGTGAGTAAATCAATGCACGGCTGTCAGTCATACCGCTACTACACTTGTAACTCAACTCCACCACTACTCAGACATGTATGTCTGCTGTGGTTGTTGTTGACTTGTTTACCTTTTATGCTACTTTGTGAAATGCCCAGAGTTATTCCATCAATCATCTCTGATCCAACTGACTGACTGTGATGATACTATGTGGTCATCATCATTGTGTTGTCCAACACAGTCTGTAGTGTACTAAGTGAGTCCAGATTCCATATTCAAAAATGCCTGCAGTAAAAGTTCAATTTTGTTATTATACAACACAAAGGGAAACATTGACTTGAGTCACTTTTAGTATGAAGTTTAAATACTAGTACACTTCGACTCCATGCACAACAATAACAACACAAACACTAATCACTCAGAGTCAGTGTCCAATGCATGTCATAATTGCCTATTCTTTCTCATCTTATGTTAAGGGGCAGTCCCTCTCGCCTCGGATACGAGGATATCTATAGTCATCATATTCCACTTCTTTTGGAGGGCCTCGACGAGGTAACATTTCTTGTACTAATTTCCATCCAATATCTGACTTGAGGGAAATGGAATTAGGAC
Source organism: Lissotriton vulgaris (assembly GCF_964263255.1). Lineage (NCBI taxonomy): Eukaryota > Metazoa > Chordata > Amphibia > Caudata > Salamandridae > Lissotriton > Lissotriton vulgaris. The sequence goes on along the minus strand of NC_141691.1, from coordinate 438,160,224 downwards.
AAGTCAGGAGGATGGAGTAGGACTCGGAGGAGTGGACTTAATAAATAAATGCACACAGCTACAACTCCAGTGTGGCAATAAAAAGAGAAGATGTGGTGATGGGTTTGTTGTGATTCGAACTAGAAAGACAGAGGCACACACAAATAAAAAAAGAAATAAAGTAATAAGTTGAATGCCTGGTTGTCAGGGAAGTAGAGCTTGTCCTTAAACTCTGGTGCTTCAACCAGAAGGAGGTCATTTAACACACTACTTCTGTCACCAAAGTCGCTGTCCTCATCTTCCTGCTGTGATTCACATATTATGTAATCCGGAGGTATAAAGTGCTGATTCATTTTGATCATGGTTTACCTCTCCATATTTTTGGGTGAGAGACTGGTCCTTTTCACTATTACAATGGCACCAGCATCTGAAAACATGCTCGGAAGAGACACTTGTGACAGGGTAAGCCAGATAGTTTATCACCAGCATGATGAGGAATGGCCATTGGCGCCTTTTCCAAATCCCAATACATCAATAGGTTTTGATCAATGTAGACCTCTGTTGGGTCATCCAGATAGGCCTGGACCATCTGCTCAATGCTCAGGGGTGCTCCCCTTTGCTGGGCCTCTTTTGCCTTTGCATCAGCACTGGACCTAACAAGCCCTTTGTTAGAACTGGGGGTCTCTAGTTGGCAGGGATAGGTACCACTGTCCAAATAGGGACCCTTGCTTCTAGTCGGGGTAAGGAGAAAACCCTCTGAAATAACCCCTGCTCACCCTCTGGGTAGCTTGGCACGAGCAGTCAAGGCTAATCAGAAGGTAATGTGTAAGGTATTTGTACCAACACTCACAGTAACACAGTGAAAACACCTCAAACTGACTCCACAAGTTTAGAAAAATAAAGGTATTTAGTCTAAACTACACAAGACCAAAACGACAAAAATCCAACATACACAGTTCAAGAATATGGTTGCGATGAAGTTATTTAGGTTGAGATAAAGTAATCCACAGTTGTGTGAAAAGTTCAAAGCTGCGTCACGTTTAGCTCACAGTACCTTTAGTTGCGACAAACTTCCAAAAGTAGAAGCTGGTGTGGTGGAAAACAAGCGATGCATTGCTCCTGAGACCTGGGGGAGGCGATGTGACAGCCCCGCTGCAGCAGCGGGCGTGTTGCGATGAATCCGGTCTGTATGGGGAGGAAGGCCACTTGTATGGATTCCGGTGCGTAGGTTCCATAGGAAGTTTGTTCTCGCAAAGGCACGATGCGTCGATCTCGTAGGGGCTGCGACGATCTCCGGGGCGACAATGTGCGATCCAGCAGCTATCACTCTCTCGCAGCTCCTTGATGCGATGGTTCTGCGATGATGCTCGCAGTGATGTGATGCGGTCCGCAAGCAAGCGGTGCGGCGATCTCACCCAGCGATGACAGGCTCTGCGACGACACTCGCAGCGATGGTAGTCTTCCCGCACCGGTCTGGTGCGTCCCGCAAATGAAGGATGCGACGGCTCTGGCAGCAGCAATTCCTCGAATTTCCTCGCTCCGCAGCGAGCGATGAGATAACTTTTTGGTAGCAAAGTCTTTAAATCTTGGTTTCCAGCTTCCCAGCACAGGTATAACTTCCAGAGGCACCACACATGGGCCTCGCACTCCAGGAAGGACAGAACTCTCTCAGTAGAGCTCAGAGGAAGCTGGGGTGAAGTCCTTTTGTTCCTGGGACTTCAAAAACAGGGAGCCAGCTCTTCTCAGGCCCTTGGATATTCCTTCAAGCAAGCAAGGGGACACAGCACAAAGCAAAGTCCTTCCCCACTCATTGGCAGCAAAGGAACAGCAGGGCAATCCAGTAGAGCAACAGCTTGACAATCTTCCTTCTTCAGTTTCAGCTTTCTCCTTGGCAGACGTTCCTTCTTGATTCCAGGATGATCTCATTTTCTGTTGTCAGGGGTCCTGTACTTATACCCCTAAAAGTCTTTGTTCTATTTTTGCAAGTGGACCCTGAGCCCGATCTGAACTAGTTCTGGGTGTTTCTTGAGCACTTTGTTTTCCTGGATTCTCCTTTCCTTTCAGAGTGAGGGGCAGGGTCGTCAGCCGCCCAGCAGGAGGAGGAGCCAGCATTGTGGAAGGCAGGCACAGCCCTATTCAGGCCCAGGTGCTGTCTCCTCCCACCACTCAAGTTGCAAATGCAGTCATTCAGCCTAGGGCTAACTCAGCCAGCCTCCTGGGGAATCCCCAGCCCCTGTCACTCTCAAACCAGACAGTCAATACACAAACAGGCCAAGGTACACAGGAAGGTCAGACAAGAGAACAGCAACTTTCTAAAAGTGCTGTTCTCAAAGACAGGATTCAAAAACAACCTTTCCTAAAAGATGTGTTATTAAATTCTGAGTTCAGGGATACTAGACTCTTATGTCCTATCTTGTTCCTATGGGAAGATATGCTGGTAGCCACTGTAGCTAAGCATGGGCGGAAAATCCGTTTCGCTCGCGGATTTTGCGGATTTTCGGTAAATTCGCAATCCGCGAGATTCGCGAATCTCCCGCAAAATCCGCAAATCCGCGAGCAGCGGATTTTGCTCGCACTGTTCGCGTGAGTTCGCGCCCCGCGAATAAGTGCAAAATTGCAGAAATACGATCTTAGCAAAACTGAAAGTAACTACTTACCAGGTTCAAAAGTTCAGGCTCATCATTAGTAGCCATTTCCTGTAGTGCTTCCTGAGGGGCCCCTCCAGAGTTCAGTTGCCAGTTGAAACTATTATGTGACCCTGCTCTGAACCTCAGAATAGTTACACATATGCCACAAAGGTCCTGAATTACAGCTAAGGGAGACAAGCAGGAGCCAGGCTGGAAGTTCAAATCCATTAATCAGCCCCTAATGCATTATTGTCAGTTGGGGCAGGGCAGGTGTTGTAACTAATTTTGCAACAATGAAAGCACTTAGCAAGTGCAAAAGATCACTAATCAGGAAGCACTAAGGAAGCAGGTGCCAGCTAAAAAAATATTCTGTGACACATTAATCAGCCCCAAATTAATTCAGGTCACTTGAGGCAGGGAAGGTGTGCTTGCGTTGCCACAATAATGTACACTGACTGGACAACCAGAGGGTGCTGTGATGAAACAGAGGGTGGCATGGGTGGGCCAGAGGGTGGCATGAGTAGTCAGAGAGTGGCAGTGGTGACAGAGAGTGGCAGTGATGAAGAAGAGTGTCCCAAACAGGCTGGACACGTAGAAACAACAAGTTCGTGAAACTTGCGACCCGACCGGTAAGTTCGCAATTTGCGACATTGTAAAAAACCCTCGCGAACTGGCAGAAACCCGCGCAAACACACAAAAATAAAAATCCGCAAATTCGCGAGAATTCGCGGATTTTGCGGATTGCGAGTTCGCAAATCCGCAAAATTTGCGAACGCGAGATTCGCAAAATTCGCCCATGCTTAACTGTAGCCAGCTTCCCCCATGTTAACCTATGGAGCAAGATAGCCTTACAATAGTGAAAAACGAAAATGGCTGTAAATCACTGCACCCTGCCTAGGGGGGTACCATGGGCCTTCCATAGGGGTGACCAATGTGCACAAAAAGGGAAGGGTTAGGCCTGATCAGTGGGGACACTGACCAGGAGGACATGGCAGTTCACAGACTGCACACAGGCACTGCGGAGGCAGGCCTGACACTCCATTTTGGGGCTACTCATGTGGGAGGCACAATCCTCTTAACAATTTACACAGGGAGCACTTACACTCTGGCACTGATCAGCAGTGCCAGAGTGTCCAAAGCATCTAAACCAGCAACAACGAAATCCAGCACAGCATCAAAAATACAGGAGGTAGAGGCCAAAAAGACAGGGGAACCCACGCCAAAGATGCCAGGTCTAACACCCTTACTGTGGGTACCAATCCTGTGCCCATTTTACTGGGGCTGATGATCCTGTTCTTGCTGTTGTTGATAGTGTTGGTGACTGCTGTGAGCCAAACACACTGCCCTCAGGCTCTGAAGTTAAACTTGATGCTGGATGCCCTGTATTACTTGTTGTGGGCCTGAGTAGCGGGCCTCTAATTACCAGCCGTTCTTTTTCAATGTCATTGGCTATCTCACCTATCCAAGTTTTGTACTTGGCAATATACATTTCTGAAAAAGAAATTAATGTCTTAGTGTTCAGTACTGATTTGTACGGTGGAAATGTAATGTTTGTCTGACACAATCTTAGTTTGTACCCTTGTATTTTCAGCTAAGTGAAGGGCTTAGCTGAAACTCATAAGCTTCTTTTTTCCTCCACACCTGCGTACGTTTCAGACACCGCCTTCAGCTGCTGCTCTAGCAAGTGCAACAATGGGATAACTTGGCCCATAGTACAGTCCTCCTTGCTGACTTCACATGTGAACAGCTCAAAAGGAAGTAGAATCTCTGTTGGACATTTAAATAGGCCCCATTGGTCCATCTCAACGGTCATGCCTTTCACAGTAGCACCCCCTAGTCTTTGCATGACATAGTCATTGATTGGTCTGTACAGACAATCAAGCATGTGATAAGTTGAGTTCCAATGTGTTGGCACCTCCTTGATGAGGGCGTTGACTGCCACTCTAAGCTTACGTTGAATGATCCTCAGCTGCTTCGGGGCTTTAAAAGAATGGCTGAAATCTGTGCATATTCTTCTGCAGGTGGTCAATAAATTGCGGACTCAGCCTTTTTTGTCAGAAAGTCTTGAACAATGATGTTAATGCCGTGCGCCAAACACAGGACCCTGAAATAGCCACCAGTGCTCATGGTCTTAACTATATTACTGCCATTGTCCGTGGCAACAAAAACAATGTGAAGCCCTCTTGGGTGCAGCCATTCAAAGACGTTGCTGCTAAACTCTTCTAAAATGTTTGCAGCAGTATGATATTTCTCCATGACGAACATGGCTACAGTTACATATTTGCGAGTAGCATTAAAAATCTCAGCAGTGTCAACACCCGCAGATATCTTTTCTCTGATCCCCACAAAAGAGATCCAGTGTGCAGTGATGCACATGTAATCAGTGGCTTGGCAACAGGTCCACATGTCTGTTGTCAGGTGGATATTGTAAAAAACAATCTGCTGCAAAGCTTGTCCAAGCACTTCCAGCACGTCGTGATGTAGTGCTGGAAAAGCAACTCCACCGAAATAGGACCCCCTGGGAGCCTTCCATTTTGGGCAGATGGCTGTCACAAATTTCTGAAAACCCGCTCTTCCCACAAACGAAAAAGGGAAAAGGTCCAGCATTAACATTTTAGCCAGCTTTACATTGTAAAAACGTGCCGTTGGGTGGTTGCGTTCGTACTGCTCCTCCAACCTAAGCATGCTGAGAATGGTAGGCTGGATTTTTTTCCTTTCTGGTGCCGCTGATGCAGGTGACTACTTGAACCCTGATGTTGTTAGGCTCAACACCGTACTTTTTTTCATTGCGGGACTCTGTTGCCTTGGTGTCTCAGCCTGACTTTTATTACGGTGCCACTGAGATGTTGCTGAGGCTGATGACGATATGGGTGGTAGTGGTACCACTGAACTGCTGGGGACAGGGCTACTTTGTGTACCAGAGAAAATGTCTCCCTCTTGTTCACCTTCCACCACAATCGTATTTTCTACTTCATCCCCACCAACAGCAATGGGTGTGGTTTTTTGGCCGCTAAGGTGCGCCTCCCACTGGATCAAGTGGTATATTTTCAGATGGGTTGTTTGGCCTCTGGTACCATAGTTTGTACCAAGCTTACCCGACTAACAACTTGTCGCCAAGTTGAGCATATAGCAACATTCTCCTCTTTACTGCTAACCTAAAAGAAGTCCCAAACTGGGGAGGTAAACTTTCTTGAGCTGCTGGAGGTGCCTCTTCAATGCCGGATGAACTGGGGGGTGTGCGTGGAATTTGACTCTGTGCCATACCACTACCTACTGATGTGGTTGTTGTGCTGGATGTAAGTCCCTGACGGACCTTTGCAAATGCAAATATGGAAGCTGGAGGTGGTGTTGGCGTTACCAGTATTGGTGGTATCCATGCCACATCCCTCACAGCAATTTGGGATGGGGTAATGTCGATCTCCATCTCCACTGGGGCAGGAGTAATGTTCATGATGACTGGCTCGTCATCATCCTCCTCTTCTACATCTACCTCCATAACTCTGAGACTTACTGGAACCTTCCTAATCTCTAGTCTTGTCTAGTGGCGTGCCTCACTCCCAGACGGAGCTGGTGGCTTGCAAGTGGCATCTACATCATCAGAAGGTGGGCGTGAAGAAGAAAGTTGATGGACTAACCCTCCTTTTCCTTGCTGGGGATCTAGAAGGTAATGGATTTTCTTTTTTTTTCAAAATACTTTATTGATTTTCACAAGATCAGACAGAAAGCCTGTAACAGGGGTAGCATGAGATATCTAAGGCAAAGTTAAACATATATTGTCAAAAAAGAGAGGGTAATGTGCTTATAAGGGTAGCATGACACTAAGCCAAGTGATCAATAGTAAATGAAGAGAAGACAGACAAAAGAAGGGAAAAAAAGAAAAGAAAGAAGAGAAGGGAAGGGAAGGGAAGGGAGAGCAACAGCTAGTGGGGCAGTGTTAATCACTTCCAACATTCTATACATATGCTGGCACTAGAGATATCCGATAATGGTAGTCCTAACATACAGCAGCAACCTAATACAGGCAACAGTGGCTATTACACTTAAGTACAAATATTCAAATAGTACTTCAGTAAAGGCACAGGATATGAGACAATGGTATACATTTAGTTCATGGAGGTTCGTAGGAGTCTAGATATGTGTCCAAAGAGTTCCACATTATCCTGGATGAAGGTTTCCAAGGAGAGTTTTGTAATGCTATGTTGTCTGCCCCTCTGAGATGGATGATCCAGTTTATCCAGCTTTTATAAGATGTCTTAATTGTGTCCTTCCAGTTGGCAAGAACCATTTGCACTGCAGGTCAAGTAGATCTTTGTCAGAATCAATTCTCAGGTTTGTGCTCACAAAGGCCATGGGTAGGTTGAATTATTCTTTGACCATAGTACATCTACACAAACCAGTTAAGAAGGCCAAAATGTTATCCCAAAACGATTTAAGTAGTGAACATTGAAATATAAGTTAGGCTAAGTCCCCTGTTTCCTGGTTACAGTTCCAACATGTTGCATCCTTTCATAGGTCTAATAAGAAAAATCGGGCAGGGGTCCGAAATGCCTTGTGTAGTAGCCAGTATTTGGTTTGGGAGAGGACAGTGCAGATCTTATTACGTGAGACAGAACTCCATAGTATGGACCATTCCTGTTCATTTGGTGGGCGTGGGGATTGTTGTCCCCAAAAGGCTATAGTCTTGTCATTAAGTTTAGAAGCTTTTGGGCGGAGGAACAGTGCAATTTATGGTTGGAGGGGAGATAATTAGGATTTTGAAAGGGCCGTTCTGATTTACAAGAAATTGTAGAATTCAATGTCATCTAGGCTATATCTTGTAACAGGATATGAGGCGTTTTCTAGTTGATAGGGAAAAGAATCCCTTTTCTAATCCATGTGTCAAAGGATAGGCTTTTACCTTTATATAATATCTTGCTATTGGCCCAGAGTGATTCCATTTTAGAGCCTTTAATATTGTTCTCCAGGTTCTTGTCAACTCTAAATAGTGCAATTTTTGTGTTTTTAAAAATGGACTTGGAAGTAAGTGGGTATAGTCTATTTGTTGTTTGAAGAGCAAGGGGGCTTAGGTTATTGAGGATTACCCTCTCCACCTCTAGCCAGACCAGGGTGTAGCCAGTAGGTAGGTGGTGAGATACAGTATAAGCCTTGTTTGCCAGGAAAGCCAGCTGGTATAGTCTGAAATCCGCTAAATGTACCCCTCCTAGAGGTTTATCCAGTCTTAATTTTTTTATTCTGATCTTTGCTTTCTTCCCGCACCAGAGGAATTTAGAGATGTGTATATCTAGTTTGCGGTGGAAGTCATCTGTAAGAAGGAACGGGAGCATATTGATGAGGTAGTTAACCATTGGAGTGATCATCATTTAAATAGTTTTGATTCTGCCCCACCACGTAATGTATTTTGGAGACCAAGAGTCCAGGAACTTCTTTATTTTTTCTAAAATAGTTTTCTCATTCTGGTGTATGGTATCTATTAAGTTGCTACCAAATTCGATACCTAAATATTTGATATAGCCTGTTTGCGATGTTAGTCCTGACTCTCCCAGGATGTCCTTCGTACAGTGGATGTTTAATGGTTTGAGTTCTGATTTCTCTCTGTTGAGTGTGTACCATAAAAATCCGGAATATTCCATTATTGTATCCATTAAGGCTGCAATTGATTCCCTCAGTTGTTCTGTTATGATTAGTATGTCGTCTGCGTAGGCGGCTAATTTTATTTGGACGCCATTGATATTCACACCCTTAATGTTAGAGTTTGCGTTGATGTCCTGGATAAGTGGTTCTAATACCAGTAAAAATAAGGATGGAGATAGGGGCAACCCTGTCTTGTACCTTGTTGCAATCGGAAAGGCTCACAAAGCGAGGCATTTACGAAAATACGGGCTGATGGGTTCCAATATAGGGCTATAACCATACGTATATAGCCGTCCCCTAGATTAAAAGATTGCATACACTGTTCCAAAAAAGCCCAGGAAACTCTTTTTTAAGTTCAAGTTTATTGAAACCAAGCAGGAAAAACATACGGAAGCATTACATCAAAGATATATGAATATATAAAAAATCATAACAATATAATGCATAGGTATAATGAAGCGGAATCAATAAACACTTAGCTCTAAATCAAGAAAAAAGAAAAAAGGGGAAGAAACTAAATCACATAGTGAAGTAAAATAACATAAGCAAGTATAAGTACAACATTGTATGCAATAAGTAAAACAATAAGAGAAGTATCATGAAGAATAAATATCACTTAGGGGATAAAATGACAAAAAGCTATGTAAAAAAGACAACAAAAGAAACTCAAGGAGGTTTACGGACTTCGTCAGAAGAGGTGGAACTAGTGCTAATGATCGAGGGGCAAGGAGGGGATAGTGAGGATAAATAAGTTGTAAGAGGGATCCAAAGTAGATCTCTCTTAATGGCAAGGGAAATAGGAGTAACGTAATTGGTGTCTAGTCTGTGATTAAAGCAAATAGCATTCCACGAAGCAGAATAATTAAGTTTTGATGAATCCTTCCAGTTGGAGGTAATCAAGTGGAAGGCTACAGCTATAAAAAGGTCTAGTAACTTATAATGAGAGGGAGATTGGGGTAGATCCAGAGAAAGGAGAAAGGGAACCAAGTAGGACATTGGAGGGGGAAAAAGGGAGCTGAAGATTGAAGATGATATTTATATGCGACCAAATAGAACGCCGAAAGGAGTCAATAGATGGGAAGTGGAAAAGCATATTGAGTAAATCAACAGAAGGGTAGGAACAAGACCAGCAGTTAGAACAGAGGCCAGGAGAGCAGCAAGCTAATTTAGCTGGGGAAAATATTAACCTCTGATAAATAAAATAGAGGGTCTGAGTAGTATTGGCTGCTCGTGATGTTTTGTGAGTTTTTACCCACAGCTTATCCCATAAAGAAACTGGCCAGGAGACTGACAAGTCTTGCTCCCAAGCCAATTCAGTTTTCGTTTTAAGTCGTTCAGAGGGGGTTAGTAAACAAGTGTAAATGCAAGAAGCCGAAGGAGAGGAAAGCAACAGTGGAGAAAGATGCAAATAAAGGGGAGGAAAATCAAGAGAGGGGGGAGAGATTGAAGATATTGAAGGAGTGCAGGAAGCAAAAGATCATATTGTTTCTTAAAATTATTGAAAAGAAGAAATTGAGATTGAAGATCAGCAAAGGAAAGGGGAACCTTATCAAGGAGAAGCTGGGAAATCCACATTAAACCCTTAGACCTCCAGGACTTCCAGAAAAAAAACGATTTTTAGTTTGGAGTGACTTATTGTGCCAAATGGGCTGTTGGGATAGAGAAGACCAGGACGGATACGTAGAGGATATGAAAGGAGTCAAGAGGTGACGGGAATGAGCAATGACAGGAAAATGCAAAGAAGAGACGTTAGCAGAAAAAGCCAGAATTTCAGAGAAGTCAAAAGGTGAAATGAGAGATTTTTCCATGGACAACCAGACCGGAGGGTAAGTAGGAGTCTCCGTAGATAACCAACAGGAGGCTTGTTTAAGGATAAAGGAATAATGGTAGTATTTAATTCAGGAAACTTAAGACCTCCAAGAGATTTATCTTTTTTTAAGGGAAGACAGAGCAACCCGTGGAGGCTTACTCTTCCAAAGAAACTTTGAAAGAATCGAATCCAGTTTTTTGAAATAATATCCAGGTATTCAAATAGGTATCATTGAAAGAGAGAATAAAATGATAGGTGCCAACATCATTTTAATTGAATCCAGTCTTCCCCACCAAGAGAGGAAAAGAGGGTGCCAATTGGTGATAGAATCAGATAATTTTTTAATAATATATTCAAAATTGGCTTTTAATGTGTCCGAGCTAGAAGGGGAAAACCATAATCCTAAATATTTGATTTTCGTTAAGTTCCAGGAAAAACCAGTTTGATCAAAATAATGACGAAGGCATAAGAAATTAAGAGGCAAAACTTCACACTTATCACGATTAAGGCGATAACCCGAAACTAATGAGAAAGCATCAGCTTGGCGCAGAAAAGAGGGTATAGTGGATTCAGGGTTGGAACAATAGAAAAGGATATTGTCCGCTTAGACCGATAATTTGACTTGATTGGGACCTGGATTATAACCAGTGATTTGAGCGTCCTGTCGAATCTTTGTCAAAAAGGGTTGTAATGCTACAATAAATGATAAGGGTGATAGAGGGCAACCCTGTCGAACGCCCCTGGAGAGGGAGAAGTAATCAGAAATTTTCCCATTGGCAAAGATGGAAGCTCAAGGGCCGGAATACAAAAGGGAAATGAGGGAGATCAATTTGGGGGGAAAGCCAATCCAGGTAAGGGCACGAAACATAAAATCCCAACTAATCCTGTCAAACGCCTTCTCGGCATGTAAGGCTATGGCCGCTAATGGATATTGTAAGGAGGAGGCTCTGCTAAGAAAGTTAAAGAAAACCCTTGAGTTGTCAGAGGACAGACGACCTTTGACGAAGCCAGATTGTTCAGGGCCGATAAGTTCAGGTAAAATGGGGTCAATACTTAAAGCAAGCAACTTGGCGAAGATCTTATAATCCGTATTTACATGGGAAATGGGGCGATAGTTTTTACAAAACGCAGGGTCTTTGTTGTCTTTGGGGATCAAGCAAATCATTGCTTCTTGAAAAGTGCTCTGGGAAGAACCATTAGTAATAAAATAATTAAAAAGAAGAAGCATATGTGGAAGGAGAAGTTTAGAGAAGTGATTATAAAATGCAATAGTGAAGCCATCCGGACCTGGGGCCTTACCTCGTCTGAGGACCGAAACTGCATGAGAGATTTCTGATAAAGTTATATCTGAATCAAGTGAGGTAAAATCAATATGGGAAGAGGGAGGAGAAGCAAGTGCCTGAAAATAAGAGGACAGGTTGGAAGGAAGGGGGATGGATTCGGGAGTATAACGTTTTTTTATAAAAAGTAACAAATTCCTGTAAGATATCAGCATTTTTGAAGTGGGAAATGCCAGTCAAATCTGTTATTGACATGATCCGAGTTCTATCCTGACGAGTCTTCAAATAAGTAGCCAAGAGTTTTCCCATTTTATTTTGACCCCCATAATAGCGAGCGCAACTCTTTAATAAATAGGAGGCCGCAGCATCAGTAGAAGATTTATTGAAAGCAACTTTGGCCGTAATAAGGTCTTTCAGAGAAGATTCAGAGGGCAAATTATAGTAGGAATACTCAAATTTTTTATTCTTGGCAAGAAGAAGAGAGGATTGTTGCTCAAAACCTTTTTTCTTTTGAGAAACGTAATAAATTATAAAACCCCAAGTGATAGCTTTAAATGAATCCCAAATCATAACCGGAGAAGAATCAGGAGTAGTGTTAGTAGTGAAAAAGTTAGCAACAAAAGAACTGAATTGGCTAGAGAATTTGGGATCAGCCAGAATGGAGTTATTAAAGCGCCATCTACCAGAAGAGGGAGAGAAGGGGATCAGATCAAAATCAACAATAACAGGGGCATGATCAGAGATCAGGATGGAACCAATCTCAGAGGAAAGAGCACATTGGGTGAGGGACTTACTAAGAAAGAGGTAATCAATACGGGATTGTGTCTTATGGGGAGGAGAGAAATAACTGTATTCTCGGAGGTCAGGATGGCAAAGCCTCCAGATATCCGTTAGAGATTTACGTCGTATGATAGAGGTAAATTGAGTGTGCATTTTGGACCTAATAAAAGTAACTGGGGAGTGCCTATCAAGGAAGGGATCATGAACTTGATTACAATCACCACCAAAAATGATATCTAGAGAGACTAACTTGTACGAAATAAGAGGGCAGAAGGTAGAGTCAACAGATACTGGAGCATAAACATTGAAAATAGTAATAGGTATATTATCAACTGATAATTTTAAGATCACCCAGCGACCATCAGAGTCAAATTCGTTATGAATAACAGAAACATTAAACTTTTTGTGGACTAAAATAACAACACCAATCTTTTTCCCTAAAGCTGGGGAGGAGAAAACATGACCGACCCAAAGCCGTTTTAATTTAGAAGCTTCAGCTTCATTAAGAAGATGGGTCTCTTGTAACATAGCAATGTGAGATTTTAATCTAGCCAAGTGAGATAACACTCGTCTTTTAATGGGACTATTCAAACCTTTAACGTTCCATGAGGTAACTCTGAATGTAACACAATAAAAATTTACTTTTTATACAAAAAGCATACAATGCAAGAAACAAGTTTAAAACGATATCTTGGTGCAATTGAAAGAAGCAAATGAGAACTTGAGAAAGAAGAAAAAGTATGAGAGAAAACAATGTTCGGGATATTAAGAAAAGTGCAAGAAAAGGGAGAAGTTGAAGAAAGAAAGGGAGAGAGAGCAAACAAGAAAGAAAGGAGATAAGGAAGAAATAGGAAGGCTGAGAGGATAAAAAGAAAAAAAGAGAGAAAAAGGGTAAGTTCAGAAAACAGCAAAGAGAACAATAAGAGAAGAATACAAGTGAACAACAAAAAGTGAATATGAACTGACAACATACCTTACAGGAGGAGAATTCAAGGAGACGAGGGAAGGTAAGGAACCAGACGGGGCGGACGGGATAACCGGGACCAAGCAGAACGAGGGGCCGGGTAACATCACGTCAAGAGGAGGAAAGAACTATGGGAAGTAAAAACAATAAGGATACATAGAACATGAATATATAGACGAACCACAAGGGAATAAAAAGACAATCAATAAAGACGACAAGGGGGTAAAAACCACATCATAAAGGAAAAAACGAATTGTTAGCCAGTATTTGAAGAGGAGGCATCCATTGGGTCGTTGCGATGAGAGTTTATGAAACTCTGAAGGCGGAGCTGGTCCTCATAAGTCATTGTCCTGTTGTTATAGGTGACTCTGAAGAGACAAGGATGGAAAAGTCCATATCGAGCGCCCATAGCGCGAAGCGCGGGTCTCATGCTGAAGAAAGCCTTCCGTCTGCTCACTGTAGCTTTGGCGTAGTCCTGGGCGAAAAACAAGGTAGAACCAGACCAGGTAACATGCTGAGAAGACTTGGCAGCAGAAAGTACTTTTAATAAGTCTGTTTATTCTAAGAAATATAGGATCACCCCTCGTGGCTTCTGTGAGGGAGAAGCAGATGAGGAAAGGCGCCCCAATCTGTGCGCTCTTTGGATGTTAAGCACGGTGCCCTCCGGCAGGTGTAGAACTTTAGGAATGAACGACTTGAAAAACATTAGGGGGTCAGACCCCTCCTGTCCTTCCACAAGTCCGTAACTACGGATATTATTACATCTATTACGATTTTCAAGCTCCTCGACTTGGCGCTGAAGAGTAGACACCTGAGAATGTAAAGGAGAAAGCTTGTCACAGGTACCAGTAATGGATGAGATAGATTGCTCAACTGCAGTGACTCTATTATCAAGTTGCGTCCAAGTGTCCGTGAGGACTTGAAGTTTCGTATTTGTTTCTTCCATAAAAGGGCGTAATTCCCTAATCTCTTCTAATAAGATCTCCAATGAAACAGGTGACGATGCTTTAGGCGGAGATGGTGGATTCTGCTTAAGAAGTTTAGTCAGGGATTTCCCTGAGGACGTTGAAGCGGGGCCATATCGTCTGCTGGAAGAGACGTAGAAGAATCTTTTAGATGAGAAAATTCGGTAAAGATCTTTGAATTCTTAATGAAGATGCGTTTAGTAGAAAGCTTCGAAGGAAGAGTGCCTTTGGTGCTTCCCATAAAGAGAAATAATAGTAAGAGCGAGGCCAAAAAATGAAAGGATTGTGAAGAGGAGGAAAACTCAAAATGGCCGCCGCAAATAAGTCAGTCAGAAAGGCACAGAGAAAAATCCAGAGACACGCAAGGAAAAAACTAGACGATATCCATGAGGGAACAGACTACCGGAAAAAATAAAAAGCGTAGAAGCAAAAGTACTATAGTCCTTCAGAGGTGTATCCATGTCGGCGAGTCAGCTCTGGTGAAGAAACAAAATGGCGGTCGCGAAGCAGCGACAATGACCAAAGAATTCACATCGTCTATAAAGTTGATTTTTCACACCAAAAAAAGACCGCAATAGTCCGAAGAGGAGGAGAGAATGTTCCGACAATCTCACATTGTGGTTCAGTGCTGAGACAGCACGGAAAGATAGAAGTCGCCTGGAGTCCCTGAGGAGCTTCACCCAGGCACCGCCATTCCCGTCGGGCGTCAAGCCACGCCCCCTCCAAGCCCAGGAAACTCTATCAAAGGCCTTCTCAGCGTAGCCATAGCCATAGCCATAAGGAAACGCAGAAGATCTGGTCAGATTCATTCACCGTCTCTCAAAGGCTAATAAAGCTGGCAAACTTGAGGAGGAATCTTCTGTTCACATCCTATAGGGTATACTGGACCCCTGCAAAATTATCCAAAATAACACCGGATGCATATCGGGCCCCTAGATGCAAACTACTGGCAGCGGATGACAGGCATATGTTCTTAGAATTCTCGATTATTGGAAGGAGGTGGTGGGGTTTCTGGAAAAGGTTTTATCCATCAATGTCATGTGCTCCCCCAGGCTAGTGTTTTTTGGTTTACCAACCGGATATAATATTAATAACTTTTCAACACAATTTATATTCTATGTGATAGTCTTAGCAAGGAGAGAGATATGTAAAGAATGGAAGTCGGAGGCCCGCCTAGGTTCGATGACTGTTTGAGAAATATTATGTTGGTAAGCAAATGGATATGGCATGTCAGGCGGAGAGCACAGAAAGGGTCTGGTCGGCAATGGTGGCCTGGTCGAAGAGCTAAAGGCGGTCCAATGATTATGCCAGAGGTTTGTCGGTCCTGTCCTCCTAAGCCCAGGGCGTTACATCAGAGGGTATGGGAGTTAGATAAGGAGGCAGCCTACCTCTGGGAGTGGCCTTTTCGTCGCACACTGACTTCAGGGCAGCATCAAGATCAACAGTGTGATAGGCATGAGGTGCTCATATCTAGAGTTTTTCAACATCAAGTGGCATGTATGAGGACAACAAAATAAAATACAAAAAAAAGGCCTTCTCAGTGTCTAACATGATAGCTACTGCCGATTCATATTTAGTGGCCACATGCTCTAAAATGTGGCACAGTAGCCTGGTGTTATCTTTAGACATGCGAGTGCTTAGGAAGCCAACCTCGGAGTTACTCATTAGCTTTGGGAGAGCAGAGTTGAGTCTGACCGCTAAGATCTTAGCATATATTTTGCAGTCTATGTCAATAAGGGATATAGGTCTATAGTTTTTTGTTGAAAGTTGGTCCTTCCCCTCCTTTGGAATGACTATTATGCAAGCTTCCGACATGGGGTGGTCCATGGTTGGTTTTAGCTGGTTTTAGAAGGTCTTGTAAAAAGAGGCTGTAAACCTGTCTGGGCCAGGGGCTTTGTTGTCTTTTAATGATTTAACTGCCATTTAAATCTCTGTGCAATTAATTTCTTGTCCTAACCTTGTTGTCTCTTCTCTATTTAGCTGTGTTAAGAGGAGACGTTTGAGGTATTTGGTGCAATCTTCTAAGTTAAGGGTCTGATCATTTTTAAAGAGTTCCTGATAGAATTCCTTAAAGGTCCTAAGGATGTCTTTGTGTTTTTTGTATGGGTTTTATTGTTAGAATCTTTAATGGATGAGATGACAAACTGGTTCCTTTTGTGTTTGAGAAAGGATGCAAGAAGTTTCCATGCTTTTTTTGCTTCACATAGGTTAAGAGCTTTACAGTTTATTAATCCGCAACCCTGCCCTCTCACTTAGAATTTTGGTGTATTCATATTTCTTTTGTGTTAGTAATGCAAGAAGCTTGCTATCATGTAAGGACGTAATGTGAGACAGCTCTAACTTTTTGATCTACTGTTCAAGCTGGGTTAGTCTCAGATTGGTAATCTTGTTGATTTTTGTCTCAATTTCAATTATTGTGCCCCTGATGTTAGCTATGAGTGCATCCCAAAGTGTATTAGTGCTAGTCTCTGGACTGTCGTTATGGTTTTTGCTAGAGGCGAATTGGGAAGCCTTCATGTCTTGAGTTGTTGGGCCTTCCAAAAATGATGCCAGTTCCTTAGGGTCATTGAAGTAGGGCTGTCTACTGCCATCGGATATCCTGAATTTGGCGGGCCAACAAACTAGAACTGCATGTTTTTGCTCCTTAGTTTGTTTCGTAAGGCAAGAACTCCCTTCCTGGTATCAACAGTAGGCTTAGAGTAGTCTTGTGTGAAAATGATCTTATGCCTATTCCAGATAATTTGGTAATTTTTTCATGCATGGTTAAGGATAGATTCCGTGCGCTGGGATCTAAGTGGTTTGCAGGGAATGGGCTGGGCTGCTTTCCATGGATTTAAAAGTGCGTACTCTGTGCTCACGGTCGGTCAAAGTTTACATTGGTGAGTTTAGGAATCCAATCCTCAAGGAAGGCTAAACATGAGCCTGCCTGGTCTTCCGCTCTCTTCGGGACGCCCAAAATATGAATGTTCCCCTGCTGACTTTGGTCTTCAAGCCCCGCAGTTTGTCTTTGTGGTGTAGGGGTAATTTTTGTTAAGGTCTTCACCTATCGACTTGAGTTGGCAGAGATATCCTCTATGTCACTGATTCTTTGCTCGGCCGCTGTTAGTCTATTGTTCACTGTTTTTAGGCCAGCCCTGACAGCCGCTATTCCAGGTTGAATAGCGTCAGTTTGTGGATTTAGCTAAATCATGGACATCTGCCAGTTTTTCTAGCATCATGTCAAAGGTGCTGTTAATATGCGGTTTCATTTTGAGTGGGGAGGCCAAAGGTACTGGCTCTCCCTTACTCTTTCTTTGCTGATGTAGTTTAGATTCTCTGTCCACCTTTTTTTTGTGTGATTTCTTTTGGTGTTCTTTTGGTGTTCCTAGGTCCTCCCGATATCTTCCTGCTAGTATCTTCTTCAGACAGCCACCATGATTGTCTGGGTCTTGTATAAACGCGTGTGTTCTGTCACGGGCTACCCCTTGACTGCTTAGGCCCTTGGTGGCTTTTCCTGTGTATCCCTGCTTTGAAACCCCCTGTGGCGCACCGATCTGCTGGCACGTACAATGCCTAGCAGGGAATCTAGTTAGCATCAGCTTTCTAGCCTCTTAGGCTCCCGGGATGGTGCCGAGCCAACCTGTTGTAGTCGCGCCCACGCTTCTTCCCGTAGTGCACCGCTCTTGCATAATGTTAGTATCCCGATGTGCTCTGCGATCAGTATGACATAGCGGCTGCCCTTTTGGAGTCAGGCATCAGGCATGCGTGCTCGCAGCGTCAAGAAAATAAGGGGGTGTCCAACTAGCCATACCTTGCTTGGTCGTCAGATCAGATTGCAGCTCGCAATTATGTCTACAAACAGGTGGTGCCTTGTGTGATCTGGTGTGTTGGTAGGCCCGGTCCTTTCCACTGTTATTGTTTGGCAGGTGCCATTTTGAGACTCAGACCTCCGATTAGCGGCAGTGTCACTTTCGATTGCGCTACCGTAACTGGACCCAATAAACATTAACCATTCACTGATCTTAGTTGCGCAGTTCTGCTTACTGTCCTGGTAAACTTATAAACATATAACATATATCCACTATCGTTAGCGCATCGTAGCGGTGCAGTCGCCATTTTTACCCGTCATTATATGCTTCGGGTGGAGTTAGGGTTAGGCTATGCACGCTCGGTAACTCCTCGGCTGCACAGTTGGTTCACAGTCACTCCTAACTTCGGTGCTTGCTACCTTGGCATAATCATTTTTTAAGCACCAGACTGTTTCGGTGCAAGAGCAGTCTATAATTATCCGCCGTTGTTGAGCCCAGGAATTTTATTGCCTCAACCACTCGAGCCCCTCACCGAAATGAGCTAAAGAATTAGCGTACCTTTGATCAATGCTCTCACACTTCAGGCGGGTGCTTTAAATGCTGGTGCGATGCGCTACGAATGTGTTTTCACTTGGTTTCAGTTTAAAAATGCGGACTCAATGCTATTTTGCTCCAGCGTCTCGCTCTCACTTCTGAGGTATAAGTTTGATTTTCTTCCTTCCTTGGGCATCAGAGGTCTGCTTGATGGTATCCTCATTGGCAGCAGCCCTTCCGATGGTCAGAATCTTCATTCGCTGTGTCTCTCTCATTTATTTACACATCTGGGATCAGTGTTCTTTTCTCCGATCAGACGGAACAATGGAATCAGGCAGCCATTAGCTCTGCCATTCAAGCCACGCCCCAATGGATCTTCTGAAAGTGTGGCTTGCTCTTCTTCTTTCTCTGCAGGAAGCTCGAATTCCTGAACAACCCCTACTTCGGGAGGTACAACTACTATTGTGGGCGGTGGTTGCGGCTGATGTTGCAGATGTTATTGCGGCTGTTGTTGCCCACTTATCTGCTGAGTTTCCTCCTGCCTTGATTGGGTACTAATTTGCGATAATGATAAGTCAATTTCATCAACACTGCTGTTGGCATTTTCGCGATTAGACTGGCTGCCTCTGCAACACTCATGGCTTGGGCCTAGGTTGGTTGGGTGGGCCCACTGATGCAGAGGTGCTGCTCCCAGTTTCCTCCCAAACACCGCTGCTGCAGGCTTAATTTTTTGTTTCCCAAAAAACATCTAGGTCAGCACACCAGCCTTGATAAGTGTCACATCCTTCGTCTGTTCCTTCTTCTCACTGGCAACTAACTTGGTACCGGAGGACCTGGTACCTTTCTTTGGGGCCACCTTCTGCAGATGTCGGCAGGACGCAGTTGCACAAGTTGCAGAGATGTCTGTGGTCACACGTCACATCACGTTGTGCGCAGCGGGAATACTGTCTGGCAGTACAACAAGTGATGATGACACCTCCTCCTCAGTCTTTGTGCACCTAAAAGGAAAGAAGCCAGAAGAACATCAGTGAAATGTGGCATTTGTTGTTGTGGCTCAATTACTACTAGTACAAACAAACACATTTAACATATAACTTAATGTGTGGTGGTCACACTTGTAAGTGTTATATTATTAAATGTAATTGTAAATGTAATTAATTAAAGTTACTTAAAAAAACATAACAATATTGTAGCCATATGTGAGACTTTGACAACAAGGGCTTTCATGGTATACTGTGTACACTCAGGAAAGATAGGGAAAAAGAAGAACAAAAACAAAATTACAAATGAAATGAAGGTGGAACCTGTTTGGCATTAATTTGAGCATCACGTATTTCAGGGAGCTGCTGTTGGCAAAGGAAATGGAAGAAGTAGGACAAAAGGAACAAAGGAAAGACATGCAGGCCTATGTGGCAAAAGCAAAAAGAACAATTGATGGACAAAATGCAGAACAATGTCATACATTCACCTTAGTACAGAGATCTGGGCCTAAATCCATCGTTTTTTTTGCTCATCATGCCATTCCAGTTTGCACCCAGCCATATGCAAATCGATCTTGACCCTGCGCCCAATGGGAACAGTCCAACCTGAACTGCAAAGCCAGGTCATCCCTGGACTGCAAGCATGCTAAAACCGGTTTCAGGCATTCAGCCCTCATCAGCCAGGATAGCTTGACTCCAGTGACATGGGAAGCATGGGACCCATGTCTGGGCATACCCGTCTCACTCGGGGTGACAAATGCAAAAAAGAACAATTGATGGACAGAATGTAGAACAATGTCATACATTCAACTCAATACAGAGATCTGGGCCTAAATTCAATGCTTGTTTTGCTCACCATGCCATTTCAGTTTGGACCCAGCTATATGCAAATTAGTCTTGACCCTGTGCACAATCGGAACAGTCCAGCTTAACTGCCAAGCATCCTAGGACCGGTTGCGGGTTTTTAGCCCTTATCAGCCAGGATAGCTGGACTTCAGTGGCATGGAGAGCACGGGACCAATGTCTGGGCATACCCGTCCCACTCGGGGTGACAAATTCAAAAAGAACAATTGATGGACAGAATGCAGAACAATGTCATACATTCACCCCAGTACAGAGATCTGGGCCTAAATCTATCATTTTTATTTATATATTTATTAATTAATGTATTTATGGTAAAAGCAGCACACTACTAAACTACTAAAGTACCACCACAAAATGGCCACCAGTCACATGGTCACTCACAGTCACAACAAGCAGGCAGCCTGGAAAACAATGAACTTAAGCAGGCCTATAATATGGCCAGACAAAGGAGGCATGCTAAACAACACAGCTTTAATGAAAAAGTGCAAAAACAAAAATCCACAGGGCTAAAAAATATTGGAAAGTTACACAACACAAGTACAACCACACTACACACACATCCAACAAAGGCATTTATGTAACACACACCCAAAAATGTGAAATACCTCACAAAAATATATTTTGCAGTTCAATCCAATGCCATCCTTTCCCTAAATTATGTTATTTGCACAACAGAAACAGTTTCTTCATGCACCCATTAGTAGTTCTGGGCCTACTGGCTAAAAGGCCTATCCGCAGATCAGGCCACAAGCTTGCAGGCCTATGGCAAAAGCACACTGGCTGGCTCCACGTAATGGCCACCAGCCACATAGTCAGGCCCCCCACAACAACAAGAAAGGGAAGACAGACAATGCAGGCCTATGGCAAAAGCAGACTGCCTGGCTTCACAAAATAGCCGCCAGCCACACAGCCAGGCTACCCACAACAACAAGAAAGGGAAGACTAACAATGCAGGCCTATGGCAAAAGCACACTAATTGGCTTCATAAAATGACTGCCAGGCACATTGCCAGGCCACCATAACAACAATAAAGGGAGAATAGACAATGCAGACCTATGGTAAAAGCACACTGCCTGGCTTCACAAAATGGCCGCCAGCCACATGGCCAGGTCACAACAAGAAAAAGCATAGGCTAAGAGGAACAGATGCCTAGATGACAAAAGCAGCACACTTCTACAGTACCACCACAAAATGGCCATCAGCCACGTGGTCACTCACAGTCACAACAAGCAGGAGGCCTGGACGACAATGAACTCAAGCAGGCCTACATGGCTTAACAAAAGAGGCATGCTAAACCACACATCTTTATTCCAAAAATGCAAAAACAAATATCCACAGTCCTATAAAATGTTTACATAAGGTTACATAACAACAACACCACACACACACATATCCAAGAAAGGCCTCTATTTAACACACACCAAAAAAGTAAAATACCTCCCAAAAAACACATTCTGCAATTCAATCCAAATGCCATCCATGCCCAAAATAATATTTAAATTTAATAGACACCACAGAAACAGTTGTTTCATGCACCCATGAGTAGCTCTTGGCCTACTGGCTGAAAGGCCTATTGGGCCAGACTACTGGGCTAGTGAATTAAATAAATATTGCAAATTGATTGCAAAAGTTGCAGAAAATGTAGTGAACTTTGCAACATGTTTCCTTTATAAAACAAAACTAGAAGAACAGTTAGATACAAAGATAAACAACTAGGCCCCTACTGAAAGTACAGGCCACCCACAACAATACATTTTGTAAAATTCTCCAACTTACAATCTACTTGTAAAATCTCAAATCCAAAAGTCCCCAAATCCAATGATATATAATGCAGCAGGCACAAAGAGTTATCCTTCCAGCTCCAAGTACTGGGTGGAGCCTGCTGGACAGGAACAGGAAGTTGGAGGCTCTGGGGCACTTCCTACCTCATAAAAGATGAAAAGGGACTCCTTGCATGCACAAAAAAGTACAGCCAAATTTCATCTGAGGAGTTTTTTAAATCCAAATCATAATTTTTTAGAAGGTTTTCTTCTCCAGATTGCAAATTCTGAGTGTTCGGCATTGAGATCTTCACGGAAATTCCGCTGGATGTCCTATGGCGTGTCCAAATCACGTGTTTGGGATCGCACTCTCTTGCGGGACCTTGCAGCCGGCTACCAAATCTCGTGGCACATGCAAACGGATAGGAAATATCGTCGCCGAACGCAGGGATCCCAGTAAGTCACTAACATATGCGAAAATGCATTTTGAAAGCGCGAAGAAGAAAAACACTCCTCTCCCCTGCAGAGCCAAAAATCTGCAAAGTCTGCGACCGGAACGGATTTTACCGCCCAGGGTTACCCTGGATATAAGTGGTATTGAGGAGAGATTAAGTACCAGGGTAGGGGGAGAAGATAAGGCGCTGCAAGAAAATCAAGAAGAAGCCGAGCTGGGGAAGCTGCAGCTGGACCCAATGGGGGCCTGTGGAAAATACTACAAAAAGATATGGCACTCTGCACTCCTGTATGCTATAATCCAAATATTCTATTAATCCAAAATGTGTGCTCTTGATCCAAACAATTATATTTATGTGGTGCTTTCGCTCAAACTGACTGGCCCTAGTCAGTACAAAACATCCAAAACAAACAGAAACTGTTTGAGAGCGAAGCACTTTTCACTAGCTCCCGTGGGATGCTTTTTTAGAAACACAGTTACTTCCTGTATATTTCTGTTTTTTACAAATTGCACATATGTCAAAACAAATTGTCCATATATCACATAATACTTGTCAAGAAACCAAAACGACTCTGATGCTCGTCGATGTCATATGTTTTAATGACTGTTTTCTTGCTTTAAATTTCTTCTTTTAGTACATTTACATCATGTACTGTGGTTCCTTTTAACATCATTACAGCAGTTCATCCCAATGCATTTCGGTATTCAATACCTTCGTCAGGGGAATACTGAAAATTGACATAAAACAATATTCAAAACTCTACTTGGGGATTTTTAGGACCCCACCTCGTGTGCATGCAAACACTCATTTAATTATAATGTGAAAGATACCATCTCTATGCACATGCTGCTGTCTATGTTTCTCCGTGCTCTTAAAACAATACCATAATACCCTGTGCTACATCACGACCACATGCTGGTCAATACCATGTTCATCGTACCTACTATGATGCTCCAAAGACTAACCGATGTGTGTACTAGTTGTGGAGGACTACCGAACAAACTTTAAGAAACTGTAAAAAAAGGGAAGAAAAAATGGTATCACTGTGTTTACACCTAACGTCTTAGCCTTCACGCCACAACATTAATACAATACCACAAGGTCAAGCGCATTCCACGCGGGTTACGTATATCATTGAGACCCTTATTGTTTAAGTTCAACAAACCATTCATGTTAAGGTGGTACGCCATTCTAAACAAATGTTCCATCGATTTAATATTACTTATAGTAGAGGAACTTTCCAATATCTTAAAAGAACTAGATAGTGAAATACAAGAGCTAAACACCGAACTCTCGACCAGGTTAACGGAGGAAGAGTTAGCATCTACACTTAAGAGCATCAATGACCAACTAGAAGAGCACACCAGGGAGGTACATGAACGAAAGTTACGTAAGTTTAAGCGTGATACCATAGATTATAAGTTAGACGAAGTCTACTCTTGGGCAGATCAATATGCACAGAGAAGAAGTTTCAAGAAACCTTAGGCTTTCACTTCGGAGGAAAGTGTAGCGACCGAACAGGATACTCTACCCACTAGAACACCACTTGTGGGTACCCCAAACGACAGTAATGAGACAGGGGCACAGGGAGGTACAAACGTTGCACCGAGGGAGGTTTTTTTTGAGGGGATCAAAACATCCAACCACCCCCCCCCCCCACGGAACAATCCCAGACAAAACCAAACGGACAAGGAGGGGACAAGGTTCAAAAAAAGCACAGAAGCAGGAGGAATTAGTGATGAACATCTCTGACTATCACTTAAGCAAACAAGAACTGAAAGTGTTAAACAAAGGTATGTCATTTGTACCCACGTATACTACCAACCAACTGGAGCGTGAGGTCTCTATATTTAAATTCATGAGAAAACTCCGTCTGAGATGGTTCTTCCACACTATTGAACAAGAATCCACCACACTCACAGGAACACCTACAACAGCACAGACGTTCAGACCCAAAAGTACATTCATGGCTCCCTTTTCTCACAAAACTTTAGACTTATTTGAGACTTTAGTCAAGAAGGATATGGAAAAGGTTCCTATGACACGAAAAAGTCAGAATAATCTTACCAGACAGGAACAAACCACCTTGCGCAAACTAGCAGAGAATGACACCCTTAAGATAGTACCTGCTGACAAAGGGGGCGCCCTGGTAGTGCTCAACAACACTTACTATCAGGAGAAGGTTAATCAGCATGTGACTGATGAGGAGACCTACATTAAACTTGACACGGATCCCACAATTCGATTCCAATCCATCTTACAGAGTATTCTTGACAATGCCGCTAACATGGGATGGATAGATGAGCAAACTCGTAGATTTCTGACCACTCAATTTCCGAAGAGACCCCACATATATATGGTGCCGAAAATGCACAAAAATCCAGTGGACCCACCATTCAGGCCCATTGTGGCGGGATGTGGCTCACTGCATGAACCGTTAGGGAAATTTCTAGATCATTATCTACAGCCACTAGTTCAGCAGTGGAGCACTTATATACAGGACACGACAGATTGCTTAAAAAGACTCCAGGAGGTCAACATCAGTAACGAAGAGCACATATTGCTGTGCACAGTAGACATAACGGCATTGTACACCTCTATCCCCCACCAAGAGGGGTTGGAGGCGGTGGAATGGATGTTATTGAAACATGATTACGACGAGGGCACACATGTGTTTCTTCTAGAAGTACTTCACTTTTGCCTTTACCATGGGTATTTCTAATGGCAGGATAACTTTTACCTTCAGCGGACAGGAACCAGCATGGGTTTTACTGGGGCACCGACATTTGCCAATATATTTATGGCAAAATATGAGGAAGAAAATATACTGCAGAATCAGGAATGGAAACAACATTTGAAACTCTTCGTCAGGTTTATAGACGACATTCTCATAGTGTGGAAAGGTACCCATCACTCTTTAGAAAATCTTCTCACCAAGTTGAATGGCAAACATGATCAGATCAAAATAACTTATTCCATACATGCAGAAACCATTAACTACCTTGATATCCTAATCGAGAAACACAGTTCAGAACTACACACAAGACTGTATAAAAACCTTAAAGAACCATTTACCCTTCTCGCAGTTTCTACGGGCTCGCAGAATCTGTTCTCAAGAAGATCAAGGAATACTAGAGATGGAAGTCATGACACAGGCTTATAAAGACAGAGGGTACCCAGAGGAGCTATTGCAGCAGGCAAAACTCAAAGCAAGATCCTCTAGCAGGGAGACACTTCTAGTTAAAACCACCAGACCCACACTTCAAAGGGAGGTGTTTGTCATCAAACACTCAACAGCCAGCAGATTAATCAAGAAAAGCATATTAAAAAGATGGGAAGTAATTGAACAGGAATCGGATTTTAAGGCAGTGTTTGTAGACAAACCTTTGTTTGCACACACAAGATCCAAAAACTTAAAAGAAATATTGAAACAAACTCAGACACAGACCAAAATAGGTCAACATAGAGGCATGGTCAAATGCCACAATTGTGGACACTGTGGTAATGTGATGGTAGGTAATGTTTTCCAACACCCCCACACAGGTAAACAGATTCTTCTCAGACACACGTCAGATTGTAACAGTGAAATGGTAGTGTACGCTATCAAATGTCCCTGCGGGTTAGTATATGTAGGGAAAACTACACGTAAGGTGAAAGTGCGAATTACAGAGCACAAAAGTTTGATAAGAACGTGTAACACCAAATCCAACCTGGCCACACATTGGAAAGAGTGACAACATACCATACCCCAGTTACGATATACTGTGTTATTGAGGATAGATATGAAGTCACATGCTGACACCAATCGACAACTGTCCCAAAGGGAAACATATTGGATCCGCCACTTGAATTCGCTTGAACCGCGTGGGCTTAACGATAAAATTGAATATATGTGTTTCTTGTAAATAAGCATGTACTGAATTATTAGTTGTTGTTTTTTCATTGTTTTTTCATATTCTGATCAATGTTTTTAATGTTGAAAATGTATCATCTCTGTTAATGTGGCATGCGCAGATCGTTTTCACCGAATTATGGCATACCGTTGGTCATTACAAATGAATGTGTCAATTATCAATGAATGTGCCAACTATACTATCATTACCCAATAACATGTTTAGTTAATCACTGATAGTTTATTTACTACCTCATTACAAACATCAGCATCAGCATCCACTTTAAGATGGCGCCCGTCGCCAGAATGCCACACTAGTCCGTCATTTCTGTTTAGCGCCTGTCTTTTATGTTCAGGTTGGTTTAGCACCACAACGGGCAGGACATGGAAGAGAGTCTCCACGCCAAACGATAGGATTAGGAGTAAGCTTGAGCAGACACGCCAGGTGAGCAATAGCGGTAACGTTTTATACAAACATGCAGCACGTACTCGTGCAGCTGGGTGCATTAACAATTTAATATTCGTTTGTTGGCAGAAGAGTCCGTTTTGGCGGCAGCATTGAATTCATGAGGCAGTCTCACACACGGCGGTTGTTAAAGTATCGAACAGTGACAACGTTGGCAAGCAGTCAAGGTATGCTGCTTTATATATTCTGGCACAGTAGAAGGCTAAGACGTTAGGTGTAAACACAGTGATACCATTTTTTCTTCCCTTTTTTTTACAGTTTCTTAAAGTTTGTTCGGTAGTCCTCCACAACTAGTACACACATCGGTTAGTCTTTGGAGCATCATAGTAGGTACGATGAACATGGTATTGACCAGCATGTGGTCGTGATGTAGCACAGGGTATTATGGTATTGTTTTAAGAGCACGGAGAAACATAGACAGCAGCATGTGCATAGAGATGGTATCTTTCACATTATAATTAAATGAGTGTTTGCATGCACACGAGGTGGGGTCCTAAAAATCCCCAAGCAGAGTTTTGATTATTGTTTTATGTCAATTTTCAGTATTCCTCTGACGAAGGTATTGAATACCGAAATGCATTGGGATGAACTGCTGTAATGATGTTAAAAGGAACCACAGTACATGATGTAAATGTACTAAAAGAAGAAATTTAAAGCAAGAAAACAGTCATTAAAACATATGACATCGACGAGCATCAGAGTCGTTTTGGTTTCTTGACAAGTATTATGTGATATATGGACAATTTGTTTTGACATATGTGCAATTTGTAAAAAACAGAAATATACAGGAAGTAACTGTGTTTCTAAAAAAGCATCCCACGGGAGCTAGTGAAAAGTGCTTCGCTCTCAAACAGTTTCTGTTTGTTTTGGAGGCCTGTGGAAAATGCCACCTAGAGGCCGGAAGCCCTCCCCCCGTTGTGGAAGCCCACGAAAAGGGGGTGACCACTATTGGTCACCCCAAGGTGGCTTACTGCTCCCACAATTGAGAAGTGTGGCTCAATGGTTAGAGCGGCAGACCCTGATGCAGAGGTCTGGCCCGGGAACAGGGTTCAATTTCTGCCTCGGCGGCTCTTGGGCTCAATTTACCCAGACCTGATAATTCTCGCCTCGTGCCTATTCTAATCATGGGTCCCACTCTGCAACTCTGGGCAATAGCTTGCTTAATCTCCACAACGGCCCCAACAACGTAAGGATGCCTGGCTTCACATTGGGGGTGCCCAGGAGTGGGCACTTCACAGGGAAAGGCCAGGAAGGGTTCCTCAGCGGTATTTGTACAAGCGCTGAGATGCCTCACGGTGATTTGTGCACTATACAAGTACCACTACATATACACACAATCAGGGGGCGTGTTGGCAAGCGGCTGGGGGGATTAAAAAGGGGGGCAAGGCCCGGATGGAGCACATAACGCCTGCTCTGCCAGGAGAAGTTATTGCCGCCATAAGAAAATTGATCCCCCCCAGCAAGACTGCTAACAAAAAATGGCCTGGATATGCTGAGAAGAAGGCAGTGGGTGCTGGCGGGGAGGTGCCGAGCATGATCCGGACTGCACCGGCGCCTGGGGGAAGGCCGGCGGTGCACCTGGGGGACGGGCCGGAGGTTGGGCCTTTGCAGGGAAGGCTTGAGCCGTCACCAGGGTGCAGGATGAGGAAGCAGAGCCAGGGCTCGAGTAGTGTGGCCAAGGGACCAGCCAGCTTTATCGCGCACTACAGAGCAGGTCAAAGTGGACAGAGGGGCCCGAAAAAGTTAAATGTTGGCACGTAGAAGAGGTGAGCACATGGGACTGTTTTTAGGAGAAAGGATGGATATATGGTTGAACCTCTTTATCGCTGAGAGGGTGCTGGGCTATGAGCCCTACACTGTGGTGGTACTCCCGGCTGCTTTGCGGTTCACTCGTGCAGGCAGTGGTTTTGGTAGTTTTTCGGTCGCATGGATTGCATGGGAGGAGACGAGCACTCTCAATTCGAATAATTTTGCTGACTATTTGTACTCGACAATCTTCTTGTCCTAAAAATGCTGCTGCTTTAACGCATGGGTCGATCTGGTGGTGCCCATGCCATTAAGGTAACCATGGAGATACAGTGTAGTGGTCAACTCTAGCGACCACAGCTCGGGGTTCCAATCCCGGCTTTAGCAAGTAAATGTTGCATGAGACCAAGTCTTGTATATTTAAAGTATACAGATTTACACACGCACTGCCTCTAATTTCGGACTCTGAGCTGACTGGGTCCCTTGACGTCCTCTCAGTCAAATGTGCCATTTGGCAGTTAAGGATATTGCATGGCCTTGCACCTTTGCTCCGAGTTAAAACCAGGCAGGGTCTCAAGAGCCATTGTATTGGCTTTCACATGGAGTTCATCACACAGAAACAGAGTGGGGATGGGGGGGCGGCTGAGCACTTTGCCAGGGCCGGTTGTGGTTCCCAGTCCGGCCCTGGTAACAAGGCAGTCAGTGAGCTACGGAACAGAGAATACCCTGATAACGGAGGTAACTAGAACATCCACGGACAACAAACCCTGCCAGAATCACAGGTTTATATTAAGGATAAAAGAGCAATAATCCCAATGTAGTGCACAGGGTTACGTTCAAGGGTGGTAACAAGGGGTAACAGGGGCCACGAAAGTCAATTCAGGGGGAGAGCAGAATTGCCAGATGATTTCAGGTGGTTTGCAGTATTGGCCACGGAACCAATAGTTTGCATAACCAATGGCGACCCAGCAACGCAAAAATGGGTCAGCGCACAGAGCCGGGTCTGTGCTAAACGATCAACAGAGACAGAGCACCCCCAGAGTCGTCGGTGGCAGTATTGAAACGCAGCATAAATATCATTACGAGGAATTCAGGGCAGAATAACTTAGCTGACAAATGGCTAGCCTTAGGAAACTCATAGCCACTGAGAGGGGTCTTGTGAAGGGCGAGACGAAGAACTTACCTTCTCAGATGGAGGCAGCGCTGCTGGAAATCATAAATGGGTGGAGTCTTGTAATAACCCTCCGAGTATGGAGAGGGGCAGCCCACCAAGGGTCAGTGGACAGATCAGGGCGAAAACAAACCATGACCATGGCAGGGATATGTAGGGCCAACGGCTGGGGGACCATGCATCACAATAGGAAGGAGGGGCCTCTTGGAGAAAATGGAGGCAGGCCTCACAGCTATAGCAAGACTAGTACGCCTGGCCGAGGTGATCTTTTCAGAGTTAATAGTGCACAAAACATAGAGAGGGATTGTGGATCTGGGGGCGGTGGAGAAGTCCAGACGTAAGCTGAATATTACCATGGTGAAAATATGTAGGGCCAACAGCTGGGGGTTCATGAGACATGGTTTCATCAACTTGAGATTCCGGGGTTATCATTGGGATGGCGGCGTACACTTGCCGGGTGTTGGGATGGACATGTTCCTGTTAAACATCGTAGGGGTACTAGAGCAAATGGGTTTCTCGTGAGAAAGGAGAGCAGTGGGAGCACCCTCTGATCATAAAACCATAGGTATTGTGCCGGAAGAAACCCAGGAAAGATAGACAAAAGAGAGAAAAATTATTGGAGATAGATGGAAGGCTCACACAGTGTCCTTGGGATGCCTCACGGTAGGGGCACTGAGGGAGCTAAGGACCCCACACAGCCACAGACAGAGTAGATGTGATACTCCCACAGGGCCCTTGGGATGCCTCACGGCAGGGTACTGAAGGAGTGAAATGACATGACACAGCCACAGGAAGGGTAGATGAAATACTCACACAGATTCCTTGGGATGCCACACAGTAGGGCCCTGTGGAGCAAGCGGGGGCCAACAAAGAGTACAAGGCAAGCAGAACGGCACTTGCAGCCCAAGCAGGTCCTGCTGGACACCCACCAAATTCGGTAGAAAGTTGAAGCCTGGAACTTCAGACACAGAGGCCCGGACAAAGGGGCACCCAGCAAAAACACTGTCAGGGCACACATAACCACAAGGAAATGTATGTAGAAAGACAATGATAAAGACAAGGAAAGTGTGCAATAACATGGATGTTTATGAATGACCAATAAAATTGTGAAATGTACAACCATGTTATATTTGAATAAACTGTAACCTTTTTAGACTCCAAATCACGTTGTCAGTGGTGCAATTGAAAGGTAAAGGGATGCAGTTAAGTGGGCAGGTGGAGAGAGGGAGACTCACCCCTGGGAGGGGTTAATGAACTGTGAAAATAAGCTGAGGCAGGAAAAGGTGTTGGCATGCAAAGAGGCCTGAGAGAGAGAGATGATTACTGTACTTTTGACAAAGTATTCACAGGGGGGGCAATGTAAAAGCAGATGACCAGCAGAAATAGCAGTCAGATATTTTACTTCTTTTCACTGATTTGGCTGTTAAATGCAATCACACACATCTACTCTTCTGTATTTCCATTTCCGGCTTTTTGTCAATCATATCTGAAAAAGAAGTGTGCGTCTGAGTTTTACAGTGTGCCTTCTATTAACTATGGAACACTAATTTAACTTGCCCTGCCAATAAAGTTAATTTGAATTTGTGAGGATATGTTGCCCAGAGAGGTTGCGCAAAGAAAACAATTTTGCATAAGAACATTATAGCTTGCAGAAAGGGTAAAGCTATGAGGAGGTGGTCAGTGAGGGGAGAAGGAGTGAGGGCGAGTGCTTGGAAGCCTGAGATGATGAGGAGATGCGTGTGTATTGAAGGAAAGGAAATGAAAATTACAGAGGTGGGAACAAAGAGAGAGAAAGTAAAAACCAGTGGCCACAGAAAGTGCGCCGCATGTGGGTTGTTAATGCTTTTACCTCAAAAAATATCATGCTGTGACTGAGCTGCCCTGCTGAAGTCACTGTATGAATGGTGCTAAAAAGGAACTTGGGCATTAAGAGCCAGATGTAGGTAGGCTTTTACCGGTCGGTAGCGGCCGAAATTGGCCGTTACTGACCGGTAAAAGCCTTTTCCTATGTAGGAGGCTTGTTTACAGATTCAGTATATTCCAAATCGGTAAATGTTGATTCGGTATTTACCGAATCGGTATTTAACGATTCGGTAAATACCAAATCAACATTTACCGATTCGGAATTTACCAAATCGGTAAATAAGATGTAGGAAGCACTTAACAGAGTGCTTCTGGCCTTTAAGAATTCGTTATTTACCACCTACTATTAGTTGGTGGTAAATAAGGAATTCCTATGTAAATGCATAAATGTGCATTTACACCTGTGCCATGTGACAGACATACATGCCCTTAGGGCATTTATGTATGCTACATGTGCACACCAACACTAATCAGGGGTGCAACAGTGTGTCAACGTGAACCCCTGCCACCCTTGACTAATTCACAATTTTACCGATTCTGTAATTGACATTCATTCCTATTTCTGTATTTTTGTATTTTATCTATATTGCAATTACCGATTCGAAAATACCGAATTGGTAAAATTTGGTATTTTCGAATCGGTAATTGTAAATTACCTACATCTAGCCTCAAATGTGCTCCATTTACTACAGAGTGCTCTTGGAAATATGCCCACGATTTCTTACTCACTTTCAAAGAGCTGTACAGATAAATGTGACAGCATATTTGTTCTCCATCATTAACAAAACCTTTTTTGAATCTATCAGTTCGATTTTTCCATTGTTTGTGATTCAATGAGCATAACTAATAGCGTTTGTAATGCTGCGTATGCATGGTCAGATGACACTTACACTGAACGCACAAACAACTTGGGATGCTGTCCTCTGCGTGTGGTCTATGTGCTCACACATGCTGTCACTTGAGCACGATGATATTGATAAAGTAGTGGTGATGTTATTGGTGCATTGTACATCTTGTAGAGCCCTGATGAAGTCATGGGCGACGTGCCCTGATGAAACACGTGTTGGATGGGCGATGTGAATAAAACAGATTTGAAGAAACACTTCTATCAAGACTTTGGCTGCATATGTTATTTGTGTTGCTTTCATGTTGTGATTATTTACAGTATTTATACTGCCATAAGATGACGTGTGCACAGATTTATGTTGTAACAATGATATATGGATCTGAGTCCTAATGGGAGGTTAGAGGTTCTCCTCCTTTTTGTGGCACCGTCGTAAAAGTTACTTAAGAACATAAAGTTACGTTACACACGGGAGGCGCCATTTTCTGATCGACACAACAAAACCCTGTTTCTTGCCTTCTTAACTTCAGTGATAGTCGATCAGGGCTACCCCAATGGAATCTATAAATAATAATAATCTTTGATAATTATTTCACCTATCATCAGCATGGATAGGGATAAGATTGCAGCAGAACTTTTTCAGAATCTCGCAAAAGGACACTGTGGCAGCAAGTGTGAAGAACACGAGCAAGCCAAAAATGAGGGCTTAAGAGATAAATTTATGAGGTTAGAGAAACTTAAAAAAAGTGAGAACAGCAAGTGATGGGATGGAACAACACTGAGGCAATACATGAGGTTAGATAGGGTCCAGAGGGGCTTGCGTGCACAGATATTTCCCTCGTATGACGAGCTAGATTAGGATCTGCTGAAATTATGGGAGGATTCACTGACACTGAACTCCAAGACACTAATAGGGATCCTGATAGACAATGCGGACCGTAAGGTGGCAGCTTACCAAGTGGAAATTAACAAACTGGAGAGTAAAATAAAAGATCTGAATCTACCAGAAGTGACTGAAAAGAATTATGCCATCTTGAGTGAAGTTGTTTCAAAACATCAGGAAGACATCAAACAGCGTAAGGCAAGAAAACTCAAACGGGATGAAATAGATTACAGAGAAGGGAAGGTGTTTACCTTTGCCCGTAAGTACGATGAACTAGCAACTGGCGATAAGAATACCAACAGACTAGCAAGTCAGCCTAACAACTCTGTATCATCTAGCTCCACTTCCATTAGTATTTCCTTTATCTAGTGATGGTGAGTTAGACAATAGTGCTAGCAGCAGCAACCCCACTAGAGCTGAGAATTCATTCTCAAAAGAATTGCAAAGAATTAAGAAGGGAAACAGAGGACAGCCAAAAATGAGTGTACAAACAGCAAAAAAGTTAGGAGAGGCAAGAGATCCGGCTACAAGCAAAACCTGAGATCCGGGGACAAGAAAGTTTGAGTAGTGACCAAAAACTAGGAGTAGAGATTATCAATTTATCCTCTATGATTTTGACAGACGACATGAACTCACTATTGAAGAAGGGTTTGGGATTTTGTCCACAAGAAACTGGTTTTATTTGTAAAACCAAAATTGATTTGTTTAAGTACATAAGAAATCTCAAGCTAAAAAAAGTGTTCATGAATAATCCAATGAGAAATAAAAATTTGAAGTATATTCCTGAGTGTGGTGTGTTGGATGCATACAAGATGTACTGGATACACAGTTGTTGTTATCTATTAGTGATCATGATATGTTGCCTAATGATATGAGTCAGCTATTGACAAACGTGGATGTAGATTGTGATGTGAACATAGCAAGTGGACTGAAATCCAAGTCCAAGTGGATTCTGACCTTAACTGGGAGGAATATGATTGACACTTTCAACAAATTAGTGCAACAGGATTTAGAGAAAAAACAATCTAAAAACAGATTTCATAGGGGAGGTAAGAGGGATAACCTGACACACAGGGAAAGAAAGGCACTAACCACACTATCCACCAATAGCACAATCATCATAAAAGAGGCAGACAAAGGGGGAAACATTGTGATCATGGACAGGGTGGATTATAATAAGGAAGTTTGGGGGCAGTTGGTAGACACCCCTTGCTACGAACCACTGAAAGCCAATCCCATCAGTGCGCTCACCCTGCTGTTTAACAAACATCTGAAACAATGGCATGTGAAGGCCTTTTAAGTACTGAAGAACACCTATATTTGAGAGTACATAAGCCCAGATACCCGGTGTTATACACTCTTCCATGGTGCATAAAAACCTCCCCTTTCTTCCTGGAAGGCCCATCGTCTCTAGTATAGGAGGGCCATCTGAAAGAATGGCAGAATATGTAGACTTGTTTCTACAGCCAATTGTGCAAAATCTCCCGGCTTACATTAAAGATACGAAGCATATACTAAGCCTACTGATGGATATCACATGGGAGGAGGACATTATTTTGGCCTCACTAGATGTGGTCTCACTATGCACAAACATTGATCCCATCCTAGGAATGACAGCTATGGAATGACATTTTGGAGAAAAAAAACAGCAGGACATTGGAAACACAGCAGGATGCTGATTACAATGATAGACCTAATACTCAGCAATAATTGTTTCAGATTTGAGGGCAAATGGTACAAGCAAGTGAGGGGAGTGGCGATGGGTTCTAAATTTGCCCCATCATTCGCGAACCTTTTCATGGGTTACTTTGAAGCCAAGTGGATCTGGAGTGAGAGGGGGATTGAATTCGGTCAATACATACTGTACGGGGGGCGATTTATTGACAATTGCCTACTCTTATGGTCAGGCACAGAGCAGAAATTACAGGAGTTCTTTGTATATCTAAATTTAAACACTTTGGGAGTACAGCTGACACATAATTGGAGCAGAAGTAGTATTGTTTTCTTGGATGTAGAGATTTTTGTACACAATGACAAAATACACAGCAGGGTATATCGCAAACCTACTGCTTGTAACTCATTGCTTCATGCAGCCAGTGCACACACTAATCATCAAATCAGAGCTATCCTATTTGGAGAATTCACAAGGTCTAGGCGAATTTGCAGCACAGACCA
Source organism: Lissotriton vulgaris (assembly GCF_964263255.1). Taxonomy (NCBI): domain Eukaryota; kingdom Metazoa; phylum Chordata; class Amphibia; order Caudata; family Salamandridae; genus Lissotriton; species Lissotriton vulgaris. Next base: position 438,124,767 of record NC_141691.1, on the reverse strand, counting down.
AGACTTTCAAGCGAACCTAGAAGCAATGAATAAGAGATTTATTGCGAGAGGCTACCCACGTAGTATACTGAATGCAGCCACTAATCGTATTCAACAGGTGACACAGGCTGACACACTGAAAGGCAATACCCCTAGGTCAACGTCCAACCAGCCTGTGAGTCTGGTCACGAATTTCAATCAACAGGCTGACCTTGTAAACAAACTGATGCGCAAACACTGGCACCTTTTGAAGACGGTTAAATCCTTGGATGAATTCACCTCAAATAGACCTATGATCACCTATAGGAGGTGCACCACACTGAGAAGCATACTTAGTCCAACGGTCCTGACTTCTGAAGTAAGGACAAATTGGCTCTCAGAACGCACACAGGGTTTCCACAAATGTGGCACATGTGGGGAGTGTAAGTGGGCATTAAACAACACCACTGAATTTTGGGGCCCCAATGGGAAAAGGTTCTGTATCCAGCAGAAAATAAATTGTCTGACAAAATTTGTCGTGTTTGTTATTACTTTCAAATGTATGAAACAATACATAGGGAGCACTATTCGGTGCCTAAAGGATCGCATCAGCAAGCATAGGAGGGCACTCAAGCAAGGTGATCCAAGATACCCTTGGGCTATACATGCCTTGACATGTGTTAAGCAAGGGGCATAAAAACAATTCAATTTCTATGCTATTGAAATGATTGCACTTCATAAAAGAGGGGGGAATAGGGAGTTAGCTCTCCACAGGGCAGAGGCAATCTGGATAATGCGTCTGAACGCAGTGCATCAGGGGCTTAACTCCGATCACGAGCTGCAATACTTCCTGGGGGACTAAGAAACCTAGGAAGACAAAGCTGGATACATAGAGATGTGGTATTTGTTGGCTGTGGATATGATGGAATCTGTAACATCCATCTTATGATTGAACTGCATATGTAAAAATTATAGGCTTGGTAGCTATTTATGTCTAAAGAATAAGTTAGCATGTGGTGTTACTTTTCACCATATGTCATTCGCCGTCACATGAATCTTCATTTTAATAACTTAACCACAGTTATGGGATCATATCTGTGGTATGTCATTGAAGTCACAATATAATCACCGGTTATTTCTTTCTAATCTTTCCTCTCTGGCTTCTTATGGACAAGAATTGGTTAATATGGCACAGCACTAGAGTAGCTGGGCGCTCGGTTTTTCTCTCAAACAAATATATTTTCTCTGACTTTAGGAGTGTGATTTATAGTCATCACAAACCTCTCTCTTGAGTAAGATGTGTAACGCTGCGTATGCATGGTCAGATGACACTTACACTGAACGCACAAACAACTTGGGATGCTGTCCTCTGGGTGTGGTTTATGTGCTCACACATGCTGTCACTTGAGCACGTTGATATTGATAAAGTAGTGGTGATGTAATTGGTGCAATTACATGTTTGTAACATGCAACCATTGTACACCTTGTAGAGCCCTGATGAAGTTGTGGGCGACGTGCCCTGACGAAACACGTGTTGGCTGGGTGATGTGAATAAAACAGATTTAAAGAAACACTTCTATCAAGACTTCGAATGCATATGTTATTTGTGTTGCTTTCATGTTGTGATTACTTACAGTATTTATACAGCCAAAAGTGTGCACAGATCTATGTTGTAACAATAATATATGGATCTGGGTCCTAATGGGAGGTTAGAGGTTCTCCTCCTTTCTGTGGCACCGTCATATAAGTTACTTAAGAACATAAAGTTACTTTACACACGGGAGGCACCATTTTCTGATTGACACGACAAAAACCTGTTTCTTGCCATTTACCGAATCGGTATTTATGTAATTGAAGTCACAATATAATCACCGGTTATTTCTTTCTAATCTTTCCTCTCTGGCTTCTTATGGACAAGAATTGGTTAATATGGCACAGCACTAGAGTAGCTGGGCGCTCGGTTTTTCTCTCAAACAAATATATTTTCTCTGACTTTAGGAGTGTGATTTATAGTCATCACAAACCTCTCTCTTGAGACTTTGTGTGACTTTGGGTATTGTCTAATGGAGATGTGTTTGGGTTGTTTAGCTGCCCCATGTGAATGGACTTGATACTTTGGAGCATTCAAGTACTCGGTGGCAGCGTCGAGCGTATCATGCCCGAAATGCCCCGTTTCCTCTTAGTCTCTGTTCTGAAAGAAATGTTCCTTGTGTTTATATATAACGATAGGACACTGGGGAGGCTTGGCTCAATTTAACTTGCCTCGTTGACAATAGCGGTCGGGACCACGTACACTCACTTCCGGTTCCACATGGTCTGACTTCCGCACTCTGACGAATTAGGTCAGCGGTCTAGGTGCGCAAATAGTATTTTACGTGTGAAAAAGATCAGGCTTGGCACTTCCGCATGCACACGCGGAGAAGCAGGTTGGCAGCGAGACTCAGGCTGCTGCATACATGGAAACTTCCTATGGGTGAGTGGCGTATTGAGACGCACTTTGGAAATGTTTGGTTTGTAAACGGGTATTGGGCATTGCTCGGTATGAGGGCTGATAGGGTACCTGGAGGGTATCCCCGTGGGTTGAGATTGAGATTGTAGTGTCCCTTGAACCTCTTTATAACAAGCGGGGTTTGATCCATATTACCTTACTGAGCTTACGTGACTAGAGGATATTCCCGTGGTTTTGGAACTAGTATTTCCCACACCTCATTGTATTGAGCGAGGAGAGGTATACATGAAATTAGGAAGTTCAGGTTTAACTTAAAAATGGTGTTGAACGTTACACACCAGTGACTAATACATGGTGAATTTGTGTTTTTCCTCCCCAGTATTTTGCATTTCTGGTACTGACCGCAATACACACTGTTGAGCTCCTTTCAGCAAGATCTCCCGTTTTCACCTGGTAGCCGGGACGGAAGTATAACCGGCGGAGAGGTATGACTCTCTTGTGTATGTACAACACCCGAGCACACCATATCATTATTTCAAAAAGGAGAAGTATCAGTATTGCATCTTGCTTGCAGCCTTGAAAAAGCCCTGCGGGCGAAGCGCGCGTCGGCTGCTGTCTTTCTCTATGTGAACTGTGGATATTAAAACCAGATCTCAACCTAAGAAGATTTGTTCGGACTTTCCTTTGAAACTTGTTTGGATTTAGAACATACAGGACGCTGAGATTACATTGACTTTCTTAGAAAAATACTGATACTTCTCCTATTTGAAATAATGATATGGTGTGCTCGGGTGTTGTACATACATATGTATGACCTGGGTTCATTTGAATCCTAGGACTGAATGACACTTTGGTGGGTAGGTGTCATATACCTTAGGAGCACCCCAGCCATAGTTGCTTTTCGTTATCTACTTATGTTGGTATTACAATTGGCTTAACCTTGTGATGTGCGGTTCAAAATAAGCAAACCCATTTGTTTCATGTCGGTATGCAACGGTTACCACGCATATTTTACAACGCGGTACCGTTACAACGATACTTTTACCATGCAGGTCGTTACAACGAAATGCACTGGGGGGCGCTCCAGGATAGTAAATACTTAATTTACTATCCAACTCCTTTCCCTAGAGTCCACGGGGACTGGAGTTGGAATAGTAAATTAAATAATTTACTATCCAGCGCCCCTCCACGCAAGTCGTTGTAACGACTTGCGTGGTAAAAGTAGCGTTGTAACGGTACGCGTTGTACAAGTACGCGTGGTACCGTCATACATCCACCTGACACATGAAAGGTATGACTCTCTTGTTTGTTTCGGGTGGTTTAATTTGTGCAATTAAAAATAGCACTTTTGCCTGACAGTCCCTTTGGCATTATTGTCTTCGCAGCATACATGTCACTGAAACTACTGCCTTTGGGTAAGATGCACGTAATGTGCTGTGGCATAGGGTGGTACTTCTTTTCTCTATTTTCTTCTATTTTCTCTTCACTGATGTATACATTATAGGTCACTGATTAACATGGGTGGCCCTGGTTTCGGAGCCCATCACGCCGCAATGACTATACTATTATTTATGTTCTGAGGCTTGCACGAAGCACATCTTATTGCGCTGAGCACGTACTGTGTAACTAATAGAGTTTGTAACGCTGCGTATGCATGGTCAGATGACACTTACACTGAACGCACAAACAACTTTGGATGCTGTCCTCTGGGTGTGGTTTATGTGCTCACACATGCTGTCACTTGAGCACGTTGATATTGATAAAGTAGTGGTGATGTAATTGGTGCAATTACATGTTTGTAACATGCAACCATTGTACACCTTGTAGAGCCCTGATGAAGTCATGGGCGACGTGCCCTGATGAAACACGTGTTGGATGGGCGATGTGAATAAAACAGATTTAAAGAAACACTTCTATCAAGACTTCGAATGCATATGTTATTTGTGTTGCTTTCATGTTGTGATTACTTACAGTATTTATACAGCCAAAAGTGTGCACAGATCTATGTTGTAACAATAATATATGGATCTGGGTCCTAATGGGAGGTTAGAGGTTCTCCTCCTTTCTGTGGCACCGTCATATAAGTTACTTAAGAACATAAAGTTACTTTACACACGGGAGGCACCATTTTCTGATCGACACGACAAAAACCTGTTTCTTGCCATTTACCGAATCGGTATTTACCGATTCAGACTTTACCGAATCCGTACATTGATTTAGGAAGCACTTAACAGAGTGCTTCTGGCCTTTAAGAATTACTTATTTACCACCAACTATTAGTTGGTGGTAAATAAGGAATTCCTATGTAAATACATAAATGTGCATTTACACCTGTGCCATGTGACAGACATACATGCCCTTAGGGCATGTATGTATGCCACATGTGCACACCAACACTAAGCAGGGGTGCAACAGGGTGTCAAAGTGACACCCTGCCACCCTTGACTAATTCACAGTTTTACTGATTCGGTAATTGACATTCATTCCTATTTCTGTATTTTATCTACCTTGCAATTACCGATTCAAAAATACCGAATTGGTAAAATTCGGTATTTTCGAATCGGTAATTGTAAATTACTTACATCTAGCCTCAAATGTGCTCTATTTACTGCAGAATGCTCTTGGAAATATGCCCACGATTTCTTACTCAATTTCAAAAAGCAGTACAGATAATTGTGACAGCATATTTGTTCTCCATCATGAACGAAAACTTTTTTGAATCTATCAGCTCGATTTTTCCATTGTTTGTGGTTCAATGAACATTTAATTCTACAACAGTTTCTAAACGTCATAGAAAAAGCCCCACTAAGTTGCCACGTGTGAAGTAAACAATAGTACCCGCAAGTTGCTCCCTTAAATAATTTTCAGTTACAGTTTATTTAATTTTTTGCAAAGTTATTCAAATTTTTTTTTTTCAATTCAATTTATTTTATTATGTTTTGGCACTCCGAAGAGGTCCACATAAAAAAAGACACACAAATACAAAGTACACATTCTCTAAGTAAAAATGACAACTACACCATTTTCCACTAAACAAGAATAATCAGCGACACATATCTCCATATTTAATCAATAAATGGCTAAAAAACCTTTAAAAAAGTTAAAAATATTGAAGCAAAACATTTCATTTGGAGGAGTATATAAGGCCTGTAAAAAAGAATTAACATTAAGGATACCCAATTGCAAGCATATTGATCTTAACCACTTCAACCGGAGTGGACGCAGTGCAGGACATATAAACAGTACATGAGAGCGATCCTGAACAGACATATTACAAAAGTTACATATGGGAGAAGACCCATACCATTTTGCCAAGAGGATGTTTAGGGGCAGCAAGTCCTGCCTTAGGAGGAACCAAAATCTCCGAATACCATGTGGTAAATTCCAGGCGACATAGGGTTGGGAAAGCTTCATTGAGCATGTGTTAACAAGGAGATCACCTCCCCTCTTTACTTGCATGGACTTCTTGTCCAACGTGAAGCAAAGATCCCATGAAGCCTGTTTCAAAAGTGATTTTAGCTGGGTAGGTGAGATGGTAAAAAAGGTACTCTCATCCAATTCAAGAAGTGCCACAGCCTTTCTAAAGTTCTTAACAATTTGGGAGTACTCTTTTAAGCTACCCAACAATTCCCCCTTGAGGAGGGATCTCAAAGACCCAGTTTCTCCTCTAGCCAGAATAGCAACCCATCGAACAAGAGCTGACAGGCCCTGCGCCCAACTACTGCGGCGACCGAATTCAAGTCTACAGGACAGGCGGGATTGAGAGAAGTTATAGACCTTAACAATTTTCCTTCAACCGTCTGTAAAAAACCCCAGTGCTTTAAGTCAACCAGTTCCATTCCATACAGGAGGGTTTTTGCCCTAAAGACCTCCAGTAAACAAGCAAAATGTCTTCTCCCTGTGGCGGAATAAAGGGCGCTCAGACTTTTGCCTTGGGATAAGGCTTTACAGGAATTATTCTCAATGTGAGGCTTCTCACTCAGGTTAGCGGAAATTATTTTCCCTAAAAAGGTATATGTCTTAACCACCTCCAATTTCTGACCACCGACTGACCAACCAAAATTCTCTGATTTAGATTTTTTCTTACCTGTAATACACATAATTTTGCTTTTTGTGGCATTTATCCTCATGTAGTGGGTTTCTGCAAAAAGATCTAAAGCCTGCAGACGATTAGCCAGACCCCTGGGAGTTAAATCTAGGATAAGGATGTCGTCTGCATATACCAGGCAGGAAATAGAAGATCCCCCCACTACCGGGGCTATGCCAACAGAAGCTGAGAGCGAAGCTGGAAGGTCAGCAATATATAGGGAGAAAAGTATTGGGGCCAGAAGGCAACCCTGTTTCAGTCCATTAATGGAGGGAATAACCCGCGATAAACCCCTTTCTCCACCTTGTAACACTCGGCACCAGGTGTCCGTGTGTAGAGATCGCACCAGATCTAATGGGAGAGGAGGCATACCCAAGTCGAATAGTTTGCTCCACAGCAAGGGACGATCAACTTTGACGAATGCTGTGGAAAAATCGATGAAGGCAGCATACACTCCTCCCCCGCGAACTCTTATATATTTGTCCGAAATAACCTGAAGGGCTGTGAGGTTATCCAATGTACCATGCCCCTTACGGAAACCAGTTTGTTCAAGGGGTAATATCTGATTCTCATCAACCCAATCAGTAATTAACGATAGGAGACATTTGGAAAAGACTTTTCCAATGGCATCAAGGAGGGCTATCTGGCGATAATTCATTGGCTTATCCCTCTCGCCCTTCTTGAATAATGGAACCAATATGCTCCCCTTCCAAGAAGAGGGCACAATTTTACTAATGAAGCAAGATCTAAATAATGGAAAGAGGATCTTGCTCCAAGAAACAGGGTCCTGCTTCAGTACCGATATGGGAAGTTCATCAGGCCCCATTGATCCGGAGGAACGCATGTCCTTAATGGCCATTTCAATGGTTTCTCCGAAGGGGAGTCAGTAGGAAGCTCAGCTTCTTCAGTAGTCCCCTTACATTCTACCCTTACACCATTCCCAGCATACAAGTTGGAGATGAAAGTGACCCATGATGATTCAGCAATGGGAATGGGAAGGGGGCAAACTCTTGCTCCACAACCCTCACCAATGAGTGACCAGAATGGTCTAATTTTACCACGAACTGCGGCCTTTTAGACTTATCCAGAGTGAATCTTCTTTTTCTTTTTTAAGTTTCTTCCTGATTCTGCTTCTCCTTCTTTTTAACAGGGATATTTTATTATTTATTTCAATAGATCTACGCAAAAATTGCTCCCGCACTAATTTATTTATTTCCTTATTTAAGAGGGTAATCGGTCTAGAAACATAAGTCTTTTTTACTAAGGAGCTAGACCTTTTGGCAACAAAGATGACCTCCTTCATAAAATTCTCAAAGTGAATTCTTTCGGAACCCTGCCAATCATTCAGTTCTAGTATTGTTTTACCTAGAATACACTCCAGGCCCTTCTTGGCTTTAAAATTCCAAAAGAATCTTCCATAGTCCTTATGAAAGTTTACTACATCACTGTTAAGGGACCATGGATCGGAATTAGGAGGTTGTAATCAGAGGCTTATAGTAATCATGTTGTGGTCACTAAATAATGTCGGAGTGACCACCAGATCCTTCACTAGGGAGAAAATACTATAGTCGGTGATTACATAGTCCAGAATGGACTCACTATGGGAAGATATATGAGTATATTTTGCAGGGACATCAGAGGGAAGCCTACCGTTCACTATTAACCCCTCCGCCGCTGAAAGTTCTTCCAGCAACAGCTTCCCTCTCTTATTAGTTTTAATTTTATTGGGGAAGAGGGATTGAGGGATAAGGTAGGCTTCTTCTTTAAATTTGTTTCTAAATAGCTCTAAGCTAGAGTTAGAAACTTTACAATTAAAATCACCAACTAACAACACATAGGGGGAAGGTTCTAACTCTTTAATCTGTTTAATGTACGAAAAGACTTGCTTCAATAGAATATTAAAACATTCATCGGTGGGGATGTAAGCGTTTATTATTACCAGAGAATTATTATTTCCCATACTGGTTAAACCACAGAGAGTCACCGCCTGAAAGAGGTTGCTTGGAGCAACATAATGGGTAAAGTTCCATTTAATCTATTGGACAGAAGGCACGCAATTCCCCCTTTTGCATGCCCTTTCTTCGAGGGAGAGGCCACTGCCTCAAGGACAAAATAATCTCTCCCTACACACAATCTACTAGCACACCAGGTCTCTTGGATGCAAATCACATTAGCGTTCAGAGAGAACAAGTAATGTAATTTCTCGGGACTATTGTTTATCCCGGCAGCATTCCAAGAGAGAACTTTCAAATTACTGCTAAAGATGTTGGAAAAGTTTGCTGCTTGCTGAGAGGTCGCTCCCCTAGTCTCCCTGGAGAGACCTGGTATCGTTGTGTTGCTTGTAATTTTGGCATTTCAGCTAAAGTTTGCGTGGATTGTAGTGCACTGGGCGCTGCTTCGCCTCGCTTCCGCTGCTATTGTATTGTATTACTTTGTTTGTATTGTAGTGCACTGGGCGCTGCTTCGCCTCGCTTCCGCTGCATTTAACTTAACTTTAGTGCACGTTTACCCCCGGCGCTGTGCTCTGCCCTCCCCTCCGCTGCCATTTTGTTTATTTTATCTTGTTGTTGTCCTTGTGAGCCCACCCCGCCTCCCAGCTGAGCCGCCCTCCCACTAAGTATATACAGCTCTCCCGTACCTGGAAGCGCTGTGATCCCCTCATTGCTGCTTGCTGAGAGGTCGCTCCCCTAGTCTCCCTGGAGAGACCTGGTATCGTTGTGTTGCTTATAATTTTGGCATTCCAGCTAAAGTTTGTGTGGATTGTAGTGCACTGGGCGCTGCTTCGCCTCGCTTCCGCTGCTATTGTATTGTATTACTTTGTTTGTATTGTAGTGCACTGGGCGCTGCTTCGCCTTGCTTCCGCTGCATTTAACTTACCTTTAGTGCGCGTTTACCCCCGGCGCTGTGCTCTGCCCTCCCCCGCTGCCATTTTGTTTATTTTATCTTGTTGTTGTCCTCGTGAGCCCGCCCCGCCTCCCAGCTGTGCCGCCCTCCCACTGAGTATATACAGCGCTCCCGTACCTGGAAGCGCTGTGATCCCCTCATTGCTGCTTGATGAGAGGTCGCTCCCCTAGTCTCCCTGGAGAGACCTGGTATCGTTGTGTTGCTTATAATTTTGGCATTCCAGCTAAAGTTTGTGTGGATTGTAGTGCACTGGGCGCTGCTTCGCCCTCGCTTCCGCTGCTATTGTATTGTATTACTTTGTTTGTATTGTAGTTCACTGGGCGCTGCTTTGCCTCGCTTCCGCTGCATTTAACTTAACTTTAGTGCGCGTTTACCCCCGGCGCTGTGCTCTGCCCTCCCCTCCGCTGCCATTTTGTTTATTTTATCTTGTTGTTGTCCTCGTGAGCCTGCCCCGCCTCCCAGCTGAGCCGCCCTCGCCCCTCCCTCTTTCCACTTTCCATTTATGACCTATGACCCAACGCGCAGCGTCCACGCGCAGCGGTCGCGCCCCAGTTGCGCCGAAGGTGCGCCAAAGGTAAGCCCGTCTACGCCAGTCCGCGCCCAGCGCCATACCCCCTGGTCCTCGCATCGCCCACCCCTCCCGCATTACTTACGATGCCACCACCCTCCTAGCCCTGAACCCCGGCCGTTCCCCCACCTGCGTCCAAGCCACTCCTGGACACACCCATGGACCCTTCTCCTGCAACTCCTGCAAGTTCGACGGCACCAAGAACAACCCCTCATCTACGAACACAAAACAGATATCCGACCCCAAACACCTACAATGCATCCTGCTCAACACCCGCTCGGTCCACAGACACACCATCGACCTCTGGAATCTACTAGACACCATCTCTCCGGACGTCGCCTTCCTAACAGAAACATGGATGAACGCCACATCAGCCCCAGACATCACCATTGCCATCCCAGAAGGCTATAAGATCATTCGCAAGGACCGTACCGGCCAAACAGGAGGAGGCATCGCTATCGTCCATAAGAAATCCATCCGCATCTCAACCAGCTCAGACGTCAATCTCGCCAACACCGAACACCTTCACTTCCAGATCCACATCGACCCCAAGACCACACTCAGAGGCACCCTCCTTTACAGGCCACCAGGAACCCGCGCACAATTTATTGAAGACATCACGGAATTCATCACTCCACACGCGCTCCCCTCCGAGGATTACATCCTTTTGGGAGACTTCAACTTTCACCTTGAAAAGAACAACGACCGCAACACCAACACCCTTTTGGACAACCTCGCCAACCTCGGACTTAAACAACTTGTCACTACCCCCACCCACATCGCAGGTCACACACTCAACCCTATCTTCACCTCCAGCAAACATGTCTCCTTCAGCCACACCACAACTCTCCTCTGGACGGACCACAGCTGCGTTCACTTTACCTACAACAAGCCCACATCCAACAACCACCCCCAACCCACTCTGTGAAGAAACTGGAACAAAATCACCATCGACCAGATCTCCTCATCGCTTCTTCAAAACCCCCCCGCCCACTCCTCAAACCCCGACCAAGCAGCCACCAACCTCACCCAATGGTTATCCAACAGCGCCGACATCCTAGCACCACTGAAAAAACGACAAATCAAACTAGGCAGCAAAAAGGCCTCCTGGTTCAACGATGATCTTAAGAAATCCAAGAAACTCTGTCGCTCCCTTGAGCAGACCTGGAAAAAAGACCAAAACACCAGCACCAAGGACGCCTTCAAAAACGCCACCCGCATACACCACCAACTGATCCGGAACGCCAAGAAAGCCGCTTTCAAGGACCGACTAGATAGCAACGCCCACAACAGCAAGGAATTATTCAACATCGTCAAGGAATTTGCCAACCCCTCAGCCAACTCCAACGACATCACCCCCTCTCAAGCCCTCTGCGACTCCCTAGCCTCATTCTTCCACAACAAAATTGCAGACATCCACAACAGCTTCGACAACCGACCCGAACACCAACCCACCCAACCCTCTGCAGGACCCCCACCCCCCTTGAACATCCTCAACGACTGGAACCCAATCTCCACTGAGGACACCATCCGTCTGATGAACTCTATCCACTCAGGATCCCCCACAGACCCATGCCCTCACCACATCTTCAACAAAGCGGACTCCATTATAGCACCGCACCTCCGAGACGTCATCAACTGCTCCCTCAACTCCGCAACCTTCCCGGAAAGCTGGAAACATGCCGAACTCAGCGCCCTCCTGAAGAAACCCACAGCTGACCCCTCCGAACTCAAAAACTACCGCCCTATCTCACTCCTTCCATTCCCGGCCAAAGTCATCGAGAAAGCGGTCAACAACCAGCTCGCCCCCTTCCTCGAAACCAACAAATCCCTCGACTCCTCACAGTCCGGCTTCCGAGCCAAGCACAGCACTGAAACCGCCCTCATCGCAGCAACAGACGACATTCAAACTCTACTGGACAATGGAGACACAGTCGCCCTCATCCTCCTCGACCTCTCCGCAGCCTTCGACACTGTCTGTCATAGCTCCCTTTTACAGCGCCTCAGAAACGTCGGAATCCAAGGAAAAGCACTGGAATGGATCACCTCGTTCCTCACCGGAAGAACCCAGAGAGTCCGCCTTCCACCATTCAAGTCAGAGGCCACTGAAGTCATCTGCGGCGTACCACAAGGATCTTCACTCAGCCCCACCCTCTTCAACGTATACATGAGCCCCCTTGCGGTCATCGCACGCCAACACAACCTCAACATCATCTCCTACGCCGATGACACTCAACTGATCCTATCACTCACCAGAGACCCTAACACTGCCAAAACCAACCTGCATGAAGGAATGAAAGAAGTAGCCGAATGGACGAAGCACAGCCATCTGAAACTGAACTCGGATAAAACAGAAGTCCTCACCCTAGGCACCTCCCCCTCTGCCTGGGATGACTCTTGGTGGCCAGAGGCCCTTGGAAAAGCACCCATCCCGACGGATCACGCACGTAACCTGGGCGTCATCCTGGATTCCTCACTCTCGATGAACAGACAAGTCAACGCCGTTTCTTCATCTTGCTTCAACATTCTTCGCATGCTCAAAAAACATTTCGCTGGATCCCCACCGAAACTAGAAAAACGGTCACCCACGCACTGGTCACGAGCCGCCTGGACTACGGAAACACCCTCTACGCCGGCACTACCGCAAAACTCCAGAAAAAACTCCAACGCATCCAGAACGCTTCAGCCAGGTTCATATTAGACATCCCACGTAAAGAACACATCTCTGGTCACCTGAAAAACCTCCACTGGCTCCCCGTCAATAAGAGGATTACTTTCCGCCTCCTAACCCACGCACACAAAGCACTCTACGAAATCGGACCCGAATGCCTCAACACACGACTGTCCTTCTACACCCCCTCCCGCCAGCTACGATCCTCCAACCAAGCCCTTGCCACTGTACCTCGCATCAACAAAACCACCATGGGAGGTAGATCCTTCTCCTACCTGGCAGCTAAAACCTGGAACTCACTTCCCACCCACCTTCGCCTTACTCAGAACCACCTAGCATTCAGAAAGCAACTTAAAACGTGGATATTCGACAAGTAATTCCCCACCCTTCTTCAAGCGCCTTGAGACCCTCTGGGTATGTAGCGCGCTATATAAATCTATTGACTTGACTTGACTTGATTTACTAGACAAAGCTCCGGGCAGCCAATTCCACCGCTGGTTATCTTCTATTGGGAGGCAGTTCTGAATTAACGGGGTAGGCATTACATGCGTCACCAGGCGTGTGCTTTTCAAAACCCATATCTTTAAATCATCAAAAGAGGGAGGGGGACCATCTTGACCAGTGCCCTGCTGAGAGAGTCTATTATGAGGGAAATTGTCTCTTCCAGAAGACAAAACGGGTAATACATCAATTCCCCTACACTGGAAATTCTCAGCCTGTTTCAATATAAGATTTACTATAAGTTTGGAATAAAACTTTACCCTGACATAAGGCACGGCAACTGTTCCTGATATGGAGACTAAATCAATATTGTTAGATTGGATTAATTTTAAACTCTCTATGTCTTTAAAACATTTGAGTAACCATGCTCTATTTAAAGGCAGATCAAAATCAAATAACGATAGAAAATCCACAGGCAATGTATCTACAAAAAGTTTTGGTACTTTTATAGGCAAATGATGAGGCCATACACCGCCATCCCCTGTGGCATGAAAAGCAGGAGCAGAAGGATTGAGAGCCACAGATACAATAGGGACTGGCCTTGTCATCTCTACTATGGGGAAAGGGATCGTCAATCCTCCTACATCTAATAGGGGGCCTCCCACGGGAGAGATAGAACAATTGGAAGAAATGTTAATGCCTGATGCAGAGGGATTCAGATTATCGGAAGAATGAATGGCAGCTTCCTGACTCAAGGACCCATTCACAGACTCTCCAGTGATAGGATCATTAATATCAGGGACTTGGGAATCCTCCAAAATTATTTGTCTCTGCCTTTTCTTCCTGTATCTGCGAATTGGTTTCCTCTTTTTTCCTTTGTTCTTTCTGTGTTTTCCAGATTTTACTTTTTCTTCCCCCCTAACCCCTTAATTTCAGGAATAAAAATTAGGAATAGCTCTTTTTCAAATTTTGGAGCGGTAACATCAGCACTTTCTTCTTCAATTTCAAGGTCAGAATTCCTTACACAGTTATGTGCTGAAAGTGTGGGTACTAAAGATGGCTCATTTTTAAGAATAGCCACAGGTTTATTTTGAACTGCATTAATATTTCCAGCTAGATGGTCACTACCCAACTCAGGCCCCTGCAATTCAGCCATAGGATCTAGATCAGGAACCTTTTCGGGGAGCTTTAGCAGTAAAACATTTAATATCTGAGTGACCGATTCCAAAATACAATCAGAGCTTCCCACAAATTTGCCCAATAATAGTAAAATGGATGCCAGTAAATGTTCTAAAGCAATCAGGGATTCTGAAATCAATTTTTCAGATTTATCAAAGCCTGGTGGGCCAATGGGACCAATGCCAGATATATTAAGCAGTGGGCTCTTTGAGATGTTATACTGTGAGGAAATGGCTTGTGATTTAAAGGAGGGAGTACTGCTATAAAGCAATAGACCAGACGGAGTATCACCGATCGGGGACTTAATAGCTTCAGATGATTTCAGAGTACCATCAGCTAGGTATCGACCACAAAGCTCCAGGTCAATACTCGACAAATGAGAGTCCCCCTTACCGTCCACCTTTGGCAGTAAACCTCCTATAGAAACATTCGATAAGAACACTTTATGATTTGCAGACACATTATTTTGTTGCCCACCCTCCGAACTGGAAGCAGAACACTTAATGTCACCAGTCATTTCAGGGGGCACTGGGCAAGGCTCCTCAGTAATCAGGGAGCCCGAATGTTCAAGTCAAGTCAAGTCAAGTCAAATAGGCTTTATTTTGACATAAAAAGTATCTTAAAAAGCATACATACATAGTAAATTCAATATTTAACATTACTAGATAAAAAACATAAAAACCCCCACGTGCTAGGAAACAGCTGTTTTTTTCCCTGCCAATTCTGATGGGGGGATTAGATAAATTACCTAAAAAAGATAGGCCAATAACGGGCCGTAAATTTAAAATCAGGATTAAACAATTTGCCTAAGTCTTTTTGACCGAATCCGCCATGCCCACCCAAGATATTTCGAGGTGGCGCATGCAAAAAATGTACGAGTGTCTGTAAGTAGTATTCTTAGTGCCACATTGCAATGTCTGGTGCCCAGGGTGAGACACATCGGTTTCATCCATTTCGTGCGAGGAACCTTGTAGGCAGGGCACTCGAATAACAAATGGGGGACAGATTCACGCCGCTGAGGGCAAAAGGGGCACCATGGGGCAGTCTGGTAAGGAATTTTCCAATGGCATGTGTGCTCCATTACAGGGAGAAGGCCTAATCTGAATTTAAAATACAATGATCTTTCCCATGGGGCAGAGATAGTATCCAGATACAATTCTCTGATAGGGATATCTTTGATCTCCAAGAAGTTTTTAGTCGATTTGCAGGTTGTTGTTGAAGAATTTCTTCTGTTTACCACCCACTGCCAATAGAGTTTTTTTATCGTGGATTTGGGCGGGGCTGACTGTTGGAGCCACGCTTCTTCCAGCCCCAGGTTGGCAAGTAGGGCCTTGATGTCCCTTAGCCATTTTATTTTTGCCCAACCCGGGGATTTGATTATTTCCCGAAGGCCATCCGCGTAGCTTGAGAGCTCTGGTACTCTCCAGATTCGGGCCCACAGTAACAGGGGGCGTAACTTTGCTTGGTCTTCGATCGCCCGGCATCCCATATCCAGTTGCAATGGTAAAATGGGGACAGATGGTCCGAGAGACATCAAACTTCTCAGGAAGGTATTCTCTGCTCGAATTAGCTCATTCATATTTGACATCCCCCAGGGCTCTGCCCCGTAAAGTGCTGCGCTTACTCCTCTAGCCGAATAAATGTCCATTACTGCCGCTATTGGTTTTGTAGAAGCTGCTCTCTGCTCTTTCAACAAGACCCCAGTCACTCTTTTCAAACTCAATAACATTTTGGTCAGGTGACAGTCCCATTTCATAGTGTCCACCAACCGGATGCCCAGGTAGTCGAACGTCTTAGTCCTTTCCAATGCAACGGACCCCAATGTAGGAGGGGGTCCGAGTTTTTGCGGGGGATTCAAAATGAGATATTTTGTTTTATCTGTATTGATACAGACACCTCTTTGCTTGCAAAAATCATCAAATCCAGAAAGAAGTTGCTGGAGGCCCATTGGGGATTTTGACAATAGTAACGTGTCGTCAGCAAAGAGCAGGGTAGGGATTAGACGGGCTGCCAGACGGGGGGCATCTGCTGGTAGCTTGGTTAGGAAGTCCACCACCCCATTTACATAGAGGGAGAATAGGGTCGGGGCCAGTACGCAGCCTTGCCGCACACCTCTATTCACCTCTATCTTTGGGGTTTTTTGACCATTTGGCCCCCAGCGTATTTGAGCATAGTTCTTTTCATGAAACCGCATGATCAAATGAAGCAGATAGGGTGGCATGCCAAGGTCACTCAGTACCTTCCAAAGGTTATTTCTGGGTACCAAGTCAAAAGCCGTTCGGAGATCGATGAAGGCCAGGTATAAGGTACCCTTCCCAATCGTGACGGTCTTCCAGTGAATCATGAGCAGCCTTAGCGATTGTTCTATTGTTCCTGTACCAGCTCTGAACCCAGCCTGGAAGTCCGAGAGTATCATGTTTTCCTCTGCCCATTGCTGAACTCTGGATAAGAGGACCTTGCCCGCTACTTTTTGGGAGCAATCAATCAGGCTGATCGGCCTGTAATTGGCTGGATCGTCTCTTGAGCCTTTTTTGTGCAGGGGTACCACCTCAGCGGCCTTCCATGAAGTAGGGAGGGGGGCCCCTGCCATGGCAGCATTTAATACAGATGCGATTAGTATACTCCAGTCATCTGGGTCTGCGCGGAGAAGGTCGCCAGGAAGGCCGTCAGGACCAGCTGCTTTACGAGGGACCAAGGATTTTATAGCAATTTCAGCCTCTTTCCTGTTAAACAGACTTTCCTCATGACTCCCATCACCTCGAAGGATCTGTGGTAGCGGGAAGTCCGTTACTTCTACTTCAGATGATGTGTACAGTTTTGAGAAATGTGCAAGCCACTGTTCTTCGGTTATGTTGCATGTGATGACAGTATCTAGGGGTCTGTTTTTCTTTCGCAATAAGTCCCAGAAGCCTTTAGCATTTTTTTCCACACTGGCGGCACGGAGTTCCTGCCAGAAGGCATCATCCCAGTCTCTCCTTGCTGCCCTTAGTGCAGATTTATAGCTCTTGCGTTTGTTAGCTATTAATGTTGGATCACCGCTCTTTACTGCCAGTATTAGGGCTCTCTTTCCAGCACGGCACTCCGACGAGTACCAGCCTGATTTGCCCTGTCGCTTGTCAAGGTTTTTACTCCCCTTTTTTGACTTGACCATAAACAGATCCCCAATCGACGTTGAAACCTCACTAAACATGGCTGCAATCCTGTGCGGACTGGGAGGCTGACTTTCCAGGAGTTCACAGGCTGCAGCAGTGACGGCTTTAATGCAGGATAATTTTTCTTCGTCGATAGCCACTTTGTCCCATCTTAGGCGTCTGAGGCAATTTGAGGGGACCACCCCCCCGATGACCTTTGCTCTGGGACATCACGATCTCCATACGATGAGCCACTGTCCCTCCACCAGTATGTTAGGGATAATGAGAGCGGATTATGATCACTATCCAGGGAAGGTAAAACTGTCATGTCCTTCGTGTGGGCCCACAAAGGAAAGTTTAGAAGAATGTAATCTATCCTGGATGAGTGACCCACCCTATTGTACGTGTGAGCCCCCGCTGGGTCAGAGCGTGTTCTCCCATTGGCTGCTCTCAAGCCATACTCAAGTGTGAGGGAGTTTAGTTGAACAACTCTAGGGGTCCATCTTTTGACAATAGGTAGATCAAGGGACGGAACACCTCTCCTTGAATCTTCGTCATACAGGTCCAGCGATTCATCGGTTAATAGGGGCTCAAATGTACAGTTGAAATCCCCCATAACCAGGATTAGGGAGTCTCTATGGCACTCCCCTAAGGCTGCCTCCAAGGCAGTAAGGGTTGGTGACAAAGCCCTCCCTGAGTCCCCACGTGTGTAGATGTTAAAAATCTCTAGCTTTACGGCTTTCCTTGGGCATTTTACAGTAAGCCGCATAAGGTCTGGAGATTTTTGGGGGTGATGATGTACCCTCCAACCTAGAGATATATCTACCCAGACTAGGAGGCCTCCAAACGGGCGTCCTCTTCCCGAAGCTGGAATACCTGCCGGGACAAAGAAGGTAGCATAGCCTACTCTATGCCTTGGTTCCACACACCACGTCTCTTGGAATGCACAGACTGCGTGGGGCTCAGTGAGCGCCACCCAGTCCGGGGCGTCCAACTTGTTGTTTAAGCCTGCCACATTCCAACTAATGGTTTTCAGAGTGGGGCAATTTGGAGACTCAACACATCCAGCTTCCTCGCCCTGTACAGCCATAGATTGTACTCCATCCACGGACTCAGTGGACTCAGTCCAATAGCCTGGAGAAGAAGGGATGGGGGGATTGGGCGTGGGTTGGGACACAGAAAAGTTGGCTGGTGACGAGGGAACCCTCTCGGCTATGCGTGATGTAATAACCCTTGGTGGGGGGGCGTTTGTTACCACTTTATCAGTGGTCACCAACCCCAACCCTGTGGAGGGGCCGCTTGGGTCGGTGTCCATGCCCTTGCTCTAACGTCTAAGGTTGGGTGGTGCGGGAACCATGCACCTCTCCCCTCATCCGGCAGGAACTTCTTGTGCCTCGATGAAGGAGGGGGGCGGTAGAAATACCCCAAATCCCTTGTTTGAATGTCGCAAAAGTTATACTGCGACTGCTGGCTGCATATCATGCCTGCTGCTCTGGGATCGTTAAAATTGATCAGTACGCAGTCCCTAGTTAGGTCCTTACGTCTATTACCGATCCACCCCACACGGCGAACATAGGCTATTCTGCCGTCAATGTGCCCTGGGAGGGGTCTATTTACTTTGAGCCAGGAGAGTGTCTTATGTTTAAGATCAGAATATAGCTCAACAGAACCCTCTTCGAGCTCCGGGACACCCGTTAAGATTACCACATACGGTTTACAACCAGGAGGGAGGCTAGCATTGGGTGTGTGCCTTTTTACCCTATCTACTGGTGTTGTGCCCGGAGGTTTAACTAGGGGTTTGGCTATGGGTTTAGACGTAGCCTGATTGCCAGGAGTGGGAAAGGATGGAGTTGTGTTTCCATTCAACGTGGTAGGCAAGTTTCCTACTGTATTAGGGTTGAGGGCTATAGGCTTGGGATTGGGAGCAAAGTTAACCTTCGGGGCCTTGGGCGCTTGGGTAGTGGGTTTTTTCTTTTGGCAGCCCAAGCTGGACTCAAGAGCGGGAGTTTTTGGGACAGGACTGGTTCCAGTAATGGATTGGTGTGACTGAGGGATCTCCTCAGGTGCAGGCGGTTTTTGGCGCGGCACGGACTTAGAGGGAACTAGGGTGACAGCTCCACTCCTTGACCCGTCATTTTCTTCTCCCTGCACCTTGGCATGGAATTTGACCAGTGATTTCACAGCGTAAAAGTTGTCCAACATCGACTGCTCTAGGGCAGCTAATTTACGTGTGAGACTGTCAATCTTATCTACGAGCGGCATTACCACAGACCTGATTAAGTTCTCGACATCTAAGTCGGTGTGCACAGCCTGAGGGAGTGTGGTGGAACCTAAAGGGGCCAACGGGCCTGGTATGCCCTCAGGTGCAATATCTCTAATGTGGGTGGCGGAAGTGTTTAAGTATGGGACATGGCTTGTAGTAGAACCCCCTTTGGGCGCATTTTGCCTACTCACTTTACTGTGTGGCTTATGAGACCCCCCTTTCGAGGACTGGCAGGACGCTTTCGCTTTTTTTGTACAACTTGTCCTAAGGCAGGTTTCCCAGTAGAGATAGTTTCTTGAACTACTGCTGAAGGGATACTGGCTTCGATGGACTCAGCTGTGGGAGGAGGTTGTATGGTTTCGTTAGGCAACACTAAGGGGCTACGGGCATTATTGAACTCTGAATGAGGATCATAATTTTGGGCCCCCTGCGAAGGGTCAGTTTGATCAAGAGGATTTTGGTGTATTGGGTCTTGAGCAATGACTAGTGCAGTGGTGGTTACCCTTTCTAAGCTTGCCCTAATCCGACTTATTCTCTCGTCAATATCCGGAGAGTCGATTACGACCAATGGTGTAGTAGGCACGTTTACGGGGCTGGGGGCTAGGGCAAGGGCGCCCAAGGATGAGCGCTTATGAGATAGACCCCTGGAGTCCCGGGATAGTCTTCGTTCAGCAAGGATTATTTCCTTTTCTACGATGGAAACAGCCCGGGTAATAAATTGGTCCATTGTGCCTATAACAACGTCTCCCGCAGCTTTCCTTGATTTACTTGCTCTTGTGCCTGTGGCCATGTTCTTACAATTCGCCCTCCCTCTTAGGAGAGCCAAGAGATGTGGCCCGGCCCGGCCTCTTCTGGCCCCTGATGGCCACAGAGGGCCCGCCCTTTGCCCGGGCTTGGCCCGGCGCCGCCCGCGCGCGTCCCGCGACGCGGGGGAAGCGCTGATGTTAAATGCGCCTCCGGGCACCAAAGATCGCGTGTCGGTGGGTGTGGCAATCACGCCAGGGATTCTGGGGGCTGTGGTCCTCCCGCTCCGCGGCCGCTGATGGCGTGAATAGCGGCGGCGGCGAGGTCCAGCAACAACAGCGCCCTCGGTCAGCTAGCAAACAGCCTCTGTGGATCAGCAGTCGCCTCCAGGCAACCTGCGGGAATATCAGGTATGTCCCCCGCTCTGCCGGGGAAGCGCCGATGTTAAATGCGCCTCCGGGCGCCAAAGATCGCGTGTCGGTGGGCGTGGCAATCATTCATTCATCGAAAGAGGGACCTTCTTGACCACCATAAGGGCTGTGCCGGATGGAGAAGCTATGTCAAAGGCTTTGTTTGCAACATTTAACAATTCCTTATCCTTGGGTTTTTCCCACAATTGCAGCAGCTGGCATTGGAAACAAATTATTGGAATCCTTGTTTCTAAGGGGGTTGGATCTAGTCTTCATGCAAGACCTTCATGCAGTTCCTCCTTGGACCTATTCGTCCTTCCGCGGCGCCCGGAAGGACGAATAGGTCCAAGGAGGAACCAGACTGCAATACTCGGTCTCTTTCTCTGCCAGGCGACCCATGAAGCTTTTTACAAGATAAAACAGATCAAGCTTGAGGGAATCCCCCTCTAACAGTTATAGCGCCTTAGTGTGCGCTACACATAGCCAAAAGACAACACAACCACTTAAATTTAATTTTATTATTTAATCTGCAGGTTTTTCACATATCTAAACGGTCCTGAGGAAAGCCAGCTTAAAATCAACAAGGCACTGGCTGAAACATGTAGACCACACTAGACGTTGGAGGTCAATCAATCAATCAGTGACACTTGTAAAGCGCGCTACATACCCGTAGGGTCTCAAGGCGCTGGGGGGGGGGGGGGTGCCGCTACTGCTCGAACAGCCAGGTCTTCAGCTTCTTCCTGAAGGAGAGGTGGTCTTGGGTCAGGCGCAGGTCGGTCGGGAGGGAGTTCCAGGTCTTGGCGGCCAGGTAGGAGAAGGACCTTCCTCCTGTAGTCGCTCTTCGGATGCGGGGGACGGCGGCGAGGGCGTGGTTGGCTGATCGGAGGTGGCGTTTGGGTGCGTAGAAGTTGATCCGGCTGTTGAGGTAGCTCGGGCCTTGGTCGTGTAGGGCTTTGTGTGCGTGGGTGAGGAGGCGGAAGGTGATTCTTTTGTTGACGGGGAGCCAGTGAAGGTCTCTTAGATGTCCGGTGATGTGGCTGGTTCGTGGGATGTCGAGGATGAGTCTGGCTGAGGCGTTCTGGATCCGCTGGAGTCTCTTCTGGAGCTTGGCGGTGGTACCGGCGTAGAGGGCGTTGCCGTAGTCCAGTCGGCTGGTGATGAGGGCCTGGGTGACGGTCTTCCTGGTCTCGGTGGGGATCCACTGGAAAATCTTCCGTAGCATGCGTAGGATGTTGAAGCCCGCCGAGGAGACGTTGTTGACTTGTCTGGTCATGGAGAGGGAGGAGTCCAGGATGAAGCCCAGGTTGCGTGCATGGTCTGTCGGTTTGGGTGCGGTGCCCAGGGCGGGAGGCCACTAGGAGTCGTCCCAGGTGGAGGGGGAAGAGCCCAGGATGAGGACCTCCGTCTTGTCCGAGTTCAGTTTCAGGCGGCTGGTCGTCATCCACTCGGCTACCTCTCTCATCCCTTCGTGCAGGTTGGCTCTGGCGGAGGCGGGGTCGTTGGTCAGGGAGAGGATCAGCTGGGTGTCGTCGGCGTAGGAGATAATGCTGAGGTTGTGTTTGCGTACGATGGCCGCGAGGGGGCTCATGTAGACGTTGAAGAGAGTGGGGCTCAGAGATGATCCTTGAGGGACGCCGCAGATGACTTCGGAGGCCTCTGACTTGTACGGTGGTAGGCGGACTCTCTGTGTTCTTCCGTCGAGGAAGGAGATGATCCATTCCAGCGCCTTGTCCTGGATTCCGATGTTGCTGAGGCGCTGTACTAGGGTGCGGTGGCAGACCGTGTCGAAGGCCGCGGAGAGGTCTAGGAGGATGAGGACTGCTGTT
Organism: Lissotriton vulgaris; assembly: GCF_964263255.1. Taxonomy (NCBI): domain Eukaryota; kingdom Metazoa; phylum Chordata; class Amphibia; order Caudata; family Salamandridae; genus Lissotriton; species Lissotriton vulgaris. Next base: position 438,102,136 of record NC_141691.1, on the reverse strand, counting down.
TCTCCATTGTCCATCAGGGCTCGGATGTCATCGGTGGCGGCGATGAGGGCGGTCTCGGTGCTGTGATTGGCTCGGAAGCCGGACTGTGAGGGGTCGAGGGATCCGTTCGTCTCGAGGAAGGCGGCCATCTGCTTGTTGACGGTCTTCTCGATGACTTTGGCTGGAAACGGGAGGAGCGAGATGGGGCGGTAGTTCTTGAGTTCGGTGGGGTCCGCTGTTGGTTTCTTGAGTAGAGCGCTGAGTTCGGCGTGTTTCCAGCTCTCAGGGAAGGTGGCGGTGTCGAAGGATGTGTTGATGATGTCTCGCAGGTGGGGTGCGATGACAGCGTCGGCCTTGTTGAAGATGTGGTGAGGGCAGGGGTCGGTCGGTGATCTGGAGTGGATGGAGTTCATCGTGCGGATGGTGTCTTCGGTGCTGATCGGGGTCCAGGCGTGGAGGGTGGTGGTGGGGGGTGATTGTTCGGTCATGGTGTGCGTTGGATGGTTGTTGAAGCTGTTGTGTATGTCTGCGATCTTGTTGTGGAAGTATGAAGCGAGGGAGTTGCAGAGGTCTTGCGATGGGGTGATGTCGTTGTTTCCTGCGCTGGGGTTGGAGAGCTCTTTCACGATGTTGAAGAGTTCCTTGCAGTTGTGTGCGTTGTTGTCCAGCCGTTCCTTGAATGCTGTTTTCTTGGCGGCGCGGATCAGCTGGTGGTGCTTCCGGGTGGCGAGCTTGAAGGAGGTCCTGTTGTCCGGTGTAGGTTCCCTTCTCCAGACTTTCTCGAGGGCTCGGCAGTTCTTCTTGGAGCTCTTGAGTTCGTCGGTGAACCAAGGGGCTTTCTTGCTGCCGGGTCTGCTGGGCGGGGTCCTCAGCGGGGCGAGCTCGTCCGCGCAGATGGTGATCCACTTCGTGAGGTTGTCGGCGGCCTGGCTGGGGTCCGCTGAGCTGGCAGGAGGGTGCTGGCTCAGGGAGGTGGCGAGCTGGTCTGCTGTGATCTTGTTCCAGCTTCTGCGGGCGGCCTGTTGCTGGTGGTGGTGGGTCGTCGTTCTCTTGAAGGTGAAGTGGATGCAGCTGTGGTCCGTCCATTGAAGCTCTGTGGCGTGGCTGAAGTCGATGTCCGTGCTGGATGAGAAGACTGCGTCGAGTGTGTGTCCGGCGAGGTGGGTGGGGGTGGACACCAGTTGCTTGAGTCCCAGGTTGGCGAGGTTGTCCAGTAGGGTGGTGGTGTTGCGGTCGTTGTTGTTCTCCAGGTGGAAGTTGAGGTCCCCCAGGAGGATGTAGTCAGAGGAGGGGAGGGCAAGCGGGCTGACGAAGTCGGCGATGTCCTCGCTGAATTGTGTGCGTGGTCCAGGGGGTCGGTAGATCAGGGTGCCTCTGAGGGTGGTGTTCGGGTTGGTGTGGATCTGGAAGTGCAGGTGTTCGGCGGTGGTCAGGGTGTTGTCGGTGCTGGTCGTGATGCGGATGGTGTTCTTGTGGATGATGGCGATGCCTCCTCCCATCTGGTTGGCGTTGCGGTCCCTCCGGACGATCTTGTAGCCCTCTGGGATAGCGATGGCGATGTCGGGAGCTGAGGAGGCGTTCATCCAGGTCTCCGTGAGGAAGGCGACGTCAGGGGCTGTGGCGTCTAGGAGGTTCCAGAGTTCGATGGCGTGTCTGTGGACGGAGCGGGTGTTGAGCAGGATGCACTTGAGGTGGGTGCTGCTGGTGTTCGACTTGGCGGGTGCTGGTGCGAGGCAGGTCCGGATGCAGGTGAACTTGCAGGCGTGGCAGCTGAAAGGTCCGTGGGTGCGTCGTGGTGTGGCTTGAAGGCATTCTGGGAGTCGGCCGGAGTTGAGAGCGATGAGGGTGGCGGCGGAGTACCTCAGGCGGGTCGGTCGGGGTCTTCGGGGGCCAGGGGTCCTGGCGCTGGTAGCGATCTGGTCGCGGACGGGCGCAGACGGGCTTACCTTTGGCGCGCCTTCGGCACACAATCGGCGCTCCCGCTGCGCGTGACCGCTGCGCGTTCGCACGGTCGCCATATAAAGGCGAAGTGCGCGGGTGGGCGGAGCAGCTGGGAGGCGGGAGCGGGGAGGGAACAGAATGAAAAAAGGGGCGGGGCTTGCGGTGGTGGCGGGAAGCGGGGAGCGGGGAGGGAAGACGGAGGGTGGCGAGGGTAGGCAGGCAAACAGGAAGGACACAAGCTGAGAAAAGAAAAATACAGAAAAAACGGAGGCAAACGCTAACACGGGCAAGGAAACAAGAAAACAATTTTAGCAAGCACAAATGACGGGCAAAACAAAGTCAAAACAATCGACAACCGAGTCGGCCGGCAGCGAGGCAGGCGGCGAGGCAGGGAAGGCTGAGGGGCACACGCAGCAGCTGGCGGCCGTGCGGCGCAGGGGTGTCCCACAAGTGGGTCACACTCACCTGTGTCGCACGGTCGCCTTATAAAGGCCAAGTGCGCGGGTGGGCGGAGCAGCTGGGAGGCGGGAGCGGGGAGGGAACAGAATGAAAAAAGGGGCGGGGCTTGCGGTGGTGGCGGGAAGCGGGGAGCGGGGAGGGAAGACGGAGGGTGGCGAGGGTAGGCGGGCAAACAGGAAGGACACAAGCTGAGAAAAGAAAAATACAGAAAAAACGGAGGCAAACGCTAACACGGGCAAGGAAACAAGAAAACAATTTTAGCAAGCACAAATGACGGGCAAAACAAAGTCAAAACAATCGACAACCGAGTCGGCCGGCAGCGAGGCAGGCGGCGAGGCAGGGAAGGCTGAGGGGCACACGCAGCAGCTGGCGGCCGTGCGGCGCAGGGGTGTCCCACAAGTGGGTCACACTCACCTGTGTCGCGCGGTCGCCTTATAAAGGCCAAGTGCGCGGGTGGGCGGAGCAGCTGGGAGGCGGGAGCGGGGAGGGAACAGAATGAAAAAAGGGGCGGGGCTTGCGGTGGTGGCAGGAAGCGGGGAGCAGGGAGGGAAGACGGAGGGTGGCGAGGGTAGGCGGGCAAACAGGAAGGACACAAGCTGAGAAGGAAAAATACAGAAAAAACGGAGGCAAACGCTAACACGGGCAAGGAAACAAGAAAACAATTTTAGCAAGCACAAATGACGGGCAAAACAAAGTCAAAACAATCGACAACCGAGTCGGCCGGCAGCGAGGCAGGGAAGGCTGAGGGGCACACGCAGCAGCTGGCGGCCGTGCGGCGCAGGGGTGTCCCACAAGTGGGTCATAACTAGCACTCCAATCTACGTCTTCCTGCCTTTTATCTGCTAACAGAGGCCCAGTTCATTAAAATAAGTAACCCTCGGGTGCTGGGACCTACTGTATAGCTCCAAATCTTTACCTTTCTCACCCTATTCACTTCACACTCAGCAACATACCAGCTCCGCAGTCACCTGGCGTTGAAGCACACCCGGGGCACATTCGGTGCCACTGTGGTGGGCCCGATGATAAAGCATGCCACCAACTAGGTCGGTGGGTGAGGGCTTTATAAGGAAAACAGTGTTTTCCCTTATTTGTTGACGTACATACCTGAGTCTTCTACTTCCCTTAAACTAGCTAGTCCTTATTGATATATATACATAATCCAGGGGATACGGTCTAGCTTATCTAGTCCTCTCTCTCTCGTTTATTTAAGCACTTCTTTTCTTATGCCAGCAGATGATGTAAGAGCCTTACCTGGCTAAGACTTGTTGTTGAAGGCCAAAGTCTAACCTTATTTGAGCTGGTGATGTATAGGGCGGAAGACTGAACATAGTTCTGTAAGCTTTGACCTGCATGTTATCCAGCTCCATAGCGTCTCTTCCCTGCATTGCCTAGCTGCCACAAGTTATCGAGGGGAGAAGTTAAGCCTGGACTACCTTCAGGAGTGGGGTCAGTGTCAGTCCCATCAATTGGTTTGCAAGGTTTTTTATCATCAGGGCGGTCGGCAGACCTCTCCTTCTTGTTTTCTCTTTCTGGTGCCCAAACAACCCCTCCTTGTCGAATATGACTCCTAGATACTTGCACTCGCAAGCTAGGTCAATTTTGATACCGCCTAGAAACCAGTTCCTCTGTATGTACTTTTTATTATTTATTGACATTATCCAGGTCTTGCTCAGATTTATTTTTAAGTTGTTTTCTGTTGTGTAGATCGGCATTTCCGTCAGTAGGTGTTGAAGACCGACGTGAGTGTGGCTAAGCAGAACTAGGTTGTCTGCGTACATGAGATTGGTTAAGGTTTTCCCTACTACCCTTGGAGAAATGTAGTTACAAGCATCGAGTACCTTAGGAAGGTCAGCCATGAATAGGTTAAACAGTGTTGGTGCCAGCACACAACCCTGTTTCCGTCCTTTTGTGGTGGGGATTTTTGAGGCAAGGTGGGTGCGCCTTTAGCTCATGATGCGTTGATGATCTTTGACCATGACGGGATGAGTAGATGGTTTATTGAGGATCAGCACATTGCAGGTAAGGGATAATTTTAATGATTATTAGGTTTAACTGTCGAGATGATCTTTGCAATGTCTAGTTCATTGACAGGCTTGAATTCTGACCACCGAGTATTATTTTTAGGTATTTGCAACTCTGGTTGACATTGATGCTCATCCAGGGTGCTCTTGATGAATTCACGGCATTCAGATGCTTTTTTGAGCTCCACCTCCAGCTCCATTGAATTGGCTTTCCCTGTGAAGAAGCAGGAAAAGTCTTTGCTGCTTAAGATCATTTTTGTGGTAGTTGGAGCAGATTTCGCAGCTTTATTAGATTGATCTTTTAGCAGATTGAAAAGTTTCCTTGGTCTGTTTTTTATCATTATCCAGTTCTTTCGTGAAGAAGTCTTTTTTTGAGTTTAGAATGCTTTTATTGTAGGCTTTCCTGGACTGTCTTAGTTGGATTAAATGGGGCGAGGAAGGGTGTTGTTGTCTCCATTTCCGCTCAGAGAGTCTGAGTGAGCGTTTTTCTTCATTTAGGGCACTATTAAACCAAGGGTTTTTATCTGTGTCAAGGAAACAAGAAAACAATTTTAGCAAGCACAAATGACGGGCAAAACAAAGTCAAAACAATCGACAACCGAGTCGGCCGGCAGCGAGGCAGGGAAGGCTGAGGGGCACACGCAGCAGCTGGCGGCCGTGCGGCGCAGGGGTGTCCCACAAGTGGGTCATAACTAGCACTCCAATCTACGTCTTCCTGCCTTTTATCTGCTAACAGAGGCCCAGTTCAATTAAAATAAGTAACCCTCGGGTGCTGGGACCTACTGTATAGCTCCAAATCTTTACCTTTCTCACCCTATTCACTTCACACTCAGCAACATACCAGCTCCGCAGTCACCTGGCGTTGAAGCACACCCGGGGCACATTCGGTGCCACTGTGGTGGGCCCGATGATAAAGCATGCCACCAACTAGGTCGGTGGGTGAGGGCTTTATAAGGAAAACAGTGTTTTCCCTTATTTGTTGACGTACATACCTGAGTCTTCTACTTCCCTTAAACTAGCTAGTCCTTATTGATATATATACATAATCCAGGGGATACGGTCTAGCTTATCTAGTCCTCTCTCTCTCGTTTATTTAAGCACTTCTTTTCTTATGCCAGCAGATGATGTAAGAGCCTTACCTGGCTAAGACTTGTTGTTGAAGGCCAAAGTCTAACCTTATTTGAGCTGGTGATGTATAGGGCGGAAGACTGAACATAGTTCTGTAAGCTTTGACCTGCATGTTATCCAGCTCCATAGCGTCTCTTCCCTGCATTGCCTAGCTGCCACAAGTTATCGAGGGGAGAAGTTAAGCCTGGACTACCTTCAGGAGTGGGGTCAGTGTCAGTCCCATCAATTGGTTTGCAAGGTTTTTTATCATCAGGGCGGTCGGCAGACCTCTCCTTCTTGTTTTCTCTTTCTGGTGCCCAAACAACCCCTCCTTGTCGAATATGACTCCTAGATACTTGCACTCGCAAGCTAGGTCAATTTTGATACCGCCTAGAAACCAGTTCCTCTGTATGTACTTTTTATTATTTATTGACATTATCCAGGTCTTGCTCAGATTTATTTTTAAGTTGTTTTCTGTTGTGTAGATCGGCATTTCCGTCAGTAGGTGTTGAAGACCGACGTGAGTGTGGCTAAGCAGAACTAGGTTGTCTGCGTACATGAGATTGGTTAAGGTTTTCCCTACTACCCTTGGAGAAATGTAGTTACAAGCATCGAGTACCTTAGGAAGGTCAGCCATGAATAGGTTAAACAGTGTTGGTGCCAGCACACAACCCTGTTTCCGTCCTTTTGTGGTGGGGATTTTTGAGGCAAGGTGGGTGCGCCTTTAGCTCATGATGCGTTGATGATCTTTGACCATGACGGGATGGGTAGATGGTTTATTGAGGATCAGCACATTGCAGGTAAGGGATAATTTTAATGATTATTAGGTTTAACTGTCGAGATGATCTTTGCAATGTCTAGTTCATTGACAGGCTTGAATTCTGACCACCGAGTATTATTTTTAGGTATTTGCAACTCTGGTTGACATTGATGCTCATCCAGGGTGCTCTTGATGAATTCACGGCATTCAGATGCTTTTTTGAGCTCCACCTCCAGCTCCATTGAATTGGCTTTCCCTGTGAAGAAGCAGGAAAAGTCTTTGCTGCTTAAGATCATTTTTGTGGTAGTTGGAGCAGATTTCGCAGCTTTATTAGATTGATCTTTTAGCAGATTGAAAAGTTTCCTTGGTCTGTTTTTTATCATTATCCAGTTCTTTCGTGAAGAAGTCTTTTTTTGAGTTTAGAATGCTTTTATTGTAGGCTTTCCTGGACTGTCTTAGTTGGATTAAATGGGGCGAGGAAGGGTGTTGTTGTCTCCATTTCCGCTCAGAGAGTCTGAGTGAGCGTTTTTCTTCATTTAGGGCACTATTAAACCAAGGGTTTTTATCTGTGTCATGAATCCTTTTGAATTTTAGCGGGGCTATGTCCTCAATAATACTGAACATTGTATTGTTATAGTGATTCGTGAGGTCACTGACATTAACCATATAACTAGGGGGTTGCAATTCTGTTTCACAGTGCGCTGCAACGTTAACCAAATTGAGTCCACAAGTGTCCAGAGTCCATTTTCTGGGATTAGTTGGCTGTGAAGACTTGCTAGTTTTAAAGAGAGGTATTTGGAAGGTAATGATGTGGTGATAAGATCAATGGCAGGGGGGTGATTTCAATTTTATCAATAGCTTTTTCTTTAGCTATGATCCAGTCTAATGTAGATCTTTCGGAGTGGGTAGGTAGGTAATATTCTTGGACCAGTGAATGATCTTCAAGGAAGACTTTAAGTAGCGTAATCTGCATGTCAGTGTGATCCTCCCAATGTAAATTGAAGTCTCCTAAGAAAATATCATTGGAATGCGGAGTAGAGTTTGCTGTGATGATTTCGATCAGCGGGTCTATGAACATAGTGTTTTTGCTGGAGGGGTGGTAGAAAGTATGAAGTTTACCATTTTGATTGTCTGGAGATCTTAAGGATATGCAAATATACTTGCATGACTCTAAAAGGTCAGATTGTATTTTTGTAATGCAAATGTCAGATCTATGTATACAGGCCATTCCTCCTCCCTTTTTGTCTAGCCTGTCTTGTCTCATAATGCAATAGTTCGGGGGACTAATATATCTAGGCATGGGGAAGAAGAGTCAGATAGCCAATGTTCTGTTAGTATAGCTATGGCTATTTCTTGCCATAATATGAAGTTGGCTATGTCTGCCGCGTGTTTCCTTGCTGACGGACAGTTGAGTAGTAAACATCTAATGTGTTTCTGTGGTTTGATCTTTGACGAGTTTAGTTTGTCGGGAATTATTAACACATTTTTTAGGTTGTTAGAATTTAGCCTTCTATTGTTGCTCCTAGTAGTTCTGCCTGCATTATTTGGGACTGTTTGGATATTGTGTTTGCCTAACCAGTAGGAGTAGTGAGGGCTGATTCATATGATAACAAAAGGGTTTGTATCTCATTGTCTGTCAGGTAATTAAGTTGATTATAAGGCTGGAGTAATCTGTTAGAGGGTATATGTTAGTTTAAATTGGGTTTCATGAATGGATTTCTGTAGATGTTCCATTTTTTGACCGTCACAGAAGGTTTTTCATATCTCTGATAGCGAATTGCATGGCTTTAAGGGTCTTGTTGGATTGGTAGCTGAGATTATCAAGTTCCCCATTGTGTTGAGGGGCTCTAAGAATTTTATACTACATTCTAACTTGCGGAATGATGGGAGGTTGTGTGGGTTCCTCTGTTGGTAAGATGGCATTATGTATCTCTAGTGGATAGGTACAACTGTTAGGATGCTCTGTGCATGTTTCCCTGTATCTAGCTGCTGTTTCACGTCTCCTATTGAATGAATATGAAAACCTTTCCCGTTTGCCTGGTCAGTGACTATAGACTCCATCCTACTGACTATTTCCAGTATAGGGATGTGGCCGATGTTGGGGCTTGTGTTGAAGCAGAAGTCTCTATGGTTAGTGGTAGTTAAAGTTGATTTAGATAGAACTGGGCTGTTACTCATAGCCTTGGGGTTTCTGGTTTCCTATACCGGTTGTTGGGACTCCTTAGCGATTATTGACACATCTTGAGTAGCCTGGTTGGGTTCCTTAGCTATTAAGTTTTCTATTCCGGTAGCTTGAATTCAATGTGGCTAGTTTTTTGGTTGGGTTCTTGAGGGGGTGCTGTTAAAGACGTGATCTTTTAAGCTTGAGAACTAATTGTCAAATCGTTTCAGATCTTTGTTGGCAGCTTGAATGCAAAACTTACTTTTTTGTAGCATGTAATGTTTAGTGTTGCTCGCAGTTTTCAAGAGGGTATTATAAGCATCTTAGTGCCATAGGGAATGTTTCTCAATTCCTGAACCTTTAATAGATTGTTTAGAGTATTTCGCCATTTAGCCATTTTGGAAGTAAAGAATATAAAGTCGTTAATAATAGCACATTTTTTTAAGTTGAAGGAGGGGTCTAGGATTAATGTTTCCGGGGTTCTTCTGAGTAGGTTATGTTTAAAAGCTTTAGACGCCTTTTTGGAGAGATTAGGGGGTACGAGATTGAAAAGGAATTTTTTCCTTCAGGTTTCAGATAAGGCCCTGTCATGGTTCTGAATAATAAATTTGGACCTTATTATTAGAAACTTCTGTTGTATCAATCTTGTAGTAGGATGGTGCCCGACTACAAGATTATTTAGATTACTAGTTTCGGTGTATATATAACCATATATATAGGTGCATGAAAAACATTGCCCCATCCAAGATATCCACCATGAAGCTCCAATCTAGGGAGTAGTCCTATACCTCTTTTCTTGTCCCAAGTTTCTCTGTTGCGTAGTCCCCTGCCTCTTTCTATTCTCAACTCGAAGAGATGCTTTGATTTGTAGTCTTTTGTCTCTTTCACAACTTAAGTGATGAGGGGGTAGTCCTATCTCTGTTTGAGTTGTTTGGCCATTTTGCAGCAAAGGCCCTAGTGAGGTTTAAAGAATAAGCCTAAAATGGTGAAATTTCACACCCATCTTCTGAACCAAAATGACCATAATGCCCAAGAAATACATGTGTTTAAAATGTCAAGTTTCCCTGCCCTGGAGCCTGCTAGTAGAGGAAATATTAAGAGAGTATGAGCGCTTCGCACACAATCTGCCCCTGCTGCGGTGAAGACCAACCAGCGAACAGTGCTTCTCTTTCCATCCACTGGGACATCCACAACTAGATCACCACACTTGAAGCCTGCGAGCTCAGGAGGCACTGAGGGAAAGTCGCTGCCCCCTTCACTATCAGAGCCCCTGCCGCGGTTACCTACCGTGAGTTAACACTCACCTCCGCAACCAGCCGCCACTCGATTGCTGAAGTTGCACCGGACGTTGCAGGAAGGGAGGTTTTGCCCTAGACATTGCCACCGAAATGGTAAAATTCCCGGTACACTGCACTCCTCCAGTGGTATAGTTTAGACCGGAACCGCTGGCCGATCATCACCTTTGATGATCACAATGCCTGATACCGAGCGGAAAGCCTGGCTCCTTTGGATGTCCTCGCTCTTTAGAACAGCACCCGACTTGCCCGTCCGCCCTAGTTTTGATCAGCACGGCCACGGGTAAGTGCCTCTCTGAAGTTGTTGACTCTGCCGTATGTGACGCTGCCTTCGTATCGGAGAGTGTTGAGTCATTTCTCTGCCTGGAAAAATAATGTTTCCTTGAAGTTGCATTGTCATCGTGGAGGGGCTAACAGGGATGTTATGATTACTTTCAATCCATAGCCAGTGGAGCTCATTCCTCGAGCTCCTCTTCATCCGCCATCTTGGGATTAACTCTTTGCAATATGGATGGACATAAGAGTTAATAATGCACACCTCCTTTTCTTCTTCATCAATGACGATACTAATTGTGATTGTTAATGTTGCATTTGACATCGAATCCTTGAGGGTTGCTGAGGCTATGCTTGTCATGGAAACATAGGTGGTCAGCCCGCCAGAACAGTGGCCAAATCTGCCAGTCCTTAATGCTGGTGTGGCAAAACATGTGTAACCCTCAATATGCTGTGGATCCATTAGCCAAGTTTCTTGCAACAAGATTATGTTGAAGGTTGGGACATAATTCAATAAATCAGGGTCCTCTATTTTTGTTGCATTGCCGTTAATATTCCACGAGCATAGTCTATGGGGAGGTTCTTTTGCCCTACTGTAGGCTTTGTCTTGTGAGTTGCGTCATTCCTCCTCTGTGCATACAATTATGGTGCTGGATAGTGCTTCCCTGGTGAGACCTTGATTTGAGTAGGCGACTACCCTCGACGATAGTTCTGGTCGGTCCCTCTGGCTGCTGTTACTCCTTTGTCGCGACCTTCCCCACACGCCTCTAAGTGCGCAGTTTGAATGTACTTAATGTTTTTTTGTTACTGGGCATGCATTGCTCAATAATGGAAATGAATAGGCTGTTTCTTTGAAAGGGGCAATGTTGATGCCCCAGTTTAGAAATATCCCCAAATCAGCTAAGATTGTATCTGCGATTTTGCTCGTGGTCCACCTTATCTTTGTTGCCTCTGGGCTTTGAGGATTTGCAGTATGTATGTACTCTAAGGAGAGTAGATCCTTTGAGTTTATGCCGGCAAGAGTTAGAATGGACTTCGTTAGTTTTAGAATGTTTCCGCGAATCCTGAAGGTTCCGTGATTGATTGATTGATTGATGGCCCTTTGAAGTATATAGATGATAAAAGACCAAGACCTCTGTTTCTTGCTGTCTAGTTTTAGCTATTTGTGTTGCCGGCTTTTGCGAATTTGCCATGATCATCGGTTCAGTTTGGAGTATAGAGCTGATTGCTGTTTTGAGCTGTGCTTCCGCTTGGTTGCTTTATCCTTCTGCCATAGAGTTGCTTGTGTTTGCTTTAGATGTTGTAAACATAAGAGATGTTTTTTTTAGTTCCTGTCCCCTGTCCTGATCCCATTTTGTCCAGTAGCTTCCAGCAGGGGCCAGCATTAGTTGGTGTGATGGGCCTTTTAAGCTCTCTGAGTGATGACTCCTGATTTGGCCTATCTATCATTCCGCAGGCTTCTCTTCTGGGCCCCGTGTTTAAGCTCATGTTGGCGACTTTTTGCTTTATTTTGGTCAGCGTTGGGGCCCCAGAGTTGCTCGCCTCTCCACTTGATTGCTGTTGTAGTGCAGGTTTGTTGGATGAGTCCCTTGTTACTCCCCTCAAATCTTGGCAGTGGTTAACTGTTGGTTGTGACCTCTGTCAGGTTTTGTTTTGGGGAGAGTGGTTGTGATTTCTTGTCTTTTCACTTCTTCTCTTCTCACTTCTTTGGTTCTATGTTGGCCCTTAATGGGATCCTTGGCCATTTTCTTTTCTGGTTTCCATGTGTACCCTAGTTGGTAATGTCTGTTTTGGGGCGCTCCCTGTTCCATTGGGTGTTTGAAGGTGGTTGGAAGCAGTTGTACCTGATTTATAAAGCTTGCGTTTCCAGGGTTGGTTTCACGCTTTTTCTGTGGGCCTGAAACACAGGGAAGTATTTTGTTACGTTTGTGTGGAACTTTTGGTTGCGCCCTTTCCTTTTCAGTTGGCGGCGTTGTTTGCTCCCTTAAATCAGTTTTTACGCAAAGCCGCAGTGAAATTAGTTTCAGTGCTAAACATTTTTCACTTCATTGTAACAAGTACTGAAGTGGATGCTGCTTGTGCCCAGGGGCAGTGGAGTGCAGTGGATGAGGAACGCACTCAAGTGGGTCCCTGGTTGTGCCCTGGGGCCACTAGGTTATGTAGTTATGTGGGCTCCTTCAAAAGCAGTAAAAGGCATGTAGGAGAATCTCCAGGGAGATAATAAAACCACATCGAGCCCACAGCACTTGGGTAGCACTGTGACTTTAAAGCAATTTGTGTAGCTCTTGTTTTTACTTTTGTTTTCCAATCGTTGCTTAAGAAAAGAAGTTCCACCAAGGCAGATGAACACAGTACTTTGGAGTGGGAACGGATAAAATGAAACACACACAGAAGAACAGGAGATATAATACCTACAACCAATAGAAATGAGGAAAAGTTAAGTGACAAGCATAGGGACCACTAAGAAGTGATGGCGGGATGAAAGTCCCTTTTAGGATATATTTAATACAATAGATTTTACAAGCACAGAGCAAGCGCTGTGCAGGCGAAACCTAGAAATTTGCGGGTTTATCACCCAACTTTTGAATACTGCAGCATCAGATCGCCAGTTTTACTGCTTTCTGTTTCTCGCTTTTTACTTTTGTTTTCTAACCAATATTTTTTTTTATATATTGGTAGGAAAACAGTTCTGAATTTCTGGAGTGCATGTATATAATTTTGTCCATAACCACTGGGTTTAAATTTTGTGTTCATGTCAAGTTGGGCATTCACAACTTTTGTGAAATACTTGAAACTCGTATATTGCCCACTGTATACAAAACCGTTGAATGGATTTTCACCAAACAAACAAAGGCACTAAATGACCGTTTAACAAATGTACCTTTGAAAGTTGGTGAACATTCGTTAGCAGCTTCGCAGTTATGTCTGCCCAAAACATCTGCAAAACGATATCTCTTTTTATTAGAGTGTGGGAAACAATTTTGGACCTCTTGTAACGTTTGAACGATATTTCCAGATTCCACCAAATTTAGCATTGTCTTAGACGCCTTTTATATATTGACTTCTTTAATTTTCGTGCACATTCATCAGGAGGTGAAGGAGTTATACACAGTTGGAAACATCTGATTTCCTATGGAGTGTGGTGTCAACCCTTTCTACAGAGGCGCGGCACATTTCAAGTACGGAAGTAATATATTTAGAAAGAGCATTCTTGCCTTAAATGAACTTGGTAAAGGAAATTGAATGTGACATCTGACACAAGGGCTTTAAGAATGCAAATTGATAAGTATTGATGCCTGGTGCCTTCTTGCTGAATACATTTTATATAGCTGGCATAAGTGTTAAGAGTTACAGCATGCAAATCAGAATAATTTGCATTGCATAATTGTTAATTAAAATAAATTACATTATGAGTGTCTTCTACGTGTTATAAAGGTTCATTTATTTCACACTTAAGGACAGATTTAGGATTTGGTTGCATGGATACAAATCTCTTCTCCTTCCAGAACTAGCATGAGAGATAATGGCTTTTTTTTAAAAATCCATCCCCATCTGTAGTTTACCACAGACCACCCGAAGAACCTGGGTTCTGATGTACTAAAGGTGGGGTCGAAAAGCAGTCACTGCTTTGGCCGCCATCTGCTTTGTGACCTGAACTTCATTTTGGGCTGTGAAAAGTGTTTTGCTCCTATGCAGATAAAAAGGCTGTTTAGTGTCAGCTGCAGAATCCTGCCCACTTGATATTAACGAGGCAGGTGTTTATCTGCAAAGCCCACCAAAGGGGCTGCAAATTCAGAGATGACGGACAGCAGACGTCTATTTTCATTCACTCTTACAATAGTGTAATTGGTTCCTGTAAAGAACTTCCGTCAAAAAATAAAATATGGCATCGTGTGAATAGCATTGGGGGGACGCGGAAGTACACTGTGTAGTGTTGCTGCCAGTGGGGTGTACCACTGCAGCACACGCCCCCTCACTACGTCCCGGCTGTGTGACCCCTCAAGCTTGAAGGGGCTTTGGTACAGCCCAAGCGTAGACGTGGACACGTAGGTGTATGAATAAAAGGCCCAGGGCTCTGGGCGTGGCTAAGTTAGTTACCAGCCACTAACGGTAACCCACGTGTCGTGTCCGTAATTTCTAGGCCTAGGCCAGGACTCTACATTGGCAACGACGGTGGTCTATTGCCTACCCACCGTGTGCCCTGCTGCACCGTGACCCTGCCGGTTCACACCCGGCTGCGCAGCTGCCCTGTGACGTGCCACCCTGCTCGTGGCACGCTGCCCTGCCCTCCAGAGCCGCCTGCCGCCCCTGCGACACCACCGGGACTCACCTGGTCCACCTCTGTCCCGGCGAAGACCTGCCTGCCGGTAGCCGCCCACGCTGCCTCCCGATGCCTCCACGCGGCATCCGTCTGCCTCACGGCCCGGCCAGCGACCGCCTCCGCAGCGTGGCCTGGTGCGCCTCCTATCAGGTACGGGCTGCTGCCTACGCCTCGCTCCCGCTGTCCCTGGGCCCAGCATACGCCTCTACGTACGCCGCCAGGCCCGCGCGGCACCTCAGCGGTCCCGCGCATGCGCAGTGAGCGCCCGGCTGCAGTTCCTCACGCATCTTGCGTGTCCTCGGCCCACAAGCGCTGCCATTCCTCGCGCATCAAGCGGAAAGAAGCCTGCCTGCGCCTCTCAAGTGCCTGCACCTCCCCACAGTGTGTGTGAGAGCCAAGAGGACCCGCCTCTGCCTGCCAGTACGGCGCTGTTGTCCCGCCAAGGCCTGTTTCAGCCACCATGGCCCACGTGCCGCCCCTGGAGCCTTTTTCCGTCACGGGTACACCACCCTCACAAGCTACTCGATGGAGAAAGTGGGTAGAACGGCTTGAGAACTATTTTATTGCGGCGGATATCGCAGTGGCGCGACGCCGTGCAATGCTTTTGCACCTGGGAGGAGAGGCTATTCACGACATCTCCAAGGACATCACGGAAGGCGACCCACCCCACACGTACGCCACCCTGCGGGACGCCATTACAAGATACTTCGAGCCCTTCACCAGCGCGGATTACGAACGTTTCCTGCTCCGACAAGCACGCCAACTCCCTGTGGAGTCTGTTGATGTATTCTACGCGCGACTTAAGAAGCTAGCCAGCACGTGCACGCTCCCGGACGCGAAGGACGAAATTCGCGCCCGATTCATTCAGGGGTGCGCTTCTCTGAAGCTGCGAGAGAGGGTGCTAGAAACAGACGCCATGCCCATGCGCGACATCCTCGCTTTGGGACGCTCTAAAGAACTCTCCAAGGCCCGTGCAGCCCACATGGAGCCAAATCCAGCAGTCAAAGTCAAGACGGAGCCGGTGTGCGCCGTCAAGTCACAAAGTCCAGACAACCGGACGAGACCTCAGAGGAAAGAACAGCCACATCAAACCCAGTCCACCCGCGATCGGACCTGCATGTGGTGCGGAGGTGCCACTCCACACAAAGGCGCCTGCCCAGCCCAAGGTAAAATCAGCAGCGCGTGCGGCAAAGCCAACCACTTTGCAAGCGTCTGTTTATCGTCACAGCGGAAGAAGCAGAGCGGCCCACCCAGAAGGGCGCGACAGGTGGCGCCACTACCGGACACGTCGAACAGCAGCGACATGGACGACGACGAGGAAGATGCCGCGTCAGTCCACGTGGTGCGCATGCTTAACACCTTGGCTGCCACGTCGTCAACCGAACCTATGTGCACCGTCCAAGTCCATGGCCAAGCAGTCAGGGCCCTCATCGACACCGGCGCGACGATAAACCTCATGGCCGCCAGTGTGTACCAGTGCCTGGAGGACGCTCCCACGCTTCACCCCACCAGAGTGCAAGTGTTCGCCTACGGAACTCGGCGCCCATTGCGCCTGTGCGGAGTGTTCCGAACAACCATGTCCCACGATTCCATGCAGCTGCAGACAAAGATCTACGTCTCCCAAGAAGGATCAGGGTTCCTCCTTGGTTGCAAAACTGCACGAGAACTCGGACTCATACACTTTGCCCTAACAGTACAAGCTCAAGGTCTAGATCATCTGGTCGCAGAACATTCCTCGCTGTTCGAGGGTATCGGATGTCTACGAGGCCCCCCCGTCCGACTCCACATCGACCGATCAGTGGCCCCAGTAGCCCTCCGGCACAGGCGGATTGCGTTCCACCTCAGGCCCAAAGTGGAAGCCGAGCTGAAGATGTTGGAACAAGCCGGTATCATCGAACGAGTGACTGGACCCACCCCATGGGTATCCCCCATTGTTGTGGCCAAAAACCGAAGCAACCCGAAGCAGTAAGAATATGCGTGGATATGCGCCTCCCCAACCTGGCCATTAAAAGAGAACGTCATCTGACGCCGACCATTGATGACATCATCGGGGAGCCCGCAGGGTCCAAGTGGTTCTCCAAGGTGGACCTGAGATCGGGATACCATCAGATCCCGCTTCACCCAGACTCGCGTCCAATCACGATCTTCTCCACACACGCAGGCCTGTGGAGATACACGAGGCTTAACTTCGGCGTCTCAAGCGCCGCCGAGGTGTTTCAAAACATCATCCACAACGTCCTACAAGGCCTCGACGGAGCACTAAACGTGAGCGACGATATCCTGGTGCATGCCCCGACTTTGGAAGAACACATCAGGCGCCTCCAAGCCGTATTCAACCGTCTAAAGGAGAGAGGACTGATTCTCCACAAAGACAAATGCGAGTTCCTGCTCAAAGATATAAGTTTCTTCGGATACAAGTTCTCCGATCGAGGAGTAGGCCCAGACCCAGAAAAAGTCAGAGACATCCACAACGCGCCAGCACCCACCTCTGTAACAGCAGTCCGCAGTTTTTTGGGCATGGTGACATACTGTGGGCGCTTCATAAAAGATCGGTCAGACTTAACTGGACCACTTCGCGACCTCACGAAGTCAAACACCACCTGGATGTGGGGCCCGGAGCAACAAGA
Source organism: Lissotriton vulgaris (assembly GCF_964263255.1). NCBI lineage: Eukaryota > Metazoa > Chordata > Amphibia > Caudata > Salamandridae > Lissotriton > Lissotriton vulgaris. Next base: position 438,085,192 of record NC_141691.1, on the reverse strand, counting down.
ATCATTCATGAACACGAAAGCAGCCCTGTCAGCTGACACAACACTAGCGTACTTCAACCCACAAAATGAATCACAACTGCTAGTGGATGCCAGTCCCACCGGTCTGGGAGCCGTCCTGTCACAACGACAACCATGCGGAGAGTGGGCCCCCGTAGCATACGCCAGCCGTACACTTATGCCTACCGAACAACGCTACTCCCAAATTGAGCGAGAGGCCATCGCTATTCTGTGGGGGAGCCGCCATTTCCACATTACCTCTATGGACATCCTTTTTCAGTGGTTACCGATCATAAGCCCCTCATACCACTCTTCCAAGGCTCTTCCTCTCGCCAGCCCCCAAGGATCGAGAAGTGGGTGCTGCAGTTGCAGGAGTTCCAATTCACAGTAGGATACCGGCCCGGCTCGCGTAACCCTGCGGACTACCTGTCGAGGCACGCCCGTCCAGCTGATGCGGAAGCAGCCGAAGCAGCAGCCACAGAAGAATACGTCCGACTAATCGTCGAACGATCAAAACCCCGCCCAATGTCCCTGGAAGAAGTATCGAGAGCCACCAAAGACGATGACTGCCTCCAAATCACGATCCATGCAATAGAATCCGGCGACTGGAAAGCGCTACAAAGCCCCGCATCTTTTCGCACCATGGACGCCCAAGCCACCGTGAAGGCCCTGTATCAAGTCAGACACGAGCTGTCTGTCTCAACCGAAGGTTGCCTCTTGAGGGGACCCCGCCTAGTGTTACCCGGCAGTCTCGCCCAACAAGCTGCCTTGCTGGCACACGGCTCACACCAGGGGATCGTCAAATCCAAGAACAGACTCAGGAGCAAGGTGTGGTTCCCCGGGCTCGACAAAGCAGTGGAAGATGTGATCCAGAGGTGTCCAGTGTGTCTTGCGACGAGCCTGCCAAACCCTCCAGCGCCCGTGATAACCGAAGAAGGTCCAACGTCCCCGTGGGTGTGAGTAAGTGCAGATTTCGGCAGCCTCCCCGGGGGCAAGTACATGCTTGTCGTAGTGGACGACTTTTCTCGCTATCCTGATGTCGAAATTGTATCTTCAACAGCAGCCTCTGAGGTCATCCCAAAGTTCGAAAACATAATTGCCACCCATGGACTCATGAAGGAGGTCCGCACTGACAATGGACCCCCATTCAACGGAAGGGAGTTCACAGACTATCTCCAGAGCCATAGCATTAAGCACAGACGAATCATGCCAAGATGGCCGCAGGCCAACGGAGAGGTCGAAAGACTCATGAGAACTTTGAACAAAACAATACAAATTGCAGTTGCCGACGGCCATTGTCTGGAACTGGCCATCTACCAGTTCCTCCGAGAATACCGCCTGACCCCGCATTGCACTACGGGAGTCTCCCCAAGCAGACTTTCTTTCAATCGAGCCATGGCGGACACAATCCCGCACCTCCCCACGTGGGAGCTAGCCCCAAACCCCAGAAACAAGCCCATGGAGCAGCGTGCGAGAAACAACCAGGACGCATCCCGAAGGAGGAGAGCGGCAGACAGCCCCATACAGGTTGGAGATACAGTCCTGGTGAAAGACCGTCACCCCGGAGGGAAGTTCCGTCTGCCGTATGAGTTAGACCCCTGGATTGTGACAGAGATAAACGGCACCATGGTCACTGCTGTCAGGAACGGAGAAGCAGTCACAAGGAACGTCTCGTTTTTCAAGCAAGTACCCGAGAACAGTGAGGACCCGGACGAGTGGTATCCGACCCCCCAACGCGAACCACCAGGACTAACTGGAACAGGTGCCGCGGCATGCCAGACATAGGACACCAACCCAAGCGTCCACGTCGCTGAGAGGCCAGCAGTAGATCCCCACATCAACGAAACCAGAGAATCCGATGGATCACCCGCAGCCGCGGGGGAAGGCCGGAGCCAAGCGAGGTACAGCCTGCGTCCATGCCCCAAGCCTTCCCAGAGGTATCGAGACTTTGTGGCACAGTGCTGGCGTTGAGCTGACCGAGATGGCTGACCCCGCCGAGAATAAAGTAAGACTGTTTGATTTTTGGTACCCCGCATGTTATGGGTTCTTACTAGTTTAAGCAGAGACTGAACCAGAGACAGTTTGGTGAACTTTGATTGAGTGCAACCGATACAACAGTTGCAGCAGTTCTGCTGACATGATAGACTTTCGAGCATATTTGTGTTTTATGTTCCAGTTATTTTTATCCCTAGGTAAAGGAGGAATGTAGTGTTGCTGCCAGTGGGGTGTACCACTGCAGCACACGCCCCCTCACTACGTCCCGCCTGTGTGACCCCTCAAGCGTGAAGGGGCTTTGGTACAGCCCAAGCATAGACGTGGACACGTAGGTGTATGAATAAAAGGCCCAGGGCTCTGGGCGTGGCTAAGTTAGTTACCAGCCACTAACGGTAACCCACGTGTCCTGTGTCCGTAATTTCTAGGCCTAGGCCAGGACTCTACACACTGGACATTAAAGAGACAGTGGCTACAATCAAAGCATTGAATAAGCAGTCTGTGAATGCCACGGGTGGAGTATGCAGTAGTCCACCTCTGTCTGTTTCAGTGCTGATAGTCTACTTCCATTAAGTGGTGGATGAGGATTTCAGCTTTCACTTTTACATTTAATTGAGATTTCATGCCACTCCCAAAATCACAACGAATCCCAAGGAGTCTGGAGGTCATTTCCAACTTCCAATGTACCTCGAGACTTTTTGCTAATACAAAGCAGCCAATAACAGGCTTTGGGACCACAAACATGATTTGTGGTTCAAGCCCCTAAGTTTAAATCAGCTTTACCTGTGAGTGCTCATAGTTAAGTGTGGTATACGTTCGGAGTAACATAGCTGTTAAAGTTGGCATATCGATAAACTAGAATAATTGCTCTGTGTTCCCGCCATTCGGCATATCAGCCGGCCGCGGCCGTGCAGTAAGAGTGGTGGGCGGTGGGGTGGGGGATTTGACGGACGATGACGAGGAAAAATGAAATAAATAAATAATTTCTCCTCATCATCGTCTGTCGAAATCTCCACTCTGCCACCCTGCCCACCACCCCACCTCTCTTCCCTTCAAGGGCCGCGGCTGATATCAACAATCTACCACAATAGGCAATGCTTCAGTGTGATACAAATGATAAATAAGAAGAAGAAAGGTGCTCTTTAGAAAACTTTCATTTTATTTACAATCTGAAAATGATGTGCTGGGAGTCACAGATGGGAGTGTTAGGACTGAAGGCTAAATTGAAGGAGATCTTCATACACACTGAAAAAATAAAAGTGTGAACATGGGTTACTGTAAGCTCACTGAGGCAGCTAAAACAGATGTGAGAAATATGTATGAGAATCTAAGATTAGCACATAGCTCGAAAACATTGAATACATGCATATTTAAAATTGCACACAACAAAGTTGAATATAGCAGTTTATGTGCTACATTTGTGAAAAAGATGAGATAAAGCCTATGTCTAATCACATGACTGAAATTATAATTCCAGCAGCAATTAAACTGAGTCACCAAACAAGGCAATTCTCTGTATTCTGTTTTGTGGTTGCCACTTTGGTAACTAATTTAAATCCCTCACATTTTTATGTTTTACATTTATTCTATTTACTCATACTTTCAGGGGGATTTTACATTAGACCTAGAAAGGACAGCAAGTTAAACTAAACTAAAGCACTATGGAAGACGTCACTGTACAGTCCTTCTTATATATTAAGATGATAACCCTGTATGTGTGGTTACTCTATAATCGAGCACTGCTGAATAATATGCCTAGTGTTACAGTACATATCTCACAGGCCGGTGCAGCATGCATCCCTCCGGCTCTATCGCTTTCGAACCGTGCCCACTATTAACCTGACTATATATTGTCCAGGCAGGGTCCAAATTACGTACTACCATATATTTACACTTCACCAGTACCATGCAATTACCACCAGGTCCCGCCTCTCCTCATCCCATTCATAACATGTGGAGATAACACTCTTTTGACAGAAAAAAAGAACAGAGGAATGCTGAGACCCTAAACCCAGCCCTCCTACTGGGAGTCCATAAGCAGTAGTTACCCAGCATTCTTCCTGTTCTTTTTTTCTATCTGTCGGCAGAAATGGGAAGAGGTGCAGGTGCTGCTCCTGTTGGGTAGAAGTGGCTGTCTTCAGTGGTCCCCATCTGGCTGCCTGGCTAATCTGGACAGGAATGGTATGGTGTGCCTCCCAGCGTGACAGGCTTTCAGGGAGGCTTGGATGTTGGCAGCCGACTCTTTGCCATGCTCGCCAGCTGGCCCTTTGCGGCTGGTGTGCCGGCCTCCTGGTCGGTTCCGGGTTCAGGGCCCGGCTTTCTGGTGGCCGAGCCGAGGGCAAAATGCACCGCAAAGGATGGTTGCTGCTCAGGGTCTTGGTGATTTTCCTTGTGTGCCTGGAGGCCGGTGTGGTGTCTTTCCTGCTGCCTAGGCGCAGGGGCTCATGGTGCGTGCCTGGGCTGGCTTGTAGGGGAGTTGGTCTGGCAGCTGATGTAGTCAGGCATGTCTGCCTGACCTGAGGGGGCAAGTACCTCTTAGCGGTTTGCCTGTTTCTTCTGTTGCTATCTGGGGCAGGGTCCTGTGTATGTTGGTGTCACAGGTCCCTCCCCTGCAGGGTTTGAGTCCCTCAACCAGTGTCTCACTGTGTGGGGGTCATCTTAATCACACACATTTATAAAAAAATAGCAACCAAAGAAAATCATGGCCCTTATGTGGGTGGCGGTTCGGGGGCTAGGCTGCGTTGCCCCTGGATTGCCTGCGGGCCTGATTGTTGCCTTTCCAGGCTCTCTGTTAGGGCACACCTGGGTTTGCTGGTGGGGTAGCTCATGGGACTTGCTGTGTAGTGGGGTTCTTCCGGCCCCAGGGTGTGGTCTGCATAGTGTTTTTTTTTCTCCCCCCTTTTTGCTGTGAGATGCTTCTGGACTGGGCCTGTGGTGAAGGGGGGTGTCATGTGGCTCCTGGCTTCCTTTTCGGGGTCCCCTGTTTTTTTTTCTTTGTGAGGTCTCAGCCTTATGTCCCCTGCTTGCCTGCATGAGGGCCCCACTCTCCTGCGGGTGCTGGTGTTTGTTTTTGCCTCTTTGGTTGCCTGTCCCTCTTCCTGCTGGTTTCCTCCATGTTTGGTGTGTTGTTCAAGGGCGAGGTTTGACGCCTTTGGCTTATCTGGTCCCTCCTCATCCTGAGCTTTCATCCTTCCACTGCCAGCTCTGTTTCCTTGGTCTGCGTGTCAGCTGGTTGTGCCTTGGTTCTTGCTGCTTGCTCTCCACCATCTTGTTGTGTCTGGGGCTGGTTTTCCTCCGGGCCCCCTGGTGGTCTGGCGGTTCTGTGATGGGGTGGCTGGGGTCCGTGTCGGCCTCCGCTCCGATTGGTTGTTGCCTGTATGCTGCATGGGCCTTCCCTGGATGGAGGCTGGGCCATAGGGTCCTCCTGCCTGGGCGGGCTACTTGGCTTCAGCCCTGGCTCCCTGGCAACTTTTTGTGGGGTGTTACCTTTGTGGCCTTGGTTATGGCTATTTTTGGTGACTTTTTTCTTTGCCCTCAGGGGTTGTGGGCAGACTTGGACTCTGGGCCGCTCTGCTTCTTTCTCCTGTCCTTGTGGTCCTGGCCTGGTGGTGGTTTCCAGCCTTGATTTTATGCCGTGGGTTCTGAGGTCAGTAGTTGCAGATGTTCTGGTATCTCTGGGCGCTGTCTTGGGGATTTGTGTTGGTCCTTCTCTGGCTGGTGCTGGATCTTCCACAGGGTGATCCTGGTTGGGTAAGTAGTCCATTTGTCCCGTGGGCCTTGTCTGGGCTGTTGAGTCTGGGGTGTGCGGGGTCTTCTCTGGTGGTCGGCGGGCTTGTATTTCCCCAGTCCTGTATTGTACCATTTTGTGTCACCACATGGGTTAGCTCTTGGGGGTGGTTGTGTTTGGTGTGTGTTGTTTGGGGCGGGGTCTTCCCTGTTGGTCCTTGTTGGCCTTTGGGTTGCCCTGGTCTTGGTGGCCTTGGACTTTTCCTGGTCCCACTCTGCCTGGTTGCTGGGTCCTTATCCGCTTAGGGCCAGTTCTGGGTCAGGTGGTGTCTGCCACTTGCAGTTGTGCCCTGTTGTTGGCCTCTTCCGGGTGAGGTGTTGTGCCTACGTGGGTTCAGGCCCCTGGCTCTTCCCCAGCTGTTTCCTTTTCCAGATGCCTGGTCCTTCTGATTGGTCTTCGGGTGGATGGGGTTCAGGTACTCAACTCACTTCCCTCGTTCTGTCCCCACCTATGCCATTATGTTTATCCTGTGTCAAAAATGGTGCTTGGTGCAAGACATTCTCACCTTGTGCCTGGTCCTCCTATGGGGTGTTGGTGGCTTTGATGGCCTCTGTGCTCTCCTGGGGTTCGGTCAGTGTGGTTGGTGTGAGGTTGCTCTTTGGTCATAGCTTCCTCCCTTACTGATATAGTTGGTGTGGTCCTTCCCCTGGTTCGGTCTCTGGGTGTGGGCCTTGTCCCTGTTGGTGAATCGTCTCTTCTTTTTTGACTGGTCTGCTATGAGCCTCCTCAGTGGTTTTGGGGTTTGTCCTGTGGTTGTCGCCTTTCGCTTCCTGCTTGGGGCTGGGGATTTTTGAGTCTTCCCCTTGGCTCTCTTCTGGAGCTGGTTGTGTTCCTGTTCAGCTTTG